>NW_024429184.1:46367803-49065813 GCF_017639785.1 Mesocricetus auratus | reverse complement strand
TGCCTTGTTGAACAGGGTTGTTTTGGCTATCCTGGGTCTTTTGTTTTTCCATACAAAATTGATTATTGTTCTTTCAAGGTCTGTGAAGAACTGTGCTGGGATTTTAATGGGGATAGCATTGAATCTGTAGATTGCTTTTGGCAGGATTGCCATTTTTACTACATTGATCCTACCTATCCATGAGCATGGGAGATCTTTCCATTTTCTGAGGGCTTCTTTAATTTCTTTCTTTAAAGATTCAAAGTTCTTACGATACAGGTCTTTCACTTGTTTGGTTAGCGTTACCCCAAGGTATTTTATGTTGTTTGTGGCAATTGTAAAGGGTGATGTTTCTCTGATTTCTCTTTCAGCCCTTTTATCATCTGTATATAGTAGGGCTACTGACTTTCTTGAGTTGATCTTGTAACCTGCCACTTTGCTGAAGGTGTTAATCAGCTGTAAGAGTTCCCTGGTAGAGTTCTTTGGGTCACTGATATAAACTATCATATCGTCTGCAAACAGTGAAAGTTTGACTTCTTCCTTCCCAATTTGTATCCCCTTGATCCCCCTTTGTTGTCGTATGGCTATAGCTAGAACTTCAAGTACCATGTTGAAAAGGTATGGAGAGAGTGGACAGCCTTGTTTTGTTCCTGATTTTAGAGGAATTGCGTTGAGTTTCTGTCCATTTAGTTTGATGTTGGCTGTTGGTTTACTGTATATGGCTTTTATTATGTTTAAGTATGTCCCTGTTATCCCAGATCTCTCCAAGACCTTTATCATGAAGGGATGTTGGATTTTGTCAAAGGCTTTTTCAGCATCTAGTGAGATGATCATGTGATTTTTGTTTTTCAGCTTGTTTATATGGTGGATTACGTTGATGGATTTTCGTATGTTGAACCATCCCTGCATCCCTGGGATGAAACCTACTTGATCGTGGTGAATGATTGTTTTGATGTGTTCTTGGATCCGATTTGCCAGTATTTTATTGAGTATTTTTGCATCAATGTTCATGAGGGATATTGGTCTGAAGTTCTCTTTCTTGGTTGTATCTTTGTGTGGCTTGGGGATCAAGGTTATTGAAGCCTCATAGAAAGAGTTTGGCAAAGACCCTTCTGCTTCTATTGTGTGGAACACTTTGAGAAGAATTGGTATAAGCTGTTCTTTGAATTTGTGGTAGAATTCTGCACTGAGGCCATCTGGACCTGGACTTTTTTTGGTTGGGAGACTTTTGATGACAGCTTCTATTTCCATAGGGGTTATAGGTCTATTTAAATTGCTTATCTGTTCTTGATTTAGTTTTGGCAAATGATAGCTGTCCAGGAAGTCATCCATTTCCTTTAAATTTTCGAATTTTGTGGAGTACAGGTTTTCAAAGTATGACCTAATGATTCTCTGGATTTCCTCAGAGTCTGTTGTTATGTCCCCCTTTTCATTTCTGATTTTGTTAATTTGCGTGTTCACTCTCTGCTGTTTGGTAAGTTTGGACAAAGGTTTGTCTATCTTGTTGATTTTCTCAAAGAACCAACTCTTCGTTGCATTGATTCTTTGTATTGTTTTCCTGGTTTCTACTTTGTTGATTTCAGCCCTCAATTTGATTATTTCTTGGCGTCTACTCCTCCTGGGGGAGTTTGCTTCTTTGTGTTCTAGAGCTTTTAGCTGTGATGTTAATTCTCTGGTATAACTGTTTTCCTGTTTCTTCATGTGAGCACTTAGTGCTATGAACTTCCCCGTAGCACTGCTTTCAAAGTGTCCCATAGGTTTGGGTATGTTGTGTCTTCATTCTCATTGAGTTCGAGGAAGTCTTTAATTTCTTTTTTTATTTCCTCTTTGACCCAGGGATGGTGCAGTTGAGCATTATTCAATTTCCATGAGTTTGTAGGTTTTCTGCACTTTGTGTTGTTGTTGAATTCTAATTTTAAGGCATGGTGGTCTGATAAGATGCATGGAGTTATTCCAATTTTTTTGTAGCTGCTGAGGTTTGATATGTTGCCAAGTATGTGGTCGATTTTTGAGAAGGTTCCATGTGGTGGTGAGAAGAAGGTATATTCTTTTTTATGTGGATGAAATGTTCTATAGATATCTGTTAATCCCAGTTGGGTCATTACTTCTATTAGACCCTTTGCTTCTTTGTTGAGTTCCTGTCTGGTATTCTTGTCTAGTGGTGAGAGTGGTGTGTTGAAATCTCCCACTATAACTGTGTGGGGCTTTAGATGAGATTTAAGTTCTAATAATGTTTCTTTAACGAATGTGGATGCCTTTGTATTGGGGGCATAGATGTTCAGGATAGACACTTCCTCTTGGTGGGTTTCACCTGTGATGAGTATGTAATGACCTCCTTCATCTCTTTTGATTGATTTTATTTTAAAGTCTAGTTTGTTAGATATTAGGATTGCTACCCCTGCTTGTTTCTTGGGTCCATTTGATTGAAAAATTTTTTCCCAACCTTTAACTCTCAAGTAATGTCTGTCTTTGAGGGTGAGGTGTGTTTCTTGTATGCAGCAGAAGGAAGGGTTCTGTCTTCGAATCCATTCTGCTAGTCTGTGTCTTTTTATGGGTGAGTTAAGGCCATTAATATTGAGGGATATTAATGACCATTGATTGCTCATCCTTCTTCGATTTGCGATGGTTGTTGTTGGTGGAATTATGGGTGGAATTTCGCCCCTTTGTTCTTTTGGCTGTTGGTAGAGAGGGATTCTCTAATGCTTATGTTTTTCTGGTTGTAGTTAGCTTCCTTGGGTTGGAGTTTTCCTTCCAAAATTTTCTGTAGGGCTGGGTTAGTGGACACATATTGGTTGAATCTAGTTTTGTCATGGAATATCTTGTTTTCTCCGTCTATAGTGATTGAGAGCTTTGCCGGGTATAGTAGTCTGGGCTGGCATCCATGGTCTCTTAGTGTAGGTAGAATATCTATCCAGGACCTTCTGGCTTTCAGAGTTTCCATGGAGAAATCAGGTGTAATTCTGATAGGTCTGCCTTTATATGTTACTTGACCTTTTTCCTTAGCTGCTCTTAATATTCTTTCTTTATTCTGTATGTTTGGGGTCTTGATTATTATGTGGCGAGGGGATTTTTTTTTGTGGTCCACTCTATTTGGTGTTCTGTAGGCTTCTTGTACCTTCATTGGCATGTCTTTCTTAAGGTTGGGAAAGTTTTCTTCTATGATTTTGTTGAATATGCCTTCTGCCCCTTTGAGGTGGATTTCTTCTCCTTCTTCTATACCTATTATTCTTAGGTTTGGTCTTTTCATGGTGTCCCATAATTCCTGGATGTTTTGTGTTAAGGATTTGTTGGATTTAAGGTTTTCTTTGGTTGATAAATCCATTTCTCCTAATGTATCTTCAACACTTGAGATTCTCTCTTCCATCTCTTCTATTCTGTTGGTAATGCTTGTATTGGTAGTGCCTGACTGTTTGTCCAGCTTTTCTATTTTCTGCCTTTCTTCAGATTGTGTTTTTTTTAGTGTCTCTATTTCAGTTTTCAACCCTTGCAGCATTTGCATTGCTTCTTGCAATTTTCTGTTTATCTGTTCGTCCGTTTGTTGCCTTTTATGAATTTTTTGGTTTGTTCTTTCTTCCATTTCTTGCATTTTTTGGTTTGCTTTTTGTTCCATTTCTTGGATTTTGTGCTTTGTTTCTTCTTCCCTTTCCTGCCTTTTTTGGTTTGTTTCTTCCTCCATTTTTTTCATTTTTTGCTTTGTTTTTTCTACCATTTCTTGCATTTTTTGCTTTGTTGCTTCTTCCATTTCCTGCCTTATTTGGTATGTTTCTTCTTCTAATTCTTGCATTTTTTGCTTTGCTTTTTCTTCCATTTCTTGCATTTTTTGCTTCATTTCTTCTTCCATTTCGTGCCGTTTTTGGTTTGTTTTTTCTTCCAATTCTTGCATTTTTTGGTTTGTTTTTTCTTCCATTTCTTGCATTTTTTGGTTTGTTTTTTCTTCCATTTCTTTGAGGGATTTTCCAATATCCTCTTTTAGGGCCTCTATCATTTTCATGAAAGTGCTTTTAAGATCGTTCTCTTCTGCTTCCTTCGCGTTTGAATATTGGGGTCTTGCTGGTGTGGAGTCTCTAGAATCTGGCGGTGTCATATTTGTTTTTCTGTTGCTGACTGTGTTTTTGTATTGTCTCTTTCCCATCTCTTCTTTTAGTGGGTGCAGAAAGAGCCCCTTCCTGGTCTGGGGACCAGAGTTCCCTTTGGTGGGTGCTAGTAAGTCCAGTAATCTGGTGGTTCTTCTATGCCTTGTCCAAATGCTGGTCCGTGGGTAGAGAAGAAGAACAGGAATCTGGGGCGCTTAGCCTCCTACCTGGTCCCCTGGACCCTATGCTGGGTCCTGTTGTACCTGATCCGGAACAGCTACTCCCCTGGTCTCCCTGGTTCCTGTAGTTTCCTGGTCTCTTTGGTGGGAGAGAAGATCTGGAGTCTGGGGTGCTTGGCTCCCGCCGGGATTGGGAGCTCTGTGCAGTTCCCAGGCGATCTGCAGGCTCTGGAACTCAGGCTGGGAAGCTGGCCTGTTTACCTGATGATGCCAGAGGGACAGCTACTTCCCTGTACTCCCAGCCTCCTCTCCTTTCCTGGAATCGTTGGTGGGAGAGAAGATCTGGAGTCTGGGGTGCTTTGCTCCCGCCGGTATTGGGAGCTCTGTGCAGTTCCCAGGCGATCTGCAGGGTCTGGAACACAGGCCAGGAAGCTGGCCTGTTTACCTGATGCTCCCGCCGGGATTGGGAGCTCTGTGCAGTTCCCAGGCGATCTGCAGGCTCTGGAACACAGGCCGGGAAGCTGGCCTGTTTACCTGATGCTCCCGCCGGGATTGGGAGCTCTGTGCAGTTCCCAGGTGATCTGCAGGCTCTGGAACACAGGCCGGGAAGCTGGCCTGTTTACCTGATGCTCCCGCCGGGATTGGGAGCTCTGTGCAGTTCCCAGGCGATCTGCAGGCTCTGGAACTCAGGCCGGGAAGCTGGCCTGTTTACCTGATGATGCCAGAGGGACAGCTACTTCCCTGTACTCCCAGCCTCCTCTCCTTTCCTGGAATCGTTGGTGGGAGAGAAGATCTGGAGTCTGGGGTGCTTTGCTCCCGCCGGGATTGGGAGCTCTGTGCAGTTCCCAGGCGATCTGCAGGGTCTGGAACACAGGCCGGGAAGCTGGCCTGTTTACCTGATGCTCCCGCCGGGATTGGGAGCTCTGTGCAGTTCCCAGGCGATCTGCAGGCTCTGGAACACAGGCCGGGAAGCTGGCCTGTTTACCTGATGCTCCCGCCGGGATTGGGAGCTCTGTGCAGTTCCCAGGCGATCTGCAGGCTCTGGAACACAGGCCGGGAAGCTGGCCTGTTTACCTGATGCTCCCGCCGGGATTGGGAGCTCTGTGCAGTTCCCAGGCGATCTGCAGGCTCTGGAACTCAGGCCAGGAAGCTGGCCTGTTTACCTGATGATGCCAGAGGGACAGCTACTTCCCTGTACTCCCAGCCTCCTCTCCTTTCCTGGAATCGTTGGTGGGAGAGAAGATCTGGAGTCTGGGGTGCTTTGCTCCCGCCGGGATTGGGAGCTCTGTGCAGTTCCCAGGCGATCTGCAGGCTCTGGAACACAGGCCGGGAAGCTGGCCTGTTTACCTGATGCTCCCGCCGGGATTGGGAGCTCTGTGCAGTTCCCAGGCGATCTGCAGGCTCTGGAACTCAGGCCGGGAAGCTGGCCTGTTTACCTGATGATGCCAGAGGGACAGCTACTTCCCTGTACTCCCAGCCTCCTCTCCTTTCCTGGAATCGTTGGTGGGAGAGAAGATCTGGAGTCTGGGGTGCTTTGCTCCCGCCGGGATTGGGAGCTCTGTGCAGTTCCCAGGCGATCTGCAGGGTCTGGAACACAGGCCGGGAAGCTGGCCTGTTTACCTGATGCTCCCGCCGGGATTGGGAGCTCTGTGCAGTTCCCAGGCGATCTGCAGGCTCTGGAACACAGGCCGGGAAGCTGGCCTGTTTACCTGATGCTCCCGCCGGGATTGGGAGCTCTGTGCAGTTCCCAGGCGATCTGCAGGCTCTGGAACTCAGGCCAGGAAGCTGGCCTGTTTACCTGATGATGCCAGAGGGACAGCTACTTCCCTGTACTCCCAGCCTCCTCTCCTTTCCTGGAATCGTTGGTGGGAGAGAAGATCTGGAGTCTGGGGTGCTTTGCTCCCGCCGGGATTGGGAGCTCTGTGCAGTTCCCAGGCGATCTGCAGGCTCTGGAACACAGGCCGGGAAGCTGGCCTGTTTACCTGATGCTCCCGCCGGGATTGGGAGCTCTGTGCAGTTCCCAGGCGATCTGCAGGCTCTGGAACTCAGGCCAGGAAGCTGGCCTGTTTACCTGATGATGCCAGAGGGACAGCTACTTCCCTGTACTCCCAGCCTCCTCTCCTTTCCTGGAATCGTTGGTGGGAGAGAAGATCTGGAGTCTGGGGTGCTTTGCTCCCGCCGGGATTGGGAGCTCTGTGCAGTTCCCAGGCGATCTGCAGGCTCTGGAACTCAGGCCGGGAAGCTGGCCTGTTTACCTGATGATGCCAGAGGGACAGCTACTTCCCTGTACTCCCAGCCTCCTCTCCTTTCCTCCGTAATTGTCTTTTACCGCATAATCCATCACATTGGTAATGAAATCTCCAAAATCCTGCAGTGTTAAATTACCTGCCATGTTATAATTAGATGTTCTTACCATCAATTGGTGATTCCTAAATAGGAAAAAGTCACCTCCTGTTTCTCAAAATAAAATACCTGTAACGCCAGTGGGGTAGGAAGCCCAGAAACCTCTCCGGTAAGAGACATACTTAGATTAACAATTATGGGGTAATTACTTAAAGCAGAGGTAGCCAGTAAGAGACAAGCAAGGCCAACAGCTTCATAATTCATATAGCTTCCTCTGTGTTTGTTTGGGACTGATGCGGCTCTGGAACCAGGCTGGTGGGAAAGCGGCTCTGGAACCAGGCTGGCGGAACGGCTCCTTCTCAAGGAAAAAGCTTCTCTTAACAAACAATAATGCAGTGTCTGATATTTATAGCATTAAGTATACCTAGACCACCATTGTGAAAAAAGACCCAGATCTAAAAATAAAAAAAAACTGCATTTTAGCATGCCTTGAGTATGTTTAGAAGACATGAGAGGAGGGTAGCGTATTTTGATAGATACTGAAATGGCTATACGTGCATTCTTAATACGTCCACTTGCTTGGAATAATATTTTTAACATTTCACCCTAAGTAAATGTCTCATTAATACTGAGCCTGGTCTTGACCCCTTCGCTCATCACTCCTTCCACTGAGTAATACTCCATTCTGTGATACTGATGTGCATCTATTGTGTATGGGCCTAAGAGTAGAATTCCTGCATACTGTGGTAGACTGATTCCTATTTTCCTGAAGAACCACCATATCGATTTTCAAAGTGGCTGTATGAGTTTGCACTCCTACCAGCAATGGAGGAGTGTTCCCCTTTATCCACATGCTTTCCAAGATAAACTGTAATTGGTGTTTTTGATTTTAGCTGTTCTGACAGGAGCAAGATGGTATCTCATAGTTGTTTTGATTTGCATTTCCCTGATGGCTAAAGATGTTGAGCACTTTCTTAAGTGTCTTTCAGCCATTTTAGATTCCTCTATTGACAATTCTCTATCTAGTCCTTTATCCCACTTTTTAATTGGATTATTTGGTGTTTTGGTGACTAGTTTCTTGAGTTCTTTGTATATTTTGGAAATTAGTCAAAAGCTTTTCCAGCATCTAGTGAGATGATAATGTGTGTTTTTTTCAATTTGTTTATATGTTGGATTACATTGATAGATTTTCATACATTGAACCATCCCTGTATCCCTGGGCTGAAACCTACTTAATCATGATGGATGATTTCTCTGATGTGTTCTTGGATTTGATTTGCCAGTATTTTATTGAGTATTTTTGCATCAATGTTCATGAGAGACATTAGTCTGTAGATCTCTTTCTTTCTTGTGTCTTTGGTACCAAGGTAATTGTAGCCTTATAACAAGAGTTTGGCATTGAACTTGCTCCTCCTGTTGTGTAGAATACTTTGAGGGATATTAGTATTAGCTCTTCATTGAATTTCTGGTAGAATTCTTAACTAAATACCTTGGGCCCTGGGCTCTTTTTGGTTGGGAGAAATTTGATGACTGCTTCTATTTCATTAGAGGTTATAGGTCTGTTTAAGTTGTTTATTTGTTTTTTAATTAATTTAATTAATTTAAGTAATTATCCAGAAAATTGTCCATTTCCTTTACATTTTTTTAAATTTGTGGAGTACAGGTTTTCAATGTATGACCTGAAGTTTCTCTGGATTTCCTCAGTTTTCATTGTTTTGTTCCCCTTTTCATTTCTGATTATGTTAATTTCCATGTTGTTTCTCTGCCTTTTGGTTAGCTTGGAAAAAGTTTTGTCTATCTTGCTGATTTTCTCTACAAAACAACTTTTTCTTACATTGATTCTTTATATAGTTCTCTTTGTTTAAACTTTATTGATTTAAGTCCTCAATTTGATTATTCCCTGGTGTCTACTCCTCCAGGATGAGTTTGCTTCTTTTTGTTCTAGAGCTTTCAATTGTGCTCTTAATTCTCTAGTGTGACTATTCTACAGTTTCTTCATGTGGGCTTTAGTGCTATGAACTTTCCTCTTAGTACTGCTTTCAAAGTGTCCCATAATTTTGTGTATATTGTGTCTTCATTCTCATTAGAATTCTTCAAAGTCTTTAATTTCTTTTTTTTATTTTCCAGTTTAAATTTGGATAAGAAACAAGGTTGCTTCACAAGTCAGTTCCAGGTCCCTCTCCCATTCCCTCCCTTCCTCCCGAGCCCCCCCCCGTTGTCCCCTCATTTCCCCAGGGAGGGTGAGGCCCTCCATGGGGGTGTGCATAGTCTGTCATTTCATATAGGGCAGGGCCTAGACCCTTCCCCAAGAGTTTGGGTGAGAGTGCACCTCACACTGTTCTATGGGAGTCCAAAGTCCATCTACGGCCATACCACCCTGAACGCGCCCGATCTCGTCTAATTTCTTTTTTTTATTTCTTCTTGTCCTAGGAATGGTACAATTGTGCATTGTTCAATTTCCATGAGTTTGTAGGGTTTCTGCAAATTTGTGTTGTTGTTGAATTGTAACTTTAAAGCATGGTGGTCTGATAAGACACATGGGGTTATTCCAATATTTTTGCTATGTTACTAAGTATGTGGTTAATTTTAGAGAAGGTTCCGTGTGGCACTGAGAAGAATATATATTCTTTTGTGTTTAAATGGAATATTCTATAAATGCCTGTTAAACCCAATTGAGTCATAATTTCTGAAGTCTCCCATTATAAGTGCTTGAGGTTTTATGTCTGATTTGAGTTTTAGTAATACTTCTTTTACAAATGTGGGTGCCTTTGTATTTGCAGCATAGATGTTCAGAGATTTCACCTTGATGGATTTTTCCTATGATGAATATAAAAGGAACTTCTTTATCTATTTTGATTGATTTTAATTCGATGTCTAATTTGATAGATATTAGGATAGCTACACCAGCTTGTTTCTTGGTCCCATTTGATTTTAAATTCTTTTCCCAACTCTTTACTCTGAGGTAATGTCTGACTTTGAAGTTGGGTATGCTTCTTGTATGCAACAGAAGTGTGGACTCTGGTAAAGTAGGATTATCTATTGCCTAAGTTTTTGTGTGTGTAGCTAATTTCCTTAGGTGGAGTTTTTCTTCCAGTACTTTCTGTAGGACTGAATTAGTGGTTATGTATTGTTTAAATGTGATTTAGCCATGGAATATCTTGTTTTATCCATCTATAGTGATTAAAAGCTTTGCTGGGTACAGTAGTGTGGGCTGGCATCCATGGTCTCTTAGTGTTGGTAGAATATCTATCCAGGACTGTCTGCCTTTCAGAGTTTCCTTTTGAGATGTCAGGTGTAGTTATGATAGGTTTGCTTTATATGTTACTTAAGCTTTTTCCTTTCATGCTCTTAATATTCTGTCTATATACATTATGTTTGGTGTTTTGATTTTTGTGTGGTAAGGGAAAATTTTCTGTGGTCCACTCAAGTTGGTGTTCTGTAAGCTTCTTGTGCTTTCATTGGTGTGTCTTTCTTTAGGTTAGGAAAGTTTTCTTCTATGATTTTTGTTGAATATATTTGTGTACCTTTGTGGTGGGTTTCCTCCCCTTCTTCTATACTTATTATTCTTAGGGTGCCCTTTTCATGGTCTCCTGCTTCCTGGATATTTTGTCTTAGGGATTTGCTGTACCTAAGATTTTCTTTGATCAATGAATCTATTTCTCCTAATGTATCTTCAACACCTGAGCTTCTCTCTTCCATCTCTTGTATTCTGTTTATGCTTGCATCTGTCCCTGACCATTTACCCATCTTTTGTAATTCCAGCATTCTTCAGACTGTTTTTTTATTGTCTCTGTTTCAGCTTTCAAACCTTGCACTCTTTGAATTGTTCCTTGCAATTTTTGGTTTGTTTTTTCCTCCATTTTTTGAAATTTTTCGTTAGCTTTTCTTCCATTTCTTTATAGAATTTTCTCATTTCCTCTTTTATGGTCTTTATCATCTTCATGAAGTTGTTTTTAAGGTCATTTTCTTCTACTTCATCTGTGTTGGTATGTTCAGGTCTTGCTGTTGTAGAGTCTCTAGACGCTGGTGGCATCATGCTTTCCTTTCTATTATTGAATGTGTTCTCATATTCTTATCTTCCCATCCCTTCTTCCAGTGGGTAAAGTTGGAATCCCTTCCTCTTCTGATGGGTCCAAGTTCAAAATTCTCTTCCTGTGGGTGCAAGCAGGTGCAATATTTGATAGGTCTCAAGGTGGGTGCAGGAGTATCTGAGACACTCCCTCTACCAGTGGGTGGAAGTGGGACTAGCATCTAGATATCAACAAACTCTGAATGGCTTGATCTACTTTGGGCAAATCAACCTGCCCATAGTCCCCAGGCCAGAAGATCCCAAAAAGTGCATGCTGAGGTCGGGCCTGATACAGGGTCCATGCTCACCCCCCCCCGAATGAGGGAGGCACTACCACAGCAATGACAGCAGACTCTGTATTGCTTGGTCTACTGGGGGCAAGTCAACCTGCCCACAGTCCCCAGGCCAGAAGATCACCTGATAACACATTTTCTGTCCAATAATTTGTATTATTAAAATCATTCCTTTCTAACAGGATTTAAATATAAAGCTTTATAACATGTTTAATTGAAATTGTTAATTAAACAATAACACTTTTATAATCATTAATATTAACTTAGTTATATAGATGTTATAAAGTACTGTGATTTAAGATTTAAAATGTTTTTTATAATTTTTAAAAGTAAATGTTGATCTATCAGTAGAAAAGAAGACTAGACACCCTACATTTGAATTTGGAAAGGAGACCCAATTTGATAAGCATGAGGAAAGCAGCTGGCCAATGTAGCATACACCTTTAATTCCAGCAATCAGGAGGGTGAGTCAGTCCAGCGTGTTTTACATAGTGAGATCTAGCACAGCTGGGGATTGTATATAGAGAATAGAGAAACCCTGATGTAAAAACAAAAACAACAACAAAAGAGGGATGAAAACAAAGAATATCTACATAAAATGTTACATTTACATTTTACTTAATCATGTTGGTTTAGATATTACCATCTGCCAAAACAACATACATTTAAATCCACTCTTAGTGTAGAAGAGATAATTTAATATTACAATGGCAGCATTTCCCCTTATATATCACATACCTTTTTGTTGAGTTTGGTTGCATAGTTCAATATTATCTTCTAAGGCGTAATAAGGAATTACCAGAAACCTCATTTTTCCTGTGTAAAACATACTTACATAGATGGGTAAAAAATCTTTATTTTCCCATTTTCTAAGCACTTCACAAGTTTTCATTTTGAAGTCTGTTTCATGACCTCCTTAAGATGCTGGTACTGTGATTCACTATGCTAATGCTCTACCTCCTTCATTGTTTTGGGAACAGGCTACTCTGAATGTTAGGACTTAATGTTATTTTTCTTCATTAGATGTTGTTCTTTAGATATTTTTTTAGTTCTTGTATTTCTTTAGGGATGTGACATATTCTTCCTCCAAATAAGTATCATTGTTTCAAACACTCACAAAATTCATCTTTTAAATCTTCTTTAAAGAGCTACTTTAGAGGCCTATAGTAGGAATCACTGTGTTTGTCCATCATTTCCTCATCAGTTTCCAATGATGGCTCTTAAGAATATGAATGATTTGATTACAGTTACCTCCATACTTTTCCTTTATTTCTTGTTCTAGAGATGTTTCCAGGAAAACTGAAGTTCCTTTAGAGGTACCCGACAGTACCCTCCATTACAGCAAATAATAACTTTAGAACATTCAGTCTGTTCATGAGCCATCTCTTCATGTTCCCTTCTGAAGAGATTCCTCAGCTACAGGTACTGCAGGATCCCATATTCTTGTTGGGTCTCTCCGGCTCCATGCATGTTTGCCTTAATTTCATTCATGAGGAGTTCCCTCCACCTTGCATGCTCTACAGCCAATTTCTCCTTCAATATTTTCTTTATATCTTCTGAGGTGTTTCTTCAGTCATATGTGATACCAATAAGCTTGTTCCTTTGTCATTCTAAGCTTGAATAAAAGATGTTTGAATGCACATATGTATCTTTTCCATGGTATTTATTATCTTTTTACTTGGTCAATTTTGAAATACATATTCTGTTTAGGCTCATCAGGAATTGGTTCTTAATTTGAAAAGATGTGTCTTTCAGACTTTTCATGTGGACTTAAGGACTTTCTCCTGTAAATATTGCTTGAAGAGTTTGTTAATGGTGAGCATACTGTAGTGCTATGGACTGGGAAAACTCTGCACACTTTTTGTTTTTTTTTTTCTTTATTCCTCTATCATATATTACATCATTGATTTTGTGAATGAATATTCCCTGTCATATTATTTCTTACTTCTTGTTTTGGTTACATTTTCATTGAGTGTGTTCTTCCTCCAGAGGTACTGGCTAGCTGGTGGTTCTTTATCAGAAGCATCAGCATTAGAGTTTTCAGTACCTCCTTTCATCTTCTCCATTAATTAATACTGGCATGCAACAACCTTGACCATTGATTTATTTCATCTCATTTCCCAGAGAGGATGAGGAAGTAGGAGGGAGAAGGTGGAAAATGGGTGTGGGGGAGGAGACTTGAAGGATGAGAAAGGTTGAGTTGGGGGAAGAACAAAGAAGGAGATCAAGGAAATAGAGTCCTTAATATAGGGAGCCATTATGGCCTTAACAAAATATCTAGCACTAAGGAAACCTCCAGGAATCCACAAGGATGATCCCAACTAAGAATGTGAACAATAGTGGAGAGGCTACCTTAAATGCCCTTCTCCTATAATGAAATTGACGACTACCTTAAATGCCATCATAGATCCTTCACCCAGTAGCTGACACAGAAGCAGACACCTTTAGCTAAGCACTGAGCTGAACTCCTGGAATCCAGTTGTAGAAAGGGAGGAGTGATGAGCAAAGGGGTCAAGACTATGCTGGGGAAACCCAAAGGAACAGCTGACCTGAACAAGGGGGAGCTCTTGGACCCCCACTGCTGCCTGGGAGGCCAGCATGGGACTGATCCAGACCCCCTGAGTGTGGGTATCTTGGGCAGTGGATAGGTGTTTTTCCTGGCATACAGATGGACTTTGGTTTGCCTCTCACAGTGAGGGGTGCTCTCTCAGCCTGATCTCTTGGGGGAAGAGCCTGGGCCCTGCCCTGGATGAAATTGTAGACTCTGGGGATACCCTACAGAGGGTCTCACCCTCCCTGGGGAATGGTAATTTTTTCTAGTATACATTATAACTTGGTAGTCAATAGGTCCTAATAAAAACTTCACAGGTCTGTCAATCACTGTACTTCAGTAACTAGGAAGAAAACTAATAATTGTTAGTAGGATCATCAGGAAAACTATTAATGGCATCATCAGATTGATTGTCAACAGCATCATCAGTGTCATGATGGGTAGCAACTTGTGTAGTACCATCAGTATCATTGTGTATGAGAAGGTGTAAAAAGTGGAGGTTCATTTTGTTGGTTTTTTCTTGAATGTTGCTTGCTTTGGTTTTCTTTGATAGCATTTGTATTTTGCCTGTATGTATTTTGTGGGAAGATGCAGGATCCCCTGAAACTGGAAATATAGATAATTTTGAGCTGTAATGTGGGTGCTGGGAATTAAACTCTGGTCCTCTGAAAAAGCAGCCAGTATTCTTAGCCACTGAGCTATTTCTATAGCCCTCCTGAAAATGTTATTTTTATATTATGTATTTTCTTTATAATTGGAAAAACATCTTTTCTCGCACTAGGTAAAGCCTAAATAGCCTTGTATGAAGCATGCAATTTACTAATAGTAAGTACTAGCACCAAAGACAACTAGTTTTTGTGACAAAAAATAGTCTTTTTTAAACAGTTGTTTAAACTTAATCATCATTCTTTTTTAAGGAAGATTTTTAGTAAGATTCTGAGAGCTCCCTTGTAGAATTTGGTATATCAGTCATGTCATCACTCAACAACAATGAAGAGGACAGATCCAGATGTATGTCATTATTGTCATCAGTGACATCACATTTTCCTTGCACTGGAATGGGCCTGGTGATGGTGTTCATGCTTTGGCTGAAGTTGTCATTTGGATGTGCAGCATGAACATCTAGGTCAGCATCATTAGCAGGGTCCTCAGTGTGACTGTGGCCACAATGAGAAACAGATTCTGGATCAGCACTGAGGCTGTCATCCTTGCCTTGATCAAGAAGACAAAAATCAAGAGCCAGGTCAGCACTGGAAGGAGGATCGTAGGTGTCATCAGTGTGTGACCAGAATCATGCTCAGGGTCAGTATGTGATTGGCAACTTTGGTGCACAGTGTGAACAGCTAAATCAAGTGAGAGTCAATTCATCCTTGACATGTCATCCATGTCACTAGCATGTCCAGCATGCAGGAAGTAGGAGCTGGCTCAATATATACTGTCTATCACAGTTCAACAATTCTGTGTTCAAAAGAGCTAAAATACAGGTACCCTGGCTTATTTTTCCAACCTTTAAAGAAACATTGAGATGTTACTTTTTATTAAATACTTTATGGCTTTCATTCATTTTAGCACATGTCTGATTAACTCACAGTCTTGGATTTAGCCCCCAAATGTTTTTTGCTCAGTCTAATTTTATCATTACAGAAACCAATATCCTATAGCCTCCTCTTCCTTTCTGCTTGAGTGAAAGGTTTCAGAACCCCCTAAGGAGACATGCTTATCATAATGCTTTTCTGTCTTCTCTTCTTTGCTGCCTCTGTATACTTGGAAGACATAAAAAGGAAAGGACAACATGTGTCCTCTCCAAACATCACGACCAGGATTTTCCATTCTATCCAGATTAATGCACTGTGACAATGAGGAACTTCATAAATGAAAACAGCCTCTCCCTTCTACTCTACATTAGTTCTTTAAGGTCATTCTAAGAAAACAGATTGTTTTCTCTACCATTGAGCTGCTCTCACAAAGTATCATAATAGCTTAAGTGAGAATTCTCAAGTGAGACTGGAAGAAATAGGCCTCAAGTCAACAGGAAGGGTTTTTAGAATTAGGCATTTAGAAAAACCCATTTGTTCCAGTTGGTGACGTACTAAGACGAGATGTTCTGAGACTAAGAAGGTCCAATATAGAGTCCAGAGAAAGATAAGGGTTTACTTTTCCTAGACTTTTCTGAATCCCTCTAAAGATGCATGATAAATAACTCCACCCCTACGGTCTCTATTTCAAAATAGTCAGTATGGTTCCTGTTTAATCATAGCACAGCCACATCCTTTATTCCGAATAAGGCACAGTACCTCTTTTCTCTGCAGATCAGAACCTGGGATCTCACCAGTACAGACATTCGGCTGAGCAAGCTCTGCTGCTTTCAACATGTTTGACCTTGACACTTGGCCTCACGCGCTTCACAGTGTTCTGCTGCTGACCCTACTGTTGGGACTCACAGGTGAGCATATCCCAGGAGAACAGCCATCTCTCTGCCTCTGTCTACCCCTGCTAATGCAACTAACGGAATCCAGGTAAACACAAGGACTGTCACGGGTGGGAAGGTCAAACATGTTCTGAGGGTCAACAGCCAAACTCCTCAGCTCTGCTCTGAGATTACATCAATTGTGACAGGTGTGTAGAAGCATCCTCTCAGATAATGCTTCAGAAACAGTCATTTCTACTATTTCATCTGACAAAATTCTTCTCAGCAGAATCCCACTTAAGTCACTGTAACTCTGAGGCCCACCAGATCCCAGAAGTCACCTGCAAAGCAGCTGGTGGAACTGCTCTTGTCCCAGCATGAGCTCTCTGCTCACTTAGTGAGACACTGAGCCTCACATGCAGGCAGTGACAGGGCTGTGGGTGAAGAGTCCCTGGCAATGCCCAGTCACCATTCCTTCTCAGTTAGGTTCCTCATTCTGTCCTCTGTCCTCCAGTTCCTTCCCCATCTGACCTCAGTCTTCCCACTGAGTGCTGCGGTTTGAGGCTGTACTATTATTTTTTCATGCAGGCTCCTGTGTTCTATTGCTAAGGCTGGGGGCCAAACCAAGAGACATTCATTTCTTCACAGTTCTGCAGGCTGGAAGCCCAGGGATAAGCGATTTTCTTCCATGATATCTCTTCTGTTTTAAATTGTTCCTTCTCCTTCTGTGTTCATCCATGACCTTACCTCAGCTTATCTTTGTGAATCTCCTCCATTTCTTGAAAAATAACAACAACAAAACAGTCAAATTGGCTTAATTTGGAGCCAAATGACCTCAGTTGACTTTTACCTCTTCAAAGACCCTGTTGCCAATACAGTCACATTATGAGGTACTGGGGCTGTGACTTCTATATGTAGAGCATACGCAGCTCACATATGACCTGTCCCCACTCATGCCTGGTCCTCTTGATCCTCTCCAAGAAGCTTTGTTTTCCTTCTACTTATGGCAAGCAGGATTATTGGCACTCTGAGTGGTTTTTCCTCATGATTCCCCAAAGGCTGTTCACCCTCAGTTCCTTCTTTAGTCACGAAAAAAAAAAAAACTCCTTGGTTTAAGGTCTATGTTTAGTAGTCCTTCTAACCCCATAGAAGGGTAACTTTTACAATTTCCTCATACACTCTAACTGCACATCAGACTAACAGTAAGAGACGAGTGCTACTGAGATCTTAGCACTTCCTGACTTTTTAGTTTTTAATATTCTGAAATTAATATTTAATTACATCATCTCTTTTTCCCAAATACATGGTTTCTGTTTCTTTCAAGTTCCCTCTCTCTGTGTCTCTCTCTTTTTCTCTCTCTCTCAATCTCTCTCTGTGTGTGGCAGCTTCTCTCTCTTTCTCTTTCTCTTACTCACACATACACATCTTTCTCAGTCTACCTCTGCCTTTGACTCTTTTTATGTCTCTTGTCTCTCGCTTTCAAAAATAAACACATAGACACCCCCCACACACACATTTCCAAGATATATATATCTTGCTCGGTTATTATGTTATCTAAACAAGACAACACCAAGAGATATGCTATCATTGAAGGGGAATATCTCAATGAAGGAGATTTTGTGTCTCTGCTGTGTTCATTTTTGTTGTTGTTGTTGTTTTGTTGTTATTTTTTTTCATGTTCCAGTCCTGCTTTGCTTTACTGCTTTCTCCCTACCATGACTTTCTGTTTTCCTACAGGTTCCATAGCCACAGGACAGTTGGTGTATTAAAAGTTCTAAACTTTATTTTAGAAATTTACTTCAGTACCCGAAAGTTATCTAGTACTAATGTTATGCTTTGAATCTGAAATATATTCCAAATGTTGTGTATTAAAGCCTTTGTTCCCTGCTGATGGCACTACTGGGAGAGATTATTGGGTGATTAAAAGAGAAGGAAGACATGAGCAACATTGTCCCATTATACATTGTCCCCATGATGGGCTCTGCCTTACCTGAGACTACATCAATGGAGGCATCGAACCCTCAGATCCCTGAACCCTCTGAAACATGGGGAGAAAGTAATATTAATTTATTTAAACTGCTGACCATGGGTACTTTTCAAATCAACAGGAAATTAATATAGCAAGGCACAATTATACCCAGATCCTTGTGTGTATCTAGAGCTTAATGCAACTCCATAATTTGTGCTCAACTCTATGACACTATGCAGATTACCCTGTTTCAGTTAGTGATCCATGACTTAGCAAATCAACTAAAGGATTGCTTTTCAATGCCATGAGCAATCACCATATTCCAGATACTGTAGAAAGTACTCCGTGGTTCTGCCTCATATGTTTCCATATCTCAGGTTAATATTCTTGTCATACTGCCACAGACACAGAAAAAGAAGCAGAAACACAAACAACTCTAAAAAACAATCTCCAAAGACATGATTTGAACTCAGGCTATCTGAATGAGGTCATGGGATCAGCAGTCACTCCTCTCAGAGGCTTTGAACTACCCCCTGAGCTATAACTGGCTAAGTGAAGAGGGATTTGGGTCTCTGCTCCTGGGCTCTT
Source organism: Mesocricetus auratus (assembly GCF_017639785.1). Classification (NCBI taxonomy): domain Eukaryota; kingdom Metazoa; phylum Chordata; class Mammalia; order Rodentia; family Cricetidae; genus Mesocricetus; species Mesocricetus auratus. The sequence continues at coordinate 49,047,362 of NW_024429184.1, read as the reverse complement.
CAGCTTCCTCTTTATGTGCAAACAGCTTTTCTTTGGAAATGCAAATCATGTGGGAAACTAGGTTTCTATTATTACACAAATTACCAATTTAAAATGGGTTTCAGTGTCATGGGAAGATGTCACAATTTGCAAATCATATGTAGGGAAGAATTTGTTGAATACTATGATCTAGGAGCTATGAAAAAAAGATATTGAACACCCTTGACCCTTACTCTTATGTAACATGCTCTATTCACTTTGCTTAAACACTTTTCTTCTACATCATGGGGTACTTGACAGGTTTGAGTGTTGTCACTGCTGCAACCCCTGTGCTAGTGTCCTGGGATTTCTGTGGACTCACAGATGAGGATATGAAGGACTGACCTTCCACAACCTACCTGTGTGAAGTCAGCAACACTTCCCTTGCTTCGATAGTACACTCTAACCTGGGCTCTGGGCATGGAACAGATAAGATGGATGGAGTTTCTCCCAAGCAAAGCTATTGTGCAGTCTCCAGCTGGTTTCCCTAAAGCAGCCGAAGCCTGTAAAGACTGGATGCTTCCACTAGCTGTGATCGCCCACATCCATGGAAACAGACTTGGCTGAGATTGTCAAGTCTGCTCTGCAAAGCAGATTCTATAGTTTTCAGGATACTTAATTCAGTTTTCTGTGCTATCTTCCTGAAAAAGCAGTTTCTGGTCCCTCCTTTGATGACTTCCTTCCGTCTCCTATATTTGTTGTCTCGAAGTTCAGTTGGCTGCTCCTTTAGATGTTTCTGAGAGATGAGGTGGGTCCTGGGTATGATACATTCACTTTCAAATCTCCCCATACTTACCATTTTACCTTATGGAATTAACTTTATCAAACTACTTTATAAGTGTCAAAACCACCATTACATTTTAGTTTCCGTTAATTATGTTAAAGCACCTATGCTAATAAGAAATGTTGCAGAGAAAAGGCTACTACAAATGTGTCATGTTTAAGCAAGTCTACTGGAGAACCAAGTCATACATACTGTTTCTATACTATCTGTTTGCTTTCTGTTTCAACAACACAGATCCCATTGCTTAATAAAATTTGAAGTTACAACTTTGTTTTTAAAAAGAAGCAGAAACACAAACAACTCTAACAACAATGTTAAATCAGTCAATAAAAATTTTGAGAGTTGCTACATTTTTGAAATTCTGGACTTATGCTATCTTAGTACACAAGCTAATTATACCTTTTTAACCTTTATGATGTTTTCTATCAAAAATTTTAATCTATATGTTTGTTATATAAACTTAGGATTTATAGTAGGAACAAATAGCAGAACTTTGACAAAATTATTCATAAATATTTGTACATAGACATGCCAAACTATGAATTACTATATAGGCTCATATAAGCTAACCCATTCCTTTTGCTTTTCCCATATTATATTTTTTAATCAGTAAGTTTTCTAAGACTATCCACATGTTTTCTAGATTTGACATTATCTCATTACACAAGGTTTTAATTTCACAAAGTTGCTTTTGGCTTCAGTTATCCAGGGAAGCATATTTTCCACATCACATATTCATGTTTGAGACATAAGAAAGATGTGAGAGAACTGAACCCAAGGAACCCAGTGACAGAGAGAGAGGAGCGATGAGCAAATTGGCAAAGAATGGGCTGGCAAAACCAGCAGAGACAGCTGATCTGAACAGGGGAGAGCTCTTGGACCCCGGACCCCCCCAAATGTGAGTGTCAGCGAAAAGGCCTGGGCAACCTATGGGGCCCTGAGCTGTGGATCAGTGTCTATCCCTGGAATACAAACAGTCTTCGTGTGCCTATAGCACAAAGAGGGATGCTCTCTCAGCCTGGACTCTTAGGGGAGTGCCTGGCCCCTACCCAGAGTGAAATGACAGACTCTAGATATCCCCTATGTGGAAGGATTTGGCAATAGGGTGGGAGGGTGGGGGGGAAGGGGAGTGCGGGAGGAGGGGAGGGAGAGGGAACAGGGATTGGCATGTAAAACAAGCTATTTAAAATTAAAATAAAAAATGATAATAAAAAAAAGAAAGAAAGATGTGAGACCTGAGTCCCTTCCACATCCTTTCTATCAGATCCAGGTGTGTGGCCTTCCCTAAAGGTATGAATAAGAATTACAAGGTAGAAGACCAGAGCCACTGCTATCAAACAGCTAAGTGGAAGCTGGGAGCTCATGATGCTTTATGAAACTTTAAAACTCCCCATACAGTCAGGATTATATTATTATTATTATTATTATTATTATTATTATTATTTCTTTTTTTTAGTACTTTTCTATTTTAGAAGCACTCTTATTTACCTATCAATTCCCCCATTCCCTCATCCTCCTATCCTCCCATGCTTCCCACTGATCCCCCAAACCACCCCCTACCAGCTCCCCAGGGATAGTAAGGCCATCCACAGGGAGCAATAAAAGTCCATCGCATCATTTGGGGGAAGGCCCAGGCCCTCCTTCCTGTATCTGGGCTGCAATAGTGTCCCTCCATAGGGAATGGTTATATTATTTTATAAACTGGGCCTTATTCTTTCAGATTCTTTTTTAACCCAAGTGAGGTCTGTTAGCATTTCCTGCAAGGTAGGTTTTAATACCTCCAAACAGGTATCACTGTAATAAACTCAAATTTGTATCCAGGAAGAGCATGTTTTCTCTCTTGTTTTGTTGCCACAATGTTGCCTTGTGTAGATTCCTGGGGTTTACTTAAATTCTGGATGTATTTTTGTGTTGCACCAAGAATACACAATCTCAATGCATCCTAGATGTTGACATTTCTGATAAGAGCTGTGTTCACATTGTTTAGCTGGTGAGATGAGTCATGTTCCAGGCTACTCTCAGCATTTTTTGACTACTCCACTTTTGTCAGTTGAATTCTAATGTGTGCTAGTGTGGGTCTCTCTGAGTTTATCTCACATTTAATTAGTTAAGTTTGTTATATTTATAGGTCTTGTAGTTTAAGAAAGCAGGAAGGTAATAGACAACAGTATTTTTCCCACTGATCTTTCCAGTACACTCCAAATTCTTGAATTTCTTCTCTTTATTGTGCCCCTGCAGTGCAGACTGAGTAATGTTATGGTATCCATTTCCATGATTTTAGAGAGTTTTTGTAGCCTGCTATATCCTCTGTGGATCCTGTCCATAGCACTAATAAATTATATACCTCTGGACCCCCCAAAAACCATTTGGTTCCTTCTCACAGTTTCTCTTCATTTGATGTTTTATTTTGCTTTTCAGACTCTTCACTTTCTTTAGTGCTATTCGATACTTTCCTTTTGTTATTTTCTTATCTCAAATAAATGTTTTGTTTTCTTGGCCCACTAATATGATACAGTGCGGCATAGTGCAGTTTTACCACATCACCAATGTCCAGGCCAGAAGCTGGTAGGACTTGGAGTTGCTGGGCAAATAGGGTACTGTGATGGGAAGACAGGTAACTACGGATAATACAGCCAGGTGATCTCCCCATATGAAAGGAAACAAACAGGTCTTCCTGAAGGGTGGGTTCTGTGACCCTGTGATAGTGGCCGTGTCATACCAAATTGGAACTTCTGATTCCAAAGCATAAAATAATACACTCTGTTGTGTCAAACCCTTTACTTTATAGCAGTCTACTACATCATCTTTAACATTAATATAATGCTGGGCCTAGAGAGATGGTTCAGGGAGTAAAACCACTTGCTAGTCTTCCAAGGGACCCGGATTCACTCCTGAGCATCCACATGGTGATCTAAAACTATATATAACTTCAATTCCAGGGTTTCTGACACCATCTTCTAGCTTCCTTAACCATTAGGCATGCATTTGGTACATAGATATATTTGGAAGCAAAATACCCATATACATAAAACTAATTAGATAATTAACGTGATTTTGACACAGATTTTAAAAACTGGTAACATAAACCAGGTTTTTATTCCTCTAATTAAGGTAATGCTATTGTATATTGGGAGATATCTATGATATCATCACTCTACCTGATAAAGCAAACCACATCATGAGCTGCAGGCCTGCCCCAGAGAATCTTGTGATCAAATGTACATCTCACTAACTGTACATAGTACATATGTTCACATCTCACTGTTCTAAAAGAGTCATGTAATCACATCCAATACTGTTATACAAGGAATGCTCATGCTATGTGCACAGAAAATGAAAACCAAACAGATAATGGATGAAGCATGAGAATTTCAAACATAATTGGTACTTCAATCAAAATACTGTCAAATTCTCAGTGTCTCTGTGATTCAGTTTCCTCGTCTATTACATCATTGTGTTAGAGGCTCAAGATGGAGAGTGATAAACAATATTTGATCACAAACTAGAGCAGCCTGTGGGTTTTCATCATGATGAGCACTAACCGATGTTTCCTGCAGGAGAAGCTACACGGGAGCTGAAGGTGATTCAGCCTGAGAAATCAGTTTCTGTTGCTGCTGGAGAGTCAGCCACTCTGAACTGCACTGTCACCTCTCTGCTTCCTGTGGGGCCCATTAAGTGGTTCAGGGGTGCAGGGCAGAGTAGGCATCTCATATATAGTTTCATGGGAGAGAAGTTCCCCAGAATCACAAATCTTACAGATGCTACAAAGAGAAACAACCTGGACTTTTCCATCCGCATCAGTAATGTCACACCTGCTGATGCTGGCACCTACTACTGTGTGAAGCATCTCAGAGCAGAAGCTGACAAGGAGCTTCAGTCTGGGAGAGGCACAGTGTTGTCTGTGCTCGGTGAGTACTGCCCTGTCTTCCTTATTCTCATATCCCCAACAGATAAAAATGTGTCCAAGATTCTGTGAGCAACAAGGAAGAAGCGAGCCTGTAAGTGACCCCCATGTTCATTGGGTGACTTTACTCCAACTGTGGACCAGGAAGCAGAGGAGTAGACAGGACTTGCTATTTTCTGGAGCCCCCCTTCTGGAAATAGGGGTACATCCATTCCCTCATCTGCTTCACAATACTTAGCATTCTCAATCTGTCCCGTTCTAGTTGCTACGTAAAGATAGTAGATAAGATGTTCAATGACAGGATCAAACCTGACCTATTGCCTCCAGAGTGCATTACCTCACCTTAAGTCTTTTCTTTCTGCCCAAACACCCTGGGGCCTAGTGTGTGCCAGGTTCCACTCCAAATGTCAAATGAGATGACAAGATTCAGGCAAGTAGGTTCGTGTTACCTAAGATACATGTCTCCTCCCTCCCAAGAGGAAAAGCAAATCAAGGCAGAAAGTGACAAGAACATGGAACAACATGTTTTTCTCATTTTCTCTTCATACACAGAACACTGGCATACTTCTGTATATGCCCACATTCACTGTGGAATACTCTCACCCTTGGTTACACCTTTATCTTGGGTCTGTCTGGAAACATATTATATCCTACTTACACAGGCACTGAAGGTTCTGGGAAATGTAGACATAAGTCCTGTAGTTAGTCTCCATGTAGATTATCTCCAATCACCAGCATAGGCATCAGGACATTCGCTTTGAACTTCCTGACAGAGACCTGAAGTCTTAATTCCTGGTCTGAATTCTGGCAGTTTTACAGTATGAAAGCTTATTTATTCCAGCCCTACTTGAGATATGAGCCCAGTTTGCCAGTGCCCTGTGCATACCGCCTTAGCCACTAAGTGCTGATGTCTGGCCTTGAACCCACATATGACTCCACACCAGATTCTTGCAGTCCCAGCATGTGATTTCACCTCCACTCAGAAGCCTTGTGTCTAAGAGATGCTGAGTCAGATTTTCTGTACTTCAGCCAGCATTTCCATTCATCATCAGATTCCCAAGGTTTCAAGATGTTCCTCACACTCAGATGCTAATAGTTGATGGGGATCTTCTTCCATATCTATGTCTGTCTTATTAGTTGATGAATAAAACACTGTTAGCCAATAAGACAGGAAAATAGGTGGGACTAGGAGATGAGGATAATTCTTGGAAAGGTAGACAGAGGGAAACTGCCAGAAAGAGAGGACATGTAGCCACCAAAGCAGTTAGAGGTGTGGACCCTTCTCTGGTAAGATAAGACCAAGTGGAAATACTTAGATTAATAGAAATGAGTTAATAATTAAGACAGAGCTAGTCAATACGAAGCCCTAGCTTTTGGCCAACAGTGTTATAATTAATATAAATCTCCACAAGGCAGTGGCAGAACCCAAGAGAACTTCTAGCAGCAAATAGTAGTAACGGGAAAGCTGCCCCAATGTCAACCATACCTTCATTCCATACTAGAACTGAGAATTGTCCTCTTGTATAAACAAAGCATCATAGTCCAGCAGCTGGAGATACACTAATTCAGATCCCAGATCTTTAACAGTCCATTTGCTTCAATTTATGTCCTCTACAACAGTGCTATAGTACATTAACTTGTACAGTCACAGTCCTGGCAAGAAAGCACATGCCTGTAGTTGTTTTCTTTATTCTTTGGAGTCCTGCCACCAAACTCCCAAATAAATATTCAGAGACTTATTGTTACTTTTAAATGCCCAGTCTTGGCTTAGTTTATTTCTAGCCAGCTTTTCTGACTTAAATTATCTTATGTGTCTTTGACTGTGTTTTCCTTTCGCCTTTTTATCTTTTTTGTTCCATGTATTTTTCCTTCTTACTTTGTTGGCTTGCTGAGTGAGTGGGTGGCTGTGTGGTTGGTCCCTGGTGTCTTCCTCCTCTCCTTTTTTCGCTCCTCACCTTCTCTACATCTACATTTCGCTTGCTTTAGCCTAGATTTCTCCTCCTCCTATTTATTCCTTTTGCCTGCTAGCTCCACCTGCTTCTCTCTTTTTGCCTAGCTATTGGCTATTTAGCTCTTTATTAGACCAATCAGGTGTTTTAGACAGGCAAAGTAGCACAGCTTTACAGAGTTAAAATCCCCTTTGTTACATTTTATGAAACAATAGGAGATATTTGTGATTATTCCTTTAATAGAGCTGTTAGGCCACCGAGCTGAGGAATGACAACCCTATATGCTTCAAAATAGCAAGGCCCAGCCTGCTGTACAGATTATCCTAAAATCCAAATAATATGCCAGGGTCATTTCTCAGCAAGGAGACCCTAGGGTCCTCAAGATCCAACCAAAGCAGAATACTGTTCAACTCCAGTTTGAGGGTACAACTCCTATATTATACAACACTGCAGGAGAACAATTTATGAGGCTAGATGCTTATTTTTCACTCAGAACTCTACCTTAATAACACAGTACTCCATTGAGCTCTGTCCTTCAACCTTCTAATGGTCGTCTGCTCTCCATAATTAGCCATTCCTGAGAAATGCTTGTGATCCTGATTGTACTGTAAAAGGCTCTGGCTAACTTACTGAGAAGATCAAGAAAGAGGAGGATGCAGGGGTATAAAGGTGTTTCTCAATCTGTGGGTCATGACCCCTGTGCTTGATGAACAGCACTTTCACAGGGGTATCATACAAGATATTTATATTACAATTTATAACTAGCAAAATTACAACTCCCGAAGCAATCACAAAAGTAATATTATTATTGGAGGTCACCACCACATGAGAAAATGCATATAAGGTTCCCATCATTAGGTAGGTGGAGAGGCACTGTCATAGAGGTTCTGCTCCTTACATAGGTTGTTCAGGGTAGGGGAAAAACAATCTGGAGGCATGTCCTTATGGATTTTGCTGCAGGTCACAGTGATAAAGAATAAATGTAGTATGTCACATCTAGAAACAACTTCAGTAATACATAGAATTTGTAAGCACATATTTAGGCATGAAATTCTACCTTTGTTTTCAGCTTTCTATGATGATATTTTATTCAGTTTTTATGGAAAATTATATTGATGCTTAGTAGATGAAGATCGGGATTCAAATTGATGAGGGGTGAGATAAGCTTTATCCTTTGGTCTGTGTAACTTCTCAACCACGTGCACTTTGGTATTAATCCTACCAAAGCTTTGGTCACTGGAAACTGGGCACTGTCAAGATGACAAAAAAGTCTTGATAACTACTGACTGATCCTGCAAACCTAGAGCTATCAGGTGTACTCATGTTTAGCCAGCTTGACTTAAAATAATACTTGTTTGCACTCCTGATATGATGCCCAAATGTGTGTGATATTTCCAAATGCAGCCATGTACACATAATAACTTCAGCACAAGACATCTACACAACACACTTCCTCCCACTTGTTCACCCATATGTATTCTTTCAGCCAGGGAGTAGTACTGTCTGGTCAAAAGGCTTCTGACTATGTCTCTTATGATTAACAATTAGAAATTTAACCACTTTTAGCTTTGTCTGTAGAGGTAATCATTATTTTCAACCTCAATCTAGGTCCATCTGAAACCCATTTAGAGATGCAGACTAATGAGCTGTCAATTTTAAAATGAAGCTTGGCATAGATGAGACCTACTAGTATATAGGTAATAGGAAAGAAAGCAAACAACTGGGATAAGCAGGAAGGGTTCCCACTTTATGACCCGTCTATGATGTCACAGATGTAAATCTATAAACATTTCCCCTAGATTTGCAAGGTTTCCAAAGGAAGCCAGCAGGAACAGATAATAAAATATATAAAATGCATTGATAATTGCCTTTCTTTTCCCAGGCCAAGAATTCTGCCAGGCTTTGTTGTTACTCATTTGTTTCCAGGGATCTTTATAAAACTGTGGAGACAAAAGGAAAAGGGATTCCCCCGAAGAACTAGGCTATCATCTAGGAGTAGAGCAGGTCCTTAAAATGGCTGTAACTCTGTTATTGATCCCAAGTATCACAATAAACAATGACAATGGGGATAATAGTAACACAGTGTTATGTTATCAGTGCTGGCCATTGCACTCAAAACCTTGTCTACGTGCTCCTTTGTAGCTAAACCATCCCCTCCTGTGATCTTGAGCCCTTTATTCAGAGCCACACCTGAGCAGACAGTGAACTTCACATGCAAGTCCAATGGTTTCTCCCCTCGGGACATCACACTGAAGTGGTTCAAAGACAAGACTGAGCTCTCTCACTTCCAAACTACTGTGGACCCTAAGGAGGAAAGCATCTCCTACAGTATCTCCAGCACAGTCCAAGTGGTGCTGGGTGCTGTGGATGTCCACTCTAAGATCATCTGTGAGGTGTCCCATGTCACCTTGCAAGGAGGTCCTCTCCGTGGGACTGCCAACTTGTCTGACATTATCCGAGGTAAATCTTTCTTATTTGCAGGGCAAGCTCATATCTCTTCAGAATGGTTTGATCCATAGTTCCCAGTAAGCATTCATGCATACCACAAGGGCAGGATCATAGACTGTGATTTACACATAAGGAAAATTGTATTTATTTTAACGTAAGAAATTATAGCTGTACCAATAATGGGCCACAACCATATTTATTTGTATTTTCATGCATTTTGCTGCTGTTACTGCTTTCTCACTGCACCTGGATATTGTGCTTAATGATTTCACTTATTATGACACTCAACCTGCATACCTATGTGTTAAGAGCTATGTTTAGGGTCTCTGCTCTGGTGCAAACTATCATCCTGTCCCCATGATGATGTTGTAAGGGGGATGGTTCCTCCATACTTCAGTCTCTCCTCTGGGGTCTTTCTGTACTTAGGTTCCAAAGTCTCAGCTTCTCATTCCACTGTTTCAGTTCCACCCACTGTGGAAATCAGCCAGCAGCGATCAATGGTATGGAATCTGATAGGTGTCACCTGCCAGGTGAAGGAATTCTACCCTTCGAAGCTTCGGTTGGCCTGGTTAGAGAATGGAAATATATTTCGGGTAGAAGGCCCTTCTACATTCACAGTAAACAAAGACGGAACCTACAGTTCAGCCAGCTGGCACTTGGTGAATGTATCAGCCTGTGAGGAAGACATAATGCTCACCTGTCAAGTTGAGCATGATGGACAGCCGCCAGTCCTAAAATCACATATTGTTATGATCAACAAACAGCAGCAGGGACAAGGTATTGGCACCATGTTTTGTATGTCTACATCCCAGCTCCTTGGCTGTTTGTAAATTTTCCTCTTTTTCTGAATGTTAAAGTTAACATTTTGCTTATGTATGATAATTCAAATATCTACAAATTAAGTGGAAGGTTAAAGTCAGCTTTCCTTGCCAATTGGCCTCTCCCGGGTGTGTTGGCATTCACAGGTATTAAACATGGGAGACAGGATCATCCTATCCCCAAAAAAATGTTTCTTGCCATTTTTACCTGACATTTGCTGTATCCTCATGTCCATCTTCTTCATTTTCAGTATCTTCCCTGTGTCCATTCCATTTTACACTTTCCTTGAACATCTGGGTTCTCATTCCGTGTCCTATGCTACCTCCTGAGAGTAATTCTGACAGGCCTCCTGGGGACCTGTAGTTTTAGTGTAGATTCGGAACCCAAATGACTGTGAGTGGTCATAACAGGGGCCTCATTTCCTCCAGTTTTGTTATAATGGACAAATAGCTATGTATCCACACCCTGACTCCACACTTACTGCATGCGGTTTTCTATTTGGCTGTGATCTCTTCCCTTCGTCAGTCACCCAATGAGTCATCAGTTTTATGCACAGGTAATATAGGGATGGGGAAGCAAAAGGGATGTTGACTTCTTGCTCTTAGACCATGTGATCTTATCTAATTAATATACTAATGGGAAATTTAAGGTCCCTGAGAGCAAGAATATCAACAGTATCCAAAGCAAATTTTGCTAGTAAAGTATTTTCACTTGACTTTTCCTATCCTAGGACTTAGAGTGATATTGAGACCCTTTTATATGAATCTGCTTTATTTTCCTTTCAAGAAACACCTGCAGTAGCCCCCAATCCCCATGAATTTTAAAAAACTCAGGTTCCTTGTGGTACAGCTTTTGCTCTAAGCTTCATCTGTTGGATAAACAATGGGTCACCCAATTATCCATTACATCAACATTAAAACAGTAAAATCTAGAAAGTACCAGATCTCTTAAAATATGAGCTATGTAGATGCTGCAAAATTATACCCTCTCATGTCTCTCTCGTATGTACCTACAATGAGTGTTCAGGTAAATTAGGATATTTTCATTCTAATATAATACCATCATCATATTCTGTGAAATTAACTGTAATTCCCAAAATATTTCAAATTGACTATACTTTCAAAATTACTTTATAATGTTTTTGTGTGCCACAAAATTAGGTTCTTCAAAAAGTACCATGTTCTACAGTTTGTCCAATAACAAATTATTTTAGAAATTTTTGTTAGTTTTAACACTTCTGTTATAGAATTTCTTAGACAATCATATTGTCTTTTTTAAGTCTAAGTATGTGTGTGTGTGTGTAATTATATAGTTATGTTCCTCTCTAGACATTGATGTGGAAAAGTTGCCATAACTCTTTTATCAGTCCTTTTATTAATTGTTTTAAAATGTATTTTATATACCAACCACAGTTTCCCCTTCCTGCTCTCCTCCTGCTTGTTCCCTTCAAGTCCTTTCTACCACCCTCCATCCATTCCTCAAAAAGGGTACGGCCTTCCATGGGAATCAAAAAGCATGGCATATCAAGTTGAGGAAAGACCAAGCTATCACCCCTGCATCAAGGGTGAGTCAGGCATACTACCATGGGAAATAGGTAACAAAGAGCCAGCTCATGTGTCAGGGACAGACCCTGGTCACCCTGCTTAGGCCCCCACAAATAGACCAAGCTACACAACTCTCACCCACATGCAGGGGGCCTAGTTTTGTCTGACTACAAGTCTGGAGAACTTGAACTCCACTGAGCTCAGATCATCTGTCTCTTTGGATTTCCCATTCATGATCTTGACTCCACTTGTTTATACAATCCTTCCTCCCTTTTTTCAACTTGACTCCCAAGACTGGGCTCAATGCTTGGTTATGGATGTCTGCATCTGATTTCACTGGTTGCTGGATGAAGGTTCTATGATGACATTAGGGTAGTCACCAATCTGATTAGAGAAGAAGGTCAGTTCAGGTATCTTCTCTGTTAGTGCTAGGAGTCTTAGCTGGGGTCATCCTTGTGGATTGCTGGGAGGCACCAGGTTTCTCCCTATTCCAAAATGCCTCCCTGTATCCAGATAACCCTTCTGTTGTTGTCCCTCTCAAACCCTTCTCCAACTCAAACATCCCAATCTCTCATGTACCCATGTCCCGCACCCTCCCCTCACCCCCTTCACACCCAGTTTCAGTAGATCTTATTTATTTTCCCTGTCCAGGGAGATGCATATATTCTGCTTGGGGACATCCTTGTCCCTAGTTTCTCTAAGAATATGGATTGAAACCTACTTTGCTTTATATCAACTACCCACTTAGGATGAGTGCATACTGTGTTTGTCTTTCTGGGTCTCAGTTACCTCACTGAGGATGATGTTTTTCTAGTTCCATCCATTAGCCTGCAAATTTCATGATGTCATTGCTTTTTACCCACTGAATAATACTGCATTGTGTAAATGTACCACATTTTCTTTATCAGTTGTTTGGTTGAGGGGCATGTAGGTTGATTCCAGGATCTGGCTATTCCAAATAATGCTACTATGAACATAGTTGAGCAAGGTTCTTGAGCGTATGATTGATCATCCTTTAGGTATATGCCCGAGTGATAGACTGATTCCCAGTTTTCTGAGGAACTTCCATACTGTTTTCCAATGCCACTGCACAAGTTTGCACTCCTCCCAGCAATGGAGGAGTGTTCCCCGTCTCCACATTCTCTGAATCATGGGCTGTCATCAGTGTTTTTCATCTTAGCCATTCTGTCAGATACAAGATGCTATCTTAGAGTCATTTTGATTTGCATTTCCCTGAGCACTAAGGATGTTGAGAAATTCCTTATGCGCCTTTGGACCATTTAAGATTATTCTTTTGAGAATGCTCTGTTTAGCTCTATACCCCAATTTTAATTGGATTATTATTTTGATGTCTAGTTTCTTGAGTTCTTAATATAATTTGTAGATTATCCCTCTGTCAAATGTGGGGTTGGTGAAGATCTTTTCCCATTCCATAGGCTGCTGTTTTCTCATATTGACCATGTCCTTTGCCATACAGAAGCTTTTCAGTTTCAGTAGGTTCTATTTATTAATCGTTACTCTCAGTGTCTGTTCTACTGGTATTATGCTTAGGAAGTGGTCTCTTGTGGCAATGCATTCAAAACTACTTCCCACTTTTCTATTAGCTTCAGTGTAACTGGGTTTATATTGAGGTCTATTATCCACTTGAACTTGAGTTTTGTGAGGGGTAATGGATATGCATCTATTTGCATTATTCTAGAAGTCAACACTCAGTTATGCAAGCACCGTTTGTTCAAGATGCATTTTTTTCATCATACAATTTTGACTTTGTCAGAAATCATGTATGCATAGGTGTGTGGGTTTATCTCAGTAACTTCAATTCAATTACATTGATCCACATTTCTGTTATTATGCCAGTACCATTTGTTTTTTATTAGTATGGTGCTATGGTAGAGCTTGAAGTCAGGAATAGTGATGCCTCTGGAAGTTTCTTTATTGTACAGGATTGTTTTGTCTATCCTGAGTTTTTTTTTTTGTTTTTCCATATGAAATTGAGTATTGTACTTTCAAGGTCTGTGAATAATTGTGTTGGGATTTTGATGGGGATTGCACTGAATTTTTAGATTGCTTTTGCTAAGACTGTGATTTTTATTGTGTTAATCCTACTTATATAAGTGCATGGGAGATCTTTTCATTTTTATGATATCTTCTTCAATTTCTTTCTTCAAAGACTGGAAGTTGTTGTCATATAGGTCTTTCACTTGTTTGATTAGAGTTACCCAAAAATATTTTTTAACTTTTGCGACTATTGTAAATGGTGAAGTTTCTCTGATTTCTTTTTTAGGCTGTTTATCATTTGTATAGTGGAGGGCTACTGACTTTTTTTCAGTTAATCTCCTATCCCACTACTGCGGTGATATCTTGCTCATATAAATAAAACCTGTCTGAGTGTCAGAGAATGGAGCTTGCCACTAACTCACCATAGAGGGCTGGAGGTCTATACAAACAGACAGGAAATGAGAAAACTGGGAGAAACAGAGACTTGGTCTCTTGTCTGCTGAGATGCTAAAGAGGTGAAGTGTGGCTACAGCTTTCTCCTTCTTTCTGATCTCTCAGCATTTTCCTCTATATCTGACTTGGGATTTTTGTTAGTTAGGCCAATTAAGAATTCCTTTTACACACCACATTACTGGAAGGTGTTTATAAGGTGTAGGATTTCAATGGTAGAATTTTGTCCATCACTTATATATAGAATATCATCTGCAAAAAACCAAGGTTTGACTTCTTCCTTTCCAATTTGTACCCACTTGTTCACCTTCTGTTGTCTTATTGCTCTAGAAAGAACTTTGAGTACTCTATTGAATCAATATAGAGAGAGTAGACAACCTTGTCTTGTTCCTGAATTTAGTGGAATTGCTTTGAATTTCTCTGTGTTTAATTTGATGTTGGCATGACATATATTGCTTTTATTTTGTTTAAGAATGTTGCTTATAACCCTGATCTCTCCAAGACCTTTATCATAAAGTGGTGTTGGATTTTGTTGAAGGCATTTTAGACATCTAAAAAGATGATGTTTTTTGTTTCTTTCAGTTTGTTTATATAGACAGAATTTTGTATGTTGAGCCACCCCTGCATCTCTGGGATGAAGCCTACTTGATAATGGTAGATGATTTTTACATGTTCTTGGATTTGGTATTTTATTGCATATATTTTCTTCAATGTTCATGAGGGAGATTGGTCTAGAATTCTCTTTCTATGTATCTTTGTGTGGTTTGGGTATCATGTTAACTGTAGCCACATAAAGAGAGTATTCCATTGTTACTTCTGTTTCTATTGCGTGAGGCAATTTAAGGGGTATTGGTATTATCTCTTCTTTGACATTCTGTTATAATCCTGTACTGAAACCATCTGACCCTGGGTTTTTGATGGGAGGCTTTTAATGACTGCTTCTATTTCTTTACAGGTTGTATGTCTGTTTAAATTATTTAACTGGCCTTGATTTTAGTTTGGTTCATGTTACCAGTCCAGAAAATTGTGCTCATCATTCTGGAAGACTTCCAATATTTTCCTTTTGCCAAACAAATTTCTTTCATTGACCATATCTATTTTTTCAGTTTCTATTTCATTGATTTTCTTACAGGAATTTGGGTCTCCAAATGATATAAAGGAAGTTGACTCCTGTCTTGGGATTCTTAGTGCTATTCACTTAATAATGGGTTCAAAGGACAGGAAGCTCAATAAGAATGTCGGGACCAGGTTAAGTTTCCTTATAATATACTCATGTGCCCTCTCTAATGGTTCCACCTACCACTTGATTTCCAGGGCTGAAGATGTCAGATTCTGCTGAAGAATTCCTTGTAGCTGTGCTGCTTGGACCCAAACTGCTACTGGTAATTGGTGCCTCTGCCATGTACATGCACAAGAAACGGAAGGCCTGACAGTAAGTTAGGAAGAATGGAAGGGGTATTTGTTACTCTTCTTTTGGTGTGCCAACACACTATGATGAAGAAAAAAAGGGTTTATATCACCTTACTGTTCCAAAGTCATATGTGTCCATCAAACATAAATGGCATGAAAGACACGTCAGGGAGGTAAGAGCTCAATGGAGATCATGAAACAAAGAAAATAACTGGAAGGGTGACAAGGCTTTTTAATATCAAAGCTCACTTATTGTGATGCACTTTCTCTGAAAAGTCTGCTCTACCTAAAACTCTTCAAAGAACACCACCAACTGGGAAACAAGTATTCAAATATCTTACAACATAGAGATAATTTTTTCCAAAGCACTATATAAATAAAATATCACTACAACTCTACTTTTTGTCTAATATAATAAGGCTACAATTAACATAAGAAAAATTATTTATAAGTATGTACAATATATACAGGCAACAAGTTCATCAACAGTTTCTGCTTTAGTCTGTGAACGTGAAGCAAACACTCAGAAAGACTGTATGACTAGCTATTAGGTTTAGATGATACTTTGTAATATGTGCATCTTATCTACTCAGGACAGGAGAAGAGTACCTGTGTGACTGTAGCACTAGAGTACAATGTGTAAGTTGTGAAAGGAGTATTGAATGAGAGGTGATTCTCCACAGCACTTCTCTTCATCTGCCACACTGGACCCTGAATATCTGACGTCACCTTTCATGGAGGGGCTCAGCCTAGAAGAAGCTGGTGAGAAGCTGTGGAAGTCTACTCCAAATGTCTCCCTTACAAGGACAAATCAGATTCAGAATTCCCTATTATTCCTCTATGTAAGCACTGATATGTCAGAGATATGATGTTGTGGTTGTTGGATTCTATTCTTGGGGACCTTAATTTCATTAATAAAAGAATTTAAAAAATGGATTCAAGTGAAAGATAAACTATCCTAGTTTTGAGTAAAATTTCCAAAGTCAGGCACGTATGCAACTCCTTCAGAAAGGAGGATAATGGAAGAATAAAGAGAAAAATACACTCATGCTGTTGAAGAAGGCATAGTGGTCAGACACATGGCAGGCAAACTGCCATGAAGGGAAGGAGGCATTTTGAGAAAAAGTGTGAAAGCCTGAAGTATCAGAAAAGTTATATTCAGAATCCAAATCCAAAAGAAACAGACACAAATAAAGAAAAAGTCCTGTCTGATCTGGCCACTGTGAAGTAGTCAGACACAATTGAACCTCAACATAGCATGCAGGAACTTCACTGGGTAGGGCGAATTCTGGGATGGAAAAGGCTAGTCTATCAGTTAATGGGAATTTTTTTGACAGAGTCTTCCTGTATAGCCTTGGAAGTCCTATATGTAGACAAGGTGGCCTCTACCTCTTGAGTCCTGGGATTGAATGTGTGCTGCACCATCATACTCCTCTTGGAAAAATTATTCCACCTCTCCCTTTAGTATGGTTTAAGAGGATCTGTTGACCAGGTGATTGAAATTAGGTCTCTACCCAGGCTAGAGATTCTGTTCTCTTAACCATGAACTTTCTTCGATGATCCTTTATAGCCACTGTAACATATTTTTGAAAAGGCAATTCTAAAATCATTTCAGAATTAGATCAGGATCAAAGCCTCAAACACTTTTGTTATCTCTGGCCTTTTGAAAGAACAAGACTTCAAAGAGGTACAAGACCATAAGGGCTTCTAGACAAGGAAGAAACTAGTTGTTTCTTTGAGGTCTTTTTTTTTTCTCATAAGCATCCTGCTTAATTTCAACCTCTTCTTTTTTTGACAAGATTCTTGATTGAATATTTAGGAATTTCACATGGTGTACCCCAGTCTGAAACACCTCCCAGTCCTTCCTTCGCTCTCTTCACCCCAGCCCCTCAGCATCTCCCATGAAAGAAAAACCTGTAAAAAATTAATTTAAAAAAACCTGAAAAATGAAACCACCTAACTCCTTCATCTTCCCTGTCATTCCAAAATGATGTCTTGATCCTAGTGACATTGAAAGTTGTGGTACTTCATGCAACATAACATTTTTTTTCCAGTTGTACCAACCTGTAAATGTTCATTGGTTTGAGTCATTAGTCTGGTTCAAGGCCTCTTGCACACCATTTTTATGGGACACTCACTGAAATTCCTCTTCGATATGCTACTGTTTTCTGTAGTTGTGGAGATTCTGCAGTTATCTCATTCTATAAGACAAGTCCCTTCATATGCTCTAGCATGTCAGATGGGTATGACCTTAGGGGAAATGCCTTTACCCACCTGAGTCTCATGTCATCAAGCATGCCTGTAAGTTATTTCAGCTAGCCTAGACTGTCAACCACTTATTCTTATTACATGGTCTTCATCTCAGGTCTGGAAATTTTTCTGATTACCTCCTAGCAATGGGAAGAGTCCCATTGGGTGTCTGGAATCTAGGGTCCTGGGCTGAGCCTCACTGTATACTTTAGTTCATGCATTCTGGAGCCACTCGGTCTCCTGAATTCCACTGTAACCAAACTCATTACCTTACTGATATAATCTAATTTGCTAAATCTTAATTTTAAGAATAAAATTTGTTTTTTTACATATTTGACCAAGTTTCCCTCAGATAGCCTAAATTAAATCATAACAATAAAAAATATGCTTTCTGGAGTCAACCTCGGGTCTTTGTCACCTTTTCTCTTGTCCCTGCTGTTCCTGATATAAGTGCTGTGTAATTTCAGTTTGAGTCATTTTGCTTTTTCTTTCTCCACTTGCCAACAGGAAATGATGACTTTAAAATGAGCATGACTACTCTTAAGATGACAAATACTTAAAATTTCTCTCTGAAAACAGGAGAAAATATTAATTTTTAGTGCCTGTGACATTCCATAATGTAAACAGTCTCATCAAGGTCAGTATTAAATAACCAACAGTTTAAATTCTAGTTGCACAGCCATGAAAATTTCTTATATACTCGGCCAACTTGCCCCTATGGACTACTACAGTGTGTGTACAGTGTGAATCTGCCCCTCAACCTTAGCCACAGGATCAAGAACATAGTCTAGAGTATCCACCAGCTGCCATCCATTAGCTATCAGAATGTGTTGGGAAACTAAGTGAAATAGAGTGGCCCCTCTACTTCCTCCAACACATCCTATTTTCTCCATTTTTATTTAAATTAGAAACAAGCTTTCTTAACATGTCAATCACAGTTCCCTCTCCCTTGCAGCCCACCAAAACCCCCAATGCCTGACCCAATTCCCATGCCCCTCCCCTACTATGAATATAGTGGAACAGATGTCCTTGTTGTAGAAATTCACATCTTTTGGGTATATGCCTAAGAGGGGAATTGCTGGATCTTGTGGTAGACTGCTTCCCATTTCCTGAGGAAATTCTATACCGATTTCCAAAGTGGCTGTACAAGTTAGCACTCCCACTAGCAGTGGAGGAGTGTTCCCCTTTCTCTACATCCTCCAAAACACCAAAGTTTCAAAATAAAAAGTGTGGTACAGAAGTAAATAAAGAATTCTCAATAGAGGAGTCTAAAATGGCTGATAGACTCTTAAGAAAGTACTCAACATCCTTAGTCATCATGGAAATGCAAATCAAAACAACTCTGAGATACCAATATGTATTAATAGTTCACTTTCTCCATTCTTTTCTGTCTCTGATTACTGTAACTTTGTCACCAATCCTTTCTCAAACCATAATATTTTAGTTGCTTTCATTGATGATGTGATAAAATACCCTAGTAAACAATTTTAAGCATGAAAAGGTTTACTTTGGCTACTGATGAAAATTCCATCCATTCTGTTGGGAATGTCAAGGTAGCAGTAGCTTAAAGAACCTGATCACTTCATGTCTGCAGGCGGAAAGAATAGAGTGATAAAAGTTCCTGTACATCTTTCTGCTTTTTCAGTCTAGTATCCAAGGAAATATTATCAAATGCCATTAGAGGTGGTTTCCCCACTGCAAGTAATTAATGAAATGATCATTCATGGTCTTGCCCAAGCAATAACCTAAGCTGCAGAATTCTTCACAAATACACCCAGAAGATTATCTCCTATATGATTCTGTATCAAGTCAAGTTGATAATCAGTATAAGTCATTAACAAACATATAGTGGACAGCTCTTGGCCAGCAATTCCTGAAAGAACAAATGTGATTGGTCACTAACAATATTGAACATTTTCTGTGTCTTAGATCTGGTCTTCTTTTCCTTCCTCTATTCCTATTATTCTTAGGTTTGGTCTTCTCATGGTGTTCCACATTTCCTGGATAGTTTATATTAATAATTTCTTCCAATTTTTGTTTGTCTTTTCCTCCATTTCCTTAAGGGAGTTTTTCATTTTCTCTTTAAGGGCTTCATACACCTTTATAAAGTTCTTTTGAGTCATTTTCTTCTACTTCATCTGTGTTGGGATGTTCAGGTTTTGCTGTTGTAGAACCACTAATTCCTGGTGGTTTCATATTGCTCTTTATGTTGTTGAGTGTATTCTTGTGCTGATGTCTATACATCTCTTCCTCCAATCTGTATCATTAGAGTCATGCAGAGAATGGCACTGGATGCTGGCTGGGACACAGGTGTTCTTTCCAAGAGGACTTATTAAAAAATAATCTTATTATTCATACCAATCCCAGATTCTTCTCCCTCCTCCCTTTTCATTCCCCCCACCATGTCCCCATCCCAGCCCAATCTACTCCTCAGAGAGGAGGAGACTTCAAATGGGGAATCAGCAAAATCTGGCACATCATTTGTGGCAGGACTAAAACCCTCAATCATGTATCTAAACTGAGAAAGTTATTGATTCATAGGGAAAGAACTCCAAAATGCCAGTTCATACACTAGGGATAAATACTGATTCTACTGCTAGCTACTCCATAGATTGCCCGAGTCTCCCAACTGAAATCTATGTTCATGGGACCTAGATTGGTCCTATACAGGTTCTGCAACTGTCAGTCCAGTGTCAGCAAACTTCCACTTCTTCAGGTCAACTGTTTCTGTGGGTTTCCAAACAGCTGGTTTTGGCACAAAAATAGACAGGTAGACCAATGGAATCAATAGAAGAGCCAGATAGCAATCCACACATCTATGAAACCTGAAAGTAAAACTATAAAGTGGAAAAAGAATGCATCTTTAACAAATGGTACCAGCATAACTGGATGCTGATCTGTAGAAACATGCAGATAGATGCATATCTATCACCATGCACAAAACTTAAGTCCAAATGGATCAAAGATCTCAGCATAAATCCAGTCATACTGAACCTCTTAGAAGACAAAGTGGGAAGTACCCTTGAAAGCATTAGCACAGGCACATGGCAAATATAACTCCAATAGCACAGACACTGAGATGAACAATTAAAAAAATGAGACCTCCTGAAACTGAAAAGCTTCTATAAGGTAAACGATACAGGAAACAAGACAAAATTGCAGCCTACAAAATGGTAAAAGTTCTTCACCAACCCCACATCTGATAGAGGGCTGATTTCCAAAAATATATAAAGAACTCAAGAAAATAGACACCAAAACAGCAAATAATATAATTAAAGAATGAAATAGATCAAGATAGAGAATTCTCAACAGATGAACTTTAAATGGCCCAAAGGCACTTAAAGAATTGCTCAACATGTTTCGCCATCATGGGAATACAAATCAAAATAACACAGAGATACCACCTTATACCTATCAGAATGGCTAAGATCAAAAACACTAATGAAATCTTATACTGGAAAGGATGTAGAGTAAGGGAAACACTCCTCCATTGCTGGTGGGAATTCAAACTTCCACATCAAGAAGGACTTAAGAAAGTTTCTGGAAGCTGCTACTGTCAATGCTAACAGGAACAGCACTGAATCCTCTCTCTGTTCAGTGCTTCCCTGGCATGGGCAGCTCCTGAGCCATTCTCTCTCTCTCTCTCTCTCTCTCTCTCTCTCTCTCTCTCTCTCTCTCTCTCTCTCTCTCTCTCTCTCTTTCTCAGATAAAAATACAAACCCATGGAATGGTCTGAGAAAGAATTCTTATAACAGTTTCTGGAAGCCACTGCTGTTGATACTTCCAGGTCCTGGCCACCATGGTACTCTGATGCTGCTTCCTGCCTCTGGCTGCACTGCCATCATGCTTTTTCTTGACCAATACAATTCTGAGAATCTGCAAAGCAAGGCTATCACAGTCAAAGGATCTGTTGAGCAACAACAACCTCAGTGGGGTGCTTCTTCATCCAGGATCTCACAGCCACCCCAACACTGAGATCCAAGTCTAAAGCAGTTCCTAGGTTTTTTCCAAGTGCCTCATCAGCCATGAAATCCTCAGGCTTGCATACAGCCACCCTGGACATGCCCACGCTTGTTCCCCAGATCAATGAAAATAGATGAAGAAGGTCATTTAATATTCTTCACTGGAAATATCCATCAGGATGATGAAGTCTTAATTCTAAACATCTATGCACCAAATACAAAGACGCTCATGTTAGTAAAAGAAACATTACTAAAATTGAGATCATACATAAAACCTAACACACTTATTCTGGGAGATTCCAACACCCCATTCTCACCACTAGACAGGAACACCAGACAGAAACTTAACAAAGAACAAAGGAACTAACAGAGGTTATGACCCAGTTAGGTTTAACAGACATCTATAGAGCATTCCATCCAAACACAAAGAATATACCTTCTTCTTAATGTCACATGGAGCCTTCTCTAAAATCGACCACATATTTGACAACAAAGCAAACCTCAACAGATAAAAAAATTGGAAAAACCCCTATATATTATCAGATCATCATGTTTTAAAGTTAGAATGCAACAGCAACACAAATTGTAGAAACCCTACAAATTCATGGAAATTGAACAATACACAATTTCAGCATACCTGAGTCAAGGAATAAATAAAAAAGAAATTAAAACTTCCTAGAATTCAATGAAAATGATGACACAACATACCCAAACTTTGAAAACAGTACTAAGAGGAAAGTTCATAGCACTAAGTTCCCACATGAAGAGACTGGAGAATAGTCACTCTAGAGAATTAACAGCACAACAGAAATGTCTAGAACAAAAAGAAGAAAAATTACCCAGGAGGAGTGAATGCCAGGAAATAATCAAACTGATGAATGAAATCAATAAAGTAGAAACAAGGAAACAATAGAATGAATCAATGAAACAAAGAGTTGGTCTTTGAGAAAATCGATAAGATAGACAAACCTTTATCCAAACTAACCAAAAAGCAAGAAAGACCATGAAAATTAACAAAATGAGAAATAAAAAGGGGGACATAACAACATACACTGAGGAAATCCAGAGAATCATCAGGTCACACATTGAAAATCTGTACTTCTCAAAATTCAAAGATCTAAAGAAATGAACAATTTTCTGGATAGATATCACTTACCAAAATTAAAGCAAGAACAAATAAGCAATTTAAACAGCCTATAACCACTAATGAAACAGAAGCAGTCATCAAAAGTCTTCCAACAAAAAAAAAATCCCAGGTCTACATGGTTTCAGTGCAGTATTCTACCAGAAATTCAAACACCAGCCAATACCAATAATCCTCAAAGTCTTCCACACAATAGAAGCAGAAGGATCATTACCAAGCTCTTTTTATGAGGCTACAATCACATAAGTACACAAACCACACAAAACCTAACGAAGATAGAAAACTATAAACCAATATCCCTTATGAATATCGATGCAAAAATACTCGATGAAATGCTAGCAAATCGAATCCTAGAATACATCAGAAAAGCCATCCACTATGATCAAATAGGCTTCATCTCAGATATGCAAGGATGGTTCTCCATATGAAAACCCATCAGTGTAATCCACCATATTCAAACTGAATTAGAAAAACCACATGATCATCTCACTAGATGCTGAAAAAGCCTTTGATAAAATCTAGCGCCCCTTTGTCATAAAAGTCTTAGAGAGACTAGGGCTAACAGGAACAAACCTAAACATAATAAAAACAATATACAGCAAACCAACAGCCAACATAAAACTAAATAGAGAGAAACTCAATGCAATTCCTCTTAAATCAGGAACAAGTAAAA
Organism: Mesocricetus auratus; assembly: GCF_017639785.1. Lineage (NCBI taxonomy): Eukaryota > Metazoa > Chordata > Mammalia > Rodentia > Cricetidae > Mesocricetus > Mesocricetus auratus. The sequence continues at coordinate 49,024,009 of NW_024429184.1, read as the reverse complement.
AATGTTCACTCTCTCTGTATCTCTTAAATATTGTACTTGAAATTCTAGCTAGAGGAATAAAACAACAAAAGGACATCAAGGGGACAGAAATTGGAAAGGAACAACTCAAACTTTCATTGTTTGCAGATGATATGATAGTTTACATAAGTGACCCAAAAACTTCTTCAAGGGAACTCCTACAGTTGATAAACACCTTCAGCAAAGTGGCAGGATACAAGATTAACTAAAAAGAAAAATCAGTAGCCTTACTATAGTAGATGATAGACAGACTAAGAAAGAAATCAGAGAAATATCACTCTTTAAAATAGCCACAAACAACTTAACATACCTTGGGGTAACTCTAACTACACAAGTGAAAGACCTGTATGTCAAAAATTTGAGTCTTTAAAGAAAGAAATTAAAGACGACACCAGCAAATGGAAAGATATCCCAAGCCCTTGGATAGGTAGGATCAACATACTAAAACAGCAATCTTGCCCAAAGCAATCTACAGATTCAATGCAATCCCCTCAAAATCCCAGCACAATTCTTCACAGACCTTGAAAGAACAATACTCAACTTTACATGGAAAAACACAAAACACAGGATAGCCAAAATAACCCTGTACAAAAAGGAACTTCTGAAGGCATCACTATCCCTGACTTCAACCTCTATTATAGAGCTATAGAAAAAAAAATCTTACTGTTGGCACAAAAACCGACTGTTAGAACAAGGGACTCAAATTGAAACCTCTGATACTAATACAAACACCTGATTTTTTACAAAGAAGCTAAAATTATACAATGGCAAAAAGAAAGTATCTTCCCCAAATGTTGCTGGTATAACTGGATGCTGACATGTAGAAGACTGAAGATAGATCTATATCTATTGCCATGCACAAAACTTAAGCCCAAATAGATCAAAGACCTCAACATAAATGCAGTCACACTGAACCCCTTAGAAGAGAAAGCGAGAGGTACCTTTGAACAAATTAGTACAGGAGACCACTTCTTGAGCATAATTCCAATAGCATAGACACTGAGATTGACAATTAATAAATGGGACCTCCTGAAACTGAGAAGCTTCTGAAAGGAAAAGGACACAGTCAACAAGACAAAATGGCAGCCCACAGAATGGGAAAAGATCTTTACCAACCACACATCTGACAGAGGGCTGATTTATAAAATATACAAAAAACACACAAAGCTAGTCTCCAAAACACCAAATAATCCAATTAAAAAGTGGGGTACAGAAGTAAATAGAGAATTCTCAATAGATAAATCTCAAGTGGATAAAAGACACTTAAGAAATTGCTCAACATTCCTAGCCATTAGGGAAATGCAAATCAAAACAACTCTGAAATACCATCTTACACCTGTCAGAATGGCTAAAATAAAATAAAAAAACACCAAGGACCATTTATGCTCGTGAGGATATGGAGAAAGGGGAACACTCCTCCATTGCTGATGGGAGTGCAAACTTGAACAGCCACTTCAGGTATCAGTATGGTGGTTTCCCAGAAAAATGGGAATCAGTCTACCTCAACATCCAGCAATTCCACTCTTAGGCATATATCCAAGGAGGCAGATTCATAAGAAAAGGACATCTGTTCAATTATGTTCATAGCAGCATTGTTTGTAATAGCCGGAACCTGGAAGTAACATAGATGCACCTCAACTGAGGAATGGATAAAGAAAATGTTTACATAATGGAGTACTACTGAGCAGAAAAAAGAAACAGTGGAATTCTGAAATTCACAGGCAAATGGATGTAACTAGAAGAAACCATCCTAACTGAGGTAACTCAGTCACAGAAAGACAAACATGGTATGTACTCACTTAAATATGGATTCTAGACATAGTGAAAAGGATTACCAGCATACAATCCACACCTCCAGAGAAGCTAGAAAACAAGGAATACCCCAGAAAATGGGAAAGGGACAAAAGCTCCTAAGTAAATTGGGAGCATGGGGGGGAGTGGGGAAGTAGATAGGAGAAAGTGAAGGGGGGGGGAGGAGAACTTGAGGGATCAGGCAGATTGAGTTGGGGGGAAGAATAGAAGAGAACAAGAAAAGAGATACCTTAAAGGAGGGAGTCATTATAGGTTTAGAGAGAAATCTGCTTCCAGGGAATTATCCAGAGATCACAAGGATGACCCCAACAAAGAATCTAAGCAAGAGTGGAGAGGCTACCTTAAATGCCCTTCCCCAATAATGAGATTCATGACTACCTTAAATGCCCTTCCAGTGTCCTCATGCAGTAGCTGATGGAAGCAGAAGTAGAGACCCACAGTAAAACAGTGAGCTGTATTCTTGGAATCCAGTTGTGGAACCAGGGATACTCTCTCAGCCTAGATACTCAGGCAAGGCTTTGCCCAAAATGATGTGAATGACTTTGATGATCCCCCATGGAAGGAATCACCCTCCCTGGGGAGTGGATGAGGATTGGGTTGTGGGGGCTAGTGGGAAGCATAGGGGATTGAGAGGGAGAGAGAACTGGGATTGATATGTAAAATAAGATTGTTAATAATTTAAATAAAAATTCATATAAACATGAAAATAATAATAATATTAAATTGTGTAATCAAATACCAAACTAGGAAAGATTTATAGATGTTTTAAAAAAAGAATATGCAAAGGTGCTCTAATTAACTAGATAAAACTGATGAGGTAGACTTAATAAAGCAGCCTGGGATTTATGAGTCTAAAATATGGATCATGGTCCACAAAAGCAATGACCGTAAACAAAACCTCTGATCATAGCCAATGAAATAGTTCACCTGTTAAAGCATTGTAACCAAGCCTCATAACACAAATTTGATCTTTAGAGCACACATGATGGAAGAGACGACTAGCCCATAGAGGATATCCTCTAATCTCCTCATAAGAATTTTGGCATGTGTACACAGGCCCTTGTCACACACATGCACACATATACACAATCACACACACATACACACAAGCATTCAGACACAATAAATAAATATGTACTTTTTTCTAGAGAAAGAAAGTTAAACACTAAAGACTTGTATGAAGGAGATAAAAAATTGAGCATATCCCCCAAAGCATGTCACTTTCCTTTGGAACTTACAATAAATGTATTCTAAGAACAAGCATTTAGGTTCCTAATGCTACAGTAAAAGGTGAGAATATTGTAGAAACAACACTAAATAAGATCCCTTCCAAGACTGCCATTATGGAATTTGAAACCATCCAATGGATTCTTCCATAAAGTGCTTCATAATATTCTTGGAATAGTTTACCACACAGACAGGACAGGATGCATCACGAACCACCGGAACAGACAAAACAGAAATGGCAGAACAGATGAAGGAAATGCAATGATTTTTGGCAGTTTCTATTTGTGAGTCAGCAATATATTCAGCTCTACTCTCATCCTGAGGATGAACTAAAATGCTTCTTAATTTGTGAGTCTCTTTTCCATGTGACCTGAAACTCTTCATTGCTGGCCTGTCAATTTAATGCAAGGACTAGAATGTCTCAATCTTGTTGGGTGTGTATTGTATGTTTTATGTTATGAAAAGTATATGTGCAATGAGATTATTATGATAGGCCTCCAAGAAAATGCAGTACAATCTTGCTACAAAAAATATTATGGAGATTTTTCTCTGTTGAGGTTCCTTCTTCCTGGCAACACTAGCTTGTGTCTAATATAAAACTTATCCAGCATATCTTGTGAAATATAAAAGTCATTTGAGACCAATTATTACAACAAATGCAGTACTTGGGCCATGGCATCTGAGAACTACTATTGTTATTTGCTTGTTTAGTGATTGAGTAACTTCTTAAGTTGCTTTGTAAATGTTATCTTCCCAAACACAACAGCACTTTCAGCCTTGTCCTGCAATGTTTTCTAAGAAGCTACAATTTTGTGGGACAGTAGAAACTTGTTTTAATTAGAATGACATAGAACTGGTGCATGTTTTCTTTACTAGTCTGTGTATACTTGAAGTTGAAGCAGACATAATCACGAATGAACTAAATCTGGGTGGTGCTACTTATTTATTTACTCTCAAGCATGAAGTCTACTAACTCCTCCATTGTGAGCATCTGCTCAGAGTGGACATGTTCATTAGTGCTATGGAGATGAGGACTACACACTAGACAGGTGTTTCCAATGGAGAACAGAGTTTGCATGCCATTGTGATTACACCTCCTCCCAGGTCCAGAAAACTCAACTAACTTCCCTTCCCAGTTTAACACTATTCCTTCTAGTGTCACTAAAACTTCCTATCCCACTAAGTAGAAATTCATTAAATCATGCTCATTTGTTTTCAGGAAGTTATCATATATCTTTCTAAGAATCTAATTATAACATAGATTGCCTATGCCAGTATATCAATAAAAGGTTGTCAGTGAGGTCATTTCAAGAGCATATAAGGCAAAATATCATCTCCTAAAAACTCTACATTTTCCCTTCCATGAGGACCAACATGTTAGTACATAGGGAGCAGGGTTTTTTTCCCACTTCCTCTTCATCTAGAGCACACAGAAAATTCCTGGAACACTCAGGTTTCCTGTGGAATCCTTCATCCCTGGTAAAGGAACTGAAAAGAGGCTGGGCTTTTCCCCCAAGGTGTGTCTGGAAATCTTGTGTATGAAGCAGTTCTTACAACATACAAATTATGCAGCTTTTCAGTAAAAGCAAACAAAAGTAATTTTCAATTCTAGGAAGATCTTGAATGATAAAAAGAAAACAATAGCTGTGAATTTTTAAAAATTGATCATAGTAGTCTGTCAATTAGAATGCCAAAACTTAAATGCAGGATACTAACATTATTTAATATTTGGAATGTATGAGAGGGTCTGTTCTATTAATATTCTAAAAAACCTTAGTACTTTTAAACTTTAGTTATGCCCAGACTATCTCCAATACATAAAGTTAAATTTGAGGGACACACAGAGGAAAACAGTGTTTGATTAAGGGTTTGAGGTTCTTTCAAAGATGAATGGCAGTAACCTCAGAATCAAGGTAACCATCACTGAGAAAATCAATACCCAATACATGATGGCCTTCTACAGTGATTAGCAACACGGAAGTTCAGAGAAATGCTGATTTGCAAGCAGGTAGGAACCAATGTCCGACCCCAGCTGTGTATCTCACTGTCCTACTTTCTGTCCCTCACACCATTCTTGTTAAAATGTAGACATGCTCAACTCACTCCATAAACTTTGTGCTGTATATACTCCAGTAACAAGCATTAAAAAGACAATAGACTACTCAAGTACTGTGTGACTGTCCCCAAATCAAGAGGTCTGTGACTGTCCCAGAACACCTCTCTGCAACTCCCAAGAGGTCAGTCTCAACATTCAGTGGACTATTGTCTACTTTTCCCAGCACTATAGTGAGTCTTCTCCCAGTATCAGCCATTGAGCAGTACTATCAACTGCTCGGCGTACCACATACAGGCTTTCTATGCAGGAAGCAGTTGCCATTTCTTGGAAGGAACCTGGGATCCCTAAGAATTGGAGACTCTCTCTATCTTCTGGGCCCCAAAGTTTTTTAGTTCCCTAAAATTCTTAAAGTGGGGTTCAGTGGACATGTGAGTGGTAAGAACTGCTGCTTCAGAAATGGAAAGACTCTCTGTGTTGGAGGGAAATAGCGCAAGGACCTGGAAAATGAACTCTAGGAAACAAGGCTGGGGGAAGGAGATCCATGTTTCAACTAGCCTCAGTTTCCTTATCTATGAAATGAGCATAATAACCAGCATTAGAAGACTGGGAAATGGCTACAAGTGACTTCTTTATTCTACACTCAAGGTTTGTGAATGTTTGAGAGAAAGTTGGATATTTACAATTACAGTATGTGTGATTCATGCTATTCAGTGTCTGTCACAAAGGTACTTACTAATAATTAGCAACCACACAAGACAAATGATGGACTATACACAGTGGACATTTGCCATCTCTTTTTCTAATCCATCTATCTTCATACTTTCAGGACCACAAAGAACTTCTTCCTACTCAGGATGCCTGTGTCTGTGCCTCTTATGAGTTACCAATTAGGAAATTAGTTATCTCCTACTTCCTCAGTACATAACTGTTCATGCTTTCAACCCCAAACTGAAGCCACCTAAAGACCTAATTTAGAGAAGAAGCTCTGTGGGGATAAGAAAGAAAAAATAAAGTCTGAGGAGGTGGCTGACCTTGTGCTAAGCCTCAGCTCACACTCCCAGTAGGTCAGAACATTCAATTATCCTTTAATCTCTCTCTCCCTCCCTCTCCCCTACCTTCCTCCCCCTCTCTTTATGTCTCTCTCTGTTTCTCTCATTCTCCGATGGCCTTTGTACACAAGGAAGTTGATGTCAGTGCCGAACAGAGGCAGACATCAATGTGGTGGGTTCTCCCATGCCCCAAGCAAGAAACTGTCTACCTTATTCTGCCCTTCAGTATAATCAACAAAGTAAACCTCCACAGTAAAGTCGATGTTTATTAAAGTTTACTGACACACAGGATAGACATCAGCCCTTCCAGGCCCCAAAGGCTTGCAATCCCAGCTTCAGGTGAGCTTGGGTCTCTGGAGGGACACTCCCCATCCCCTGCCCAACACCCATTCCCTTGAGGTTCCAGGGGCCTCTCCTGGCATCCAGAAGACCCGCCCACACAGGAAAGACATCAGCCCTTCCAGGCCCCAACCTCCAGCAACCCCAGCTTCAGCTTAAGCTTCAGTGTCAGCATCCCCAGCTTCACCTTCAGGAAGGAAGACCTGTGGAGACAGAAAGACCCCACGAGAACCCACTGGAAGAAGAGATGGGAAGAAGACAGAATAAGAGCTCACTCAGCAATAGAAAGACCAACATGACTCCACCAGAATTTGGGGAACCAACGCCAGCAAGACCTGAAAAGCACTACATAAACAAAGCAGAGGAGACAGACCTTAAAAGTTATTTTGTGAAGATGATAGAGAACCTCAAAGAAGAAACAAGGAAATCCCTTAAAGAAATAGAAGAAAAAACAAACAAAAAACTCCATGAAATGGGGGAAAATTCAAGAAATAAACAAATCTCTCAAAGAACCTAAAGAGTACCAAGAAAAAACAACCAAACAAATGAAGGAAACAACTCAAACAGTTGAAGGATTGAGAGCAGAAATAGAGACAATAAAGAAAACACAGAACAAGGGGATACTGGAAATAGAAAAGCTGGGTAAACGATCAGGAACTACAGATGCAAGTATCACCAATAGAATACAAGAGATAGAAGAGAGAATCTCAGGTGTTGAAGACTCATTAGAGGATATAGAGTTGTCAACCAAAGAAAATCTCAAAACCAAAAACTCCCTAACACAAAATTTCCAGGAAATATGGGACACCATGAAGGAGCCAAACCTGAGAATAATAGGTATAGAAGAAGGCAAAGAAATACAACTCAAAGGTACAAAAGACATATTCAATAAATCATAGAAGAAAACTTCCCTAACCTAAAGAAGGATATGCCTATGAAAGTATAAGAATCTTACAGAACACCAAATAGGCTGGACCAGAAAAAGAAGTCACCTTGCCATATAATAATCAAAACATCAAACCTACAGAGTAAAGAGAAAATATTAAGAGCAGCTAAAGAAAAAGGCCAAGTAACATACAAAGGCAGACCTATCCGAATTACACCTGACTTCTCAAAAGGAAACGATGAAAGCCAGAAGATCCTGGACAGATGCCCTACAAACGCTAAGGGAAAAAGGATGCCAGCCCAGACTACTATATCCAGGAAAGCTTTCAATTACCGTAGATGGAGAAAAACAAAATATTCCATGACAAAGCCAGATTTAAACAATATGTATCAATGAATCCAGCCCTACAGAAAGTGCTAGAAAGAAAAACTAGATCCAGGGAAGATAACTACACTCACAAAGACACAGGCAATATATAATCCCACTTCACAAAACACCAAAAGAAAAAGGGAGGAGAAACTAAACAAAATATCTTCACTAACAATAAATCAAGCACAAACAAGAATCATCAATCAATGGTCATTAATATCCCTCAATGTCAACGGCATCAACTTGCCTATAAAAAGACACAGACTAGCAGAATGGATATGAAGACAGAACCCTTCCTTCTGCTGCATACAAGAAACACATCTCAACATCAGAGACAGACGTTATCTCAGAGTAAAGAGTAGGGAAAAGTTCTTCCAATCAAATGGACCCAAGAAACAAGCCAGTGTAGCAAACCTTTTTTTTGGTTGTTTTTTCTTGGTACTCTATAGATTCTTTGAGAGATTTGTTTATTTCTTGAATTTTCCCCCATTTCATGGAGTTTTTTGTTTGTTTTTTCTTCTATTTCTTTAAGGGATTTCCTCGTTTCTTCTTTGAGGTTCTCTATCATCTTCATAAAATAACTTTTAAGGTCTGTCTCCTCTGCTTTGTTTATGTAGTGCTTTTCGGGTCTTGCTGGCGTTGGTTCCCTAGATTCTGGTGGGGTCATGTTGGTCTTTCTATTGCTGAGTGAGCTCTTATTCTGTCTTCTTCCCATCTCTTCTTCCAGTGGGTGCTCGTGGAGTCTTTCTGTCTCCACTGGTCTCCTTCCTTTCTGAAGCTGAAGGTGGGGATGCTGACACTGAAGCTTAAGCTGAAGCTAGGGTTGCTGGAGGTTGGGGCCTGAAAGGGCTGATGTCTTTCCTGTGTGGGCGGGGCTTCTGGATGCCAGGAGCATCCCTGGGAGGTCCAGGGGATGGGTGTTGGGCAGGGGTTGGGGAGTGTCCCCACCGGAGACCCAATCTCACCTGAAGTTGGGCTTGCCTGAGTTTGGTGCCTGGAAGGGCTGATGCCAAACTCTTGTTACAAGGCTACAATTACCTTGATACCCAAGCCACACAAAGAAACTAAGAAAGAGAACTATAGACCAGTTTCCCTCATGAACATCGATGCAAAAATACTTAATAAAATTCTAGCAAACCAGATTCAAGAACACATCAGAAAAATCATCCACCATAATCAAGTAGGCTTCATCCCAGGAATGCAGGAATGGTTCAACATTAGAAAATCTATCAATGTAATCCACCATATAATCAAACTGTGAAAGAAAAATCACATGATCATCTCACTAGATTCTGAAAAAAGCCTTTGACAAAATCCAGCACCCCTTCATGATAAAGGTCCTAGAGAGAACAGGGATAACAGGAACATACCTGAACATAATAAAAGCAATATCCAGTAAACCAACAGCTAACATCAAACTAAATGGAGAGAAACTCAAAGCAATTCCTCTAAAATCAGGAACAAGACAAGGCTGTCCACTCTCTCCATATCTCTTCAATATTGTACTTGAAGTTCTAGCTACAGCAATAAGAGAACAAAAGGGGATATAAATAGGAAAAGAATAAGTCAAGCTTTCACTATTTGCAGATGATATGATAGTTTACATAAGTGACCCAAAAAACTCTGCAAGGGAACTCCTAGAGCTGATAAAGACCTTCAGCAAAGTGGCAGGATACAAGGTAAACTCAAAAAAAAATCAGTGGCCCTATTATATACAGATGATGAAGTAACTGAGAAAGAAATCAGAGAAACATCACCCTTTACAATAGCCATAATCAGCATCAAATATCTGGGGATAATGTTAACCAAGGAAGAGAAAGACCTGTATATCAACTTTGAGTCTTTATAGAAAGAAATCAAAGAGGATAGCAGAAAATGGAAACATCTCCCATGCTCTTGGATTGGTAGGATCAACATAATAAAAATGGCAATCTTGCCAATAGCAGTCTACAGATTCAATGCAATCCCTATCAAAACTCCATCACAATTCTTCAAGGACCTGGAAAGAACATTAATCAACTTTATATGGAAAAACAAAAGGCCCAGGATAGCCAAAACAACCTTATACAATAAAGGAACTTCAGGAGGCATCACCATACCTGACTTTAAGCTATAGTCCTGAAAACAGCTTGGTATTGGCACAAAAATAGGTAGGTAGACCAATGGAACCGAATTGCAAACCCTGATTTTAACTCACACACCTATGAACACTTGATTTTTCACAAAGAAGCTAAAACTATACAGTGGAAAATAGAAAGCATCTTCAACAAATGGTGCTGTCATAACTGGGTACTGGTATGCAGAAGACTGCAGATAGATCCATGTCTATTGCCTTGTACAAAACTGAAGTCCAAATGGATCAAAGATCTCAACATAAATCCAGCCACACTGAAACTTTTCGAAGAGAAAATGGGGGATATCTTCAACACGTTGGTACAGGAGACCATTTCCTGAACATAACACCACTGGCACAGACACTGAGATCGACAATTAACAAATGGGACCTCCTGAAACTAAAACGCTTCTGTAAGGCAAACGACACAGTCAGCAAGACAAAAAGGCAGTCCACTGAATGGGAAAAGATATTCACTTACCCCATTTCTGACAGAGGGCTAATCTCCAAAATTTACAAAGAACTCAAGAAGCAAGTCTCCAAAAAACCAAAGGATCCAATCAAAAGGTGGGGTACAGAACTAAATAGAGAATTCTCAATAGAGGAGGCTAAAATGGCCAAGACACTTAAGAAAGTGCTCAACATCCTTAGCCATCAGGGAAATGCAAATCAAAGCAACTTTGAGATACCATCTTACTCCTGTCAGAATGGCTAAAATCAAAAACACAGAAGACAATTTATGCTGGAGAGGATGTGGAGAGAGAGGAACACTCCTCCACTGCTGGTGGGAGTGCTGACTCATACAGCCTCTTTGGAAATCAGTATGGAGATTCCTCAGGAAAATGGGAATCAGTCTACCACAAGACCTAGCAATTCCACTCTTAGGCATATATCCAACAGAGGAAAATTCATACAACAAGGGCATCTGCTCCATTATGTTCATAGCAGAATTATTTGTAATAGCCAGAACCTGGAATCAACCTAGATGCCCCTCAACTGAAGAGTGGATAGAGAAAATGTGGTACATTTACACAATGGAGTATTACTCAGCAGAAAAAAAAATGGAATCTTGAAATTCGCAGGTAAATGGATAGCACTGGAAGAAACCATCCTGAGTGAGGTAACCCAGTCACAAAAAGACAAACTTGGCTCTGGCAGCATCAGGTAAACAGGCCGGCTTTCCGGCCTGTGTTCCAGTGCCTGCAGATTGCCAGGGAACTGCACAGAGCTCCCAGTCCCGGCGGGAGCCAAGCACCCCAGACTCCAGGTCTTCTCTCCCACCAACGAGACCAGGAAACCAAAGGAGGCTGGGAGTCCAGGGAAGCAGCTGTTCCTCCTGCAGCATCAGGTAAACAGGCCGGCTTCCCGGCCTGTGTTCCAGTGCCTGCAGATCGCCTGGGAACTGCACAGAGCTCCCAGTCCCGGCGGGAGCCAAGCACCCCAGACTCCAGGTCTTCTCTCCCGACAATGAGACCAGAAAACCAGAGGAGTCAGGGAGACCAGGGGAGTAGCTGTTCCGGATCAGGTACAACAGGACCCAGCATAGTGTCCAGGGGACCAGGTAGGAGGCTAAGCGCCCCAGATTCCTGTTCTTCTTCTCCACCCATGGGACCAGCATTTGGACAAGGAATAGAAGAACCACCAGATTATTGGACTTGCTAGAACCCACCAAAAGGGAACTCTGGTCCTCAGACAAGTAACGGGCTCTTTCTGCGCACACTAGAAGGAGAGATGGGAAAGAGACAATACAAAAACACACTCAGGAACAGAAAAACAAATATGACACCGCCAGATTCGAGAGACTGCACACCAGCAACACCCCAACATTCCAATGCGAACGAACCAGAAGAAAACGACCTTAAAAGCACTTTCATGAAAATGATAGAGGCTCTAAAAGAGGATATAGGAAAATCCCTCAAAGAAATGGAAGAAAAAACAATCCAAAAAATGCAAGAATTGGAAGAAAAAACAATCCAAAAAAGGCAGGAAATGGAAGAAGAAATGAAGCAAAAAATTCAAGAAATGCTAGAAAAAACAAAGCAAAAAATGCAAGAATTGGAAGAAGAAACATACCAAAAAAGGCAGGAAATGGAAGAAGAAACAAAGCAAAAAATTCAAGAAATGCTAGAAAAAACAAAGCAAAAAATGAAAAAAATGGAAGAAGAAACAAACCAAAAAAGGCAGGAAATGGAAGAAGAAACAAAGCACAAAATGCGAGAAATGGAACAAAAAGCAAACCAAAAAATGCAAGAAACGGAAGAAAGAACAAACCAAAAAAATTCATAAAAGGCAACAAATGGACGAAAAGATAAACAGAAAATTGCAAGAAGCATTGCAAACAGTGCAAGGGTTGAAACTGAAATAGAGACAATAAAAAACACAATATGAAGAAAGGCAGGAAATAGAAAAGCTGGGCAAATGGTCAGATACTACCAATACAAGCATTACCAACAGAATAGAAGAGATGGAAGAGAGACTCTCAAGTGTTGAAGATACACTAGGAGAAATGGATTTATCAACCAAAGAAAACCTTAAATCCAACAAATCCTTAACACAAAACATCCAGGAAATATGGGACACCATGAAAAGACCAAACCTAAGAATAATGGGTATAGAAGAAGGAGAAGAAATCCACCTCAAAGGGGCAGAAGGCATATTCAACAAAATCATAGAAGAAAACTTTCCCAACCTTAAGAAAGACATGCCAATGAAGGTACAAGAAGCCTACAGAACACCAAATAGAGTGGACCACAAAAAAAAACATCCCCTCGCCACATAATAATCAAGACCCCAAACATACAGAATAAAAAAAGAATATTAAGAGCAGCTAAGGAAAAGGCCAAGTAACATATAAAGGCAGACCTATCAGAATTACATCTGATTTCTCCATGTAAACTCTGAAAGCCAGAAGGTCCTGGATAGATGTTCTACCTACACTAAGAGACCATGGATGCCAGCCCAGACTACTATACCCGGCAAAGCTCTCAATCACTATAGACGGAGAAAACAAGATATTCCATGACAAAACTAGATACAAGCAATATGTGTCCACTAACCCAGCCCTACAGAAAATTTTGGAAGGAAAACTCCAACCCAAGGAAGCTAACTTCAATCAGAAAAACATAGGCATTAGAGAATCCCTCTCTACCAACAGCCAAAAGAACAAAGGGGTGAAAGTCCACACATAATTCCACCAACCACAACCATTGCAAATCGAAGAAGAATGAGCAATCAATGGTCATTAATATCCCTCAATATTAATGGCCTTAACTCACCAATAAAAAGACACAGACTAGCAGAATGGATTCGAAGACAGAACCCTTCCTTCTGCTGCATAAAAGAAACACACCTCACCCTCAAAGACAGACGTTACCTGAGAGTTAAAGGTTGGGAAAAAAATTTTTCAATCAAATGGACCCAAGAAACAAGCAGGGGTAGCAAACCTAATATCTAACAAACTGGACTTTAAAATAAAATAAATCAAAAGAGATGAAGGAGGTCATTACATACTCATCACAGGTGAAACCCACCAAGATAAAGTGTCTATCCTGAACATCTATGCCCCAAATACAAAGGCATCCACATTCGTTAAAGAAACATTATTAGAACTTAAACCTCATCTAAAGCCCCACACAGTTATAGTGGGAGATTTCAACACACCACTCTCACCACTAGACAGGAATACCAGACAGAAACTCAACAAAGAAGCAAAGGGTCTAATAGAAGTAATGACCCAACTGGGATTAACAGATATCTATAGAACATTTCATCCACATAAAAAAGAATATACCTTCTTCTCACCACCACATGGAACCTTTTCAAAAATCGACCATATACTTGGCAACATATCAAACCTCAGCAGCTACAAAAAAAAATTGGAATAACTCCATGCACCTTATCAGACCACCATGCTTTAAAATTAGAATTCAACAACAACACAAATTGCAGAAAACCTACAAACTCATGGAAATTGAATGATGCTCAACTGCACCATCCCTGGGTCAAAGAGGAAATAAATAAAGAAATTAAAGACTTCCTCGAATTCAATGAGAATGAAGACACAACATACCCAAACCTATGGGACACTTTGAAAGCAGTGCTACAGGGGAAGTTCATAGCACTAAGTGCTCACATGAAGAAACTGGAGAACAGTTATACCAGAGAATTAACATCAGAGCTGAAAGCTCTAGAACACAAAGAAGCAAACTCACCTAGGAGGAGTAGGCGCCAGGAAATAATCAAATTGATGGCTGAAATCAATAAAGTAGAAACCAGGAAAATAATACAAAGAATCAATGCAACGAAGAGTTGGTTCTTTGAGAAAATCAACAAGATAGACAAACCTATGTCCAAACTTACCAAACAGTAGAGAGTGAACACGCAAATTAACAAAATCAGAAATGAAAAGGGGGACATAACAACAGACTCTAAGGAAATCCAGAGAATCATTAGGTCATACTTTGAAAACCTGTACTCCACAAAATTCGAAAATTTAAAGGAAATGGATGACTTCCTGGACAGCTATCATTTGCCAAAATTAAATCAAGAACAGATAAGCAATTTAAATAGACCCATAACACCTATGGAAATAGAAGCAGTCATCAAAAGTCTCCCAACCAAAAAAAGTCCAGGTCCAGAGGGCCTCAGTGCAGTATTCTACCAGAAATTCAAAGAACAGCTTATACCAATTCTTCTCAAAGTGTTCCACACAATAGAAGCAGAAGGGTCTTTGCCAAACTCTTTCTATGAGGCTTTGATAACCTTGATTCCCAAGCCACACAATTACAACTAAGAAAGAGAACTTCAGACCAATATCCCTCATGAACATTGATGCAAAAATACTCAATAAAATACTGGCAAATCGGATCCAAGAACACATCAAAACAATCATTCACCACGATCAAGTAGGTTTCATCCCAGGGATGCAGAGATGGTTCAACATACGAAAATCCATCAACGTAATCCACCATATAAACAAGCTGAAAAACAAAAATCACATGATCATCTCACTAGATGCTGAAAAAGCCTTTGACAAAATCCAACACCCCTTCATGATAAAGGTCTTGGAGAGATCTGGGATAACAGGGACATACTTAAACATAATAAAAGCTATATACAGTAAACCAACAGCCAACATCAAACTAAATGGACAGAAACTCAATGCAATTCCTCTAAAATCAGGAACAAAACAAGGCTGTCCACTCTCTCCATACCTTTTCAACATGGTACTTGAAGTTCTAGCTATTGCCATACGACAACAAAGGGGGATCAAGGGGATACAAATTGGGAAGGAAGAGGTCAAATTTTCACTGTTTGCAGACGATATGATAGTTTACATCAATGACCCAAAGAACTCTACCAGGGAACTCTTACAGCTGATTAACACCTTCAGCAAAGTGGCAGGCTACAAGATCAACTCAAGAAAATCAGTAGCCCTACTCTATACAGATGATAAAAAGGCTGAAAGAGAAATCAGAGAAACATCACCCTTTACAATTGCCACAAACAACATAAAATACCTTGGGGTAATGCTAACCAAACAAGTGAAAGACCTGTATCGTAAGAACTTTGAATCTTTAAAGAAAGAAATTAAAGAAGCCCTCAGAAAATGGAAAGATCTCCCATGCTCTTGGATAGGTAGGATCAATGTAGTAAAAATGGCAATCCTGCCAAAAGCAATCTACAGATTCAATGCAATCCCCATTAGAATCCCAGCACAATTCTTCACAGACCTTGAAAGAACAATAATCAATTTTGTATGGAAAAACAAAAGGCCCAGGATAGCCAAAACAACCCTGTTCAACAAGGCAATGTCCGGAGGCATCACCATCCCTGACCTCAAGCTCTATTATAGAGCTATAGTCCTGAAAACAGCTTGGTACTGGCACAAAAATAGACAGGTAGACCAATGGAATCGAATTGAAAACCCGGGTATTAACCCACACATGTACGAATATCTGATCTTTGACAAAGAAGCTAAAAATATACAATGGAATAAAGAAAGCATCTTCAACAAATGGTGCTGGCATAACTGGAGACTGGCATGTAGAAGAATGCAGATCGATCCATGTTTATCGCCATGCACAAAACGTAAGTCCAAATGGATCAAAGACCTCAACATAAATCCAGCCACACTGAACCTCTTAGAAGAGAAAGTGGGTGGTACCCTTGAACGAATTGGTACAGGAGACAGCTTCCTGAACATAACACCAGTAGCACAGACAGTGAGATCAACAATTAATAAATGGGATCTACTGAAACTGAGAAGCTTCTGTAAGGCAAAGGACACAGTCAGCAAGACAAAAAGGCAGCCCACAGAATGGGTAAAAATATTCACTAATCCCACATCTGACAGAGGGTTGATCTCCAAAATTTACAAAGAACTCAAGAAGCAAGTCTCCAAAACAGCAAAGGACCCAATTAAAAAGTGGGCTGCAGAACTAAATAGAGACTTTTCAATAGAGGAGTCTAAAATGGCTGAGAGGCACTTGAGAAAGTGCTCAACATCTTTAGCCATCCAGGAAATGCAAATCAAAACAACTCTGAGATACCATCTCACTCCTGTCAGAATGGCTAAAATCAAAAACACCAATGACAACTTATGCTGGAGAGGATGTGGTAAAAGGGGGACACTCCTCCATTGCTGGTGGGAGTGCCAACTGGTTCAGCCACTTTGGAAATCAGTATGGAGATTCCTCAGAAAAATGGGAATAAACCTACCACAAGACCCAGCAACTCCACTCTTAGGCATATATCCAAAAGATGCCCATTCATACAACAAAGATGTCTGTTCCACTATGTTCATAGCAGCTTTATTTGTAATAGCCAGAACTTGGAAGCAACCTAGATGGTCCTCACCCGAAGAGTGGATAGAGAAAATGTGGTACATCTACACAATGGAGTACTATTCAGCAGAAAAAAATAATGGAATCATGAGATTCACAGGCAAATGGATGACACTGGAAGAAACCATCCTGAGTGAGGTAACCCAGTCACAAAAAGAGAAACATGGCATGTACTCTCTCATATATGGATTTTAGACATAGATCTGGGGAGTGCCAGCCTACAATCCTATGGCCAGAGAGTCTGGGAAACAGAAACTTCATTTAGTGGCTGATCAAAGAAGAGGCAGACTCCCTTGGTTAAGTACTGAGCTGAACCCAAGAAAGCCAGTAACAGAGAGGGAGGACTGATGATCAAAGGGATTAAGACTGGGCTGGTTTAACCCCCAGAAACAGCTGACCAGACAAAGGTTAACTCTTGAATCCCAGGCATCAGCCTGGGAATCCAGCATGGGACTGATCAAGACCCCCTGAATCTGGGTGTCAGTGAGGAGGCCTAGGGAATCTATTGAGCCTTGGGCAGCAGATCAGTACCCATCCCAAGTATACACACGGACTTTGGACTCCCATAGAACAATGTGAGGCGCACTCTCACCCTGAACTCTTGGGGAAGGGTCTAGGCCCTGCCCTATATGAAATGACAGACTATGGACACCCCCATGGAGGGCCTCAACCTTCCTGGGGGAATGAGGGGATAACGGGGGGGGCCGCGTTGGGGGGAGGGCACAGGAGGAGGGGAGGGAAAGGGAGAGGGACCTGGAACTGACTTGTGAAGCAACCTTGTTTCTTATCTAAATTTAAACTGGAAAAAAATTAAAATAAAATAAATTAAAAAAAAGACAAACTTGGTATGTACTCACTCACATATGGGTTTTAGACATGGATCAGGATAGTGCCAGTCTGCACTTCCACTGACAGAGAGTCTGGGAAACAGGAAAGAACCTAAAAGATATGCATGGTACCCAAGAGAAGAGGAATGAGGAAAGATCCTCTGAACAGATGGGGACTATGGCTATGGTTGAGGGGAGGGGGACCTGGGGAGAGGAGACGGGGAGAAGAGGAAGAGAGAGTAGGTCATGGGGAACAGGAAGGTTGAGTGGGGGGAGGGGTGGGTAGAATAGGGGGAAGTGGGAATCATAGGTTAGAAGATAAATTCAGCACCAGTGTGACCTCTAGTGATGTAAAGGGATGACACCAATTGGCAAGCTAAGCAATAGTGGAGAGACCACCTCGAATACACATTCCTGATAATGAACTTGATGTCTATAACCATCCAGGAACCTTCATCCAGTGACTGATGGAAGCAGAGGCAAACACCCACAGTTAAACACTGAACTGAACCCAAGGAACCCAGTGACAGAGAGAGAGAGGAGCGATGAGCAAATTGGCAAAGAATGGGTTGGCAAAACCAGCAGAGACAGCTGATGTGAACAGGTGAGAGCTCTTGGACACCAGACCGACAGCTGGGAGGCAAGCATGGGACTGATCCAGACCCCTGAATGTGAAAGTCAGTGAGGAGGCCTGGGCTACCTATGGGGCCCTGAGCAGTGGATCAGTGTTTATCCCTGGAATACAAACAGACATCGTGTTTCCATAGCACAAAGAGGGATGCTCTCTCAGCCTGGACTCTTAGGGGAGTGTCTGGTCCCTACCTTGAGTGAAATGACAGACTCTAGATATCCTCTATGTGGAAGGAATTGGCAAGAGGGTGGGAGGCTGGGGGGGCGGATAGTAGGGGATGCAGAAGGAGGGGAGGGAGAGGGAACTGGGATTGACACATAAAACCAGCTATTTAAAATTAAAATAATTAAAGTTTACTGATCTGCTTTCCTACAGAATCTGGATATTGTGTTTTTCTAAGTACAGACTTATTTACTACTAAGTGGTACATAAAACAACATCAATCTGTTACTACTCTATCAGTAGAAAGTTGCAACAGGAGTAAATTCAACATTAGAGATCATTCCACTCAAGTGTTATTTGACCTCAGGAGCACTAATCTGGATTAAGTTGAGTATTTTTCCTTAAGACAGAGATGGAAGAAGTCAGAAATCTGCTACATCTTGAACTTCAGAGCTGAGAGTCTGAAGTACATCTTACTAAACTTAGATCCCAGTCGCTGAGTCACCAAAACCCCAAGATGTAATGAGGAACCATGTGGGAATAAGCTATGCTCTAGAGAGTCCCTCTGAAACTGCACCATGAGGAAACTCTCCCCTCCAGCTTGCTTCACTGTCTAGTTTCTGTTTCACAACCATGTATCCTGTGTTGTTTTCCTCTGATGCAGCTGCTCCACGAAGCAGGAGCCAAGTCATCTTTCTCTGCACAGAGCAGATTATGGAATCTCACCTGTACTGGTATTTTCTCATTGGGCCCACCTGCCTGCAAATAGTGACGTGGAGGCTTATTATTAATTATGAAAGCTTCCTCCTAGCTGATGCCTCTTCTGATCCTAAAACTTAAATTGTAAACCCAGTAGCTCTAATAACTTAAGTAAAACTGCTTATATTACTCTACATTCTGCCATGTGGCTTTTATCTTTTCTTAGTTCGGCACGTCGAACTTGATCCAAGTCTGCTGGTGAAATCTCCACACCTAGATTTCTGTGTCTCCTCTCTCTCCCCCCAGAAATCCCACCTAACCTAGTCCTGCCTTGCTATTGGCCATTTGGCTCTTTGTTAACTTGGCACTTACATCAACTTCTGATGCCTTAGCAAAGACATATCATCACAGTATACAAATATTCTGTAACACTAACCAGCATAGACACTAGAGAGGGTAGTCATCCTAAATCTCCATGATACTAGACCCTGCCTCCTGGAACCAGACACCTCACAGTGTTCTGTTGCTGCCTCTTCTGCTGGGCCTCATAGGTGTGCATGAATCCTCTCTCCCTGTCTTCAGGTCAGTTTTGCTCACAGAATTCATGGGCTCCAGGTAAACACAGGAGCTTAGGCATGAATGACTGACTGTGTCTTGTCTGATAACTAAAGCCATCATTCTCTGTGGGTCGTTTCCCTGCTGGAAGGTACCAAAGCAGTTGCCAGATGCTTCAAAAAACAATTTCTTTTTGTTTTTGCAACATCCCAAATAAAAAAAAAGTCTTCAGAAAATTATATTTAGATTTATTTAACAAGGAGGCCTGTTACATTAGCTAGAGGGCTAGGGTCTAGCGTTTTGTTGTTGTTTCTTTGTTTTTTGAGGGGTTTTTATTGTTATTGTTGTTGCTTTTAGAGACAAGGTTTCTCTCTACCTTTGGATCTTGTTCTGGAACTTGCTCTATAGAACAGGTTGGCCTTAAACTCATAGAGATCCACCTGTCTCTATCTCCCCAGTGCTGGAATTAAAGGCATGTGCCACCACGACCCAGTCAAAGTCTAGCTTTTAACATTATTCCCATAACTTACACAGCACCCAATGCCAGGAGTAAAAGATGCTGCCCTAACCACACATTCACTCAAGTCTCTCAGCGCTTACTGCTTTTAATTTGGTGAATTTTCTCTAAGGCTGTGCAACCCATGCTCTTACTGATCTGATCCACAAGGAGAAACTGAGACAGAGATACGTAATTCTAATCATTTAAATCTAAACCGGCCACCTTGAAACTTGTGTTTTCTTTCCTATTTTTTTCCTCCTTCATCCTTCATACCTCACCTCCTTTCTGGAGCCTGGGATTGAACTCACTGCCCCACAGGTACTAAATATATACTCACCATTGAGTTATTCTGCCTGTCCAACTACAAGACCCAATTTCTTCTTTTTTTATATTCTTCTTTAACCACATGTGGCAACCTGGCTTCTAACTATAGATTAGTCTCAGAGAAAATGTAGGGAAGGGCAGACCCTCTCATGCTTTTCAGTCTATGAAAAACAACCAAGAATATCTCTTTGACAAGAAAAACAGAAGGCTGCCCCACATTTGCTGCCCAACATGTCAATGATCTCTGGAACAGACTTCAGAAAACTGAATGTCACTAATCTCCAAGGTGGACAGCCATGATCAACTGTCACATATCCACGGTTAAAATTCATACATTCTTATCAGTGGTGTATCTGATACTTTCATTCTGCCAAGTGTTTTCCTGAGATTTTTATTGCTTTAAAATGGAAATGAATCCTTAAAATAACATTTTCTATTATCAATACAGAACCTACTTGTATGTGTCTTGATAGTACACATCCATGAGTGTATCAGTGGTCTGTACACACCATTTATGTATGAATCCTAGCACATATTCAGAGATTTACTTTGAATGTCTTTCTCTACTGTTACAAAATAATCCATGAGACTACATAACACCCATATAGGACAGCAACTTCCTTATCCTTATAACTCAGAGTCATCTCACTGTTTCATTATTTGCAATTTCTTAATAGGAAGCAAACTTGTCTTTTACTAAAATAAAATTTGTCTCAAACCCATTCTGTCCCCTTCTGCCTTGGATTTCCTTATTGTGTCCAGGGGATGGAAGAAGGAAATTAAGATTAAGTACAGTTGCTACTTGGGGTGTTCCTCAATGAGCATGTCATTGTGGCTTGGTCCTCAGAGGATAACGTTGTCAGATCTTAAAAGTGGAAAGTAGGTGATTTTAGTTGCCTGAAGGCACCATCTTAAAGGGGAATGTGAGTACCTGCTCTCTCCTTTTCTCTTGTTTATGACACAGTCATGCTTTGCTTTACCACTGTCTCTGTCTGATGAACATCTTCTCACAGACCCCAAGGCTACAAGACTGCCAAGGGATTGAAGCCTCTGAAGCAGAGAACTATAATAAAACTATGTACTGTCAGTCAGCACAAAGGTTATCTTCAAATCTAATGTACCCCAAAACTCACATATTAAGATTTGATCCTGAGTCAGTGACATGTTTTTAGGAGGTAATCCAAATTTGAGGGGATAAAGCCATAGTAGAAATGTGTGCCTCTTTGGATGTGCCGTTGAAGATTCTCTGGGTTTCTCATCCATTTCTTCATCTTTTGCTACCGTGGGATGAGCAACATCAGTCTATCACATGTTCTTACTACAAGTAACGCAGCTTTTTTTGAGTCCACTGCAGTGGAACCAAGTGACCATGGACAGAATCCTCCGAAACCATGAGCCTTAAGATTCTGTTCTTTCTCAAAAGTTTGCTCCCAAGTATTTACAACAGCAACAGAAATCTAGCACAATAACCTATTATTATACTGACATTTGTATCCTAACTTTATCCACTAGAGCTACACATGTACATCTAAATCCGGTTCCACACCCTGTCCTCGGCTCCATGTTTCTATAGATTATCCGGTGTTCATAGAAGCCATTGTGAGAATCTGTTGAGCAATAATTTTTAAATTTCTTAAATTCTCTACATGTCAAACAGTATTGGAAATACTTTGGGCTCTACCTCATTTGAGGAGACTTCCCAGTTACTCCTGTGACAACCTGTCACAGATAAAGACACAGAAGGACAAAGAACTCTAAGGTCCCTCAGTGGCAACTTATGGAGCTGTGTGTGGGATTAGCCATCACTCAGAGAATTTTATCTCTCTCATAGGCTTTCTGCAGTGACAGCCAATGTTTGTGGAAAATGGCAGAACAGGAACAAGGAACTGTGACTTTCCTTTCCTGACTTTCCTACTTCCTCTTTACATGCAAATAGCTTCCCTTTCACAATGCCATTTACTTGGAAAACTTAGTTACATTGATTCCCACATAATTCTTCAGTTTGCAATGGACATTGGTGATGCAGGAAGATATTACACTGAGCATGATGCAGATAATATTGGAGTTGAGTAGAAGCATGCCACTGATGTGTTCTGGGCCACTAAGTAAAATGGATGGGAGAAACACAAAGGAGAATAAAAGTCCCCAACTAAGTGAGGGGGGTTACATGCTCTTGATCAGAAGCTCAGACCCAGCAGCAGCTGCAACAGCATCAGCAGCTACTCTCTTAGGCCACAATCGAAGGATATGCTCTGGCAACGGAATCCCAGACCACAGATGTGCCAATTAATTCTACCTAATCAAAGGCAGTTATTGTCTTCTCAAGGCCCTTCACCTTATGATAACTCTGTATAAAGACTTACTGTGCTAAGTAATCTCTGTAACTCTGGGAACCCCACTGAGACTTGCAGCTTCAGGACTCTTCCTCCCTTCTTCCCAAGGTCTTCATCTTATGGTAACCTTTGGTATGCTAAATAATCTCTGTAACCTTGGCAACCCTGTGGACTGGGACTTGCAGCTTCAGGACTTCCCCCTCCCATCCTATTTTTCCTTAAAAGTGCCTTGCTTTTGTGGCTTGGGGCTTCAACTCTTCTAACAGAGTTAAGCCCCAGCCAACTGGTTTTCTGGAAATAAACAAAACTTCTTGTACTGGCATTCAGTGTCTTTAAGCTCCTTGAAGCCTTAGGGTCTTCTCCAAGTGGGCACAACAGTTACTTTGGTGAATAAAAGATGCCTTGTTGAAACTTAGTTTACTAAATAATATGACATAATCAATTAATATAGGTAAACAAAATATAATTTCAGAGATAATGTGTGTTAGGAAAAAAAAATCACCAGTTGGCTGTTAAAAGAAAACTCTGTGGAGTAAGAGAGTGAAATGTTGTAGTGTAGGTAAACAACTCAGAAGAAGAAATTTGATCAAAATCTAACAGAAGATACCAAACTGAGCCATGTCCACCCAAGAGACAGGATTGTTGAAGGAGAAGCCATGACAGCAGAGCTCACTGTTATTTTCAAGGACCTGAACTTTCACTCTGAGTCAAAAAGAGCCACTGTGAATAACAAAATAGTGACATGACCTGATGTGAGTTTGAAATTCACTATTCTCACAATTGAATGAACATAGCCTACTCTAGAAAGATAGAAGATTCACACATATGCCCAGACAAGACAAAGAAGCCTACATAAGTCAATAGAGGGAGTAACAAGTAAAAGAGCTCAAATATTGGATACAAACCAAAGTAGAGTCAAGGATATATGGGGTGGGAGTGAAGACTTCAACATTTAGGAGTCTAAAATGGGAAGCAGAAACACCTGCAGGAATAAGGATTGAGTCTGGAATTTAGTTCTGGACCTGCTAACTCTGATGTTTGCCTTCCTTCACAGAGTTTCTCAGGAACGCAGCTAGACAAGTTTATAGCTGGGGTAAGAGACATCGCTCTATTTGCCTTCTAAAATGTATTCAGCACCCACCTACTGTCATACATAAAAGTGTTACTTTTAAGAACTTTGATGTCCTTGTGGCAAGAACTGAAACTTCTTATTCATGGATTTTTCTTTGGATGAATATCTAAACTTCTTCTGACTTTAAAACAAACAATCTAATTGATGATCCTACCTATAATGGCATGTGCCCTCCTCATAAGGTCCATTTGTTCACACACATGAAGTATTTGCATCTGAAAAGCTCACATCTTATGAGGGTATAACATAGCTTTCCTCTACAAGTAGTTGAATATTAAAAGTATTATACAACTTAATAATGGAGCCCTGAGAGCCTGACTTGAGCTATAATCATTTTCTTTGACTTGCATCCTTGTTGTTGGTATACATTCCTGTTTATAAGGACACTTTGTACATGAGGTAATGTTTTCACATTTTTCCACATTGACACAAAATTAGTATTCAATTAGATAGTCACATAATCTGGGACATTATGCACCTGAAATTAAATGACTAGACCAAAACTAATCCTCTTGTCCCCTCAGCTCCTAATTCTTTTTACTTAGTATTGAGGCTATATACGGAAAACAATATATTTATTTATCAGAGAGAGAGAGAGAGTTGCACTGACCAGGAGTCAGAAGCGTGTCTGGCTTCCAGCAGAAAAAAAGGGAAGGCCCTTTTTCCTTTCACTTCCTTTTATCTCTACCTTGACCCCGCCCTCTTGGGCGGATAGCTTTGTGGGATTCACTCCTACAATTCCCCTTTTAGTCTAAATAGAAGATTTAAATTTGATACAAACTCAAACATATACAACATATATACGTAGAGGGTGATAATTAAGTTATAATCTACTTATCCTAAACTAAACATATCCATTCCACCTAAATTCTAAACTTATCTGAAAGGGATGCCTAAGTCTGAGCACCTCCTTCCAATCCCAACCCTAAAATAATTGCAAATTAACACTAACAGGTGTAAACTATCCTCTAATGTCAATAGTAGGGAGAGGGGATGTGGAATTCTCAAATTTACTTCCTGCTGCTCCTATATATATAACACACATCAGGTCCCATACAGGTTTGCCAGGTCCTCTGGCACAAGGCAATGATGAAATTGATTGTTTGTTAGTAGGTAATGTGTTGGAAGCTTCAGAGTTTCATAAGAAACACCATGTCACCAACAAAGGCTTAAAGAAGGATTTTTCTATCACCTGGCAACAAGCCAAAGAAATATTAAGAAATTGCCCCAGTTGCTCATTCTACAATCAAACTCCATTACCAGCAGGTTGTAATCCTAAAGGTATTCATAGAAATGAACTTTGGCAAATGGATGTATTTCACTTCCCAGAATTTGGCAGTTTAAAATATGTACACCATACCATAGAGATGTTCTCAGGATTCCAATGGGCTACTGCCCTCAGCTCTGAGAAGGCTGACTCTGTTATTACACACCTCTTAGAGGTGATGGCTGTTATGGGTATATCTAAAATGATAAAAACTGACAATGCTCCAGCATATGTCTCCAGTAAATTGGAACAATTCTTCAAATATTATAATATAAAACATGTAACTGGTATACCTTACAATCCCACAGGACAAGCAGTGATTGAAAGATCTAACCGAGTTTCTTTTTTATTAAGTCCTGGAATACCTGCCTAGGATAACACTGACCACAGTAGGCTGCACCCTCCTTAATTAGCAATGAAGAAAATGCTTCAAAGATGTGTCCATGGAACAACATGATGCAGGAAATTGCTCAATTCAGGTTCATATACTCAGGTATTAATTTCACAGCAATTATTAGCCATCATACTAGTATTCATCTTGCCCTCTATTATTTTGCCCACCATTAATATGTGTTACTCCAACTCAATTAACTAAAGACAAGTGTAGTGACCAGTCCTCCATTTTAGCAGCCATTACAGGCTAACATGTGCTTGCATGACCTTGCCGCTCCTGTCCTGGTCACTAAGGTCAGATGCTCTCCTCATGGCAAGGAACCAATCAGAAGTTATCTGGCAGAGCAGTAAATTCTGGGTGTGTTTTACGGACAGTGCGCAACAGTATAGAGCATAGCAACCGCCCTGGGAGGGCCTGTGGGCCATAACAACCAGTTGACCAATCAACACAGGGCGGGTCACCCAAACCTGGAAGTGCACCAATCCTGAGACTGTTTCATACCCCTAGACACTCCCTTTATGCTGTCCTTTAAGATCCCTGCCTCAAGGTTGCTTGGGGTCTTTTCTCCAGCCATTCACCATGGTGGCGGGGTGAAAGGCCCGAGCTAAGGGGGTTTGTTGGGGAAGTCTTATGCCAATAAAGCACTGTCTGGCCAATAGGGAATCTAGATAGGAGGGACTAGGAGTCCAGGAGGACTCTGGGAAGGAGAAACACAAGAGAGTTCGACATGTAACGCCATGGGGGTAGGAAGCACGGAACTATTCTCCGGTAAGAAACATACTTAGATTAACAATTATGGGGTAATTACTTAAGTCAGAGCTAGCCAGTAAGAAACAAGCAAGGCCAACAGCTTCATAATTAATATAGCCTCCTGAGTGTTTATTTGGGACTGATGCGGCTCTGGAATCAGGCTCGCGGGAAGGCATTCTCTCAAGGAAAAGACTTCTCATAACAGAATGGTTGTCAGAATTGGGATTGAATTTCCACGTAGAATGACAAAAGCTTTAAGGGAATTTTAGAAACAGAAGAACAGAGAGAAGCACAGATTTTGGTAGCAGCATTTTTCTCAGGTGTGCTCTGTTTTGCTAGCCACAAGCCAAGATCCACGCGGCTCGCTTAATGGAGTCTTCCTGACTCGGCATAAAAAGAAAAAAACAAACCAGCATGGTTGTTTTAAGAGACTCTGCTAATGATTAAAAGGTGTGTACGTACAGCTGGAAGTGGCAGCTTTTGCTGGATGTCAACATGGACTGAGGCGGTAAGCTGAAATCACGCTTACGCCCGCCATCTTGAAACGGCAGTTTAAAACAGCCGCGGTTTTACAGATAAGACACGTGGCCAGAAAAACATGAAGATTTACAGTAAAGTCAGACTTGGATAAAGAAAAACATCTAAAGGTTTACAGTGTGTTTAAAAATATACATGAGATTAAGAGAGAAAATGAAACGACAAAGTGGTAAATAAATAAAAAAGCCGGCATTGTGGTGGCGCACGCCGGTAGGATTTACTCCAGAGGCAGAGGCAGGCGGATTTCCAAAGAGAAACCCTGTCTCAGAGAAAAATAAAAGTAAAATAAATAAAGTAATAATAGATAAATAAATAAGCCACGTAAAGATGGAAAATACACAGAGAGTCTAGATACTGTACGCTATTGTGTTTTTCAGTTTTTTGATTACTCAGGAAGGAACTTGCTAAAGTACACTTGATTATAAATGCTGCTGAATTAATCCAACTTCTATCTTTTAAAAATGCCTTGACTTCAAAATTTAAGTATAAAGATGTGCTACTTGGAAAAGGAGATTTTATTTATGTTTCTACAGAAAATGAAAAGCTGAGGATTCCTTCCAGGCTTCTGTGGTTTGATGAACCAAGACCCCCGGAAGCAGTGGACCAGGTGTTCCAACAGTTGAAACCGCTAAGATGATGCAGTCTTACAGACCCCGAAAATAAGGACTTATACAGGTTTCTGAGTTTTGTCATGATCCCCATGGTATGAACAGCGCCCCCTTCCAGCAGGAAGCAGTTTGGAATGAGTGACGTCCTAATTCCCATCTTGTTTATAAATCTTTGTTTTCAGTTAAATGGGGTTGTTTATAATTGGCTAATGATCACAGCCGATCTCTTGTTAATGGTAAAAAGGGGAATTATGTTATGGGTATTGTTTTTCATTTATTGATACAAGTTCAAGGTCAATTTTGTGA
This sequence comes from Mesocricetus auratus, assembly GCF_017639785.1. Classification (NCBI taxonomy): domain Eukaryota; kingdom Metazoa; phylum Chordata; class Mammalia; order Rodentia; family Cricetidae; genus Mesocricetus; species Mesocricetus auratus. The sequence goes on along the minus strand of NW_024429184.1, from coordinate 48,996,271 downwards.
TATGTATATTTCTCCTCTTGATTAAGTATTGTGCTTATACTGATCTTTAAAATGTAATGCGTAATTAAATACAGATTATAGATAGTTACTTATAATAGTCAGAATTTATAGTTAGGTAAGTTAGGTTTTCTAGATATACAGAAATATATTTGAGACAGATAGTCTTCAAACCTCTCAAAGACCTTTAGAAAATGGCACTTAAAATGGTTTAGGGTTTTTCTTGACAATGAGAAATGTCTGCTCCTGGCAGCACCAATTATGTCTGAGAGGAAGATGGGCATCGAAGAAACTTGTTATGGAGTTTGCTTTCTACATGGCAAGGTTAGCCATTTGGGCAAGAAACTGCTTTTGCCTGGACTGCTTGACTGTTGCTGTATAATCTGGATATGCAGGACCCACAGGGAAGTGACTGCTGAACTCAAATAGTCCTTCAGGGTTCCTGCTTCATGAAAGAGTCTACGAGACTTTCTGCAGGACACAGAAAAATGACTGACAGACTGCTGATACAGATGGACAGTTTGAAATTTCCTGCTTTGCTGAGAAGTGTTCCAGACACACTGTGGCCTATGGGGTGAAGATGGATGCCCCAACGTTACAGAGGAACTTTGGGTGACTGTCCAGGTGGCAAGATGTCCCTGTCATTTCTAGTGTTTATATATTATCCTTCTATGGTCTTTGATGGAGTTGAAGACAAATAGTTATAGTTATAATTTTCCTTAGTTATGATAAAAGATAAGCTACATATAGAACTTTGGACTCACAAAGATGGGATGGATGATATTTTCTTTAAATCTTGCTAAAATATTGTAACTATGTTCTTACTTGATAACTGTTCTGTTATATACAATTTGACTGTGTTAAAGTTAAGACCTTTCTTTTTGTTTAAACAGAAAAGAGGAGATGTTGGGGAAGTCTTATGCCAATAAAGCACTGCCTGGCCCTACTGCGGGGGCTCACAGGTAAGTATGTCCCAGGAGTAGACTCATCTTCCCGCTGCTGTCTACAACTGCTAATGAAATTCAAGGACTCCAGGTAAACACCAAATGGCCACAGGAGAGAAGTTCACAATATTGTTTTATTTATTTTTTTAATATAGGCTGAGTCATAAGTACTGCTTGGAGAGTCCATCTAGTGACAAAACTACCTTTCCGTAGAATCACACTTAAGTCACTGTAATTCTGAGTCACATCAGAGCAGGCTAGTCAGTTCCTAAGTAGATGATGGTCTTATTCCATGCTCATCACTACTCACTTACTGACACATTGAAGCTGACATGCAGGTAGTGACATGCCTAGAGGGAAGTGTCTTTGGAAATGCTCAGCCACTGTCTGTCTCCCTTAGTGTCCTCATTCTGTCCTCTGTCCTCCACTTCCCTTCTCATCTGACCTCAGTCTTCTCACCAAGTGCTGCTGCTTTGAGGCTGTACTGATATTTTGTCTCACCAGTGCCTTCATTCTGTTGTTAAGATTCACCAAATGACCTTAATTGACCTTTACCTTTTTAAAGACCCTGTTCTACATTATGAGCTACTCAGCTTTGATTGACATGTAGAGTACATGAATTCATCTATAACATGTAACTACACATTCTTGATCTTCATGATCGTCTCTGGTGAGCTTTGTTTTGCCTCTTCTCTTGGCAAGCAGGATTGTTGACACTCTGTGTGATCCCTTCTCAGGATTCCCTAAAGGCTTTTTCCTCACTTCCTTCTTTGACCAGGAGGAAAATTTGAGGGCTTCAGGCTAGGGATTATCAGCCCCAGGCTCCCTACTTTGATGAGGTGGTATGTCATCTAAATGTCATAGAAGTTGATCTTTTTAAATGTTTCTGCTACACTCTCACTGCACCTGATACTAGCAATAAGTTATGAGTCATTCTGAAGATTTTAGCACTTCCTGAACTTTTAAAATATTTTCTCAAATTAATATATAATTATGTCAATTACATCTTTCCCCCAGCTTCCTTTCTCTAATTCATGGACTTTGTTTCTTTAAATGTCACCCAGACTCCTAAATATATGAATAACAACTTGCTCAGTCCATATAATGTTATCTGAAGCAGAACAACATCAATAACTTAGATAATATTAAAGGGCATTATATCATTGTGTCCTTGTTGTGTATCTTCAAATGTGTTTTGTCTATTCTTTGCTGCTGTGTCCCTACCAAGTTAAACTGTCTTCTTGTAATCTCCATTGCAACAGAGCAGCCAGCAGATTGAAATTTCTAAGCTGTGTATTTAGTGCAACTTCTGCTTTTACTGACACATTTATCTTTATATTTTACTTCAGTATTGGGAAGTGGTCTAGCACAAATGTTATACTTCGAGTTTGAAATATACGCAAAATAGTTGTTTTTCACAAATTTTATTCTTTGAGTCTGAAATATACTAAAACTTCAGCTATAAAAACTGTTCCCAATTGATGGCACTACTCTAAAAGACTATTGGGTGTTTAGTAGGTAAGTTGGAGATGAACAGCATTGTTCCATTATAAACTGTCCTCATGATCAAGCTCTGCCTCACCTGATATGTCAGCAATGGAGCCAACCCTCTGATCCCTCAACCAATACTTTGAGCCAAAGAAAATATTTCTTCTTCTGAATTCCTGTTCCTAGGTATTTTTCAAATCAATAGAAAGCTAATTTAACTTATAATTATATCAAGATGTCCATCTATATGTAGACTAGATCCAGGTCTACATATGTATATCAGCCGGTGTCCAAGAAGGATCCATGCCTCAGTAAAACAAATGTAATATTACATTTCAAAGTCGGGAGCACACACCATGTCCCAGACACTGTGCAAAGTACTCCGTGGTTCTACCTCATGTGATGATCTTTTCTTTTCACATTGCTACAGACACAGAAAAAGAAGTAGAAGCAAAAACAACCCTAATGGCAATGTCTAGAGTAGTGGCTTAAACTCAGGATGTCGGCCTAAAGTCATGGGATCATATTTGTGTCCTGACCCGCATGACATCAACCTCGAGCAAGAGACCTAAGGACTAGGGATGGGGACAAGAGACAGGAAAGAAGGACCACAAGACAAGTATCTGATCAAGTGGCAATTTTTATTTTTCTTAGGCCAGTTAATATGATTGGTAGAGCAGGAAAATGGGAGGAGGTGAGGGGGTGAGAGGGTTGCTTTGTGTACCAGGTGTGCATGTAGCAGGGTATTGTTTAAGCACATAGAGCAGAATATTGGCAAGGTAAAAAGTTCAGGAGGGAGAGGAATGTGTGGGCTAATGGCTGTTGCCTAGGTGATGTTTAGGGTTGACTGAGTTTAGACAAGCTTTCTGGGTCATGGGGTTCATATGTTCTATCTTTGTGGTTTCTCTTCTGAGTACCCCCAGAAGACTCTTTTGTTAGGGCTATAGGCCAATTATGCAAATCTTTAGACTTTAGAAGATACAGGTTTGGCTCCAAAGGATCAAGGTACCAGAGGTGCTCCAAACATATTTGTACATAAATTGTCAATTTAAAAAGGGGTTTCAGTGACATTAGAAAATGGTGCACCGAGAAAAAGTAGGAAAGAATTTGCTGAATACTGACTAGGAGCTCCATGCTATTGTAGGAACATGTGCTGCATACAATGGGGAATACAAGTGGCAGCATAGCCACCAAAGTGGAGATTAGACCTACTAGGGAAAATGACAATGATTTTTAAAAAAACATGAAACTATGATATTTAAAAAGTTATACATGTCTGATTATCCAGAGAAATAAGAAGGTTATTTGGGGAGTTATATATTGAAAACGGGGGTGTGGGTGGACATCACTGAAAAGAGGAAATTTGAGTAAAGATAAAAAGAAAATGTGAGTGCGGCACATGGCCCAGCACTCTAGAATAAGGACATTCCCCAAAGCAGCAGCTTGGCAAAGATCCTGACTAAAGCCTGCTATGTTCATGGACCAAGCCTTTACTCCAGGTGAGTGGGAGCAACTGAAAGCTTGAAAGAGAGAAGTACCATGGTCTGGCATGTCTTTTAAACTGAGTTTCCATCTAGTGACTGAACACTGACACTTCCAGGACAGATAGAAGGATATTGAATGTCACCAAATGAGAGAGGGAGGCTTGCACAGGACAGTGATGGAGAGAAAACAGGAAAAGGTCAGATTTTGGATGGATGCTGGAGTGGAGTCGATGCCATTTCCTAAAGGATCAGACTTGATGTGGGAGTATGGCTAGGCATTGGACAACAGCATCTGAAAGATGTGAGCTTGGTGTGAAATCCATAGGTCAAGTCAGAAACTTGCTTTTGGACATTTTCGCCCTGAGATGTTTACCTCACTTTAGGAAGCCTCTCAAGTATATCACTAGGCAAACAACTTCAGACTCACTGAGTGTGGTGCTGTGCTCCAGGTATTTTTTCTAAAATTGTTTATATTACTTCATTAATAATTCAGCATCCCTTCTGCCATCTTTCACAGACTTTAAAGTCAACCCTCCCCCAAAATCATGACAGACCAGCCCCTGCCCTATAATGATATGTGTTCTCTTGAGGAAAGGCAATCTGAAATATGATTCATGTATACTTCCATTGTGTGTTCTTGAACCATTGACACATTTTAATCTTTTCTTAAAACTCTGTCCAGAAATTTAATCAATATTCTGGGATCTGTAGCTAGAATTATGTTTTTATTTAGACGACCGTTTTTTCAGATACACTGATGAAAAGGTCCTTATAGTAAGAAACTTTTCTTCTGAAGGTTTCTCTTAGATTGTCTGCTGTGCAATGATAGTTTTGTTTCCAGTCTGGCACTGTAGTACAATGCCTTATACTTTTCAACTTCAATTAATAATTTTGCCACAGCTTTGTTCATAATTAAGTCAAAGAGAACCATGATCCACAATTAACTCACATTTGTGAGAGCAACTATGACTACACAGCAGAGGAAATGGGATGTCAAGTGTGCAGATATTCCAAAAGTAGGAATGATGGTGTCAGTGAAATGATATTTCTTCAATAGATACAGACTTATTCTCAAACATAGGAAAATGCCTTTGACTTGATAGCCCTGGGAGAATTGGGTGTCTGAACTACCAGCCCATAGCACAACGAAAGGCATGAGCCCATGAACAGTACAGAAGAACAGTACAGTGTACCTGCTATTTTTGTCCCATCAGAGATTTAGAAGTGCAATGTACTAAGATAGGTTCTAGGGGCAAAGTGGTAGCCTGTCCCTAATTCCCAGTCTTATCATTAACACATAACACAGATTGAAGGTCATATAACCTTTGACAAAAGAGATCCAGCATCCTTCATTTTTATTATTATGTAACATTCTCTATTCTCCTCCTTGTGGAAATCCTTTTCTCCTGCATCTTTAGGGAACTTGACAGCATTGAGTCTTGCTGTCTTTGTTGTTCTTCTATCTAAGTTGAATACTGAGGTTGTAAACCCTGTGTCCTAGGATTTCTGTGGACTCACAGATAAGGATTTGATGGACTGACCTTTCATCGCCCAGCCAGTATAAAGCCAGAAACTTGTTTTTAGATAGCACATGGCAGGCTATTAGCCTGATCTCCGGGGGATAGAAGAGAGAATATGGATGGAGTTTCTCCCAAGCAAAGCTCCTGTGCAGACCCCAGCTGGTCTCTTTCAACCAGCTGAAGCCTGTAAAGACTCGGTGCTTCCAAAACTATGATCACTCACATTCATGAAAACAGAGTTAGCTGAGAATCTCAAATCCACCCTGCAAAGCAGATTCCACAGGTGTCAGGATATACAGTTCAGTTTTCTGTGCTCTCCTCCTAGAAACACAAGGTTCTAGTCCCTTCTTTGATGACTTGCTTCACTTACCTATACTATTTTGCCTCCAAGTGCAGCTGACTTCTGCATTAATTTTTTGTGAGAGATGAGGTGGTTCGTGGGCATGGCCCATTGGCTTTCAAATACACCCACATTTACCATTTTGCATTTATGGAATTAATCTTATCAAACTACTTTACAAGGGTTAAAATATTTATTCATTTTAACTTATTAATCATTGTGATAGAGCATCTATACTAATAAGATATTTTGTAGATGGATGGGTACTGCAAATGTGTCTTGTCGAGGTGAGCCTACTGGAAAAGCTAGCCATAGATACTGTTTCTAAACTTGTGTTTGTTCTTGTCTCAACATTTTAGGTTAAAGTGTTAAATAAAATTTGAAGTTAAGATTCTATTTTTAAGAACTCTGTTAAATCACTTCCAAATTTTTCAATCTATTTATTCACTCCCTGTCCCTGTGTTGCTGAGTAATGTATCTTTATCCATTTCAATTATGTTAGATTATTTGTAAGCTGCTAAATCCTCCATGGATGCTGTTCATTGAACTACTGAGTTATGTAGTTCTCTACCCCCAATTCCATTTGGTTTCTTCCTACAGTTTCTCTCCATTTATGTTCATATTTTGATTTTTAGATTCTAGACTCTCATTAATGGTCCTATCGAGATTTTCTGTTACCATATTTTTTTTCCTACAGAATCCTATAGTGTCACTGTTGACCCATTTCAAAAGGAAGTAACTCTAAGAAAAACAACGCTCCCTTTCTCTACAGGGTATTTTGGGTTGATTTTCTCTCTCATTGCTGAAAAATGGAAAATTATCACATACTTAGGGTTGGTTTTAAGTTGTGGGTTGGGTGTGAAAGGCGATGGTTAGACTAAGGTAACTCTTATAGAAGTTTAGGGGTATGGATGGGTAGTGTATGGTTAGGCTGGGATATAGATTCACTAACATATGCTCTTGTGAACTAATTTTAGCAGCTATTAGCCATAGAAAAATTGCTAGATTCTTGTATGGTGACTAAATAGGGTCTTCTTTCTATTTACGATATTTTCACACTAATATAAAAGTATCTTTATTTATATATTTTATATATTGTTACAACTTAGTTTATTTTATCATATTGCACTTTACAGTTCTACCTCTAGTCAAAACATTTAGTTCTATCTCCGTCATATATATCTGGTCCACTGAATGCTGCGCCAGGCCCAGAGAGAACAAGGTTGGGGGTAATGGGCATATTTGGGTACCCATGAATACCCAAGCTTACTTGAGGCCCAGTGCACAGGTCTGTGGAGAAATGAGGGTGGGTTCTGGGAGGACTCATGTCTTTCCTGACTGGGCAGGTCCATTGGATTTCCGGGGCAAGCACAGGGAAATCAAGGAATAGGGTGACAGGAGGGTTTGGGTTCCCAGGACAACCTAAACTAACCTGAGGCTGGGCACTAACATGCATCTGGGGAGAGTCAAGGGTGGGTTACAGCAGGACTCAGCTCCTGTGCACCTGACCTCAGCCTCAGGGAGACCAGTAGATCCAGAGAGACTCTACCTGCACTCACTTGAAGAAGGGATGGGAAGATGACAGTATAAGAACACACTTGGCAATAGAAAGACCAATATGACACCACCAGAATCTGGAGACTCCACACCTGTAAGACCTGAAAAGCACAGCGCATATGAAGCAGAAGAGACAGATCTTAAAAGTTACCTTATGAAGAAGATAGAGACCCTCAAAGAGGAAATGAGAAAATCCCTTAAAGAAATAGAAGAAAAACCAAACCAAAAAATTCAAGAAATAAAGAAATCTCTTAAAGAATCTAAAGAAAAAACAAACAAGTGAAAGAAACAACTCAAACAGTCCAAGTTTTGAAAATTAAAATAGAAACAATAAAGAAAGCACAGAATGAGGGGATGCTGGAAATAGTAAAGCTGGATAAACTATCAGAAACTACAGATGTAAGTATAACCAGTAGATACAAGAGATGGAAGAGAGAATTTCAGGTGTTGAAGACTCATTAGAAGATGCAGAGTCATCACCCAAATAAAATCTCAAGTTCAACAAATCCCTAACATAAAATAACCAGTAAATATGGGATACAGTGAAGAGGCCAAACCTGAGAATAACAGGTATAGAAAAAGGTGAAGGAATACAGCTCAAAGGTAGAGAAAACATATTCAACAAAATCATATAGGAAAATTTCCCTAACCTAAAGAGGTATATACCTATGAAACTACAAGAAACTAACAGAACACCAAATAGACTGGACCAGAAAAAGAAGTCCACTTACTACATAATAATCAAAGCATCAAACATACAGAATAAAGAGAAAATATTAAGAGCAGCTAAGGAAAAAGGCCAAGTAACAAATTACACCTGACTTTTCAATGGAAAGTATGAAAGCCAGAAGTTCCCTGATAGATGTCCTACAAATGCTAAGGGAATAAGAATGGCAGCCCAGACTACTATAGCCAGCAAAGCTTTATAATACCATAGATGGAGAAAACAATATATTCCATGGCAAAATCAGATTTAAACAATACATATCCACAAATCCAGCCCTACAGAAAGTACTGGAAGGAAAACTTCAACCCAACAATGGTAACTAAACTCACAAAAACATAGGCAATACATAAACCCACTTTACCAAACACCAAAAGAAAAAGGGGGATGAATCTACACACAAGAACACCACCACCAATAAATTCAAAACAAACAAGAATCAACAATCAATGGTCATTAATATCCGTCAATGTCCATCATCTCTACTTGACTATAAAAGACACTGGCTAACAGAGTGGATATGAAAACAGTAAACATCCTTCTGCTGCATACAAGAAATACATCTCAATGTCAAAAACAGATGTTACCTGATGCTCCAAATGACGCTGTAACGATAAACGGCACACTTACTGAAAGTAAAACTAAGTATTTATTGTAGAAATTACTCACAAGATACCAAACAAGTAACCCAGATGAGCCCAGTAGTTTTCCACTGCCGAAATCCAGAAAAAGAGACCAAGACTTCCGTTCTTCAGGCTTTTATGTCTTCCCCTGTAACGCTCCCTAGCCATGCCCAAAAGTAGGCCTGGCTAATGACGTAGTTCACTGCCTACATACGTATATGTCTTTACGTCTGTCCGTATACGTCTTTAGTCATGCCTAAAGTGGGTGTGGTTAGCGGTGTGGTAAACAGCTCTTTTATTACCTCATCTGTATGCGCCTCTAGTAAGTCACATAGCTAATGGCGGCATACAGGCTTCCTCCTACAGTTACCTCAGAGTAGATGGCTAGGAAAAGATTTTCCAATCAAAGGGATCCAAGAGACAAGCTAATATCTATCAAATTAGACTTCAAACTAAGATCAACCAAAAGAGATAGAGAAGGACATTTCGTATTCATCCCAGGAAAAGTCCACCAAGATGAAGTCTCAATTTTGACCATCTATGACCAAATACAAGGGCAACTACATTTGTTTAAAAAATTACAAAAGCTCAAATCACACATAAAATCTCACACACTAGTAGTAGGAGATTTCAACACTGTGCTCTCACCACTAGACAGGACCTACAGAGAGAAACTTAATAAAGAAACAAAAGAAATAACAGAAATTATGACCCAATTGGGATTAACAGACACTTATAAAACGTTCCATCTAAACAGAAAAGAATCTATCTTCTTCTCAGCTCCACACGGAACCTTCTCTAAAATCGACCACATAATTGGAAACATGCCAAACCACCGCAGATACAAGAAAATTGGAATAACCCCCTGTATCTTATTGGGCCACCTTGATTTAAAATTAAACAACAGAAACCCTACAAACTCTTGGAAATTGAACAAAGCACAATTACACCATCCCTGGGTCAAGGAAGAAATAAAAACAGAAATTAAACACTTCCTGGGATTCAATGAGAATGAAGACACAACATACCCAAACTTATGGTACACTTTGAAAGCAGTGCTGAGAGAAAAGATCATAGAACTAAGTGCCCACATGAAGAAATTAGAGAATAGTCACACTAGAGAATGAACAGCACTACTGAAATCTTTAGAACAAAAAGAAGCAAACTTACCTAGGAGGAGTAGATGCTTGGAAATAATCAAATTGAGGGCTGAAATCAACAAAGTTGATACGAGGAAAACATTGCAAACAATCAATGAAACAAAGAATTGGTTCTTTGAGAAAATCAGCAAGATTTTCCAAACCTTTACCAAAATAACCAAAAGGCATGTTAATTAACAAAATCAGAAACGAAAAGGGAGACATAATAATAGACACTGAGGAAATCCAGAGAATCATCAGGTCATACTTTGAAAATCTATACTCCACAAAATTCAAAAATTTAAAGGAAATGGGCAATTTTCTTGATAAATATCACTTGCCAAAATTAAATCAAGAACAGATATGCAAGCTAAACAGACCTAAAACCCCTAATGAAATAGAAGCAGTCATCAAAAGTCTCCCAAAACAAAAAAACCCAAGCCCAAATGGCTTCAGTTCAGAATTCTACCAGAAATTCAAAGACCTAATTCCATTACTCTACAAAGGGTTCCATACAATAGAAGCAGGAAGTTCATTGCAAAACTCTTTTAATCAGGCTACAATTACCTTGGTATCCAAGCCACACAAAGATACAAATAAGAAAGAGAACTGCAGACCAATTTCCCTCGCAAACATTGATGCAAAAACACTCAATAAAGAGAAGGGGGGCCAACAGGTCTGGTGGAGGGACCAGGTAAAACAGGCCCTGCATCCAGGCCTGTATTCCAGTGCCTGGGGATTGCCTGGGGACTGCCACAGAGCTGCAGAAGCCAAGCACCCCAGATCCCAGGTCTTCTCTTCCACCAATGAGACAAGGGGACCTGGTGGGAGACTGCAAACTTAAGATTCCTGGTCTTCTTCTCCACCAATGGGACCAGAACAAGGATGAGGAATAGAAGTACCAGACTAATGGACTTGCTTGCACCCACCGAAAGGGAACTCTGGTCCCATAACCACCACACCAGTAAGGGGCTCTTTCTGCACCCACAAGAAGAGATGGGAAAGAGAAACAACAACAACAACAAAAAACACTCAGCAACAAAAAAACAAATATGACACCACCAGATTCTAGAGACTCCACACCAGCAAGACTACAACATTCCCATGCAAATGAAGCAGAAGAGAATGACCTTAAAAACAATTTCATGAAAATGATAGAGGCCCTAAAAGAGGATATAGGAAAATCCCTGATATTAACACATGTATGAACATCTCATCTTTGACAAAGAAGCTAAAAATATACAATGGAAAAAAGAAAGCATCTTCAACAAATGGTGCTGGCATAACTGCATGCTGGCATGTAGAAGAATGTGGATAAATCCATGTCTATCGCCATGCACAAAACTTAAATGTAAATGGATCAAAGACGTCAACATAAATCCAGCCACACTGAACCTCTTAGAAGAGAAAGTGGGTGGTACCCTTGAATGAATTGGTACAGGAGACAGCTTCCTGAACATAACACCACTAGCACAGACAGTGAGATCAACAATTAATAAATGGGACCTACTGAAACTGAGAAGCTTCTGTAAGGCAAAGGACACAGTCAGCAAGACAAAAAGGAAGCCCACAGAATGGGAAAAAATATTCACTAACCCCACATCTGACAGAGGGTTGATCTCCAAAATTTACAAAGAACTCAAGAAGCAAGTCTGCAAAACACCAAATGATCCAATTAAAAAGTGGGCTGCAGAACTAAATAGAGAATTTTCAATAGAGGAGTCTAAAATTGCTGAGAGGCACTTAAGAAATTGCTCAACATCCTTAGCTATCCGGGAAATGCAAATCAAACAATTCTGAGATACCATCTCACTCCTGTCAGAAAGGCTAAAATCAAAAACACCAAAGACAATTTATGCTGGAGAGGACGTGGTGAAAGGGGAACACTCCTCCACTGCTGGTGGGAGTGTCCACTTGTACAGCCACTTAGGAAATCAGTATGGAGATTCCTCAGAAAAATGGGAATAAACCTACCACAAGACCCAGCAACTCCACTCTTAGGCATATATCCAAAAGATGCCCATTCATGCAACAAGGATGTCTGTTCCACTATGTTCATAGCAGCATTATTTGTAATAGCCAGAACTTGGAAGCAACCTAGATACCCCTGAAGCGAAGAGTGGATAGAGAAAATTTGGTACATTTACAAAATGGAGTACTATTCAGCAGAAAAAAAACAATGGAATCTTGAAATTTTCAGGCAAATGGATGGCACTAGAAGAAACCATCCAGACTGAGGTAACCCAGTCACAAAAAAGAGAAACATGGCATGTACTCTTCATATATGGATTTTAGCCCTATATCTGGGAGTGCCAGCCACAGTCCCATGGCCAGTGAGTCTGGGAAACAGAACCTTCTTTCAGTGTCTGATGGAAGCAGAGGCAGACTCCCAAGGCTAAGAACTGAGCTGAACTCAAGAAATCCAGTGACAGAGAGGGAGAACTTATGACCAAAGGGATTAAGACTGGGAGGGTTTAACCTCCAGAAACAGATGACCTGACCAGGGTTAGCTCTTGAATTCCAGACTGATGCCTGGGAATCCAGCATGGGACTGATCAAGACCCCGTGAATGTGGGTGTCAGTGAGGAGGCCTAGGTAATCTATTGAGCCTTGGGTAGTAGATCAGTATTTATCCCGAGTATACAAATGAACTTTGGACTCCCATCCAACCATGAGAGATGCACTCTCACCCTGAACTCTTGGGGGGAGTTCCAGGCCCTGCCCTAGATGAAATGACAGAGTATGGACACCCCCATGGAGGGCCTCACCCTCCCTGGGGAAATGAGGGGATATTGGGGAGGGTTAGTAGGAGGGCACAGGAGGAGGGAAGGGAAATGGAGAGGGACCTGGAATTGACATGTGAAGCAAACTTGTTTCTAATTTAAATTTAAAATAATATATATATATTAAAATAAAAAAGAATACATTTATTAAAGTGTTCTTACTTGCTCTCTGGAGGGATTTTTAATGTTATGATAAAATGCCCTAGAAAAGAAAACTTAATAAAGCAAGTGTTTATTTGGATCACATCTCCAACTTACACTTCATCATTGCAGTGAATTCAAAGTGGCAAGATATTGAGGCAGAGAGTCACATTGTATCCATAAATAAGAACAGAAGGAAATGATTTACTGTAAGTATTCTTGTATTATATGACCCTCTGCAATTTAAAGTTTAAATACTATTTTCTTAGGAAATTATTCTGGTCAAAATTTCAGTGCAGCTTCTACTTTACTAGTTAGTTTATCTAAGACATTGTTTCAGTACTGGAAAGTTGTCTAGCACAAATACTATACTTTCTGTCTTAAAACGACACTAAAATTAAGATGTGTTTCCCCAGATCAATTAATAAAGGACAAGGCTTCACAGACAGTCAGAGACATAGTAAAACTAAACATTCTCTCACTGATGTTTCCAGAGACATGCTTCTCCTCTGTCAATTTGACAAGCAAAACAAATCCTAGCATATTCTGATAAATTTGAGTCAGCATATTGAGTCCTAATCTTCCCTTGGACTTCATTTACCAGGATCAATGAAGGATTTCTAAAGGTCATTCCAGGAGTACAGCTAGTTTACTCCAGCACTGAGCTGCTCTCCCAAGCATCGTTAAGAGCTTAAGTGAGAATTCCCAAGTGACACTGGAAGGAATGGGCCTCAAATCAACAGGAAGGGTTTTAGAAATAGGTGTTTGGAAAAATTGTTATGTCCTGAATTACAGTTGGTGTTGAACTAAGAGAAAATATTCTGAGAACAAATGGATACAATATAGAACCCAGAGAAGAAGGGATTACTTTTCCTAGACTTACCTGAGTTCTTCTGAAAATGAGTAACTCCACCCTTAAGGCTGTCTGAAACACTGTGTCTCTGTTTCAAAACAACGGATATGGTTCCTGTTTCACCATAACACAGTCACATCCTTTATTCAGAGTAAGGCACAGCATCTCTTTCCTCTGCAGATCAGAACCTGTGATCTCTCCAACATAGACACTGGGCTGAGAAAGCTCCTTAGCTCTCAACATGCTGAATGTTGACTTCTGGCCACGCATTCCACACAGTGTCCTGCTGCTGACCATACTACTGGGACTCACAGGTGAGCATTTCCCAGGAGTACACTCATCTCTCTGCCTGTTTACCCCTTTCAGTGGAATGAAAGGACTTCAGGTAAGTACAAGGACTGCCTCAGGAGGGAAGGTCAAACATTGTCTGAGGGTCAACAGCCAAACTCCTCAGCTCTGCTCTGAGATTACACCAGTTGTGACAGGTGGGTAAAAGCATCCTCTCAGATAATGCTTCAGAAACAGTCATTTCTACTATGTCATCTGACAAAATTCTTCTCAGCAGAATCCCACTGTAACTCTGAGGCCCACCAGAGCCAAGAAGTCACCTGCAAAGCAGCTGGTGGAACTGCTCTTGTCCCAGCATGAGCTCTCTGCTCACTTAGTGAGACACTGAGCCTCACATGCAGGCAGTGACAGGGCTGTGGGTGAAGAGTCCCTGGCAATGACCAGTCACCATTCCTTCTCAGTTAGGTTCCTCATTCTGTCCTCTGTCCTCTGTCCTCTGTCTTCCAGTTCCTTCCCCATCTGACCTCAGTCCCCCCCCCCCTGTGCTGCTATGTGAGGCTGTACTATTATTTTTTCATCTTCCATGATGCCTCTTCTGTGGTAAATTGTACCTTCTCCTTCTGTGTTCATACATGACCTTGCCTCAGCTTGTCTCTGTGGGTCTTCTCCAGTCAGTTTGGATTAATTAGCACCTGAATGACCTCAATTGACCTATAGCTCTTTAAGGACCCTGTTCCAATACAGTCACAATATGAGGTACGTCACTGCTGCAACCCCTGTGCTAGTGTCCTGTGTTTCTGTGGACTCATAGATGAGGATATGAAGAACTGACTTTCTACAACCTACTTGTGTGATGTCAGCAACACTTCCCTTGCTTAGATAGCACACAGCTACTGTAACCTGGGCTCTGGGCATGGAACAGATAATAAGATGGATGGAGTTTCTCCCTAACAAAGCTACTGTGCAGACTCCAGCTGGTCTCCATAAAGCAGCTGAAGCCTGTAAGGACTGGATGCTTCCCCTAGCTATGATCACTCACACAATGCAAACCAAGTTAGAAGAGATGCACAAATTCACTCTGCAAAGCAGATTCTACTGTTGTCAGGACACTTAGTTCAGATTTCTATGCTCTCATCCCAGAGAAACAAGGTTCTAGTCTCTCCCTTGATAACTTCCTTCCCTGTCCCATAGTTGGCTGCCTCAAAGACCAGATGACTACTGATTTAGTTCTTTCTGAGAGATGAGGTGGGTCCTGGACAGGTGACACTGACGTTCAAATCTCCCCATACTTGTCATTTTACCTTTATAGAATTAAATTTATCAAACTACTTTGTAAGTGACAAAACCATTATTTCATTTTAGTTTCCATTCATTAAGTTAGAGCATCTATGCTAATAAGAAATATTGCAGAGGAATGGCTACTGCAAATGTGTCATGTTTAAGCAGGTCTACTGGACAGGCAGGCCATACATACTACTTCTCTATTACCTGTTTTACTTCTGTTTCAATACTATAGGTTCCATTAATGAATAAAATTTGAAGTTTTAAATACTATATTAAATCAGTCCACGAATTTTTGAGAGTTACTACATTTTTCAAATTCTGAACGTATGTTATCTTAGTCCAAAGCTAATTAATCTTTTTAATCTTTATGGCATTTTCTAACAAAAATTTTAGTCTATAAATTTATTATAGATTTTGGATTTCCAGATGGAACAAATTATAGAACTTTGACAAGATTACTTATATAATTGGTGTACATAGCTTCTCCAAAATATAAATTACTGCATAGGCTCATATGTTGTAATCCACTTCCATTATTTTTCACATATTTCATTTTTTAATCAGTAAGTATTCTAAGATTATCCACATGTTTTCTAGATTTTGCATTCTCTCATTACACAAGATTTTAATTTTATGAAGTTCCTTTTTGGCTTTTGGCTTCAGTTATCTAGGGAAGCTGATTTTCCACATTAGATATTCTTGTTTGAGACATAACAGTGATGTGAGTTCTGATCCCATTCCCCAGTCTTCCTAGCAGCTCCAGGTGTATGACCTTCCCTAAAGCTATGAAGGTAGAAGACTAGAGCCACTATTATGAAACAGCTAAGTTGAAGATAGAACACAGGATACTTTATGAAACTTTAAAATTCACCATACAGCCAGGGTTGTATTGTCTTTTAAACTGCACCTTATTCTCTGGAATCCTTTATTTCAACCGAAGAAAAGTCAATTAGCATTCCCCCATGGCTGATATTGTTATAATGAACTCAAATTTTTACTCCCTGTTGTTGTACCTATAGTGCTGCTATGTGTGTAATCCTTAGTATACTTAAAATCTGGATGCATTTCTCTAGAACTGTGAATACACACACTATTTCATTGCTCCCTGGATATTGACATTTATTATAAGAGCTGTGTTCACAACATTTAGTAGGATATAATGAGTTATGCTTTAACCTGTTCTCAGCATTCTCTGACTACTCTAATTTGTCTGATAGATTCTAGTGTGTGCTGGTGTGAGTCTTTCTGAATTTATCTCACACAGAATTAGTTCAGTTTGTTGCATTTGTAGTTCTTATATTTTAACAAACCAGGCAAGTGTTAGAAAGCAGAATTTTTTTCAATAATCTTGTAAATGCACTTCAAATTCTTAATTGCTTCCCTTTATTGGACCTCTTTATTGTGCCCCTGCTGTGCTGACTGAGTAATGTTGCAGTATCTATATCCATAATTTTAGGATTTGTTTGTTTTTTGTTTGTTTGTTTTTCTGGAAACTGCTACATCAACTGTGGACCCTGTCCATTGGGCTAATAAGGTATATACTCCTTGAATCCTCAATTGATTTGATTCCTTCTCAGTTTCTCTCATTTGGTGTTATATTTTGCTATTTAGAGTCTTTATTTTCTTAGTGCTTCTTCATACTTTCCCTTTGTTCTTTTCATATCTCAAATGGATGCTGTATAGTTTTGGTTCATTAGTGTAGTGCAGTGAGTACTATACAGTACACCAACAAGATCATCAATGTCTAGGCAAGAAGGAGGCAGAACTGTCAAGGTTATGGGACTCAGAGTTACTGAGCAAGTAGGGTGTTGTGATAGCAAGACAGGTGACTACAGGGAGTATAGCCAGGAGACCACACCATGTGCAAGGTAATCAGGGCCTCCAAGAGGGTAGGTGCTGTGACCCTGTGATATCTCCTTATTACACCAAATTAGAACTTCTGACCTCCAAAGCATGAATCAGTGTTTCTGATGTGTCAAACCACAAACTTTATAGGAATGTCTTATATTATCCTTAAAGTTAATATAATGCTGAGTCTGGAGAGATGGTTCAGGGATTAAAACCACTTGCTGCTCTTCCACAGGACCCAGGTTCAATGATGACTTAGAACTGTACATAATGTCAGTTCCAAGGCTCTGATACCCTCTTCTAGCTTCCTTGACCAGTATGTGTGCATTTGGTGCACAGACATAAATGGAAGAAAATACTTACACACATTTAAATTAATCAGATAATTAATGTGAGCATAATACATATTTTTGTAACTGGTAACATAAAGCGATGTTTTATTTCTCTAGTTAATGTGCATGTTCTTTTACATTGGGTGCTTTCTGTGAAATTTTCATTCAGTCTGGTAAACACCTCCAACTTGAGCAGCAGGCCTGACCCAAATAATCTTGTAAAAATCAAATGTCCATCTCACTAAATATACCTAGCACTATGTTCACATCTCACTGGTCGGAACAGTCACATAATCACACCTATGACTATTACATAAAAATGCCTCATGCCATATTCACAGAAAATGAAAATAAAACAGACACTGGATGAAACATGAGAATTCCAAACAGAATTTGGGCTTCAATCAAAATACTCAGTGTCTTTGTGATTCAGTTTCCTCATCCATTATATCCTTGTGTTAGAGGACCAATATGGAGGAACTGTGATCATGTGTATGGTATGCTCTAGTGAGAAACAGTATTTGATCACAAACTAGAGCAACCTGTGGGTTTTCATCATGATGAGCACTAACCGATGTTTCCTGCAGGAGCAGCTACACGGGAGCTGAAGGTGATTCAGCCTGAGCCATCAGTTTCTGTTGCTGCTGGAGAGTCAGCCACTCTGAACTGCACTGTGACCTCTCTGCTTCCTGTGGGGCCCGTTAAGTGGTTCAGGGGTACAGGACAGAGTAGGCATCTCATATATAGTTTCACAGGAGAGACGTTCCCCAGAATCACAAATCTTACAGATGTTACAAAGAGAAACAACCTGGACTTTTCCATCCGCATCAGTAATGTCTCACCTGCCGATGCTGGTACCTACTACTGTGTGAAGCTCCTCAGAGCAGAAGCTGACAAGGAGCTTCAGTCTGGGAGAGGCACAGTGTTGTATGTGCTTGGTGAGTACTGCATTGTCCTCCTCACCCCTCATATCCCCAAGAGCTCAGCATGTGTCCAAGATTCTGTGAGCAACAAGGAAGAAGCGAGCCTGTAAGTGACCCTCCTGTTTATAGGGTGAATTTACCCCAACTGTGGACCAAAAAAAGTATAGGAGTAGACAGACATGCTGTTTGCTAAAGCTGCCACTTCTGTTAACTGGGGTAAATCTGTACCCTTGTCTGCCTCACAATGCTTATCTTTCTTTATCTGGCCCAGTCTAGTGGCTTCATAAAGATAGCTGATGCCATGTTCAATGACAGGGTCAAACCTAGGCTACTGCCTCCAGAATGTATTACCTCACCTGATTAATTCTTCTCTTTCTTCCCAAACAACCTAGGAACTAGTGTGTGCCAGGTTCTACTCCAGATGTCAAATGAGATGGCAAGAAGCAGGCAAGCAAGAGCTCTTTACCCAAGAAGCAAATCAAGGCAGAAAGTGACAAGGCCAGGACACAGTTTGCTTTTCTCATTTTCTCTTCATCCACAGCACACTGACATCCTACTGTATATGCCCACATTCACTGCGGAATATTTCACCCTTTGTCTTGGGTCTGTCTGGAAACATTTTTTTTTATTTTACTTGCATAGACACTGAAGGTTCTGGGCAATGTAGACTTAAGACCTGGAGTTAGTCACCACATAGATGATCTCTAATCACCAGCAAAGGCATCAGGACATTCACTTTGAACGTCCTGACATAGAACTGAAGTCTTAATTCTTGGTCTTGATTTTGGTAATTTTATAGCACAAAGGACAGTCCGATTATGAGGCACAGCCATGTTTGAGCCCAGTTTGACTGAACCCTGTCCATAATCACATAGCCAGTTAGTGATGGGATCTGGCCTTGAACCCACATCTGACTGCAGGCCAGTTTCTTGCTGTTCATGCAAAGGACACCATATCCATATAGGAGTCTAGTGCATAAGAGATGCTGGGACAGAATTTCTGAAAATTATCCAGCATTTTCATTCATCATCAAGATCGCCAAGGTTTCAAGATGTTCCTCACATTCAGATGCTAATAGTAGTAATGGGAAAGCTACCCAAATGTCAGCCACACTAGAACTGAGAACTGTTTCTCCATATAAACAAAGCATCATAGCTCAGCAGCTGGAGATATACTAATTCAGATCCCAGATCATGAGTGTTTCATTTCTTTCAATTTGTGACCACTAAATCAATGCTATAGCCTTAGTCCTGGCAGCAAAACATATGCCTGTAATTGGTTTTCTACTCTTTGGGGTCCTGCCACCCAGCTCCCAAATAAATGCCCAGAGTCCTGTTCTTAGGTCATAACTTGGCTTGTTTCTAGCCAGATTTTCTAACTTAAATTATCCCATTTCTCTTTGACTATGTTTTGTATTTGGGCTTCCATCTCATAGAAACAATTTTATTTATTTATTTTCTTATCTTACATGCAAAACAGTTTCTCCTCCCACCACCATCCCCTACCTACACCCTACCCACCACCCACTCACCACCCCTCCAAAAGAGTAAGCCTCTCATTGAAAGTCAACAAACGCTGGTGCATCAAGTTGAGGCAGGACAAACACACTTCACTTTGCATTAAGCTCGAATAAGGCATCCCACCATAGGAAAAGGGCTGCAAGAAGGCAGATTCTGGTCCCACTGCCAGGATCCCCCCACATGGACCAAGCCATACAACTGTTTCCCACATGGAGAGGATCAAGCGTGGTCCCATGCAGGCTCTATAACTGTTGGTCTAGAGTTTGTGAGTTTCCAAGAGCTTGGTTTAGCTGTCCCTGTAGGTTTCCCCATACTGACATTAACCCTATCCCCATGCTAATATAATCTGTCCTCCCTCTCTTTGACTGGACTCCTGGAGCTTGGCCTGGTGCTTGACCATGGATCACTGCATCTGCTTCTGTCAGTTACTGGATGAAGGCTCTATGATGACAGTTAGGGCATTCAGCACTCTGATTACAGGGTTCAGTTACCTTCTGCACTATTACTAGGATTCTTAGCTGGGGTCGTCCTTGCGGATTCTTGGGAATTATACAAGCGCCAGGTTTCTACATGTCCCCATAATGGCTCCCTCTATCAAAATTTCTTTCATTGCTGTCCAACTTCATCCCTCCCCCAACTTGACCATCCCATTCCCTTATGTTCTCACCCCCCATCCCCTCCTCTTTACTGTCCCCCACCCCAAGTTAAACAAGGATATCCCATTTATCTCCAGGTTGATCATTGAGTCCCTCTTAGGGTCCTCCTTGTTAACTTGTAGCTCTGAAACTATGGGTTATGGTCTGGTTATCTTTTTGCTTTAAACATATTGTCTACTTTTGAGTACCATGCTTTTCTTTCTGAGTCTGGGTTACCTCAGGATGATTTTTTGTAGTTCCCTCCATTTGTCTGCAAATTTCATGATGTCATTGTTTGTATCTTTGTTTCCTTCTTACTCCATTGCTAGCTGTATGGCTGTGTGACTGGCCCCTGGAGTATTTTTCTTCTTCTCCCTTTCTCATGTCCCCCTTCTCTTTAGCCTAGATTTCTCTTCCTATTTATTCTCTTTGCCTGCTAGTCCCACATATTTTTCTCTCCGGCCTAGCTATTGGTTATTTTGCTCTTTATTAGACCAATCAGATATTTTAGACAGGCAAAGTAACACAGCTTTACAGAGGTAAGCATAATCAATAATGCAACACATCTTTGCATCATTAAACAAAATTCCACAGCATAAATGAATGTAACACATATTAAACTCCTCCCTGGAGGAGGCCTGCTGAATTTGATGATGAATTAGTTATAAGGATATTATCATTTTCCTTCCTAGGTGTGGTGTTGCAAGTTTTCTCACAACCCCCTCACCTCAACAGAGAGGGACAAGAGGAGTGGCTTCATCCTTACACCACACAGGGGCCTCACATGATACCCTCTTCCTGATAGCCTACTATGTAGACTTGCGTTACTGAAGGAATGAGGTCATATAACACACTTAGAGAAGCTGCTGACATGTAGGAAATATTTCACCTTATGGCTTTTTTACTCAGAAACCATGTGAGCTTAGATTTTCACTTTCCCTCTCCAGGACTTAGTTATCAATTAAGTGAGGGTGGGAGTTGGTGGCTTCAACCTGGCTGCTCTTTTCTCTTTGGAATAACTTGGGAAAATGAGAGAAATCCCAGATTCATGTTACTTTAATTGGTCTTTATGGATTTTGGCATCTAAAATACCAAAAACTCAAAAATGCACTGATATATAGCTTGAGTTTGAAATCCCTTGAGATACATTTTTCTGAAACAACAGAAGATGTCTGTGATTACTCCCTTGATAGAGCTGTTAGGCCACCAAGCTGAGTCATGACAATCCCTTATGCTTCAAAGTAGCAGGGCCCAGCCTGCTGCACACAATATCCTAAAATCCAAATAATGTGACTGTTACATTTTTCAAGGAGGAGACCCCCATGGTCCCTAAGATCCAACCAAGGCAAAACCCTTTTCAACTCCAATCTCATGACACAACTTCCCTATATTGCACAAGATTACAGTAAAAAATTCTGAGGCCAGACATTTCTCTCTTTCACTCAGAACTCTACCTTAATGACACAGTATGTCATGAACTCTGTTCTTCAACCATCTCATGATCATCTGTTCTCTATAATTAGCCCCTATGGAGCAGTTGCTGGACACTGTAAAACCCAATGACCAGCTTATTGAGATCACTAAGAAGAAGATGTAGGGGTATAAAGGTGTTTCTAAATCTGTAGATCGCAACCCCTCTGCTGATTAAAGAATACTTTCACAAGGGTCACATGTCGGATCTTTATATGATGAATTATAATAGTACAACTTATGCTCATGAAACATCCACAAAATAATTTTATGGATGAGGGTCACTACCACATGAGGAACTGTGTTAAAGGGGCACAGCATTAGGAAGGTTGAGAACCACTGATATAGAGGCTCTGCTCTTTACATAGGTTGCTTAGAGTAGATGTAAGAAAAGTCTAGAGACATGTCGTATTATGCCTTTATGAATTTTGTTGCAACTAACAGTGGCAAAGAATAAATATATGATGTCACATCTAGTAACAACTGCAGTAATGCATAGGATTTGCTAGCATATATTTAGGCATGAGATTCTACTTTCAATTTCATCTCTCTATGGAGATGTTTTATTCAGTTTTTAAGAAAAAAAGACATTAATAGTCATTAGATAAATATCAGGATTCAAATTAATCACCTGCTGGGTGTGAGATGAGCTTTGTCATTTGGTCTGTATAACTGGTTCACCCCCATGCATTGGCAACTGGGCAATGTCAAGACAGGCAGAAACTCCTAATAAACAGTGACTGGTCCCTCAAACCTGTAGGGATGTCATCTGTGCTTATGTTTGGATAGACTGATTTCAAATAACACTTGTTTACACTCCTGGTTTGATGAACGTTTGATAAGAGGTCACATATATACAAATACAAATATGTATGATATTTCCAAATGCAGACTGTTACACATAATAATTTCAGCATAAGGTATCTACAGAGGACACTGCCTTCCTCCCACTATGCACCCATATATGTGCTTTTAACCAGAGAGTGATTCTGTCTGCTCAACAGGCTTCTTATTGTGTCTCTTATGATTAAAAAGTAGGAAACAAACTACCTCTGTCATCCTCTGCAGAGGGTAATCACTGTTTTAAACCTCAAACTATTAGAGATGTAGACTAGTAAGCTCTCAATTTTAAATTCAGACATGGCACAGATGACACCTACTAACATGTAGGTAAAAGGAAAAAAACAAACAACTGAGCAGAGCAGGAAGGGTCCCAGCTTTGTGGTCCTTCTGTAATGTCATTTATTTCCTGGGATACTACCATTATAAATCTGTAAACATTTTCCCTAAATTTGCAAAGTTGCCAGAGGAAGCCAGCAGGGGCAGATGACAGAAAATATAAAATACATTGGCAATTGTCTTCCTTTGCCCAGGCTGAGATGTCTACCTGGTCTTGCTCTTCCTTGTTGACCTCTGGGGATATTTATTAAACTGTGGAGACAAAAGAACAAGGGATACCACAGAAGAACCAGGACAAACCCTGCCAAAACAATAAAAAAAATTACAAAACAAAGAGGATAAATAGTTAAGGTCTGTGTCTGGGACACAGCTATGACCCTTGTAGAGCAGTTTCTTAGTGTCGCTGAAGCTCTTGTATTGATCTCATGACCATAATAAGTGATGACAAAGGTGATAGTATCTAAGAAGGTTCCTCACAATGTTATGTCATCATTGGTGGCCACCACAATCACAGCCTTGTCTACATGCTCTTTTGTAGCTAAGCCATCTCCTCCTGTGGTCTTGGGCCCTGAAGCCAGAGTTACTCCTGAACAGACAGTGAGATTCATATGCAAGTCCCATGGCTTCTCCCCTCGGAGCATCACACTGAAGTGGTTCAAAAATGGAAATGAACTCTCTCACATCCAAACTACTGTGGACCCCAAAGGAGAAAGCACCTCCTACAATATCTCCAGCACAGCCCAGGTGGTGCTGGGAACTAGGGACATACACTCTCAGATTATCTGCGAGGTGTCCCATGTCACTTTGAAAGGAGGTCCTCTTCTTGGGACTGCCAACTTGTCTGACATCATCCGAGGTAAATAACTCTGAATCCCTGCTCAAGCTCATATCTGTTCAAAATGGTTTGTTCCAAAGTTCCCAGCAACCATTCATGCACAAAGTGGGGATCATAGACTATGATCAGTACATAAAGGAAATTGTATTTATTTTAACAGAAGAAATTATAGCTGTACTGATAATGGGCCACACCCCGATTTCTTTTCATTTTTATGCATTTTATGGTTGTTATTGCTTTCCCAGTGCACCTGGGATTTATGCTTTTTGATTTCACTTTTTGTGACACTCAGCCTGTGCAACTACATGTTAGCAGCTGTGTTTAGGGTCTCCTCTGACACAAACTATCATCTGGTCCCCATGATGATGTAAAAGGAATGGTTCCTCCATACTTCAGCTTATCCTTTGGGCTCTTTCTGTGCTTAGGCTCTGAAGTCTCAACTTCTCATTCTACTGTTTCAGTTCCTCCCACTGTGGAAATCAGCCAGCAGCAATCAATGATATGGAATCAGATAGGTATCACCTGCCAGGTGAAGGATTTCTACCCTTCGAGGCTCCAGTTGACCTGGTTAGAGAATGGAAAAATATCAAGGACAGAATACCCTTCTACCATCACAGTAAACAAGGATGGAACCTACAGCTGGACCAGCTTGTTCTTGGTGAAAATGTCTGCCCATGAGGAGGACACCATCCTCACGTGCCAAGTTGAGCATGATGGACAACCACCAATCCTAAAATTGCATACATTGGCAATCAGTACACAGCAGAAAGAACAAGGTATTGGCAGCATATCTAGTGTGTCTGCACCCCAGCTTCTTTGCTGTTTGTAAATTTTTCATCCCTTTTTAATGCCAAATGCATCATTTCACTTGTGTGATAATTCAAATATCTATAAACTAAGTAGAACTTTAAAGTCAGCTTTCATTGACAACTTCTCACAGACTTCATACATCTATCCATTATTTGGTAACATTTACACATATTAAATAGTGGAGAAAGGAAGTCATCATCCTACCGTAGCATCCTGTCTCTTGCCTTTTTTACCTAACATTTGTTAAATCCTCATGTTCATCACCTTCATTTTCAGTATCTCCCCCTCTCTATTCCATTTTACATTTTTCCATGAACATCTGAGTCCTCAGTGACCTATGCTATATCCTGAGATTAATTCTGACAGGTCTCATAAGGACCTGTAGTTTAGCATGCATTGGGAGTATAAATGACTGTGAGTGATCCTAACAGTTGCCTCATTTCCTCCAGTTTTGCTATAATGGACAAATATCTATGTATCCAGATCCTGACTCCACACTTACTACATGCCGCTTTAGATTTGGTGTGATCTCTTCCCTTCATCAGTCCCCCCAATGAATCATCAGTTTTATAGACAGGGAATCTAGGTATGGGGAAGCAATAGATTTATTGAGCTCTTGCCCTGAAACCATGTGATCTGATCTAATTAATATACAAAAGGGAAATCTAAGGTGCCTGGGAGCAAAGTCATCAACAGTATCCAAGTAAAATTTTGCTAGTAAAGTATTTCCCTTTTACTTTGGAAAATTTTCTATGCACTTTTTGTATGAACAGAAAAAAGGAAACCATAAGTCCATCCATGATTCCATTACATTGGTGGAAACAGAAAAGGTGTGTTACAACACAGCAAAGAATTAGAGGTTTCAGATGGTATCTAATACAATACTTAGTATCTGGGTTGGTAGAAGCTAGTAATCTCCTACATTAATAGATTCTAAAGGAAAACTAATATTCTGCTTGTACATTCCAAACTATTTAACTAAAGATCACAAATCTATTATGACAAGTACAGAAGAAGGTGATATATGGCTATTAAGAGAGTTGAATATGGTCCATGATAACTTGGCTTAGGAATTACAACCTGCCAATCTCTCCAATTCACTGAATTTCAAAAAGTGAATAATCTTAACAAAAGGATCAGTTTGAAGTTTCCATGTGGTGATATTTATGATTTTTTTATTAATATTTTTTCCATTTTAAATTTAGATAAGGAACAAGGTTGCTTCACAAGTCAGTACGAGGTCCCTCTCCCTTTCCCTCCCCTCCTCCCGTGCCCTCCCTCCATCCCCCCCCCCGTTATTCCCTCATTCCCCCAGGGAGGGTGAGACCCTCCATGGGGGTGTCCATAGTCTGTCATTTCATATAGGGCAGGGCCTAGACCCTTCCCCAAGAGTTCAGGGTGAGAGTGCACCTCACATTGTTCTATGGGAGTCCAAAGTCCGTGTGTATACTTGGTATGGGTACTGATCTGCTGCCCAAGGCTCAATAGATTACCTAGGCCTCCTCACTGACACCCAGATTCAGGGGGTCTTGATCAGTCCCCTGCTGGATTCCCAGGCTGATGCCTGGGATTCAAGAGTTAACCTTTGTCTGGTCAGCTGTTTCTGGGGGTTAAACCAGCCCAGTCTTAATCCCTTTGATCATCAGTCCTCCCTCTCTGATACTGGCTTTCTTGAGTTCAGCTCAGTACTTAACCAGCCACTAAATGTAGTTTCTGTTTCCCAGACTCTCTGGCCATAGGATTGTAGGCTGGCACTCCCCAGATCTATGTCTAAAATCCATATATGAGAGAGTACATGCCATGTTTCTCTTTTTGTGACTGGGTTACCTCACTCAGGATGGTTTCTTCTAGTGTCATCCATTTGCCTGCGAATCTCATGATTCCATTATTTTTTTCTGCTGAATAGTACTCCATTGTGTAGATGTACCACATTTTCTCTATCCACTCTTCGGTTGAGGGACATCTAGGTTGCTTCCAAGTTAAGCTTGCCTGAGGATTCAGAAAGCAAAGTCAACCCCAAGATATAGAGACCAAGCAGTGGTGGCACACACCTTTAGTCCCTGGACTCAGGAGACAAATTTAGATAGATCTCTCTGAGTTCAAGGCCACCCATGGCTACACAGTATTGAATGAATCTAAAAGAGTAACAGAGCTCACAGCTTTAATCCCAGCATGAGAGAGATATAAAAGATAGAAGCAGGATCTTCAGTAGTCAGACTTAGGATTCTCCAGCCAATTTGAGGAAAGCATAATCTTCTGGGATTGCAGTCTGAGATTTAGTGGAACCAGGATCACCTTTCAGTCTAAATTAGAGGTAAGAGCTAGTGGTAGTGCTTTTCTGATCTTCAGCTTGAAGTTTGAACTGTGATATTTGCCTCTGGGTCTTTTATTTATCATGCTATAGTTTGGCTGCTTTGTGAAAAACTTCTGTTCTTAAAAGCTAGCACTAAGCCGGGTGTTGTTGGTGAATGCCTTTAATCCCAGCACTTGGGAGGCAGAGGCAGGTGGATCTCAATGAGTTCGAGGCCAGCCTCTAAAACAATACAGAGAATCCCTGTCTCAAAAAAACCAAAATAAAATAAAATAAAAAGCTAGCACTATATGGCATTAAGTACAAATACCTACTGAATCTCTCTAGGACAGTTTGGTTACCTGTGGCAGTGCCAAAGGTCTCAGGTTCAGGCAGGAGGCTTACAACAGGCAGAATAGGGGCTTCTTAAAAAGTCCTAATATGAGGGCCAAAAGAAAATCATGCACCTCACACATGCATTCCCGTCATGGCTCTTTATTCTTCAAGAATGAGGCTCTTTATTCTTCAAGAAATGTTCTTCCCAAAATTTTCTGTCTCAAAAGCTCTTTTTAAGATTTCTCCTTAAGTGAACCTTGTATCAAGACACTTTGCAGAAGGTGTTTATCAGCTCTAGGAGTTCCCTTGCGGAGTTTTTCGAGTCACTTATGTAAACTATCATATCATCTGTAAATAGTGAAAGCTTGACTTCTTTTCCTATTTGTATCCCCTTGAATCTCCTTTTGCTGTCTTATTGCTCTAGCTAGAACTTCAAGTACAATATTGAGGAGATATGGAGTGACTGGACACCCTTGTCTTGTTGCTGGTTTTAGAGGAATCACATTGAATTTCTCTTCATTTAGTTTGATGTTGGCTGTTGGTTTACTGCAATATCCTTTTATTGTATTCATGTGTATTCCTGTTATCCGTGATCTCTCCAGGGCATTTATCATGAAGGGGTGTTGGATTTTGTCAAAGGCTTTTTAGAATCTAATGAGATGATCATTTGGTTTTTCTTTTACAGTTTGTTTATATTGTGGATTGCATTGATAGATTTTCATATGTTGAACCATCTCTGCATCACTGGGATGAAGCCTACTTGACCATGGTGAATGATTTTTCTGATGTGTTCTTGGATTCAGTTTCCCAGTATTTTATTGAATATTTTCCCAACAATATTCATGAGTGATATTGGTCTGTAGTTCTCTTTCTTGGTTGTATCTTTGTGTGGCTTGGGTACTTGTAGCCTCATAAAAAGAGTTTGGCAATGAACCTTTTGCTTCTATTTTGTAGAACACTTTGAGGAGTATTGGAATTAGCTCCTCTTTGAATTTTGGGTACAATTCTGCATTAAAGCCATGTGAGCCTGGGCTTTTTTTTTTTGGTTGAGGCTTTTAATGACTGCTTCTATTTCCTTAGGTGTTATAGGACTGTTTAAATTACTTATATGCTCTTGATTTAATTTTGGTAAATGAAATCTATCTAAAAAATTGTCAATTTCCTTTAAATTTTTGAATTTTGTGGAATACAGGTTTTCAAAGTATGACCTGAAGATTCTCTGGATTTGCACAGTGTCTGTTGTTAATGTTCCTGATTTGTTAATTTGCATGTTCTCACCCTCTGCCTTTTGGCTAGTTTGGATAAAGGTTTGTCTGTCTTGTTAATTTTCTCAAATAATCAATTCTTTGTTATATTGATTCTTTGTATTATTTTCTTTGTTTCAACTTTATTGATTTCAGCCCTCAGTTTGATTACTTCCTGGTATCTATTCTTCCAGGGTGAGTTTGCTTCTTTTTGTTCTATAGCTTTCAGTTGTGCTGTTAATTTTCTAGTTGACAATTCTCCAGTTTCTTCATGTGAGCACTTAGTACTATGAACTTTCCTCTTAGTATTGTTTCAAAGTTTCCCATAAGTTTGGATATGTTGTGTCTTCATTTTCATTATATTCTAGGAAGTATTTTTTTTATTTCTTCCTTGACCTAGGGATGTTGCAATTGTGTGTTGATCAGTTTCCATATGTTTGTATGGTTTCTGAAATTTGTGTTGTTGTTGAATTCTATAATTAAACCTGGGTGATCCGACAACATACAGGAGGTTTTTCCAATTTTTTTGTACCTGTTGAGGTTTGCTATGTTGCCAAGTATGTGATCTGTTTTAGAGAAGGCTCGATATGGTACTGGGAAGAAGGTGTATTCTTTTGT
Organism: Mesocricetus auratus; assembly: GCF_017639785.1. Classification (NCBI taxonomy): domain Eukaryota; kingdom Metazoa; phylum Chordata; class Mammalia; order Rodentia; family Cricetidae; genus Mesocricetus; species Mesocricetus auratus. The sequence continues at coordinate 48,967,066 of NW_024429184.1, read as the reverse complement.
GTTTGCATGGAATGTTCTATAGATGTCTGCTAAACCAAATTAGGACTTTACTTCTGTTAGTTCCTTTGTTTGTTCGGTATGTTTCTGTCTGGTGGTCCTGTCTAGTGGGGAGAGTGGGGTGTTGAAGTCTCCCACTATAACTGTGTGAGTTCTTATGTGTGATTTGAGTTTTAGTAATGCTTCTTTTACAAACATTGGTGCCTTTGTATTTGGGTCATAGATGTTCAGAATTGAGACTTCTTCCTGATGGATTTATCCTGTGATGACTATGAAATGACCTTTTTCATCTCTTTTGATTGATGTTAGTTTGAAGTGTAATTTGTTAACTACTTGAATAGTGACACCAACTTGTTTCTTGGATCCATTTGGTTGGAAAATCTAATTGCAACCCTTTACTCTGAGGTAATGTCTGTCTTTGAAGTTGAGTTGTGTTTCTTGTATGCAGCATAAGGCTGGATTCTGTCTTCCTATCCATTCTGTTAGCCTGTGTGTTTTTATAGGCAAATTAAGACCATTAATATTGAGGGAGATTAAGGACCTTTGAGTGCTTATTCTTGTTTGTTTTTGATTTGTTGCTGGTGGTGTTATTCATTGTGGATTTATCCCAGTTTTTCCTTTGAGTTTTGGTAAAGTGGGATTACCTATTGCATTTTTTTAGTGTAGTTCACTTCCTTAGGTTGGAGTTTTCCTTACAGTACTTTCTCTAAGGCTGGATTAGTGGATATGTATTGTTTAAATCAGGTTTGTCATGGAATACCTTGTTTTCTCCATCTACAGTTTTTCTAGGTATAGTAATGTGGGCTGGCATCCATGGTCTCTTATTGTTGGTAGAATATCTATCCAGGACCTGCTGGCTTTCAGAGTTTCCATGGAGAAGTCAGGTGTGATTCTGATAGGTTTGCCTTTATGTGTTACTTGACTCTTAATATTTTTTCTTTATTCTATATGATTTTTTTGTTTCAATTATTATGTGCCAAGATGACATTTTTGTTGTCTACTCTATTTTGTGTTTTGTAGGCTTCTTATACTTTCATTGACATGTCTTTCTTTAGGTTAGGAAAATTTTCTTCTGTGATTTTGTTGGATATGTTTTCTGCTCCTTTGAGCTGGTTTTCTTCATCTTCTTCTATACTTATTATTTTTAGGTTTGGCATTTTCATAGTGTCTCATATTTCCAGGATATTTTGTGTTAGGGATTTGTGGGACTTAGGATTTTCTTTGGTTGATGAATCTATTTCTTCTAGTGAATCTTTAATGCCTGATATTTTCTCTTCCAACTCTTGTATTCTGTTTGTTATGCTTGCATCTGATTGATCATTTAGCCATATGTTCTAATTCCAGTATTCCTTCAGACTGTGTTTTTTTGTCTCTATCTCAGCTTCCAACCCTTGCACTGTTTGAATCTTTTCTTGTAATTATTGGTTTGTCTCTTCTTCCATTTCTTTAAAAGATGTTCTCATTTCCTGTTCTCATTTCCTTTTTAGGGTCTCTATCATTTTCATGAAGTTTTTTTTTTAAATCCTTCTCTTCTACTCCATCTGTGTTGGGATGTTTAGGTCTTGCAGGTGTAGAGTCCCTGAACTCTGGTGGTGTCATATTGATTTTTCTGTTGTTGAATGTGTTCTTATATTTTCGTCTTCAAATCCCTTCTTCCAATGGGTACAGGTGCAGTATCTTCCTCTCCTGGTTGGTACCAGTCCAAGTTCTCTTCTGGTGGGTGTAAGCAAGTCAAATACTCTGATCGGTCTCACGGTGGGTACAGGCATGTCTAAGGCACCCCTTCTCCCCCCCCCTCCTGCTGGGTGGGAGCTGGATTAGTTCAGTGCTTTGAGCAGACGCAGTTGCTTGGTGAGTCTGAAGCAAATTGACCTGCCTGCTGTCCCCAGTCCAGGAAATCTCAGAGTGGGCAAGCAGAAGTGGGTCATGAGGTGGGGGCTTGAGCTCACCTCTCTCATTGACTTTCAAATCTCTTTACCATTTTATCCTCATAGAATTAAATTTATCAAATTACTTTGTAAGCATCAAACATTTCATTTTAGTTTCCATTCATTATGGTATGCTACTAAGAAATGTCGCAGAGGAATGGCTACTACAAATGTGTCATGTTTAAGCAAGTCTAGTGGAGAAGCAAGCCATACATACATACTGCTTCCATCCTTTCTGTTTTATTTCTGCCTCAACATTATAGGTCCCATTGCTCAATAAAATTTGAAGTCACAATTTTGTTTTTTAAATACTATATTAAAATGGTTCAACAACATCCAGGAAGCAATGTGATAGTGTGTGTATTCAGTTTTAGAAAAAATACATACAGAATTTAAATAAAACTTAGGACTCACCACACAGTAGCACTAGGCATCTGGCATCCAAGACAAATTTTGGTAGCAAAGTATTACCCCTTGAATTGTTACTATCCACTGTGGAAAAATTTCTAAGCAATTTTTATAGGAACAGAACAAAGAAAGCTGGTTAGGTGAAGATATTTTTGCATTACATTGTGGGAAACATAGAAAAGATGTCTTACAACACAGCAGAGAATTAGAGGTTTCAGATGATACCTGATAACATGCTTGGCATCTGAGTTGGTGAAAGATAGTGCTCTCCTAAGCTAACAGATTCTAAAGGAAAACTAATATTCTGCTTGTACATTCTGAATTGTTACTTAATGATCACAAAACTCTTATGTAAAGTACAGATGGAGGTGATGTATGGCTACTAAGAGAGCTGAATATGGCACATGAAAACTTGGCTCTGTAATTGCAACATGAAATTCACTGAATTTCAAAAAGTTAATAATCTTTACAAAAGGATCAGTTTGAAGGTTTGCTGGGTGATATATTATTTATGATTTATCAAAGCTTGCCTGAGGATTCAGAAAGCAAAGTCAACCTCAAGCTATAAAGATCAAGCAGTGGTGGTCCACACTTTTAATCCCTGTACTCAGGAGAAAAAGTCAGATGGATTTCTCTGAGTTCAAGGCAACCCAGGGCTGTACAAGATTGAATCAGTATAAAAAATAGCAGCTCATACCTTTAATCCCAGCAGTAGAGAGATATATGGCCCTATTATATACAGATGATGAAGTGGCTGAGAAAGAAATCAGAGAAATATCACCCTTTACAATAGACATAAACAGCATCAAATATCTGGGGATAATGTTAACCAAGGAAGTGAAAGACCTGTATATCAAGAACTTTGAGTCTTTACAGAAAGAAATCAAAGAGGATAGCAGAAAATGGAAACATCTCCCATGCTCTTGGATTGGTAGGATCAACATAATAAAAATGGCAATCTTGCCTAAAGCAGTCTGCAAATTCAATGCAATCCCTATCAAAATTCTGACACAATTCTTCACAGATCTTGAAAGAATAATAACCAACTTTATATGGAAAAACAAAAGGCCCAAGAGAGCCAAAACAACCTTATACAACAAAGGAACTTCAGGAGGCATCACCGTACCTGACTTCAAGCTCTATTTTAGAGCTATAGTCCTGAAAACAGCTTGTTATTGACACAAAAATAGGCAGGTAGACCAATGGAACTGAATTGAAAACCCTGATTTTAACCCACACACCTATCAACACTTGATTTTTGACAAAGAAGCTAAAACTATACAATTGAAAAAAGAAAGCATCTTCAACAAATGATGCTGGCATAACTGGGTACTGGCATGCAGAAGACTGCAGATAGATCCATGTTTATCGCCTTGTACAAAACTTAAGTTCAAATGGATCAAAGATCTCAACATAAATACAACCACACTGAAACTCTTAGAAGAGAAAGTGGGAGATACTCTTCAACGAGTTGGTACAGGAGATCACTTCCTGAACACAACACCAGTGGCACAAACACTGAGATCGACAATTAACAAATGGAACCTCCTGAAACTAAGAAGCTTCTGTAAGGCAAAGGACACAGTCAACAAGACAAACAGGCAGTACACAGAATGGGAAAGATATTCACTAACCCCACATCTGACAGAGAGATAATCTCCAAAATTTACGAAGAACTCAAGAAGCGAAGGATCCAATTAAAAGGTGGAGTACAGAACTAAATAGAGAATTCTCAATAGAGATATAAAAGATAGGAGCAGGGTATTCAATAGTCAATCTCAGAATTCTCAAGCCACTGTGAGAAGAGCATAGCAGTAGTCTGTGATTTCAATCTGGGGTTTGGTGGATCCAGGATCACCTTTCAGTCTATAGAAGGTAAGAGCTAGTGATCAGCTGCTTTGCTTTTCTGAACTTCAGCTTGAAGCTTCAACCATAAAATCTGTCTCTGAGTCTTTTATTTATCATGAAGTATAGCTTCTTTGTGTAAGCTTTTTTTTATAAAAGCTAGCACTATGCGGCATTAAGCATAAACTCCTTCAGAATCTTTCTAGAAGTACATCTTGGTAACTATGGTGGGGCCAAAGGTCTCAGGATCAGGCAGATGACTTACAGCAGGTGGGTGAGTGGCTTGATAAAAAGTTCTAATCTGAGGGCCAAAAAGAAATCCACCAGCTCACATGTGCATTCCCATCATGCCTCTTTATTCTTCAACAATGGAGGCTCTTTATTCTTCAAGAAACGTTCTCCCCAAAAAGTTCTCTCTCAAAAGCTTTCATTAAGATTTCTCCTTAAAAGTTCTAACAGTTTTTCTTCTATAAGCTCTCTCTTAATATTCTCTTTCAAAAGTTCTCCTTAGAAATTCTCCTAGAGTTCTAAGAATTCTCCTTAAAACTTTCTCTAGAGTTCTAAGAATTCTCTAAAAGTTCCTTCTAAAACTTATCCCAAGGTTCCTTCTAAAATGTCTCCAAAATTTCCTTCTTCTAAAAGTTCTTGACTTTTTTCCTATTCCACAAGACTTCTAATTTTTACATCCACAGGCACATTTAACACTTCTCTGACAATAGGGCTTGCGTATCTTTCAGAGTTAGGCAAGCGCCTCACATCTCCCCCTGAATGTGACTTGTAAAATGTTCAGGGGGATATGACTTGTAGAACTAATTAAAGGGGGTTTCTCAGTGCTATATCAAAGGGGAAAGCTAAGGCTATGTAGTGTGAGACCCAGAGACTGTAGCTCTTACTGCTGATGCCCCTGTGAGAAGGAATTTCCTTTCCCTGGGGCTTTTTTGAGAATATAAAGCCCCCAGTATATATTATATATGCAACCAAATTTTAGTAACAAATATTCGGAGTTGATACCTAGAATATCAATTGCCAATTCTGCAATAAATGATAAAGGCTCACAATAAAGGGAAACTAGAAATCTTTTTATACAATATCTTCTGCTTTGAAGTATTAGAGCTGGGAAAGGACACAGATGCAAACTCCTCAGAGCTTTGATGGGCATGGAGATCTACAAATGGGACAGGTAAAGCTCTCTGATCATAAACCCTTTGTGTCCTCTCTAATGGTCTCTCCTGTCACTTCGTTTCCAGAACTCAAAACATCAGATACTACTGAAGTCCTTATAGCTGTGCTTCTTGGATCCAAACTGCTACTGTTAATTGGTGCCTTTGCCATCTACATGCACAAGAAGCAGAAGGTCTGACAGTAAGTTGGGAGAGATGTCAGTTGTATTAGTTACTATTCTGTAGATAACATGACACAGCATGTTGAAAACAATATACAGATAAAAGGGTTTATTTGGCCATGCTTTCCCAGACTCATATGTATCCATCAAACCTGAGAGGCATGAAAGACAGATCAGGAAGCTAAGAGCTACAATCTCAGTGGAGAGCATGAAACGGAGAAGAAATTGAAAGTATCACAAGAGCTTTTAATATCAAAGCTCACATCCTGTGACATACTTCCTCTGGGAAGGCTATACTACCTAAACTTCTCCAAAGTGTGCCACCTCCTGGGAACCAAGTATTGAGATATCCTAGAGTATAGAGAATATTTCTTATTTAAACCACCAGGGAAGATGGGGAGATATCAGTATATGGACTAACTAAGAATTGGGGGGAACAGGAAGTTGAGGGGGTGGGGGTAGAATAGGGGGAAGAGGGAATCATAGGATCGAAGACAGATCAGGCACCAGAGTGACCTCGAGTGATCTAAAGGTATAATATCAATTGGCAAGCTAAGCAATAGTGGAGAGACCACCTCGAATGCCCATTCCTGATAATGAACTTGATGTCTATAACCATCCAGGAGCTTTCATCCTGTGACTGATGGAAGCAGAGGCAAACACACAACTAATCACTGAACTGAACCCAAGGAACCCAGTGACAGAGAGAGAGGAGTGATGAGCAAATTGGCAAAGAATGGGCTGGCAAAACCAGCAGAGACAGCTGATCTGAACAGGGGAGTGCTCTTGGACCCCAGACCGACAGTGGGGAGGCCAGCATGGGACTGATCTGGACCCCCCAAATGTGAGTGTCAGTGAGAAGGCCTGGGCAACCTATGGGGCCCTGAGCTGTGGATCAGTGTCTATCCCTGGTATACAAACTGTCTTCATGTGCCTATAGCACAAAGAGAGATGCTCTCTCAGCCTGGACTCTTAGGGGAGTGCCTTGACCCTACCAAGAGTAAAATGACAGACTCTAGATATCCCCTATGTGGAAGGATTTGGCAATAGGGTGGGAGGGAGGGGGGGAAGGGGAGTGAGGGAAGAGGGAAGGGAGAGGGAACTGGGATTGACATGTAAAACAAGCTATTTAAAATTAAAATAAAAAATGATAAAAAAAAAAGAATTGACAGAATCAGTAGGAAGGCCAAGGCATTTGTCAAACAGATTTAGAATCTGTGGTGATGAAATGTTGCTGAAGATCCTCAGGAATCTCTTAGAACACTTTGAGACATCCCAAGCTCCAATGAAGAATGTGTGTCCGGCAGTAAGGGTTCAATCAAGATTTAACAAAAATACCCAAACAAGACTTAAAAGTTGTGAAAGACATAGGTCCTGGGGTAGGATGTGGGATATTGACCTCACTGCTCCTGTTGGAGGTCACCACAGAAAGTGGAAGACAAAGATCCATGGGAAACAGCCATCTAATTATGAACCAATTTTTAGAAGTTCCAGAGACCTGTAATAAGGACTGTTTCTGCTTTGGTCTCTCTACAATCATGAAGAATAGACTCAGAAAGACTGCATAACTCAGAGACTAGGCTGAGATGATACTTTTATGACATGGGCATCTCATCCACTCAGGACAGGAGGAGAGCAGTACCAGAGACATTGAGGAACTAAGACACGAGAAATTAGTATTGAATGAGAGGTGATTCTTCACCACTCTTCTCTTCATCTTTAGCCACATTGAACCCTAAATACTAAAATCACCTCTCTTGAATGGCATCAGCCTAGAAGAAACTGGTGAGTAGCTGTGGATGACTGCTACAGATGCCTCCATTACAAGAACAACTGCAACTCAGAATTCTGTTGTTCCTCTATATAAGCACTGACCACTCAGAGCTGTGATGCTATTGCTATTGGATTCTATTCTTGGTGTTCTTATTCTCATTAATAAAAGAATTTAAAAATGGGCTCACATGAAAGTTAAAAGACAATCTATTCAAGTTATGAGGGAAATTTTCAAGTTCAGGGATGTATACAACTCAGCAACCTTACAGAGGAGGAAAATGGAGAGTAAAGGGGAAAATGTACTCATGCTGTTTAAGAAGGCATGGAGATCAGACATATGATGAACAAACTGACACGTGGTGAAAAGGGGGCATTTATAGAAAAAGCAAAGAAATCTAAACTATCATTAAGGGAATACTTAAATTCAGTCATCATCTAAAATCCAAAAGAAAGAAACAGAAGAAAGGAAAACAGAAAAGATGTTTGAGTCTAATCTGGTCATAGTGACATAAGCAGACCCAAGTGAAGCTGAACATAGCATGTAGGGACTGTACTGGGTAGGAAGAATTCTGGGAAGGAAATAGGTAGTATATAAATCAAAGGGAATTTTGTTTTTGTTTGGTTTTTGACACAGGGTCTTCGTATATAGCCTTGACAGCCCTGTAAATTGCCCTGTAATGTAGACAAGCCTGACATTAAACTCTTTCATATTTGCCTGCCTTTGACTCCTGACTCCTGATATTGAATGTATGCTGCATCATCATGCATCTCTAGAAAAATTTATTCCACCTATCCCTTTAGTGTGTTTTAAGAGGGTCCTTTGTCCAGGTGATAGATCTTGCCCACCTGGAATGTTAGGTCTCCACTCAGGCCACAGATTCTTTCTCTTAACCATGAACTTTCTTCAATGGGGCTTTATAGTTACTCTAACATCTTCTTGAAAAGGTCACCCTAAATCACTTAGAAGTGAGATCAGAATCAGAGCCTCCAAACACTTATGTTATCTCTGATATTTAGAAAGAACAAGGCTGCCAAGAGGTCCATGTCCATTTTGGGCTTCTAAACAAATAAGAAACTAAGTGTTTCTTTGAGATCTTTCTACCCTAAACATGCTATGCAATTCAACCACTTTTTAAAATGTAATTCTTGATTGATTATATGGGAATTTCACAGCATATACCCGAATCCTGCTCACTTCCCAGTCTCTCCGCATCTACCCTTCCCCCCTGAAAAATCTACCTCCCCACAAAAGAAATCCTGGAAAAATATGATTTAAGCACAGGCTATCAAGATCTGTATGGTCGCAGCATTGCACTCAAATACCAACATGGTCTCATCCTGACTGACAGAAGCCTGGGTCTGGGCAACCATGGCCCCATTTGGCAGCACAGGCCACTCAGATTGGCATAGCCTCTGTGGCAGCACAGCCCCCAGACACCAAGCCCACAGACTGTGGTGTACACTCAGGGAACCTTGTGGACATTGGTAGTAACATGGGCCATGCATACCAACACAGAGCCTGCCTGTGATAATACCATGAACCTAGATATTGTCCTCGACAGCAGCCTGAGCCAGGATGTCACCATAGCCCCAGGTGGCATTGCAGGCCCCTCAGATTGGCATCACCCCAGTGGTTGTATGGCCTTTGAAAACCACCATGACTCCATGTAGCAGCCTAGACCCCCAGCATTGGCATGGCCTTCAGTGGATTCAGGAGGCACAGATACCAAAAGAGACTCTGGCTGTAGTAGGGCCACAGACCCAGATATGGCCCTGTACTGCAACCTGTGCCTGCATGTCACCATGGCTGTGGGTAGCAGCACAGGTCATTCAGATCAGCATGACCCAAGTGACTGCATGGTCCTCAGGCTCCATAATGGACAAGGAGGCAGAAAAGACCTCAGGCATCATTGTGGTGTTTGGTAGCATATGGGTCATGGATGTCAACACAGACACCAGCAGCGGTTGGACCATAAGACCCAGACATGGGCCAAAGCAGCAGCCTGAGCCCGGAGTCATCCTGACCTCAGCTAACAAGCAGACCACCCACATCAGCCAGTTCCTCACTGACTGATTCTTCAAACTGCTTCTTTCTACAGCACATGAACTGTTCTGCTTCTCTTTCTCTCTGTTTTCTCCATCATATATTTGCTCATCAAAATGGCATCTCCTTGTCTGCCTCAACATGAGGGTACCTTTAGATAGCCTGGACCAAGAGGATCCAGGTTGGTCAATGGGTGTCTTTTACCTACCTGAGGGGCATGGCATCAAGGAGACCTATAGATGACTGCACGCAGCACAGATGGTCAAACATTTATTCTTATCACATGGTCTTCATTTTGGATCCAGAACTCGTTCTGCTATCCTGACAATGGGAAGAGTTCCTTTCTGAATGCATCTTGGTGTCTGGAATCCTTTGTCATGGCCTGGCCTTCATTGTACAAAGTCTGTTTCCTGGATTCCACTATAGCCCAACTCCTAACCATACTGATAATCTCTAATTTACTACAAGCTAATTTTAAAATAAAAATTGTTCTATTTCCTATGGCCAAGTGTCCTCAGAGAGCCTCAATCAAAAATATAAAAGTAAAAAATAGATATGCCTTCTAAAGTCAACCTAGAGGTTCTCTTACCTATTTAAATTTAATACATAATGGCATTGTGTATTTTACCATCAAAATTTATGAGAAATAATTTGTGGTTTTGTAATTTAATTATGTTTTACAATTTTGCCCCTAGGTGCTAGTACATGAATAAAAATCTGGTTGTGCATCTGGCAGATTCAATTATTTGTAGTTGGTGTCTGAATCTATATTTTTTCTTCAATATATTTTATGTTTAAATTAGAAACATGAATGTTTCACATGTCAACCCATCTCCCTCTCCCACCCCTCCTCCCTTGCTCCTCCACCAGCCTTCCAGCCCCCCACCCAATCCTCACATCATTCCCCAGGGAGGGTGAGGCCCTCCTTGGGGGGATCTCCAGAGTCTGTCATTTCATCCAGGGCAGGACCTAGGCCCTCCCCATGTGTCCAGGCTGCGAGAGCATCCCTCCACGTGGAATGGGCTCCCAAAGTTCATTCGTACGCCATGGTAAACACTGATCTACTACCTAAGGCCACAGGGATTTCTGAGGCCTCCTCACTGACACTACAATCATGGAGTCTGGATCAGTCCCCTGTTGGCCTCTCAGCCATCAGTCTGGGGTTCAACAGCTCCCCCTTGTCCAGTCAGCTGTCTTTGTGGGTTTCACCAGCACGGTCTTGACTACTTTGCTCATCACTCCTCCATCTCTGTCACTGGGTTCCAGTTCAGTTCAGTGTTTAGCTGTGGGTATCTGCCTCTGCTTCCATCAATCAGTGGATAAAGGTTCTAGGATGGCATATAAGGTAGTCATCAACCTTATCATCAGGGAGGAGCTATTAATGTAGTCTCTCCACTATTGCTTAGTTTGCCAGTTGGTGTTATCCTTGTAGATCTCTGTAGATCTCACTAGTGTCAGCTCTCTCCTCAAACCTATAATAATTCAATCTATTATTGTATCTCTCATCTTGCTCTCCTCTATTCTTACCTCAAGTCAAACTTCCTGCTCCCCCATGTCTTCTTCTCCCATTCTCTTATCTCCCTCTTTTTTCCTGGTTCCCTCTTCCCCCCCATGCTCAGGGGATCTTTCCTCATTCCACTTCTCTGGGGTAACATGTATATCTCTTAGGAAACTCCCTGTTTCCCAGACTCACTGGCACTGGGATTATAAGCAGACACTCCCCTGATCCATGTCTAAAATCCATATATGAGTGAGTACATACCATGTTTGTCTTTTTGTGACTGGGTTACCTCACTCAGGATGGTTTCTTCTAGTGCCATCCATTTGCCTGCAAATTTCAAAATTCCATTGTTTTTTTCCGCTGAGTAGTACTCCATTATGTAAATGTACCACCTTTTTTTCTTATTCCTACTCTTCATGATACAAATACTATTAATTTCAGAGTTCATGTCATATTCTTTTTTTTCTTTACTTACTCACATGGAGTGCCAAGTTAAAGATGAGTATGACTACTCTTTTTTTTTCTTTTTTTAATTTTAATTTTTGAATTTAAATTTACATTAGAAACAAGGTTGCTTCACATATAAATTTCAGGTCCCTCTCCCTTCCCCCCCCACCTCCCAAGCCTTCCCACCAACCCCTCCAATATCCCCTCATTTCCCCAGGGAGGGTGAGGCCCTCCATGGGGGTGTCCACAGTCTGTCATTTCATACAGGGTAGGGCCTAGACCCTCCCCCAAGAGTTCAGGGTGAGAGTGCATCTCTCATTGTTGGATGGGTGCCCAAAGTCCATTTGTATACCCGGGATAAATACTGATCTACTACCCAAGGCTCAATAGATTACCTAGGCCTCCTCACTGACACCCACGTACAGGGGGTATTGATCAGTTCAATGCTTGAATCCCAGCCATCAGTCTGTGATTCAAGGCCTAACCCTTGTCAGGTCAGCTGGTTCTGGGGGTTAAACCAGCCCAGTTATAACCCCTTTGCTCATCAGTTCTCCCTCTCTGTCACTGGATTCCTTGAGCTCAGCTCAGTGTTTAGCTGTGGGAGTCTACCTCTGCTTCCATCAGCCATTGAATGAAGGTTCTGTTTCCCAGACTCTCTGGCCATGGGATTGTAGGCTGGCACTCCCCAGATCTATGTCTAAAATCCATATATGAGAGAGTACATGCCATGTTTCTCTTTTTGTGACTGGGTTAGCTCACTCAGGATGGTTTCTTCTAGTGCCATCCATTTGCCTGCAAATTTCAGGATTCCATTGTTTTTTTTCTGCTGAATAGTAATCCATTGTGTAAATGTACCACATTTTCTCCATCCACTCTTCGGTTGAGGGGCATCTAGGTTGCTCCAAGTTCTGGCTATTACAAATAATGCTACTATGAATATAGTGGAACAGGTGTCCTTGTTGTATGAATGTGAATCTTTTGGATATAAGGCTGAAAGTGGAGTAGCTGGGTCTTGTGGTAGTTTTATTCCCATTTTTCTGAGGAATCTCCATACTGATTTCCAAGTGGCTGTAAAAGTTGGCACTCCCACCAGCAGTGGAGGAGTGTTCCCCTTTCACCACAACCTCTCTAGCATAAATCGTCATTGGTGTTTTTGATTTTTAGCCATTCTGACAGGAGTAAATTGGTATCTCAGAGCTGTTTGATTTGCATTTCCCATATGGCTAAGGATGTTGAGCACTTTCTCAAGTGCCTCTCAGACATTTTAGACTCCTCTAGTGAGAGTTCTCTATTTAGTTCTGTAGCCCACTTTTTAATTGGATCCTTTGGTATTTTGGAGACTTGCTTCTTGAGTTCTTTGTAAATTTTGGATATCAGCCCTCTGTCAGATGTGGGGTTAGTGAATATCTTTTCCCATTCTGTGGTCTGCCTTTTTGTCTTACTGACTGTGTCCTTTGCCTTAAAGAAGCTTCTCAGTTTCAGGAGGTCCCATTTATTAATTGTTGACCTAACTGTCTGTGCTAGTGGTGTTTTGTTCAGGAAGCTGTCTCCTGTACCAATTCATTCAAGGGTACCACCCACTTTCTCTTCTAAGAGGTTCAGTGTGGCTGGATTTATATTGAAGTTTTCATCAATTTGCACTTAAGATTTGTACATGGCGATAGACATGGATCTATCTGCATTCTTCTACATGCCAGCATCAAGTTATGCCAGCACCATTTGTTAAGGATGCTTTCTTTTTTCCATTGTATTCTTTTAGCTTCTTTGTCAAAGATCACATGTTAATTAAAAATAAGTAATATTTAAAATTTGTCTCTGGAGGGGAGAAAGTACTAATGTATAGTGCTGTGACTTTCCATAATGTAAGTAGTCTCAGCAAGGTCTGTTTCAAGTAAGCAACAGTTGAAACTCCAGGTGCACCGACATGAAAACTCTTCACAGACTGTACCAACTTGTCCCTACACACCACTACAGTGTGTATACAGTGTGAATATGGCCCACCTCCTCTGCCCCTCCACCCTAGACCCAGGGTCAAGGACAGACTCTACAGCATCTATCAGATCCCATTTTAGCAACTAGAATGTGTTAGCAAACTAAGTTATAGTGACCCCTCTGCTTCTTCCAATATTATCTTAATAGTTCACTTTACCCTATCTGGTAGGTTTCCTCTGTAACCATGAACCATAACCTCAATCTAGGCATGAGAAAAATATAAAAGAGTTTCTTCTCTTTTTTTTTTGCTTTTTTATTTAAATTAGAAACAAACTTGCTTCACATATCAATCCCAGTTCCCTCACCCTCCCCCCCTCCCCCACCCCACAAGCCCCCCATTCCATTCCATTCCCTCTCCACTCCCCAGGGAGGGTAAGGCCCTCCGTGGGGAATCTTTATAGTCTGTTATATCATCCTGGGTAGGGCCTAGGCCCTCCCCCATGTGTCTAGGCTGAGAGAGCATCCCTCCATGTAGAATGGGCTCCCAAAGTCCATTTGTACACCAGGGCTAAATATTGAACTATTATCCAAGGCCCCATAGATTGATGAGGCCTCCTCACTGACACCCACATTCAGGGGTCTATATCAGTCCCATGCTGGCCTCTCAGTCACCAGTCTTGGGTCCCTGAGCTCTCCTTGTTCAGGTCAGCTGCCTCTGTGGGTTTCACCAGCCAAGTCTTGACTCCTTTGCTCATCACTCCTCCCTCTCTGAAACGGGGTTCCAGGAGTTCAGTTTAGTATTTAGCTGTGGGTGTCTGCCTCTGCTTCCATCAGCCACTGGATAAAGGCTCTAGGATGGCATAGAAGGTAGTCACCAATCTCATTATCAAGGGAGGGCATTTAAGTTAGCCTCTTCACTATTGCTTAGATTGTCAGTTGGTGTCATCCTTGTAGATGTCTGAAAATCTCCCTAGTGCCAGATCTCTTATCAAGCCTATAATGACTCCCTCTCTATTATGGTATCTCTCATCCTACTCTCTTCTATTCTTCCCCTGACTCAACTTTCCTGCTCCCTCATGTCTGCCTTTTGCATCCTCTTCTCCCCCTCTCTTTCTCCCAGCACCCTCTCCCCTCTCCTTCCCTCCCTTCCCCCCACGTTCCCAATCCCCTCAGGAGATTGTGCCTATTCTCCTTCTCTGGGGTACCATGGATATCTCTCTTAGGGTAAGAAATTCTAATAGCACATCATCTTGTATACTTTCCCTGACTCGTCAAAACTGTCAGTCATCAAAATTAAGAAAAGTCTAACAGGAACCTGAAAAGACACACCAAGTAAAGGAAACTTGGCATCCTAGATTGGATTTCAAAACAGAACAAAGGAATCCAAATAATGTGTGAATTTGATAAATTCCTCTGTTGTCACTAAACAAGGTACAGTAGGACATAGGGAAATTATATAATGGCAAATAGAAATCTGGCATTCCCAAAATTTTGGTAGCTCCAGACCCAATCAATGTCTCCAAGAATCCTTGGTGAGCAAATGCTACTTGTCTAGGAGAGTCTCAGATAAAGATAATCACAGGAAGGAGCAAAATATGCAAAAGAAAGACTCTCACCTCCAGAAATCTTGAACTTTTTTCAGTCCATTTCTTTTTGTTTTCTTGAAAAGGGGCTTTAATAGGTCACAGAGAAAAGGAGAATTACAGAAATTACAAACCACTCATTCATATTGCAGCTTTTCTACTTCAGGGATAAATAGGCTCTGTCACAGGAGTCTATTCAATAACAAACACAAAAATAAATAGTTGAGCATCAGAATAAAGAATAGTTGTAATGTCCATATCACTTCTAGGCACACATAAAGCATAGAAACTAGAGAATTTATATCACCATTGATGATACAGTAAATTCACCTATTTCCACAGAGCTGCTCACAATAACTCATTTATTCACCAAGAAATCATTCTGAGTCCAGAGTATACATGCCTTATTTTTGCATGAAAAATAATCTGTGTTGTTATTCATATGTTATCTAGAGCCTGCTTTGGCAATGAACTCTTCATGGGAGCCTGTAAAGAATGAGAAGAGGTTCATTACCTATTAAAGAGATAACTTTATTAATAATTTTATTTTAATAATAATTTTATTAATAAATTTATTTTATTAATGTCTGATTCTACACAAAATGTACACCAGCAGAGTAATAAATGTAGTATAAATATGACCACCAGCAGAGTAATAAATGGTGTTGTGTTTGGATGTCCCCAAGATGGTTTGCTTCTTATTCAGGGAGAATTTATAGCCTGCATATTCCATATCTATGGATTGTTTGTGTGCCACCAATAACCTAATTCCCTGACCCTTGGCTAGAACATAAATTAAACACACAAACATCATTGCTTCATCTAGACCTTGAGAGGGCATGTTCATTCAAAAAAGTGCTTCCCTGGAATGTTTAATGGATCAGATTCAAACAACTACTTTATGATGTCTCAGGAAAAGTTCAACACATGACCTTATTCTTCCCTCTAACTGACAAAAGAATATGAGCAGATCCTGAAAAATATCACCAAGAGTTTATGTAAATAAGATCTTTTGATCTCAGTGACTTTAAACCATACATTTTATATTTAATATTACCATACAACCACAGTATACATAGGGAAAGGAGGAGAGACTAGATGTAGGGAATTGTAAGATTTATAAAGGTAAAAAATGAAAACTGCCATATCCGTGACAGGGTGGTTCCACAAAACCAGTGATATCATTTCCATTGTCAAACACAATGGCAAATATTCACTCATTTTATACCTTCTTTTAAATTATTTCCATTTTTATTCAAGAAGTTTAATCTAATCACTTGCCTTTCCCCAGACTAACAGAAAATATGTAAAAGACTTTACAAATTAAACATCAAAGGAATAATCCCATCAACTATTGCCTAATTGGAATGAACAGACAGTAGTCGATATTCTGTATATAATGTAGTTTTATGGTACTTTCCTCTTCCTGTTAACCTCTCTCCTCCATCTGGCCACTCTCCTGATAGACACTGATTCCATTCCTCTTTCCAAGCAACTCCCTCTTTACTGTAATGCCGTTTTTCTTTACAGTCACTGGGTTGGTAGGAATTCCAAATGGAAACTCATATAATTTTAAAGGGAGAGAACTATTGATACATATAGAATCATAAAAAATCAAAATATAGTTACCAAGTGTCCTTGGCAGCCTAGTTACCATCCAGTTCTCACGCCCAGCCATTAGCTAAGTCAGAAGGAGCCTGGTGTCTTTCTCTGATGCAAACCGCCAACTGCATTTTAATAGGATGCTAAATTATTTTCTCCACTGAACTGAAAGATCCCATAACCACTGATTCTGCTATTGTCTTTAAGAAATGATGGCAACTATAACAGTAAAAATATTATTATAATGCTTTTCAGTCCATTTCTTAGCTTGTCCCAGTCATGTCTGTCAAACTTTGCTATGACCTTAGCTTTGAGCAAGTGGAGTCAGGACAGTCACAGAATGAAATCATCAGAGTGGTTGTGAGCTGAGGGAGTTGATCTCACCATTTTAACACATGGGGGCAGATATCATGAGGTACAGAGACTTTCACAAGAAAATCTGATTAGTATCAAAGAATGGGTTAAACCTAATTTTCAAATGCACAAAAGCCAATAAAATGATTTTGAAAACATTTGAATATTGTTCCCATTTGACATCATTGTTGGGAATCATGGCTAATTTCACTGAATGTGATGATGGTATTGGTTTTGAATGTAAATGTTCTGACTCACGGGGTACAAATATGCCTCTAGTAAGTGGGTCCTGATGATGCCTCTAATGACACTGTTCCTAAGATGCTACTGATGATTGGTATCCCCGATGTCTCCATATATTCACAAGAATCAGAAGGTTTAACTGTAAGTCATAAGGGAAGATGAGAGGAAGAATAGTCCAAGGGCTGACATAGACAAAATAGAGTCAGTATGAGGGAAGTCACCTGTCACATCATTAGGATCCGTGGGATCCACAGATGGGGACATAGTGCTTAGGATCCTTGAGCATCTTTTAAAACCCCCTGACAGGGCCCAGGTCCTAGGAGATATGTGCCCTTCAGGAAGGGTTGAATCAAGGAACACTAACAGTGCCCAGAGAGTCCTAGAGAATGTAGAAGAAGTAAACTGATGGGTAATATGAAAGCTATTAGCAGGGTTGCTCCACATGGAAGCCATTTCTAGGCTAGTGAAAGACAAGGGCCTCAAGAATTTACATTGTGGAACAATATTTAGAGATTTCATATAGGCAGTTCCCAATTCTATTTCTGCTTTGACCCTCTTTGTGGATCATGGAAAAGGTAAAAGTAAAAATAGTCCTTGATCTAGAACATGGCTGTGGTGGTTTGAAGGAAAATGGCTCCCAAAGGGAGTGACAATATTGGGAATAGGACCTTGTTAGAGTAGGTGTGGTCTTTTTGGAAGAAGTGTGTCAGTATGGAGGTAGGCTTTGAGGTTTCATATATGCTCAAGATATCATCCAGTGATACCTTGGCTGTTGCCTACAAGCCAAGATGTTGGACACTTGGCTACTTCTCCAACACTATGTCTGCCTACATGCCACCATGTCACACCAAAATGATAACGGACCTAACCTCTGAAAATGTAAGCCACCCCAATCAAATGATTTCCCTGATAAGAGTTGCTATGGCCATGGAGTCTCTTTATAACAATAAAAACCCTAACTAAGACAATGGCTAAGGTGACACTTCTAAGTCATGGATGTACCATGCATTCAGGATATGTACATAGAGAGAACAATAGTCTTTGTAGCACTTAAGAGATTATTTACAAACAGTGAAGTATTGATAATTGAATGAAATGTGATTCCCCACAGTTCTTTTCTTGCTTTGTCACAGGGAACATTGAATCTCTGAAAAATCCTTGTAAGTAGTATCTCAGCCTGTAAGAAGAAGCTGCTAACCCAGATCATATGATAGACTTTCGAGATTCCCCCAAGAAGGGCTTCACCCTCCTTGGAGAGTGGAGTGGGGATTGTGGAGGGGTTGGGGGAGAGTTGAAGGGGGGGGCAGGAGAGGAGGGGAGGGAGAGGGAGCTAGTATTGACATGTGAAGCAAACTTGTTTCTAATTTAAATTAAATTTAAAAAAAAAAGAAGAAGCTGCTAAGTTTTTGAAGACTTCTTCCAATGCATCCCACCCAAGGACAGCTGATGGCTCACAATTCCCTGCTTCTCCTCTACATAGGCATCCATACTTCTCAGATATGTCAATAATGACCTTTATCAGGGATTTACGAACAGGTGCTGGGTCCCTCCCTAAAATTTGAAAAAAAGTTCATTCTGAATATGTCAAGGTGTCTCCATTCTATTACCATAGACCTGGTTGTTACTACACATTCCAATACAAGCTGTCTGAACTCACCATTCTTTTAGATTCCACTCTGTCCAAAATCTGTACCTTCACAATATTGTCTAATTATTGACATCCTGATTTTAGGTATAGAAATCATTCTCACTCCTCTTTATCTAAGTGTTCTACTCCTCAAATCCCCTTCAACAAAAATTACCTCTCCTCTCTCTTATAAGTTCTGTGTAAACTTTCTTGTTTCTAGATATGTTAAGAGTCAAATGCTGTGAAAGTTCAAAGAATTTCAATAATTCTTGCATTTTACTTTTTTCTCATTCAAATACAATGATGACTTTCAAATATTATATCCACTCTTGATACTGTAATTATTCAAATCTTGACTCTACAAAGATTATGGAATGCTAGTTTACAGTTCTTGTATTTTTCTAACATGGAAATTCTCTCACTGTGATCAACTTTCAAGCTCCCAATAGTTTCATCCAGACAGCACAACTCTGATGACTTAAAATATTCAAGCCTGATAGGCCCCTACATGCCACAGCATTATATCCACAATCTGCCCATGAGGAAGGTCTCTGAACCTTGACTCCACCCATCTTATCCCTTGTAGACAGATGTTAGAATTTCTACCATCTCCCATTTCAGTGACCAGAGTGCTTTGTGGAAATGAGTAAAATAAAGTCAACCCTAGTTTTCTCCTCAAAATTCCTGTATGGTTCACTCTCTTCTTTTCCATCTTTGTCCAATATCACTTTACCAAAGTCCTTTTTCTTACTTGGATAAGCAAACAACATAACTACCTCCTTGCTATTAGTGTGAGAACTGAGAAAAACACTGTCAAAGTTACTCTTCTTGTTGCTGTGGGGAAATATACTTACAAACTCATATTCAAGAGTTTTGTCTGTCATGGCTTGGAAGTCAAGACAGCACAACACATACCTCAGGCAGGCCTGCACACTGGAGCTACAGTTTAGAAGAGAAGACCAATGAATGCTCAGCTAGCATCCTCTGTCTTATGTAGTCCAGGACCAAACCCCAGGGAGTTGTGTCACCCAATGTTAGAGTAGGTCTTTTGATGTCGATTAACCTAATCAGCATAATCTAATGAAATGGGCCAGTGGTTAAACTACTCTAGGTAATTCCTCATAAAATTGCTGAGAACTTTGTCTCTAGGTAACTCTAGATCCTGTATTGCAGATGGGCTCTGTATAAACCTTCAAGTTAATGCTACTCAATGAAATAAACAGTGTTGGTGGATAGCGGCTATGGTGATTGATGGGTAACATTCATTAAGATTTTAGTATATGCTAAGTGCAGTGATATCATGCACAAACCCAAGTCATACCATATACCAACACAGAGAGCAGAGTTATGCAGGAATTCCAATCCCCAGCAGAGGAGCTATTGGCAATTGTTAGCTGCTAGAAGGAAAGCCAGTTTTCTCTAAGAATATAGCCCTTTGTATATCTACCACACTCTGGTACTTCTACCACACATCTAAAAATATCAGGACATACTATTTGATTTTGATGGGCTATAAAAAATGTGAGGGGGAACACAAAATTGAGTAAAAAAGGGTGTAGACCTGGAAAAATTTGAATTGTGAATATGATCAAAACACAGTATGCAAAAATTTCAAAGAACTGATAAATTTATTTTCTAAAAATGAAGGGCTTCATCAACAGAGCTGATGAAATAGCTGATGTTAAAAATACTCACCATAAAAAAAAGAAAAAAACACTCACCATACAAGCCCAATGACCAATCTCTGGAACCCACAATAGAAAGATAGAACTGACTTCTATAGGTTGTCCTTTGACCACTGAATGTGCACCATAGTACTCACATACCTTCATGCATATATCATAAACACACACAGAGAGGGGGAGACAGTACGCAAACATGCACAAGATAGAAGGAGGGGGAGAAAGAAAAAATTAAATCCAACAATTATTTTTTTCTATTTTTTATTTCACTTAGAAACAGGCTTGTTTTACATGTCAATCCCAGTTCCCTCTAACTCCCCTCCTCCCCTGCCACCCCATTAACTCCCTATCCATGCACTTTCTGCTCACCAGGGAGGGTGAGGCCTTCCATGGGGGATCTTCAAAGACTGTCATATCATTTGGAGCAGGGCCTAGGTCCTCCCCCATGAGTCTAGGCTGAGAGAGCATCCCTCTGTGTGGAATAGGCTCCCAAAGTCCATTCGTACACTAGGGATAAATACTGATCCACTACCAGAGGTCCCACGGATTGCCAGATACCCATGATCAGGGGATCTGGATCAGTCCTATGCTGGTTTCATGGCTATCAGTCTGGGGTCCATGAACTCCACTTGTTCAGGTCAGCCATTTCTGTGGGTTTTACCAACCTAGTCTTGACCCATTTGCTCATTGCTTCTCCCTCTATGCAACTGGGTTCCAGGAGTTCAGCTCAATGTTTGGCTGTGGGCATCTGCTTCTGCTTCCATCAGCTACTGGATGAAGGCTCTAGGATGGCAGATAAGGTACTCATCAATTTCATTATCAGGGAAGGGCATTTAAGGTAACCTCTCCACTATTGCTTAGATTGTAACTCTTTGTTACATTGATTCTTTATGTTGTTTTTTGTTTCAAATTTATTGATTTCATCCTTTAATTTGATAATTTCTGGGCATCTACTCTTCCCAGGTGAGTTTGCTTCGTCTTGTTCTAGAGTTTCAGTTGTGCTGTTAATTCTCTAGTGTGACTATTCTCCAGTTTCTTCATGTGGACACTTAGTGCTATGAACTTTCCTCTTAGGACTGTTTTCAAAGTGTCCCACAAATTTGGGTATGTTGTGTCTTCATTTTCATTGAATTCTAGGAAGTCATTAATTTCTTTATTTCTTCCTTGACCCAGGAATGTTGCAATTGTGTATTGTTCAATTTTCATGAGTTTGTAGGGTTTCTGCAATTTGTATTGCTGTTGAATTCTAACTTTATAGCAGTCTGATAAGGTACAGGGGATTATTCCAATATTTTGTACCTGTTGAAGTTTGCTATGTTGCCAAGTATGTTGTCAGTTTTAGAGAAGGTTCCATGTGGGGCTGAGAAGAAAGTATAATCTTTTGTGTTTGGAAAGAATGATCTATAGATGTGTGTTAAACCAAATTGTGTCAAAACTTCAGTTAGTTCCTTTGTTTCTTTGTTAGGTTTCTGTTTGGTGGTCCTGTCTAGTGGTAAGAGTTGGGGTGTTGAAGCCTCTCACTATAATTGTGTGAGGTCTTATATGTGATTTGAGTTTTAGTAATGTTTCTTTTATAAATGTGGGTGCCTTTGTATTTGGGGCATAGATGTTCAGAACTGAGACTTCTTCCTGATAAATTTTTCCTGTGGTGAATATGAAATTACTTTCTTCATGTCTTTTGATTGATTTTAGTTTGAAGTCTAATTTTTTAGATATTAGGATAGATATACCAACTTATTTCTTGGGTCCATTTGACTGGAAAATTTTTTGTTTTGTATGTGATGTAATGACTTACAATTTTTATTTAAATTAGAAACAAGCTTGCTTCACATGTCAATCCCAGCTCCCTCATCCTCCCCTCCTCCCCCACCCACCATCAGTCCCCCCAATACCCACTCCAATTACCAGGGAGGGTGATACCCTCCATGGGGATCTCCAAAGTCTGTCATATCATCCGGGGCAGGACATAGGGCCTCCCCAATGTGTACAGGCTGAGAAAGGTTCCCTCATTGGGGAATGGGCTCCCAAAGTCCATCTGTATGCTAGGGATAAATACTGATCTACTACCCAAGGCCCCATAGATTGCCAAGACCTCCTCATTGACACTCAAATTTAGGGAGGGGATCAGTCCTATAATGGCTCTCAGCCATTGGTCTGGGGTCCATGAGCTCTCCCTTGTTCAGGTCAGCAGTTTCTGTAAGATTCACCAGCCATTAACTGGAAAGTCTTATCCCAAACATTTATTCTGAGGTAATGTCTGTCTTTGAAGTTGAGGTATGTTTTTTATATGCAGTAGAAGGATGGATTCTGTTAGCTTGTATCTTTTTATAGGCAAGTTAAGACCATTAATATTGAAGGGAATTAAGGACCATTCAGTATCAATTCTTGTTTATTTTGGATTTGTTGGTTGTGGTGGTATTGTGTGTGATTTTATACCCTTTTCTTTTGGCTCTTTGTAAGTGGGATTATCTATTGCCTATATTTTTGTGAGTGTAGTTAACTCTCTTCGGTTGGAGTATTCCTTCCAGTACTTTCTGTAAGACTGGATTAGTAGTTATGAATTGTTTAAATACAGTTTTGTCATGGAATGTCTTGTTTTCTCCTTCTATAATGATTGAAAACTTTGCTGGTAGAGTCATCTGGGCTGGCATCCATGGTCTCTTAGTGTTGATAGAATATCTATTCAGGATCTTCTGGCTTTCAGAGTTTCCATGGAGAAGTCAGGTGTGATTCTGATAGGTTTGCCTTTGTATGTTACTTGGCCTTTTTCCTTTGTTGCTCTCAATATTCTTTCCTTATCCTCTATGGTTGGTGCTTTGATTATTATGTGGCGATGGGACTTTTTTGTGGTCCTCTCTATTTTGGTGTTCTATAGGCTTCTTGTACTTTCATTGCATGTCTTTCTATAGGTTGGGAAAGTTTTCTTCTATTATTTTGTTGAATATGTTTTCTGCACCTTTGAGTTAGGTTTCTTCACCTTCTTCTATACCTATTATTCTTAGATTTGGCCTTTCCACGGTGTCCCATATTTCCTGAATATTTTGTGTTAGGGATTTGTTGAACTTAAGATCTTTAGTAGATGAATCTATTTCTCCTAGTGTATCTTCAAAACCTGAAATTCTATCTTCCATCTCTTATATTCTGTTGGATATGCTTGCATCTATAGTTCCTGATCATTTATCCATTGTTTCTAACTCCAGCATTCCCTCAGACTGTGTTTTTTATTGTCTCTATTTCAGCTTTCAACCCTTTCACTGTTTGAATTGATTCTTGCAATTTTTGGTTTGCCTTTTCTTCTGTTTCTGTAAGTGTCTCTATTATCTTCATGAAGTTGTTTTAAGGTCATTCTCATCTGCTTTATCTGTGTTGGGATGTTCAGGTCTTGCTAGTATAGAGTCCTTAGATTCTGGTCGCACCATATTGTTTTTTCTGTTGTTGAATGTGTTCTTAATCTGTCATCTTCCCATCTCTTCTTCCAGTGGGTGCAGGTGGGGTACAGGTCCGAGGTTCCCTTCTGGTGGGTGCAAGCAGGTCCAACACTCTGATGGGTCTCACGGTGAGTGCAGGCAGGTCTGAGGCACTCCCTTTCCTGATGGATATGAGCAAAACTAGCACAGCAATGTCAGCAGACTCATGGATGCTTGGTCTCCAGGGGCGAGTCAGCCTGCCCACAGTCCTCAGGCCAGGAGATCCCAATGTGGGCAAGCAGAAGTTGGGCCTGAGATAGGGGCTCAAGATCACCTCTCCCCTGAGTGGGGGGAATAGTCCAGCGATATCATCAGACTCAAGGTTACTTGGTCCTCCTGGGGCCAGTTGACCTACCTGGTTGTGAGGAAAATATCAGATAAGTTGAAACAAAAGATTATCCTGCCCTGTACTCAGGTGCTCAACAAAACTGCCAATCATCAAATCAAGGTCATCTTGCAAAGAGGGTAGGGATGTATATTACGCAAGTGTCACATGGAATCTAGGACTGTATCTCAAAACAGAACAAGGACATTAAGTAGAGACAAGGATGTCTACATAAAGTGTGAACTTTGATTAATCATGGTGTGTCACTAATTTTTAACAAGTGGTCCCCAAAAATGTAAAGCATTAGCTACAGGGAAAGTTGTGGGACTACTCAGGAACTCTCTCTTAGGTTTTGTTGTTATGTTTGTTATTTGTCTGTTTTTATTTTTTATATGAATGTAAAGTTTATTCTCTGTCATTTCCCTCTGTCTCTTGAACTCCTGTGAGGAAAATGAGAAGATGGATTAATAAATATTATTGTTTCCAGATTTTACTTGGTCTCTGCAGTGAGAGCTCCAGGTCTTCTGTTACTGACTAATCAAGATCAGAGCCTTGCTGAGGCAGATATATCAATCAGCTTGCCTACCTGTTCTCCATAGCCCTATTAAATGAACAAATTAACAATGAAATGAGGAAAAAGATTTGTTGAATGTGACCCCCCTCACTCCATCTTCATGCATGAGGTCCTGGCAGAAGGTTTGGAGAACAAGTCAGAGCCGTGGACAGCTAAGCATTCTCAGTACAAGTGTGGCCCTGCCCAACATTGACCCAGTATTGTCTCAGCTTGCAAGTCTCTTTCATGAATCCAAGTCCCACCCCTGGCTGGCTTTTCCCTCTCAGCCTGAGATTCCTGGGGAAATTCTGATTTATTGTTGTCTATTGCAAGGGGAGGGGCATAAAGGTCCCTAGAATATCTTTACTCCTGTTGGGACAGTTACTCCTCCCCATTCTTTGTTTAAAAATTTTGATTTTGAGGTTAAAATGTCTGTACATGAAACAACTATAAAGAGAATACAAGAAGGACCAAGGTTAGCACATATTTAGTGTCAAATAATTATGCATTCCTGCATTGTCTCTTGGCTTCAATTACTTGTATAAGCAACACCATCCTGTTGTCTCTTTGAAATTTGATCTTCCTATGTAACCAGACTACTCTTGAACTAATCATCCTTCTGTTTCAGCCTCCCTAGTACTGGGATTATATCATATATAATATACACCCCAAGGCAACCAAGCTCATTGGGTCTTCATTTCCATTTTAACATTTCCCCCTTATCTCTGAACAGTGTTTTCTGATGACATGACTAATTAATCATCTTGTTGTTAGAGCTCAGTTGTCTCTTGTCTCAGAGATGGATTACATTCTAGTTGATCTAATTTAATCACATGTTCAAGGGATAAATGGCAGGTATCAAGAAGTCAATGCCAATAATATCCTTTCTGGCAAGAGTCAGGCAGAATCAGTCTATAGTGACTGACCACAGGCCAATGCTAGACACAGTGACTGCTCTATCCCTCATCCCTAAGTGGGTTGCAGAGATAGTGTGCCTTATGTTGTTGATACTGATAGTTAAGGTATTCCTACAGTTTATGGTGGAAAGCTGAGCACATAAACTGTGGTGTGGAGACAAACCTGGGCTTGGAGTGTCCTCTAGTGTTCAAATCACATTAACAACAAACTTCAGAAAACCTAGATATGAGATGCCATTTTATGATGAATTAGAGACATATAAGATGAGAAATTAGCATCTATTTCCAGGAAGGTAGACATTTTAAACATTTTAAGAAAAAGAATATTACAAATACTTAATAAATATCTAGTCATTCAATGTACAATGTTGCAAACTAACAAAATTCAAGAACTTTTAGGGAACCCTGACCTTATTTGTTGAACAAACTAAGTACCAGAAACTGACCATAAAGTAGCAAATACGAGTGAGTGCTCAGAAGATTTTATTTCATTTTTTACTGAAAATAAACTTCATCCAGTATACTCTGAATATAGCTTCACTTCCTCATCTCCCAGATATGCTCCTCATTCCCAAACCCCTGTCTTTAGAAAAAAGCATACCAATTAAAAGCCAGAATAAAATAAACACACAGATGAGGGAAGGAAGAAAAGCCACAAGAAACACATCCACATGCAGGGACACAAACCCCATATAAAGCAATAATAGATAATCAAAAGACAAGTAAGGAATTACAAAAAATAATCAGATGAAGAACTGTATGACAAAATGTCTCTAAAAACTATCACTGAGTTTACTTTGCGTTGACCAGAGTAAAGTAGGCATGGAGCCTCTGATAAGTGTGGTTTGTATACTCAATGTGACTCCATTGAAGAAATCTAATTTTTCCTTTGTGACCAGTTATCACTTGGAAATAATTTCAGAAAGGGAATTTAAAACAGCTGTTATTATGAAATTAAATGAACATCAAGAAGAATCAGCATTTTATAAGAGATATTTAACATAGATAAAAGTAATCTCAAAATACAAAACTCTTATAAATGCACTAAGTGAAATTTTATGACATGAGATAAAAGACAACAGTAACAGATCAAACCGAAGAATTAAATAGTTCAAAGGCACACCACCACAAAATAGACAGAGAAGAAAAAGATAGTGAAAAGGAACGAAAAAAGTTTATGCATACATTGTCACAGCATTAAAAGAGCACAGATCTGGTTATTAGGATTAAAGAGTAACCTGAAAATGCCAAGGAGATAGGAAGATTACTCCAGACATAAGAACAGACAATTTCTTAAATCTAGAGAAAAATACAAATATCCAGGTAGAGGGAGAGCTAAGATCACAAATCAGTTTCAACTTACCAAGTCTACCTGAAGACAAGCACAAGCTCTCAAAGATTAAATACACTGGAGGATTCTCAAACTGCAACATGAAATAAACAATACATAAGAGCCCCCCTCCACAATAAGAATTCTGAGTGGAAACCTTACAAATCAGGAGAGAACAGAAAGAGAATTTCATAGTTCTGAAATTATAGGCTAGGGATTGAAAGAAGCTGGCAAAGCATTTGGAGGTAAATCCATGGAGGCAAGAAAGTAATGCAATCTGACTTCTTTCCCAACAATACCTGTGTAGGAAAAACCCAGAAATATGAAATGAGTGAGTGGGGAAAGCTACAAGTCTGTCTGATTCAGAGATGAAATAGAAAGGAAGATGTAGGAACACTGAAGATTGCTGGGGAATGAATGTTTATTGTCCTCCAATCTATGTCAAATCCTAATGTCTAATGGTCATAGGACAGGTGGTTAGGACAGAGCCCTCATGATCAGGATTAGTGATGGCCTTATACTAGAGGCCCGGGAGAGAGGCCCCACCTTCTATCATATGAGCGCACTATGTGGAGTCTCCCTGTCTAAACCAGGAAGCCAGCTCCTCCCAGACACTAGATCTATAGCTGCCAGGACCTGGACCTCCCAGCTCCTGAAACTGTAAGACACATTTTTTATTATTTATAAGCCATTTTTTCCTGTTTTGCTATGTTGCTCCACAAAGAGTTTCAAGACAAAGATACATGAAGGCATGAGAGGAGTTGCCAAACCTGGCATTTGACTTTCCAGCTTAACTAATTGGGTAGAAGAAGCTGCACCACGCAGATGGGCTGCAGGAAGGAGAATAAGATGAAGAGACAAGTAGAAAGTCCTCTGCGGATGATGAGCAGATGCTTATGACCTGCCCACTATTATTCAGTCACTAGTGCTTTGTTCCCAGCAATCAGGTCCTGTCTCTGACTCCCCCTTAGAAGTCAAGAGCAGAAGGGTAACTGAGTGTCACTGGGCCCAGAAGTGAAGAGCTCGAGATTGAGAGGCACAGGACACAGTCGTATGTGCCAGTGTTTCTGCACAAAATAAAGGAAACTCCTCCTTGGTGAGACTATTTTCCTATTCCTCCACTCCCTCACCCCAAAGTTGGTCCCAGACACAGACAGAAAAGGCACCCCTCTACACCACAGTTTTTGGGTGCAGAATGAACAAACTAAGGTTTACCCCTATCAGACCTCTTGCATCTGCTAGAACTGAAAACATTCTCTCCTTGCCAATGTGTAGTTTCTCACTCACCCAAAACAATGTTCTGTAAAAGAAGGTTCGCCAAAGCCAGGAGGATGCCTCTGGAAAGGGAAGACAAGGCCCCAGGCCCTGGGTTCTCAATTCCAGGATCTCTCTTCCTTACTCCAGCTGTGCTGTCCTCTTGAGCCCAAGAGTCAGACAGGAACAGCAGGTTGAATATACTCTCTTCTATGATAGACCCTACCCTCAGATTCCTCAGTGAAGAATGGCTAGTGGTCTGCAGCTTGTGAGAGAGCAGAGCCTAAACACAAAGACAGTAGTCTTCCAGGGCTTCTACAAGCACATTGATCTCCTTATGTTAGGAACTTCCAAACATATGTTTACCTACCATTTCACAGTAAAGAAACAGAGAATGTTGCGATAATGACTGTATCTTCCCAGCATAGTTACTTCCCCTTACACCACAGAAGACAAAGCACTATCTCTACAGAGCACAAAATCTGGGGCCTCCTCGGGTACTCAGAGCACATACTTGTAACTAGTAACTTCAAGTTACACAGCAGATCCCTTTAGAAAAAACACAAAAGCAAGTAATGGGTGTAATGATGACATCAATTAAATAGTAAAGTTTTTACAATCTAATTATTTCTAAGTTGTTTTAGAAATTTGCTGTGAGTAATAGAGCAAAAATGTCTTTAACCATGCCAACAACTGTGCAACTGCTTTATTATTTCAATAAAACACTGTAGTTGGTTGAAAAGCAAAAGTTTTAATGCATAACTAACTCAATTAATTACAAAGGACGGTTTGATACCACTGTCAGTAAAAGTTATTTTATTAAATAATGCTCAGTAGAAATGTATTATCATAACAGTAAATATATGCATCACAAGAGTTAAAGTAGGATACAATGGGTCATTCTCTCAATCCTAGCACTTAGGAGATTGAGGCAGGATTTGCCAAAAAACAAAATAAAATACAATTATATGAAAAACCATCAAACAAATGAATGTCTGATGAGAAAAATCCCAAGACTGTATGCTGTTGTGTCCTCTGAAAAACCTGTTCAGGTCTTAATTCCAACAGCTGAGACTGTGACCTTTCTGGGATTAGGACCTTGTCCACAAACTCCATGAAAACAAAGGAAGTTTGGAGCTAACTTGACTCCCAGTTTGGGAGGGATCATCACACGGTGCTTAGCACTGTGTGCTTAAGCAGAATGTCTCATCAGCAAGAGCATGTGGGTGAGGACAGCTGTTCATATCACAGGAAGCAGAGTCAAGAAATGACCAAAGATAATATACCTCCCCACAAGGCCTTATTCCCAGTGACCTACCTAGTCTACCCAGCTCCCACTTCCCAAAGTCTCTAGAACCTTCTAAAATGTCACCCCCAGCTAGGTACCAAGTATCCAAAATGTGAGCTAGTGAAAGGAACATCAGACTCACATAATATAAAGGCCCTAATCATCCAGTGACTGTAATATGAGATTTCTGGCCCTTGATCCACAAAATAAATACAGATGCTATATTAATTATTAAACTGTTTGACAGAGACTTGGGCTTCTTATTGGCTAGCTCTGTCTTAATTATTAACACATTTTTATTAATCTATGTATTTCCACATGGTCTTGGCTTACCAGAGAACACCTTTCATGTCCTCTCTTTGCCCGGCTCTTTGCCTACACTTCCCAGAATTTTCCTCGTCTGGTAGCCCTGCCTGTCCTTCCTGCCTGACCACTAGCCAAACAGTGCTTTAAGACAAACATATACACAGAAGGACAACTCCCATTAAGTGACTTTCATATACAAAGTAAAGCCAGAAACAAGTATATGCATAGAGGAGAATGCTGTGTGAAGACAGGCGGGTGTTGGGACGATTAATCCTACAAGCTGAAAGATACCAGAGGTTGCCAACAATGACCCGATAGTAGAAGCCACAACTTGATTTTTACACTTCTAGGTTTTAGACCTTTAAAACAGGACATTTCTGTTTCAAGCCACCAAGTTTGCCATACCTTGTTGCTGAAGCCTTGGAAACAGAGACACACATACATGTGTGCACTCACATGCACATACACACACAGATGGAAAAGATCCAGCAGAAAGCAAAATGATGGCATTTTCAATGTAGAGATAACTGCATTTAGTGAAAGAAGAAAGGGTCATTAAACAAATGTGATCACTTATCTCACACTGACACAAAAATATACGTGTGTGGCTACGGCAAGAAGCCCTGAAGTAAGGAAAACAGAACTTACTTCCAAAGAAGAAGAGGAGGAGATGAAAAGACAGAAAGCTCAAGTTTGCACTCATAAAGTCGATGTAAATATAAAAAGAATAGGACCATGCAGTGCATGTTTGTGTTAAGAAGAAAACTGTGGCATAGTTTCCACATTACGACATTTAACCACTTAACCCTGACAGTGGCAACAACGATCCAGGCCTCACATTACTGGATATACCATATGAGGTTATTATTGAGAGATATTTGCTAATTGCTGTAACTTAGTTGGTTGTTCCCTGATGGGCTGAGCTAGGTTGTTATTGACTTTCTGACCTCAACATTGTGGTTTTCTAGTTTAGTGTGTTACACATGATGAATTTGCTCCTAGCTCTTCTTTTACATATTCTTCTCATGACATTTTTTCCCTCTGCTTGTAAGATCGAGATTTTCTTTCTCTGTGAATAGTACTCTTTTATGCATGTTCTACATCTCTAGTCCTTTGGTCTTGGGATGCTTTTGTTTGTGTTTGTCTTAAGATGGCCTATGCCCCCGTCAAATTTTAAGTGTGGGTTTTCTGGATATAGCAATTTCAGTTGGGAGTTACATAAATTCAGGTCTTGAAATGTATCATTCCATGCTTTCCTAGATTTTAGGGTTTCTGATGAAAGAGCTGATGCTGTGCTGATGTTTCATCTTTTGTATGGGAGTTGGCATTTTTATATTACAGCTTTTAATTCTATGTCTTTGCTTTGAATTTTGAATAACTTGGCTATAATATACAATGAAAAAATTCTCATCTGCTATCTATCTGTGATTCCAAATGCCTCTTGCATCCGGATGTCTATTTTCTCTGGATTTGAGGAATTTACTCCTAGACTTTTGTTGAGTAGAATCTCTATGGCTTGTGTTTTGATCTAAGCTCTTTTTATTCCAGATCTTGGAAGCTGCTGACAATTGGTGGTTGCAGGAGAGGAAGGGTCCTTTTTTTTCAGGGATGTAACCCTGTTAGACTACCCATATTACAGCAGATGATACTACACCACACACACACACACACACACACACACACACACAGGCAACACAAAGTGGACTCAGTGCTTTGAGAAACAGGACACTTAAAGTTGGGAGGGGAAAGTGGTTGGGAAGAAAGAGGGTGAGTTAAAGGGGACTAGAGAGAGATGGATTTGATCAAAACATATTATATGAATGTATGAAACTCTCAAACAATAAAACTGTAATCTTGTTAAGGCTTCCTATTGTAATGAACTTCAGAAACTTCTAAGCAGAAGAGAACATGCTACTGATTTGAACTGTGCATTTATACCCTATGTCGTTTGACTTGATACAATCTGCCACCCACTATATCCTTACAAACAATTATTACCATTAACTAATATAGTAATCTGGAGGTTAAATTATCAATCTTTGGTTACTTTAATTAGGAATATTGCTTAACATTTGACATCTAGGACAATATACACACATAAAAATGACAATTCTGTCAATGAACATGTCAGTTGTGAGAGTGACAAGGCTGCAGAACTGACCACTTACTTGGTTTGTCAAGAATGTTTTTAGTTATTTAATGCTCTCTAAGTTTTTCCTAATCCAGTGAAGATTTTTAACATACAGTTCATGAACAATTACATTGTTTAATAAAAGAAAAATTTATGTGTATGTGACCTTAAGATATGGCACTTGTGTAAAGCTCAAACCACATGGGTCCCCATGAGCCAATTCAGGTATTCAGACTTGGCAAGATTAAATTCACAGCCAAAGGTTCTGACACCTAAAGGGTGAACTGATGCAGAGTTGCATGATATTTGGGGACAACATGCATCAGAGCTTCCACCCTGATGTCCTTGTGCTCGCTTCCACCTTTTATTCTCAGTAATAGAGATCAAACCCGGGTTCATGAGCATGCTTAGGCAACTGTTCTACCACTCAACTGCATATTCAGCTTTCCTTTCACACGAATTCAAGATGACCTTATCTATAGATCTTTACCTTTACCACATTGGGAGGGGGGGAAATCATTCCCAATAATGACACAGGTTTTATTTGGACATATCTTTCAGGGATCATAATGCAAGTGTATTTTCTGTGACTACAGTAACTTTCAGATACAACTGAAGCCAGGAAGAGCTCAGTGTCACAGCCCAGTGTGACAAGAGGGATGTGGCTCAGCATCTTAGTTCATGCAGCAGGGACATGTGACGGAGATTGTTGACATCATTTTAGATTATAAAGCAGAGAGTCATGCTGGATCCTGGGTCTGGCTATAATGTTAGAACTCAGCTTTAGCTATCTACTTCAACCAGCTAGACATACCTAACAAAGGTTCAAAGGTCTTCCAAAATACCTACTGAGGAACAAACACCTAAGCTATGAGTTGGCTGGGGTCTCCAGATTCAAACCATAATAACAATTATTATTGATGAAAATTGTCGCCTATGGAGAAAATACTTGCTACCTTACTTTAGAACTGGCTTCTCAAATCATTGTCTTCCTTGTTTTGTTGTCTTTGGTTTTCACTTGGAGAATCCCATTTCAGTATTTCGTAAAATAATTCTTTTATTACTAACTAGTGTATTTATTTAGAATACTATAACAAAATGGTCACAATTGTATAGCTATTCCATGCCTTATTACTTTTCTATTGCCATGGGCAAGTCAATTTATAGGGGAAAGTGTATTTGGGGATTACAGTTTCAAAGGGTTACTCCATGACCATCCTGGTGGGAATCATGGCAACAGGCAGACCAGTATGGAGCTAGAGCAGTAACTGACAGGGTTCATCTCATCCACAAGCAGCAGGCAGAGAGAGCTAAGTGGGAATGGCATGGGCTTCTGAAACCTCAAAGCCACCCCTAGAGACACACCTCCTCCTAATCCTTCCCAAACATGTGAGCTTATGGGGACCATTCTCATTCAAACCAGCACATTCTATTTCTTATACCAATTCAGTAAAATGATTTGATTTGCCTCTTGTAATTATTTTAAGGAGCTTGATATATATTTTCTTTCTTTTTCCTT
This sequence comes from Mesocricetus auratus, assembly GCF_017639785.1. Taxonomy (NCBI): domain Eukaryota; kingdom Metazoa; phylum Chordata; class Mammalia; order Rodentia; family Cricetidae; genus Mesocricetus; species Mesocricetus auratus. Next base: position 48,933,668 of record NW_024429184.1, on the reverse strand, counting down.
CATTCTTCCCCCCTCTTCCTTTTCTTATTGTTTTTAAAACACCTTGTATAAGTACAAATAAAAGCAAAATGCAACCCATTTGAATTCAGTGGACTAAGAATGCAGGAGAAAAATGAAAATAGAAGGTCTATGAAGAAGTCAAAGATATGGTTATTTTATAGGCATTCAAAGTAAGAATCTTATTTAAGTGCAAAATTGTTAATAATAACTAAGAATAAAGTCCATATTTGACTTCCAGTTTTGTAGCAGTTCATTCGAAAAAATAAACAGGTGCATGACTCAAAGTATCCAAAAAAACTGGGAGGCTAATTTCAGTTAGTTGTAAAGGATACTGTATATGCCTTTCAAGTAATATTACAAAATACTGTAGATCAGTGGTTCATTTCAGGACACCAGGGTATTTCTGAGACCTTCTGGAACTGCCTACACTCTCTCTTCACAGGCTCTTCTTGCTCCTACCACTTTGAAATTATTACTCGTTTGCTTTGCTAAGGCAGCTTCATCCAGAGAAATAGTAGCATTAGTAATAATAATAGTAATAGTAACAATAATAATAATAGCAATAATAATAAACAGACATATATACTGACAGATATGGGAACATGTTGGTATTATCATTCAGGAGAATCTTTTTCTGTCTATTAGAAATAAGTAGGAATTATTTCATGAAAGTATTAATAAAAGAAACTTGAAAAGTTAATATGGTGTTTAATTTGCTCATTAATCTGAGTGCTGTTTTCCATAAACCTGTTAACTCTTTCCATGAAGAAATTCAGTGTTTAAGAATTGGACTGCATTCTCCAATTTCACCAGAAGATGGTAGAGTGGTGTCAAAATTCCAAATACTTTGTGGCTCTGGGTTCCCAGCAATTCTGAGAGGTATGTTTAATTAGCTGCTAATTAGAACTGTTATGGTTCTTAACCTTCCTAATGTGGTTCTGCAACAGCTTAATACAGTGCGTCATGCTGTGGTGACCCACAGCCATAAAATTATTTCATTGCTACTTCATAACTGTAATTTTTCTACTGTTATAATTGTAATATAAATAACGATTACTCAGAATCCTGATATGCAGAATATCTGATATGTAACCCACAGGTTGAGAACTTCTGGGAACTCCCAAAATCATTTTATTAAAAACAGCTAAAAGGATGGAGAGACTGCTCAGCAGTTATGAGTGCTTGCTGCTGTTCAATTATAAGAACGGAATTCAGATCCTAGCACCCACATTTGGTGACTCACAGCACTGTAATTCCCAATTCAAAGGTCCAATTCAATTCCTTCTTATGGCTTCTGCCAGCACCTGTGGACACACACACACACACACACACACACACACACACACACACACACACACACATTTTGTAAACTTGGATGATATAACTGGCAAGCTGATCAATCTTCTTGCTTGTCTCTTTATGGTAGGGAAAAGGCACACTCCAACCATAGCTGCTGTGAGCTCGTGTGTAACTTGTTCAGGCATGTCCTGCAAACACTGTCTCACCGTGGATGCCCACTGCCTCTGTCTTCCCTGCAGGCACTTTCACTAATGAGCACCCAGGCACTACTTCGATTGAGAGAACCTCTGGATCAGTGCCAAAGCTTTCTACAGAGCTATGAGTTCCTGTATCCATCTTAGTATGGTCCTGATCTATTTTGTCTTGAACACACTTCTCCTGGTCCCATCTGCCTCAAACAGCCTTCCTACATTCAAAATCCCTGTCACTGACATATGAGACTTGACAGAAATCTTAACCCAGTCATCGAAGATCGTGTTACATAACTGTATGGAGTATCCTCCCTTGGCCAGGCATCATAAAGGAGTCCTACCTTTGGATTTTAGGATGCTTGCTGGTTGGTATATTAATGCTGCCAGTGAAAGAAAGGCACATCAGGCACATCAGGCAAAGAAAGGGGGAATCTATTATCTCAGGAAATGACTAATATTTGTGGTTTGACTTTGCATAGTATTGTATTGTATTGTATTGTTTCTCCATGGCACATAACCAAAGATAAGCATTCAAAACCTGCTTTCTGCATTCTTTCTTAATTTATTCATGTTTTTAAATGTTCCTTGTTTGTATTCATTACATGAAAATATTACTCTACATGTTGTGCATAGAAAGGGTCCCCCATACACACCCCTGTGCTCCCATTTCCACCTTACTTCCTGGAACTGCTCCACATGGAAGTCAAAGATGAAATCCTGAGTTTCTGACTCCAGATCTACTGTTTACCTTCTGCTGATCTTGGTTAAAAGTTATTTCACATCTGAGCTTCAGAAGTTTTGTCACATAAGTACTCAGGAAATGTTAGGGTAAGAATCACATGACTATTCTCTGTGGTTTGCTTGTTTGAGACAAAGACTTGCTATGTACCTCAGGCTTGTGTCAAAGTCATGACCCTCCTTTCTCTGATTCCCAAGAGTTGGTCTTACAGGTACAGGTTCAACTTTTTATTTTTAAAACTTTTCAGAATCTGGGAACATAGTTCAGTTGACAATGTCCTTGCCCTGCAACCACGAAGACTTGAGTTCGAACACCAAAACCCATATAAGAAAAAGTCATGGTGACACATGCTTGTAATTCCACCACTGGAGAGCTAGAGACAGGTTGATTCCCCAGGGATCTCCCTTCAGTCAGTATAGGCTAATTGGAAAATCCCAACTCAAAGGAAGAACCTGTCTCAAAACAAAAAACAACTACAACAAAAAAGAAAACACTGGATAGTGCCTGAGGAATCACACACACACACACACACACACACACACACACAACACACACAAATCATTTTTAAATTATTTGAAGAAATTAGAACATTTTAGGGTAACAAACATTGCCTTTTTTTTACCCTGGGTATCGCTAGTGACAAAGGTGGATACTGTCCATCAGGATCCTGGAGGTGGTTTATTCAGGTTTTCTCTTTCCAATCACTGCCTTTCTGACATGCACATATCTTAGCTTCATTTCCTTTTTACTGTAGATTTAAAGCAAATGCATCAATTAATATTTTTCCAAATAGTGAATTAATATTTTTCCAAATAGTAAACCGTTCCCTCCCACCCAACTTCCTACTTTTCTCTAGAAGTAATTGCTGTTTTGTTTTGTTATGTTTTGTTTTTATCAAATTCTTAACCAGTCTTTCAAGTTTCTGAGAAACTTGAAAAAACTCTATATCTTGTTTTCTTCATTTATAGAAATGATCTATCATACAATATAACACACACAATTATTCCATCAGTTTCACATCTGAATAAATAGTAGCCATTTTCCAGGATGTAGCACTTTTGTGAGAGACTGTTTAAAATATTAATTTGCTATTCAAGTTACATAAGTAAAAATATTTTGTGAAAAAAATGTTTTGTCAATTTTTTGCACAATTTGACAAGAATATATATATATACACACATATATATGTGTGTATATATATATGACTATTTACAGAAATACCCGCTATGAAGTTAAGAGTCAAAGCATTACTAATTTAATAGACACTGCTGCCAATTTGTACTCATCTCTATGATATGGTATCATCAAGTATCTAGTAGCCTACAATGTCCCACCATCGGTATTGTCCAAGACATAAAATTATTTTAGTCTGGTAGATTAAAAAATACTTTCACATCCCAGCAAGGTGGATGAGTGGGTGAAGATGCTGACTGCCAAGAATGAAGACTGAAGCTTAATTCCTTATTGGGGGAAAACAGTCTCCTCTGATTTTTACACACATTGTGACACACATGCCCACTTACACATGCACACACACACACACACACACACACATGAGAAAAACTTATCACTTTATTTTTATTTTATATATTATACATAAAACCGCATGTTTTATGTACTTATTAGGCATCTGTATATTTGTGAACTGCTTGTCAAAACATTTGCCAGTTTTTACACTATTTGTTTGACTTATTTATGTATTCTTTCTATATTGAAAGAATTAACCCATAGCCTGGTATAGAAGACACATACAACAAGCAGTTTATTTGTTTGTTTTGGGGTTTGTTGTTGTTATTATTTGCTTTTTTTCTAAACAGGGTGTTTCTATGTAGTCTGGCTGTCCTGTAGCTATCTCTATAGACCAGGCTGGCCTCAAACTCAGAAATCCCTTTGCCTCTGCCTCCTGAGTGCTGGGATTAAAGGTGTGCGCACCACTAGCTGGCATTACATTTTTGTAAGAAAATATTTGATGTTCCTTATAGATGTGTGTGAGAGTGTTCCATCAGTCCTACAGTTTCAGTGATGCCCACACACAGCCTATCATTCAGATCATGTATAGGACTATTAACAGGGAGACTGATAATGAATTAATGAATTTTAAAAAGTAAGACCATACAAGAAAAACAAAAGGAAAAACTTGGTTTATGCTTCCTACTAAAAGCTTAATGCCCCAGCAGTGACATAATGAAAAGTTACCTTTCACGGCTGGTGTATGGATATTCTGGTACACAGCTGTCATTTTTGTTTTTTATCACAGCACTACAATGCTTAACATAAGTAAAATTTAGGTTACAAGGAAAGAAAATATTGCTGTATATATAGTGGTGGTACAATATGACATGGCATGTACAAGCTTCCAGCACCATGAAAAAATGAAAGTATTTATGGCATTATTTATTCATTCATTTCTATATATAACAGAGACAGTTTTTTCATGTGTACCTCTATGTATCTACATCTCATTTAGATAAAATATAAAGAGCCCAAGAAGGTTAAAATTACTTTGTTAATCTAGTCAATGTCACCTCGAATTCTATTACCATAATAATAGTGATATTAATGAGTGAATTATTTATTACCTATAGTGATCTATCCATAGGAGTGATCAACAGAAAAAATCATTATCTTTCATTCTATGAATCTTTTTGAAGATTTTAGTTTTAACTATTTTATGTGGCAGAGTTTGTGGGGTACACACATGACTGAATGTGCCCTCTGAGACCAGAGGTATAAAATGTCCTGAAACTGGAGTTCCTGGTAGATTGTAAGCCACCTAACTCAGGCTCTCTACGAAAGCGGTAGGCTTTCTTAACCATTGAGGCAGTCTACATAATTTTCTAAGAATTTAGAAAAAAAACATCACAGCACTTTAATCACATTTCAAACCTTATGAAGCTTTAGATAGAGAATCACTTTGGAATTTACCTCTTTTAGTTTTATTTTTAATTTAGTTTTGAAGATAGCATATAGAAGACAGAATTTCTATAACAAATTCCTAGTCAACAGTTACTTACTTTCATGGCATGAAATGTATCAGCCTATGTCCTGTCTTTAAGATTGTTGACTTGTGGGCAGTAATATTGAAACATCTAAATTCTTAGATAAGTTTGGGTTTTCCCTGACAGCTCTTGACATCATGTCTTTGCTTTATATTTTTGATATTTTGGATATAATGGAGTTGATAGACTGTTACAAGTGACTATTTTTTGATCTAGATTTGGGACATTTTCGGCAGTAATGCTATTGAACAGACTGTTTATACTTTTGATTTTTAATCTCAGCTTCCTACACCCTGTGAACCTTTAGATTTAGTCTCTTCTTTTTTAATTTTTTATTTTAATTTTAAATAGCTTGTTTTACATGTCAATCCCAGTTCCCTCTCCCTCCCCTCCAATCGCAATCCCCATCCCCCCCCAACCTCCCACTCTATTGCAAATTCCTTCCACAAAGGGGATATCTAGAGTCTGTCATTTCACTCAGGGTAGGGTCCAGGCACTCCCCTAAGAGTCCAGGCTGAGAGAGCATCCCTCTTTGTGCTATGGGCACACGAAGACTGTATTCCAGGGATAGACACTGATCCTCTGCTCAGGGCCCCATAGGTTGCCCAGGCCTTCTCACTGACACTCACATTCGGGGGGGTCCAGATCAGTCCCATGCTGGCCTCCTTGCTCTCTGTCTGGGGTCCAAGAGCTCTCCCCTGTTCAGATCAGCTGTGTCTGCTGGTTTTGCCAGCCCGTTCTTTGCCAATTTGCTCATCACTCCTCTCTCTCTGTCACTGGGTTCCTTGGGTTCAGTTCACTGCTTAATTGTGTGTGTTTGCCTCTCCTTCCATTAGTCACTGGATGAATGCTCCCGGATGGTTATAGACATCAAGTTCATTATCAGGAATGGGCATTCGAGGAGGTCTCTCCACTATTGCTTAGCTTGCCAATTGGTGTTATCCCTTTAGATCACTCGAGGTCACTCTGGTGCCTGATCTGTCTTCTAACCTATGATTCCCTCTTCCCCCTATTCTACCCCCACCCACTCAAACTTCCTGTTCCCCCATGACCTACTCTCTCCTCCTCTTCTCCCCCTCTCTTCTCCACAGCTCCCATTCCCCCCACCCTTTGCCCTGTTCCCCATCCATTCAGAGGATCTTGTCTCAATCCTCTTCTCTTGGGTAATATGTATATATGCATATCTTTTAGGTTCTTTCCAGTTTCCCAGACTCTCTATCAGGGGAAGTGCAGACTGGCACTATCCTGATCCATGTCTAAAATCCATATATGAGTGAGAACCTACCATGTTTGTCTTTTTGCGACTGGGTTACCTCACTCAGGATGGTTTCTTCCAGTGCTATCCATTTACCTGCGAATTTCAAGATTCCATTTTTTTTTCTGCTGAGTAATACTCCATTGTGTAAATGTACCACATTTTCTCTATCCACTCTTCAGTTGAGGGGCATCTAGGTTGCTTCCAGGTTCTGGCTATTACAAATAATGCTGCTATGAACATAGCGGAGCAGATGCTCTTGTTGTATGGATTTGCCTCCTTTGGATATATGCCTAAGAGTGGAATTGCTAGGTCTTGTGGTAGATTAATTCCCATTTTCCTGAGGAATCTCCATACTGATTTTCAAAGTGGCTGTACGAGTTGGCACTCCCACCAGCAGTGGACGAGTGTTCCCCTCTCTCCATATCCTCTCCAGCATAAATTGTCTTCAGTGTTTTTGATTTTAGCAATTCTGACAGGAGTAAGATGGTATCTCAGAGTTGTTTTGATTTGCATTTCCCTGATGGCTAAGGATGTTGAGCACTTTCTTAAGTGTCTCTTAGCCATTTTAGCCTCCTCTATTGAGAATTCTCTATTTAGTTCTGTACCCCACCTTATAATTGGATCCTTTAGTGTTTTGGAGACTTGCTTCTTAAGTTCTTTGTACATTTTGGAGATTAGCCCTCTGTCAGATGTGGGGTTAGTGAATATCTTTTCCCATTCAGTGGACTGCCTTTTTGTCTTGTTGACTGTGTCCTTTGCCTTACAGAAGCTTTTTTAGTTTCAGGAGGTCCCATTTGTTAATTGTCGATCTCAGTGTTTTTGCCACTGGTGTTATGTTCAGGAAGTGGTCTCCTGTACCAACTCGTTGAAGAGTATCTCCCACTTTCTCTTCTAAAAGTTTCAGTGTGGCTGGATTTATGTTGAGATCTTTGATCCATTTGGACTTCAGTTTTGTACCAGGCGATAAACATGGATCTATCTGCAGTCTTCTGCATACCAGTACCCAGTTATGCCAGCCCCATTTGTTGAAGATGCTTTCTTTTTTCCATTGTATAGTTTTATCTTCTTTGTCAAAAATCAAGTGTTCATAGGTGTGTGGGTTAAAATCATGGTTTTCAATTCAGTTCCATTGGTCGACCTGCTTATTTTTGTGCCAATACCAAGCTGTTTTCAGGACTATAGCTCTATAACAGAGCTTGAAGTCAGGTATGATGATGCCTCCTGAAGTCATTTATTGTATAGGGTTGTTTTGGCTATCCTGGGCCTTTTGTTTTTCCATATAAAGTTGATTAATGTTCTTTCCAGGTCTGTGAATAATTGTGCCGGAATTTTGATAGGGATTGCATTGAATCTGTAGACTGCTTTTGGCAAGATTGACATTTTTATTATGTTGATCCTACCAATCCAAGAGCATGAGAGATCTTTCCATTTTCTGGTATCCTCTTTGATTTCTTTCTTTAAAGACTCAAAGCTCTTGATATACAATTCTTTCACTTCCTTGGTTAACATTATCCCCAGATATTTGATGCTGTTTATGGCTATTGTAAAGGGTGAGGTTTCTCCGATTTCCTTCTCAGTCACTTCATCATCTGTATATAATAGGGCCACTGATTTTTTTTTGAGTTTACCTTGTATCCTGCCACATTGCTGAAGGTGTTTATCAGCTCTAGGAGTTCCCTTGTGGAGTTTTTTGGGTCACTAATGTAAACTATCATATCATCTGCAAATAGTGAAAGTTTGACTTCTTCTTTTCCTATTTGTATCCCCTTTATCTCCTTTTGTTGTCTTATTGCTGTAGCAAGAACTTCAAGTACAATATTGAAGAGATATGGAGAGAGTGGACAGCCTTGTCTTGTTCCTGATTTTAGAGGAATTGCTTTGAGTTTCTCTCAATTTAGTTTGATGTTAGCTGTTGGTTTACTGTATATTGCTTTTATTATATTCAGGTATGTTCCTATTATCCCTGATCTGTCTAGGACCTTTATCATGAAGGGGTGCTGGATTTTGGCAAAGGCTTTTCAGCATCTAGTGAGATGATCATGTGGTTTTTCTTTCGCAGTTTGTTTATATGGTGGATTACATTGATAGATTTTCTAATGTTGAACCATCCTGCATTCCTGGGATGAAGCCTACTTGATCATGGTGGATGATTTTTCTGATGTGTTCTTGAATCCGGTTTGCAAGTATTTTATTGAGTATTTTTTCATCGATGTTCATGAGGGAAATTGGTCTATAGTTCTCTTTCTTAGTTGTGTCTTTGTGTGGCTTGGGTATCAAGGTATTTGTAGCCTCTTAAAAAGAGTTTGGCAGTGAGCCTCCTGCTTCTATTGTGTGGAATACTTTGAGGAGTATTGGAATTAGCTCTTCTTTGAATTTCTGGCAGAATTCTGCACTGAAGCTATCTGGGCCTGGGCTTTTTTTGTTTGGGAGACTTTTGATGACTGCTTCTATTTCATTAGGGGTTATAGGTCTGTTTAGATTGTTTATCTGTTCTTGATTTAGTTTTGGCAAGTTATACCTATCCAGGAAATTGTCCATTTCCTTTAAATTTTCAAATTTTGTGGAGTACAAATTTTCAAAGTATGCCCTGATGATTCTCTGGATTTCCTCAGAGTCCGTTGTTATGTCCCCTTTTTCATTTCTGATTTTGTTAATTAGCATGCTCTCTCTCTGTCTTTTGGTTAGTTTGGACAGAGGTTTGTCTATTTTGTTGATTTTATCAAAGAACCAACTCTTTGTTTCATTGATTCTTCTCAGTGTTTTTCTGGTTTCTACTTGATTGATTTCAGCCCTCAATTTGATTATTTCCTGGCGTCTTTTCCTCTTGGGTGACTTTGTTTCTTTTTGTTCTAGAACATTCAGCTGTGCTATTAATTCTCTAGTATGACTGTTCTCCCGTTTCGTCATGTGGGAACTTAGTACTACAAACTTTCCTCTCAGCACTGCTTTTAAAGTGCCCCATAAGTTTGTGTATGTTGTGTCTTCATTCTCATTGAATTCGAGGAAGTCTTTAATTTCTTTTTTTTATTTCTTCCTTTACCCAGGGATGGTGCAATTGTTCATTGTTCAATTTCCATGAGTTTGTAGGGTTTCTGCGATTTGTGTTATTGTTGAATTCTAATTTTAATGCATGGTGGTCTGATAAGATACAGGGGGGTTATTCCAATTTTTTGTATCTGTGGAGATTTGCTCTGTTTCCTATTATGTGGTCAATTTTAGAGAAGGTTCCATGTGGTGCCGAGAAGAAGGCATATCCCTTTGTATTTGGGTGGAATGTTCTATAGATGTCTGTTAAACCCAGTTGGGTCATAACTTCTATTAGTTGTTTTTTTCTTTGTTAAGTTTCTGTCTGGAGGTCCTGTCTAGCGGTGAGAGCAGAGTGTTGAAGTCTCCTACTATTAGTGTGTGAGATTTTATTATGTGCATTTTGAGCTTTAGTAATGTTTCTTTCATGAATGTAGGTGCCTTTGTATTTGGGGCATAGATGTTTAAAATTGAGACTTCATCTTGATGTACTTTTCCTTTGATGAATATGAAGTGTCCTTCTTCATCTCTTTTGATTGATTTTAATTTGAAGTCTAGTTTGTTAGATATTAGGATTGCTACACCCGCTTGTTTCTTGGGACCGTTTGATTGGAAGATCTTTTCCCAACCCTTTACTCTGCGATAACGTCTGTCTTTGATGTTGAGATGTGTTTCTTGTATGCAGCAGAAGGAAGAGTTCTGTCTTTGTATCCATTCTGCTAGTCTGTGTCTTTTTATAGGCAAGTTGAGGCTGTTGACATTGAGGGATATTAATGACCATTGATTGATGATTCTTGTTTGTGCTTGATTTATTGTTAGTGAAGTTATTTTGTGTAGTTTCTCCTCCCTTTTTCTTTTGGTGTTTTGTAAAGTGGGATTATATATTGCCTGTGTCTTTGTGAGTGTAGTTATCTTCCTTGGATCTAGGTCTTCCTTCTAGCACTTTCTGTAGAGCTGAATTCATGGATACGTATTGTTTAAATCTGGCTTTGCCATGGAATATTTTGTTTTCTCCATCTATGGTAATTGAGAGCTTTGCTGGATATAGTAGTCTGGGCTGACATCCTTGTTCCCTTAACGTTTATTGGACATCTACCCAGGATCTTCTGGCTTTCATCGTTTCCATTGAGAAGTCAGGTGTAATTCGGATAGGTCTGCCTTGATATGCTACTTGGCCTTTTTCTTTAGCTGCTCTTAATATTTTCTCTTTACACTGTAGGTTTGATGTTTTGATTATTATATGGCGAGGTGACTTCTTTTTCTGGTCCAGCCTATTTTGTGTTCTGTAAGATTCTTGTATTTTCATAGGCATATCCTTCTTTAGGTTAGGGAAGTTTTCTTCTATGATTTTGTTGAATATGTTTTCTGTACCTTTAAGTTGAAGTTCTTCACCTTCTTCTATACCTATTATTCTCAGGTTTGGCTTCTTCACGGTGTCCCATATTTCCTGGATATTTTGTGTTAAGGATTTGTTGGTTTTGAGATTTTCTTTGGTTGACGACTCTATATCCTCTAATGAGTCTTCAACACCTGAGATTCTCTCTTCTATCTCTTGTATTCTATTGGTGATACTTGCATCTGTAGTTCCAGACCGTTTACCGAGCTTTTCTATTTCCAGCATCCCTTCATTCTGTGTTTTCTTTATCGTTTCTATTTCAGCTTTCAATCCTTCAACTGTTTGAGCTGTTTCCTTAATTTTCTTGGTTGTTTTTTCTTGGTGCTCTTTAGATTCTTTGAGAGATTTGTTTATTTCTTGAATTTTCCCCCATTTCATGGATTTTTTTGTTTGTTTTTTCTTCTATTTCTTTAAGGGATTTCCTCGTTTCTTCTTTGAGGGTCTCTATCATCTTCATGAAATAATTTTTAAGGTCTGTCTCCTCTGCTTCGTCTATGTAGTGCTTTTCAGGTCTTGCTGGTGTTGGTTCCCTAGATTCTGGTGGAGTCACGTTGGTTTTTCTATTGCTGAGTGAGCTCTTATTCTGTCTTTTTCCCTTCTCTTCTTCCAGTGGGTGCTGGTGGGGTCTTTCTGTCTCCTCTGGTCTCCTTCCTTCCTGAAGCTGAACCTAGGGATGCTGACACTGAAGCTTAAGCTGAAGCTGGGGTTGCCGGAGGTTGGGGCCTGGAAGGGCTGATGTTTCTCTTGAAGCTGGGCTCGCCGAGGTTGGGGGCTTGGAAGGGCTGATGTCTTTCCTGTGTGGGCGGGTCTTCTGGATGCCAGGAGAGGCCCTGGAAGATGGAGGGGATGGGTTTTGGGCAGGGGATCCCCGCAGGAGACCCAATCTCACCTGAAGCTGGGCTCCTAGATTTAGTCTCTTTAGCATGCTTACAGTAATAGGATTCCTGTGGATTTTTCAGAGAAAATAATATTATTGTCTTTTGGTTATTTGTTTTATCATTTGTTCTTTTCTGCCTTAAGTTTTTGCTGGCTTACTCTACTGGACATGATGGGTCTTCCCACCTCCTGTGGTTTATTTATTTGTCTCATGAAATTTCCTCTTTCCTATACTTTCATGATTCAAACGATCTTTCTTCTTCCTCTTTAAATTGTGTTCCTCGTTTTCTGTCATGCTCACTTTTTTTTCCTTGTGTGTGTGAATGCATTATTGCCTTTAATTTGTCCTGCATCCCTAATACTACTTTTTGTTAGGTTTTTCCATTCATGTTACCTTCCAACACTTTTTATAAATTTTATTATTAGTGAAATGGAGGGAGGACAATTCTAGGTGTTGTTTCTCTCCTTTCACCTTTATAAGGACTTATGTCAGTTATTTTGGCAACTGGACATAAACTTTTGGAAGAAGGATCCTCAATGGAGAAAACTCTTCCATCTGATTGTCCTATAGGCAAGTCTAGGAGGCATTTTATAATTATAAATTATTGATGTGAGAGGATTCAGGCAATTGTTGGTGGTGCCATCCCTGGGCAGGTGGTCCCCTGAGGCATAGGGAAGCAGGCTATGCATGGAGAGAACCAAATAAGCAGCACACCTCTATGGCCTCTTCAGTTCCCGACTCCAGGTTCCTGACTTGAGTTCCTGCTTTAAGCCTCCTTAATTATGTACCATAACTTCTAAATTGAATAACTGTAATGTCCAGTTTCATGTCATCTTGGCACAGCTAGCATTATTTCTGAAGAGGGTAATTCAGTTGAGAAAATGTCTCCACCAGATTGTTCTGTGAGGAAGCCAGGGTTACATTTTCTTTATGATTGATGTGGAAGGTTTCCAGCTCACTGCGAGCAATGCCATCCTGGTGGTCCTGGGTTCTATAAGAAACCAGAATGAACAAACCAGTAAGCAAGTAAGTAAGCAACCAGTAAGCAAACTACTCCATGGATTCTCTACCAGTAACCTGTCTCTAGGTTCTGCTCTAGTTTAGTTCCTGTCCTGACTTCCCTTAGGAACTATACACTGAAATTAACTCTTTCTTCTCCAACATGTTTTTGGTTATGGCATTTTAAATTAGCAATAGAATCCCTATCCAAGACAAGCTCTTTCTTTCTCAAATTGCTTTGGTCATTGTGTGTTGCCAATATAGTTGGTGCATGAACCTGGGAGAGTGGAACCTAAAACCTAGGTAAAGTACAGTCTTATGCAATAGCAAACTTTATTCAGAGTACCAGACAATATTTATATTCTGGTGATCTTCTGAGGGGTAAGAAATGTCACATGAATTTAGGCTGATTACAGTGATGAGAATCACCTGTGCTTGGAAACACTACCTAAATAATAATGAAGTAAACCCACTCCTATTTACTGCACCTGTCAGGGGCATGAAAACATTTCAAGAAAGCCCCATGTTATGTGGGATCATCTTGTTTTCTAGGAGTTTTCTCACGAGCTCTCAGAATATTCCTCATACAGCTTCATTCATGGACTCCTGCTCACTTAGAAAGTATCTTTACCCACTGAACCATCTCACTAAGGCCTCCAGTGATTTTATTTGACTGATTTCCAGCATTTCAGTTCAGTTCTTTAAGAATTTCTATTTCCTTGTTCAATTTTCTCTATGTTTTTAAATTTCTCTTTCATATTGATGACTTTTATCTACTTTGTTGATTTTCTAATTAGGACCTGGATTGGTTTCTTTGCATCATTACTGCATATTCTGGTCATTGATGTTATAATTGATTCTTTTCAAAAATGGAAGGCTGAGGTCTTTTTGCTAGCATATCAGCCATTTCATTATGTTTGGTACCAGAATTCAGACTTTGTGAGTGTGTAGATATGTCAGAGAAATCCATTTTTTATTTTTGTACTTGCAGAAGTTGGAAATTCTTTAATTCTTGTGTTTTCTTCATCTGTTGTGGTGGATGTATACTTCAGTTTTTACTTTTTTCCACTTGTTTTGTTTGTTGTATTTTATATAGTATTCTGGTGGATATTCTTCATCTGAATTTATATTCTCCACTTTTGTCTTGTTTTGTTTCTCCAGACAGAGTTTTACTGTGTAGCCTTTCTGATCAGGTTGACCTCAAACTCACAGAAATCGACCTACCTCTGCCTTTGGAATCCTGAGGTTAAAGGCATGTGCCACCACCGCCTGTATTCCCCACTTTCATATTTAAGGGAGAAGTCAACTTCCATAGCAGAAGCAGTAGTTTAATCCAAATGTTAATATGCATGTTCATTTATGTACGACACTGTGATTGAGGAATTAGTTTATTTTGACACTGCATGTTTCTTTCCAAAGTGTAAAAGATGTTCTTTTCCAGCTTTATGCCTGCTGATGTCCCACAGTTCTTGCTCTCTGTCCTGATTGTGGTTCCTACAGCACCCATTATGGGGAGCAGCAGAAAATGAGTGAGTAAAACCCTCAGTTAATGCATAAGGTTGACATGGGTATGGCCATGCCAAGGACTTCAAGGCCTTTGACTTATAGGAAACTGGCAAAGCTGATCCTCACATGGGTCAGGATCAGAAAGGCAAAGCCTTCCTCTCTCCAAGTACTGGTGTTTAGAGACAGATGGTCAGTGTGGGCCAAAGCTACCAATAGGAACTTCTTCCTCTCAGATACTTACAGCCTGATGCTGCTCACTTACAGAGACTTCTTACCAATATTAACAAACCCCTTCCCCTCTGCTGTATAAAATTAACATGCTAAGTTTCCAGATCTTAGTGGTAATAGCTATGGCTCCATCCGAGTGAATACTTCACATGAACCCAGCTTTTCTGTTTGTGTGTCTGTCCTTTCTTCAATTCCTGCTCAAGGTTCTCAGACCCAAGGTGCTGCAGGTAACAGTAACCCATGGAGACTACCATTAACCCTAAGTGGAATTTACCAGTTTTGATGCACTATTTATAATTATAATTATAACTGGTATGTAGAAACTCTAAAATAGTTTATTAAATACTTCAGGAAAGAGTTGGTAGTAACAAAAGGAAAATGGTTATACATCTTATGTTAATAATGAATACTGATGCTATATAATACCACTGCTGTTTGATTCTTCAAAATCTCCATGTCCCAATAAATACTGCTCCAGGTAGACTTTCAGTTTATAATAAAAAGAAAACTATCATAATATTTGTATATGCCCCCAAATTAGCAACATTTCATCAATATTACCTTCATACTAAATATAAAATTCACTTACCAAGATAACATCATGCAATGAATCTTAACATAAATCAAGGCTGCATAGATATTGTACAGTGAGAGTGGGACCATGTCTCTGCAGGAAACTCTAGGAAATGGCTCTCTGGATGCTTCCTGCAAGCTATGACAGCCATAATGATCATCTCGTGATGACCTAGGGTCTGGCCAACTGACACTGAATGGCTAGCTTTAGTATCTTGTCTATAACATGCTTTACCTAGTAGGAAATACTTGACCAAGACTAAAAGTAAAAGTAACTAGATGAAAAGATATCAGAAGATGAAAAGATCTCCCATGCTCATGCATCAGCAGAATTAGCATAGTTAAAAAAAGGCCATCCTATCAAAAGCAATCTACAAATTCAACACAATCCCCATCATAATTCCAACACAACTCTTTACAAACCTTGAAAATACTCAACATCATATGGGAAAACAAAAAATATAGGATAGCTAATAAATTTCATGCAATAAAAGAACTTCCAGCGGTATCACCATCCCTGATTTCCAACTGTTCTACAGAGACATAGCAATAAAAACCTTATGTATTGGCATAAAAAAAGACACATTGATCAGTGGAACTGAACTAAAGACCCAGACCTAAACCCAAAGTTCCTATGGACACCTGTTTTTCAATAAAGAAGCCAGAAATATACAATAGAAAAAAGAAAGCATCTTTAACAATTGGTGCTGGTCCAACTTGATGTTAATATAAAAGAGAATACATACATACGTACGTACGTACGTACGTACGTACGTACATACATGCATACATACTAACCTGCACAAACTCAAGTCCAAGGGGAAGAAAGACCTCAACATAAAACCAGATACAGTGAATCTAATATAAGACAAAGTGGGGATTATCTTGAACACATTGGCACAGGAGACTACTTCTGGAACAGAACAGCACAGGGACAAAGATCAACAAATGATAAATGGAACTTCATGAAAATGAAAATCTTCTAAAAGTCAAAGGACACCACCAATAACACAAAATTACAGCCCTCAGAATGGGAAAAGATTTTCACCAACTCCACATCTGAGAGAGGTCTGATATCCAAAATATATAAAGAACTCAAGAAACTAGACATCAACAAACAAAAGAATCCAATTTAAAAAATTGATCTAAGCAGTGAATTCTCAACAGAGGAAACCAAAATAACTGAGAACAATTAAAGAAATTTCAACATCCTTAGCCATCAGGGAAATGCAAATCAAAACAACTCTGAGATACAATATTACGCCTGTCAGAATGGCTAAGATCAAAAACACAAGGGATAACTCATGCTGAGGAGGATTTGGTTCAAGGTGAATACCCCTCCATTTCCAGAGGGAATGCAAACTTGTACAACCTCTTTGAAATCAATAAGGGTGGTTTCTCAGAAAACTGGAAATAGACCTACCTCGAGATGCAGCTATACCACTCCTGGACACAAACCCAGAGGAGGCTCCATCCCATCAAAAGAACACCTGCTCAACTATGTTCATAGACTCCTTATTCATAATAGCCAGAAACTGGAAACAACCTAGATGTCCCATAACAGAAAAATTGGTAAAGAAAATGTGGTACATTTACACAATGGGATATTACTTAGTTGTGAAAAACGATGACACTGTGAAATTTGCAGGCAAGTAGATGGAACTAGAAAAAAGTCATCCTAGGTGAGGTACCAGACCCAGAAAGACAACCATGGTGTGTATTCACTTACTTATAAGTGGATTGCAGCTATAAAGTAAAAGATAATCATACTATGGTCCACAGAGTCAGAAAGGCTAAGTAACAAGGAGGGATTATGGTGGGACACAAGGATTACCCCTGGAAAGGAGCAATAGAATAGATGCTGCGGATGCACTTGGGACAGGTGGGACTTGGAGCAGGAGATATCAAGTAGGGGAAGGGAAGGAGAAAGTACTAGGAGAAATAATTGGAATTGGAGGGCATTTAAGGGGTGAGGGTGATGTGGAAACCTAGTGCAATGGAAACTCCATGGAACCTATGAAAACAACCCTAGCAAAAGCCCCTAGTAATGAGGGACACAGAGCCCAAACTGGCCATCTTCTGAAAACAGGCAAGGTCTCAAGGTCTCAAGCTGGTGGACTGGGACACCAACCCAGCCACAAAACCTTCAACCTACAGCTTGGCTTGCCTGCAGAGTATGCTGGAACCAGAGCCTAGCAGAATCCTCATCAGAAAGACTTAATTCAACAGCTGATGAGAGCTGATTCAGAGTCACATAGTCAAACAGTAGACAGAGCTTAGGGACTCCTGAAAAGGAGGGGGTGGAAGGATCAGAGGAGCCAGAGGAGACAGGGACACCACGAGAATAGGGCCCACAGAATCAACTGACTGGGACTCATGGGGCTTGCAGAAATCAGGGAGCCTGTAGGGGCCTGACCTAGATCCTCTACATATATGTTATGGCAGAGTAGTTTGTTGTTCTTATGATATTTCTAACAGTGGGAGTAGAGACTATCTCTGACTCTTTTACCTACTTGTGGGATCCTTTTCCTCCTACTGGGTCACCTCATCCAGCTTTGATATGATGGTATGTGCCTGATATTATTGCAATATATTATGCCATGTTTGGTTGATGTCCCTGGGAAGCCTGCTTTTTTGGGGGATGAGACAGAGGTGGATCTGGGGGAGAGGAACCTGTGGTCAGGATGTAATATATAAGATAAGAATTTTTAAAGACTCTTAAACAATATCGCAAAAGAAAAAGGTGAATTACATTCCAACGTTTGACATACTAATGATAAGTACTTTATAGACACCTATGCAGCATGTTGCCGTTAGCAAATTCCAACATTACATTCACTGAAGTTGGACATTCTGAAAACTTTAGAAGAACTGCATCATTACCAGATATGATTTGTCACTCTGTCTGCACATAGAGTTCATGTGACCAAAGAATAAAGCAGAGTGGAAAATGGAAGAGGCTGGGCAACCATGCACTTTCCTTAGTCTTTCAATATTTAATCTTGACTCAGCCAGCCTTCAGCATATCTCCATGTTCATAGAGAAGAGACCAACGGAAAGGGCATTTCCTCAAATGCTTAGGGCCTGGCCTCTCCTACTGTGTTGTCTACAAATGGAATTCATCACATAATGTGCACAAAACTCATGTGCTTAATCAGCCAGTATTTACTGCATTTGCCAATGGGAACAACTCTCTGTGGCACTTGTGAAAGTGGGCACCAACAGGTGGCTGTTTCATACCTAAGCCTTTTCTGACAAGCACATACCATTTATTTAGAAGAATATATACTTTTGAATTTAATATCTTCCAAAAATAAACATTGACAAAATTGATTGCTTGTACAATTGCCTCTAAAACACAATTTCTTTATTTAAATTAAAAACAATCATATTTTCCATACCAATCCCAGTTCCCTCTCCCTCCTGTCCCTCCATACCCCCCACCAACTCCCATCCCACCCCCTTCCATTCCCCAGAAAGGGTGAGGCATCCCACGAGGTTTCATCAAAGTCTGACATGTCATTTGGAGCATGGTCTAGGCCCATCCCCATGTATCTAGGCTGAGAGAGTATTCCTCCATAGGGAATGGGCTCCCAAAGTCTGTGCACTAGGGATAAATACTGGTTCCACTGCCAGAGGTCCCATAGACTGCCCTGACCTCCAAACTGACACCTATATTCAAGGGACCTTGTTCAGTTTTACGCTGGTTCCCCAGCTGTCAGACTGGGGTCCATGTGCTCCTACTTACTCAGGTCAGCTGTTTCTGATTAAACACAATTTCTAACAAGTCTGTGTTTTTAAAGTTAGGTTACCCAGAATAGATAAGGTTACTGTCTTTGTTCTTGAACTTTAAGAAATCAGACTATATAGAAAAATGTCACACAATTCAACTTTAGAATGCTATTAACGTTGAATTTGAATAACAAAATACAAGTGAAAATGTCATTCTTCCCCCTCTATTTGTTTAGGTAAATAGGTTATTAAAATATTTATTGCAAAAATACAGGTAATAAAATAAATGGACATATTTGTTAACTACTTAAATATGAAAGTCTAGACAATGCACAACTGGAGCTAACACACAGTGTGCCCTCAGATTTTGGCCAGATATCTGTTTGACCCTAGATCCAGACACATTTGTCTGAGATCAAGACTATTGAAATGAAGGTTAAATCAGACATCTCAAAGATAACATTAAAGACAAGCAACTGAATCTATCTGGAAACAACATAAAATCTGTGCGGCAAGATTTATGGGGAGCTCATTAAAATGTTAACAAATGAATGTACATTAAAAATGCATTTTCAGAAAATAAGGTAACCAGAACACTGGAAAAAAACTACTCAGCCACACACAGCTTATTATTCAAACATAAGTTACAAATTACAGACATCCTGGGACATAGAGAACAATCAGAAAGGACTTATGAGTCAGTGTCATATTACATATTACAAAAGGGAAGGCAGACAAGGGAAGAAAATGAGCTTCCATTTTATTTTTATCTTCTCAGTTACAAAGCTATTTTGCCCAAGATTAATAAACAAAAGTTAAACAAAAGCTAATTTACTTGCATGAATGCATTCTATAAATTAATAAAAACTGAGTATGTTCAAATTTTTCAACCACTAGTACTGTAAGACTATACAAATTAAAGGAATACACATTTAATCAAGTTCCTACTTGGAACCAACTATAACCTGGAGACATTATCATCAGTATAGCCATTGGAAATCCATCTAATCCAGGTCAGGTGCAGCATCCCATTGATGTAGTGTGACTGTGAGATGTCCTCTCCAGACTCAGTGTTTGAACACTGGGCCCCAGGTGGAGATGTGATGATCCATTACATGTGGAATCATTAAGAGGTGAGGGCTGGTTGGTGGAAGTATGGCACTAGGAGAAGATCTGGGAGGTAATACCTGCTTCTGGTATTAGCCTCAATCCTCTGCTTTCTATATAGCTAAGATGCTGCATGAGAATTTCCCACAGACACAGGTTTTAGATGCTCTACCTGCTATGCCATCCCTGCCACAAGGGACTGTTTCTCCTTAGACAGTGAGCCAGAATAAGCCTTTTCTGACAAGTTGCATTTTGTCACAGAATGAGAAAAGTAACTAGCACTCCATAGTTTCTCTTTCCAGGCTTGATGGCTCTCAGCCTTTCCTTCAAAATTTGCCCGCATTTGGTTTTTCTCAGCCTTCTCAGGAAAACACTGCCTTTGGCCAGCCTGTTAACACATCATGAAAAGGCTGAACTGAGATGAGTGCATCTGGACTGCAGAGGGAGTCTAGACACACACAACTCTGAAACCTTGGTATCTCTACTTCCTTAGGAAAATCAGGATCCTCATATTGCTATTTGGACCAAATCAAGTCAAATACTGCAGAAGGGTTTTGAAAGGATAAAATATTATACAGAAGTTTCATTATTACGGTTTTGTTACTATAAAATCCTCAGTTTAATTCCCTCCCCAGTCTTCTGAGGGAGATAATTGAAAGATCTGGGGATGCACCTCAGTGGTAGCATACATACAAAGTATACTCTGGTTCCTAGATTTCATCATCTGCACCAAAAGCAAAGCAAAGTAACAGAACAATGGGAAGGTATCCAATAATTCTCTAACCACTTGGATTTATTCATGATAAATATGTGTCCTAAAAACAAGCCAAGTTCTCTACTTAAGTGCTTCAAAAAACATTAAAATATCAAATAATAGTCAGCATAAAACAATCTAGATAGTCTCAAATATTCTAGATGCAAACCTGTAGTTTGGGGATTATAATTGTTATAATATAGCATTTTTGAAATATAAGGTGATTATTGGTAGAATTTGAGTTTTTACGTGGGGAGTTTTCTTGGGGGAGGGGAGTAGGAAAAGGGAAGGGAGAGAGAAGAGAGTGAAAGAGACAGAGACAAGGAAAGAAAGAGAAAGGTCTGCCTGCTCCTTCAGAGGAACAGTGGGAAAGAGCAGAATTTGAGTTTTAGGAAAGCTCACATATTTCTCCTTCCAAATGGATGTTTTATTAAAGTCTTTAAACAGAAAATAGTATTTTCCCTTAAAAAGTAAGTTTTATTAATAATTTCTACTGGTAATCCCAACACTGAGGGAGAAGGAGCACTGGGCAGGAGTTTGGACAAGCCTAAGATATGTAGTAGAATTGTTACATAACTTGGGTTACGACTTTACAATTAAATTTTATGGAATATGCCCAAAGGAACACAAAACTTCTCCTGATTTTTTTGGCAGCAATCAAGGCAAACAGCCTTCTTCCTCAATTCAGACAGCTCGTGGAGCTTTTATCCATCATCCTATCCTCTTTCCCAATTGACAAAGCAGACTTCAAATTGTTTCGCCTTTTTCACAGCTGATATTGTTCCAAGGATTGAATGCCAAATGGCAAGGTAATTGTATCACATACACAATACCTAAGTTTCTAACACAGATATCACTGTGTTTAAAATAGTCTTTCTTTATGCCCAGCTTTTACTTGAAATTTTTACTTCTGCTCATTTGTTCCTTGTATTTCAGCACTCTGTGAAGAAAACTGATGCTTGGCTCTGCCAGTTTAGAGAAAATAGCTTTGTTCTACAGAGTGCATTGAATTTTCTGGCTAATTGCCCTATCAAAACAGACAGCAATTTAGTAATATTACAAGTTCCCTCTCTATTCTACAACTCTATCTCTTATTCACCTGCTCTCCCGGGGTGGTGCTGAAGACAGTCACGAGCACTACAAATCCCACTTTTCAGACCAAGTTCCCTATTATCTTTCATGTGAATGAAAGCACTTTGCCAATGCTAATTTATTGTTCTCCTCCTAAAATGGCAAACAAGCTCCTTGGCTCATGGAATTAATCATCAAATATCAAAGAAACTAGCACTTCTGAGAAACACACTGTTTTTGCTCAAATAAAAGGAGCTTTAGTCAACACTGCTGCATGTGACTTCCTGTACTAAATAACTGAAAACAGGATTCTAGTAATTTGACAGTGGAGAAGAGAGTGGGCTTCAAGATAAGAGTAACAGAAATAAATAGTCTCACATTGATAAACAAAACAAGGTCATGGCTTATAACAAATTCTTGTGATTGTAGCCATGCTCCTGCCTCTCTGCCACAAGGGAGGCTGACTACCTAGGAGCAGGACCGTGTATAGGGCACAGCACATACAAGCATCAGTAAACATTGAATAAGAGAATCATTTTCTGAATGCATACTTTTATGAGACACCAGATGTACTTTGGAGATATTAAATTGTGGTGGAATCCAGCAAGGGAGAATGTGTAACAGTGTCTTTCCAGATTACCTATCTCTTCTCCTCCACCCCATCTCCCATGAAGCAGCTCAAATCCAGCTTCATAAATGGCATAATCATCCCAGAGTTTGGATAAAATTGAAGATATCACTTCAACTGCTCTAAACAGGACTTCTTCCACATGGATTTTTTAAATGAGATATGGAAATACTGCAATATCCCTTTCTGTTTGACATAAGTAATTAAAAGAACTTTCCTAAAATAAAAATTAATAAAGTCAGATTTAAATTCTGTTGTCTAACTAGTGATGCATTTGATTGGCAGGGTACTTACTTAGTATGTGTGAGGGTTTGGGTCTGATCACTAATACCACACATGGAAAAAAAGATAAGTTCTATCACCCCTATTCTGTAAGAACTTTGAGTGGAATCACACAGGAAGGATTGGTGTGTGCTAAGATGCAATTTAGCTATAAAATTGGCAAGTTGTCTGAGCTTTGGGGCCTCAACTCTACATGTGTTAAAGATATGCTATAGTTTCTGAAGCACTTAATCTGTTGAAATCCCCTTACAATAAGAGGGGGTGACATTAAAAGGGTGGGTATCCCCAGAGTAGAATCTGCTTCCTGGTTACAGATGACCAGACCGGCCATTCTGCTACCTCAGTTTTTACAAGATACCATGTCTACTAACTCATTTCCAGTCCCCACTCACCATCACTCTTCTCTAAGCTGAGCTGCTACCAATTTCTTGCTCTCCTTTCCTTTATCACTGCATTAATTGTTCTGGACATAGAAAAAGTCAAGAAAACCTATATCCATACTATCTCAACAACATAAAGACTTTCCAGTAAAAGAAATGTAACAAATCAACTCCATTCAAACAAAAGCTAAGAGTCAGTTCCAGTGCTAGTATGAACTAGCACAAAAGCTCTGGAGGTCACACAAGGAAGAATGTGTTCTCAATTATGCCATCCATGCTAGCTAATGGAGTCTGCAGACACTTAGTTCCTCTCCTCCCATGGACACTGGAAGGTAGGATAAAATCTTTTTTTTTACCACATGATTACTTTTATTTTAAAACCTTTTCTCAATTACATAACAATCCCAGTTTCCACTCTCTTGCCTCCTTCCACTCTCCCTACCTTTCCCCCACCAGGCCCTAACCACTCCTCAGAGAGGGTAAGGCCTCCCATGGGGAGTCAAGGAAGTATGGCATATCTCTTTGAGTCAAGACCAAGGCCCTCGCCCCTATATCTAGGCTGAGCAATGTATCCCTCCAAAGAGAATGGGCTCCACAAAGCCAATTTAAGCATTAGGAATAAATCCTGGTCCCACTGCCAGTGGCCCCACAGACAGCTCAAGTCACATAACTGTCACCCACATCCAGAAGGCCAGTTCAGTCCCATGAAGGCTCCCCATCTGTCAGTCCAGAGTCAGTGAGCTCCCACTAGCACAAGTCAGCTGTCTCTGTGGGTATCCCCAAAATAGTCTTGAACACCGTGCTCATATTACAACTTCTCCCTCTCTTCATCCAACTCTGGGAGCTTGGTTCAGTGCTTAGCTATGGATCGCAGAACCTGTCTTCATCAGTTGCTGCATGAAGGTTCTATGAGGATACTTCAGGTAGTCATCAATTTGATTACAGGGGAAGGCCAGTTCAGGTACCCTCTCCACTAATGCATAGATAAGGTCTTAATTGGGGACCTCTGGGAATTTCCTTAGTGCTAGGTTTTTCACTAGCCCCATAATGATCCCCTCAATCAAGATACATCTTTCCTTGCTCTCCCTCTCCATCCTTTCACTGTCTCCAACATCCGGTTTCCTCGTGTTATCCTCCCTCCTCTCCTCCCCTTCTCTCCAATTCTACATCCCCCCTACTATGCTCCAAATTTCTCAGGAGATCTTATCTATTACCCTTTCCCAGAGGGATCCATGTATGATTCTCTTAGGGTTCTCATTGTTACCTTGTTACCTAGCTTCCGTGGTTTTGGTCTATAGGCTGGTTATCCTTTGCTTTACATCTACTATCCACTTATGAGCGAGTACTTACTATGTTTGTTTTTCTGGGTCTGGGTTACCTCACTCCAGATGGGTTTTTATAGTTCCATTATTTGCCTGAAAATTTCATGATGCCATTATTTTACTGCTGAGTAGTACTCCATTGTGTAAACGCACCACATTTTCTTTATCTACTCTGCAGTTAAGGTGCATCTAGGTTATTTCCAGATTCTAGCTAATATGAATAATGCTGCTATGAACACAGTTGAGCTAATCTGTTTGTATGAGAGTGAATCTTTTGGGTATATTCCCAAGAGTTGTATTGCTGGATCTTGAGGTAGATTGATTTTCAATTTTCTGAGAAACAGACATATTGATTTCCGAAGTGGTTGTACAAGTTTACACTCTGACCAGCAAGTGTTTGCCTTACTCTGCATCCTCTCCAGCATAAACTATCATTGGTGGTTTTGATCTTAGCCATTCTCACGTGAGTAAAATGGTATCTCAATGCGGTGATACAGGAGAAAAGAAGATCTCAGTAGCAGGCATTCGTTCTTCAGACACATTGAGGATAGGAAGACATTCAGTCTCAGGATTCTCCAGCCAGGCTGAGGAGAGGCAGCAGGATCAGCGCATTCAGCCTGAGGTAGTGGTAGGAGCTAGTGGCCTGCTACTTTGCTTTTCTGACCTTCGGCTGAAGTCTGAACCCCAATATCAGTCTCTGGGTCTTTTATTTTTCATGTTACATCCCAGATTCATTTTGATTTTCATTTCCCTGATGGCTAAGGACATTGAGCAATTCCTTAAGTGTCTTTTGTCATTTGAGATTCTTCTATTGAGAATTCTCTGTACCCCATTTTTAATTGAATTATTTGTGTTTTTATGTCTAGTTTCTTGAGTTCTTTCTTTATATATTTTGGAGATCAGCCTTCTGTCAGATACGGGATTGGTGAAGATCTTTTCCCATTCTATAGGCTGCATTTTCTTCCTGACTGTGTCCTTTGCATTACAGAAGCTACTCAGTTTCAGGGGGTCCCATTTATAAATTGGTATTCTCAGTATCTGTGCTACTCATGCTATATTTAGGAAGTGGTGTCTTATGCCTGTAGGGCTTCAGACAATATGCTGGCCTGCCCCTGTCACCTGGCAGAATGCACCTAGGCAGTACTCTGGTCAGCCCAGGGTTCCATGGCTACATAGTCTGCATGAAGGTACCAAAGGACCCCTTTAAAAGAAAGACCCCTGCCCACTTATGCTCTCTTCCCTGCTGTTCCACTGGGGCAGACAGGACTTTCCCTGTCTTCCTCTTCTCTTCTGTCCTCTCTCTGTCTGTGTATCTGTGTCTTTGTGTTTCTTTACCTTGTCTTCTTACCTCCCCTTCCACAAACTTTCAAAATGAGTCACGTCTACAGGACTCTGTTTTCCCCATCCACCTGCCATCCATCACTGGACATGGGTCCACGATCCTTGCAGTCCCAGCCAGGGACCAGGGAACTGCCACCTGTGGTCTCAACCCAGCAAGTGCTACCTACAGTCCCAAGCTTCTCCACCTATTCCTAACAGTATCCATGTGTTCAAGGCTACTTCCCAGTTTCTCTTCTAAGAGGTTCAGTGTGGCTGGATTTATTTGGGAGTTTTTGATCCATTTGTACTTGAATTTTGTGCTTGGCAATATATTTGGATCTGTTTGCATTCTTCTATATGTTGACATCCAGTTATGCCATAACCATTTGTTGAAGATATTTTCTTTTTCCATTACATAATTTTAGCTTCTTTGTAAAATCATGGTTTCCTAGGAGTGTGGATTAATGTCAAGATCTTCCATTCACTGGTCTACCTGTCTGTATTTATGCCAATACCAAGTTCTTTCATTATTATAGCTCTATAATAGAGCTTGAAGTCAGGGATAGTGATGCCTCCTGAAGTTCCTTTATTTTATAGGATTTTTTGGCTATCCTGGGTTTTTTGTTTTTCCATATGCAGATGAGTATTTTTCTTTCAAGGTCTGTATAGAACTACGTTGAGATTTTTATGGCAATTGCATTGAATCTGTAGATTAATTTTGGTAAAATTTCCATTTTTATTAGGTTGAACCTCCTTATCCAAGAGCATGGGAAACTTTTCCATGTTCTGATATCTTCTTAAATATCTTTCTTCAAAGCCTTAAAGTTCTTGTCATACAGCACTTTCACTTCTTTGGTTAGTGTTTACCCCAAGATATGTTATATTATTTGTGCCTGTGCAAAGATGATATTTCTCTGATTTCTTTCTCGGTCCTTTTATCATTTGCATATAGAAGGGCACTGATTTTTTTAGTTGATCTTGTATCCTGCCACATTAATGAAAGTGTTTGTCAGCTGTAGGAGTTCCCTGGTAGAATTTTTGGTGTAATTTATGTATACTATGATATTATCTGCAAATAGTGAAAGTTTGACTTCTTTCCAATTTGTGTTCACTTGATCTCCTTCTGTTGTCTCATTGCTATAGCTAGAACTTAGAGTACTATATTAAATAAATATGGGTAGAGTAGACAACCCTGTCTTGTTCTTGATTTTAGTGGAATCGCTGTGTTTCTCTCTATTTAATTTGATGTTGGGTGTCTGTTGTATATTGCTTTTATTTAGTTTAGATATCTTCCTTGTATAGCTTCTTTCTCCAAGACCTTTATCATAATGGTGTGTTAGATTTTGCCAACGGCTTTTTCAGCATCTAATGAGATGGTCAAATGATTTTTTTCCTTCAGTTTATTTACATGGTGGATTACATTGATAAATTTTCATATGTTGAACCACCCCTGTATCTCTGGGATGAAAAATCATCATGATGGATCATTTTTGATGTGCTCTTGGATTTGATTTGCCAGTATTTTATTGCATCAATGTTCATGAGGGAGACAGGTCTGTGATTCTCTTTCTTAGTTGAGTCTGTGTGATTTGAGTATCAGGGTAACTGTAGCCTCATAAAAAAGTTTGTCAATGTTCCTTCTGTTTCTATTGTATAGAACAGTTTGAGGAGGGTAGGTATTAGCTCTTCTTTGAAGTTTTGGTAGAATTCTGTGCTGAAACAATCTAGCCCTGGACTTTTGTTGGTTGGGAGACTTTTGATGACTGTCTATTTCCCTAGAGGTTATAGGTCTATTTAACTTGTTTATCTGGTCTTAATTTAATTATATTATATGGCACCTATCCAGAAAACTGTCCATTTCTTTTAGATTTTCCAATTTTGTGGAGTAAAGGTTTTCAAAGTATGACCTGATGATTCTCTGGATTTCCTCAGTATCTGTTGTTATGTCTCCCTTTTCATTTCTGATTTTGTTAATTTGGATATTCTTTCTCTGCCTTTTGGTTAGTTTAGATAAGGGTTTGTCTAACTTGCTTATTTTCTCAAAGACCCAGCTTTTTGTTTGATTAATTGTATTGTTTTCTTTGTTTCCATTATATTGGTTTCAGCCCTCAATTTGATTATTTGCTGGTGTGTACTCCTCCTGAGTAAGTCTGCTTCTTTTTGTTTAGAGTTTTCAGGTGTGCTGTTAAGTCTCTAGTGCAAGATTTCTCCATTTCTTCATGTGGGCACTTAGTGCTGTGACCTTCCCTCTTAGCACTGTGTAATAATGTCTGAGTTCTATCTAACAAAAAAACCTTTCTCATTTTGTGCTCTCCTCACACATGTGAGAGTCACAAATTTCATCACAGAGGTCACATGTCATTAAACTGGTTCTCATTGCTTTTAATACTGTACAAGAGGGAAGTGGTGACCTCACTGTCCCCTATAAAGTTCCCTCACCCAAATCTTTATAGTCTGTTCCTGCTTCTTGATGTTTTACTGCAAACCTTTGGTTGCCTATCTGAAGTCCCACAGGCACACTCTTCATTCACCTTCTCTCTATTGTTCAAAATAGAGAAATACAGCCCCCACCTACAAAAGTAACCCCATTCAGAAAACAATAAACATAGCTCTGCATCAAATTGAGGAATACTCATTCTTTAAAATTTGTGTAAACTTAATGAATCATTTTTAGGTAATGGAAAGAATCAGCAACTTGGAATAGTATCATATTCATTTTCTTCACATTTCTGCATATTTAATTTTTTCTTATATATTAAGATCAGAAGGCTATTTTTATTATGCTATCCTAAGTTCCCTCTCATTTCCTGTATGCTTGAAACTTCTAGTTCATGGATGTAGACTTAGAGTACAAACCAGGGTTTTTTTCCAGAAAAATAAAAGTCATTTCAAATATCTGAAAGCCACCTTATAGCCATTTTATAAGAGAATTTGGCTAAAAAGAGCTTAAATAAATAAAAAACTTATATCCTGAAAAATATAGCCAGCAATATCTAAGTTCCCTGGGAAAGTGTTTTATTTGCCAAGAGACAGATATTTCTTATGCTTACAGTGTCTGAAAACACAATGACCACCCTCAAAGAACGATGGCTCCTTCCTGCTCCTGTAGTTAGCGTGACTTGATATCACATGACTCGTGAGGTCTCATCCTCTGCTAACACTGCAGGATTATTAGTAAAACCTTTCTGCCTATGAACCTTTCCTCTGTAACACTTTTTCTAGTCTTATAAAATAATGACCCCCTCTACTCGCAAGAAACCATTTTAGTTCATATTTTCTTTATAAATAATACTCTTGCCCTCCTAATGTCCTTTACTTTTCCCATAGGTAAATTTTTCACCACTCGTTCACCACACCACATATTCCTCTAGCAAGACAGGTCCTGGGATCACTGCCAACGAAACAACAGATGAGAAAAAGAAAACATCTTTTAGGTTATTAAACTTTAAAGCACGAGTGAATTAAAACATAATTTAAGATTAAAAATTAATTGAATATTTATGAAGTGGCGTGATAGAAGAGTTGAAAGGAAACTTAAGGAGGGAAGTGGAGATCCAAAGGAGAAAGAACATGGGTGCCATGCAGACAGAAGGGAAGCCTGGAGGCAGCAAACGGGCCAGCAAGGCGGGGAGAAGGAGAATGAGAGGGGGTGACCAGCGAGTGAGGAAAAACTAATGATATATATACGTGGAACTGTGATAATGAAATCTCTTTCCTTGCATGTTAACCTAGACTTCATAATAATAAAGTTTAAAAAAATAACATGCATTTTTAACACTTTAAAAATAACTGTTACACATCAGAATTTTTAAATAATTTCCCAAAGAATGCTACTTTTTGTCAGATTTTCAACGTGCTAATTGCTCACACAAGGGGACTATATCGAATCAAGCATTTGGAAAATATTGTTTTGCAGTGTAGGCAGTTTTAATTAAAGGACAATTCCTGAGAGCTCATTGTTAATGTGCACACTGTTTGTCTCTCAGAGATCCTCAAAGCAAGATGAGGTAAGAATAGGTAAAACAGGTAAAAAGCTATGTGCTTTTGTGAAGGTAAGGAAAACAGGCTCAAACATATAAAGACAGGTGTGGTCTGGAAAAGACCGTGAGAAACCTGAAGAGCAGAACTCCCTGACTGTGAGATGTGTAAGGAATCTTAAAAGACTGTTTAGCAAGAGCCACTTGTTAACGTTTTTTAATTCATTTTTACCATAGCCCCCCTCCCTTTCCTCCTCATCCTCACACCCACCTCCCTCCCTACCCCTAGCCACCCTTCAGAGAGGATAAGGCCTTCCATGGGGAGTCAACACAGCCTGACATATCAAGTTCAGACAGGACCAAGCCCACTGCATCAGTGCTGAGTATGGTATCCCTCCATAGGGAATGGGCTCCAAAAAGCCAATTCATGTCCCAGGGATAAGTCCTGGCTCCACTTCTAAGGGTCCCATAGAAAGACCACCCCACACAACTGTCACCCACTTTCAGAAGGCCTTGTTAAAAATTTTGATGTGCCCTTCTCTTTTTCCTAACTCCCTCTCTCCTCCCCCCATGCTCCCAATTTGCTCAGGTTGGGGGGGGTGACATGAGGGAGCAGGAAGATTGAGTCAGGGGAAGAATACAGGAGAGCAAGAAAAGAGATATCTTAATAGAGGGAGCCATTATAGGTTTAAAGAGAAATATTCTAGGGAAATATTCAGAGATCTACAAGGATGACCCCAACTAAGAATCTAAGCAATAGTAGAGAGGCTGCTTTAAAGGTCCTTCCCCTATAACGAGATTGATGACTACCTTATCATCAATCCTAGACTCTTCATCCAGTAGCTGATGGAAGCAGAAGCAGAGATTCACACCTAAGCAGTGAGTCGAACTCCTGGAATCCAGTTGCAGAAAGGGAGGAGTAATGAGCAAAGGGGTCAAGAACAGGCAGGGAAAACCCACAGACAGCCGACCAGAACAAGGGGGAGCTCATGGACCCCAGACTGACAACTGGAAAACCAGCATAGGACTAACTGAGGCCCCCTGAACGTGATGTCAGTTATGAGGCCTGGGCAGTCTAAGGGGCCTCTGGTAGTGAATCAGTATTTATTCTTCGTGTAGGAATGGACTTTGAGAGCCCTTTCCACAAGGAGGTATACTCTTTCAGCCTAGACACATGGGGGAGGGCCTAGGTCCTGCTCTAAATGATGTGACAGACTTTGATGATCCACCATGGAAGGCCTCACCCTCCCTGGGGAGGAGAAAGGGGATGAGATGGGAGGTCCGTGGGGGGCATGGGAGGATAGGAGGGAAAGGGAACTGTGATTGATATGTAAAAAGATTGTTTCTAATTTAAATATAAAAAAATAAAATAAAAAGCCAAAAAAATGTTTTTGATGTCACAACTTCCAGAACAAAAGTTTGCAGATGAGGTGAATCAAATGAAAAGATTCACTTGCTCAGTGTTCTGATGACCTCTTGTGGTTCACAGCAAAGTAGCCTCTTTGAACTACTTCTAACATGTCAGGCGGAGAGACATACCTTGGTGTTTCAGTAGCCATATTCCATGGCCCCTAACTTAGCGTTAGGAGTTATTTCTGGAGTGCTTGTTAGGACACTCTTACCTCATATATTTTTGTAGTGGTTCAATTTTTTCAAAACTGAAAAAAGGGGGAAATAACAGCTAAGTGTGATGGCACAGCCTTTAATCCCAGTACGCAAGGTGCCAGGCAGGGCTACATAGTAAAAGTCTGTTTCAAAATAAATAAACCCAAGTAAAACTAACTCAGGCAACTGATTTCTCTGCAACTCACTCACAGAATGGAGAATCTGGGATAAATTAAAAAGAAATGTCCTTCTGTATTTGAAGAAAACAGATACTTCAGGACTGTGAGCATTTGCTTTGGCTTTGTAGTTGTACCCACATAAATATGTATGTTACTACAGAGTGATTTGTTTCTTCTGCTTTTCTCATCAGACTAAGACGTCTTGCCAGACACATAACAAGTCATGCAATGATCTCCCCGAAGGGGCCTGAGCTATCCTGAGGGAAGGCATGAGCTAAATCAGGCCAAGCTTTAATTAATATACAAACAAAACATAATATTTTGCTCAAGTACAGTGGCAATCTTCTCATAGTTCATCGATGTTGTTGGAATGCCAAGATTTCCTTTGGTTTTGTGGCAATAATAATAAACACTACATTTCATTATACACTCATTTATTGATGAACACCTCAGGTGTTTGCAAACCTTGGCTATTTTGAATTGCACCATAATGGACACAGAAGTATAAATATTCTTTTGGAATACTGACATCAATATCTTTAGCTACATATATCCAGCTGTGGGACTGAGAAAACAAACACTGTTTGATTTCACTTATATGTAGAATCTGAAAAACTGAATTAATAGAAACAAGGGTTAGAATTGCCAGGCATGGGGTTTGGAGGGACACAGAGATACTGTTCACTGGGGTCACACTTTTGGTCATAAGGCATGTAAGTTCTGGGGTTCTCATGCATGATGTGATGACTAGTTAACAATAGTGTATTGTATACTTGGCCTAAAAGTATAACAATGGCAGCCTGTGTCTGGACTTCATTTGTTCTACAGAATGTGAATGTGTTGTTGTTTTCTGGTTCAGATAAAAGCGTTTAAATGCTACAACTGGAGAGAAGTCTTAGAAGTTAGGAGCATTTCCTGCTCTTGTAGAGGACTAGGGTTCAGTTCTCTGCATCCACATCAGATGGCTCACAACTGCCTATAATTCTAGCTCTAGGGGATCTGATGTCTCTCCTGGACTACTCAGGTAGCTGCACACACTCAGCAGACATTCATATATATTTATGTATGTGTGTGTGTGTATATATATGTATGTGTGTATGTACATTATACATACATACATATGAATACAACATATATAGGAAAATATATGCATATATATTTAAATACATATAAATATACAGTCACATACATACATGTATAAATCCTTTTTAAGTTTTTAAATACTAAAAGAAAATGTCTGTTTTTCCTGTTTTCATGAGATAGATACCCCTAGCAGAGTAGGCCAAGAAGAGATAGATGGGAGCTCACTGTTAGATGGAATGGTTCCTTGTTAGGCTGACAGTGTATATTTGGTATAGTTTGCCCAACATGTCCCAGAGTCTGATTCAATATTCAGCACTGAAAACAAAGAATGAAAACAGAAAAAATTACCATAGAGATAATGACCTCAATAGCATAAATAATTATATGAATTATAATAATATGAAAAAAACTTTGGTGTTACACATTATTTGTAACCTCCGTCCATTTTAACTACATAAAATGACAACATAGTCATCTTTAGACTTAAGAAAGTTATAGGTAAGCTCATAAGATTCCTGATAAAATATACTCAGGATGTTTACGGATGGAGGAATCGTGGGAGGACTGACCATGGCTATATAATAACCTTGGTCACCCATAAATTGCAGACTTTCAGATGTGAGTGCTGCTTAAAGCTAAGTGTAAGCCTCTGTGGTTCTAAAATCCTACAGCAACATTTACACTGATTGGATCTTTTCTACTCCAAGTCACTGTGGAAATACTGAAAGCCCAGAGAAGTTCTGATTCCTTAACTCTATGTCTGTGAGCACTTAACAAAATACACAGGCAATCCTACCTAAGAAATTCACACTGATGACATTTGTTAGTTTGTGAGCTAAGTATATTGGGGAGACAAGTAGTCCTTTTGGAGTATGGGACTCAGCAATTACGTGCTGACTTTGTTGATAGCCACTGCCTTGCCAGCTGTATTTTCTGAGCTGCCTCATAGCTTTTGACATCTGATCCATTATCTGTGTCTTGTGGAGTCATATCATATGTCTCACAGTAACCACAAGAAAAAAAGAAGAAGAAGAATGCATTATCATTGGCCCAGTTGTGCAAAGGGAGTGTTTTATTGTTGTGTAAATGTAAGGCTCTGATTCTTGACTGGTTAAGAAATGGCTAGCAGTCTTGGCAATTTCAAGACATCATTAATTATTTGTTTAACAAATACACTGCCTCTGCTTTTTTAATGCTTTTGCCAGTTTTATTTTTTGAGACAGAGTTTTACTCTGTAACCCAAGCTGTCCTCAAATTCATGGGAAATCCCCTGCTTCAGTCTTTCAAGTGCTACAACTAAAGTTAGGAGCCATCCACCCAGCGTTTTCCAGAGTTTTAAAAAGGAAACTTGTTCACATTAACAGTCCTCAAACAATGGAATGAATGCAACATAAATAAAGTTCGGATCTGGAAAACATACATTTACACAACATCCTGGTGTTTGAAGTCTCTCATTGACATAACTGTCATGACCTTTACTTGAGAGGAAGAGATGATCAGGACCCCTCCTCTCACCTCCTCTCCTCCTGACACTGAGTTTCTTAGCCCATCTGACTGACTCACTGTTGATGTAAAAATAAGACCCAGGCACTGTGTAGAAAGCTGCTGAAACCGGAGCAAACTAGTCAGTAGCACCCTGACTATCAGCCGAGTGACTGGAACACCCACTCTTTCCCAGACCAGGGCTGGTGTTCTGTGGCTGCCACTTGAGCCTGACCAATATGCGTGAGACTGCAGAACTGTACTTCAATGTGGACCATGGCTACCTGGAGGGCCTTGTTCGAGGATGCAAAGCCGGCCTCCTAACTCAGCAGGACTATGTCAACCTAGTGCAGTGTGAGACCTTGGAAGGTAAGCTGTTCACCTTGCCCCATTAAAAGAAACATATAAACAACAATGGTGTTCTCTGGAAGGGAGAGAAAGGGCTTCAGTCTCCTACTCAGAAGGCCAGAACAGGTTCTTATTCCTGGAATTCATGTGCACAGAATGTGGTTTAAGGACCTTGGATGTGAGGAGAAAAGATATGTATCCATGGATACAGTTTAACAGCTTAACATTCCCTTCCATTATGAATGCAGGTGATAAGCATCACCTGTGACTCTGATGCCCACCCAGAAACCCACAGCTGTTCCCCTGAAGTTCTTTCAGACAGTCTCAAATTCATTAATGTTTCTATAGTTTGAATTCAGATGCTACTCTAATTCCAAGGTTCCTTTGACCTTGATTTGTAATGTCTCAGTAAAGAGCACATTTTAAAGATTTTTAATTTATTCTGATAATAATACTTTAAAAATACTGTTTTTCCTTTGTCATCCTATCTAGTTTTATCCACATAATTATAACCACTATTTGGGAAAGACTGTGTCTGTGGAGAAAGACACAGCTAATAATTTGGGTTTAGAGAGATTTTTGTCTGGCTCCAGTTTTTCAGTATTGATCTGAGAATTGGTTGTGATTTGCCTTTAACTGAAGGGAAGCAAAAGAAGAGCCGGAGTGTGATGAGTTAAAGGTCCTGGCTTTGACCTCTGCTATGTCCAAGTTAGTGACCTAGTACTTAAAAGCCTCTGGGCCTCAAAGTCCTCCCTTGTATGTGGGGAAAGAATTCCTACATAGTTACTATGGAGAAAGAATAGATACATACCCAGTAAATGATAGTTTTCCTTAAATCACATTTTTCTCAAACCTTAACAGAGAATATACATCTGTAACCATTTTTATTATTAAAAACAGCTTTGCTTACTTGTTTTGAGAGACTTCCCAATTATTCTAGAAGGAATAAGTAAGCAATAAGGGGAAAAATTCTTAGAAAAGGAATGAATTAGGTGGCATGAGTGGGGTGGGGGATGAAAGGATGGAGTGGGGGTGGATGACAAATCATATTTTTAAAAAAAAAAGCCTTCTGAAGGTGACTTTTCTAGCTTCCCTGTAAGGCTGACGGGAGCTCAGATCACGGTTGTATAGTTTGACTAGTTACAGCCAGAGTTAAGGGTTCAAGGTGGGATCAACCTTGCCCTGCCCTTTGGTTTACTTTATAAACAGATCTTTCAGATGATAAGTAATTCTATTGACTACAAACAATGTTAAATAATTCCAAATACAGCATATTCAGTTAGGACTTTGGTGACTAGAAAATGTTAATTGCTTATAGAAATGTCTGCATAAATTAAAGTAAAAAAAAAACAGAATACTTGCTTCAGAAAGAAGTCAGCCATTTGGATAAATTCTATTTAGTTTTCAGTAAAGCCTTTACAAGCAGTAAAAACAAATGCTAATTTAAATGCAAGCCACAATTAAGCTGCCTTCTGATACCAAACACTTCCTGCTCACATCAGAGAGAAATTAAGAAGTTGTATCAAAGTCAGAGAAAGATTTCTAAGATATAAAACAAGAGGACACAAATCAAAAATCAAAAGTTACCGCCAGAATGGGGAAAGATGGCTCAGTGATTAAGAGTAAACATTGCTCTTGCACAGGACCTGAACTCACTTCCCAGCACCCGCACTGGGCAGACAATTCACAGCCGTCTAATAACACCAGCTATATGGGCATCTGGTGCCTTAGGCTTCCAAAGGCACCCCCATCCACATGCACATGCATGCCCCTCACACATACATGTAGACATAATTAAAAATGAAGTAAATCTGTCTGTTTATATTTTACCTTGGGTATTTTAACCAAAAGATTCTATTGAAAAAGGAAATAGAAGAGAAGGAGGAAATGTATATAGCATGTTTCTGGTCTAGAATAGTCACCTATATGAATTTAGTACCTTTATAATCAAAGCAAGTTTTGAGATCCTTTTGGAGACCTCAGGAACAACACTTCTTGGAAAACTGTCCATGTGCCCACACATAACTTCACAAACAACTCAAAGGTGTAATGGACCACCTGAAGGTACCCTTATATCCTAATTAGGAAATCCCACCCAATACATCGTTGCTTTATTATCATTATGCCTCATGATTTTTCTTTCTTCTCAATATGAATTTTTCAATTATTCAATTCCAAGATATCTGTCTACAGACTCAGAACTCAGAATGGTGGGCTGACCCAATAGAACCTCATGTCAGCTTATAGGGACTGCCTCCAGCCATACATGAATCTGGGTGACAGACTACTACTGGGAGATATCTGAAAATACTATCAAAAAATCAGTAAAAAACATTCAAGTTACCATAGATGCTGAAAAACATTCAGATGAGAGACATTTAAAGAATGTTTAAAATGTATCCTTATGGGTATATGTGTACCACACATATGCAGGTGTCCACAGAGATGAAAAGAGGCCATGGATGCAAGGTTGCATACATGTTGTGGTGAGAACCAACATACAGCCCTTTGCAAGAGCAGCAAGCAAACACAGAAACTCTGAGCCATATCTCTAGCTCCTTAATTAATAACTTTTTCTCTTCTTACACCTGAGGACAGGGAGGCTTAGAATAGCTGTGAGAAACCAAAGGCTACCAACAACAGAAAGTAAGAAATATTGGTGTCTCTTTTTTTACTTAATTTCTACTTAGAGGAGCATAGGGTGTATTGGGAGATATGGCTCAGAGTACTTACCACTTCCCTACCCATGTATGAGGTTCTAAGTAACATCTCCAGCAACACACACACAGAGATCCAAGAATAAAACTGTGCTGTTTTGATGTCAGTCCTATTTTGCTGATAGAAATAACACAGGCTGCCCTAATTAGTCCATTTCTAGGATGATACGAAGTAAACAGCTCTGGAAAGCTATGTATGTGTTGCTTCTGTGAATATGCAGGTAACTTTTGAGCCAATTCAGGGTTAAAAATTCATCAAGGGCATTTGCAGAGATGGAAGTTAGGGACTTCTGTTTACTTTTTCAGAGTATGCACTATGTTAGTTTTGGATAAAGAAGGGAAGCTAAAACTGTTCTGTCACAGTACTATGTTGAAGCAAGTGCATTCTGCAAAAGCTAACTTGGCAAAGATTGGATTTTCTTTCACTTTTTTAAAATCTGTAGTCTTTAAACCTGTCTTGATGTGATAGCAGAGACTGTTTTAGAACCGCTTTCAAAGAAGACATAGCATTTCAAGTAAATTTAGCAGACAGAAAATAACATTGTCCAGAAAAACTTTGGGAAGACTTCATATTCAAGATTGTGCTGGTGTAGGGGTATAACAGAGCAAATGTGGTCAATAACACTCACCCACTCCAAGTGTGACCCTGACTAACCAAAGCACAAACTAGTCATGGGAGTCACAATGAGTCAGTCGTTCCTGGGAACAAAAGAAGGAAGCCTTACTCTTTTTTAAAACAACACACTATCTTCATCAGAATCTCAATTACAAATAATTGTGGAAATATGCTTATTTCTTAGATAGAGACAGCAATAGCTAAAGTTTAGTAATGAATAGGCCTTTTGGAACACAGTAAAAGTATGCACTGACTTTGGGGTGTGGACAATACTCTAGACTGTATTTTCACATTGTTTTCCTTGCCATATATTTTTGGAAAGGAATTCAAGATGCCCACTTTATATTCCTGACAGTTAGGACTCTTTAAAGGGATTTGATCTCTAGTCTTTCCCAATCTGTGCCTTCAAGTGAGAACTAATGCAACCAGCATACTAAAGGCTTTCGGACTAAGTCCTAAGAAGTGAACATGGATAAGATATAGTACCTGCCTTAAAAGGCCTCTTACTATAGAAAATGAAATGGCTAGGCAAATAAGAAATCCTTAAAGAGGGCAGTTGGGCAGAACCCGTCAAAATTCCAACTGCATAAAAATAGTGCCTGGAAATTTCATATCCCATCACATGGGATAGAATAAAAAGAATAGTAAGACTATTAGGTACCTACGTGACTGTCTAGCCCAGGATATCATTGGTAAGGAAAAAAGTCACTAACAATACAAAAATAATTTCTTTTTACATATGAAAGTGAACCAAACTTGAAAGGTAGCATTTGAGGAATTCTTGCAGAGATGGCTTTGGAAGAAGGCTTAAAGCAGGTAAACACTCTGGGCAGTTGGGCAAGCCAGTGACTTAGAGTAAACAAAAGCCAAGTGAATCAGTCTGTCAGTAACATTGCAATAACTGGAGATGAGGCTGGAGTTTAGGTTGGCAAAATGTTGAGGTGCCTTAAAAGTCTGTTTGTGAAGGTCAGAATGCTGACTGTAATACTAGGTGAGAATAAGAGTCATGTCTGAGTCCAGCAACACACTTGCTGGCATGGAGAACATGGACACACAACCTCTCCAGGCTTCAGTTTCTTCATCTATGAAATGGGGATCAATGAAAATCTAAGAGATGACACATATTAAAATCATCTTATTAGCAGTAAAACACCCTATACATCTGTAAACCCTGTTTTAAGTTACTTTTAGTATCAATTGACTCTTATAAGTTACTTTGTAAGAGTAGGACAAGATTGAAACAGTTCTTAGGAAACAGTAAATTTTATGCTAGTAGTTCATTAAAAACAAAGAGCCTAGGAAAATCAATTAATAGATTGACAAAAGAATCTCAGTGTCATATGATCATTCAAAATAAGAAAAGGTAGAAGTGGAAATCAATGAAGAGATGTAGGAGACCCCATTAATTCCAACAGTTGAGAGACTGAGGCAGAAAGCTGTTGAGTTCAAAGTTAGCCTTGCCTACACGTAAAATATCCCAAGACCCTAGAAAGGGAACAAGCAGGAAGCAAAAGAGGAAGAGTTGGAGGGGGAAGAGGGAAGAGAAGAATGGGGGGAGGGAGGAGAGGAGAGAGAAAGAAGAGAAGGGAGGGAGGGAAAGAGGGAGTGGGGGAGGGAGGAAAAGAGCATTTGATATACTAAAGCACCAAAGAGAATTATGAAGTTTAATATGGTGTGAATAATAGTGAGCTAGCAAAATAGATGAAGTACCTGGTTTTATATTAATGACTTTTCTCATAATTGTGAAAAAATATCTGACGTACACAACTTAAGGAAAGAAGGTTTTTCTGTGTCTCACAGCTTAAGGCACAGAAGACACAATGGGTCAGTCTATGTGGCAGGAGCTTGGGTGTGGTCTGTTCCCATTTTAAGGATTGGAAGCAAAGAAATGGCTGTAATTTTCCAGGACTTTGCCCAATGGGCTTGCTACCTAGATTTATCCATTAGACCCTATAACCAAAAAATTCTACAATCTCTCAAACAAGTTCCATCAACTGTGCACCAAGTATTCAAACCCAAGAGCCTGTTGAGGATAGCCCATACTAAAACCATAACAAATATGTATATTAAAATCTAGATAATTATTAAATCTAGTGATGGAACTGAGTATATCAGTTGGAAAATTCCCCACTTAGAGAATAAAAGTCAAAGTTCTTAGAGAATCAAACTGTTTAGGAAGCAGATGAATACACAGAAGAAAAAAATGACATTTTGAGGTAGTTTCTATATACTGCCTCTTCATATACTGAATTTGCCTTTTTTTAAAGCTGTTTATTAAATCAGAGCTATTGTTTATTTGGCCCGTGCCATAGCCTGACTGAATAGACTCTATATTCTTCTCTATGCTTCTCTCTTTGTGTGTATGTATGTGTGCCTGTGTCTGTGTATGTATTTGCACACACATGCATGGTACTGGAGATGATACCCATGGCCTTACTCATGCTATGTAAGTTTTCTATCATTTTCTGGATCATAAAACTGAACTGAGAGAGATCAGCAGGCCTCCTTAAGCTCAGCACTAGCTGAGTTGAAAAATGGGAAGGATCCAATGGCTGAGACAGTACCCTGGATGACAGGTGTGTCTGAAGGTACCTCCTTCGCGAAACTTCAAGAGAGACAAGCTGTTCCTTTTTGTTGTTGTCTTAGAATGTCCCTAGGTAATCCAAGTTGGTCCCAAATTCTTTAGCTTCCCACCTGTGCCTCCAGGGTACTAGGATTACAGACATATTAGCACACCCAACTTTCAATTTTAAATATTAGAAGCAGGTCCAAATAGAAAGCTTCACAAGATAAAATAATTTTCCAAAATATCTGCCAGTCAATGAACAGAAGGTATCTTAGGGTTTCTATGACTGTGAAGAGACACCATGACCATGGCAAGTCTCATAAAGAAAAATTAGGGCTGGCTTACAGTTTCAGAGGTTTAATCCATTATCACCACAGTGGGGCATGGTGATGGAGAAGGAGCTGAGCATTCTACATCTTGATCTGTAGACAGGAGAAGGAAACTGTGTCTCATAGTTTGAGCACGTGAGACCTCAAAGCCCACCCCACAGTGACACACTTCCTTCAACAAGGCCACACCTCCTGACAGTGTCACTCACTATGAGCCGAGCATTCAAACACATGGATCTATGGGGACCATACCAACATAAACCACAACAGAAGGTAATAATGAAGATACTAACTTATTCACTAGCCCCCTGACTTTGGATCATTCCCTTCATGGGGGTAGTTTCCAATTTCAAAAGAAGCATTTTACAATCTGGAAAACATGTATTCAGGCATGCATACACACCTACCACTTTATAAAATAGTCTACCATTCATTAAAATGGCCTAATGGATTTCTTTTCTATTGCTGTTTAGAAACTATTACAGTCATTTACTACATTGGGATACCACAGTCTGCAAAACAGCATATTTCCTTATTTAATAAAGAAAAGACCCCACTACCTCTATTAATAAAATGGTAGTGTGATCTCCCTGCATGTGCTCGGAGGGCAGCTCTCTTGTTTCTTAGTGGCTTGAAAGTCCTGTGTCCTGCTCTTCACAAAAAATATCCCTTAATGAGTCTATTAAAGCCTTTCAGTTCCTATGATAAAGAAGCCTGTTTTTCTGGATATACTTGATTGCAAAGCCTATTGCTGGCCATCTACTGAGATGAGCATTTAGGGAAATGCAAGAGAAAAAAAGTGAACCTGTTTTGAAAAGTGTACAACCCTGATCACTGTGCAAATGTCTAGATGTGGACCACATTGGTGCTGGTGAAGGAAAGGAGTCTCTCACTCCATTTTCCAGGACTCTGGCATTCAAAGATTCCTCCAGAGTCTGAAGCAAAAGAGGTATTTAACTGCAACTTCTCATTGGCAGGGAAAAGGTTTGAAAGTTATTTAGCTTAGAAGAAACATATGTCACTGAGCAAAATATCATGGTTTTGAAAGAAATGCCATCATTTGTGTCGCTTGTGTTGGCAAATAATCTTTGGTAGTGAAAATAGAAACTGCAAAATTACATGAATTTCTGCACTGCCATAATGACAAACAAGGCATGGAATGAAGTGTAATTGCCTAAAACTGAGTTAAGCATGTAATTG
This sequence comes from Mesocricetus auratus, assembly GCF_017639785.1. Taxonomy (NCBI): domain Eukaryota; kingdom Metazoa; phylum Chordata; class Mammalia; order Rodentia; family Cricetidae; genus Mesocricetus; species Mesocricetus auratus. The sequence continues at coordinate 48,891,881 of NW_024429184.1, read as the reverse complement.
ATTCAATAAAGAGTAACTTTGATGCAAAATCTACTTAAAACACTGAAGAATACTCCAATGCCTATATCTTAATCTCTCAAGAACCTAATACCTCTTACCCAGCTATGAAAGGCAACTATTCATAGCTCACAGTGACTCTCTGTGACAACACATGCCTATTTCTTGAGCTCCAATTCTGCTCTCCTATAATCCATTTAAGTGATGCATTAAAACTGATACATATGCTGTACATATTTTGTATGAATTAAGTTTGTTTTTAACTAAGTAAAAATACAAATATTTTTATATTTTATATAAAATAAATATACATATCAGTGGTGTTGCTATTTTTTTAATATATCTATCTCCTTATGATGCATTAATCTTCATTGTTAAGTTGCAGGATTTGGAGTCAGCTAAAAGACATAGGAAATTGTATTTGAGGGAGTTTTCAGAGACTCTTAAGTGAGGAGGGAAGATATATGAGTGAATCACAGGTGAATAAAAGACAGTGGGAGGAATAGGCCATCTGAGTACCAACATCTCTCTGCTTCCTAACTGGAGATGCAGTTTAGGCAGAAGCTTCACCCTCCTGTCCCCATAGCTTCCCGACCACAAGGACTCTATTGCCATCCTAGAACTTTCATCCAGTAGCTGATGGAAGCAGAGGCAGACACCCACAGCTAAACACTGAACTGAATTCTGGAATCCAGTTGCAGAGAGGGAGGAGTGATGAGCAAAGGCGTCAAGACCAGGCTGGAGAAACCCACAGAAGCAGCTGACCTGAACAAGGGGTTGCTCTTGGACCCCAGACTGATAGCTGGGAAACCAGCATAAGACTGTTCCAGACCCCCTGAACAAGGGTATCAGTTAGGAGTTCTGGTTAATCTATGTGGCCTCTGCTAGTGGATCAGTATTTATCCCTAGTTCAGGAATGGACTTTGGGAGGCCACTCCACATAGAAGGATACTCTCTCAGACTAAACACACTGGGGAGGGTCTAGGCCCTGCTCCAAATGATATAATAGACTTTGAAGATCCCTGGGGAGCAGAAAGGGGGTGGGATAGGGGGCTGGTAGGGGGCAGGGGAGGAGGGGAGGGAGAGGGAACTGGGATTGACATGTAAAAGAAGCCTGTTTCTAATTTAAATGGATAAAGGATTTTATGTTTTATTTTATGTACGTGAGTGGTTTGCTTACATATATATATATATATATATATATATATATATATCTGTGCACTGTATGTATACCTGGTGCACACAGAGGTCATTGGAGCCCCTGAAACTAGATTTATGGACAATTGTAAGCCTTCATGTGACTGCTGGGAATTGAATCCTGCTCCTGCAAAAAATCAACAAATGATCTTAGATGCTGAGCTCTCAGCACACCACAGTGAAGAAAGCCCTGAAATTGCATCATGGCTTATTCATATGTTGGTGGGCCAGAAAGCAAAGAAATTAGACCAGAACCAGAGATGGACATCAACTTCAAGACACATTCCCAGTAACCCTCTTCCATTAAATAGGCCTCAATTCTGGTCTCTCCAAACAGAACCACCAGCTGGGGATCCAGGGTCCAGACAGGTTAGCCTTATAAGGAACATCCAAAACATAGCAGGTGCTGTGCCAGAAGTATTAGCAAAGTCTTTTCAACTTCCTATCAGTGGGCTTAAATCATTTCTCAGAAAAATCAAGGCTTCTCAGAGTATGTGATAATGATTGCATTGATGGGTAGCAAATTACAACTCTGAAATGTCTTTGAAGTCAGTTGAACATGGTTTTGAATCCTGGTTTTCTTATGTGATTCTAGAAAGTGAGGTGGGATCAACAGTAGCAAGAGTATGGCACATGCCTTTTGAGGAAGAACAGACTTAATAAAATGAGGTTGGAATTGAGTTCAACTCTCTGCAACACTTAAACAATGGATGATGCTTGACTCTTGGAGTAAAATGCCTTCTAGTTCCAAGACAACCTGCTTCTAACTCCCCCATTTTGGCCCTCAGGACTTCAGCTTTTTTGTCTTAACTAAAAGACACTGGAATTGAGCCATGAGGGCTGCCCATCCCACCCTATGTCTATGTTAGCTATTGCTAGTCTCTTCTTTTCCTCAAGTTGGACAGCGCTTTAGCATTCTCAATTTACTAAAGACTAAAATAGGCCAACAGAAAGCCATCTGTATTAGTGAGGGTTCTATACAGGAAGAGAACTGACGGAATGAGTGTAAATTATAATAGGAACTTCACTAGAATGGCTTACAACCCATAGGGTCTGAGTGGCCCTCTGCATGATGGAAAGATTGACAACCCTGAACTGGGTGCTGTAGCAGTCCCAAAGTAATGCTGAAAGTTGAAAGGATTCCTGAAGAGTCCCCTGGTTCTGAGCTGACAGGATGACAGCAGTGCTGGTCAACAGCGCAACAGAATAGACACACATCATCAGCATAAAGTGAAGGTTGTCCATCAAAGGACACTTTTCCTCAGACCTCTGTGTATCTGGGCCTCCACCAGAAGGTGCAGCTTAGGTTGGGGAGAGCCTTCTTCTCCCCTTGGAAATCATCAGCTCGGGGGACTGTCTCCCAATTGATTCCAGATCCTGTTAACCTGACATTTAAGGTTAATGGCTCTGGTCTAGGGTTTTTCTTTTGTTTGTATTGTTTGTTTGTTTGTTTGCTTGCTTGCTTGCTGGTTCTTAACCTGTGTGGAAATAATACTTTTTCTTGGGTAAGTTGAAATTCTTATGGTGTGTTAAAAATATCAATATTTACACTGACTTTTTCATTTCTTTAGAGATCAGCACTCTACACTTATATAAAATTCAAAGGAGTTAGGGAATATGTCTTCAACTTAAAGTTATCACAAACACCTCTCCAAATTAATTTGACTTGGGGGTTCTTTGCATTTCAGATCTAAAAATTCATCTCCAGACCACTGAGTATGGCAACTTCCTGGCTAATGAAACAAACCCTCTCACTGTTTCCAAAATTGACACAGAAATGAGGAAAAAGCTCTGCAGAGAGTTTGAGTATTTCCGGAATCATTCCTTGGAGCCCCTGAGCACATTTTTCACCTACATGACGTAAGTGAAGCCCTGCTAAACCCCAATGTGATGGATGTGACTCCTAACCATTTTAATTGCAAGAGTGGGCCTAAGTGTCTATGCTAGACCTCATTGTCTGTAATTTTGAATGCATACAGCTTTTAGTGACTGGTAAATTCACAACCTATTTTTGAAATAGAGAAGAATTCATTAATATAAAGCTGATTGTGGAGGTGGTGATAACCTCCATGTACGCGTGTTTTTGTTTTAATGAATACTGAGTGGGGCTAATTCTTGAAGTGTTAAACTGAGGTAACTCTTATGTAACTTTTATATCATTTACAGAGTAGGGAAAGACTCACAAATTTCTGCAAAGGTCATCTCTACCTTTCCTGGTTCCTTTTTCACAGTACAAGTGCCTCCTGTCATAGTTACACATTTTCTTCTTGTCCTTTATCAGTGGTTTCAACCTTTAGATGTGTGTGTGTTCCTCATTCTAAGGCAAATTCCAATGCTTGCACAGTAGTAAATGGCACTTAAAGTATACTAGTGCTCACATGAGCCATTAGAATACCTTTGTAACATTCTAGCTGTCCTAATTAAAAATAAAGAAACAATAGATATGCTGTGTATTATACAGATCAAATTTAATTACAAGGAACAAAGTTATAACTAATAGACCCAAGTTCTACCAAGTGATCAGCACTCAAGCATGCAATGTACTCATAGAAAGATATTAACAATGATGCAAATGCTGGATTGTACAGGTCCTAAAGCAAATAAATGAAAGAAAAGAATAAGACTATGTATAGAACACTGTGTTCAGCAATAGACAGAAATCAAGAAAGTGTCTATGAATCAAATAAAGTGGTCATTGAAATTCATGTAAGAAGGACCTGAGAGAAAACTACGGAGTGTAGAGATAGGTTCTGAGCAACAGGAGAAAGGGTTAAAGCAAATAGGCAGATAACAGAGGAGCCTTCTAAAGGGGCAATTTCAGCCTCTGCCTTTAAGACTGTCTGGTAGCATGACAACAATGATGTTATTGTATTCCCATCCCTTCTTTATCTCTCCGTCATCTATTCTTACATTCTGCAAATATCAACTCTTACCTTGAGTCTAGTTAATAAAGAATGGGACTAAGAGTATCCAAAATATCTGCCAAGCTGAACAAGGCTGAATGGATGCTCGCTGCTGTGCCTGACTTTAGACTGAGGGGGAAATGTGCTAGTTAGAAAGACTTCTCACACTATATCAGATATGTATTTAAATCTTAAAAATTGGCCACTAGTAAATACTTCATAGAAATAGGACCACATCCCAAACTTAATGTGATGCAAATCAATGCAAATGTTCTATCATTGGTGTTGGACAAGACCAGAAATAAAGGGACGCTCAACTATTTGAGATTTCCTACTACATCATGCTGTTGGGAGATCAGCTCTACTTCATGATTAATAAATATTGTCAAGAAAAAAATATGGCTGAGTGTGTTGCTCAGTTTACTTGCTAGCATGGAAAAGTCCCTGGGTTCTGTAACTCATGTTGCATAAAAGGAGAAGGATGAACAGAAGGAGGGAGAGAGGGAGAAAGAGAAGGTGTGGGGGGTGAAAAATTAAGGGGCATGATTATAACTTTCCAAGAGTTCATAAAGACATAAAAATTACCTTCTTCCATGTATCCCTTTGATCCCCAGTTCCTCTCCCCAGTGAAACCACTTCTCAATTTCTTGAGTTTTTTTTCATAAAAACATTTGCACATTTACATGTATATGTGTCTAACAATGCATGCCCTAACACCCTAACCAGCACTCCATATTTCAGGTGTATACAGACAGCACCTTTCTTTCTGGGCCTCTCTCTCTCTCTCTCTCTCTCTCTCTCTCTCTCTCTCTCTCTCTCTCTCTCTCTCTCTCTCTCTCTCTGTGTGTGTGTGTTTCTTACTAATATCCCACGAACATTATTCCCTTTAAATAACCATATAATTCTGTGTTATAAATGTACTATGATTCCATTACCAGTCATCCCTCAACAGGTACCTAAGTTATTTTCACTTCTTTACATTGCAAAAAATAAATTGCAATTAACTAACTTCTGTGAAGACATTTCCTTGCAGTGCATGGGATTAAACTCTGAGATGATGTAGTTGCAAGGAAAGGTAAGTGCTCTGTTAATGAGCCACATCCCCAGCCATCAAAGCAAGTTTGAATTTATTTCTAACTTCAGTTTGTTGCAGCGGAAGTGATAAGTCAAAGATATGTGCTTTTCTTCATTTGTTTTGTTTCGAGACAGGTTCCCCATATCTAAATAAACAGCCTGAGACTCACTGTATGGTCCAGGCTTGCCTTGAACTCATGATCCCCATGCTTCTGGTTAGAAATGTACATTTTAAAATTTGGTAATATTGCTAAACTGAACACAACAAAAGAAACACCAATTTAAACCTCCAAAATAGTACATAAAAAGGCTTGTGTTCTTATACAATTGCCAGCATTTTGTATTTTTTTTAATTTTTGTCAATCTGATAAACTAAAAGCTCTCAACCTCTCTCTTCAATTTCAGTTCCTTATGAGTAAAACTTAATACTCCATAGTTATTTATTGCTAGACTAAATTATGTACCTATTTTTATTAGCGTTTATAGAACTTTTTAATTGATATGCATACTTTGTAAATTAATATAGTAGTCCTTTTAGTAATAATATGACAAAGAGCTATTTTTGTTTGATGCAATTTAATTTTATAATATTTATCATCATTATTGTATGCTTTTGGTGCTGAAGATCACATTCAGGATCTCACACATGCTAGGCAAAATGTTCTACCACTGACTACACCCCAGATCCAGTAATCTTTTTTTAATAGTGTGTGTGTGTGTGTGTGTGTGTGTGTGCGCACGTGCACGCGCGCATGTGTGTGTGTAGGGCATTTTAAGAATTTGATTGGTTGGTTGGCTGGTTGGTTGGTTGGTTGGTGGTTTGGTTTGGTTTTTATGAGACAGGGTCTTAATGCAGCCCGGTCTGGTCTAGAACTCAGAATGTAGCCAAAGCCAACCTTGAACTCCTAATCCTCCTGCCTCCACCTTCCAATTGCATGGATTACAGGATTTGCCACCACCTTGGGGTTTTTTCCTTGAGAATGTCTCACTGTAGAGTGCAAGCTGACCTTGAATTTGTATTCTTCTGTCCTGTACCTCTCAATGGTAGCATTACAGACACTCAGCCCTGCATTCTCATCTGGCTCCACAGGACTCTTTCTAAAAGGTGAAAAGAAAAGGAAAACTCTGTCCTGGAGATCCCAAGCATGTGCTGCCACCATTTTACTTCCTGTGTTCACACAGAGTCCCACTAATGGTCAGGCTTGTCTGAACTGTCTGTCTGATCCAGACTTTACAGCCCAATTGACTCAACCTCCCAAGTACCTGGGATTGCAGCAATTTCCAAAGTCTTATGACTTCGAACTTTTAGGAATTCAGCCACGGGCACCAGCATGCGAGGCAAGCACTCTACCACTGAGCTCCCTCCCCGACCCTTAATATTTTGAGACTAGGTCAAACCATGTAGTTCATCTGGCTCTGTACTAATCAAACAGCACAAGGTGGTCTGGTCTCTTAATTCACCTGCCTCAGCTTCCTGGGTGCTAGCGTTGCAGATGTGCACCACTACATCTGGTTCCCACAGAGTCCTCTGGGTTTTATCTTGTCATATCGTCTTGTGGTGTGACTTTTCAGTTCTAGCACAAGCCTGCTGCTCTCTTCAGAGCTTAGAGATTTATTTCAATAACCAACTGTGTACAAATGGGGCATGGTGTCCCACAGTTCTGAAATATCTTTTCTTATATGCCCTCCAAAATGTTCTGTGAAGTCAAGTGCCTATTTAGCCCGGATGAACTTCCAACAATCGGAATTCGATCTTACCCTAATAGGAAATATCCTGAGGCAACACTGTAGCACTGTCAAAGTCAACCCTAAGAGAGACAGTCTAAATTTAAATTGATTATCTTAAGCTTTGCACATTTTATATGAGATAATTACTGTACATGAAAAACTTATTTTGAAAATGTGGAGCAGATATTTTTAAATCCTTCATAGCAAGAATATCTGAAGGTTTTGCATACCATAATTATGCACGGTTTATGAAACAAAGGAACAGATCCAACAGTATGTTAGTGAAGACTGCTTATTACAGACTGAGAATGTTTTGTTTTTCTTTCTTGCTACTCAGTACTTTACAGAAGAGTTTCAACTGCTCATCTCTTTGAATGAGCAAATTTTAAGAAATAATCTTTCCAGCATTCAAAGCATTCCACTACCAAAAAGATTTTTAAAAATGTAATATAATGACCAGAAAAAACACACCCTTCAGGACCTGTTCTACAATCCTGACCTCCATGAAGTGTAGATCAAGAATATTCTGATAAATATTGTACCTACTGTACTGAACATGTGCAGATTTTTGTTGTCACACTGCTTTAAAATATAACAACTACTTATACAGCATTTGCATCATATTGTTTGATAGAGTTAATGAAGAATTTACTTTATATGGGACGATACATACAAATTATACACAAATGCCATTTTACGTAGTTGAATGTCTGGGAATGTTGGGTGTTTGGAGGGGTGTCTGCAGTAGTCCTCACCATAAACACAGGGATGAATATAATGAGTAATCCTAGGTGAAAGATGAAAGATACTGAGAATCTCAGGTTATTCTGAAGAAACCTTTAAAGATTCATATATAAGGAGGAGTAACCAAATTCTTAACTGTCCAAGGGATGACCTACAGATCATCTGTAGACCTTGCCCTGTACTGTGTGTTCAGGTTATAGACACAGCCCTTTCAGTACTAAAATCAGGCACGTCTTCAGTGGTCTAGACAGGAAATGAATACCTTGACTCAGAATACCTATCCGTATGAAGCAAGCAGATTTGTCCTTGAATGATGAAAAGTCAAGACAGGATTAGGCAGCAACCATCACAATCTAGGGCATTCAGTCAGTCAGCAGTGCCTACAGGCATGGAGCAATAATTCTGATATTAAAGGATCTGCAGAGAAGGCAGAACATAACCAATCTTTAAGATGTGCATACATTTAAGGAATAACTGAAACAGGAAAAGAGTTTGTGCTTAGGAATAGGAACTCATTTCATATGGTTCTGGACCTAAATGTGAAAAAGAGGAGGAGGAGGAGGAGGAGGAGGAGGAGGAAGAGGAGGAGGAGGAGGAGGAGGAGAAGAAGAAGAAGAAGAAGAAGAAGAAGAAGAAGAAGAAGAAGAAGAAGAAGAAGAAGAAGAAGATGATGATGATGATGATGATGATGATGAGAGAGCTTGGCCAGGTGAAAAGAGGGATTCCACAAAGACCCCCTAGTTTCCATGCTTCTCTTTGCTGATCTACCCCTCACTTAATGGTCACTGTTCTATACAAAAAGGAGCACACGCCTTTTGTAAGACCATGAGATGCAATGATTGAATGCCTCCACCACAGCTGGCTGGATAGCTGAGCAGTTTAATACCTGTAAGTTTATGCTCTTTTCACATCTGGCCAGTAGGAGAGAATACCAGTTCATAGGACTGCTGTGTACACAGGGCTCATTCGGTAACTGGCAATGCTGCTATCTGCTATCATACTTATTTACTGGGACACTGAAATATTATCTGCCTAAGTCTACAGAGCTGTTGTGTAAGCACCCAAGTACTGCACTCCAAGCAGCCATGTTCCAAATATATTCCTTCTTGTTTATTTATTTGCTTTTATGTGTTAGTTCTTTCTACTTCATAAAGTGAGTAGGATGGTGTGTTTAGGGAGATAATTGTGTTTTTATTGTAAAAGATGTGTTCAGGAGATGAGACTTAAGGTGTAGAAAATGTAGAGGAACTTATTTCTTAAATTTGCACTGGAAATCTTGACAGCTGACGTGGGAAAGAGGGATGATGGCATGGTAGCTAGATACTTTCAGGAGTCAGAGATCTCAGGATTTAGTATCTGGATTTGTGATGAATGAGGGAATGCAGATAGCAATGGTTCCTTGGCAGTCTAGGCAAAAGGAGGAGATTATTTACAAGGATTTTATTTTTAATCTATAGATAAATTCAAAATCCAATGTGAATTAAAGTATATAATGTAAATAACGTACTGTTTATCTCATTATCACTTGACATCTTTCTATATTCTCTTTCTATTCATTTTTAAAGGACCAAAATCATTGTTAATTTGAAATATTAGCATCCCTATATTCACTATCAGCTTTTTTCTAACATCATTTTTAAATGACTGTAGAGCCTTTCCCTTGGTTCAGACAATTTAGATACGTTAAGCTTTGTGTTTCTTTTCCCAAACTCAGCTTAGCACATACTATGTTCTTACTTCCACAGTCAAATTTTCCAATAATATTTTGAGACTGACTGACAATAGTGACAATTAATCTTAACTACCAATTTGATTGGATTGAAAGATGACAAGAGATAAGTAAAGCACACTTGTAGGTGTGTCTGTGAGAGATTTTTTTTCTCCAATGACTAGAACTTAAGGTTTCTCTCTGATCCAATCAATGGTTCAATCTATGGATGGGTTAATATTTTGAATAAACTATTGGAAGGTGACAGAACTAGTTTCTGGTTGAAGGAATTAGGAGTTGTGTCTCTCAGGGCACATCTTTTCTGCCTCATTCCTGTCCTCATGATGTCCCAGTTGTCACCTGATCTGTTGTGCTGATCAAATGAGTATCATGCAAATAAAAGTAGACCATGTTTTACTTCTGGCCAGCTCTGCTCTGCCAGTGCCTTCCCACCTTGGTTGATGCCAACTGAAACTAGCAAAATTAGTGTCTGAGGATTGAGGATATTAAGTGAGTGGGTGTGTAGGAGCTTAGGATGTTGTCCCTGCAACAGGTCTTCAAGTGGGATACAAATCTGGGCCAAGGGCAAGCGATTTGCTTTTTAGCTTTGTCCATGAGCTGCCTAGCCATTAACTGTCCACAAGGGGGCGGGATAGATCCTGGTAACCTGGTTTCCAAACTGTTTCTCCTTCCTTGCAATTGCTTAAAGAGATTTGAAGCTGTTTCATAACCTTGGTTCTCAGGATACACATTGTCATCTACCTTGGTAGTGATCCAGATATCTGTTGTCCTAGTTTTATTTTATCTTCCATTTTTATTGCAAATAATCAGTATGTTTTTAAAATTAGTTTTTAATTAGAATTTAATATTCACTACAAGGTAGTCCATTTATAAATACTTTATTTATAAGGTTCACTTAATTCTCACAATAACCATACTGAGTGGCACTAACATTATTGGGTTTTTAAAAACAGAGGAACATATTAAGTACCCAGAAGTTCCATGGAAACTATGTATATGCTTTTATTATATCTTTCCTACATATTTCATGTGAAAAGTTTCAGATATACACACATTCACATATAAGGACAAATTTCTATCATTAGCTTTATTGTTTGTTTTAGACAGTAGTACACGTTGTCTATAAGTTTTCTATTTCATATTTATTATAAGTTTTCCAAATAAATACATGTAGAATGTATTTTTACATTGAGTACAGTATATCCTATTATTTGGGTGTACCATGATTCATTTGATCATTGCATTTTCCTTATCTGGATTGATTGATTATTGATCGACTGATTGATTTTAAAAGGTCTCTCTGTAAATCTCAGATGACCATGAGTTCAGAGTTCTTCAGCCTCAGGCTTCAGAGCACTGGCATTACAGGCATGTGCCACAACCCCTGTCTTGTTTCACTTCTCTGGCATTTCAAGTGACTCTGTAATCAATCTCACTGCAGCTATGCCTGTCCTTTCATGTGACATAATTTCTTTAGTATAGATTCCCAGAAGTAAAATTGCTTTGTCAAAAGATATTCAATTTTCATATTTTAATATTAGCAGATTGTTCTCTCAGACCCTGTCCTATTCACTAGGATTTGTTTCTTCTTTGTGTCAGAAAGAAAAAAACAGTAAGAGTCTATAAAACCTGCTCTGAGTGATAATTAAACATACTAAATAAGATGCCATCATTTTTTTCTGTAAGAAGCAGGCTATAGTAGATGCTCCCCATGCATTTAACTGATCTAACTGTTCAAAAACATCTTCTTTCTATTAGTAGTTTTCTCTGAGTTCCTGAAACGCTTCAGGTATCCTAGAAGAGGGAAAACAGCAGAGCCATCTTTGTAATATTATGATCATTCTGTAGATAGAGAAGTTACAGAAGATGCAGGAAATGGGCAATATTCACTCCTAGAGAGGGAACTCCAGATAAGGTACCAGGAAGCCAGTTATTTCCTTTACTTCTGTTACAAAATATTCATTGCAACCCTATTTTGCTCTAAGCCCAGAACACACACACACACACACAGTAAAGTCCTTGGTCCTTGTCTTCACAGATGGGTGAGAACTATGGATAACTGTATTCCACAGTTGGAAGTGACAGAAATAGTAGTGGACTCCAGATCATATATCCCATTAAATATCAAATAAATGTTTGTGAATGAATATGCTGAGCATTCTTTCCATTCTTTATTGCCTCCGCCGGTATACATGAATGGATACCAAGAGACAGAGACAGAGATAGAGAGGCTGAGAGAGATCCCTAATAGCTGAAGACATTTTAAAGATTCATTTTTACTTTATGTGGATGTGTGAGTGTCTACGTATACCGAGTACATGCCTGGTTCCATAGGAGGCCAGAAGAGGGTGTCAGATCCCCACTGGAACTGGAGTTATAGGCAGTTGTGAGTCACCTGGTGTGGAACCAAACCTCAGTATTTTTCAAGAGCAGCATGTGATCATAACCAGCTCTGAGCTGGAAACATTTAAAAAGCTATAATGAAAATGTATCTGACTGTCGCCTGAAAAGATGAGAGGGCTTTGAGCTTTGAGCATCTTTATGCATCTAAAAAAGACAAAGAACATGATACTTGTGTGGGAAATGAAAATAAGTTGAGGAATCTTTAGCAAGCCTGATCACTATCTTAAACATTAAAGAGGTTAACGGTTGTAGAGTTTGGGCAATGCATAGTGAGCAACATTCTCATGTTGATGTTTGCTATTACAGGCAATCCTAAATGCAGAGTAATTTTGTTCAGTATTTTATTTTGCTAGAAGGAAAATGAATGTGACAGCAAAAATTACATCATTCTGAAAAATTAATTTTTACTTCCTCTATTTTAGAAAAGAGAAGCTTCAGAAAATAAAAAAAAATGTTACTGAAAATGCAAAGGGAGCAGATTGTTTGTATGTGTTCTGAACCTCAGCAGTGTATTTGCAAATCATACAAAATATCAGGACTTCCCCATGAAGCACATCTGGTTAGGTCTGGATTGGGCAATTCCATAACTTAATTAAATGTTTACCAAAGCTTCACTTGAAAGTTATTACATTGAGAGATACAACATGGTCCTTACTGTCTGTGTCATAATGAATGACAGCTGAGCCTGTATGAGTTAACCACTACTTTTCACTGAGGAGTTTCACTGGGGGAGGAAACGAATTGTTTTTAAAATGTACCCGATATAACACGCACACACACACACACAGCCCAAACCTCTGTTAGTTAACAGTTATATCTGATATTATATAGTGTGTTCCTTTCTCTGCTACCCATATGTGCAAACATGACCTAGCCAACATATCTAAGAACTCTGATTACCTAAGACAATTGTCACTGAGCACACAATCCTTTTTACTGCCCAGATAGATGGATGCTGATGTGGCCTCTTAGGTAGGAAGGAACTGTAGCAATCAAGCTTGATGTAAAGATGTGACTCTCTGGTCCACAAGATGACTCAGTAAGCAAAGATACTTATCTACCAAGCCTGGTGACCTGGGTTCCATCCCTAGAACCTCTACACCGTGGAAGGAGAAAACTGACACCCTCATGGTATCCCCCGACCTCCACACACACCATATCATTCACAGCCTAACCCATAAAATAAATCAATGTAGTAAAGATGTGATTTCCAGGATCAACCCATGTCACAGTCACATGCCTTTAGACCACATATCTAGCATAATAATCACCAAGTTATACACCGCCAAAAGAAGTTATTTAGGTTGAGTCTTCAGGGCTTCCATTTAAAAAACAAGTTCAAGTCTTTTTATATACAGGAGTGGCTGTCATTTAGAACAGCCACTGGTAAGCACTGTTTTCATTTTTGGTTTGAGGGGATTATATTACCAGATCTTAATTACAAAATATAATGAGCTCATTGTAACAATTTCATTTATGGCTACAATACACTTTAGTAATAATGTGTTGAAGTTAATGATTTCATTGCCGAAAGGAAAAATAACATGAACTTTTACTTAAAGAAAATGTCATTTAGAACAGTGACCACCCAAAGATGTGAAGAGTTCAAAGGTGCATAACTGGCCACACACACACACACACACACACACACACACACAGAGAGAGAGAGAGAGAGAGAGAGACAGAGACAGAGACAGAGACAGAGACAGAGACAGACAGAGACAGAGAGAAACAGAGAGAAAGAATTAAGTGGCAACTGATTTTCAAAATACTTATAAACAAAGCACTTGAAGCTAATCTCCCAAAGCATAACTAGCTCATGTCCTTTTTAAATTTTAATTTTCTTTGTTATTAGAGTGTGCATGTGTGAATACAGGCACATTCATGTGGGCGGCAAAGGATAATTTTAGGGAATCAATTCCCTCCTTCCATGGTGGGTCCCAAAGATCAAACCCATGTACAAGCCCCTGAACTACCTCCCTGCCACACCTCCTGGTCTTTGGGTGTCTGAGCCATCTACACGACTGCTCAGATTCCTATCGCTGCCTCCGACCCTCCAAGAGAAATGCTGAATTTTGAAAGGGTTCTTTTATTTAGAAGTATATGTAAAACCACATATGAAGAAACCTCAAGCTCAATAAAAAGATATAAACACTGGAAACTTTTTCATATTAAAGATGTGGTTTTTCACTTTCTATTTCCATGCCTGCAGAGAGCAATTTGTAGGAAAATGTCTTCTCAGAGTGCACGGTCTTCTTTAATGCGAGCTACTCTCCTGTGTTTTCTTATTATGACTAATCCTGAGGCCAACCATTCAAAACTGAATAAATATTTCCATTCTTAAGCCGAGGAAATGGAGTGCTTGTGAACTGGCTTTTAAGTGGCAGAACTGGCCTTAGGATCATGTTTATCTATTCCCAAGCCCTGGCTCCTTCTAATGTGACAATCTTATTATGATTTACAAACCGCTTTGATATGCATGGTTTACTTTAGTTTGCCCTGTGGCCCTACCAAGTCTGTGCCTTCTTGTCCTCTGGTGCCAAATTTACTTAAAAGAATACTCTGTTTCCCTCTGTTCTGACACTTTTTTGCATGCCCCTTTCTGTCCTGCACCCTACTCCTTGTGCCATCAAGACCATGGGGGCTGCTGAGCGCTCCCCCACCTTTCCCAGGCATTTTCAATTACCATCCTCACCCCACTCACTCTAATGACTGTTTTCTTAGCACTCCTACCTTCTCAAGCTCTTACTAAGTCTCATTTCTGCTCCAAGAACATTCTTCGGAGGTCTGCTCTCTCTCTCTCTCTCTCTCTCTCTCTCTCTCTGTCTCTCTGTCTCTCTCTGTCTCTCTGTCTCTGTCTCTCTCTGTCTCTCTGTCTCTCTGTCTCTCTCTCTGTCTCTCTGTCTCTGTCTCTCTCTCTCTGTCTCTCTCTCTCACACACACACACACACACACACACACACACATTTTCAAGACAGGTTTCTCTATGTAGCTCTTGCTGGCATTGAACTAGCTTTGCAGACCAGACTGGCCCCAAACTTGCAGAGATCTACCTGCCTCAGCCTCTCAAATGCTGGGAAGGTGTGTGCCACCACCTCTTTTCTCTTCTAGGATGTGTGTTTTGCCTTCTTTCAATGCTATAGGTCACATTCCAGGCCTCAGTACACACTAGGCAAGTATTCCTCCACTGAGCTATATACTTATACCTGAAAATACACTTTATTTTAAATGATTTTATCTTTTGCTGAAGAGGTAATTGTAGACCAATTTAAAAAGCGCCTTTATACAAGGAATGGAAACAGACATTTGACTTTGAAGAGTGAAAGCAGTGTTGCTGTTGATAGAGAATAGAGATTGCAAGAAGAGAAATGCATCAGAGGCAACAGGGTTTTGCGCCTCTGTGATTCGTGTGACTTTGGCACCTGTGGGAAAAGGAGTAGTCACATGCACCAAAAGGAAGTACAGGAGTTCAGATCACAGCTGGGAACTTAGCTCAGGAACAGGAGACTATCATGGCATTTCTGAAGCCTGGTTCAATCTCCAGAACAATATGCAAATTAAAAGCATGCATCTATTTTATTTTACATTATAAACCCCCAATAAAACTATTTGTGTTTATAAGAAGCAAAGGACATAGTCTCAGATCCATAAACTTGAGACTCACGAGTGGCTTCTCTAGAACTAAGATTGGCTAATATTCTGCTTCTACAGCAGAAGAAAAACATGGCCTTGGATGATATTGTTGAGTGGCAGGCACTGAGTAGTTTCAGTAGGATGGAAACTTTGGTTAGAATACATGGATACTGCATTCTCTCAGCTGAGATGGTCAAATAGAAATAATATCTTCTCAGCAAGCCCAACTAGTGTCCAGATGTTGACTGTAGCAGTACTAAATCATAATAGGACGAAAGATTTCCTCAGAGAAATAGCTGATTCTAAGGTTGGGACTGAAATGTGCAGAATTAATCTCGACACCGTACAGTGCCAGAAAGGGAGGAAGTGCCAAGAACCAAACCGCAAAGATACGAGCTTGTGAAAGGAGCATCGGACCAACTGAATGAGCTCACAGTGACCAAACATGGAACAATCTGAGCAAAAAATTAAAGGAAGTAGCACTGAACTCTCATCCCAGCATAAATAAATACCATGGGTCAATACTAGAGCAAACAAATGATTAAATTAATTAATAAATAAAGGAGAAAAAAATAAATCTCCCTTGTGGGAAAATTTCCATAAATGTTGTAGAGGGTCTGTGCTAAAGGGAGAGAATCATCATCACCACTTCTGAGGGTGCTAAATGGAGAAACACAGAAAGAATGGATGCAGCAGCAACTTTGCTTTGGAGAAACCTGACAAACACTACCAGAAGATCAAGATCAACCACAAAGACAACAAACTATGCTAACATCTACATGCAATGGAAGT
This sequence comes from Mesocricetus auratus, assembly GCF_017639785.1. Taxonomy (NCBI): domain Eukaryota; kingdom Metazoa; phylum Chordata; class Mammalia; order Rodentia; family Cricetidae; genus Mesocricetus; species Mesocricetus auratus. The sequence goes on along the minus strand of NW_024429184.1, from coordinate 48,875,681 downwards.
GACGCTTTATCTGGTCACTCATTATCTGTGCTGCTGCTCAGACAGGTTCTACCGCCTGGTTAGTACTCCCCAAAATAGCAAGGTCAAGATCATCAATGACCTGTGTCTCCCTTAGAGAGCGTTCATTTTCTTCTGTCTCATGCCCACAGCATTTAGCAAATGGCAGCCATTTCACAGTTGTTGTTAATGACACAAATATTGAAGATTTTTCCCATAAAAGACAGTTTCTCTAACTCAGTAAATTATGACCCTTAACTTACCTTCAGCAACTGCCGTACAAGCTCAAAAATCTGGTCATTTTTGTAATATATATATATATATATATATATATATATATATATATGTTTTAGGTACTCTCAAGTTTCTTAAACAAGTTAAAGAAAGAGCAAGAGGACAGAATAAATCTAAAACCAAAATTAAATGCTATAAGTATAGTCTGGCTTGAGCTGGCTGTTTTGTCTGAACTAGATAAAGGAATTGAAGCCTTGGCTTTGAAAGTGACTGTTGATTTACTGCAGTTAGTGCTGTATGGGCACTGTGCACAACCTGAGGAAGTGGTATATACTTGAAATGGAAAAGAGGTTTCACAGAGAGGCAGGTGGACATTACTGCCAACAAATTCCTGTCAGATTGCAGCAGGATGATCTGAGGGCACATATCCCCAGTCCTAGCCTTGGTGCCCTGATTTGTGAAGTCTTGGCAGTAAATTGTCAGGAAGCTTGATGAGAACCTTCAAAATGCTTGCTGCATAACCCAAACTCAAGAATGACTAATATTTACTTATAATTTTGAAGTAGGGTCTAACTATCTGGCTCAATTTGGACTCAAACTTATGGTCCTCTGCCTCAATCTCTCAAGTATTAACAGGTGTGTTCCACCATGCCAAGCCTAAAAAATGTACTTTTAACAACTTACAGAAGTTTTGAAATCAAGTGACTATGCTATGATTTCCCCAGATGCCAGTATCAGAGGCATAGAAGAAACTGATAAGAAAGGGGCTAAAAAAACAGGGATGTTGGTATAGACGATGAGTCCTGGTGAGAGTTACCCTGCTGGAGTAGATAATTTGTGACCCATTTATTCAAATCTACCTGTGAACAAAATTATCTGAAGCAAGACTCTTAACTAGGTAGATAACCAGGTGACTTGAAGCTAGCTGCCATATTCATGGCCATGGAGCTTTATGGATATTACAGCAGGACAAATTAATCTGTCTTCGGAGCAATGCCGCACCTCCAATAGCTGACAGTGTTGATGTACCTATGTGTGGTGTGTATATGTGTGATGGGGACAAGGAGGGAAGGAGGGGACATGAAAGCGATAGCTCCTAGTCACTCATTTCCAAACAATGCTATGAGAACTGGTGTTATTGTTATTTTAGAAACAAGTCCACTCAAAGAATGAGTTGAAATAAAACCAACCCAATCTCTACTACCCTTGCTTTTTGTGATAAGAAGCCAACTTCTGTATTAGCAAAAACATAAGCACATGTAATATACACAGTCTGCGCCCTGTGCAGGCCATTACATGTAGGCAAATCCTCCTCACAGCATTGACCTAAGCTGCAGAATGCCAGGAGTACATACACTGTTATGTTACAGAGGTGCTGTGGGGAACAAGTTCCTGAAGCTTCCCAAAGACTGTTAGGTGGTAGCAAATCCTCTGTCAGGTAATTGCCTTTGAGCCTAAAGGGACAGTTAAACAAATAAAACCATGCTAGTATCATTTTCAACAGATAAAGTGGATCCTAAAATTTCACAATGTCTAAACTGGGTGCTGCTGTTTGGGAAGCAAAGAAACTTTATAGTCAAGTGCTTTTTATGAATGATAATTGTCTGCTTCAGGAATGCTACTTAGAATTCTCAATGGGGTGGGCTGTTGACTTTCCACAGCAAGGCAGACTTGCTTTTCCACCACGAAACGAAATGCCGCTCACTAAACCTGTAACCCATGAACCAGGCTCCTGCAATAGCATTTCCAAGGATCCAAGTTCACTGCAACCCACTGAAAGGTGTCACTTTTCAAGTCTATGTTGTGGCGCCGTCTCCCACTACTGTCAAACTGGAGGACCTTTGTTCATTCATCAGTGGATTGTCCCTTCCTTCCTCCAACCTGCCTCTTCATTTTCTCCATGATTCGCCCCACTTGGCGCTACACATTCCCCCTTCCCTTTCACCTGAAACAGACACTAATCTTCTAAATTGCAAGGCTTCTGGCCTGTGCAAGGCCATTTTCTCCTTACATTAAGGTCAGCTTGTGGTATGAGCTCTCTCTCACTTTGTCCTTCTCATTTCCTATTCTTTTAAACATTCATTGATCAGCTCTGCCTTTTTCTCCCCCTTTCCTCTCCCACAAACATACTCCACTGAGTGCTTTCACTAGCTGAGACGGTCTCTTAGTTTCTGAGAGTATGGATGTCTATGCCAGTATCATCTACCTTAATGAACCTGTGGTCATTGACACTCTGTAATATCTCCTAATAACTTTCTAGAACTTTGAAGTTCATTCCCCGGCTCTCCACTCACCTGGCTATTCTTCTTCATTCCCTATAGCAAGGTTCCTGCTGTGGTTACACACAATGAACCCTTTGCATACTGTCTGAGTTAGGCTTTCTATTGCTGTGATAAAACACCATAAGGGTAGGAAAATGTTTATTTGGCTTACATATCCTGAATCTCTGGCCATGAGAGAAAGTAAGGCAGGAACTCAAATGTAGCAGGAACCTGGAGTCAGGAGCTGATGCAGAGGTCATGGAGGAGTGCTGCTTTCTGGTTTATTCAGCCTGCTTTCTTACAGAACCCAGGACCACCAGCCCATCTGTGGCCCTCCCATACCAATTATTAAATAACAAAATGTCCTGTAGGCCTGCCTACAGCCCAGTCTTGCGAATTCATTTTCTCAAATGAGATTCCCTCCTCTCAGATGACTATAGCTTGTGTCAAGTAGTCATAAAATTAGCCTGAACATGTACTCTCTAGGGAGGTATCTTAATCTCTCCCTGGGCTTTGGCTTCTAGCTTTAAACTGACCGCTCCCTGCCTCTAGCTATCTTTAGTTGCACTTCTGAGGCTTTCTAGCTCTTTCACGGTTATCTCTTGCACACCTTAAACTCATTCTGCCCAGAATATCTACATATACTGCAGATGTCTTCTTCCTACACTCTCTTTTCAACCAAGAACTCTCCAAAGTGTTCATGGTCCTGACACTAAAAACAGCATAAAACAAGGGTTAAAAAGTAGTGTCCTTGAAACAAACTTCCTGAGTTTTGCTCTCAGCTGTCCAGTTTGCTAGCTATAGTTGCTATCATGGGCTACATTTACATCCTTCTGGGTCACTGGTTCCTCAACTAGAAAATGGAGACAATAATAGTAGTAACATTACAGTGATGTTATAGAGGTCAAATAAAATGACTTTTTGTAAAGCACCACACACTATAGGTAGGTATTTGCCTCTTCTTCCATTTTAATATTAAACACATAGACCATAACATTTCCTATAGTTGAAAAGCTTTCAGCCTCCACCACTGCCATTAACACCCAGACTCCTCCCTTTATCCAGGATTATCTATCATGGGCAAACTTGGGCCTACCCTGGTGATCCAGACACTGTGTGTGTATGTGTGTGTTTTATCTCAAACATCTTCCACCTTGAATAACTATTTCCCATGTCTCAGTTCTTTATGTCAAAACTCCATTCATTCTTCAAATTTCAGCTTGAATGTCATTTTCCAGGGAGTCTGACCTGGGAACTTCTTCAGGACCCAACTACAAATTACCAGCCAGTTAATTGTTTCTTTAATAAGTGAGTATTATTCCAGATGCAGCTATATGATAGACAATGTAATTCTACTGATGAATGGGGCATTGCAAAAGAAGTCTGTGAAAGAAGTCCTAGCCAAGTGTCACCCATTGGGCCGTTTCACAGAGATGGAAGCAGTCAACATTGCAGAGACCACCTCAGATCTCTTCAAGGCTGTGCTAGTTGAAACACCATTAGGTATGCATACCTATTTGTAAGATGGCCTGTGCATGTTAGCACAGTCTTTAGAAAATGTACCTTCAATATTAAACATGTTTATGAATGTTGTTTTATGCTATACAGATTCATAGTTGTTGACAGGGTATTTGAGCTGGGTGTGGTGGCACATACATATACATATGTAAAAGCTAAGGACAGAGGTTGGCAAGCCTGAGGTCAGTCTGGTTACACAGAGAGACTCTGCTTCAGAAAAACAAACAACACCAAAAGAATCATCTAGGCCTGGGGAGATGGCTTGGTTGGTAAAGCACTTGTCTTGCAAGCGTAAGGATTAAGGTTGAGTCACAGAAACTTTGAAAAGAAGCTCAACCCCAGCACCGGAGAGGCAGAGATCCGCAGAACTTTCTGGACCACTAGCCTAGCCTACTTGATAAGACCCAGGCCACAAGATAGATGGTTCTTAAGGAATGGTACCTAAGAGGTGTCCTCTGGCTTCTACTTATGCGTACACACATGTATGGGCACCCATGTACAAAAGCATATGTACACAAATATATACATACACACATGCATAAAAATCATCTAACCTTGCTTTTTCATCTATCAGATGAAGACAAGTGAGGCAATCTGATCTCAGTCATTTATTAGCCATTCAAATTTGGGAAGGGGCTGGGGTTCATATACCAACGACCAAATCCTTATGCTTTCTACCAAGTTATAGCAATTAAATGATGAACGTGTGCATTCTCAAACTTTGGCTTCCCTTTCTATGTTCCTGTTTCCTTCATATTAAACTCTTATCTAATTCAGGTCATATCTAGGGGGCATTTTGTTTTAAGAAGTTTGGAAATGTCATTGCTATAAGCTACTTGGAAGCCTCAATCGAATCTAGATCAAATCTAAATCAATTATAAAATGACAGTTTCATTGTAACTTAGGACTGAAAACAATGTCATTGTTCAAAATATTAATGGGAAATTTTTCAAACATTATTACTGTCAGGAATTCCAGATGGTAGCAATTCATTGTTGATCATAGGGAAAATAGCTTTAATTTAAAATGGGGCCAGTTGCTGAAGAGATGTGTCAGTGGTTAAGAGAACTGGCTGCTATTCTGGAGGACCTAGATTCAATTCCTAGAACCAATATGGTGGTTCAAACTATCTGTAACTCCAGTTTGAGGGGTCATAACAACCTCTTCTGTTCTCTGCAAGCATTGGGCATACTCATGGTGCAGACATACATCTGGTAAAATAATCATACATATAAAAATATAAAAAGCAAAATAAAGTAATTTGGGAAGCAGGGTTAAACACAGGGTATTTTGCATGCTAAGAACATGCTCTGCTCATGAGCCCAAACGCTGAGACAAAATAATTACCCTTCAAACAGATATTTTAAAAAGGCAAGGGCACACAGGGTCACCTTTATGAACCTGTGGCTTAGATATTACAGCCAGATAGAAACAAGGTGACTCTGGAATGAGTGAGCTGGAATCTGAAGTCAAGCTCTGCAAGGTCCCAGTACAATGAACTGGGCAATTTAGTGTACCCCAATTTCCATACTTCATATCGTATTATAATAGTTTTTAATGAATTTAAACATTAATAAAACAATGTGTCTGGTATAAATTAGGTTGCAGATAGTAAATACTGCTATAAGGTTGTGATAGCATATAAGGAAGGAATTGCAAAAAGCAAGCCTTACATGACTGTTTCCAAGGTTGTGAAAATTAAATAAGCTAAAGTGTATTCGTTGTTTGGTACAGCAAGCAGTGTCTAGGATTCACACACAGAAGATGCTTAATGAATCACAAGTTCTATCTTCCTAATCAATGTTTGCCTTACCCAGTATGGATTGCTACTCCACAGAGTTTTCATTAGCAGTGAGCACTGGGTAGTAGTGCTATGCTTAATTCCTATAGTTTGTAGTCTGGCTTGTGATTCATATACTTTTGCTTTCAGCTCCATTCTTCCAAGACTGTATGTCTGAAAATACTCTCGATGAACTGAATATTGAATTACTGCGCAATAAACTATACAAGGTAATTGTTTTCCCATATGTATTTTCTTGATTGCATAATATAACGTAGCGGAGTTCCTTTTTATTTAATTTTTTAAATTTTACATACCAACCCCAGTTCCACCTCCCTCCCCTACTCAAATCCCCACCTCCCCCATCCCATTCCCATTCACTCCTCAGAGGGGATAAGGCCTCCCTTGTGGAGTCAACATTAACAAAGTTACTTTTCCCATTGGCCAGCTTCTGCAGTAGTTAAGTGATGCATATTTGGAGTATAGTTCGATTGTTTGAGCTCATTTTAATTATATGCATGCATGTCACTTTCTCCTATCCTTTGCTCTATGTACAGTGCCTTAAATGCAAAAAGTGATGGTTAGACGATGGTAAATAGGCAGATAAATTGTGGGTAAACTGTATCATAGGTAATCACCATAGACAGTAGGCATTCCGTTGTATAGTGTCCATCTCTGCTGCAGATTCTGTTATAGAACTTTGAATCTTACAATTAATCTGTCCATGCAATTTTGAACCTGTGCCATCATTACCAACTGGTAAACACTATGTCGTATGTGCCACTGCAAGGTCATCAGATTGTCTGGATCGTGTGGCCACCATTAGAGTAAGAGTATATATTATAAGGCAAGAAAAATTTTCTAGCGGACACTCTCACAAAGTAAACTACTATATGCCACTGTGGTTCATAAACAGTGTATTAAGATCAAATTTATAGTCCTCTCGAGGTATTTTATTATAGGCATTTTGTTTTATAAGGAGTCACTTGTAAGGAGGCATTCCTGAGACATAACTAACAGAATATACTGTTCTAAGCAGTTCATGGGCCTTAACTCACTCAATCTAGAAGCAAAACTGTGATTTGTGCAATTCTTACTCCTCATATAAGCCTGAAAGATGCAGAGACATGAGGCTTCCGTAGCAGAAATAACTTAGTATTGAGTTAAAGTATTAGAGCTGGAATAAAAACCCAGGCAGTCTAACCTTACAACTTATGCTATGCTTCTCCAATATATTCACATAGTCAAAGCCAATGTGTCTTGTGAGATTTAATATCAGAGTTACTAAATCATTTGCAGAGCTCAGCAAAGGACTTGGCACTCTTGTTAGAATAGCTGGAATTAGCTTCGTAAATTCTTGTTAGGTAATTAGACACTGTGATAAGTGCAATTTTGTTCTTTTATGGAGCTCTTTTTAGTCTGGGTCTCAGGTATATTAAATCTCCATTAAATTTACTATGGCATATCCTCCCAATTCAGTTTCCATTAGAGCATTTCATAAGCTATGAAAAGATGACCTAAAAGTTTCTAGAAGGAAAATTACTCATTGCATTGTTTGTAATCTTCTTTCTTTCTAAGTCTTACCTTGAGGCATTCTATAAATTCTGCAAGGATCATGGTGATGTCACGGCAGAAATCATGTGCCCCATTCTTGAGGTAAGAAGGACCCTTGGGTTCTGTCTTTGCTAAATGAGCTTACATACTTGTCCTTGTTTTGACCGTGCTGTATTTCTTCATCTCAGAAGTTATCTGAAAATTCAATAAGCAGTATCATTTGATGCCTTAAGGAAAGTCTTTTCTTGGAAGCCAGCTCTGTAGCTTAGTGGTTGAACTCTTGCCTAACACATATGTGACCTTGGTCCTACCTCCGGCAACACAAAAATCAACCACACAAAATAACTATAAATGTGTGGTTATGATTCATGTTGGTATATATGTAGGAAGTAAGTTACAATTCATTAAATATTTTGTATACTACTAGCAACTGATAGGCTATAATTATTCTTATAATACCCACTCAAATTCTCTCCAAGGAGGGACCATTGAAAGGCAGGAATCCCCTGTAGGTTGGAACACATTTCATTATAGCTCTATTCATAGTGACATCATCCTCATAGAAACCTGAAACAAAGACCACCTAAGCAGTCCTCCACCATTTCAGCTTTCACCAGAAAGAATAGAGTTCAAAATGCACAATGAACAGGAGTTTGATTTTGTGCAGGACACCACATCAGTGACTTCTCTGGAGTTAACATTAACACCCTTTTAAATTTGCTATATATCACAATAGATCCCACACATGCTCAGAGGTCCTCTTGACAGAAGATTGAACCATAGATCCATGGGATATTGGAGTGGACATTGAGAGAAGCTGGGATTCAACCCAGGGCACAGACTGGACTGCACCTAATGTTTAACACCCATCTCTCAGTGGCTTTCTAAGCCTCTTAAAAAATAAAAGAAATGCTGTGTCAGATTGTGCTTAGGGGTGATCAAGGCACAATATATTTAAACATTTTATTTTATTCTTTTATTTTTATTTATATATTTATTTTTTGAGACAAGATTTCTCTGTGTAACAGCCCTAACTATCCTGGAGCTAGCTCTGTAGACCAGGCTGGCCTCAAACTCACAGAGATCCACCTGCTGGGATTAAAGGCATGTGCCACCACTGTCTGGCTTATTTAAACATCTTAAATTAGAGTGGTGTTCACTATGAGGCTACACATCATACCAAGAGCCCTCAGACCAAATGAATAAAGAGGACTAAAGTAGAAAAAGAATTCAAAAGAAAACATATCCAAGCAGGCCAGAAACAGAAGCATTTGTCATGATAAAGAGGGCTTTTGATGGGAACAACCCATCCCTCTCAGTGCAGGTAGTGCTTCAGCATGCAGAGGTAGGGGATGGAACATGAGCTTACAAGCTAAGGAATAAACTATAAGGAATAAACTTTGTTATTATAAAGGCAAGGCATAGGAAATGAATGGGTTATTTGGATAATCCATTATAGGCAGTCAGAGTCACCTCTCCTTAACCTGGCATGTGAAATGCTTCCTGGTTTCTCCCCATCTACCTCTCTACCCAATTTTCCAGTGGCTTCCCTAGATGTTTAACTTGTAACCATCCTCCAAATGCCGTGTGCTCCCTCCAGCAGCAGCCTCCTCTGGCATGGCCTCTGATGTCTGTCATGTTGCCTACCCTGTCATAGTTCCTTCCTTAAACTTCTAGCATCTTACAACTAGAAAGAACACCTGGGACAACTACCTGCCTGTTGCTTACCCTACCCTAACTCTCGTTTCAAGGATTCGCATTGCCATGAACAATTGCATTTGCAGTTCTTCTCATCCCTGGAAGTTCTAAAGGGATTTACAGGCCTGGTTATATGCAGGAGCCAGAATGTAACCATCTTTGCTTCCAAATAAGGCTACCCTGCTTCTGACCCACCCATAATTTCCATAAAAGCAATCAAAAGGACCAGTGGGACCGCTCACTCTCCTGATGATAAGAAACACCTGTTCTAACAAAAGCACTCCAGTAAAGCTGTTGCAAGCCTGGCTTTGTTATTAGCTGGTAAGTGTGGAAAGTAATGAAAGACAGCTCAGAGTCATTCCGTTCAGCTATTTTGAGCTGGTGAAATGCCATGAAATCTTTTCAAAAGGCAGTGTGGTTCAGTAGGTTTCACTTTGGACTGTGGCTTGAGACTCTGCATTTTTAGTCAACTTTCACTGATGTCAAAGCTACTGAGCCACGACTTCAAGTAGCATCACAGTAGAAAATATTGTAGAGAATCAGAAGTGATGAAATCAGACAGGTTTATCTGTTAGATTCAGTAGATAGTTAGAATAATCCTATGTGACAGGCATTGACTCCAAAAATGAACAACGAATAAAAACAACAGGGCTCTTCCAAGAGTTAAGAGTAAGGAATGGAAAAGTACAGTGGCAGACTTTAGAATGACATGGTAAGCATGAAGTACTTCAAGGACCTGGGGAGGAGTTCCTGAGCCCAACAATATCCAGATAAGAAGAAGAGGGGCCCTTGGGGGGAGTGGAAAGAGGCCTAGGAGGAATAAGAACCAGTAGAGAGGGAGGAGTACAATGAAATGCTGTCCTCTGGACATGACATGATTGTTACACATATGAACTCACAGCAGCTGTGGTTACCTAGACAAGACCTGCATGAGATCATCTCAGTTTAAAATCTCAGGGTTGGGTAGAGAAGAGTACATGAGCACAACCCCTAGCTGAGGATCTATTGGTGGTAGATGTGGCTGCTGGAGAAGAGAGAGTTACTTTTCTATAAGAGTGTGGTATGGCCACTGATAGGTTCCCCATTGCCCCAGTGGATGACTCCACACCCATTCATACATGGAAAGCACAAATTGGACCCAGTGGATTAAAAAGTATATATATTTCAGGAAATATATATATTTATATTTCTGGATTAAAAAGAATAGAGGAAGATGGAATAATTAATGTGGATATAAGGAAAACTAAGAGAAAGCAGAAACATGGAGAACAAAGGAATAGGAAAGAAATCTCAAGAAAGACAATGTGATTATAGGAAACAAGATTGATGGAATAGAAGTTCATCAGCCTATGATATTCAACACAGGTCATCAGTACACTGACCTACTTAAGGATAATAAAGAATCAAGCCTTCCAAGAAAGATAAATCACCCAAAGCCACGTGATTCTTAGCTACAGAATCAGAGATGGTGGATTGTAGTGATATATCATGTATGGTTTATTAAAGCTTGCCCAAGGGTACAGAAAGCAAAGTTAGACACAAGCCATACAGCCAGGCGATAGTGGCACACACCTTTAATTCCAGGACTCTAGAGACAAACAGATGGATCTCCATTAGTCCAAAGCCATGCAGAGCTACATGAAATTCATCCAGTCCTAAAGAGAAACAGCTCACACAAATTCGATCTCAGCACTTGGGATCACAGGATCTAAATCGCAGGACGTAAGAGGTATAAAAGGAAAAGGCAGGAGTCTGGGATTGCAGTCTGAGGCTTGGTGGAGACAGGATTGCAATCTGAGGTTTGGTGGAAAGATTTAGTCTTTAGCCACCTTGAGGAGGGGGCCGCCCTTTCAGTCTGAGGTAAAGGTAAGAGCTAGTGGCTGACTGTTTTGCTTCTCTGACCATCAGCTTGACCCCCAATATCTATCTCTGGGTTTTTATTAATTTGTGTTATAGTGGATCATTAAAAATCCAAAGCTATGAAAATAAAGAAGATCTATAGTATAAAGTTTAATTCTATAAAACAAGTAGGGCTAGGGACATGACTTTAGAGCTAGTATGACATGCATGAGGCCCTAGATTGGATGAAATGCTGTGAAGTGGGTGCCTTTGATGGGCCCCACCAAGGTATGCCACTAAGAACACACCATATGCAACAGGGTTAGTAAAAGAGGTTTATTGGGAGAGGAGGGATAAGGATAGTAAAAGATCAAAAAGCTGTCTCAGAGTGGGGACATGAGAGAGGCAGGCAGACAGACATAGAACAAGCAAGAGAACAAAAATAGAGAACTGACTGATGGACACTTTTTAAGTGTGTGGGTTGCATGGCTGGGGCAGTCTGGCTGCCACCACAGGAACTAACATTGGATCCTCAGCCACAAACAATAATAATAACACCAGCAATAGTGACATGAGCAATTAGAAGGGATTAGTAATATGTAACATTGCACATTTTTGTTGTCCAAACACCCTGCAGACATTTTTACTTGCATTGCCTTATTCCCTCCATGGCTGCATTTTAGTGGCATTGTTATCACTTTTATGGAAAACACATTTCTTACCCTGGTGGCCTACATGAGAGCAACATGTGACTAGCCCGTTGCAGGAAGCCTGGGAAGTAAAGCTTGGTGGGATTCCGAGAGTCATAGGCCATCACAGGGCTGTGCAATCTTCCCCCAGCAAACAAATTACTCCCTTTCAAGGGAACACTAAAGGGACATTAGTAACACACGCCTACACTGTAATTAGACATGGAAAGTAGATCACTTCAGGGATGTAATTCTGCATGTAGCATTTGGTGTAAGAGATTATTAGCTTGCTGCTTTCCTGTCTTTCTCTTTCAGTTTGAGGCCGACAGACGTGCTTTAATCATCACCCTGAACTCATTTGGCACTGAACTGAGCAAAGAAGACAGGGAGACCCTCTTCCCCACCTGCGGCAAGCTCTATCCTGAGGGGCTGCACTTGTTAGCTCAAGCTGAAGACTTTGAGCAGATGAAGAGAGTAGCAGATAATTATGGAGTAAGTGGTTTCCCCAGCACCCTGAGTGCTTTGCATTATTTCAGCCTGGGCCCTTTAGAAGCTCACACATCCATTTAGACACCTCATCCCAAGTGATAGCCAGATGGCAGCAAGCAGTGCCTCTTGCTGTAATTATGCCTCCTAGAGAAACACTTTAAGTTTCCAGTCCAAGCTGGTGTCTTTTAAGAGTCCTGCCAAGAAAGCCCTTGTTTAAATCTCCCAGGAGTGTTATCTGAGCACGTCTTGAAGTACCTTATAAAGCAACTTCCCCCAAGAGGCTGGGGCATGAAAGTTCCTGGACATGAAAGTTCATGTCAAAGTTCCTAAACAGCCTGACCCCAGTGTTCCTTTCAAGCACCCACTGGGGAAACAGAGTCATGACAGAACATCTATAGGGACCACAGGAGAATATGGGATATGTGTGGGTTTCCCAACCCCTTTGCTGAGTGGCAGGAACTGGGAGAGGAACAGAACCGCTTACTTGCTTTTCCTCCTCCTGCCTTCAGCATTCTGAGATGGGCTGAAGTTCCTCACACGTGGCTAGTCTTCTCACCCAGATCCACTTCCTCAGATTTGTGGGTAGTCACGTGTATATCCTGCCACTTACTTCCTCTGTTTAAGAGTAACCCTGATGTCTCCTTGTGGGTTTCCGAATCCTTCCAGTAAAAATGTCAGCAAACAGTATCCATAAACAGTCTTAGCATTTCATCTATAAGTGTGGGTAAGTCTTTAGTATAATGTTAAAATTTGAGTTTCTCTATATTTTACTAGTCTCCATCTTGAGAAATTAGCCTGTACACCTGTAACTCACATTTCTGTTTTGTTTTTAACAGATGTAGTTATTTGATGAAATTTTCTGAGCTCCAAAAAGAGTTTGGGGCCAGCATATTTGAAGCTAATATGTGGGCTGAAATATAATTCTACACATTAAGTTCTGATATCTTCCAGGACATACCACTCTAGACTTCTAAGTGATGACTGTCTTTGATATGTAGGGAATGATACCTGCAATATGAGAGTGACAACCAATATTACAAGTTCATGGTATTAACCTGAGAGGCTGGCATTCTAGAATCTTGAGAGTAGTTAAGAAGGTGGGCTGGCAAATCAATGCCTAATCTGCCTAACCTGATAATATACTTTGTTTTGTTTTGTTTTTCTTTCTCTAAGGGAATGAAAAGTCAGATTCTACAATGGCTGAGTGCTAACCATTTCTTTCTGTCAACTTGTACCACTCTACCTGCAACCTACAATGGGAGTTGATGATGTGTTTTTCAAACACGCATAGGCCAAAGCACTTAGAAAAGAAGTTTGAGCTTCTCCCCAGTTTCCACTCTTTCTGCACTTGCAATTCCATGAGGTGTATAAGTTGTCATCTCAAGGAACTCACAAACCTCTACTTGTCAAACTGCATGAGTTCACTAAGTTCAATGTTTTATGTGTGAAAATGGCAAAGCACATTGAGGAAAAATGTATTTTGTCCCTGTGCTTATAGCCCATTCAGCCCACAAGTGAGAAAGTGAGAATTTCATTCATCTTTTTTGGTTGATTGGATTTGGGGGGACGATGGGAGGTGTTAGGAAGTGAAGGGCCTGATCAAAGGCATTCAGCCCTTCTGTACAAAACTCCTTTACAGCACACACACACACACACACACACACGCACACACACACCAGTATCTATATTGCTAAGAAAATGTATTTAAATGCACTTGTAAGAAATGAGATAACCTTTACATTTATGCTCTTTCCTTTGTTTTTAAGGTTTACAAGCCTTTGTTTGAAGCTGTAGGTGGCAGTGGGGGAAAGACATTGGAAGATGTTTTCTATGAGCGAGAGGTATGGCAGAAGTGGAAATATTATAGTTTATATGCTTTTATTGTTGTTATCACGGGTTTTAAATGTTTTCTCACTTGGAGTCTCTTTTTTATATTTCATTGGGAAAACAGATGCTTTTCAGTAAACATTGTATTTTATCATTCCCTGAGAGGGTCAGATTCTTGAAGCTCATATATAATTTCACATGAATTTTCCTGTGCTGAGTGTGTTTAGTGAAAGCTTTAGAAGCGGCTTTTCCATAGTTAACTACAAAAGAAAAGCAAGAATGTCCTCACAGATACCAGCTCTTCTCAATTCGGTTCCTCTCACTCCTTAATCCTTGTCACCTGCAGGAAGGGTTTATATGTAGTTAAAATGCAAGCACAATTATGCCAATGTGAGAATTATTCATATAGAAACCCATAGTCTAGATTATTCCCTTTCCCTAAAATGGCAGATTACTTAGTCAATTGGAGTCAGGTCCTTAGCTACTGCACTATTTAATGAAGAAAATTTTTATTTTTGTCCAAATTGAGTTTGTTTCCACATATCTAGAGACTTTTTCTAGTATATTCACTTGATGGAAACCATTGGTCCACCCATGCCTACCTGACTGACTTAATATAGAACCAGACTTCAGGGTTGGGATGCCACTTTATGCAGCTTGGAAACTTGGCTGTACCCAGACATTGGGTATTTTCCAACAGCCCACTTTCGTAGAAAGAAACAAGGCAAATAACCCAACATATTAGGGATCTTGAAAACTACACAGGCTACACCAACATCACAAAGGGGCAGTCAAGGAAGCTGCGTTTCCCTGGAAAAATGAGCAGCGTCTACTGTACACATCGGGGCAGCCTGCCCTTGGCACTGTGTTGCTTAGGGTTTGCAGAACAGCAGGATGGACTGTGTACCTCTTCAGCTTTCTTTCCTTCCTAATATCAAAGTGGAGCAAAATGAAAAAAAATGTCCAATTTGCAATTTAATTCTAGTTTTGAGAAACTTAATTTTCTTTTGCTTACTTAATTTTGTAGAACAAAGCAATTCAACTGAATGGACTGTAGCTACAGAGCACCTAAAAAAAGCTCACAGTGTCAGTCTGAATTCCAGAACACTGTCACACTGCCCTGAGAGAAAGAGAGCCTTAAATATCTCTTCAATTTTTTTGAAACTGCGGCCAGGAAGGAATACTTTACAGGAATTAGGCTAGACCACCAACTGAAAGCAAGATAAATAATACTACAAAGTTAAACATGCATTTACCTGAACATACCTTTCTGCTAGCAGTACTAGGATGTGAAGCCCATCTTGTGAGTCCATAAATTTACTTTTTAAGTTGACACCTTCCATATCTGTCCATGTGACACTTCCTTAAAATGTGTAAGTTACCTCTACTCCCACTACTGATTTAATTTACATATTACTTAAGAATAAATAAGCACCATAAAAGAAGAAAATATTTCTAGCTTGTTTATTACTTCATAACTGTAGCATATTCTAGACAAGCTGATGATCCATGTCATCTTTTCCCTTCTTTAGGTGCAAATGAATGTGCTGGCATTCAACAGGCAATTCCACTATGGTGTGTTTTATGCATATGTAAAGTTGAAGGAGCAAGAGATGAGAAATATTGTGTGGATAGCAGAATGCATCTCCCAGAGACATCGAACTAAAATCAACAGTTACATTCCAATTGTATAGGCCAGTAATGAGGCCTCGGATGCAGAAAATTACACAGTTGAAAGGAAGTTATTAAAGAAGGAAAAGGCATTGTGTCTTACATTATCTAGATTACACAAAAGTAAGTCATATCTCCTTTCCAGGAATCGCATGTCCCCTGGAAGCCCAATAAACTAAACTTGAAACAAAGCAGTCCATTCTTATTTCCAGCAAACCTTTTTCATTTTTTCAAGTTTATGTATCAATACTCACTGGCCTTGCATATTCATTTTAATTTATCCTGTAGCATTTTTTTACTCTCATTTAGTTATGTTAAAAACCATGCCTAAACAAGTATTTCACTCTTCCTTTACCATTCGTTTGCCCAAGCTCAAACACTGAGTATCTGCTCTATGTTTTAGCTGTATGTTCCTTCCATGCATTCACAAAAAAAAACACACAGCACATTTGGGGGTAATGTTGTCTTCTTTTAACCTCAAAACACTTGGATTGGTAAGCCTGAGAAAGGACAGATTCCCAGGATGTTAGTGTTGCTAAATGTGTGATAAATTGAATTCTCACAAATACATATATATATATATATATATGTATATATATGTGTACATATGAGAGATGGATGGGTGGAAAGAGAGAGAGACAGAGATACAGAAACTATATAGATGTTTATACCTGTGGTTCTGTCACACTTTTTTCAAGAAGAAAATTCCACTAATTATACTTTGTTTCTTCAGAAGAAAAAAGTCAGATTTAGTATGGCTGCTTCACAAAGCCTAGAACTAGTGGGAAGGGATACTCAGAAAAAAGAAAATACAAAAATACCTTCCCAATCTTTTCTTTAAGTAGAAAGAGGGTTCTTAAATGTAATCTGTATTTGCTGTGCTTCAAGAATTAGACATGCCAGTCAACAAGATTATTCAGTAGGTAAGGGAGCTTCCTGTCAGTCCTAACTACCTGAGTTCAATCTCTGGGAGCTCACTTGGTAGAAGAAAGGAACTTAGTACTACAAAATTAGTACTACAATATTGCCTTTAACCTTTAGATATGAAACACACACACACACACACATGAAACAATTGTAAAAATAAAACTGAAAGAAACACACAGAGATAATTTGAACATCATTTTTATGAGCATATTTAACAAGTATATAAACACATTATTCAGAGTAGCATGCATAAACTAAGGAGCACAATATTTTGTTGTGGAATATTCCTTTACACTTTGCGAAGATGTATCAGTGATTGATTTAATAAAAAGTTAAATGGCCAATAGCTAGGCAGGAGATATACCAGGAACTTTTAGACAGAGAGCACTCTGGGAAGAAGAAAGGCAGAGGTATCTGTGGGACACAGAGAGCATGACATCAGAAGGAGAGGCAAAAACCATGTGGCAACAGTTAGACGAATACAAATGGGTTACCTTAAGTTATAAGGGCTAGTGGGACAAGCTGAGCTTTCATAATTAATAATAGGTCTTCATATCACCTTTTTGTGAGTTGGCAACACAAAGAACAGCTTGGCTACACATTTTTTCTATAGAAAAATGATGTATACGTATAAGGAAAAATAATGATTTGTTGAACTAAGAATAAAGCTAAGTACCTGCTTCCTGAATGCAGATGCAATATACCCAGATGCTTCATGCACATGCCATCACACCTTCTCAACCATGGTGGACTGTACTCTCAGACTGTGAGTCAAAATAAACCCTTCCCTCTCTAAGTCATTTCATTGGGTATTTTGTGACAGCCAACACAACAAAGCAACTATTACAGAAAATTGATACTGAAGTTGCTATGATACACTTGATCATGCAATTCATGGGTGAGAAATAGATTTGGGAAATTATGAATTAGAACATCCCTGGAATCTTCTAAGCAGTGCTTAATGATTCATTCTGATAAGAGTTTGAAAAGGCAGAATGCTAAGAGAAATCCAGACTGTAGAGTCCCATCTCATGAGATTTCTGAAGCACTCTAGTGACTACTCAACTAGAAGTCATTCATGTGATGTTGTTCAAAGAATTGGCTGTATTCTGCCTGTGTCGTGAAAAGCTGACCAAAGCTGAATTCAAAGAAAATCGACTGTTTGCTTGGTAGAAGAAATTTCAGTACAGTATGTCAGACCACATCATGGTTACTACTCATCTCATCGCTTTTATCAAGGTCTATCTATAGTAAGAGGAAGCTAAAAGAACAGAAAGACATGAATACATGTCTTAGGGGGGAAAGGAGTACAAACAAATTTGAAATTACAGGCAAGGTAGGTGTAGACAACACTGTGATATTTACTAAAAAGATTAGCACCATTAAAGAGGGCCCTCTTGTTCTACACTGTGACAATTAACAAGGTGCCCCAAGGGCAGATCCAATTGGTCAAAGGATCCCATCTGTGAAAATCAAAGTTAATTTGAAAAGAGTATATTTGAGCTGAGAATACTAGGAGAACTGAAGGGACTCTATACTCAAAATCATTCCTGGGGAACTATTTGGGTTTTCTTGTTTTTTATGTGCAGCCTCAAAGGTACAGAGAGATGCTGCTGCGACAATGGACCAAAGGTTGAGAGGCAGAAATCAGTTTGCATGTATGTAATATATAAGCGTGATGGACCCAGGGAACATAGCACCAAGGATCTAGAAAGCTTTTGAGGCCAAGCAGTACTTGACAGGACTATATTCCCCACGAGGAGGTCTTGAGAGACAACTGTATGAAAGGAAGGCAAAGGGCAAGTTCTGATGGAGGCCCTAGGATGTTGTAGATGCCAGGATTATGGGATATCTGCTGAATCAAGTTATAGACAGAATGGAACCAGTGAGGGGGGATCAATCATAGATGTTTTAGGCTTCAGAATGGGAGAGGCAAGAATTCCAAAGGCCACTGGAACCCAAATAATTCTATCATGAACCCCAAATGCTGGATATGGGGAAACAGTGGTTGGCATTTTCCCTTCTTGGATTCAGTTTTTCTTTTATAACTTCCTGTCCTTCATTTTTTGAAATGGAGGCATTTATTCTAGGTCATTAGATATTGGACATATATAACTTGATTATTTTATTTTACTTTATAGGAGCTTATAGTTAGTAGATTGTATTGAGTCGTAAGAAGAGACTGAACCATAGCAAGCAAGAAGACTAGAATTTATTTCCTATTCTCTGTGAGGAGTTCCGGTTTGCTGGGTAGGCTTTTTATTTCTATCTTTGTGTTTGTTTTGAGACAGTCTTGATATGGAGCCAAGACTTGCCCTTGATCTTTCTGCCTTTGGATCCTAGTATTCAGATTACAAACATATGCCACTACACCTGGATACTTCTATTTTTTGTAACTGTCACCTTCACCATTCTTTTCCCTATCCTGCTTCTAGTACTTCCTTAACCATTCAGTTTCCATCTCTGTCATCTGCTGTACCTCATCTTGGAGTAATATAGTCTAGTGAGTTCCACTCCCCAGATTCCTTCCAATCAGCAGCCAGTCTATCTGCTGATTCATACCTTGTGCAGACTACTAACATCTTGTCCCTGAAGACTACTCACACCTTGTCACTCCTCACTCCTGTTAGCATTACCATCATGACTTCACAGGATCTCCTTCCAACTGTCTGTGGTCAGGAACCTGTTAGGACTGGAGTGAGGTTTAGCAGTTGAACATGTCAAGACGTTTACTGAACGTCTAAAAAGAAATCATCGTTTAATATGTTCTGGTGCTTCAGAATGCACAACAATGAATGAGACAATAGAGGTGGCCTGAATCTAGGTAAACTTAATTTAAGGATTGTGTTTTCAGCAATGAAGGTATTTAGTTAACCAGTCTGAAGCAACCAGTCCAATGTGCCCCATCTTGCTGGCTGCCCGCATAGTGGTAGTATAGCATAACATGGAGAATAAGAGAAACCTTCAGACATTGCTGACTGCATGTTGATCAGCTCTGAAGGCTTCCTTAATATTAGCAATCAGGATTATCACTTTGAAATGCTGTAAGTAATGTTTTAGATCCACAGAAAAGAAAGATATGGGATGCATTGGATTGTAGATCAGCTGATTTATCTGTTTGGCCTTGTTACTTTCAACCAGAATTCTCTCTGTTGTGAAAACCATAGTATCATTCATTTTTAATCATCTTTTTCTCTATTTGGAAGTACAAAAGCACATGTGCTCTCGCATGCACACACACACACACTGCTAGGAAGTATTTATGACCTTATAAGAGGACTTCATTCTAAGTGATTCATCCTTTATGCTTTACAACTGTTGAGTCCAGGAGTTCTGATGTCATTTTTGAATGACAACATAGTCTTAAAACATGTCATATATACACAAGAAGAAAATGAAAAACTTACAATAAGGGCCAAATCTTCTTTCCTAGATCGTTTCTTCTTCACATCTTCATTTTTCAACTTGAGTTCTCATCAGTTATTTCCCAGCTGCTTTTCCGCCCTTGTCACCTTGTGATTTGCTTTCCAGTTTCTACCACTGCCTGGAGGCTTGACTACTGACTGAAGTCCAGCCCACTAGAGAGTGGCTCAGCAAGGATGATGTCTGTATGCTTATACTAGGAAAAGTCAATTGGAACTATTTTTAGAGAAGGAAGATAAACAATAAGAAGATCAATGTAAGACCACTGTGGGTATCAGTATTTTAAAAAGGAGATACTCCTTGGACAATTGCGAGTCTACCAGATTCACAAGTGACATTTAAAACCTGTGCCCACTGACCCCATGGAAAGTATAGAAGGAGCTCTTCAATAATAGTTGACTTCAGACCCTGCAAGACTAGTTGTACTAGTGTTTAGTTACAAACCGTGGCATGCATGTGACTTCCTTATAAACAATAACATGCACATGGATTTCTTACAAACAGCATAGTCCATGTCTTCTTATCAGCAACAATAACACAGCATATGGCTTACGAACAATAACTTGACTGTTTCAGAGCCACTAATACTAATCTTGCTCTTCAGAAGTGAAAGTCATCATTAACATGTATTTTGTCAATCCCGGGAATTGATATTATATGCTAAACATATGCTCTACCACTATATACCAACCCAATTTTCCTTACCTTTGGGGCAATAATTTCCTATTTTCAATAATTTACACATTTCTATTTTGTAAAGGGCAATTGTGGTCCCTGTGCCCACAGTTAGCACTAGGGAAACCAGGAATGCTAAACATTCAGACTTGTCTCAATGGAAGGGATGTGTATACCATATTTCCACCTAGAAAGCTGAGAATGGATGGAGTTAATAGGTATTCTGTGCTACATGTAAGGCCAGGCCATACCAGAATCTTGAGACTATTATATTTATCTCAGACTCTTCCTTCCTCCCTAGCATTTATCTTGAGCATTGCTTCTCAGTCAATATAACCCAAGCTTAGGGGACATGCCACATGTACTTCACAGCTTTGTGACCTCTATTTATAAGCCATCTGTATACTGAGACCACACCAGGCCCTACGCCCTTAAGCTATAGAATCAATCTTTATTGAAGAGCTCACAAATCTTTGCAAAAGAGTTCCAATGTAGTCACACCTTAAGCTTTGTTGAGCACATGGGGTTGGGATCTTTGTCACCAGGGAGCTCCAAAATTGTGCTATACAACATGTCTAAAATAGGCAGCCTGGCCTCAGACTCTAGAAGTTAGAACCAACAAAGGCTAAGTAAGTTATGTTGAACTGGGTTCCCTTCTTGCCTCATGTGGGTCATGGTGTTTACAGGGACCACCCCCACCCCCAAAACATACATACACACTATTTTCTTTTGTAGGTTTTCTAAAATTAAAGCTTACAATTATCCAAACTGAACTTGGCTATTAATGCCGAGATGCATGACTCACTGTATCACATGCCGTCTGCTTTACATTTGGGGTTGTTCCACTCTAGACTTTAAAACAATTTTGTTTTTCAAGAGAGGTTACTCACGTCCTTTGGGTTATCTCTGTAATCTCATCATGAATTTCTAAAACTTGAGATAGTTTAGGAGGCTAGTCCCCGTCCAGTAGGTCACTGGGACAAAAGACATTTTAAAGAGAGAAAGGAAACAGAGCTGAGGGTTTGGAGAGTTTAGTTTTGTTTCATTTTGGTTTTGTGTCTGCTTGCTTTGTTTTGTCTTGCGACTGCCCTGAAGAATAGCTAGCTAGCTTTGTGCATGCTAGGCAAGCACTACATCACTGACCTGTATCCACAGCTAAGACTTCAGTGATATTCATGATTAGATTCTAATTCATTAGCATAGTTCACAATATTTGAAGAGACCTGGAAGGTTAAGGACCAGTAATCTCACTCCAGCACTCCAGATCCTCTGATTTACTCTAATGGTGTGATATCTGTAGTGCATGCTGAATAAATCACTCAGAGCCTCAGAAACCTGTTAGGGGAAGGGGGAAAAAAGGGTGGAAACAGGCAAAATCATGCACATCAAGTATGTGCTTTAAGCAATTAACACTGCAGCTTATGTCCTAGGTTGGGTGTAACTTATGAGTTCTTAGCCTTATATTAGCAATGAACATTTTAACACCAGTCACTAGAATGAATTTAATAATTTGGATTCACATGCAGTTTAGGAATATGATAACCAATGAAGCATAGTCTCTTACAATAATGAATATCTTCTGACCTATTTATGGACTCTAGGGTGGAAAACTCAATTGCAGAGGCTGAGGAAGGGAGAAAAACCTCATTTTAGGGAGAAATGGGAAGGATTTTAATTTTTAGAATAATTGGCCTGCGAGCTAGCTCAACATGTGAAGGCTTGAGTGCAATCCCTCAGCCCCACATGGTGGTAGAGAGAGTGGGCTCCACAGGTTGTCCTTCGATTTCCCATCTGCACTGTGGCGTTTGTATCCCCACCAATCCATGAGTAAATAAAATGCAAGTATCCATATACTTTTCTTACCCAAGGGTAAGATGCTCTTACCTACTGAGCAGAACAAGCAGGCTGCAAGGAGAAGGCCCCTGCACAGGTAGAAAAGTACTCCTCACCTGGCCAACAAAGAGAAGCACGTCAGTCATGAGGAGGGCACAGGGGCTGAGGTCACAACTATTTTGAGCTCCAGCTAAATTGAAAATATGATCCAAAGTACCTATAAGTTGCTTCTTTAAATTGTTGTATACAATGGTCCTGGTTTTTGCAAGTGTAATAGATGAAATTTTTGTGAATCGGTTTACATAAATGCTGATAAGAGATATTTCCTGAAGCCTATCTTTAGAACTGAGTAATCAAGTGGGGGAAATTACTTTACTCAATCCGTCTGCTTCCAGAGGGCAGTGCAGCCTCTGTGTTGAGGAAGTGGCCGCTGCTGTTCTTGGTGAGGCTACTTTCAGGAAGGACTGTGGAGACAGTAATTGGTTCAAATCGGTAGCAGCTGGACACCGCTGACCCTGTCGATCGCCACAGAGAGGCTGCACTAAACACAGGAGTGGTTTGAAAATGTGGAAACGCAGCAGGAAGGAAAAAAGGAAAGGCTCTTTACAAACAAAACAGAAAGCAGAGCTGCGCTCAGAAGAAACCTCAGTAGAACATGACTTCAAAAACCTCACCAAAAAAACAAACACTCCAGCTTAGAACCATGAAAACTGCCCACTTGCAGAGATAGTTTAGGAAAGATGGGCAAAAATCTATCTCATTGATGTCAAATGAAAAAGATTACTTAATGTTTTAACGATTTTCCCTTCCTTTCCCTTTTCCTTATTCTTAGTTTTGGGTTTTTCCTACATACTTATCCACTGGTATATAATTATTACAGTATAAGCACTTAACAGAACTAGGGAAGAATCGACTCCAAACAAGAAAATAAATGTTACCTTTAAATCAACTCATGGGCACTGTGAGAGCACCAAGACTCTGCCTCTGAGGAATAGAGGAAGCCAGTGGCAAGGCTGTGGCTTGGCATCAAAGGGCCCCTAAAGCAAAGACTTGAGCAGTCTGCTGGGACTTGAAAGACTCACCTCAGATCCAAAGGGCTGGCAGAGAGTGATTCCCACCTCTGTAGATATGGTTATAGACACAGGAGAAAAGCACTCTGCTTAAATAGAAAGTGCTTATTGCATAAACCCATATAAATTGATAGATGTTCTTTTTAGACATAAACAAAAGTGAAAACAGCCCCCATTAACTTTTAGGAATCAAGTAATACTGTCAAGTGTAAGCCCAGAGCAGGAATTTAAGAAAAGGACTTTTTAAATATTCATTTAAAATAAACTAATGGGAAAATACTTGACACATTTATTTTTAAATCCAAAGCATCTCAGCTGGTGTGCCAAAGCACACAGCTGTTCCTCCTGTGGGCTACAAGGTGGAGAGATGTTCATCTCACAGCCCTCAGGATGCCACGACCTGTAGCATCCTCTAATCTGCATTACCTTTTCTGCCTACCCCAAAGTGCTATACCAATGTATCATTTTATTCACATACAGTGATGTGGAAAACATCCAAGCTATTCCAACCAAGAAAGATAAGAAATTAATAACAAGACTTTACCCCCAAGAGATTGATATCAGTACCAACAGAGGCTATTTTCATATTTTTTCGGTATCCTTTGTAGACCTCAAAATACCTGTCCTTCACAATTTGATTTGTATGTTCTTGAGAAGTTGGCATTCTTCACATTGTCTGCATAAAAATGGTTCTTTGTCTTATAGCAAAATCCAAATTAAAAACAAACAAAACATTTTATAAGTAAATTAACATACATGACTTCATCTTAAAAAAATGATTTATTATCTGGGCAGTGGTGGCCCATACCTTTACTCCCAGCACTCAGGAAGCAGAGGCAGGCAGATCTCTGAATTTGAGACCAGCCTGGTCCACAGAACGAGTTCCATGACAGCAAGGGATACACATAGAAATCCTGTCTTGAAAAACAAAAGCAAATAAAAAATGATTTATTTATTTTTACTTCATGTGTATGGGTGTTTTTACCTGTGTGTGTGTGTGTGTGTGTGTGTGTGTGTGTGTGTGTGCATGCAGTGCCTCTGCAAGCCAGAAGAGGGCATGAGATCTTCTGAACTGGAGTTACACACAGTTTGAAGCTGCCATGTGGGCCCTGGGAAATGAAGCAGGTCCTCTGCAAAAAAACAAGTGCTGTTAATCACTGAGCCACCTCCCCATGCCCAATATGCCAATATGCTTAATGTTTCTATTATCCATCAGTCTACTTCCATGGTCATATATTGAGCTAACAACCTTAACGTGCTACTTCAAGTATCCTTTGTTTCTTTATTTAATACAGCTTGCTGGAAAAAAAAAACCCTTCAATGTCTCATTGCTGTCTTTCATAACAAAACCAAGAAATAAGTTGTGTAGCTGAATTAGGATACGGAAATATAAGCACAAATGGATGGTTAGAAATGTAGAGAATGCCTCACTTAACAATTTTCACTTTTTGCCCTACTTAAGTATTATTGGAATACTTTAGAAAATACATTTTCTTTTTGTCCAGAACCTCAGTTGCTTGTTCCATCTGACTTTGAAAAATTGATTACATCAAAGGAAATATAGTTGTCTAAGTGATATAGTATACAAAAATAACATCTTGATTTCTGAGAAAATGTACTTCTCGGCAGTTCCTGAGTAACTCCAAATTATGCTATTCTAGACATGAGTGTTTACTTGGGGGTTTGGACGTAGTCTCTGAAAACAGTATGTTCCAAACCTTTGCCATCATTTGTGTGTCCCACATCAAGGCTGCAATAATTCCAACTCCTCCTTGCATGTTTGCTTTTTGACTGCCACTCAGCTGCATTTTCTATAAAGACCTGGGACATATGTTACTTGTTGTTATTGAATAGCTTCTCAAGTCAGACAGTCCAAGGCCATCATTATGTTAAACTTAGGTTATTTATAGAAACCCATCTACATTTTCACCATTGGTTTTACCTCCTACATGGGAGCACAATCAAGAAACAAAGAACTGGTTACTGGTCTGACTCAACTTTTCCCGTCCAAAACACAGTGGAACAGAGAGTGGAATGAGGAAAGTCAGGCTCCCCTTCTGTTTCCTTCCTTTACAATGCAAGTAAAGTTCACAGATCTGAAAAAAGCATCTCTCCATTGAACCTAAAACCAGTGAAAACAACTTGATAAAATACAATCATCAGCCTGAAAGAGGAAAGCAGCAAAGGAAAATAATTAGGCTATAGTCTCAGTTGGGCATTCTAGTTCAAGGAGCTATTAATAGCTCCTTGATCATTACCCCATACACACATAGCACTTCACTTTGGTGCAGAGCTTTTAAATGTGTATAAATTCTACATATGTAGGAGTGAACCCCACAAAGTTATCCACCCATGAGGGCGGGGACAAGTAAATTAGCACAGATAGAGATAAAAGGAAGCGAAATGAAAAAGGACCTCTCTTTTGGAAGCCTGCCACGCTTCTGAGTCCCAGCTTGTGTGATTCTCTCTCTCTGGTAAATAAATATATCGTATTCCCTATAGTATATACATAGAATAACACTTCTGCTTACCATGTGGTTACAGCCATGAACCAAAGAGTCAAACTTGCTACTGTTATGGTAACCTTTCCTCTCTCTTGAGCTCTTCCAAGTCCTTGGCAATATAACACTCCTACTTCATTTAGAGCAAGAATCCTCCAGACGATCATAATCCTTGGGAAAATGACAAGTTGTCACTGCAATAAGAGTATTCTGGAAAAGAAGAGAAAGTAATGTGGAAAGCTCTGCTATGGCTTCTCAGTCCATGTCTCAAACCTCCACCAACAGGGCATTTCCTAGCCCACTAGCAAGGTCACTCACGTTGGAAGTTCTTGTGGCTTGTTGATTATGACCGCAGTTACAGTGTCTGTATCTGAATGGTCTGCAGCAGTGGAGAGTTAGATAAAGTACCAAGGAAGGAGTTATTTTCCATCTTTATGAATGATATGAACTCCTGAGAAACCAGAGTTGGGGACTAAGGTATGTCTCAATGGTAAAAACCCACACCTAGTCTGCAAAAAACCCTGGCTTTGAAATATTAATGAAGCCGTAACAAATTTTGAATTTTGGCATTTGTCTCAAGCAATGTGATAAATTCTCAAAACGTCAGACAAGGCAGGGAACCAGAGCTCCCAGTCAACCCTGTGGAAAGCCAATACTCTACAACAATTGTTGCTAAGCCACGCTGTTCAGATACATTTTGCTTTTGTAGTGTTTTCAATTTTGTAGTAAGATAGGGTGAATGGGACATAACCCTGTTGGAAGCTGATGAGGGTCTTTAGGACTTCAAAGCTAGAAGAGATAGTCCACTGGGGTAAATTGACTATCATTGAATTACTTAATACGACCTGAAAAAGATCCCTCTGAAATAAGCTGAAGCTGGTCTGGGAGCCTTTAAGAGTGTGATTCTCTGGCTGAAGTGAGTGAAGATGAGAATCCTGATTGGATGGCAATAGAATATTTTTCTGATGTAAATTATTTTATTTTTGGTTATACTTTTATTCTGGGTATTTATACAAAATGAATTTTTAAAAATTCATGTGAAAACTTACCTAGTATGGTAAAAGCTTCATACATTAACATGGAAACCAAATTCCTGCCTTCTAGAGAAGCACTTAGTATTCTTAACCACTGAGACATCTCTCTAGCCCACTAGGGGTTACAGTGTCAAGGAAAACTGACTTTCTTTCTCCCTGCACTTATCAACTGCCAGTAATTCTCAACCAGTTACAGCTCCCATGCTAGATAGAGAGGCAGACAGAAAGTTAAAATGGAATAACCCTTTAGCAGTATATAGTGATGTCAATCCCAGAACTCGGGAGGCAGAGGCAGGTAGATCCCTGAGTTTGATGCCACCCTAGTCTACAAACCAAATTCCAGCACAGGAGGGCTACACAGAGAAACCCTGTCCTGAAAAATAAAAAAAGAAGGGAAAACTAAAAAAAAGAGACAGAAACTGGAGTTGCCCTATAACTAGCAGCAATACCCCTACTAAACACTACATGCTAACAAATGAAAATCCCAGTGCTGGAAATGGGTTATCTGTTTCTGAGATGCCAGTCAGTGAGGATTCCCAGATTTATCAACTATTGTCAATGCTTATTGGCTATCCAGAACATGATAGTAAAGCCCTGCTGCTGAAGACCACATACTTGAATCATAGGGCATGGATGAACTAAGCTGGTGCTGACCAGGAAGCTTCATCACTACTGGTTAGCTTCCAAAGTGTCAAAAGGTGCTGTGCATGCTACCAAAGGAGAAAAACAATCATGAATCTTATCCAGCTGTGAACCCTGCATGGTGTGATAGCATATGATAACTGTCAAGATATGCCCACTGGTTCAATAAAGACACTAGAATCATGGGAGTACCCAACTGCTTGGTGACTGGATTTAAGTTCAGCTCTACAAAATGAAGCAGCACTGTTGAGCCAAGAACCTGAGCCTACAAAGGTCATAGGCAGTAGAGGAGAGTTTACTATTATTCTACTAAATATACATAGTATTAACCTGACTCCTGATCCTTATCATTACATCTATGCATTAATGCATCTCTCAGCCCTCATCAGAGATTCTTCTATTTGTAGTTGAGACAGGGATTACCACAGAGACCTGTAATTGGTCTAAGTGCAGAGAGTAAGTGACTGCAGGATGCTTAACCCTATAATACACCCCCTTTCTAAGGCTCAGAGGTCAATGCAGAAGAGGGGGTAGAAGGGGCGTAAGGGCCAGAGGCAACAGATAACCATAAGAAACCAGTGTCATCCAGACACAGCAGAGAAGTTGGCCACATAATCTCACAGCAGTTGTTTGCAACATGCACAAGACCTGTACTCAAGTCAGACAAAATCACAACATGGAGAGAGGAGGTGGGCATTAATTCCCTCTACTAACTAGCTAAAGAGCCATTAGGAATTGATAGCTACTTGGAGAGGAAAAGTGAGTTTTTTGAGAGTGTAGCTCCTGGGAGCCTGAAGAAATGGCTCAGCAATTAATACTTACTGTTGTCCCTAGAAACCTAGTTCAGTTCTCAGCACCCACATCAGACAGCACATACCTCTGGGCCCCATCATCATTTGCACTCCCATACACATACCCACATGCAGACACAGACACATGCACATATATTTTTTAAGTGTAACCCTTGGTTGGTCAATCATACTCCAGTAGAATAACACACATCCAAGAATATATTGGCAGCATAAATGGAATTTAATGGCTATATGGAGGATAGGACACATTTGCTGGGTGTAAGGAGGGGAAGTAGTTTGAATGAGAATGACCCCCATAGGCACATGTATTTGAATATTTGATTCCCAGTTAGTGGAACTGTTTTAGAAGGGTTAGGAGGTGTGGCTTTGTTGAAGAATGTGTATCACTGAAGGTGCTCTTTGATGTTTCAAAAACCAACACCATTCCCAATTACTTCTCTCTACCTGATGCTTATAGATTCAGATATGAGCCCTTAACTACAGCTACAGCACCATGTCTGCCTTCTTGCCTGCTACCATGCTCCCCACCATGGTAGTAATGACTCTAACCCCTAAAATCATGAGCCCCAAGTAATATGTTTTCTTTTATAAGTTGCTTTGGTCAGGGGGTTTTATCAGAGCAATAGAAAAATAATCAAACTAGGCCTGGATTCCAGAGAACAATCCCAGCTCCTCCAGAGGCACTGGGCCACTGGGCACCGTTATGGTGAGTGAGTACAGGGTAGCTAATGGTAGAGAAAGAGAGGCAGAATGGTACAGAGAGGCATATCTTAAGAGGCAAGGACAGTGAGGAACAGACTGAGGTAGATACCCTGCTTGCCACCCACAGCCGTGGCAGTGTCTGGGCCTAGGCTGCTGCCAAGGGCCATGACTTAATCTATGACCCTGATGCAGCTGTGGGGGTCTGATTAGATATGAGGATGAGGCTGCACATAGTTGGCACTATGGATACCAGGGGTCTGGGCTGCCACTTAGAGACATCTTGGCATTTGGGGCCTTGCCACCACTTGGGCCATTTGAATATGGGCAATCTGCAATGTCACTTAGGGCCATGATGAAATGTTACCAAGGACCATGTCTGGGTCTGTGGTCCTATTGCAGCCTGTGTCTGTGTTGATGTCTGTGGCTTCTTCTACCAGTGACCAAATCGATGTCCAAGGGATGTGCCTTCACAGCGGCCATGCTGATCCAAGATTCCTGTGCTGTCACCAGGTCCATGGTGATGTCACTCCCAGACTGCTGCCAGGGCCCATCCATGTCTGGGTTCATGGCCCTGCTGCAGCTAGGCTCTGAGTTGACTTCCATGGATCCTGTTGCCACAAAGGTTTGTGCAGAAGCCTGCAGTTCGAGCCAACACCTGAGGCCATTTGGTCAGGCTGGGGCCGTAGGGACCTAAGAGACCTGTGCTGCTACTGGGGCCATGGTGGTGTCCATTCCCAAACTGCAGCCATAGGCCATGTCTGGCTCCATGGCTTTATCACTGTCAGGGTCTGTGCAGATGTCCATGGGCTCCTGTTACCACTGAAAACAGGGAAGATAGGGATCCATAGAGTTTTCCTGCCCCTCACTGACTGCAGCACTAGGGAGAACTGGCTGTGCCCCTCACCAACTGCACCACTCTAAAGAGCAGGCCCTCCTCTCTCCCTCACCCTTCGCCACCTGCTGCAGGTGGGAGAGCTGGCCCTCAGGTTGTAAGAGTGGGAGAGTTGACACCTCCTGCCACCAGCAGTAGCACTCAGGAGAACAGACCCTGTACCTCCTTGGGCGGCACAATAAAGCTCATCCTATTGGCACAGATGAGCCAGGCTTAGGGGCATGAGAGCAGGAGGGATGCCTCTGCCTCCTCCCTCATATATCATGGGATAGCAAGGGTAAGGAAAATACATCCCCTCTCTCAACCCTTGCCACCTGGGACAAGAGGGAGAGGTGACCGCGGGGGCATGAGGACAGAGGAGCTGGCTCTCCCCCTCATCAGCTTCAGCAATCCCGAGAGGGGGGCCCTGCACCTCACCTGGGAAAATCAGTAGAGCTGGCCCTGGTGGTGTGAGGGTGGGTGAGCTGGACCCGAGTGTGTGAGAGCAGGAGAACTGGTCCTTGTTGTCTGCTACACTGGGTGAGCTAGCCAGGGCAGTTCTGAAGATCTCACCTGGGTGGTCACAATGAGGAAAGGCAAACTGACCAACCCAGCTACTCCCCAGGTCCAGAACCAGGACTATGAGGTAGCCCATCCCACCATTCACCTCATCTGTGAACTGCTGGAGCATATGAAGGAGCTGAACCTGCAGATTTAAAACCACAGGATCTCCATGACATAACGCAATAACAGGATACCTAAGAGGAGTCCCAGTGAGGGCCAAGTATCAAGGGTGTAGTAGCAAAAGCCAGAAGCCCTGAACCAGACTAATGCCTCATTGCAAAGAATACAGACAACTAAAGATGTATGAACTAAACCGTAGTGTGACCCACTAAGACACATTATAGCTTCCAGGCTGAATTTTTTTTGTTTTGGTTTGGTTTTAGGTTTTTTGGTTTTACTTTTAAATTTGGGTTTTGTTGTTGCTGTTGTTTTTGGAGTCTTGGGGCAGTTAGTGGGGGAGAGGTTGCAAGAGCAAAGGGCAGAAGCAAGGGGATGGAGAGATGAGTGGGATCCAGATGCATGATGTGAAATTCACACACAAAAAATCAATAAAAAGTTTTTTAAGTAACTAAGACAGAACCCAAACCAACCTTTCTTTCCTTCTTTTTTTCTTCCTCCCTTCCTTTCTTTCTTTCTTTCTTTCTTTTTTATCTCAGCCAAGTCTCTGAGAGGGGTTACTGTTAGGAACCTACACTGGCTCCTTTAATTTTCCTCTACTAGTCATGCTATTTACTGGAATGGGTGAGCATTTTACTGACAGTGAAGATCACCGTAGGGAATGGGGGACATTTCTCCCTCCAGAGACTGTTTTTCAGGACATGTGGCACTAAGTTAAGCCTCTGGGGTCTTTACAGATTCTCTGGTGAAATCAGGATTTTAAGGATCATTTAAAAGAGTTCTGTCATCTCCTGGGTCCCTTCTACTTTTGCAAGTACCAGCCATTCTTCCAGTCCCTTTATCCTGTTTGACCTCCAGGATTTGGTCCTTGAACCCACAGAAGGACAGTTTCACCAGACAGCACAAGTAGTGAATGTTCATTTTCATCTTTACATAACATTCAGACAAAGGTTAGACAAAAATAAACAGACTTCTTTAATTAACATGAAATTAGATGCCAAGTGTCTTGACTCTTCCATATATAAATAATAATATAGTCTTATTAATGTAGAATTCATTTGTAAGTCATAGCCTCCAAAGATCATCGATCCTGTGGAAAAATAAGACATCATATTGGATGAACCTAAAGCAAAATTATTTTCTCGTGGCATAGCTGGGCCTAGGCTCCAAAACTATCAATAACCATCTCTGACTTTCCCAGGCAGTGTCAGGGAGGTCAGCAGCAGCCCAGCTCACAGTCTACCTAGGATCCAGCCTAGTGGAATAGTCCCTCTTGTCCAATAGCAACAAAAATGTGGACTTTCTGGTGATGGGTCTGTCAAAGCATCTCAGATAAGCCTTTCCAGTTTCAATATTTATTATTCCACAAATGTTTAAGAAATCATGAAAAAAATTACTTAGTATTATCTTAACTTTTTCTTATAAATTATTAGACAGTAATACTATCAACTTTAACTATTTACTTCCCAAATATGTTTGTATTTGCTGAGCACCAGGTCATATGCCAAGTATAACTGAGACTTCTAGTTCAGAACAATGTTCTCATTACTCAGCCATAATTTCAGGGGAATGATAGTTACAAAAAAATGGTTTATTGAGATTTTAAGTTTTAAATATTAATGATTATACAATGATATAAATCTCTCTCACTCACCATAGGTCTTAGCTATGGCTTCTATTGATGAGATAAACACCATGACCAAAGTCATTTGAGAAAGAAATGGTTTATTTTATCTTAACTTCCAGATAACAGTCCATCATTGAGGAAGTGAGGGCGGGAACTCAAGTAAATCAGGAACCTGGAGACAGGAATTGATGCATAGGTCATGGAGAGATACTGCTTGCTGGCTTGCTCACTATTGTTTGCTCAACCTGCTTTCTTATAGCATCTAGGACCACCTGTCCATGGGTTGTGCTGCCTACAGTGGGCCGAATTCTCCTACATCAATCATTAACTAAGAAAATGCCCCCACAGGCTTGCCTATGGACCAATGTGATGAACGTATTTTCTCAGTTAAGATTTTCTCTTCCCAGATGCCTCTTGCTTGTATCAAGCTGACAAAACAGTAACAACAAATACACCATATAAAACCTTTCAATTCTACTAACAAAAAATACATTTTAGTTTTTTATTGTTTTTTTTTCTTTGTTTTTATTTTATGTGTATGGATGTTTTGCCTGTATGCATGGCTGGCTCTGTGTGTGGACAGTGGCTACAGAGGCTAGATGAGAGCATCAGATAACCTGGAATTGCAGTAATAGATGGTTGTGAGCTACCGTGTGGGTGCTGGGAGTCAAACTCAGGTCCCCTGCAAGAGCAGTCACTGCTGAGCCATCTTTCCAACCTCAAAATATTTATTTATCTACCACCTAAATCCAATTATTCACCATCTTCTGCCTAAATTAGAGCTACTGAATTCTAACTGGTATCTATTCTTTTTCTTTTCTATATGTTGCCCTCTCTACAATTGAGAGAACTTTTAAAAACCAAAATGTTGTGGCCTAGCCCCCACAGGGTCTCTGAGTTGTTTGTCAGCTGATAGCCACAGGTGCATCCTGTTTTCTAGTCCTGGCTTATTGTCCCCGTATTGTCCCACTGACATCAACATCTATCACAAGGAAAACATGCTCTCTTCCACCTGGGGTTTTTTCCACTGTGCTGTAAGCCTATATATATAAAACTGCTCCCTCCTAGAAGAGAGAGAAGTCTTATCACTTGCAATGAAGACACACACACATACATTCTCTTGACAATAAAGGCAGCACATGCATCCTCTGAGTACAAACAGCTGGACGTCTTGTCTTTCTTTTCCTCATACCTTGGACTTGCTTGTGGCGTGGGCACTGCACCAAAATTCTGTCACTTCCTTATTTGAAATATTCTTTCATGGCTTCCCATTTTATTGAACATAAAATCAAATATTATCATGATGAGCATGGCTGAGAATAAGCAGGTCTTTCTTTGCCGGCTTTATTCTTTTCTCCACTTGGTCCCATGCCTACCTCTACTCTTCCCAGTCTTTTCTGTTATTGTCAATCCCCCTAAGCTCATTTTGTGGCCATCATACATGTTCTTTCTTAATTTTTGTTGGAATTTCTTATGCTGGGTTCTCCCTAACTTTCAGTATGTTGTGTGTGTGTGTGTGTGTGTGTTGCTTGTTTGTGTTTGTGTATGTGGTATGTGTATGCATATGGGTGCATGGGTATACCTGCCATGGGAAGTATGTGGAGGTCAGAAAACAACTCTATGAAATTGTTCATCTCCTTCAAACCTTACACTGATTCTAGCAATCACTAGGTTTGTACAGCAAGCACCTTTATCTGCAGAACTGTCTTCCCAGTCCTCCCCTTAGGTTTTAGTGCTACTGTATTACCATGCTGCCCAACTCTAGTGGATAGCATTCATATTTCTGGAATTATGCAAGTCTCAATTACATAACATCACTGCATAACGCCCACTCATAAAGTCCTCCAATCTTAAGGAGATATTTCGTATTTACCTTTCTCAGAACACTTTGTCTTTGATTAATAATTCCAACCACAGTGTGTAAAAGTTGATTTTTTTGCTTTATAATTTTGGTCATGCTTATCTACCCATGTTCTCTGAGAAGAGAATTTATTTTCTAGATTACTGCTGTATACGCAGAATTTGGCCCAGAACCTGGTATCTGGTAGCATTTAACAAATATTTTCAATGAACTGTAAACAGATTATTCCCACTATAAAGCTTAATTTAAATCATAGAAGAAAGAGCAAAAGCATAGCTAGGTAAGTGAACCTGTACATTTCAACTGGCACACAGTATTTTGCTTCCCACATGTAGGGAAGGCAAAGGAACTGAAACCCAAAGATTACCACTCCCCTACTCAGTGCCCACAGAGAAATACATCCTCAGGACCCCAGTCTGGATTGTCACAGGACCCTGCGGCTTTCCTTACTGATTAATAACTGAGAATTACTATACTATTCACCACAAAGTAAGCATCTATCACGTATTTTTTAGTGGACAAATTCCCATCTGTGGCAATTACTTCATCAGCACCACAACTGACAACTGCTTGAAGCATTTCAAGTGTGATATTCACTGAGTGTGGGGGTTGGGGGGACAGCCCGATCACTCTACATCTACAGTGACACTTGACAACACATTAACAGCAGGATTCAATAGAAATAAGGGTTAGTTAGAAACTGTTCAACTAAGTAAAGCCTTATTCTCATGATCTACAAACACAAGCATCTACAGAAAACAACTGAAAGAACAGGTATACTCTTTGAGATTGCTTTATGATACCTCATCCCTCCTGCAAATGCCAATCCAAAACTGACAAGGACTATCAATCCAGTTTGCTTGCATGTTCAAACACTCAACATCTATCACAAAACTCACAGAACTCATCCAGCAACTGATGGAAGCAGACACAGAGAGCCACACCCAAACAATAAGCAGAGCCAAAGGAACCCCACAGAAGATGGGGAGGAAGGATTGTAGGAGCCTCATGGGTGTGGATACCAGGAAAACACTGCCCACAGAATCAACTAAGCAGGGCTCATAAGGGCTCAAAAAGACTGCAGCAGCAATCATGGACCCTCTAGGGAAACAGAGGAGGAATTGATGGGGGGAAGAGAGGAGGTTGAGGAAGGGACTGGGAGGAGTGGGGGAGGGGGAACTGTGATCAAATATAATGTATAAGAGAAGAATACACTGAGACTCTCCAGGACCTGGGAATGCCAACGAGTGAACCCATCCTGGAAGACAAGCCATCCAGAGTCTGCCTACATTGCAGTGCTAGTCCCGATTCCATTCACAGGAAGAGGTGAGGTTAGGCCTGTTTCCAGACTGCCTTCTGCTTGCCTTTCTGGCACTCTTTGGCCTGGGGACTATGCATGGGTGAACCCTTCCCAGAGTACCAAGCCATCCAGAGTCTGCCTACTTCTCTGTGCTAGTCTACACAAGGGAAGAAGAGAGCAATTGGAGTATCTGACCTGCTTGCACCCACTGGAAAAGAACCTTGGACATGTACCCACCAGGAGAGGTAGAGACCCTATTGGCACCCACTGGAAGAAGGCATGGGAAGACAACAACAAAAGAAGACATCCAACAAGAGAAAGAACAATAAGACACCACCAGAGTCTAGGGACTCTCTACCAGCAAGACTGAGTATCCCAACACAGATGAAGGAGAAGAGAATAACCTTGAAAACAAATTTATGGAGATGACAGAGTCCTTCAAAGAGGGAATGAGAAAATTCCTTAAAGAAACTGAAGACAAACAAACAAAAAATTTCAAGAAATGGAGGAAAAGAAAAGCAAAAAATGCAAGAAATAAACAAATCTCTTAAAGAAAACAAGGAAAGCCAAGAAAAATACCAACAAGTGAAGGAAACAGTTCAAGGATTGAAAGCTGAAATAGAGACAATAAAAAAAACGCAGTCTGGGGGAATTCTGGAAATAGAAAAGCTGGGCAAATGATCAGTAACTACAGACTCA
This sequence comes from Mesocricetus auratus, assembly GCF_017639785.1. NCBI lineage: Eukaryota > Metazoa > Chordata > Mammalia > Rodentia > Cricetidae > Mesocricetus > Mesocricetus auratus. Next base: position 48,839,466 of record NW_024429184.1, on the reverse strand, counting down.
AGCATAACCAATAAAATACAAGAAATGGAAGAAAGAATCTCAGGAATTGAAGATACAGTAAGATAAATAGATTCATCAACCAAAGAAAATCTTAAGTCGAAATATCCCTAACACAAAATATCCAGGAAATATGGGACACTATAAAAAGGCCAAACCTAAGAAAAATGGGTGTAGAAGAACTTGAAGAAACCCACCTCAAAGGTACAGAAAACATATTCAACAAAATCATAGAAGAAAACTTTCCCAACCTAAAGAAAGACATGCCAATGAAAGTACAAGGAGCTTACAGAACACCAAATAGAGTGGACCACAAAAAAAGTCACCTCATCACATAATAAACATACAGAATAAAGAAATAATATTAAGAGCAGCAAAGGAAAAAGGACAAGTAACATATAAAGGCAGACCTATCAGAATTATACCTGACTTCTACATGGAAACTCTGAAAGCCAGAAGGACCTGGATAGTTATTCTACCTACACTAAGAGACCATGGATGCCAGCCCAGATGACTATACCCAAGAAAGCTTTCAATCACTATAGATGGAGAAAACAAGATATTCCATGACAAAACCAGATTTAAGCAATACATATCCACTAATCCAGACATGCAGACAGAAGAAAAATTCCAAACCAAGGAAGTTAACTACACTCACAAAAACATAGGCAATAGATAATCCCATTTTACCAAAAGCCAAAAGAAAAAGGGGTGGAAATTCACATACAATTCCAACAACAACAAACATTCCAAAATAAACAAGAATAAACAATCAATGGTCATTAATATCCCCTAATATTAATGGTCTTAGCTTGCCCATAAAAAGAAACAGGATAAGAGAATGGATTCAAAGACAGAATGCATCCTTCTGCTGCATACAAGAAACATACCCCAACTTAACAAAGTCAGACATTACCTCTGAGTAAAGGGTTGGGAAAAGATGTTACAACCAATGGACCCAAGAAACAAGCTGGTGTAGTAATTCTAACATCTAATAAATTAGACTTTCAGCTAAAGTTAATCAAAAGGGATGAAGGAGGTCATTTCATATTCATCACAGGAAAAATCCATCAGGATGAAGTCTCCATTCTGATCTTCTATGCCCCAAATACAAAGACATCCACATTCATAAAAGAAACATTACTAAAACTCAAATCACACTTAAAACCTCACACACTTATAGTGGAAGACTTCAACACCTCACTCTCACCACTAGACAGGACCACCAGACAGAAACTTAACAAGGAAATAAAGGAACTAATAGAAGTTATGACCCAATTGGATTTAAAAGACATCTATAAAACATTCCATCCAAACACAAAAGAATATACTTTGCCCTCGGTGCTACATGGAATCTTCTCTAAAATTAACCACATACATGGCAACATAACAAACCTCAACAAGTACAAAAATTTTGAAATAATCCCCTGCATCTTATCAGACCACCATGGTTTACATTTAGAATTCAACAACAACACAAATTGTAGAACCCCTACAAACTCATGGAAATTGAACAGTGTGCAATTGCACCATTCCTGGGTCAAGGAAGAAATAAAAAAAAAAGAAATTAAAGTCTTCCTATACTTCAATGAGAATGAAGACAAAACATACCCAAACTTATGGGACACTTTGAAAGCAGGGCTAAGAAGAAAATTCATAGCACTAAGTGCCCACATGAAGAAACTTGAGAATAGCCACACTAGAGAATTAACAGCACAACTGAAAACTCTAGAACAAAAAGAAACAAACACACCCAGGAGGACTAGATGCCAGAAAATAATCAAAGTAAGAGCTAAAATCAGCAGATAGAAACAAAGAAAACGATACAAAGAGTCAATGAAATAAAGAGTTGGTTCTTCAAGAAAATCAATAACATAGACAAACCTTTATCCAAACTGCCCAAATGGCAGAAAGTGAATGTTGAAATTAACCAAATCAGAAATGAAAAAGGGACATAACAATGGACACTGAGGAAATCCACAGAATTGTCAGCTCATACTTTCAAAACCTATACTCCACAAAATTAGAAAATCTAAAGAAAATGGATAGATATCACTTACCAAGATTAAATCAAGAACAGATAAGCAATTTAAACAGAACTATAACTCCTAAAGATATAGAAGCAGTCATCAAATGTATCCTAACCAAAATATCCCAGGGCCAGATGATTTCAGTGCAGAATTCTACCAGAAATTCAAAGAGCTAGTACCAATTTTCCTCAAACTGTTCTACACAATAGAAGCAGAAGGGTCATTGACAAACTCTTTCTATGAGGATATAATTTCCTTAATAAACCAAGCCACACAAAGACACAACTAAGCAAGAAAACTATGGACCAATATCTCTCATGAACATTGATGCAAAAATATTCGCTAAAATACTGGCAGATCGAATCCAAGAACACTTCAGAGAAATCATTCATCATGATCAAGTAAGATTCATTCCAGGGATGCAGAGATGGTTCAGCATATGAAAATCTACTAATGTAATCTACCATATAAACTGAAAAAGAAAAACAACATTATCATCTGACTAGATGCTGACAAAGCCTTCTACAAAATACAACATTCCTTCATGATAAAAATCTAGGAGAGATCAGGGATAACAGGAACATACCTAAACATAATAAAAGCAATATACAGCAAACCAACAGCCAACATTAAACTAAATGGACAGAAACTCTGTGATTCCATTAAAAACAGAAACAAGACAAGGCTGTAAACTCTCCATATCTATTCAATATTGTACTTGAGGCTCTAGCTAGAGCAATAAGACAACAAAAGGAGATCAAGGGGATATAAATTGGATAGGAAGAAGTCAAACTTTCACTATTTGCAAATAATATGATCATTTAAATAAGTGAGCTGAAAAATTCTCCCAGGGAACTCCTACAGCGGATAAACACCTTCAGCAAAGTAGCAGGATACAAGATTAACTCAAAAAATCAGTAGCCCCACTATATACAGACGATACAAGGGCTGAGAAAGAAATCAGAGAAATATCACCCTTTACAATTGCCACAAACAACATAAAATACCTGGAGGTAACGGTAACCAAACAAGTGAAAGACCTGTATAAGAAGAACTTTGAGTCTCTAAAGAAAGAAATTAAAGAAGATACCACAAAATGGATAGATTCCCCCATGCTCTTGGATAGGTAGGATCAATGTAGAAAAATAGTAATCTTGCCAAAAGCAATTTACAGATTCAAACACCTTGACAGAACAGTACTCAACTATATATGGAAAAACAAAAGGCCTAGGATAGCCAAAACATCCCTGTACAATAAAGGAACTTCCGGAGGCATCACCATCCCTGACTTCAAGCTCTATTATAGAGCTATAGTCCTGAAAACAGCTTGGTATTGGCATAAAAATAGACAGGTAGACCAATGGACTCGAATGAAAATCATGATATTAACTCAAACCCCTATGAATACCTGATTTTGACAAAGAAGCTAAAATTATACAATGGAAAAAGACAGTATCTTCAACAAATGGTGATGACATAACTGGATACTGACATGTACAAGATTACAGATAGATCCATGTCTATCACCATGCACAAAACTTAAATCCAAATATATCAAAGACCTCAACATAATTCCAGCCACACTGAATCTCTTAGAAGAGAAAGTGAGAGGTACCTTTGATCAAATTGGTACAGGAGACCACTTCCTAAACATAATCACAGTAGTACAGGCACTGAGATCGACAATTAATAAATGGGACCTCCTGAAACTGAGAAGCTTCTGTAAGGCAAAGGACACAGTTAACAAGACAAAACAGCAGCCCACAGAATGAGAAAAGATATTCACCAATCCCACATCTGACAGAGGGCTGATTTCCAAAATATACAAAGAACTCAAGAAACTAGTCATCAAAATACCAAATAATCCAATTAGAAACTGGGGTACAGAACTACATAGAGAATTCTCAACAGAGGAATCTAAAGTGGCTGAAAGACACTTAAGAAAGGGCTCAACATCGTTAGCCATGAGGGAATTGCAAATCAAAACAACTCTGAGATACAATCTAGCACCTGTCAGAACTGCTAAATAAAAAACACCAAGGACAGTTTATGGTGGTGAGAATGCAAACTCATACAGCCACTTTGGAAATAAGTGTGGCAGTTCCTCAAGAAAATAGCAATTAGTCTAACCTTAAGATCAAGCAATTCCATCCAAAGGATTCATATTCATATAACAAGGACATCTGTTCAACTATGTTCATAGCAGCATTATTTGTAATAACCAGAATCTGGAAGCCACCTAGATGCCCCTCAATCAAAGAATGGATAAAGAAAATGTGGTACAGAAAACAATGGAATCCTGAAATTCATAGGCAAATGGATGGAAGTAGAAGAAACCATTCTGAGTGAGATAACCCAGTCACAAAAAGACAGACATGGTTTGTACTCACTCATATATGAATTTTATATATTAGAGCAAAGGATTACCAGCCTACAACCCACACCTCCAAAGAAGCTAGGAAACAAGGAGGACTCTAAGAGAGACTTACATGGTCCTCCCGAGAAGGGGAAAGAGACAAGATGTCCTGAGCAAATGGGAGCATGGGGGCAGAGGAGAGGGAATTAGGAGAAAGAGAAGGGGAGAATAGGAGGGGAGAGGAGGACATGAGGGAGCAGGAAGATTCAGTTGGGGGAAAAATATAGAGGAAAGCAAGGAAAGAGATATCTTAATAGAGGGAATCATTATAGGTTGACCCCAATTAAGATCCTAAACAATAGTGAAGAGGCTATCCTAAATACCTTTCCTCTGTAATGAGATTGATGACTAACTTATATGACATCCTAGAGCCTTCATCCAGTAGTAATAGAAACAGAAGCAGACACCCACAGCTAAGCACTGAGCTGAATTCCTGGAATCCAGTTGTACAGAGGGAGGAGTGACGAGCAAAGGGGTTAAGACCAGGCTGGTAAAAACCACAGAAACAGTTGACCTGAACAAGGGGGATCTCATGGACCCCAGATTGACAGCTTGCAAACCAGCATCAGACCAAACCAGGCCCCCTGAACATGGGTGTCAGTTAGAAGACCTGGGCAGTCTATGGGGCCTCTGGTAGTGGAACAGTATTTATCCCTGTATGAATGGACTTTGGGAGCCCATTCCACATACTTTTTCAGCCTAGACACATCGGAGAGGGCCTAGGCCCTTCCCCAAATGATATTGCAGACTTTGATGATTCCCCCATGGAATGCCTCACCCTTTCCATTGAGCAGAAGAATGATGGGATTGTGGTCAATAGGGGTCATGGGAGGATGGGAGGTAGAGGGAACTGGGATTGATATATAAAATATGATTGTTTCTAATTTAAATAAAAAGAACCTCTAAGCACAAAGAAAAGGAGAAGAATACAAGGTCAAGAATAAAACCTCATAGGACTCTGAAATATGTAAATAATTGGTTAACTCTCCCTCTGATTGAGTTCATTTAAAGTGGGGAAGGAGCAGAGTGAACTGTCCAGAGAGATTTCCATTGCCTGCGCTGTCTGTTTATTCAGGGAATTATATCTCTTTAAAAGTGTTCCAGGCAAGCAGATTGGACCAGAAGCTTTCAGTATTAACAATTAATGAATATATTAAGGAGCAAAAGACAGATGATGTAGGAAAAAAGAGAAGGATAGAAATTATTCCAAACATTTTCAAATGGCATTTAAGTTAATTCCAAAGCCCTTGACATCGCTTAGCCCAATGTTTGGGAACCAACTCAAAGCCACAAATCGTTCCTCCCACCAAGAACAGACATACAGACAGGATGCTCTTAAGCTAGAGGAATATGTGTCAAGATATCCATAAATAAGTCTTCTGGGAGTCTCATGTTACTATGTATTGTCAATCTTTTGAATATTAGGTAGCATCTAATCCTTTTGTTTGTTGAGTGAACAAAATCCTATCGGGGGCAATTACTTCATCAGCACCACCACTGATCACTGCCCCAAAGGAGGCAAAAATGGGACTCAGGGTCTGCCTTAAGCATAGTATTCGATGAGTGTGGTAGAGAGGGGTAATAGCCAGATCACTCTGCATCTGGAGTAACATTTGGCATTATCCTGTTAGCTGGAAACAAACAAGGGCCATGACGGCCATTCCCTAATGAATCAGTTGAGTGACTCCAGTCCTGTGGTATATACATAAACAGGAAGAGCTGAGGAATAGAGCATGAGTCATTGATGATGAAGGTATTTTGGATGTGTGCTTATATTGGAGATTCAGTTTTTTCATCTGTTGCTGCTTTTCAACCTTGTCTATTCATGTACTCACTAGAATCTACTTGATAGCCATTGTGAAATATCCCAATAGGGGAATACCTCAAAACCCCTTGTTTTCTTCATTATGTAGAAGAACAGAGGTAGAAGAGCAATGTACTGATTACTTCAAAGATGAGAATCTTTCTTTCTAGTCTCCCTTTGGGGTAGCTGGAAGATGTCCAATCTCACAGCAACTTCTCTCGTCTCTAGCTCATACTGATCTATTTTCCAAAAATGCATTGTTCTCACTCTGCTAGGCAGAGCCTACCTGATAAAGACCTTAGAAATAAATACTTCAACTCTTGTTGGCTTTGAAGCAAATAAATACAAGCAAAGTCTAATAAATTGATTAGAACAGAAAGAAAAGTGAGTCTGTGAATCAGAGGAATTTGAATCATTCATTTCTGATTTCTGTAGCCATGAGGCCTAAGGAGAATTATTGAATTTTTTGGATTCAGTTTCTCCATTTGTGAAAGTTACCTAAGTATGAATAGTTTTTGAGATTTCTAGCAGATCTGAATTAAATAATATGTTTAAAGGTTAGAGCACAGCCTGGCATAATAAATGTGCTTAATAAAAGACCTATTTCTATCCATTTAGGATCGCCTTACATTGCAATTTACATGCGCAGTCTCACCCAGCTGAACACACTAAGAAAGGGAACATTCCCTCCTGTCTGGTCTGTGTTTCCATTAGTTCATAGCATGGCTTGGCTCAAAGAACTATACCTACTTGTTAAAAAAAAAACGGTAAGCTTGATATTGATATTGCAAATAGACACTTGTGTAACTGGCTGGTTGACTGATTGATTTAAACTACAATTATTTCAGTTTATTCCAAACTTGCAAGTATTGCAGATTAATTCTAAACAGTGAGAACTCCATCTTCCTCATCCACCTGCGTTTCACTGCCCCATTCACTTTCCATAATGATTTTTCCTGTCACCAGTACAGGCCTCCATTTCCAAATACCCTGGGGCTGTTTCTGAGCTTCTCTTGCAATTCCAGTTATTTCTCTTCCAGTTTTCCTTCCTCTTTGCACTCCTAAGTCCTTCATGACACTATGTGTTACCATGACAACTAAGTCCTTAGTTACATCTGTTTTATTTCCTGGGACTCATGGCTCATTTTCTTTCCCTCTCTTCTCCTTCTATGGCTCAAATAAATCTGATAGAATTTTCAATAAATACAGTGTATTCTCATAGAAATTTAAGAGTACTAATTTATTTGTGTATGTGGTGCCCCCAGAGAACAGCAAAGGGGGAGGGTCTTGGGGGCTGGGGTGGCAGGCAGTTGTGAGCTGCCAAAAGTGGTGCTGAAAACTAAATTAGTGTCTTCTGAAAAGCAGCAAAGGCTCTTGACTGCTAAGCATCTTTCCAGTCTCTCTCTTATCAAAATATAAAGGACTGTCTCATCACTTTCTTGAGCACAAGCCTCTACATAGAATACGATTTTTTCCTAATAGGTCAGCATGCCCCACTCACATAATAGATAAAGCAAGGTTGCTTCTGAATTTACTAAGCTGTCCATGACAGCTTGCTCATGTCTAAAAATGACTGTAGACAAACACCCATTTGTATACAAAAGTAGTCTGATACATTTTTTTTTAGAATTTTATCGCTGCTTTCTCACAGTCAGTGTAATAGTAGCTAACTGTTTATAAGTTTTCTCCTTCCCTTTGCCAATTGCATCCCATTAGATGTTGTTTACTGGGTGCCATAAGATTGAATTTGTACTTAGAATCATTTCTTAAACAAGGGTACCTGGGAATCAGAGCAGGCAATAGCACCTGTGCTTTGTCACGATTCTTTGAATTCTCAGTATGCTGGATGGATTATTGTTTCTTGGGAGTTGCAATTACTTTGTTAAATAGCTACTGAGAACGTGAAGGACTGGAATAATATTATTCTTGTTGACAGGAAGTAGAGAAGCTGAATCAACTGACAGATATGTCCTGTAAATGGATATTTAAAAATAGCTTATGACAATATATATAGAAGACTTGGATGCCGAACGTCCCCCACTGCAAACTGTATTACAAAACCTTGGACTGCTTCTGTCTGCTGAATATGTGTGTGATATCACAAGAGTAGAACTTTCTTCCCAGTGTTCTGCCAAATCTCACCTTGAAGTTAACAATTTGTCTGAGTGCACTTCCCTTTTCTCTTTTATTTGGATGAATTTGGAGGTTCCTGTTTGTTCTAATTCTCTTTATATGGCTGTGATAGAGAACCTGACCAAAAACAACTTAGAGAGGAGTTTATTTGGCTTATACATCCTGGGTCTCTGTTCATCACTGAAGGAAACCAAGGCAGGAACTCAAGCAGGGCAGGAAAGTGGGAGCAGCAACTGAAGGAGAGGCCATGGAAGGATGCTACTTGATACCTTGCTTCTCATGGCTTATTCAGCTTGTTTTTCTATACAACCCAGGACTATTTGTTAAGGGGCATAATAGCACCTGGTAGGCCAGATCTTCCCACATCAATCATTAATTAAGAAAATGCCTCATAGTCTTGAACACCCTGAAATTAATCTACAAACCTATGAACAGCTCATTTTCAACAAAGAAACGAAAATTATACAATGGAAAAAAGATAGCATCTTCAACAAATGGTGCTGGCATAACTGGACATTGGTTTGTAGAAGACTGCAGATAGATCCATGTCTATTGCCATGCCCAAAACTTAAGTCCACATGGATCAAAGACCTCAACTAAATCCAGCCACACTGAACCTCTTAGAAGAGAAAGTGGGATTATCTATTGCCTATGTTTTTCTGGTAGTAGTTAACTTCCTTGGGTTGGAGTTTTCCTTCCAGAATTTTATGTAGGGCTAGGTTAATGGATCCCACTTTACCAACAGGCAAAAAACGTGGTGGAAATCCACACACAATTCCACCAGCAACAACTATTCCAAAACAAACAAGAATGAGCTATCAATGGCCATTAATTTCCCTCAATATTAATGGTCTTAACTCGCCCATAAAAAGACACAAGTTAACAGAATGGATTTGAAGACAGAATCCATCCTGCTGCTACATACAAGAAACACACCTCAACTTCAAAGACAGATGTTATTTCAGAGTAAAGGGTTGGGAAAAGATATTCCAATCAAATTTGTTAGATATTAGGATTGCTACCCCCAAGAAACAAGCAAGGGTACCAATCCTAATATCTAACAAATTAGACTTTAAACTAAAATCAATCAAAAGACATGAAGATGGTCACTTCATACTCATCACAGGAGAAATCAACCAAGATGAAGTCTCAATTCTGAACATCTAAGCCCCACATACAAAGACATCCACGTTCGTAAAAGAAACATTACTAAAACTCAAAGCACATATAAAACCTCACACACTTGTAGTGGAAGGTTTCAACACCCCATTCTCACCACTAGATAGGACCACAAGACAGAAACTTAACAAGGGTACAAAGGACCTAATAGATGTTATGACCCAATTGGGTTTAACAGACATCTATAGAACACTCCATCCAAACACAAAAGAATATACCTTCTTCTCAGCTCCACACGGAACCTTCTCAAAAATCGACCACATGCTTGGCAACATAGCAAACCTCAACAGGTATAAAAAAATTGGAATAATTCCATGTATCCTATCAGACCATCATGCCTTAAAGTTAGAATTCAACAATAACGCAAACCGCAGGAACCCTGCAAACTCATGGAAATTGAATTGCACCATTCCTGGGTCAAAGAAGAAATAAAAAAAATTAAAGACTTCCTAAAATTCAATGAGAATGAAGATGCAACATATGCAAACTTATGGGAAACTTTGAAAGCAGTACTAAGAGGAAAGTTTATAGCACTAAGTACCCACATGAAGAAACTGGAAAATAGTCACACTACAGTGTTAACAGCACAGCTGAAAGCTCTAGAACAAAAGGAAGCAAACTCAGCCCAGAGGAGCAGATGCCAAGAAATAATTAAATTGAGAGTTGAAATCAATAAAGTAGAAACTAGAAAAACGATACGAAGAATCAATGTAACAAAGAGTTGGTTCTTCAAGAATCAACAAGATAGACAAACCTTTGTCCAAACTTACCAAAAAGCAGAGTATGACCATGCAAATTAACAAAATCAGAAATGAAAACGGAAACATAACAACGGACACTGAGGAAATCCAGAAAATCATTAGGTCTTATTTTGAAAGCTGTACTCCACAAAATTTGAAAATTAAAAGGAAATGGACAATTTTCTGGATAAATATCACTTACCAAAATTAAATCAAGAACAGATAAGCATTTTAAATAGTCCTATAAAACCTAAGGAAATAGAAGCAGTCATCAAAAGTCTCCCAACCAAAATAAGCCCATGGTCAGATGGCTTCAGTGCAGAATTTTACCAGAAATTCAAAGAACAGGTTATACCAACTCTCCTCAAAGTATTCCATGAAATAGAAGCAAACGGGCCTTTGCCAAACTCTTTTTACAAGGTTCAATAACATTTATACCCAAGCCACACAAAGACACAACTAAGAAAGAGAACTTCAGACCAATATCCTTCATGAACATTGATGCAAAAATATTCAAAAATAATGGCAAATCGGATCCTAGAACACATCAGAAACTTCACCCACCATGATCAAGTAGGCTTCATTCCAGGGATGCAGGGATGGTTCAACATACGAAAATCCATTAATGTGATCCACTATATAAACAAACTGAGAAACAAAAATCACTAGATGCTGAAAAAGCCTTTGATAAAATCCAACACCCCGGCAGAGGCAGGCAGATCTCTGTGAGTTCGAGGCCGGGCTGGACCGACAGCCTCCAAAACAATACAGAGAAACCCTGTCTCGTAAACCAAAAAAAAAAAAAAAATCCAACACCCCTTCATGATAAAGGTCTTGGAGAGATCCGGGATAACAGGTACATACCTAAACATCATAAAAGCTATATACAACAAACCAACAGCCAACATCAAACTGAATGGAGAGAAACTCAAGGCAATTCCTCTCAAATCAGGAACAAGACAAGGCTGTCCCCTCTCCCCATTTCTCTTCAAAATTGTACTGGAATTTCTGGCTACAGCAATAAGACAACAAAAGGAGATCAAGGGGATACAAATTGGAAAGGAAGAGATAAAACTTTCACTATTTGTAGATGATATAGCTAGTTTAAATAAGTGACCCAAAAAACTCTACCAGGGAATTCTTGCAGCTGATAAACACCTTCATCAACGTGTCAGGATACAAGGTCAACTCAAGAAAATCAGTAGCCCTACTATATACAGATGATACAAGGACTGAGAAAGAAATCAGAGAAACATCACCCTTTACAATTGCCACAAACAACATAAAATACCTGGGGGTAACGGTAACCAAACAAGAGATAGACCTGTATCGCAAGAACTTTGAGTCTTTAAAGAAAGAAATTAAAGAGAGCAGGAAATGGAAATATCTTCCATGCTCTTGGATAGGTAGGATCAATGTAGTAAAAATGGCACTCCTGCCAAAAGCAATCTACAGACTCACTGCAATCCCCATCAAAATCCAGGCACAATTCTTCACAGACCTTGAAAGAAAAATTCTCAACTTTATATGGAAAAACAAAAAAACTCAGGATAGCCAAGACAACACTGTTCAACAAAGCAATGTCTGGAGGCAATACCATACCTGACTTCAAGCTATATTATAGAGCTATATATAGTCCTGAAAACAGCTTGGATTTGGCACAAAAATAGACAGGTAGACTAATGGAATCGAATTGAAAACCCTGAGATTAATCCACAAACCTATGAACAGCTGATTTTCAACAAAGAAGCTAAAATTGTACAATAGAAAAAAGATAGCATCTTCAACAAATGGTGCTGGCATAACTGGATGTTGGCATGTAGAAGACTGCAGATAGATCCATGTCTATCACCATACACAAAACTTAAGTCTAAATGGATCAAAGACCTCAACATAAATCCAGCCACACTGAACCTCTTAGAAGAGAAAGTGGGAGGTACCCTTGAACAAATTGGTACAGGAGACTGCTTCCTGAACATAACACCAGTAGCACAAACACTGAGATCGACAATTAAAAATAGGACCTCCTGAAACTGAGAGGCTTCTGTAAGGCAAAGGACACAGTCAGCAAGACAAAAAGGCACCCTACAGATTGGAAAAAGATATTCACTAACCCCACATATGACAGAGGGCTGATCTCCAGAATTTACCAAGAACTCAAAAATCAAGTCTCCAAAACACCAAAGGTTCCAATTAAAAAGTGGGGGACTGAACTAAATAGAGAATTCTCAATAGAGCAGTCTAAAATTGCTGAGAGACACTTAAGAATGTGCTCAACATCCCTATCCATTAGGGAAATGCAAATCACTATTTGATTTTTTTTTTTGCATCTTATAGTCTAAGATGCTCCTGGAGGTCCAACCCAGCGCTAAGGAGAGCAATATCCTTCTAAAGATCTTTACACAACCATTCTACTTATAATTGATTGGCAGCACTTCGCCCTGGTGTTTCATCTGACTTCAACAGAGGCTAGGAAGTGTAGGAAGCTCTGTTTCATTAAGGAACTACGGGTAAATGGGCTCCAGGAAGCACCTAATTAGATATTAGCAAGCTTGAATGACATTAGGACTGGACCCCTACCCCACAATCAATAACATATAAAACTAAAAGCTGAAACTATAGGACTTAAATTACTAGTCAAAGGATCAGGCCTGAGTTCATCTCCAAGCCCTAGAGGACAGTGGAAGCAAGCAGGTATCATTGTTCTAATATGTGGCAAATGAGATTAGTACTGGCTAGCCTTTATGTCAACTAGACACAAGCTTTAGTCATCTGAGAAGGAACCTCAATTGAGAAAATGCCTTCATAAGATCAGGCTGCAGACAAGCCTGTGGGCATTTTCTTCATTAGAGATTGATGTCCCAGTCTATTTTGGGTGGGACATAGGCTGAGTTCTATAAAGAAGTAGGCTGAGCAAGCCACAGAGAGCAAGCCAGTAAGAAGCATTCCTTCCACCGTGGCCTCTGCATCAGCTCATGCTTCCAGGTTCCTGCCCTCTTTGAGTACCTGTCCTGACTTCCTTCAGTGATGAACAATGTAAGCCAAATAAACTCTTTCCTCCTCAATTTCCTTTGGTCATGGTATTTCATCACAGTAGTAGCAACCCTTACTGAGACAAAACTTCAAATAAAAATTAACAAGAAGAGATAAAGAAACTCACTCCACATTATTAAGACAGCAGTCTATCATGAGGTCATTATAATTTTAAACAAGACACCAAATATAGATACAAGCAATTTCATTAAACAAATATGGATATAAAGTCACAGATTCACCCCAATATAACAACAGTGAGAAACCTCAACCCAACTCTCATAAACAGACAAATCACCCCAACAACCACAACAAAATCAACAGAGAACTATCTTGGTTAAATGACAACATAGATTGAATGGACACGAGAGGCATCAACAGAACATACCTACAAACAATAAAGAGTACACATCCTTCTCAGCAGCTCATGGAACATTCTCTAAAACAGATTGCATAAAGGACACAAACAAATCTTGACAAACATAGGAAAACTGACAGAGAGTCTGGGAAACAGGAAAGAACCTAAAAGATATACATGGTACCTAAGAGAAGAGAAATGAGGCAAGATCCTCTGAACAGATGGGGAACACGGCGAGGGGGGTGGGGGGAGGGGGACCTGGGAAATAGAGAGGGGGAGAAGTGGAAGAGAGAGTAGGACATGGAGGAACAGGAAGGTCGACTGGAGGTAGGATAGGGGGAAGAGGGAATCATAGGTTAGAAGACAGATCAGGCACCATTGTGACCTCTAGTGATCTAAACGGATGACACCAATTGGCAAGCTAAGCAATAGTGTACAGACCACCTCGAATGCCTATTCCTGATAGTGAATGTGATGTCTATAACCATCCTGGAGCTTTCATCCAGTGACTGATGGAAGCAGAGGCAAACACCCACAGTTAAATACTGAAGAGAACCCAAGGAACCCAGCGACAGAGAAAGCGGAGCGAAGAGCAAATTGGCAAAGAATGGGCAGGCAAAACCAGCAGAGACAGCTGATCCGAACAGGGGAGAGCTCTTGGACCCCAGACAGACAGCTGGGAGGCCAGCATGGGACCGATCCAGACCCCCTGAATGTGAGAGTCAATGTGGAGTCCTGGGCTACCTATGGGGTCCTGAGCAGTGGATCAGTGTTTATCCCTCAAATACTAACAGGCATCGTGTGTCCATAACACAAAGAGGGTTGCTCTCTCTGCCTGGACTCTTAGGGAAGTGCCTGGACCCTACCCTGAATGAAATGATAGACTCTAGATATCCCCTATGAGGAAGGAATTGGCAATAGGGTGGGAGGATGGGAGGGATGGTGAGGGGGAGTGCGGGAGGAGGGGAAGGAGAGGGAACTGGGATTGATATGTAAAACAAGCTATTTAAAATTAAAAAAATAAATTCAAAAAAAAATGTTCTACCTCACTGCAATGGAATAAACAGAAATCAACAGCTAGAAAAAAATGCAGAATGTATATAAACCCATGGAGATTGAATAACATCCTTATGAATGATAATAGGTTATTGAAATAAGTAATGGGGAATGTAAAAATACTACAATCAAATAAAAATGAAAACAGTGTACTAACACTGATGTAATACAATGAAAACAATCTAAGGAAGACATGTATAGGTACAAGCACCTATATTTAAGAGACAGGGATGTTTTGAATAAATAACAGTGCACATTAGAACCTTGAAGACACATGAGCAAACCAAATCCAAAATCAGTAAGCAAAAGAAATAATTAAGATCATGGCAGAAGTCAATGAAATGGAAAAAAAAACAAACTACAAAGAATTAATAAAATAGAGTTGATCCTTTGAAAAGATAAACAAGATCAACAAAATTAGCCAAAACTTAAAAAACCCAAACAAATAAAATCAGATATGAAAAGGTTAACATTATAACAGACATCAAAGAAACTGAGAAAAGTTTAAAACATATTTTATTTTGACTATTTTGGGAAACCTAAAAGAAATAGATAATTTTCTAGATGGTTATGATCTACCAGTATTAAACTGAGATGAAATGAATAATTTAAACAGATATATACTAAGTAGCAAGATTGAAACAATAACAAACATAAAAACAATCCCAATCTAAAACATCCAAACCCAGACCCATATAAATTCAAACTCTATCAGACCTTTGCAAAATTTAGCATCAAGGTTCCCTAAACTGTGGAGGTCAATGGAGACTGTCTTCTTCCTTCTCCTCCTCCTCATCCTGCCTCCTTCAAGAGTGGTGTTCACAGACAGCAAAGAGTTCAAACAGGAGGTATTGTATTTGTCAAGATTGACAGACTTTAAAGTGATGAAATAACAGGAAACAGGCTGCCACACAGGATTTGAAAGAAATAGCAGTGTGATGTTTTCTGAGAAAGTGTTTCAACTCAAGAGCTCTCAGGAGCTTTGAGGTGCCAGCTGAGAGCAGTACCTTAAAGCCTTCAGTTCAGGATGAGACCTTCCATAGGCCTTGAAAGCAGGGAGCAACTTCAGGGATGAATTCCCTTTTGCAGATAAGTGCAGACTCTTAGAGGCAGGAAAGAATCCCTCTTCTGCAGCCACTGGTGGTGTGGTGGAGGAGGGATAGGAGCCTCTGTAGAATCTGTGTCCAGTAAGTCTTCCCACTCTAATCAGGGAGTCACATAGGAGCTGGGCCCCAAAGTCTTCAGGCTTCCCCTTCTGAGGATAGCAGTAGTCCATAGAAGGTGGACTCCTAGTCAGAGCCAGGAGATGGGAGCCAGGCTCGGAAGTGTCTCTTCTCTGTTTCCTTTGTTGCCTCTTGCAGTAGTTTCATGTTTACTTGCTTAGAACATCCAATTTTATAGAGCAGTCAGTTGGGACATAACTGGCTTAATGTAGGTATGCAAAGAAGGTGAAGAAATGGGACCAGTAAGAGGAGCTAGCAAACCTGGTTGGGGGAAGAAGAAGAATCTTGACTGAACCCACCAGAAATTAACAATCATGTCTGCTGATCTTTGTCTCCGTCTGCCCCTTTGACTTTTTCTAGTGATTTTGTAAGGTAGTTGTAGACTGAAATTATTACATGACTATATATTTCCTTGAAGTATCCAGGAGAACATAGTAATAGTTGGTAAGTATTACTGAATATATGAACAAGTGGATGGGAAAGTGACAAGTGGATGAGTCATTCTCCAGAATAATTGTTTTAAAAAATGCATCTGAGAAATACGAGGTAGCTAGTCTGTGGTGGTGTGAATAGGAGGGGCCCCCAAAGGCTCATGTGCTTGAATACTTGATCATTAGGGAGTGGTACTACTTCACAGGGTTAGGGGGTGTGGACTTGTTAGAGAAACTATGTCATGGAGGGTTCTCTCTGTCTCTCTGTCTCTGTCTGTGTGTGTGTGTGTGTGTGTGTGAGAGAGAGAGAGAGAGAGAGAGAGAGAGAGAGAGAAATGCTTGCTGATTAGGATGTAGAACTCTTGTCTACCTCTCTAGCGTCAAGTCTGCCTATGTGCTGCCATGCTTCCCTCCATGATGATAATGGACCAAACCTCTGAAACTGTAAATCAGTCCCAATTAAATGTTTTCCTTTATAAGACTTGCTGTGGTCAAGGTGTCTCTTCACAGCAATAGAAACACTATCTAAGATATAAACTAATACTCCTTATCTTCATATCACCCCTACAGAAACTACAGTCATCCTAGACCCCACCACAGGACTTTTATGGAGTACAGATTTTGCCATTTAAAAGCAACATTTGGAAATGAGGAAGAGAGAAAAGACAATGCTCTGGCATAGCCTAAAAAAAAGAAAGAAAAAAGAAAACAACAAAAGCATGGTAATTGATTTACAGATATGAAAGCTTTTGTTTATTACAAAAATGGAATTCATTATCTGTCAAAATCAATGCCTACCTTTGCATGGTGTGTGTGTGTGTGTGTGTGTGTGTGTGTGTGTGTGTGTGTGTGTGTGTGTGTAGGATCCTCACTACATGGAGGGCAAAATACTACCGTTTCCTCCACTTTCAGTATATTCAATCTGAACTTGGCCAAAGTATATAGGGAGTGTCAGCACAGATAATTTTTCACTTTATTGAGTCTTTTTCACACTCCCCAAGAATGTTCCTTCCCCAGTAAATGGCATACTTGGAAAAAGTATTGTCATAGAGAAGAATGGAGTGTGGGATAGATCATGTTCTGGTTAAGCAGTGAGGTTCCTGTCTTAGTCTATGTGAGGCTGTTGCATCAACTGCCTTGAATCCATGTGACTTATAAACAATGAAAATATGGTTCTCTAAGACCAAACATAAATCTGGTGTCTTTTGAAGTCTGGTTTTTCACTGAGGGTCACATTCTCTGAGAGATCTGCAGTATGGTTTAGTGCCTACCCTCTTTTGGGAAAAGTCATATTTGAGGAACATTTGGTACTAACCACATTAACCTAAACAAACTACCTCGAATGATTTATTAAAGGAAGGGATGTGCAATTTTATCTTATCCAAAGCTTCTAAAAGATATTTGACCTCACAGTAATCCCTTTAGCAAAGAAATTAAATGAAATTTAGTAAATATGTCCAGAAGTACTAGGAGAAATTTATTGGAATTTTTGGTTACTTGATGCCCAGGTTTTTTATAACCCTGTGTGGACAGTTATGGACGACAGATTCTGCTGCAATTTGCTTTGCTTATGGTTGCTGTGTTCTCAACATAGTTTGAATATGTTTCTATTGTTAAATATTAAAAGAACCAAAACTTGGTTGTCCATGGTGCTTAGAGGTGGGGGCCTCTGAATGGTGATTAGAATTAGATAACATCATCAGGGTGTAGCACCTGTGTTTCAATCTTGGTGGCTTTAGGAGGGAGGAAGGGATGGATGGATGGAGGGAGGGAGGAAGGGAGAGTGGGGGGAAGGGAGGGAGGGAGGGAGGGAGGGAGGGAGGGAGGGAGGGAGGGAGGGAGGGAGGGAGAGAAGACATGCACTAATGCATACTTCCAGTATTTCACACATAATGTTTTGTACCACCTGGAGCTCCTGCCAGTAAAAAGGCCATCACCAGATGTGGAACCCTTTGAAACTCCAGAATTACAAGCTATAATAAAGAAACTGTTTGTAATAGAGAGCTTGCTTTTGGTATTTTACTATAGCAATAAAAAGCAGAATAACACAATGTCAATACAAATTCATTTTATTCTACTTTGTGTTCAAAGCTCAGGAGGCTTGTCACAGAAATACATACTTAAATTCCATTACTGGGGATGCTTAGTCAGGAGGATGGTGAGTTTGAAGGCATCCTAGACTAAAATGTAAGACCCTGTTTCAGGGAAACACACAATCTCAAATGAGTTTTCACATCTTACCAATTTTCCAATCAACTATGACGCAAGTACAATCTTTAATACATGTTCATTTTACATTTGGGTAAGAGTCACAATTTTACCATTTTGAAATTAATGCTATCATAACAAAATGCATCCCTTCATTGTAGAAGCTTATAAAAATAAATAAGATAGACACATGTGACAGTCACACACACACACACCACATATACTGAGTTGGGTCTAAGCTGTACTGAGAGTTTTTTTAGATGGGATTATTGCTGCTTAGAGCACAGATTTCAAAGAAGAACTCCAACTGATACCTTTTGAAAACAGAGACAAAATACTACAGGTGGCAATGTTACAAGCAAATGTATCGGGTGGGGCAGTGAACGACAACCTGGTCATACATACATATATGCCACATACATTCATACAAGTTTACAAAATCCAGACCATGAAAGAGGACACTGTTGTTTATCAGAACAGGATAAAAGATGAATGTGTGATTGTTTTCTTGGACAGTTTCTTTAAATTTTGTAACATTTAATAATTTATCTGTTGGTCTATTTTGATGCTGATAGTGAGAATGGGTAGACAAGGAATTAGCTACAATGTACTAAGGAAAACCCCAACTTTATTTTGGAAACTGTGTCTCTGGGCAGAATGCACCTTTGTGGTTAAGCGTCCTTGATGCTGCAGGTATATTCTTCCCACATGTACAAGTAAAGGCTCTGCTGCCTCAAAAGACCTATCCTCATTTTGACATTGTGTGCCTTGTGGTTTTAAGTCTACCTTGTGGGCTTTTCGAGAAGGTTGGGGGAAGAAGCTCCTTGAAAAGTGAGTTTTTGGACCACGATGACTTGGGAGATAAAACAGGGGCATTTTATCCCTATGAATAAGTTATCCAACTTATGAATATTTATTTAAAAATGTATTAAAAATCAACATCACATTGAATAAGAGTGGGGAGAGTGGGTACCCTTGTCTTATGCCATATGACCCTGGGCAACATAGCAATGCCTTGTTTCAAAGGGAAAGAATGAAAGGGGAAGAGAGAAAAGGAGGAGGAGGATAAGGAGAAGAAGGAGGAAATCCCTGGTACATGTTACAGTGTAGATGAACCTCAAAGTCGCTTGGGAGTCAGTGTCTGTACCTTTTCAGTAGCATTGTTCCTTGAACAGCTTTTCCCCTTAACCATAAATATATGCCCACAATTTTTCTACAGTTTTTCTGAAGAGCAATTAAAGGAGCTCTTTCTAAGAGTCAGCCTTCAGCTTGAAATATTTAAATAGAACCCTACTCACTACTTTCCAGAGGTCTTTCCACAATTGCTTTATGTCATTTCCTTTATACTAACCTGAAGAAGAAGCAAAACATCACAAATTTTCCAGCTACTGCTTGTTTTTAAAAATATATAATTGTATGATTTTCCCCTTACCTTTCCTCCTTTCAACACCTCCAATGTGCCCCTGCTGCTACCTTTCAAAATCATGGCCCTCTTACATATATATGGAGGGAGAGAGAGAGAGAGAGAGAGAGAGAGAGAGAGAGAGAGAGAGAGAGAAAAGAAAGAAATGTAGATAGATAGATAGATAGATAGATAGATAGATAGATAGATAGATATGCCTGAATATATAAATACACCCCTCTCTGTCTCCTTTTGGTTACCAGTACATAATGTGATTCAGAACTGACTACTTGGTATTAGATAATCAATTAGGGGAAGTCATTCTAGGGAAAATTATTTCTCTGGTTATCAGCATTCCTTAGTCTTCTGTAGTTCTTTATCTAGGGGTTGGATCCCTTTAGTTAGCTTGCCTATTGGTGTTGTACTTGTTCAGGTCTTATTAGGCAGCAATGTTGTTGAACTATCATGGGTGAAGCTTCACTGCTATGTCCAGGAGACAAAATCTCATAGCAGTTGGGCTCTGATTTGTAACCTGTAACATCTGCAGAACTTTCCATCCAGATTTTTAAAAACTCCAAAAGGAGAATGGGCTTTGAGGGCAGTTGTGACGTCAGAAAGTATGTAAGCCAGAATTTTTCACTGAAAAACATTGTGCATGTTTCCTGTGAGCAAAAGAAAATATTGTCTTTCAGTGATACATTTTTCCTTTAAAAATACATAACTGTTGTGATAAGATTGGAATCAGCAGTCAATGAAATTCTGGATGGAATTCTGCTTGCACTCAGAATTCTGCTTGAGACTCAAAAAGGAAAGAGAATTACAGAAGCCGCTGGCCTTTATGAGGAACACCTTGTCCTGGTACATTTCGTTTGTTTTAATGAGTTCTGTTTATGGCAAGAAACTGAATGTCTATTACACAAATTGAAATTTGATGCTAGATAAGTATGCAATATTATTAGATAAAATTCCAGACAAGGTGAGACAGGCTTTAACCTTAATCCAATTCAAAGAGCTTTCCTACAAGGGGCTCCAGGAACTTCCCATGATGCAACAGACCACTTTATCAGCAGGAACACAGCACAGTGTTCCTGTGGAAAGTTTATGTTCTAGCATTTTCCATGTTATCTTAAATTGTTGAGTTCTCCAGAGCACTCATTTGCATTCTATGCCTGTTTCTCCTAGCAATTTGGAATAACAAATGATCACCACATACTCTTGACACTTTGGACTTCCCTCATCCATCCACTTTACCCATTCATTCAGTAAAAATTTGTTTTGTATTTCCTGTTCATCTGTTTTTCAATTTTGTAGAACATTTTAAAAATTTGTGCATGTAACCAATTTGCATACCCACTTTAGGCTGAATTGTGGGTGATACTAGTATGGTCATTTAAAAAATAAATAAAATAATATAGGCGTTTTATTTTAATATAACATTGGGCATTTACAATTTGTGAATCACTGACTTTTTTCATTTAATTCTCATTTTAAGAAAGCCCACTTATGGCTAACTTTATGACTGTTGTCTCAGATCTTGAGGGTCCACAGTGAAACCCGGTCAAAAAGGAAAGAAAGAAATACAACTCAGGATGTAAAGCCCAATTTACAAATGACTACATGTTTTTAAGAGAACTATCTTTCTTCTCTGTTGTGGTTTGAAAGTGAAATGGCCCTCACAGTCTCAAATGTTTGAAAACTTGGTTCATAGCCAGTAGTGCTGTTTAGGATCCTTGAGGAACGAACCTTCAAAAGGCAGAGTCTTTCTGGATGAAGTGAATTGCTAGGAACCAGCTTTGAGGCTTTGTGGGAAGAGATGGTGCTAAGGAATATTCCTGTACACTAGTGTAAATTATGCTCTGCTTGGTTTAATAAAGAAGCTGACCTACCAATGGCCAGACAGGGTAAGGTTATGTAGAAAAAAAACAAACTAAGGAGTCAAAGAAGAAGAGCAGAGACAGAAGAGACATGAGCCAGGTGCTGGGGAAGCAAGGTGTTAGAGGGCAAATAAATCCACAAGCCACGTGGTAATAAATATATTAATAAAAGTGGGTTAATTTAAATGTAAGCGCTAGTCATGGGCCTGAGCTATTGGCCAGCATTTGTAATTAATATAAGTGTGTGTTTAATTGTGACCATGTGGTCAGGCAAAAGAAAAACTCCACCTCCAATCCCAACCTGGCTTCTATTCACATCCTACTTCCTGGACAGCAAACTGCAACAGCCAGCGTCTTGCTCCTGCCACCATGCCTTCGTTGACTACTGTCATGTCTTCCTGACCAAATGAGCCATGCCTCTCTGGCACTATAGTGAAAATAGTCTCTTACTGCCTTCAACTACATGTGTCAGGGTATTTTATGACAACAACAGGGAAAGGTGACTAACACAGTCCCTATGAACACTTCATTTGAGCACTTTAACTAGTTAAAGCACTTTTGGTTTGAAGGTGAGAAGCTTGGTAAATGTGTCTGTACTAGCTGGTTTTTCTGTTGCTGTGATAAAAACTGATCAAAACCAACCTGGAGAAGAAAGGGGCTTATCTTAACTTACAGATCATAGCCCATCGTTGAGGAGGTAAGGCAGGGACAGAAGCAGTGGCTCTAGTTGTCATTTCAGTACTCAGGAGGCTGAGACAACAGGAATGCTGTGAGGAGTTCAAGCCACCATGGGCTACACAATGAGAACAGTCAAAAATTTCTTTATTTTCAACCATTAACTAGTTTTTCTTTATTTTCAACCACTAATGTTTATTATAAGAACGTATTCAGTAGGAAATGGGTGAGTTAAACAAACAGAAGAATGAGAAAGACATCATTAATACATGAAGCTACACAAACTAGTAATTTTACTTTTTATTAAAACAGAGGTTTAGTTATGTGTAATACCTTCTTTGCTATTATCTTTTTTGTGCCTGGGTGCTTTACATACATGTATGTCTGTCCACCATATGGATGCAATGCCTGCAAAATCCGGAAGAGGATATCGGATCCCTTGTGACTAAAGTTACAGATAGTTGTGAACTTCCATGTGGGGCCTGAAAATTGAACCCCAGTCCTCTAGAAAAGTAACTTATACTCTTAACAGTAGATCCTTCCTCCCAACCTCTTTCTTTGCCATTTTAAGCCAAGAACTTCCTGGGTATTTTTCTATACACCATCTCAGTTTCAAGAGTTGTCATCATTACTATTCTAGCCTATACTTAACCTTTATCTGGAACATGGTGTAGTTATAAAGGGCTTTTATTTTTCAGTTTACTACTTCTGACATTTGCTCATCAGATGCATCAGGTATGCAAATATTAAAAAGTAATTGCAAATAGCAAGTTAACTTCTCAAACCAAACCAGCTTCACTTTATAGTGTATCAATGGCACATAAAACAGCAGTCCACTGAGAAGGAAGAGAAGCACATAGATATAATGCATCTTTGGAGACTTGACAAGGGGAATCAAGACCAAGCACAGGCTGATGGCCATTGCTATGAAGAGGAACGGCAAAAACACCTGGAAAGACATAATTAAAGGAAGTTATTAGATGTGAAAATTCGTGTGTGACAGCTGAATATACATGTAAGTAAAAATAATGTGACAGTGGTAACAGGAAATAGATTAAGCAAGCTTTTGAGTTAGATCAGCGTGCTCAGGACGCACAATGCTAAAATAAAAGGAAATGCTAAAGACTGTCTCAGAGAAACTGTTGGTTGGGGGGATGAGAATCTAGCTTTGACTCTTCATGAGTGGACATGGTCATAAACATACACTGATTATTATGACCGCTTTGCAGGCATAGGTGTTATGAACGTATTCAGTTTGTGAGCCTGCTGGAGATCCTGAAAATCTTCCATAGAAACTATTTCAAATCAGTAAGCAGATCAAGAGGAAACTATTTTACCCTCTGTCAATCAAGTTCATATCAACAGTTAAATATTAGGATTGTATATGTCTCACAGATTAAGAAAGGAATATATCAAGACAAAATAATCTTTTGCCTGAAACAATTCTATTCTGTTTTTTTTAACAAAATGATAAGGATTCATCCTTGGTACATGGATTGTGTTAGAAATATAAACGTCCCACACTTGACATTGCTACATTATCCTTGGTTTTTGTTCATCTGTTTGTTGTTTGTTTCTCTTGAGACTTCTCCCACTAAGTAGCTCAGGTTGGTCTTGAACTCACCATTTTTCTGCTTCTGCCTTGCAAAAGCCTCTAAAATAACTTGAATTATAGGCAGGCACATAACACCTGGCTGTAGACAATCAATTTTTGAGATGTTTTCTATAGAAAACACGAATCTATACCATAACCGTATGCTATAGCTAGTTGAAATTATGAAACTTTTTAATGAGGTCATTCACTTGAGTCTTAAATAACAGCCTCCTCTTAATTGTTTAAAGGCCTTAAGAAAGATAACTCACTATTTCACAGCTCAAATTTTTTTATCAAATAATTGAGTGAAGGATATAAACACTCCTGAAGAAAGACAAAAAATATTTAACTATCTGTGCTTAAGGTTGCCTTTGCCTCTGTTTTTGAGGACATGTATTCAATAGTAAACAATAACTGTTAATTCCATACCCTGGATTTTTGCATGTCTTTACTTATATAATCCACCTCAGATTCTAGGGAAGCAGATATTGACTGTGTCCATGGTAGATACGAACAAATTGAAGGTCAGTCATGAAACAGCAAGAGAAAGCTTAGAAAAGACACTGGGGACCTAGACTTGAGCCTAAACTACAATGATTACCTTGTGTTTCTCAGTGTACCAATGATTCATTTTACCTAGTCAGTGATATAAGTATGAGTCAGAAAACAGCAAAGAAGCAAATTATTTTAATAGATACAAATATAAACTAGGAAGCAAGGACATCCCAAGGAGGGGCTTCCAAGGAACTCATGGGCATTAACCATACACTAGATACATCTGGGGCTCCTCCAGTTGTCCTCTGGGTGTCACTGTCAGTGCATCAGTTAGCATCCACTGGGTGTCCAGATAGATGATAACTTGCCTGAACATGGGAGCCAAATCTTATTTCTTTCTGTACTCAGAGAAGAGAACCTAGGAAGATGCTTGAAATATAATCACATGAGTTCTCAAAAATCCAAGAGTTAAGTAACGGCTGAATGGAAGAAGCAGAAGGGAAAACTGAAAAGAAGATAGTGGTAAATAAATCAACACGCTTCAGGTGCCCTGCTCAGAGCCTCATGAGGCCTGTGGAATGTGCATTGGGGATGTCAACCCTGTGGTCCAGGAAACACAGAGACTGCCAGTTTCCTAGTCCAGCCTCTGCCCACAGGACTAGATAAGCTAGGGCCTGTTTCTAGCCAGTCTTCTGGTGCTCTGCTCAGAGATTCTAGAGGCCTGAGGACTGCGCACTGGGGAACCCATCTTGGTGATCCAACCCACCCAATGACTACCAAGATCCTGGTACTAGTCTGCCCTCCACCCATGAGAAGAGGAGAGACAGTGGAGTATTGGACTTGCTTGCACCCACCAGAAGGAACCTTGGACTGTAACCACCAGGAGAGGAAAAGACTCCTTCTGCAACCACTGGAAGAAGAGATGGGAAGAAGACAAAATAAAAACATATTCAACAAAAGAGAAACAAATATGACACCACCAGATTCTAGGGACTCTACACAAGCAAGACATGATCATTCCAACACAGATAAAGCAAAAGACAATGACCTTTAAAAAATGTCATAAAAATGATAGAGGCACCCAAAGAGGATATGAGAAAATCTCGTAAAGAAATCGAAGAAAAGAACAAACCAAAAAATACAAAAAATCAACAAATCTCTTAAAGAAAGCCAAGAAAAAAACAATCGAATAGATGAAAGAAACAGTGCAAGACCTGAAAACTGAATAGAAACAATAAAGAAAACACAAACTGATGGAATTCTAGAACTAGAAAAGCTGGATCATCAGGGACTACATAACCAACAAAATACAAGAGACAGGAGAGAGAATCTCAGGCATTGAAGATACACTATGAGAAATACATTCATCAACCAAAGAAAATCTTAAGTCCAAAATATCCTTAACATAAAATATCCAGGAAATATGGGACACTATGAAAAGACCAATCCTAAAAATAATAGGTATAGAAGAGGGTGAAGAAACCCAACCCAAACGTACAGAAAATGTGTTCAACAAAATCATAGAAAAAAACTTTCCCAACCTAAAGAAAGACACGCCAATGAAAGAACAAGAAGTTTACAGAACACCAAGTAGAGTGGACCACAAAAAAAGTACCCTCACCACATAATAATTAAAACCCCAAACATATAGAATAAAGAAGGAATATTAAGAGCAGCTAAGGAAAAAGGCCAATTAGCATAAAAAGGCAGACCTATCAGAATTACACTTGACTTCTCCATGGAAACTCTGAAAGCCAGAAGGTTCTGGATAGATATTCTACCAACACTAAGAACCCACGTATACCAGCCCAGACTACTATATCCAATAAAGCTTTCAGTCACTATAGATGGAGAAAACAAGATATTCCATGACAAAGCAAGATTTAAACTATACATATCCACTAATCCAGCCCTACAAAAAGTTCTGGAAGAAAAACTCCAACCCAATTAAGTTAACTAAAACCAGAAAAACATAGGCATTAGATAATCCCACTTTACCAACAGCCAAAAGAAAAAAGGGTGGAAATACACACACAATTTCACCAACAACAACAAATCAAAAACAAACAAGAATTAACAATCAATGGTCATTAATATCCCTCAATATTAGTGGTCTTAACTCACCTATAAAAAGACACAGGCTAACAGAATGGATATGAAGACGGAATCCATCCTTCTGCTGCATACAAGAAACACACCTCAACTTCAAAGACAGATATTACCTCAGAGTTAACGGTTATGAAAAGATTTTCCAATCGAATGGGCCCAAGAAAGAAACAGGGGTAGCAATCCTAATAACTAACAAATTATACTTTAAACTGAAATCAATCAAAAGGGATGAAGGAGGTCATTTGATATTCATCACAGGGGAAGTATCAATTCTGGACACCTGTGCCCCAAATACAAAGGCATCCACATTTGTAAAAGAAACCTAACTAAAACTCAAATCACACATAAAACCTCACACACTTATACAGGGAGACTTCAACACTCCACTCTCACCACTAGACAGGACCATAAGACAGAAACTGAACGAAGAAACAAAGGAACTAATAGAAATTATGACCCAATTGGGTTTAACAGGCATCTATAGATATTGATATAATGGGAAGGGTGATCCTGTATTTGGACATGCTACCAGCCAATTAAGACTATTCTTTTATCCACCTAGGCTCTCTCCCCCAATAACACCCTCATTCTACCAAGTTTCTGCTTATTATCTTTTGTATTATGAAAAAATGATCTCCTTTTACATGACATATTTTCTCCCCTTGACTAGCAGCAAGTTTACATAAAATAATATAGTATTTGATAATAAGAAGTAATAAAGTAGAAGGGAAGGAATCTTTTGAAAATCAAAATGAGCTGATATTTCAGAACAGTAAATACCATTCATGATTTGACTTTAATTCTCCTATCATTTGCTAAATCTGCCCGCACTGTAGATGCTACAGCATGTGTAAATAGCTGTGTAATTAAACCAAATGTCCTCAGGTCGAATGATTTGCAATGAGCTGTGCCACCATTTGAAAATTTCTGCCTTTCTCACTAGCAAATTCTTAGACTGAACTAAGAGATTTTGTATTGAGTAAATTCACCATGAACAGAGTGAAAATGAAGACCAGATTACCTGTATTTGTTTCTCAGTTTGCTGAGTAGTAACACTTCAACTTGGAGATATTCTGAATATACTCCTCAAATACAGTCATAAAGTTTATTTCACATAGAACAAATTTACCCAGTCCATATTTACCTTATAAGGTCTGTGTAGATTGGGCTCCTGGTACCTCAGTTTCAGGATTCCTATTAAGGATAACAGAGTCCAAATAGAAATAGCAAAATAGAGATAGTTTATCAGTTGAATTAAGTTTGTTAAGACAATTGCAATGGATCCCATACTGATGTTTAGAAGAACAGCTACGAAGGGGGATGAGTGAACATTAAGGGTACTAAACATCAAGGGCAGCTGACCTTGCTCACTTGCAATATATAACACTCTTGCTGATTCAAGTACATTAATCACAAGGTTGCTAAATAATGAGGCGGAAATAGCAAAAGGAACAATCCATGCTAATCCTGGGATAACTCTGTCAGTCCATGTAACAGCCACAGCAGCTAAGAGAAAAAACACAAAAAAGAAGTGTTAGAGAGAGCGGGAGAGAGAGAATCTAATGATAAATCTTTATGTAAAATCTTTACAAACAATCTGTGAAGGGAATTTAACTTCTTTATTTCCTTTTTCGCATTTAGGTGGTTTCTTAGGTTTGGGCCCATTTCACTTCACTCTGCATCCTGAATGATTGATTTTAGTCTTCCTCAAAAGACCAGGAACTTTTTGAAGGCAAAAGCCCCTCTTATCTCTTCTACAGCATCAGTAATTTACTCACTAACAGACACTATAATAATAAGTTTTCAATAAAATACTTGAGGAATGAATTAGTTGTGTTGAGTGAATAACTGAAAACTAGCTGGAATGCTGATAGGTTTAATAACTGAAAACTAGCTGGATTTAGTTAGTGTCAGAAAAACAAAACAAGGCACTACTGGCAGTATAAGACTCACCCAAATCATGGCACAATGTCAAATGTAAAAAAATTAACATAAACTACACCCAGATGACAAATATTTCTGATGCTTGAGACTTTTCTAAACTGTAGACCAGCGGTTCTCAGCTAGAGGTTTCATTGCTCGTCAGGGATCAGGAGAATTATCTGACTTCCCATAACTGGAGAGACAGCAGTTTGCTCCTGACATCCTAGTGGATAGCAGCCACAGGTGCTGATAAGCATCTTGTGATACCCAGGACAGTTTCAACGAACTTTGTAATCCAGGAATTGGACTGTAGATCAATAGCAAAGCACTTGCCCATCGTATGTGAGGCTGAGTTCAAACTGAGCACTCTACAACAAAATGGTCCAAAATGTTGATAGTGTTGAAATTCAGAAACCTTGTATTAAAGAAAACATCAAAGCATATTCTGCAGTTGTTTTTTGTATTTTAAATCCAAAATAAAAGATGTTATAAACACTAACTCAGTATGTCAGTCAATATAAAAAAATATCAATAGATGGAATCCAAGGGGATTTGAAGAAAAATGAGGGCATGGACATGATCAAAATACATCGCATACATGTATGAAAATCTCATAGAATGAAGAAAACATATAGTTTAAAGAAATCACCAATACACAAAAACACCAATCACCTATGGAAATTCTTTTGAGTCCAATGTGTACTATGAAAATATATGTATGGTTAGGCAGATCATTCCATCCTTAAGTGCGGTTTTCAGTGAAGTGAGAAGAGCATGTCCCTGAGAGGTAGGTGTCCTCTGAGCTCATAATAGTGTTCAGATGAGTCACCAATAAGTCAGTATTCTGGTGTACAACATAAGACTTTTCTAAAGTAACCAAATTAAAATATTAGCAATGGTTCTTCTCCTTAATATCTTAATTTTTTGTTGAGACAGGGTTTCTCTGTCTAGCCTTTGCTATCCTGGAACTTGCCCTATAAACCAGGCTGGCTTCAAACTCAGGGATCTGCCTGCCTCTGCCTCTCATGTGTTGGTTTAAAGGTGTGTGCCACCATGTCCAGCAAGATCTTAATTCCTAACCAATGTTTGTTAGCTTAGAAACTAGATTTTTTCTGCATATCACAGGCTGGCTTCAACTATACAGTCCTCTTATTTTGGTTTCTAAATGATGGAATCATATGCATGTGGTACCATGCTTACCTATTAACCCATTTTAAATAGACTTACCTGTCCATCGCCTTACTTGTGTTATTCTACAACATTGGTTTTACTTAAAACTATCCCATTGCTGATGGGACAGACTTAGTAGACTTCAAATGGGAGGCCTTACCCTCTCTGTGGAGAAGATGGGAGGAGGAGGGAGTGGAGGGAGTGGGAAGAAAGGAGGGAGGGGGAACTGGGATTGGAATATCAAAAATAAATTAATAAAAAAAGGAAAAATATCCCATTGCAATTCATGCTTATTCCAAATAGGGTTTTGTTGAACACCCAGCCCTCCACACACTGCACACTTTCCAATATGTTTTGCTATACTTCCTTCCCATCCTGCACAAGAAACCTTCAGTTTCTTGCTGGACACTCTACAATCATGATTTCAGAGAAGGACCATGCAGCTCTTCCCACACGGAGTCTCAAAAATTAAATGTAATATTCTTATATGGTCATTAATTCTATCTACAAGTTGTTTTTGTCTCCTTTCTAATTTCTATGTTTTATTTAAATTTTTACTATATATGCAATATATGTACATTTTTTAAATATTATATATGGTATATATTTGTATATATTATATATGGTATATATTTGTATATATTATATATGGTAAAAATAAACAAAATGAACAACACTAGAGCCTACAAAGTCCAAAAGTTCCTCTCCTCACCAAGTTTTCATTCATGTGTTCCAAATGTAAATGCAGCTAACATCTGTCTGATTTCCTTTTCAGACTTTATCTATAATTATCCATATCAGTCCATGAGAATTGTATGCTTGAGTTCTGTGTGTGCACATCTGTGGATGTGGAGGTGCTTTTGTGACTGAATGCTTATGTTTGCTTTATCTCAGTTTGTGGTCTATCTTGGTCATATTAGTAGACATAAATCCACATAATTATCATAGTTACTTCTCAGTACTCTGTTATATACCTGTAAATTATCTGCTTGCTCTGTATTGATGGATTTGTGGGTTGTTTTCAATTTTTTATTAATGGAAAATTGTGCTCTGAAGCTGAGCTTCATGGCTACTCCTGTAATAGGAAGGCTGAAGAGAAGACCAAATTTCCAAGCCTGCCTGGGCTGTATAGAAAGATTCTATTCCCCCCTCAAAAAAGAAAAATGTACTTTAATAAAAAACACTCATAAAACATATGTGAAATAATTAATGCATGATATCCCTCACTGACCATAACAAGAAATTATTTAAGATATCAAAAATTAGTCATGCAAATTCTTTATTTTTAATTTTGAAACAGGGTCTCACCATGTAGCTCTGGTTGGCCTGGAACTACTTACTTAGATCAGCCATGGTTGGCTTCAATTCTTAGTATTTATATACTTCTCTTCAGAGTATATTTTTAGAAGTGGGATTTGTGAGTGTGAGGAGCCGCCCTCGCTATCGCTATTGCCGTTAGAAGATGGCGCTGACATCTGCTGTCAGTTGGAGTTAACCGTTAGAAGATGGCGCTGACATCTGCTGTCAGTTGAAGTTAACCGTTTAAGCTGTGCCTCTCCCGTGGCGTCATCTGGGGTGATGTGCAAACCACCAATCCCGGCTCTACACGTCTCACTCGGAGCTCCTAGGCTTATATAAGGGGCTGGGTTTCTTAGCTTGGGGTCTCCCTCTAAGAAGCTGATCATCTATCTCTCAAGATGCATTAAAGCTTTACTGCAGAAGGATCCGAGTGTTCTGCGTCGTTCTTGCTGGCGAGACGGTAGCGCGGGACATCTGGTGCCGAAACCCGGGAACTCTTCAACATCGCCGGCGCCGCGGGAGACCCCTCGGAAGACGGGGCGGATTCAGAACTGCAGGGACGTAAGTTCAGAGAGGTATGCTTTATCCTGAACACCCCCTTTCTCGACTTTGGCCTTAGTTTGTCATCACCGTGGGACGGGTCAGTGGAGGCTTTGGTGCTAGTCCTGTTTGTCCTTCTCCTTCATCGTGGCTGGTGCTGACAGAACGGTGCTGTCAGTCTGGTGCTGTCAGTCTGGTGCTGTCAGTCTGGTGCTGTCAGTCTGGTGCTGTCAGTCTGGTAACGGAGTTGAGCGCCGTTTTTTAGATAAGCCGCTAGCGCGATGGGGTTGTCACAGTCAGTGGTTACTGCCCTACAGACTGTGCTAAAACAAAGAGATCTTAAAATTGCACCACGAACACTTCAAAATTTTGTGAAGGAGGTAGATAGAGTGGCACCATGGTATGCTTGTTCCGGGTCCCTCACTGTGGCCTCATGGAACAAGCTAGGTAAAGAACTAGACAGGAAGCATGCAGAAGGAGATCTCCACTTAGGTACCAAAGCCATTTGGAAGCTAGTTAAAAACTGCTTGGAGGATGAGGCCTGTCACCCTGCTATAATAGAAAGTCAGGGAACCTTAGAGGAAGTTCAGGATAGCATGTCAGAAACTGAACGGAGTGAGAGAATGGGAGCTCGCAAAAGGAAAGACATGTCTAAGAAAAAAGGCCCTCCCCAAGAAGTTAAGAAAGGGGGAGAGAAAGAAGGGAGTGATCATTCACCCCCTAACAAATCTAAGAAAAAGAAAAAGCCAGAATCTAGTCTATACCCTACAGTAGAGCTAGAAGCCTTGGAGCTAGATAATTCTGATTCTGACACTCTGTATTCTAGCGAAGAAGGTGGTCTAGAGGAGGAGGTGGCACGGTATGAGGAAGAAAGATATCACCCTGATAGACACCGGCCACTGAAAACAAAAATGAATGTGAGGCCACCGCCTATAAATCCGGCGGGCTCACGCCCCTCAGCGCCTCCGCAGTATGAGCTTCGGCTGAATACTGGTACTGACTCCTTTTTACCTTTAGAGGAACGGAGAAAAATACAAGTAGCTTTTCCAGTATTCGAGAATGTGGAAGGCGGAAGAGTACATACCCCTGTAGATTACAATCAAATCAAAGAATTGGCCGAATCCGTTCGTAATTATGGGGTCAATGCTAACTTTACCACATTACAGGTGGAAAGGCTTGCTAATTTTGCCATGACTCCCACTGACTGGCAGACGACAGTGAAAGCAGTGCTTCCCAACATGGGACAATACATGGAATGGAAGGCTCTCTGGTATGATGCAGCCCAGGCACAAGCTAGAGTTAATGCCACGGCTGAAGATGAGAATCAGAGGCAGTGGACATTTGAAATGCTGACAGGTCAGGGTCAACATGCCCTTAATCAAACCAACTACATCTGGGGTGTCTATGGTCAGGTGTCGGCCGCCGCTATTAAAGCATGGAAGGCCCTCACAAAAAGGGGAGAGTCCAGTGGACACCTTACAAAGATTGTCCAAGGACCCCAAGAGCCATTTTCAGACTTTGTGGCCAGAATGACAGAGGCCGCCAGTCGCATCTTTGGTGATTCAGAACAAGCTATGCCCCTGATTGAGCAACTTGTCTATGAACAAGCAACCCAGGAATGTCGAGCGGCTATCGCCCCTCGCAAAAGCAAAGGTTTACAAGATTGGCTCAGAGTGTGCAGGGAGCTGGGGGACCCCTAACCAATGCAGGACTAGCTGCCGCCATTTTACAAACGCACAGGTATAGAGATTTATCTAGTCGAAAAGCTTGTTTTAATTGTGGGAGAATGGGGCACCTTAAGAAAGATTGTCAAGCCCCTGAAAGAACAAGAGAATCGAAGCTTTGCCATCGTTGTGGTAAAGGTTATCATAGGGCTAGCGAATGCAGGTCAGTCCGGGATGTAAAAGGGAGGCTTCTGCCCCCTATTGAAGAACCCAAGGTACCCCAATCAAAAAACGGGTCACGGGGCCCGTGGTCCCAGGGCCCTCAGAAATATGGGAACCAATTTCAGAAAAGCAATCAAGAGGAAGTAGAGGTTTCCGAGGAACCCCCGGAATGGACTTGCGTGCCGCCTCCGACTTCTTACTCATGCCCCAAATGAATGTTCAACCGGTCCCAGTCCATTCCCCTGGACCTTTGCCCCCTGCCACCATTGGGCTTATTCTGGGCCGTGGCTCCTT
This sequence comes from Mesocricetus auratus, assembly GCF_017639785.1. Lineage (NCBI taxonomy): Eukaryota > Metazoa > Chordata > Mammalia > Rodentia > Cricetidae > Mesocricetus > Mesocricetus auratus. Next base: position 48,805,597 of record NW_024429184.1, on the reverse strand, counting down.
AACTTTACAGGGACTCATTATATATCCTGGAATTGTTGACCCGTATCATAAAGAGGAGATTCAAGTTCTCTGTTCTAGCCCTCGGGGTGTATTTTCTATAAAGCAGGGAGATAGAATTGCACAACTGGTGTTGCTGCCCTCCCTCGGGGATGGAGAAACCTACACTTTACAAAAAAGGGCTATGGGATCTTCTGGAAGTGATTCAGCCTATCTGGCTATACCCCTAAATGAGAGACCTACAATAAAATTGTTAATTAATGGAAAAGAATTTGAAGGGATAATGGATACGGGAGCAGACAAAAGCATTATTTCACTCCATTGGTGGCCGAAGTCTTGGCCCACTGTTGTTTCATCTCATTCTCTACAAGGTCTTGGATACCAGTCCTCTCCTGCCATCAGTGCCTCAGCCTTAACCTGGCGGAATGCTGAGGGCAAACAGGGATGTTTTACCCCCTATGTGTTGCCACTCCCTGTAAATTTATGGGGACGGGATGTGTTACAAGCCATGGGCATGACCCTAACTAATGAATACTCCCCCACGCATCAGCCATTATGGCAAAGATGGGGTATACAAAGGGTAGAGGCTTGGGTAGGCAAGAACAAGGCAGAATAAAACCCATTACGCAACACGGAAATCGGGGTAGAAAAGGACTGGGTTTTATTTAGGGGCCGTTGAGGCTTCACGACCCATACCATGGAAAACAGAGGAGCCGTTATGGGTCTCTCAATGGCCTCTATCCTCTGAAAAATTAGAGGCTGTCACAAGATTAGTGCAAGAACAGGAACGGCTGGGGCATCTAGAGCCTTCTACCTCCCCATGGAATACACCAATTTTTGTTATTAAAAAGAAATCTGGGAAGTGGAGATTACTCCACGACCTGCGGGCCATTAACAATCAGATGCATCTTTTTGGCCCTGTTCAAAGAGGCCTTCCTTTGCTTTCTGCACTTCCTCAAGATTGGAAGCTTATTATTATAGATATTAAGGATTGTTTCTTCTCTATTCCACTTTACCCACGGGATAGACCAAGGTTTGCCTTCACTATCCCTTCTCTTAATCATATGGAACCAGACAAGAGATTTCAGTGGAAGGTACTGCCGCAAGGCATGGCCAATAGCCCAACAATATGTCAGCTGTATGTGCAGGAGGCTTTGGAGCCAATTAGGAAGCAATTTACATCTTTAATCATGATCCATTATATGGACGATATTCTTATTTGTCACAAAGAGTTAGATGTTTTACAAAAGGCTTTCCCCATGCTGGTGGCTGAATTAAAACAGTGGGGATTAGAGATTGCCTCAGAAAAGGTTCAAATTGCAGATACAGGCCTCTTTTTGGGCTCAATGATTACTCCCAAAAATATAGTTCCTCAGAAAATAGAAATTCGCAAAGACCACTTACAAACATTAAATGATTTTCAGAAACTTCTGGGAGATATAAATTGGTTGAGGCCCTTTTTAAAAATTCCATCTGCTGATCTAAAACCCCTCTTCGATCTCCTGGAGGGTGAGCCTCATATCTCCTCACCCAGAAAATTTACCCCTGCCGCCCACCGAGCCTTACAGATGGTGGAAGAGGCCTTACAGGAAGCACAATTACAACGTATTGAGGAGTCACTACCTTTTAATCTGTGTGTTTTTAAGACAGCTCAATTGCCAACTGCAGTCCTGTGGCAACATGGACCATTACTTTGGATTCATCCAAATGCTTCCCCTGCTAAGATTATTGACTGGTACCCTGATGCTGTTGCACAGCTCGCGCTTCGCGGAATAAAAGCAGCTGTTACACATTTTGGCAGGGATCCTGATTCCTTGATTGTGCCTTATACTGCTGCACAAGTTCAGACCTTGGCAGCCACATCTAGTGATTGGGCAGTTTTAGTTACTTCCTTTTCAGGACAAATTGATAATCATTTTCCAAAGCATCCAATTTTACAGTTTGCCCTAAACCAGGCTATAGTGTTTCCACAAGTGACAGCTAAAGACCCACTCCCAGATGGGACTGTGGTGTACACTGATGGATCAAAAACTGGTATGGGAGCTTATGTGGTCAAGGATAGGGTTATATCTAAACAATATAATGAAACTTCACCTCAAGTTGTAGAATGTCTGATAGTACTGGAGGTTCTTGAGGCTTTTCCAGGACCCCTCAATATTGTATCAGATTCCTCTTATGTGGTTAATGCAGTTAATCTCCTTGAGATAGCTGGAATAATAAGATCCTCCAGCAGAGTTGCTAACATCTTTCAAAAGATACAAGCTGCCTTGTTAAATAGGAGATTTCCTGTTTTCATTACCCATGTCCGAGCACATTCTGGACTCCCAGGTCCCATGTCCTTAGGGAATGACTTAGCGGACAAGGCTACAAAGCTGGTGGCCGCTGCCTTGTCTACCCATGCACAAGCAGCAAAAGAATTCCATCAGCGCTTTCATGTGACGGCTGAGACCTTGTGCCGTCGTTTTGCTCTATCCAGGAAAGAGGCTAGGGAAATTGTTACTCAATGCCAGAATTGCTGCAAATTCTTACCTACTCCCCACATGGGAATAAACCCACGTGGCATTAGACCATTGCAGATGTGGCAGATGGATGTTACTCATATTCCCTCTTTTGGAAGGCTTCAATATGTTCATGTTTCTGTTGACACCTGTTCTGGCGTAATGTTCGCCACACCCCTAACAGGGGAAAAGGCCTCATATGTGATTCAACATTGCCTTGAGGCCTGGAGTGCTTGGGGAAAACCCAGAATTTTAAAAACAGACAATGGACCAGCATATACCTCTCAAAAATTCCAACAGTTTTGTCGGCAAATGGATGTTACCCATCTAACTGGCCTACCTTATAACCCTCAAGGACAGGGCATTGTGGAACGTGCCCATCGTACACTCAAATCATATCTGATTAAACAAAAGGGGAGTATTGAGGATGTTCTACCCTCGGTACCAAGAGTTGCTGTATCCATGGCACTTTTTACCCTTAATTTCTTGAACTCTGATGCCCAAGGCCACACTGCGGCCGATCGCCACAGTTTAGAGCCTGATAGGCCAAAAGAAATGGTAAAATGGAAAGATGTCTTGACTGATCTCTGGAAAGGCCCGGATCCTATTCTTATAAGATCCAGGGGAGCTGTGTGTGTTTTTCCACAGGAGGAAGAAAACCCCCTGTGGATCCCTGAAAGACTCACTCAAAGAGCTCCTTCACAACTCCAGAATAAGAAGGATGGAGGCCAAGTGGGTGATGAAGACTCTCCTACTCGGGATGATGGTTCCTAGTATGCCAGTGATGCAGAATGCCCAGGTGTTCCCTAGATTTTTCACAACTAATAGAGAGTTGGGGCTTGCCTTTTTGCCTTTAGATCCTCAGATACAGAGTTTTCAGGACTTTTGATTGGAAAGGGGCATTAGGCAACAGTCTGAGTGAGGGACAGAGCTATGGATCATCTGATTGGTCCTCCTCCAATGTTAAGTATACCCCTTTTAAGAGAACTAATTATTCAGCTGCCCTTTATTTGGGTTGTGAGTAATGATACCTTAGGTAAGAATCAGAAAGAAATAAATTGCTCTGCTTAGAATTGTTTTTATGCATTATGCTGGGATGCTATTAAGCACCCTTTTGCTTTGGTAATGCGCATGCCTCGATTTGTTCCAGTTCCTGTTGAGACGCCAAGTAATTTGAGTTTGTTTAGGGAAAAGCGAGATTTTTGGGATCTCTGCTATTATTGTGGGCCTGATAGCCACCGCCGCGGTTACTGCTTCGGTTACCGCCTCGGCCCTTGCACTTTCTGCCACTGTGCAGACAACTCAAACCATTAATGAACTATAGGCCACTGTGACCATGGTCCTAGATAAACAGGCCACTGCCAATTCTCAGATACAAGGAGGCCTGATGTTGGTAAACCAACAGATTAATTTGGTTCAGGAACAATTGGATATATTGTGGCAGATGGCCCAATTGGGATGTGAACAAAAGTTGCCTGGCCTTTGTGTCACTTCAGTACAATATGAGAATTTTACAAGAGCAGCTAACCTGTCACAAGCTCTGTCTCAACATTTATTACAGAATTGGACTTTTGAGTTTGAGCAGACACTCCGTGAGTTGAGAATGGCGATCCTGCAAGTGAATTCGACGCATCTGGATCTTTCTCTGATGGAAGGCCTCTCCTCCTGGATTTCATCTGCATTTTCTTATTTTAAGGAATGGGTGGGGGTAGGATCATTTAGCCTAGTTCTCTGCTGTGGAATAGTGTTGATGCTTTGGATGGTGTGTAAGCTCAGAGCCCAAACAAAAGAGACAAAGTGGTGGTGGCACAAGCACTTGCTGCCTTAGAACACGGAGCCTCCCCTGACATTTGGTTAACCATGTTAAAGCAATAGGTCGCTGGCCTCCCAGCTCTTGCACCCCACGAGGCTAGTCTCATTGCACGGGATAGAGTGGGTAGGCTTCAGCAGCCCAAGGAGTTGCAAGGCTAAGCACTGCACAGGAGAGGTCTGCGGTATAACGACTTTCTCCTGGGAGATAAGTCATCTTGCATGAAGGTTCTATGTCATGATCTCCTTCCCCCAGAAAAACGACATCGGACTGGTCGGGGCTCTCTCTGGGGATAAGACCCTGGAGAGGAGCTTTGTACATGTTCCGAATTTGCACATGGGGATTTGACCTCTATCTCCACTCCAAAGTTGTGGGTGTCCTATTGCTTCAAAAATAAATGAATAGGGGGAGATGTGAGGAGCCGCCCTCGCTATCGCTATTGCCGTTAGAAGATGGCGCTGACATCTGCTGTCAGTTGGAGTTAACCGTTAGAAGATGGCGCTGACATCTGCTGTCAGTTGGAGTTAACCGTTTAAGCTGTGCCTCTCCCGTGGTGTCATCTGGGGTGATGTGCAAACCACCAATCCCGGCTCTACACGTCTCACTCGGAGCTCCTAGGCTTATATAAGGGGCTGGGTTTCTTAGCTTGGGGTCTCCCTCTAAGAAGCTGATCATCTATCTCTCAAGATGCATTAAAGCTTTACTGCAGAAGGATCCGAGTGTTCTGCGTTGTTCTTGCTGGCGAGACGGTAGCGCGGGACATGTGAGCATACAATTCTTTTTTTCTAAATTTTTATTTATATATTATTACTGTGTATGGAGAGAGAGAGAGAGAGAGAGAGAGAGAGAGAGAGATCTGTCAGAAGACAACTTTCTGTTCTAGAGTCACTTCTCTTCATCTTCCAAGTTCCAAGGATCTAGCTCAGGTCATGAGGGTTTCACAACAAGTGCTTTACCCACTGGCCTATAAGTATGTATTTTCTAAATAAGAGAAATACTACAAAGTTATCTTCAAAGACGATTACATCAATTTATCAGTAACCAACTGAAAAATTTCCATTTACAGTAAAAATTTCTTAATGCAACTAGGAAGTTTGAAACAAACTTCCTGTAGACTGTCTCAACAAGGAAGCTTTCTTAACATCTGTTTCCACATCACTTCTTAACTATTCAGATTATCTTGCCCTATGTTAATATACCCCTATCTTTTTCTTTCTTTTTTATTTTAATTTTAAATAGCTTGTTTTACATGTCAATCCCAGTTCCCTCTCCCTCCCCTCCTCCCGCACTCCCCACCAGGCCCCCCAGCCTCCTACTCTATCCCCATTTCCTTCCACATAGGGGATATCTAGAGTCTGTCATTTCACTCAGGGCAGGGTCCAGGCACTCCCCTAAGAGTCCAGGCTGAGAGAGCATCCCTCTTTGTGTTATGGACACACAATGTTTGTTTGTATGCCAGGGATAAGCACTGATCCACTGCCCAGGGCCCCATAGGTTGCCCAGGCCTCCTCACTGACTCTCACACTCAGGGGGTCTGGATCAGTCCCATGCTCTTAAGTGTGGCTCAGAAACCTCTAGAACACCACGGGAGCACTCTGTGAACACCCTGTCAGCGGGGCTTCTGGAACTCTGGTCTTCAGATTCAAAATGCTGGCGCTAGGAATCCTTACCATACTATTTTCACACTCTGAATTCTAAAGAAACACCCTTCTTTTCTCATGTATACAACTTTCATAGTCAAGTCTTTTCTGTTAGTGTTATTGGGGTTTTTTGTTTTGTTTTGAGTCAGGGTCTCTATGTAGCCCTGGCTCTCCTGGAACTTGCTATGTTGATTGCAGACTACACAGGCCTCCCTCTAACAGATCTACCTGCCTCTGCCTCAAAAGGGATGGAATCAAAGGCATGCACATCCAGCTAAGAAATTTTATCTTAAAGGAACAAGAACCTGTTGGAATTTATTAACAATAAGTTGGAAACAGGACAGAAATCTGACATCTCCAGATAAAGTACTTTACATGTGACTATCTGTGCTCTTTTCTATATAAACCACAGAAACTACTATTATTGTAGGTTCCAATGTGCTTCAAATAAAATACAACATCATATTATTAAAATGTCATATTCCTTTGGGGAACTTTCACATATTTCTGTATGTTTGATTGATTTCTATATGAAAACATGCCTGCCTTCCACCCTTCGTAACTCATAAGGAGTGTATCTCTTTTGTTTGTAACCATCTCTGAAGTTATATAAGTCATGTACCCCATAAAGCTATATATATATATATATATATATATATATATATATATATAATTCACACCCTCATCCCAACTGAGTACTGTTGTTCATTGGTTCCTCTCAGTTTTGCATGAGAATGTAGAACTTTTTCCATCATTAACACATCATAACCATTTTCCTCTTAAGTGTCCATTAACAATATGACCTCCTAAAACACTCTGAATAGAGCCAGTGTGGGGCTCTGCAGGGAAAGGTGCTTGCTGTCACACCTAAAGATCTGACTTCCATCTCTGCAACTCACATGGTAGGAGAGAACCAACTCCTGAAAGTTGTCCTCTAACCTCCATATGTACAACAAGGCACACTTGCACACACAAAATATATAAAGAAATGCAACTTGGAATTTTTTAAACAAGACCCCAGAATAGTCTATTATATGGCCTTAGCTGAATTATTTATTTCAAACTTATTGCACATTTTGGTGATCTTTAATTTTGTGCTACCATGACTGATGATGACATGATGGCCTTCCCTGAATGTGTATTTTTCTATGTAGTTCTGATTATCTTCTCAACGTGAATGTCTAATGTAGTTCACATATTAAAATTTTAAGGTAATAATTCAGATTTTAAATCAAGTCTGAAGATTATAAGCCTGAAAAAGGCAGTGACAAAAAACAAATTACAAATAGCAGTTAGAAGCTTCCTGGGTTTTCCCCACAAACTCAAGATGTTGTGCTTCCTATAAAGTTGTTGCAATTGTTGTGATATGACAGAGATTTTACAATTCTTTCATAATCAATATAGCTAGAGCACAGGCAGTGACAACGAATGCCAGCTTTAGTGAACCATGGCCTCAATACTCAGTGACCAGTGGCCCTGGCCACAACCACAGCTGACATTATAAGTGAACCCTGACACACCTGAGGTAGTTAATGAATCAGTGCCTGCATTTGGTTTGTTCCCAGAGAAGATTGATTTTACATCATATCTCATGCCATGGGTACCTAGGCTTAATGAATCAACTCTGCTGTGGCACACTAACTGCCAGCCCTAATGTGGAGCACTTGAGGGAATTGCAACTGAGGCAGTTGGGGGAAGGGTGGTTATCCTAAACCTTCCCTGTGATTTGAAATCTCCCCAAGTAAACAAATGATCACGTTGAAAAACTTCAGAATCCTGAACACCCTGATTTTTCCATTGTGCGTTGTATACAATGTAATAAATTATCCTATGATACCTTACAAATAGAAAATACTTAAGAAATATAGTGCCGTATCAGTAAAGAGACAAGAAGAGTTGCTCAATACTGCTCGGTCCAAAGCAACTGGGTGACAGGTTTATCTCAGAAGCTAATCATTTTGAGGCAGGATGTTGGTGTGAGGAAACAGCTAGCCTTCCATTCTTCCTTGTTTTACATTTTCCCCAAATTTCCTTTCACCCCCTGTTGCTGCTGTTTCCCTTTAAATGACTGCCCATTTCTCCTTCAGAATTCCTTGTTCTCTTTTTTGAGAAGGGTCTCTCTAAACTAGATATCCTGTAGCCTCAATTTGCCAAGTGCTCTAGCAGGCTCTAAATTATAGGCACATATCATTACCTCTGGCATAGTCTTTGATTCTCTTTTCTTCAGTTGGAGCTTTAATCAAAATCTCAATACATTTAGTATCCTTTGCCAGCATAAAATTTGGGGTTATTTTACACAGTAATAGTATTAATTGTAGTCATCAACTGACCGTTAGTGTTTACCCATTCAGCTGTTAATGTCCTTTATTTCAAATGTTCCTGTCTTAGTGTCACTTAAGTTACTGAGAATCAAGTATTTTCAAGTATTAACAGATGTAACTACTGATTATATAGTATCATTATGCCTCAAATCATGCAAACATCAACAAACATTAACTATACATTTTCCACATTATCATTATTGAAATGAATCTCCCTTCTAGATCAAATCAAACTCTCACCACCCTGTTATTAGAACACCACGAATTGAGTCTCTAACAATGACCGGTGCACAGCCATCCTCGCTGGTGATGTTTAACCATACTGAAAGGACTGTATTTTATTTGCTGTTTTGCTATTTGTGTACAAACCTGAAGAGATAATTTCTCTTGGTGTCAGAACTGTCACATAGGATATGTTAGCCAGTAAATACACCGCAGTTATTAGAGGCAGCGCTGTAAATATGCATCGAGGAATTGTTTTGTTGGGTTTCTTCAGCTCCCCTATAATGCATAAAAAGAGCAACATCAGACTTGAGAAAATATTATTTCTTAAACTTATCTTTAAAATTGTGCATGTGTCAAGTATTGGACTTCATTCTTTCTATTCACTCTGCTACCACACGCACATCCACTCCGAAGCAAACTACTGCACATTGATCCATTTCTTATGACACAAGAGTCTGAACTCACACTTCCTGTTCCATTTGCAACCTTCCCCAATCTCCATGCTCCTTGAGTAGAAAATAGGCTCTGCATTTAAATACTAGGAATATAATGTTGAAAAAGAGGAGTTCCACATTAATCAATCACATAGACAAAAGTGAATATCATGAGTGTGGTAAGTGACTATATGAGCAGAAACACATGCTGTAAGGAAAGGTCATGTGATAGTGTGATGGACCCTTTTACTATTTCTGTGGAATTGGTAGCCTGGCCTTTTAAAAACATATCCTTCTGGCAGAGGGACCTGGAGGCAGAATAAAGCAGGCACCATCATCTCCCACCACTCTGACCTTGCCCCTCTACCTTCCAGTAGAGAGGCCTCTTGCAGTCCACCTCCCCCTCCTTGACTCCCCTGACCAGCAGCAACAGGATCCCTCCTGCCACCAAACCCTGAAGAAGGACCTGGAAGCAGAAGAAAGCATCTATCATCATCGACCACAATTCTTGGCTTGCCCTTCCACCTTCCAGGAGAGACAGAGAGAGAGAGAGAGAGAGAGAGAGAGAGAGAGAGAGAGAGAGAGAGAGAGAGAGAGAGAGGATAAAGCCTTGAACCCATACTCACCAGGAGAGGGAGAGACTCCCCCATATACCCATTGGAAGAAGAGATGGGAAGAAGACAGTATAAGAACACATCCAACAACAAGAAAAAACACCTATATGACCACCAGAGTCAACCGGACCATCCCAGCACAGATTAAACAGAAGAGAATGACATTAAAAATAACCTCAAGATAATGATAGAGGCCCTCAAAGACGATATGAGAAAATCCCTTTAAAAAATGGGATTATTAACAAACCAAAAAATGCAAGAAATCCACAAATCTCTTAAAGAAAGCAAGGAGAGCCAAAAAAATCAGATGTAGGAAACAATTCAAAGAGTTCAAGACCTGAAAACTAAAATAGAGACATTAAAAAAAACACACACACAAACTGAGGTAAGGCTGGAAATAGAAAAGCTGAATAAACAGTCAGGAACAACAGACGCAAGTATAACTAACAGAATACAAGAGATGAAATACAGAATCTCAGGTGCTGAAGATAAACTGGAGGAAATAGATTCATTGACAAAAGAAAGTCTTAAATCCAACAAATCCTTAACACAAAATATCCAGGAAGAAGAATAATAGGTATAGAAGAAAACAAAGACACCCAGCTCAATGGTGCAGAAAACATATTCAACAAAATCATAGAAGAAAACTTTCCCAACCTAAAGAAAGACATGCCTATGAAAGTACAAGAAGCTTACCGAACACCAAATAGACTGGACCAAAACAAAAAGTCCCCTCACACATAATAATCAAAACACCAAACATCAGAATAAAGAAAGAATATTAAGAGCAGCTAAGGAAAAAGGTCAAGTAACATATAAAGGCAAACCTATCAGAATTACACCTGACTTCTCCATGGAAACTCTGAAAGCAAGAAGGTCCTGGATAGATGTTCTACAAACATTAAGAAACCATAGATTCCAGCAAAACTCTCAATTACCATAGACAGAGAAAACAAGATATTCCATGACAAAACCAGACTTGCACAACATGTATCCACAAATGCAGTTCTACAGAAAGTTCTGGAAGGAAAACTGGAATCCAAGGAAGTTAACTACACTCACAATAACATGGGCAATAGATAATCTTACTTTACCAGAAGCCAGAAATAGGGGAAAAACTCACACACAGTACCACTACCAAAAAACGGATCCATAACAAACAAGAATCAACAATCAATGGTCATTAATATCCCTGAATATCAATGGTCTTAACTCACCTATAAAAAGACACAGGCTAACAGAATGGATACAAAGACAGAACCCATCTTCTGCTGCATACAAGAAACACACCTCAATTTCAAAGATAGACATTACCTCTGAGTTAAGGGTTGGGAAAAGATTTTCCAATCAAATGGACATAAGAAGCAAGTGGGTGTAGCTATCCTAATACCTAACAAAATAGACTTCAAACTAAGATTAATCAAAAGAGATGAAAAAGGTCATTTCATATTCATCATAGGAAAAATCCGTCAGGATGAAGTCTCAATTCTGAACATCTATGCCCCAAACACAAAGGCACCCACATTCATAAAAGAAACATAACTAGAACTCAAATCACACATTAAACCCCACATACTTATAGTGGAAGACTTCAACACCCTACTCTCACTACTGGACAGGTTCACCAGACAGAAACTTAACAAAGAAACAAAGGAACTAACAGAAGTTTTGACCAAATTGGGTTTAACAGGCATCTATAGAACATTCCATCCAAACACAAAAGAATATACCTTGTCCTCAGCGCTACATGGAATCTTCTCTAAAATTAACCACATACATGGCAACATAACAAACCTCAATAAGTACAAAAAATTTGAAATAATCCTCTGTATCTTAATGGACCACCATGGCTTAAAATTAGAATTCAACATCAACACAAATTGAAGAAACCCCACAAACTCATGGAAACTGAACAATGTTCAATTGCATCACTCCTGGGTAAAGGAAGAAATAAAGAAAGAAATCAAAGACTTCCTAGAAGTCAATGAAAATGAAGGCACTACATACCCAAACCTATGGGACACTCTGAGAGCAGTTCTAAGAGGAGAGTTCATAGCACTAAGTGCCCACATGAAGAAAATGGAGAATAGCCACACTAGAGAATTAACAGAACACCTGAAAGCTCTAGAACAAAGAGAAGCAAACTGACCCAGGAGGAGTACATGCCAGGAAATAATCAAATTGAGAGCTGAAATCAATAAAGTGAAACAAAGAAAACAATGCAAAGAATCAATGAAACAAAGAGTTGGTTCTTTGAGAAAATCAGCAAGATAGACAAATCTTTATCCAACCTAACTAAAAGACAAAGAGAGAACATGATAATTAAAATCAGAAATGAAAAGGACATAGCAACAGACATTGGGGATATCCAGAGAATCATCAGGTCATATTTTGAAAACCTGTACTCCACAAAATTTGAAAATTTAAAGGAAATGGAGTATTTTCTGGATAGATATCACTTACCAAAATTAAATCAAGAACAGAAAACAATTCAAATAGCTCTATAACCCTAAAGAAATAGAAGCAGCCATAAAAAGTCTTCCAGCCAAAAAAAAAGTCCAGGGACAGATGACTTCAGTGCAGAATTCTACCAGAAATTCAAGGAAGAGCTAATATCAATACTCTTCAAATTGTTCGGCACAATAGAAGCCGAAGGATCACTGCCAAACTCTTTTTATGAGGCTACAATTACGTTAATACCCAAACCACACAAAGATACAACCAAGATAGGGAACTACAGCTCAATCTCCTTCATGAACATTGATTCAAAAATACTCAATAAAATACTAGCAAAATGAATCCAAGAACACATCAGAAAAATCATCTACCATGATCAAGTAGGTTTCATCCCAGAGATGCAGAGATGGTTCAACATACAAAAATCCACCAATGTAATTCACCATATAAACAAATTGTAAAAGAAAAAACACATGATCATCTCATTGGATGCTGAAAAAGCCTTTGACAAAATCCAACACCCCTTCTTGATAAAGGTCTTGGAGAGATCAGGGATAACAGGAACATACCTAAACATAATAAAAGCAACTGAGCAGCCAACTTCAAAGTAAATGGAGAGAAACTCAAGGAGATTCCTCTAAAATCAGGAGCAAGACAAGGCTGTCCACTCTCTCCATACTGATCAATAATGTGCTTGAAGTTCTTGCTAGAGCAATAAGACAAAAAGCGGAGATCAAGGGGATACAAATTGGAAAGGAAGAAGTCAAACTTTCACTATTTGCAGATGATATGATAGTCTATGTAAGTGGCCCAAAGAATTCTACCAGGGAACTCCTACAATGGATAAACACCTTCAGCAACGTAGCAGGATACAAACTTAACTCAAAAAAAAAAAAGCAGTACCCCTACTATATATAGACAATAAAGGGTCCGAGAAAGAAATCAGAGAAACATCACCCTTTTCCAGAGCCACAAACAACATAAAATATCTTGGAGTCACTCTAACCAAGCAGGCGAAAGACCTGTATGACAAGAACTTTGAGTCTTTAAAGAAAGAAATTAAAGAAGATATGAGAAAATGGAAAGATCTCCCATGCTCTTGGACAGGTAGGATCAACATAGTAAAAATAGCAATCTTACCAAAAGCAATGTGCATATTCAATGCAATCCCTAACAAAATCCCAGCACAATTCTTCACAGACCTTGAAAGGACAATCCTCAACTTTATATGGAAAAACAAAAGACCCAGGATAGCTAAGACAACCTTACTATAGAGCTATAGTTCTGAAAACAGCTTGGTATTGGCACAAAATTAGACAGGGTCTAATTGAAGACCCTGATATTAACCCACACACCTTTGAACACCTGATCTTTGGCAAAGAAGCTAAAACTATACAATGGAGAAAAGAACCCATCTTCAACAAATGGTGCTGGCATAACTGGACACTGGCATGTAAAAGACTGCAGATAGATCCATACCTACCACCATGCACAAAACATAAATCCAACCACATTGAAACTCTTAGAAGAGAAAGTAGGAGGTACCCTTCAATGAATTGGTACAGGAGACCGCTTCCTGAACATAACACCAGTAGCACAGACACTGAGACCGACAATTAGTAAATGGCACCTCCTGAAACTGAGAAGCTTCTGTAAGGCAAAGGGCACAGTCAACAAGACAAAAATGAGAGCCCACAAAATGGGAAAAGATATTCACCAACCCTACATCTGGCAAAGGGTTGATCTCCAAAATTTACAAAGAACTCAAGAAGCAAGTCTCTAAATCACCAAAGAATCCTATTGAAAAGTGGGTTACAGAACTAGAGAATTCTCAATTGAGGAATCTAAAATGGCTGGGAGACATCTGAAAAAGTGCTCAACATCCTTAGCCATCAGGGAAATGCAAATCAAAACAACTCTGAGAAACCATCTCACTCCCCTCAGAATGGCTAAAATCCAAAACACCAATGACAGTTTATGCTGGTGAGGATGTAGAGAAAGGAGTACACTCCTCCACTGCTGGTGGGAGTGCCAACTTGTCCAGCCACTTTGGAGATCGGTATGGAGACTCCTCAGGAAAATGGGAATCAGTCTACTCCACTCTCAGGCATATACCCAAAAGATGTACATTCATACAACAAGGACATCTGCTCAACTATATTCATAGCAGCAGTATTTGTAACAGCCAGAACCTGGAAGCAACCTAGATGCCCCTCAACTGAAGAGTGGATAGAGAAAATGTGGTACATCTACTCAGTGGAAAAAATAACGGAATCTTGAAATCTGTGGCAAATGAATGGCACTAGAAGAAAACATCCTGAGTGAGGTAATCCTGCCACAAAAAGACAAACATGGTATATACTCACTCATATATGGATTTTAAACATGGAGCAGGGGATTGTCGGCCTACAATCCCACCTCCAGAGAGTCTGGGAAACAGGGAGAACCCTAAGAGAGATATGCATGGTAACCCGGAGAAGAGGAATGAGATGAGATCTCCTGACAATATTGGGAGCATGGGAGAGGGTGGGGAAGAGGGGAGAGGAAGATGGGAGAAAGATAGGGGGAGAAGAGGAGGAGAGAGGAGGACATGGGGGAGCAAGATGGTTAAGTCAGGGTAAGAATTGAGGAGAGCTGGATGACAGATAACATAATAGAGGGTGCCATTATAGGTTCGAAGAGAGATCTGGCACTAATGAGATTTTCAGAGATCTATAAGAATGACACTAACTAGCAATGAGGCTACCTTTAATGCCCTCCCCTGGTAATGAGATTGATGACTACCTTATATGCCATCCTAGAACCTTCATACAGGGGCTGACGGAAGCAGAGGCAGACACCCACAGCTAAAAACCCGAACTGAACTCCTGGAATCCAGTTGCAAAGAGGGGTGACAAGCAAAGGAATCAAGACCTGACTAGTGAAACCCACAGAGGCAGCTGACCTAAACAAGGGGGAATGCATGGACTCCAGAATGATGACTGAGAGGCCAGCATGAGACTGATCCGGACCACCCTGAACCTGGGTTTCAGAGAGGAGGCCTCAACAATCTATGTGGCCTCGAATAGTGGGTCAGTATTTATCCCTGGCACACAAATGGACTTTGGGAGCGCACGCCACATGTAGAGAGGCTCTCTCAGCCTGGACACATGGGGGAAGGCCTAGGCCCTGCCCGGGATAATATAACAGAATTTGAAAATTCCCCATGGAAGGCCTTACCCTCCCTGGGGAGCAGAGGGAGGATGGACTGGGGTAATGGGGGATGGGGGAGGGGGAGAAGGGGAGGGAGAGGGAGCTGGGAGTAACATGTGTAAAAAGTTAAATAAAAATTATTATAATATTAAAAAATCATATCCTTCTCCTTTTTGCTGAAGTCCCAGTTCTTTTGTGTGAAGTGTTAAGTATGCCTTAGCTGTCAACTTGGCCGCTGCTCCTCCTTCAAAACTAAGCCAAACCATTACCTCTGAGAAAGTAAGAGAGGAAACTCCCTGCCCAGCAAGACCATCTCATGAATATGTTCTTAAGGCAAGTACTGAAAAAGATTAAAGAGTCAGTTTTCCTCTCTGTTTTTACATGATTTTCAAATGATTAAACTATCATTGTATTAAAAAAGAAAAAGCAAACAAACAGGCAACATTGGAGATGTGACTCACTAATCAAGTGTCTGGCATGGAGCTATAACAGATAGGAACTGATGAAGCATAAAAGGAGTAAAGACTTAACAGAGATCTAATTGTAACCCTTTCTGCCACTAACTGCTTCTGGGCTTTGGCAGCTATGGCTATTGGGGTTTCATATTTTTTAGCTCTATACTGGAAGTATCCTAGTCACTGTTCTTTGCTATAAAGTATTACCTTGACCAGGGAAAGTCTCCCAAAGAAAAGCATTTAAGTGGGGGCTTCCTTACAGTTTGAAAGGATTTATTTCTTATCATCAAGTCAGGGAGTATAGTGACATATAGACAGGCATGGTGCTGGAGCAGTCTCTGAGAGCTTTACATCCTGATCCACAAGGAGTGAGAGACGGAAAGGGAGAGGGACAAGGTGAGGGAGAGGAACAGGGAGAGGGCAAGAAGACCGGACATAGCATGGGCTTCTGAAACCTCAAAGCCAACCTAGATATACTTCCTCAAACAAGACCACACCTTCCTACCATTCTAATCCTTTCATTTGGTTCCAATTACTGGTGAGCATTCAAATATATGAACCTATGGGGACCATTCTTATTCAGCCACCACAGGAAGAAATTATGAGACAACCTATTTGCACTCCCAGGTCCTTTAAAATAAATGGTATTGTTAGGATAGATTATATCTTAGTGGTACAACACTTGCCTAACATATGCAAGAACAATATTTAATGCCCAGCCCTGCTCACAGGCTATTGTTAATACCTATGGTTATTAGTTAAATTTTTGGGACAAGAAAGAGGGCAGTTATTTAAATTAGCTACACTTTCTCCTGGGCCTTCTACTTATTCTCGTTACATATTTGGTTTGTAGAAAGGTGACAGAGATTAGAATTTAATTTTTAAGAGGATAGTTTGTAATAACATCCAGACAGGCAGTGAGTGTCCTTGGGCCTTGATAACGAAAGACAAGTTGTTCTGACATTATTTATCAGATGCTGATAAATCACATTTGTAAGTAAAAGTGCTATTTAGAAGTCTTACATTTTATTTAGTAAATTAACGACTGTAGCACACTTTGAAAGAGAGTCAAATTGTAACTACTAACTTAGAGGCACATGAGTTTTGGTTTGGTTTGCTTTTGCTTTTGAGACTGTCTGAACCCATTATGAAGCCAAACTGACTTTGACCTCCTGGTCCTCCTCTTCCACCTTCCAAGTGATAGGATTAGAGGCATGAGACACCTCACCTAGCTTTACGGAGTGCAGGGACAGGACATACTGAGAGTTCCACAGCGTTTTGTTTACCATCAGCTGTTTGAGAGGCAGTCTATATTACATTACAGATCATCAAATGTTACAAATCTTTCTTAAGCAGATATAATTACATGATAATGAAGCATCTTCAGCACCAGAACAAGATAAAATTTGTTTGAAATACCTCTCATCTGAGACATGTGTGTACTGTACTCTCACGTGCATGCATGTGTGTGTGCACACACACACACAATGACTCACTCACCAAGCGAGAGAGACTCACTTTAAGTCAAACTTCAGGAGCACTATCCCAGGCTTCTTTTCTTAGCTCCTTGCTTTTTAGCCCAGTGTATACTAACATTTATCTACAAAGCTCATCAGTATCTCACTTAACCAAGGAAGCACCTCCTGACCTCTTGTCAGGACCCTCAACTTACAGAACATTTAACTTTGTGAGTAGAGCCCTCTTTGGGGAAGACATGAGAACTCACCTTTATGAATGTTTAAACTTGTTCTGCTTTCTCGCTGCATCTACTTTTCCTACCTACTGCCGGAAAACTGACCCGTGCCACCGTCCACCCCCAATTTTATATTCTTCATCTGAGTTCTTGCCTTAACATGCTCATCCATCCTCAAGGCCATAACCGTCAAATGAAAGCAGTTTTATGACCACCCAGGATTTCCTGCAGTGCATTACACAAGCCCTTTGCTTCTGGTTTTCATTCCTATTTCCCTATGGTTGGGAATGATCTATTGTATTCAAATTGCTAGTCTGTTGTAGTTAGTAGCAATGAAAACTGATCTTGTCTTCCACCGAATTTACACAGTAATAGCATTGTCTCTTTATGGCCAGTATTAAATACCATATATAATTATTTGTTTTTAAGACAAAGGAGCATACTGATCTTAAGACATGATAACTATTTTCCAGATTGAAAGACAAAGTGTGGGTAGGAGAAAATACTTGCTATGATCAGGAAGCAGGAAGCAAATCTATGAAATTAAACGGAGGTTTTAGTCAAGACTCAAGTCCATTCATAGTTAACCTAAAAAAGAGAGAGGGTAAAGTAACATTTAAGTTGAGGGGGGGGTGACAGAACTGAATGTGAAGAGATCCTGGCGCCAAGAAGGGAAGACTGCAGAGTTCAAGGAGCCGGGTCAACTTTGCAAATGAAAGGAGAAGGAGCAGTTATTGAAGGGGAAGGTATTAAATCTTGCCTGAGAGCCATCAAGACAGCTTGGATTCTCTTGTGTTTAAAAACCCTAAAAAGCCCAGTGAAAGTACATTCAAAGTCCAGGCCCTGGTGTTCTGCTCTGAGTAAACAAGGAAGTGATCCCCCACAAGACATTGGCTACAGCAGCCCGGCACTTCCATGGTAAACATGAGGTCTTGAAGCTGCAGAGCTGGTCCATTTCATGTGTCCAGGAGGACCAGGCTGAGGGCTGAGGAGAAGAAAGCCTCTCAGGCTCCTGTGACCACCGGTACAGGTAATAATCCTAAACATTTTGTTTTGTTTGGGGCCTGTATTAAGAATCAAACCCTGGACCTCAAGCATGCTAGGCAAATGCTTTACTACTGAGCAATGGCCCCATCCCATCTCCCAATTGATTTATCATGTGAACCTTCAATAATACATTCATGCATGACAGCAGAAAATGTAATAGAAATAGAAAATATGATTCCAAAATAAATAAACGGAACTAGTGATAACCCTACGCTGTATCGCACTCACAGCACCAATACAGTCTGGTTTAACATCATTCCTGGATCCACAGTTTCACAGGAGGGAATTGTTTCCACAATCTGAGCATTCATGCATTAACGGAAAGAAAACTACATTAATCAGGGGCGTCTTATACTTCGGGCCCCAGGGGGGAAAGGATGGAAAGGAGATGTTTTTTGATTGTTTGTTTTCATAGAGGTTTGAGATAGCTTGAATGTGGAGAAGAATTAAAAGTAGGATGATTTAAGAAGTCAAAGTTGAAGATCATTGAATTGTTTATTTAATCTGATAGTTAATACACAGTGAAAGATGCTCATTTCATTCATGCACTATATCAACCATGACGTGATTTTTCCCCCAGAAGATCGATAATTACCTGCTACATATGTAAAGCATCCCCCGCCGGAAAACGCAAAGTATCCTTGGAAGACAGCTTCTATAATCTGAGAGATCTCTGGAAACTCGGCATCAAAAGCATTCTCAAGTCTTCTCACATTCTCCTTTTTCCCTCTCACCAGCATGAACACCCCACAGAGGGAAATGAAGCCGAGTATGCCCATCTTCAGCACTGTGCTCACTGTCTGAAGCCATGACAGCTCTTTCACACCACGAGAATTCAGAATCCCCACAATCCACAGCGCCGCCAGGGCCAGACATTTTTTTGGTAGATTCGGGGCAGAGCAGCTGGGATAGAAAGGCTGAATGCCATACTCAGCGAGTAGCAGAGCTTGACTAGCAACTACACCTGCGCTCGTAAACAAGGATGTCCAAAGTCTCAGGAATGCAATCGACGAACCAAAGCATCTCTTGATAAAATAGTAGTGAGCCCCACTGTATGGGAAGGCTATCCCTATCTCTGCAAAGCAGAGAGAACTGGTCATGGATAGCACAGCACAGGCAGCCCAAATACACAAGGAGACTCCCACATTCATGCAAGAGTACTCAAGCACCCCCTTAGGGGACACAAAAATTCCTGCACCAATTATATTAATAATTAAAAAATTGACCCCCCAGAAATATCCAAGCTCTCTCTTAAGCTGTATTTTCTTCTCTGAATCCATTGCCACTGAGAGAAATGTACATTTACTAAGGTACAGTTTGTGAATGTTTCTGCCTATAGGCTCACGGATGCTCTGAAATATAATTGCTCTGTCTTTTTTGTTCCGCTTCCATTAAATATAGGTCTATTTTCAATAATTAACAAAGTAACTGTGACACATTTCAGTACAACAAAAAAGATTACCTGTAAGGGTATAGTTTGATCCTTCTTTTAATAATTGTCAGAATAAGGAACTCAATCAAAAAGGAGCTTTAAAGAAGCCAAAGTTTTGGAAATAGGAATAAAAATCTTTCTTATTAAAGCTACAAAAAAAACTTGACTATGTTGGGTCCATCACATCCTAGGACAAAAAAAAAACCTGTGAAGATTAAGTGAGCAACTTAAAAGTCACAAAGGGAAGATATGAGGCAGAAGAAATTTCAAAGCTGAGAAACCACCAGGTTTTTCTTGGGCATTGGTCCTGTCTGTGACTGGGTCTTGCTGTATGTATGCCAGGTATAAGCTTACAGCATGCCTCCTGCTGCTGCCGCTATATTACTGGAGTTACCAGCATACAACACCATATCCAGATTGCAGGACAGGAGATTAAGAAAAAAAACAGAAAGGAAGTACATTGGAGAACACAGAGCCTTTTCAGTGAGGCAAAACGTAAAGTGCCAATAATCTCAGCTCCTTGCAAGACTGACACACAAGGATCACTTCAGAAGAGTTCAAGGCACAGCACTCCTAGCTTCCAGGGGTATGGCTCAAGAACTAATGAGTACAATGTGGCACCACTGGGTGCTCAGAAACATAGAAATGAGAAATCCTTGGTGGTGTTCCCACAGTGATAATTCTGTTGTGTATACAGTTTAAGAGTTTGGGGAACATGAACACCCCCATCTAGCCTACTTTGGGAACCAGGGCAAAGTGGAGCCTCTACAAAAGCCTTGCTGGATCAATACTTTGCCAAAATGTGAGGTCAGATACTCCACAAATAGCCTCCACTATATGATGGCTAGTTGAATCAAGAAACGCAACACAGTTCCACTAGAAAAATGTCTAATGGAGCTATGCAAACAGGACAGTATGCCCTGGAGGTGAGACATGAGTCAAGGAAATTGTTCTCCAGGTTTAAGTCTTAATGTTTTCTCTGTTGGGATTTAAGCACACCTGATGCCAGTTCCTCTTTGTGGTTGCCTACTGTCCCCCTTTGATTGGATATATCTGCCCCATGCCTGTCCCAATACTGCATTCTGGAAGTAGATGGGTTTTTTAAAATAGTTTCAAAACAAGAGTGAATTTGTTCCAAAAGGTTCGTTCATGCCTTGACTCTGCTCCATATTCAATTCATGTGATCAATCTTTTGAGTTGATGATAGCATAGGTTTATAGTTTGAGTCTATTGGAATTGATTTTTTTTTTTTTTTTGGTTTTACGAGATAGGGTTTCTCTGTTTTGGAGGCTGTCGGTCCAGCCTGGCCTCGAACTCACAGAGATCCGCCTGCCTCTGCCTCCTGAGTGCTGGGATTAAAGGCATGCGCCACCAACGCCAGGCTTGGAATTGAATTTTAACTTGTTTAACTAGGACACATATTTGAGGCAGAATGCTATGGTTTGAATGAAACCTTTAAAATCATGTCTAGAAAATGAATTCCATAATTGCAGGTCAATGGTATCGGAGAGCAGCATTGGAAGTTAAGGTTAGGTGAGATCATGAAGGAGGTGGCCCATAACAGCCTTAGCGGCTTCATAAGAAGAGAAAGCAACACCCAAGAGAGCCGCTTTGTTTTTCTTACCAGCTATGATACAGTGAGAGCACCCTCAGTCAATGCTGAGCAGACACCGGAACTGTGTTCTTAGACTGCTCACCATCCAGAACTAAGAAATTCTCATAAATGATTTAACAAAGAAAGATTGAACTCTACTACAGATGGAGATTGAAAATTAAACACCTTCATTTAGAGCTTGGAGGAATTTTGCCCTGGCCCCTATGAGTCCATTCATTTCCTCTACAAATCATTTACTACCCTTGTAAAATTTGCCCACAGCTTCCACAGCTCCATCTTTCTTATGTAAGAGTCAACCATCTGGGCCTTCTCTATGTTTCATATTTTCCATGGCCCCTCTATACATGTGAATGTTAATAAATCCATTTGGTGTCTCTCCTTTTAATTCATCTATTGTGCATTTTATTTCAACAATTTTAAGATTAAAACTTTCACTAGAGGAGAGAAATATAACCATTGCCATACCCATGTCCTCCTTCCTCCTTCCCTTCTTCCCTCCTTTCTAGTCTTTCCTTGTTTTTGTTTGTATTTTGTACTGGTGCTGGGGATAGAGCCTAGGGTTTTGCGCATACTAAGTGCCCTTTGCACCCCTGAGCTCTTCTTCAGACCCTGTCTATATGAATAAGGAAAGAACCATTCCACATGAGAAGATCTGACAAGGAAACCTGGGAGTTTGTTTATACACTTTAATAATTTACAGATTGAGGCCAAGGTTTACTTTTTATAAAAATTGTTTTAAATTAGGCATCTTTCCACTATCTTGCCTTGAACTTTGGAATCTAGTTAAACAATGTGCACTTAGATTTTTCAGACATTCACAAGAAAAGAAACATTGTTTAACTGCATTCCTTCAAGCTTTTTGCTAGAACCAGATTAAGAAAAAAATGTTCTCATTTGTTTCTCTTATTTGCATACCATCTTGGTATACCACCTTGTGGAGGAAAACACTGTAAGTTTACTTTTATTTTCCAGAAAAAGCTGTTTCTTTTATTCAAGTAACTGCAAATAGGAAACTGGAGGGGGGGGCTGAGGCCCAGATGGAACCAATACTGTCTACCCCTCCCCCACAGAACAAGGAGAGAAGGTGATGCTGCACCCTTTTCCCATAAAAGTGCCCCCTCCGTACTCTGCTGCAGTATCCAAGGGGCAGGGCCCCATTCTCCCTGGTGTGGGGTGGCTGGTAACCCACCTGCTGCACAGCAGGCCCCTTCTAGAATGTCTTGCGGAGGAGAATGCAGGCAGAAGTGAAGGATGAACTTTTGGCACTGGTAGCAGCAGCAGTGATAGGTGTCTAAGAATGAACACTGAAGAAAAAAACAACACAACTGTCCAGTGGTAGCTTCTGAAAAAAGAAAAGATAGAACCAGAATCTTGTGGGGCAGGAAGGAACAAAAGGAGGGGTCGAGGCTAGCTCCTTAGTGCCCCTATAAAGGAAGAGAAACAACCTAGAGTGGGAGTGGGGAGGTGAGTCTGAAAAACAAGGTGGAATTAAGTAACGGTAATCATTTTTCCTAATCCCATCAGTTTAAAATATTTATTACATACCACATTATGTTACTCATCTCCACCTTATTTTTCAGACACTGGTGGAGACATAGAATTCAGTTGGTGATAGACATAATATTAAAATACAAAATGCTTTATCCATATGAATAGAAAATATGGGTAAATAATAAAATATTATCTGTATTTTGTATGATTGATTTTTTTCAGTTTTTTGAGACAGGATTTCTCTGTGTAATAGCCTTGGCTGTCCTTGAACTCACTTAGTAGGCCAGACTGGCCTCAAACTCTCAGAGATCCTATCTGCCTCTAGGACTAGAGATGTGGGCCATCATGACTCCCACTAAGCCCCATTTATTTCGTTTTTAAATAAGGATTTGTTAGTTAATCTTTTAGGTTAGTGTACTGTGGTGATATCTTTCTTGCACGAATAAAGCCTGTCTGAGAGATCAGAGAGAAGCAGCAAGCTATAGCACACCTTACCTTCTAAGCGGCTCTGCAGAGAAGAGAGTGGTTTCCTGTTTGTCCCTGCTTATATCCTGTTACTGCCCAGCTATGTCACTCCCTGCCTGTCTGCACAGACCTCCAGACCTCTATGGTTAGCTAGTGGCAAGCTCCATTCCCTGACCCCCAAACAAGTTTTATTTTTTGCAAGAAAGGTATCACCACAGTATCCATTGAATGGTGTCACATAGCATCTTCATATGCACATGTGATTATGTTTTAGTCTTGTTTGCTCCCTCCCACACTGTTCTCCTCTGTATTTCTTTCCTTCTCTGGCTTTTTCCCTTCCTTTCCTCGGATAGTTGTCCCCTCTGCTTTCATGTCATGAATATTCCATTACCTTCTCTTTTCTTTACCTTAAGATCTCTTCTTCCTCTCTTGGAATCCCCTTTCTAGTTTCATGACCTAAAGACACACACTTACATACAAACACTTGCATTTACATATACAACTCATATAATTTTAACTCTAGATTCCACATATTTATGGGAGCTAATAAATGAGATTTGCCTTTGAAACTCTATCTTATTTTGCATAACACAATCATTTCTAGTTTCACTTATTTTCTTACCAATGTAATTTTATTTTTATATTTGGCAGAGTAAATGTTCATAGTGCATATTAATATACTTTCTTTATCCATTCATCTGTTGATGAACATCTAGGTTGATTCCATTTCTTAGTTATTGTGAATAGAGAAGCAAATGAACATGGATGTTAGTTTCTGTGGCATAGCAGACTAGAGTACTTCAGGTATATACCCAAGAGTATAGCATATAGCATTTCTGTTTTAAGTCTTTTGGGAAATCTCCATACTGATTCTCATAGAGGCTACATAAACTTACATTCCCACCAGCAATGAATAAGTTATCTTTTCCCATAGCCTTACTAGAATTGTTGCTATTTGTTTATTTAGTGATAACTATTCTGATTATAGTGAAATGGAAACTCAAAGTAGTTTTAAGTTAAATATTCCTGATGTATATAAAACACTTTGAAAAATATTTTATTGGCTATATATACTTATTTTGAGAACTGTCTATTCAGTTCACTGGCTCATTCATTTTTTGGATCATTTGATGTTGTCTCCATTTTTATTTTTGAAGTTAGTTCTTTGTATATTCTTGCTGGTCAAAATCTTTCCCTCTCACATAGGCTATCTCTTCATTTGGGTAAATGTTTCCTTTGCCACACAGCTTTTAATTTCATATAACACTGTTTGTCTATTCTTAGAATTATTTTCCATTTAGTTGGAAACCTTCTTTTTCCTAAAGTATTTGCCTATGCCCATAATTTTAAGTGTTTTGAAAGATTTTTTTTTCATTTATGTGTATGTGGGTGTATGTTATGTGTATACAAGTGACAGCGAAGGCTAGAAAATGGCATTAGATCTCCTGGAGCTAGAGTTATAGGAAATTGTGAGTTGGGAACTTGGATCCTCCAGATGAACAGCAAGTGCTCATAACTGCTAAGACATCTCTCCAGATCTACCTTTAAATAGTTAACTATCTTTCTTCTAGCAGTTTCAAAGTTTTATTTCTTACATTTAAACCTTCAGCCCATTTTGAATTGATTATTTTTGTGTGGTAACAGATATGGATCTAATTTCTTTCTTCTACATGTGGGAATTTAGTTTTCCTTGTATCATTTGTTTTAAAGACTCCTTTCTCCCATATATGTTTTTGAAACCTTGTTAAAAATTATGCAGTTATGCTGGACATTGGTGGCACACGCCTTTAATCCCAGAACTCAGGAGGCAGAGGCAGGCGGATCTCTGTGAGTTCAAGGCCAGCCTGGTCTACAGAGCAAGTTCCGGAGAAACCCTGTCTCGAAAAAAAAAATTATGCAGCTGTAGCTGCATGGTTTTATTTCTGAGTCCTCAATTTTATTCTGTTGGTCTACATGTCTGCTTTTATGCCAATATCAATTACTATGGCTCTGAAGTAAAGTTTGAGATCAGTATTGTGATAACCCCAGCATTTCTCTTTTTGCTAAGGATTCACTGGATAATTCAGAGTCCTTTTTGCATCCTTGTAAATTTTTAGGGAAGTTTTTGCCCACTTCTGTGAAGAATATCATTGGGATTTTGATGAGAATTTATAGATTACTTTCTGCATTATAGTCATTTTTCACAATATTAATTCTGCCAATACATGTGTATGGAAAGTGTTTCTATCTTCTGGTGTCTTCTTCAATTTCTCTCTTCAGTGTCTCACAGTATCCATTGTAAAGATCTTCACCTCTGTAGTTGGATTTACCCTTAGGTATTTATGATTTTTTTCTGAAGTCATTATGAATAGGACCATTTACCAAATTCTTGTCATATAGAATATTACTAATTTTATGCTGATTTTTTATCTTTATACTTCACTAAAATTGCTTAATAAGTCTGAATTTTCTGGTGGAGTTTTTGGAGTCTCAAGTTAGGATCATGGTGTTCACATATGAAAATAAACTCTTCCTTTCCTTTTTGTAGTATTTTTATTTCTTTCTCTTGACTTAATTGCTCTAATTAAAACTTTGAAAAGTGTCTTGTGCAATTGTCTACTTACTACTTTCCATCATCTCTCAGTAGCACCAAACTGGAGTCTTAACCTTTAAGACATTGTTCTTTGGGGGGACTTTTTCAATCACTTTCTTTGGGGAACTTTTAGACCCAATACCTAATGATGCACCTACATTAGTCATGAGTTTGAACAGCAAGATTCCAAGAAATAGGTAGTTCATTTATATAGCTATTATAAGGAAAATAAAATGTCATCTATTCCCATTCTTTGAATAAAACCAGACTTGCAATCATGTCTAAATAAAATAAGCAGTATTAGGTTACATTCACTCTTCCAAGAAAATTAAGCCAAATGATTTGTTCATTAACAAAATTTGAAAGTTGCCTTAGCCACTGTTCTATTGATGTCAAGAGACTCCATGGCCATAAAGGAAAGCATTTAATTGGAGCTTACTTACAGTTTCAGAGGTTTGGACCACTATCATCATGTCAGGATGTATGACCGCACACAGGCAGACATGGTCCTGTAGAGTAGCTAAGAGTTCTACATCTAGATCAGTAGGCAGCAGGAAGAGAGAGACTCTTGGCCTAACATGGGCTTTTGAAACCTAAAATCCACTCCCAGTGACCCACAGTTTCCAACAAGACCATATGTACTCCAACAAAATCACATTCCTAATCTCGCTTGAGCGGTACCACTCCCTATAAGCAAGCATTCAAATATATAAGCCTATGGGGGCTATTCTTATTCAAATCGCCATAAAAGTCACGGCTAAAATTTCACACAATTATAACAAATTTTACAGGTAGCAACTTAGACATCCCATCACACAAGAAAACAATAAGACTTTTTTTTTTCTTTCTGGACCAAGGTAGCTGTTATAGTTTGATACTAAACTCTTCCCAATGGGCTTGCATCTCAAGTACTTGTCCCTTCAGTGTGTGACACTGTTTTGAAACCTATAGTGCATTTAGAATATGTAGCCTGGCTGATAGAAATAGGTCAGCAGATGAAAACCTTTGAAAACTATACTGGCCTCTGATTATAGCCTGCTTTCTTGACCTTCTAGTTTGCGCCATAGGAAACAGTTGCTAATACATCCTCCTGTCACCACAGAAACATATCTTCCACACAGCTACACTTTACCATGAAACTAAGAACTTTCGAAACAGTGAGCCAAAATGAACCTTTTATTCTTCAGCAAATCCTGCCAGCGTGCACCACCACAACCGGCAAACCGTTTATTCTTTAAGTTGTCTGTGTCAGGTACTTTGTCACAAAAATAAAATGATAAAGTTACATAATATTATTTTTTAAAAAGAAGGGAAGGGTCTATTTTATTTTAACAAAAATTCTTCCATAAAATTTTTAAGTCAGCAGATATCATTAATAATTAATATAGTAAGAAAATTTCCAAAGAAAGAAAGAGAATATAAGGTGGTGTATGAATTCTGACCAAGGAATTGTTAAGACATAAAGTTTGGTTCTTTGATTGTTGTCAAGGCCAAGAAGGAATTAAAATAAAAGAATTAACACAATTATCAAGTAGAAGGGAAATTACAAATAAAATCGGACTGGTGCATATTTGAGACCAATATTATTTTCATATCTTCAGTATAAGAAGTTTAAAGTATTAAATAACCCATATTTATATCTGCTTGCATATGGTGACTCTTGGCATAGATAAGTACATTTCTACTTTATTGATAATACTAGGAAACCATTTAGCATTTGAAAACTCATGACATCACCCTTACTTTTTCTTTCTATAGAAAAAGAAATTTAAACAAAATAAATATAGCTGAATTGTGGGTAGAAAAGACTGAGACTTATATGATAATGGTAACACAAACAGTGGTTCATCTATATTATTCTTGCTAGAGTTGGTTTGCAGCTTTTTGTTTTTTATATTTTTCTTCTTTTATTGAAAATAGATTCCTTTCTTATACAATATACCCTGATTATAGTTTGCCCTCGCTATACTGTTCCCAGTTCTTCTCCTCCTTGCCTCTTCTCTGGATCCACTCCCTTTCTGTCTAGCATTAGAAAAAACATGCTTCTAAGAGATAATAACCAAACATGCAAAAATATAATATGATGAAGCAAAAACTATCATATCAAAGTTGGACATGGCAAACCAACAGGAGTAAAGGAGTCCTGAGAGCAGGCACAAGAGTCAGAGACATACTTGATCATGCACTCAGGAGTCCCATAGAAATGCTAAGTTAATAGCTACAATATGTGTGCAGATGACCATGTGTAGACTCTCATTTGCCCTGTGCTTTCTGCTTCAGTCTCTGTGAGCTCATCTGTGCATTCTTGACTGATTCAGAGGACTGTGTTCTCCTGATGCTCTTCATCCACTCTGATGTTTGTAATTTTTCCATATCCACTTTTGTGAGATTCCATGAGCTCTTGGGGGAGAGATTTGATGGAGACCTTCAATTTAGACTCTTTCTCTGCATGATGTCTGGCTGTGGTTAGCAATATCTGTTCTCTTCTGCTGCTGTATGAAGCTGCTCTGATGATGACTGGATAAGGAACTGATCTATCAGCATAGCAGAAAAAAATTTTAATTTAAATTAGAAACAAGATTGTTTTACATGTCAATCCCAGTTCCTTCTCCATCCCCTCCTACCTTGCCCACCACTGATTCGATCTTCCTGCACCTTCATGTCTTCCTCTCACCTCCTCTTCCCTTCTCTTTCTCCTAACTCTCTCTCTCCTCCTCCACATGCTCCCAATTAGACCTTTCCCCTTCTCCGGGGCACCATGTGTGTTTCTCTCAGGGTCCTCCTTGTATCCTAGCTTCTCTGGTGGTGTGGGTTATAGGCTGGTATTCATTTGGTCTATGGCTAAAATCCATATATGAGTGAGTACACACCATGTTTGTCTTTTTTGTGACCTCACGCAGGATGGTTTCTTCTAATGCTATCCATTTGCCTGCAAATTTCAAGACTACATTTTTCCCCACTGAGTAGTACTTCACTGTGTAAATGTACCACATTTTCTCTATCCACTCTTCATTTGAGGAGCATCTAGATTGCTTCCAGGTTCTGGCTATTACAAATAATGCTGCAATAAACATAGTTAAACAGATGTACTTGTTATATGAATGTGCATCTGTTGGGTATATGCCTAAGAGTGGAATTGCTGGATCTTGTGGTAGACTGATTTCCCATTTTCCTTAGGAATCTCCATACTGATTTCCCCGGTGGCTGTATGAGTTGGCACTCCCACCAGCAGTGGAGGAGTGTTCCCCTTGCTCCACATCCTCTCCAGCATAAACTGTCATTGGTGTTTTTGATTTTAGCCATTCTGACAGGAGCAAGATGGTGTCTCAGAGTTGTTTTGATGTGTATTTCCCTCATGGTTAAGGAAGTTGAGCACTTTCTCAAGTGCCTCTCAGCCATTTTAGACTCCTCTATTAAGAATTCTCTATTTAGCTACGCACCCCACATTTTAATTGGATTTTTTGGTGTTTTTTGACTAGTTTCTTGAGTTCTTTGTATATTTTTTGAAATCAGCCCTCTGTCAGATGTGGGATAAGTGAATATCTTTTCTCATTCTGTGGGCTGCCTTTCTGTCTTGTTGACTGTGTCCTTTGCCTTACAGAAGCTTCTCAGTTTCAGAAGATCCCATTTATTAATTGTCAATATCATTGTCTATGCTACTTGTGTTATCTTCAACAAGCAGTCTCCTGAAGCAATTCATTCAAGGGTACATCCTACTTTCTCATCTAAGAGGCTCAGTGTGGCTGGATATATGCCGAGGACTTTTATCCATTTCAATTTAGGTTTTGTGCATGGCGATAGCTATGGATCTATCTGCAGTCTTCTATACACCTGCATCTAGTAATGCCACCACCATTTGTCAAAGATGCTTTCTTTTTTCCATTGCATAACTTTAGCTTCTTTGCCAAAAAATCAGGAGTTCATAGGAGTGTGGGTCCATATCAGAGTTTTCAATTCAATTCCATTGGTCTACCTGTCTACTTTTGTGCCAATACCAAACTGTTTTCAACACTATAGTTTTATAATAGAGCTTGAAGTCAGGGATGGTGATGCCTCTGGTCAATGCCTTGTTGAGCAGGGTTATCTTGGCCATCATGGGTCTTTTGGTTTTCCATATAAAGTTGATAATTGTTCTTTCAAGGTCTATGAAGAACTGTGCTGGGATTTTGATGGGGGATTGCATTGAATCTGTAGATTGCTTTTGGCAAGATTGCCGTTTTTTACTACGCTGATTCAATCTATCCAAGAGCATGTGAGATCTTTTCATTTTCTGGTATCTTCTTTAATTTCCTTCTTTAAAGACTCAAAGTTATTCTTACACAGGTCTTTCACTTGTTTGGTTAGTGTTACCCCAAGGTATTTTATGCTGTTTGTGGCTATTTTAAAACTTGATGTTTCTCTGATTTCCTTCTCAGCCCATTTATCTTCTGTATATTGTATGGCTAGTGATTTTTTTAAGTTAATCTTGTATCCTGCCACTTTCCTGGAGGTGTTTATCAGCTTTAGGAGTTCCCTGGTAGAATTTTTCAGGTCACCTATGTAAACTATAAAATAATCTGCAAATAGTGAAAGTTTGACTTCTGTTTGTGATTTGTATCCCCTTGATCTCCTTTTGCTACCTTATTGCTCTAGCTAGAACTTTAAGTACAATATTGAAGAGATATGGAGAGAGTAGACAGGCTTGTCTTGCTCCTGATTTTAGAGAAATCGCATTGAGTTTCTCTCCATTTAATTTGGTCTTGGCTGCTGGTTTGCTGTATATTGCTTTTACTACCTTTAGGTAAGTCCCTGTTATCCCTGATCTCTCCAACACCTTTATCATGAAGAGGTGTTGGATTTTCCCAAAGCCTTTTTTAGCATATAGTGAGATGATCATGTGATTTTCTTTCTCTGTTTATATGGTGGATTACATATATAGATTTTCTAATGTTGAACCATCACTGCATCTCTGGGATGAAACTTACTTGATCGTGGTAGATGTGATTTTGGATTAGATTTGTCAGTATATCATTGAGTATTTTTGCATCAATGTTCATGGTCTGAAGTCCTCTTGTTTATTTGTGCCTTTATGTGACTAGGGTACCAAGGTTATTGAAGCTGTGTAAAGAGTTTTCTCCTTCTATTGTGTGGAATACTTTGAGGAGAATTGTATTAGCTGTTCTTTGAATTTCTGGTAGAATTTTGCACTGAAAATATCTGGCCCTGGGCGTTTTTTGGTTGGGTGACTTTTGATGACTGCTTCTATTTCATTGGGGGTTTAGGTCTATTTAAATTGCTTATCTGTTCTTGGTTTAATTTTGGAAAGTGATATCTATCCATAAAATTGTTCATTTCCTTTAAATTTTCAAATTTTGTGGAGTGCAGGTTTTCAAAGTATGACCTGATGATTCTCTGAATTTCCTCAGTGTCCATTGTTATGCCCCACTTTTCATTTCTGATTTTGTTAATTTGCATGTTCACACTCTGCCTTTTGGTAAGTTTGGATAAAGATTTGTCTATCTTGTTGATTTTCTCAAAGAACAAACTTTTTGCTATATTGATTCTTTATATTGTTTTATTTGTTTCTAATTTATTTATTTCAGCCCTCAATTTGATTATTTTCTGGCATCTAGTCCTCCTGGGTGAGCTGTGCTGTTAATTCTCTAGTATGACTATTCTCCACTTTCTTAATGTGGGCACTTAGTGCTATGAACTGTCCTCTTAGCCCTGCTTTCAAAGTGTCCCATAAGTTTGGATATATTTTGTCTTCATTCTCATTGAATTCTAGGAAGTCTTTTGATTGATTTTAGTTTAAAGTCTAATTTGTTAGATAATAGGATTGTAACCCCCGCTTGTTTCTTGGGTCCATTTGATTGGAAAATCTTTTCCCAATCCTTAATTCTGAGGTACCCTCTATCTTTGAAATTGAGGTGTTTCTTGTATGCAGTAGAAGAATTAATTCTGTCTTCATATCAATTCTGTTAGCCTGTGTCTTTTTATAGGTGAGTTAAGACCATTAATATTGAGGGATATTAATGACATTTAATTGTTCAATTTTGTTTGTTTTGGATTTGTTGGTGGTGGTGGTATTGTGGGTGGATTTCCACCCCTTTTTCTTTTGGCTTTTGGTAAAGTGGAATTATCCATTGCCTATGTTTTTGTGTGTGTAGTTAACTTCCTTTGTTTGGAGTTTTCCTTCCAGAACTTTCTGTATGACTGGATTAGTGAATATGTATTGTTTAAATCTGGTTTTGTCGTGGAATATCTTGTTTTTTCCATCTACAGTGACTGAAAGCTTTGCTGGGTATAGTCATCAGGGCTGGGATCTGTGGTCTCTGAATGTTAGTAGAATATCTATCCAGGACCTTCTGACTTTCAGAGTTTCTATGGAGCAGTCAGCTGTAATTCTTATAGGTCTGCCTTTACATGTTACTTGGCCTTTTTCCTTTGCTGCTCTTAATATTCTTTCTTTATTCTGTATGTTTGGGGGTTTGATTATTATGTGGCAAGGGGACTTTCTTTTGTGGTCCACTCTATTTGGTGTTCTGTAAGCTTCTTGCACTTTCATGTTTTTCTTTAGGTTGGGAAAGTTTTCCTCTTTGAATTTATTGAATATGTTTTCTGCACCTTTGAGGTGGGTTTCTTCGCCTTCTTCTCTACCTATTATCCTTAGGTTTGGTTTTTTCACGGTGTCTTATATTTCCTGAATATTCTGTGTTATGGATTTGTTGGACTTCAGATTTTCTCTGGTTGATGATCTTTTTCTCCTAGTGTATCTTCAGTGCCTGAGATTAATTCTTTCATCTCTTGTATTCTGTCGGTTATACTTACATCTGTTGTTCCTGATTGTTTATCCAACTTTTATTTCCAGCATTCCCTCAGACTATGTTTATTTTATTGTCTTTATTTCAGCTTTCAACCCTTGCATTGTTTGAATTGTTCCTTGCAATTTTTGGTTTGCCTTTTCCTCCATTTCTTGAATTTTTTGTTCATTTTTTTCTTCCATTTCTTTAAAGGATTTTCTCATTACCTCTTTGAGGGTCTCTATCATCTTCATAAAGTTGTTTCTAGGGTCATTCTCTTCTGCTTTATCTGTGTTGGGATGTTGAGGTCTTGCTGGTGTGGTGTCATATTGATCTTTCTGTTGTTGAATGTTTTCTTACACTGTTGTCTTCCCATCCATCCCAGTGGGTACCAGTGGGGTCTGTCCCTTTCCTGGTAGGTATGGGACTAAGGTTCTCTTCTGGTGGGTGCTAGCAGGTCTAATACTCCAATGGCTCTCCTCTTCCCATGGGTGGAGGCTTACTCCTCCCGTCGGTGGAGGCAGAACTAGAATGCTGGCAGGCTCTGGATGGGGTGACCCGCTGGGATGGGTTCCTCAGTGCACAGTCCTCTGGCTTCTGTAGGCTCCAGCAGGGCCGTGGAAGGTTATAATATAATATCTTTAGGAATCATTTTATTTTTGTTGTTGTTGTTTGTTTGTTTGTTTGTTTGGCTAGTCATATTTTTTTCCTAGATCTCTGGGCTATGCAGTCTCTGGTTTTTAGTTACCCAAGCAGAATCAGGTGTGAGTTCCTTCTTTTGGAGGGGGCCTTGGGTCAAATCAAACATTGGTTGACTACTCCCACAAGTTCTATGCCACCATTGCCCTAATATTTTATGCAGGCAGAACAGTGATGTGGGATGTCCTTTTGTATGTTATCAATATGTTGCTTTTATTGGTTGATGAATAAAATTGTTTTGGCCAATGGCCTGGCAGAATATAGCTCAGAGGGAAATCCAAACAAGGTTACAGAGAAAAAGAAGGCCAAGTCAGGGAGATGCCATGCAGCCCCCTCCTGGGGAAACAAGATGGGAGGTAACAAGCCATGTGCCTTGTAGTAAAATGTGCAATAATATAAATGTGTTAATTTAATTGTGAGATCTAGTCAGTAATATGCCTGAGTCATTGACCAAACAATTGTAATTAATATTAAGATTCAGAATTATTTTTTAATAAGTGGCTTCAGGCAGCATTATTTGTAATAGCCAGAAACTGGAAGCAACCTAGATGCCCCTCAACCAAAGAATGGATAGAGAAAATATAGTACATTTACACAATGGAGTACTTAGTGGAAAAAAACAATGGAATCTTGAAATTTGCAGGCAAGTGAATGGCACTAGAAGAAACCATCCTGAGTGAGGTAACCCAGTCACAAAAAGACAAGCATGGTATGTACTCACTCATATATGGATTTTAGACATGGATCAGGGGAGTACCAGCCTACAATCCCACAGTCAGAGAGTCTGGGAAACAGGGAGGACCCTAAGAGAGATGTTCATAGTACCCCCCAGAGAAGGCAAATGGGACAGAATCTCCTGAGGGAATTTGGAGGGGGGAAGCTGGAAGAAAGAGAGGGGGTGAAGAGGAGGGGAGAGGAGGACATGGGGGAGCAACAAGGTTGAGTTGGGGGAAGAATAGAGGAGAGCAGGATGAGAGATACCACAGTAGAAGGAACCATTATAGGTTTGAAGAGAGACCTGGCACTAGTGAGATGTCCAGAGACCTACAAGGATGACACCAACTGGCAATCTAACCAATAATGGAGAGGCTACCTTAAATTACCTTCCCTGATAATATAATTGACAACTTCCTTGTATGCCATCCTAAAGCCTTCATCCAGTGGCTGAAGGAAGCAGAGGCAGACAACCACAGATAAACACTGAACTGAACTCCTGGAAACCAGTTGCAGAGAGAGAGGAATGATGAATAAAGGGGTTAAGAATGGGCAGGTGAAACCCACAGAAACAGCTGACCTGAACAAGGGGGGAGCTCATGGACCCCACACTGATAGCTGAGAGGCCAACATGAGACTGATCCAGACCCCCTGAAGGTTGATGTCAGTGAGGAGACCTCAGCATTCTTTGGGGCCTTGGGTAACAGATCAGCATTTATCCCTGGCATCCAGATGGACTTTGGGAGATCATCCCACATTGAGGACACATAGGGGAGGGCCTAGGCTCTGCCCTGGATGATATGACAGACTTTGGAGATCCCTCTTGAAGGGCCTCTTCCTTCCTGGAGAGTGGAGTGGGGATTGGGTGGGGAATGGGGGTGGGATTTGAGGGGGGAGGGGGAAGAGGGGAGGGAGAGGGAGCTGGGATTGACATGTGAAGCAAGGTTGTTTCTAACTTAATTTAAAAAATTTTTAAATAAGTGGCTTCAGGGTCCAGCAGGCAGGAAAGAAATCGGTCCAGTGGGACTGGGTAAAACAGAGAAAAACTTCAACTACAGGACAGATTGTAGGTGAAAGGTTTTATGACTGGGTTGATGTCCATGTTTCTCTTTTGATAGGCTATAGAGTGTCTTCCTCCACCAAAGACACTAGAGCATAGGAGTGAAGGATCCATGTAGACAACAGCTCAACTTCTCCATGTTCAATGAGTTGTGTGGGTGTTGTCCTCAGCAATGGGGGGGGGTCCCCAGTGTCAGTTTGCAGAAAACAAACTGCATCAGCCAGGGTTGTTTGGGGAGTTCCATGGGACTTCCTTGGCCAACAATTCAATTTCTTAAATGGCAAATAAAACTAAAAGTTGGCTCCCAAATTACTTTGAATGTACTCTAGCTTTATTAATATTCACTCTTCACATGTCAAACATCCCCATATAAGAACTCTTGAATACAGAAACCACTACATAGAAATTACTTTTCTTCTTCCCTACTGACTTTACATACGGGTGTTGATCTGTTTCTTAATGGAAAGTTCATTAAATAGATTTAGAAATGGTCAAATCGGAATTAATGGAGAGAAGGGAGCAGAGCCATCAGACTGTATTTCTGGCTTAATGTTCTGGAAAAGACAGGATGTGGTTGATTACAGCCCTGTTTTGCTGAGAGATTTGGTAGAAAACGTGATTCTCCAAAATTCATGGACACTCGTGGGCCTCCCAGGACTCTGTACAACCATGCTATTTGATATTATATAGATCGTTTCTGTTGTAGCTCATAAATAAGAATGGCATTTGTTTGTCTGTTTCTGCCTCCAGTGAAAGTCATAAACAGAATGGCCTTCAAACTCAGCCTCTGAGATCAGGAAAGGTCAAACACAAACCAAGAGACTATTTTTGATAACTTGGCCTTGAAAAGATCAGCTTGGTCCCTGAGAGCTATTTAAAACCCACTCTTGACTCTCAGATGACACCAGCTCTTCCAATTACATGTTTGCAAGTCTCCCACTCCACAGCCAGGACAGCCGATGTCACAACCGATGCCAGTCACTTTGAAAGGGAAGGCCATGTAGAATAGAATAATCACCAGAATTAGCACATTTTCAATGTAGTCAAGGTTATCTGGGTGAGTTTGATTTATTGGAAATGAAATATTTAAAATATAATCTCCCAAGAAGGAAGTTCCTAAGTTCAGGGCTTCCAGAACCAGACTGGCTGTGACATGTAGCGCCATTTTCAATGCGTCTTGGTTGTTTAATTTGAAATGACGTTGATGGCACTAAGAACCTCATAGATTTGCTATGAGATCAGAATGAGCTTAATAGTTTATAAATGATGAAACCCATTCCCTGGGACTCTGAGAGTGTGTCAGTGGGACTTGGTATCATTAGCCAATGTAGGGATCCTGTTCTCCATTAAGATTTATTCCCACACATTCTAAAGAATGTAAAGCTACAACTTCTAATAAAAGAAAAGTGGAATTGCTGTTTTATATCACCATTGGTCTAATTCTTTGTTCTTGCTCTAGAAGAGGTCTCTATAAAACCTGGGATAGTGAACATGAAGACTGGGAATGTAAATATTGACTGGACAAAATTTGTAAGTAACTTTGTTTCTCTATAACTGAAAGTGCTTTTATTCTCTAACTCAAATTTCTATCTGTGGTGAAAATTTGTTATTGCCAATTCAAGGTGTCTTAGTCATTTTTAGTTTATAAAACCAGACTAAAGATATAACTCTCTTTTCTCTCCCCATTTACTTCTTTCTTCCTAAAACAAAAATCCCTAAGATTATTTTAGGTTTTAGAGAGACATATTTGTAGGGGATGAAGGATCTATATTTTAGTGCTGCCTTTTTTATCTTAATTGTGTCTAAAGTAGAGGAGTTCTGTCTGCCTGAACTCAGTGGTTGGCCTCTTTCTTTATGCCTCTTGTAAATGACCCAAGCTAGTAAAGTAATCTATTACCTTGCTTCGTGTTGTCCTATAATGAGTGTTTTGAAACTGCTTTGCAAAAAAACATTGATCACCTTGGCTCATAAGGTGGCTAAGCGGCAAAAGCCTGGCATCCCTACCTTCATTTTATATTCCTCTCCTTTACCTCATTTTCCTTTTACAATGTCCTATTTCAGACCATGAAAGGCACCTAAAGTTCTTCTCTTTGTCCTTAAACCTCAAGTTACCATTGATTGTAACGATAAGTCTAATTGATACATATGTTAATGACAAGGGACAAAAGCTACTCTCAAAAGCTACCAGTCATGCAAGCCTCAAAGGACAACCAATACTCAAATGAAGCTAATTATCAAGGATGCCAATGACGTACTGTGGAAGAGAATTAATGCTCATATAGGAACCAGACTGCTCTCCTGATGCAATAAAACTTCTTCAAACCACCTTGAAGAATCAGGGTTAGACAATGATCAACCATATCAACACCTGACCAAGACTGCTTAATTATGCATACCATTTATTCCTGGCCAATTTTTCTCTGTGTAAACTGGAAGCTAACGTCAGTATTCTAAAAACAGACAGATATGTAGACACTGAATCCTTTATCTGTAATTCTTTATCTGTGACCATATTGAGTAATTTGGGCCTTTGGCCAGTTGTCAGTGAGGATTGAATATGCTTGGAAATTGACCTTCCAATGGTATCCAGACTTTCAAATGCTTGTAGTCTTTACTGACATTTTAATTGAAACACCTTAAAAGACCCAAAGAGACAACCCTGCCTGCTCATATTCCAGTCACATCTGCACTACTTTCAATATGTATACATACTTTGAAATATGTTCCTTAGTCCATCAGTCATTTGGAGAAGCACACCAAATTTGTGAGAGGACCACCATTCATTAAGGAGATATGACACAAAATAGATTACAATGGACCCATGGAATTACTTCAAACAACATTCTTCTATCACAAACTCCCCTCCATAGAAACAATTCAACTGCCTCTACAAGGAGACACACTATCTCATATCCCATGGGGAAAGATGTAGCCACATGGGAATTGCCTTGCTGTGTGTTCTGTGTTCAGTTTCAGTTACATGTGTTATAACTCATCACAAAAGCTGTGAAATTATGTTTCACAATTAGTTGGTTCCTGCTAGGTCATCAATTGTATTTTGTGACCTCTCTGAGGCAATATAAACAAATGTGTAGTAAAAACATTCAGGATATCAACAATAGATTGAAGAATCAATTCTATCTGGATTTAGTCTACTGAACCCATAGATTTACTAAGATTACTTACAGGACCAGAATCATATGCACAGGTGAATCAATGACTCAAAAGTAACATCATCCCTGAAAAGTCCATCCCAATATAAGCAAGGATTCACAAAAGCTATACCCAGAGGGCTCCCATTCAGCCCCAGAAGGTAGCCTCCCCCCAGCAGCTGTTGACTGTATTTCTAACCTTGGGGAGGGGCCGTTGGAAATCATAACTTTTGAAGCATCCTGAGGCTTTCAAGATTTTTGGCTCCCTACATATTATAAGCCTCTGTCCTCTCTACAGGTGAGATGCTTCAGTTCAGAAGAAACTGCACAAAAATAGCCAAACTCTTTAAGAAAATCATAAGGTAATTTCAAAGTTACACAAGAATAAAAAAAAAAGTGACAGGCAGAAGGGTCACTAGTTCAATACTAACTTAATAAGTTACAGGGTGGCAGGAACTACATATAAAATGGCAATACCAAGAAAGCTAGGCTGGGAGGGGAAGGAAACTGTGAAGAAGAGGGGAGAAATAGAGAAAGGGAGAAAGGAAGGAAAATGGGCAGCGGGGAATACAAAGAGTTCAAAAACCTATTTACAACCATCATCCAAATTCCGCAAAGGATAATATGCTACTAAAACAAGATAGACAAGGAAAGTTAAGGGAACATGGGAAGAGAAAGGTGCCTCTCACCCCTTGACCTACTTGAAGTTTCTTGCCAGTTCAGAATAAGTATCCAGCACAGTTAGCAACTTTTGCTGTGAAGGTTGCCAATATAGAGAAGATATTTCTTTTATCTGGAAATATTTTCAAATGAGAAGTATTAAAATAGTGATAAACCAGAATTCAGGCCTGAGTGGATACAAGTTTGTGTGCAAAAATGGCAACAGGGACAAAGAAACAGTTCCAGGCAGTCAAGCAGTCAATGTAGGGATCTCTACTCAGGTAAAACTGGATTATTGACTCCAACACAGAAAAGATTCCCCACTTTCAGGATTAGCTACATTGGCAGAGTTGGGGTTTGTTAGATGTGTTTTAACACAGATTTGAAGAGCCAGAGTTAAAAGAATGAGAAGTCCCTAGAAGAAACTAACACACATAACAGAGTTCAGTGGGTTTCTCTAAAACAGAAATCATGGGTTTTTTGTTTTTTTTGTTTTTTTTTTTTTTTTTTTTTTTGGTTTTTACGAGACAGGGTTTCTCTGTATTGTTTTGGAGGCTATCGGTCCAGCCCGGCCTCGAACTCACAGAGATCCGCCTGCCTCTGCCTCCCGAGTGCTGGGATTAAAGGCGTGTGCCACCACCACCCGGCCAGAAATCATGTTTTATTGTCTTTGTCATATGCAGGATTTTAGTGGGTTTTTTTTTAACTGTTATCTTCAATAGATTGATGAGAATTAAATGAGAAAGCAGGGTAGTTCCCAGAGGTTACAGCTTGTAAGGTAAATTCTAGATCACAGACATGAAGGAAAGTAGGACATCTTCATGCAAATGGGGTTAATAGTTGTCCAACTTTGCTTTCTATTGCTTCAAAAAACACCGACCAAAAGCAGCTTAGGGAGGAAAGGGTTCATTTGGCTTCCAGGTTACATTCCATCATCAAGAAAGGACAGGACAGGAGCTCAAGGCAGAAACCTTGAG
Source organism: Mesocricetus auratus (assembly GCF_017639785.1). Taxonomy (NCBI): domain Eukaryota; kingdom Metazoa; phylum Chordata; class Mammalia; order Rodentia; family Cricetidae; genus Mesocricetus; species Mesocricetus auratus. The sequence goes on along the minus strand of NW_024429184.1, from coordinate 48,765,595 downwards.
CTGGGAACCAAAGCAGAAATCAGAGAGTAATGCTATTTCCAGCTTGTTTAGTCACCTATCTTACACAGCCCAGGACTGCTAGCCTAGAGACAATATTGCCTGCAGTGGGCTAGGCCCTCCAACACCAATTGGCAATTTAAAAAATGCCTTACAGATATGGCCACAGCCCAACCTGATCTAGATAATTCCTCAGTTGATTCTCCCTCTTCCCAGGTGACTCTGGATTGTGTCAAGTTGACAGCCTGAGATTCCCAGAAAAGGGCTGGGTAAAGAATGAGGCCCTACCCAAGGAACATACATTCAGACACTCTCCCTGTTTCACTGTTTATCAGAACATAAACTATCTATATATATGAAAGAGATGTTCTTCTTGTCAGCAACCTTCATGGAAAATATTAATCACATTGGAATTTCTCCTTCTGAAGACTCCAGTGTGAGGGGATCCTTCCCCTCCCTGTGCCTGCTAACTCTTCTGGGTATCTTCCAGAAATCCAATAAACAAGGGATGAACTTTTTTCTTTTTTACAGTGAAGATATCCAAGTTCCCGAAGCTCATTACCTAGAATTTTGTTTTATCAACTGTGATCTTCTCTGCCACACCTTGTAGCCTTATCTAAGTTTCAAATTTTCTGAACTCACCAACTCCTATACATGGGTACTGCAAAGATCATGAGGGAAGATTCTTCTTTGAGAAGCTCACACAGTCCTTTTGATTGTGTTTTACTCATTCTCCAAGTGAGCACCTACCTACTAATGACCACCCCAAATCCTCCATGAATAAATCTGTTTAAAATCTCCTGTCTTGATCCCCCCAAGGAGGGCCTCACCCTCCCCGGGGAATGATGTGGTGATTGGGTGGGGGGATGGAGGAGGGCTGCTGGAGGGATAAGGGAGGAGGGGTGGGAGAGGAAGCTGGGATTGACATGTGAAGCATGCATGCATGTTTCTAAGACATAATTTATTTTAACAAAAAAAAATAAGAAAAAAATCTCTCTTCCCTCTTTTGAGACAGGGTCTCACTATGGCTCTGGCTGGCCTGGGTTTGACTATGTAGTCCAGGCTGGCCAGAAACTCACAGAGGCCCACGTGCCTTTGCCTCCCAAGAGTTGGAATTAAAGGCATGCACCACCACACCCATCTTAAAGCCCCTTTAATCAACTCCAAATCCTTTTCATTCTGGTTCATCCAGAAATTCTTTTCTATAACAAACTCAAGGATCCAAGTTACCTGAGGAGAGGTTACTGAAAGAATTTCTCTTGTTGTTGTGGGCAGCAGCAGGTCTCCAGCCCACCCTTGCCAGCACTGACACCATCCTATTTGTCTTCTATTCTTATTTGCTCTGTCTCTTTCTCATTCTTTTTATATGTTTTATAAATATATTTCAGGTGATATATATCTGGCTTATAAGTGAGTATAAAAATTAGTCCCCCAACTTCTTGAAAGTAAGCTGCGAAAATAAACCCTTTCTCTGAAAATATTTCATCATTTATCTACTAGAAATAAGGGATCCCTTGAATGATTTTACTAAAGTTACCGATATTCTAAGTTTAACTGATAAATTGCTGATGGTTGAAGGTGGCATGCTGGTGAATTCTTAGCAACCAGCTATTCATGCTTTTACTTAATTTATCTTTTAAACCCTGGTTTGTTGTATCAACTATTGAGACCAGTTAGGATCTAGACATACCCAGATGTAAACTCCTTAGATAACAGTGCTTATTACCCAGATGTAAATTCCTTCAATAACAGTGCCTATGTTATTCCTCAGGGAAAGCCTCCAGAATCCACTGGCATTTGGACACCTGAAACTGGATTTTCAGGACTGGACATAGACTAGAGAAGTCTGTTCCAGCAGTCAGAAATCCAACTGATCTCCTGTCTCCCAACTTCCTTCCCAAGTTTGTGGCCTGTAAAGTAGCATGGTAACCATCTCCACTAGTGCAGAAGAATGCAAAGCCTTCTCTTTCTGGCCATCCCATCAATAATTAATCTTCTCTCTCCTTTGCTGTAATTCTTCCCATTGCTGCCAACCGTGCAAGCAGGTCAGTCAGATCTACTACTTCTGACACGCTTGCTGAATGTCATAACACTCTCTCTTTGGGCAAGTGCAGGTGCAATAGTATTGGATTCTATTCAGGTCAGACTTTGAGCTTTTGCCCAATTCCACTATTTCCTATGACATAAATAACCCTACATTTACCAAACCCTACAGGCTACCAAACCCATGTCACTAAAAACATAGAGTTGGGACAAGGGACTCTATCATTAGTTCCTGTGAACCTAGAAAGTAGATTCAGGACAGAATGCAAAAGTACATTCTCATTGATACATTGGGTATAAAATTACAAAGCATTAAAGAAGAAGAAAAATAGTTTGTGGTGATATCTTTTTTGTATTCTAACAAATAGTGCTTGCCTAAAGAAAGAGGACAGAGCAAGCCATTAGTTAGCCATAGAGGCCAGGCAGTGATAGCACACACCTTTAATCCCAGCACCCCAGAGGCAGAGGTAGACTGATCTCTGTGAGTTCAAGGCCACCCTGGGCTACTCATGCCTTTAATCCCAGCACTAGGGAGGTGGAGACAGGAGTGCTATGACTGGGTGGAGAGAGGATTGTAACTCGGGAAGATACAGAAGCTCATTGCATTAGACACAGGATGGCGTCTTTGGTCTGAGAATTCAGTAGAAGTAAGAACTAGTGGCTGACTGCTCTGCTTCTCTGATCGTTCAACATTAACCCCTATATCTGACTCTGGGTTTTTATTATTAAAACCAATTACAATTCATGCAATAAGAGTTCTACTAATGAAGATAGTTCTTACTGCTTCATTTTCTGGTATTAATACCCTTCCCAGTTTCATGTAAGGACTGCTGTCATTAAGCACAGGAGGAGGAAGTATGGTTTTGTTGTTGTTTCATTTTGTTTTAAAATTTTATTGATTCTTTGTGGATTTTGCACCATGCATGCTGATCCCATTAATTTCCTCATCCCTTTGGATCCGCCTCTACCCTCTCAACTCCCCTCCCAACACACAAATGAAATAAAATAAAATTTAAAATAACAAAAATCTCTGTAAATCAAAACAACTCTGAGAGACCATCTTACTCCTGTCAGAATGATTAAAATCAAAAACACCAATGAGGGTTCTTCCAGCAGCATCAGGTAAACAGGCCGGCTTCCCGGCCTGTGCTCCAGTGCCGGCAGGTCGCCTGGGACCTGCACAGAGCTCCCAATCCCGGCGGGAGCCAAGCACCCCAGACTCCGGATCTTTGCTCACACCAACGAGACCAGGAAAGGAGAGGAGGCTGGGAGTCCAGGGAAGCGGCCGGTTCTTCCAGCAGCATCAGGTAAACAGACCGGCTTCCCGGCCTGTGCTCCAGTGCCTGCAGATCGCCTGGGACCTGCACAGAGCTCCCAATCCCGGCAGGAGCCAAGCACCCAGACCCCAGGTCTTCTCTCCCACCAACGAGACCAGGAAACCAGACGACCCAGGGAGACCAGGGGAGTAGCTGTTCTGGATCAAGTACAACAGGACCCAGCATAGGGTCCAGGGGACCAGGTAAGAGGATAAGCGCCCCAGATTCCTGTTCTTCTTCTCCAGCATTCGGACAAGGAATAGAAGAACCACCAGATTATTGGACTTGCTAGCACCCACCAAAAGGGAACTCTGGTCCCCAGACCAGTAAGGGGCTCTTTCTGCACCCACTAGAAGAAGAGATGGGAAAGAGACAATACAAAAACACAGTCAGCAACAGAAAAACAAATATGACACCGCCAGATTCTAGAGACTATACACCAGCAAGACCCCAACATTCCAATGCAGACGAAGCAGAAGAGAACGACCTTAAAAGCACTTTCATGAAAATGATAGAGGCCCTAAAAGAGGATATTGGAAAATCCCTCAAAGAAATGGAAGAAAAAACAAACCAAAAAATGCAAGAATTGGAAGAAAAAACAAACCAAAAAAGGCAGAAAATGGAAGAAGAGATGAAGCAAAAAATGCAAGAAATGGTAGAAAGAACAAAGCAAAAAATGAAAAAAATGGAAGAAGAAACAAACCAAAAAAGGCAGGAAATGGAAGAAGAAACAAAGCACAAAATGCGAGAAATGGAACAAAAAACAAACCAAAAAATGCAAGAAATGGAAGAAAGAACAAACCAAAAAATTCATAAAAGGCAACAAACGGACGAACAGATAAACAGAAAATTGCAAGAAGCAATGCAAACACTGCAAGGGTTGAAAACTGAAATAGAGTCATTAAAAAAAACACAATCTGAAGAAAGGCAGAAAATAGAAAAGCTGGACAAACAGACAGGCACTACCAATACAAGCATTACCAACAGAATAGAAGAGATGGAAGAGAGAATCTCAAGTGTTGAAGATACGCTAGGAGAAATGGATTTATCAACCAAAGAAAACCTTAAATCCAACAAATCCTTAACACAAAACATCCAGGAAATATGGGACACCATGAAAAGACCAAACCTAAGAATAATAGGTATAGAAGAAGGAGAAGAAATCCAGCTCAAAGGGGCAGAAGGCATATTCAACAAAATCATAGAAGAAAACTTTCCCAACCTTAAGAAAGACATGCCAATGAAGGTACAAGAAGCCTACAGAACATCAAATAGAGTGGACCACAAAAAAAAATCCCCTCGCCACATAATAATCAAGACCCCAAACATACAGAATAAAGAAAGAATATTAAGAGCAGCTAAGGAAAAAGGTCAAGTAACATATAAAGGCAGACTTATCAGAATTACACCTGATTTCTCCATGGAAACGCTGAAAGCCAGAAGGTCCTGGATAGATATTCTACCTACACTAAGAGACCACGGATGCCAGCCCAGACTACTATACCCGGCAAAGCTCTCAATCACTATAGACGGAGAAAACAAGATATTCCATGACAAAACTAGATTCAAGCAATATGTGTCCACTAACCCAGCCCTACAGAAAATTTTGGAAGGAAAACTCCAACCCAAGGAAGCTAACTACAACCAGAAAAACATAAGCATTAGAGAATCTCTCTCTACCAACAGCCAAAAGAACAAAGGGGTGAAATTCCACACATAATTCCACCAACAACAACCATCGCAAATCGAAGAAGGATGAGCAATCATTGGTCATTAATATCCCTCAATATTAATGGCCTTAACTCACCCATAAAAAGACACAGACTAGCAGATTGGATTCGAAGACAGAACCCTTCCTTCTGCTGCATACAGGAAACACACCTCACCCTTAAAGACAGACATTACCTGAGAATTAAAGGTTGGGAAAAATTTTTCAATCGAATGGACCCAAGAAACAAGCCGGGGTAGCAATCCTAATATCTAACAAACTAGACTTTAAAATAAAATCAATCAAAAGAGATGAAGGAGGTCATTACATACTCATCACAGGTGAAACCCACCAAGAGGAAGTGTCTATTCTGAACATCTATGCCCCAAATACAAAGGCATCCACATTCGTTAAAAAACATTATTAGAACTTAAATCTCATCTAAAGCCCCACACAGTTATAGTGGGAGATTTCAACACACCACTCTCACCACTAGACAGGAATACCAAACAGAAACTCAACAAAGAAGCAAAAGGGCTAATAGAAGTAATGACCCAACTGGGATTAACAGATATCTATAGAACATTTCATCCACATAAAAAAGAATATACCTTCTTCTCACCACCACATGGAACCTTCTCAAAAATCGACCACATACTTGGCAACATATCAAACCTCAGCAGCTACAAAAAAATTGGAATAACTCCATGCATCTTATCAGACCACCATGCTTTAAAATTAGAATTCAACAACAACACAAATTGCAGAAAACCTACAAACTCATGGAAATTGAATAATGCTCAACTGCACCATCCCTGGGTCAAAGAGGAAATAAAAAAGAAATTAAAGACTTCCTCGAATTCAATGAGAATGAAGACACAACATACCCAAACCTATGGGACACTTTGAAAGCAGTGCTACGGGGAAGTTCATAGCGCTAAATGCTCACATGAAGAAACAGGAGAACAGTTATACCAGAGAATTAACATCACAGCTGAAAGCTCTAGAACACAAAGAAGCACACTCCCCCAGGAGGAGTAGACGCCAGGAAATAATCAAATTGAGGGCTGAAATCAATAAAGTAGAAACCAGGAAAACAATACAAAGAATCAACGCAACGAAGAGTTGGTTCTTTGAGAAAATCAACAAGATAGACAAACCTTTGTCCAAACTTACCAAACAGCAGAGAGTGAACACGCAAATTAACAAAATTAGAAATGAAAAGGGGGACATAACAACAGACTCTGAGGAAATCCAGAGAATCATTAGGTCATACTTTGAAAACCTGTACTCCACAAAATTCGAAAATTTAAAGGAAATGGATGACTTCCTGGACAGCTATCAATTGCCAAAACTAAATCAAGAACAGATAAGCAATTTAAATAGACCTATAACCCCTATGGAAATAGAAGCTGTCATCAAAAGTCTCCCAACCAAAAAAAGCCCAGGTCCAGATGGCCTCAGTGCAGAATTCTACCAGAAATTCAAAGAACAGCTTATACCAATTCTTCTCAAAGTGTTCCACACAATAGAAGCAGAAGGGTCTTTGCCAAACTCTTTCTATGAGGCTTCAATAACCTTGATCCCCAAGCCACACAAAGATACAACTAAGAAAGAGAACTTCAGACCAATATCCCTCATGAACATTGATGCAAAAATACTCAATAAAATACTGGCAAATCGGATCCAAGAACACATCAAAACAATCATTCACCACGATCAAGTAGGTTTCATCCCAGGAATGCAGGGATGGTTCAACATACGAAAATCCATCAACGTAATCCACCATATAAACAAGCTGAAAAACAAAAATCACATGATCATCTCACTAGATGCTGAAAAAGCCTTTGACAAAATCCAACACCCCTTCATGATAAAGGTCTTGGAGAGATCTGGGATAACAGGGACATACTTAAACATAATAAAAGCTATATACAGTAAACCAACAGCCAACATCAAACTAAATGGACAGAAACTCAACGCAATTCCTCTAAAATCAGGAACAAAACAAGGCTGTCCACTCTCTCCATACCTTTTCAACATGGTACTTGAAGTCCTAGCTATTGCCATACGACAACAAAGGGGGATCAAGGGGATACAAATTGGGAAGGAAGAGGTCAAACTTTCACTGTTTGCAGACGATATGATAGTTTACATCAATGACCCAAAGAACTCTACCAGGGAACTCTTACAGCTGATTAACACCTTCAGCAAAGTGGCAGGCTACAAGATCAACTCAAGAAAATCAGTAGCCCTACTATATACAGATGATAAAAGGGCTGAAAGAGAAATCAGAGAAACATCACCCTTTACAATTGCCACAAACAACATAAAATACCTTGGGGTAACGCTAACCAAACAAGTGAAAGACCTGTATCGTAAGAACTTTGAATCTTTAAAGAAAGAAATTAAAGAAGCCCTCAGAAAATGGAAAGATCTCCCATGCTCTTGGATAGGTAGGATCAATGTAGTAAAAATGGCAATCCTGCCAAAAGCAATCTACAGATTCAATGCAATCCCCATTAAAATCCCAGCATAGTTCTTCACAGACCTTGAAAGAACAATAATCAATTTTGTATGGAAAAACAAAAGACCCAGGATAGCCAAAACAACCCTGTTCAACAAGGCAACATCCGGAGGCATCACCATCCCTGACCTCAAGCTCTATTATAGAGCTATAGTCCTGAAAACAGCTTGGTATTGGCACAAAAATAGACAGGTAGACCAATGGAATCGAATTGAAAACCCGGGTATTAACCCACACACGTACGAACATCTGATCTTTGACAAAGAAGCTAAAAATATACAATGGAATAAAGAAAGCATCTTCAACAAATGGTGCTGGCATAATTGGAGACTGGCATGTAGAAGAATGCAGATCGATCCATGTCTATCGCCATGCACAAAACTTAAGTCCAAATGGATCAAAGACCTCAACATAAATCCAGCCACACTGAAACTCTTAGAAGAGAAAGTGGGTGGTACCCTTGAACGAATTGGTACAGGAGACAGCTTCCTGAACATAACACCAGTAGCACAGACAGTGAGATCAACAATTAATAAATGGGACCTACTGAAACTGAGAAGCTTCTGTAAGGCAAAGGACACAGTCAGCAAGACAAAAAGGCAGCCCACAGAATGGGAAAAAATATTCACTAATCCCACATCTGACAGAGGGTTGATCAACAAAATTTACAAAGAACTCAAGAAGCAAGTCTCCAAAACACCAAAGGACCCTATTAAAAAGTGGGCTGCAGAACTAAATAGAGAGTTTTCAATAGAGGAGTCTAAAATGGCTGAGAGGCACTTGAGAAAGTGCTCAACATCCTTAGCCATCCAGGAAATTCAAATCAAAACAACTCTCAGATACCATCTCACCCCTGTCAGAATGGCTAAAATCAAAAACACCAATGACAATTTATGCTGGAGAGGATGTGGTGAAAGGGGGACACTCCTCCATTGCTGGTGGGAGTGCCAACTGGTTCAGCCACTTTGGAAATCAGTGTGGAGATTCCTCAGAAAAATGGGAATAAACCTACCACAAGACCCAGCAACTCCACTCTTAGGCATATATCCAAAAGATGCCCATTCATACAACAAAGATGTCTGTTCCACTATGTTCATAGCAGCTTTATTTGTAATTGCCAGAACGTGGAAGCAACCTAGATGTCCCTCACCTGAAGAGTGGATAGAGAAAATGTGGTACATCTACACAATGGAGTACTATTCAGCAGAAAAAAATAATGGAATCATGAGATTCGCAGGCAAATGGATGACACTAGAAGAAACCATCCTGAGTGAGGTAACCCAGTCACAAAAAGAGAAACATGGCATGTACTCTCTCATATATGGATTTTAGACATAGATCTGGGGAGTGCCAGCCTACAATTCTATGGCCAGAGAGTCTGGGAAACAAACTTTATTTAGTGGCTGATCGAAGAAGAGGCAGACTCCCTTGGTTAAGTACTGAGCTGAACTCAAGAAAGCCAGTAACAGAGAGGGAGGACTGATGATCAAAGGGATTAAGACTGGGCTGGTTTAACCCCCCAGAAACAGCTGACCAGACAAAGGTCAACTCTTGAATCCCAGGCATTAGCCTGGAAAGCCAGCATGAGACTGATCAAGACCCCCTGAATCTGGGTGTCAGTGAAGAGGCCTAGGGAATCTATTGAGCCTTGGGCAGCAGATCAGTACCCATCCCAAGTATACACACGGACTTTGGACTCCAATAGAACAATGTGAGGTGCACTCTCACCCTGAACTCTTGGGAAAGGGTCTAGGCCCTGCCCTATATGAAATGACACACTATGGACACCCCCATGGAGGGCCTCACCCTCCCTGGAGAAATGAGGGGATAACGGGGGGGGGGAGGGCACGGGAGGAAGGGAGGGAATGGGAGAGGGACCTGGAACTGACTTGTGAAGCAACCTTGATTCTTATCTAAATTTAAACTGGAAAATAAAATTAAAAAAAAAAAACACCAATGACAGTTTATGCTGCAGAGGATGTGGAGAAAGGGGAACACTCCTCCACTGCTGGTGGGAGTGCCAACTCGTACAGCCACCATGGAAATCAGTTTGGAGATTCCTCAGGAAAATGGGAATCAGTCTAACACAAGACTCAGCAATTCCACTCTTGGGCATATATCCAAAAGATGCACATTCATACAATAAGGACATCTGTCCCACTATATTCATAGCAGCATTATTTGCAATAGCCAGAACCTGGAAGCAACCTAGATGCCCCTCACAATGGAGTTATCACTCAGCGAAAAAAAAAAAATGGAAACTTGAAATTTGCAGGCAAATAGACAGCACTAGAAGAAACCATCCAGAGTGAGGTAACCCAGTCACAAAAAGACAAACATGGTATGTGCTCACTCATATATGGATTTTAGAAATGGACCAGGGGAGTACCAGCCTACAATCCCACTGCCAGAGAGTCTGCGAAACAGGGAGGACCTTAAGAGGATATACATGGTACCCCAGAAAAGGGGAATCCTCCTGAGAGGATTGGGAGCATGGGGGGAGAGAAGAGGGAGCTGGGGAAAAGGGAGGGGGAAGAAGAGGAGGGGAGAGGAGGACATGGGGGAGCAAGAAGGTTGAGTTGGGGGAAGAATAGAGATACCATAATAGAGGGAGTCATTATAGGTTTGAGATTTCCAGAGATCTACAAGGATGACACTAACTGGCAAACTAAGCAATAGTGGAGAGGCTAACTTAAATGCCCTTCCCTGATAATGAATTTGACGACTACCTTATATGCCATCCTAGAACCTTCATCCAATGGCTGATGGAAGCAGAGGCAGACACCCACAGCTAAACACTGAACTGAACTCCTGGAATCCAGTTGCAGAGTGATGAGCAAAAACCGGGCTGGTTTAACCCACAGAGACAGCTGACCTGAACAAGGGGGAGCTCTTGGACCCCCAGACTGATGACTGAGAGGCAAGCATGGGACAAATGCAGACTCCCTAAGTTTGGGTGTCAGTGAGGAGGCCTCGGCACTCTATTGGGCCTTGGGTAGTGGACCAGTATTTATCCCTGGCATACAAATGGACTTTGGGTGCCCATCCCACATTGAGGGATGCTCTCTGAGCCTGGACACATGGGGGAGGGCCTAGGCCCTGCCCTGGATGAAATGGCAGACTCTGGAGATCCCCCATGGAGGGCCTCATCCTCCCTGGGGAACAGAGTGGGGATTGGGTGAGGGTCTAGGTGGACTGGTAGGGAGGAGGGGAGGGAGAGGAAGCTGGTATTGATATGTGAAGCAAGTTTGTTTCTAATTTAAATTTTAAAAAAGATAAAGAAAAGAAAAAAAAAGAATAAAAGGTCTCATCATAGAAGCTGTGTGTAGCCCAGTTAGTCACACATTATACCCTTTAGTCCATACATTTTTACTTGCAAGTGTTCATTGCAATGAAACTGTGGTCTGGTTAGAGGCCTCTGGCTTCTGCAACACTATTGATACAGGGCTCTCACTGGGACTCCTCTTGGATATTGTTGTTGACCCATGTCATGGTGATCCTACAGCTTTGGATCTGCAGGTCTGTTCCATTTGTGTGGTGCATCAGTTCATAAATGGGGTGGATGGTGGGGTGGGCCAACTTGTAGCCCTGGTTTGGGGCCTGGGTAGTAGGTAGCTGCGTTGGTCAGCCTGCCAACTCTCCCTCTACCTCACCACCAGGGCGAGCTCTCCAACAAAGCCCCAGCTAGCTAACCCTATGCAGCAAGGGGCATGGCTAGTTCTCCTCCTCTTAGGCTCTCGGGCTGGATCATCTGTGCCCCCACCCTCTGCATGTCAATAGAATCAGCTCTACTGTTATGCCCATGCAGGCGCATGGCCAGCTTTCCCGATTGCTACAGCTGGTGAGAGACAGGGCTGAGTTTGTGCAGCCCTACCTTCATGGTCCTTAGTGATAACAGACATCAACACAGACCACAGCTACAGCAGGGCCACAGATCCAGATATGGCCCTTGGCAGAGGCCCAGGTCCAGTCAGCTCCATGGCCCCTTGGTGACAAGCATGCTACCCACATCAGCCTGTTCCTCACCACCTTGGCCTCTTCATATCTGCCTCTCCACAGGACATAAACCATTCTTACTCTCTCTCCCATACCCCATCATATATTTGTTCACCATAATAGTGCCCAACCACCCCGTGGTACCAGGCAGGCATGTGGTTTCTTCTACCTGCTCATGTCATGGCAGGCAGCCCCAGGAGGGCATGTGGGTGTTCTTCACCTGCCTGGTCCTAATCAAGAAAGTATGGTTTCATGTCACAACTTTCCATAAAAGATTAACTTGTTTCAGTTGTAAAATAGTGTGGCATGTCATTTAATTATATGATGTAGCTTTCAAGGGAACTCAAGAGAAATGTGATGCCTGGAGTTGAAAGGATGATAATTCTGCTATCTGATTGTTCTCATTTGTAATTTTTAAACACTTTATTAGTTTTGTATAATGTGTTTTAATTATATTCACCCTTCCCCCAAGTCCTCTGAGATGTACCCCCTTTCACTCCCACCCAACTTTATGTTCTCTCTCTCACTTTTTTACACTAAAGTATAATTTATACTACCGCTATATTCTTGGATATATGGCCTTCTGCTAGAGTGTGGTTGTACTTTTTTCCCCCTGAGACAGGGTCTGACTGTCCTAGAATCCTCTGTAGACCAGGCTGGCCTCAGACATACATAGATCCACCTGCTTCTGCCTCCTTAGTGCTAGTATTAAAGGCACATAATATCTAGTAGAGTAGCTCTCAACTAGTGTGTGTGTATATGCGTGTATGCATGTAGTATATATCTAGGAAGTATATATAGACTGAATATATGGAAGCTTTTACAGTAGGTAGGATTTCATATGACTTTGTTTTAAAGGTCCTCAGTGTTATTCATTACTCTAAATTCCATCCTTTACCCTGCCCTCCTATATGCCAGCTCAACTTAAACCCTTCCTGTTCTATTATTTCCCTTTAATCCATTATACCACTGTGTTCTACTTCTCCTCTCTTTAAAGCTGTGGTCCATTACCAATTTCCTGACTGCTATGAAACACACATATCTGAAGTTTCAACACTAACATTCACAAATGATGATAGGCATGCCATATTTGTCTTTCTGGGTCTGGTCTACCTCACTCAGAAAGATTATTTCCAGATTCATACAGTTACCTAAAATGTCCACAATTTTACTTTTCTTAACAGCCAAATAATTATCTATTGTGTAAATATACCACAGTTTTATTATCCATGCATGGGCTGGTGAACACCTAAGCTGTTTCCATGCTCTGGCTTGCAGCAATGAGCACTAATGAGCAAGTATCACTACAGTGCAATATGGACTCCTTTAAGTATATGCCTGAGAGTGGTATAGCTGCATAGTGTGGTATGTCTCTATCTGTCTTTTTAAATAACTTCCAAACTGATTTCCATAGTGGCTATACCAGTTCTCACTTCCAATATCAGTGAATAAGTGTTCTCCTTTCCCCATATCGACACCAAAACTTGTCATCATTTTAAAAACAGTTTTTCCTAGATTTTTTATGTACATGAATGCTATATCTGTACACCACATGTATGCAGTTTCCATGGAGGCCATAAAAAATGTCAAATCACCTGGGACTTGAATTACAGATGATTGTGAGCTTCCATGTGTAAATGGAATTCTTAATTGGTCTAAATTAAAAAAAAAAACCCAAAGTCGGATATAGAGGAAAATGCTGAGAGATCAGAGAGAAGGAGCAAACTACAGCCACACCTTACCTCCTTAGCATCTCAGCAGATGAGAGAGCAATTTTCTGTTTGTCCCTGCTTACATCCTGTTTTTACCCAGCTACCTCACTTCCTGTCTGTCTATACAGACCTCCAGACCTCTAGGGTTAGCTAGTGGCAAGTTCCATTCTCTGACCCTCAGACAGGCTTTATTTGTACAAGCAAGATACCACAGCCACATGGTTTCTGGAAGTCAAGTCTGGGTTTTCTGGAAGAGAAGTCAGTGCCCTTAAATACTGAGCCATCTCTCCAGACCCCACTCCTTTTTGCTTCTAGACATTCCAACTGGGGTAAAATGTCATCTCAAAGTAGTTTTCTTTTGCATATCCTTGATGTCAAAACATTTTTAAAAGTCTCTCGACCATTTATGTTTCATCTTTTGAGAACTCTTGGTTTAATTCCATGGCCCAGTTTTAAACTGGGTTATTTATTTTTCTTGATGCTTAGTTTTTGTTTCATTTTGTTTGGCTGGTTTCTTTTTCTCTGTGTAATCTATAGCAGTGGTTCTCAACCTTCTTAATGCTGTGACCCTTTCATACAGATCCTCATATTGTTGTGACCCCCCAACCTTAAAGTTATTTTTGTTGCTACTTCATAACTGAATCTTGCTACTGCTACCAATTGTAGTATAAATATCTGTGTTTTCCAATGGTCTTAGGTGATTCCTGTGAAACGGTCATTTGATCCCCAAAGGTCATGACATACAGGTTGAGAACTACTGTTTTAAATAATAACCCTTTTCAAATGAGTAGCTGGGAATATTACCCCCCTTCTGTAGGCTGACTTTTCACTTTAATTATGGTGTCTTTTGATGTCCAAAAGCTTTTTAATTCCTTTTATGAATTATTGTTCTTAATTCCACAGCCCAGGTGGTGCAAAGGAGAGCCATCTCCTGCAACCTGTCTTTTCACCTCCAGATGTGCACAGTTGCACATGTATACACACACAGGAGAGAGGAAATAAAGTATCAACCCATAATACATTACTTTCAAATTTTGAACTTAGGAATACTTATCCAGCACTTCATTCTGGTAGTAAAGCTATTACAATATTTTTAGCGCTCTTGGCTTATTATGATCCCCTCTTTGTTTGGAATATGCTTAAGAAGTTTCTATTGTTTTTATAGTTTCTAGCTACTGTATCTATTCATTAATACATGGCATAAAAATCTGATGGTAATTACACATCTGTAATGTTTAAATAAACAAAAAGAAATATAAAGACTACTTTAGAAAAACAGGGATCCCACTGAACACCCGGTACAATTGTGTGAAAAGATGACATGACCAAGCCAGTGCTGGAATGTGGTTTACCATGAAGCCCCATAAAATGCTGCTGCATATTTCTCTAATGATACGGAAAACAACAGATGAGTTAATGTTGTAACAATAAGCATTCTCTGAAGTGTAGACTAAAACAAATGGAGGTGATGACCTAAGAGGGCATGTGTCAGGACTCTGGTCAAATGGCAGACATACTCCTGACTCATCCAGCCTCCTGAATGCAGCAGGATTAAGGGCTATAGGTAGTGATTCAGGTTTTTCTCAGGGCAACACAGGTAAGCAAATCTCAGAGTAGGAAAGGGTCCCATAAATCCACAACACATATTGGATATGTGCAAGAATACAGCAGATTAAATGGCAGGATTTAACAGATAGCTAGGGTGGGAGCGAATTAAAAGTATCAATAGCAACGAACCATAGAAATGATCCCTGATAGGATCCCACTCCACAGAGAGGAATACTTTCTCAGCCTAGACACACTGGGGAGGGCATAGGCCCTGCTCCAAATGATGTGACAGACTTTGAAGATCCCCACTGAAGGCTCTCTGGGGAGCAGAAAGGGAATGGAATAGGGGGTTGTTGGAGGGCAGGAGAAGAGGAGGGAGAGGTAACTGGGATTGATGTGTAAAACAAGATTGTTTCTAATTCAAATTAAAAAAGAAAAAGATTTCAAACTCCCCAAATTAAGGATTCATTCTTTTGTTCTTGAGTCAATCTATTTTGACTGATTGCCTTGTTCAAGTGTTCTATCACTGAGTTACTAACTCCACAATCCTATTTTTTCTTTTGTTTTTGGACAGGATCACATGAAGTTGCTAACCTTAAATTCCTTGAGCTGTTTAAGCAGACCTTGAACTCATGATTCTCCTGTTTCAGCCTCTTGTGAAGCTGCAATTTCAGGCTGCACTCCTAGGCCCAATGTTTCTATTTAATTCTTAAATACTAGTCTTTAGGAAAAACATAGTGCTTTACAACTTTTAGGATACTAATTAGTCAAATAACTAAGAATAATGGAAAAACAAGAATAGACAAAAGACAATGGAATAGACCACACAAAAACCAATGTTAGCCAATTTTCCCTTGTAATTAAGGCTATCTTTGCCAACTTTAAAATGCAAATGTGTCTTGCAATAATCTTAGTCAAGACAATGCACTTCGTTAACTATGAAGCAGGCACTGCTCAGAGCTTTGCTCAATTACTAACTGCCAAATGTCATTGTTATACATATGCTAAGAGAACAAAAGAGTAAGTAATATTCCTGCTTTCATAGAATGTACATACTAAAGAGAAAAGCAAAAAAGAATATATCAGAGGGCTATGCTGGAAACAACCCAGGGAAGGAATGGAGAAAGTGTGACCTTATTTAAAACAAAAGCTTAAGAAATGCAAATGAAAACCAGGCATGGTGGCATATACTTTTGATCTCAACAGAAGCAGACAGATCTTTAAGAGTTCAAGACCAGCCTGATCTACATAGCATCCCAGGATAACCAAGGCAACATTGTAAGACCTTGTCTTTAAAAAGTTTTATAAGAAGTACTAATGAAAGCCATGAGCCTGTGAGAAGGTCACAGCTAACTCAAGGTCACTCAGCTGATGACTATAGAAACAGAACCTGTAGTATGAATTTGCCTCATTTGGATATATGCCTAAGAGTGGAATTGCTGGGTCTAGTGGTGGATTAATTCCCATTTTCCTGAGGAATCTCCATACTGATTTCCAAAGAGGCTGTATGAGTCGCCACTCCTACCAGCAGTGGAGGAGTGTTCCCCTCTCTCCACATCCTCTCCAGCATAAATTGTCTTCAGTGTTTTTGATTTTAGCCATTCTGACAGGAGTAAGATGGTATCTCAGAGTTGTTTTGATTTGCATTTCCCTGATGGCTAAGGATGTTGAGCACTTTCTTAAGTGTCTCTTGGCCATTTTAGCCTCCTCTATTGAGAATTCTCTATTTAGTTCTGTACCCCACCTTTTAATTGGATCCTTTGGTGTTTTGGAGACTTGTTTCTTGAGTTCTTTGTAAATTTTGGAGATTAGCCCTCTGTCAGATGTAGGGTTAGTGAATATCTTTTCCCATTCTGTGGCCTGCCTTTCTGTCTTGTTGACTGTGTCCTTTGCCTTACAGAAGCTTTTTAGTTTCAGAAGGTCCCATTTGTTAATTGTCGATTTCAGTGCCTGTGCCACTGGTGTTATGTTTAGGAAGTGGTCTCCTGTACCAACTCGTTGAAGGGTATCTCCCACTTTCTCTTCTAAAAGTTTCAGTGTGGCTGGATTTATGTTGAGATCTTTGATCCATTTGGACTTAAGTTTTGTACAAGGCGATAAACATGGATCTATCTGCAGTCTTCTGCATACCAGTACCCAGTTATGCCAGCACCATTTGTTGAAGATGCTTTCTTTTTTCCATTGTACAGTTTTAGCTTCTTTGTATGTTCATAGCAGCATTATTTGTAATAGCCAGAACCTGGAAGCAATCTAGATGCCCCTCAACTGAACAGTGGACAGAGAAAATGTGGTACATTTACACAATGGAGTATTACTCAGCAGAAAAAAACAATGGAATCTTGAAATTCGCAGGGAAATGGATAGCACTGGAAGAAACCATCCTGAGTGAGGTAACCCAGTCGCAAAAAGACAAACATGGCATGTACTCACATATATATGGATTTTAGGCATGGATCAGGATAGTGCCAGTCTGCACTTCCACTAATAGAGAGTCTGGGAAACAGGAAAGAACCTAAAAGATATGCATATATGCATAGTACCCAAGAGAAGAGGATTGAGACAAGATCCTCTGAATGGATGGGGAACACGGCGAGGGGTGGGGGGAGTGGGACCTGGGAAGAAGAGAGGGGGTGAAGAGGAAGAGAGTTGGTCATGGGGGAACAGGAAGTTGAGTGGGTGGGGGTAGAATAGGGGGAAGAGGGAATCATAGGATCGAAGACAGATCAGGCACCAGAGTGACCTCGAGTGATCTAAAGGGATAACACCAATTGGCAAGCTAAGCAATAGTGGAGAGACCACCTCGAATGCCCATTCCTGATAATGAACTTGATGTCTATAACCATCCGGGAGCCTTCATCCAGTGACTGATGGAAGCAGAGGCAAACACACAATTAATCACTGAACTGAACCCAAGGAACCCAGTGACAGAGAGAGAGGAGTGATGAGCAAATTGGCAAAGATTGGGCTGGCAAAACCAGCAGAGACGGCTGATCTGAACAGGGGAGAGCTCTTGGACCCCAGACCGACAGTAGGGAGGCCAGCATGGGACTGATCTGGACCCCCCCCAAATGTGAGTGTCAGCGAGAAGGCCTGGGTAACCTATGGGGCCCTGAGCTGTGGATCAGTGTCTATCCCTGGAATACAGTCATCGTGTGCCTATAGCACAAAGAAGGTTGCTCTCTCAGCCTGGACTCTTGGGGGAGTGCCTGGACCCTACCCAGAGTGAAATGACAGACTCTAGATGTCCCCTATGTGGAAGGATTTGGCAATAGGGTGGGAGGGTGGGGGGGGGGAAGGGGAGTGCGGGAGGAGGGGAGGGAGAGGGAGCTGGGATTGACATGTAAGACAAGCTTTTTAAAATTAAAATAAAAAAATATGCAAAAAAAAGAAACAGAACCTGCCCTCAGGGACTTTTCTCATAACTATTGGGTGGCTCTCATGATTGTTTTTATCTCATTATATTTATTACTTGATGAAAACAAAAGTGGGGGAAAAAGAGGAAAGAGAGAGGGACTACCTGGGACCTTTCAAAGAAGGAAAGCCACAGGTGATAACACTGCTGCCAGGCATGACCAACTCCCCCCCAACCCCTCAACCAAGCATTTCTTCATTGGCCCTGTGCCATTCTCTGTGAATCAGAGCCAAGGCTTTGGACAATTTGGGAAGATATCCTAGCACTGAGCTATGCCCTCAGTTCAGTTTCTTAACTGTTTTCTGACTTTCCACTGGATCATGATTGCTTGATGACAGTAACTAACTTCTTTATTCTGACAGTCATAGTATTAAGGACAGTACCCAGACAGTTGGTCACTAAGTGGCTGCTGAACAAATACATTAGTAATTAAAGTAGAATTTGAGAGAACCTTAGACTCCTCCCCACCTCGTGTGCTTGTGTGTGTGTGTGTGTGTGTGTGTGTGAGAGAGAGAGAGAGAGAGACAGAGACAGAGACAGACAGACAGAGAGAAAGAGAGAGAGGGACAGAGAGAGAGAGTAAACCCAGAGCTTTTGCGAATGCTGAGCTACATTTGAAGCACACAATAAGTCATTTTAAAAAATCTAGAATGGGAAAAGAATTTGAAGACAATCCCCTTAAGTAGCCATTACTCAAAATCTTCTTTACTGCAATCTCAACATTTAAGAATGCATTATAGAGACTTAATTGTCATCCTAAATCCAAACTTAGTCTAGACTGTCTGCAGCATGTGGGTTGTATACCTGTGACTCTTTACTCAACTTCCCTAATCCTCGCCATATTTATAACACAAAAGTAAAATGCAAGCAATGAAAATATGACATTTTGTGATATGAGTAGAAATAATAATCCGTGTTACATTCTTAGAAATGTGCTACATGCATAATAGCTGCTGTCAGTCATCACCATCATCACCATCTTAAGTACATAGCATCTTAAAATTACAGCATCTTTCCTGAAATGGTCCTTTAAGGAAATAAATATTTGTCCAACAATTTCTGAACTAATAATGATATACACTCATTCTGTCTCTCAGCGTCCACCTTATATTTGAAGTGTTGAAAATCATCTAAAAGAATAAGGTTAAGAAGTTGTAAATGGTAGGTTGACATTTTCATGTGATCATCCACAGAGAACCACTTTAAGATGTCACTTGCTGTTCAGTTAAGAAGGGCAGAGTGCTAGATCATAAATGAGCCATTAGTGGTTTCAAACATGGAAACATGACTAGCTGCATGATTGTTTAAACAGACCATACTTCCTCAGGTCAGTAATGGCCTGTAAGAACTGCCGGCCCTGTCTCTAAACAAGGGATCATTTTGCCTAAGGACACTTGAATGTTCTGATTAAGTAACACCTACAAGATAAGAAGCAAAGTAGCAAACTAGAAAGTTAGAACACATTATTGTTGAGCGATTTCTCAGTGATCTGGCAAAGATCTACACACCTACCAGATAAAGATAGCAGCATTTTTCTTTCAGGGCAATGTAGAGTGACCTGAGAAACTCTTCCCCTGTTACCATTCCTGGTTATAGTTTCCCATTTAGGAAAAACGAGGTTCAGATTTGTGTTAAAGAACTTGATTGAAACCAACACTCTTGTCACATTTATAACTAGAGGGGTGGAGCATCATGAATTGGGAATAGCAAAGGTGTCTGGTCCTCTCGTCTTGCAGTATGTTCCAGCTACATCAAAGTAAACACTAGCGTGTTTGGAAAAATGTCTGAAAATGAAATTTACTTCCGAAATACTTCTACCAAGCCATGTTACAAGAATCTCATAATGCAGATGATACATATGGGAGGAATCTCCAGACATGGAAATGTTTTATTGATTCAAATTGGCTATAGCTCTCCTGTGAGCAACTAAACATATTGCTGTGCTTTTTACTGAATTTTAAAGTAATGGATACCTCTCTTCTGTATCCTTTAAAGATCTTCATTTATATCCGTTATTCCACTGATTATGATCCCTACTATAGATTCTGAACATTTTAAAGTCCAGTTGCATTGTCATACTCTCTAGAAACTAGTACCTGCCTTGGTTCCTCACATAATCTGATCAGATTAGGAGATAAATAGTAGAGTAGTGACATGTATCTGTTGTGTCTGGGATAGATTTTCAAAGACAATTAGATTGTAAGGTCTCACTCTACTCAATGGATCAATCTTTTGTTAAGTTTATAATATGTTATCCTTAACAAGTGATGGTGAAGAGTGGGGGTGGGGCTTAGTTAGCGGAATCACTGGGGAGATGTTTCTGGGGCTATAATTTGCCTTCATTCCTTCCTGTAATTTCTCCAATGATTCATCTCTACCAAAGAGTGCCTTTCTTTGTCCTGCCCTCCCTACCATGATGAATCCTCTGAAACCACAAAAAGGAATCTTTACTTCTATAAGCTGCTTTTCTTGCGTGTTTGGTCATAGGATAATCTAAAAACATCACTGAATAAATGAATATATTAACATTTTTGAGGTTTATTGACTTTGTAGTATAGCTAAAATCACAATGGGAAAGTTCAAAGCACACTTCTCAAAATAAAGAAAGCCAGAATAACAGGAGGAGGGCAAAGCTAAACACAAAAGAGTGGAAGAGAAGAAACCAGATCTCTGTCTTCGGGTGGGAGTGATAGGCCCTGTGGATGATGGAAGCTTTTTTCAACACTGAAGCCGCATTTGGCTTGTCATCAAGTTTAATACCAAACATAAGCATAGGTAAAAAGATAGTCCTTATAATTGCCAAATTCATGGAAGTCTGTAGAGACAAAAATTCACTACTAATGAGAGTCACGATTTGTTACATTGAGGTATATGAAGACAGAACCTCAACAGTACTCTGGCGGAGCAGAGCCTCACACATGTAATCCCAGCACTAGGAGGCAGAAGCAGGAAGATGTAGAGTTTGAGACTAAGCTGGATTGAAAGAAAGAAGTAAGGTTTATTTTATTGGAAGAACTTAAGACATTCTAAAACAACTTAGATTGCTTTATAAAAAATAAAATTTTGAGCCAGTGAGATAGCTCAGCAGATAAAGACACTTTCCAGCAAGCCTCAAGGCCTAAATTCAATTCCTGGGACCTATATGTTAGAGAGAACTGACTTCCATAGGTTGTTACACACACATACACACACACACACACACACATAAATAAATATAATTCTATTTTGCTAATTCTAAGAGTTTTACTTTGATGGGGAAACTATTTTGTTTGGAGTTTTAAATTTTTAAACATAATTTTTATTGATTCTTTGTAAATTTTACATCATGTACCCCAGTTCTGCTCACCTGCCAGTCCCACCACATCTGACCCTCACCCCTGCAGTATGCTTCCCACAAAATTAATTTTTAAAAACCCATCTCAATCCATTTTCCCAACACCCATTCATTCATCCTAGTGGCATTGGATATTACAGTGACACAAAGTATACCTTATGTCCAATCAGCCCCACCCACAAATGTTCACTGCAATGAATCATTTATCTAGCTCAAGGCCTCTGGTTTCTGGTACACAATCATCACTGGGCCCTCATCGAAACTCCTCTTTTTATTGCCTGAGTCATGGAGATCCTACAGCTATCTTTCTGGAGGATCAGTCCTTTTCAGCACTCCAGCAGGTCATAGATGGGCAGCTGTTAGGTGGGCAGTTGTTAGGGTGGGCCCACCCAAGGCCTTGGATGTGGGTCATGGTGGTGTCTGGGATGGTTGGCCTGGGCCATTGGAACCACCCCTCAAGGAAGGGGCACAGTCAGCTCTCCTAGGCCCATGCCATCAGGGCCAGCTCTCCTACACCTGTGGTGAGGGATGGAGCCATCTGTCCAGAGTGCTGGAGTAAGCTCTCCCATGGGGGGCAGCACCAACTTCCTGCTATGTGTCCAGCAAGGGGCAGGGCCAGCTAACCAGAGCCAGTGAGAGACAGGGCTGTCTTATCACAGCCCTTGGATTTCAACACACGTGCTTCCTATGACCCCCTGTGGTAACATGAGCCATGGACATCAGCTCAGATCCTGGTTACTGTTAGGGCACAGGCCCAGACATGGTCCACAGCATAAGCAGCAGTCCAGATCCAGCCCCATGTTGCCATGCAGGCCAGACCACTGGCATCAGCATCACCTTTAGTGGTATCAGGACATCAACATAGACCTTGGCTGCAGTAGGGCTATGGACCCAGATGACATCATGGCCCCAGAGACAGAACTGCCCTTGGACACCAACATGGCCACAGGATTTGTCCTAGACCCCAGGCATCTGTGTGGCTTTTGGTAGTACCACAGACCATCACAGACCCCAACTGTGGTAGAACCACAGACTCAGTCATGGTTCCAGGCATCAGTTGAAGCTCAGATGTCACCTTGGCCCGAGGTGGCAGCACAGGCCACTCTGATAAGAAAGGCTCCAGAGGCAGTGTGGCACTCAGACACAAACATGGCCACAGAACCCTGGCATTAGCATGACTTTGATAGCATCATGAACCACAGATATCAACATAGACCCTGCTGCAGATGGGTCACAGAGAGAGAGAGAGAGATGGTTCCT
This sequence comes from Mesocricetus auratus, assembly GCF_017639785.1. Classification (NCBI taxonomy): domain Eukaryota; kingdom Metazoa; phylum Chordata; class Mammalia; order Rodentia; family Cricetidae; genus Mesocricetus; species Mesocricetus auratus. The sequence goes on along the minus strand of NW_024429184.1, from coordinate 48,742,742 downwards.
CAACTGCAGCCATGGCCCAGACATCACCATGCACCTTGTGGCAGAGTAGGCCACTCAGATCTGTATAGCCCTGGCTGCAGTATAACCCTCAGAGCCACACCTGGCTTCAGGTGATGGCCCAGACTCCAGGTATTTGCATGGCCTTCGGTGGTATCAGGGAGCACAGCTATCAACCCAGGCCCTGGTTGCAGGAGAGCCACAGATCCAGACATGGTCCTTTGCAGTAGCCCAGGCTCAGATGTCACCATGGCCCTAGGTGGCAGCATAGGCCATCCAGATTAGCATGGCCCCAGAAAAAGGGTGACCCTTGAGACCAACATGGACTCAGGTGTTTGACCAGAACCCAGTCATCCTCACAATCTTCAGTGGTTACTGAAGCCATGGACATCAACACATGCCCTGGATGCTGCAGGACCATGGACCTAGACATGGCCCCCAGCAGCAACCCAGGCCCAGATGTCATCATGTCTCCTGGTGGCAGCACAGGCCCTTCAGATCAACACAGCCCTTGAAAACCAAAATGGCAACAGATGGCCACCCACACCCCAGGCAACCCTGTGGCCTTGTGGCAACATGGGTCATGGACATCAATATACACCCTAGCTGTTGCACACCCAAATATGACTATAGACAGCAGCCTGGGCCTGGATATCACCCTGGTCCTGGGTGGCAAGCAGGCCTCCAATATCAGCCCATTTCTCACAGCCCTCGCTTCTTCAGAACTGCCTCTTACCACAGCACATGAACAATTCCGCCTCTCTTTTTCTCCAGTTTCACCACCACACACTTGTTCATCATATTGGCACCTGACTGTCAGGCACCAGATGGTACAGGGCAAGCATGTGGATGCTTCGGGTAAACTGGACCCTGAGGACCCAGGCTTTCCTGTGGTGTCTTTCAACTGCCTGACCCACAAGGTACTGGGCGGACATGTAGATCAATTCTGAAAGTTTTTAATGAAGATGTTTTAAACTTTAAAAGTAGAATTAGGCCTCCAAATACAGTCTCCTGGGAAATAAAGTTGTTTTGGAACTCAGTAGCCATAGTTTATCTTGGATGGAAACAACATTATTGGTTGCTCATAAAACAATGAGGATTTCAGCATGATGAAATTAAAATGACATCATCTAGTTTAAGCACTTTAATAGCTTCAGTGAGTCCACTTTTATGGCTTATATACTATTTTAATTCATTTTAAATGTCACTCTATAACTAGCCTCATTCTTATTATAGCTTCCTGTCATGTGTGTGTGGTGTGTGCACGTGTGACATAGAGCACCTCTGGAGGTCAGAGAACAGCAGGGACTGAATCCAGGCTACCAGGCCTACTCTCCAAGCACGTTTACCTGCTGAGCAGATCACTCACCACAGAGTTCCCTCTTCTGTATTGTTCCTCTCTTTAATGATCCCAGTGCTGGAAGTTCTTGAACACCCCTACACATTGTCCATTCACTCTTCCCTATGAAATCATTGCAAACAACTTTAGAGCAAAACAAGGTTACCTCAAAACTGTCTTCCTGTAACATTTAAGTGATCTACCACTTAATATATTTTTAACAAAAATTATGAGGAAAAAAACCCCACAAAAACAGGGGACAAAATTAGGTAATTCAGTGCACTAAGACCTCCAGTATTGTGGGATTTCAATCTGTCTAGTCAATTACTTTTAGGGCAGCAAGCCCCAGGGTGAGGTCTTGTCTGCATGCATGACAGTTTAAGAGTTGAGGGAAAGGGATTACAAGCTCTCTTGCTCTCTCTTGGACATAGTCGGAGCCAGAGCAATTACTTGACTAGAGGTAGAACTGTAAATATCCTAAGTTGTATCAATACACAAAATGCATAAACATCAAGATAGTTTTATATTTGTATGCAAAACATGGTAAGCAACATACAATAATCTAACAATTTAGGTTACCTATAGTTAACAGTTGCTAAAATTAGTTCACAAGAAGATATATTAATCTGCCAGGTGTTGGTGGCGCACACCTTTAATCCCAGCACTCGGGAGGCAGAGGCAGGCAGATCTCTGTGAGTTCGAGGCCAGCCTGGCTACAGAGTCAGTTCCAGGACAGTCTCCAAAACAATACAGAGAAACCCTGTCTTGAAAAACCAAAAGGAGGAGGAGGGAGTGAAGGAGAAGGAGAAGGAGGAGGAGGAGGAGGAAGAGGAGGAGGAGGAGGAGAAGAAGAAGAAATATTAATCTACCTATGTCCCATACTAACTATACACTTCCCATCCAGACCCTTAAAATTATCTAAAAGATATACCCAAGTCTGAGCATCGCCTTGTATACCCAACCCTATACATCTTAAAACAAACCCTAAGCAGGTGATAATTATCCCTTTTTTAGCGATGGGAGAAAAGAAGAAAAACCCAAAATATCCTTAATGCCAACAGTAGGGAAAAGGGGTGTTATTTTCTTAGGATTACTTCCTGCTGAAATGGGGCAAAGAAGACTCCACAGGATCCTGTAGGAAAAAATTAAAGCAATGGAAAGTCTCAAGAGGACTAGCTGTAACATCTGTAGCTAGTCTCTAAGTGGCAGGAGATGCTTGATAGAATCTCTTACCTGATAAAAAAGAACAGAAAGAAAATAAATGAAATTGACGATTATATGAAATCATCCAAAGGTCCAAATATTACAGACAAAGAAAGTTATCATTGTGCTATTCAAAGTGTAATAGCAGAGGTGAAAATTTAATTACAAATATAAAAGCAAGGTTTGAAATAGTCACCAAATTCCAGCTTGGGACTGATCAAGACCCCCTGAATGTGGGTGTCAGTGAGGAGGCCTAGACAATCTATTGGGCCTTGTGTAGTAGATCAGTATTTATCCCTGGTATACAAATGGACTTTGGGTATACCCATCCAACAATGAGAGTTGCACTCTCAGCCTGGACTCTTGAGGGAGGGTCTAGGCCCTGCCCTGAATGAAATGACAGACTATGGATACCCCCATGGAAGGCCTCACCCTCCCTGGGGAAATGAGGGAGTATTGGGGAGTTGTGGGAGGGTGTGGGAAGAGGGAAGGGAAAGGGAGAGTGACCTGGGATTGACATGTGAGACAACCTTGTTTCTAATTTAATTTTTTTTCTTTTTTTATTATTTATTTTTAAATTTAAATTTAAATTAGAAACAAGGTTGCTTCACAAGTCAGTTCCAGGTCCCTATCCATTTCCCTCCCCTCCTCCCGTGTCCTTCCCCCAACCCCCCCCCCCATATCCGCTCATTTCCCCAGGGAGGATGAGGCCCTCCATGGGGGTGTCCATAGTCTGTCATTTCATCCAGGGCAGGGCCTAGATCCTCTCCCAAGAGTTCAGGATGAGAGTGCATCTCACATTGTTGGATGGGAGTCCAAAGTCCATTTGTATACTGGGATAAACACTGATCTACTGCCCAAGGCTCAATAGATTACCTAGGCCTCCTCACCGACACCTCCATTCAGGGGGTCTTGATCAGTCCCATGCTGGATTCCCAGGCTGATGCCTGGGATTCAAAAGTTAACCTTTGTCAGATCAGCTGTTTCTGGGGGTTAAATCAGCCCAGTCTTAATCCCTTTGGTCATCAGTCCTCCCTCTCTGTTACTGGCTTTCTTGAGTTCAGCTCAGTGCTTAGCCATGGGAGTCTGCCTCTGCCACTGAATGAAGGTTCTGTTTCCCTGACTCTCTGGCCATGGGATTGTAGGCTGGCACTCCCCAGATCTATGTCTAAATTCCATATATGAGAGAGTACATGCCATGTTTCTCTTTTTGTGACTGCGTTACCTCACTCAGGATGGTTTAATTTAAATTTAAATTTAAAAATTAAAAAAAGAAATAGTTACCAAAATATTAGAAAGGGAGTTTGTTCTTAAAATCATCACATTTAGCCAACTAAATATGAAGCACAGATTTCCACAGCTCCACAGTGATCATTCTGAAACTAGTGAATGTAATCCATGCAAAACAAGCACTCCCAAGGAATTACCACTAAGGGATCATTTCAAATAAAAAATCATTCCAGTAGATTGAGCATCCATACAAACTTGAAAAAAGATGCTTCATTTAATAAACAACACTAACACACGCATTGGCAAAAATCATATTTTTAGATATATATTCATCATGGCTAAATGGTTAAGAGATTGTCCTGCTTTTGTGGAGGCCCTGAGCTCAGTCCCCAGCACCCATACAGGTGCTACCTTTTAATGTCAACTTCAAGGGATCTGGTTCCCTTTTCTAACCTATGTGGACACCTATACACACACACACAAATAAAAGAATTATTAAAACAATAAAATGTATTATTCTGGCTAGAGGAGTCATGTAAAAGGAGAGAACCTCAATTGAGAAAACACTTTCATTAAGACCAGCAGCAAGGCATTTTCTTAACTAGTGACTGATTGGAGAGCGCCCAGCCCATGGTGGGTGATGGCCATCACTAGGCTGATGATGGGCCTTGGTTCTGTAAGAAAACGGGCTGAGCAAACCAGTAAGCAGCAACCCTCTATGGCTTCTGCATCAAATCATGCTCCAAGTTCCTGCCCTGCTTGAGTTCCTGTCCTGACATCCTTTAGTGATAAACAGTGATACAGAAGTTTTAGCCAAACAAATCATTTACTCCCCAAATTGTTTTGGTCATGGTGTTTCATTATAGCAATAGTAACCCTAACTAGGACATATATGCTAATTTATTTATTTGTTTATTTATTTATTATGTGTGTGGATGTGTTCACGCCTGTGTACATACAAGTGTGAGCATCTGTGTATGACTGTGCATGCAGAAGCCACCCATTCCTTTGAGAGAAGATCTTCCTCTGAACCTGGAGCTAAAATTCCCTTGAAAAGGCTAGAAGCCAGCATGTCCCAACTTTCCTCCTGTTATTTCACCCACCCAAAGCTGAGGTCATAGGCAGATGCAGGACTCCTGCCTTGTAAGTGTGAATGCCGGGATACAGTCCTCATGGCTGTACAGCCAGTACTCTTCACTGATGAGCGTTCATTCCAGCCCGCAAATGAATTTATAAGTAAAGAAAACAAAAGAAAAAAAGGTAAGAAGGAGAAAAAAACGAGGTGAGAAGAAAACAGATATTCATCAAGAATCAGGCTGAAGAAAAGTTGCAACAAAGAAAGCAAAAATTAGGCTGTTTTGTCTTTTCACAGCATAATATAGTCCAAAGGGAGAAGTACATGAAGCAAATTTTCAATAGCAGAAAAAAAAGCATAAGGCTAGTAAAGATTATATTCAAAGATGTCAGAATATCAAGCAAGTATCAGGAAAACCATGTGAGAAAACCGAGTACAAGCACCAAATCCACTGAAGCATCAAATAAATGCTAAACTAATGTGATCTAACGACAATCAAGCAATATGTGGTCTGACTATAAGAGTTGAGCTAACCAGTGAGGATGAAGGTAATAACTGAAAAGAGGTTCTGTTGTGACATCAGGAGCCTGCCTCATTCTGGGCTTAAGTCTGAATTCTGGCCAGCGTCATCCTTAGTGATCCTAGGCTATCATCTCAGTTTTTGGTACCTCGGTTTTTCACCTAAAAAAAAAATTGGGAAAATACTTCTTGACAGGGCTTTAGAGATGCTGGTATATACATGTGAGTCAATTAGAATTATACTTAAAAAACTAACTGCTCAAGAAGTGTTACTGGTTTGTTTGTTTTTGATTTTGATTTTCAAGACAGGGTTTCTCTGTGTAGCCCTGGCTATCCTGGAACTCAGTCTGTAGACAGGGCTGACTTTGCACTCAGAGATCCACTGCTTCTGCCTGCCAAGTGCTGGCATTAAAGGCATGCACCACACTTCCTGGTTAAGAATAATTCAATTTCTTAATGGTTTTCACTGTCCCTTTCTTCATAATTAAAGCAAATCTTTTAGAACTAATATACTTTCAATTTTATCTTCTTGAAATCGAATATAGTTATATATAAAAATTCTTACTTAGAATGTCATCTTGTTATAATTAATGGAACTACTTTATAAATATATGTTTCCATCTGGATGAATGAATGATTGACAGATAATAATGACAATGAATATAGATAGATGATAGATAGACAGACTGACTGGCTGGTTGACTGAATAATTGATTTATGGAGTAAAGTTTCTTCTGTATGGCTTTGCAATAACTTTTAAATGCTTTTTGAAATTTTATCATTGCTTCCCTTCTTCATATTATTCTGTAACATTAAAACAGCAAATAATACTCCTTGAAAATGTGTTTACTATACATCTCTACTGTATATTTTAGACTTACATCATCAAGTATCATGATAATGTTAACCACCAACCTGACAGAATGACTTGGGAGATGGACCTCTGAATATGCTCTGCAGGATTATCCTCAATTCCCACCCACCGTGGTTGGCACCACACGATTAGATTATTCCCTGACTAGGTTCCGGTTTTGCATCTGTGAAGGACAGGATGGAGCAGCAGCATTCATTCACTGTTCTCTGCATCCTGACTCTGGGTACAATGATCTTTCACTTTAAGCTCCTGTGGTCCTGACTTTTGTATCATGATGGTCTATGTCCCTGACCTGTGAGCAGAATAAATGCTTCCTCCTCTGAGTTTCTTTTGTCACGGTTTTGTGTTACAGCAAAGGGAAAAGAAATTTAGACATGTATTTGCTGGTGAATTACGAAGGAAAATTTTTTTATACAACTGTAGACAACATATCCATGGCAAAGCTACCTCATTTATGGTTGCTACTTCTTTTGATTGCTCTCTACCTTAGCAGAGTGTAGAAGAGCTTTTCTTTTTCTTTATACCAAATCTCCTTTTATCTCTGACAAATATTTTTAAATTCTTTGCTAGAAAAACAGTGTAAATTCAGAAAATTTCAAAGAAAAAAATATCAAGAGAAATAAACCCTCTCAATGACAATTCCCCATTTCTCATTTCCATTGTAATATTTCTTTTTATAGTCTTAATACATTATGGCTCTCCTTTTAAAATAAGACTGGTCAATCAAAGTTTTCAAAGTTATGTTTACTTGTAACTTTTCACTAGTCCAGCTTTTGCAAAAAACAAGAATGTAGAATACTTTACTCTGAGAACAAGAATTTGTAATCTAATGATCAAGGTAACTATTAAATCACTAACAATTTGCTAAATTATACAATATAAACTTTCTATTTGATCTTTTGTATGACACATACCCTTATAAAATGCATTTTACTTATATTTAACCTTCAGGAGGCTTTGGCTATAAGCATATAGTACCAAAATCTATTCTCAAAATATTAACATTGACCACTGATTATATCTTTAACATATACATTTTCATGGTGACTTATTTAAAAAACTAGAATGTCAGTCAAGTAAATATATAACTTCACAAAATAAGTAGAAAAAAACTGTTAAAAAAAACAGCTATTAGCTAGGCGTTGGTGGCACACGCCTTTAATCCCAGCACTCAGTAGGCAGAGGCAGGTGGATCTCTGTGAGTTTGAGGCCAGCCTGGTCTACAGAGTGAGTTACAGGACAGCCTCCAAAACAACACAGAGAAACCCTGTCTCGAAAAACAAAAAAATAAAATAAAATAAAACAAACAAACAAAATAAAACCCAGTTATTTAAAGAGTATTGTTTTAACTAGCTAAGTTTAAATTCTTTAGAGTGTAAAATTTAAGGTAATAATTTGTATATCATTTCAGGGAATTGTTAAGCATTTACAAATGGGTATAAAAACAAAGTGTGCCTAATCACTGCTTATTGCTAACATGTAAAGATATAATTCCACATACGGTTCATTGTTTTAAGTTAACCTACTTGAGAAATACAAACACCCTTGGGAGATAAGGAAAGCAGGATTGGCCCGGTGCAGAAGTTAAACTGCAGTGCTGAGAACCCTAGCACACAGGTGATTCTTGGGAACCACAGGGACTCCCTGTACCTTTGTCCTAATTAAACATAATCTGCACATTTGCTACAGGAATTTTCTTTGGAATTAGATCGATATCCATTTCCTTTGGGTAAACAATGTGTGAACAAATCAGAGTTCAAATCTTGAGCCATGTGAATCATGATTTCTTTTTAAATTTCCCTCTTCCATCCCCTGCTTCTTTATTATAGTTTTGGGTATTTTTTTTTTCGAGACAGGGTTTCTCCGTGTAGACCAGGTTGGCCTCAAACTCCTAGAGATCCACCTGCCACTGCCTCCCAAGTGCTGAAACTAAAGGCATGCACCACCACTGTCTGGCTTTGGGTATGTTTTTAATTGTTAGTCAAGAAAAACCCAAGAGCTGGGAGTGTGGCCCAGTTGGTAGAGGACTTGCCTAGCAACCATGATGCCCTGGATTTGAGCTTCAGCACTGTATATAACTAGGTGTGGTGGTATACTATAGTAATCACAGCAGCAGGAGGGTTGAAGCAAGAAGCTTTGGAGATCAAGGTCATCTTCTCATACAGAGAGCTGGATGGCAGCCTGGAATACATGAAACTCTGCTTCAATGATAACAAAATACTGTCTACACATCAGTTACTGCTGCAATGATGCTATATTAAACGGAGCAAACCAAATGGCTTACAGAAGCATTCTGCTCTAGGATCTGGGTCAAATACAGATCTACTTGTTTGAACTGGACTCTGTCAGATGACTCTCCTTCAGAGTTTGTGTTGGGTTCAGGTTTGGTCTGTATGCACTATGCTACCTAAGACATGCTTTCTTCATGGCATTTGAGGACCAAGCCAAATAAAGAACCAAGCATATTTAAAGCCTCCACTCACCTGATGACGACTGACATTATTTGGTCAAGGCAAGCCACAAGGTGAAACTCACATCACAAGATTGATGAAAATTATACTTCATCTATAATGTGAATGGAAGATTTCTTGATTTGTGGATACAAACTCAGAGCAACTGGATGCAAAATGATAAATTGAAAACATCTATCTATCTATCTATCTATCTATCTATCTATCTATCTATCTATCTATCTATCTCCTGTGGATGTAAAGCTCTCAGTGACTGCTGTAGCACCAAGCCTGTCAGTTTCTCACCATGATCATGGACTAAACCTCAAGACTATAATCAGGGCCCAATTAAATGTTTTCTTTTATACAAGTTGCCTTGGTTGTGGTGTCTCTTAACAGCAATAGAACAATAACTGAAACAGTATATTTGCCTTCACTCTATTTTTAATGCTCTGCTCCAATCTATCCTGTGAGATGACTTTGTTCCTCTTAGAATTTTTGCTAACATGCTGGGTCCACAATGAAGCCTCTCACGATCATTTCTCTGAAACTCCTGCCCAAACTGTCCTTTCCCCATTGTTTTTATTCCTCTTGTCTTATTCCTAGAAGAACATCTAGTATATTGCCTACATTATTTAATGTGTACTTTTCATTGTCCTCCTTTGCTAAAGTCTAAGTTCCTTACAAACTAATTTTAACTTTCTTTTTCTCATTTATACACTCCAAGTACCTGGTAATCTGTAGCATATGGTTGGCACCCAATAGCAATTCTGAGTTAATAAACAGAAGTAGAATCAAAAAGCAGATTTTAAACTTCTGAAAATTAAATTCATCTTAGAGGCAGCATTTTAGAAAAAGTAAGTCATATAAGCACAATTCTTGTATTACATTAAAATGCCACTATTTTCACAATGCATGCATACAATGTACTGGAGATGAATTAATCATTTCTTATTCATACACAACTGCCCTCAAGTTGGTTTATCCTCCACCATTAAAAAAGAATCAGTCCTGCTTTTGTTTGGATAACACATGCTTAGTTAAAATTCGACATCATCAGTGCAGTTTAAAAGCACATAAATCTATAGAAATTATTAAAGCCTTTCAGAAACTTTCTCAAATCCCTTAGGCACTCATGACAGAGGAAACACTCAAAAATGGAAGGAATTTGCTCTTAGTGTTTATAGTAAATAAGTAAATGAAGTTTATTGCTTTATTTCAAAAATTACTAACTGCCCCCTGCCCTGTCTTTTGGACCTGTCCTCATCATCCTTGAATGTGCTACTCCTGCTTAATGGCTAACTTCTCTGAAATTTTTATGATATATAATGTCTTCTTTACCCATATCTCTTTGTTCCAACTGCCTAATTTAGATTGTTGCTTTCTTTCTGACATCATTATTTTTACCCACAGGAAATAAAACTCATACAAAGAAATACAGCTTAGAATCTATGTTAGTTAAAAAGAAGATGCATTTATCATTCATCCTTTCAGCTTAGACATGAGAGACAGCAGAATAAATTATTTTCATGCAAGTCAATTCAAAAGTTTTTAAATAACTCATGTACAAGAAACATAAGTGCTGTAAGTGCTGCCTGTGACCACGGCGACATTGTCCTAAATGTAAACATCATCACTATTGAAATCTGCAAAGCCATTAGTGGCAAGAGACCTGAAGGAGTACTTTCCAAGTACCAACTCTACCAAACCCACCTTCAACAGAGGAACAAAATGAAAACAGCTGATACCTGCAGAAGGTTTACTGTCAATGTGGAGGTTTTCTATTCAGCCTTCCCCCTCAGATTACCATCCTGTCAAGCCTTTCTCTAATGCAACAGAAATAGCTGTATCGTGGCTCCATAGAATCAATGTGATGTGTTTGCATCCATCATTCCTTCTGGGAGATCACTAGTTACTTTAAAACAATCCATAAATGTTTTCTTTCCTTTGCACTCATCTGTGAGCTATGATTCAACTGATAAATGCTTGATGTGTCAACGTTGGCTAGAGTTTCCTGAGCATGATTTCTAGATTCTTGACTGGATCTTGTATGATCCTACGAGTAGAAATATCTCAGTCTTATGAGATATTTCTCATTTGTCCTCTTCACAGTGCCCTTCCTTTCATGGAATTAGCCATTTCATGGCATTATAGACAACCAATATTACAGATATATGATAAAATACTAACCCACTTCATAGATAATAAAAATGTGTCTCAAGTGACTCGAAAGTCACTCACTTGAGTAAGCATCTGAGATGAGACAGACAGCATCCTGTTGTATGTTCAGTGACTGGGCTCTTCCTGGCTCCATAAGCATGAGTGACCACCAGCTACCAAAGTCAGAAAATGCAGATCAAGAAGGAATATGGAATGAGCCTCTAATTTTAAACTATAAGAAATAAAGAAAAATAAACAAGGTCAGGCAAATCTTTAATTTCACCATGATCTTCGGAAACATGAAAATATTCCCACCTGCCTCAATTAGTGGCACAACTTGGTGAGCAAGCCATTTGGAAAAACCAGGATGCAATGGCAATGCAGAGGACTTGTTGCAGGTGTTTTGTTTGTTGGTTTGCAGTTTTGTAATAGTTCATAGCTTGGAGATAAAAATTTACATCTATAAGTGATTATTTTATACTAACGTTCTGATAACACTACTTTTGCAAATTCATGTCTGGGTTAACCTCTGAATGAAGACCTGACTGACAGAGGAGTCATCTATCACATCACTCACCAGCCGCCTGCATTCCTCATTGCTAGTTCTGATCTAATCACTCTTGAAATAGTTGGGCAATTAAACAAAGAATTTTGTTTGGCTCATAACTAGCATTTTATCGGAATCAGGCTAGTCATATATTTAAGGTCATCATTTGAAATAACTAAATTTGTTAGTAAATAGAGAAATCATACAGAAGTCCCGTGTACATTACAGAAGCGCCGTGTCTCTCTTTCATCTAGTTCTCCTAAATGACAATATTTTATATGCCTACAGTGTAATATCAAAACTGGAGATTAAATATTAGCATACATATGAATATTTCTTTATCACTTAATTGGAAATGTACATTTATAAAAACCACTACTTTGGTCAAAATACAAAACTGTTTCATCACTACTGAATTCCTACCCATGGTATCTCTTTATAGCATATCCATTTCTTTTCTCTCCCTTACTATAGCTATCCTGGATAACTATTAATCAGCCTTCCATCCCCATAATTTTTTCATTACAGACTATTATCTAAACATGTAAATGAGATTAGATAGTATGTGACTTACTGAGATTATTGTTTGCTTAACATAAATATATAAAAAATTTGTGTTGTATTTCCTTTTTCAGCTAAGTACTATACATGGTATTGTTGTTATCAATGGCGCTATTCTATGGAGACAGGAATTATTAATTCATAAATAGTCACTTTGGTTGTTTCCATATTTTAACTATTATAACAATTGTTGCTCTGAAAAAAACTGGCACAAATTGAATATAAATAAGTATTCATTTCCCTGGGGCAAATTATGAGAAATTTAGTTGCTAGATCATTTTTTAAGTGTACACTTAATTGTTTTAGCAGAGTACCTTTTTTTTCAGAGTTGCTGTGTCATTTTACATATAGCAGCTAATATTTTCATGATTAGAAAAAGTCCTTTCCTAACAGGTATGCATTACCCAAATGACTGGTGATGTTAAACACATTTTATACACTCACTGCCTTTGTGTATCTTCTCAAGAAATATTTTCATGTTTGGTCATTTTCAGACTGGAATTCATTTCTTTAATGTTGGTAATTGAGAATTCTTTGTATTTCCTAGAGACATAGAACACAAATGGTCCTCCCAGTCTGTAGCCTGTCCTTTGATTCTCCCAACAATGTCTGTCACAGAGCAAAGGACTTGAATTTTGTTACAGCCATTTATTAATTTTTGCTTTTATGAGACTTATTTAAAGTATGTTGTATAATAACTATGACCTCTCAGCTCTGAGATTTTCACTTCTGTTATCTTCTCAAAGTTTCACCGTTTGTGCTTTACAAAAATCCACTATTCATTCTGATGTGTTTTTCTGTAGAGTTTGAACTTTACATTTCTTAGTTCTTGAGCATAGTGCTGCAATCAGCATGGATGTGCCTATATCTCTATGGAGGAACTTAAATTCCTAGGTATAACCTAAGACTATATAGGTGGGTTATATGCTAATTTTAAGTTTTGTGAACCCTCTGCACTTATTTATGTAGTATTTCCCCTGGCTTACAACCCATAAATACAAATATAACACACAAATATATTTATACCTATATTCTGTATATAGTGTGTATGTATGACAAGAAAGTAGAAGGAAGACTATGGGGGAAATTGACTTAAAAGGGAATAGAGAGGAGGAAGAAGACAACACACTGGAGGTAAATAAATTCAACAGGTGATACATATATACAGTGAACATTTACTCAGCCATAAAACAAATAAGGTCATCACATTTGATATAAAATAGGTACAACTGGAAACCATTATGTTAACTGAAATAAGCCAGACTCTGACAATGGAATAGATCCACAACTAATATTGTAAAGGAGGTCTAGATATTTATTTAGTGAGAGCAGTCACTTACATGAAAAACCCGGTCATTGCTCGCTCTATGGTCTCCGAACCACAGTTAGGATTCAAGAGAGCAAGAGCGCCCACCTGTTCCTTCTTTTATCCCTTGAATCTTCCCACATACCCAAAGGGGTGTGGTCAGCTGCAGGTACCTGATCTCTCCCTACAAGACTCAGACAAACCAAATATTTTTCTTTTTTTCTTTCATACTTGCATCTTAGACTTTAATTTTATATGTATGTATATGTGGAGGGCAGGAATTATGAACTAAGAAAATGATTCATGAGACAGGACATGGGAAAAGAGAGAGTAATAGAATACAGAAAACAGAAGGGGATAGAGGAAGGAAACAGTTCGGCACGGGGAGGGGGGAGCAACAAGAAAAAGGACATGAGAAGACCTCCTCTCAGATTATTCATTAAAACTTACCTTGCAGTTTTAGTAAGTGATTTCATGGTACTGATATTAAAAAACAAGGTTAAGAAAAAGAAAAGAAAAAGGACATGAAAATTTCATCATGAAATTCATTATTTTCTACATAAAATCTAAAAACTAATTAAAATAATCAAACAGATCCACTTCCTTAATATATGGGCCTTATCCATCAGATGAAAGACTCAATGAAGCAGAAGACTGAGTTTCCTAGATAAGAGCATTATTATCCTGTCAACAAAGGCCTTTGGACTTAAAATGCAGCTGTTGTGTGACTTTTCCTGGAAGACAGGTGTCTCTCTTTGCCCTGGATAAAGCACTAATGACAGCCTAGAGAAAAGATTCCACCCAAGACAAGCTTAGTGAAGCAGGGAGTCTATGGGGTTATTTGCAGGAAAATAGGGGAGGGGTTGCCTACAGATGACACCAAAACAGAAATCGCCAAGCAGTCCAAGATGCCAGCACCAAGGACTGGAAAAAGCTCATCCTTACAACTGTCTGCATGACCTGTATGCAGGCAGCTCACTCTAGACACAGTCTCTTTTCCCCAGTAAAGGCTTATATAATGATGGGGAAGACCCTGTAGCACCCAGGATCTACTTTGTTACCTGGAAGTTGTGTTTCCTCAGCCTTAAGTCTTCTTCCTCTCTTGGGGGGGGTAGGGGGCTTTCAATTCAGAGGAAATAACTATACATCAACAACACTAGCTCACTGGTGGTTGAAAATGTAAAACTTGACAGCCTACCTAATCATACAAGACAATTCTTTAAAATATCGATGTATGGAAATAAAGCTCAATATTGGAGCACTAGCCTTCTATACAAAAGGTGACAACACCACACAGAAAAAGCAATATAATCTACCTACCTACCCAATCTATCAGCCACACAATTACTTATTGCCTAGAAAACTTTAGTTAATGTGAAGTATATTAATTTACAAGTATTGTATAAATTACTAAATCTCTTGAGTGGATGTTTTACCAATTCTAACACAGTATAGAAACCATACCCTTCTTTATATCTCATTACACTCTGCCATTTGTATTATATTTCTTTTAATTTTTTATTTTTATTACATTAATTAATTAATTTGCTGGGGGTGAACCTGTGGAGGTGTACAGACAACTTATTGGAGTCAATTCTCTTATTCCAGCATATGGGTCCCAAAGGCAGAAAGTAAGTCAGGGCATTGGGTTGACAAACGAGTGCCCTTATACATCTCCCAGGTGCCCCTCCTTTCACTTCTCTCTCTTTCCCCCTGCTCTTGTACTGAGGATCAAAATGTCCAGGCCATGGACGATTTACGCAAGAGCTCTACTACTGAACTATACCTCTAGCCCTGAAACATCTCCTCTTTGTGGATTTAGAAGCATAACCATTACTAAACTTAACTATGTTTTAGCTCAGTTTTGTGTTTTTATTTTTTTTAAGATTTATTTGTGTGTGTGTGTGTGTTCCCATGTACCTGCATGAATTTATGTATACCATGTGTGAAAGTGCCTAAGGAGACCAGAAGAAGGGCATTAGATACCCAGAAACTGGAGTTACAGTTGTTTGTGAGCCTTCCTGGTGTGGGTGCTGAGAACTGAACCCAACCCTCTATAAGAGCAGTCATCTTTTAACCACTGAGTCATCTCTCCAACTCCAAGGCTTGATGTATTGATGTTGCTTTGTTTTATGTTTTTGTGTGTCTGTATCTCTGTGTATGTCTCTGTGTGTACCCCCCCCCCCCCCCGGTCTGTGTGTGTATGTGCGCGCGTGCGTGTGTGTTTTAATTTCTTCATGATATTCTAAGATACTTCTTTTACTTAGGGGTAAGGTTTCTTTGTGTCGGTTTCCTTTGAGTTGTTCTGCAAGGAATGATGTCATGGCAAACTCTCTTAGCTCCTTTCTCATCACTCCTGGGTAGGGGATGAGAATTCAAACTCCTCACCAGGCCTTTCCTGATGCCCCCTGGCTAGGAGGAAAAAGTCAACTTCATTGTTTCCCACGTGGTCCCCATTGGCAGGCTGAGGGGAGCTAAAATCCTGAATCTCCAGGGAAAAGAGGAGCGGTGCCTTTCCACGATAAGGGTCCAGTGGAATTCCAGTCTGCCTACTGGCCCACACTCTCAGGGAGGAAAAGCAAGAAAGTTCCAGCCTTTAATCAAAGGGTGGGGAGTTAGGGTGGCTCATTACAGCCTGACAAAGGTAAAGCCAGGACTACCCAGCAGGCCTTGCGGGAAGGGTGAGCATGGGACTCCACCAAGTCCTTAGCCCACTGTGGTGTTTGGCTGGATTATTTACAAGCTTTCTGCGTTGTTTCACTATGTTTTCCCCTATCATTGACTAAAAACAATTAAGACTATTCTTGGGAGAGAAAAATTAACCTCAGAGTCCAGCCCACATTTGCTATGTTCGGGTGCAACAACGGCCAGCTTTTGTGTCATTCAGGAGAGGTGCTGAGTACCGTGCCCTGTAGTGCCTGCTGTCCCTCTGGGCAGGGGAGGACCATCCGGAGAATCCCGAGTCTCCCTCACTGGTCCAATTTCTTCTGTGCTTTTCCAGAACATTTTTGTTGTTTTAAATACGATGTCATATTGTTATAGTCAACAGGAAGAGTGTGGAAAAGTATGTGTACTTCATCTTCGAGGAAGCAGATGTCCTCTCTTTGGAATTTTGAAACATTAGACTGTATCATAGAGTCATACAGAGACTTTGTCTCAGCACAATGTAAAAATGCTGAAATCAATGCCCAAAAAGTAAAATATCTCTAAAGGGCTAATTAAGTTAAACCAACAACATGAAGGCAAACCCTGAGACAGTGTAACTAGGTCCTCTTCAGGCAAGATTGGAACACAGGCTGAACAGGATGGTCATGTGAAGATACAGGAAAAAGATGACTGTCTCATAGTCAGAAAGGTCTCCTTCTCAACAGGACCCAACCTGTTCACACCCTTATCTTAGATTTCTTGCCTCTAGAAACAGAATGTTATTCTTTAGACCACCTAATCTGTAGTACTTTCTTAAAGCTGCCCCAGTAAAAAGAGACAGAACCACAGAATTACAGCAAGATATTGGTTTTGTTTAATGTTAGGGGTAAATAAAGTTCTCCATGATAAAAGTTTGGTCACTCATTTTTCTTTCTTTTCCTTTTCACTTAGACTAAAAATTCACAATTGCAGCAGCCAGCATATGTTCCCAAAAAGAATTACTTTTCTCTAGGGGAGATACTCTTAAAAAGCATTTAAAAGTAAAAAATCTGGAAATTCATCTGTTCCCCAATCTGTTCCATAGCATACTAACTAGAATCCCTGACTGCATGAGGGAAATACCTGTCTGATACAAAGATGCATGGCTCCAGAAAAAAAAAATGTCTCTGCGGTGATGTGTATATAGCATAAGACTGAACATCAGATAATAGAGACAGAAGAGTGGAGGAGACAAGGAAGAAGAGAATGTAAGAAAGGGCAAAGAAAAATAGAGAGAGCTTAAGGCGGAAAGATGCAGTGTGGGAAAACAAGGAAGAAAGGGCAAAAGTATTTTTCTTATTATTAAATATTACTGACAGAATTCCATAGAGTAATGTTTAACAATAATGTTGAACGGGAGGGGGGGAAGGCCAATGATGAGAAAAATAAAAAATTGCTCTGAATGTTTATACAATAACACTGTCTGCTCGGCTCCTGTGCAGAGGTGTCCATGACAATCATGTGGAGTAAACTAAAACAGAGGAGAAGCCATTTCAAGCCAGATGACCTTCCGAATCCTGCGATGCATAATGCATTAGACAGTGATTTTTCCACTCAGTGCTTGGCATCAGCGATGTGGCAATCTGTCTAAGAATCTGTGTGCATTGTTCGTTGTTTAAATGTTATTACTATGGGTAACAACTTACAGAGTCCCCTAATTCAGAGTTGCCTCAGGGGCCCAGGAACTACTTTGTTTGCTCAGGTTCCTCAAGGGCAGGTACCGAGAGAGTGATTGTATCTAGAAGGAACAGGATCAAGGGCAATGAACTCTGAACCTAATTAAGAGAGAATCTGTTAATATTGGAGACCTTATCCACTCTCTGGGTGCTACTGTAGTCAGTCCTGGAAGACTGAATAAACTCAAGACCCACATTAAACCATATATAGATGCCAGATATGTCTTGGGAAATTAGTAGAGGAGGGGGAATGTGCAGCCTCGAGGTTAATTCTAGACAGCTGGAAACCTGAATGACTGTTTCCTCTCCAGAAAACTCCAGCCATTCAGAGTTTTGTATCAGTCGGTAGAAACTTACGTTCTCTCTTGATCTTATCTTACCTTCAGAAGTGACGTAAGATGAAAATGGGGAAGGGAGGCTGAAGACAGGTGCCCCTCCCCTGGCCTTCCTCCGGTCTCTATTTCCTCTTCCGAGGGGCAGTTCCATCAGCCAAGTCTTCAGGCTTCGAGGCTATGGTCTTTGTTTCAACTTTATCACTATTCATTCGTGATAACCTGAGAAAAGCAACTAAAATGCTTCTCTGTTTTGTTATTGTATATTTGTACAATGCCAGATATTTCTTCAAAATACTTCAACTGAGTAAACACAGAAGTAAATTTGATAATTCAGCTTTCTACTGACAAGTTAAATATTAAATATGTTTGCAAAATGTGAAACAACTTTTGTTTGGGGAATCAATAGCTATTTTATAAATGTACTATTTATATTGTATGTTTATTATTGTTATTTAAACTTAACTAGTGGATGTTTTTTAATTTCCTTTTATAGCTTTTTGTTTTGTTTTGTTTTGTTTTGTTTTTACGAGACAGGGTTTCTCTGTATTGTTTCGGAGGCTATCGGTCCAGCCCGGCCTCGAACTCACAGAGATCCGCCTGCCTCTGCCTCCCGAGTGCTGGGATTAAAGGTCCTTTTATAGCTTTTAACACTGCAAATACATATGGATTTGTAAATGTAACCTACATTAATAAAAAATTCCAGTTTTTTTTCTTTTTCAAGAGGGGGTTTCTCTGTGCAGCCCTTGTCTTGAAACTTGCTCGGTGGATCAGTTTGGTCTCTGACACAAGAGCTCTACCTGTCTCTGCCCCAAAGTGCTGGAATTAAAGTCTGGAATTAAAGAAAAAGTTTGAGAGACACTAATTCACAGATATCATTCAGGCCCCTATCCCTCCAGTGAACATGCTGAACCAAAACAACAACAACAACAACAACAAAAAAACCTTTTTCTTTCCAGTGCTGAGAATGAAGCCCAGGTCTTCACAAAGGGGCTCTAGCACAGAGCTACATCTTAAACCCACATAGTATTTTAAAAATTAATTTGATAAGCTAGCATACAAAGTGATAGGTTTCACTGTGGTGTACATGCTTGCACACATATACACACACACACACACACACAAGCACACAACTTTAAAACTAGGTTCCTCACTGGAGAGAAAACATGTATAATATATATAATATTTGTCTTTTTTAGTCTAGCTTATTTTGTTGGATATACATTTTCCTACAAATGTCATGATTTCATTTTTCTTTATAGCTGAACAAAAGCCCATTGTATTTATGTACCTATATACATATTGTTTTTATTCATCCATCTAGGCTGGTTGTATTTTTAGCTATTGTGAGAAGTACAGAAATGAATATGAATGTGAAGGCCTCTCTGTGGAATATCAGCTTAGGGTCTTTTCAGATATGTATGCATGTGTACCTGTTTCGACTGATCTAGGTTGTCAAATTGATTGTATCAACTAAGATGCAAGCTGCTGGGCACTCCGGTGAAGAATTTTCTTGATCAGGTTATTTGAAGCAAGAAGACTCAACCTACATATGGGAGGCACCTTCTGGTGGCAGCCCAGATAAAAAGACATGAAAGAAGTAAACTTACTCTTTATCTGCCTGTCCCCACTCTTACTGGTAAATTTATGTCTCCTCCTGTTGAAGCATTCCTTCACTGATAGTAGAACCTTCCAGCATAGGTGAAGACCAACAGCTCTCCAGGAATCCTCCAGACCTTCAGTGCCATCCAGTCTGATGAAATAAACAACTACTAGATTCTTGGTCTCTCCAGTATGAGACAGCTATTGTTGGGCTGCACAGACCACATCCTGGAAGCCAATATAATTATTTCCCTACACACGCACACACACCAGTTTTGGTTTTCTAGAAATCCCCACCTCATACATTGACAGGACTTTTTTCCCATTCCTTGGACTATCTATCTCTCTTTTTTTTTTGATGATGATGATTAACAAAACCGGTTTATTGAGACTAATGTCCATGAGTGTATAAATTCACTGTTTTAAAGGCTGGTACAATGCTTGCAAGAAAATCAGTTTCCTACAGTACTTAACATTTCTCTACCAAATGAGCCACAGACATGTCTAGTAAGGTGAGTGGGACAACTGTAGAAGGTCCTCAGTTGTAAGGGACAGACACTAAATGCTAAGCAGTACACTGTCTTCAAAAGTTGCACACCATTTTCGCTTGGTAATTTGGCTTTCTATGTAGGTAAGCATTGACACAGGCTTGGAAGTGGGACCAGTACTGTTCCTAAAGAGACATAGCAGATGTCTCATTTCATATGGTACATGCCCAACTGTGTCACATTTTTAACAGAACACATTCAGGAAGTAAAACTACCTATTCATTGGAACACCATTTACAAAGACTGCATTAGGTAAGCAAGTTTAGTGAATCTGGATTTACAGCTCTTTGGGAATTGTCTCACTCATTTTTTATGTCTTATACAAATTCAGTTTTCAGGTCAGTCATGAATTGTTTTCATGGACTATCTCTTAGTACTCACGATTCTTTCTTTGCTATGTAAACCTTTGATGACTGGTTGTCAACATGTAATCAGAACTTTAGGTGAGTACAATTTTGTCATGCAATCAATTAATCATTTCTAGGATTATTTCCTATGTCATTGCAATCCTTTCCAGGAATTTTTTTCTCTGTGCCTGTATATTGAATCTTTTACCTATGTTTTCCTCTATCAGTTTCAACATTTCCAATTTTTTGTCTTGTTTTGTTTTTTCGAGACAGGGTTTCTCTGTATTGTTTTGGAGACTGTCCTGGAACTTGCTCCGTAGACCAGGCTGGCCTCAAACTCACAGAGTTTCACCTGCCTCTGCCTCCTGAGTGCTGGCATTAAAGGCATGCGCCACCAATGCCCAGCACAATATTTCGAGTTTTACATTAAGGTCTTTGTTCCATTTTGAATTAATTTTTGTGCAGGGTGAAAAGTACGAATATAGTTTTAGCCTTTGACATGGAGAGATCTAGTTTTCTCAGCACCATTTGAAAAAGAGACAGCCTGTTCTTCAATGTATGTTTATACCTTTATTTTTAAAAGTTAAGTGGATGTAGCTATGTGCTTTTATTTCTGGTTTCTTTATTCCATTCCTTTGCTCTACATGGTAGGTTATATGCCAGGACCATTCTGAATTGTTACTATGGATATGCAATACAACTTGGGACCACATATCATACCTCTAGCATTTCACTTTTTGCTAAAGATTGCCTTCATCATTCAGGGTCTTTTGTGCCTCCACATCAACTGTAGGATTGGTTTTTCTCATACTGTAAAGAATGTGATAAAGATTTTGATAAAACTTGCATTGACTCGTAGATAACACTTAGTGACATCATTTTCACAATATTGTCTGCCATAAGCATGGAAGTTCTTTTCATCTTCTAGTTTCTTCTTCAATTTTTTTCTTTGGTGTCTTTCTGGTTTCTTTTTCTTTCTTTCTTTCTTTTTGTAAACTCAAGTTGGTATGCAGAAAAGCCTCTGACTTTTGTGTGTTTATTTTTCAGCCTGCTGCTTTGCTGGAAATGATTATTACTTCTAAAGAGTTTTCTGGTGGGCTTGCAGACTCTTGAGCAGAAGGCTGAATGGAATAACAACCTCTGGAGTCTGTCATGTCCTGAAACGACAGTCCCTGCCACGAGAACATTGTCAGGTGGCCCTCCCATCTTCTACAGTTCATACCCATTTTCAAGCCCAAGTGTCTTAAATTTTTTCATAACTATTGAGATTTTGCCTCAGTTAGCTAGGTTTAGTTTCTGGACACATTGTTAATATTCTTTTTCCTTTAAGTCTGCGTCTGAAAGATTTTGATTTATAATTTAGGTTTTACTGTTAATTCCTATGCACACATTGGTAATGCCAAGGAACTCTTTAAGAAGTGGAAAGTATAATTAGAAAGCATTTTTCTGTCTCTAGTCTCCTTTAAGGAAGTATAAAATTATGAGCCCCTAAAGTCCTGATTACATGTTGACAACTAGTCATCAAAGGTCTGCTTAGCACTATACCCAGAGTCATGGTGTCTATGGCATTTTATCTTCAAAGGATAGTGTACATATCAGTAGAATAATTTACATAACAATTATATGTATTGCTGGAAATAGTTTTAGCCACATTCTAGATGTTAAATCTCTTCCATCATTTCCTTGAAGCGAGGCATATTAAAGGATCTTAGCTGTAAATTTCACACCACTCATGGTTCCCTGAGAAAACATGGATATGCAGTGTCTGTACAGAAAGAATTTGAAAGCACGAAATGTGTTGGGCAATTTTCTATGCATCCTGACTTACCCTACAATACACAATTCATCTTGTAAATTTATTTTACTTCCTTTCACTATAAATTTTCTATTTGTCATTTTGATGCTGTTATCTAGTTTCACCTTATCTGTTTTTAAAGGAATATGTTTCTTTGGAACTTTTATTTACTACCTTTGGTAAGTGTAATTCTCAAGGCATAGTTTTTGATGTGTGTGAACTCTTAATTGAAACATTAAAAATATTTACACTTTATAAGGAGACAATTCTGTTCCACATAACATTTGCAAAACTGTGGATGAAGGAGCTACACTCATTTGGGGGCATAGCATATTTTAGAAAGTATTTACATTTGGAAAACCTGATCAAAACCAAATGTTTGACAGGTATGTTTGGAGTGCTTAGCCTAAAGAAGTTTGTGTTAGCAAACATGATTATGACTATTTTCAAATATGTAATGAAGTAGCTATTGGATTCATTAAATTATCATAGATTTGAGAGAGGTACAGGGATAGTTTGTTTTCCTAAAAAATTCTACACTAGGGGGATATAGTACAAACTAGACATGCCATAGACATGCCAGGTTCCTGCTAATCTGGAGATGCCTTGACTCTGTAATTCTTCCACCTTGTAATTTAGATAACTTCTCACTTGAATCTGAAACACTGTTGATGGGTGTAACTTTGTATCTGCATCATATAAAGTTCATTGTGGAAGGGAAAGGCAGGGCAGCTGGTATGAATCTGTTTGGTTACTGATCTATATCCGAGATAGACACCATGACCCAAGCAACTTATAAAATAAAGCATTTAATTGGGCTTACTGTTCCAGGGGCTTTGAGACTCTGACAGATGGCAGGAGAAAGTAGCAGCTGGAGTTCACATCTTCATCTGATCTGAAAGCAGGAGGCAGTGAGAACTAGCTCAAATAATGGTACTACTCCAAAATATCAAATCTCCAAGTGACACACCTCCTCCAGCAAAGCAAGTCATGCCTTTGGGTATATGCCTAAGAGTGGAATTGCTGGATCTTGAGGTACTTTCCTGAGAAACTGCCATATTGATTTCCAAACTGGCTGTACAAGTTTGCATTCCCACTAGCAATAGAGGAGTGCTCCCCTTCCTCCACATCCTCTCCAAAATAAACTGTCATCAGTGTTTTAGATTTTAATCATTCTACATGTGTAAGATGGTGTCTCAGAGTTGTTTTGATTTGCATTTCCCTGATGGCTAAGGATGTTGAATAATTTCTTCAGTGCCTTTCAGCATTTGAGATCCCTCTATTGAGAATTCTTTATTTAGATCTGCACTCCATTGGTGACTAGCTTCTCGAGTTCTTTGTATATTTTAGAAACTAGCCCTCTGTCAGATGTGGCTTGTGAAGATCTTTTCTCATTTTGTGGGCTGCTGCTTTGTCTTGCTGACTGTGTCCTTTGTCTTACAGAAGCTTCTCAGTTTCAGGAGGTCCCATTTGTTAATTGTAGATCTCAGTGTCTGTGCTACTGGTGTTATGTTCAGGAAGTGGTGTAAATGAATTCAAGGATACTTCCCACTTTCTCTTCTAAGTGGTTCAGTTTGGCTGAATTTATGTTGAGATCTTTGATCCATTTGGATTTTAGTTTCCTGCATGGTGATAGATATGGATCTATCTGCAATCTTCTATGTGCAGCCTCCAATTATGCCAGCACCATTTGTTGAAGATGCTTTCTCTTTTCCATTGTATATTTTTAGCTTCTTTGTCAAAAATCAGGTGTTCATAAGTGTGTGTATTAATATCAGGGTCTTCAGTTCTATTTCATTGGTCTGCTTTTGTGCCAATAGCAAGCTGTTTTCATTACTATAACTCTATAATAGAGCTTGAAGTCAAAGATGGTGATGTCTCCAGAGTTCCTTTATTGTAAAGTGTTGTTTTGGCTATGCTGGGTTTTTTTGTTTTTCCATATAAAGTTGAGTATTGCTCTTCCAAGGTCTGTAAAGAATTGTGCTGAGATTTTGATGGGGATTGCATTGAATCTGTACATTGCTTTGGGTAAGACTGCTATTTTTACTATGTTATTGCTACCTATTCAAGAGCAAGGGAGATCTTTCCATTTTCTGATATCTTCTTTAATTTCTTTCTTTAAAGACTTAAAGTTCTTGTCATACAGGTCTTTCACTTGTTTGCACATTCATACCACAAGAATATCTGTTGAACTATGTTCATAGCAACATTATTAGTAATAGCCAGAACCCGGAAGCAACCTAGATGCCCCTCAACTGAACAATGGAGTACTATTCAGCAGAGAAAAAAAAACGACATCTTGATTCACATGCAAATGGATGGAACTAGAAGAAACCATCCCGAGTGAGGTAACTCAGGCACAGAAAGAAAAACATGGTACTCACTCATAAATGGATAGTAGACATAGAGCAACAGATAACCAGCCTACAATCCACCAGAGAAGCCAGGAAACAAGAAGGACTCTAAGAGAGACATATTTGGACCCCAAAGAAGGGGAAAGGGACAAGATCTCCTGAGTAAATCTGGAGCACAGGGGGGAGGAGGAAAAAGGTAGGGAAAAGTGGAGGAGAGAAGGGGAAGGGGGAGGAGAACATGAGGGATCAGGAAGGTCGAGTTGGAGGAAGAACAGATTAGGAGAGCAAGGAAAGAGATAACTTAATAGAGGGAGCCATTATGGGTTTAACGAGAAATCTGGCACTAGGGAATTGTACAGAGATCTGCAAGGATGAACCAAACTCAGAATCTAAGCAATAGTGGAGTGGCTACCTTAAATGCCCTTCCCCTATAATGGGATTGAAGACTACCTTAAATGCCATCCTAGAGCCTTCATCCAGTAGCTGACTGAAGCTGAAGCAGAGACATACAGATAAGCACTGAGCCGAATTCCTGGAATCGTTTGTAGAGAGGGAGGAGTGATGAGCACAGCGGTCAAGACCCTGTTGGGGAATCCCACTGAAACAGGTGACTTGAGCAAGTGGGAGTTCATGAACCCCAGTCTGATAACTGTGGAATCAGCATAAAACTGTATCAGGCTCCCTGAATGTGGGTGTCAGTTGTGAGGCTTGGGTAGTCTATGGGGCCTCTGGTAGTGGATCAGTATTTATCCCTAATGTACAAATGGACTTTGGGAGCCCATTCCACATAGTTTTACATATCTTTCTGTAACAATAAAGGAAATAATAGGCAAACTCATGAAGGGAAATGGGTTGAAATTAAGTATTTAGCCATTGCTAATTGTCAAAGGGAGCTTGTAGGCTTTGTTTGTTTGTTTGTTTGTTTGTTTTTGTTTTTGTTTTTCGAGACAGGGTTTCTCTGTATTGTTTTGGAGCCTGTCCTGGAACTGACTCGGTAGACCAGGCTGGTCTCGAACTCACAGTGATCCGCCTGTCTCTGCCTCCCGAGTGCTGGGATTAAAGGCGTGCGCTACCAACGCCTGGCTTGTAGGCTTATTTTTAAAGGATATAGCTAATGCTTGTCATGTAGGAATTAGATTGATTAATCAATGACCTACTTTTAGAACAACGTTGTTAAAGATGAACAAGTTGCTAAGCAAAGTAGAATGAAATGTGTCCATGGAACCAGTCAAATTATCAATGTTTCATTTGACAATTCTCAAGGCAAGAGAATGCCCACAATAAAAGACACAAATAACATCTTAGAGATGGTTATTATTTACAGTTGGAAAAAAATCAACACTAAATGGTGTACTTTCAGACCTGTGCAGTAGTGGAGAATATGACAGGGATTTGAAAACCTGGCCAAAATAATTCTCCTTGAAGTCTACAAGGAGAAAAATAGATCTTCAACATTGTTCTCTCCTGGATTTAGCACTCTGAGGAGTCTGGAATAACGCATGCAACTCAGGGG
Source organism: Mesocricetus auratus (assembly GCF_017639785.1). Lineage (NCBI taxonomy): Eukaryota > Metazoa > Chordata > Mammalia > Rodentia > Cricetidae > Mesocricetus > Mesocricetus auratus. Next base: position 48,716,629 of record NW_024429184.1, on the reverse strand, counting down.
AAAAGTAGGCAGCCACTTCTGATATATAATTTGAGAGAAGCAAGCCCTCTCTACTACCCCAAAATATCTCTACAGTCAGTCTCAGATTTTGCACCCCATAATTATATTCTTTCTTCCCCTAAGGAGCTTTTGTGTTCGGTTGCCTTCTGGGACTGGAAAACACACTTGGGGGAAGCAAATGCATCAATTAACACTTTAAGGAGAATTCATTACTAAATAACGAAGCGAGAGAACTGAAGCCACAGAGAAGATCACACTAGGAAAGAAATTATACCTGAGACAAATTTCAAATATTTCTAAGGCATCCCTAGGGCTTTGCAAGTGACTGTGTATTATACTGCCAATAATAACAAATGCTTCTAATTTAATACATCCCATGGTGCAGTATGCCAACATGCTTACTTGGATAGTAGGTTTGAAATTAATAGTGGAGTGAGTGTCAGATACTTCAAAAAGCCTTTCTTCAGTCCTCTAGACTTGGATGTAAATTGTCAGTCTGAGCTACTTAGCAAGATCTTGTAGAAACAAACAAAAACCGGGCCTTTAGTCACAGCTCTCCTGAGGGGCTGAAGAAGGCAGATCTCTCTGAGTTGGAGACCAACTTGGTTACATTGTGTGACTGTCTCCAGAACAAAAACAAACAAACAAACAAACAAACAAAAACAGGAAAAGAGGAAAGAAAAGTATCACTGTTGGTGTAGAATTGTAAACCCAAGATGAGCAGCCAGGTACCAAGTTCAAAGCTACAGTCAACTTATCGAGAGCCAATCTCAAGATAAAATGCTCACAAGTAAAAAAGGAAAGAAAAGAAAAAGACAAAAAGCACGGGGATATAGCTCAGAGGTAAATTATATTTTAAAAAAAGATTTTGTTTGTGTGTTTTGTCTTCTGGATGTAACGTACAGACTCCACTGTAGCAGAGCAGAACTGAAGCATGCCTACAGTTTGAAGCTTACATGTGATGCTCAGGTAGAAAAAATTATACAAAATGTTGGATGCAACCAGGAGTGGTCAAATCCTGGATTGCCTTTGAAGCTACAGAGTGTTGGCTTAACTGGTATGGGTGTGGGTATAGTAGAGAGGTAAGTCAGCTAGCATTCCAATTTTCGTTTTCCCTCCCACCTTGTTAGGATTCACTTTCAAATGGGGCCAGCCTTTCTTTCCTTCTCTCTTTCTTTCTTTCTCTCTCTCTTTCTTTCTTTCTTTCTTTTTCTTTCTCTCTCTGTCTCTCTCTGTCTCCCCCCCTTCTCTCTTTGGTTTTTCAAGACAGGGTTTCTCTGTGGCTTTGGAGGCTGTCCTGGAACTAGCTCTTGTAGACCAGACTGACCTTAAACTCACAGAGATCTGCCTGCCTCTGATGATAATGTCCAGGCTAATACGAAGACCATCATATGTGTTGGAAAGAGCTGGGCCAAATCTGTACTTACTCATACAATTTTCTGAGAATGGAAAGGAGATAGAGAGAGGAAGAGTGACTGACTCAGTGGAGAGCAGTTTGTTAATTAGTAAACAATCTCTGTCTACACATTGGGCCTTGTGGCTGTTATTCAAAGGGCAAAGTACATGAACTATTTCACCTGTTTCCTAAAACAGTGCCCACTGACACTCCCCTGGGACGTGTGTTTTACCAGCTGTGAGAATTGGGGAGTTCATTTATTGAGAAGCATTAGATAAGAGTTGGAGTTAGGGGCCTCGGAGAAACATATCAGAGGCGGTCGAGAAGAGAGAAGCATTTATGGCTGAGGGCTTGCAAAGCAGAAGCAACAGTGAGGACAGCTACACAAATCATTCTTCTTAGAAAACTTGCCTTATTGGAACTGAGAAGAGAACCAAGTATGAAGTGGTGAAGATCAATGCCATTTGTTCTTTAGAAGTGTTTAACATGCAGGCATTCTAGACAAGGCTAATCAGAGCACCATGCTGGGATTGTATGCCCTTGACCCATGCCACTGGACTCATGGTCTTCGTTTATTTGGGTAAGTATTTACTAAGAACATAACAAGAGTCAGACATTGGTCAAGGTACTAAGAACACAGCAATGGGGCAGGAGGGAGAAGCAGATCACTCTCTGCTATAGATAAACTTGGGTTTCACTGATGAACAAACAGACAAGCAAATAAATAGGATTTTCAGATGAGAAGGGCAATGAAGAAATTAAGCCAGAATGGTAAGATTAAAGACTGACAATGACATTCAGAAAGAAAATCCTCTCCAAGGCGCCAAAGCTTTTCCAGTGATTCCCCCATCCCTAGGGCCCTTAATGGATTTGTGGACCAGACAAAGTCTGCAACTGCAGTCATCCTATGAGACAACATCCCTGAAGTTCTCTGATGGGTCCTGGAACTTTTTCTGGCCACTAAATGTTTGCTATATCCATAAATACTAATGTTGTCTAGTAGCCTGGAGCTGTTCCAGTAGCTTGAGCCTCTCTCAGCAGACACGCCTTGACTGAAATAACCTATCCCTCCAAGCATGTCCTGATTTATGGTCAGCTTGTTTATTTTTCCTGATTGCTTTAATGCCATTGATATCAGATTGCACTCAACCTTGAATCTTACCTCTTCTGTACTACCATATCTGGAACAATCTGCTTGCTTGCTTGCAGAGACAAGTCAAAACTACTTGATTTGACCCAGGACTTTACCCTTTCTAACTGTGTGACTTGGATGGAACCTGCTGGCAACATGCTTCACAAAAAAGTGATTCTAGCAGAACTTGATTTTCCCTTCCCTGTGTCAACACCAGGAATTTTGCCAGCATGTCTATTCTCATAAACGCTCAACTGTTTTTTTTTGTTTGCTTGTTTTTGTTTTTTGTATCTTACCTCTCCAGTGTCGAGAATCAAATCTATGGCTTCACACATGCTCAACCACTGAGTTATGCTCTAGCTCCATGGTGTCTTGTAAATCTATATTAGATTAGAAAGGTTTGCCAACTGAAGGTAAGCGATTGTATTTTAAACATTGGTTGCAAAAGATCTTAAAGGAGATAACTAAATTCTAGGTCTGGTTGTTTGCTAAGAAAACTTCACCAGTTGTTTCTAAAACTGTCAGAGGTGTCTAGGTAGGTGGTCAGAGGTAGGGCAAACACAGGTGGGGATACCTACCTGGCCAAGACCTGTGGTTGGAGGCCAGTTTTGTGATCACACTGGCAAACAATTTGAAGGGCTGTGTCAAGCAATTTTCATCATATGGCAACATACCTACAAAAAGAACTTAATAGAGACAAGGTTTATTTTCCTGACAGGATCAGAGGTTTCAGTCTGCCTTTGCTGCTTCCACTGTTTCTGGGCCTGTGGTGAAGCCGCAAATCATGGGCAAACTGCTCACCTCATACTGGGCCAAGAATGAGGCAGACATTAGGAGGTGTCAGGGACAAGTTACATTTTTTTTTCCATTTTTCGAGACAGGGTTTCTCTGTGGCTTTGGAGGCTGTCCTGGAACTAGCTCTTATAGACCAGGCTGGTCTCGAACTCACAGAGATCCGCCTGCCTCTGCCTCCCGAGTGCTGGGATTAAAGGCTTGCGCCACCAACACCCGGCTGACAAGTTACATTTTTCTAAGGCACTGACCTACTTTTCCACCTAGGCACACTTCTCTACTGCTCCATAATGTCATATTCTGACATCTTCAAGGAACATGTCCATTGATTAGGGTGGAGCCCTCATAACCCAATCTCCACTTGGGGATTGGATCATCTAGCTGGAAATGAAATCTTTTCACAGAGTTAAAATGTAAATTTTAATTAAAATATTTTTATTATTTATAATTTCATACATATATGATTTATCTTGATCATAATCACACTCAACTACTCCCTTCTGCTGCTCTAGGGTATTTGCCTCAATACATGCCTTTTTCCTCTTCATGTCCTCCTCTTTTCATTTCTTTCTTAACCAACTGAGTTCAATTAGAGCTGCCTGAAAACACAGACACATAGGCACCCCACCAGTGGCCACACCCTCAAAGAAAAATGACCCCCCTTATCCTAGCACCCATCGACCGCCAACAGCTCATCAGTGAGGGGTGGAGCCTCGGAAACCTCTTCTTCATCCATGCTGGAATTATCAACTAGTTTGACCTTGTGCAGATAACTGCAGATTCTGTAAGTTCATGAGTGTAACTAAAAGATGTCTGGAAGACAGTAAAGTGTTAACATTTTATTATTTTTAATATAGTATTTTTCTAATTTTCTGACAGTTTTATGCCGATGTATAATGCATTTTGACCTTAACTGTCATCTCTAACTTCCCAGAACCTCCTAAATATATATCCTCTGTCTTCTTTAAAAACTTATAAAATTCTAACTCACCAAGTATACTTAATACTGCCTATATCTGCAGGGGTGTGGGTCCATCCACTGGGGTAAGGGTTACTAAGCAGTGGCCACACCTTCAAATAAAAGTGACTCTCCCTTCCCCATCAATTCCTAGTAGCTCCTGAGCCAGGGGTGGAACCTCTAGAAACGCTCCACCATCAGTACTGGAATTTAGGTTGGCTCGCTCTTATGCAGCTTTGTGCTAATAACCACAGCTGTTGTGAGGTCATGAGTGCAGTAGCCACGTCATATCCGGGAGTCTGCATCCCAATGCAGTCTGTCCACTCCTTTGCCCTTACAGTCTTTCTACCTACTCTTCCATGATGTTCCCTGAACACTGAGGGTGGTGACTCAACCTTTAACACACGAACCTTTGGGGAGGATGCCATTATGAAGACACTGTATGTCAATGTATGTTCCAAATCATTAGTTTGAGAATCTCCAAAATGGACTTTAATAAGTAAGGTGAAAAAGAGAATTTACTTAAAGGATAAGTGAGAATCTTATTTTATCCAACTACAAATAGTATGATAGAGCTCCATAAATGTTGAAAATCTGCAGAAAATTGACTCTCTCTCTCTTTCTCCTTCAGACAGTACCATTTCCCTTTTCTGCACCTCTCTGCATACTAATTTCTTTATGGAGCTGGGCTTCTTCAAAAGGTCCTTGGTTTCTGTTCTTGAATGACTTCCAGGTAACCTGAGAATTTGGAGTTGCTATGATGCTATTTGACACAAGCCTAGCCAGATACTGCCACTTCCACACTCTCGACTGATCAGTGAAGAAAACTTCAGGTTTCTTAGTTAAAATTCTTATGAAAGATAATCTGATTGACCCAGTGAACTTTGAGTTTGTATCCCACGGTTTCTATGTGGCAAGCCTTTGGGGCTGGCGAGTATATGACCCTGTGGTGTAAATGGTAACCATGGGTATGTTAAGAGAGGAGTTTTACTTAGACAGTGGGCAGGGTTAGAAGAAAGGCAATGATTACTATAGAGGGAAATTACAGAGGCTTGGCGGAGCTATGAAACTCAGTGATCATCCACAGCTACCAAAGAGGACACTCTTTGGGAGAGCGGGGCAACAGCTTCATCTTGTGCAGGTCTTGGTAGGTAGTTGCCTAAGATGGAAGTTCCTTTTATAAATGTGAGGATTGTCATCACAAGAGCAGCATATAGTTCAAAATGTGTTCATTTTTCCAAAGGGAAATTGTAGCTGTTTGTTTTTTACTCTTTATTCTTTACTCTTTGGGAGGCCTGGCACCCAGCTTCCAAATAAATACATGGAAACATATTCTTTCTTATGAATGTCCAGCCTTAGCTTGGCTTGTTTCTGGCCAGCTTTGCTTAAATTATCCCAACAACCTTTCGTCCCTGGGTTTTTATCTCTCTTTATTCTGTATACCTTTCTTTACTTCTTACTCTGTGGCTAGCTGGATAGCTGGATAGCTGGATAGCTGGATAGCTGGCCCTTGATGTCCCCCTCTCCTCCTCTTCCCACTCCTCCATCTTTTCTTGTCAGATTTCTCCCCTATTTATTCTCTCTGCCTGCCAGCCCCACCTATCCTTTCTCCTGCCTAGCTATCTGCCATTCAGCTATTTATTAGACCAATCAGGTGTTTTAGACAGGCAAAGCAACACAGCTTCACAGAGCTAAACAAACACAACATAAAAGAATGCAACACATCTTTGCATCATTAAACATATATTCTAGAGCATAAACAAATGTGAGACATCTTTTTTTTTTTTTTTTGGTTTTTTGAGACAGGGTTTCTCTGTATTGTTTTTTTGGACCATGTCCTGGAACTCGCTCTGTAGACCAGGCTGGTCTCGAACTCACAGAGATCCGCCTGTCTCTGCCTCTCGAGTGCTGGGATTATAGGCGTGTGCCACCACTGCCTGGCAAATGTAAGGCATCTTAAAACAATATTTCCCAAGAGGAAATATGATTGTATATATGCAAAAAGACAAACATTTTGAAAAATGTTAGTGCACCAGGATCAGCACAGCAAAATAGGAAGCAATAGTAAAGAAGAACATGCATCAAAAATAGTTTATAATAAGCTAGAGTGGCAGCCCTTCTTACATTTGTACACACTGATTCTTCTCTCCAGCATGCCCCCTTTTTGTAAATCATTCTATCTTTTACACAACTGTATTTGCTCTTAAAAAACCTAGATTAACAATCATGTCTAGAAAGCCTTTTCAGACAGAGTCTATTTTGATAGCCATATATAATCATCCTTCTTTTTGGCCATGGATAATTGAAATACAAAGTCCATATGGCAAGAATCATGTTTAGTTCTTCTTTGAACTTTCATCCACATCTATTACAAAATTTACATGGATTTTAAATTAATATTAATGATCAAAATCAAATAACCAAGTACATTGGCTAACAGTCTCACTATATGCAGGAAGTAAGGCAAAAAAATCTATGGATCAGGCACAAGATCAATGGTTCACATTACTTTTAAGACATCCACAATGTGATCACTTGTATTATCTCCAGGATCATTTCTCTCAATTAACAGATATATCTTTAAGATTCCTTATATCTACATCACCATAATCAGTGCTTTTATGCAGCTGCATCAAAATAATAAAACATGAAAAGCAACTCTCACTTTTTCTTTGCCACACATTAATTATAAATGTAATGCAATAAAGTCAAAAGTGGGCTGGAGTAATGGCTCAGTCCACCAAATGCTTATAAGAAGTTCAGATCCCTGGCACTCACTCAAAAAAGCCAGTAGTGTACTCATATGTGCCTGCATTCCTAGCACTGGTAAGGTGGAGACAGGAGGACCTCTGGGGCTTTGCTAGATGACTACCCTAGCCAAGAGCTCTACGTTCAGTGAGAAACACTATCTCAATAAACAAAAAACAGGGTAGAGAGCAATAGAGAAAAATGCCAAATGTTGACCTCTGGCCTCCATGCACACAGATATATTGGCCCACATTAATGATCTACCACATTAATGACCTACCACCCTTCTAAATATACATATTATAATTGATAAAAATATTTTTAGAAGAGTAGCATGTTTTAAAGAATCTCCAAATAGGGAGAATTGTAAAACACATATTAAGCAATCAGTCACCAAAGATAATCCGGGCAAGGCAACTTATTTAAGAAATTAAGTTTTTATAAGTAAATCAAAATAGTAAATTATAACCCCAGAACTTGGGAGGCAGAGGCAGGAGGATTTCTGTCAGTTTGAGGTCAGATTAGTCAACAGAGTGAGTTCCAGGACATCCAAGGCTACACTGAGAAACCCTGTCTGGGAAAAACAGTAAATTAAGTGATAAAGAATTTGGTGGTTTTGCAGAATTTAGATTTTAGTAATCTATTTAAAAATATGTATTAAATCCACCCAAAATGCCAGGCAAGAGCAAATAAGATAAACTCATCCTCTGCCTCCACATAGTGTCTAGAAATTCACAAAGTATTAGGAGTCATACAGGCCTTTTGGGTGAGGCAGGACACTTCTGGATCCAGTTGTGGTTAATTCAAGAATCTGGGGGTGTCAGACACAGAAACCAAGGATTGACATGAGATAGTGGTTCCAACGAAGATTAAAGACGTGAACACTCTAGGAGTAAGCAAGACAGAAGTAAGGTTTATTCATGAGAATTAAAGAAAAGTAAGAATTGAGAAAAACTGAAACTCCTGAGAGTAGAAGGGGTGCTCAAGAGAGGGAGAATTAAAAACAAGAAGTTTTGTTTTGCTTGTCTTACATTTTTATGGACTCTTACAGAAACTGGATAAAGGCTGAGTTTACTATGAGATGCTTGGTTCTCTGCATTAGGATGGGCTGAGTCAAAGGAGGGCACACACATTCTATGCCCTCTTGGCCCAACCAGGAAGACCATTGCCATTTGTTCATACACTATCCAATCAGTTAGGAGTGGTCAACACTTCCCTCTATCTCTTGACATTTTCTTTTTAGCAGCTGTGATGGCTACTCTTGGTCGTCGCTTTGACTACATCAGGAATGAACTACAGTCCAGAAATGGAGGGCACACCTAATCTTTAATCCAGATCTTGAGTTGGGAGGACACACCACACCTTTTGCTGGAAGCCTATATAGGAACATGGAAGAAGAAGGAGGTTTTTGCTGTTTGCCTGCCTGCTTTCACCTTGCTAGCAAGTCCATTCCTTCACTGGCAGTAAAGACTACTTCTTTGGGATTCCAATGTCTACTGAAGACCAGCTGAGATATCCAGCCTTGTGGACTGACAGACTTTGGGATTCTTGAACTTTCCATCCATAACCAGCCATTGCTGGGTTAGTTGGACCACAGCCTCTTCTCAGTGATTCTAATAAATTCCCTTTCTATATCCAGAATAAGAGATTCATTCTATAAATTCTGCTACTCTAGAGAACCTTGACTATTCCTGACTAACACATCAACTGACCTTGACGATCGGCTGGCTGTTAGCTGTGTCTGGCACAGCCTGTATCCACTGTGCAGGTGCCTTGCTGATGGTTAATTAAACTAAGCTCTCTTTGTTCTCATACTTACATAACCAACTTGTACCTTGACCACAGCAGAGAGCTAACTCTATCATAGCCACCAGGCTGTAAATGCAGTCTTGTCTATAACCCCAGCACTTGGAAGACAGAAACAGGAGGCTGAGAATCTTTTTGTTGTTGTTTTTGAGACAGGGTTTTTCTGTTTAGCTTTGTAGACCAGGCTAGCCTCGAACTCACAGAGATATGCCTGCCCCTGCCTCCCAAGTGCTGGGATTAAAGGCGTGCTTCACCACTGACCAGCTGAAGGATGAGAATCTTAAGGACTGCTTCAGCTATGTAGTGAGTTCAAGGTCGGTCTAGGTTACATAAAATCCTGTCTCTGTGAAACCCCCAAAACCTAAAAAGAAACAGAAAGAGAAGAAGAGGAGAAACAAGGAAGGAGAGGAGGGAGAGACAGGAATAGGTGGAGGGTCAGTCTTCTTGACTTTGTCTAGAAGGATATTTCCAGACAGGAATGGCTTATGGGTTCATGAGCTAAGTGGGGAAGACATAGTTTGAGTGTGAGAGAGTATCATTCTTGGAGGGCAACAGAACAGAAAACGCAAGAAGTACAGATTTCATTCTGATTCTTCCTCACTGAAGATGGTGTGTTTTTTTCTTCTGCTACTGTGATTATATGAGTCAATTTCCTAATATCTCTGTGTGTGTGTGTGTGTTGCTCATTCTGATTCTCTGAAGAACCCTGACACAGTGAAGAAAAGATACAGTTTTGTAAGATACAGTTGCTTCAGTTTATGATCAACTCATTTATTTATTTATTTATTTATTTACTTATTTGAGACAGGGTCTCATTGTCTCACTCCCATGGAACTCATTATGTCAACCAAGCTGGTCTTAATGTCCCAGAGATCCACCTGCCTCTACTGCCCAAGTGCTGGGATTAAAGGTGTGTGGTGCCAGGCCTGCCTATTATCAACTCTTAAGTCTAATACCCTTGACAGCATTGTGTCTTACCTGACAATAAGCAGAAGAGAGTTGCTCAGAGGCAGGTATCTCAGCTAACTTCTCTGCCTTAGGAGGAGTCCCGAAGGAAGCAGCAGATGGTTTTAAGTGGCACTGCCAAGTACAGGCTTGAGGCTTTCACTAGCTGTAAAGCACAAAAACACTAGGAAAGGCTAGCAACGGTAGAAGCACTCAAGTGAATATCAGATGTGAAGCAGAGCTGTCCGTACTCACCAGCACACATGGAAGAGGAAACTTCGGGTATAGTGCACTGCTGACAGGTTGGTGCAGTTAGCATAGTGCTGGGCAACTTGGTGTTTGATCAGGAATGGAAGCTGTGGTGTTCACTATAGGATGTTTAGTACAACCCTCTAGATGGCAATCAAAACCACCTTCCTAAAAAATCATCACTCTCTCTCTCTCTCTCTCTCTCTCTCTCTCTCTCTCTCTCTCTCTTCAAAACTTCAAGGTGTCACTGAATTCTCTGCAATGCAAAGTTGTCCTAGGTTGAGAATCACTGGATTAGAGTACTTGTTCTCTCTCTATTGTTGGATACCAAGTTATGTCCCAAGACTTAATGGCTTAGAACTATAACAAAGCCATTCCATTAATTTCATTGTTCTGAGGGACAGGCATGTGAATGACTTAACTGGGTGGTTTTGGTTTCATATCTCTGTGAGGCTGTGGTCAAGATGATATCCTCTGAGGTACTGAAGGATCTGCTTCTTTATGTCACTCACGTGGCAGGAGGCCTAGGTCCTTCCTGGTCTCAGACAAGATGTGGGTTCCTTACAATGTGGGTCCCTTCTCAAGGATCCAAGTATGTCCTTGCCACTTGCTAATGATATGAGGGGACAGGGGTATGCCTTTTGTACCAGGCTTTTCTTTTAGGCCACTAACCAGCTCCCAAAACATAACATGGAGACTTATTAATTTCGAATGCTCAGCTTGGCTTCGGCTCGTTTTTGGCTAGGTCCTATAGCTGAAATTAACCTGTTCCTCTTTATCTACCTTTTGCTTCGGGGTCTTTTACTTTCTTTCTGTATACCTTACTCTGCGTCTGCTGGGTACCAGCTGCCAGCTGCCTGGCTTCTTGCTGTGGTAGTCTCCCTCGTTCTCTCCTCTTCCTTCTCTCTCATTTCTCTGAGCCTAGATTTCACCTCCTATTTATTCTGTCTCCCTGCCAGCCCCTTCTATCATTTTTCTGCCTAGATATTGGCTGCTTAGCTTTAGACCAATCAGATGCCTTAGGCAGGCAAGGTGAAACAAATGTAACACATCTTTACATAATTAAACAAATGTAGCATAAACAAAAGTAAATAACACATAGTTAAAGTAATACTCTGCAGCATAAGCAAAGATAACATATCTTTGCCTAGTTAAAATAATATTCCTCAACACCTTTTTAGGACCCAGTGTCAGAAATGGCAGTTCAGCTTCGTTACACATGTTAGATCCAAGTTGCTATCTGTGGGCCATACTGGAAGAGAATTAGGCTTTAGTTTTCGAGGAAAGAAGTGTCCACAAATTGTGAACACATTTTTTTAAAGACCACTACTGTTAGAGAAAAGTTCTTTAGCAAATAGAATGGAGACTACTGTGAGCTACTTAGAGAAAATAATTAATTCATCATTCTAACACAAATGCTAGATGATTGTGTAATGAAGGAGTAAGTTGTTAAGCAAGTGGAAGACAGACACACAGATTATATGCTGCTAAGATGAAATGGATGTGCAAAGTGAAAAAGAAAATAAAAATAAAAAAGACAAATGTTTCACCTACATCGGTATCTGTATCATATGAAGTGCCAGTGAATAGTCCTGGAAGAAAGTGAATGGTGATGAATAAACTCGTATTTGCTCACATGGAATGAACTGTGATCACTTTGGCATAGTGGTATCATGTAGGAAAACTGGTAATATTACAGCAGCAGGAGTTTGTTGACTAGCCTATGTGTTAGGTGGCTGTAAGTATTGCATTTGTAGCAATTTATTTACTATATCATGTAGTTATCACTTAGGTATAATCAGATCAAAAAACTCATAGCTTATGGTGGCAACCATGCTGGCTCATGCAATTAGGCAGCATAGGTGTAATGGTTCTGGCTCACAATATTTTCAGAGCCTGGAAAACTAGTTTAAACCCTATGAAGATTGAAGAAAAAAATGTAAATATCAAATACAACACCGTAAAGTATAATGCCAACACATTTTCCACGGACCAATGCAACAAGAAAATACAGTTTACAGTGGTTTTTGTTTGTTTGTTTAGAAGAAAGAAGAGGCCTCACAGGTAGTTTCTAAGGTCCTGGAAATGAGAATTCACCTGCAGTGGCAGAGCTGTGTTTTGATCCCAGCAATGTGTCACCTGAGCCTACATTCTTCCTGCAAGGCAATTTGCCAGTGTGTTTCAAAAGGGCTAAAGTTATTCACGCTCTGTGATTACTTTGGAGGAGTTAACTGAGACAGTAACCAAGGACATGGGGAATGATTGATGAAAAGATACTGAGGAAATAGTTAATAAAAACAAATATTTGATATTAAATGCCCATTTAGGGATAGGAGAGCCCTAGGGATGTCTTATAGGGCCACAGGCAAAGGGGAAGCTCCAGAACATCGGAGCCATGAGGCAGTGAGGCAGAGCAAGACGCTCTGAGGAAGGCAACCCCCTGAAGGGTGTTTTGAAACAGTTACTGCATTTATTTAAAGAGATCTTGTGGCAAAAAAAATGTCCAGGACATGTTAAGACAACACTGTTCAAACACCGAGCCAAGAGCCAAGTGAGCATATTCAGTGATCTCCAAACAGCGTATGAGCTTTGAAGGAGCTTTGAAAAGCAGTGTCATAAGAGCTGAGGAGCCAATGAGTTTAACCAGTAGAGTGACGTGATGGTTGTGCCCACTGGCGACGTGGCAGGATCTAGACTGACCTGGGCCTCTGACACTGCCTGTGAAGGATTATCTTGATTATGTTAACAGAGGTGGGAAGAGCAATCCTAAGCGTGGGCAGAGTTCTTTCATGGCCAGGGGATCCTGGGCTACATACAAGGAAGAAGCATGATGAGCATGTGTTTCCCTCTGCATCCTGACCTCTGATTTATTACGACCAGCTGCTTCAAGCTCCTGCCACCAGATACCAGGCAGAATAAAGCCCGTTTCGCTAAAGTTGCTTCCGTCAGCATTTTACCACAGCAACAGAAACAGAATGAAGGCAAGTCAAATTGTCATGTATGTTATTGAGTAATTTTTGTGCATCATGTGCGCATGCACACCTAACTTATATGTGAAGTTGGGGGGGGCAGAAACTAATGTGTCAGAGCGGAAGCGAATGTACATCTGTTCATCCCAAAGGTATTTACTGAGTTCTACAAATACTCATCAAGTCTCAGTGTTCTTGATAGTCTGTTCTTTCAAAAGTTACAACGACAACAAAGAGTGAATCAGATAGGTGATTTAAGGTCAACAAAAAATTTGGGGCAGAAGTCTTAAAAGGCACTTATGTTGAGAAGTTGTTACCTATGGGGCAGTTGAAGGTATGCTAAAGTGTCACTGGCGATAGTGGACAGGTCTTTGATGAGAGGACAGGATTTCTGGACCCTTGAAACAAGAGAACTAGTAGGCTCTGGGGTGGGTGTACACCATTTGTGGGACCTAGGTGAGGTGTTTGGCTAACAACTGTACAATGCTGAAGAAGTCTGATCTCTTTCTGAACTAGAACAGCAGGCCATATGGTTAAGTGGTCATCACTGACTTGTATTTGTAGTGTGACCTTTCTCGCAAAAGCAATGTAAATTATCCACAGAGCTTTTCTAACTAGTTGACTCATCGTGTAATGGAGTCAAGAGAAGCTACCTTTCAGGATTGCTGTGCGGACACGGATACTTGCCTTTGCTCAATCATCAGCAGCTTTGTGATTGGGCCAGCGTGCAGCCAAGGGGGGGGGGGGGGGGGAAGGGAAAAATTTGATTTCCAACAACAAACGCAAGTCTTCTCAACCATTTGCTAATGGACCCTAAATCAAATGTTAAGCGAGGTCAAGGAGTGCTCACTCACATCCTACTTTTGCTGTGAAGTGCTGGAGTAAGCACGTAGGTGACCTCAGGATCTTCCCTGAGGTTGTGCACGAGGCTCTGCAGCTGACCGAACAGGCCAGGTAGCAGTAAGCTTCCAGCTTCCAAAGCTACCACCGGCTTCCCGCGGGCTGCCCCGCCCCCCCTTTCCGGCTCGGGACCGGCCCCTTACCTCCTATTGGTTGGCTTGCATCTCCGCTCGACCGTCGCGAAGACCCGGAGGAGCGGATCAGTCCTCTGGAGGGCTCGGCGGGCGCTCGCTGCGCATGCCCGAGGGCAGCTGGATTCCGGGTCTGGACTAGAGAGGCTCGGAGCGGCCCCGGCGGGGAGGCGCGCCTGTGCGCGGCCCCGGCGTCGCGACTACGCTGCGCGTCCCCGAGAAAGGGAGGTGTGGGCCGGGGTGGGGTGGGGGGGAGGGCCGGGTGTCGGCGCGCTTGGCGTGCGGGATCCGGGTGGCTGCGGGCGGCCTGGGCTGCCCGGCCGACGCCTGCTGCGAGATGGCGATCTTGGGCGCGGAGGGCTGAGGAGGCGCCGCCGCGGTGGCCGCGGGCCCCGGGAGCCGCAGCTTCGCGCGGGTAAGCACGGTGGGACGCGGGAGGGAGCCTGGAGGGCGGCCGGGCCGGAGTTCGCTGGGGTGGGGTCGCTGGGCTTGCCCCGGGCTGGCCCTGGCACCCGCCTGTACCGGTGACACCGGAGCCAGGCGAGGTGTCTCGGGGACTGCAGTGCTCAGCCGCCTAGCCGGCGGCTCGCTGGCGTTCCTGCTTCACTGCCTCAGAACTGCTGCCCTGACTTTCACCCGGATCCCACCGGCGCGAGCCGGGACGCCAGCCTCAGAACCTCCTTTTCTGACATGTTTTTAGCATTCAGGTTTTTTCACTGACTCCGCACCTCCTCCCGCCAACACCCCCAGTCGCTACCTTTGGTGACCTGGTAGGTTCAAGTGACCTTGCAAATTTTTCTAATCTTCATCTTGTGATTCGGGCCCTTTCCTTTCAATCTTCTTTTAAAATTTAAGTGTTGTTAGGATTGATACCTTGCTCATCGTCCTTGCTGTCTTTAAATTATCAGTTTTGTGTGCCTAAAGACTATGAGTCCCTTTCCTTTACTCATCGGTTTGGAGTTGGAGTTCCTCCGCTTTAAGCGATCATAAGAAACCTTTATTACCAAAAGGAAGGTGTATCTATTATAGTTTTGAAATATTTTACTCTCACACCATGAAACAATTCATAGATGTCTGGTTTTTTTTTTTCTGTTAGATTTTTATCTTTTTGTGTGCAGTAAGATTGAATTTCTATTCTTAAAATGCTTGCAAAAAATTGTTTTTTATTGTTGTTTTCTCATGAAATACCTCTTTCACAGTTGTCTGTAGGATTCTGTAAGAGTTTATGCTTGTGTACAAATCCACTTGACATGTCTCACCAAGTGTGTTTGTAACTGTTAGTAACACTCACCTTTAAAAAAGACATTCTTTCAGTTATCTGGCTTACTTTAGCCATGAAGTAATATACTTTGACTGAAAACTACCACTTTTTAATAACTAGTTAACATTTAAAATTCAAAGTATAGTGGCCAAGTGTTGGGAGCCGTTGAAATTGAGATGTGTAAAGATTGTGGCTTAGTTCTTTGAGACACAGATTATAAACATTTTCAAATAGGTCTTCATATAACATGTACAGCTGCTTTAAGACACTGCTTTTGAACAGGACATGGCTGATCAGGTCTCTTCTAAGAGATGTAATGTCTTCAGTTGTTTGACATTTCTTTTACATCCTTGCACAGTTATTAAGCATTAACTGTGTGACAGTGTGAAGTTATTTTTGGGTATATATGGATGCAATGATAAGCAGCTTCTGTCTTTACAGCCTAGTACACACAAATGCTCCTTTTATGTATGTGGGAATAAATGGCAGGATCTCATTATGCAGCCCAATTTGGCCTTGAACTTGCCATCTTTCTGCCTCAGACCTGAGCTCACAGGCCTATGCCCCCATGCCTGAATACTCTGTGTGTGTGTGTGTGTGTGTGTGTGTGTGTGTGTGTGTGTGATTTCATAAATACAAACATTCTCTCAATTCAAGTTCAGAGATGGTAGTTCTCAGATGAGGCTTCTTGTTTTGAAGTTGCTGGATTGAAGGATGACTTGATTTTTCATAAACAGGGAACAGTAATTCATAATTCAAGAAGAAGGATCTAAGAGGATTTGTATGAAACCTAAAGGATTTTTGCTTAGGATATAGGGTAAGAAATCTTGAAATAAAAATCTAGACCAGTAACACAATTATTTTTTGTTTTCTTTAGTTTTATTGTTTGTTTTGTGTTGTTTTGACAAGGCTTTGCTATGCAGCCATGACTGGCCTGGAACTTGCTTGCTGTGTAGACCAGGCTGGCCTTGATCTCATAGAGATCTACCTCCCTCTGCTTTCAGAGCCCTGGAAGGGGGTGTGCCACCACTCTGAATTTAGAGTATGGTTAATGTCAGACTAATGACTAGGTTAGTAGGCAGTGAGGAGTCCACATGATTTTGAGTGAGGAGTGAAACATTTTAACTTTTTTTTTTTTTAGAAGAATTAATCCAGTTGCATTGTGTAGTATGAATTGAGGGAGGAAGAACGTGAAGATTCATAACCCTCAAGATTTCCATCATCTTGAGTAGCCAGGGTGTGAACATGTGGAGAGGACAGAGAAAGGAGGATAGAATTTGGTGATCAAGTAAATGAAGACAGTTAAAATAATTGGCAACATGACTCAGTGGGTAAAGGTGCTTTCTGCCAAGCCTGATGACCTAATTTGGGTAATAGTAAGGTAATCTTCTCCCAAAGGTTGTTCACCGGATCTCCATACTTGCACAGTGACCCAAGCACAGCGTCTTCCTCCCTCCGCTATATATATATATATATTTTTTTTTTAATTTATTTGCGACAGGGTTTTACTATGTAGCCTGGAACTCACTATGAAGACCAGGCTGGCCTTGAACTCACAGAGATCTGCCTGCCTCTGCCTCCTGAGTGCTGGGATTAAAGGTATGCACCATTATGCTCAGCTAAAGTAATTGTTTTTAAGACAGTTAAAATGAAGGTTCTGACTCAGGTCTGTAGAGAGACTAGTGGTAGCATAGACTCTGTTGGAAATTACTAATCCTTGTTGAAACTAAAGGAATCTGTTGGCCATATGCAGCCATGCTTTGTGGATCTGAAGCCATCTGTTATGCTGGGGGCAGCTTTCAGAAACTGCAAAGTTAACGACCCTGACTGTAGAAGTATATTGTGCAAGTACCTAGAGATAGAATGATGCACTGTGCTCATACTTTCTATCTATAGCATTGTCTTTTATTTGTTACATTATGGAACAAACTTGCCTAAGAGTTTAAATGTCTGTCACAAGTCTAGTTGCAAGTGGTAAAATAGAATATGGAATTTGTTGACAATGGTGGTTTCTTTCTGCCCTTCCTTCCTTGCATCCTTCCTTCCTTCCTTTCTTCCCTTCTTTCTTTGTATGAAGAGAACACAACTGATTTGCTGTTGATTGGATATAGTTAATATCTTTTAAGTGGTGAGTCTAGGAGATTCCTTCCAGTTACAGTTTTGTGATTCTTGGTGCTTAGGTTTTCATTGGAACATCTGTACTCCTCTATCCTTCTGTACACTTGAGAACTGGTGAGACTGAGGGATGATATGGGTGGGTGGAGAACAGATAGCAGTATCAGTTCACACACTGTCTATGTGGCTCTCAATTAGGAATCATGGAAGAGATGGTGGAGGCACCACCAGTGGAAGAAGAGACTTGGAGAGCATCTTAGTCTTTTCTGTTCCTTGCTTAGGAGTATGCCCATCTTTCATCCTGGAGGCTGTACGTGACAAAAGAAGTGAAATAGGGATTCATTCATTTTCAGTGAATTTTCTGAAAAGGATTAAGTAGCTAATTCTCACTATGGTAGTTATGGCATAGTTTGATTCGTTGGCTTCTCTGCACCCATATAAGATTGTTTCTCTGGTGGGAGGGATCTTCTTCCTGTTATTAGTTGGTTTCCTTTCTATTATTAGACAGGGTCTGACTATTGAACCCTGGCTGGCCTGGAATTCCCTGTGTGGACCTTGAACTCACAGAACTCTGCCTTTGCCTCTCAAGTGGTGATACCAAAGGCCGGTGTCATCACACCTGGCAAATGTCTGATGTAATTATAATGAACAGTGGAAAACCCAATAAATTTCCTATTATAATTAGTATTCAAGGAGCTAGTTCCTAATATAAATAGAAGACTATCTGGCAAAAACACACATGGATTTTCTTATTTGCTGATATGGAGACAATATCTCATGGCACAACCATGGTGTTTTTCATTCTTTTTATGATGATAGTTTTTACACTTTATTATGTGATTCTTGTGACATTTGAGAATTAGGTGGGTAGAGAGGAAATCATCATGTTCTAATCTAGATGGTTCACTGAAGTTTTAAAGGTTAAGTGTCCTGCATGACTTGTTAGCAGCCCAGATTAGAATTAGAACTGAAACCTACATTCTGTTCTTAATTCAGTATTTTTTTTTCACCAAATTTTCTGATCCTTTGCCTACAGTGGAATTTTGAAGTTGAAGCATGCTCCTTCCTGTTGGAAGTGGTTATTGCCTTCTTTGTGTTAACATTGGTAACCTCATTTGATGTAGCTACTGTTTGGTAATTTGGAAATTTATAAATATTTTAGCACCAAATAGTTAACCTCTAATCAAAGGTAAAGCAAAGATATAGAAGATGAATATCCTCCTTGGAAGAAACACTGGTAAAATGTTGACATTAATTTGTTCTGGAAAATTTGTTGATTTTTTTTAAATTTCTGTTTTTGAAGATGGAGTTTGATTATCTTATATAAAAACATAGCCTTGAAAAAGTTTTATTTATTTATTTGTGTGTGTGTGTGTGTGTAGCACAGAAGTCAGAATCTTATTTCAAAGTGATATTGTGATGTTCTATGATTTTTACCATTATATACCTAACTTTATATATCACCCCTCTCCATGTATAAAAACTCTTAGTTCACTTCGAATTCATATATAAACATTTTTAGTGTTGTAGATTGTTCTTAAAGCAGTGTCAGATGATTTCTAAGTTACAGTGAAGAATAGCATGTGCTGATTTGGCCTGGCCATTTCCTAAGTATACTATTCGTTTACAACACGTACTGTATGTTACTGTATGTCAGCTGTTGTGCTAGCTGCTGGGGTTTTGTGACAATACACTCAAAGCCTGTTCTCAGAACTTAGAGCTCATTAGAATCTTTGGCATCAAGAAAAGCATAGAGCTTATCTGCTGTTGTTGGGAAAGTAAGATTACTGATACCCCTTCTTTTCCTGTGGTATTCGGGCAAATTAGCAGAAACATTAGGAGCCCAGTAGCATTGTTTCAGCTATCTATTGCTCTCTAACAAACAACCCTAAAACCAAGTGACTGAAAACAATTGTCTTATTTGCTTACAGTTGTCCCTATCGGGTGTTTTCTGGCTTTGTTCATCCTTACTAAACTGGCTGTATTCAACTGGCATTCCAGCCGGGGCAGTTCACACTCTCCTTTTGTAGTCCTTTATCTCCTTGTGGCCTTCACAACAGGGTTGTGAGCTTTTCCTCGTAGCTTAGAGCTCTGAATAGTCCAAAAGCTCAAGGAACCTGGCCTTCTTAAGGCGTGTTCCTGGGACTGGCACAAAATCAGTTCTGCCTCTTGCTGGTGAAGTCACAGGTTTGGCCTATATTGGACGAGGAGCTACTACTACTACATAT
This sequence comes from Mesocricetus auratus, assembly GCF_017639785.1. Classification (NCBI taxonomy): domain Eukaryota; kingdom Metazoa; phylum Chordata; class Mammalia; order Rodentia; family Cricetidae; genus Mesocricetus; species Mesocricetus auratus. Next base: position 48,696,999 of record NW_024429184.1, on the reverse strand, counting down.
GCACTTGGAACCATTTGGGTTATGGCAGAGTTTGCATAAGAACAGCATCAATTATGTTATGTAAAGACAAGTCTGGAAGACTGCTTGGAAGCTGAAGCTTACACTGCCTACTGATTTCCCCAACCAAAACCTTGAGCTGGGCGTGCCAGAGGGCAAGTAAGTGTAAATGACTGTTTGGCTTACTGCACAGATAGATAGAAGCTTTTGGTTCTGTCTGGATAGGAATGCAAAAGAGCTGTGTGCTAGTTAATCACCCTTTCTGAATCTAGAATCGTGCCTTTCATTGTGGCCTTGTTCTGCAAAGTTTTAACTGTGGAGGGAAGACATTGAGTGTGTGCCCCACCATTCCAGGGTCTAGAGTTGGGAACTGACTGAAAAGGAGAGAGTAGCTGAGCTCCAGCTCTCTGCCTCCTGACTTTGGGTGCAATGTGACCAGCTGCTGCCTGTTCCTGATACTGCTGTGAAAGCCTGCCCCAAGGCCTTTTGTCCCCCAAATGAGAAAAGTAACCCTTAGAGGCTAGAATGTAGCTCACTCAGAGAATGCCTGCCTGGTGTATATGAATCCCTGTGTTCACAGAAGTAGGGTGCTCTGCAGTGACATCTGGCATGCTAGGTTAGCAGGGAGATCTGCAGCTCTATTTGAGGACAATGGGGTTTAAGAAAGTGCAGGCCCCATGACTCCAGATTGATTGAGAGAAAAGACTTACGGAGGGTCATTTGTTGGTCAGACAGTACCCCATGTAGAGAGTGATCTGTGGTGAGCAGAGGCCACTATCCCTTCGCCCCTTATGATTAAATGTGAGACCCAAGGGAACAGAGTTGTTTGATCATTCTTGAACAATATGTACCTCACAGATCTATTTTTTGTTTGAAATATCTTCAAAGAAGTTTGTGTGAACCTTTCCAGTGGAGAGAATACACTGTAGGATCCTAGAGTACTGGAGGCTTCTGCAGGACTGAAGCCAGTAGTCAGTGTCACATTCTTCCTGGTACAGGTGATCAGTTGTTGGTTAGCCTTCTCTCATGATTTTGACCCTGTAGGTGCTTTGTCTTAGTTTTCTCATATCTTTTCTGTATTGTTCAAATTAGCTACTAAGTAACGGCATGATTAACTGAGGTGAAAAAAATGAATGTTTAGTTTTTATTACTTTGTATCTTAGGAGATTAATGAGGTAATGTATTTAATTGAAACAATTATACTTAAAACCTGCGCCTGCAGCCTATAGCAAATAACCTTGCAGATTTCTGAAAGTAGCACATTGAAGGGGTTTGGTGATTGAGTGTGCTGGGAAACATGATTTAGGAAAGGCTGGCTTGCAGGCGGGATGGGTGGAATTTTCTTAAGGTGTTTCTTGGCATTTTTCCTGCCCCTTAATTACACAGATAGTTTAAAAAAAAGTCCCAGCAGAAACAGAATTGCTAGTATTGTAGCTTTGTTTCAATAAAGGAAATAAGTTCTTTGGATAGCTATTTAGTACTCTTGTAATTATTAAGGTGGGTGGAAGCAAAAGTTGAGTCCTGACTTGAAGTAGGATACTTTGGCATAAATCCGTCCTAACTTGCCAATGTGCACTACTCTTTGTTCCCTGTAAGCTAGAGTGGGGAGAACTAGTTAAGTGAGCCTTCTCTCTGTAAAAGGTTAAATCGGGCATCGTCATTTACTCAGAGGTCAAGGCAGGAGGATTTCCAGTTTGAGGCCAGCATGATACATACATACATATATATGTACACACACACACACTCTCTCTCTCTCTCTCACTCTCTCTCACTCTCTCTCTCACTCTCTCTCTCACTCTCACAACCGTATCTGATAAAAAATAAATAAACGGCAAAACAGCCACAGAGGAGGCAAAGTAAATTGCTTCCATAGTGCAGCCTTTAAGAATAAAACTCTCTTGACCTCGGAATTTGTTTTGTTTTATTTTTTGAGACATTTGTTGTTGTTGTTGTTGTTTGTTTTTGTAACAACCTTGGCTATCTTGGAACTCACCCTGTAGACGAGGCTGGCCTTGAACTCACAGAGATCCACCTGCCTCTGCCTCCCGAGTGCTGGGATTAAAGGCGTGCGCCACCAGCGCCTGTCTTTGACCTAGAAATTAGGAGCCATGGCTTCTGTATGTGCTGTTTACTTGTGGTGCTGCCTCAATTCGTTCATTTGCAAAACAAAGAATGTCTTCATTGGGGGGTTTTCATTGAGGAATCATAGTAGCTTCAATATTATAAGCCCATACATTTTTATTTCTTTTAATTAATTATTAAGTTGACAGTTCAAACCAGTAGGTAGTTTACTGTGGCCCACTCATTTTGTTAAGGACAGTGAGAGGTTCTTTTTGGTGTATACAAAAGTGAAAGTCAAGGTCAAATCTCTCCTCTCAGTTGTACAGATAACTTGTAAAAAGAGTCAGGATTATCCTGGGAAAGATATCCACTCAACAGACTGGTGGTACATCAGTTGGCAGTGATTAAGGCTGTACAACCTGGGGGCCAAAAATTGTTTACATCGTCATTAGGTTAAATGTGGTGTAGACTGGTTGATCAAGATTTAGCCTCTGCCTAACTGTTACAGGGTGTGGGGTGAGTGTGTTTGCTAAGCATATAGGTTATTATTGTCTCTCAGGGCCCGGGGTATTTGGTCCCTAGAAGGTTTTTTGGGACTCTTCACCTTAGTAAACCTCTCAGATGATGTTATCCATGTTAATTTGATTAACTGTTGACAGAAACTGTGTCTCTAATTTGGGACCCGAATGTGACTGTTTTTGTAGGTAAAATATTCCTTACTACTCATGTGGAAGGTAAATGTAAAGAAAGTGTAACATTTGAACCTTCCAGATGTTTGAAAAGGCTTAAGGTCAAAGATGGGATACAAACCAAGTACGGAAAGCTGGTGTACAGGGCTTACAGCCGAGTGAAGTGGCCTCGGCTTCCTTGTTCAGAAACATTCTACCAAGGGAATTCCTTTGGATGAAGTTATTTCTTCTTCTTCTAAATGTGGTCTTGGAAGAGTTAAATTAGATATTATAATAATCTGTTAGATATCCTATTGTATTTTACTTATCTCAGGCAAGGCAACTCAGAAATAGATACATTGATTGAAATGTGTCAGATTTGGTATTTGGGCTTTTGGATAGAAAGTAGGTTAACTGTGGGTGTGGTATGTCTTTTGGGAAAAAGCCATTTTGTAGCATAAGGACATTTACTTGGGAAGAAAATCATGAAAAGGGGTTTAAATGTAAAATCAGTGAAAATGGAAAAAACAAACTAACTTCATATACGTTTTACTTGCTGGTGATGGCTCTGTGCTTCTCTGTTGCTTAAATGTTCCTCAGTTCTGGAATTCAATCGGATTTAAATTTGGTTTGCTTTTGGAGTCAGGGTCTTATCTTATACCTCTGGCTGTCATGGAACTCACTCTGTAGAACAGGCTGGCCTTGAACTCACAGAATCCTGCCTTCCAAGTGATGAGAGTAAAGGTGTGCACCATCTCTCCTGGCAGACTTTTTAAATCTTTTATGTGAATGGGTGTTTTGCCTATCTGTATGTGTGTGTACTATGTGTACCTTCTCTTCACAGAAATCAGAAGAGAATGTCAGATCACCTGGAAACTGTGAGCTACCATTGTGGGTGCTATGAACGGAACCTAGGTTCTTTGTAAGAGCAGGCAGTGCTCTTGCTGCTAAGCTGTCTGTCTCTGTAACCCTAAGCAGATCTTTTGTTGTAATAGCAGACCTTTAAGTTGGGGACAGTTCCTGGAAAAAAAAGTATGGCTGAAATAAACAGGTCATTGCAAGTATATAATGGTAAACAACATGCCAAACTCTTGCTTCCTTGTGAATTGGAATTAGTTAGCTGGCATTTCTGTTGGAGGAGCCCATTGTTTTTGTGCTTGTCTTCACCAAGGAAAAGGCAGCAATAGACTGTTCTTTTTGTTCTGTGACATATGGAATATAATGTTAGTATTTAGATGTGAATACCCAAAATGCAAGGTATGCATTATATTTGGAAATTTTATTTTTCTAGGTTAATAAAATTTTTAAATTTTCTTTAATTTATAATTTAGATTTTTATTTAAAGTGTAATCTAATAAAAGCCTAGACCTTATATAAAAGAATACAAATCTAGATTTGAGTTCTGGTACACATTTTACTGATGACAATGCTTGTATAAACATAATTTGAGTTTTACTGTGTGTCTGTTAGCTATTATATGGAAAGTGAGAAAAATAGCACCCAATTTATAGACATATATGCTGACTTAAGCCTGACTTTTAACATTGCTCTGGGATGTGTTTGTACTCTATTTTCATTCATTGATTCAGATCTGTTTCAGAATTTAGTTTAGAAAGATGGGCTGGTAGATCATTCAGTAGGGTAGAGCCCTTCCTGTGCAAGAGTGAGGACATGTGTTCAGATTCCAATCACCCATGTAGAAAGACCTACCCATGAGCATCTCTAACCCCAGGGACTTCTGCAGCTTTCTGTCTGCCAGTGTAGCTGAAAACAACCAAGGGAATAAGGCAGAGGAGCTAAAGAGGACAACACTCAATGTCTTCTGGCAAAGGGTGCTCATTCACATGTACATACATGCATATGGCGTCCCTCTTCAATCCCCTCCCCCACCAAAGCATGAAGGCAAGCAAGCTTACTCCACATCCAGTACAGCTTGGTCTGAGGCAGTACCTGTGCTTCAGCAAATGCTGAAGTGTGAATAAGCAACAACTAGCCAGGCTTTACTGCTAACATTAAGTGCAGACAAGCAAGTACGAGACGGGAACTTTCAGTCTTAGGCTGATTGACTTGAATTGTTTGAGTTGTATTTTTACTAGATTTAAGCTTGGTAAAGATTACATTATCTAGGAACTGAGTTTTAACTTTTTAATTGGTTACATAATTTTGAAATTTCCTGTGTATTTTGTCTCTAAGAGTGAAGACTATTTAATGAGAAGTTATATCTTACTCCGTGCTTTAAAATATATTGCATTTAAAATAATATTGCATATCTATTATTTGACTAGCTCTGAATTACTTTGAAATTGTTTTGTTTGTACTTTGTTGTTGTTTGTTTTCAACAGGGTTTGCTATGCAGGCCAAAGCTGGTCTTGATCTCACTTCTTCTACCTACTAGGCATTGGTTATATTCTTGACTCTAGAAAGAGTTTCTCCACTTTCCTAGGGTTATTGTTAGTACCTAAGAGGCAGTTTTGTGGTGGTGACTTTGCTTTTTTCAGATTAAAAAAGAAATGGGTTAAATACATACAAGTAGGAGAGCTGACATTAGACTTAGGTCTGTCTGACTTGAAAACTGTTTTTTTGTGTTAACTTACCCCAACCTGCTCTTCTGAAAGTAAAAAAAAAAAAAAAAAAAAAAAAAAAAAGAAAGATAGTCACTTTGGAATTTGAGATTAGGAAATGTCCGTGGCTGTGAAAATGGTGGTAAATTAGAATTTGTAATGTATTTAGAATTCATAAAATATATGAGGGTATTTTAGCTTTGGTTGTGATAGCCAAGGGTCCAGTGCAGGGTGGAAGAGTAAACCTTTTTAGCAGGAGTGGGTTTGCTGGCTAGTCAGGGTTTGTGTTCCTGAGTCTCTTCATCTGCTTGTGACTCCTCTTCAACTGCAGCTCCTCATGACTGTGCTCTCTGCTGCTTCGTGTTGCAGCAAATGCATTGGCCCTCTGTATTGCTAGGTCCTGCACTCACAGGCGTAAGCAACCTTGCACTGAAAATATTTGAGAAAAAATTTCCTGTATGTGTTGAACATATTCAAGTTCCCCCTCATCTTTTGTTTTCAGAACAATTACAGTGCAATGTATTTTACATGGGATTTACATTGTGTTTTTAAAGTAATCTACAAGTTTCTAGAGTATATGGGAGAATGTGTGTAATTTTATACAAATATTGTACCATTCCATTTAGTTGACACCCCATCTGTGGATATAGGTATTCCCTACGGGGGGAATAATAGTGTTTAGGCAGGATTTTCTGTGTGTCATTTGGGATTCAGTCTCAGGGTTTGAACTAAAGTTTTGATGCATTTAGTCTTGAATAGTAGTTTTTCAATTAATATTATGCAGCATTTGAGTAGGAAATCTGTTTTCTACAGTGTTCAATAAGAGGAAAAAATTACTAAATGCACAATTTATTTTTGCTTTAAACTTAGTATTTTCCCATTCTGAGGATAATATTGCTTATTATAAGATAATGAGAACTAGCACATTAGGAAAAAAGGAAGTACCTAGCTTCCAGTGCTGAACACTGTTCAGGTGTAATCCTTTGTTGCTATAACTGAAGCTTAGTGCCAGTGTTTTTAAGATGGATGGATGGATGGATGGGAGCTGGGCATGCTGGCTCACACTTGTGACCCCAGTACTCTGGAGGCTGAAGTAGGAGGATTTCTGAGTTTTGAAGTCAACCTGAGCTTGCGACCCTACCTCAAACAAGCAAACAAACAAACAAACAAAAAAACCCAAAAAACAAAAACAAAAGAAAGAAGGGAAAAAATAGGAATCACTTCTTAAATTAAGTATAGGAGAAATTTTTAGGTATAGCAAATAAAACACATGCTGAATTGAAATTTTTAATGAAGAGTTGGTGAGGGAAGGAGATCAGTGTGGGCATGGCCACCAGTCTTGAATTTTTATTAGTCTAGGGTTTTTAACCTATTTGGGCTAAAGGTTGGAAGGGTTGCTGCCAGATTTGAGAATGCTTTCCTTTCTGATTATTGTTCTCTAGTTAAAAAAAAAAAAGCATGCAGGACTTTTTATGTCCTTTCTTCAAAAAGAGTTAAGCTATTTTGTTATGGGGAAATTGATAGCAAAAAATGTAACTTTTTAAAGCATCCTTTTAATGGTGCAATATCACCATCTTGTGGTGTTTTAGAATATTGTTTCCAACATTTTCCAAACATGAACCAAATTACATATTTGATGTCTTGATGCTAACCAAGGATTCCACCAGATGTGTATTTGACAATTTTTGCAAATGGAATTAAACATAAAAGTGTGATCGAGGAAAATAATAGTATAAAATGAAACTGTTATGAGTTAAAATTTATGAGTGCTTTACTAATATTTCTTACTTTAGGAGATAAGTAGTATTTTCAGTGAAATAATTGCAAACTTAAAAAAAATCTGTTCTGTTATCCATTTCTTATTTAAGAAGAAACTAAGACACAGAAAAATTTAAGTACTATATTTTAGCTATTTAATGGGACTTTTAAATTTATTTTATTGTAAAATAGTGCCTTCTAAGCTGATGACTCTTGGAGGGTTTGTTTTTTTTGCATAAATTTGTATACTTTATAAAATCCAATGATAATTTAATTTTTCCCCTTGATGTAGTGTCTTGTTTTGCCAAGGCTTCATTTGAACTCCTTCCTGGGCTCAGGAGACCCTTCTAACTCAATTGTGGCAAGTATGGGAGGGAGATGCAAGGTGATTTTGATGATGGCTTTGAGGGAAACAAAAAAAGAGATAAAAAAAAAAGAAGAAGAAGAAGAAGACTATACTACCATAGAAAAAACACCTAGAAGACTGCTGGAAATGTAGCCCAGAGGTAGAGTACATAAAGTAAAGGCTCAATGGCACTGTTGCTGTTGTCTTGGTAAAAGAAGACCAAGAGGGGCATGCCTGAGAAGAAAAGTGGGCAGAGGAGTAGGAGACAGCTTCTGTGTGGTTGTGTGTAGACAAGGGCCCATCAGATGAGAGGGTCGTTTGTGTTAATCAAAATGTTGAAGACTGGCACACTGCAAGATGGTGAGGGAGAGACCAGTGTGGAAATGAAGACCTTACCTTGTCAAGGGGCCATACAGTAGGAATGAAGGCCTGGGATGGGAAGAGCATGTGGATTAAGTGGTAAGAAGTTTATTATTCAGGAATCAGTCTCTGGGAGCTAAAGAAGTAATGAGCTAGAATTTAAGAATGTTTCTGAGAGCTAAGAGAGCATTTGGGAGCCTGCTTTGTTCTGCATGTAACTGATCTGGGATTCTTTCTACAGTTTTAAGAAACAGAGTAATAGGAAATTGCTTTGTCACAGCTAATGTAGGTGGAACATTCCTTGGTCACTAAGACTATTAAAATGTCCCACTTTCCACAGTATTGAGAAGTTTCCAAGGATAGAAAACTAGAATGTGGATGATCCTGGACAAGCAAGACTACCTTCCTCTCACTGTTATGTATTACAAATTTACTAAACTACCAAACAATATCTTCTTATTCATTATCTTAATGTAGAAGCAACATTCTTGTTTTATTTTAATTCTCACATTCTTTTTTGTTTTTTTGTTTTTTCGAGGCAGGGTTTCTCTGTGGCTTTGGAGGCTGTCCTAGAACTAGCTCTTGTAGACCAGGCTGGTCTCGAACTCACAGAGATCCGCCTGCCTCTGCCTCCCAAGTACTGGGATTAAAGGCGTGCGCCACCAATGCCCGGCTAATTCTCACATTCTATAGTTTACATTTTCATAAAATAATTTTTGTGTGCTTTACAGTTGCTAAATTGGATATTAGTTTCATCCCATGGTGTTTTACATTCACTGAATTTTAGATTTTGTGCTGCTGATACAGTAATGGTCTCGATTCAGATTTGTAACTTTCTAGTTCCCTGGCACTTGATGCTCTCTCCCTGTCTTGTCACTGCGTTGTTTCCTTTTTTCTAATCTTGCCTCCAAAACTAGATTCCCTGTTGTTGAATTTGAACTCTGTCTTCTGTTATTTTCTATCTGTGCTGTTCTTTACAGATTAGACAGTCAGTGCTTGTGTTTATTGATTGATCCAGGGCTAAGGAGCTGTGACAGTATTTCACTGGTCATCAAAGCCTTAATACTATATTGAGTATATGTGGAGTGTACAGACACTTCAGGTCATTCTAAGCAGGTTTTTATGCTAGGGGAGTGTTGTTTGTTATTTTATTTTATTGCTCTGACTTTACAGTGGCATCCTGAAGGAAGCAGGCAGTTAGGTACATCTTCTGGAGCTGGCAGTGCCTGCTGTAATTCGAGCACTCAGATCTGAGGGCAGTCTGGGCTACCTAGTTACCTAGTGCGACCCATTCTCAGAAACAACAACAAACAACCCCTTTCCCATTTTCTTCTCCCCCACCCTCCTTCTTTTTGCTGTTGTTTTTGAGACAAGCTCTCACTGTGTAGCTCTGGCTGTCCTAGAACTTACTATGTTGCCGAGGCCGGCCTTGAACTGACAAAGATCCATTTGCCTCTTCACCTAGCTTCCTTCCCACATTTTCTAAATGAGGGTTTGATAGGTCTCTAAATTCAGAGTACTAGAAAAACAGTGTATTGCCTATAGTAGGATTCCCTCATGTTCTCTGCAGTTGAATAAAAACTATGGTATTTTCAAAGGATTGGACTGGACAAAATCAGCTTAGGTGTACATGCCATCTCCTCTACACATAGATTTTAACCCAGTCTTATTTGGCTGAATATCCACTTTGTTGGAAAGTTTGGTGAAAGTCAGACTTTGTGATTTCTCTTGCCTCATTTACTCTCTGAGTTCCTGAATCTGAATTGACCCTATAGTCTCTCTGTTCTCATATCCTGGGTATCAAGTACTACTGGGAAATGGTCATAACAACATGCAGATTGTTGTCCCCGTGGGTTTATGGAAAACACCGTATTAATATTGTTTAGCTGTGGTTGATTAGCACCTTTTCTTAGTACTCTAGGAAATTGTTCCAGAATATCCCTCCAGAGCAAGCCTGTTGTCTTCTATAATTAATACCTCTGATGAACTTACTCCAAATATGTCTTCTACGTTGACCTAAGCCTAGCTGTCTCTGATGTGGAGATACTCACAGGTTTACTTTGAACATCATACCCCAATGAAAACTGTCTAACTTCTCAAAAGTAGAGTAGCAGCTGGCTCTTAATAGGTGTTTGGTTTGCACCATGCAAAGTCCTAAGGTCTGTGTGTTCTGTGTCAGTCCTCCTTGTAGCATGAGCTGATGGCTCTGCTCTTCTTGTTCTGCGATACAGTTAGCTCAGAACACAGTTCAGGTGGCAGGACTGGAAATGCAGTCCTCATTGTTCAACTGCAGAACTGTCTCTGGAGAACTTTGTGATGTATTGTGTCTCCACATCTGCTCCTCTTCTCCCTCTGCTGCTATGACACAATTGTCTACCCACACTGAAGCGGAACATCTTAGTTTCAGATTTAGTTACACTTTTATTATGAACCCTCAGCTATGGCATAGTCCTCCTTTACCCCAGTACTTTTTTTCATGTTGCCAATGTGCTTGTTTAGTTAAACTCACTCCTTTGAATGTAGCTTCATAGCTGTCAAAGTTATCATTCGTTATTGAAGTTCCTTAGTATATATGAGCATAAACCTACAGTTTTGTGCACAATGTAATTAGGATTTTTTTTCCTTGTTAGCTTCTTTTTCCACTGCCCAGCCATACTATACTGTCTGCTCTCTGTGGTCCTATCTTGAAGAATTGTACTTCTAGGGCTGGAGAGATGGGTGAGTGGCAGTAGTGCTTTCTGCTTTTGTAGAGGATCCAGGTTTGATTCCTAATATCCCCCACTGGACAGCTCACAACCACCTGTAATCCCAGTTCCAGGGATTTGAAGCACTTCTGGCTTCTGCAAGCATCTGTGTACATGTGGCATATACGCATATATGTAAAAATATCTTTAAATAATTGTGAGGCTGTCGAAGTGGCTCAACCCATAAGGGTAATGGATACTCTTCCAGAGACCCAGGTTTTATTCTTAGAACCTATATGGTGGTTCTTAGTTTTCTGTAACTTCAGTTTCAGGGGATCCTCTTCTAAACTCCATGAGCACCAGGATTGTATGTGGTGCACAGATATACATTCAGGCTGCCTTAGGGTTTCTGTTCCTGTGAAGAGACACCTGTACCCTGGCAACTCTTATAAATTGTGTGTGGCTTACAGTTTTAGAGATTTAGTCCATTATCATTATGGAAAGCATAGCAGCATGCAGGCAGACACAGTGCTGGAGGAGCTGAGAGTTCTACATCTAGATCCGCAGGCGTCAGAAGAAGACTATCACACTAGGCCTAGCTTGAACATATAAGACCTTCAAGTCTGCCTCCACAGTGATACATTTCCTCCAAAAAGGCCACACCTCCTTCTAATGTCACTCCCTGTGGGCTAAGCTTACAAACATGAGACTATGTGGGCCATTTCTAATTAAGCCACCACACAGACAAAACACTCATACACATCATTTTTTTTTTTGGACCGGGTTGAATCACAATCATAGAGATCTGCTTGCCTCTGACTCCTGAGTGCTGGGATTAATGGTGTTTGCCACCATGTCTGGCACAAGCCTTCTCATAAACAAACAAACAAATAAACAAACAAGTAAATGTATGTTACAGATAGGTTACACGTGCAGGTTATCTTCTTTGTGATGCCTCTGCTCCTTGACTGAAGGTCATCTGCTTTCATTATGTACTTCAGAGGAAGTGCTCAGCATTCTGGGTCACACTGAAAACTGTTGTGTTTGCAGGGTTGTCTCCTAACCAGACTATGAGCTCCTTGACAGAAGAAATCGTGTCTTTCTCTTCTTTGTATCCTCAGTGTCTGGCACAATTCCTGATACACAGTAAGTATTTGACCCTTATTGTTTTAAGTGAAAATTATGTAGCTAGTAGTCAAACTAAGTATATGCTGATTGTTAATATTTATACCTATATAAATCAATTAATATATCTTTATAAAAATAAAACTTTTGCAGGGTGCATATCTTTAGCTCCAGCTAAAGGTAAAGGCAGGTGGGTCTCTCTAAGTTTGAGTACAGTCTGGTCTGGTCTGGTCTACATAACAAGTTCCAGGACAGCCAGAACTACATTTGAGAAACCCTGTCTCAAAAGAAATAAAAAAATTTTACAAAGTGAAGTTATACACTTTAAACATTTCCTGAGGTTCAATTTTTGAATCATTTCATCATGTTTTCTAATATGTATATGTTCTTGAGTCTAAGGATTGTATAGAGGGTTTATATAAAACAAAGAATAAATCGACAAATTAATCAATATGGAGAAAACGAGCAGTTTTACAAAAGGTTGACAAGTCCCTATCTGTGTAGTGTTTAAACTTACAAATTTCTTCTCAGAAAACTGACCTGATGCTTGCTTGTCTTTAGTCTCAGCAAATATCTGTCTCATGAAATAATGAACTCCTTTGTGTTTTTTTTTTGTTATTGTTGTTGCTTATTTCTTAAGTCCACCTCCAAATAAAAGGTACTTTCTAGCCTATATGTTATTTAATGCCCAGAAGAAGAAGTGTCTTTATTGGAAGACTAATTAAATGGGTGAAAGCTATATCTTTCCCTTTGTTTCCATCATAGACTATGGAAAACACACTTGATGGATTAGTGATTTACTCTCTCCTCTGTCTACTTTATTGACTTCATTGTTTAAATTACTATGGCTGGGGTAGTAGCTAAGTAAATAAAGCATTTGCTGTCTAGGCATGAGAACCCCATTGGATCCCCAGAACCGATGTAAAAGCTGGGCAGACTTGGCAACTGCCTATAATGCCAGCATAAGGAGGTAGAGTTGGGATTCCTGAGGGCAAACTGGGCAGTTAGATTAACAAGAAAGGTAAGCTTGGGTTCCAGTGAGAAACTGCCAGAAAATAAAATGAGTGCAATCGAGGAAGACATTTGAAGTCAACTCCAGGCCTTCATACATATAATACCACCTTCTCAAATACTTGTGCATGCCATACTCACACATGCAAAAAAAGGAAAAATACAATTTGAACATGTCAGATTATGTGTCACATATGGTAGTAACATAACTATTTGTGAGTCAGCCATTTCAAAGTTAAAACTAAATCACTAATAAAAGGGTGATCGATTCCCATACTCCCCATTCCTTTCTTTTTCCATCTCTGCTGAAGCTACCGTCTTGAATTGGCTTTTGTTACTCCCCCCCACCTCCCAACAAGGCCTGGCTTTGTGGTTCTGTCTGGCCTTGGATTTGAACTCAGGCTCTTACTGCTTGCTCCTTCCTGTGCTAGTTTAGAGGTTATGTGCCACTGTGTCTCCCTTTGTCTCTTTTTCAATACAAAAAGAAAATGCCCTTTAACTTATCTGTCTTGGTCATTTTTCCATTGCTGTGATAAAGCACTATGACCAGGGTAACATACAAAAGAAAGTTTAATTGGTTGAAGAATATTGCATCACCCTCATGTGGGTGACAACTCACAAAAACTACATTCCTAGAACTAGTTCCCTGACCAATTTTCAGGCAGTTCTCCTCAGTGATTGCTGACTGATTGTGTAATTATGGGAAGGGGTCTCATGAATCTTAAAAATGTCTGAAGTTTTGAGTCTTATTTTCTAAGCCTACCTTTTCTTAGCTTCTGGAGTCTTATGAACCTCCCACTTCCCTCCAATAGGGAATAGTTCAATTCAGAGGAAATAGCTAAGCAACAGGCATTTTATTTTCTTTTATTTCCTAAGAAATAGGTTTTAGAGCTGGGTGTGGTGGCACATGATTTTTAATCCCAGCACTTGGGAGGCAGAGGCAAGTAAATCTCTGTGAATTTGAGGCTGGCCTGTTCTACAAATCGAGTTCCAGGACAGCCAGGGCTGTTAACACTGTCTTGAAAAACCAAAAAAAAAAAGGGGTGGTGGTGGGTTGCCTTTATTTAAAGATCCTTTTGGTCACTATTTTTTTTAATTCATTATCATCTCCTTACTGTTTTCTTCAGGTTTATTATGCCTAATTAACTCATGACTTCTGTTTTCCTCAGATACTTGCTTGTAAGCGTAACTATTTGGTATTCCATAAACTTTTATATGTAGTATTTTGTGGCATTTAGTTCCTTTTCATTTGAAAATTGCCCCGAAGGTTTATTAAATGAATAATTCTTAAAAAAATATCTTAAAAGTAGCTTTTAATTCTGTCTGCATAAGAAATTACCTTTTGGTTATGAATTTTAGTTGAATTTATTATGGTCAGAGAACAGGAAACTAGATTATTTGAAATTCAATGAGATTTTCATTATTGCATTGCCATTTACCCTTCCTTTGAGTCCTTTAGAAGAATGTTTATTTACTAAGAATTAGAACTGATATAAATTTCTGGTTTTCTTCATTAACTCCTCCTCATTTTTTGTTCATTTCACCTGTGATTAAATGTGAGAAATTTGATCTCTAGCACTAGTCAGTTTTCTTCTTGTGGTTTTAATAATCTTTGAAGCTTCTTCATACATGATGAGTTTTGACTTGTGATTAGAGATTTTCTCTGAGAGAGGAAGGGAGGGAGGGAGCGAGGTAGAGGGAGGGAGAAAGAAGGAGAAACCACTGGTGATGGCATCTATTTAGCAAGGTTTTTTTCTTCACCATCAGGCTGGAGAGCAGCATAGAGCCTGCAGTTGGATGTCCCTCAGCTTTCTTTGATTGAGTTGTGGATCTGGAATCTTGATCTTACTTTCTTTCAGAATTCTCATGCTGTCTTCATTCATTCTACAAATGAATGAATGAAGGGCCTACTGTTTCTCATTCTCTTAGTTGATTCTCCTGGAGAAGTAATATGAAAGCTTCTACCTATTCTAGAAAAGAGACCCAAGCCATTTTGTAAATAAGGAGTTAATAAGAACTATTGTAGCTACTTTCTGATGGCTCTGAGGAACAAAGAGAGCTTAGTATGATTAACAGCACATAGACACCTACAAGATTGAAGGTAGCAACACTAACCAGTAATTGATAATTAATAGCTAGCAGACAGTCAATGTCAACAACTTACAAAGCTGGAGTCAGAGATGGACAAAGCAGAATTAGGGGGATACGACTACACATACTGGTAAACATGTGAGCAGTACACAGTCATCTCTTTGGTTGGGACAGGGGACATACATAGAGCATGTGAGCCCTCCAGTGGCTCAGCCCATGATAGCCTAGATAGACAGTCTCATAGTGATTTTCTCAGCCTTTGGCCAGTTTTTGACATAATTCATAAATCACTAGACAAAGAAGTTCAATGCGTTTTTCTTTCTTGGCATCTTTCCATTCTTTGGAATTTCTCTTATTTACCCTTATGTTCTTAAATCCCTTCAGTATGTTTTAATAAAGCTTGCTTTTGCTTTGCTTTCTCCGTTGAGTATGTATGTCTTTAATCATAATTGGTATGAGAATGAACTCACGAGCAATTCTTCCAGGTTTTTTTTTTTTTTTGGTAACAGTATCTGGCATCAAGAACAACTGTGTGGTGAGAGTTCTTGTTACACTATAAAAAAACCTGAAATGCTACCATTCCTGTAATCATCCCATGGGTCACTGTCTTTGCAGTTTCACAAGTGATTGTGTCATCTGCCATAGGCATTTTAGTGGTCCACCCTTAACAACATAACCCATCTTTCTACAGGAGACACCTGCCAAGTGCTTTTCTTGGAGTCAACCCTAGTATCTTAGTATTTACAGCCTTAGTCATAGCAATAGGGTTAGGGTTAGGGTTAGGGTTAGGGTTAGGGTTAAGTATCTGTTGTTTCCATAACAGTCATATTTGCCTTCTAAGTTTTGAGATCATTGTCTCTTCTAGGTTATTTTTGGCAAGATAGGTTGCCCATTCTGTATCTGTTTAATCATTATCCTGAATTCAGTATTGGCCAAAAGAACAATCGCTTGTCCCTGTCTTTTTCCTGTATATGATCAGCAATATCAACTTAATCTCTTTCTTAAAAACTCTTCTTTGATGCTAAGGACAATGAGGATAGAATCCTGGTCATTAAAATTAATTCATTCAATCCCAGCACTCAGAAGGCAGAGGCAGATGAACTCTTGAGTTTGAGGCCAGGAATGCCAGGGCTGGCCAGTGTGACCCTGTCTCACAAAAGAAAAAGCTGAAGTAATCAGAGCCTTCTGACTTCTCTAGGTTGCTGGGCTTGTGTGGCTAATTGATTGATATTTAGTGCTCCAAAGGATTCTTTAATGGAGGTTTCTGTTACATCACAAATCACATTCCCTAGAAAGCAGTGTAATGTCTAAATTTGTGAAGATGACACTGGCTAATATTAAATCCTTAAACCACCCATGGGCAGGATGTAGCAGTCAATTGGAGATGCCCAGTGCTTACTGTACTGTCTTCATCACTGTGCCAAGGGGCTGAGGTCATCCATTCCTTTTTTTTTTGTTTTTTCCAGACAGGGTTTCTCTGTATTGTTTTGAGAGGTCATCCATTCTTATACTTCATTGTATTAGTTTGAGGTATATTTAGCAGGGCATCTATCAGAAAGTAGAATTTCCTTTGGTTTATTTTCTTGCTGATCATCATGTTGGAAATATGTGAGTTTGTTTGTTTCTAAAGCATGGCAGTTTGACTTTATGTCTTCTAACTGAATAGAACCTCGTATCATTTTCCTTAATAGTGCTGTTGTCTTTCTTTCTGGATTCCGAACCTTCTTATTTGTGTGATTATTTTGCTTTCATTTAATCAGTGTCTCTATTTTATGTTTCTTATCTTACATTTGAATCTGCTTCTATGTATTTATTTCTATACTTAAATTATTAATTTGTGCTTTCTAACCTTCTTTTTCCTTTATAATTTGGAAGCTATCCTCCCAACTCTTAATAACCAACCTTGAAAATTTGCCAGGAAATCTTTACAGTATAATGTTTAGCCAGATTATATAGTACCTCTTCTGGGCAGTATTTTTATCTCTTCTCTAGTCTCCACATTTAAAATATAATTAAAATCATAATTAAATGTTAATATTTTAGACATATTTATAGGATTATTAGCTCTTTTGTTCACCTTTCTCTTCTTACACCTCAGATAATCCTTCTGATAATTTTCTTTTCATTTCTTGAAGTAAAGGCTTGCTATTGATAATGCTTTTTGGTTTTCTAAGCATTTTTTCATGACTTCTGTATTTCCCCAAAGGGACTTTTAGTGGTTATATTATTTTAAAATTTTTATTTTATTCAGATGAGTGTTTTCCTGAATGTGTGTAGGTACACCACATGTGTGCCTCGTACCCTTTGGAGGCCGGAAGAGGATATTAGATTTCCTTAACCAGGAGTTTCAGATGGTTGTAAGTGACTGTGTGGGTGCTGGGAATAGAACCTGGGTCCTCTGCAACCACTGAGCCATCTTTCCAGCCCCTGTTAAATAATTAATTGTAGATCAGCTCAGCTTGTTGAAAGGGTTTAATTTGCCTTCTAAACATACTTGCTGCTACTGAGTATGTTATGTTACTCTCCTTTTTATTGTGAGCTCAATCCTCTCTGGTTACTTTTAATGTAAATCTTTTGATACTGTGAAACTTTTTGCTGCTGTGTATCTAGTGTGATTTTCTTTCCTTTTTTGTTTTGTTTTGTTTTGTTTTCTAAACAGAGTTTCTCTGTGTAACAAATAGCCTTGGCTGTCTGGAACTCACTCTATAGGCCAGGCTGGCCTTAACTCACAGAGATATGCCTGCCTCTCTCTCTCCCCAGTGCTGGGGTTAAGAACGTGTACTCTTTTGATGTTCTTATTGTTGCATTTGTAATGGAAAGTGAGGAAACTGAGGCTAAATAAATAAAGCCATGAATTTCTTTTCATTTAATTTTATTATGGCAATCGGCTTGCTATATATTGCTTTTATAATGTTTAGGTATGATCCTTGTTTCCTTGATCTCTCTAAGACCTTAATCATGAAGGGGTGTTGTATTTTGTCAAAGGCTCTTTCAGCATCTATTGAGATGATAATGTGGTGTTTTAATCTGTTTGTTTACATGGTGGATTACATTGACAGGATTTCGTTTTGTACCATCCCTGAATATCTGGGATGATGAAGAGTACTTGATGATCTTTTTGATGTGTGCTTGGATCTTTTTTTTTTTTTTTCTATCATGACTCTTTTTGCATCTATGTTCATGAGGGAAATTGGTCAGTAATTCTCTGTTTTTCTAGAGACGTTGTGGGTTTGAGTATTAGAGTGACTAAGGCCCCAGAATTTATTAATGTTCCTTCTATTTCCATTTTGTGGAATAATTTGAAGAGTATTAGTCTTAGCTCTTCTTTGAAAGTCTGGTAGAATTCTGTGCTAAAACAGTCTTGCTCTGGACATTTTTTGGTTAGGAGACTTTTAATGACTGCTTCTATTTCCTTAGGGGGTTATAGGTTTATTTAAATTGTTTATCTGATCTTTATTTAATTTTGGTAAATGATATCTATCAAGAAATTTGGCCATTTCTTTTAGATTTTCCAATAATGTGGAGTATGGGTTTTTTAAGGTTTACTGTCATTTTCTGGATTTCTTCAGTTATATGCCCTTTTTTGCTTCTGATTTTGTTAATTTGAATATTCCTTCTTTCTGTGTCTTTTATAGTTAGTTTGAATTTTGATTTGTGTATGTTTATTTTTCTCAGACAACCTACTCATTGTTTCATTGATTCTTTGTATTGTTCTCTTTGCTTCTATTTTATTGATTTTAGCCCTGAGTTTGATTATTTCCTGCTTTTTACACCTCTTGGGTGTGTTTGCTTCATTTTGTTCTAGAGCTTTCAGGAGTGCTGTTAAGTTGCTAGTATGAGATTTCTTCAGTTTCTTTATGTAGGCATTTAGTGCTATGAATTTTCCTCATAGCACTGCTTGCATTGTGTCCATAACTTTGGATATGCTGTACACTCATTTTTATTGAGTTTTAGGAAGTCTTTAATTTCTTTATTTCGTCCTTGATCCAGTAGTCATTCAGCAGAGAGTTTTTTTTTCCCCCATGAATTTGTAGTCTTTCTGCAGTTTCTGTTGTTGTTGAAATCCAGTTTTAATCCATGGTGATCTGATAAGATACACGGGGTTACTTCAGGGCTAGTATGTGGTAAATTTTGGAGAGGGTTTCATGATATACTGAGAAGAAGGTGTATTCTTTTGTTTTGGGGTGAAATGTTCTGTAGATATCTATTAGGTCCATTTGAGTCATTACACCTGTTAGTTCTGTTATTTCTCTGTTTAGTTTCTGTCTGGACAACCTTTCTATTGTTCCTATTGTGAATCGGGTGCTGAAGGATGTGTGTGAGCTTAGTTGTGTGATTTAAGCTTTAGTAGTGTTTCTTTTACAAATGTGGGTCCTTACATTTGGAGCGCAGATATCTTCATATGTTACTTGAACTTTTCCCCTCCCAGCTTTTGATATTCTTTCTTTCTTCTGTATGTTTAATGTTTTGATTATTATGTAGCTTGGGGGATTTTCTTTTCTGACTTAATCTATTTGATGTTCGGTAGGCTTCTTGGAAGTTTATAGACATGTCCTTCTTCAGAATAGGAACATTTTCATCTGCGATTTTGTTAAATATATTCCCTGAGTTTTTTAGCTGGGATTCTTTTCCTTCTATTTCTGTTATTCTTAGGTTTCGTCTTTTCATAGTGTCCAGATGTCCTGAATGTTTTGTGATTGTATTTTTTTATATTTAACATTTTCTTTGACTGATGAATCTATTTCTTCTATTGTATCTTCAATGCCTGAGATTCTGTCTTCCATCCCTTGAATTCTGTTTGTGATGCTTGCTTCTGTAGTTCCTAGGTGTTTCATTACCCCAATTTGTGTTTCTTTATTTCTTCTATTTCAATTTTCAAGTCTTGAATAGTTTTTTCACCTGTTTGTTTTTTTCTTGGTTTTCTTGGCATTCATTAAGAGAGTTATTGATTTCTTCCATTTTTTGGTTATCTTTTCTTCGATTTCTATCGGGGAATATGACAACCTACCTGCACAATGTAGGTTGTTATATAATATTTATTGAGGGAGAAGTCACTTACATGAGAATCAAAGGTCAGCAGTCTCCAAGACTCCGACTGGAACCCCAAGAGGGAGCATGTCTCCTTTTCCCCAGCTCTTATCTCCTGTCCCTACTGTGTACCTGTGACCACACCCAAACGGGTTGTACAGGTATGTAAGATCTCCTACAGATTTCCTTAAGGGAGTTTTCATTTCTTCTTTAAGACCTCATCTTCATAAAGTTGTTTTAATATTTTTTTGTGTGTGTTTCAGCTGCCCAGTAATATTCAGGTCTTGTCATAGAATAGCTGTGCTCTGGTGGTGCCATGTTACCCTGCCTGTTGTTGATTATATTCTTAAGCTGGGTTTTTAGATATCTAATTTTATGATGTTTATAGGTCTAGGTCCTGATGTCTAAGGTTGTTTTTGTTGGATGAGTGTTTTGTATCTTGGTTTCTGTTTCCTTTTTCATCTTCTGTTCTTTATGGCCTGAATTTCTGGTGGCCAGCATGATCTCTCATCTAGTAGGGAATCTCTTTCCAAGTTGGGAACTGGTCTTCTGTTGGCTAGCTTGGCCTTTGGAGTAGTAGGCCTTTGTTTTTCTGACTGGTGTGGCCTGTTTTTCATACTGCTTTGACCTGTACCTGTTCTTCCAAAACTGATGTGGTATGTACCTGAGCCTATGAAGTCTGCTCTTCACACTGGTGTGGTGTGCACTAGTGGGAATTTGTCAGGTGCTGGTGATGAGGTGGGGTTGGGGTTGTGGGATGGATCCTGGGGATCAGAATCTGGGGAGTGGGTCAGCTTGGCTGGCAGGCAGGCAAGTCACTCACCTGTTCTTCTGGCTGGTGTGGACTGGACCTGAGCCAATAAAGTCTACTGGAGTTGCAAGGAAGGGCTAGTCATGGAGAGGGTGATGAGGTAGGAAGACTTGAGCAGCAGAATGGGTCTTGGGGAACAGAATTCAGGGAGTGGGGCTATTCAGCCTACAGGTGGATCATGTAACCACTCCTCTGACTGGTATCCGTATATTATCTTTTTATAGTTTTTTCTTGATTGGCCATCCTTTATTTCATCATTCATCAATAAAACTAGAATCTTAAAGAATTTTAAAAGTTCTTTACAGTCAGAAACTATTGTATTGTATTTCTACTGACTCTTACTTGTTGGCGCATGGTAGGCTCTTCTTCATTTTGGGTAAACCCCGTGGCTAAGTTTGGGTATTATCCTAAGAGTATATGTCAGTGGATTGCTGGTGCTCTGATGCAATTTTGTCATGGGTCCTCACAATGAGATCTCAGTTCTTTCATCTTTCAGCAGGCCCAGTTTTTGTTTCTTGACCATACACTGTAACTATCAGCATGGATACCCAGGATAACATGTTGTTTGCTTGTCTATACTAGTTATCATTAAGTTTATTTATTTATACAGAATTAATAAAATGTGGAAGGTAGTGGACAACTTGTAGGATATGAGGATTAAACTAATATTGTTAGCCTTGGCAGCAGGTGCTTTTATACACGGAATCATCTGTTTCTTACTATTGTTTATTTATTTATTTTTTTAAGTCTACCATTATATAAGTATTGTTACGGGATTCCTACCTGGGTCCCATCGCCACTTCAGAGCTCCCAAATAACACACAGAGACTATTAGTTACAATGCTTCTGGCTGCTGGCTATGGTTTCTTATAGGCTAGCTCTGTCTAAATTAGCTCATTTCTAACAATCTAGGTATTTTCGTAATGGGGTTGTCTTTCTGGCCCGGCTAGGGTCCGCCTGCCCCTCTCTGCCCCAAAGAAACATGCAGATGCAATATTAATTATAAAAAAGTGTTGGCCTTTGGCTAAGGTTTCTTATTTGCTAGCTCAGTCTTAATTATTCACCCATTTCCTAATAATCCATGTATTTCTTTGTGGCCTTTTCTTACCGGAGAAAAGGTCCAGGCCTCTTATTACTACATCTGCTCAGCATCTCCGAAGAGAAGACAGATACCCACAGCTAAATACTGAACTGAACTCCTGTAACCCAGTGACAGAGATGGAGGAGTCATAAGCAAAGGGGTGAAACCCTCAAAGACAGCTGACTGGACAAGGGGGAGCTCTTGAACCCCAGACTGATGTCTGAGATGTCAACACGGGCTTGGTCCAGACTCCATGAATGTAGTGTCAGTGAGGAGGCCTCAAAAATCTCTGGAGCCTTGGATGGTAGATCAGTGTTCACTATGGCATACAAATGAACTTTGGGAGCCCATTCCATATGGAGGGATGCTCTCTCAGCCTGGACACATGAGGAAGGGCCTAGGTCCTGCCCTGGATGAAATGACAGACTCTGGAGATCCCCCCAAGGAGGGCCTCACCCTCCCTGGGGAATGATTTGGGGATTGTGTGGGGGACTAGGGGGGGCTGGTGGGAGAGGGAGGAGGGATGGAAGAGGGAGCTGGGATTGACATGTGCAGCATGCATGTTTTTAGTTTAAATAAAAACATATATTGAGGAAAAAAAGAAAAAGAGAGAGTGACTTCTTGCTTGTCCCTGCTTATATGCTGATTCTGCCTTGCTAAGTCACATCCTGTCTGGACCACATGATGACTTCTCTTAACTACATTTCCCAGAACCCTCCTAGACTCCTAGTCCCACCTATCTTGCTTCCCTGTTGGCCAACAGTGCTTTATTCATAAGACAAACTTATACACAGAAAAACATTCCCCACCAAAGTATGGCATAGGTTTGATGATATCCACACTGAAGAACATAACAGAACTTGGAAAATAGACAATTGGTTTTGAGTTATGCAGGAAGTGTTTATGTCAAAGCAGGAAGAAATGTCTTTCATAATATCTAGTATGCCAGACTGCTTGAAATTGAAAAAACCTTCAATTTCCATTGACTTTATTCCCTTCAAGGATGATTTAAGAGTTCCATTTCAATTGATTTCTTTTTTTTAAATTAATTTTTTATTTTTGAGGTTATTATAAATATATTTCTACCTTCCCTTTCCTCCTGCCAACCTCCATCCCCCATATGTCCCTCTTTACTCTCTTTCAAATTCATGGTCTTGTTTTTCACTAATTTGTTATTGCATGTATATATGTATAGGTATATACTTATATATTTCTAAATATAATTTGTTCTGTCCATATAATGTTACTTGTATCTAAGTTTTTAGGGGTGACTGTTTTTCTTATATGAATATGACAGTTGATTGTACTTAATTATACATCATTTATAAAACTATTTCCTCTCTGTAGAATAAGAGTATTGACCTGAATGAGGTCTTGATCATAGATTAAGCAACTCTTGTGTTTATGTGTGTCAGCATATGCACTTGTGCATATCCCAACACATAATCTATACAAATCTAAGCAAGTGAAGAGAGTGAAATGATTTCAGAATATTGGTCCCTAAATTTAGGGAATGGATCTAAGTAGAGCACAGAAAAGACAACAAATTAAGGGGCAATCAAGATGACATTAGTATTTCTCATTTTTTTCCTCAGAATAGCCCATTTTAATCTTCAGTACATTAAAGGTGAATAGAAGTTGAGCCTTGAGATATTTGGTCTGTAGAAGAAAGCTATAGTTAGCTGTGCTTTTTAATTTTTTTTTAACAAAATTTAAGTTCTTGGTTAAGTGTACAGTTTGAATTTTCCTTAATTTAATTATTGTCCTGTGATTATCTAGGAGAATGTTTTTATTCTTAGAAAATACACACTGAAGTATTCAAGAATAAAAGGGCTATATCCCCAGGAGATTTCAGTAATACATAAATATATAGTATTTGCATATTCATGTACATATTCATTTTTAATGAACATATGATCCTGAATTCTTAATGTTATCATTTATTTTGTTGTTCACATTGATTCAGATATGGTTAAATGGCCACACTCTTATATAATGTTTCTATACTGTCTTAATTTTCAATGAAAAAGACAACTGAGAACCTGTGATGAGGATGAATTTTCATTGATTTAAATGCACAGTTTTAATCATCTTGAAAATTGAAATCTCTCTGACATGTAAACAAATTATCTTTTTTTTTTTTTTCAGTAGAGTCAAGGTGAATTTTGGGACATGGCCACTGCTTCACCAAGGTCTGATACTAGTGATAACCACAATGAAAGGTTACAGCTAAAGGTAACTGGTAAGTGATTTTAATAATAATGTAGTATTGTGATGGGTAGATGAAAATGGATTTTACATACCTAATTAGGCAAATATATTCTATAAGTAATGCCCTTGAGACATACACAGTGATTGATGTTAGGAGGCACTAGGTTTTAATGTCTGGCCTTCATATTCTATCTATTCTGTTGTCTTGCCTTGACTTTATTATTTTGTTTGTCTCTATTTTTCAAGTAAAAATCACTTTGTAAATTCATGATCTTGATTTCTCAATAGCTTGAGTAATAAAAACTATCACTTCTGACATGAAGTAGGAGACTGAGGGGCAGAGGAACCACTGCCTTTTCTTAATAATGAGGATGCCAGTTGGGGTCTTAATAATCTAGTTTGTTCCTTTTATCACAAACTGTCTTTTTTGTATAGGTCTTTTTTCTTTCTTTCTTTCCTTTTTTCGTCCTGGATATTGAAACCAGTGCCTTGAGTGTGCTAGGCCAACATTCTACCACTGAACTATGTTCTCAGTCCAGCTTACTCCACTAGCCCTTTTATTTCAAGCAATCAGGCACTGTCATGCAAAACCTCCTCTAGTATTGGAGTCTGGCAATTGTCTATCTGTAAACTGGGAGAATCCATAACTCCTTTGCTTTTGCATGTTCATTCCTCCACAGCTAGCAGCCTTGAATGGTCAGACTGCCAGCTTGGGATGGACACCATGTCATTAGCAGCAGAACTTTTCTTCTGCTGCTTTCTAGGAGCAGGAAATGCCTCTTACTCTAAACCAGTTAGAAGCTTAGTTGGATGGGTTCTTGCCCTGAAGTCATACCCTTCCCTTTATCTAGTGCTAAGTTGGAAGCTTCTTTTTCTTTTTTTTACTTATTGGGTTTTTTTTTTTTAATTTAAATGAGAAACAGGCTTGTTTTACATGCCAATTCCAATTCCCTCTCCTTCCCTTCCCCCTCACCCCTCCACCCCTCATCCCCCACCCCACCTCTACCAACCTCCTGTCCAATCCCCACTGGACTCTCCAGGGAGGGTGAGGCCCTTTATGGGGGATCTCCAAAGTCTGTCATATCATCAAGGGCAGGGCCTAGGCACCATGTGTCCAGGCTGAGAGAGCATTTCTTCATGTGGAATGGGCTCCCAAAGTCCATTCGGATGCCAGGGATAAATATTGATCTAGTACCTGAGGCCTCCTCACTGATACCCATGTTCAGGGGTTCTGGATCAGTACCATGCTGGTCTCAGCCATCAGTCTGGGGTCTATGAGCTCCCCCTTGTTCAGGTCAACTGTTCCTGTGGGTTTCACCAGCCTGGTCATGACCCCTTTGGTCATTACTCCTCCCTCTCTGCAACTGGGTTCCAGGAATTCAGTTCAGTGTTTAGCTGTGGGTGTCTGCCTCTGCTTCCATCAGCCACTGGATGAAGGCTCTAGGATGGTATACAAGGTAGTCATCAATCTCATTATTGGGGAAGGGCATTTAAGGTAGCCTCTCCACTATTGCTTAGATTGTTAGTTGGGGTCATCCTTGTAGATCTCTGGACATTTCCCTAGTACCAGATTTCTGGAAGTCAGTACAATGACTTCCTCTATTATGGTATCTCTTTTCTTGCTCTCCTCTATTCTTTCCCTGACTCAATCTTCCTCTTCCCTTATGTCCTCCTAACCCCTCGTCTTTTCCCCTTCTCTTTCTCCTAACTCCCTCTCCCCTCCCCCCATGCTCCCAAATAGCTTAGGAGATCTTGTCCCTTCCTCCTTCTCTGGGGGACCATGTATGTCTCTTTTAGGGTCCTCTTTATTTCCTTGGAAGCTTCTTCTTTCAACACAAACCTTGATTGTGTCATGTCTCCTGTTCTTTTATTCCCCAAACTGTACATTTTGCATTTATTTCTGCCTAATGTACTCTTTTTCATTGTAGACCCAAATAAGAATTTTTAATAATAAACACATCACAAATTTATTATTATGCTGTTTTTTATTGTTGGTTTTTTACTCCTTTTATTCTTTACTCTTTTTGCTTTTGCAGGGGTGACGGGGCACGATTGAGCTCCCAAATGAATACATGGAGATGTATTCTTAGCCCATGAATGTCCATCCTTAGCTTGGCTTGTTCTTGCCAGCTTTTCTTAACTTAAATTATCCCGACTACCTTTAGCCTTTTCCTTTTCTTACGTCTGTATACCTTACTTTCACTCTTACTCCCACTCTTACTCGGTGTCTGGCTGGGTGGCTGGGTAAGTGGCCTCTGGCGTCTTCCTCTCCTTGTTCTCTCTTCTTCCTTCACCTTCCAGTTTTCTCCTTCTGTTTATACTCTCTGCCTGCCAGCCCAGCCTATCCTTTGTCCTGCCTTGATATTGTTTGTTCAGCTCTTTATTAAACCGTCAGGCAAAGCATCACAGCTTCACAGAGTTAAACAAATGCAGCATAAACAAAAGCAACACATGGTTACATTGTTAAATGAATGTTCCAGAGCATAAACAAATGTACCATGCCTTAAAACAGTATTCTACAATAGCTTTGAAATTGCCTGCACCAAAGAAATTAGTTAATTACTTTTTATACAGGGGAGTTCTTAGGACAAGAGCAAAAAGCAGTTCAATTCTTTGCCAAAATTCCATACAAATGGCCATTAAGTCCAGTTGCTAATGTTGTTCCCCTCTGAACCACATTTGGAGCTGGGCTTCCATGACATGTATTGCTCTCAGCACCACTGTCTCCACAGTCTTGCTAGCATGGCTTATTAACTCTGCTTACAGTCTTCAATTGTTTTTCTAGCAAAGTTTCAAACTTTTCCACAATCCTCCAAAACCACCTGGTCAGGTTCTTCACAGCCACAGTTGACTCTCTGGTACCAACCTCTGTATCATATTTCTGTTGCTGTGATAAAACATCATGGTCAATGCAACTTGTAGAAGAAACAGTTTATTTGGGCTTAGTAAGAGGCAGGAATCCATTGTAGTGAGAATAGCATGACAGCAAATGACAGGCATGGATGGCATCAGGAGCAAAAAGCTAATCGCTTATCTTCAAATGTAAATACAAAGAAGAGAGAACTAGTTTAGGTTTCTTGTTTTAGTCAAGCTTATATTGCTCTGGAACTTTGTAGCCTGGGCTAGTGTTCACTTTGTATTCCTCCTGCCTTAGTTTCCCAAGTGCTGAGACTACAGTCATGTACTATTATCATGTCCATTATATTTTTTTCCTTTTTTCTTTTTTGTTGTTATTGTTTTGAGACAGGGTGATTTAGTCCCTTTTAGCCCCTTAAGCATTGGAATTACATATGTGTGCTACTGTGTCAATGTCTCTTTATATATTTTTAAATTTAAATTAGAAACAAGGTTGCTTCACATGTCAATTCCAGGTCCCTTTCCGTTTCCCTCCCTTCCTCCCATGCCCTCCCACCAATCCCCCCAATATATCCCCTCATTTCCCCAGGGAGGGTGAGGCCCTCCATGGGGGTGTCCATAGTCTGTCATTTCATCCAGGGCAGGGCCTAGACCCTCCCCCAAGAGTTCAGGGTGAGAGTGCATCTCTCATTGTTGGATGGGAGTCCAAAGTCCATGTATATACTCGGGATAAATACTGATCTACTACCCAAGGCTCAATAGATTACCTAGGCCTCCTCACTGACACCCACATTCAGGGGGTCTTGATCAGTCCCATGCTGGATTCCCAGGCATCAGTCTGGGATTCAAGTCTGCTCTTAATCTATAGCTGATTGAAGGAGACAAACATACAAGAACAATGTGCTGTGGGTGTAGCTCCATGATTTAGTGTTTTCCTTGTGTATCTGAGGCTTTGAGTTTCATATCAGCTTCTAAAAAACCAACCACCTAGTCAACCAATAAACATCCTAGAAGTAGGAAAACCATGATCTAAAGTCAAACAGAAGGTAACTCACTGTAATTTGATAATTTACTATACCACAAACGTAAGTATAGTAGCATGCAGAGATAAGTAATTTCAGTATTGTAGATTTTAAGATCATACATGAAAGGGTCAGAAGCAAAGTTTGTAAGGTATATATAGTATTTTATGATACCTCAATTATACTTTAAAATATATTGATTTTTACATTTATGTATGTGCACATACATGAGCCATGGTACATGTACATGTCAGAGAACAACTTATGGGAATCTCTCTACTATTTGGGTTCCAGGGATTGAACTCAGGTCATTAGGCTTGGTGGCAAATGCCTTTATTTACAGAGCCACACCAGCTGCCCTTAATTTCACTTAAATTGTGTCTTTAGAGTTCGGTGATTTTTCTCAAGCATGTAATTATTTATGGGCTAACCATTTTTTCTTGTTGATTTCAATTTTTTCTATCTTACTCTATTCCTATTGCTTACATCATTGTCATACTGTCTATTTTCATTTTATAGTATATAAATTTGTAAAAGTCTTTAATTAGCTCCTATTTTATGTATGTTTGTTCCTGTTCTCTATATTCTTTTGTCCCTTACAGGAGTTTAAGGTCCCCCCCATTTTTCTCTGTGTCTAACCCAAACACTCAAGCTCAGTAATTTGGTGTTTTTGTTGTAAAATGACATATTAAGTTGGAGATGATTTAAAACTTTTATGTTAAAATTACCAGATGTAAGACTATATCAGATCATTTTCTTCCTCTTTGATTTCTATCATTCAAGTTTTATGATAATTTTCATGTGGACATTAGTTGCCAAATGTTTTTAGGGGTGTTACTGTTTGATTCAGGAACCTCGTCCAATGTCTGCTAATTTCCAGTATTTACATAGTGTTACTGTGAAGGGCATTTTGAGTGTAACACCAAAGGTAAACCAACAAATGGAAAAATTTAATTTATCCTGTTTCCACTAATTAGAACTCCTGTTCAAGATAGTAGTATTTACTTTATTTAAAACTATTTTATATGTACTATTGAGCCACCATGTTATGAATTTCCATGAGATTAAAATAGATACTTTAAAAAATCTGTTGGGGTGGTCTGTTAGCAGCTTTTAGTACTATCAAGCACTTTGCCAAATAAAGATACACAGTGGGCATATTTTGAGTGGGTCTGCAGTTAACTCATAGTAATAGCATAGGTAAAGTCGCCATACTGGATGCGGGGAATTTGTTGATGATCGTGCTTTTGCATGCCTTCACTCACCAATCCTAAGAATTGGGTATTATTGTTCCCCTGTTTTTCAGGTGAGAAAATGGAGGGGCAGAGCCGTTAATTGACCTCCCTCAGGTCAGGATTCTAGTCATGGCAAAATTAAAACCTGAACCCAGATATAAATTACTCTTGTGTGCTTTTAATATGATCCTGTATTGCCTTCCTTTACTTACAATGTGTGGAAAGACAGGACCTGTATGTATCAAAGAAATAACTTTTATTTGGAATGAAACCTTCTATATGGGTAATTTCTTGAGAAGTAACAAATCTGGCCTCTTATATCAGTCCCTTGGTGGTAAACTTAGAGCAACTTGCAACATCAAAGGATGAGAATGAGTTTTACTAAGACCCTCACAGTAGCACTTCACACATAATGTTAAACATGGTTTGCACTCTTGCCAGTATTTTAATAAACATTTGTTTAAAATCTTTTTTGTTATTCTTTACATATTAATAGAGTGGTAACTATTTCACACTTTACCCCTGTCCCATCAGTTTCACTTTGTATTGCTTTGGTTTATTTGACTAATTTCTCTCAGCAGAATGGAAGCATATGTATGTTGCTTTATTTCTTATCTTAACAATTCATGGGTGTGACATGGGTGCTTTTCTTTTGTCATCTCAGACCCAGAATAGTTACAGTGAATTGGTTACAGAGGTGATCATATGTGCTGTTTTCCCTGGTTGGTAGTCAGTATTTTGTCCTGGAATACTGGACAGTTCTGTGTTTGGAATAACAGTTTCAATCATTAAAGGCACACGTTTAAGCTGAATTAATTCCTTATTATCTTGGGTAAATTAATTCATTTTCTATAAAAGGTTATGATTAATTTTTATCTCATGATGACATTTTAATTTTCAAAATTTTTAAATAGATAAGTTTTTAATTGAAACTATTTTTCCAGGTAAAACGTTCAATAATTTGTAATAAATGGGCCACAGTTATGTAGCAAATACCACCTTGATGAAGGCATTTACTTTTCTCACAGTCCTTGGTACAGTTTGAAATTATATTTAAATAACAGGTAAAGATAGAAACCATTCAGGTATGATAGTGCACACTGATGGCTCTCTGAACTTGGGAGACAGATGAAAAGGGCTCATGAATTCAAGTCTAGATTGGGTTACATTGGGAGAACGTTATCTCACATGTATATAAACATATAAATTAATAGACACACAGATATCAGATGCCACTGTTCTTTGAGAGGAGTGTGAAATGATGAAACCACTTTGGGAAAATAGTCTGGCATTTATTCAATGGAGACTTACTGTGCCACCCAGCAGTTCTAATTTGTCCAAGGCAAATGAAAACATGTCCACAGCAAAACTTGCACATGAATGTTTATAGAAGTCTTAGACACAACAGCTACAAAGTAAGTTAAGTGTTTTTGAAGTAATAGATAAATAAAATGTGGCATGTCAATGATGGAATGGTCTTTGGCAGTAAAAAGAGTGAAGTATTGATGAATGCTACAGTAGTGGAACTTGAACGCATGCTAAGTGATTGAAGGCAGTCGTGAAAGACTGTGTATATGATCCCACAACATGGGATTTTCAGAACAGGCAATCTATACAAACAGGCTGGGGCATGCTGGCAGAAGATAGGAAAATTACTACTTAATGATCAGTTGATCTTTGGGAGAATTAACAAAGCTGTTTTCAAATTAATTTGGATGTTTGTACAAGTCTGAATCTATTAAAAAATTAGCTATCCTATTCAAATGGATGAATTATCTCAATAAATTTGTTACTGAGAAATTCAGATGGCTTTCAGACACTCTTGGTTTCTTGTTTTGCTAGTGAGACATATACTAGAAGTGGAAGAAGACTTGTGTGTTTGTTGGTTTATTAGTTGGTAATGCTGTGTTTTGTTTTGTCTTGTTTTTGTTACATAGTAATTATTGTTTTCTGTTAGTTTCTAGTGCCAAACTAAAAAGAAAAAAAAACTGGTTTGGAACCGCAATATATACTGAAGTTGTTGTAGATGGAGAAATTAAGAAAACAGCAAAATCCAGTAGTTCTTCTAATCCAAAATGGGATGAGCAGCTGGCTGTGTGAGTATCTTATGTAAAGGCTACCAACTCTTCAAATCGCATGTCCCATGCTTTGTATTTTGTAGAATGACTTCAAGTAACAAGTTTTTTTCTTTATATAAGAAAGAATTTAACAGATGAAAGTTTTAATTTCACTTTTTTTCAGAGAGGAAGCACAATAATTGTGTTTTTTTTTTTTACAAACAGTTATTTCCACATGGCCCTAATTCTCTGAATGTTTGATAAAGTAATAAAATAGAAGCATTTTGCCACTGCCAGTCATTCTGAACAGTTCTAGAAATGTATTCTCACAGGAGAGGTTTTTCTGAGGTCTCAGCAAGACAAACAGTGCTGTGCTGCTCAGTGGGTTGCTAACTATAAAAATCCTGAAGTAGTTTTTAAAGTCCTAATGTATTTGTAAATATTAGTTATATTCAATTCTGATCCAGTCAGTTTACTGTTTCATATAGTATCAAACTGAATTCAGTTTTAGGAAAACCATTGAAATAGATAACTTAAAAGAATTAGCACACTCAGTGATACTATGTTTATTTTTGTTATAATGTTATTCATGCAGAAATGTGACCCCACAGACCACCTTGGAGTTTAGAGTTTGGAGTCACCATACTTTAAAAGCAGATGCTCTGTTAGGAAGAGCAACAGTGGACTTGAAACAAGTGCTGTTAACACACAACAGGAAATGTAAGTGGCCTTCTAACCTTTGTTTCTTTACACATTATTTCAGAGACTTTACACATATCCTTCTAAAGTCCAGAAATGAGGTATAGTGTGTTTATAAAGAACTTATAATTGCTGGTGGTTGCTTTCAGAACTGTGTCACAATGTACAGTGGGCAGTATTTCCCCATCCTTTTGCCGCAGTGTAGATCATTTACCAATTACCACCACTCATTTATTGTTTACTTGTGAACTTTAAGACCTAGTTCAAGCATGGTGGTATATGCCCTTAATCCTAGGTTTCAGTAGGCTGAGGCAGAAGAATTGTGAAGTCCAGGTTAGACTAGGGTGAATAGATAAATAGCATGTCCTCTCCCTCCCCTCAAACAAGACAACCCCTCCCCTCTGATGCTGGGGATCAAACACAAGTCCTTGTGCATACTAGGCAGGAACTTTGCCTCTTCACTACTGGCCCTTGAGGATAGTCTTATTTTCATTGACAATGACAACTTTATTTAGATATAATATTTTAGCATTATAATTTTTCAGTGTTAACCAGTTCCTTCTAAAAAATGTGGAGAAATGAAAAAAATCAGAGGAGCACCTGGGCAACTAAGTAGAGCTGGCCCTCATGGTATGGGTGCAGGTGAGCCACCCTTAGGACCTGAGAGCAGGAGAACGGGCCCTGCCTCTTGCTCCTTGCTTGCTTCATAGGGTGTCTAGTTGGGGCAGTGCTAGAGAGCTCGCTCCAGTGGTGAGGATGGGGGAGAGCTGGTGGGCTGGCATACCCAGCTACCACCCAGGCCCAGAACAGTTGGCCCACCCCCAACATCCATCTCATCTATGCTCTTATAGAGCATGTGAAAGGCCAGTCCTGCAGCTTCAGGATCTACCTGATACATGTTGACAACAGGATGTCCAAAAGGAGTCCTAGTGAAGGCCCAGTATTGATAATGTAACAGAAGCCAGAGGCCTCTAACCAGACCAATGACTCATTGCAATGAACACTTGCAAGTAAAGCTGTATGGACCAAAGGGTGTACTGTGTCACTCTACAGCTTCTATGGTATTGGGGAAGTCCTGTGTATGTGTATATGTCAATAAAGCACTGTTGGCCAATAGGGAAGCAAGATAGGTGGGACTAGGAGTCCAGGAGGACTCTGGGTAGGAGAAACATAGGGAGTCAAGATGTAACCGCCATAGGGATAAGAAGCCCAGAAACTTCTCTGGTAAGAGAAATACTTAGATTGACAATTATGGGATAAATACTTAAGTCAGAGCTAGCCAGTAAGAAACAAGCAAGAACAACAGCTTCATAATTAATACAGCGTCTTGTGTGTTATTTGGGGACTACAACGCGCGACTGGTGGGGAAGGGGGGGAAACCAAGCCGCTGGCAAGGAAAAGGCTTCTCTTTACACTATGGTGTGATTTTTTTTTTCTTTTAAATTTTAATTTATTTTGGTGAGAAGTTGCAAGAACAGAGGGTAGATATAAAGGGAGAGGGAGATGAATGGGATCAGGATGCATGATGTGAAATTTCTGAAGAATCAATAAAAAGTTTTTTAAAACAGAAAAAATCACAGAGGATTATAGAAATTATAATTCTGTCTAAAGATAATCACTCAATAATTTGTTCTTTTTTCCTTCTTCTTAGACATACTTTTCCTACTTCACTTTTTTAAAAAAATCGACACTATGCTATAAGTTCTATAGTTTCATGATTAATATTTTTTGGTATTGGGTTTCTTAAGGCAGTTCAGACTACAGTAATGCTAAGCCTCTTGTCAGTATATACAAAATTTTGGGTGTATATACATAGATTTATAATTCTTTAGAAACAGTTTGTGGGTTTTAATCAAATCTTAGATTAGTACTTCGTTGAAGATTTAAAAACCAGAATTCTAGTTCATGACATATTTTAAGGAAGCATTTCACAAGTTTGTGTGTCTCCTTGGCACAGGGTCCATTCGTCTTCTCTGAATTGTGCCACAAGTACAACTGAAGGGGACACTAGCTGAGGATTTTTTGAAATTATTTTAAGTTCTATGTGTGTGTGTCTTTGTAATGAGAATATGTGCAAGTGAATGCAGGTGCCCGAGGAGGCTGGAGGTTGTGAAGTTAGCGGCAACTGTGAGACCTGATGTGGTGTTCGGGTCCTCTGCAAGAGCAGTGCACACACTTAGTGGCTGACCTTCTCTCCAGTGCAAGAGCTTTTGCATTGTTGTTCCTGATATTAGGCAGTGTTCAACAGTCCGCTTGAAAGAATACCTCTGTTGACATTTGTGGGTCTTTGTGATCTTTGCCTCATTTTCTTAGCTATTTTTTCAGTAATTCCTCAAACTCGGGACTACGGATGTCTGCTAGTAGTGGAATACTTGCTAGCATGTGCGAGGTCCTTGACTCAATCTCCAGCACTTTGGCAAAAACAAAAACTCCTAAACATTGGTTTGCTAGGTTGAACTTAAAATGTCAGTACTTAAAATGATTTTTCTTTCTTTCTTTTTTTTTTTAAAGTTCCTTCACAAAGTCAAGTTATTGCCCCAATTCCACAGTAGCAGTTGGTGTCACTTCTTTAGAGATAGGAACAGTGGCTAGGCCATTGAGGATAAAGACTCTCCCTTGCCTCTAGATAACCTGCTTCTTTCTTGAGTAAAAGCTGGAACTGCCCTTGGGCTTCTTAGTAGTATCATCTTTGCCATAGGCCAGAGATGGCAAAAGTGTTTAGGAACTCAGATCCCTGATCTGGTTGGTGCCCAGATAGTTTTACGGTTACTTCTTCCTTGGAGAGGGCTGTGTGAGAGTAGCAATGGAAAACATTTCTTTTTTCTTTTTTTTTTTTTTCAAGACAGGGTTTCTCTGTGGCTTTGGAGGCTGTCCTGGAACTCACTTTGTAGACCAGGCTGGCCTCGAACTCACAGAGATCCACCTGCCTCTGCCTCCCGAGTGCTGGGATTAAAGGCGTGCGCCACCAACGCCCGGCTGGAAAACATTTCTGGTTAGTAGAATAGAATCTCTGATCTGGATAGAGACCTACTTACTTATCAGTTGGGCCAGTCAACCCCTTAGCCAAGGTACCACCCCTCAGGAAGGAGGTATTTCCTCTAAGGCTTGCTTTAAGGAATTATTACCCCTTTAAAAGTACTGTACTTTAATTATTACAGTACTTTTCCTTCCCAGAATTCCAATCCCACACAGCCTCTCCAAACTAACTTGAAGTTGCCATGTCATTGAGTCGTCCCTTCCTTTGCATCTTTTCCTTTCTCTTCTTTCTGTCTCATTATTTTGGATGCTGATCAGCACCTAAGGATGTTTTTCTATACTCTTGGACTTCCTTACTGTTTCTCTAAATCTCCCTACCCACCACTTGCTTTCCTATGCCCTTAGGCAGAGACCTCCATGCTGGTATGCAAACAACATGACTTTTCCTTCTAGCCTCTATTCTTCTCCTGTGGACAACTGCTGAGATTTACAACTTGCTTGCCCTGGGATGTGTTTCTATGAAACTCTAATAATATTGTCCCTTAGCTTCAAAAGAAAAAAAAATTCCTTCTGAAAATGCACATGTAATTGAAAGTTTATTTGAACTATGAGTTTTAAAGAAGAAAATATATTACTTTGTGCTAATTTAATTGTATCTGCTATTGCTTGACTTATTTTGGACATGCCATTTTTCTTGGTACAGAAATTAATAGGCTTTGTAAGTGTATAGTTTCTTACCTGGATTCTTTCTTATATCATCATCTATGTCCCTATTGCTGTACATTTAGATTGTTTCTGACTCTGTTCTAAAGTTAGACTGTGCTCAACACCTCATATAAATATTTAATCACCTAATCTCCATGTAAAGTATCTATCTTATCCAGTCATCTTTGAGGAAACTTATAATGTCAGTATAATTTGAGAAGAAATCCTAATGAATTGTATAAACTTAAGTATCTGATATACTTGAGCAGAATGTGCTTAAGTGAAAAATTCTTTATAAACATTTGTACAGTAAGTGGAGGGCTTCAGAAAAACAGCCAGTAGTATCCTACGTACCTGTCATTAAATTTTTGTTGTTTTGTTTGGAGGCAGGGTCTTACCATGTAGCCAGACTGTCTTTAAACTCATGATCCTCCTGTCTCAGCTTCTTGAGTGCTAAAAACGCAGTCATGTTCCATCTTAAACAACTAGAGGCTTTTTTCTCACTTGAGCCTAGAATCTTATCAAGGTGATGATGGGTTGTTTTCTTCTGAGACTTCTTACATTAACTTGTAGATAACCATGCTTTCCCTGTGTCTTCATATAGTTTCTCTGATGCATATGTCTATGTAGTAAATTTCTACTGATAGGGCAGCATTTGGGAGGTAGAGGTAGGCAAATCTCTATGAATTTGAGGCCATTGGTGCATATAGTGAGTTCTAGGACAACCAGTGCTACACAAACCAAAAAACAATCACAAAAAAGAAAATCCAATTGTCTCCATATTGGATAATAAGATGATCACTAATGAGTTTTAAGGAGAATTATTTTTCTAAATTATTAACTGACAAATTATATTTATGGAGTAAAAAGTCATTTTATGGTTTATGTATAAAATTGAGTAACCAAATAAAGCTAGTTAATATATCTGTTCAAGTATCCTTATTTGTAATGCATGTTTAAACTTTCAGTGATTTTTGAACTTTATAGTACATAATTACTTACTAATTCCCCACACCATAATGTATTTCAAATATGAAAACCCATATCCTTTTTGTGTATTTGAAGTGTTATAGTCTTCCACTGTTGTCTTTACAAATTCTTCTAATTTCCAAGTAAATTTAATATATATTCTGTGGGATGGAAGTTGAATCAAAGTGGCTTTGCATTTAAATCAGAATAGATTTAATGGAAGGGAAGCATGTGGCCTTCTGTAAGAAAAAAACACCGCCAAGCTGTCTTCACAGCATGTAGCATATTGAATAACAACTCTGTTAGGTTTGGGTCTCCTAACTTTCTGTGCAGCTTTGAAGTAGGTCTTTATGACTCTCGGCTGGGCTTGAAGTTGCTTTTACTTCCTTTTTATTTTATTTTTTTGTTTGTTTTGGTTTTTGGTTTTTTGAGAAAGGGTTTTTTTGAGACTGTGGAACAGTCCTGGCCAACCTGGAACTCAGTCTGTAGACCACGCTGGCCTGGAACTTACCGCCTGCCTCTGTCTCCCGAGTGCTGGGATTAAAGGTGTGTGCCCTTTTGATGTTCTCATTGTTCCATTTTGTAATGAAAAGTGAGGAAACCAAGGCTAAATACAGCTTGAACAACAGTATTATATTGGCTAGTAAGTGGCAGAAATGGAATTGATAACAAAGGCATTTGACTCTCAGGATGAAATTGTAACTCATCCATGGGTCTTTGGGCTTCTGCTCAGAAACAAGTTTACACAGCTGTTGTGCCTAGTGTGTAAATAGTATTAGCCTATCCTCTAATTAACGCACAAACGCAATTAAAGATGATGTCACAGGTGTGGAGGAACCAGAGTCATTGAACTGCCCATGAACAGAGTTAGCCCTATTGTAGTTTATTCACGGTCTATAGATACATGTGTAAAGAATTACTTCCAAATATAGCAGTCAGGTTCTGAAATACAGAAGTTCTTGAATCCAGGTATCTCTACAACATATTTCTGTGTGTGGCAAATGTTTTTAAATTAGAATTTTCTTTTTTTTTTTTCTAGTAGAAAAAGTGAAAGAAATATTAAAACTTTCCCTGGAAAACAAGAATGGCATAGTGCAAACTGGTGAATTGACAGTTGTGCTTGATGGATTAGTGATTGACCAAGAAAATCTAACAAACCACAACTCTTCTCCAACCAGTAAGCTGTGCTTATGTGTTTTTAAATTTAAGTAAACAAAGTTGACAAGAAATATGTAACAACTGCAACTGAGCTGCTTTCCTTCCTGATGTTTAGTAGAAGTACAGCAGAATGGTGATGCCTTACATGAAGATGGACACCCTTCAATACAGACAGCTGCCAGGTAAAGTGCTTCATTTTATTATTTGTGGCAACATGTTACAGTTTTTCCCAGGCATGGAGTTTGTTTTTAATTTACTTTACTTTCTGTTAGCTCCAACTGCAGGCTGTATCTTTTTCTCTGCTCTATCTAGCACTCCACCTGAATGTTAGAAAGTCAGGAAAATTTTTTAATGTAAACTTGGTTGACAGATTGTTTTATTGTACTTAACTCATTGAAGTTAGAATTTTATTTTATGTTTTTTTCTTAAGGTTGGCTGTTGAAGGTACTATTGGAGTAGATAATCATGTACCAACAAATACTGTTGTTGCCAACTCATGCTGTTCACATGTAGTTAATGGAGAAAACACACCTTCATCCCCGTCTCAGGTTGCTGCCAGACCCAAAAATGCTCCAGCTCCAAAACCACTCGCACCTGAGCCTGCCAGTGACACAGGTAACCTAGTCAAACTTATGCCTCCATTTATTTTATTATGTTATCATTCTTAATGTTCTGTAATATGAAGTAAAAAGTTATGATACTTGGGATTTTTTCTAAATTTAAAGTCTTCTGGATTATTTAAGAAGGTAAAATCACAACATTTTACTAAGCAAGTGCTAATATGATGTGAGATTCTTGGTCTTTAGGCCACAAGAGAACATTTAATTAGTGATATAAAGTATTGCTTTGAAGGTAAGCTAAGGCCATCTAGAGATGCACAAATTAATATAAATGGGTTAATAATTAAGAGAGAGCTAGTCAATAAAAAGCCTGAGCCATCAGACAAACATTTTATAATTAATAGAAGTCTCTGTGTGTTTATTTGGGATTAAAGGGCTGCAGGACCAGGCAGGACAGAAATTCCTTCTACAGCTACCATCTGCTGTGCATGTGCTAAATGTCCAGTATCTATTTACCAGCTACTCTCCAAGTCATTCTTTGGGATACGTACTAGTAGTTTCTCTTTTCTCTCAAGGAATTGAAGTGTGGAGGGGTCACAGGAATTAATATCCAGCTCTGTGGCTTTCAGCTTTATACTACCTCCTGTTCACATATGGTTACATAGAACTTCTCAAAAGACTGATGCTTATCTTCTGTATTGAGATAGGTTTCACAGACTATTCTTCCAACCTTTTCACCTGCTGTGATTGTCTTAAAAATAGTGTAACTGTTCTCATTCCATTTAGTTTAAAGGGCTTTTGTGTTGGTGGCAACCACTTAGGTGATGTCTTTTTGTGATAGCTCAATCCTTACTCATAGAATTAATTCCGATATCTTTTCAGGAAGTGGGTATTTCTTGTTCCTTTAAGGTATAGTTGCCAAGTAGAATTCCCCAATCCCCTTTGAGGAGGTGGGTGCTGGGTGTTGCCAAAAGTTCTTATAGATAGGAGGAAAGTACTTTCTCATTGAATTTCATAGCTGATATTCCTTTTTCCAATTCAGTACTCTGAGCTAGCTTTTGTTACTGGAATTGTGATGATGAGTTTGGAGCCCCACATGCTCTCCCATTCTCCACCAAGTCCTTGCTAGATCCAGCTAATGCTGGAATACACTATTGAAGATCTTGAACTGTGAGCTCAGTAAACCTCTTTTCTCTAAGACGTTATTCTAATATACCTGCATTTCAAAGTTTATGAAATCTCCTTTAATCCCAGCACTCCAGAAGCAGAAGAAGGTGGATCTCTATGAGTTTGAGGCCAGTCTAGTCTACAGAGTGAATCCTAGGACAGCCAGGGCTACCTGTCTCAGAAAACCAAAAAGAGAAAGTGTGTGTGTGTGTGTGTGTGTGTGTGTGTGTGTGTGTGTGTGTGTGTGTGTTTTGTAAATTCATGTGAACTGGCACAAGGGTATTTGTAGTTTCTGCCATGACTGGTTTCTGCTTGGGTATTGGTATGATATATAATAATGCATATGCCACATTACTGTTCTAAATTCTAAAACATGTATTCTGGAATACGTTTGTCTCCAAGGGTTTCAGATAATGGATGTGGGCTAATTCTAAGGAATTCAGAGAAATGATAACTTCCCACCAGAGGTAGTATTGCTCATGAAGGCCTTTTCTCTCTATTGATTGAGAAGATTCATTTGGCAAGTTTAGTTGCCATAAATATTTATTCTAAATTTCAGGGAGAAGATGAGATAGTGAGAAATAGAGTAAACCCAAAAAGAGTAGACTTAACCTGCTAAAAAGTGACAAAAATATCCTCAAAGTTAGCATCTCTATGTAGAGGAGGCTGATATTATTAATTAATTGTCTTATAATTCACTTGTAAAGGTTAAATGAACTAGTAAATCAAAAGTATCTATCATAGTTTTTTTTTTTTTTGGTGTATTTCGAGACAGGGTTTCTCTGTATTGTTTTAGAGGCTGTCCTGGAACTCGCTCTGTAGACCAAGTGGCCTCGAACTCACAGAGATCCACCTGCCTCTGCCTCCTGAGTTCTGGTATTAAAGGCGTGCCCCCCCAACGCCCGGCACCTATCATAGTTCTTGGAAGTGGTATTTACGAAAATATTCTTTTCCACTTTAATCCTCTAATTTCCAATATGAGATAACTTTTGCTAATGTATTAGTATTCTATATATGTATAATAGATACGTGTGATAAGGTATTAGACAAACCTATAGGTATGTCATACTTTTCCCCCATTTTTTATTAAGAATTATAAATACTCAGAAAACTGTAGGGAAATGTTGGGGAAGGCCCTGTGTACTGGCTTCTACCCACACTAAGTAGGCCTGTGACTATTGTAAGTCACCAGTCAAGAAACTGGTGCTAATCAAGCTCAGAGTTAGTCACTGTGAGCAGTTCTACCTTGTTGCTTTGTGCGTGAGTGCTTAATTGCTTCACAGTGTGTTTTATCTAACTACCATTAGATACAGAGCTGGGCTATTCCTACAGGGCTGTTTCACAGGCTTTTTCTTTGTAGACATAGCCACTCCAAAATGATTTACCTGTAAGGGAATTACATAAGCAAGCAACCAGCTTTCATGTCATAGTTTGAAAAGTACTAAAATGGTACCATGAGATGTGTGTGTGTGTTAAAATAACAAAATGCTCAAAGACTGTGTAACTTACAAATAAAGAGATATTTTAATTCTAGCACTTGAGAGGCAGAGGCAGGCTGCCCTATAAGTTTAAGGCCAGCCTTAACTGTATAGTAAATTTGAGGCCAGTCAGGGCTATATAGTGATAATCTGTTGGTTGGGGCTGAGGAGGTTGCTAAGAGAGATATTTAATTGCCTGTTTTCTAGTATGAAAATTCACAATCATTCGGTTCCTTTGGAACTTTGGTGAGGATCTCCTGTTGGTTGTGCTCATGACTGGCATATATGTAAAAGAGAAAGATGATCTGATAGGACAGACAGTCAGAGAATGCCTTTAAGTAAGACTTAATGTTTCATAACAGCTCACTCTCTTAGGAACTGACTTGACATTGTACGAGAACTACTTCAATCCTTCCAAGGGCAACTGCTCCAATAATCTAATTATTTCTCTCTCATTCAAAAATATTATATATACACACTTAAACCATAAAAAAGTCATAACAAGTGGAAATCAAATACTCTAGTATTTCTTCCTTTCTTTAAAACTTTATTTGAAAGAATTGTAACCCCAAAGTCTTAGTGACTGAAAGTGATTAAGACTGTTTGTTAAGGCAAATTGGGGGCAGGTATCACATGCCTAGAGACCTATCTACTTGGATGAGTACAACGTACAAGGATCTTTTGAATTCAGAACATTAGGGCCTGAACAACTTAGGTGGACACTGATGGAAATCTTATATATCTGCCTTTCCTATTGTATTTAAAGTTTCCGAGTAACATATGGTACATTTGTTATAACCAGCAAATTGTTATCACTAGATTGTTAATGACCAAAATGTGTGTGAGTGTGAGTGTGTGTGTATTGCAAAACCAAACTAATTTAGTAATGAAGAAGAGGGATCATGAGTTATAAACATATATAATCAGAAAGTATGGAACAATATCACTTTTATAAGAAGTATTAGATAGAAACACTGGATGGAAATGTATAATGTAAGTTTCATTTCTTGAGATGTACTATTAGGTGGGTGTTAAGAACTGCATATTGCCATTGCAGTGCTATGCGGAAAAGTTTGACTACTCTAAAATTCTCCTGCACTTTAATCACTCTTCCCCTTCCCCAAGACTCACTGATCTTTGTGTTGTCTTCATAGTTCTGTCATTTCCAGAAGATCTTATGGCTAGACTTGAGTATGCAACTGTCCCATATTGACTCTTTTCTCTTAGGAATGTGTATACCTCAGGTTCTTCTGTGTCTGTGAATTTTATTATTTTTCTTTATTGTGGTATCACCATTTCTTATCCAGTCACGTGTTGAAACAGCCTGGGTTCTTGAGTTATAAGCAATTAGGAATATAGATTCTGTCCATATTTGTGTACCAGTTTTTAGTGTGGTCATATGCCTTGAATTCATTTTGGTTGACAAATGAGATAAGTAGAATGTATAATAGCTTGATGGAAAACTTCCCAGTCATTTTCCAAGGTGGTTGTGCTGTACATCTTCACCAACAAAGAATGAGAATTCCTGTTTTTCTTCATCCTTATTGCATTTCAATTTAAGCAGAGTTGTATTTTCCAACCTTCTCACCTAAAGGTATTTTTTATCTATTCTTAGTCTTTTTATTTTTATGGATGGCTCTTAGTCTATGCCATGATCGTGCATGACGTTATTCCCAAGCCCTCAGCAGGATTAGTTTCCAGGCCTGCCTAGAGTAAAAACAAGCAAACCAACAACAAGAACAATAAACACCAGTTCAGTATTTTTGTTTTGTTTTCTTTCTAACACACCTTGAATATGATCTTGATTTTGAAATTAAGGCTCTTCAATCTCCTTTATATGTGAGTTTTACCCTTTTTAGTGTTTTTGGTTTTTCCAGTCTTAATACATTGTCAAGTATAACCAGCAATATTGAACTGGAGTAGTAACTATGATCACCCTTACTTTGCTCATTATTATTTTGTTGAATACTTTTTTTTAGCTAGTATTGAAAATATTATTTCTTTTATCCTTTGCTCAGTTACTGTGATGCATTTCCTAACACAATTTACTAATACTGAATTATCCCCTGTGGTTTGGGGGATTTTTTAAAATAACTTTTATTTAACTTAAAAACAATCTTATTTTATTTACCAATCCCGGTTCCCTCTTCCTTCTGTCCTCCCATTCCCCCCACCATCCCCCCAACCCTACGTTTCATCTACTCCTCAGGGAGGGTAAGGCCTTCAATGGTGGATCATCAAAGCCTGACACACCATTTTGGGCAGAACCTAGGCCCTTCTCCATGTATCTAGGCTGAGAGAGTATCCCAAAGCACATTTGTGCACTAGGGATAAATACTGGTTCCACTGCCAGAGGCCCTATAGACTGCCTAGTGCGCCCCCCCCCAACTGACACCCACGTTCAGAGAGCCTGGTTCAGTCTTATGCTGGTTCCCCAGCTATCAGACTGGGATTCCTGAGCTCCCCTTTGCTCAGGTCAGCTGTTTCTGTGGTTTTCCCCAGCCCAGTCTTGACCCCTTTGCTCATCACTCCTCCCTCTCTACAATTGGATTACAGGAGTTCGGTTCAGTGCTTAGCTGTGAATCTCTGCTTTTGTTTCCATCAGCTACTGGATGAAGGCCCTATGATGGCATTTAAGGTAGTCATCAATCTCATTATAGGGGAAGGGCATTTAAGGTAGCCTTTTCAGTATTGCTTAGATTCTTAATTGGGGTCATCCTTGTGGATCCCTGAAGATTTCCCTAGTGCCAGATTTCTCATTAAGCCCATAATGACTCCCTCTGTTAAGGTATCTCTTTCCTTGCTCTCCTTCTCTGTTCTTCCCACAACTCCCTCATGTTCTCCTCTCCCCCTCTCCTTCTCTCCTCTTTCTCCTACTTTCCCTATCCCTTCCAATTTGCTCAGGATATCTTTTCCCTTTCACCTCCAGGAGTCATGTATGTCTCTCATAGGGTCCTCCTTGTTTCTTAGCTTCTTTGGAGTTGTGGATTGTAGGTTGGTTATCCTTTGCTTTATGTCT
The DNA here is from genome assembly GCF_017639785.1 of Mesocricetus auratus. NCBI lineage: Eukaryota > Metazoa > Chordata > Mammalia > Rodentia > Cricetidae > Mesocricetus > Mesocricetus auratus. Next base: position 48,653,305 of record NW_024429184.1, on the reverse strand, counting down.
AATATCCACTTATGATTGAGTACATACCATGTTTTTCTTTCTGTCTCTGGGGTCCCTCACTCAGGATGGTTTCTTCCAGTTCTGTTCATTTGTCTGTGAATTTCAAGCCTCCATTGCTGGCGGAAATACAAACTTGTACAGCTACTTTGGAAATCAGTATGGCAGTTTCTCAGGAAAATAGGAATCAGTCTGCCGCAAAAATCCAGCAATTCCACTCTTAGGCATATACCCAAAGGATACACCTTCATACCACAAGGACATCTGTTCAACTATGTTTGTAGCAGCATTATTTGTAATACTAGAACCTGGAACAACCTAGATACTCCTCAACTGAAGGATGGATAAAGAAAATGTGGTACATTTACACAATGGAGTAATACTCAGCGTTAATGAACAATGACATCTTGGGGATGTTTTATATGGGCGAAAAGTTCTTCAGTATTCCTAATAGAATGTAACAATTTAAATAATGCAAAAATTGTCTATAAAGCTTAAAAGAAATTTTCAAACCCTGTCTAGCTCCTGTGTTTGAGGGAACCGTTTCTCCCATTGCCTTTCCATTTCATCTCTGGTCATTTAATTTCATTCATTTGCCTAATACATGTCAGACTCGTTGTGATAAAGTTCTGTGTATTTTACTCAATAATTCTGATTTTACTCAAATAATTTTGTTTTTCTTTACAAATATTACCATTTTTAAAATTTTTTCCTGATTACAAAGTCATTGGGTAATATATTTAAAATACAGATTTCCAGACAGTTCTCTATAAATTTATCCTAAAATATATGAGCCTGTTGTAGAAAGCAAAAGCTGAATGTCATTCATTCCAACCTTCTGTGTTGCTACCAGGTAGCCAGTGCAGTAGTTTCAGACTGAAGCTACTCATTTTGGCCTCAGCTGCCCTACTAGCCAGTAAAATGGCAGATGCAAAACCCACTGAGCGGAAATTCACAGTGGAGAAATTTGTTCAGTGCACTTCTGGGACATAATTGTAGACATTGCAATGCATTTGGGTTTCCAGGGCCATTTGTGAATCCACTTGGAGGATAGGGCAGCCGTTTGGGGGGGGGTGGTTATAGGTCCCATACATTACACCATCCGTGAGTCTGGCAACCCTGTAAACCACATTCATGTCCTCACTCCCTGCATAATCTTGGATGACTGCCTATTCTCCCAAAGTTCTTAAGCTTGCCGGTCACTTAAGCCACCAGTGTCAGAGAAAATAAGGTTTACCTTGTCTTGATCAATTTCTTACCACATGGATGGAGTCCATGGATTGTTTCAGGGACAGTCCAGTGGGGCTAGAATGTCTGAAGGTAGACATTCATTGAAGCAGTACTCCAATGTTTCCTCCAAGTTTCTAGGAGACAGAAAATGCAGAGACTTGTTTCACCAAGTAGCAAGCTCACATGCTACCTTGTCAATATAAGTTCCCTTCTGTAGCATGAGAGATAAATGCTAGGAAGTACAGAGACCTTTTCTGCATCCACCTGCCTTGCAGATCTCACAACTGTGTATACACTGCTATCTGTCTTTGCTACACTTGGTACTTACTAAGCACACTTTCCTCATTCTCTTCCATTTTACATGTCTGTGTCCTCTGTTGTCCTTCAGTGTTTCCAGTGTGTTGATTTACCATCAGAGAAAGGCAAGCAAATGCTTATAAACTCTAATCCATCATATTGAATTTTCTTCCTTGAAGGTTTGACTCAATTTTATGTGTACATATAGTTTAAATGGATCAGTTACACTTGAAATAAAAAAAAAAGTAAGTCTCAGCAGTGTTTTATTTCTTATGTGTCAAATGGAAGCTGGGCTTGATGGTGTGCCTGTAATCCTCGCTACTCAAGTGGCTGAGGCAAGAAATTTCAAGTTTAAGATCTACCTAGACAACTCAGTGAGACATCTTAAAAAGTTAAAAAGTAGTAGAAAGTGTAGTAAAAAGTGTAGACTGTTGGATTCTATTTATACTTCTCTATAATACTATCTTAAGAATTAATGCAATCATGTATTTCTTATTAAATGAAAGTTTTTTGTTTAGTTTTGTTTTGAGACTACCACTTATATATTGACAGGAGGTTTAAAGTTGATAATTTGGAGGAGAAACATTTATTTTCTTAATGTTGGTGTGTTTCCTGAAGTTAAAGTTATTAATATATACACTTAAAATTTTATCATTTTCCAACTTATTCTTAAAATTCCTAAAATTTTTATTATTTACTCACTTAATTCCTAAAAATTGATTCCAAAAACAACTTTTGTTTTATGTTGTCCAGTATCTGGTACATTGCTCAGTTTCAATAGGCATTGAAGAAGTGTGATAAATTGCCTGGGTCATAATTCATTTTGCTATTTTTCCCTTGTAGTTAATGGAGAATCATCTTCATCTGTCCTAGCTGATAATAGCTCCACCATGGGTACTCCACTACCATCTGAAGAAACCACTTCGACTTCCAATTGCACTAGCACCACCACCCAAGAGCCTCCTGTACAAGAACCCCTGGCATCCTCAGAACACATTGAATGTATTCCTTCTACCAGTGCCCAAGTGGGACCAGAAGCTCAGAGCCTCATAGACACTGATTCTGATTCCAGAAACAGTTCTGTTTTTGACAAAGTCAGGCAGCCAGAAGGGTTTGCAGAACCTCTGCGACCACGGTCTAGAAATGCCAACACAGAATCTTTGCCATCAGGGTATGTCAACAAAATGCTTTTAATATTCGTCTTCTATTTAAGTAGAAATTTTATGATGAAGTATGACTATTGAATATGTATTTGAAATGTTCGTTTTGTAAAAGCAACAAAACAACAACTTCTAGGGGCTGGAGAGATGGGTCAGCAGTTAAAAGTTCTTGCAGAGAGCTCAAGTTCAGTCCCCAATATCCATGTCAGGAAGTTCACGATTCAGCTCCAGGATACTATGCCTCTGACCTCTGTGGGTGCCTGCACTCATGTGCGTACATATCCCAGTTCTGCACACTGACACATACATAATTAAAAATGTTAAAATAAATCTTTTAAAAATTAACTTTAAATTGGAGCATTCATACTATTTATTTGCTCCAGTGGAACTACTTTTTGGAATTAAACACCATCACTTATCTGATCAAAATATGTTTTGTATGAAATGGCATGCAGACCTATGTGAATCTGCAAGACCTTTGATTTCATTTTCACTTGACCATGACACACTTGTCATACTCCAGTTCTGTAGCTCTCTGTGTGACCTTGCATTCTTGATAATATTTCCAATACTAGTGAATACTGGTGCCAGTCTCCAAAGGACTCCGTTACAAGCTTGGATTTTCCTAATCTTAGTTTTTCCTAATGTCCTGTAAGTTTCCTAATTTCTTTTAAGTATGGTTATTTAACTCCCAATGGTTTTCTTTAAAGAATGATTCATCATCTTCATTTAAACATTGCTTTCTCCTTACTTACTATATCTTTTTGGTACTGATGATAATTATATTAATTATTCATGCATTTTTCTACCTTTAAGACACAGGTTTAGACTTAGACTTGATACCATGTGTATGCCCAATATAGTTTGAAAGTGCTGTGATAAAAATATAACACTTGTCTTAGTTACTGTTCTGTTGCTGTGAACAGACACCCTGACCAAGGCAGCTTATAAAAGAAAGCATTTAACTGGGGGCTTCCTTATAGTTTCAGATTAGTCTATGACTATTGCCCTGAAGTAGTAGTCGAGAGCTCACATCTGATCCATAAGCAGTGGGCAGAAAAAGAGTGAACCTGAGCCTGGTGTGAGCTTATGAAACCTCAAAGCTCATTCCCAGTGACCTCATCCAACAAGGCTGCACCTTCTAATCCTTCCTAAACAGTCCACTGAAAACCAGGCATCCACATATGTGAGCCGACAGGGGCCATTTTCATTCAAATCACCACATCAATGTTCAACACAGTGTCAGTAATTAGAATGTTGACTCTAGCCTTTGAAACTACCTAGCTGGCTCTGATTTTCCTTATTCATTTGATTGCTCATCACAGAACTGTGTTCAGACTTCTTTCCTATTTTTGAAACTTTTTTCTCAGTGCTTTTACAGGTTCATTTGGTTTTAACATTGTGTAATTGTGGTTTCAGACCATGATCTTCGTGTGCTTCCATAGTAAATCTTATCATTTTAGCTTTTGTACCGTTATGTGCAGGTCAGAACTTGCTCTCAGTTTAGTTTGTGCCTTCTGCATAGACCTCTCATGTTTTTGCAGACATTGTTCTCTACCCCTCCTTCAGAAAGCTTTGTCGTTTGTCTCCCTTCTGTGGTAATTTACTTGTTGTGTTGCCCAAGTTGACCTTGAACACAGAGCCCTTCTCCCTCAGCCTCCCAAGCTGAGGATATAGTACATCAGTAATGTAGCCTGTGCCTCACTGGAGAGGGAAAGCAGCAAAGGGGCCTGGCCTGTGTTAGGGGAGAGAGAGAGAAAAGTCAGGCGGTCTAAAAAATCTTATCACTGTCTTCCACTGTAGTCCATCTTCCTTAAACTAATTTGTTTGCCACACAAAACAAAAGAACCACCTTTGAGTGATTTATTTATAATTTTGTACATTCTATGCATCAGGGCAAACTGGTACAGTGCTAAATAGTAACTAGTTTAAGATTTGAGGGTCAGGAGGCATAATTAAGAATATTATTTAGGTACTGACATAAAAAGAGATAAAATACCTACACTGCTTCAACCGTTCTGCCTGGGGTAGAACACTACATATTGTGGGTGTATTGGATATCAGTTCCCTTCTTTGCCCTTTCAGATGACAGTCTGAGGTCAAAGAGCTCCTGGCCCATAGGAGAACCTGGCCAATTTCACTAACTGCCCAGGACATCCTAAGTCCTAGTGTGCTCCTTTTCCCTCTTCTGTCAGTGGGTCCCAGGGGAAGCAACTTGCGGAGCTACCATTTTAGGGGTAAGATTCTACCAGTGGAACCTGAGAGTTGCCGAGAGTGACCTCTGCAGCTGGTGACCAGAGTGTGTGTTCGGGAATGATAAAGAAGGTACTTAGGGTAAGATAAGGTAATGAAGGATGCCTTAGCTTTGTCTACATGACTCACAGTGATAGTCAAATAGAGTTATTTATACTCATGTATCCTGTGGAAGTGGTGAAGTGCTAGGTGGGCAAGATGGCATGGTGGGTGAAGGCATGAATACATGCATGCATAACCACATGCACAAATAAATGTAAAAAGTCAATTCCGAGTTTTTGGGGGGGAGGGGTTGGAGATATGGTTGAGTGATTATGAGCACTGTGTTCTTCCAGAGGACCCAAGTTCAGTTTTCAGTGCCCATATCAGGCATCTAACATCCACCTATAGCTCCATCTTCAGGTCATTAACATATTGTTCTGGTCCCTTTGGGGACCTCCACACAGGTGTACATATATGCACACATGCACAAATGCATACATTTAAATAAATAATAGTAAAACCTTTTTTAAAAAGAATGGTAGGTGGAGCTGACCAGACTCAATAAACTCTTTCATTTGCTGGAGGTTACCCCTTCGCTCCAGATTATTTTTATTATTACTACTACTAGTCATTTCTTCAAATACATCTTTACCATGGTGCTTAAATACAGTATTATTTGAGGGCAAGAAGAGATCCAGAACTTAGTTTTAATGTCTCTGGGGAAGTAATACAAATATTAGCATGCTTGCCAAACTTCCCAGATCAATGCATAGGTCAACTACTTATCTACATAAAATGATCCAAAGTTAAGGCAACAGAGAGTAAAGCATATTTTACAGAATCACTTACAGTGGTGTTCTTAAGCTGGCTGTAAGCCATAAGTACTTCAAAATTTGGCAGTTTAAAACCACAGTCTGATGACCAGAGATCAGGAAATGGCCTATCAGGGTCCTTCTCCTTAGAGTCCTTCTGAACTGACACTGAAGCTCCAGTGGGGGCTGACTCATAAATGTGCCTGACTTAGCACCCCAACACTACTGATCTCGGGGCTGCTGGTGAGTAAGCTCCATGTGAACACAGGCTCTTAGAGAAGGCTCAGCCGATAGTATCACCATGACATATTGTGCTGGAGATGACATTATAAACAATGAACCAGAGTCAAGTCAGTTTACAGTTGGGTTTTGTGGCACAAGCCTGCTAGTCCCATCTTCTTGGAAGGCTAAGGCAGGAGATTGGAAGTTAAGATGAGCCTTTAAAATATAAAATTTTAAAGGGGTTGGAGATGTACATAGTTCAATGTCAGAGCACCTGTGTTGCTAGGCCCTAGGTTTAATCCTTATACTACAGAATGAAAAAAGAAAGAAAAGTTAAAGAAGAAAATCTTTAGTCTTCCTCCCTGGAGTTAGGTCTGCTGCTCTGTAGAGGGGCTTCTTTTCTGGCAATACCAGGTGCATTGAAAAAGTCAGGATGGACGAGAACTTTATGAGGCTGATGAATAAAGAAACTTACCAAGTTTCCAACATGCTTCCTGTCTTTCTCAGAGAAATCCCAGTACACTTAGAAGTAGGATTTCACCTTGCTACCCAGGAAATTTGAAGTGACTTCTAGTCAAGATAGCCTGCCCCTGAAGACTGTAAATGCCTGTTGTTTTCTAACAAAGCTACAATGCAGTATCTCTTATCACCTTTAATTAATATTGTAACCCATAATCTGTGTTTTAGAACCTTACTCATTAAATATGTGAGGGAAACCTTGTAATGTGAAAAGGGGACAAAATAGTCAGTATAAAAAAATGCTACTTGAGGGCTTAACAGATGCCACCAAACCTGGCAACAAGAAATCCCTGATGGTGGTAGGAAAGAGGCAGCCCCCACAAGTTCTGTTCTGACTTCCGTATGCACCCAGTGGCTTGCACACACACACACACACACACACACACACACACACACACACACACACAATGTTGATATAATAAACTTTAAAAATTAATTTAAAAAGAAAGTGCTGCTTGAAGAAAAGAGGCTACTTTAATATTGTCAGAGGATAAGAAAAGCTGTCACATGCATAGCCAGGTATTGTGTAAAATGAATGCTTAAAGAACTTAAGGCCCCCAGGAAAAGTAACTCAGTAGAAGCTTTAGTTGATAAAGGTAAACTTGCCAGCTAATAGAACAAAATGTTAAGTATGTAACATACAAATCAAGTTGAAACATTAGGTGTTTCAGGAAAACCCTAAGAGAAAAGAGTTACCAAAACTCTTGATGATAAGTGAAAGAGGCATATTTTAAATTATTCACTGTGAGTGTTTTATTCTATAGTGTGTCTTCTTGTTACTACCAAAAGAAATCTCAAGTTCTTCCAGAGATTTTTTTTTTTTTTTGCTTTATGTACATGGGTGTTTTGCTTGCATGTGCACAATACATACATGCAGTACTTGTGGAGGCCAGAAGGGAGTCTCGTATCTCCTGAAACTGGAGTTAGCAGATGATCATGAGCCAGCATGTAGACGCTAAGAATCAAACCCAGGTCCTGAACCAGTGCCTTTAACTGCTGAGCCATCTCTCCACTCCCCAGAGATTTTGTTAAAGGGCAAAACAAATCTGGTGTTATGCCAATGAGAATAGCAACAAGCTTGTCAGAGTCAGCAGAAAAACTTGTCAGAGTCAACAGAAGCTGGAAACAAATTTACCATAAGTGCTGAGGAAACTAGGATTTATTAAAAATTTTATTAGGTTATTTGCATATGAACCAGAGTTCAGTAACCAGTTGTATAGTTGGAAGGATGTTAGTGTGGTTGGAAGAAGGTGTTAAATGTTTTAGGTGTTCAGAAAAGAGGTCTGTGGTCTTAGAAGTCAATACATTTTACTTGAAATTAAGTAGCGTGAAGTTAAGCATGTTAATAAGAAAAGAGGTAAATACCAGAGCTTGTACAAATGGTTTGAAAATGTTGTCATGGAGATGAGATTATAAAGTGATGGGGGAGGAGCAGAAGGTGTATTTGTTTGAGCTGTGTGACCCATAGACTGTATGAGTTCATTTAACTCTGAAGGTATTGTAAACTATTTGAAAGTGTATATCATTCTGATAAAAATCAAAGTTATATTTAAAACAATAAAGTGTGCATTTTGAAACCAGAGAGTATTGCAAAAAGGACTGATTTTAGAAATCATTACTAAAAAATAGCAAAAGTACTGTTGCTGACTGGTCACCTGAAATGCCCCTAGTTTTGGTTGTTAAGTGTTAAATGGCCTGAGGTGTATGTTTAGGTATTCCTGAAATGCCTGTGAAATCTAAGTTCTCTATTTAAATATTTCCTATGAACTTTTTCTAAAAAGGAACAAAATAAGCAAATTAAAATTTTATGTCATTTATTTTATTGATATGCTCCAAGAGTTTGTGTTTTTGAAATGCAGAATAGCATGAATGTTGGTATAGTATTATATGCCTTGATAATTTGATAATTTCTATGGTTTTAGTGTAAGTAGAAAATTGGGGATCTTTATTGTTCATGGGTATTACCTGAGCATTCTATGACAGTTTTTTTAAACTTTATACATTTTTTCTTTTTTTTTAAATTTAAATTAGAAACAAGCTTGCTTCACATGTCAATCCCAGCTCCCTTTCCCTCCCCTCCTCTCCCACTCCCCCTAGCTCCCTACTCAATCCCCACTCCACTCTCCAGGGAGGGTGAGGCCCTTCATGGAGGAATCTCCAATCTGTCATATCATCTGTGGCAGGGCCTAGGCCGTTCCCCTTGTGTCCAAGCTGCGAGAGCATCCCTCCATGTAGAATGGTCTCTATGACAGTTTTCTTAGTTGTGACAAATAATTATTGAATGAATTTGTGTTTATGTTATTTTTAAGTATGAATGTATAGACATGATCTAGTCTTAGGAAATAACTATGTTATATGGTATATGAAGACAGCAGAAGGAAAGTAAATGAATAGAATAACTGAAGGCTTCTCTGACAGTTAAAATTAAGTTGGATTCCTGTGTTTAAATTTGTTTTACTTTAAAATTGGGAATGAAGGTGAATTGCAGAAACATGAGAATTTTTAATTGTTTGAAAGTTTTATACAGGTATATAATGCACCTTAGTCATATTCCTCCCACCCCCCTCTAGCTTTACCATCCTCCCAGTACAGCTCCCTCCCAATTTCCTGTCCTCCTTTTTCTCCTCTATTACCCCACTGAGTTCAGTTAATGCTGACTATATGTACATGGGGCAAGAGCTAATACAGAGGCCTTGGAGGGTGCTGCCTACTGCCTTGCTCAACATGGCTTCTTCAACCTACTTTTTATAGATTTACTGTCAACTACAAGTAGTTCCCCAACTGGGGGTGGAACCTTGGAAACCCCGCCCCATTCCATGTTAAAGTTTTCACTGACTTGCTCTTGTGCAGATATTAAACAGGTAACTTTGCCACTGAGTTTAGTGTGTGCAACAGCCATGACATATCCAGAGGATAGCACTTCAAAGCACTCTTTGCCCATGTGCCCCCTTCCATAATGTTCCTTGAGCCTTAACAAGAGGGGTTGATAGAGATGTCCTTCTACACCTGAGAAGTCACTTAGCACTTTGAATGGCTATAAGGCTTTGTGTAACTATTACACTCTGCATTAAGAAGTTTCTCTGGTCACAGTTTCAAATAGTACAAGTTTATGTACGTAAATATAGGTATGTAGTAGGCAATTAGACAACATGATACTGTTACAAACAGCATCAGTGGGTTCTTCTCTAGGGACTATGACTGTCCTATCCATGAGTTTTGACCAGCTTACAATGCCAGGCATGAGTTCCCTTCAATAGAGCAAGCCTGAAATCCAATCAAGAGCATAGCTGATAAATGGTCTAACACTGTCCGACCAGTGGGCACATTTTATCTGGCAGGTTGGTATTAGCATTCAGGGTCCAGTGCTGGGTACGACTGTTGATGTCTTTTCTCCTTAAGCAACCTACGTGACAGTTTCCAGCACCATGAAAACTAGCTGTTAGGACTATGTTTTTATTTTAAAGTTTTAATTTTAATTTTTTTTACTTTCCTATATATCATATTGAGAAAATAGCAGAGAAGAAGAAATGAAGAACCAAAAAAAAAAAAAAAAAAGAAAGAAAGAAAGAAAATCAAAGTGGGGAAAATAGATTGAGAGGATTTCAGGAAAAGATAAGTTTGTAATGTTCATTCAAAGGACTACCAAAATAAGGAGTGGGATAGATGTGCACAGTAACCTGTGTGCACAGTGACCTGTGTGCACAGAGGTGGCAGAGTTGTCAGGGACAGTACCATCACATGTTTAAGGTGCTTCTGCAAAAACAACTTTTAGATGTACAATTTTAAAGCCAAAGACAAAATGGATATTATTCATTGGCATTTAGTGCTGAGATTATTTCATTCTTGATTATTTTTCTTTTCTGCTAATTTGGAAGAGTGTAAATTGGAAAAATTTAAAATTTTAAGTATTCTATACTCTTTTTTTTACTACAGTTATTTATCCAGTTCTATTATGAAGAAGCAATAATTAAGAGGTTAAATATATTTATTGCTTGTCAGTGGCGGTTCATGCTTTTAATCCCAGCACTTAGAAGTCAGAGGCAGGTGGATCTTTGTGAGCTTGAGGTCAGACAGAGCTACACAGAGAAACCTCTTGGGGAAAAAAACAAAAACAAAAAAAGTATGTGTGTGTGCGTGTGCGTGTGTGTGTTTATATGTTATGAATGTGTGGACTTTGTAAAATAGAGCCTGTTTGTAATGTTCCTGATTCTAGAACATTTTCAGATTTTTTTACTTCTGTTTTTATACTTTTATTATAGGTGGGAACAGAGAAAAGATCCTCATGGTAGAACCTATTATGTGGATCATAATACTAGAACTACCACATGGGAGAGACCACAGCCTTTGCCTCCAGGGTAATACATTCATTGCCTTTATGTGTCTTTTGCTATATTTTTTATTGTGTATAACTTTTAAATTTAATATAATATTTATAAATAAGAATTTAAGAATAGTTGCTATAATTTTTGACAATAGTTTTAGTGAAATAGACTTTATGCTATGGTTCTCAATGGATGGATTAAATGAATGACTATAACATGGTAATCCTATTTATTTAAAATGAGCCTTCAGATGTGCTATATTGAAACACCACATTTACGTTTTCCAGTGATAAGTTCTCAATTAATTCCATAGGACCAAGTACTGAGTTCTTTCCTTCTGGTTGATAAGAGATGTAGAACAGGTCCTGTGCTCTTCTGGAGTTACAAGAGTGGCTTGGCAGGATGGCACACAAGGCACGCTTGGGGACCAACAGCTCACTGGTTGGGTTCCCCTATGAGGCCTCTGAGAGACTATGGGAAATGAAACTGAAAAGGTAGATAAGTTCCTTCTGACAGCATCCCTGAAAATTGTTTCTCGGGAAGAAGCAAGGAGTAAGTCTTTCTGTGATAAAATAGGAATTTAGCAAAGATAAATACTTCATGGATTCATGTCCACTTTTGAAGAATAAAAATAGCCGGACATAATGGCATTTTCCTGCAATCCTAGCACTTGAGGGAGAGAGTCAGGAGAATTGTGAGTTGAAAGCCAACTGGTTCACTAGATTAAGACCAGTGTGGTCTACATAGCTTCACCTTGTCTCAAAAGATCAAGATTGGGTTGTAGCTCAGCAGGTAGAGAACTTACCTAATGTGCTCACTTGCCTGGATCCATCCCTAGCCATGCCAGTAGATAAGTAAAAATATGTATGTTTTAATTTATCAGGAGATGACTCATTGCTTGATTTTTATTGCTTATTTGTGGTAGATGGGAAAGAAGAGTTGATGATCGTGGAAGAGTTTATTATGTGGATCATAACACCAGAACAACCACCTGGCAGAGGCCTACCATGGAATCTGTTCGAAATTTTGAACAGTGGCAATCTCAGCGGAATCAATTGCAGGGAGCTATGCAACAATTCAACCAACGATACCTCTATTCGGTAATTAGCAAACTACGAGGTGTTAATGCTACCTTTTCCTTACTAAAATATGTAGACTACATTTGAATGGTTTGCTTGCTTCATTTTATTTTTGATTAATCTTTAATATTACTTCTGGTTTGTTTAAATGAATAAGTATTCCTGAAATTTGTCTGACTTTGGAATATTTTAGATTTTGGATTAGGGTGCTCATCCTGTATTTAGTACATTTGTTTTGTTCTGTGTAGGACTTTATGTGCATGAAAGTTTGTAAACAGGACAAAATTAGGGGTTGGGTATGTATCAAAGTACTTTCTGCTAAGTAGCACCATCCTCTTAATGGATGCAAATTAAGCTACTTCAATAGAATACCAGGGTGGGGACAAGAATCACTCTCTGGAAATGAACAGTAAAAGACAACAAAATGAACAGATAGTAATAAAGTAATAAAGGTACAAGGGGAAACCCATGGTAGGATGAGGTGTTTCATTGTAATTGGGTATGTTAATTAGGTGACACAAAGGAAGCTTTTTTTTTTCTCAATCAAAAGGGGGCTTTTTATTGCTGGACCTTGGTAGTTAGCTTTGGGAGAAGGGAGTGGCCAAATAAGGGAATAGCCCTTGGTGGCTAACTTTAGGAAAGTAATCTAATAGTTTTTAGCAAGGTAGAGGGCAGGGGGGAGAAGGGCAAGGCCTGCTACAGTCAACTCGCCATGCTCAGGCTAGCCAGAGTCCCTTCATGGTCTCAGGAACTTTCTGCCCTCACAGGAAATTTCAGCCTGATGTTTGGTTACTGCTGAGCATTCTGTGAAACCAGTCTCCAGATTTTCTCTGGTGGTCAATACTCAGCAGTACTCACATTCTAGTAACCAGAAGCATATGATAGAAGTGATAAAACACACTTCCAACAGTGATTGTAAAAATGTTAATTTGCAAGAAATTGGATGGACTTAGAATGTTTAGTGCTAAGTGAAACCACATGTTTTCTGTCACGTGTAGCATCTAGCCAATAATATATGTATAGGTGTAAACAGATGTACATGGGGTATAGCATGACATGAACAAACATGAAGATAAAAACAGCTAAATGTTAGGGGGTGAAGATTGAACTCAGTAATGAACATGAATTATGAAATAGAATATCATTGTTTTTCTAGTTCTAATTCACAGATATTTTAATTTTTGATGCTGGGTAAATGAATAAAATGTATTTGATAGTGAAAAAATGAAATCTAATGTGAAGTTCTACAGCTTCTGTTCCAAAAGACTACTCTAACTATATAGATGTATACTGAGATCTATAGTTTTTGGATCATATTAATTTTGGTGTGTGGTTTTGTTTTTAAATAGTAAAAGTTTGAAATAAAAAAATTAAAGTTAAAAAAAAAAGAATCATTCTCTGGCTTGCAGTGCCATCAAGCAGCTGAATTCTGCCTTTTAGGGTATCGTCTATTACCATGCATCTTGCATGCACCATCTGTTATCATGTTTCTTGCCTACACTATCTGTTGTCATGCACTTTGTCTGCACCATCTGTTTCATGCAGTTTACCTGCACTGTCTGTTATCACCCCCCTTACCTGCACCACCACTGCGTTTTACGAGTACCATCTTTTACCGTGCGTCTTTCCTTGTACCATCCATTGTCATCCTCATTACCTTCACCGTCTATTCCGGCAATTGCCGTGCATCTTTCTTGCAGCTGCTATTGCCATGCACTTTGTCTGCTTTTTGACCATAAAGGGCTGCTGCCCTTGGCCTGATTTCCAGCGTCTCTGCCATGAAAGGGAAGGGTAAACTGAAAGGGGAGAGCTTTTCTGTAGCAGGCCCTTGTACTTAGCAAGCACCTGCATATTTGCTTAGCAGTTTAGCAAAGGGAGCCTTCCTGCTTCTGCCTCATTGGCCAGAATTGGTCACAGATTCCGTGGACTCCTTATGGGCACATTTTTACCTCAAACAAAGCTAGTGATTATATTATCAAGAAAAACAAGATAAAGGTGGATAATGAATACAATTAGCACTGTCTGTGGCAGTACTATCAAATATTCATCAAGATGTGTATATATTACCATTGAATAATTATTTTGCAGAATAATTATATTATAATGATTTTTCTGTTTTTGAACAAATAATAATGTCTCATTTAAATGGCATAATCTCTATATACTGTTCACCTATCTCCTCTCACTCCTTAGAAAGGACTAGGAAATTGCTTATTGATATTACTACATTATTTCTAAATCATTTTCTAATAATTATATAAGCTCATGACTGTTGTTCATATTTTTGGACTCTGTTTCTTGAAATTATTGTATTCATATTCCTTTATAATGTTTTTTAAAAATATATATAATTGTTAATTGCTTAGTGTATTAGTATACTTCTGGCTAAAACTGCTATCTAATCTCTGTCTGCAACCTCTTTTTCAACCAGGCTTCAATGTTAGCTGCAGAAAATGATCCATATGGACCTTTACCACCAGGCTGGGGTAAGCTGATATGATATTTATAAAAATATATGTAAGGTATATAGGTATCAAATTGTGATTGAATGTTATTTGTGCTTTATGTTTTAGAAAAAAGAGTGGATTCAACAGACAGAGTTTACTTTGTGAATCATAATACAAAAACAACCCAATGGGAAGACCCCAGAACTCAAGGGTATGTGTATAGTAAAGTCTTAAGTTATCATACATGATGGATGGATGGAATCAGTGGGCTGTAAGTACCTGAAACATACCCACTATATGATTGTGATTCTTTTTTTTTTTTATCTTACAGCTTACCAAATGAAGAACCCCTGCCAGAAGGCTGGGAAATCAGGTATACTCGGGAAGGTGTTAGGTACTTTGTTGATCATAACACAAGAACAACAACATTCAAAGATCCTCGCAATGGGAAATCATCTGTGTAAGTGGAAACCCAAACATTAAAAATATTACTTAGTGAATACAGGAGATTTACTCTCTAATGCAGCTCCCAAATTTAGAAGCAAGCCAATTTTGGTTCAAGAAAACATGCACAAGTAATATCCAACTATAACTTTTTTAGCTCTGTATAATTCCAGAATGGATTTGTGGTATACCATTCCTTAATTTAATAATATATACACATTTTATATATATGTATATACATACATATATATATGTGTGTGTGTGTGTGTTATTTTATATAATAACAATGGCATATATGTGTGTAATAATTACTATAGGCCAAAGATTGTTCTAAGCATTTTAGATATGTTAGCTCATTTTTATCTTCCCATGTCCTTTGAGAGAGGTATTATATTATTATTTTCCTGTTTATTTTTTCTTTTAACAAGTCCTCTGTAAGAAGTAATAAGTCATTCATTTTCTTAAAACACACAACATATAGCTTACCTTTTCATTCTTATCTATTTCCTTCGGTGGTGCATTATACATAAAACAGCCACTTTTTCCCATGTTTTTAGCAAGTAATGCTTTCACTGTCTAGAAGAATAGCAGGTCCCTGTTAAGTGTTTGGTAAATTTTCCTGGATGAATGAACTTCCCTGAGTGTGACAGCAGAAGTTTATGTTCACTCTACCATGAAAGTTCCTTAAGTTCTTTGTATTTTATTTTTTGTTAAGACGCTCTAGGCAGGAGAAGCGGGCCTCATTTTCAGCTGACTCTGGTGTCTGCCTCACAAGCTGAGCCGAATGATCTACATGTAACTTGCTCCAAGAACTGTTTATTTATGCTTTGCTTTGTTTTTGTTCACATCAGATTTAAGATAAGGTCTAGGTTTTTTTTTTCCTCCTGTTCCCCTTATCTAGAATCCTTGACTTCCTCAGCTTTAAGAATCATCAGAATTCTGCTTGTAGTTTTTTACAAATAAAAAAAAAGAATTATCCAACATAATTTTAAGTAGTCTAGGCATTCTATAAACTAAGGACTTCTCAGTTGACCTGTCCCTACTTGGAGTGTCTCTCTGTGCATGTGTTCTGCTGATGGGACCACGTTCATGTCTCAAGCCTCCATTGTCCTAATGAATACACCTGTGTTTATTGCCAGTAGACAGCTTTCCTTAGTCATATTATAATGTGACACACACTGTTTCATACTTATTACAGTGTTATTTGTTATGCTTCTTTTTAGAACTAAAGGTGGTCCACAGATTGCGTACGAACGCAGCTTTAGGTGGAAGCTTGCTCACTTCCGTTACTTGTGCCAGGTACTGCAGTGGTAAATAAATCTCATTTATAATCATTTAGTCTGATAGTTATGGAATATATATGCCGTGGCTTATATGCTGTGATACTTGTGCCATGTACTACAGTGGTAAATAAATCTCATTTATAATCATTTAGTCTGATAGTTACGGAATATATATGCCGTGGCTTATATGCTGTGATATTTTTATTTTTAGTCTAATGCACTACCCAGTCATGTAAAGATCAATGTGTCCCGACAGACCTTATTTGAAGATTCCTTCCAACAGGTAAGGAAGGTATTACCAAAACCAAACAGTACTACTTGTCTTATTTTATTCTGTGCTTCTAAAGGGAGTTAAAAGCATTTGAGTCTTTAAGCATTTATAATAGGCCTTACTTCTTGAGTGATTACATTAGTAATTATACTAAACTTTATTATGTGGGCTAGAGGCATACATGGAGTTAAAGCATTCATATACATAAATTTAAATTAGACTTTACCATATAATAAGTCATGATTGTTTGACATTTGCTGACAATTTTTTAATTGCTTTTTCTTTCCTCCTCACAGTATCTCTGTGAGAGAACTCCTACCACAATCTCCATTTTATAGGTAAAGGTGGGAGACTAGAACAATGAAGAATTTAGGAGTAGCTAGGTGTGGTATCACATGCCTTTAATCTCAGCATTCTAAAAGCAGAGACAGGTAGATCTCTGAATTCCTAGTCACATAAGGTGACATAGTGAGAGTCTGTCTTAAAAACCAACCAACCAGCAAACAAATAAATAGATAAATGAAATAATTTAGGTGTATTACTAAAATAAAGTTTGAACAACATTTGGAGTAAGTCTGTTTTACTATCTGTAAAACTTGTAAAATGCTAACAAATCAATTTGATGGATATTATAAATCCATTTGAATATTCCATTAGTAACTCTTATGTTCATTCTGACATCTAGGCTCTATTGTGTTTCATCTAGCCTGAGCATGTTGTTTAAAATAACCGTCCCTGCTTTTCTCTCATACGGTCATTTCATTTTCATGACACTGCCTGCTCCCCATTTCCCTTACTGGATGGAATTTTGCTTCATGAGGATATAAACTATTGGTTTACTTGACCCTTTGTCAGTACCTAGAACAGTGCCTTTCATGAACAGTTATCCAGTAAATACTGATGAATCAGTACAATGGAGAAGTCGAGAAGTTTTCATGACCTTTCACTCGCTAAAGTAATGACTGTCAATTTTCTTGTGTAGACAAATATGAGTCATTAATTTTTTTCCGGTATTTCCTTTATTTTTAAGATTATAATTAAATCATTTTCTCCTTCCATTTCCTCCCTCCATACTCTCCCATATACCCCTTCATACTCTTTCTGCCTCTTTTTCAAATTTATGGCCTCTTTTTTCACTAATTGCTATATAATATTCATATATTCATACACGTAACATAAAGCATAAGCGAACCAGAGACTGATATTGGGGTTCAAAAGCAAATAAGCTAGCCGATAGCTCTTACCTCAAGCTCAGGCTGAAAGGACTGACCCACGCATAAGCTCTTCACCACGCTTGCCTCTCCTCAGAGTGGCTGGAGAATGAATGCCTCTCTGAGAATGTACTTCCCTAATGATGGGATTAAAGGTGTGAGCTATAATTCTCTTTTAGACTGATTACTCTTGTGTAGATCTGGGTGGCTTTGAATTCACGGAGCGCATCTCTCTCTTAATCCTGAGACCCAGGAATTGTGTATCACCACCTCCTAGCTTCTGGCTGCTGAGAAGCTTCTGGCTTCTATAGCTTGTGGTTGACTTGCATTTCTGAATCCTTAGGCAAGCCTTAATCAATCATAAACAGTATATCACCATAAATACATGAATGCAACTGTTTATTTTGTATAATGGTATTGGAATGTATATGTTTTTATGGATGAGCATATGGTATTAAATAGCCAATTGGTATGCTCTTCCCTAGGGAAGACTATTTATCCTGCTCTCCACATTCCTTAGTTGCCTGTAGTTCTTTGTATAGTTCTGAGGCCTTGAGAACCTTCCCAGTTCATAATAGCATGTCCCTTCGTGTCCTCCTTGTTTTAACTCATGGTTAGGCACTCATGTTTTGAAACTCATGGGTGTAGCTGCTAAGATTTCTAGGAGAAACAATTTCACAATATACTCCTTGATCCTTTGGCTCTTAAAATCTTTCTGACCCCTTTTCTGAAATCTTCTCTGTGTCTTAGGTGTGGAAGTTTTTTTGTAAACGTATCAGTTGGGACTGGGCTCCACCACTCTACATTTTAAGTAGTTGTGTTTTGTAATAGTCTCAGTTGCAAAAAAGAACACTCTTGGATGAAGGGTGAGAACTACACTTACCTGTAGGTTTTAGAACAAATATTTATAATGTAGTTAGAGATTATGCTGGTTTAGTGGAGAGGTTCTCTTCCGGGATCTGTGACTTCATGAGTGCTCGGTAGTTGGCTAGGTTTCCAGTACCAGGTATGATATCCCTCTCGTTGAGGCAGTCTTAGGTCCAATTGCAGAGCTGTTGGTTACCATCAAGGTATGTTTGCTACTACTGGCACCCTATGGGTTATTACGCCATTTTGGTTGATGTTATTATTCTTTTTTTTTTTTTTTTGTACTGGTTAAAATGGAATAGTAATGCTGAAATTCTAGAGACATTTTTAATATCATACGCTCATTTTACTAGCTGTTGTTAAGCCTTAGAAAAGATAGCTGTTGTAGCTATAATCACAACTGCTTTTGTGTATGAGTGACTAAATCTGAGCCAAATAATTGTGTCAAGTTTCCAAGTGTGTTTTTACAAATGGCTTGTTTGGAGCTGTATTTGAATTGCTTTTAGCAACTGTGTATCTAAGTTCAAGTTAGTTATTGTTTTACTTTTCCTGTCTTTAGTCTGTTCACATATAGGGTAAGCTCATAATTGCTTCCTAGGGAGTCCTATTAGTGAGCTGTGTTTGAACTCAGACCTGCCTGTCTTGGCTGCAGTTCTGATGAATAATAGTAGATATAAATTTTTATCCCCAAGAAACTTATAGATTATAGCAATTATTTTGATCTTATTTTAAGACCTACTGTTGTATGTATATCACACACACACACACACACACACACACACACACACACATATATCGTTGTGTAAGAGTTGCAGTTGAATTTCTATCCTCTTGAGAGTTAGAAGATGTGGAGTAGGTGGGACTCAAAAAGACCTTTCACCTTAGAATATTGCTGCAGAGAAAAGCTTACCAGCCACATGTTGAAAGAGTATAATGCTCAAGGAGGGGAAGGAGGGAAAATGTAATCTAACTTGTCCTCTCCTACCACTAACTCTAAGTAGAACCATTTAATAGTAGAACAGGGAAGAATATATGAAAGTGAGTCAGAGAAACTTGAAGGAATGTCCATTTTTAGCTGGATTATGGAACAAACCAGATGAGCTGCAGAATTAAATATGAGATATTGAAATGTGTATACTTTTGAAAATACAGATTAAATCTAAATTGAATTATTTTGGAAGTAGCTTATACAGTGTAAAAATGTTTAAATATTCACACTTTTGTCTTTAATTAGATCATGGCATTAAAACCATATGACTTAAGGAGGCGACTATATGTAATATTTAGAGGAGAAGAAGGCCTTGATTATGGTGGCCTTGCAAGGTAAAGTTAAAAAGTTAATGCTTTGTAATAAATCTGTCTTGTCATCTGCAGTGGGTGTGTTCTTTAAAAGATACATGAATATATTAATTTACTTTTTCCAGTAGGAACCAGAGTTATTTTGGGTAACCATTATTTCAACTTTTTTGCATATGTATATATGTGTGGTATGCTTGTATGTGTACTTGCATGAGTATGGTACACTTGTGTGTACGTGGGTGAATGTTTTCTAGGGGTGTGTGCCTGAGGTTGACATGTGGTGTCTTCCTCTATCCCTTTCTACCTTATATGTTTAGGCATGGTCTCTTGCTGAATCTAGAATTCAACATTTGAGCTGGTATGATTAGCTGGCCTTTTCTGGGATTTCCTATCTCCACATGCCATGTGTACTGGGATTACAGGTGGGCCACATGACCACATGCCCAGAACACATGGGTTCTGGGGATCAGAGAACTCAGAGTGTTCTACCTTCATGGCAAGTGCTTTATGCACTGAGCCATCACAGGGTCCCACTATTATGATTTTTCTTCTGTACATGCTAAAGCTTTTACTAGATGATTGTATAATGTTGTACATATGGGTATAGCATAATTAATGGGTTTACAGAAGGTTATTTATTAATTTTGCTGTTTTAACATTGCATATCACTTTTATTTGTGCTTTTGCCCTGATCTGAGTTTATTTGGAAATGAAATTTTCTGCTTTTACTGAAAAGTTAACAGTGTTGTTAAGAGATACTTGTGAAGTAATAGCTAATGTAAATTCTTTTTTTATTTGTTTTCTCCCTTAATTGCTTCAAACAAATCTATATTGGCATTTTTTTTAAGTTTAACAGTTGCATTAAGTATTCCTAAGAATTTAGATTTTCATAGAATTTTGCAGAATTAGAAAGTCACAATTTCAGTATAGCTGACAGAAATGCAGACCCAGGTCACAACTGGTAGAAGTAGATACACAGCCTTGCTGTCGGTCTGTCTGTGTTTCTATTAGCCTCTTTCTTTATCCAAAACATTATTATACATTTTCAGTAAGCCCTTCTATCCAGAAAATTCATATTATGTGCATTGTGAATGTGTTTTTCTCAATTTCAGAAATGCCCAGACATTGAAAAGAAGGGTACATCTTAGAAAAGAGAGAACATATATTTTCCTCAGTGTCTAACATGATAACATTCACATTCTTTTGTGAACTATTGTTTGTCTTAGTTATTGGTTCCAGTTCTGTGTTTGGACAGTTTAAATGCATGTAATCGATTCTTGTGTATCATTGTTTGTTACTCCTAAATTTGACTTGATCATGCATTGATTGGTTAGACTCATCATTGAGGTACTTATTCAAGAGTTCATGGGGGATATGTTCCTGTAGTTGTTACATATTTGGAAGTATTTTCTTTGTTGGTTATGTAAACAACAACCTCACTAGAAAGACATTTCTTGCACAGCACTGTCTATCCAGTTTTCTTAGGGGTTGCTTCACTGTTGGTTTAGCATTGAATGTGAGCACTAGGCAGTATGAGGCCAAACCTTTGTCAGAAAATTTCCCTGGGTGTCACACTGTCTTTAAAGTACACTAGTTTCATTACAGATTTTTGTTTGTTAGTTTGTTTTGTTTTGCTTTAGGTTTGTTTTGTTTTCCAAGACAGGGTTTGTCCACATAGCCCTGACTATCCTAGGACTCACTCTGTAGACCAAGCTGGCCTTGAACTCATAGAGATCCACCTGCTTCTTGCCCCCCTTCAGTGGGCTGAGATTAAAGGTGTGCGCCACCACACCTGGCATTTGGACTTTTTTAAAGGAACATATTAAGAACTTTAATTTCAGGGAAGTTTTCTTCTATTTTATCTTTGAATATTTTTTTTCTGTTCTATTTGTTCTTTTC
The DNA here is from genome assembly GCF_017639785.1 of Mesocricetus auratus. NCBI lineage: Eukaryota > Metazoa > Chordata > Mammalia > Rodentia > Cricetidae > Mesocricetus > Mesocricetus auratus. The sequence goes on along the minus strand of NW_024429184.1, from coordinate 48,631,711 downwards.
TTTCTTCAGGAACATCAGTCATGGGTATGTGGAATCTCCTTTGTCAGTCTTATGTGTCACATCTTTTTCTCTACGTGTCTGTCACTTATCATTTGATCCTAGTGCTTTTCCTGTTTTGGTTTTCTGGAACCTGTCTTCATGTCACCATTTGCAGAATTGCCCTATGTTTTGCTGCTTCTCATGTGATTTTTCTTCATTTGCTGTGTTACTGTTTTCTTCATTGTCTTCTCTAGGCCATGCTAGCTCTTATGTATTGGGTCATGATTCTTTCAGCCTCATGTGTCTAGTTTGAGAGTGCAGAGCTGAGCTTGTGTTGAAAGTCAATTCTGCCTCTTGCTAGTTAGGAACTTCTTTTTTGTGTTGGTATTAGGGTAGAGGCTTTTATCATGTATCCATTCTTCTTTTAGATCAATATAGTTTTTTATGGTTTGCTGCTTTCTGAAAGTGATCTGGAGCAGTTGGAAATGTGTGTGTGTGTGTGTGTGTGTGTGTGTGTGTGTGTGTGTGTCTTGAGTGCACACAGAATTCTTACTAGATTTACTTATTTCTCTTCTTTGAGGAAAATATCTTACTTCAGTCCAATCACAAAGTGAAGTTACTTGGTTCACTTAATATTTTGAGCCTTAATTTAATTCTATGAATTAACATTAATTCATAGTTGATTTTGTTTAGCGATTGTCTTCTGTACCCTTCAGGTGTTTTCAGGGAATGTTTTAAAAGCTCTATTAAACATTTAACAAAATAGGAGACTATAGGAACCAGCATAGACGTGACCTGTGATGACTTAAAATCTTTCAAATTGCTTGATAGTATCACACAAATTACCAGATTGAGATGAAGAATTAAAATTGTGTCTTTTCTTGAGATAAATGTGATAGCTTTAATCCCAGCACTCAGGAGGCAAAGGCAGACAGTTTTCATTTGAGACCAGCCTGGTCTGCCTAACAAGTTCCAGGCCAATCTCAAGATATAAAATAAAGAACAATACCATTACAACAACAACAATTCTGGCTTTTCTTTAACAACAGTATACTCAAATTTATGCTTTTACTGGAACTGATTGGCTGAGTCCTTTAGGATAGCATGCACTCACTACAATAGATAGTACCCAACACTGTCTACTACAACCATTGTATGAAGACTGTTACTGTGCCTAAAAGTTTTCTTTCCTTAAAGCCAATAATATTTATTATCAGGTTTATAATGAAGAATTGGGATTGTGGCAAGGCAAAGCCTCATGAACTCACAATGATCATAGTAAATATTTGAGTTTGGAATCCCTCTTTAGAACATTTTGTAAGTGTTTATTTTGTGTTAAAAATTATTATAATAGGCAGTTAAAAGTTAGTAAGCACATTTAAATATTTCACTTTTTAATTTTTGCAACATTTTAAATATATTTGTTCTGTAAAAGGCACATATATATTCCCTTAGGAGCCTGTGTCAGGAAGATTGCTATCATCTCAAATCTAGCCTGGACTATGTATCAAGTTCCGGATTAGCCTGAACTGTGAAGTAAGACCTTAACTTTAAAAAAAAAACAACACCTCACTGTTTTATAGCAGCAGTGTATGTGTTGGAATGTCACCATCAGATGTTTTCTAGAACCTGTAATGGAGGCTCAGAGTATAGCTCAGTGCTTCATCCATTGCTTAGCATGCATGAAGTCCTGGATTACATTTCCAGCATCAACCAAAAAAAAAAATCCCAACACATAACAAAAAGCTTGTTAAATATATATTATAGAATGCCTATAAGAGTTACGAATACTGAAATATATAGACATGGCTTTTGCCTTAGAGGTTAATATGCATAAAAATATATTTTCAGATTGTTTTTGCACAATAAATGCAATAACAGATATGTACTATACTCTGAAATTGCTTCAAAAATTGCTGAGATAGGATTGAAGTGTGAATTGAGAAAAAGTGTAATCTACATAAGTTGAATTGAAGTTGAAGAAAGATACCCAAATAAAAATTTGATGTAGAAAAGAACATACCCATGAGGAAACCTGAGTTTGTAGTTTGCTTAGAACTAGTTGTGGCTTTGAAAGGAAAGCCAGATCATAAAATATAAATGGAGGAGGGCTAAGAAATGAGTAGGTGTGTGTGTGTGTGTGTGTGTGTGTGCGTGCGTGTGTGCGCACACCCATGTATGTGTGGGCATGTACACATTTATTTTTTAATATATTTAAGACCTTTAAAAATCCACATATATGTGAATACTAAAAGTAATCTTGACTTATTTTCTTATAGAGAATGGTTTTTCTTGCTTTCCCATGAAGTTTTGAACCCAATGTATTGCTTATTTGAGTATGCAGGCAAGAATAACTATTGTTTACAGATAAATCCAGCATCAACCATAAATCCTGATCATCTTTCATACTTCTGTTTTATTGGTCGCTTTATTGCAATGGTGAGTTCCCAACTTTCTGTTATTTTATTTCTGTGTTGCTTAGTTCAGAAGTGTTCTAGGAGCTAGGGACATATCTAAATGTTAAATTTCTTACCAAGTAGGCTAAAAGACTAGAGTTCAGACTTCAGTGACATGCTTATAATTCCAATACTCAGAAAGCAATACTGGATCTTCAGAGCAAGCTGGCTAGGTAAATCTGTTGAAACTGTAAGTTTCAGGTCTGATTGAGAGACTCTGTGTCAGTATTGTGGTGAATAATTTAGGGAAGACTCAACATCATTCTTGGGCCTTCACACACATGTGCATATCACATACCCAGACATGTGCAAAAAAAGTGTATTGTATAAAATTCTTTTGAAAGAGACTTTGTAAATTCCTTGAACACTTACAGGCAATTCTCAGTTGTTGGGGGAAGTGTCACATTCCTCAGTGATGGAGCCACCAGTAAACTTTCCTTTCTTTTGTAAGCAGTATTTTACTCATGCTCATTCAAGCAACCCAGATTAGTTACAATGGGATGTGTGTGCTTAAACACATACACACACACACACACACACATGAAGGTAGAGGGGGAGGAATTTGTTGGGAAGAAGAAAAGTTCTTTGGGAGAGGAAGGGGGGATAACATGATGAAGAGAATACGATTAAAGATACACATTATATGTGTGGATGAAATGTAGGAAGAATAAATAGAATTAAGCAAAAAGTAAAAGCCTTCTTTGTTACTCACCTTGTGTGGGAGGAAAAGGGAGTAGTGTATGTAGTTATCTAGCCAAAGGGAAAACCAGAGTTTCTGAATAAATACACTGGGAATTAGTGCTTTTAAAATTTTCAGAGCTTTGCAGTTGCCCTTGTGAATTGTTGTATTTTGAGAGGTGTTTGTAATGTTTATACTACATTATCAACTTATTTGTTTAGCAAGGATTTGCTGAGAGTCTAAAGTAATTCCATGCTCATTTCTAGGCACTGGGTATTAAAGAATAACAAAACAAAATGGTAGAGTTCCTACTGTTGGAAATTAAATTCTATAAAGCGGGAGCCAAGGGGTGTTACTTTTTCATATAATGGGTTAAAGGAGACCTTTGAAGGTTGAACACAAATGGAAACATGAAGAAGACAAGAGACTGGGTCACTTGAATTCCTTCAGGAAGAGCATAAGTGCTCATGGAATAGCTAAGGAAAGGCTACAGGGTTTAGAAATGCCTCATTAGTTGAAAAAACATGGTTGGGGCAAAGTATATGGAAGAAAATATGGTAAGAGGTGAGACTGAGAAATACCATGTAGGACTTTTAGGAAAGTCATACAAAGGTTTTGAGTGGGTCAGTTGGGAAGACCAACAAGGAATCTAACTGTGCATAGAGGAAAGCAGAGGTAGAGACATAAAGACCACTCAGAGGTAACAGTGAGGGCTCATAATGATTTTGGATCTAAATCGTTTAGTAATAGATGTGAGAAGTGGTTTGGATTCAAGATATATTCAGAAATTAGAAAGAACTAGGTTTTCTGGGAGATTAATGGCAAGACATAAGAGTAAAGTGAGGCACCAAAATGCATGGCCAGTACATTTGCTTGAAATTGCTATATCCTAAGATAAGACTTGATGGTAAGAGCAAATAAATACTGGAGGTATGGCATCCAGTGGAGGTGTAGTAGGTATCCAAATCTGGCACTGGGGAGATGTCTAGATTAGAAAGAGGCATTTGAGGTTCTAATCATGTAGAAAATAACAAAAGTTCATGGTTGTATTAAGGAATTATGTGGATATTTATAAGCTGAGGAGATGAAAAGGAGTGAAAAACTTAATCAAATAAACAAAACTACTTGAAATTAGAAAATCACGTAAGTGGTTCCTAGAAGAAAATGGAAGGAGGTGTTTTCCAAAGACACCATGGTTAACCCTTTCATATGTTACTGATGGGTCTACCATCAATCATTTAGCATGGTGAAAAATGTTTATAAGTGGTAGGATAGAAAGACTGGTGTGCATTCAAACAAAATATAAGCATCTACTTTAGAAAAGTTTGCAGTAAGGTAGCATAGAGAATTTGATGCCAGTGAGTAGTATTTTGTTATTGTAGCTTGGGCTGATAGCCTGCTGCCTCAGCCTCCTGAGTGCTGGGATTACAGCCATGTGCCATGAAGCCCAGCTGAGAACAAAGAATTTGCTGAAATCAATAATACAAGGAATATAAGAGCAATGACCTTGAATAAAAGGGAGAAGTCTATACTGCTCACAAAGTAATAGAAAGATTACTTGCAATAAAAGTATGGGAGTTCCACGTTTAATGGCCTCTCAGCCCCCCAGAGAGGAGATGGGAGAGGGAAACCAGAAAGACCACTAGTTTATTCTCTGGGGGGCAGTTAAAAAAAAAAGTAGGGGAGTTCAGATGCTAGTAATGAGCAGACTGAGTGGACTGCACAAAAAAACTTTCCTGGTTGCTCTTTCCTGTGTGCATTAAGTATAGTAAGTATTTGAGGACAGAGGCACACTGGTGAATAGTCATCTGAGATAGGGAAACTCGGCATAGAAAAGAAATAATGTTCCTTCTGATGTTCCTGGGTACTACTAGCTTGCTTAGTTTATGTACTTCTAGCATGTTCATCTAGGCTTGGGATTGTGTTTGAAATACAGTGGGGGGGGGTGGTTTGTGTAAGAGGATAATTTCAATGACTTGGTGACTGAATATAACCTGAATAAGGGGCTGAGGGTCAATATAATTGATTCAGTGAGTGGTTTTAGATATCCATAGGATCAAAACTCACTGATACTTCTTCCTGTTTTGGTGCTGTACATAAGCATGAAGACATGGAGGTCCTACAGATTGGAAAGAGATTAATGGGGCTTTTCATTTCTGTGTGTAGTTAATTATTTAAAAATAAGTTAAAAATTATGGGAAGTTGGTAATAAAGTCCCATATTGTCTTATATATAGTTTGGATTGTACATTATAAGTTTTTCATTCAAATTTGTTTTCTGTGGTTTGCATTTTATATTTTAATTTTCACAATTTATACCATTGAGTAATGCTTTTTAAAATGTAAAGTCTTGACTTCTGTTTTATTATCATTTCCTAAAGATTATTTTGTAATTTTAACTAAAATGTCTTGTTTTTCTCAACAGGCACTATTCCATGGAAAGTTTATTGACACAGGTTTCTCTTTACCATTCTACAAACGTATGCTAAGTAAAAAACTTACTATTAAGGATTTGGAATCTATTGACACTGAATTTTATAACTCCCTTATCTGGATAAGGTTTGAAGATTTCTTTCTCATTGAGATATTTACTTGAAATTCATTTATATACTTTGTTTATATGCATATTCACATGCTATTTTTATTTTTTATCCAGAGACAACAACATTGAAGAATGTGGTTTAGAAATGTATTTTTCTGTTGACATGGAGATTCTGGGAAAAGTTACTTCACATGATCTGAAGTTGGGAGGTTCCAACATCCTGGTGACTGAAGAAAACAAAGATGAATATATTGGGTATGTACATAGAGCTGATTGGACTCAAGTTTGTAGAATTTACAGAGTCTAACTGGAAATCTATATATACACCCTTAATTTTATTAGTTTTTACATATTGGGAAATTCTCATCAGGTTCTTTCTCTGCTAGGGGTCTGATGTTTGTGCTCTAAAGCGGATCCACATCTCCCATTTCTAATTTCCTTGAAATAAGAAAATGTGTGCCGTCTTTCACCTTCCCATTTGCATTTCCACTAGGCATTTCCTTTTGCCTAGATCAGAAGGCTTGAGAATATTGGTGCTGAAAAGGGATTTTCATGTTTTACCTCGTATGTGGAACCTATTGTAGTGTGTGTGTGTGTGTGTGTGTGTGTGTGTGTGTGTGTGTCTGTATACATACATGTATATATATGTATGTATGTATGTATGTATCAGGAGTTATGTATAACTTATATAATGTGTATGTGTGATGTAAACATGCAGGCACAGTATAATGTGGAAAGAGGAGAACAGAAAAGGGTAGATATTACTTACTTTAGAATGTAGGTAATTGATACTTGAATCATGAAGGAAGATATGAACCTTGTTGAAAGTTTTTTGCAAAGACTGTGTAGCTTCTTCGTTTATAGATGCAGGAACTGAGGCTATGCTAGGAATGGGCAAAATCATGTCCGGAAACTATGCTGTCATTGTCATTTCATTCCATGCTGCATTCCCACTCTAATAATTTTACTTATTTATTTATTTGTTTGTTTATTTATTTATTTATTTGGTTGGTTGGTTGGTTGGTTGGTTGGTTGGTTTTTCAAGATAGTGTTTCTTTGTGTAGCCCTGGATATTGTGGAACTCTTTAATTCACTTAATCATCTCTAATTTTACCCATTGTCATCAAATTGAGTTTATAATATATTTACATAATTTCCCTCTTCCCTTCTCTCACTTCAAATCCTTTCCCATGTACTTCTGCTCTCTTTCAAATTCGTGATCACCTTTTTTTTCACTAACTGTTGTCTTATGTGTATATGTATATACATCTATATTCCTAAATATAATCTGCTCAGTCTGTATGCTGTTAGTTATATGTGTACTTTCAGGACTGTTTGGTTTTGGCTTAACAATTGATACACTCTTCCTTGAGAATAGTTCTATTTTTTGGTTTTACTAATTTCTATAGTAGCAAGCCAGGTTACATTCTCATCAGCAGTGTGTAAGGATTCTCTTTTTACTTCCTGGCTAGCATTGGTTGTTTTTTCTGTGGTAGCCATTCTGCATTCTGCATGTTGAACTTTTTGTATTTTTTTTAACCTCATCTTTTAAGAACTGCTTACTCATTAGACAAAAGTTAAGTGGCTATGTAACTGTAGGGCCTGTAATTTATTGAATTAATCCACATGTCTGTTTTTGAGCCAGGTCATTTATTTTGCACACTGTGCTTTTGTTAAATTGTTCTTTTTGTTCTAGATTTCTAAGTTGTCCGGGGTATTTTGTATTTCTCTACAAATCTTCTGAAAAGTTTTTCAGAGTGGCATTGGAATTTTGATGAGGTTTCCATTGAGTCTGTAGTTTGCTTTTGAAAGTGTAGCTATTTTCATGCTATTATTTCTGCTGCTCTATGAGTGTGGGCAACTTCCATCTTCTGTTTTCTTCAGATCCCTTCTTTAGTGTTTTAATATTTTCACTACAGTAGTCTTTAACTTTCTTGATTAGATTTATTTTTAAGATTTATGTTCTGGCTATCATGAATGTGATTGTTTTCCTGATTTCTCTCTCAGCATGTTCATTACTGGTATATAGAAAAACTGTAAGCTGACTTCTATAAAAATTATTAGTAGCTGATTTATATATTTGTATTGATTTTGTCCTGTTACTTTGTTGAACATGCTTGTTAGTTCTAAAAGTTTTGTGATGTGTGGAGTCTTTAGCATTTGTCAGCCTACAAATAGAAATAACATGACTTGCTCTAGCCTGTGCCCTTTGTTTCTTTCTTACCTCGTTACTTTGGTAAAGACTTCAAGTGGTATCCTAAGTAAGTACCTGGTCTTGGTCCTGCTCAGAAACACATTGAGGTTTTCCCGCATTTACTGCAATGTTATAGATTTGTCAGATACAACCTTCATTATGTTGTTGCATTATACTAGGTTCTTCAGGGCCTTTGTCTTGAAGGGTTATACTTTGCCAAAGGCCTTTTCTCTATCCTTTGAAATCTCATGTGATTTCTATCCTATAGTCTCAGAGTATCAGTGTCTCTCTCATGTGTGTTTGGTAATGTATCTGTTAGTGTGGCCATCCATGTGAAGCTTTGATATCAGGTGATAACTGTCTTTGTAAAATAACTTTGCTGGATTTCTTCTATTTTATAGAGTACTTTGAGGACCACTAATATTAGTTCTGTGTGAGTATGTGTAGGTCTGAGTCAGTTTCTTAGAAGATTCTTTATTACTGCTTTGACCTCACTGCTTTTTATAGATCTACTTATTTATATACTTTTCATGTAATTGTGGTAAATATATGTGTCAAGAAATACATCATTTCCTATGGATTTTCATTTTATTGGAATACGGAAGAGGTGTATGGGAGGCTTTGGATGGAGGAAAAGGATGGGAGAAATGTTATAATTAAACTATAATCTCAAAAAAATAAAAGTAACTACAAAAGATAGAATGAAATTTTTAATGGAAAATCATATTAACTCTAAAATCACAAAAATACATGCATACATACTTGTTGTGTGCATATATTTGGGGAGTGTAGTTTGAAAAAAGAGAAGGAATTTAAGGCTTTCTTCGTGTTTTTTCCCTTAGTTTCATATATAGATGACCTATTTTCCAATACTGTCTTTATTTGCAGCTTAATGACGGAATGGCGTTTTTCTCGAGGAGTACAAGAACAGACCAAAGCTTTCCTTGATGGGTTTAATGAAGTTGTTCCCCTTCAGTGGCTACAATACTTTGATGAAAAAGAATTGGAGGTTTGGCTATTTTTTTCATTATTTGATAGCTGGAAATACTGATGTGGGAATGGGTGGACTTTGTATCCATCCATCCATCTCCTCCCCTCCCCCCCTCCACACCAACACAACTCACCTCTCCTCTGCAGGTTCAGTGCTGTTTGTTCCTTTGTTTAAGACAGGGTCTACTTCTGCTCAGACTGGCCTTGAAATCCTGATGCTTCTACTTCAGCCTGCATAGGCTTCACATGCCAGCAGTAGTCTACCATGTTTGGTTTGTTTTACAATTTTACACTATGTCCATGTTTTAGTATCATATTGACTCTTCTCATTTGTCTAAATGCATTTGGCATTGGGTGTGTCTTATGTTTTGTGATGTTTTAAGAACAATAATGTTACAAGGATAATATCATTAATCTGTGTCATCTGTTAAGGGTCATAAAGAGTGATTTGATCGCTATTAATAATTTAGGGAAGCTTCAGAAATCTTAATTTAATAGTGACTTACCTTGAAAGATAAGATTCTTAATTAAATCTTAATTAATTAGTGATCCTGACTGCATGTGAGTAAGGTTAGGCATATATCAGAAGCGGTTTTGTTTATATAGAGTAAAATACATATAAAATTTACCATTAGACTGATTTTGAAATATTTAATTCAATAATGTTAAGTATGACTGCATTGGTATGCATCAAGTCTTGGGAACTGTTTCATCTTATAAAACTGAAACTCTACACACATTAAACACAAAGCCTCAAGTCCCCCTACTTTATTTTCATTATTTTGACTCTTTATTTCACTTACCATTATGTCCTCAATGTAGCATATTTCAAATGTACAAATTTTGATTGATGGCATCCAAACAGATCTCAAAACAGATCACAACATGCATTGTCAGATTATTTTCAGTGAAAAAAGGGAAAGCCTTTTCAACTAATAATGTTGAAACAATTGGATATCTATGTGAAAGAAAGTTAACTTTGGCCCCTACCTCAGCCAATAAACAAATATTACTTTTAGATGAATATTAAGTATAAACATGAAAGCCTAAAATAAAACAAGAGAATGGTAACCTAAATGAAATTTCACTTTGTACAATGTTGGCAATTTCTCGGGGTTATACTGTTAAATGTATGTCTTCTTATGCTCTAGCAAATTATCCTTTAGGTGTTACCTATGGAATGAAATACATATTTATACAAATACCTGCATGAAAATGTAAGTGTTCATGATATAGAAGTTGCTTACAATTTTTTAATACTGTAAAGAAAACAGCTTGACTTCATTAACAGTAAAAATTCTGTTCTTTAAAAGGTACCATTAAGGAAATACAAAGTCTAAGCTTGGTGGTAGATACCTATAGTTTCAGCACTGGGAGGATTAACTGAGGATTGCCATTAGTTTTAGGTCTATAGGCTACCCAGGTATAGGTGGTGAGTTCCAGGACCTCCCCCCCACTTCCTCACCCCCAACTCAGGACTACGTAGTGAGACGTTGCCTCAGAAAGGGGCGAAAGGAAAACACCAAAACACTGGCAGAACCTACCATGACCAACTATTCTACCTAGAATATATTTCAGAAACGTCTATGAATAATAAAAAGATAAACAAACACAACCCTGCCCCCAGTCTTTATTGTGCTTTATTGTGGCTGATACCATGCTTCTTCCCCAGGTTATGCTGTGTGGCATGCAAGAGGTTGACTTGGCAGACTGGCAGAGAAACACTGTTTACCGACATTATACAAGAAACAGCAAGCAAATCATTTGGTTTTGGCAGGTATTTGTGTTATCTTTTTGAGATAAATCATTTGAAGAAAATGTTTTCTCATAAAAAGTAGTCTCAAAGTAGTCTATTATTTTTTAACTGCTTTTGGATCTGTGTTTTAGCCTTCCAACTCTTCCACTATTTTCTAGATGGAGGTATGAATAGTCTTTAGTGGTTTCACAAGTATTCTACAAATTCTGCATGTCTCTAGAAGTGAGTGAGTGTGGAGTTTTGTTGGGTTGGTTTTGGATTTGCTGGGGTTGTATATTGGGAAAGGGTCTGCCTGAATAGCTCAGGCTGGTCTTGAATTTGCTTTCATCTTGCATCAGCTCATCCAGTCCTGGGATTACAGGCATCTTCCACCACTTCCAGCCAAGTGTATCTTTTTAATGATAAGGTCAATGTGGTCAATGTGGGTATGTAATTCTTCTAAGTAATTGGGATAATTCAGACAATACACAAGAATAACTATTTTTTCTTACTGTGTTTTGCCTTTAACTGTGATCAGGTAGGTCTCAGAACATACAAGTAAGCCACACTTATATTTAAGCACTTTTGTTTTTTCAAGACAGGGTTTCTCTATGTTGCCCTCCTGTCTTGGAATTCACTCTGTAGACCAGGCTGGCCTCGAACTCACATAGATCAGCCTACTTCTGCCTCCTGAGTTCTGGGATTAAAGGTGTATGCCACCACTGCCAGCTATTTAAGCACATTTTAAGAGCCATTTTGTTTTGCTTTATTCTCTATGTTGAAGATCTTAAATCCTGGGATATTCTTTCCATAAATATTTTACTTACAGCTCATCCGAGTAACTTAATGGTTGGACTTCTGATAGTTTTTACACTCAAGTGAAAAGCTGGGTTTTGTATTATCATGAGATTTTCCAAAATGTACATCTTTTTATAAGAATGATTCCCATTAGTTCATTGCATAATATTTTAACATGTAGACCCTCTGTGAACCTATCTTAAATATTCACCGTATACAAAATGGCATACACCGAAGTGTTTAATACAGTAGATGTTTATATGCTAACAGAACTCAAATGTCTACCAGGAAAGGATTGAATGAACTATAACATTTACTTTTTGCATGTGTATTCTACAGCATATGAGTATACCATCTCTGAGAGGTAGGAAGAGTAGGGTAAGAGAATAGGAAAGGAGCTCAGTAGTTGGAGGCCAAGCTGAGAAAGCATTTAAAAACTAGTGTCTATTGCTGTTTACACAGGAGGAGCTGCTTTCAAGCTCTAATACAGAAATGCATCCTAGGCAGTGTACACAACTGATCCTCTTTGCATCCTTTGCTATCTCCTTGCACTTTAACGACCTTTTATTTGGACATATGGGCCTATGAGCTTAAGGTCATAGAAATCCAAATGAGTATTTGTATTTCTGAACTGTTTGACCTAGATAAAATAGTGAGGTTTAGGTCAGAGCTAGTAATAAAATGTGTTTCCCATTTGAATCCATTAGAAGAAACCAGAAACTTAGACTCAATTCAAATTTGGAGATTATTCTTCTTGCTAGCAGAAGGACAGCAGCCTTAGAGCCAAATAACATGCCATACCAAAGAGGGGTTAAGGTGGGGTTTTAAGGCAACCATCAGAAAGGTGTGTATTACAACTATCCATGGAATCCACAGCTGCGCAGGAAAATTGTTTTACTTCCCCAGTTGGTGCTTACATTCCCTACTATAAAAAGACCGTATCATCCCTTTCCCATAGCAACCAGCAGCTGTTAAGACCTCACAGCCCATTACCCTGTTCTTATCTCACCTGCAGGCCACTAGGACCTCCCAGGTGTCCCAGTGCTAAAAGGACAACAATTCTAAGGGATTCGTGGCTCCACATTAAATTTCTTTAGTTGGCCGGCCGGCCGGCCAGGTGGTGGTGGTACACTCCTTTAATCCCAGCACACTGGAGGCTGAGGCAGGTGTATCTCTGTGAGTTTGAGACCAAGCCTGGTCTACCGAGCAAGTTCCAGGACAGGCTCCAAAACAATACAGAGAAACCCGAAAAACCAAAAAAAAAGATTCTTTAGTCATCACCAGGGTTCTGTGTAAATTATTACGCAGGTCTGAGCACTTTAATGACTGGGATAGAGCAGTTCATTTCTGGAGGAGAAAACACAGTGCCATCAGATTAGAGCTGCCTGTCACATCCTCACAATGGACTGTGCCTCAGCACAATTCTATGCAAAGTTTTCCTCTTGGATTAGCTAAATATCTTATGTGTAAGCTGTGACATTAGCCACTCTCACATTGCTATGACCAAATTCTTGACAAGAACTGCTTAAGGGAAGAAATGTTATTTTGGCTTACTGTTTTAAGAGTACCAGCCATCACAGGAAAGCATGATGTTAGAAGCAGCTATAGCAGTGACCTTTGCTCATAGCTATACAGATCAGGAAGTAGACATGGCCTACTCCCATTTCCTTTTATTAAGCCTGCAGTTTAGCCCATGGCATTCGGGTGCCTCCCCCATTCAGGGTAGAGTCTTCTTCCTTGAATTAATCCTCTCTGGAACACCTCAGAGACACCCAAAGCTTGTGCCTCGATAAGTTTAGGCTTTTAATTAACCCAGTCAAGTTCACAATGAAAATTAGCCACCACGTGTATATTCTGTATTTGAAAGAAGCCTTTTTTTTCTCAAACTGCCCTATTAAGTTGCTAGCTTTCTGTTCTATTCAAATCAACCCATGATATATTTTATCATATTTTGCCATTCACATTCCTCTTCAACAGAACTTGTCAGCAAACTTGTTAATTTTAGAGACAACTTTAGTTTTTCAGGTACTAGTTAAGGGCATAGAAAGTTTGGAAAATGCTTAATAGCAGAAAATACCACAGAGAAAAGCCATGGGGAAGAGTTCCTTTGTTTTTGTAGCTTAAAAGGGAATATTTGACACAGTTTAACAGTGGTTTATGCTTGCCTGGCGGTGGTGGCGTACTCCTTTAAGCCCAGCACTCTGGAGGCAGAGGCAGTCGGATCTCTGAGTTTGAGACCAGCCTGGTCTACCTGAGCTAGTTCCAGGACACCCTCCAAAGCCACAGAAAAACCCTGTCTGGAAAAACAAACCAACAACCCCTAGTGGTTTATACTCAATGGGGCAGGAGTTCAAATGGTCTAATTTTTAGCAGTTTGAATAGACAAATTACTTAAACTCTGTAGGCCTTCCTTTTCTTGGATGTATGGTAAGATTGCTAGTGATTGCAGCTGCCTCAGAGATTGTTGTGACACCTAAGTAAGCACGTGGTACAGTGCTTAACCCCAGCCCTCAGTAAGAGGCAAGTGTACTTCTAAGAGACATTACTGTAGGCAAGTGACTTAAGGTTTCTAAACTCAATTATTTTCTGTTCGTATGATAGTTGTAATAGTGGCTGCATGTATTGTAAGTGTTCGGGTTGACTGAAGTGAGATCTACAGTGTACCTAAGTGGTACTACAAACACTTTTTTGTTGCATTATTGCTCGACTAGTTTCACTGTTAATGCTTTTGTTTTGTTTTTTTAACATTTTCGCCTGTTTACTGTTCATTATTGATAGGATGTTGGCCCTCATTTTATATTGAAGTACATTTGATTTTGTCATACAGTTTGTGAAAGAGACTGATAATGAAGTAAGAATGCGACTCTTGCAGTTTGTCACTGGAACCTGCCGATTACCTCTAGGAGGATTTGCTGAGCTCATGGGTAAATGCAGATTCACTGCAGTTTCTCTGAACTTCATTTTGTAAGGTAGCCATGAATACAGTAGACTTAAATGTAATGACTATTTTTTTCTGGTTCATATGTAAGGCTTCTGCAATAGAAAAATTAGCCATTGATACATAAAGCATTTGTGTCTTGGCCACTGTTCTGTCCTTAAGATACACCGGGTCCTAGCAGGGAGCATGGCAGCTTGTAGGCACATATGATGCTGGAGCAGTAACTGAGATTTCTACATTTGGATCCACAGGAAGCAGGAAGAGAAAGACTCTGTGCCTGTCATGTGCTTTTGAAACCTTAAAGTGACACATTTCCTCTCAAACGGCCACACCTCCTAATCCCTGTCAATAGTGCCACCCCCTGCTGACCAAGCATTGGAATCTGTGAGCCTGTGGGGGCCAGAAATTCTCATTCAAACCACCACAATTTGTGAAATAAAATGAAAGTGTCATCAAAAAGGAGATAGCTACTGCTTTACTTCATAGTGTAATTGCTACGGAAGCAAAATTATGTAAAAATAGTTACCTTTCTCTCCACAGATGTAATTCTTACTTCAGTATTTCCGCAGTACCAAAAAGCTTTTCAGTGCAGAAGTAGGCTATATTATGAAATCTTCAGTTTCCTCCGTATCACCCATATGTTATGCTTCTGTTAGTTTTAAAGGACCAACCAGATAAACATTATCTTCTCTTATGTTCCTGATTCAGGAAGTAATGGGCCTCAAAAGTTTTGTATTGAAAAAGTTGGCAAAGACACCTGGTTACCAAGAAGCCATACCTGGTAAGTTCCTAAACAGGAAGGTGAGGGCCAGAGAGGGTTTGTTTGTTTGTTTGTTTGTTTGTTTGCAGGTAAGAGCCATTATAGCTACTTCCTCATTATACTTTGTGAGCACAGTCATATAGTGTTCCATAACTAAGTGCTCTAGAATGAGTTTGTATAGCTTTAATAGAAATACTATAGAATGTTTAATGAATATTTAGAGTACCCATTATGTAGCAAGTAGGATGGAATGACTCTTTGCATTTTTGTGAAGTCTTTGTAGGGCAGAAAAGATAAACAGCTAGCTAAAAGGACAAGAGTGCTGCAACAATTTGAGTGTGTTGTATGGCTGTGCAGCAGGCGCCAGATTCCTTGGCAAGTGCAATATTTAACTTAACCTTAAGAGAGAGCGTGCTATGGGGAAAAAGAGAATATTCTTGGAATAAATGCTGAAGAAAGCAAAACCCCTGAAGTAAGAACTGGAATTTGACTAAAGTGACTGGAATATAGTGAGTCAAAAAATATGAATACAATTAGAAATACATGATTTAGCCCATATTGTTATTGTAATTTGAACTTCCTTATAAGGAAATTTAAAAGCTTAAAGAATTATAAATAACAAATAATGAGATTTAAGAGAAGTCATGTAGTAAAAGTACAACAGAAGAGGTGGGTGAAAGAGAATGTAGGGAAATGTTACATTATCCACAGCACAAATGATAAGGAGCTCTTTCAGGAGCTCAGAGCTATTTCCATCCTAAGCCATGATTTGGCTTTTTGTTGCCTTGGTATTTCTACATGTGCAGAAACAATAGTGCTAAAATGGTAGTGCCTTATGACAAATAAAAGCAGGAATGCCAAGCTGTTCCTTGATACACTTCAAAAACATGTACTTTTCAAAATAAATAAAGCCAGTGCTTTATGAAGCACTAAACATTGTTTATTAACTCTTGATGTTTGAATATATGCCTTATCTAACATTAATACTCTAGTTTATTGATATATATTCATTGTATATAGTGATGGGTTTGGTACAGACATCTTCATGCAAATATTTCATACATTTAACCAAGTTCTACCTCTTTCCTACCCTTGTCCCCTCCCCCATTATTTCCATTCATTTCCCCCACAGTCTTGCTTCTACTTTCATGACCCATATACATGTATTGTAATGTAGGATACATAAATGGGAGAGAGCATGTGATATTTGTCTTTCTAAGTCTTACTTTGCTTAGTATGACTATCTGTCTGAGTATTTTCTTGCAGATGATATAACTTCATTCTTTATGGCAGAATAAAACTGTTAGTGTATATATACACCCCCACATTTTTTGCCCATTCATTTGTTTTCAGACCTGTTGGCTGATAGCATAGCTTGCTTTTTGTGAATATTGTTGAAACATAGAATATAAGATTCAATGTGGCAGGATGATTTAGAGTCCTTTAGGTACATGTCTAGGAATGGCATAACTATGTCATTGTTATATGGAAGCACTACTTCTGGTTTTTGACAACTCTGCATACTGATTTCCATAGCAGATAGACTACTTACATTTTCACCAGCAATATATAGGGTCCCACATCCTCACCAGCATGTGCTAATGTGCTCTCGCTCTCTCATGCTCTCTCTCTCTCTGTGTCTTTCTCTTTCTTTGCATGATAGCCATTCTGACTGGGATGGCATAAATCTCAGTGTAGTTTGATTTGTGTTTCCCTGATGACTGAGGACAATGAACATTTCTTTTTCATATTTATTGGCCATTTCTTTGTTTTGAGAACTGCTTATTCATTTCATTAGTCCATCTGATTGGTTTGCTTGGCTTTGGTATTTAATTTTTTAGTTCATTGGTGCTTTGTCAAATTTATAGCTGGCAGATTCTTGCCCTGCTCTCTAGACTGTCTGCTCACTCATTTGTTCTTTTGCGGTGCTGAACTTTTGGAATTTCATGCTAACCTGTAAGTCAGTTCTTGGTTTCACTTCCTGATATAGAACTCCTTTTCAGAGAATCCTCTATATTAGAGTATTTTTCTATGTTTTCTTCCAGCTGTTTCAAGTGTTAACATTATGATGCTTGACTTTATCTTAAAATGATGATAGGTATAGGAGAAATATCGATCTAGTTTTATTTTTCTACACATGAACATCCATTTTCCAGCACTATTTGTTGGAGAAGGTATCTTTTTCTCTAGTATATATTTTTGGAATCTTTGTTAAAAGTCAAATGGCTTTAGCTGTTTGGAACATTTATTTTATTGTGTTGATCTGTCTGTTTTGTTTCCTTGGCTTTTTAGTGTAACTTGAAGTTGGGTAAGGTAATATCTCCAGCATTGTTCTTGTTGCTCAGTATTGCTTTGCTCTTTGGAATCTTTTGAAACATGTACTGTACGAATCACTGTGGCATGTTATTTAGAGTCTTTTAGGTATGTACCTAAGGGATTATATAACTATGTTTTCATATAAATATTAACACTTTAGTTTTCTATTTCTGTGAAAGATGTCATTGGAATGGTAATGGGGATTGCATTGAATCTATAGGTTTCTTTTAGTAATATGGTCATATTAATTCTAATCATGTAAGTCCCCCGCCTCTTTTTTTTGGTGTCTTCTGTTTCTATCTTAAGTTTTTTTTTTTTTATTTTAGAAAGAGCTATCAATCTGTCAATCCTGTTCATATCTGGGCCGGGTCTACCTTGAGTATTTTTAATAATTTCAGTGTAGAGGTCTTCCACTTTTATGGCTAGATTCATTCATTGCTGGGTTTCTGTTTTACTGTAAAATTATTGTGAATGGGACTGTTTACTTAAGCTCATTCTTACCAAGTTCATTATTGGGGTATAAGAAAGATAGTATTTTTTATATGTTGATTTTGTGTCCTGCTACTTCAAAGGGTTTATTAGTTCTAAAGTCTGGTGAAGTTTATAGTCTCTGACGTAGAATTATCCTGTGCAAATAAAGGCACTTTACTTCTTCCTTTCTTACTTGTTTCCATCTGTTATTGCTCAAGCTGAGACTAAAAGAACTATAAGAAATAGGAGTAGAGAAAATAGTGTTCTTTGTCTTTCTGGTTTAGTGAAAATGCTTTCATGTTTTTTGTTTTGTTTTGTTTTCCTGCTCACCACAATGTTGATTATAGGTGTCATATATGCCCTTTTTGCTATAATTCTTAGGTTCTTCAGGGCTTTTATCTTGAGGGGATATCCTATTATCTCCTATCAAAGGCCTTTTCTACATCTGTTGATATAAGATGATTTCTGTGATCTTTGTGTAATACTATAAGGTAGTTTTCATATTTTATACCATTCTTGAATTCCTGAAATGAAATTCAAGTCATGATGAATAAATATTTTTCTTTCCATTTTATGTCCATGAGTTTTTTGCCTATACATGTCTGTACTCCATGTGTGTGCCATTGGAGGTTAAAAGGCCTTGGGCTGGCGGTGGTGGCACACGCCTTTAATCCCAGCACTCAGGAGGCAGAGGCAGGCAGATCTCTGTGAGTTCGAGGCCGGCTGGACCGACAGCCTCCAAAACAATACAGAGAAACCCTGTCTCATAAAAACCAAAAAAAAAAAAAAAATGGCCTTGGATCCCTAGAAACTGGAGTAAGCGATGAGCCACTGTGGATACTTGCTAGGACATGAATCTGGGTCGTCTGAAAGACCAGTGTTCTTCATTGTTGAGCCATCTTCAGCTTCATGGCCATCTTTTTGGTGTGTTCTTGAATTTGATTCACCGTTATTTTCTTGAACACTGTTACGTCAGTGTTCATCATGGATAAAGGTCTATAATTTTCTTTTTTTTTTTTATCCACTTTGGGTACTAGGGTAATACTAGCCTAAAATGAATGTGGTAAATCCCTTCCCTTTCTATTTTGTGGAATATTTTGAAGAATGCTAGTGTTAGTTTTCTTTAAAAGGCTGGTGGCACTTACTAGTGAGTTCATTTAAACCTTTTTTTTTTTAAATTGGGCAACATTGGTTACAGTTTTAATCTACTAAAAGTTGTTTATATCCTCTTGGTATAATTTTAGTATGGTGGTAAGAGTACTGGTTTAAACAGGCTTGCGTTTTCATTGAAATAAACTTGAAAGACATGATCAGAAAAAATATCAAGTAAGAAATATTCTTCATTGATGGTGACAATATTAAAAATACAATATTGAGGTCAGTAACTGAAGAAAATAGAACAACAGAACACTCGAGTAAGAAGGGCAAGGAAATGAGAGACCATGGCATTGTTTCTCATCCATATGAATACTTTGAATAAAGTCCTCCAAGCTGAAGTCTTCAGTGAATGAAACCCAACCAAGAGCATTTAGTAAGAAACTAAGAAAGGTCACAAGGCTGAGCAGGGTGTACATCAGAAAAGGAACACTTTTACTGATTGGCTTCAGAGGAAATGACATTTTTCCACCTTACTGGATTTCAGTTATATCAAGAGATGAAGAGTTAAAACTATAAGAGACTGAAAGTAAAGAAACAGAAGCTCAGACCAGACCTGAAGAAGTCTGAGATGGGATTGGGATTTAATTCAAAGAAGGGGAAATACAGATGAGTACTTTGATGAGAATTTGGATAAAAAATAGGTGATCAGAAAGTGTTCAGTTTGTAACAACAATGACTAAGGTAAATGATGATCTCATCAGGAATGCAGTTAGCCTTAGTGACTCTCAGTAAGATGGGCATGACTACTCCTGTCATCTTCATAGTGAGGTAGCAACTTTAAAGTTCTCCAGTTAGAGAGTCAATACATAATAAGCATATGAGTTTTTCAAGTTACATGAAAAATACATGGGCAAGTCTCTTCCCTTTTTCAGAGAAGTAGCAAATTTGATTTTGTCTGTTTTTGAGTACATCAACTCAAAGCCATACCTAAAAACCAGTACTTCCATATTTACATACTCAATACCCATATTTTATTAGTATGTCTCTGTCCTTTATGAAGCAGTACAAAAATGATGTTTCTTGAAACAGAGATCTCTTTGGGGTATTTGCAAATAATCCATTGTTATCCGTTAGTCAACTTAACTTTCCCTAAATTAATTATTTACTAATAATTCAGAGATGCCTCTGCACTTAATCTAATGGGGAAAACAGTCAGTCATGATACAAATGTTAAAATCGAAACAAAGAGCTATATAAGTTGCTGTAGGTAAACTTCTTAGAAGCTCTAGCATTTAGGATGATTGTTGTGAGACTTTCACATGCAAGGTTATTCTGGGCCAGAGAGAGACAAAGGACATGACTATAGAGTGTGTATTACGTTAAAAAGTACGAAGTAAATTGATACTAGCCTTCCATCTATCGTCCTACATCTTCTGCAGCTTTAGCAGCAAAGTGTTTCTAAGAATGGTGTAAGCTAGTGTGTCTTTTCAGCAGAGTGACTCTGGCAGTGATGTAAAGAAACATACGGAGTGAAGAAAATAAGTGATGCAAAGTGAGCAGAGCAACAAATACTTAATAGTCCACATGTGACAGAAAAGTATACACAAGGGTATAGTGACAACGAAAATTACCAGGGAGGAAAAATAGGATTTAGTAGAATGACAAAATTTGGCAAAGGGTGTGTGCAGGACTGTTTTAGTTTTTTGTTATTGTTGTTTTCCTCACCTCAATTACCATTAAGAGTCTTTTTCTTGGAATGTAGTTTAAAATGAAAGGCAACCAATATAAAGTCTAAATTGCTGCTGCAAATAGATTTAAGTTTTTTAGTATGAAGAAACTTGTTAATGATGGTTTTCATAACTTGAAATTGGCTGCCTTTTCCTAAGATTCTTTTTTTTTTTTTTTTTTTTTTTTTTTGATTTTCGAGGCAGGGTTTCTCCGAGGCTTTTGGAGGCTGTCCTGGAACTAGCTCTTGTAGACCAGGCTGGCCTCGAACTCACAGAGATCTGCCTGCCTCTGCCTCCCGAGTGCTGGGATTAAAGGTGTGCACCACCAACGCCCGGCTCTTCCTAAGATTCTTAATTATCAGCTTTCCTAACTTGCACAGGTGATGGGGTGGGACAGGACAGATGAGAAGTGTTTACCAAAAAAAATGAAGGAACAGACAGGTTTTTACTCCTTCCTGGATGTTGCTGCATTAAGCTGCCAAAACCATGGGCACTTGAGTCTAATGAAATTGGTCAGTACCATATTTTAGAAATAGAATATCATTCTGTTTTAGTTTTAGTATTTTTCTTTTCATTATTCATTCTAAAAAAAATGATCTTGGAAGGGCTAGAAAATGCTCAGTTTGTAGATTAGATTACAATCTAATATGGTGAGATTATTTAAGGGTCAAATGTATGTTATCTATTCATTGACTGTCTCTACTCAGAACATAACTTCCATGAGAGAAGAGACTTAGGATTTCATCACTACGTTACTAGTTGCTGGAACATACTGCACAAAATTTTCTCAGAAAATAAATAATGGGTGAATGAATAAATGGATGAAATTAATTCTTAACCTAAGAAAAGTTATGGAGACTCATGACCTATGATACAGGAATAGCAGAAGGAAACCCATTTTCTAACCCAATCTATACATATTTATATTGTGATTTCATTATTCTTCGTATATATAGGTATTTTATGTATTAAAGTTGAATAGATTCTTTATGAAATTTAGATGTGTTAATATGCTAATATTACATTAAATTGTTAGGATACCTTTGGCAAAATTTTTACATACATAATATTCAGGTTTCATGTCTGTTAAAGAATACTGTATTAGAAATCTATTCAGTTTATTTTATTAAAAACGTCTGATTTTGTTTTTGTTTTTGTTCAGTTTTAATCGCTTGGATCTACCACCATATAAGAGTTATGAACAACTAAAGGAAAAACTTCTTTTTGCAATAGAAGAGACAGAGGGATTTGGACAAGAATGAATGTGGCTTCTTGTCTTGGAGGAGCTCTTGCATTTAAATACCCCAGCCAAGAAAAATTGCACAGATAGTGTATATAAGCTGTTCATTCTGTACAGTTAATTTTCTGATTCTCTCAAAGTATAAATGTTTTCTGTTCTTCCACAGAAATATGCAACACATTTCATCATTTTCTACTTTATTTATTGTTCCCTTAAAATGACTGACCAGGAAAAAAATCATCCTTAAATTTTGAAGCAAGCAAGAGAATTTATTAAGTATATATCTATATAGGCATATGACAGTGGCTCTAGTTTTATAGAGCGCCAAGTGTATTAAACATGGCAGCCGTTCATTCACAAAGCTCTGGATTTGCTTTGCCTTGTTCCTGTTATCCAGGGGAAAGTGCAAATGTTCCATGTTCTTCTCCCTAGGTGATATCTGGTTGTTTTTAGTTGCATGGCTGTTCAGGAAGGCATTTAGGGCTTAGGCCAACTCTAACTTTAAGTGTATTTTTAAAATGCTGCTGGCTTTTCTGAAGACAATTATTTCAACTTACAGAGTTCTAAATGAATAGATAAAAAAAAAATTTCCCATCATTGTTATATCAGTAAATACAGAAGTCATGTAGTAGATCCAGTAGTGTCTAGGAGCAGCTGGAATTGATTTGTTGAGAAGCAGAGGTCTATTTACATGTTACTTTAGGATGCTGGATATTTGTGGAATTTCAAAGAATCAGGCATTTCTATACTTAACATTTTTAAACTTGTAATGTTCTTCAAATTTAATTAATAATCAATAGTTTAATGCTTAGGGGTATATAAATAGTACTGAACTTTGATGCTTTTGTGCTCAAGGTTTAGTTTTATGAAATTAGAGATGTAATTAAACTAAATGGATTGAAAAGTTGCATTAAGTATTTAAACACTCACACTAAGAATTTTCTATTAGTGTTCGAATATCCCCCTTCCTTTAAAATTCATGAAAATTGTTTCTAAATTTAGTAAGTACATTTAAAAAAATTATTTGTGCCCCCCATTTTATATAGCTCAAGTTTTCTCCAAATAACACTGATTTTCACTATAAGGGCATTCATGGTGTATGAAAAAATTAAAATCTAATGTGAATGATATTGCTACTTTTAGCAAACTGGGCTTCCTAATTAATAAAATATTTTCCATTTTTATCCTTTCAATATGCACTGTGAAGTTCATATACTTAAAATTTTGTAACTATGAAATTCACTTAGAATTACAACTTCTCACTAATTGTTTTGCCACGATTTTATTTTTCTACATATTTAGATTATGTTCAGTTTTATTCAAAATTCAAAAAACAATAAAAGCATTAACTTACTTAGTTGGATAAACTACAGAAAATCTGGTTACTTTTCAGGCTTAAAGATTTTTTCTTTTATTCCTAATATATGGCAAGTTACATAGTAGAGGCTGGCCAGTCTTCAAAAGTACTGCATAAATTATTCTGTAAAATAATAAACTTGCTATGTCCAAACGATTAGCTTTCATTCAGTGTAAGTATCTGAGACTATCATTTTGCAGATATGATTCAAGGTGGCTGTCAGGTAGGATTTCAGGGAGCTGGACCTTTTTTGTTGTTACCTCACACAATCCACAAGACCAAACAAGTTTTCTGGGGGAAAACTAGCTTGCAGACCTCATCAGGCTCTTCTTTCAATCATACCCAGTTATATTTTTAAGACATACAGGCTTGTCATATCTTCTCAGTAGTAAACATAAAAATCAGAGATGTGTTCATGTTCTGCCTTCTTCTGTCCTTCCCATCCCTATTCTAAGAAAATGGGAGATGAGGGAAACTCAGAGACAGGTTAATGATACTTTCTAATAGTGACAGTTCCCAACGTCACCAAGAAATTGAGCCTAGGGAATAGCTTAAAAGAATTTTACCAATCAGCTCAGCCATCTATCTTTAGGAAAACAAACTATTTGGTTTTTTGTTTTATCTTTTGTCTTTTTTTTTCTATACTTCCTAAGCAGTTGAAAATGCTCCAGCTGACTTCAATTATCCACCTAGTTCTCCTAAAAACTAAATAAATTAGGTGTTGTGTAGCTATCATTCCATTGAAGACAACCTTGCTTACACTTGGGGTTGAAAAGGACACTAATTAGTAAGCTGGTTCTGAACTGAAAAAGCTCCTGATGCATATTAGGGAGAAGTAACTGGGTTTCCCTGAATCTGAAAACTCTTCCAGGCGCATGCCCTGAGCTGTCACTTTAAGAGACTCCAGTTCTTGCAGAACCATGTGGATACACCTGCTACATTACTGCTAAATGTTCATTTTCTGAAATGAGGCCCAACATTGCCCTGTGGCTATTCATATTCCCTACACTACAGTGTTCTGAGTAAACTGAAACAAATGGAGTTTATTGTAGGCTTCTTGACTTCTAACATTTAATTAAACATTAACATGATCTAGCAAAACAAATCAGTTGTTGAAACATGAAATAAAAGTTCTCATATAACATGCCCTACTTCTTAACCTGCTGAATATAGAAATCAAGTTTAACATCAACTGGTAATTTGACATAAGCTTAAAAGTGCTATTTCCTAAACTCTAAAAGTTCTACTCCAAATTCAACCAAGGAGAATGCAGTTAAAATGATGATAGTATTTTTTTAAAATACTAATTCTATGCCTTTCCCATGAACTATTCTCTTGGTCCTTGTTAACGATGAGACAAATCTGACAAGTTATGTTGTACCATCCATTGCCTGTTGATGATCTACACTGGGAATATTTTGTCATCAAAAAGTGACAAGTTCACTACCAATATGAGGGAAAAGGAGACAACCAAATAAGCAGTTTTCCCCTGGTGTGCTTAAAGGCCTAGGCTTCCCTATCCACTGCACTACAAATAGACAAATCCAAATTCAGGTTTCACACAATCCTAAAGGTAGAAGACACACATAAGGAGAGGAAAATCACCCATTGCCTGTATCTGTAATATGTTTAGTATATAGAATACTACAAACTCTGTATATGGGGAAATCAGCCTTTTCAAATAAAGTAAGGTCTGAAATGTACACAAAAACAGAGTCAGATAGCAATTTTATGGGAAGGTGAAATAATGGCATTAAAGGCTGCATTAGCTGAGAAGTGGTCTCTCCCTAGAGCACACATCAAAAACCAAGGTGACACCTTCTTGGAAGTGAAAACAAGGACTTAGAAAATACAGAGAATTTGTGTCCTCCTGGTCGTTTTTTCCATAAAGGAAAATAAGTATACATAAAACTTAGGTCATACTAGCTTTAAAATTTTATTAGCATATATTCACTATACAAAATAATGGGTTTCACTGTGATATTTTCACATGTGCTCTGACATTTCCAGCCCACCATTACCTCCTTCCTCTTCCCAAGTAATCTGCCTTCTACTTTCATGTTATTTGTTTGTTTGTTTGTTTGTTTAATTTGGATCCACATGCAGTATCCATCTGAGCTTCTATAGGCTTTACAAGATCATCTTCAGTTCCATCCTTTTGGCTGCAAATGAGGTAATTTCACTTTTTATGGCTGAATAAAACTGGTTTGTTAATATGTACATTTTATTTGTCTACTTGATAGACATCTACACTGATTCCATAACTTGTCTGTAAACAATGCCACAATAAACATGAATGTAAAACACCTTTAGTTTTAATAGCCAGAAATTAGAAAAAAACTAAATACCTTCAATAGATGGATAAAATGGTATATCCACGTAATAAAATATTAACAATACAAGGAAAAACTATTGACTGAACTTAGCTGTTATAAGAGGATCTGGCTAAATGAAATGGCACAGTTACAAAAGGTGGTATTCTAGAAGATTGCATTTGCCTAAGAGTCTTGAAATGACAAATTTATAGCAGATTAGTTGTAGGGTATGTCAGGAATGTTAGAGAGACTGAATATGGCTGGGTATGATTATACAGAGCACTAGATGTCTGAGTAAAATCTGTATCTTGCCTGTGGTAGTAGTTATAATAATTTGCGTAGTAGTTACTAAGAACTAGACATGAAGTGAGAACATCTAAAAGTGATAAATAAATTAAGGTCTACAAATACCAGGATGTTTCTTAGTTTGGTATTATACCATAGTTATCTCACCCAAGGGCAAACAGGAAGGGTATTCAGAACCTGCTTGTACTACATTATGTAATTTCTTGTGAATCTTAATTATTTTAAAATAAAGGTCTATAAAGCATCAAAAGATAGATCCTCCAATCCATAAAAGCCTTTACTGGAAAATATCTCATTTCACAAAAGGAACTTTCAGAAATAATTTTTTTGTATATGAATAACCACAGAAGCAGCAAGGATACATATATGGTAAAAGACCTGGATATAATGTAAAAACAATTTTAAATTCTCTAGCATAATATACTAATGTGAAGATGAAAAGTAGCTAAAGTTCCTAACTAGACAATTAATGAAGATATGAAGTAGCTGCTGACAAAAAGAAAAAAAAATAACCCAAAAAACCTGCAAATGAAGACAGTAATCATGTTTTTAAACAGTACAAATCTCCTAAAGCAAAACAGAGTGTACCAAAAATGGAAATGAAGTTAGAAAATGAAACAGAAGTTAATTTCAAAGTGATGAATATGAAAGCCCAAGAAGACTAAATATAATTAACTGGAGTTCAGAAGACAAGATGGAACATGATTCTCAGGTTGATCTGGAATGAAGGACAGTTGATAATAAAAACTGGATTGGTCTCTCCAAAAAGTTTGTGTTGTAAGACTAAAACCAACTGCTGCAAATCAAATTCTGTTCTCAAAAAGCACAATTTCTTTGGACAGTTAAGGAAATCTGAGTATGTCTTGTTATGAGGTAATGTAACAGATGTGGTAATGTATTTGTTTTGGAAAATGTACTTATTCTGAAGAGCAGCTAAGATACTTAAGGGTATGATAATATTTGTAATTTCAGAGGTTTAAAATCCATTATATATGAATAAATATACACATATAAATAGGATATAACAAAATATTAGCTTAAATTCAAGCACAGGATGTACTTCTAATGTTTGTTTGAAAATTTACGTGGTAAAACGAACAGCATGAACCTACACATTTTGTTGTAATTTATTAAAACATTACAATTCTCATGTCTTTTGGGGAAAAATATACCTATACAGTCTCACATTTATTCAGTGTAGGAGGCATCCAGGCTTCAGTTTACGAAATACAAGTTTGTTGTGGTGGTGCCTCAGACTCTTGTGATAGTACCCTGCTTGTTAAATACATCTATTTCCTTTTCACCCTGAAATCTGTGTCCCTCCATTCTATACAGAATTACAATTTGTCAAGTGACAAATTCAGCCATCTATGAAGCTGTAACACATTTAAAAAGCAAAGTCAATCCATAGTATTTTTCCCTATTCAGGTTGACTTCTAAGACATATCACTTACATTCTCTATGCCAGGAACCCTCAACATCATAAACACCTAACTCATTTGACCTTTTCTCTAAGGTAACAACGTCCAGTCAATTACAACATGAAAACCATTCCCTCATATGCCATCTGTTCACAAAGCATTCCTTGGTAAACTTCTCATCCTGATGTGATAAATATGTATATATCCCATACCATTTTTTTTCCTATTGATGTTTCAAATAGAAAATGTCTGTCTGAACCAGAGAAATGTATTGTTGCCACTCTTAGAGCAATGTGATAGTTTCTTTTACCCATTTACTTATGAAGAAACACAGAATTTTGTACATTTATTCTGTGAAATGGTCACACATAAAAGAACTGGAAAAAAGGCCACAGAATCATGGTTAATATATATCTTTATAAATCAATGAAATGCAAAGTGTTAAGTACACTGTTGCCTTCTCCAAAAAGTTTTCAGTTCTGTCACAAACCTGTAAGCAACTGAGCAGCTTCTGTCTGTATCTAAAGTCAAAACAAAACAAAAATACATTACACATAAATAGTGCAGCCTAACTTACACACTGAAGTTGATAAAGTAGACTGGATTCTAAGAGTTTCAACATATAAAAGACAGGACATGGTAAGAGTAAGGTCTCTTGATAGTGGTGATTAGATAATACTCTAGTTCATACCACTTAACCTTCCGTCCCATCCCCGACACCCCACTCCCACAGTGTCAGAAACTGAACCAGGTCTTTGTGCATGACAGGTAAGATCTTTGGCTGAGCTGACTTTCATGTTTTAAAAAGCACACCTGATCTCAATTAAATATACATCAACTCTACATGCATTAAGCAACTTATAACATTTGGTGATAGTAACTAAGGAGTTCTAATGTTTAACTGTAAAGGTAAATATACAAATGGGCACTTGTTCTTTCCATAATTCTATGTATGCATTTAAACAATTATGCTTTTAAAAGAAGTTCTCAGTTCATTTATTTACTAATGTCTCAATGAAAGCCTATCTGCCTTACTTTATTACAGATATTTTACCTGTTTATCTTCTTCTGTGTGTGCTGGATAACCCTTGGCTTTTGCCAGCCAGAAAGCAGCAAGCTTTTTGTTGTTTAGCTTCAAGTATGTCTTTCCTAACAGCAGCAAGTTTTTGCTGTAGAAGTTTGGATCCACTGTACATAAGGAGGAGAAACAAAGTCAGCTCCAGAGAAATAGTGTTTTTATTTTTATAGGTTTAAATTTTTTGGTCTAAATTCTAATAAAATTGTGTCATTAAACAATGATTAGGCTAATACAATTCTTTTGTTTAACTGTTATATTTAAAAACATAATTATGATGTATTGAATATACTTATGGGCTCTGTACATTACTATACCAAGGTATCATTTCAATAATATACAGTATCTTCATGCTCATAGAACATGAGCTATATATGAACCATTTTCTTTTTAAACCACCCATCCTTATTGTATTCCAGTTTCCCAGAAAAGTATAGGGAAAGTAACATACTTAGATGCATCTGTCCAATGAGAGTGAGAATGCATGAATGAAATCATGGTTAACATAAATTTGATCAATTTGCTAAATGTCTCCTATATTTCGGCACAGAGAAGGAAACAAGAACACAACTAAAAGCTTTATATGCTACAAGAAGCCACATTTAAAAAAAACTAATTGAGAGATAAGTATCTTGGACTATGAACAGAATTTTAACAGATAAAATATAGAATATTTTGGTTGAGAGAAAAGTGCAGACAGAGCCTAGCAATGTTAGTTATCAGGAGCTGGGAAGGGGGTCACAAGACTAGGGAAATGCTTTTAATAATTTACTATACATTTTTAGAAGACTTATAAGACTCCAGTATTTTCTAATACAAAAATGATATATAAGATGGAGATAACTGCTTTGTTTTGATTGTGTATGAATATACTGAATTACCAATGCTCCATAAATATGTACAATTATATGTTAAATAAAAATATTTTAAGAAGGCTATGAATGCAAGTATAAAACAATCCTCTCACTAACTTGTTTTTTGTTTTTGAGAAAGTCCAAGTAGGCCTGGAATTTAATAATTCATTGTAAGGCAATGTCACAGTACCAAAGCCTCCGAAGTATTGGTGACAACAGGCACGCACCACTACACTCAGCTCTAACTTCACATAGTTTCATCCTAATAATCTTGTCCTCTCTGTATTACAAGCATGCTTTCTGAGGCCAGGGATGGAGCTTGGTAATAGAACACATGCTTAGCACATAGCAGGCACTAGGTTTAAAAAAGAACAAAACCTGCTTTTTCCTGGATATAACTTACGATTAACTGCATTTGCTTAAGACTCAGTCACTTAATTGCTTTGATTTAAACATTTTGAGGTTAAGTATGCTGATTTATCCATCTATTTCCTCATCCAGGAGTTGGTCAACTATCATATGTGAAGCAATGGAACTGTAACATGAGCAAAAAAAAAAAAAAAAAAAAAATCCACCTACCCCCCCCCCCACAGTCTTACATACCCAAACAGCAGAATAAGAAGGCCCATGTGGGAGGTGTGAATGACTGGAATTAGGCATCCTTTTGCTTAGAGAAAGTGACTGCTCATATAAAATCTTAGGTGCAAGTGGAGTCACCAAGGATTTAACTCCATGAGCAGACAGCACAACTTCATTCAGGACTGCCAAACCTTGTCGTAAAAAGTCTAACTTTTGCTTTAGCATTATAGTTTCAAACCCCTTTGAGATAATTTCATTCTTAGATGCATTTTCATGAGTATGATAAGTTCATATTCATATGATCAGGAAAATATCAAAATGAAGAGCAAACAAAATTTCAAGAGTTAGAAATATTTAACATTCAGTCATTTAAAGTTTTAAAAATTATCACCAAGTTGCTTAATTTTATATAGGATCTTAAATTTAAGAGAATATCTTAGTTTTCTGTTATAAAGAATTGTGGGTGCCACATGCTATAAAATTCCATTGTTTGGAAACTGAAGCAGGAGGATTGGTATTTTAAGGCCAGCTTGAGCTATACAGTGAGAACTGTCAGAAAGAAAATAAAAGGTATTCCTATTTCTTCTAGTTTTGGGGACTGTGCATGTCAGCAAAGCACTGTGTCATTAACTTACAAAGGCAGTGCCAGGATTTTTTTTTTTAAGGAGAAATATGTAGGACAGGCAAGCAACAATGTTATAGCAGTAGCCAGTATTTTCAATCAAATTAAGAAAAATGAACTCTGTCACAATAGAATGAATACAATATGTTGCGACGTGCAAAACAAATTAGCTTGGTTTTAAATTGTTTCCATTTCAGTGCCTCTAGTTAACTATAAAATATCAAGTTAGAACATTTGTCCTAGATTCCTCATTTAAAAAAGATACATTAAATGAAGGGAACAATCCAGAATTAGAACTCTAAATTTAAGTGCAATTCCAATTTAGGTGATCTTTATTTTAAAAACTAAGTTAAATTTTGAGACTGAAGAGAGGATTCATGTCATTGTTAAGATTACTGAATGCTCTTCCAGTGGACCTGGGTTCAATTCCAGCACTAAAATGTCAGCTCACAACAATCTGCTAACTCCAGCCTCAAGGGGATGCCCTCTTCTGGTCTCTGAGGGCACCAGACATACATATGGTGCATGGACATACATGCAAGTGAAATACCCATGCACATAAATTTTCAATTTAAATGTGTTTTATATTACCCAGTATGAAAGATACAGCACATATATATTTATCCTGATTTAAAATTTTCTATGACATAGCACTGAGACAATATTATCTGATAGTTGAAGTAAAAATATTTCACCTTGTTCTGCCCTGTGAAAGTATTTCAAGGCCTGTTAATACAAAGAGTAAAATAGAATGGAAAGGATTAGAATCAATAACATAAAAAGAAAAAAAACTCATTTTCTTGAAGGTTTATTCTTATTATTAAAGGTATCAGAAAGTAAATGACTATTAAATGATGAATTCAGTAGGGAGATTAACATAGGCTCAATTTAATACTATTAAATCACTAAAAAGTAGGATTTTAATACCGAGGACCACTTCTAGTAATTACCTGGTTGCTACTTAAGAGTATGCACCAAACCATCCTGGCACAAAGTTAAGGAACTGATCATTTGGAATTCAGCTGTTACCTTTCTCTTAAGTTATGACAATAACACTTCTCGCACAAACTAGATATGACTAAATGGTGAATTCACTCACTGCTTATACACTGCTTCTACTTTGTGAGATAGAAGTGTGTGTGTGTGTGTGTGTGTGTGTGTGTGTGTGTGTGTGTGTGTGTGTGTGTGTGTTTGGGGTTTGGTTTTGGCTGGGAAGAGAAAGAAACCAGGTTCTTCAACATCTGAATGCATACCACAGATTCTTAGGGGCAAACAACACCAATACTCCTTACTACAATAGGAGAAATATTAGGATAATTTTTCATCTGCAAAGTTCCTTACATTTTTGAGAACTAAGTAAACTCAAGATTTTCATCCAGTAGGCTCAGAAGGTGGGTCAATGGGTAAGATCCTGGTTCAAACCCCAGCATCCAAAGGGTAAGTAGGTGGGGGCTTTAAAGCTTATGTACAAAATCTTTTCAAATTTTATTTTTATAGGAAAATCAGACAGCCTTTAAAATATGAGCCTTTCACACTCAAGAATTTTTTAAATCAATTCTTACATGGTCTTCATTTTGCTAAATGATTTGTTATATAAAATATCTCTAAAACTAGCTGGGTAACAATCACTATACTTCTTATTCTATTTTATGGCTTTTGTATGATATAGGTTACAATTAAAAATAGAAGTTTATTTTAGCCATGAGCTACTTTAGCTGGCAATTTACCAGAATTATAAGCCACTCACCTAAACAACAAGGAAAAAAAAAAAAAAAACCACTCACCAGTCCCGGACAGTAAGTATTAAGTCTTTGTGATATTGTTGAATTGGATCATTAGAAACTTGCTCAAATCCCTCACAGATTCAGATCTCCATATGTGTGGACACTGTAGAATGGGACTGTAGTTAAGAAATTGGTACTAACTTAACAAAGGACATCATACTACCTCCTCATAGGTGGAACTAGGAGGATTTGCAAACAGCACTTTAGCAATTCTTCTTTGATACCAAGGCATTTCAGCAAATGTATAGCACCTACAGGGGAATATAGATAGCATTATACATTGAAATTGCATCTTTTTTCCCACAGAACCAAATATCTTGATAAACATAAAAGGGATCCTCTATTATATTTTTAAGTAATTTGAACTTTACACAATACATAGTTGGTTCATATTCATACTAAATTATCTAGAGACTGACCTATTAAGGAGTTGGGTCTGTTTTGTGATTAAATATTAACAGTGGTCACTTTGTGCCAGGTACTGGACCAATATTACTCTCTTATTTGTTCTTTAGAACAACTAAATGACACAGGATCATTATTACAATTTGTTTTAAGATTTCTCTTGAGATTGGTTATACATACCCCAGGCTAGCCATGAATTCCTAGTCCTTCTGCCTCCTCATCACTGTTGAAAGGCTTATGCCTGGCTTACTGCTAGTTTTGACATATGAAAATTTGGAATTTTTTTAAATGACAAAACTCAATGTACTATACATAAGTAACAATAACAGCCAGTAATTTATGCCCACTTAAAAAAGAGTGACATCAATGATTAGCATCCAAAAATAATGACCTTTCTGAAATATGGAAAAAAAACATTTGAGATTTTTTTACTAGGGACTGAACTCCTTGAGGCACAGACGGTATCACGTATGCTTATTGACTAAGTGGTGGTCCTTTGATAATTATTAATCTTCAGTGGGTAGTTTAATCTGAAAAGTATTTCTTTTGTAAAAGAGTTTGACCGACTTTTATGCTAGCAAAAAATGCACTCATACCAGCAAAATAATTCCTCGTATTGGACACAAGATCACACTGAAACTGGGAGAATGATTACATAGTTCTTCAGAATAATCTCAGTCTGATGTTTTGAAAATACAAAGACCTCCTGTGGCAACCTACTATTTATAAGAATACAGTTTAGTCAGGCATTGGTGGCGCATGCCTATAATACCAGTACTCAGGGGGCAGAGGCAGGCAGAGCTCTGTGAGTTTGAAGCCAGTCTGGTCGTCTACAGAGCAAGTTCCAGGACAGCCTCCAAGGCAATACAGAGAAACCCTGTCTCGAAAAACAAAAAAAAAAATTACTTAGTATCATAAATGAGGTCTTTCCTAAGAAAGGAAATTTAATGTTCCACAGGGAAAAAAATCTTAAAATCTTTTTCATTTTCTTGGGGTTTTTCTTTTTCTGGTGGTAAGAAAGAGGGTTTTGAGATGGTGTCATGTGAAACATGATGCCCCAAACTCACTATATAAGTGAAGATGAATTTGAACTCCTGAGCTTCCTGCTATTATTTAAGTGCTGGGATCACAGGCATGTGCAACCATGTCTAGTACATTTATGATGTTTGCAAGACACACATACAAGTGCTATCTAGTGATTTAATACTCAACTCTATTAAATAGAGTTTTTAGATGGCTTATTTTGCTTAGATATGTTATAAAATAAAACATTGCTTATACATACTATGAAATAAGATCACACCAAATAGGACAGAAAAATTACTGAAATTTTCTTACCAAATACCCATAAGGTGAATTGAAGTAGCATCTTTAGGGTTCAGCTCAATTGCTTTCTGTTAAAAAATAAAATCTTTCTAAACACCAGAGAAGCAGTGAATTAAAAAAAATACCCTGCATTTTAAAGGTGTGTGTGTGTGTGTGTATGTGTAAATGCCATATATGTGCAGGTATCCATGGAAGCTAGAAGAGAATGTTGGGCCATTTGGAGCTGAAGCCATCTAATGTGGGTGCTGGGAACTGAACTCGGGTCTTCAGGAGAGCAGTCTCAGCACTCTCAACCATCTCTCTAGCCCCAAACCTGCATTGTAATCAAGAACAGTTTATTGCCTCGAGATAAACTACCACTCTTCGCTGCCTCCATCCCCCATGTGTGTTTATGTATTTAGGTAAGAGGTTAAAGCCAGATGTCTCCTCAATCATTCTGCACCTTGTTTTTATAGACAGGGTCTTTTTACCAAACCTGGAGCTCACTGACTGGCTACACCAGCTGACCAGCAAGCCTCTTGCCTTTTCCTCAGACCACACTAGAATTAAAAGTACACACCTCCACACCCAATACTTTTCATGGATACTGAACAGCTAAGCTTAAGTCCTCTTGTATGACAAATATTTTATAGACATCCAGCTCATCACCCCCATATTCTTAATCAGTTAAAGTAATTCCGATACACTATTAAATATTTATGCTAAAGATGTATTTTACAGATTTCAGAAATTGGTTTAGGAGGTGAGAAAACCCATAAAATATACAAATTAAACTAATTCAGAAAATAGTTTAATTAAGTACAGTTTTTATTGTTTCTTTAAGATGAAGGATAAATAAATCCTTTTTGTCAAATTTAACTGAATGTTTAAAAAAAGCCTTTTTGTTACCTCCCCCCATCAATATGGCACAAAATCATTTTATATACTGCATTAAAAAGAATAAAAATACTGCTTCCAGAGCTGGAGGGATGGTTCAATAGTTAAAAGCACTTGCTCTTGCAAAGGACTTGCTTGGGTTTGGTTCCCAATACCCCCGTGGCTACTCACAACCATCTGTAACTACAGTTCCAGGGGTTGTGACACCCTCTTCTGACTCCTCTGGGTACTGCATGCGTGTGGTGCACATACATATGCACAGACAAAACACTCATATTTTTTTATTTATACTATACTTCCAATTTATACTATAAGGTAACATTAATTCTGTGGTACAACCTTAGTTCAGATATATTCAAATATAGGACATCTAAACAACTTGTAAAATATAATGATGCTTGCTTAAGAAGTTAGGTGTCCTGATTCCTAGTTCAGTGTAATTTTTCCTCTAGTAATTATATAAGCTAGAAACTGGAACTTGTAGCTGTCAGCTTCTGAAGAGTTACCAGGTAGCTTACCCAGCCCATTCCTATCTGTGCTGTTCCTGTATAATTTGAGATGATCTACAATAATAAAAGATTTTTATTCTGAACATTTCCTTGGATTGTTTTGTTCTTTGTGTAAGAATAATGAAATAGTGTGCACATAGATTATAAAAATATATATCTGTGTAAGTGAACAAAAATTATTAAAAATTATTATAGCAAGTAAATTAACTTTAGGGAGAAATTTGAAACAACATAAAATACACATATTATAATCTTAAACAAAATGATTACTACTAAGAAAGGTGTATCAGTTGGATTAGACTGTTATATTTTAACCATTGGGCATTCTACCTTCACAGAAACTGGCTTAGACTGTGATTTTTTTTTGAGACAGTGTCTCTCAGAATGGCCTGAATTCACAGATATTTAGCTATCTCTGCTTCTGAGTTCGTGGATTAAAGACACGTGCCACTACAGATAGCAAACTTTAAATTCAATTCAGTGTTATCAGTTGTTCTACAAATGGTTTGAAAGAGTTTGCACACTGGAACTTTTCTTTTGGAGCACTCACTCTTGAAGGCCATCTCTCATATTGTAGAGAAACTTGGGCTACACCCCTAAGCAATAGGACAAGTAAAGAAAAACTAAGATAGATGAGGGGCCATCTTGAATTTCCCATCCTAAGTAAAGCACATAAATGGCTATAGCTCTACTTAGCAAGACAGAGCACTAACACATTAAATTGACTCAGAAAATTGAAAGAAATAATAAACTATTAATGCTCTGTCCCACTGAGCTTTGACTGTGCTTTTTTAATGAGATAGGTCCTGTTCTGTTTCCTCATATAGGCCCCCCTACTCTTAGGCTCAAGTAATCTCATACCTTTGCCTTTCAAGAAGTTGGCCTACAAGTATGAAGTAACCTGTTCTGTATACAATAATTGGTAACTAAAACATATCCACTCAGGGAAATATTGACTTTTTAAATTAATGACTTAAATCAGTACCTCAAAATGTTCCTTGATAATGTAGGCATTTGCAATCTTAACCTTGATGCCTTCATAGTCTCCAACATCACTAATGCAGATTGCATACCACTGAAAGTAGGAAAAAATAAAAGGTGAGAATACTGCTCTTAATATTCCACCTAATGCAAATAAAAAATTACATAAGTGCAGTTCAATTGTTATTCTCATATAGCAAAATGTTACTGAGCGTAATGATGAATTAAGAACAAATAAAAGCAGACATGGCCCCTAGGAATGAAAGGATAAGACACACAGAGTTACAATACAAGGTAAAAAGTGGTGAAATCTAAGACAAGTGCCAATATAATAGAGAAATAAGATCTGAATATACCTTTAGATATGTTTGTAACTGAATGGCTCACTGTACCCTCATCTGTTTTTCAATATCTGTATTAATACAAAAGTCACAGCTGCAAACTATGACATCACCTTCATAGCCACTGTTTGACAATGGAACCAAACAGACAATCTGAGTTTCTCTATCAAGAACGACATCTAAAATATCTGACCTTCATAAACTCAGGTGTTATGGAGAGCCACCAGATTTAGGGTAGAGTTGGGAAAAATTGTCCACAGTAAAAGCTATTTGTGAAGACTTGGAGCAATTGAGATAGTTTCTCTTGGGGACATGCCTTTAAATTCGGTGCATACAACAGTTCTTATTATAGTCCCCCTCTGCATGAGCTACAGCTATAGAATCCTAATAAACAAAACAAAAAGATATACATCTATTCAAATCTACTTTCCACAGAAACTCTGTGTTCTGGCACATTTCCTGGAAATAAAATGGCAAAATTTGAAATACGCATATATACACACCTCTCTATAGACTATTATCATCCAGTCTTTATTGTTAACCAGCTGTACAAATTAGTTCATTAGAAGGATTACACAGGATTTATACCTTGTTGCTCAGATCTTCTCCTACATATCAGAGCTACTGAATAAAATAATCTCTAGTGAAAGGCTAAGAATGCAGTTCAATGGCAGGGTGTTGGGCTATCATATGCCACCTGTTATACCACAAACACAAAACTGCATTTTTAAAAAAGGGATTTATTTTATATGGATGGGTGTTTTGTCTGCATGTATGTCTGTGTACTGTATGTGCAGTACCCTATGGACAGAGTCAGGTGTCAGATCCCCTGGAACTAGAGTTACAGGTGGTTGGTTGTTATTCACCATGTGGGTACTGAGAACTGAACCTGGATCCTCTGCAAGGCTAACAGGTGATATTAACCTGTGAGCCATCTTTCCAGCCTCCAGAAAGTCTTGTATGCATTTATTACTCATACACAAAACAATCATGGTAGTTCCTAACCATTTTCTCCATGATTAGTCTACCATTTACAAGACTGTTCCTTGATGCTAATAGTAGCAAGAGCTGATGTCAGGGGTTATGCTAGTGTCTTCTATTTACATCACCACACATTTCAATTTCTAAAATGTCCACTATCTACAATTTTGCATTTAAAATTTTGTTGTTGTGTGTGTGTATGTGTCTGTGTGTACATGTATGCATGCTGCAGAATGAGTATGGAGGCCAGAGGGCAACTTTCGGGAGTTGGTTCTCCTTTTTGGGGGGCACTAGGAATCTCGTTTCTTCTGTTCTCATATACTAGGCTGGCCAGCTGCCAGGTTTATGGAAATTCTCCTGCCTCCACCTACCACCTTACCATAGGAGTGTTGGGAGTTACAGTTGTAAGCCACCCCATCTGGCTCTGCATCAATGATGGGAAGAATTAACCTAGATGTGCTCACTTGGGAAGCACATACACTAAAACTGGAACTATATACACATTGTTATCACCTTACTAACAGACCTTAAGACAAGTCCCTAAAACATCACATTGTTTCTGGGTAACTCAACCATGCTTGAGAATGCATCACAAGGTTAATTTTAGTACTGCCTGCAGGGTACAGACTAAGAGAGCAGTAATAGAGTAAGACTCTTGGAGGGTTTTTTCTTCACTGAAATATCAATTTTATATATCTGAAACCCGAAAAATCCCTTACAAGAAAATAAATCAACAAGATTACAATACCTGGT
Organism: Mesocricetus auratus; assembly: GCF_017639785.1. Classification (NCBI taxonomy): domain Eukaryota; kingdom Metazoa; phylum Chordata; class Mammalia; order Rodentia; family Cricetidae; genus Mesocricetus; species Mesocricetus auratus. The sequence goes on along the minus strand of NW_024429184.1, from coordinate 48,593,304 downwards.
TTCAGCATTCTAATAAGAAGTACTACAGAAAGGAAGAGGGAGAAATTTGCCAGCATATGCTGCCCCCAGTTCCAGATAGCATGTCATGGAGAATACCCCTCCTGTTTGGTTAAAGTAGGGAAAGGTAATCAATTCGAGCCTTTAGATTTACGAACCAGCACTATATCTGCCAAAGTAAAATCCATTACTTCTTAATGCATTAATGTAGTTATTACTTTATTTTTTAAAGTCTCTTTATTAAAGACACAAATGGATGGATATTATCAAACCAAAGAAAGACAAGAAAAAAAAGTTATAGAGTACAACCGTATCTCCAGTGAAAAGGTGCAAAACTCCAAGAAAATACTAGCAATCAATCCAATAACACATTAAAGATTATTTACAATAATCAATAAGTGACCAAGCAGAATATTTACCAAAGAAGGATTCCTCTCAGAGATGAAGAATCATTCAATGTACATAATTATGTGATACACATCAACATGCAGAAATCATAATTATTTCAACAGCTGAACAAAAAAATTAATATTCATGACAAGAAATCTGAACAAACTAGGTACAGCAGAAATGTAACAGAACATCATTAAGGTCCTATCTAACAAGTCCACAGTAACATCACATGACATGGATGAAAGTTTCTTGGATGTACTATTCATATTTGAACACAGAAACTATGTCTAAAGAACTAAAGCTAGATCTATAGCCAGCAAGATGGCTCTGCAAGTAAAGGCACTTGCTACAAAGCCTGATGTCCCAAATTCAATGCCAGAGACCATGTGGTAGAAAGAAACCCAACTCCCACAAGTTGTCCTCTGACCTTCACAGGCAGGCTGTGGCATGCCCATGTGTGCACATGCACACACTAGATGAATCTATTTTTTAAAACAGAAATTAAAGGGGTCTGAGAGATGCCTCAGCAGTAAAGATGCTCTTTCAGAGAAGCCAAGTTCAGTTCCCAGCACCCACATAAGGGCTTACAACTGTCTAGGGCTTACTCCCGTTCTAGATCTATCACCCTGTTTGTCCTCCTCGGGGTAATGCACACATGTGGTACAGAAATACACATAGGCAAAAGACTCATATAAAATCTCAAAATAAAGTATTTGTTTAAAAAAGGAACTAAAGTATGAGAATAAAGTTTTACTATAAAAATACCAATGATTCAAAATGGGTAAAAACAAAATTTTGAGGTGAACATACTGTAAAAGAGCTAGATAGAATTATAGTTACATACTTGGGGAATCTACAGGCTACAATTTATACATATATTATTTGAACAGAAAAATTCGATAGCAAGAGCTTATCAGCAGACGGGAACAATCTAAAGAAAAACATCGGCTAACATGAAGATATATCCACTGAGATTATCCTGTCTGGTCAGAGTAAAGGAAAAGGAATGAAGAGAAGTAAATACAGCTTTTGAATATATATATATATATATATATATATATATATATATATATCCAATTATTGGGTAGAAACTGGTAGAATACTTTAAAAGCATGAATCTATATGTTACATAACACCAAGATTCAAAAAAACACAGAATGAGGGTAAGAGCATGTAAGTACTAGGAAGAGATGGAATGGTTACACTATTAACAGACAAAATGACTAAAAGACCAAAGAAAAGTACAGATGAAAAACACAGTCAAGTAGATACAACATTTGTTAAAAAATACACATAACAGAATACTAAAATAGCAAAGAAACTGAAAGAGAAAAATGTATCATTCAGCTATTTCAACACCCCACTTTCAAGAATGGATAGAAACACTAGATGAAAACCACCAGGGAAACAGATTTGAATACTTAAAACCATTTAGATTTAACACATGCAAACGACTCAACCTACCTGAAACATATTTAATGATTAAAAAATGTGATAGCCCCTCTGCTGACAGGTAGGTGACTCTAAATGCATAATGCCCTCCCTATACCAGCCTTTCTAGGAACCTAGGGCGAGTGTCACGGATGGATTCTCTGAGTTTTGGCAAGCAGGACACCTCTAAAGCAAACCTTAGGCAGAAGTATGCAGTGTTCTACAATGGAAACCTGGTCTAAGCCATACAGTAGGAGTGAGACTCATATCATTGGTAAAATTATTAAACAGCCCTGTCCAATTCCTAGAGACTGAAACACACCTCTAGTAAAGACCCACTGCCTAATCCAGACTACACGCTGTGGTTGAGATGCACACAATATAAAAATCAACACAGAAAGTGTATACCAGAAAGGCTATGTTCCATCCCCTGTAGCCAGAGAAGAAAAAGCAAGACAGCATAGAAATAGGACCTGCACCTTCACTAAGACAAACGATGGCACTGAGACAATGTACATGTAGTCAAGTAACTGCATAGAGCAGCGCCTCTCATCCTGTGGGTCATGGCCCCTTTGGGGGTTGCATATCAGATATCCTGCATATTAAATATTTACATTTTAATTCATAACAGTAGCAAAGTTACCATTATAAAATAGCAATGAAACACATTTCTGTTTGGGGGTCACTACAACATGAGGAACTGGATTAAAGGGTCATAGCGTTAGGAAGGTTAATAACCATTAACATAAAGAAAATCTTTACCTGTGCATATGCCAGAGACTATACTAGACAGTGTGCATCTATTCTAAAGCAAGTGACTGAATAGAGCCATTGCACATGTGAATGACCGCAGAGAGACAGTATGCATCTGTACATTTACAAGTTACCAGAGAGACTCTGCTCCCACACACACGGCACTAAATAGTTTACACCTGTACTCAAGACAGTGACTGTATAGATACAAACACAATTTTCTATCAAATTTCAATTCTTCTCACTCCTTCCCATTCTCCCTCTCTCTCACTCTGGGGACAGTTTTTCCCAAAGTACTCAGGTTGTCCTGGAGTGGGAGATCTCCCTGCCTCAGTCTCTCAGGCACAGGGACTGTTCTAGGTTGTATGGGTACAAGTTTCTATCCACTCCACTATTCTTGTTACCTGTATAAGTGAGGACATAACTGCTCCAAGGTATGGTTGAGGGGAGGATTTTTATTGTATCTATGAGGGAGAGTATAGCCAGAAGCATCGGGAAGAGTCCAAGGCAGGGAGAGAAATTAGTACCTTATACATGAGGATCTGAGAAGAGGGCTTGGGGGAAAGAGCAGAGGGAGAGGGAGGGAGAGAGGCAGAGAGGGGAAGGAGGGAGGGAGGGAGGAAAGGACGGAGAAAGAGGGAGGGAGGGAGGAGGAAGACAGAGAGAGAGACAGAGAGACAGACAGAGAGAGAGAGAGAGAGAGAGAGAGAGAGAGAGAGAGAGAGAGAGAGAGAGAGAGAGAGAGAGCGCAGCTGGGAAGTTGAGGAAATGGGTGGGGTGAGAACTGAGAAGAGGCAGGCAGGATGCCAGCATAGACTCTGTAACAGGTACTTGCAATGCTGAGAGAGCCTAGATGCCAGCATGTTTTTTAGCACACCAATAGGCCCCAGAGTTAGCCATTTGTTCCAGGTTTCTTTTGGATCTGAAGCTACCTGTCTCTTGTTTTTGGCCCCATTTTCTTTACACCTCCCCTCTTCTATCATTTCTCCATTGCTCTTACACAGATTACTAGGCTTACCTATTTTATTTTCCTTCCTGTCCTATTCTTGACAATAAGTGCATTATCAGATACTATAATATCCTCATTCCTTAATCTCCCAAAGTTGAAGTAGAACCTGACTTTGATTAGGTTATTACTATACTTTCTAGAGGTCCTCAACATCTTGGAAAGATTCTGAGATCATTCCCACATAAACTGAGGGTTTTACTACAGAACCATTGAGTATACCCTATATGAGGAAAAAATAACATAACTCTATTACACATTGGAAAATCACAAACTTGTTAACTGAAAGAATACAGGGAGAAAGTACAAGTTTTGGGGGGGGGAGTCAGGGGGGACAGTTCAGGTTTTCCTGGAACTCTCTTTGTAGAACAGGCTAGCCTCAAACTCAGAAATTGACCTGCCTCTGCCTACCTAGTACTGGGATTTAAGGCAAGTGCCACCATGCCTAACTCCCTGCCCCCTTTTAAATCAGTAAGATAATACCAGATGTCCATGTTCCATCAGAAACATAAGAAATATGAAAAATTAAGGCAACATGACTCCTCCAAAAGTTACCAATTCAAAGTAATGGATTCCTGTAAAAATAGAGAGAGAGAGAGAGAGAGAGAGAGAGAGAGAGAGAGAGAGAGAGAGAGAGAGAGAGAGAGAGGCGGGGGAGAGAGAGACTTTTGTATAAATTCAAAGAGAATATAAATGACTAATAACATGATAAAAAAGAATTCAACAAAGAGAAATAGTCAAAAACAGAATTTTATAAAGTATCGATAGGTTAAATGAAATCTCAATGCAAAGACTCACTAGTAGACTGGGTAAAGGACATAGACAACAAAATATGAGAAGCTGAAGACAATGTATATGAACGCCTGCAGAAAGACAGACAGACACACAGACACAAATAAAAAGGTGATACCATATGACCAAATTAATTTTGGGGTACATGCTCAAATTTTAGTGAGCATATCACAGAGACATGTGTGCATTCAATGTTTATTGCAGCACTAGTCACCATCACCATGCTATGGTGAAAATATGGTCATAATAAAACCCATAACTTTGTACACTAACCTAAATAATTAGTAAATTTTTAAAGAAAATATTAATATGTACATAAAAGAATCATAAATAACTGAATTATGTCATTTTCTGGGAAATAGATATATCATACTAAGCAAAATAAGCCAGTCATGAAAAGTTATGCTTTTTTTTCATTTGTGGAGCCTAGATTCTGTATAGACACATAAACCCATGTATATGACATGAAAAAGGGAATGTGGAGGAAGGAAAGTATTGGGATAGTGAATAGAGGAAGTATATAGGAAGTGAATGTGGTCAAATTCCATGATACTATCTTTATGGGCTCCCCTAACCGGAAGTACAAGGAAACAATTTGGAATAGTGAGGGTAATTTTATATGCAACTCTGAAAATGTCACAGTGATCCTTTTTTGCATGATTAATGTATACCAATTTAAAAAGCTTTACCAGTATAAGCAGCACAGTGGGAAAAATAATTTAAATAAATGTCAATTATTTTTAAAAAAGAGAGATTGACCTACAGAGATGGCTCAGCATTTGAGAACTATTCTTGCAGACCCCAGTTGGATTCCTAGGACCTGCGTTGGAAAGCAAACAACTGCCTATCCCTCCAGCTCCAGGAGGATCCAATGCCTCTGTGACCAAGATCCTAGGGTACCTGCACTCACATGACATACACACATACACATACATACATGTACAGATAATTTAAATGGAGATCATTACAAAGGATGTTCTCTAATTATAGTATCTTTCCTTCAATAATATGAAATAAGACAAAGGGTCACTACTACTCAACACTGTGCTTAAGATTCTAGTCAGGGTACCTGGGGATGGGAAAGTCATTTAAAAAGTGTTCAAATGGCCAGGCAGTGATGGCACATGCCTTTAATCCCAGCACTTGGGAAGCAGAGGCAGGGAGAGCTCCAAGTTCAAGGCCAGCGTGGTTTACACAGTGAGTTCCTGGACAGAGAAAGGGCTAGAATGATGGCTCAATAATTAAGAACACTTCTTGTAGAAGACCTAGTTTGTTTCTAGTACCCATGAGGTGGTTTACAATTGTCTGTAAACTCCAGTTCTAAGGGATCTAATGTCCTCTTCTAACCCTCCATGGGTACCAGGCATGTACACAGTGACTACACATACACATACACATACACAAGTAAAACACTCATACAAATAAAGTAAGCAAATGTTTTTTAAAATTGTTTTTAAATTTTCTTTTCTTTCTTTTTTTTTTTTGGATTTTTGAGACAGGGTTTCTCTGTAGCTTTGGAAGTTGTCCTGGAACACTCTCTGTAGACCAGGCTGGCCTCGAACTCACAGAGATCTGCCTGCCTCTGCCTCCCAAACAGAGGCATGCGCCACCAAAACCCGTCTAAATTTTCTTCTTAAAAGAAAAAAGTCCTAATCGAAGATGCCATTGACCTCACCACCAATCTCTCTGTATTACTGAAAACCCACTGTAAAACAGTCAGGAGATGCAGAAGCTAGCTAAAGATATGGGATTCACATTAGTTCTCAGCTTTCCAGTTGCTATAGTTCCCCTGCTGCATACATTGGAAACAGTAAGAAAAAGAAACACTATAGGGGGTCTGGGTATTGGGGTTGCTTCAGGCTAGGTCTTACAATGTGGCCTAAGCTCTCCTGGAACTCTCCATTCTCCCATCTTTGCTTCATACCAACAAGCTCAGCATTGAACATAATATGTCAAGTGCTTGCTATAATAATTACAAAGATTGTTGACTTCTAGCATTTGTTTAAAAAGAGGCATTCATAAGCATTCACAAAAGTATTTTATCAAGCATACTGAGGGAGTTGAACTACTCATTCAAACTCAAAACTAGCAATCCTATCTAAAATGGAGCAATTTTCTCACATAAGTTAAAAATAACAGGTAGAGACTAACAGCCTTCATCACATAACATTTTAACTCACCTTATGAGCAGCAAAACTTGATTCGTTTTTCTCTAGTGATCTTTTTGCATACTCTAGGGCTTCATACACCAAAACTTTTTTTTCTTCTTCTGAAGTCCTACTAAGCTGTGCTATGTCACGTGATGCTCGTGCTAACCGCCATAGTAACTCTGCATCTTCACTAATTTTGGACAAGATATAAAACCATCTTAATTCACACTGAAAAACTATTTCAGATCATATCACTAATGATTAGTTAGGATATACCAAGTATCATATAAGACACATTATTAATACTATTCTTTCATAAAAGTCCTTATTGGCTAAAATCTTGAAATTCTCCAAATTACTTGCAAACATTAATTTATCTTTATATAATATCTAAAACACTGACTTCTTTAGAAAATGTTATTGTATTCAGTTCCATGAACACCTGTCCTGAAGCTCAACATGTAACATGAATGGCTTGATTTACTAACATTGTACTTTATATAACTCCTAGCTGGTTCAAATAGTACCATAAAATACAATCGCTTTATGGACAGGATCATACTCTGTAAAAATGCAACTGCCAAATCCTTTATCCCAAATACATTTGGCAAAAACAATACATATGTGATAGTTACTTATTTGTACATGAGTGAATGGTTGAACAAATGCAATCTCAAACTAAATCCTAAATTTCATTGATATGAAGTTGTATGACATATATCAAGTAAGGGCACTGGACTCCTTGAAGTACTATTATTTAAATACAATATAAAACAAAAATAGCTAATAATCTAGAAATCACAATTGATAAAAATGTTTTAGCTGGGCGGTGGTGGCGCACGCCTTTAATCCCAGCACTCGGGAGGCAGAGGTAGGCGGATCTCTGTGAGTTCGAGGCGAGGCTGGACCGATAGCCTCCGAAACAATACAGAGAAACCCTGTCTTGTAAAAAACAAAACAAAACAAAAAAATGTTTTAACCCTGAATTACTTTTTATTAAATGTGTATGTGCTTATGCCTAATTGGTATTTTTTCTTTGTGGATGAAAAATCAGCATTCACTTAAAATGATGAAGCTAAAGGTATCAAAAAAGTATGTTTATTATTCAGTAACATGGAATAATTATAGCTCACCGTTTACTTTTCAAATAAGCACTGTCAAATGGCAAAACAACTGAAGAAGATGCAACTACCGTTGGTGGGGATGGGGGGGTGAAATTATGAATAAAAGAAGATGAAAAGCAACTTGATATTTCCAGACATAAATGCCTGGAAATATCATTTAGCCATATTTAACTCATAAGGTTGAGGTTTCCACCCCTCCCTTCTCTCTGAAAGAGTGTGCACTGACATGCTATACTAAACATGTAGTCTAGACCTAAACAGAAAATGGAAGTACTTGGTGTTTCTTTGAATACTTCCTAACACAACCATAGAACCAACCAAAATTCTAGTAAATTCATCTAAATCTTATACCAATTAGGACACTCTGGTTTCTCTTCAGATCGTATAAATCTTATGCCAATTAGGAATTACATTTTTAAAAAACAAGAAAAATGGGTGATGAGAAAATAAATATATTAGTGATAATTTTATGAACCAATGGATAATAGAAAAAATATTTCAGCGTTCTAGAAGAATAAAAACAATTTTTACAAATCAATGAGATTTAAATATCACTTTTCAATCATTTACTTTTAAACCAAGATTTAGTATAAACTGAATTCTAAGAAAACCTACTTTGAATAAAAAGTTATACAAAAAGTTTAATACCAAGAACCATTTTATTGTTAACAAAAACTTTCTGAGTTAACCTGAAACCTGGGTAAATCATACATTCCTTACCTTTCCTTATACTGTGTGAGCAATTGATAGAGCTTCTCCGTTTCTCCACTTTCATATAGGTAGTCTGCTTGCTCAAGTACTTCTTCAACTTCCAAATCATAAAATGAAAATAAGAATTACCACTGTTAAATGCTAACAAAACCAGACACAGAAATATAAAAGTATTGTAGCAGTAAGCATGAAACAATTATAGTAAGTGATCTACTGAAGCCACAGAGGATACAACCCAGAGAACATAGGATACTAAATTTGATGAATACAGTTTTAAAAACAATGAAAGGATGATACAGGGTCCAGAGAGATGGTTCAGTGGTCAAGGCTAGAGTTTGGCTCCCAGTAGACCTGTCTGGTGGCTCACAACCACCTATAGTTCTAGCTGTAAAGTATCAGACACACTCTTCTGTCCTCCGTGGGTAAATGTATACCATCCCCAATCCTACCCCCCTGTCTGTTACACACATACACACTACATTTTAAAGAAAATAATATACTTTATTTACTTGCAGAAATAAAAATACTATTTTACTATATTATCTTATTATCTAACTTATACATATATTCCATTACAGAAAAAGTCAAACCTGTCACAAGCTTAGACAAAACTAACTATAGATAATCTGAAACATAATTTACTGGCACTGTATTCCTTCCAACTCTTAAAACAATTACACATGGCTATAAAATACTGACAATAAAAAACTTTAATTACAATCTAATGCCCCCAAATTTGGCTGTTTACTGAAAACACAGTAAGTTTGAATCCCAGAAAATTTCAGTTATTACTAAGATACACACTAATTTAAAATTTGCCTTCTATAGAGGTACCATATTATATACACCTCCTATAAGCCTGTATCCAATTTATTATTTGATATTTTTACTTTAAATTCTTTTTACTTTACATATATGAATGTTTTGCCAACATCTATGTTGGTGTATCATGTGTGTACCTGGTGACTGAAGAGGCCAGAAGAGGGTGTTGATGTTTTGAAACTGGAGTCAAGATGATTATGAGCTGCTATGTGGGTGCTGGAATGGAACCCATGTCCTCTGGAAGAGCAGCCAGTGCTTTTGAATACTTAGTTATCTCTCCAGTACCATTTTGATATATTTTAGTTACAGTGTTTTTTGAAGTTAAAAAATTAAAATATATTAGACCAACACAAAACCATGAAATTCATGGCATAGCTATACTGTAAGTTAATGTCACCAATTACAAAATTGGATGACGACAGTAAAGAAACACTAAAAATTATTAAAGGCATTTTCTTACTAATTGCATTTCCATCTGATTGGTTAGGATGAATTCTAATATATTCATTTGGATAGTTAATTTATGAAGTTTGCTTAAATTCTACTTCATTTTTATTTATATAAGTTAAATAGTTGATTTGTCACATCTGGTTTTAAAGACACAAGTTTTAGGATAAGTAGCAATTTCATCATTCTCATAGTTAAGTAATGTTAACATATTTTTGAGGTTTATTAATTTTTATTTTAGTGTGTATTATTTGTGTCTTGCTTGCATGTATGTCTTTGTACCATGTGTACACAATACCTGCAGAAGCCAGAACACAAGTGGATCACTTAGAGCTAGAGTTACAGTTAATACCTACGATGTGGGTGCTGGAAATCAAACCTGAGTCCTCAGTAAGAGCGCTTAGATGGTCTTAATCACTAACCTAGTCCATATATATATTATTATTATATTAAACTATATATATTTTATCACTCAATATGTAGTACAGGATAATAGGGAATTCATACTCCTGCCTCAACTTCCCATGTTCTAGGATTAGACAAGTATCACAATGAACAACTTAATAAGTTTTTACTATATTAAGTTACCAACCTTGCCAGAAGAGTGACAAAAACACTAATACAACAGTAAAATATATTACTTGGTAAATCTAAATAGGTACATGAAAATGTTTAAACAGAGAGTTAATTTTATTCATTTATTACTGTACAATACCTGAAACTAATTAATGCTTTTAACAGGAATTCGATATCTCATCCTGCCAGTAACTGAAAAATTACATTAGTGCAGTGAATCTTTTGTGTATATTCTAATAACTTCTCAAACCACTTAGCTCCAATTTATTTGTTAAATATTATAGTGTAATACATTATAATATACAGGGTTTAAAAATAAGTGTAATCTCTTCTGTTTCTAAAAAGGAATTCTGAAAACCACACAGAATGTGTTATATAAGAAAAAATACAGTTACAGTACTACAGGCTCATATAGGTACTCGGGTAGGAGCATGCAGACCACTCCATGTATATATCTGAAAACTGGTTTTTCTCTTATTTAATATTCTGCACTGTCCTGAAAATATTTAAAAATAAGCCATGTTGCTGACAGACAAAGCACATTCTATAAAACAATCTAAACTTTTAGAGTAAATTACTTGCAAACTCAATTATGACAATACAGATATTATGACAATAAAGATATACAATAAAATCTTAAACCAGACCTAAAATGAATATGTACAAATTCATAACACTTCTGCAAAATTTTTCAAAGAAATGCCAATGGTGTGAAATCTGGTATGTATATGCACTAGAAAACTTTGGCTTTCTAGGTTTTGTTGTTGTTGCTGCTGTTAAATGAACTTCAGTCACATCAAAGTCATCAAGAATAAAGTACTCCTCACATTTTGCTGGGTGGGTGGATGGAAAGATGACTCAGCAACTAAAGGCTAGGCTCACAACCAAAAAATATGTTTCCCCAGACAAGCAAAATTTTCATACTTCTGTGTTTGCTTTATATAGGGCTTAATACAGGGAAAATATACATACTGACAGTCAAAGATCAAGATAACATCATCATCCAGATGTGAGGCAAATCTTTCACACCAGTAATTCTGTGTCTTTCACAAGTACACAAAACAATGCTACTTAAAATACTAGGAAATATTACTTAAGTAGTACTAACAGTTTTCCGTTCATTCATCCTTGAGGAATGTTTCAAAAGTATGAAAAGAAGGGAAGTGATACCTAAAGAACCTTTAGGTTGTTCACTTGTGACTAATAGTAGTTTACAAGTAATCTTCCACCCTGCAGAAGAATGCTGTGAATATATTAATCTATCCCACAGAGTTTAAATGTGTCTCATTTTAAAGAAATAATGTCTTTTGAAGTTTTACTGTTTCTTTGCTTCTTGCCAGACTGGGTATTTGATACCACCTTGTGGTAAGCACAGATATTACCATTGAAAAAAATAGAAGATTCGAATCTCCAAATATTACAAAGAACTCAAGAAGCCAGTCTCCAAAACACCAAAGGATCCAATTAAAAGGTGGGGTACAGAACTAAATAGAGAATTCTCAATAGAGGGGGCTAAAATGGCCAAGAGACACTTAAGAAAGTGCTCAACATCCTTAGCCATCAGGGAAATGCAAATCAAAACAACTCTGAGATACCATCTTACTCCTGTCAGAATGGCTAAAATCAAAAACACCAAAGATAATTTGTGCTGGAGAGGATGTAGAGAGAGGGGAACACTCCTCCACTGCTGGTGGGAGTGCCAACTCGTACAGCCACTTTGGAAATCAGTATGGAGATTCCTGAGGAAAATGGGAATTAATCTACCACAAGACCCAGCAATTCCACTCTTAGGCATATATCCAAAGGAGGCAAATTCATACAACAAGGGCATCTGCTCCACTATGTTCATTGCAGAATTATTTGTAATAGCCAGAACCTGGAAGAAACCTAGATGCCCCTCAACTGAAGAGTGGATAGAGAAAATGTGGTACATTTACACAATGGAGTATTACTCAGCAGAAAAAACAACGGAATCTTGAAATTTGCAGGTAAATGGATAGCACTGGAAGAAACCATCCTGAGTGAGGTAACCCAGTAGCAAAAAGACAAACATGGTATGTACTCACTCATATATGGATTTTAGACATGGATCAGGATAGTGCCAGTCTGCACTTCCACTGATAGAGAGTCTGGGAAACAGGAAAGAACCTAAAAGATATGCATAGTACCCAAGAGAAGAGGACTGGGACAAGATCCTCTGAATGGATGGGGAACATGGCGAGGGTTGGGGGGGAGTGGGAGCTGGAAAGAAGAGAGGGGGAGAAGAGGAAGAGAGAGTAGGTCATGGGGGAACAGGAAGGTTGAGTGGGGGGAGTAGAATAGGGAGAAGAGGGAATCATAGGTTAGAAGACAGATGAGGCACCAGAGTGACCTCTAGTGATCTAAAGGGATGACACCAATTGGCAAGCTAAGCAATAGTGGAGAGACCACCTTGAATGCCCATTCCTGATAATGAACTTGATGTCTATAACCATCCGGGAGCCTTCATCCAGTGACTGATGGAAGCAGAGACAAACACACAATTAATCACTGAACTGAACCCAAGGAACCCAGTGACAGAGAGAGAAGAGTGATGAGCAAATTGGCAAAGAATAGGCTGGCAAAACCAGTAGAGACAGCTGATCTGAACAGGGGAGAGCTCTTGGACCCCAGACCGACAGCGGGGAGGCAGTATGGGACTGATCTGGACCCTCCCGAATGTGAGTGTCAGTGAGGAGGCCTGGGCAACCTATGGGGCCCTGAGCAGTGGATCAGTGTCTATCCCTGGAATACAGTCATCGTGTGCCCATAGCACAAAGAGGGATGTTCTCTCAGCCTGGACTCTTAGGGAAGTGCCTGGACCCTACCCTGAGTGAAATGACAGACTCTAGACATCCCCTATGTGGAAGGAATTGACAATAGGGTGGGAGACTGGGGGTAATGGGGGAGTGCGGAAGGAGGGGAGGGAGAGAGAACTGGGATTGACATGTAAAACAAGCTAATTAAAATTTTAAAAAAATAGAAGATTCAATTTCAGAATCCACAGATTTTGAGTATGCCTAGCATGCTAAGAGGCAAGTACCTTGATAAAACAGAGAAAAAGAAATTGGTATTATGAGGCCCAGGAAACAATCCCTAATAGGTATGAAGTAACATATTATCATTTGTGCCAATATGCCATAGGACTGAAACTAGCCACAAAGTCCAGCCAGTTCATTACAGAAGAGGACTACACAAGGGCAGGCATCTCAGGAAGTGGGCAGGTATCTAAGAGGAAGCCAATTTAGAGACTAGCAACACTGATGTTTTTGTTTCTTATTTCCTGCCCAAAGGTGTATGGAATAGATTTTCATTTTCTTTCTTCTCTACTGGCTTTGAATATATTCTATATCTGTTCTTTCTTCAGTCATCTATGGTGAAATGAATAAGAATGCTCCCCACAGGCCCATATATTTGAATTCTTAGTCAACAGGGAGTGGCCCTATTTCAAATGATTAGGAGATAACAGCCTTATTGGAGGAAGTGTCAATGGGGGTGGGTTTTGAAGGTTCAAAAACTCAAGCTAGGTCCTAGTGTCTCTCTCTTCCTGCTCCCTGCAGACCCAGATGTAGAAGTCTCAAGCTACCTCTCTAGCACCAAGTTGGCCTGCATGCTGCCATGTTGCCTGCCATAATGAGAATGGGCTAAACCTCTGAAACTGTAATTGAGCTACAATTAAATGCTTTCTATTATAAGAGTTACTATGTTCATGGTGTCTCTTCATGACAACAGAACACTGGATAAAACAGTTACCCTTATTTTTTTTTTACCTGTATATTGTATTTAACAATATTGAAAGTTAGGCGGGGTGTCCTGCCTTTACACAACTTGGGAGGTAGAAGCAGTTGGACCACTGTGAGTTTGAGGCCTCCCTGGTGTACATACATACTGAGTTCTGGTCCAGTCAGAGCTACATAGTAAATCTCCACTTCAAAATATAAAAGAAGATAAAATATCTGAAGTTAATCACTGTCCTATGGAATATACCTCTGAACTTGATTACTGATGCTCATTTTATTGCTTTCTATTTTTTTAGTCTTATTTTGCTGTTTTGGTTTGTTCTAATAGTACTGGGGAGCAACCCAAGGCCTTGCAGTGCTAGGCAAGCTCAATACCACTGTGCTACATACCCAGTTCTTTCATTTGAATTTTCAGACAAAGTCTCTCTGTGTAACCCAGGCGCCTCAAATACTAGATCCTCCTGGCTCAGCCTCTCAAGTGTGGAGATTATATTTCCATCTCTTTTTTTTTTCTCTTTTAAATTTATTCTTTTAAATTGCATTTTACAATCCAACCACAGTTCTCCCTCCCACCTGTCCTCCTGCCCCTTTCACCTCCCCCTCATACCACTCCCAGTTCATTCCTTAGGAGCAGTCAACATAGTCTGGAACAATAGACCGAGGCAGGGCCAAGCCCCTCTCCCATGCATTAAGGTTGAGCATAGCATTCCACCATAGGGGATGGGCTCTAACAAGATAATCATGTACCAGGTTTTGTCTTTAAGGCAGCCTTTTTATGCTTATGCAGTCTGTGCTTGCTTGAATGTCCCACCAAAAAAATATATTTTTGCTCATTATATTACTACTTCTGAGATTTACTACCTGAATAGTTTATTCCATGTTTCCTACCTGAGTGATCCATATTTTATTAAGCTGTTAAAAAGAATCATCCCAACTTTTCCAGACCATCACATCAATTTCTGTTTATTTTTTGTTATTTCCTTCTTTTTACTAATTTGAGTGTTCTGATAGTCTTCTCCTAGTATCTTAAGTTAGATGCTTTATTCCTCTAATGTTAACAAACACCGTTAAGGCTAATAATTTCCACTTTAACTTAGTGTTAGTCCATATTTTATCCTTCTTGTGAATTATTTAGAAATGAATTAATTTATCAAACATACTGGATTTCCTTGGCCAACTTTTATTGTTGGTTCCTACCCTGTTACATTAAACTGGAAAATGTGACGGAATGATAGTAATTTTATTAGTAGTACTGGGGATTGAACTCAGAACCAAGGTCAAATAACTATCTGCCAGGGATTGTACTGATTATTAAAAAATAATAATAATAAACATTATTTATTACCAAGTACAAGAATCTTTTTATTCCTCTTGGTTTTGTTGTTGTTGTTGTTGTTGTTTTAGGTGGTTTCCTAAGAAGCCCAAGCTGGTTTTAAACCAAAAAAGAAAAAGGAAATGAATCTTACGAGGTCCAGAATGTTGAGTCAGTCTCTAGGATGCTGGAAAGGCAGCATGTATCAAACCTAAGTCCAAGCATGCAGCATTTGTTTAAATACTCTACAGGAGTTTGTAAACAATGCACTTTTTAAATTCACATTCATCTAAAAGACAAAGCACCATTGCTGTGTTGCCCCTAATTTCCATATCCTTGTAAATACCTTACTATGGGATCCACTGTTTTGTTTTTGTTTTTTAGTTTGTTTAATTAATTTGAGACAGTGTCTTAACTAGTAACTTGGCTGGCCTGAAAGTGAAAGAGAACTTCCTGCCTCCACCTCTTGAGTGCTGGGATTTTTTGGTGGGCAACATCATGCCCTGATAATTTTTTTTTTTTAAAGCTGAATTAGTTGGGCATGGGCAGGCTCTTCTATATACAGAGTTCTAGGCCAGCCAGGGCTGCAGAGTAAGAACCTGTCCTAAAAAAAAAAGAACAACACTCCCTACCCCCTGCTGCAAAAAAAAAAACATGTACACAATCATAAAGTAAAAAACTGAATTAGCTGTCCACCAAAATATGTATGTACTGCAAGGGTGGGGGAAGGATGAGTGAATGAATGAATAAATCCCATCCAATTGTAATACTAGTAATTTATATGTAGGATTCCTACATCCCAGCTGCTGATTGCCTCTCAGAAGACATATCCTCCCATATACCTTCACCCCTGCTACAACACATGCACAAAGCTCATGGGCCTCAAGAAGGCCTATCTCCTGAAAACATATTTTTAATGTAACAAATATAGAGATTTTTTTTTCCCTAGACAGAGTCTCACTGTGTAACCACGTTTGACCTGGAAGTCATTAGATAGACCAGGTTGGCCTTGAACTCACAAAGATCCATCTGCTTCTGTCTCCTGAGTACTAGGACTAAAGAGGTGTATACCACATCAGGTCTCAAATATTCTTTCTCTTAAGGACAAGATAGCCGCATATAAATGAAATAGACAACTAGAGTTTTTTGTTTGTGTTCCTGGTTTTTGTTGTTTTGTTTTGCTATATAGCTCTGGTTGTCCTGAACTTACTATATAGATCAGGTTGGCCAGGAACTCACAGAGATCTGCATATATCATCATGCCTAGCCCTGAAAACTAGTTTATAATGATAATCTCAAGCGAACTTTAAAAGAAATATCAGTTCAATATTAAATACTTACCTTCCTCTATCACATTCTTCTTTAGAGTTACAAAAGAATCAATTCATAGATTGAAGTGGTATTTTTCTTATATACTAAAAGTTTGCCCCTTGCTATATAAACTGGCTTAATGAGATACATTTTTTTAATGGGCAAGCCTTAAAGTGTTTACTCATCTATGTTATATCCAAGAAGAAATGAAATAGAATTTTCCCATTTTTAATCAGTTATCTGATCTTTGATACCAAGCTGCATTCTATTTATAAATAAAATATTCTCCTCTCCAAATTCTAGACTAGAGGGATACCTGCTTTATTATATCAAGAGTATAACACCTTGGCACTAAAGAAGTAAAAGAATCATTTTGTCATTCTAAAGAAGTCGACAAAACCTCTACTATATATACCTCTAGAGTTTTTGTTTGTTGGCCATTAATTGTCTTTTTCTATCATGTTTTATTCTACACACAATACACCTTCAAACTTTTCAAAATGCAAAAACAAACAAACAAACAAACAAATTAGCTCAAGAGTCCTACAAAGAGGGATAGTGAGATTGCTTAGTGGATAAAGGGATTTCCCACCAAGATTGACAAGTTAAGATAGATCCCCTGGCCCCAAACAGTAGAAGGAAAGAATTCTCAATGGTTGTCCACTGACTTCTGCTACCATGCTGTGGCACCCCCACAAGCACATACAATGTATGTTATGTATGTATGTATATGTATACACACATACACACACATATATATATATATATAAAATGACAAGGAAGAACATACAATACTATTAGTTTCTTTATGCATTCAAAAATAAGCTAATGAGGAAACTTATAAAATTAGTAGGCTGACTGAGAGAATAAAGAACATGCTATGAGCATGGAGATCTTAGTTTAGATCCCTAGCACCCATATAAAAAGCTGATTGTGGCAGTACACATCTGTTATCCCAGCACTGAGGAGCAGAGCTCCAGGTTCAGCAACTTTGTCACTGTTGGAGGGGGTGGTTGGAGAGATGGCTCAGCAGTTAAGAGTACTGGCTGTTCTTCCAGAATTCCTGGGTTCAATTCCCAGTACACCCATGATGGCACACAACAGTCTATAACTATACCCCTACAGAATCGGGCTCCTTCTTCTGGTGTGCAGATATATACAGACATAACATCCATATATATAAAACAAACAATAATAGTAAAGTTGGAGAGTCAAAGAGGAAGCCACAACATCAGCCTATGGCATAACAATATAGAGTTACACATTCTCCCACCCACAAAATAAATCTTCCAAGATCTTTAGCTTATTCTTACCTTTGGCTGTGGCATGAACCACGGCAGCCTGAGAAATGACTTGATAGGTTTCAAAACCCAAATAAGACAAGGCTGAGAACAAAAGGCCTCTCTTGAAAGGTCTTGTGTTTCCTATTACCTAGAGAAAATAATATATTAAAATTATGAAACGCAGAAATCATGAAGAATTTGCAAACCAAACAACACATATCCATTTTTCCCACCTCCATAGCAAGTAAAACTGAGGCCCAATCTCAAACAACAAAATATACAAACAGACTTTAATTTATGACCACCACCAGATTATTTTGACAAGTTACAAGAACAAACATATATCACTGTCCTACAAGTCTTTCTCTCTTCCATTACTTTGACACAGTATCATTTTCTCCTTTCTGTCAAATCATTTGATCAAAATAAAAACAAACTGCTACCTTTATTAAAAAGCAGCCTGTATTTTTTTTCAATCTTTTGGAGACAGGATCCTACTTTATAGCCCAAGCTGGACTTGAATATCTTCCTGGTCCTCCTGTCCCTGCCTCCAGAGATGGGATTACAAGGTTCCAGCTAATTTTTTTTTTCTTCTGAAAATAACATTGGGCCAGATATGTGCCTCAGTGACAAAGTACTTGTGAGATCTGTGTTTATCTCAGTACTGAAAAAAAATTAAACACACTTCCTCTTGATTTTAAATCTAATTTCAGTCTCCATTCCCAACTCTTTCAAAAAGTTCTCCATCCTGTTTCCCTGTTTCACTTTCTAGTTACCATTTTCTCTTGAACCCATAGATTATGTCTTTTTGAGACAGTGTTTCTGGTAGCCCAGGATCAGGAGTTCAAGTCACCCTTGGCTACATACCTGGGACCCACAAGATCTTGTCAAAAAAAAAGGGGGGGGGGAGAAGAAAAGTTGGAGTAGGGAGAAGGTATCCCAGGTATGCCAGGTGTATAAAGGGTGATGCTAGTGGGAAGACTAAGATTTTTAACATTAAGTATTAGTATCCTACTAATCCACAGGTAATGACACAGTAGAAAAGTTGTATTTACTACTGTAATTTGAGAAAAACGTCACATTTAGAATGCTCAACTTTTTGTGAAGCAATACACAACTTTCTTAGAAGGTAGATATATCACCATTGAGTGACTATATTTCTCACTGTAAATTCACAAACTGACCTGAGAGTTCATCTGCTGAGTTCTTATCAGTCTAATTAATATCAAGCAATCCTTAGTTATCTCTGAGAAAGTAGATAAAAATAATATTTCTATGATGAAAAATCAAAGACCCAGGACACCTCTAAGACACTGATAACTTTAAGAATGTATCCGACAGCTAGAATATGCCATTTCACCTTGTACTTCTAAAGTAAGATGTAATGTATTTTATAATGAGTTCTTAAACAACAAAAATACTTTGAGGGAGCCACAGAGATGACTCAGTAAATAAAGGCACCCGCTACCACAGCCTTATGACTTGAATTCAATCCCTGGGGACCACAGGATGAAAGGAAAAAAACAGATTCCCACAAATTTTCCACTGACCCCCACATATACACTCTAGCATACATCCACATAAAGTAAAATGTAATTACAATTTTTAAAACCATTTCTTACATAAAAGAAATATGCTCTCAGAATATTTTTCATTAATATTAATTTGACCAACTTTAAAGCCAAAATAAAAAAAAATCATTAGATGGAAAGGACTATGTTACAATTCCTCCCCCTTTCTGTGTTACTATTGCCAGTGTATCTTCCTCTTAAACATTAGAATCCCCCTGTGATGGATACAAGGCCTCCTTCTTGGTGTAATATTAGAAATTTTGAATATTTTACCATGGCTGAAATACAATTATATATGAGCCCATTGTGGTGGGTCAGCCAGCACTACAAAGAGAGACTCTCTCAAAAACAAATCATTACATGCTAAAAGTTCAAAAGGTAACTGGCAGACCTACTGAGCTATGTGCCTATCCATATGTCAACTTGGCCCTCTTAATACAATCCAAATTATAGCTCACTTGCCCTTTACCCCTCAAAGGTAGTACCTAAATATCTAGAATCTAAGTAGTACCGCCATTGGTTAGGCTGTTTCAGCTAAAAACTAAAGAATTCTCCTTGGCTGTTCTTTCGGTTTTGTTGTTTTGAGGAGACAGGGTTTCTCCTAACCTCTACTCTGAAATTGTAATAAAACTCTTTGAATTCATCTACTTACTTACATTCCCACTAAAACTCAAGCCACATTTCTCCTACACCATTCTTATATCCAATCTGACCAAACACTGTTCTTTTTTCCATGAGAACCTATTGAAATGACTTCCTAGTTTTAAATGCCTTATTTGATTTCCTATACCCTTACACTAAAATCAGAAATAAAACAGTTCATAAGGTTTTTAAATTTTGTACTTATTACTGTATGATGTGAATCCAGATGACTACATATAGAGGTCAGAGAACAATTTTGGGGACTCAGCTCTATCGGCAGTGGGTCAGAGGATCAAGTAGCTTCTGTAAGGTTTTCTGAATGTGGTTGTCAGAGGCAATTTATGGAAGGCCATCGTAGTGCACACCTTTAATCCCAGCACTTGGGGGGCAGAGGCAGGTGAATCTCTGTGAGTTCCAGGCTAGCCCGGTCTACAGAGCTAATTCCAGGACAGCTAAAGCTACATAGAAAAACCCTGTCTCGAACCACCGCCCCCCATAAGAGGGCATTTTACCCCTTGTGTGATATTTTTCTTTTACATACACTGTGGTTGTACTGTCCTCCTTATTTTCCAAGAGTAAGTGGTTGGAAGACCACAAAATTGATACTCTCAGCTACCCTCTTTGACCCCTGTCTGCCCTGAGGAAAGAAAAGTCAGTTGCAGTATCTCTGGCAACTGAAGCTTTGTGGTGAAAATATCTGCCTACTGCCACAGGCGAACGTGGACGCAGAACTTCCTCCTTCTAGCCTCAGAACTCAGAAACTGTGTTTTCAAAATAAAACAAACAAAAAGAGGCTGAAGAGATAGCTCATTGGCCAAGAGCACTGGGCTCTTCCTGAGGACCCAGGTTCAATTCCCAGCAGCCATGGGGTGGCTAACAACCATTAATAATAATTACAGTTCCTAGGGGATCCGATGCCCTCTTCTGGCCTCCACCTGCACTAGGCATGCATTAGGTTCAAAGACATACATGTAGGAAAAACACCCCTACACATAATTTTTTTTTAAAAAGTAAGAAGGAAGGTAAGTTGTCGGTAATCTTCACATTTAAATACTAGCATTCAGAAGGCTAAGGCAAGAAAATCACCTGGGCTACACATTAAATTCAATGCCAGCCTTAGCCATTAGGGAGACCCTGTCAAAATAAGCAAACAAACCACAAAACAAAACAAAATCCTGAGATTTTTAAATGAGGCCTCAACAGCTGGAAGCCAGACTTAACCTCATGAGAGATCTTACTCTAGACAGCCAATTGAGCCAGATTAACCTAGATTCCTGCCTTACACACATCACAAATAATAAGAATTTATTTTAGGGCTTAAAATAACTAAATAGTTAATATATTTTAAAGACTGATGCCATGCCTTTTCAAAAATAAAAATGGTCATGCCAATCTAATAAAAATATCAGAACTGAGATAATTTAAAAAATTACAGGCAGCTTTAACATATATAGAAATCAAGAAACTCAAGGATAATTACTTTAAAAAAATAAATTCTCTTATTTATTGAAAAAATTCAAAGTTACATCACAAGCATTTTGCCTACAGGGGCTGGGTAAGGGCTGTAACACTGAGCTTCTTTCTTTCTTCTTTTTTAACTATTTATTTCCGGACAGAGGCTCACTGACTTGCCCAGACTAGCCTCGAACTGGCCCGCTATCCTAGCCGACCTTGCCTTTGCGACCTTCCTGCCAGGGACTCTCTAGTAGCTGCTGGCTTGGCAGAAAGAGAGCGACTTTCTGTCACCTTCCTGTGGGGTTTTCGGACAGGAAGGGCAGGGAGGGCGCACACCTCTGCCCCAAGCCCAGCTGTCTCTGAGGAGGCTGACGAGGCGGCTGCTCCGCGGGCGTCCACAGCCGGGCTGCGGGGACCCCCGGACCTGCGATGGGGTCACCCCCGACGGCCCGCCAAGGACGGGGCAGGCCCAGGACAGCGGGTTACCTCGGAGCCCAGGGATCCCCGGGCACCACAGTGGCCACGGCTGCCCCGGGGCCTCGCCAGCGGACAGACGCTGCCGTGGGCTCCGCGCCGCAGAGGGAGAAGGCGCCACAGCCGCGAGGACAGCATGACTGACAGCGCACCGGCCCGTCGGGAACACGGCTCTCAGACGGCGTCCCCGCCCGCACCTCCGCCACGCCCGCAACTTCCGGGCCTCCAGGGTTCCAGGGACCGGAAATAACTAGGGGATGGGGAGCCGCATGCGCGCAGCCAGCTCCTGCGAGCGACAGAGCCCTCCGCTGAGAGCTGGCTGCTGTGGTAACTTTTGCCGGAGCATTCCTACCTTTGGCCAAAGTGTAAATTAACAGAGCAGAGCTGCAAGTTCTGGAGTAGACCCAATAATGTCTGGTGATTAAAAGCAGTTTTTCTGTGAGTCTCGAAAGTCTCAAAAGGAAAGTGAATCCTGGCACTTAGGGTCCTGTTTGAAAATAAATGCTTGAATGAATTAACTTGTCCCACATACAGAGAAGAGTGGAAACTAAATCTGGGGAGCTGACAGGAAAGGGAAGGAAAGCAAAGCCCCACCGGGTCTGAGTCAACAGACACTAGGAAGAGGAGGGCCCTTACCATAACCAGACTTTCAGAGTGTTTGCCTAGCTTGCATGAAGTCCTGGGTTCAATTCCCGGCATTGCATAAGACTGGAGTGGAATGGTAGCACATGCCTATAATGCAGCACTAGGGAGGTGGACGCATAACCAAGGAGTTCAAGACCATCCTCAGCTATATAATTGGTTGGGTGAAATCTATTAGTTGTTGTAATCCCAGCACTATTGCCTTGAATTTAAGAATAGCCTGGGCTACTTAGTGAATATGAGTCTAGCCTGAAATATAGGATATGACTCTTAGAACCCCTTATTTAAGCAATACAGATAGATATATATCCCAGTGCTTTTCTGAGTGGTTATATCCTAGAAATGGCAAAAAAATGAAATTATAATTTAACTTACATCTACTGCATTAGACTGTTTAGATGCCTGTTTGCTAAAGGTGCTATGTGGCATTGAGACCTTTCATGCCATTTAATCATGATGTCATTAAATTGTCTCTTTGAATCATCATTAGGTATAGATAGCATCTGAATTTTATGAATGAGAAGTGCTCATCAGCACGGTTTTGAATTCCCCAGAGTAACTCATGTCCATGAAAAAATGGATAAAACTGATGTTCAAGCCAAGTCCCCCAGCTGCAAAGATATAAGACGTTGCTTTTTCTATTATAACATGCTCATGTCAGTGACAAAGGAGACGTTGGCCTGCAAGATTTCAATAAACTGTGACAAATCTACAAGACACGTTCTGTTTGATTTGTTTTTGAGAGAGAGAGAGAGAGAGAGACAAAGACAGAGACAGAGACAGAGACAGAGAGAGATGATGAGAATCTTTGGAGTTGGAACTGGAGTTATAAGGGGTAACCGCTAAGCAATCTCTTCAGTCCCACATTCTAGTTTTTATTCCAAACTTTATTGTATTGGTCTCTAGTTGTCTGTAAGATCAACTGTAATTTTATGATAATAACATACCCATGTATATATGCCACAACATCATTTCGTCAACTTTCATATGGTAAAAAATGGTAAAAATACATTATATTGAAAATATGTATTTAAAATTAAAGTAATAAAAAAGAAACTATAAAAAATATGTATAACCTTCTCAACTTCTATTGAATCCTAGTCATTTCCATAGAAGGAACTACTTTTACATATCTCTATTGCTGGCTTAGTTAAATATTGCTAAGTAATATGTTTAGAAACCATTGGAAGCCATGTTCATGCTGAAATTCCATTTCTGATGTCTCAGCTACAGTGAATTCTGGTTTCTCTCTCTCTCTCTCTCTCTCTCTCTCTCTCTCTCTCTCTCTCTCTCTCTGTGTGTGTGTGTGTGTGTGTGTGTGTGTTGTTCTTGTTCTTGTGAATAAACCCAGGGCTTTGTGCTTGTTAGGCTAGGGCTCCGTAACCCAGCTGCATGCATGGCCTCATCCCACTTCTGACACCAGATATCAAAGATATTCGATGCTATAAGGAAAACAATATATTTATTTACCAGAGAGACAGAGAGTCGCACAAACCAGGAGTTAGAAGCGTGGCTGGCTTCCAGGAGAAAAGGGAGGTTCCTTTTCCTTTCACTTCCTTTTATATCTACCAGTGTCAGTTTACATGTCCCCGCCTTCATGGGCAGATAGCTTTGTGGGGTTCATTCCTACACTCACCAATAATATATTTGATTGGCCATACTTACACTGAAAAACTTGTGTATCTGAAATTCAGATTTGCTCAGCATCTTAAATTTTTCTGGCTGCCTTACTCGGTTTTCCATTGTTAGGCACCATAAGTTTAGAGACTGGGGATATAGCTTATGGTAGAGTGCTTGTCTCACCTGAATGGGATGCTAGATTCAGTTTCTTGCACTACGTATTTTCCTTGAGTCAACTCCAGTCATGTTTTTTCTTTTGGTAGGGGGCACAGAAATCTTATGTGATAAATCCTTTGCATTCTGTTGCATACTGAGACTTTTGATGAGATTTTTGTCCTATTGTTGGCAAGATAGGATTACTTTTGTACATGGTTTTGAACCCAGGACCTTGCACACATGTGCTATAATTCCTAGCATGCATGGGTGTGCTTAAGAAACAGACTTGAAGAATTGATCCTGCAGCTTGGTGGTAGAGTGCTAATGTGTGAGGCCCTGGCCCTGTAAGAAAAGGAAATAAAAGGCAGATCAGAAATGTATTCTCCTTCTCAAGTTTGTCATTGGTATGTTATCCCAGCACACAGAAAATACACTATCTGCTATCTTTTTCATGTCTTTTTGGCTTCATTCCCTGACCCCTCTCCTCCCCCCACTACACTGCATGTACCTAAGTAAGTTTCTGTCTCAGTGTCCTTTTGATCCTGCAGTGAGCTGAAGCCTTCACTACATGATGTTTCCTTTGCCAATATTTCTTCATGCTCCACGACCTCAAACCTTCTTCCTGTCCGCATATGATCAAACTTTCTTATCTGGCTAATTTCAATTTTTCTTTCCATTCTCAGTATGTTACTTCCTTACAGAAACATCTCTTGATTCCTCCTAAATATATTTTCACTTTACTAATTCATAAATTCACTTTTACTTTTGTGATTATTTGTTTGTCTGGAGTATATTTTGGAGGAATTGGTAACATATGCTTTCATTGTACTGTAATTTCAATGACTCTGATTTTTCATGTACAATAAGGTATGACCCAATTTTTCCATTCATTCAATAAATATGTACCACGTACATATAATGTTAGGTCTCAAACCCCAGACAAATGACTAACTGAGGTGTCTATTTAACATACCAAAGCAGACTCTGTTACAGGGTCATCCTCCCTGGCATACCTGTCCTGGTACCCTAAACACTATAGCCCAGCTTTTCTTCCCTGTAGAATCCAGCCATATTGACTACACCTCTTTCTTGGTCTTCTGGTTTGCTCCTGGCCTCTTGACTCCTGGTTTTTCTCTTTTGCTCTCTTGCTGGCCCACATTCCCCATCCCTCAAGGCCCAGTTCAGTCTGGACACTTTCAAATGCCTCTGGCTGTGCTCTTCACAGCCTTATCATAGCTACAATAAACCTTCTCCTCCACCCATGACCAGGAGCTAGGAGTGTCATGTCCTCCTTTTTTCAAAAAATTTGCTCATTTTTTTATTCATGTAATGTGCCTCCTACTCTTCTAGTGCCAAGAAAAGTAAAAACAGTTGTAAAATATTAGATGGCAATAAATGCTAACTAGGAAGATGAGTGAGGAAGAACTATAAGTATATTTCTGTGAGCCATTACAATTTCATTTAATTTTTTTCCCTTTCAGTGTTAAGTATTGAACACAGAGCCTTGTTCAAGCTAGGCATTCAGTACTTTCTAACTGCACAACTACCCCGGCCAAACATTACAATCCTAAATTGGATAATGACCAGAGAAAACTCACTCCAAACTTTTGAATTAATACCCATAGAAGCGAGTCATGAAGATCCTTGGGGACAAAGCATTTTGTGGAGAGTGAAATAAACATGCAAAGTCCTGCTCTGGAAAGGCAAATGGAAATTTTCATGACCAGCCAGCAAGGAGGAAGTAAGAGATAAAGATCGGTGACAGGTGGGTGGCCAGCACTATAGTTTCTCATTGACACTAAGAATTTTGAAGGTTTTCTTTGTGTGACTAGGTCAGATCTAATTTACATTTTATACTGGGTCCTTCTGTGTTGATTGTAGACCTACCAGGGGCAACTCCCTTAAAAGAAACCAACTCCATCTCCCAGGCCTTCAGCCATTGCCGGTCTCCATTGCTGAGGTTGTGCCTAACCGGAGCTCCTGCAGGTCTTTTGCATGCTGTGAGTTCACATGTGAAATGGCCCAGAAAACACTTTCCTCGAGGGTATGATACAGTTGTCCCATTTAGGGCTGAACTTTTCTAGTCTCTTATTCTCTGTGCTCCGGCTGTTGGTGGGAATCTGTGTTAGTCACTGCTGAGAGCTGAGAGCCGCATTCATCCATGGGTTTAACAGTAAGTCACTAGGAGTTGGTTTAATACTCTGAACATTTAGCAGTATCAGGTTCCCTCCTATGGCCTATGGCCTATCCAGCCATAGTTCTTGACCTGATAAAGGTGCCAGGTATGAGTTTCAGCTTGTGAAGTGGAACTTAAATCCAAACAGAAAGTGGTTGGTTAGTCCCATGATACTCCTGCCACTATTGCAGAGTGGGAATGGCTTTC
Source organism: Mesocricetus auratus (assembly GCF_017639785.1). Classification (NCBI taxonomy): domain Eukaryota; kingdom Metazoa; phylum Chordata; class Mammalia; order Rodentia; family Cricetidae; genus Mesocricetus; species Mesocricetus auratus. Next base: position 48,566,495 of record NW_024429184.1, on the reverse strand, counting down.
CGGGCTCGTCATTACTTCCAGGGTTCACTGCTGGGGAAGACTGAGATTGCGTTTCTCCTCTGGTTGCATATATATCATGTACATTCCATTCTTTGACCATTTCTATTGAGCACTCCCTCCCAACCACTTTTTCTCATCAATTTAAGTGAACTAACTTTTGCCAGGTCTGTGGTAGCTACTGCTCTTTTGTTTTGTTTATTTTTATCCCATTCTTGAGCAGAAGTTTTATCCAATTCTTGACCAGAGTGGGCTGGTCCTGGCTGAGAGAATTAGAGCAGTAGAAGATGTGACATTGAGTACCCATAGGTTTTTTGAGATTAGTACAGCCTGATGACTTTAGGCAAATGAAATAGAACAGCTACTTACCGGCCACATTTTGTTAACTGCTTGTACCTTTCTCACTTATGAAACGATGCATGGCACTAGACACATAGCAAACAAGGCTTTTGTGATGCTTAAATGAATCAAGCACGTAAAATGACTCAGGGAATGTGCACACTGAAACCACTGTATAGAAGGATGGCTAAGACTTGGAATTTCGCCTGGCGGTGGTGGCGCACGCCTTTAATCCCAGACTCAGAAGGCAGCGGCAGGCGGATTTCTGCGAGTTCCAGGCCAGCTTGTTCTTCAAAGAGAGTTCCAGGACAGTCTTCAAACCTACAGAGAAACCCTGTCTCGAAAACCAAAAGAAAAAAGAAAAAAAAAAAAAAGAGAGAGAGAGACTTGGTATTTCAAGAACTTCTCGTCTGGATCTGTTTTCTTTTACACACATATTAATACTTTGCCTACATGTATATATACACATGCCTGCTCTCCTTGGAGGTCAGAAGAGGACATCAAGTCCTCTGGAGTTCCAGATGTTTGTGAGCCACAAACTGGGAACTCTGCAAGAGCAAGTGCTCTTAACCTCCAAGCCCCCCAGCTCTGGTATCTTAATGCCTAAAGTCAACTATGGATTTTGTAAGAAGTCCTAAAACATCGCGGGCAGAAGCTCAGCCAAGACAACTGGAGTGAAAAGGGGTGGGGAACGCGTTCACTACCAAAAGCAAAACTTAATCTTGGTCCCACCCACGAACCCCGCCTTCGCCGGGAGCCGCTCCAGGACCCCGCCCACGCGCCCCGCCCCTGTGCGGGCCCGCCCTCCTGTTCCTGTGAAGCCCCCGCTGTCCTGGCCACCTTGCGGTGCTGTCTGCTGGGTCTCCACGCTCACTCGGCTTCCTCGGCGACCTCGCCCGTGAGTGCGTGACTTCTCCCAGCTCAGGAGCTGTGTGGCCCAGCCCACGCCTGCAGCTTTCAGGGGAGCGGGCTGGTTCTGGCGGAGAGAGTCAGGGCCCGCAGGCTTCGCGCCGGGCCCGGGCGCTGGAAGTGCTCCGCGGGCTTCCGGTGCCCACCCTTGGGGCTCCCGAGGGGCGCGTGCCGGGTCCGCGGCCAGTCGAGGCTCGAGGCTCGGGGTCAGCCTTGGGCCGCGAGCGCCTCCTGGGCCTGCAGCTCGCGCACCTGGATGGACCGCGGGGCCCGGGGGAAGGGCAGGGTGGGGCGAAGGGTTACATTCTCCGAAATCTCAGCCCCGCTCAGCAGCCAGAGATTGGTGAACCAGACGAACCGGTCGTGTGGGGGAACGGTGGAGGAGAGGCTGCATGGTTTGGGAAAAGGTGATACCGAATTCGGTGCAAAGTCAGGACTGCGTGAAGTCCTCGGAGTCCCTGCACCTGTGCTGGCGTCGAAAGTCTGCCCAGTGCTTCGGGCTCACTGCACCCTGGCCGTGGAGGAAGGGCAGTGGCATTTGTTTTTCAGTCAGAAACTTGACGGAGCAGAGTGACCGTTAGCGCTGGACCTAATGCACTTGGCCTAATGCAGCTTGTGCTTCTCTGTCACTCGTTGGTGGCCGCCTCCGGATAATCAAACAGAGGGTAGGACGGAGTTAAAAATAGGAATGGACCGCAGTGATCCACAGCCACTGTGCCAGACAGTTTTTATATATGTTAGCTCACAGTTTAAATGGTACTATTATCTTTTTCATTCTTCAGCAAACTGGGATTGGCTTAATATCGTAACTGTATGTGTGCCAAATGATAGCGTTAGATAGTGATCCAGGTCTGGAGGGTTTTATAGCCTAAGATTTACAAATGTAAACAGACATGATTTCATAGGTAAGTTATCTGTGTAGTTTCAAGTATTTTCTGTGTTAGCTGCCTAACGTTTGAGTAGAATACATAACCCTTTAAGGCATTTTTCTGCATTTGTAAAATAGCTACAACACTGCTATGTCATAGAGCTGTTGTGAGGGTTAAGTAAATTTCTTGTAAAGCATTCAGCAAAGTGTCTGGTAAACAAACAATGATAAACTACATATACTCCCACGTGTCTTGTCAGCCAGTTACATCCAAATAAAAGCTGTTCAGGCCTAGAACATAGGTAGAGGGAAGCAGCGAAGCTTAGGAAAAAGGAACTGAGAAGAGATGGCATTCGATAGTTGTCGTGACGTTAATGGATTCTCAGGATTAATCTCCTTTTCAACAATACAGAGAAACCCTGTCCCGTAAAACCAAAAAAAAAAAAAAAAAAACCTCCTTTCAAGGCCTTTTATTTTTATTCTTTTTCTGCCGTTATGAGGATTCTTTACAGAGGTAGTTCTTTTTGGCAACAGGACCATGCAGAAGCTCTCTTGCTGAGGCAAAACTGAATTTCTGACTTTCACAGATTAAAAGATGCCTGGCACAGTAAAGAATGAAATATTCTCTTTCAGAATCTCTTCTGATCTAGCCCCAAAAAGCTTAGGTTCTAGAATTCGGGGAACAAAAGTATTCACCGCTTCTAAAGGCATGTTGCTAATTGAACATATCTTCCGATTTTACTTAGAACTGTGAACAATTGTAGACCGTGATCTATAAAATAACTACATGTAAGAAAGCTAACAATTACCTATTTTAAGATATTTTATGGGACTGGAGGCCTTGTGCTCAGTCCCTCAGCACTGGAATAAACATGTAAAATTAAAAAATTTATGAACATTCTTTACAATGCAGTTCCTTCTGCACCATCTGTTTGGGCTCAGGTTCATATTGTTCCTGGGCCCTGTCTATTCTCTGTGCTTTTGTACATGGTGTTTCTTGAAATATTCTATTGCTGTCCCTGGGTTTTATCTGTTATTGTTGAACTACCTCTTTTCTGAAAATTTCTCTCATCAATGGTATAAGTATGCTTGGCGGCCAAGTTAAGAAAGAAAATGTTGGCTATGTAAAATGATTTCATGGTATTTTGATCTTTAAATATTCATAATAAGGCTCTATTCTGTGTCAGAGCATGAGCTCTGTGATGGATCTTTTAGTAAGAATCAATACCACATCCATTAGTTCTTGGGCTCTCTAAGTCCAAGCCTTTGCTGTCAAGTCTTTTCTGTTACCTTTATCTTGCAGTCTAACTTCCTTCTAGAGTTTTCCTTTATGTTCTTAAATTTGTCTCGTAGGAACTGATGTCTAGGTTAAAACAGAAATGAATGGGGAAGAAGACATGTAAAAAAGATTTGTTAAGAACTATCAAGAAAGAGTTTAAATAATCACTTATCGTAGATTTTATTTAATACTAGATTTCTCATACTGATAACCAAGTGAACTTATTATATATACATTTTGATAAGACTCTGATAACTATGTGTAAATTGTAGCTGTAGCTATGTTATGTGCTGGTTTAAATGTATTTGAAGATGGCTGGGAATGGGATGCTGGGATTTTTTTCCCCCTTATTTTGGAGAGGCTTCTCATTCCTTTTATATATAACAGCTTAACTAAACGGAATCATAACCTTTAAAAAGACATGAAAATTAGTCAATATTGTGGTCACACTTAACAAACTGTATTAGGTAGATAGCATACTAGTAGTTTCTCCATGAGGAAGGACTATTACAGTCATCTTAGTAAACTATTTTGAAATAGCATCTTATGAAACAGATGCATTATGGCATGCTCCTGTAGAAATTAGCAAAGCAACAGTGAGTGCAGTTTAAAGTGTCCTTCTACTACCGTAGTGTTTTCTTTTGCTTTGCCCAAGTTTTCCTTGGCTTGCTTGCTTCCTTCTCTCTTCCTTCCTTTTTTTGGTTTTTCCACACAGGGCTTCTCGGTATAGCCCTGGCTGTCCTCTGCCTCCCACATCCTGGGATTAAAGGTGAGTACCATCACTACCTGGCTTTTTCTTTTTTTCCTCTTTTTCTTTTCTTTCTTTAGATAAGAGTCTTTGTAGCCTAGTGGAACTGGCAGTGTAGACAAGGATGACCTTCAGTTCCTCCTCCAAACATCAAGTGCTGGGATTACCTGTCCAAGCAACCACACCCAAGTCCTTCATTGCTTTTGTAATGATGCTTTTGTTTTACGATTACTATGGACATTAAGGTGACAATCACTGAATGTTAAAATTCATAGTTGCAAAGGAGTGGGAGGACTTGAAGAAAGAAAGAAAAAAAACAGCAAATCAAAACAAACACTAAAGTAGTAGGATGTCTCTTTAAACTGCACCCACATTGTTGCTTTGCGGGAACATAAAGCATCATTTCATATGTGTGTGAAAAGGAGTGGAAGTCCATTTCCATCCAGCTAGGCATCTTTTTTTTGGTGGGGCGGGGGTCAAGATAGGATTTCTCTCTGTACACTTAGAACTTGCTCTGTAGACCAGAGTGGTCTCAAACTCATGGAAACTCTCCTGAGTCCCTCCCAAGTACTGAGATTAAATGGGTGTGCCACCACGGCCAGGCTTGGGATCATTATTTTTTCTAAAGAAGTGAAAATCTACACATACTTCCTGATGGTATTGTCAAAAGGAGTCTGTAAAACATCTGGAAGGTGCAGTATACCTACAATACTTATTTTCCTTTCCTGCTTCACTTTCTCCTTAGTGTTTACTTCCATGTAACACACTGTTAATTTCACCTGTAGAGTGTAATCACATTAGTGCAAGGGGCTGCTTTGGTCAGTGTTAGTTCCCCAACAACTCAGAATAGTGCCTGTCACAAGACAGGTGATCCATAGTAATTTGATTAATAGGTATTGAATGAATAATAATATTATTAAATATTTATGACTGGGAAATATAAAAGGATTTGCCAGAAAGTTAAAAAACAGCTGCGATGTATATGGTAATCAGTCATGAAATGAATATTTTTCAAACTTTGAAAATGAAAGTAGTAGTTGTTTTAGCTTTAAACTGAAGGAATTTGTTTGCTTATTTTGGGATAAGGTCCCAGGTTGGCCTTAACTCACCTCCTCCTGCTTCAGCTTCCTGAATGCTGGAATCCTAGCATGTAAGACCATCAGGCCAAAAAGGGATTTTTATGTCACTGCTCACTATGAACTAGAGAGGCACTATATGACAAATGAAATTCTGATCTTATCCAGCACAATGGGCCCAATACCCAGCTAAGAAAGGAAGAAATGGAGCCTTTTTTTTTTTTTTTTTTTTTTGAGACAGGGTTTCTCTGTATTGTTTTGGAGGCTGTCCTGGAACTCGCTCTGTAGACCAGTCTGGCCTCGAACTCACAGAGCTCTCCCTGCCTCTACCTCCTAAGTGCTGGTATTAAAGGCGTGAGCCACCAAAGCCCAGCCTTTTTTTGGTTTTTCGATACATAAAAAATGTACATTTTTACACCTTTTTTCATAGTGGCTGATGGGAATGGAGACTGGACTTCATCATCCTTTTCCAACCATTTCTTCTTTTTTTGCTGATATAAATAGTTTCTTGTGAGTCCTTGAGTAGCACTTCCTACACATGTTATATATTCACTGTAATTACATTAGAATTAAAGGACACAGACTTGAAGAGACAAATGTTGGGCATATTTGAAGATACTGAGTCACTATTAGATTCCACACTGGGAAGAGCAAGGCCTGGAGAAGGTAAGCCCCTGTCCACATGCCCACTGCCACATCTAATCCAGAATCAGTGTGCTTTCTTTACTTCTCCAGTGACCCTTCTTGTTTGAGTCATATTAAGGCGAAAGCAATGTCCTCTTCTCTGCCATGGGTGATTTTATACTTGACATTCCTCATTTTCATTTCTCATATCTGTGGCAAGGATAGAGACATCAGCCAAACAGAAATAACTTTGGTGTCACTTTCTTCTTCTGAAATTCAAACTGTCTGTCTGTCTTTCTTCCTTCCTTCCTTTTTTTTCTAGAGACAGGGTCTTATGTATCCCAGGCCAGTAATGGAGCCTGGACTTGAACTCATATCCCATGAACTCTATACCCCAAGTACTGATACAGGCTTGTGCCATCGCACCCAGTTTTAAGTTCTCTTGAATTAAGATTTTTAGTCTCAGAGTCTGTTTGCTTGTTTGCTTGCTTATTTATTTATTTATTTATTTATTTATTTATTTGGATCCTGAGGGCTTAAGGTGTACAAAAAATGTACTCTACCACTAAGCTACACCCGTCGTCAGAATCTGGCTTTAAGTGCAGCAGTATGTACTGTGGTTTGGATTTTAAATGTCCCCCAAGATCTCGTGTTAGAGGCTTGGTCCTCAGGGCAGTGGTGGTCAGAGGTGAAGCTTTAGGAGGTGGTTGGATTACAGGTCTTTGAATGGGTTCATACCTCTATTTGTTGTTTTGTTTTTGTTTGTTTTCAGACAGGGTCTCACTATAGAGAGTGTCTGTCCCGTAACTTACTACGTAGAACAGGCTGACCTCAAACTCAGAGATGTGTCTACCTCTGCCTTTTGAAGGATTTATACATTTATTAATTTCATAGCTTAATGGTGTTGTGTATATGTGTACATATCCACTTAGACATGTAAACAAAATAATCAGATACCAATAAAAATAAAATAGAAAGGAGAAAATCCTTTCTTAGCATTAAGCAATCTACAGACTAGTGGACTGTCTCAAAGAGAAACTGCTGTATAATATAAGCCACCCTACTCCTTCTATTCCCTGACAGATTGGTATAACTCTGGTTACAGTTGTTTAAGAAGGATGTTAACAAGTACAACCTAATATTAACCTTATAATTTTTGAGATCCTATTTCACTATTTGTATCATCATAAATATTTGATATGCCAACAATTACAGAATCAATTAAATAATACTATCACATTAGGCAAATATTAATTAGAGGCACTTTATTGCCCTGGGAGCATTTTATCATGGGGAGATAAAACATCTGGGTTCTAGCTTTGTTCTAGTGTGTATTACATTAGTAACTATAGGGTAAGGATTGTGTGTGTGTTTATTACTTAGCCCAGGCTGTCCTCTAATTTATATGACCAAAGACATCTTCGAAGTTCTGATCTTCCTGCTTCTATTTTCTAAGTTCTAGATTACAGGTATAGACCACCAGGCTTAGTTTTATGTGGTGTTGAACTAAACCCAGGGCTCTCTCTGTACATGGTAAACAAGTGTCCTACCAACTGAACTACATGCCCAGCCCTCATCTAACATTTTTAAAGGAACTCACTTTTTGTTTGATAGTTAATTGGTTTGAGCGTTTTGAGACAGGATGTGATATTGATATTGCCCAGGCTGCCTTTAAACTCTCAGTGTAGTGAGAGTGTCTAAGATCTGGTTTAGCACACTTGTGGGTGTGCTTGAGGGCATTTCCAGAAAGGATTATCTAGGTGGGAAGATCCATCCTGAAATCAGGTGGCAGTGCTTGGGACTTGGGACCCAGGTGTAGTACAAGGGGAGGAAGAAGTAGAATGCATAGGCGTTATTCTCTCTGCTTCCTGTCTACCCTGAAGTCACCGCCCCCTGCACCATGTCTGCTGCCTCTGTAATGTGTCTTGTCTCAGGACCAAAGGGACAGGGCTAAGGAACCAGAAATCAAACCATTATCTTTGTTTATTTGGGTCTAATAGGATACTTATTCCTTGTCATTCCTGTAACTCAAGTAATAAAACCCAGAGACAGGTATTGGGGTTCAGTCTTCAAGCTGAAGATGAGAGAGGTAACGCAGCCAAGCCACTAGATCTTACCTCTGCCTCGGGCTGAAAGGGCTGTTCTGGCCTCAGTGTGGCTGCAGACCTATTCCCACATGAAATCCTTTGTGTCTTTCTTTTCTACCTCTCAAATCCTGGGATAAAAGGTGTGTGATCCCAAATGCTGGGATCTCCTTTGTGTGAGCTATTTTTCTTTTAGTCTGGGTCAATTTTGTATAGCTCAGTGTGGCCTTGAACTAATAGAGATCCATGTTCCTGTCTCCTGAGTCCTGGGATTAAAGGTGTGTACCACCACCACCTGACTTCTATAGCTAAGTACTGTAGCTGACTTTGCATTCTGATACTTCAGGCAATCAAGAATCATAAGTAATATATTATCATACTACTCACCCACCTTCTGAAAATGACTCTGATAGCAACCTTTTTACCTAGAATTGCATTATGATTGATTGGCAAGTGGAAACAATTACACAATACAAATATTTCCTCCTTTAAACTGTTTCTTGTGAAACACTAAAAAACAGGAGGTTTCAGCAGAGTATGTCAGTGGCCATGTACTTCAGATTCACCGTAGGCTCCACTTCATGTGTTAATTTTCACTTGATTTGTAGTCTGTTCTATGTTAGTCAAGAGGGTCAGATTTGGGGAAGAATGGTTTCTGCCCAGTATGCTTACAGACTGTTAGCCAAGCACCCCACCCTAAGTGTTTCCTTTGGTATCCTTTCTATGACCCTGCTTAGGAGGAAGCATGTAGAATTTTCTTTAGTTGCTCACATATTCTTCTGCTTGATTGGTTGATTTTTGCAGAAAAATGACCAATTTTCTATCCTCAAAGAATGCAGAACATTAGTTCGTGGTTTACATTTTTTTCACTTACCATGTACTTGACAGTGAATAAAAAGGGCGCCAGTCAAGAGTATTTATATGAATGTTCATATTGGCAAAGTTCTCCACCCAAATCCTTATTTCTTCCATTTGCCATTCGCGAAAATGGGCTTCTGGAAGCAAATGGGTAAATAGCATAGAGAGGCGGCCCTCTGACTGGGGTGATAAGAGTGATTCAGGGGACAGGAAGATGGATCTCTGTTAGTTCAAGGCCACACTGAGCTACACTATTGATCCAGTCTAAAAGCGAAATAGCTCATACGAAGTATAAAAGGAAGAAGCAAAGGATCTCATGTGGGAATTAGTCTCTAGCCACATTGAAGAGAGCATAGCAGTCTAGGATTGCAGTCAGATGCTTGGTGGAGGCATTGTACTCTGAGGATTCATGGAGACAGGATTGCCATTTCGCCTTAGTAGAGGTAAGAGCTAGTGACTTGGCTGCTTTGCTTCTCTGACCTTCAGCTTGAAGCTTGAACCCCGATGTCTGTCTCTGGATCATTTATTATTTGTGTTACAGAATTTTTTATGCTTTGGACATGCTGATCTCTAACAGTGTTCTTTAACAATCATGCTCATTTTGTTTGTAACAGGTTACTGTTGACATGTAACTTACAAGGCTCTAAAACTACCTTATCCAAAAGAAAAGACATGATGAACATTTTTTTCCCACATATTCTGTGTCTGAGATGAAAAACAATAAACGTGGTGCCTTCCAGATTTAGTTTACTGCTATGTGGAAATCTAGGCTTAGGAAGTTGAACTTATTTACATGTGGTTACACATATGGATCTAGGTACTAAATTTACCTCAGGTGTGCATTCCTTCGTATTTGTTTTTAAACAGAGCATCTTGACATAGCCTAGATTGGCTTTTCAATTATTATCTGCCTTTCTTTGCCTCCTGAATGCTATGGATATAGATTGATGTGTATCTACCACACCCAACTTTCAAAATTTGATATTGTTTCCCAGCACTGTGCCAATCTGTTACTATGAGAGCTACAGGAATTCAAGGGGGCAATTTAATATGTTTGGGCATAATTAGGAAAAGGCATTATGGAATGTAACAATAAAAATAGGAAATGTAGGATTAGAAAGGGTTATACTGTGCGTGGAGACAGAAGTGCTGAAATAATAATAGTGAACATTAATGTACTTTAAAAATATAACAATACTCAGAAAAGCCCCATGAGGTAGGGACAATCATTTGTATAATAGGTGGGGAGACAGTTAAGGATCTAGCCTTAGTCACATATTAATCTGTAGAATGAGATTCCAGAGCATGTGGTATGTGGTCATGAGCAGTGGGTACTGGGTGCTTCAGGGCTGAGTATAATAGACATGAAAAAGGAGGGAAAATAACCCTGCATATCAGGGCACAGGTGAGGGCGGTAGGGTTATTGAGCACCGTGTGTATCAGCTAGCCTTAAGATAACATTCTTAGTTCATACTTGGCTTCTCGGGTGGGAGGGGGAAAAGATGTCCCATTGCTAACACGTCAGGCTTCCATGATGTACATATCCTCTAATTTACTGTCTTTGTGTTTCACTGTTTTGTTTTTCTTTTCCTACCCATTTCCCACGCCTCTTGTGTTTTATTTTCAAGCACCCCCCCACACACACACACATTAGGGTAAGGGTGAAAAGAAACTGTTACTGTCAACGTGTTAGAAGTGCTCCCTAACACTGCATGTACAAACTTTTGATCCATCCATTTAGCACCCTGGCCTGTTAGACCCTCTAAAAACCTGTCCAGTATCCTGTTGGGTTTGTTTTCTCCAATTAGTTCCCTTGTATATCACATACTTTGGTGTCTTCTCTGCCTTCTTGTGTCATGCTTTTCCTGTGTTAGTGTTATCTGCCACTTTTGTTCAGATTGGATCCTTCAAGGCCCAAAACAATGTAAGTCTGCCCCATACAGTCAGCTGTCCTCCAGCCTTTGCATGCACTATTAAAGCAATACAGTACTTAATGCTTCTGATACGTTAGAATGACAGAAACCACACGGTACCCATACCATCAGAGTTAAGTGCAATTTTGTAAATGTTGCAGTAGTTTGTGTTGATTTTTAATGTGTATTGAAGGTTCTTGGTAGTTTTAGAAAGTAAATGGGGGTGGGGCTGGAAGGATGGCTCTCGGTCAGTACAATAAAGTGCTTACTTCTTAAGAAGCATGGGAAACTCAGTTTGGTTCGCCCGTGTGAAAAAGTGCCTGTGTCCCTAGCTGTTGGGGAAGGGGACTGGCAAAGAAAGACAGACCCTGGAACTTAGTGACTGTCCAGCCTAGCCAAACTGATGACCTCTAGGTTCAGTGTTTCAAAAATGAGAATAAACAGTTGAGGGAGACACTTGACATTGATCTTTGACCTCCAAATGCATTTTTATTGACACACATACATACTTTTATATGAACATTCACACACAAAATAATTAGTGGGTTTTTTGAAATTGTCAAAGGATCTTATCCTTTTGCTTGTGATTGATAAGGCATTTTATACAGCACATTAAAGCTACTGCCATTTTAAATATTAAACACTATGATGAGTGGACTTACTCCTGTTGGCCTAGCAGCTCAGCTAAATACCAAAAGTAGAGAGCACTGAGCACTCCAAATGCAAAGGACATTGGGAGGAAGTGTCTTTCTAGCCCAGAGCCTGCACCATGAACTCATGTTCCATGTTATACCGCTGGCTCTGTTGACATCCAGTGTGGAAGTGTAGTGCCCATGGAGGAAAGCACCTCACTCTCAGTACTCGAGGCTTTTTTTCCTACTCTCCCTTTTTTTGTATTGTTTTCAAGACAGGGTGGCCCTACATATAACCTGGTTGTCCTGAACTTAGGCTGGCCTTGAATTTAGAGATCTGCCTGCCTTTGTCTACCAAGTACTGGAACTAAAGGCACGTGCCAATAAGCAGGCTATGGATGCTTTCTCAAGGCCAGCTCCCATCATGTGCTCTGCCCAACTCCAGTCCTGTTAGTGTATTTTATTTGGTGGTTAAAGCTGTGGGCGTTAGACTAACTGGTATTTCTTGGCAAGCCATGGCAACTATCTGCACTAGTTTGCTGAATGCTACTTGTGGAACATTGTTGTTGTAATCATCTAGAGATAATGCCCAGGTTGCACTTTAAACCACATAGGTAGAAAAAACAGACAAATGGCAAACATAATCAGTCTGGACATTTACAGTGTTTAGCAGGAATGAGTAGTGAAGCCCTCCAGAAGCTGTTATGGTGGCATTTCTAGTTGAAAGTCCAGGAAGAACATCTCCATGTATGTTCTTTGGTTTCTCAGTCTCGCCTAATTTTTTTTTTTCCAAGACAGGGTTTCTCTGTGTGACAGTCCTGGCTGTCCTGGAACTCTCTTGTAGACTAGGCTAACCTCGAACTCACTGAGATCTGCCTGCCTCTGCTTCCCAAGTGCTGGGATTAAAGGCATTTGCCACCACTGCCTGAGTTTTCATTTTTTTTAAAATCAAAGATAAACGTAACTGTTGGTAAAGGTTTGCCTTCTCTATGTTTGTAAGGTTGGAATGTTTTTAATACCCTTAGGCGTTTACTTTTCTTCTTTCTCCCTGTTACTGGAGTGAAGGGTCAGTCTGTCCCAGGAGAGGGTATCAGGGGACACTTGATATGCATGCTTGAGTTTGAGAGCTTGCTATCAGACTCAGCTCTAAACAGAACAGGAGTTCACCAGTATATATTGTAGAATATAGTGTGAGCAGGGGAGTAATGCATATTAAGTGCTGTCTTGAAAGGTGCTTTTGCTGCTAGATTCTAAGCAGGTTTTACTCAGTAGAGGAATAAAATCTCATTGGGCTACTACACACCCCCATCCACTGGAGGCGCGAATTGCAGCCCCATTGTAGCAGAGATGTTCAGTAAGTCACTGCTAACGGCTTGCAGTTGGAATTCATCTGTCTCCATTCAGAGTGAGTGTGCTTCTTAAAGATATTGTTTTTTATTGGTTCTCCCGCAGCTCAAGACATGGCTGCCCAGTGTGTCACCAAGGTGGAATTAAATGTTTCCTGTGACAACCTTTTGGATACAGATGTAACATCAAAGTCGGACCCTTTATGTGTGCTGTTTTTGAACACCAGTGGCCAACAGTGGTATGAGGTAATATTGTGTACTTTAGGTGGAAGCAGTCCAGGTTTCTATTTTACAGTGTTAAGGGTTTATTTTAAAATGTTAAAGATAATACTATAGAACTGGAGAGATGGCTTAGAAGTTAAGAGCCCTGGCTGATCTTCCAGATGACTTGGGATCTATTCCCATCACCTACCTGTAACTCCCATTCCCAGGGATCTGAAGGCCCCGTCTAGCTTTTGCAGGCACTGTACCCATGTAATACACAGATGTACATGCAGGAAAAACACCCATACTTGTCAACAAACAACAACAGCACTGCACCATCTCATCTGTTTCCCCCACATATTTGCCCTTGATAGCACAATTCCGCATATTCATAGAGAAATTTCCAAAATATAAGTGATGAATAGACTGGTGTTACGGCTCAATGGCTAGATGGCTAAACGAAACAATTTGTGTTTGAGCCCAGATCTCTCTTGGTAGGAAAGAACTGACTCTTCAGTTTTCAGGGGACCTCTGCAAACTGCCCTGACCTCATACATGCTGCCTGTATTCTCCCACATATATGCAAACTTTAGGAAGAGAAATTTCCTTTAGTCTTCATGTTACATGTAACTATAATTAGTAAATAAAGATTTTAAAAAATCTAAGTGCTTCTTGGATCTGAAAAAACTTTTCTTATGTTTTTTGGGGTGAGTATAGGTTGAACGGACAGAAAGGATTAAGAATTCTTTAAGCCCCAAATTTTCTAAGACATTTATTATTGATTACTACTTTGAAGTGGTTCAGAAATTGAAATTTGGAATTTATGACATCGACAACAAAACTATCGAGTTGAGTGACGATGACTTCTTAGGAGAATTTGAAGTCACTCTTGGACAAGTGAGTATTCTCATTCCCTTTTCTTTTGTCTGAATTTTGTTTTGTTTTGTTTTTTTGAGGTAGAATCTCACTACTTAGCAGGGGTTGGCTTCATACTTGCTACTATGTAGCATAGTTTGGACTTAAAATTATGGTAACCCTCTAGCCTCTGCCCCCAGAGTGTTGGGATTACGGAGGTGTGCTATCACATCCAGCTATTTCGCATAGTTAAACCAAAGAGTTGAATGTTTTTTGATAAACATGTGTCTTAATCAGTGTTCTCTTTCTGTGAAAAGATACCATGACCACACAGCAACTCTTATAAAGGAAAACGTTTAATTAGGGCTGGCCTACAGTTCAGAGGTTTAGTCCATTATCGTCACAGTGGGAAGCGTGGCAGCATGCAGGCAGATGTGATGCTGGAGAGGTAGCTGGGAGTGCTACATCGGGATCCACAGGCAGCAGGAAGAGAGAGACACTGGGCCTGGCATGAGCATTTGAAACCCCAAAGCTTACCCCGAGTGGCACACTTCTTGGTCCAACAAGACCACACCTACTCCAACAAGGCCATACCTCCTAATCCCTGTCAGGTAGTACTACTTCCTAGTAACCATGTTTTCCAATATATGAGCCTAAGGGCCCACCTTTACTTTCAGGAGGTTTTCAGGCCAATGTGGGAGATGAAAATCTGGACTCTTTTTTTTTTTTTTTCCATTTTGAGGAAGGAGCTAAATTCTTAAGGAATGAGTCAACAACCTAATGGGTAGGGAGAAATAGCTGCCAGATAGATCTTTTCAAATGGGTTTTAAATGTGAAGATGAATTTCAAATGTCTTTAAGGGATTAGTTTTAATGCCACTCTTTCTAATGACTTTAAGTGGATTTTATAGTCAACTTTTTTTTTAAGTATGTGGTTCAGCAACTCACATGATGAAGTATTGCTTTTTGCTTTTGACAGATTGTTTCCAGTAAGAAGTTAACTCGACCACTGGTGCTCAAAAATGGCAGACCTGCAGGGAAAGGGACTATTACGGTAAAAATAATATAATCTTTTACTTCATGAGATGTTGGGGAAGTCTTATGTCAATAAAGCACTGTTGAGCCAATAGGGAACCAATATAGGAGGGATTAGGAGTCCAGGAGGACTCTGGGAAGGAGAAACACAAGAGAGTCGAGATGTAACGCCATGGGGTAGGAAGCCCGGAAACTTCTCCGGTAAGAGACATACTTAGATTAATAATTATGGGGTAATTACTTAAGTCAGAACTAGCCAGTAAGAAACAAGCAAGGCCAACAGCTTCATAATTAATATAGCCTCCTGTGTGTTTATTTGGGACTGATGCGGCTCTAGAACCAGGCTGGCGGGAAGGCTTCTCTCAAAGAAAAAGGCTTCTCTTTACAATGAGACACTCTATTAAGTCTAATAAGACAGTACATAACAAGCAAATAATCTGTAGCCATGCCTGATCAGTTGATCTCGAATATTACATTCCATTCACCCGGTCCTAATAGTTACCAGAAATGGAAACTGTCTTGCTAACAAAAGAAAGCAAATGAGTTGTAGAAATTCATTTCTTCAGCATTTTTAAGTTGTCATCAAGGTCAGATGCACCTCTTGCTTGGATGTGTCAGTTTATAAGTTAGAGAGGAAAGGCTTAGTAAACTGCATAAATCAGTTTGGCTCTCTGAAAAGAAAGCATGGTCTTCTTACCATGACACAAACTTCCCATGATGGATTTCATTCTAAATGGATATTATAACGTGACCATTGAACGTATAAACTCTTGGCCGGGCATCCTATTATCCTGGCAGTCAGAAGCTTGATGCAGTAGAATTACCAAAAATCCAAGGCCAGCCTTGTCTATGCATTGAGTTCCTGATTATCCAGAGCTAAGTGTCTTAAAAATATAAAATAAATAGCAAAACCAAGCAAAAGCTCTAGAGACTTTCCCATGACTTCCTGTCATTGCTTCTGCTGCATGTCATCACACCCAAGGTTTTCATTGCTCATTACTGGCCCTGAAAAAGTGCCAGTTATTGGATAATAAGCATTGGAATACCTTATATCTTTCTAATTGGTTTTCTGTAACACAGTAGCCTGGCAATTACAATTGTCAGGTATGTTTTTTTCAGCAACTGTTTCTAGCTGAGATTTCTAGAAGCACAGTATTTAGATGGTTAACTTATGTGCTACAGAGAACTTTATCAATAGTTAAGACACTAGCTTCACTTCAGATCATATAAGTCTTTTGCCTTTTACTAAGGGTTTCCACTAAGAGGAGCAGTTCCAAGTCTTAACCCTTTGGAGGCTAAAAACAAAGATAGTTGGGATAGCCTGGATTGGATTTAGGGTAGAGGGACTCTTCAGTTACACTGGATGAAAAATACTGGCCTCATATTCCAGCCTACAGTTTTCTAGATAGGATTTATTTATTCTTTCTTCTCAACAATTTTTTTTATTTTATGAAATAGGAATAATAAGAAAACCATGGGTTTTTTTCTGGTCATTGCATTTACTCTTGAACATTCTTGACCATATCTACAATGAAAATGTGTTTACAGACACATTGTATATTAAAATTTGCAAACCTCACCCCTGCTACACACACCCCTAAAACAGCTGACTAAGGAACCACATTCAAAAAAGAGACTTTTATCAATGGAGAGATGCTTGCCTAACTTGTGCTGCAATCTGTACTGCAAATGGAATAAAATAAAATAAAAAGAAAGTACTTAGTTCATGAGTGCTTCGTTTTCCTTCACTTACCTTATCTACTTGCAGATTTCAGCAGAAGAAATCAAGGATAACAGAGTGGTCTTGTTTGAAATGGAAGCCAGAAAACTGGACAATAAGGTAGGTAGGTTTTGTGTATTTTACAAGGACATTATCGGCTATTTTTTTCAGCACTGCTTCCTTTTTGAGATAATGCAATTAGCACGAACTGTTCATCTGCTCACAGCATTCTCCTTCATCCTTCTTCCCTTTCTGTTTTTCCTCTGAGGGATGCTTAAACAGCACTTACTTCCCTCAGTGTTTTCATGAAGATGCAATTAAAGATTAAAAAAGAATACAAGCATTAATGTTATAGTAAAGTTTCAGAAAGTATTTTAATAACCTTTGGAGGGGAAAGAAAAAGCCTATGGCCTATTAATTATAAATTAGTAACTCCATTTGCATTTCAATACTGAATACACAATAGTATACAATGTTCTTCACCATTTTTGTTTATCTTAGAACTTAATTTGAAAGTGTCTTAAGACTAGTTTCCAGCAGCTTTAAAAATTAATATAACATTAATAGAATAGCATTTTTAAAAATGCCATATTGCCTTGTGTGGTCATGTACACCTTTAATCACAGCACTTGGGAGGCAGAGGCGAGAAGATCTCTATGAGTTCAGACCAGCCTAGTCTACAGAGTGAGTTCCAGATCAACCATTGCTACATAATGACGGTGCTACCCTGTCTCAAAACAAAACAAAGAAATATCCAAAATCTGGGTAGTGATGGCGCACACCTTTAGTCCAACACCAGGAGGCAAAGGCAAGCAGATCTTTGTGAGTTTGAACCAGCCTGGCTACAGAGCTAGTTCCAGGACAGCGAGGGCTACACAGAGAAACCCTGTCTAGAAAAACAAAAGACAAACAAACAAGCAAAAAAACATCCAACAAATACCACGTTCTGTCACCCATCTCTGACAGCTTTGATTCTTAGTGAATTTTGGTTGTCTTTATCCATTTTCCCTCTTCCCATTTTGAGCATGAATATTTTGGTGTGTTTCTAAAGATGCTTTAAAGTGTAATTATTTAAAATGCCTCTTAAGATAAGTTTTGATCTATAAATTTTTTGTTATGTCTTTTCTTGTCACCTGTCTCACTTCCTCCTTCCTTTCTTCCTCACTCCACATCCATTCCTCCATTCACCTCTCTATTCATACAGTTAGGAAGCAGATTCCATTGTCCTATAGAAGTTTGTACATTCAGCATATGGCTTGATAAATCCCTGTGACATCATTTTTCATGCTTTATTCTTTATTTCCTTATTTCAGTAAGCTGATCTGATGGTGTTTTGTATTGTTGGAAAGACGGTTTCATCAATTGTGATGTATAACTCTACCAGGCGCTTGTATATTTGGTGATTTTAATGTCTATTGATGATAGTTACCTTACTCTACCAGGACTCCATTTCTTAGTAAAATGCTTCTATAGAGAGACATTTCCCCAAACTAAATATTTCCCTCCCCTCTCTTATTTGAGGGGTATGTTATTACATTTATTTATTTTATTTTATGCGTGTATGTCTTTTGCCTTTGTGTATTTGTGTGCATGAAGCAAGCCTGTGGTGGTTTACAAGAGATGTTCAGCTCCCCAGGAACTGGAATTATGATGGTTGTGAGTTGCTGCATGGGTGCTGGTAATTGAACCTGGGTCCTCTGCAAGAGTAACAAATACTTTTAAGTGCTGAACCTTCTATCCAGCCCCAATATTTATCTGTTGATTATTGATCCCTGAAGTGTGTTGTTTACAGGAATGACAAAACATTTGTTACTCTTTATATACTTCTACTTTTTCTCCCTGAATAAGTTGATCCCTAGCATCCTCCAGATGTGGCCCCTAAGTATTTTGTGTTTTATTTTATTCTTTAAATAACTATAAATTCATGGATTTAAATATTAATAACTGCTAATTACAACATGGAATTCTGGTTGATATTCAAATTATCCCAACCCCAGCCTCAGATTTGAGACACTTTGGTACAAACAGGAATCTGTAGATAGTCCCCTTGTTTTATTTCTGTCAGAGAACAGTATGGTTCCAGTTAATGTTACGTAACTTCTGCCCCAGACTGGGACATTAAAAGGAGCCTGATCTCATTTTAGTGGTTGCATATTTGGGGCCACACTGGGGTAGAGGTGCTTACTATTTGCTGGTGCTGTCATTCGGGGTGTGTTTCTAGCACTTTTAGTGCATATAGACCCAGAGAAAATGTCCATTTTAAGATTAATTTTATGTGTGTGTATAAATATATGTGCCTATATGCAAATGTGGCAACAGGAGGGCACTGGATCCCTCAGATCTAGAGTTACAGATGTCTGTGAGATGCCTGACTTGTTATGTGTATGCTGGGAACCTAACTCTGGACCACAGCTGCACAGCAAGTCTTGACTGCTGAGTCATCATGTCTCCAACTCCTACCACTGGTTTTTAAACATTTTTCTTCTTTTAACCTCAAACTCATGGCAGTCCTCCTGCCTCTGCCTCCCAAGTACTGAGATTATAGGTATGAACCACCATGCATGATAGGAAAGGTATTTTCTATGTATGTATGTGTGTATGTATGTATGTATGTATGTATGTAGTTGTTTATTTATTTATTTATTTTGACACATGGTCTCTTTATGTAGTCTAGAAACTCACTATGTAAACGAGGCTAACATTGAACTCACAGAGATCTTCTAGTTTTTGCCTCCCAAGTACTGGGATTAAAAGCATGTGCCACCATGCCTGACAGTTTCTTGAATGAGACTAAATGGCCAGGTATAGTGTATATGCCTGTTATACCAGCACTCAGTTATCAGAAGCAAGAGACTCCTGAGTTTAAGACCAGTTTGACTACATAGTTAGATCTGATCTCAAAAATAAAAATCTAAATCATAATTTATACAGATATTTCCATTTCAAATACAGACTCAGAGGGATTTACTTCTTTTGCTAGTCTACTTCTTTTCTCTTATGCTGAAAAATCACAATTCTTAAAGATACTACTTATTTCAGAATAAATTATCAGTGGTACTTGTATTACAACATGAGCTAAGACATATGTATTCCACTCAAGTGTAGTTAAATTCTTGCATTTTAATGAAATAATTAATTTCTATCACAGTGACATATAATTTGATTTTGCAGTTGATATTAGGAATTGCTTTAAAAAACTTTGATTTAAAATCATGAAAAATCGGGTGTATGGTTCAGTGGTAGAGTGCTTGCCTATCTGTATGTGTATAGCTCTAATTTAATACACAAAAGGAGAAAGGATCATTACATTCTAAGTAAGCCAAGTGTGGCCGTTATACTGTAGACTTGACACTCAGGAAACAGGTAGGAATAGTACAAATTTGAGGCTCCTGAGCTACGTAGTGAGCAACTGTCTCTAAAGAAACAAGTCCCATAGTTTCAAACCTACATCTATAAAACAAAGTACACTGAAGAGATTTAGCTTCTCTTCCTTTCTGTTCTTGCTTCTTTCCTCTAATGTTTTTTAAATGTTATTTTTTATGGCTTTAATTTCATAAAAACCTAAGATTTTACATATGTGTATGTGTACATACACACATAGATGTTCACAAACTTGTACATAACTGTATACATAGGTATTCACACATACTTGCATGTTTGTACATATTCTCTATATATTTACATAGTTGTGTTTGGGTTTGTATTTAATTATCCATTCATCAGCCCTGAAGTAAATCTAGTTTAGTAGGTTCATACTGTTTACTGCTCTAGTTGGCGGAGTGAACCTGGTAGAGTGGGGACTAAAATTAGGCAGACTAAATGCAATACCCAACATTATTCAGAGCATCAGAGAATTTATACTCCAAGGCTTAATAAAAATCACCTAAGGTTTTCAAGCACAAAGACAAGGCACAAAGGCATATAAAGTCAACACACTACTATCCGCTACATCTGGAAGGAGCATGGAAACATTCCAAGAACAATTCTGTGTTTATGAAGAACCTGGAGCCTTGTTTTCTTGGAGTTTTCTCACAAGCACTCAGAATTCCCCTTCATGACTATTCTAGCACTGTTCGCACATGCTTCTTTCATCCTTTTGTTTTACATTAGCATGTCCTAGAGTCGGTCAAGACCACTTACCTCCTGTATTACTATCAATATGGACAGCTTAATGAACTTTCAAACAAGGACTGCTTTTTGACCTTCAAAGTGCTAATATAATAAGTGTGTTTTCTTTTTTCATGGGATTATTTTCAGATAAGTCACAAAGCATGTAATGTGTATGTTTTCTTAAGTTAACTTATCTGTTAAGACTCTTATCAGTTATAGAAAATGAGATCACATAAAAGTATCTTTCATTTACTTAAGATTCTTAGAAAAAAGGTAAAAAAAAGTTCCCTCTAGTTGTCTTATTATTTCTCACTGTACCAAATATGTTATTTGTTTGACATTAAATTTGCTCAAGGGAGAAATAGTCCTATCAAAGGTCTTTTGGAGAAAAATATTTTATTTTGTTTATGTATATGTCTTGAGTGCCTTCATATATGTGTGTGCACTGGAGTTACTGCTGGTTTCAGCTGCCTGATGGGGGTGCTGGGAACTAAACCAGGGACATCTAAAAGAGCTTCAGGTGCTCTTAACCATTGAGCAATCTCTCCAGCCCTAGCTTAGGTTGTAATTAAATACTGAGGCTAGTTCAAGACTAAATAAATCTTCAGTACAGTGACAAATCTACATGTATAGCATGAGGTATTAAGAAGTGCCCCCATCTACTTTCAGAAAAACTTAAGTAATATGAACTTAGCAATATGTATGTTTCAAAATGAAGATAAGCCAAAGAGTGATCACCTGATAGAGGAGTTTGTCCATCATGCCAGTATTGTATCTGCATGTGATGAAGACAAGGAATAAGCACTTTTGAGTCTTCACTGTGCCTAAGCCCTGTATAGGAATACTGTGGTGAGGTACACAGGGTATAGAAGATAGTTTGTGCTTTTGACTTCTACTATGTACTCTATGTCTACCTCTGCTTCTTCATGTGAAAAAAAAAGTTTAGAGTTGATGAAAGGGAGTCAGCTATGGAAGGCAGAGATACATAGTTAAAGTCCAAATCTATCAATGAATAAAGTGTGTAACCTTGGAAAAGTTACTAAAGCCCTCCGGTCTCCTTTCCCATGGCTAACTACCCTGTATCTCCTAGAGTTGATATGGCTACTGTTTGGGACATCATTTATATGTTTAATACTGTCTGAATGGACACTTAAAATGCTGACATTAAACCAAAGCACATTTTGTTAATGTATTTTAAAGTGCCATGTTTTTGATACACAGGATTATTCATCACAAATGCCTTAATATTCCTCCCTAGTATACTTCTGTGCATTTCTTGTATTTTTGGTTGTGAGTCTAGCTTTTAATGGCCTAGTCATTGCTCCTGCCCACTTCTGCACATTTCTAAGTTAGTGTTAAGACATGATGGGATTGATATTTGCAACTGGTATAACTGCACTATAGAGTTGGACTTGAGTGGTTATATAAACACATACATGTATGCATGTATGTCTGTATGAATAACATGTATAAGTGGTTTCATAAGAGAGTGAAAGCTGTTTGTTTAAATGTAGGATCTGTTTGGAAAGTCAGATCCATACCTGGAGTTTCACAAGCAGACCTCAGATGGCCACTGGCTGATGGTTCACCGAACAGAAGTAAGTACTTGAATCTAAAAGTAGAAATGTTGTTTTTTTGGCATTATTACAACAAGAATTTTAAAAAACCTCTCTCTACACACACACACACACACACACACACAGTTGTTTTTGGAACATGGTTTTTTCTTATAGGGTTGTCTGTCCTGGAACTTACAGTATACACCAGATTGACCTCAAACTCACAGAAAATATTCATTTTAATTCAGATTTACATGAAATCAGAGATATATCAATATTCTTATTTGCTTACTCTTTTCTCTTAAAAAAGACATACTGCCATGCTTAATTGTTTTCATTTTTGAAAAACTTAACATTGTATAAAGAATACTAAATATATTCTTGCTTGTTCTCTCTCTCTCTCTCTCACACACACACACACGCACACGCACACACACACACGAAGACAATTTATTTTTCCTTTGGAAAACCATCCTGATGTAAGCTATAAGCTTACATCTAGATTCCCTTTAAATGTTGCATCAGACTCTTTCAGGAGTAAAAGCAGCCAGAAGTGGGGACACACACCATTAGTCTCAGTACTCTGGAGGCAGACAGAGCTGTATGAACCAGTTTTGTCTGCAAATTAAGTTCCAGCCCAGCCAGCCTACGATACCCTCTCTCAAAAAAATCAGGACTTGCTGTTTCACTGTACCTAAGAAAATTGCCATCTATTTACTAATGCCATTCATACCAAGATTTCCTCTGAGTTGAGCACATTTTATATAGATTGTGTTTGTCTAGGTCCAAAGAAAGGCTCACGTTGTACATTTTCCCAGTAGGCTCACAGTTATAAGCTTATTTTTACCTGCCTATACTTGGATACCATGGAACAGCTTAAATTATTGAGACTAGAATGGATTCTAGTATTTTCTCACAACTAGATCCACATGAAACATTGTGTCAAGAATGCTCCATATGTTCCATTCATGGTGTTCAGACTACACAGTGCTGATGATGTCAGGCAGTTTGTTAAAGCTAGTGATCATCAGCTCTGAGAGTCGTGAAGTCCTGTGTTTTCTGTTTATAATTTGTAAGGTACTTGTGGTGTGATACTTTGAGGATGCATGAATTGCTTTTCTCTAGCACTTTTCCCAGTGGTTTCAGCAACCACTGATGATCCTTGGTTTGGTCCATTGTATTGGGGCTATACAGTAGTGAGTCTTGTTTTCCTCAAATCACCATTGTATTAATTACTCTTCTAGTACTGTGATAAAACACCATGATGAAGGCAACTTATTGAAGGAAGGGCTTATTGGGATTTACAGTTTCAGAGGGATATGAGTGGAGATTTGACCACTGGAAGTGGAAGCTGAGAGCTTGCATTTGAACCTCAAGCAGGAAGTAGAGAGAGTGAACTGGGAATGTTGTGTCTTTGAAACATCAAAACCTTCCTCCAGTGAGCATATGTCCTCTAGCAATGCCACACCTTCTTAACCTACGTAAACAGTCGTGCCAAGAGGAAAGTAAGTGTTCAAACACCTTTGACTGTGGAGGACATATTGCTTAAGCCACTGCGATCATTATGTCTACATTAGCAAGCATTTTTCCTTTTCATTTTAAAATCACAGATTGTCATCATATACTAATATTTGTACTGCTTAAATCCAAATTTGATGAAGGAGTACTTCTTCAATGGATCCTAAGTTTTTCAGCATTGATAGAATGTTTATATTTTTATGCTAATATTTTCTTCTGTTTCGGAGTTAATAGGGGCCAGTTCTTATCATACGAAGTAGACATCAAGATCTGAGTGCTAGATGTGTTAATCTATACTAGGATGTCATTTTTGTATGTCTATGTAATATTTATATTTAATTTTCCAATTCATGTTCAGCCCAGCAAGGTTATCTTTTTAATATTTTTAAATTGTATATGGGTGTTTTATTTACATATATGTCTATGTACTATGTGCACACAGTGTCAGTAGAGGTCAGAAGGGGACATTGGATGGCTTGGAACAGGAGTTACAGATGGTTCTGAGTCACCATGTGGGTGCTGGGAATCAAACTTGGGTCCTTTGGAAGAGTGCCACATCTCTCAATTGCTGAGTTATTTTCCCAGGACTCATAAGGTTCATTATTATCTGGCTCTATTTTTTAATCCTCTGGGACTATGGTGAAATGCCTTGTTTCAAAAAATCCATGTGCTACCATTTCTAAGTATACATTGTTATTAGGTAGATATTTTCCAAACACCTTTCTTCTTTACTCAGAATGTACTACAGTTATCCTACTAATTTTTCTTGGAAACAGTTGAGTGATAGGGTGAGGAATGAGTGTAAGAATGTAGGAAGAACCCAGAGAAAGATACTAAGGAACTGCATGTTCTAATACATCCTTTATTCTTTGCAGGTTATCAAAAACAACCTGAATCCTGTGTGGAAGCCTTTTAAAATTTCTCTTAACTCTCTGTGCTATGGGGATATGGACAAAACCATTAAGGTAATTTGAAATTATTACTCAGGTAGTATGTAGTTTACTATGGGATTATGTCCTAATAAACAAATCATATGTAGAAATCCTCCTGTTAGACTAAAGGTGTAGCTTGGTTAATGATTGCTTAGTGATCTTGAGGCCCTGTGTTTGAGGGGAGAGACGGGGAGAAAGGAAAGAAGGGAGGAAAGGGAGTACAGCAGGGAAGAAATTATATTTGAAGTACATTTAACATACCTAACTTATGAAATTACAGCAACCCAGTATATACTATTAAGTGTTGGTATTTACCATGGTGATCCTGTGGCTGACTGACTACAGGTTTGGCTTGCTGCCACTGTCCAGCATTACAAGAGAATCATCACATGTTGCTAGTGCAGGGAAACATTAAAATTCAACACCAGAGTAGTGTCTACTGAATGGTGTCACCTTTACGCCATTGTAAAGTAAAAAACTTAAGGCATACTATAACAACTCAGACACTATATATAACTCTTACTAATGAATAAATTTTTACCTACTATCTAAAATCAATATGTAAGGTAGCATTTAAAAAATGATATTATAGGCATACGTATTTGACTATAGTTGTTGTCTAATATGTTGACTTAATGTTTAAGAGTGCAGCGTAATTTTCATTTTAACTTGATTAAAAAAATAAAAGCAGGTGCTAGTTATTCTGAGATCTCAGAACCTTCCTCTTGTTATGCAGAAAAACAGTGGAGGCATTTAGGGAAAAGGAAAAGCAAATCATGTCTCTACAGCTACTTTAAATGTTTTTATTGGTAGCTATTTACCAAACAAAGTAAAACCCTAACCAATCAGTCATTGAACACACACACTAAAGCACTCTGTGTGTGTGTGTGTGTGTGTGTGTGTGTGTGTGTGTGTGTGTGTAAACCACCAACATGCTTTCCTTTCTATAGATGAGTTCTGTCTGAGGATCAAACTCAGCTGAGAGTCTGTCTTAACACAAATCCTTCTAAAAAACTTCTTACCTTTACACCTCAACAGATGAAGGTCTTGTTGGTGTTCCTTATTGTAATTAATACAGTAAAACCAGGAAATATGATAGGAAACAGGATAACATAACAGCATGGTTTGGGGTCAGATCATAGCTTACATTTCAATTTAGCTGTTTAACCAGGTAAAGGATGTTGAGTAGGTCACGTAACCTCCTTGCTGGTAAAGTAGATAGTAATTTCTACTGTACACGAGAATAAATAGAATATTGAAAGTGAAAACATTGTAATGGGTAAAACAGCAGCAGAGATGCTGCTATTATTAAAAGCCACTAAAATTTCTGAGCTTTGGAAGGAGTTGTCCCTAGCTCATAGGGAATTTAAAAAGTTATTGTTAAGTGTGATTTGTATGATGTGTCAAAGAGCAGTGAAAATATAGGTATGGTATAAATATGTAAATATACTATGAATTATATGTTATCAAAGTAGCTACAAATTCTAACTTAAAGACAAATCTAGAGAGTACAGAAGTTTATGACTTGACTATTTGATTGTTTCTGACAAATTAATAACAAAACCATGTTTCTAAAACATTTTTTGCTCACAGTGGCATGCTTGCAGGGCCAATTTGCTCTAGTAAGTAAACTGATTTTCTGAGCTTTGTCTGATAAATGTCTTCCATTCTTAAGTCTCTCTGGTTTTAGTGATACACACTTGGTTTGCTCCATCATCACTCACTTTAGTTCTCTAGTTCTGTATTTCTTTGCAATATCAGATAGGCACACATCTGCAATTTACATACTACTTGGATATTACTTAAAGATATGGTAAAGAATTACAGACCAGAGAATAAAGTCAGAATTTTCTGTGGGTTCCATTGTGTTGTCACTCTAGCATGTATTATTTTTAAAAGATGAAGAGAGAAGAGAAATAATCATGCATGCTGCCACCTTGCCTAAAGTGAGGAACATTGTGTGGTGTGTGCAGTTTTTTTACATATATACATGTGTTCTTGTGTATATATGCATACATTTAAATTTTACAAGTTTTTCACATACTGTTGCTTACATAGTGAATAGTACTGGTGTTTAAATTGCTGCAAAGAAAGAAAGATGGTATGACTCATCTTACCTCAGCCTTGGTCTGTACATACTTGGGCATTGAGGATGTTAGGTGGCCTTGAAAGGACAAGAAGGAGCTTTTCCATTTATTTCCTGTAGTGAGTAATCAGAATTGGAGGGTAAAGTGTAAAGATGTAGTTTCTACTTCCTTAAGTTTTAATTGGTCTAAACTTTTTCTTTTAATGTTTTAGTCCTTACTAAGGTATAACCAAATCTTAGTTATTTCTGTGGAATCTAAAATATAAAGTTTCATTTTGCTGTAGTTTAAGAATGTCTGATAAAAGTGATCTCATTCAAGAATTAAGATGGTTGGTTTTCTGCCTTCTTGAACTTTTGCTTCCTTTAAGAAAAAAAATCAATTATTTTTTTTCCCTTGACAGTGTTACTCAGATAAAGGTAGTTGGTTTAAAATTGGGTATTGAATATGTAGGACAGGAGTCAAATTGTCAAATTTGGTCATGTCCAAAAATATCTATAAGACATTTCCTTAAACAAGGCACTTTGCAATTCTAGAATGTGCCCATTTTGATTGATTAATTGATCGATCGATTGATTGATTTTAAGTGTTTCTAAAAGATAATGAAAATACAGGTAATGAATGAAAGACTTAAGTGTACTGGCTTATTTTATGTCAACTTGACACCAACTAGAGTCATTTTGAAAGAGGAAATCTCATTTGAGAAAATGCCCCCACTAGATTCACGTATGGGCAAGGCTGTGGTGCATTTTCTTGATTGATGAATGATGTGGTAGGGCTCAGCTCATTGTGGATGGTGCCACCCCTGGGCAGGTAGTTCTGGGTTCTGTAAGAAAATAGACTGGATAAACCATGAGGAGCAAGCCAGTAGGCAAGTACACCTCCATAGCTTCTGCATCAGCTCCTGGCTCCAGGTTCCTATCCAGCTTGAGTTCCTGTCCTTCCTTCGTTTGATGAAGAACAGGGATGTGGAAGTGAAATAAACCCTTCCCTCCCCACATTGATTTTGGTCCTGGTGTTGAATCACAGCAACAGAAACCCGAACAAAGACATCTAGTTTATGAAAAGCAGTCAGTATGTAGAACTGAGAAGAAATGTGTCGTACTTTGGTGGGTCACTGCAACCTCATGGAGGTGGGAAGTCTGGTGCAGCTCTCACCAAGGCAGATGCAGACTCTTCTTGTTGGACACTTCTGCTTTGAAGTGCAGTCTCCAGAAGTGTCTTTGGTGTGAGATTTTACTTTGTCCCTGTCGCTTACCACACAAGATGCATCTGATGGCTTTTTGCCCTTAATTCCTTCAAGACCCATTTCTGAAAAATGGGACTGATAATAGCAGCATCTCCATTCTTTGTTAACTCTTTGGTCTAGCTAGAGAAAATGCACTGTATATACATTAAATATCCATGTAAATGAATTGATGTGTTGAAATTATGTGTTAGAAGTTCACATCCCTGTCTTCGTTTTTTTTTTTAGCTTGCCTTTAACACAGCACCTTATTTTCCCATTGGAAAGTTCTAGCATTCTGGTGAATATTTACTTTTTCTTCCATCTGCCAATTAACACACACACACACAAGCAAACAAACAAAATCCCTACTAAGAGCAAACATTTTTTTTTTCTGAGACAGGCAGGGTGGGAAGGAGAAAAGGGGAAGAAGTAATGTGAGTTGAATAAGATTCAGATCTGAGGTTAGATCTCTAGAAATCGACATTTCTTCCTTCATACATGGGATCAGAGTAAGTGTGACCTAGCGTGGATACTTTGGTGAGCTGACTGTTCTCATCCTAGAGTTTTCCTTTATGTTGTAAGCTTTCCAATCTTCAGACCAACTCTGACTATCATGTCTAACTCATAATTATAAGCTCAGCCTCCTTGGATTGTAGCTGATCAGACATGTTTCCTGTAACTCTAAATTATCTAGGACTTAGTTGTGTCATTTTTAGCTGTTAGGATAGTGGCTTCTAGGTCTTATACAGTGATAATTAAGTAAAGCAAATGAAAGACTAGGCATAATTGCATTTAGTCTTCTATCCGCATCTACAGAGAGCACAGTAGAGTAACTGGGAACTGCTTCCTGTGTGAAATGGTGTCCATATTTGTGGTTTTCATCTTTTGTAATCTAGGTCCTGTTCTCTGGATAACTGTGGTTTGAATATGCTTCAGAATTGCTTCTCTAGATAGATTGGAGGAATAGATGTTCCTCCAATTAGACACTGAAATTATGGGGTTTTTTCCCTTATTGTAATTAAAACAGCACATTTTATTATAGCCAATACTTTTTAATATAGTTATACTGATTTTTGTATACTTTTATTATATTTAAATCCAGGTAGAGTGTTATGACTATGACAATGATGGATCACATGATCTTATTGGAACATTTCAAACCACCATGACAAAACTCAAAGAAGCCTCCAGAAACTCCCCTGTAAGTTATACGTTTGCGGTTATAGAAGCACTATAGTTTACCTGTTCATTATTTTATGCTTTTCTTAGGCTTGGCAATTAGTTTATCATGGTTTTGTGCTATATTGCATTAAATCTTAAAAATCTTTAACATTTATGTAACAGTCATCAAAAATTCTTACATGAGGTATATGTCTTATTGAGTGGTCACCATGTAATGGTGACCAATGCTAGGTGAGGGCTCCAAACTACAGGGAAGAAAGCAAAGACCATTGTGTATCATATCTAGGAGTGGAAATAGCCTTTCCTCTTGTGTCTAGGAAGGGAAAATATTATAGTCCAGGGCTTGGATGAAGCAATGCTTTGCCCACATAGGGAAGACAGAGCACGATCAGCTTCAGTGGTAGCTGTGAGTTCTCTATGATGGACTAAGCAGGACATATGTCCTGTGATCTACATGTGTACCCTTCCTGTTCCTTCATGGAAGGACTTCACCCTTCCTTGCAGCATCTAAAATATAAAAATTAGGGGTAAGTCGTTGATGCACTAATTTAAGTAAACCATGGTAGTCATTGATTCTGAAACCTGGAAAGGTTTCCCTTATGGGGAATCTACCAGAGAAAGCTGCTCAGACATGGATTTAAACCATAGAAAGCCTTTGTTAGTGGACTGGTGACCGCACAGGGTGTTCGAGATTCCATTGTGGCACAGAACCTTTCTTGGTGCTTTTAAGCACAAAAAACATGTTCAGGGTTGACATACTTCATTCAGAGTGGGTAGCCAGCAGCAGAACTGCAGAAGCCAAAAAGCAAGGGTAGTGCATTTAGAGACTTTCCCAGAGCTATGGACTTTGATAAATTATGTCTTTGTTTTCATTTTGGCTGGTGGTGCTGTCTATTTGCTAAGTTTTATGGACTGAACGGTACTTCCATCATGGAGTCAGTTGTGCTAAGGTCTGAGAGCCTGTTACACTTCCACAGAGAACAAAAGGCTGTGAGGAGT
Organism: Mesocricetus auratus; assembly: GCF_017639785.1. Lineage (NCBI taxonomy): Eukaryota > Metazoa > Chordata > Mammalia > Rodentia > Cricetidae > Mesocricetus > Mesocricetus auratus. The sequence goes on along the minus strand of NW_024429184.1, from coordinate 48,536,397 downwards.
GTATCTTTTGGTAAGGAAATACCTTAGGCTCAAGATTCATGCACCTGAGACTGCCATTCTTATCAAGTTTCTATTTATTAGAAGTTTAATTTCTTGTGACCACAGGATGGACTTTGTGTATTTCTATTCTGTTCATTTTTTTCCCTTAGCATGCTTTTGTTTTGCATTGCTCACAACATTAACGTTTAGTTCCTTTTTTCTTTTTCTTTTAAGATTTGATTTTAAGGGAAAAGGTTCATTAAAATTCATTTGGTTATTGCTAGTGAAAAATTTACCATTTCATTTTCTTCTCACACAGGTTGAATATGAATGCATAAATGAAAAAAAGAGGCAAAAGAAAAAAAGCTACAAGAATTCAGGTGTTATCAGTGTAAAGCACTGTGAGGTCAGTTGTCCTTGGCCACTTGTACTGAGTTCACTTTCGGAGTTTTTGTATCAGTGTGGTTTTACATCAAACAAGTACTTTAAGTAGCTCAATCTCATGAGCATGTGATCATCTTGGGGAAAAATGGGATTTGAAATAATAAAATTTTCAAGTAACTCGGCTTCAAGTTTGAAAACTTTTAACATATATATGTCTATAGATTTATTTAATGTATATGAGTGTTTTTCCTGCATGTAGGAATGTAGACTATGTGTGAGGTGTATGCACATGTGTGCAGCGATCTATTGAGAACAGAAGAGGGTATGAGGTGTCCTGGATCAGGAATTACAGATAGTTGTGAGCCTCCATGTGGGTGCTGGGAACCAATCTTCCCAACTAGTCTCCTTTTACTTTCATGCCCCCCTACTGTGTGTGTGTGTGTGTGTGTGTGCGCGCGTCTGTGCACACAGGCATGCATGTATGTGGTTAACTCAGTGAGTTTTGCTAGGGTTATTTACAGGAGCATGAGTAGCATACCAGTGGTGACTCCTGAATAAAGTGTCTCTCACTCCTTCAGTCATTAACAGCTTGTAAATTCTCAGGAAGGGCCAGACATTGTGAGCCCTTCTTCTGATATTTTAACCTTAATACTGCTTAAGTTGTAGTAAAGTCTTTATAAGTCCTGACATTTTGGGGAGGAGTTCTATATGCTCAAATGTGAGGTTGATTCCACGTATTTATGTCATGTCATGTTCAGCTTACAAACTCTGATATATGTATACCAAGGAGCCTTGTAGCATGAATAATAAAAACCCAGAGACAGATACTGGCGTTCAAGCTGAAGATCAGAGAAAGCAAAGTAGCCAGCCACTAGCTCTTACCTCTTAGACCAAAAGGGCAATCCTGGCCTCATATTGCATCTTCACTGAGTTGCTCCTCAGACTCACTGAGACTAAATGCCACATGGGACCCTGATACTGTCTTATATGTAACTCTCTAGTGCTGGGAATAAAGGCACACACTATCACCACCCAGTCTCTACGGCTAATTAGTGTGACTAATGGGATTAAAGGTATGTACCACCACTGCCTGGCCTCTATGGCTGTGGCTAGCTTTGCATTCTGATCGTCTGGCAAGTTTTATTAGATCATAAACAATATATCACCACATAGCCCTTCGTTTCTCTTGTGCAGATGGGGAGTTCTGCTTATTTTTTTCCCCCTTTGGTTTTCAAGACACTGTTCTCAGTTTAGCCCTGGCTGTCCTGGAACTTGCTCAGTAGACCAAACTAACCTCAAACTCAGAGATCTGCCTGCTTTTGCCTCCCAAATGCTGAGATTAAAGGTGTGCCCCATCACTGGCAGAGTTTAGCTTTAACATACATGTGTTTTTGTTTTTAGATTACTGTAGAATGCACATTTCTTGACTACATCATGGGAGGGTGCCAGCTGAATTTTACTGTAAGTAATACTGAGTTTTCTAGCATTGGCTGTTAGATGTTGCCTGCCCCCCACCTCCATTTTGCAGAATTCTTTTACTGTCACGCTGCCTTTGTTATGAAATTTACATGATCTGTTTAACATGATTTCCTCATGGACCATCTAGGTTCATCATGGAAATTTTGACTAGGTTGATGAGTTGATGAATAATCTCTCCCTCTTTAGAGAAAGCAGATATGCATATCCTGAAGCAATTTAAGGAATAGAAAACAAACATGGAAAAACAGCCCCCAAATATGGGTCATTACATGCAGTGGTTCATGATTCTTCAGTCTAGTAAAAGAGTCATGCTGAGGCCTGTTGAATTGTTTGTAGAAATGCTGTGGGCATTTGTTAGGAGATGGCAATAGAGACTCAGGGATGCTTTGAACTCTTGTCTGACATTCTCTTGGACCTCGAGCTCAGGTAGCCCTCCCTTTACTTTAGTAAGAACTTTTGTCTTGGCAGGTGGGAGTGGACTTCACCGGCTCCAATGGTGACCCCAGGTCTTCAGATTCCCTGCATTACATCAGCCCTAATGGTGTTAATGAGTACCTGACTGCCATCTGGTCTGTGGGATTGGTAATCCAAGATTATGATACGTGAGTATAATTTTGGAGATACACAAGTACATATTTCATAATTCCTTAGAAAGGGCACTTTCTGTTTCATCAGCTAGTGTGGGACAATTTGGATGTTAGAACAGCATTCTTTCTCAAATGTCTCATCTTTTTATTGCTCTTTGAACTTCACACTTGCTGTGACTAGTTATAATGTGTTCTATATAGCTTCTGCACTTAATGGTTGGCAGAAGTCAGCAAGACTCATTTATTGGATTTAATTTCTTGGAGTTTTAATCAGGGGTAAGTTGTATATGTGATTAAAATCTAGATGATAATAATCTTATAAATAGTAATAAAATTGTTCTCAAAATATATACATGTTCCTCTCAATAATGAAATTATATTTATTTATTAATTCTGAGAAAAGTCTCATTATATCCCTCCCTGGCTTGGAACTCAGTATGTAGACCAGCCTGACCTTGAAATCAGAGGTCTGTCTACTTTTGCCTTGAAAGTACTGGAATTAAAGAAGTGCATCCCACACTCTGCTGAAAATATTTTTAAACTGGAGCTTTTGATGAGACTAAAAAGCTTCTTAGCCTAATTGCTACAAAGTATTCTGAATGAATTTTCAGTAGGTAGACGTTGAGTAGATTTGGGGACCTGGGTGCATTTTGAATTGTAGAACTAGTACCTAGTCTGTGCAAAATCATGGGTTCAATTCTCAGTCATAGAACTGTATGACTACTACTACTACTACTACTAAAAATAATAATAATGATAGTAAATTTCTTTTAATAGCTTGCCTGTGCCAGAGATCATTTTATTAGTCTGAATAGATGATGAGCCATTGATGGCAATTAACAGGTCATCAAAGAACCACTCCCGAAAAGGGTACCAGGCCGGGGTAGTTTCACACATGAGTTCTTAAAAAAGTGTAATTAATAAATTCAAACCTAAAGGAGTAAAGTTTTAAAAATTAGAAAGTATCCAGAGTTCAGAAAAAGGGGCAAATACAAAATAAGAAAAAAATTAATTTCTCACTAGCCACAACAAAATTGTATTGTCAAATTAAGCTAATGAGGTAAATTATACTCACTAACAATTTCAGTGAATAAAGATCAGAGTACAAGTCATAGAAATGAATAGAATTTTTTGTAAAATAGCTCAGATTTTTAGTGATTTACAAAGTTGTACTGAAGAAATAATGATGTGAAATGAAATATCTTTCACAATTAATCAGTTTAAATCAGAATTTCAGTAGAATCCTGACAAAACGAGTCTTAAAATTCTCTAGATAGGATTCAGAATCATCAGACACTTTTCTAAAGGAACAAAGGGAGGGAGGGACAAAGGCAAGAGGGATTTCCTTTAGCAGTTTCTTTGCTTGGTTTTTCTTTTAAACTTTTAAAAGGATTTACTAATTTTATGTGTATGAGTGTTTATGTGTATGAGTATATGTGTACCATGTGTGTGCCTGGTGCCTGTGGAGGTCAGAAGAAGGATGCATTATGAAGATTGTGAGTTACCATGTAAGTACTGGGAACCAAGTGCTTTTAATCTCTGAATAACGCTAAGTCCTGCTCTAGCAGCTTTTATAATTTATTATATTATATGTAGAGTATACTTGACCAAATGAACCAAGCATATAGGTTAAGAAATAGACCTGTGTGTAAATGTATGTGAATTTAGTGAGAATAACATCTAAGAGGAAGGGATTGTAACAGCAGCATAGTGGTGCACACCTTTAATCCCAGAACTTGGGAGGCAGAGGCAGAGTTTGAGTCCACCCTGGTCTTCATAGTAAGTTGCAAGACAGCCAGAGAGCTACATAGTGAATTTGAATACACAGTTCATGCTTGCAAAATATGATAACCCACACATATTGTAAACTTGAAGTAGATAACTCCTCAACAAATCAAACTTGCAAAATAGCAGTAAGCTCAGGACTGTTGGACTTTTTGCCATACTCAACTTATAGTTTCTATTCATGGTGACAAGATCTCTGCTCTTCTTTGGAAGAGGAGAAATTGGTCTAGAAGTACATATGTGTTTTGTCTTAGAGCTGTGATTTGATGCTGCTGAAAAAAATTCTTCTACTCATATCTCCCTAGGCTTAGAACCTAGCCACCTGGTTAGAGTAAGAGTAGTCACCGCCTCAAGTGTCTGTTATTAAAGGGGGAGTGCTGTTGGTGGGAAGCTGCTGTTTTTGCTTCATAGCCTTCTAAAAAAGCACATTGAAAATTAGTGTTTTCCAGTGTAGCATTGGCATTAGTATAGGGAGTGCTAGGTAATTTTTTGTTTACAATTTTTTATGGCTTTGAATTTTTTAAAATATAAAAGCTCATACTATTTTTAGTATTAATAAATACATTTTTTAGCAAAAAATTGTTTGATCTTTTTTCTTTTTTAGTGACAAGATGTTTCCAGCTTTCGGCTTTGGAGCTCAGGTGCCTCCTCAGTGGCAGGTACTTTTTTTTCTTTTACTTTACTGATTCTTTGTGGATTTCATATCATGCATTCCAGTCTCACTTATCTCCTGTCCCCTCTAATCTGCCCTTGCAACCTCCCCCCAGAACAAAGTTAAATTTAAAAGAAAAAACCCAAAACAAAACAAACAACCCAGTGTGGCCTACTGCAAGGAATGGGGCCAGTTCTCCTGCTCTTAGGTCTCAGATCCAGGTCTAGGTAACCCACACTTACACCACCAGGGCCAGCTCTACTGTTTTGCCCAGGCAAGTTGCAGGGCCCTGTCTCCTGACTGCTGTAGGTGGTGGGGTGGGGGCTGGGTGTCAGCTCTTCTACTCTCATGCCTGGAGGGCAGGCCCACTTGTGCATTGACAACTGGGTCAGTTCTGATGGGATGCTCTCCTGTGTGTTCCAGCTGGTGAGGAGGAAAGCTAGTTCTCTCACTCTAGTGACCCTAGGGCCAGCTCTCTCACTACCACAGGTAGCAAGTGGGAAGGGCATCTTTCTTTCACCTATGCCTCTTTGTGGCAGACAAAGAGTCTGCCCTCAAAACTGGCTCACCTGTGTTCCTGACAAAAGGGCCAGCACTAGTGTATTGCCCAGGTGAGATGCATGCCTGTGGTGAGGGATGGGGTGATGTGGGGAGTGGGGGTTGGAGGATGATGGTGGAGAGGGCAGCTCTCTCCTGAGGGGTGGGGCCAGCTCAGCATAACATAGTTCCAATGCCCCCCCACCTCCGCCCTAACACAGGCCAAGAATATCACTGACACCCCAGCTGCTGTAGGACCATAGACTCAGACATGGCCTTTGGCAGCAGTTCAGGTCTAGAAGTCACCATAGGTTACAGGGATTTTAGGCCACAGGGATCAGTATGGTCCCAGTGGCCGCATGGCAGTCAAGTACTAATATGGTCTCAGACAGCTGACTGGACCCTGGGCATCTGCAGATCCCTCCGTGGTAACAGAAACCATGGACATCACCCCAGATCCCAGCTACTGCAAGGACACAGACCCAGATAGGGCCATAGGCCCAGGCCTGTCTGATTAGACACGGACCCAGACATAGTCCTAGGCAGCAGCCCAGACCACTTGATCAGCGTGGCCCCCATGGTGCTGTGGCCCTTGGACACAAGCATGGCCCCAGGTGGTAGCTTAGATTGTTGGCCTGGCCTTCAGTGGTCTCAGGAACCAAGGACATCAACACAGACCTCAGCTAAGCCAGGGCCATGGACCCAGATGACTTCAATTGTCTTGGCCCTGGCAGTGACCCAGCCCTCAGACACCAAGGTGGTCACAGGTTTTGGCCCAGACCTTGGGCATCCACGAAGCCTCCCCCTGGTCCTTTGGGCAAGGTGCATCAACTTATGCCCAAGCTGTGGTAGGATCATGGACCCAGACAAGGTTGTCAGCAGCAGCCCTGGCCAAGCTATCACCGTGGCCTTAGGGAATATCTAAGGCCACCCAGATTGGTGTGGCCCCTGTGCTAGCATGGCCCTTGGACACCAATATGGCTTCTGGTGGTGGCCCAGACTGAAGGACCCCTCACAGGCCTCAGTGATATCAGGAGCCACAGACATCAATTCAGGACCCCTTGAGTGCTTCAGGCCCTCAGACAAAGATCTGGCCCTTGGGTATAGCCAGGCCCAAATGTCACTCAGGTGACTAGCAGGCCATTCACATCCTCACCACTGTTGCCTCTTCAAATTTGCACCTGTCCTGCCCCCCCCCACTCCCTCTCTTCCATTTCCCCACCCTGTACTTGCTCATCATAATGGTGCCCTACTGCCCAGTGCCACAGCTCTTGGTTGGGTCACGGGCGGGGCATGGTTGAGTCCTGCTTCCCCCAGTTATGAGGCATGGTGTGGAGCTGTTGCTTTTTGTCTCTTGCATGTCTTGTGCCAGAGGCATTAGGCAGGCTTCTAGTTGATTTGCTACTCCAAACCAAAAAGTCATCTGTGTCCCCCACCCGCTCAGGCCTGGATAGGGTTGAGCTGACAGGAAATTACCTTTCAAAGTTTTTTTCTGGACTAGCAAAACAGAGGCCTCACCAGCCTTTTTTTTTTTTTTTTCTCTTGACAGGTGTCTCATGAATTTCCGATAAACTTTAACCCATCTAATCCCTACTGTAATGGTAAGTAAAGCCAAAAAGTCAGACCACTTTTTCAGGTTAGAATTGCTCAGTTCATCTCTAACTTTCAGGTTGTGACCAATTTAACTTTCTGTTGTATATACTAGAAAAATTGGCCCAGCTTGGTGATTACAGTGGTAAAGATAATTATGGGGCAAATCAGTATTCGGATGATAAAGTAAAGGTATTTTCACATGTAAATTGACTATAAAATAAACTCCATAAATGAGTTGAGTATTGAAGACTGGAGAGAACTTTGAGAGCAGCAATCACTCTTCTCAAGAGAAGTGTCAGTCTTCACATTGTTTGCACTTGCACAGTATTCTAGGACAGTGACAAGAACAGAGCTGAGCTCCTAACACGTCTCTGTCGACAGCAGGAAGCTGGTGCTTGTCTTTCATTTCATGTTTGACTTTATACTTCAGATGTACAAGTGCTTCCTCTTTAAAATAATTTGAAAAGTCAGATTGAACAACCAACCTGAAATACCAAGACTCCTACTAAATTATGTAAGACTGAATGTTTCGGAGCAGGAAAGGTAGGTGTGGGGTTGGAGACACTAATTAAAATTCTAGGATCTAAATTGATATTCTGCAAAGGGTCCCTTTTTAGCATCTACGAAGTGCATAGCTTTTAGAGACAAAGGTATTCTTTCCTTCTCTTTGTAAATAATCACAAGTTGGAAGATCACAGGGCCGCTTATGGGGGCAGTTTTCTTAAACATTTTCTTCTTTGTTCTAAGATGCCTTTTCTATACTAATTAATTCAGTACTCCTTTGAGGCACTTTTGGTACATGGTTGTGACCTCTTTCATGTCTAGATATTTGTAATTGAGTTTATTTTAAAGATGTGCTTTTGTTAGTGTGTTCTTCTTGGTGTCTGATTTTATTTAAGTTTTTAATGATAAAGTTTGTAAAACCATTTGTTAAAAATAAAATAAGAAATGTTCTTGGTGCTTATCTGAGATTGGAATTGTTTTGGAATATAGATGACTTATGTCATTTTAGAAGTTTTTTGCTCTGTAAGTAGTGTGAACCCATCCTTGGTCAGCTCATCAAGCAAATAGCCTTTTCACTTTAGGTTTATAGTCTGGAAAAACAACCAATTTGGTTATAGATCAAAGATATGCTATATAGAAAAAGTAACCTATTTTAAGACACCAAAGTTAAATTCCCTTTTTAAAAGATATCATTGAGTCTAGTTCCCTAGAAAAAAAACCATTTCATTTATTGCTTTAATGCAAGGAAGGAGTTCAGTATTGTGCAGTTTTAGGTGAGTAGTTGGAGACTTTATATTTGTGAAGAGAGTAAATTGTTAAAACCTTCAGGGTACAAAGCAAGCATAATAATACAAATGAGGAAAATACTTTTGTCTTTATCCATGTTCTATTGCTGTGAAGAGACAAGGATGGCTACTCTTACAAAAGAAAGCATTTAATTGGGGCTTGCATAGAGTTTCAGAGTTGAGTCCATTATGGGGAGCATGGTGGCATGCAAGTAGACATGGTAGCTAAGAGTTCTACATCTGGATCTGCAGGCAGAGGGGAAAGAGAGACTCTGGGCTAGGCATGGGCTACTGAAACCTTAAAGCCACCCCAGTAATGGACTTCTCCCACAAGGCCACACTCCTAATCCTTTCAGATAGTGCCACTCCCTTGTGACCAAGCATTCAAATCTATGAGCCTATAGGGGCCATTCTTTTTTAAACCACTACAACTATTGTTGCAGAAATTATATGCTGTTTTTATAGTGTATTCCACTGCAGTTACTGATGTTGCTAGATATGGTTAATATTGTTATAACTGCTGGACTAACTACTAGTTACACTGCCAATTTATACATGTAAAATCACATCTATTTATGAATTATTATCACACTATACTTGTTTCTAAGTTCAATATGACCAAAATGAGGTTTTTTTGGAACTCTTAAATTTTAAGAGGAGAGAACTGGTGTTTCATTCTTGTCCTTGATCTAAAGCAAGAAACCTGTTTTGACTTAAAAGTTTTCTACAGGTCTGAGGAGATAGGTCAGTGAATAAGAGTACATTCTGCACAACATGAGGACCTGAGTTAAAATACCAGCCACCCATGTAAAAAGCACAGACAGGTAGATCTTGAGAATTTGCTGGCTAGCCAGACTAACCAAAATGGTTCGTATAATATCCTGTTTCACAGTGAAAAATGGAGAGCAATGGAGGAATACACCTTGTTCTGGTGTCTGTGTGGCATGCACAAGCATGCATACCTGCACATTCAGTTGTGTGTACCATACTTACACACCACATACATACCCTGCACACAGGTGAATGAAAATGTAAAATACTAAAGTAAGAAAATAAAACTTTCTTTAAAATACACCATAGACAAGTTTCTGTGGTTTCAAAGCAGTGCAGGGAATTAAGATTTGTAGCATCATTGAGGATAGAATCAACACATGCATACCTAGGATACTAATTTGTAAACTGCATTTTCACCAGGATACTAGCCAACTCACCAGGCCATGTTGTTTGAACAGAAATATTTGACTTGTAGCTAGATCACAACTGTTCTCCATGTTTCTTTTTTAGTTTGTTTTTTATAAGATAGGGTCTTGCAGTGTAGTTCAGGCCATGAACTTGGCATTTTCCTACCTCAGTTTCCTGAGTACTGGAACTATACATGTATCACCTCACCCAGCTCCAAGTTTCATAGTCTGGGACTCAGCCTGAAGGAGCAGCTCTTCACCTGCTGTTGCTGTGACCCAGGAAAAGAGTACAAGAGCTAGAGAAAGCAGGCAATGGTTCTTAAAGCATCTGTGTAGACTCTGGGGCCCTGCACACTTATACTCTTGAGTCATATATAGCCCTGTCCAGCTTGTTTTTCATAAGACTGGCAGGCCCAACTGTTTTATTTCTATAGCAAAATGCAAGAAACAACTTATGCGAATAAAACTAATGCTGTCCACTATACCATCCATGTCTGACCTTTACATGTATCACCTAGTTAACTAGAATTAATCAGCCTTATAACCTTATATTTTTATAGAACTTTGATCACATGTACAAATGAGTTCATCTCAATAATTTTTTTCTTTCTGCTTAACAGTTGTAAGATGCTGCACCATTTTCATCAGAAACATCAAAGTTATGCATGAGTATAAGTACCCTCTGTGCTTTCTGCTTTGAGAGGCTGTTTGTAGCTATTTATAATGAAGTATAACCATGAAAAACTCTTGAATGTGGAATTCTTCCCTAGTCAAAACACTTTTTGTTGCTTCATTTATTTTGTTTTGTAGTTGTGATAGAGACTCACTATATATAGTCAAGGTGATTTTGATACTGCCTCCTCCCTAGATCTAGGATAATATCCATCATTTACCAAACCTGATATGTATATAATTGTGCTTCCCAGTACTGTGGATTAACAAATTATATTTGAGGATTTTTAATATTACTTTCTTTGATCTAGGAATCCAAGGCATTATAGAGGCTTATCGGACCTGTCTTCCTCAGATAAAACTCTATGGACCAACTAATTTTTCTCCAATTATCAATCACGTGGCCAGATTTGCAGCTGCAGCCACACAGCAGCAGACAGCATCTGTAAGTGCTCTAGGTTCAGGAGCAGGAAGGGTGTGGTTGGTACTTGCTTGTCATACAGTTTACTGAGTTTGTTAGGATACTAAGTGAAGAGAAAGAAGTGACGGTATAATTAGGGGAGAGGTATCTATTGTTATTAATGGTCACTAAAAATAATGCTTGTATTTATGAGTCTTTTCTCGGGCTTTGGAAGTAATTTGCTTAGATTCTTCCAAAGGCAGGAAGGGCTATTACTTAACCTTTAGAAACATACTTCACAGAGACAGATACCCACAGCTAAACACTGAACTGAACTACTGGAACCCAGTGACAGAGAGGGAGGAGTGATGAGCAAATGGGTCAAGACTGTGCTGGTGAAACCCACAAAGACAGCTGACCTGAAAAGGAGGAGCTCTTGAACCCCAGACTGATGGTTGAGAGGCCAACAGGGACTGATCCAGACTCCATGAATGTAGTGTCAGTGAGGAGGCCTCAGGAATCTCTGGGGCTTTGGGTAGTAGATTAGTGTTCACCATGGTGTACAAATGGACTTTGGGAGCCCATTCCACATGGAGGGATGCTCTCTTAGCCTGAACACATGGGGAATGGCCTAGGTCCTGCCCTGGATGAAATGGCAGACTCTGGAGATCCCGCCAAGGAAGGCCTCACCCTCCCTGGGAAATGATGTGGGGATTGGGCCAGGGCTAGGACAGGGTTGGTGGACGGACAAGGGAGGAGGAGTGGGAGAGGGAACTGGGATTGACATGTGCAGCATGCATGTTTCTAATTTAAATTAAATTAAAAGAAAAAGAAACATACTTCACATGAAGGCCTTTTTATCAGTTGCTGTTATTGCCTCACTCATGTAAAGTGCACAGTGCCTGGGTTAGAGAAAACATTCCCATACTTGTAAGTCACTGTCATAAATCTTATTCCTATCTTAGACTTAACTGGCCCCCAAAAAAATAAAATCACAACTTTATGTGACATTTTACTACACTAGAAAATATCAAACAAGACAATTTTTTTTTAAAGCATGTGCTTTAGCCGGGTAGATAATCCTTCTTTGTGAGTTTTGGATCTGTTGAGAATGGAGTTCTCATTTGCTCCCTTGCTCCAGTCTTTGACTTGTTCAGTTTAATGAATGTTTATTCCTTTGCTTACTTGAAAGGTTTGTCTTTGACATTTAGATGTCTTCTGTGTATTTTTTTCAACCTATTATTTGGTGTGTTGCACTTCTAATGAATCTTCAGATTCTACAAAAGTTGATCCTTGTCATCAGAGAATTACAGGGTATTTTAAGCAGATGGTATCCTAGATACAGGCTGGCAGTGAAAATGAGTGAGACCCATGACTCATTAACCTCGATCACTCCTTTCACTTTGACCTTCACCTGCTCAGTAGACATATTTACTTTTTTGGCAGCAATACTTTGTGCTCTTGATTATCACTGATGGCGTCATCACAGACCTTGATGAAACCAGACATGCTATTGTCAACGCTTCCAAGCTGCCGATGTCAATCATCATTGTGGGAGTTGGGGGCGCTGACTTCAGTGCCATGGAGTTCCTTGATGGTGATGGAGGAAGTCTCCGCTCTCCATCAGGAGAGGTGGCCATAAGGGATATTGTTCAGTTCGTGCCCTTCAGACAGTTCCAGAATGTGAGTACCATTCCTTCTGACTTAAACACAGACCTTCAGGGTGCTTTTGCTTTTGCATGTGATTGGACATTTTTGTATCTTTTGTGCTTTTGCTATAACGATATGATAAGCTTAAAATGATATTGTTATAAGTATGTTAAGATTTTTTGTTACTTTTGTTTTAATTACTTTCCTCTTAGTTGTGAAATTACTGGCAAAGGCAACTTGAGGAAGGAAATCTTTCCTTTGGCTCTTAGTCCATTTTGGTGGGAAAGGCATGGCAGAAAAAGTCTAAGGTAGCTGGTCACAGTACATCCATAGTCAAGCAGAGAGGATGAATTTGGATGCTGTGTTAGTTAGGTGTTGTATTGCTGTGATAAGAACTATGACCTATAGTAACGTGGGGAAGAAAGGTTATTTTGCTTACATTTCCATATCACAGTCCATCATGCAGGGAGGACCTGGAGGCAGGAATTGAAGCAAAGATCACAGGAATGTTGACGATTAGCTTGCTTCTTATGACTTGCTCAGCTTGCTTTCTCTTAGAACAGAGGACAACCAACCTAGGGACAACACTACCTACAGTGGGCTGGACCCTCCAATGTCAATCATTAATTAAGAAAACGCTCTACGCTGGGTGTTGGTGTTACACTCTTTTAATCCTGGCATTAGGGAGGCAGAGGCAGGATGATCTATGTGAGTTCAATGCCAGCCTTGTCTACAGAGTGAGTTCTAGGACAGTCAGTGTTACACAGAGAAACTCTGTCTTGGAAAAAAAAAAAAAAAAAAACGAAAGAAAGGAAGAAAAAATGAGTGAGTTCTACAGGCTGTCTATAGCCTGATCGTAAGATCAGAAGCATTTTCTCGGTTGAGCTCTCTCCTCTCCTATCACTCTAGCTTATGTCAAGTTAACACAAACCAGCCAGCTCAGATGCTCAGCTCAATTTCTGCTTTTTACTTAGTCCAGGACTCCGACTCCTGGTATAAAGCACCATACTCAGGGGGAGGTCTACTCATCCTCTCCAGTTAAACTACTCTGGAAACAGGTAGGCCCAGAAGTTTATGTTCCAGGTGATTCAAGATCCTACTGAATGGGCAATCAAGATAAGTCCCACTTTGTAAGAACAGAAACTCTAGGAGAATGTGCTTGCTTGCTGAAAAGCTCTTAGAAGCAGGGTATGTTAATACATCTTTAATTCTCTCACTCTAAGACCAGCCTGGACCATATAGTGAGTTCCAAGTTACCTAGGGTCCCATAGGGAGACACATCTCAAAAACAAAACAAACAAACAAAATCAGATAAAAATCTCTTAGAAGATATTGTGCATAGCTTGGTCCAGTGTTAATACCTTGTAGAATATTTTATAGGATCACAGCCAGGATATGTACATTGTTCTAATTATGATTCAGCACCACAGGGAGCCCTTATATTGTGCTTTCAGTGATGCATATACTTCCCATATACACCTGTGCCTCCTTAGCCCATGTAAACCACTAAAGTGTTCATTTCTATTATTTCATTATTTCAGAAAACAAACAACTAAACAAAAAAGATTTTACATAAATGGGATCATACTGTATATGAGCTATAAGACTGGCTTTTTTTCTTTTAGCTTGATTCCTCTTAGAGTAGCCCAGGTTGTTGCATGCATTCCTCTTTAGTTTGGTTTGGTTTTTAAATTCTTGAGACAGTCTCCATGTTGATCAGAAATTCTCAGTGTAGACCATGCTGACCATTTTGAGAGGAACATGGGAGGATTTAAAGATAATGGCATATGAAGTACACACATATATATATACATATATATATTATTTGATATATACATATCAAATAAAAACCCATGTGTGAATGTTTATGCATTTAGCAACTTTATGCATAACAGATAAAAGCTGGAAACAACCCAGATGTCCTTCAACAGGTAAATAAGGAAGAAAACTATGGTACATCCATAGCATGGAATCCTCATGAACAAACCTTAAAAACAGTATCTAGTGCCTTTACAAAAGCTGATATGAAGGCCTTACATGGACATTGCTTGGGAAAAGAAGCATTCAGAATCAGTGTTGTTTAAACTTATGCCTTTCCTGTAATCAAAGACAGTGTTTCATAAAGCATAATATATTAGATACATGCATTTCAGAATGGTGGCTGATACCCAAAACTCCTTTTAAAATTATTTTATAGTATTGTAGGTAATTAAAATGGGGATTGCATTTAGTAATTATGAGAATAAGTAATACACTCTTTGTATGACTGACATAAAGTCTTTAGGCACAAATATAACAGTCTTTTAACATGACTCTCAGAAAAAGGAAAAGTTAAAGATACATTAAAAAAAATAGACCATGCATGTTACCACACACCTATAGTCTCAGCACTCAGCAAACAGAGACAGAAAGGCTATCAAGGTCACCTGGGAGGCAGAAGCAGAGGCAGGCAGATTTCTGTAAGTTGAAGTCTTGCTTGATCTACATAGTGAGTTCCAAGCCAGGCAGGGCTATATAATGAGACCCTGCCTCAAAACATAAGAGCCATAACAACAGCAGAACTATCAAATATGAAATGGCCGGCACCAAAGAACTTGACACATAAGCAATGATAATCATGATAATTATAAATAGCATCTATTACTTTTCCCATATTATGTGGACTGTTCCTAAGGTACAAGCCTAGAAGTTGGGAATTACTTACTACATCTTAATGACTGCTGAGTTATCTTTAGCCTTTTTTTTAATCAAGCTGCCAATATATCAGCTAGATGTGATTGTGTATGCCTGTACTTCTAGGTAGAGTCAGGAGGATGGAGAGTTCAGAGTCTTGCTTGACTGCATAGTGAGTTCAAGGCCAGCATGAGCTACAAGAGACAAACAAATAAGCAAGCCAGCAAGTCTCTAGTTGGTAATAACTGTGATTTTGTTTTTCCTCAAGGCTCCAAAAGAAGCACTTGCTCAGAGTGTCTTGGCAGAGATTCCCCAGCAGGTGGTGGGCTACTTCAACACATGCAAACTCCTTCCTCCCAAAAACCCAGCTGCAAAATAGAAGAAGCCAGGAAAACTCCAGGATTCATAAGCTGTATGGAACAATGTCATCTCTTATGCAGAATGATATATCTACTTTATGTGCATTTCACCCCCAGTGTTCCTCATATAAACCCAACTTTTTATATGTGTTTTACCTGGTTAAAACATTTTATACTTTTTGAAGAGGACAGTAGCAAGTCCATAACTGATCAATAAATTCAGTGATTGTTAGTGATTTATAGAAACTTTCAGAGCTCTATTTGGAATTGAATTTGATGTGGGAAAAGAAATCCATTTCCTCTATCTAATGGCATAATTGGGAGAGATCATTTTTATTCTTTTCTTGCTATGGTCCTGTGCATTGATTTGTATAGTTCTTTTTTTTAAAGATATTTTTGCCTTTTAAAAATAGTATTTTCATTTTCTTTAAACATATAGTTTGAATTATTTATTAATCAATTCCATTTTCATTTCAATAATGTACTGGTTCCTAAGTCCAGGATGTATTATGTTAATCATAAAACCTGATAGAATGTTTAAAAAGAAAAACAATACCCTTTTCTAACTGCCACATTTAAATAGTGTGGAGTTAATATGCTTGTTTTGAAGAATAGAATTATCTCAACTTTACCCTTTGAACTGCTTCTTGACCACCACATTTTTTGGAATGGATTCTGTAGCATTTGCCTGAAACTCTGGATGTCAGATACTTTGCCTGTCTGTGCAGTGGCCAATCATGAGTAACATTTTAACATTTAGAATTGTGTATTCGTTACATACTCTTAAGTGGATGTCCAGCACCAGTCAGCGCTCCTGTCAGTGTGACTGAGTCCCTCTGCTGCTGCCTGTGTCTTGGTTCCCTGCATGCTCTCAGAAAAAAAGTTAGTCTGTGTAGTAAAATGGCTATAATTCATAGTACATTAAGTAACCTGAGGTTTATTGGTGTTGCATGGCACAGTGGTGTTCAGGACTTTTCTTTGGTATACAGTGGGAGCCAATACAGAAATGACTTACAGATTCTCAGTGTATGTTAAGTGGTAGCCGAGGGGCTTCTCTGGCTCTGAAGCAGGGCTCACTGGCTTGCTCAGCCCCAGAGGGTACTCAGAACTATAGGCCCTTCGTGTTTTTATTAGGCTTCTGGCATCCATCTTCCTGCCATTTGGTCTTTAACCATTTTATATTCTGGCTTACCAGAATTTTAAAATGGTTTTTCTTTAAATGACTCAACTTTATTGGGTT
Organism: Mesocricetus auratus; assembly: GCF_017639785.1. NCBI lineage: Eukaryota > Metazoa > Chordata > Mammalia > Rodentia > Cricetidae > Mesocricetus > Mesocricetus auratus. The sequence goes on along the minus strand of NW_024429184.1, from coordinate 48,519,937 downwards.
TTTATAGATATGTTATTTGTAAGAGCTGTGATCCTGGCAAATTAATCCATGTATTAGTTGCAGTTTGAAATAGGAGCATTTACAACTTATAAAATTGTCATTTTATACAACTCTTAGTTTCAGCACTCAACTTCAATCTATGCTATTTTATAGTGTTTTGTATTCAAATATTTATTTTCCTTGTTGTGCCACTATTTGAACAAATGCCATTCATTCATTCTTTTTTTTTTTTTTTTTGGTTTTACAAGATAGGGTTTCTCTGTATTGTTTTCAAGGCTGTCGGTCCAGCCCAGCCTTGAACTCACAGAGATCCGCCTGCCTCTGCCTCCCTAGTGCTGGGATTAAAGGCGTGCACCACCACCACCCGGCTGCCATTCATTCTTAAAGTGACAATCTAGAATGAAAATCACCAAATTGACTTTCATTTCTCTATAACCACATAGGTACATACATGGTCATGCCATGCATAGACATGATTTCTCACATGCATTTATTCAGAAAGTGTTTCCATTGGCCTTGTCTACTCATCTTCTGTTTATGATTGATTTTTTTTTAAAGGCCATTAAAACTTTTAAGTCTTTGAGGGATTTACATATCTTCACTTTAGATAGTGCTTGATGGGCTTTTCCAAAGCAGATTCAGGGCCTCATTGCTGCTGCTTTGCTCCATTCATACATTTCCTAGAAAACCATCTTCAAGAATACTCTCTAGTTTGTTTTTCATGAAGGTGGTGTAAGGTAAGCTAGCAGTTGGGTGAAAGTTGTAAGCAGTTGTGTGGCTGTGTATGGCACAGTATGTGTATAACTTACCAATACATGAATTCATGTCAAATATATCTTCTGTGTAAATTCCCTTTGGATAAAGTTACTTCTTGATGTAACATGGCTGTGTTTTGTTTTCATTTTTTTTCTCTACATCTTACCAAAATAATAGAAAATGGAGCTAGGGAAATGGATCAGTGGATAGACCATTTGCTATGTAAGTTTGAGGACCTGAGTTCAGACCCCTTTACCCCTGCAATAAGGCAAGCATGGTCACAACCTTAGCACCGGAGGGTACAGATACAGGATTGCTGGGACTTCTGGCTGTTAGCCTGGTGGAGAACTGGCGAGCTCCAGGTTCAGTGAGAGCAATAGAGAACACTCGGTGTCCTCTGGCCTGTGCATCCTGCACACACTTATTTGTGCACTAATTTACCATATATAGGAAAAATAATAGAAAAAGTTAGAAGTAAATAGGAAATCAGTTTAATTTGGGGATGCCATTGAAAAACCACCATAGACTGAGTAACTTATTACCCAGGCTGGGAAATTTAAAAGTGTGATGCAGGGGGCCTCTGCTGTGCCATCACATGGTAGAAGGGCAGTGAACACATGAGAGACAGGGAGAAGAAACTGAGCTGAACTTACCCTTTGCATCTGGAACCCACTACCACAATGCGACTGGACTATACCTGTGATGGAAGTATTAACAACTCAGTAGGGCCAAGAACTAAATGGTAACTGATAATTAAAGGTTAAGCAGCAAATATGAAGCTGTCCTAGGGTTTCTGTTGCTGTGAAGAGACACCATGACCACAGCAACTCTTACAAAGGAAACATTTAATTGGGGGTCACTTACAGTTTCAGAGGCTTAGTTCATTATCATGGTGGGACATGGCTGCATGCAGGCAGACGTGGTATTGAAAAAGGATCTGAGAGTTCTACATCTTGATCCATAGGTAGCAAAAGGAGTCTGTCCACATTGGACATAGCTTTAGCATAGGAGATTTCAAAGCCCACTTCTACAGTGGCATACTTCCTTCAACAAGGCCATACTTGTTCCAACAAGACCACAGCTCTTAATAGTGCCACTCCTTATGAGCTTATGGAGGCCAACTTCATTCGAAACTCACATTCCACTCCCTGGCCCTATTGGTTATAACAGTATCATAATGTAAATGCATTTAGTCTAACTTCAGAAGTCCCCATAGTCTATCACACTCTCAATAATGCATAAAAATTCAAAGTCTTTTCTGAGATTGATGCAACCTCAACTATAATCCCCTATTAAAAAAAAACAGATCACATTCTTCTAACATATACTGGGACAGGATATACATTACCATTCCAAAACTTAAGGAAAGAAGCATAGTGAGGAAATACTGGAGTGAAGCAAGACTGGAAATCATGTGGGCAAACTCCAAACTCTGCATCTTAATGTCTGATGTCAAAATGCTCTTCAGAACTCCATCTCATTTCAGCTTTGTTGACTGTAACATACCTCTTTCTCTTGGGCTGGTTCCACTCCCTGTTAGCAGTTTTCTTCAGCGGGTATCCCACCACTGTGGCATCTTGAGGTCTCAAAGGTAATGCAGGCTTTACCTTCACAGTTTATACAATGACCTCCCTAGGCTTCCATTCGGGAAAACATTTAATCGAGGTGGCTTATAGTTTTAGAGGTTTAGTTCATATGATGGGCTGAAAGAAAATGGCCAAACTCAATTCTGACCACAGTGACACACAAGCCAGGGAGTTGGCAGTGTTTTGGTGTGACTCAGCTTTTAGATCACACACTTGGTTCTGGGTCTGTTTCTGGATTCTTTGCCTGCCTACACGGCTGCTTCTGTATCAAATCATCAGTTGGGGCCTGTTGGGGAAGTCTTATGCCAATAAAGCACTGTCTGGCCAATAGGGAATCTAGATAGGAGGGACTAGGAGTCCAGGAGGATTCTGGGAAGGAGAAACACAGAGAGTCGAGATGTAACGCCATTGGGGTAGGAAGCCCGGAAACCTCTCTGGTAAGAGACATACTTAGATTAACAATTATGGGGTAATTACTTAAGTCAGAGCTAGCCAGTAAGAAACAAGCAAGGCCAACAGCTTCATAATGAATATAGCCTCCTGTGTGTTTATTTGGGACTGATGCAGATCTGGAACCAGGCGGGCGGAACGGCTCCCTCTCAAGGAAAAAGCTTCTCTTAACAGGGGCCATCTCATCAGATCCTTCAATGGTTCAGAGGTTGGCACACACCTGGTAATTACACAGATCTCTAAAGTTGCCAATCTTGCTTATGACAAAATCATCACCCTTGTTACTATTCATCACTATGTTTTGTCAAATTCCCTAGAAAAATCACAGGAGTTGTAAAGTACCTTGGAAATTGTCTTAGCTATTACTCCCTATGCTTCCCCACCCCCAGCAAAGAAATAATGGATAAGACATTTCAAGTGACTTTTTTTTTTGTACAGCTTGGGCTAAGAGAGTTAGATCTTTGAGTCATTAGTAGATTCACAAGGCACCAAGTTTAGAAACAGCTCTGATCTTCAGAGCAGAACTTAGAATTCTAGGACTTAGGGAGCCCAAGGAGAATATTCTGTTTTCTTCAACCATCACACCCATCATAGTTACTTTTCTGTATCTGTGAAGAGACACCATAATCAAGGTAATTTGGTAATTTATATAAGAAAATATTTATTAGGGCTCATGGTTCCAGAGGGTTAGACCCCATGATGGCAGCAGGAGGTCAGGCATAGCACTGGATTAGTAGCAGGGAATCTACATCCTGATCCACGGAATAAGGCAGAAAGAGAGAGAGAGACAGAGACAGAGAGAGAAACTTTGAAATCTCAAAGCCCAGCCCCAGTGACACATCTAATTCTTTTTTTTTTTTTTGTTTTTTGTTTTTTTTGTTTTTCGAGACAGGGTTTCTCTGTATTGTTTTGGAGACTGTCCTGGAACTAGCTCTGTAGACCAGCCCGGCCTTGAACTCACAGAGATCCGCCTGCCTCTGCCTCCCAAATGCTGGGATTAAAGGCGTGCGCCACCAATGCCCAGCGACACACCTAATTCTTACCAAACATTTTCACTGACATTTCACCAATGGAAGACCAAGGATGTGTATATGGAAACCACTCTCATTCCACCATCCTGTAAACATATTTATTTTCCTCTTGCATAGATAGTTACTGAGTTGCTTGCTACTGGCAACCAACAAAAGAGTTTTTTTTTTAAGTGAGAAATCTGATTATCTCCAAAGCTTATGATCTAATATGAAAATGAAGGGGCTATGCAAAAACAAAGCTGACTCCAATATCCCACTTCCTTCTAGCCCCAGACCCTCCTCCCTCAGGAACTAGGCCATTTGTTAGTAAAATCTTTATATTGGTGTTTTTTCTGAACTCTCCATTTTTTTTTTAGTCCTAACTTGTCTTTCATAAAGAACATGCATTAGGTCTACCGCAGCCTTATCAAGTAGTGGCTTATCTCCTCTTCCTGATTTTTTTCTACTACTGGGGGTGCAATTTCTCTGGCCATCCCTTCTGCTCTGAGATAGTTTTCCCTCCTTTTTAAGGCTTTCAACTTTGAATGTTAATCATAAGTTACAGTATATTTCTCCTTCTAGTGAACTAGTTCAGCCTAAACTATATAGTAGTATAACAAACCCCTCTATATTTTTTTAAGATTTTTTTATTTTAAAATTATGTGTATATGTGTGCCTTCCTGCGGGTATCTTAACGTGAATGTAAGTGCCTGCGGAGGCTAGAAGGGGATGTCAGGACCCTTGAACTGGAGTTGCACTCTGTTATGAACTGCTAGGTGTGGGGATTGGAACGGAACTCAGATCCTGTGCACAAGCAGTGCACACTCATACCAAGAAGCTATCTCTCCACCTCCACCCTATTTCCACACACCCACATCAAAAATATACCTGTGTTTAGGTGTAGTATTCCATTTTCCAGTACCAACCTGCCTTCCCTCACATTCCTTCTATTGCCACGACTCTAACAAATCTTTATCCATCAGGGCCTTTGGTGTACTAATTCCATCACATCTTTCATCTTCATTATTTCTCTTGGCATGGCCCCTCTTGCTCCTTAATTTTCTAAATTTCTTTCCTGATAGTCACTGCCTTGACCCTTCTGTCTCAACCTTGTTCCTGCTTTACTATGCCCAGCTTGTCATTGCCCCTTCCTGAAAACTTCTACAGTCACTTGAGTGCCTTGCTCCTTTCTCTCTTTCTACAAGTCTTTGCTCAAGCATCACCAACAGAGACTTCTGCTGATCACCTTGTTGAAGTTGGTCTTCCAGTTTTTCCACCACCACCACCACCACCATGGCCAAACACCATCCCACTTTGTTTACATTTTTCCTATTTAATACTCTGAATGCTGAGGCAGGAGGATCATGAAATTATCTTCTTATCCTAAAAATGCTCAATCTATTGCCTGTAGAGGACATGAGGTCCTTGTCCTCACAGATAAACACTAGTGAAACTAGGAATGTTGAACACACTAGTTGTCTTTTGAAAGGAAGAGGTGTGTGACCTGTCTTCTGCCCAGAAGGCTAGGAATGGATGTAGTTGTTAGCCTGGTGACCTGTGCTATCTGTAGGGCCAGACCACACCTGACTCCCTGAAACTTTTATGTTTATTCCAGACTCTTTCTCCATACATGTTTATCATCAGCAGTGTTTCTCAGTCAAAAGAACCCATTCTTATGAGAGATGTCACATGTACTTTACAAATGGAGCAGAATTAGTTAATAGCCTACGTGACCTTGGTGTTATCTGAAGGGTCTGACCACATCTGACTTTATGTTTATCTGGCTTTATGCTTATCTCATTCATTCTCCCTACACCTTAGCTTCAGCAGTGTTTCTCAGCCAATTGAACCCAACTTTATGGAAGAGATCATAAGTACTTTGTAAAGAGTTTCAATCTAATTGTGTCTTAAGCTTTGTTGTACACATGGGAACAAGTTAATTATCCTAAGGATGCTTTTCTCCAAAATTATGCTATACTTAAATATGCCTAAAATAAACTGCCTGGTGTCAGACACTGGAAGTTTGAACTAAGACTGGCTACTGAGTCATGCTGAACCAGACTTCCTTCTTGCCTCACACGTATCATTACTTTGCCAGCCCTGGTGTTTGCAGAGCCTGCCACACGTGCCTACTGTGCCTTTGACATTGATAACTCTCTGAAAGTCTCTCTTGCTTTTTCTACATTATAACACCCTATGCAACCCCAGATGAAATGCCAAAACACCCATGTAGCCCTCCCACACCTTTCTATTGCCTTCAGTGTTTCTGAACTGAGAGTTTGTTTTCACAAATTAAGGTAACAGTGAAAAGAAATGGTTACTATAACAGCAACTTGATAGATGTGTTTTCTAATATTGTATGTACAAACTTTCAATCTATCCATTTAATGTTCCAGGCTGCCTGGACCCTCTAAATCTGTTTGGTCTCCATCAGAACAGCATGTGCTACATAGTAAGAGCCTGTCTTAAGACAGACAGAGAGAGCAATGGGAGAGAAAGAAAGAAAACAGAATTAAAGGAAAAGAATAATAGGAGGAGGGACTCGTACATAAACAATGATAGGAGTTAACTGTTTTCAGAAAATTTCACAACTTAAAACATGAACATCTTTTTCATTCAGTACAAGGAACCTAATGTGAAGGTGATCTGGCTGTGACACCTGTCATTCCACTGGATAAACAAATGCCCCCATCCTCCCTTACCATTTCATGCATGTCCCTCATGAAGCTGTGCCCTTGGCAGAAGAGGATGGCCTTCCTGATAGAAAAGGACTCTTCCTCTGAATAGGGAATATGATCTTAAACCCTCCCTTCTAGAACCTCCAGACAGGCTCTCAGTACAGGCACACTGAAGGCAATGGGAAGATGTGGGATGGCTGCATGGGTTTTTGGCATTTCATCTGGGGGTGAAGGTTGCATAGGGTGTTATAGTATAGAAACAAGAGAGGCTTTCAGAGAGTTACCAGTGCCAAGGGATAGCAGGCAAACAGATTGGCCAATGTTAGGATAAAGAATGAGTGTGTGCTGTAACAGCCATTGTTTTATAACTAAATACCTTTGCTCTTAGAAATGTGACACTAAAAACTACACTAAGTCTTTCATATGGTCCTACTTTTTGGTGAAATCTGTAATTAGTTCATTTTTGTGGGACAAGCCAAAAGAAAAACAAGCCATAGAAAAGTAAGCTTGGTCATTATTTGACCCCAAGAAGTGAAAATGTTCTTTTACAATGAGCTACATTTATCACCCCCTCATCCTCATGTTTGAAAACAAAAATGAGTCCCCTTGCCCTTGAAATTTACTATACTCTTTCACAATGCAGAATACAGGATTATAGGATCTCATTCTACCTTTAAATGAGAGTGTGAGTAGGAATCTGAATTTCCTTTCAAGTTTCTGATTCTGGAGGCAGTCATAAGGTTAGTGCATTTACCGCTGGATGTGAGAAACCACATCACCAGTCTGGTTAGTAACCCTTAGAAGGCACCACACACTCCAGCCTACATTCCTACAATTTCCAAGGGAGAGAGTTCTCAGAAATTTGTAACATAGTCATTCCCAATGAGCATGACTGGAGGCGGGAAGGGACAGAGTGAGGGACTGCGATCTCTCAGGCATCTGTCCCTTTCCTCATTCAAGGGAATTGTTGCCTAGAAATGTCAGATTGTATTGCTTAATGATGCTCATTTGCTTGACCTTTGTACCATCCGTCCCAGTCACAAAAGTTATAGTCTGAAAAATATAGCCACTCATAAAATTTCATAGGGAAAAACATCAACTTTTACTACAGTGTTAAATGGATAACGTGCTTAAAACATGAATTTCACGTATCTTTGATTTGATTAGATATAATAAATTACAAAGTGGAGTAATGATTAATAGCTGCTGAAGATTTACAAAGAATTCTCCTAGGAAGGCAACAGAATTATTGCAGATATGAAACATGTTCAAATTGCAAAAGTACATTTTTCCTTATTGGAGTTCTGTGCACAGTGTTTTATCTAATGTATAACCAAAATGAATCCATTTGATGCATATTCGTTTAGAATTATTTAATATCAGTATTAAGTCAGAAGTTTTCTCTACAGAACTGGGGTCATGTGACTCCTCTCTTTAGATCTTACAGACTTGGGTCCATTTAACCTAACTTTTATGAAGTACGCTGTAAAGTAATTTCTAATACAAAGTTCTGTCTCTGTTAGACGAAGGAAAAGTTTTCTTATTTTTCAACATGACCTAAGTATAAGCTTGCAAGATTTAGCAAACAAAAATACAGGACAAAAATTAAAATTGAATCTCATAAATAGGCCTATAAAAGTAGACCTGTCTCAAACAGGAATATGTGTACCCCAAACTACTCATTAAGTAGGGATTCTTTCTGTATTTCATGACAACTGTGCCTGAGTGATAGATGGGAAAAAATGCTCATAATCCTAAGGAAGATCTAGTTGCTTTGCAATGTGGCTCATGAGTCCTCCTATAAGAAAGTAGTTATTATTTTTCAACTTGGTGAATCTGGGCTGGTCTTTTGGCTTACACTGGTGATTTACCACCCCAGACTGTGGTAGAGCAATCGATGTACCAACTCTGAGTGTAGGCTTCTGACTGTTCTCATTTCTACTTTCTTTGTGTCTTTGGTGCTCTGTACTTCTGTCAAGTCCAGGCTCACTTTTTGATAAATGAGTGAGAAATTTCTTGGATTAGAAAAAGAAGCCCTCTTGTCAGATAAGGCTCTACTTCAGGTCACCACAGTCAATTCATTGGAGTAAGAGTTTTTAAAGTTGATCCCAAATAGGATGGCTGAATCCTCCAAAGTAGTTAAAGGGCTGACAACATAAGGTAGAACTAGGATTGTTACAATGTTCTGGGGACTGAGCCCAGGGCCTTGCCCACCCAAAGCAAACACTCTTCTACTGAGTTACATCCCTAGCCTTGAGTTGGGCATTGTTAAAGGCTAGTGAACAGTTTATAGGTTATGCAAAGTCTTTAAGGGTTGTGGATAAACATAATAAAGAAGATAACTATGTATTACAAGTTTGAGTAAAGAACATGGAAATAACTTCTGTAAACCAAAGGAAATTACTCATTGAAATAGACATTTGTGTCCAAAGTAAAAGAAATGTAGGGGCTATAGAGATGGCTAAGCAATTAAGAACACTTGCTGTTTTACAGCAGGCCTGGGTTCCATTGTCTTCACCCACATTATATCAGCCTGTAATTCTAGTTCCAGGGAATTTGACACCCTCTTCTGGCCTCCAGAGACATCTTCGTGTACACTGGGTATATACATACACTCAGGTACACACATGCACATGAAATAAAAAGTCTAAAAGCTTTAAAATTCAATAAAGAGCTATATTTTGCTTGTGCTAAATGCATAATTGCTTTCTTTTTCTCTGAAAATCTTATTAGTATAAATTTCAGTTAACTAGCCCATTCTGCCTTACACTGAGGTCAGATTTGGGTGTGGTGGGAAAGGGCTATCAAATATCTATGCATCATTAGTTATCCAGGAATTCAGTAGACTACTTATTGATTAGACAAATGATTAATGAGCATAGACTATATGGGCTCAGAAAAGACAAGCATGTGGGTGAGTGATCAATGAAGAATGAAAAAATAAATCTTTGGGAAATTTTGAGTGTCTGGGTTTTGACTCTCGGCTAAGATAAGTGCTAAACCTGGTGACTCCAGATTCCGTTTCTACAATGAAGTTTTTGTACTGAACTAGATGGTTTGTCAATCCATCTCATTCTACAGCTGAGGTCTGTGGGTTCTTAAAGTCTAAATTTTGGTGGCTAAATCCCAAGGCAGGGTGAGTAGCAGCTTTGAGCATCTAAGAGGTATGAGTTGGACCTGTGGTGCCATCCAGGGTTCTTCCCCTTGACGCACTGCTTTTATGGCCTTAATAGATGCAAGTCCCAGTGCCAGGATGGACTACCATCTCTGAGTTTTGGTCATGTAGATCCTTCAAATACAAACAATTGCCACTGTGGCTGTCTTCCAAACAGAACTAAATAGTATGACCCTATTTCAGAACACTAAATGTTCTGGTATTAGGACATAGAGAAATCATGTTGGAACTGAAATAGAAGCTGCTTCTCTGATAGCTAACTTTCATGGTGAAAGTGCTAAGTAGGCTGCTGGGCCAGAATTCCCACCACCAATAGTACTCAGTTGTGGATTAGTTATTACTCTAATAACTGGCCAGGCAAGACATGCCTGTTGCAGGATCTAGATGGGTGTCCCTTGGGCATGGGGGAAAGTAGGCACTACACCAATGAACCGGCATCAGGAACAAGTTGAAACAACAAGCTCAGTTTATTCCAGGAAGGGGTGAGCCTTATAAACCCATCACCCCTGCCCCAGTGGAGGAGATCTACTGTGCTGGCATCTGCTGAGGTGATGTGTACACTGTCCATAGGTTCATGTCATCTCTCATCTGGCCCTCTGCCGACCCAAACTGGCTGTCAGGAGATATCTATTGTGCATGCTCTAGGTCAGCTGTCAGGCCCATCGAGGCGTAGTTATCTCACACATGCTCACTGGCGCAACAGTTATGGGAAGTTGGGGATAATGATCGATGGTTATTCTGCATCAAAAACAGTGGGAAGTCTTTGTCCATGGCAGTGAGACTTCAGATAGAACATTGGAAGATAAACCGTCCATCTTGAAGACAATTAGTCAATAGCTTTGGGGGAATTTATTTTTATTTCTTATTCCAAAGCAAAGAGTCTTTTATTGTTTAATGAGCTATCCCCATTAGCTCAGGCCCTTCATCCATATATTGAGGTGGTTGATTGGAGAAAGACCCAGGGGAACCACAGGAAGGGATCTTATAGAGCAACATAAGGGGAGTCTCTAGTGGTATGCAACAGTCTTAGGATTGGTGTGCTTTGGGGAATGGACCACCTGTCTTGTATTGATTGGTCAACTGGTTGTTATGGCCCATGGGCCCTCCCAGGGTGGTTGCTATGCTCTGCACATCACTGTTGTGCACTCTCCATAAAGCACACCCAGAGCCGTGAAGCACAGCCCTCCCAGTTGACTTCTGATTGGTTCCTTGCCACGAGGAGGGCATCTGACCTCCCGGTGACTAGGGCAGGCCCAGGAAGGTCAGGCAAGCACATGTTGAGTCTTTTCTGTAGCCTATCAGGGCTACTAAAGCAGGGGCTAGTCCCTTCATTCTCCCCTTCTAGAAGTACCGCTGACAGGACACAATCCTGAGTCCTGCCTGTTAGGGGCTCCAAGGCACAGTAACAGGCCCTGCCATTAGCTGACAGATTTTTCTGAGGGAGTGACATTTACATCTGTTGTAAGGGAGTTTCCTTTTGACTTAGCAAGTCAACCAGGGGAAAGGGGGTGACATATTCTTTCTTATGCTACTTCCTGCTGACTTTGGGGTGCAGCTAGGGACCCAAGAAAGCTGAAATGTTAGTCAAAATCAAAAAAGGTAATTCAGGTAATAGGGTATCTATCAGAAGCATCTGGTTCGCAGACTCTACTGAAGAAACAGGGAGTGTTCACATCTGCTGAACTGGTTTATGCCTGCAGCAAATCCAGAGCTCCATAGTCTAGGAGCAGACTGTAGTCAGTAACTGATGCTCAGATGCATCTGCCAGAAGTGGAAACACGTTTGAGACATGTTTAAACTGGGAACAGAAGTTAAAACTAACATATTTAATTGGAACTCTTTAGACCCATAGTTTTAGTGATCATGACGGGTGGGAGTTCCTGATCACTAAAAGGGGGGACCAGGGGAGAAAATCCCATCCTTAGGAACAGACAGATGGAATCCTTTTGACCTTTGAGAAGTGGATCCAAGCTTTATGACTTTTGATCCTCTGAATCTTAAATGAAGTTTATTATACAAAAGGGCCTAAAAGTTTTAGCATTATCAATCTGTACTGCAATCCACATTGCAGAAAAGACAGATATTTGAGTATCTCTTAAACAGCAGGAACATACTTACACCTTTGAGTCCTAGCAAAAACTACAGATTTGGACTATAGGCTTGTACATTTTTCTTCTGACCAGAGAGATCCAGGTATAGATTGGACAGAGATGCCTTTGGCCTGATGAAAAGCCCTTTATATTTATACTTATATGACAACTAAAATAAATGTTTTTGGGGAATTAATAAATCCTCGGTTGACGTAAACCCTGAGGGAGTAGAGCACTAAGGTATGGAGGATTATCTGTATCAAAAACTAGGTCGTATTAGTGAATGTTTCGGAGATAAAGACTCTTGGAGAAATCTATATAAAATATACCTTTGTGTTTCAGACAAATGTATTTGTGAATACGTTAAAAAAATCAGAAGGCCCGAACTTCAGGCCCAGAGCAGCGTCAAGGGAATCACCGGCATCAGATCCAGGAGCAGTGTCAGACATAGGCCCAAACTTCAGGCCTGCAGCAGCCTCGTCAGAGGGAGGCCCAAGCCCCAGATATTCAGAATTTCTTTCTGTGGAACTTCTTTTTTGTTTTGTTTTGTTTTCTTTATTTTATTTTATTTTTTGGTTTTTGAGGCTGTCGGTCCAGCCTGGCTGTAACTCACAGAGATCCATCTGCCTCTGCCTCCTGAGTGCTGGATTTAAAGGCGTGTGCCACCACCACCCGGCCCTGTTTTTTGTTTTTCAAGACAGAGTTTCTCTGTGGTTTTGGAGGCTGTCCTGGAACTAGCTTTTATAGACCAGGTTGGTCTCGAACTCACAGAGATCCTCCTGTCTCTGCCTCTGCCTCTCAAGTGCTAGGATTAAAGGGATGCACCACCACCACCAGTCTTCTGTGCAACTTTTTACGTGTTCATTTATTTTGAACTTGCCATTTTCCTTCCTCTGCCTCCAAGTGCTGGGATTATAGCAACTATGCTCGGTTCTATACAAATTTTCCTTTTCAGAATTTTTGACTCTAAATTGTTGTTCTCTTGGCTTTTTTGTACTCTAATACTCACCTAGGAGGACTGCAAGTCTGTTTGGTAGTTCTCAGCACTATAGACTGAAAACTATTTCTAGGCCGTAAGCTGGAGAAATGGTTATCCATGTCTTAAACCACATCATTTGTAGATTTTTCAAGGCCAGCAACAGGAGAAGCCAGCTATGCACAAACCGATTTTTATTAACTTTGAACTGGCATTCATCAGCTTTTATTTGTTGCTTGAGTTTATATTTAGGAGCTAATAAAATAATAGGAAAGTGTCTGTCCATGGACAAAATAATCCAGGCCTGAATCAAAACTCCCTCTGAATACACATTAATTGTCCAATACATGAAATTATTCTTTTATTTTTATAACATTCATTGAACATACACTTTGTGCTGGACACTATGTGCTATTGTCCAGCCTTGTTTTGTCATTTGTGAACTACAGACTAATTATATTGCTTCATACAAAAAAAGAAACTGGTGATATAGTTCGGTACAGTGCTTGCTTAACATGCTGGTTTAAACCCCAACATCACATAAAACTGGGCTTAGTGTCATATGCCTGTAACCCCAAAATTAGGGAGGTAGAGGCAGGAAGATCAGAAGGTCAACATATTCACTGGCTATAGAGTGACTTTGAGGACCATCTGCTTTCCTGGTCTATGGGTCTTTGGCCACCAGCGTTTTTGAATCTCTTTCATAAAAAAATGTTGTTTCTATGTATACGTGTTTTCTGGCATGTGTGTGTGCACCATGTGCGTGCAGTGTCTGAGAAGGCCAGAAGAGACCATCTGATCCCCTGGAACTGGAGTTACAGTTTTAAGTCGCTGTGTGTGTGCTAGGAACAGAACCTGGGTCTTCTGTAAGAGCAGCAAGTACTCTTAACCTATGAGCCATCTTCGGAGCCCTGGGTCTCGGTCTTGCAGATTAATGATCACAGATGGACTTAAAGATTATATGGAGCATATATAAATTTTCCCTTATATTAAAATACGTAATGGATCTCTTACATAATCTAAGTATTTATTATAAAATAATTGACTCACATAATTACGAAGACTAAGACTCAAACCTTCCCTTTACAATCCAAAAGTCCGGGAAAGCTATTTGTAGGAGTCCACTCTGAGCACAACGTCTTGAGAAGAAAGAGAATCAATGGTATAATTCATCCTGAATTCAAAGATCTACTGCTTTTCTTTCTTTCAAACACCTAAAAATACAATACCCACAGCCGGGCATTGGTGGAACACACCTTTAATCCAAGGACTCGGGAAGCAGACACAGGTGGATCTCTGTGAGTTCAAGACCAGCCTGGTATACGAAAGCTAGTTCCTGGACAGTCTCCAAAGCCACAGAGAAACCCTATCTCAAAAATACAAACAAAAAGCAAACAAAAACAGTACCCAAGTAAGGAAGTGAAATGCTCAAAGGTGGTGATTTAGATAAATGCTATGCCAAGAAGACCCACTTCTAGTGAATAGAACTGACTTTAGATGGACAGTGAATCTTTGGACTGAACAGAAAATACATGCTTGTGGAACTGAAAAATAAAGTAAAATTGGAAATACTTTTAAATATGGAACAGGCAGCAGCAAAGAGGACAGAGCCACAGCTCCACAGTACTCAGGTACCTAAAGAGTTAACATCCTCTGTTAAGGACTTTGACTCCAGCAAACCCAAGACTGATGGCTTGGATGCTGAATTTCAGAACTAGACAATAAGAAGCAGGATTTGGTTTAATAGAAAATAATTTAATATTGGAAAAACAATGGTCAAGAGAAGGAAAGGTACTTAGGAAGAAGGACACAGCCCAGAGCATAGGCATGGGCTTCTCCAGGAGAGTTGTACTTCACTGTGTTTTTCACAGTCCTACAGAATTTGCTGGGTTTTGAACTGTTATCTTCAAGGTGATGCCAAGATACCTAAATGAGACCATGGGGTGGTTTCTGAGGAACATCTTGCAGGGTTACAATTGATAAGATAATTCTAGATCCCAGGGATGCAAGAATGTAGAATAAATTTTTATTTAAATTATTAAGTGTATTCTTATTGGGTGATGGTGAGAAGGGGACACATGCCTCGGTGAACACATAGAGGCCAGGGCACAGATTTGAAAAGTCAGTTGTCTTTGATTGTACGTTTAAGTCCAGGTCATGTGAGGCCCAGAAAATACCTAACGGAGGAGTGAGACCCTACCCAAGATCATCTACTTTCAGGCCTATGCCTAGGTCATTGCTGTTTTATTGTAAATCATCTCAACATGAAAGGGTTATTATGTCTCACCAGCTGCAAAGTGTTTGCTACCACTGAAGTTTTGCAACAATGCAGTTTGAGGAGTTCCTTCTACTTTCCATAGGTCCTTGATCTTTCTATCCTTCATCAGTACCACCATATAAAAAATTACAGAGCCATTGATTGATGCTATTGGATTGTTTCTTGAAATTTATTGTTTCTGAATGGAAATAAAAATTGGTATTATATGAAACAGGAAAATTTGAGAGGATGAATAATCAACAAGAGAAGAGCATAAGTTACAATGGGGTATTTGAATTCTCCTTTGAAAATTCAAAGAGTGAAAGTCTATACAAACTCATATTCCCTTTTGTTTATTTTCTTCATGTCAGGTTCTTTCTGGTCTCAAAATCACTAATACATATCTCAATTACTACATATTGTGGATGCAAAAACTCAAGTCATGTGTCAAAAGAGTAAGAGATGGTTTATTCTGGAGGCAAATATTGGGTCCCAGGTCACAAATATAGGTCACACCAAATATCGTTTTCAAAGGCAGCAGCTGTTTATGAACTTTTTATAGTGACAGAACAAAGAAAGTTGTCAATCAAGACATCTTTTGCACACATTGATGAGTACATGAGGTACACTGGTTACAACATAAGTGGGAAAACTTCGTTGAAGGTCCCAGATGCTGTCAAATGACATTCTTGGCATTTTATCTGTGGAAGTAAAGAATCTGTTCATACAGTCTAAAGGGACTTACCTAATACAAGGGTATTAGGTTGTACCTGGAGGTGGGTAATGAATGGATGAGGAGGCTAACGGTAGCTCAAGAAAAACTTTAATTAGGATCTAGATGTGCAACAGTCCAACCACTGCACAATCATTGACTTTCTAATGATTATTTAGCATTTGTGGGCTAATTAATGTCATTTAACTTTTATAGGCACAGCTTCTTTTCAGGACCTTTTGTTCATAATATTAACTGCTATTTAAAAATGGTTCATATTCTCTTCAATTATGAAAAATGTCAACCAGCCTTTTGTGAAACTTAAATGGCAACTCATTCAAATGATACCTTTTAAAAAACAGTTTTTGATTTTCAGAAAGCATGTTAAATGTATCCATGTTGTATAGTTTTGAGCAAGTTTAATTAGAATGTAATGGCATTAATTAGAATGAAATTTTGTGTATATTATTACTTTCACTACAAGCCTGACAACTTTCACCTCTTCCCAGCATGCAACTTAGGTAATTGTCTTAGTGCTAACTGAAGTCTGAGGACAGCTTTCTGAAGTACACTTAATTAACCTGGAGGTTTCATAAAGAGCTGTACATGTAGGTTCTGAAAACTGTGAGGCTCTTGTCAATCTGAGTGTGCTGTATGCCCTCCTAACCTTATTACTAAAACTTAAGACAACAAGAAATTCCAATCCGGGACCTTTTGAGTGGTGATTAAGGATGGTATGGAAAATGTTACATTAGCCTGTTTCAAAATGGAGATAGTTTGACTCCACTCTGCATCTGTTGGGCCAGAGGAGTTAAGAGTGGCGTCCTTTAAGTTAGTCTAAAGGAAAACATTGACATGTATTTGGAAAGGGGTCCACTTTTTCCAGCATGTAGCTGCCATCTGATTTTGCCCCAAAGTGATGTTGCAGTGGGTTTTGCCAAATGAAATAGCACATGCAACACTAGTGACACAAGTGAGTAAAAACAATACAAAGTCCAAGTAATAATTCCTTTTAAAATTAATTTTTATTTAAATGAAAAACAGTTTTATTTTACATACCAATCTCAGTTCTCTCTCCCTCCTGTCCTCCCATGGCCCCCAATATCCACTCATCCCAGGCCCCATCCACTCCCCCAGGGAAGGTGAGGCCTCCCATGGGGATCACCAAAGTCTGTCACATCATTTGGGGCAGGCCCTAGGCCCTCCCCCACATATTAGGCTGAGAGAGTATCCCTCCACAGGGAATGGGTTCCCAAAACCTACTCATGCACTCAGGATAAATACTGGTTCCACTGCCAGAAGCCCCATAGACTTCCCAGGTGCCCCAACCAACACCCACGTTCAGGGAGCCTGGCTGTGTCCTATGCTGGTTCCCCATCTGTCAGACTGGGTTCCATGAGCTCTTAAAATGCACTCAAGAGAAGCAGCAGGCAAGTTCTCAGGAAAAGGGTTATGTCTCTGTGAGGGAGAGAGACTTCTTTTTACACTAGGAAAGGGGGACACTTATATTTTGTCTTGTGTGCCATCCATGAGAGGTCTTATTCTGGACAGATAGGTAAGCACTGCACTATTTTGTTAAGTTGTAGTTTTGTTGGCTCAAGTTGTCCTTCTTGAAATGGTCTGATTGAGAAGTGCACCATTGGCCAGGTGAGTTAGGTTCCAAAGGTTTGTATAAGACATTGTATGTCACTGGGTGAGGCTTTAAGTAGCTGTGATCTGGTTGCTAAAGTGAAGAAACTTAGCTTTTGATTTGGTCTTTTGTCTCTATAGGTTTGGTAATCTTGTTGACAGATATTGGCCTTGGGTGCAAATCAGAGTTATCATTCAGAAGGTTCCATGACATCAACCCATATTGGTGCCAGCTGCTTGATCTAGTGACTCACCATCCTTGCTGAAATATAATCCACTTGATTTATGGCCTATTTTATTAAAAAATTCACATCCTTCTACTGTACATAAGAGGTAAGTTGTGTCCACCTTGAACATTTAGCTAACATTAACAGTGTTGTGCCAGAAATTACATAGCACAAAAGTGTAGGCCGAAGGACACTAAGTCACAGTAACATTAAAATCAAGTTTATCAAAGTGGAACAAGGGAACATCATCAGGAAAGAAGGAAAAAATATCTACAATAGGCATTTAAAGGAAATAGCAATTGCTCGAAGCTGATGAGAGTGGACACTAGGGATGGTGGATGAATAAAACCATTGTCAGTTAAGTCCTGGAAATGAAGCTGCAGATTTGCCTGGAGTTTCCAAGGGTGCCAGTAAGGTTAGCTTCCTTCATTAATTTAAGCTACAATCCTGGCTACCATCTCTTTGGGAATGAGATAGATTACATCTAAAGATAATCAAACACTTATTGCTTTGCCTTGTCTTTGACTTCGATAATCAGAACCTCTTCCCCAGTCTCATGAGCAAGAGCCATACTGGTGAGGAGTGATTGACAGGCAGGTCCTCTAGGTAAAACTGCTTTTTAAATCAACATTAAATGGGGCATTTCCTCTGCTGTAATAGAATTTAGCAGTTGAACCTGTCCAGTGTTTTTTTTTTCTGATAGCTTTGTTCCTTTTTCCTCATATTCTTTTCCGTTCTTCTCTCTTGCTTTTGAACTTCCACCTTTTTTCTGGAAGAAGTCATGATAAAGAACTAGTGTTGAAACCATAATTGAAACACTGGAATCACCATCAAACAAACATCTGAATTGGGTGAATATAGGGATCATGTCTGTCTTGCTGCTCCCTGTCATTTCTTACTATTTCCTGTGTTTAAATGTTTGTGTACTATGTTTATTTTACAGAGATGATATTTTAAATGTTTATTTTTAATAAAAATATATAATATACAATACAAAGTCTGGTTTCCTTCCCAATAATGCCAGAGCCTCCGGGAGAAACTCATATTTCTTTTCTTATTTAATCTTCTTAGTTTCATAAATACTTGAGATATTTTTCTTAAAATGTCTGTGTGTATGTGTGTATCTGTGTATGTGTGTCTGTGTGTGTGTGTCTGTGTTTGTGCGTGAGTGTGTGTGGGGGTTCATATGCCACAGCATCTATGTGGGAGTTAGAGCACAACTTGGGAGTGTTGATTCTTTCTTCCACTATGAGGGATTGAATTCAGGCTGGCAGATTTGGCTGCAGGTGCATTTACCACTGACACATCTCTCCAGCCCCAACCTATTGTTTTTTATAAACCAGTTCTGTATATTAGTATTATCTGTAGAAATCTTGTATCTTTAGCACATATGTTTCTTGTACAAATTGTTATTTTTAGGTTACTACAAGCATTTGATTTACATTGTACTCATTATTCACTACAGTGCTAATTTGTAGAAGATCCAAGTTTTACGATCTTCAAATGTGATGATTTTGTAATATTTGTTTTCCTCATTTTCTGAAAAATTCATGGCTACTCATTTCTAAGTGTTGGAGAGAACATTCTGTTCACACAGATTTATTATGAGCACAAAAGAAAAACAGAAACAAAAAAAAAGAGAGAGAAAAAGGAGTCATGGTTTCCTATCTTTACATTTCTAGGAATTACCGGGTAGCTCAGTGTAAATCTGAATGTTGGTTAACAGTTTGTACCACAGTTCATTGTGACCTAATCCAAATTTGTTGACTGACTTTGTTTATGACTCAGATGTTTTGATGAATATATAGGGCTATTTCTGTTTTTCTTTTAAGATTCTGTTATATGTCGATTAAATATTTGTGAAAATGTTGCTCACTGGCATGTTGTTGACATGATTTATACATTTACCTTTCCATGTGTATGATTTGTTACCATGTGTTGTGAAATGCCCCCCCCATAAGTTCATCTGTTTAAATTACTTGGTTCCCAAGTGGTGGCAACATTTGGGATTGCTGTAGAAACTTTTAGGAGGAAGAGTTGAGACTCACTGGAAATAAGTGAGTCTGTGAATGTGGGTCTTGAGATTTTGTAGCTTGGTAACACCTCCTGCTTACTCTTTGCTTCCTGATGGTGGATATAATATCACCATCTGGTCTCCAGTTCCTGCCACTGTGCCTTTCCCACTGTTCTGGACTGTAACCCCTTGTACTGTAAGCCAATATTACCTCTTTCTTGAGTTGCTTTTTGCTAGATTGTCATAGCAACTTGAAGGTAACTACAGTATCATGATTACTGTTAATTATTGTGGCCATGCTTTTAGAACTGTTTTTTTTTTTTGTTTGTTTTGTTTTGTTTTATCAAGTTACCCTGATCACCAAAGTAGCAAATACAACCATTGCTCCCAGGGGAAATACAGGGCCTGTTCCTGATGAGTCTTAGACCACATGTTTTTTGGTCAATTGGTCAATATATAACTTTATTGCTTGTATGTTTTTTTTAGAAATACGTTAGTTAATGTAGCACACTATCCCATGAACTATGCATTCCCACACAGAGCTCATAGATAATTTGACTGTAACTAGTAACCTGAGTAAAAATTATAATAGTATATTTCCTCTCTCGGTGATACCATAGAATTTTGTACTTAGGAAGTCTGGGCAGTACTCAAGTATTATTCTTGGTACAACATAGTCACAAAAAATTAATTAAAAACTCAAAACTACAAAGTAAAATAAAACAGCTAAAAACAGCTGTGGCAACAAATAGATTGCTTTGGGCCACTTATTTGCATAAGAGTCACAATAAGAAACAGGAGTAAAGGGCTGGAGATGGCTCAGAGGTTAAGAGCACCAACTGGCTGCTCTTCCTAGAGGTCCTGAGTTTGATTCCCAGCAACATGATGACTTGCAACCAGCTATCACAAGATCTGGTGACCTCTTCTGACATTCAGGCATTCATGCAGGCAAACACTGTTAACATAATAAATAAATAAATAAATAAATAAATAAATAAATAAATATTTTTAAGGAATAAAAAGGAGTGAACTTGAGAAGAACTGATAATGCACCTATCAAATTTCCTGTTTTGATTTTTTTTCCTTTTAGTATTTTACTTGACATGAATGACACAAAAACATACGTTGATTTGGGGGTTACCAATAAATTATAGTAGGTAGATTCAGTCAAATAGAACTCATGAACAATTAAATTTGGGTGCGTTTATAAATATGCATATTAAATTAAGGTGACCCATTGACTTCATGTAATGATTAAAGAAGATGAAGTTTAAATAACAAATGTCACTATGCAGCACAATTGCTAGGGTTACATTAGTCCGAATCGCCCGATGTCTGAACTAGAGCCTGAATGGATGTACACAGGAGCATTCCCCACTTCCGCAGCGAGCCCACAGTTCCCTGTGCTCCCATCAATCGGCCTTGTTACCTAAGCAGTTTGTTCTCTCTTGCCTTTGAGGGGACTTCCAAGGTCTGCTTCTCCCGTGCTTTCCAGGAGAACTTTAATCATTTTGGGTGTCTCTTCTTTTGGTGGGCAAAGAAAGGCAGGTCCTGTTGGTGGAGGGATTGCCTGTGGGCTCTTCCCCTTCCTGTTTACAAGAACTCTGGAGACAAGGGAAGAACACTGTTTTGAGTAGCTCTGTGACAGCAGCACCAAATTTTCCCTGAACAGTGGTAATTTCTCCCCCCCCCCCACCTTGGCTTTCAGTTTGGGGTGTATCTCATGAAGACAGTTGTCACTTACTTCATGTAACACAATTATCCTCATCTTACATTTTATAGAGTAAAACCACTATTCTCCACCCCTCCGTATAGTAACCCACTCTAGTTCTATCTGACTTGGGACTTGTTTCAGTCCTCTTGCCTCAGTCTTCCCCGTGCTGGGATTCTAAGCTGGCATCATCACACCAGGTTCTGTTGAGTCATACCTGGCTTTCTTCATGAGGAGTGTTTTACAAGATGGGTAATGGTGCAGAATTTCTTGGAGACTCTTTTTGTCCAGAATTAAGAGATTGGCAAACCCATGGGCCACCACGTCAGCAGTTCGACGGTTTCCTCCCCCTTTCGCCAGGAGGCTGTGAGATAGAAAAGCAGCTCTTCAATCACAGGTTCACTCACCCTCCATTGACTTACCTTTTAAATCTCAAATAAAATTCAATTACACATTTAAACTTGGTATCAATTGGTAAATTCATAAGATGTTGACTTTTCTTCAATACAGTTGAGTTCTTCCTGATGGGAAATACAGAATCTTCAGCAAATACTGTGTGTTTAGTACCTTTAGTCCATGGTTCCTTTTAATAGTCAACTTGAGACAATCTAGAATCACTTGGAAAAGGGAGTCTCTATGAGACATTGTCTAGTGAGGGGATAATCTTGCTTATGTTAACAGAGGCCAGAAGACTTGCTGACTGTGGGTGTTATCATTCTTTGAGCTGGAGATCGTGGACTGTGCTAACAGTAGAGAAAGAGGTACCTGCCACTGTACCTTGTTAAGGATAATTATTATGTTAAGAAAGGAGAGAGAAGGCTGCCACTTCAGAACTAAAGAATAAGAAGACCTTTGACGCCTTACAGACTCGTCCATCTTTTTATGTGTTTCATTATCCTGGTCATGGACTGTTCCAGCCTTCGGCTACAACACATTCTTCAAACGTCAGTGCGTCATCTTCTGACATGCTGTTGAAGTTCTGAGGTTGGAGTCACTGCACTGCTCAGCTTTTTACAAGTTAAGTAACAGAACCGAAGCAGAAGTAAGTACTGGGATTTGGAATGTAAGATACCAACTACCCATCAGTATTGTTATTGATATTTCAGACTTAATTAAAAAAAAAACCTATAACCAAAACGAAACAAAACCCCAAAAAGATAAAAGGTATCCTGTCACAGCTGTAGGAAGACGACTAGCTGTGGAGATGCTTTTGGATGAGGCAAATATTTGTATCTCAGCCAAGAGTAAAGCAGAGTGCCCTCGATAATGCACGTGGACCTAACCCAAGCAAGGGGCTGAGTGGACCAAAAAGGCTTACTAAGGAAGACGTGATCCCCTGTGTTTGAGACGAGACTTCCCTGCTTCTCCGGCTCCGTCCCCTAGACCCAGACATCAGCCCTTCTTGCACACTGAGCCTGCTGGTTCTCACACTTGCACGTAGGCTTCCCTGGGCTCTGCTTGCAGACCACAGTCTTGAGGGACTTGGAAGTTTGCACAATGTACAGTCCCCTTCTTCATTGTGGCTCTCACCAAGAATCCTCCCGGGCTCTCAGGCTGACGATCTGGAGGCCGCTGTGAGCCGTAGGCTCCAAGATGACGATGATTTTCTGTGCTGTGTGAAGAGGCCTAATGTTGAAGGAGAGGAAGCCAGCATTCCGAAATAGTGGCAATAAAAGAGGTGGAGAAGGCCTCGCACCTGCCTGTCGGGCTGTCTCTGCGGCCTGTCCCGCGAATCGCTTGCTGAGGTCTGGTTAGCAGCCCACTTCCCTTTTGTTCCCGTGGTTCCATATGAGATTCTACCATTTGCATATGTGTTAGGCTTGGTCAGAGGACAAGCAGCAGCGAGTGGTGTGTGCATGTGTTTGTGCAAAAGTGTCCCTTGGTGCCTACAGAGGACTGATTCTCCAGCCGTCTACAGGAGCCAGAACCCTCCGATGCTCAAGTAGTTTTTAGAAGATGATGCTCAAGTAGTTTTTAGATGATTTGGAATTTGCATATAACCTATGCCTACCTTCCCATGTACTTTTAGTCATCTCTAGATTACAAATAAATCCTAATACCATGTAAATTCTGTAACAAACAAAAGAAAGGAGAGAGAAATGAATCATGAAAAATTCTCTACTGAAGTCAAGCTGAGTTGGCTATTGTGCTACAATCTATGAGCATTTGGGAAGTTGAGGTACAAGGATCAGGTCAGCCTGGAATACATAACAATACACTGTCAAAACAAAACAAAACAAGAAGCAAATACCAGAGCCTAAAGAAAGGGGAAGGGACCTGTGCAAACCTGGGCACTTCCCTGAACCTAACATTGAAGATGGGGGCTGGGGAGAGAAGGCTAAGGCTCTCCAAACCACTGAAGAATGAAATTACCCCTCCAGATAGAACATACATGTTTAGAATCCTCTAGTGTGACTGTGTTAATGCTTGTTTACTTTAGTCAATGACTGCTTTTTCCAGAGAAGACAAAGAAATTTTATTTCACCCATCTACATTTCTATGCAGCATTCTATACATACATGAGAGTACATATGATCTATCTACATAGCTGGCCATCATCCATCACAGAATCCATGATCATCTTTTTATTAACTCATCCATCCAAGTTTCTATCTGCCTTCCTGCTTCTCTATTAAATGGGAGGATGGGGTCGGATGAGGTAGTTTCATCCACACTCCTGTGGTTTTTAATATGGAGGAGTCAAGTAGTTAAACAGGGCAGGATGTTATTGGGGGGCTTAATCTGAACCCCAGAGAACCTCTGTGAGCATGCCAAACTCTATGAGAAGGAACGGAAATAACATATTTAAATGTCAGGCTATTTTGAGATTTCTCAGGCTTTAATTAAACTTGCCTACAGGTTGCACGTTTGGAGTGCTTGGTGAGTTTCTGAACAGAAGAAATAGTCTGTCTGCCAGATGGATTTTACCCAAACTCTCTCAGCAATGTTTAAAATAGCATCTTTTTCTCTTCTTATCCACAAAATGCCTCCCCAGAATTCCACTGGTGAAAAGTTTTACTCATTAAATTGCTTAGTAAGAAGGACCCTCCCTCAATATTCACAGCGCCATGTAGAGTTTACCAAAGGCCTGGTGACAGAAGACAAATAGCTGATGCTACAGTTAAATGTCTCCAGGTTTAAAAAAAGCTTGACCTGAGCAATAGTAGAAGAAATAAAGGAAACTTTTCTAATCCTGGACCCACTCGTTGCTGTGACCTTAGACAGCTTACGGCCTTTTTTGATTTTTCTGCTCATTCATGGAACTTCTAAGCCCCACGATGTATTCAAGACACTAAGAGGGAATAGAAGAGGCTCATCATCAAAGCATGATGTCATTATGTGAGAAAGCTGTAGGATTAGGAACCAAATCATCATTTCAGATACCCCTTTGTGAACACATTGCTAATCGATTTTGCTGAAAACAGAAACCTCTTTTTATCTGCTACAGGAAACTGGTTATCCTGAAAGGACTGGCTTTTTGTACTTGTGATACTCAGCTATGGAAAATGTCCAATTGGGCAAAATCTTTTAATGAATTCTCAACCCCAGTTTGTGATATGCAAGTAGACATGAGTAGACTTCAGAGCTACATTCTCTGAGTAGATACAAGAGAGAATATAGAAAAGAATATCATTGCTAGCTATATATTGTTTTCAGACACAATTCAGTAAGACTATCCTGCTAGATAGGGCAGGGTCAGTCAGTAGAGTGCATCTTGGAAACCCAGCCCTTAAGTGTGCTAGGCAAGTGATGTACTTTGGAACTACACATCCAACTCTATTAAGATTTGGTAAGTACTGTGGTGTGTGAGATCACATATAAGTAATTGTTCTTTGACATGCAATCCTTCAGGAAAAGATACAGAATTCACCATGTACGTTGCAAAGAAGAAAAACAGGCATAAATTAAATATATATAAAATGTAGGCATGACCTGCAATCCCAGTGCCAGTGAGTCTGGGAAACAGGGAGGTTCCCAAGAGATATGCATGATACCCCAGAGAAGTGGAATGAGGCAAGATCCTGAGCAGATTGGGAACATTGGGAGAGGAGAGAGGGATCCAAGAAAAAGAGAGGGGATAAGAGGAGGGGAGAAGAAGGCTTGGGGGAACAGGAAGGTTGAGTTGAGGTAAGAATAGAGGAGAGCAGGATGAGAGATACCATAATAGATTGAGTCATTATAGGCTTGAGGAGAGAGCTGACACTAGTGAGATCTCCAGAGATCTACAAGGATAACACCAACTGGCAAACTAAGCAATAGTGCAGAGACTACATTAATAGCCCCTCCTTGGTGATAGGGTTGATGACTACCCTATATGCCATCGTAGAAACTTCATCCAGGGACTGATGGAAGTAGAGACAGGTACCCACAGCTAAACACTGAACTGAACTCCTGTAACCTAGTGACAGAGATGGAGGAGTGATGAGCAAAGGGGTCAAGACCATGATGGTGAAACCCACAAAGACAGCTGACTGGATAAGGGGGAGCTCTTGAATCCCAGACTGATGGCTGAGAGGCCAACAGGGGACTGATCCAGTCTCCATGAATGTAGTGCCAGTGAGGAGGCCACGGGAATCACTGGGGCCTTGGGTAGTAGATCAGTGTTTACCATGGTGTATGAATGATCTTTGGGAGCCCATTCCACATGGAGGGATGTTCTCTCAGCCTGGACACATGGGGAAGGGCCTGCCCTGGATGAAATGACAGACTTTGGAGATCCCTCCCCAGGAGGGCCTCACCCTTCCTGGGGAATGATGTGGGAATGGGGTGGGGGGCTGGGGAGGTTGGTGGAGGGGCAAGGGAGGAGGGGTGGGAGAGGGAGCTGGGATTGACATGTGAAGCATTCACGTTTCTAATTTAAATAGAAACATATATTAAGAAAAAAAGAAAAATATAGGCATGACATACACCATAATGAGCTGGTTCTGGCATTACAAAGATAATTAGCAGTTTTCCTCAAGCTATTTGTAGCTAGGAGAAGAGTAAGTGCATATAAAGACAGTAAGAATAGCAAATACTATTGATGATAGTAACATCCCAAGTTAACATTATCCAGTGTTTACTGTGAGCCAGAGAGTTCTGTAAGTTGTTTTTATGTAATAATCTAATTAATTCTTTACAATCCTGTAAGAAAATTGTGCATCACCATGACTGAATTTGGCAGAGGAAAGTGAGCAGTATCAGACAATTACTTTCAGACAAGACTTACCACAAATCTCGGCATGGGGTGTAAATGTAGTCAGCTTTCTAACACAACTCAGAGCCATTAATGCTCTGATAACTACAGGAAATAGAAATGTTTCTAAAATAAAGATATTTCTAATCTGAAATGTAGAATTATTTCCTAAAATAGAAATAAAACTAATTCTAAATGTCAGTCTGTAGGAAAAGCATCATCTCCAGTGTTGAGAAAGAGATGAAAACTTCAAATATTTGTTCTCATTAAGCAAATTTCCAGCTGTGCTATATGTGGGAGCAGGAGCTCAGATCACCTCTGTGGACTTCTCCTGGGACTTTGTCAATCTTGTCAGGAAACACTTTGTTCCCTGACAACTTTCCAACTTGACTAAGAATAAATTCTCACCAAACTTTTGCTGGTGAGCAAACATCAGAGGATATTCTGGGGTCACCTCTGCCTGGGCGTCTTGCTCTTTGCAGATACTTTGATATTCATCAAGTACGTGCAGTACGTGCTAAAATGACAAGCACATGGTAGCCTAGATTTAAAAAATATATATTTTGAAGGACTTCTGTGCACTTGAATTTTTAACAAAGTTAGAGAGTTTAGATTTCACAGCTATCTGGTTCAATTTTCTCTGCCAGGTCTTGATTTCAGAGTTGAATTGGCTATAGCCAAGTGAATGAAGAATGAATCTGGGTAAAGATCTAAGGAGGAGTGCAAAGAAACAGAATGGTATGTGTTATCATTTTATGTCTTGCATATTAATGTCTCTTTAAGTGTCAAAGGAATAGTTTACAAGGATACTTCGGTAACACAACAGTTATCAATTGAGAATACATTAGGCTGTTCCTTTGGAATCATGGTGACTAACAATTTCATTTACTTTTTTAAAATAAAGCTTTTAATTTTAAAAGTGCTTTTCTTTTCAAAACTAAGCCCCAATATTTTGTTGGTAGATTCTTGCCATGGTCTAAGATCCATTAAGTGATTTGGGCCAGGAAGATATGAGGACCTGACTTCAAATCCACAGCACCCACATTAAAAAATCAAAACAAACCCAAAACCAGACAAGGCTGGGAGTGACTGTAACCCCAGTACGAAGATGCTGAGCTAAGCAAATCCCAAAAGTTCATTGGCTAACCAGCTTAGCTGAAAACACAAACTTCTGGTTCAGTGAAAGACCCTGTCTCAAAGTAGTCAGGTGGAAAGTGACCAAAGAAGATACCAATGTCCTGTTCTGGGCTCTCTATGAGCACACCCAAGTACATGCACTTACACAATCATGTGTGTGTCGTTACACCACACACACACACACACACACACACACACACACACACACACAAAGTTAAAATTCAAGGTGAGAACTAGTTTCAAGTCAAGGGTTTCTCCATGTATAAAAATTCTAGTGATGCTAATTATACCACTGTTATTGTTCTTAATCACACATTTATGTCAAAAGACATTAGGAAAAAAATCAGGCTGTTTTGATAATGTATGTCAAGGTCTCACTTGGGGATAAAGAGACCACTGAGTGGTTAAGAGCATTTTCTGCTCTTTCAGAGGACCTGAGTTTGGTTTCCAGAACCCATGTCAGGTGGCGCATTGCTGCCTGTAACTACATCTCCAGAGAATCTGGTATGTTCTGGTCTCCATGGCACCTGCAAACTTGTGGCATGCATGTATGTAGACATATTCACAAATACACATAAAAAGAATTATGCTTCTTGTATGTATTCCAAATGGCAGTAAAGAGCCTACATTGAGTTATTTGCAAAGAGATCTTGAGAATATTTGAACACATGTGTAAAAAATAGTACTGATTATGTAATTGTTCATGGAAGCATGGTGTGGCAAAAAGGTTCTGTATAGCTAGAGACCACACTATGGAGTATGTGGTAAATGTGTAAGTACATTTTAAAATATGGGTTTTGTTCCTATTTGATACAGGAAAATATTGGAAATGCAGGGTTTGGTTTTCTAGTATTGAATATTCTTATCCTTGATAACATAAAAGGAAGACAAAATTAGAAAAAGAATAACAGATATTTCAGTTAAGCATTAAAAATACAAGTGTCTGAAGACCTAGATGTTTCTCTGGTGTGCCTCTCTTTAAAAATTGTTCAGGACAAATATAAACAGAGTGAAGAGGAACACAAAATTAGTTTTCAAATTATTTGACCTTTTCACAGTGATGTAGAGGTAATATAAATAAAAAAATAATTCCTCAGAATGGGCAGTTTGACCAGAAAATTCAGTACTTAAATATCTTGAATGAAAACCAAATGATCTAAAGCATCCAATTCTTTCAAATAGCGTGAAATAAGTGATGCTAAAAGGAGTGGAAAGCGAGTGAATTGCTGAATTAATGATCACATTTATGAACATGAATTGACCCCTAGCAAAGGAATTCACTCAGCAAATATTTATTGGCTACCTGTTCTCTTCTGGGTACAATTTAGAGGAATGCAAATTAGAAAAACCTATTAAAATCCAAAACAAATGAAAAAAAGCAAGGTCAGCAATGCTGTGGGAAAAGAGCTACGCATTGTTAATTGTATTGTTCATGGGTTCGCTGTTTTTTGAGAATTAGCTGCTCACATACTTGAAGAATTACATAAATGCTTCTGCCTTTTGGCCTACTTATTCTACTTTGGGGAATAAACCTGAAAGAAATAACTTCAAAGAAAAATGAAGTAATTTTACAAAGATAAATCCAGCAGTGCTATTTTTAGTAATGACAAGGGGCACAAGACTGACTACTAAGTTATGACAAAAATGAGCATGCATTTGTACAGTCACTGGGACACAGAGATTATCCACTTACTTAACAACTATTTATTAGGCCAAGCATGGATTAAATGTAGGACAAATTATATGTGGTATCTATTAGACCATGGGAGCCTTTGCAGTGTCTGTGCAAACTAGAGAAATACGACGTTTCTGGGAACGTGCTGTACTGTAGGTCCAAATCTTAGGTAGAAGAATGTCTTTTTTTTCCAATGTAAAAGCACAGAGGTGTGACTGAGCATAGTAGTTGGGGCTCACGGCCAAGGAGGGGAGTGCAGGCTACTTTGCAGGTCTCCTTGCTCCTTTAGTATTTCCAGGGCAGAGAACATAGTTGAAACAGCGATAAGTGGCTGTCCTGGTGCTTCTATTTGGAGGGGATGGTGTGAAGAAATAAATGCACCTATAAACATCCAGCTACAAAGATAAATGGTCTAAAAAAGTGAATACAGTTTGACAAGATAGTATAGCAAGGGGGCCTGGGTAGTCCCTACAGTGAGGAATCGAAGAAGCCCTCAAAATAAGCTGAGATTGAGAAAAGATGGGTGGGGGGGGGGAGGGAGATGGGTGGGAAAAATATGCAGGCAGAAGCAACAGCTTTTGCAAACCATAGCTGGACAGAGTGTGCCCAATCAAGGAGGACACTTGGATTACTATGTAACCTAAAGTAGACATGCAGACAGGCTAGAAGCTCTAGGATTTTGTAGGCCCGAATAAGACCTCTGTACTTATTTTTAAGAATAGCATGGACACATTTGGGCAGGAGAACACAGATCTGATCAGGTCAGTGCTCCCCATCATCATTCAATTGCAGATTAGAGGCTGAGTTATGGAGAGTGTGGCAGGAGATGTCTGGTCAGATGTGGAGGGGGCTTGGAATCCCCAAAGCATCAGCAGCAGTGAAGGTGTCAGTGATTTGAGATATAGTGAGGAGATAAGAGGGACAAATCTTAGGTGATGAATAGCCATGTCAGGCAAAGCACAGGAATATGGCATCTTTTCTTTTTTTTCCTCTAAAACTCCAAATGTTAAATTGTAAAGGTTTTGGCATTATGTTAATTTCCTATAGCTACTGTAATTAATTATCACTAAATAGTGCCATATAGCTACAAAAATTTACAAAGTAAGTTCCAAGTTAAGGTGCCAGCTAAGGTGTGCTCCATCCAATGATTCTACTGGAAGTTTTCTTGTATCTGCGGCGCATACACAAGCATTTCTTGCCTGCATGACTGCAATTCCTGCCTCAGTCTTAGGACTTTCTCTCTTACCGTCTTTCATAAAAAATACTTATTTCTGGATTGGAGACTTAGTTGTAGCTTCTATCACTGTGATGAAAAACCATGACCAAAGCAACTTAGGTAGGAAAGGATTTATTTGCCTGACACTTCCATATCATAGTTCATCACTGAAGGAAGTTACCACAGGAACTCAAGCAGGGCAGGAGCTGATGGTGGAGTGCTACTTGTTGACTTGCTTCTCATGGTTTTCTCAGCCTGTAGGACCTAGGACCATCAACTCTGGGATGTCGCCACCCGTCATGGGCTGGGACTTCCCCTATCAGTCACTAATTAAGAAAACGTCCTACAATTGAATCTTATGGAGGCTGTCTTAGGATTATTATTCCTATGATGAAACACCATTACCAAAAGCAAGTTGGGGAGGAGTGGTGGTTTGAATGAAAATGGCCTCTCATGGATTCACAGGGAGTAGTGCTATTAGGAGGTGTGGCCTTGCTGGAGTAGGTGTGGCCTTGCTGGAAGAAGTGTGCCACTGGGGGTGGGCATTGAGGTTTCAGAAGCTCAGCCTAGCCCAGCGGCTCATTCTTCCTTCCTGCTGCCTATAGATCCAGATGTAGAACTCCCAGACCCGCTCTAGCACCATGTCTGCCTGCACTGTAGCAAGCCATGACAATAATGGACTAAACCTCTGCATGTAAGCCAGCCCTGCAACGAAACGTTTTCTTTTATAAGGGTTGCCATGGTCATAGTGGTTTTTTTTCTTTCCAGCTTTAGAAACCTGAACTAAGACAGGTTTATTTGGCTTACACTCCCACATCATAGTTCATCACTGAAGGAAGTCAAGACAATAACTCAAGCAGGGTTGGAACCTGGAGGTTGGAGCTTATGCGGAGGCAATGGAGAGGTGCTGCTTACGGGCTTGTTCCTCATTGCCGGCCCCTCACTTGCTACCATGGCCACAGTTGGTGACCCAGAACCTTGGCATCAGTTTGACCTTTGTTGGTGACTTGGGCCATACATATCATTACTGACCCTGGCAGTTGTAGGACCATAGACCCAGACATGGTACTCAGAAGCAACCTGGGCCCAGATGACTCAATAGTCCCAGGTGACAAAATAGGCCACTCATATCTGCATTACCTCGGTAGCAGGGTGGCCCTTTGGCCCCAACATGGCCTTAGATAGAGGCCCAAATTGTGGACATCCACATGACCCCTGGTGGTAACAGGTACCATGGACATCAACACAGATCCTGGGGACATCAACATAGACCCTGGCTGGGGTAGAGCCACAGAATCACACATGTCCCATGTCTGCAGGACAAGCCTGATGATTCTGTGGCCCTGGGCAACATCCAGGTCAACCAGATTGGGATAGCCCCTTTTATCCCAATGGTGGTTGGAACCTAAGTAGCTACGTGTGGCAGTCTGGACCCCAGGATTCCTCATGGCCCTCGATGGTAACAGGGACCAAAGGCATCTACATTACGATGACTGTAGTAGGTTATAGACCCAGACATGACCCCTAGCAGCAGCCCAAGACTTGCTTACACTATGTCCCTGGGTGGTAAGATGGCCTCCCATATTAGTCTGTTCGTCAAGGACCATATATTTGCTTACTATAGTGGTGTCCCACTGCCCAGTGCCACAGGCTGCGGCTTCTTTTCTGCTATCTCGGAGCAAACTGCTCTAACCTGGGTGTCTTGAGGCATTTTCTTAACTGTGGTTCCCTCTTTTCACATGACTCTAGCTTGTGTCAAGTAGACATAAATTTGGCCAGGACAGAGACCCTCTTCAGATAATGTAGGATGATCTCTTCATTTTTTAATTTTATTTTTTGACAGGGTCTTTCTATTACATAGCCCTGGCTGTCCTTGAACTCACTACGTAGACCAGATTGGACTTGAACCCACCACAGACATCTGCTTCACTCTGCCTCTCAAATGCTCAGATTAAAGTAGCATGCCACAATGCCCAGCAAGCTCCTCATCTCTATGGTATCCTCAAATATTCCTTTTCCAAATAAGGACATACTCACAGATTTTTTTTTTGACAGTTAGCACATGGACAAATCTTATGGGAACCACCATTTACCTCACTATATGACTAACCCACAGTAGAACTGCAGGACTGGTCAATTGCACATATAATTGTTTCTATATTCCATTGAGGAGCAGTGTAAGTTCTGTCTTTAGCCCTTGGTACTTTGAATTCCAAGTGTTCCCCAGAAATCCACATGAAAAAGATTTGCCAGGCAGTGGTGGCATGCTCCCTTAATCCCAGCACTCAAGAGGCAGAGCAAGGCAGATCTCTGAGTTAGAGGTCAGCCTAGTCTACAGAAGGAGATCCAGGGCAGCCAGGGCTACACAGAGAAAGCCTGTCTTGCAACAACAACTAACACAAACAAACAAATTTAAGAGGCAACATGAAGTCTTCAGATTATTGAGCTTTTGTCTTCGAAGGGGATAGTGGGAGTTTAACTTCCTTCCTCCCTCCCTCCCTCCCTCCCTCCCTCCCTCCCTCCCTCCCTCCCTCCCTCCCTCCCTCCCTCAGGTGGGCTCTGTTTTGCTAGCGACAAGCAGAGACTCATCATAAGCAAGCAAAAGAAAAAAAACCAGCAAGGTTCTTTTGAGAGGCTCTGCTAACAATTGAAAGGTGTGTAAGCACAGCTGGAAGTGGCAGTGACCACATCTCCAAGCCGCAGCTGGAGTCACGCTTATGCCCGCCATCTTGGAAAAAAGGCAGTTTAAAACAGCCGTGGGATCGATCCATGTTTATCGCCATGCACAAAACTTAAGTACAAATGGATCAAAGACCTCAACATAAATCCAGCCACACTGAACCTCTTAGAAGAGAAAGTGGGTGGTACCCTTGAACAAATTGGCACAGGAGACAGCTTCCTGAACATAACACCAGTAGCACAGACAGTGAGATCAACAATTAATAAATGGGACCTACTGAAACTGAGAAGCTTCTATAAGGCAAAGGACACAGTCAGCAAGACAAAAAGGCAGCCCACAGAATGGGAAAAATATTCACTAATCCCACATCTGACAGAGGGTTGATCTCCAAAATTTACAAAGAACTCAAGAAGCAAGTCTCCAAAACACCAAAGGACCCTATTAAAAAGTGGGCTGCAGAACTAAATAGAGAGTTTTCAATAGAGGAGTCTAAAATGGCTGAGAGGCACTTGAGAAAGTGCTCAACATCCTTAGCCATCCGGGAAACGCAAATCAAAACAACTCTGAGATACCATCTCACTCCTGTCAGAATGGCTAAAATCAAAAACACCAATGACAATTTATGCTGGAGAGGATGTGGTGAAAGGGGGACACTCCTCCATTGCTGGTGGGAGTGCCAACTGGTTCAGCCACTTTGGAAATCAGTATGGAGATTCCTCAGAAAAATGGGAATAAACCTACCACAAGACCCAGCAACTCCACTCTTAGGCATATATCCAAAAGATGCCCATTCATACAACAAAGATGTCTGTTCCACTATGTTCATAGCAGCTTTATTTGTAATAGCCAGAACTTGGAAGCAACCTAGATGTCCCTCACCGGAAGAGTGGATAGAGAAAATGTGGTACATCTACACAATGAAATGACAGACTATGGACACCCCCATGGAGGGCCTCACCCTCCCTGGGGGAATGAGGGGATAACGGGGGGGGGGGCTGGAGGGAGGGCACGGGAGGAGGGGAGGGAATGGGAGAGGGACCTGGAACTGACTTGTGAAGCAACCTCGTTTCTTATCTAAATTTAAACTGGAAAATAAAATATAAAAAAAATAATTAAGATGCAACTGAGACATTTTAAAAAGCTGAAACATTTTGCTATAATTTTCATCAGATAGAAGATGTATTTTTTATGTTGAACTAAAGTTTAGCTTTTATTGAAAAAAATGTACATTGTGATATTAGTAATTGGTAAAAACAAAAATTGTATAATCCCACCTGCTACGCATCTTTATTTTTCTGTTTAGTCTCTTCAATTTTGCTTTACCCAAAGATGATAATGTTATGCTCTTTGAATAACTTACTCTGTTGATGGAGTAAGACTCTTTAATAAAGAGAAATTCTGAAGAAAAAAAAAAAAAACAGCCGCGGTTTTAACAGATAAGGCACGTGGCCAGAAAAACATAAAGATTTACAGTAAAGTCAGACTTGGATGAAAAAAATCCTCTAAAGGTTTACAGTGTGTTTAAAAATATACGTAAGATTGAGAGAAAAAAAAAAAAACAAAACGGCCCGGCTGTGGTGGTACACGCCGGTAGGATTTGCTGAAGAGGCAGAGGCAGGCGGATTTCCAAAGAGAAACCCTGTCTCAAAGAAAAATAAATAAAAGTAAAAGAAATAAAGTAATAATAGATAAATAAATAAGCCACGTAAACATGGAAAATACACAGAAAGTCTGGATACTGTACGCTATTGTGTTTTTCAGTTTTTTTGATTGCTCAGGAAGGAACAACTGCTAAAGTACACTTGATTATAAATGCTGCTGAATTAATTCAACTTATATCTTTTGAAAATGCCTTGACTTCAAAATTTAAGTATAAGGATATGTTACTTGGGAAAGGAGATTTTGCTTATGTTTCTACAGAAAATGAAAAGCTGAGGATTCCTTCCAGGCTTCTGTGGTTTGATAAACCAAGACCCCTGGAAGCAGTGGACCAAGTGTTCCAACAACTGAAACAGCTAAGATGATGCAGTCTTACAGACCCCAAAAATATGGACTTATACAGGTTTCTGAGTTTTTTCATGATCCCCATGGTAAGGACATCGCCCCCTTCCAGCACGAAGCAGTTTGGAATGAGTGGCGTCCTAATTCCCATCTTGTTTATAAATCTTTGTTTTCATTTAAATGGGATTGTTTATAATTGGTTAATGATCACAACCAATCTCTTTTTAATGGTAAAAAGGGGAATTATGGTATGGGTATGGTTTTTCATTTATTGATACAAATTCAAGGTCAATTTTGTGATGTGTATATTTCTCCTCTTGATTAAGTATTGTGCTTATACTGATCTTTTAAAACGTAATGCATAATTGAATACAGACTACAGATAGTTACTTATAATAGAATTTATAGTTAGGTAAGTTAGGTTTTCTAGATATACAGAAATATATTTGAGATAGATAAACAGTCTTCAAACCTCTCAAAGACCTTCAGAAAATGGCATTTAAAATGGTTTAGGGTTTTTCTTGACAATGAGAAATGTCTGCTCCTGGCAGCACCAATTACGTCTGAGAGGAAGATGGGCATCGAAGAAACTTGTTATGGAGTTTGCTTTCAACATGGCAAGATTAGCCATTTGGGCAAGAAACTGCTCTTGCCTGTACTGCTTGACTGTTGTTGTATAATCTGGACATACAGGACCCACAGGAAAGTGACTGCTGAACTCAGTCTTACAGGGTTCCTGCTTCATGGAAGAGTCTACCAGACTTTCTGCAGGACACAGAGAAATGACTGAGACTGCCAATGCAGATGGACAGTTTGAAATTTCCTGCTTTGCTGAGAAGTGTTCCAGACACATTGTGGCCTATGGGCTGAAGATGGATGCCCCAACATTACAGAGGAACTTTGGGTGACTGTCCAGGTAGCAAGATGTCTCTGTCAATCCTAGTGTTTATATATTATCCTTCCATGGTCTTTGATGGAGTTGAAGGCAGATAGTTACAGTTATAGTTTTCCTTAGTTATCATAAAAGATAAGCTACATATAGGACTTTGAACTCACAAGAATAAGATAGATGATATTTTCTTTAAATCTTGCTAAATGTTGATAGACAAAATATTGTAACTATGTTCTTACTTGATAACTGTTCTTTTATATATAATTTGATTATGTTAAAGTTAAGACCTTTCTTTTTGTTTAGACAGAAAAGAGGAGATGATGTGGCAAGTCCTGTGATCATGTCAATAAAGCACTGTTGGGCCAATAGGAATCTAGATAGGTGGGACTAGGAGTCCAGGAGGACTCTGGGAAGGAGAAACACAGAGAGTCAAGATGTAACGCCATGGGGTAGGAAGCCCGGAACTATTCTCTGGTAAGAGAAATACTTAGATTAACAATTATGGGGTAATTACTTATGTCAGAGCTAGCCAGTAAGAAACAAGCAAGGCCAACAGCTTCATAATTAATATAGCCTCCTGTGTGTTTATTTGGGACTGATGTGGCTCTAGAACCAGGCTGGCTGGAAGGCTTCTCTCAAGGAAAAAGCTTCTTTTTACAGAAGCCCACTGGAATCATGAGAGCAATACAAGGGCATAAATTCAATCATTTCAAGAAAAATGAGATCTTAACATATACAAGATGGCAGACAAGATGTGGTTAAATCTATGTGGTAAATAAGGTTTGAAACTGTACACACTTGCAAGGGTAAGAATGCAGTCAGAACAGGCAGGCCTGTGACTTCTTTTTTAAGCATAAGATTTTGGTACTTTGTAGATATTAATTGGTTTTCTCCGTGACAGACTGTAAATTTGTATTTTAGCTGTGCACTTTTGCATTAATATATAATGCCCTTGGAATTTCTGTACCCTTTTCTTTCTTAGGTTTTGCTAAGAAAAAGGAAGTCTGTAAAAACCTGTGTGACAGTGCTAGATTTAGCTCATTTTAACAAAGGTCACAGCATTTCTGAGTAGTAAACACTATTACAAGATCTTTCTAGTGTCTAGATGTTTGGCAAACATGCCTCCATCTGGAATACATGACTGGAGCCTAGGGCTGGGGGCCAGATGTGGGCCTGTGAAGTTCAAGAGCATCTGGGAAAGGCAGATACATTGTTGTTGTTTTTTCCAGCTACAGCCAAGAAGTGAATTAAGGCAAAGACCTTCTCTTTGCTTGAATCAAGGAGATTCTTGCAGGCTTAGAGAAGGCCTGCCTTACTGTTTCAACTTGGCTTTTGAGACCCAAATGGCTAAGAGGGACTTAGGATGCTGCAGTTAGGACTGCAGGCTTACTTTAGTGCTAACCTAGCAACACCTCTGTTCTATTCTTGGGCTACTTCCTCCTGTGACGATAATATCAGCAATTAATGGACTTGGATTTATAAGCCTTACTTTTCAGAGAATACAACCCTTGGGAAGGCCAGGTAATTAATTTTTGTAATTTCTGCAATGTTTCAGATTAGATTTGTTGTATATTTTATGGCCTTGCAGATAACAGTGATTATTAAATCACAGAAATATTAAATTACTTTTGAAAGCACTTCCTGTAAGGAAAGTGATGAAAACAGGCTAAGAATACAGGTCTTAGGCAGTCTAAGAAGTTTTTCTTCCACGACTCCAGTGCAGGTCATCTAGTTGCTAAGAAGGAGGAAAATATTTTAAAACAAAGCAATATTACCAACAGAAATCTATATGTTTATATGAAGTCACCTGAGATTTCTGTAACTTCTTAGCTGCTGGGAAGTTGGATGAATCAAATCCAACTTTGGGGTACAGTGAGAATGTTGGACACTTACCTGTGGGGATTTAGCTTAGAATGTTACTTTTGTCACTCATGGCTGCTCTTATTCTGGTCAAGATACTTGGTAACTTGAAGTGACAATTTTCTCAATGTAAAAGAATTAATAATATTTAAGCACCACCTTTGTAGTTTAGGACACTGTCATCTTTTACTGGAATCACTGCAGTTCCTAATTGATTTCCTCGGTTACATTCTCACCTGTCTTTTTTCTCTGTTCCACACATCTGTTGGAGTTGTCTTTTAAAATCATACCTAATTCTTTTGTTTAAAACCCTTTAGGGACATCCATTCATATTGAGACTAGCACACTTATATCCATTCCACTCTAAATATGTCTGATCTTGTCTAATACTGGAAACTAAGTGTGATCAGGCCTGCTTAGTACTGGGATAGGAGAATAAAACATAAATTTCTTACCATGGTCTAAAAGGCCTTTAATAAGCCAGCCCTGGTTCAACCTTTGGTCTCGTCTTGCCAAGATGTCTTTCCTTGTTCACTGTTTCTCAGCTGCAGTGATTTAACTGACCATAGACCAGATGAGTTTTTTCCTATGTTTAGGCTTTTGCCTATATGTAAACGACTCCATATTTATTTACTGACTTGAAGCTCGGGGCAAATATTTCATATATAGTGTTCACCCTCAACTACTTGATCTACGCTAGCCTCTCTTATCAGTTGCATACAATCTTGTACATTCATAACACATTATAGTGTGAATTTACCTTATTAGTTACTTAGGTAACTTTTCTCAGTTTCTTCCTACCTTAATGAAGGCCAACAATTGAACTAGTTTTCTTAGAGTGAATTCCCTGAGTTTTGAGTGCTACTTCACAATCTAGCATGTGCTAGGTACTTAGTGAATATATTTTTGATGAATAAGGAATAAATTTAAATGCAATAATGCATGGAAGTGTTAGCTTACATCATGACTAAATTTGCTGTTTATATTCTTGCTTTGGGAACTTCCCTATTCATTCTGTTCTGTTCTATTCTATGCTTATATTCTTCTGGCCAATAGGAAATAATGATAACAATAGCTAATAGCTATTGAGTAAAAAATCAGATGAGACACACAAGTATTTTAAACAAACTAACCTAATTTGCCAACATCTATGATATACACTGTTGTAACTCTCATTAGTAAGACAAAGGATATGAAGATGAGTAGGGTCAAGTAAGGAACTAAGACAACAGGTGGATAAAATGGGCTTTAGACTGAGGCAACTTGGTCCCACATCCATGATCATATCACTAACCTACTCAAAACCCCTTTGCTGGCCTAACAAAAGTCTTCTAGCAATTAGAGAACGCTCTTACTCTCTATTCATTTACTAAGATGCTTGTTACTTCAACATTGGTTGAGCATCATTTGCAATCTAGGTACTGATCTAGGTTCTAGAACTGAAAAGTACAACCTGCTCTCTTTTTTTTTGTTATTCTGGGAGGAAGGATTAAACGGTGAAAGAAATGTGAACATACTTGATTTTCCAATGCTTTTAGCAGAATAGCAGACATTTGATAAACTTAAGTAGAAATTTACATATTTTATAACTAAGATTGTCCTTTTATGACAAATGATGAGCTTAGACATTTGCAAGGTAAATACCTGATTTCTCCAAACACTGCCCCAGCTTTCAGAGTAATCAGAACTTGAGCACTGTCAGGGCCTCCAAGAACTTGGACTTCTCCATGCTTGATGATGTACATTTCCTTACCAATTTCTCCCTAAATGCCATATGAGAAAATAAAATTATAGTTATTTTATTTTCTAATAGTTATAACCCAAATGATCTAAGATCCTTCTAGAGGAGCAAATACAAATAAAGTAGGCAATATCTTTGTGAAAGTATTTATTTTAAGAGGGGGGGGGTAGCTTGTGATGTTGGAAGGCAGTGCTTTCCATTAAGTGAGCCCTGAAAATCTGTGAGCCCTGCAAACCATCACAAGGCATGAGAAGATACACCAGTCAGTGTGCTATTTTAGGAGTGGGCATGGGCAGATGACATAGCTCATCATATGGACAGTTGAGTCTTCTGCCTTTGGTCTCCACTGCTCTGCCCTAAACAAGATGCTTAGTGTAACAAAAAAATTCACAAGACCATATGTAGCTATTTTAAACATTTAATGTAAATACAATGATTTTTTTATCTGTCCCTACTGTCTAAACTAGAATATGAGCCACAGGTGACCATGTAATTATATGTCCAATCTCATTTAAGAATTCTGTAACCAGGCTGGGAAGATGACTCAAGTGAATGAAGTGCTTTTGTGAAAGCATGAAGACTGAAGTTCAGATCCCCAACACTTACATAAACACCAGGCAAGCACGATGACTTGGCTATAACCCAGTGCTCAGCAAACAGAGACAGGAGCTTCCCTGGACAACCTGGTTAACTAGACAAGCTGAGTGGGCTAGCTCCAAGTTGAGTAAGAGACTGCTTCAGGAAGTAAATGTACAATAATGTAGAAAGACCCTTGATGGCAACCTTTGGTGTCCACACATGTATACATACATGTAGGCTCACCTGCAAACATGAACCACATACACCAGCATGCATACACACATGAATGTATGTCACACACATGCATATGTCCATTATCAACTCTCTCAGCTGCCCCTCCCTCACTAATCCAACCTAAAAACAACTGTGGACTGAAGATACAAATGGATTTGTAGAGATATTTTGCTCCTGTCTTTGTGGTTGACTAAAATGTATCCCTGTGATCCTTGAGATTTAGGATTGATGGTGATTGTACCTGATCTCTTCAGTCTTTCCCATGTATAATTTTTGTCTGTGCCCCTAACTGTATGTCTTTGTTATACAATACATATTAAGTTATAAATATGTTTGTTAAGAATGTTAAATTCTAATCTACAAAAATAAACATACCATACAAGAATATGCTTAACATTTTAAGTCAAAAGAGGTTGTTAAATTTATTTATTTGTTTATCTGTTTAATCAAGTGTAGGTGTGTGTGTGTGTGTGTGTGTGTGGGAGAGAGAGAGAGAGAGAGAGAGAGAGAGAGAGAGAGAGAGAGAGAGAGAGAGAGAGAGAGAGAGAAGGCCAGAAGAAGGTTTAGGTATTTTTCTATATTACTCTCTCTATATTCTTTTGAGGCAAGGTCTCTTCCTGAATCTGAGGCTTGTTTTTTTTTTTTTTTTTTTTGTTCTTCTGGAAGTTAGTAAGCTCAAGAAGTTCTTTCCTCCTCAGAGTTGGAGATGAAGGTATGGGTGCTGGGATCTCCAACTCCAGTCCCCATGATTGCAAAATCAACACTTGCAATTGCTAAACCACATCTTCAGCCCCAGTTGTAGCATTCTAAATAGGCCAGTTTTTATAATACTTGCCATTATTTGGATAGTAGTCTCTATAACAAGTCAAAATAAGTAGGCTTTTTAAAATCACCACTACTGTGGTTTTAATATCTCCCCCAAATTTCAGTTGTTAAAGTTTTAATTTTTCAAGGTTACAGGCTAGTGGAATTTGTAGACAGGACCCCTGGAAGATTAGGTCATGGCGCTTTTGCCTTCATGAATGGATTGGTTTATCACTAGAGAAGTTGTTTCTTCTCTGATAAGTTTGATTTTCCTTTTCATGTGGTGCACTCTGCCACATTGTGTTTCACTGAGAAAGCCCTTATCAAATGCTTTTTAGACCATAGAACCATGAGCTAGATAAACCTTTATCTTTCATAAATTACCTAGTCTGTTGTTACACTCGTATATAACAAAATGATCTAAGCTGTAAAAATAAACCATTAATACAATAAATTTGTTCTTGTTTTATAAATGGACTGCACTGAGTTATTAAATATTCCAATTACTTATACTTTCAATGGATTAAAATACTTGAAAACAACTCAAAATTAATTTGCATTGATTATAGTTTATGCTCTGACATGACTGATACAATGTCTACTTCATTCCAGTGCTGAATGCAAGGCATGATGTATAAAGGGTCCTTATTTATGAATGAAGAAAATATGATTTAACTGTTTCTGGGAAGTTCTAAAGTCCTGTGATACCTAGGATTATTTTCCTGAAAATCAAGTGCTTTATAATTATCAGGTTGGGATATACAATTATGAAATTTCACCTCTTAATTCATATCTGAAAAACCAAAATTCTTATTCTAGATGTATATTTATATGAAATATAAGTTGAAACAGAAGTTAAAAAATATATAGGTTTATTATAGTTATTTATATAATTTCAATGTTAATAATTTGCTTTTGTGAGTACTTTGAAAATTCATTAAAATTGGAGGCTGGAGAGATGGCTCAGCAGCTCTTTTTTTTTTTAATTTTTCAAGACTGAGATTCTCTGTAGCTTTGGAGCCTGTCCTGGAATTCACTCTGTAGACCACGTTGGTCTTGAAATCTCAGAGATCTGCCTGTCTCTGCCTCCCAAGTGCTGGGTTTAAAGGTCTATGCCACCACTGCTTGGCTCAGCAGTTAATTCTTAACACCCACATCAGGTGGCTCACAACTGCTTTAACTCCAGCTCCAGGGGATCTGATGACCTTTTTTGATTTCCTGAACACCTGCATGCATATAGCATATACTCAGTCAGAAACATATGCATACACATAAATAAAAATAAATCTTAAGAAATCATCAAGATAGAGAATATTTGCATAGCTCCTTTTTAAATATCACATATTTGTTCTCTCAGAGCACAGTACTTTTTATCCAGAATTTTTTTACTTCATTTAATTCTTGCAAAAATTCCAGTGACATGTGTCTCTTATTTCCCTTTTTTTGAAACTGGAAATAGAGACTAAGTAAGCTAAGTGTTTCAAGCAAAATACAAGGCTGTCAAGTTACAGCATTAAAACTGACAACACCAATTATCATGTGACACAATACAGATATACTATATCTAACTATGAATACAATATCAAAACTAATGACTCAATAATCAATGAAATAATATGAAAAATTTAAAAAATAAAGTAAGTCATTTGAAAATTAGTGTCTTTTTACTACTCTTCTTCTTCTCCTCTTCCTCCTCCTCCTTCTTCTTATTGCATGAAGTAATTTCAAGGAGCTGGAATGATGTTTCAAAGGCAGTTTTTACAACTGACTGGAAGTACAAGTACATAATGTGTACTTAAATATAGTTCAGTACTTCTAATTATTTCTTAATGATAATTTTGATAATTTCCCAAGGAGATCAGGCATAATCAACAAGCCCAAACTTCTACTACCTCTTGTACATTTCTGGGTTAATTTAAGCCTTTTCTGCAAGCTTAATTAGCATTCAGATGAAGTAGACATCACCTCAAGAGAGTAGAGGCTAACAGTGGGTGTAAAGCAAGATCGAACCTAACTTGTGACTGTTTCTTGTGCTAATTTGGAGAAAGTGTTGAAAGGCAAGCACTTCAGGTAGAGCAAGGTAGCTGTTAGTGAGTGTGTATGCCCAAAAAATTAGTATTCTTGTTCCTGAAGCTACTTCCATGGCTAGTGGAGAGCATCATGGTACCTCATCAGAAAAGAGAGATCATTCTCACAGTGTGGCTCCTGGATAGACCATTAGCTCCATTAAGAGCTCCTTTGGAGGTGAAACCCCCAAAACCCCACTGCAAAAATATTGAATAAGATACTTTAGAAATTAAGTCCCAGATGTCTAAGCCTTGAAAATATAGTGATTTATTAAATGTAGTTATTTATGATTTATTAAAGCTTGCCAGAGGATTCAGAAAGCAAAGTCAGCCACAAGCTATAGAAGTCAGGCACACACCCTTAATCACAACATACAGAAGCTAGGAGGTGGTGGTACACACATTTATTCCTAGGTTTCAGGATTAAGAGGTAGATGGATCTCTGTGAGTCCAAGGCCACCCAGATCTACACAAGATTGAATCAGTCTGAAAGTGAATTATAGCTCATACCTTCAATCCCAGTACTCATGAAAGGTATATAAGACAGGAGCAAAGACTCAGTATCAGGCATTAATTCTCCAGCCATGCTGACGATAGGAGGAGGAGGCATTCATTCTCCAGCCACACTGAAGATAGGAGGCATTGATTATCCAGCCACAGTGAAGATAGGAAAATTCAGTATCAAGTCAGATAGGAAGACACTGAAGTCTCAGAATTCTCCATCTATGCTGAGGAGAGGCAGCATTTTGAGACTCAGTGAAGAGCTCCTGTGCGGATTGGTCCTTTCAGCCCGAGAATGAGGTGAGAGCTAGAGGCCAGCTGCTTTGCTTCCCTGATCTTCAGGTTGAACCCCATTATCTGTCTCTGGGTTACTTGTTTTTCGTGCAACAGGAAAAGTTCTGTGGTTATGTTCTGTATGGCAGCACAGAATCCCCAAAAAACTCCCAAGTAGTCTTGAAGTCCTACATAC
This sequence comes from Mesocricetus auratus, assembly GCF_017639785.1. Lineage (NCBI taxonomy): Eukaryota > Metazoa > Chordata > Mammalia > Rodentia > Cricetidae > Mesocricetus > Mesocricetus auratus. The sequence continues at coordinate 48,475,635 of NW_024429184.1, read as the reverse complement.
TCTCCCAAAGAACTTTAGAATATCAGACCTGAACCTGGCCATTGCTTCAATTATTTAGGCAACCTCTTATTGAATATGACTTGTTTTTTATTTCCTCCTCTCCACAAGTCCTTATGGAAGTAGTAAATACATATCAGATTGAATTCAGCTACCTAAACTTTGGTCAAGCAACAGCTTTTCTTCTCTGTCAACATCTAGTATTATGCAAATCTTCATTTAGAAATAAAAACAAACCTAAAAACTGAAGGAAAACCACAGAAAAGTGACCTGCATTCTTCTGCCTTCTGCCTACTCTTCCTTCCACATTTGTCTTTCTTTTCCTCATCTGCATCCACTTGTTTTTATTTATTGGATGAATTCACTATGATGATAAAATTAGAAATGAGAAAGCTGCATCCCCATACCTCACACTTCCTTAAGCAAATCTGCATTGTTTCAAGGTGCAAGTGCTAAGGTTTCTATGTTCTAGCTCATTAACCAGCCCCTTTAACCACTGGAGCACCTTGAACCCGTTTTAGTGTGTGTGTGCTAAGTCTTCACCATTCCAGTGTACCACTGGCCCCAGAGGACCTCTTAAATCATGCTGTTTCTTTCTTCATTTTTCCTTCTCTCCCCTTTTAATGAGCATGATTTTATTTCACTTACAATCAGTCTGTATTCTACCTGGATGAGTTTGTGTGGGATGTATATGCTTAGTTTCCAGTATGGCAGAACCTCTCCTTCCTCTTTTATCTTTGACAGCTCCTTCTTAGTTGCCGTTTCTCATTTGTCTTCATTGATCTTTATAATGTTGGTGCCTTCCCAGTTACAGCCCCAGCCTTCTTTCTCATACCATGCCTTGAACGCTTAAAGCCAACTTTCATTATATTCCAGCTGTTAGGCATTCACTTGCGATTTCATCTTCTTTCATTTGATTGATTCCACCTATATGCTGGTGTCTCCATCTGATGTGTTTGAAATAGTTCACACCTCATTTGACTGTGCCTTTCCCCACTATTTGCTTCCATTTCTTGAATATGACAGGCTCTGCCTTGCCTCTCCGATCTTTGCTTCAACTTCTCATAAAAAAATTAGCTCATCGATTTCCTTTTTCTTTTTTTTACTAAAGGACTATTTATCTTTAGAATTTTACAAAGGTCACAGCTGACAAACTGATGACTTCTCTCTCCCAACTTCTAATATAAATAAGTGCCTTCCTCTAACAACTTCTGTTTCTCTTTATATATGAACACACTTTACAGTTATGCACCACTTTAATTTCATTTTTTTGTTTCTTTCTCTTCAATCTAGTCAGTCTTTCTCATGGCTGTATTTTAGAATTAGATGGGACTTCTTTCTTTTTAGACTAGTATGTGGAATTCATCATAGCTGAATGTATATGTGTGGAGCCCAGACTCCTTTGTTTATATGATACTGACATTCTGTGAGTTGAACACCTTAATGTAATACTTTTATAGTCATAAAATTCACAATAAAGATTTAAAAATGGTATTGATTATTTACTAACTCTGTGAGCAAAATACAAATAACAGTTTGCTGATGAAGCATAAAAAGCAAAAGCACCTATCACTTCTATATTTTGTTTTTCATTTAAAATATCTAAATTTATGATATATTATGATTGATTATTTACATTTATAAAAATACCTTTTCAGACCACCTACATGTCTATCCTATGACATATGTAGTAGAACTTATATTATTTTGTTCCATTTTGAACTCCAAGCCTTTATTGTTGTTTTGCAGAATTAAGTATATGGCACAGTGTTTTATAATATGGAAGTCACTCTGCACAGACTTTATTTCAAATAAATTATTGACCTATGTCCAAATTCTTCCAATACATTATTAACTGTGCACTTGAAAATAGTATGCACTCACCTTTTTGCAGACAAAGTCACCAGGTAAATAAATAGTGGGTTTCAATCTTAGCAGTAGGTCATAAATCATCTGTGTGTCACAGCCCTATAGAAGGAGAACAATACTTTTACAGACACAGCCAAAAGCAAACATCCTAAATTATCTTAAAAGTATTGAAAGTAAATAGTTAATAGACATCTGTTTTCCTCTCCAAATGCTAACTTGCAATGCATATGGACTTGCCTTTACCTAAACTCTATAGAAAAAAGATACAATATTAAGAGATTGTAACTTGAAGAAATATTTGGGGTAAATTCTGTTTCTCAGACCTGTTAGTATTCAATCATGCTCTTGTTCTACTAAATTGTAAAATGCTCATAAAATGATCATAAATGAAAATTTACAAGGTGCTTAATTAATGACAGCTATTAAAGATTATGCTCATGGTATGTCTGGATTTTCATAACTCATAGTATTTGCTAAACATATTTCCTTTGTAAAACAGCATTACTAATTTTTTTGATATTATTTAACTCTTTAAACTTATATACATATCTTTCTTCTCCACTACAATGATCTCCTTAAGGATAGGAAGATGCACATGAAAATAGTATATATAGCACTTTAATCATTTTTTGGAACCAAAGAGCCTGCATGGGGCCAGCTGAAGCTCTCTACATATATGTAACTGTTGTGTGGCTTGGTCTACTTGTGGGACTCCTAACAGTAGGATCAGGGCTGTCCCTACTGCTTTGGCTGGCTCACAGGAACCTATTCCTCATACTTGATTGCCTTGCCTAAATACAAGGCAAGGTGCTTACAGCCTTGCTGCAACTTGATACCCATGTGAGGCCTGCCCCTTTCAGAACAGAAATGGAGGAGTAGTGGATTAAGACTGAGAGTTGGTCCCAGGGAAGCTAGTAAACAAGGAGGACCCTAAGAAAGATATACATGGACTCCCCTCCAGAAGGAGAAAGGGACAAGATCTCCTGAGTAAATTGGGAGCATGAGGGGAGGGAGGAGGGAGGTCGGGGAAAGAGGAGGAGAGAAGGGGAGGGGGAGGAGAACATGAGGGATCAGGAGTTGGGGGGAAGAAAAGAGAAGGACAGCAAGGAAAGAGAGATCTTAATAGAAGGAGCTGCTATGGGCTTAATGAGAATCCTGACACTAGGGAAATCTCCAGGAATCCATAAAGATGACTCCAGCTAAGAATCCAAGCAATAGTGGAGAGGCTACCTTAAATGCCCTTCCCCTATAATGAGATTGATGACCACATTAAATGCCATCATAGGGCCTTCATCCAGTAGCTGATGGAAGCAGAAGCAGAGATCCACAGCTAAACACTGAGCCAAACTCTATCCCCTGCTTTTATAATCATTCCAATTCCTCTATGGAATTCCCTGAGCTTTGAGGGGAGGGATTTTACTCAGACCTCCTCTACTTCACACTCTTGATCCACATAATGTCTGGCTGGGGGCCTCTACTTTCGTTCTCTGCTGCTGGAGGAAGCTTCTCTGATTATTACTGGATAAGGCACTGATATATGAGTATAGCAGAATATCATTAGGAGTCATTTTATTGATTTTTCCTTTTTTGACCAGTTTTGTTTGGTTTTACCCTAGGTTTGTGACATATATAGTATCTGATTCTTTGCTAGATGGAGTGGGCTTTAAGTAAAATCAGACATTAGTTAGCTATTTCCACACATTCTCTGACAAATTTGCCCTAGCATATTTTGGAGGCAGGAGAGACTGTAGATCAAAGGTTTGTGGCTGGGTTGCTGTCCACATTTCTCTTTCAGTAGCCTTCCCATACCAAACAGAGTAGAACCTTGGAATTAAGTCTCTATTTATATACTAGCTCAAATTCTCCATATTCAATGGGCTGTGTGGATGTTGTCCTTGGCAATGCAGCCCACTGTCAGTTTGCAGACAACAACCCTTTGTCTTAGCATTAGTCTGGGTTGTTCGTGAATTTCCAAAAGACCTCCCTGGCTAGTAACTCAACTGAATGCTGCCCAGTCCCTCCACTGGAAGGCTTGCCTGACTACAAGAGATGACCGGGTAACGCTCTGTATTCCCCCATTACTAGGAGTCCTCATTAAGGATCTCCTTTCATAGATTTCAGGAAATTTCCACTGCACTAGGTTTCCATGACATCCCCCAATGTCCCTAATTCCATTCATCTCTCCCTGCACAGGATTACTCCATGCCATCTCCCTCCAGCATGATCCCTCCCACTCCAATTCCCACTATTCCCAGTCTACACATAAAATCTATTCTATTTCCCATTCCCAGGGAGATCCATAAGCCCCATTCAGACCCCTCTTCTTTCCTTATCCTCTCTCTCTCTGCATCTACAGATTTTTCTTGATTATCATTTACTTAATGGCTAATATCCACTTATAAGTGAACACACACCATTTGTTTTTCTGTGTCTGGGTTACCTCACGTAGAATGATCTTTTATCTAATATCATCTATTTGCCTGTGAATTTCGTGTTGTTATTTTTTTAAACAGCTGAATAATACTCCGTTGCATAAATGTACATTTTCTTTATCCATTCTTCTATTGAGAGACATCTAGGTCATTTCCAGTTTCTGGCTATTACGAATAAAGCTGCAGTGAGCATGGCTGAACAAGTGTCCTTGTGGTAGGACTGAGAGTAATTTGCATATATACCCAAGAACGGTATATCTGGGTCATGAAGTAAACTGATTCCCAATTTTCTGAGAAACCACCATATTGATTTTCACAGTGGCTGTACAAGTTTGCACTCCCACCAGCAAAGGAGGAAATGTTTCCCTTGCTCCAACTCCTTGTCAACATGAGCTGTCAACTGTGTTACTGATCTTTGCCATTCTGACAGGTGTAAGATGGGAATCTTTGAGTACTTTTGATTTACATTTCCCTGATGGATGCATAACATTTCCTAAAGTGTTTTTCAGATGTTTGAGATTCCTCTATTGAGAATTCTCTGTTTGGATCTGTACCCCATTTTTAATTAGATGTCTAGTTTCTTGAATTCTTTAGGTATTTTGGATATTAGTCCTCTATTAAATGTGGAGTTGGTTAAAAAATTCCCTTTCTGCAGGCTGCTGCTTTGTCTGATTGACAATGTCCTTTGGCTTATTGAAGTGTTTCAGTTTCATGAGGTCCCATTTATTAGTGATCCTAGCGCCTGTATTATCTGTGTTCCACTCAGAAAGTTGATTCCTGTGCCATTGAGTTAGAGGCCTTCCCCACTTTCCTTCTTCCAGGTTCAGTGTATTGGGTCTTATGTTGATGTTTCTGATCTTCTTGAACATGAGTTTAGTGTGGAGTGATAAATATGGACCCATTTGCATTCCTCTACCTGCAGAATCCAGTTTGACCAGTATGATTCCTTAAAGATGTTCTCTTTTTTTCCAGTGTGTATTTATGACTTCTTCATAAAAAAACATATGTACATAGGTGTGTGGATTTGTTTCTGGGTCTTCAGTTCAGTTCTGTTGACCAACTTGTCTATTTTTATGCTAATACATACTTTTTAAAATCATAGCTCCATAGTACAAATTGTAATCAAGTATGGTGATACCACAGCAGTTCTTTTATTGTTCTGGATTGTTTTAACTATTCTGGGTTTTTTGTTTTTCATATAAAGTGGGGAATTGTCCTTTCAAGGTCTGTGAAGAATTGTGTTGGGATATTTATGGGGATTGTATTGAATTTGTAGATTGTTTTTTTGATAGAATGGCCATTTTCTTTCTTAACCTACTAATCTAGGAACATGGGGGAATCTTTCCATCTTCTGATATCTTCTTCAATTTATTTCCTCAAGGACTTGAAGTTTTTAATTATACAAGTCTTTCACTTTCTTGGTTAGAGTTACCACAACATATTCTTATTTGAGGGAATTGTGAAAGGCCTTGTTTCAATGATTCTTTCTCAGTCTTTTTGCCATTTGTAAATAGGGGGAGGGTTATTAATTTTTTTAGTTAATCTTGAATCTAAAATTTGCTAAAAGTGTTTATCGTTTGTAGGGGTTCCTTGGTGGAAATTTTAGGGTCATTTATATATACATTACATCATCTGCAAATAATGATGCTTTGACTTCTTCCTTTCCAATATTTATACCCTCCATCTCTATCAGTTGTCTTATTGTTCATGCTAAAACTTCAAGTATATGTTGACTAGATATGGAGACAGTGGATATGGATTTTTTTTTACATTTTTTATTTAACAATTTACACATGCCACTCTCAGTTCCCTCTCCCTCCTCTCCTCCCCCACACTCCAGTCCTCCCAATCCCTCACCCCAACTCCATCTCCCACTCAGCTCCCCAGGTGGGGCAAGGGCCTCCATGAGGGATTTTCAGAGTCTGTCACATCATCCCGGGAAGGGCCTAGGTTCTTATGATTCTCTGAATTTCTTTAGTGTCTGTTGTTATGTTCACTTTTTCCTTTCTAAGTTGTTAATTTGGGATCTTCTTTCTGTGTCTCTTAGTTTGAATAAGGGTTTGTTTATCTTGTTGATTTCCTCAAAGAACCAACTCTTTGTTTCATTGATTTTTTTGTATTTTTCTCTTCATTTCTATTTTATTGATTTCAACCTTCCCTTTGATTATTTCTTGCCATCCTTTTCTCTTGAGTATTCTTTTTGTTTTAGAGCTTTCAGGTGTGCTGTTAAGTCGCTAGTAGTATGAGTCGTCAAATTCTTTTTTGAGACAGGATTTCTATGTGGCTTTGGAGGTTGTCCTGGACCTAGCTCTTGTAGACCAGGTTGGTCTCAAACTCACAGAGATCTGCCTGCCTCTACCTCTTGAGTGCTTGGATTAAAGGCATGCTCCGCTGCCACCACCACTTGGCTGAGATGTCAAATTCTTTATGAAGGCACTTAGTACTATGAACTCTTAGCATTGCTTGCATTAAGTTTGGGTGTGTTGTGTATTAATTTTCATTTAATTCTAGAAAAATGTTCTTTATTTATGTCTTGACCCATTTTTCATTCAGTAGGGAGTTGTTCAGTTTTCATGAGTTTGTAGGCTTTCTTTTTTCTTTCGCTGTTGGTATTCAACCTTAATATGAGGTGGTCTGATAGGATTCAGGAAGTTATTTCAATTTTCTTGTATCTGTTGAGACCTGTTTTGTGACTGAGTATGTGGTCAATTTTGGAGAAAGTTCTGTGAGATGCTGAGAAGAAAGTATATTCTTTTGTGTTTGAGTGCAATGTTCTGCAATATCTCTTAGGTCCATTTGCTCTGTAACATCTGTGAACTGTATTTCTCTGTTTAGCTTTTGTCTGATTGACTTGTCAGTTGGTGGGAGTGGGATAGTGAAGTCTCCCACTATCAGTATGTGAGGGTCAATATGTGATTTAAGCCATAGTAGTATTTCATTTAAACACTTAGGTGCCCTTATGTTTGGGACATAGATGGTAAGAGTTTTAGGCTTGAGTATCAAAAAGGGATTGGAATAAACTACATATATGTTTATATGTAATTAGTATAGTTTACACAAAGGTAGATAGGGAACATATTAAATACACTATTAGATTATGAAAAATAAAAATATTAACTAATATTTCTTATGATTTATATCTAACAAAATTATAAAATATTATTTGTAAAGATATTTTAAAAGTATGTATCTTGGTGGCACCTTCTGAGGAAGCAGAAGGGAACGGGCTGCAAGGAGAACAGATGGGACTTCAATAATTGTTCTTTATTTAAAATGTTAATAAAGTAGAGGATTTCTCTCTCTGTGGACACATACATTTCACCATTCTATTCGGCAGGTGAGCTCACTGGCAAAAGTCCTAATTAAGGAGAACAAATCAATGGGGACCTGTTAGACCAAAGTAGGAGATAAGCCCTAAAGTGGATAAGCAGACAATTAGTTCTCTTCTCAGCAGGAAGATACAGGCATTTATACCAATAGTTCCCAAAACCTTGCTTAGGTTTTCCCAGAGAGGACCATTTGGACTATTTGAAATATGACTCTCTATTAACACGTTTGGGCAGAATCTGAGTCAGATCACGAAAACTCAACATACACGCTAAAGACAGTAAACATTTAGAATATGCTTTGCCAAGCAAGCAATGCTGTTTATGAGAGAATGTTTTATGGTCAGGTGCCTTGGTTCTGGCAGCCTGTGGCTTAGGGTTCAACCCTTCTCATACAGATTTCAGCTTAGGGAAATGAAGCCTGCATGAAGTTATTTCTATTTTATAATGTGTTTGAGAATTACTGCACTATTTTTTCTCCACAAAATCATTTTGTCCACATTTATTTATGTGTTTGTGTGTGCATATGTGTGTGGATTCCCTGTTCTTCTGCCATGTGTATTCTAGGCCTGGGACTTCAGGCCATTAGGCTTTGTGGCAAGCACATTTACTCACTCCATTATTATATGTTTAAACAGAATTGCATCTTGCATTATCTTTTCTCCCCTTTTTCTGTGTGACTTTCTTTGATAGAAGTCATCAGGATGTTTTCAGATTATAGAAATTCAAAGAGGAACCACTGTTTGTGAATTTCCCCTTTTGTTCTGAAATTCCATTTTATTTAGGTTATTTGGCAATTTTGGCAGCGGTACAAAGTCTCCTCTGTGACCATGGGTACTATTACATATGCACTTGTAGCTCGTAGGAGGTTGGTGGTTGCATATGCATTCATTAACCAGCTGCCTTTCATTGCCAATGACAAACTGCCCAAACTCCTCTATTTTCAACAGCATAGGGATTTGTAAAGTAGGATTGAAAAAATGCTATCCACACATTCAAAACTTCTCTTGAAATAAAAAGTACATACATAATATATTAAAGACATTTACATTTACTGCTCTTGGTGTCAAAACAGGCATCTGACAAATTGTGCATTGTTTTTACTTATTGATAATTTTAGTTTAGAGATCAAAGTTTTTCCAAATGCTGTAAGAGCCATTACTGAAACTCCAGTGTAGTTTCTATTGTATAAGAGGATAGAGGGACTAGGGGGATCCTTCTGGTGGCCTTTAAAATCACCAAGCGTTTTTTCTTCTGCTTTATGGGATTTTTCTCTTGTGTAGCTCAGGGCACTGTTTCCTTAATGCCTTACAATTTCCATCTGTCTTATAGTAGATTTATGGATGGGCTTATTTCAGTGTGTTATTGAACAGTAAATTGGGGAAAGGTATCTCTCTTTAAGGCAAACATTCAGTGGACCTGGCAGTAAATATCACAAGAGCTAGGTACTTCTAGTTTGGAAATGGAATCCTGACTCCACAGCTGTGGAAGTCATAGTGTCCTACTTTGCTTTCTATTGCTGTGATAAAGACCACAAGCAAAAGCAAGGTAGAGAGGAAAAAGTGTATTTGGCTTACATATACTAGTCACAGCCCATCACCAAGGGAAACCAGGTCAGGAATTCAAGGAGCAGGGCAGGAACCAGAGGCAGGAACTGAAGCAGAGATCATGGAGGATCACTGTTTCCTGACTTGCTCCTTGTGGTTTCCTTCTTATACCACCCAGGGCCACCTTCCCAGGTGTCTTAGTAAATTACTCTTATAAAAGAAATCATTTAATACCAATTATGCAGGTTTCCTACAATACAGTGAAAGTAGTGTGCCTGACGAAACATAAGCATGACTGTTGTATTAATACTTAACAATTATATTAAAATGTACTATTTTGTCTGTTTAGCTCTTCCAACTCCCTTATGAGGCTAGGAGTTAATCTTGTGTTTCAGACAAAGGCTTGGAAGCTCAGGAGGCCTCTTCACTCTCTCTTGGGATACCCACACAGCAGGTATCGCCTCCTGAGGACTGTGGGGTCAATGTGCCTGTTCTATTCACTTTCTTCTCACCAGGACACAGAACATGCTAGACACAGAATGAATATGGGCTGATATATGAAATAAAACCAGTAGAAATGATTTCATTTTAGACAATCAAAAATTCAGTGCTGCCTAAATATTGAGTTAAATATTCGTGTAAAGATTCTGGAGATGTGAATTGAGGTGTGGGAAACCCAATTTTTTAATTCAAATATGACCTAACTGTTGTGTATTGGTTCTAGGGAATTCATTTTTAATACCTACAAACGTGGAGCACAATTGTGAATTTGATAAAATTTATCCTTTGAAACCCTACATTTTTTAGTTCTCTGGCGCTCATTCTGTTCTGTTTCTAGGATTCCCACAACTTTTTTGTATGTTTTCTTTGAAATGGACCTTAAAATATTATAAGTGATTTATAATACACTGTGAATTTAAGTGACTCCCAAGTACAAGCAATGATCTTTAGGAATTTTAGCAACTTGGTTTTGCTTACTGTAAAGAGAAATGTTTTGTTCTATCTTAAGCTTCATTCTCATTAAAAAAGAGGTTGAGTTATAAGTTCACAGTTTATCAACAGCAAGTCTTAAATCCCATCAGATCTAGCCATATGCTCAGTGTTTGTGAACACTGGTAATAGGTTTCTCCATCAGTTTCCTTTAAGAATTCTGTTAATAATTCAACAATTCTAAGAATATAGGCACTTTTTTTCCAGGAACTTTACATGTTCCAAAAGTGAGAAGTTCTCAGCTAGATGGAAACCTGAGGGTAAATCTAACTCCTCCTTCTAGGATCAGGCAGGGTGACGCCAAGAAGTTGTCTTTCCCCGTGTGAACATTCTCCTGAGATTGCATCAGGTTTTTTTTCTCAGCAACAGAAATAACTATACTTTCCTAAGTGTCAGATACTGATAGATTATATGTTTAAAATGGTTGCTCACCACCACACTACACACACACACACACACACACACACACACACACACACAAACACACATACACCCTATATTTATTTAGAATCTCCCAACCCTAGGGGGCGCTAAAGAGCTGACAGTATGCGTGCAGCTACAGGTGGTGGCCCCTACTGCCTGGCTTCTGTCTTAAGTACTCAGGATGTGAAGGACTGGGATTCGTGTAAGAGCTTACTGCTCAAAGACTTTGAGAGAAGGCTAGTAACAGCACCTCATACTGACAGTCATGCAGTAAAACCAAAGTTCCTATAGCACTCCATTTTCAGGCCCTGGTGAGGTGATATCTGAATAGGCCCCACGGCTGGGATCTGAGTATGAGTGTAGGCATCCCTTTTCCTTCCCATTCTATTCCTGATGTGGTTGTCACTCAAATGGAAATGATTCCCCATGATATCTCTTACTGAGGAAGCTACAGGTTTTCCAGAAACCATTGATCATAAGTGAGTCACAGGTCACACACGGTACAATGTTCTGTATGGGATGGGGTCTGCACTTTTCCCAGAGTAGCAAATGGTCAGAAATTTCATGTTTTCTTTGATTGACAGGTAGTAGATACTCATGCTTCAAGTTTGATGTTTCAAGGTCTCCCACTTTCTTTTTGTGTGGTGTAGGGTTCATTTATTTTTTTTAGATATGCAATTCTAATTTAAGCCACTAGATGGCATGGCAGAACTTTCGTTAAATTTCCTCCCATTTCTGATACTTTAGTGGCAAAGTGTGAATTCCCTAGCTTAATTTGATAAAAATATATACATTTAAAAATCAAAATGAGAATAATAACTCATCACAAAACAGGGAATATTACCAACTATAATGGAAATGAATCACTCTTGATAAGTTTAATAATCATGGTTGGGCCTGAAATAACAGCAAATCTTCAAAGAGCCATTTTAATGGGCAAAAAAAATAATGTGACAATTCATCATTAAGCTATTTCAAAACCAATAGCTCCATGTCAAAGTAGAAAACCTTACTGACTAACCTGGATTGATGAAGCAAAGTTTTAGAAACTCCTGTGAGTTTTTTCTACCGGCTTTAAGAGTGGAAAAGGTACAAAACATTTTGGGAATCTATCTATCTATCAATCTTTCAATCTATCTATCTATCTATCTATCTATCTATCTATCTATCTATCTATCTATCTATAGTTTTATGAGACAGAATCTTGTGTATCATAGGCCACCCTCAATATCATTCTGTAGCTGAGGCTAGCCTTAACTCTTGATCCTTCTGCCTTTACCACCCAACTGCTGGGATCAGAGGTGTGTCCTGACCAATAGAAAAGCACATGTGTGTTTGTTTTTGACTGATATTCTTAGTCTAAGTGTGAAACACTGAGGAGGGATCACTTCTCTTAGATCCTTACTGCTGCTGTAGTATCTGAATACATTTAAAGACTCACATGTTAAAAACTGGTCCCCAGGTGATAGTATTCAGAGGAGTGTAAGTTGCTGGACCCCTGAGGATTTAGGGTCTAATGAAAGGAAATCAGATTATTTAGGATTTTTTCCTTGAAGGGAGTACTGGGACCCAATCCTGATTCTTCCTCTCTCTGCTTTTTAGCTACCAAGTGCTCCCACCATCATGTGCTTTCCTGACACAGGCACAAAGCAACACAGTCAAACAACCATCAAGTACTGAAATCGAGAGGAAGAAGTAAGCCTTTCCTCCTTTTAAGTCAATTGTCTCAAGTATTTGTCTAATCAACAGAACACAGAACTATACACTCATTGTCCCATCAGTTATTGGATTAAGGTTGATGGGGAACCAGAATGTAGTTTGCAGCAGGCCATGCCTGTCAGAAAACCAGGTAGTGATGGGGGAAGTCCTGTACATTTGTTAATAAAGCACTGTTGGCCAATAGGAATCTAGATGGGTGGGACTAGGAGTCCAGGAGGATTCTGTGAAGGAGAAACACAAGAGAGTCAACATGTAACGCCATGGGGGTAGGAAGCCTGGAACTATTCTCTGGTAAGAGAAATACTCCTCCAGTCTCATCCCTAACAGATCAGCAACAGATCATCAGCTACACTCTGACTCCCCACATCTCCCGGGGATCCCACAGACTATCCCCTCTTAACCTCCCTCTCGCAACTCCTGGCTGAATCCTAGCCTCCAACACAAGCACCTTTGAATACACCTGCTAAGCAAGCCAATAAAACAGGTAACACACACCCATCATACTCTCTGAAAATGCAGAGAGGAAGCCAAAACCAAGGAATGAAACACACACCCATCATACTCTCTGAAAATCCAGAGAGGAAACCAAAACTGAGGAATGAAACACACATCCAACAGAGTCAAATGTAGAAATCAGTATATAGACTTATAATCATCCCAAATCTAGATGCTGAGACACTAGCATAAGAGTACAATAAATAACAACCAGGTCAATATGTCACCACTAGAGCACAGCTACACTACCACAGCAGGCACTGAGTATTCCAACACAGCAGAAACACAAGAAAAAGACCGTAAAGGCAAGCATATGAAGAAGACAGGCGTCCTTAAAGAGGAAATAGCCTAAAGAAATCCAGGACAAAACAAACAATCAGAGGAAATGAATAAATACCTTAAAGAAGGCCAATAAAATAAAAACAAACAGTTGAAGGAAAAAAACGAGATTGTTCAAGACTGAAAATGGAAATGGAAGTGTTAAAGAAAACACAAACTAAGGGAGTTATGAAAGTGAAAAATTTAGAAATTTGAACAGGATCAATAGAATACAAATGATGGAAAAGAGAATCTCAGGTACTGAATTTATAATAAAGGAGATTGATACATCAGTAAAAGAAAATGTTAAACCTACAAAACCACTGACACAAATCATCTAGAAAATCTGGGACACTATGACAAAGTCAAACCTAAGAATAATGGAAAGAAAAGGAGAAGAATCCCAGTTCAAAGGCCCAGAAAATGTTTTCAACAAAATCATAGAAGAAAAAGTTCCTAACCTGAAAAGGAGATGCCTATAAAAGTACAAAAAGGTTACAGAACACCAAAATATATTGGACCAGAAAAGAAAGTCCCATTGCCCCTTAATAGTCAAAACAATAAACACACAGAAGATCAAAGGAAGAATATTAAAAGCTACAAGGAAAAAAGGACAGAGTAAAATGTAAAGGCAGAGATAGCCATTAAGAATTACAGCTGAATTCTCAATGGAGACTTTAAAAGCCTGAAGGGACTAGACAGATGTGCTGAAAACAATAGAGACCACAGATGCCAGACCAGATTACTGTACTCAGAAAAACTTTTAATCACACTAGATGGAGAAAATAAGACAGAAAAATCATGATAAAGTCAAGTTTAAAATAGTATCTATCTCAAATAAAGCCCTACAGAAAGTACTAGAAGGAAAAGTCCAACCTTAGGAGATTAACCACACTCATGAAAACACAGAAAATAAATAATCTCACACCAGCAAAACAAAAGAAGACACACACACACACACACACACACACACACACACACACACACACACACACCTTACCAGTACCAATAGCAAAATAACTGGAATATCTCTCAATATCAATGTTCTCAGTTCCCCAATAAATGACACAGACTTCTGTTGGTGTAGAATTCTACCAGAATTAATGCCAATACTCCTCAAAAATTTCCACAAAATAGAAATAGAAAGAAAATTTCCTAATTATTTTCATGAGATCACAGTTATCCTGATAACCAAATTACATAAAGACTCAATAAAGAGAATTACAGACTAATTTCACTTATGAACACAGATGCAAAAATATTCAATAAGATACTTGTAAACTATATCCAAAAACACATAAAACAACCATTACTATGATAAAATAGACTTCATTCCAGAGATGTAGGGATTGTTTCATGTATGAAAATCTGTTAATGTAACCCACCATATGAACAAATGAAATAAAAAAAACATGATCATGTAATTAGATGCAAGAAGGTCTTTGATGACACACAATACTCCTTCATGATAAAAGTCCTGGATAGATTAGGGATACAAGGGACATACCAAAACACAATAAAGGCAATTTACAAAAAGTCTATAGTCAACATCAAATTAAATGGAAATAATCTCAAAGCAATTCAGGAATAAGGCAAGACTGCCAACTCTTTCCTTATCTAGTCAATATATATATTTGAAGTTTTAGCATGAGCAATCAGACAATTGAATGTACACAAATGTCAATGGTATACAAATAGGAAAGGAAGAGGTCAAAGTATCATTATTTGCAGATGATACGAGAGTATACTTACGTGATACCAAAAATTTTACCTACACCTGATAAATAATTTTAGCAAAGTAGCTGGGTATAAGAGTAACTAAAAAATCAGTATGACTCCCATATACAATGACAAACATACTAAAAAAAGAAATCAGGGAAAGCACCTTTCACAATAGCTTCAAGTAATATAAAATATCTTGGTTAACTCAAACCAAGAAAGTGAAAGACTTTTTTTTTTTTTTTTGGTTTTTTGAGACAGGGTTTCTCTGTATTGTTTTGGAGCCTGTCCTGGAACTCACTTGGTAGACCAGGCTGGTCTCAAACTCACAGTGATCCACCTGCCTCTGCCCCCCAAGTGCTGGAATTAAAGGCGTGAGCCACCAACGCCCGGCGAAAGTGAAAGACTTATTTATACATATATATGACAAAGTATTAATCAGCTGTTAAAAATGACATCATGAAATTTACAGGGAAATGGAAGGAAATAGAAAAAATATCCTGAGTGAGGTCATCCAGACAGAGAAAGACAAATATGGTGGATATTCTCTTACAACATTAGCCATTAAGTAAATGATAACCAAACTACAATGTATAGATGCAGAGAGGTTAGGTAAAGAGGAGGGGTCTAATGGGGACTCATGAATCTCCCTGGGAAGGGGAAATAGAATAGATTTTACCGATGGACTGGAGGTGGGAAGGATCATGCTGGAGGATGTGGGCTGGAGGGAGAGAGTGCAGGGAAATATGGCTGAAATTTGGTGTACTCTT
Organism: Mesocricetus auratus; assembly: GCF_017639785.1. Classification (NCBI taxonomy): domain Eukaryota; kingdom Metazoa; phylum Chordata; class Mammalia; order Rodentia; family Cricetidae; genus Mesocricetus; species Mesocricetus auratus. Next base: position 48,460,030 of record NW_024429184.1, on the reverse strand, counting down.
GGAGGATGGGGGTAGAAACCTATGCTGGGGAAACTTCCTGGAATCTATGAAGAATATCCTAATGAGAACTCCTAGCAATGGCGGATGCAGAGTGTCACCTGACCATTTCTTAAAGTTAGGCAATGCTTCCAGAGGAGGGACTGGGCCACATTCAATTGAGTTGCTGGCCAAGGGTGTCTTATGGAAATTCACTCCCACCAGCAATGGAGAAGTATTCCCTTTACATCCTCTCCAGCATAAGTTGTCATCAGTGTTTTTGATTTTAGCCATTCTGAAAGGTGTGGGATGGTATCTCAGAGTTGTTTTGATTTGCACCTCCCTGATGAGTAAGGATGGTCTTTTGGCCATTTGAGATTGTTCTGTTGAGAATTCTCTTTAGATTTGTACCCTATTTTCAATTGGATTATTTGGTAGTTTGATGTCTAGATTCTTGAGTTGTTTGTATAATTTGGAGATGAGGTCTCTGTCAGGTGTGTGGTTGGAGATCTTCCCCATTATGTAGGCAGCTGTTTTATCTTGTTGACCAGGTCCTTTGCTTGACAGAAGTGTCTCAGTTTCAGGAGGTCCCACAAATAACCCAGACTGATGCTTTCTGCAACTGACTGCTTGGGTAACCAGGAACCAGAGACTAGATATCCCAGAGACCTAAGGTAAATCCAAACCTGACTGATCTAAAAAAATCAATGAAATGATTCCTAATGCTATTCTGCTATACTCATAAATAAACACTTTATCCAGTTATCATCAGAGAGGCTTCTTCCAACAGCAGCAGAGGAAAACCTAAATGTATGTCCTCATCAAACTCCATCCCTCTAAGCTCAGGCTATCCTGAGTTAGGGGAGGCAGAAAGATTGTAAGAGTCTGAGGGGATGGAATACATTAGAATTTCCCTGAGAATCAACTAAACAAAGCATATATGAGCTCACATAGATTGAAGCAGCAAGCAAAGGACCTATACGGGGTACACCATTTCCTCTGTGCAAATACTAATGCTATTAGCTTGTTATTTTTATAATATATATATTTATAATATATATTATATGAGTGGGTCTCTCACTCTATTGCCTGCTCTTGGGACTCCTTTCCTCCTCTTGGGTTGCTGTGGCCAACTTTCATATGAATGTTTTTGCCTCATCTTATAGTATTTTATAGTGTCATGTTTAGTTGTTAGTTCATAGAAGCTTCTTTTCTAATTAGAGACAGAAAGTGAGTGGGTCTGGAGAGGAGGGGAGGTGAGGAGGAATTGGAAAGATTAGAGGGGGGGGACTATAATCTGAATATATTGTAATAGAAAAGAACCCATTTTCAATTAAAAAGAGTCTATTAGTTTGCTATAGTTACCATAACAAAATATGACAGAGTGAGTGGTTTAAAGAACAAAAAAATCCTGTCCTGAGAGTTCTGGATGTTAGAAGTTCATAGTCATATTGCCTGCAGGTTTGATAGGTTTGATATCCTTGGTTCCTTCTTTCCCTGTTTTGTAGATGGCTGTCTTTCCACTGAGTTCTCAAATGTTTATATGCTCGTGCCTCTCCTGTGTTTTTTTTATATCCCAAACATCTGTTTCTTGTTAGAAAAGGAGTCACACTTGTTACAGACCCCCTTAGCTTAATCAACCCTTTAAAAGCCTTATCTCTAAGTGTGATCATTTGCTGAGGTCAAGAGGTTGCATCTTCAACTTTTGAAACCAGAAAGTATGATTCATCCCACAACTAGATAGTTCCTGAAAGCAATAATGAAGAAGTTGCTACACTGTGCCACACGGTAGGTGCTGAGTAAGTGGCAGATATTTGTATTTTTGTGGAGACACATATATTTACACTAAGATCCAGGGTAAATAATAATTTCATTCTTACTTTTGACAAGATCATTCCAAAGATATCTGAATGCTTCAGGAACCAATGGGTAGAGTGATTGTATTGTTAGAATTGAGGGACTATGAAGGACTTCTCTGTAATGTCATCTTATAGTAACTTATCATTCTTTGGCATTCATTACTATTGTGTGAACTTTTCTAGATGCTTCTGCAGAGATATGAATAAACATCTATTCACTCCAGATAGCAAACCAATGACAGATCACAGTTCAGCTACCACAACCAAAGTCCAACTTGGTGAATCAATGAGTCTTATTGAAGTTACTTACAAGAATGTGGGTGAGTTACTTATAGGAACAGAAATGACTGAAAGACAGCTGCATCACTAAAGCCCACCCCTAGCATGCAAGACAGCTCATGAAAACTGGAAACCTGGAGCACACTGCACAGCCTGCTGGCCTCTGTGCATCTGGAGAGGCTGTAGAGTGTTCTTCCAAGCAATTTGGTGCATCCCTGTCTAGGAAGCTCAACTTGTCTGAGTTTCTTTAAAGTTACACAGCTTAGGAGTCCTTACTGCATACATAAGCTTGAGGAATTGGGAGGGCGGTGCTAGGACATCTGGTCACTTTAAAGAAATTCTTGAAGCTTTTTAGGTTTTACTTTGTGAGTATTAAGAAACCTCTGTTAAGAATAGTCTGGGCTTTAAATAGTTACCCTGAGGGATGCAATGTTTCATCTCCATTTAGAACATCTTGGGTCTTAATGATCTTCCCACTAAGATGGCATGGCTTATTTTGGAGGAAACTGCTACACAACACTGCAGTCTATTTCTATTTGTTCTAGAAATACAGATTAAATGAAACAATCCCATGGATCTCCTCAAGTTTAAGGTTAGCCTACTCTATATGTTGAGTTCTAGACCAGAAGGGTTATATAGTGGGATGCTAGCCCAACAACAACCAGTAAAAACAGCAGCAGCAGCAAGAATAACAATGACAACAACTCCACTCTTGTCCAGACTTTAATTGTGCTGCTTAGGGGAGCAGTAGGTGAGTTGCTAAACAGAGTCAACTATGTCAACTCCAAGTTGCCTTCCTCCCCACAACAATTGTTAACTGCCTATATACTATGGGAGAGAAGTCTCACAACTGTTGTCTGTCAGAAACTGTGCTGTGTACTATAGACACATTCCTGTTTGAGATCTTCATTCCTGACTCCCCTCTAGAAGCAATTGTTGATCAGATTTCTGTCATCTCAGTTGTCCTACTCCTCAGTCCCTTCTCTCACATCTGAAAAGTTTCAAATTCATTGTCATTCTTAAAACTTATTATTCATGACCTGGTATGTAAGACTTCATGTAGTTTAAGTAAACAACAAAACCTATATAGGTAAAAATTTAAGACAATCTTGCCTATAATTCCGATTCGGCAGTTTGGAGTCAGTAAACTTCCTAGATCTAAAAAGAATTCTTAAAGAACTAGTGATCTTTTTAACATTTGAAATATTCAATTTGATTTGTAAATTCTAAATTTTACTTTCTCACTTGTTGCTGTCAGTTTTGGCTTTGTTCATTGTTAAAAATATTTAATTGAGAAATTTATAATTTAAAGTCATGACAATCAGGATTATTCTTTTCTGTTTTGTGTCATCTGGAAACTTGGTTATCATCACACCCTTTATAACTTTACCATAATCCTGATGGAAATCTAGAGCTGACCACAGTGAAGAGTCCTTGGATAGTGGCCTGCTACTAGTAACATACAGAGTCAGTCAGTGGTTGTCTGGAGTAACTCTGCCTAGGAATCTCACCACACAGCTTCTATTCTTTCATCTTCTGGCTAGATGTAGTAATTATGTATTTCAAGACATATGCTTCTGCATGGATTATGTTTTCTTTTCTATCTTTCCTGGAATTCAGTGTTCACACTGATATCATGCTTAAAAGACATCAATATATGTACAGGTCTAAGTTATTGTTCGGACTTGAATCTCTCCCAGGAACACAAGATTAGGAAATTAAATTGTTTACATGGCATTTCCACGCAGGAATTTATTATTCCAAACAAACAGATCTTAGTCTATTTGTGCAAATTTCAACAGTCCTTCCTTGAGACAGGAGGGTACTCAAAAAAGAAGGCAATGAAACTTATAAGGCTCACAGAACTTGTAAGACTCATGAAGCTCAGAAGGACTTGTCTGCAAGGTTATATAAACAGTCAGCAGTTGCTGGGGAAGAGGAGATGCTTAGAAGTTGAGTAGGCAACTTCAGAGATTCAGCTTTTGTGAGCCATCAATGATGCTGGGGTGGGCTTTCTTGTCGTGCAACTGCTGTTGAGCGACTCATGCTTCTTAAGGTAACTTGTTTGTGCAAGCAAATCCTACAAACTCACTGGTTTCCTAGGCTACACTTGGGCAGAATCATTTTGTCTGTGATCATTGCCCTGCCTGGAGTGAATAAACACTCATGCCTCCCTAGAAAAAGACATATAGCAAGAAGATAGAATTTTATGACTCAGTCACTAGCCCAAGGCCATACCTCTTAATATAGGAATTGAATTTCAGCATGAATTTTGATGATGACACCATCATTCAAACCATCCTAAAATTGGTTTATTTTATTATTGCAGATTCTAGGCTGTCTAATGCTATACTGCAAGGCTTTTCCTTAAAGAAAAAAAGAAGCTAAGTGTAAAGCATTAGTAATAGTTACATGAATAGGCCAACTTGGAGTGATCTGGGAACTTGATTCATAATACTTTGCTAAGGCACATCATAAATGGAAGGTGATGCACGTGTTAGCAAAGACAGAGCAGTGGAGTTTAATTAAATTTAAATTTATGCAAGAAGAGTCTGAAGAACTTGTCTGAAGAACTTCTCTTCCTTGACACTAATTAGAACAGAGAGGCTTCTAAAGAGCAAGTTGTCTGTTGAGCAGGGACTCATAATCTTTTTGATTCTTGTAAATTGTCCAGGTTATTTTGACTTTGTTAGAACATAAGGCAGGAACAGTGAGATAGCTCAGCAGATAAAAGCACCTGCTGCCAAGTCTGTTTACCTCAGTTTGCCTTCTGAGGCCCACCGACTCTTGTAAATTTCCTTCTGATTGCCACATGCATGCCTTGGCACATGTGTGTTCCTCCAAATCTCCCACATGTGCACACAGAACAAATAAGTTAATAAATTGCAATAAAAATTAAAAAGAAAAACCCCAAGAATTACATATATATAGTAAGAACTTAGAGGTTTACAAAGAAATTGATATTGTATTTTTCTATTATAAAAGTACTTGCCTTGAACAACTCTACTTGGTTGATGATGCTGAAGTTTGTGTCAATGGCAAGAGATAATCGCATTGCTGTTGGTAGGTTCTCAAGCAAGGTGGTCTCATCTTTGTAAAAATAAGCACATTTACCCAAAAGCAGAATAATTAGTACAACAATTCACCAAAGAGTAAGTAGAAAAATATTGAAAATGAAGATACCAAAATGCAAAGGTTTTTATAAATCATTATATCTTAAATTCAGTGTGTTTTATTGTGAATATCAGCTTACATACTTATCAAGACCGTATGAGTGCGCTCATGCACACCTGTGGTTTTTTTTTTTTTTTTTTTTTTTTTGGTTTTTTACGAGACAGGGTTTCTCTGTTTTGGAGGCTGTTGGTCTAGCCTGGCCTCGAACTCACAGAGATCCGCCTGCCTCTACCTCCCAAGTGCTGGGATTAAAGGCGTGCACCACCAACGCCTGGCCCACCTGTGTTTTTTTTTTTAACCTTTTTTAGATTTATTTATTTATTATGTATATGGTGTCTGTCTGTATGCCTGCAAGCCAGAAGAGGGTGCCAGATTTCATTACAGATGGTTGTGAGGCAGGCTGGGAATTGAATTCAGGTCCTCTGGAAGAACAGCCAATGCTCTTAACCTCTGAGCCATCTCTCCAGCCCTGCACACTTGTGTGTTTATGTGCCATGTGAGCTTCTTCCTTGATTGGTCCTCACTCTGATTTTTTAGATAGGTTCTCTCATTGACCTTGGCATTTACTGTCTAGATTAGTTGGCTGATGGGCTCTAGTGGTCCTCTTCCTTTATCTTCATTGCATTGGAGCTTCAGACATGTTCTTTTCTTCCTTTGAGAGACAGGTTGACCTTGATGTCACAGAAAACTTCCTGCCGGGCCCTCCCAAGTTCTGGAATTGCAGGCAACTCTACCATACCTAGCCTTTCATACATTGTAACCGTGCCATTTTATTCATGAGAGCAATGAAGTATAAAGATCTATTTATTTGTTTTATGTATATGAATGCATGTACAACTTTATACCAGAAAAGGGGGTCAGATCCCACTATAGATAGTTGTGAGCTACCACATGGTTGCTGGTAATTGAACTCAGGACCTCTGGAAAAGCAGCTAGTGCTCTTAATCATTGAGCCATCTCTCGAGCCTGACTGGAATGAAGTATTTTAACTACAAATGGCATACTGAATATTCTAGAACATTATTTTTGAAACTTTAAGATATTACATTTAATTGCCTTGAGACAAAGGTTAGTGAACAGGCTGAGATGGGGAAAGGATTTAGTTCTAGTTTCTGCCAGCCCCATCAGCCTAGGGATGACAAATGGCAATGAGTGTAGGTGGTATTTGAAGGCATATGGAGGTCTGTCTTGTCCATTATCTTATTTGACCTTTATAACAATCCTATGGCCAGACGTTCATTTCTACTTTGAAGATGGAAAAAAACTCAAATAATTTAAACTCAGAGAGAATGTAAATGACTTAATGGATTTAGCAAATTATTAGAAATCTCAACTGGGAACATAATCTAATGAGAAATGTACTAAGTGAATAATTTAAATTATTGTTGCTTAGTTGCTTATTAACCCAATAATGAATCTGAATACATTATGGATTTTTTCCTATATGTGATTAAATGACAGACCCGCAGACTGATCTCCAGTCGGAGATTAATTAAAAAGTTGCCCATTCTTAATATCAAGTATGTTCAGGGTTCATGAGGATGCATTATCTTGAATTTTTTTAAAAAGCTATGTGCTTTCTTTGAGACAGTCTCATCATATAGTCTTGGCTGGCCTGGAACTTCCAAAGTGGAGTAGCTAGCCTTCAACTCACAGAGATTCACATACCTCTGTCTCCAAAGGATTCCATGCCATCTTTCATATAAAAACATAGCTTGAGGGCAGACAGAGGGCCCAGTGGTATAGAGCACTTGCTATTTTTGCAGAGAACCTGGATTAAGTTCTGTATCTATATGGTAGCTCACAACTATCTGTAACTCCAGTTTGGGGGATTTGGAGCCATTTTATGGCTTTTGCAGGCACCAGGAATGCACCCAGTGCACATAATACATGGCAGGTCCTCACACGTACACACAAACTAAAATAAGATAGTCTTTAAAGAACAGATTTTTGTTTCTGAGGGTTATTTGTCTCCAGTTATCCACTAAGCCAGAGTTGAGTCAGAATCTGTGGCTGCTACCAGGAGCCACTCTTTTTACTTTCTTTCCTGCTAGAATTGCTCTCATGAGTATCTGCGGACACTAAAGAGAAGGGACATGGTGCTCTGATCCTTCTAGGAGATTGTAGTTTCTTCTCAGTGACAGATTGGTAGAGGAAAGTCCTATGACCAGAACCAGCAGACACTTCCTTCTCTGAGGAAAAAGTGTGATTTGAGAATCTTTTATTTCCACTAAAGGAAGTAGCTTTGTGTTGACATCTCAGGAATAATAATTCTTATTTTTATAAAAGAAACTAAAAATTTAATTTGTTGTCAACTGGCCCATATGTTTTAGGAAAGGTTATGCTTTTGAGCTCCAGTGCTGTAGTTGCAGAGCAGGCAACATTGATAAATAAGGGTCTCTTAGAACTAACTGAAAACCATGCCGTGCAACGGAAGTGGCCTGGAAGCTTGCGCCTTTTCCTGCACACTCTGCTTCCAGGAAGAGAAGCTGTCACAGACAGAAGATGAGTTTGGAGAACATATTCAGGGCTCAGTCCCAGTTATGAGTCCTTGGCCAAATTTTGTGCTTAGGACCTCTGTTATTTCCTTGTCTCTGAAAAGAGGTCAATGACACCCAATTTCCTGTGTGTGTGTGTGTGTGTGTGTGTGATGTGAAACAAACTGTGTAATTCCTAGCATGTGGTAGGCACCTGGTAAAATTTAACCTTTCTCTTCCTAGATTTGCCTTAAAATATGGATCTACATTTAAGAAAAATCATTCATATTAAATTAATGTCTAAGGGATCAGTTTTTCAACCTCTTATTCAAATCCAAACATCTCCTCTTTTACTTCACATAATTTTTATTGTGTGATAAGGTTTACAGTAATGTAAGCTATCATTTGCCATGCTCACCTAGTATTCTCTGAGAGTTCCATGTATATTCCAGCCAAGCCCGAACTCGATATTGCACACTCTGAGGAACAGAGTATTTGTTCATGTAGTCAATGATATGGTCCATGTAGACAAGGAAGTTGTGTTGATTGGCTGTTGCTGCTCCAATTACATCACGCATCTAAGAGCATAAACATGGTCATTCACACCTGAATTGCTTGTCCTTACACAACATGCCTGCCTATTGCCTTGATTGTCTGACTTTAACATGCTGACATCGGGTCCTAATAAAATGTTGGAATTCAAATTATCTCACTGATAAATAAGGCCCATTATACCAATCGTGTGAGATTTTTGTGGGGCTTTAGTCTCATAATGCAGGTGACTGAACATAATCTTCACATAGTTATATGTTACCATGAAAATGATAGTTGACATTTTAAAGCCACTATAATCCCTGCACAGATGCAAGGGAAGTGTAATGAGAATTGAGCAATTATCCTGCAGAATGGCTAGTCGATTTTGACGAGTCTTTCTATGAAAGTACCCTTCACAGATCAGCCAGGGTGGCTGGCTCTATAGGCTCAACTCATCATGCAATTTCAGCTTCTGTTCTTCCTTTTGTGTTGTTTAGACAGATAAAATCAAATCTTATCATGCTCAAGGCACAGTATTCAGCAGAAGTTGAAATGTGCTGAAATTACTGAAGCGTTGTCTGCACTGTGACAATCCTTAAGGAACTGTCAGGTTTAGTTCTCGAATGTTTATAACTCAGCCATAAAAACCCACTCTAGGTTAAAAGCTGATCTTTAAGGTCTCAGCACAAAAAAGATATATTGCTCGGCTCTTCCTCTCACATAGAGAGAAGCAAGTGCTTATAAATTTGCTTTGACTGTGGGTTTATTATGGGAGGAAAGCCAGACCTCACTTTCACACTAATACTTTACACATTCATTCTAGTAGCTGTGGAGCCTTTTCAGCTTGTGGAAAAAAAACCTACTTGTATTTTTTTAAGTATGGCTCAAATACCTTTCATCGTGATGCTTCCTCAGTTTACAGTTTTAGAAGTAATTGAATCTACTTCTTCACAAAAGTATTTGCTAAGAGCTATACAGACAGTCCTTTTACATCCATTATTCTTCAATGGCTCTCCAACTATTCTACAACCTCAACTCTTCCATCTTCTCTTTCCTTTTCATGTGCCACCAGCCACATTAGCCAGTTGTCCAAGGCTGTCAGACATGATATATTTATTAGAGGTTGGGCTGAGAGATTTAACCAGAGTGTTTGCTGGAATCCAGGAAACAGTTAGGTGGTTTTAAATGGTATTGAGGGCACAAAGAGTTGTAGTATATTCATCTGAGCGTCTTATGTACTGTCCTTTAGCAGTGATGGGTTTCATTGATGTAGGAAATGAGGACAATATGTATTCCACAACGAGTTCCAGTCTATAGAAGCATATCATGGTTGGAGAGTTAGATAATGCCAGGATTTGTAAGTTTTACTAGAGAGTGGAATTCAGGAGTGAAAAATGATTGTTAACTTTAAGGCACAGTCTCTGGTATGATCATATACATAGGTTTTGAATACATGGAGACATAGAGATTTTGTTTCAGGTTGTCTTACTTTTGTTTCAACTGTTTGCTTCCTAGCATCTTTTATTCCCTCTAAGAGCTTAAGGTGCAAGTCTTTATCTCCAACTTTACTCTCTTGTATATTTGAGCACCACAGTTTCCGGTGTTTCTTTCTCAGGTTAGATCTTCAAATCCTACTGAAAGGCAGGTGAACTACACTTATTAGATTATCATATGCATAAGAATCACCACAAGAGCTATTGAGATGCATTTTTGTGGTTCAGATAGTCTAAAGTTGAGTCTGAGTCAAGTGGTGCAGCGGTGGCTGTTCAAGGGAAGCATCCAGTGGTGAGTGACTCACTCTGCCGGCAGACATCATTTCCCCTTATCTCTCTTTATTGCTTTTTGAGACAGATTCTACAATTCAGCCCTGGCTGAGATGGAATTTGCTATGTGGACTGGGTTGCTTTGAACTTTTCCCTGCTCTTGCTTCTGCTTCCCAACTGCTGACATTACAGGGCAGATACATACTTTTCTTGTCTTTTGGAAATTGCTTTGCATACACCAAGGGCTTTGACCATTCATTTTTTACACATTGCTTTATTTTAAGACAGTATTAATTGCAATGCCTCTTAATATCTTTCTGGTTTTGAGACAGGGCCTCACTATGTAGCTCTGCCTGTTCTGGAACCTGCTTTGTAGATCAGGCTGGCCTTGAACTCACAGAAGTCTTCCTGACTCAGCCTCTCATGTGCTGAGTCAGTGTTAAAGGTGTTTGGCACTACACGCTACCCAACCCCTTAAATTCTTTAAAGCCTCCTCATCCATAAAAATGAATGCACCCCACACTGATTTTATGATGTATTATGACATAATGCATTTTTGCTGTTTCATTATATTTAATTGAAATTGAAAATTGCTCCAGCTAGCTTAGTATTACCATTAATAATTGTCCCCATCCATTGCTATGATAATTTACCCTTATGATCTTTAACTTCTTGATGTTCCAAAATTTCAACATTCCAAATATTCCAATATTTTCCAATACCTAAATGTTTTTTAAAAAATGGAGTTGTTCCAATTTCCCTATATAGTCCATTAACATGCCTAAGCTGAAGTTGATATGCCTCTTTGCACTGACAATAACTGCCTGTCTATTTTCTGTATATTTATATGCTTGTATTTGGAGGCTTGCTGACCTACAGCCTTGATTGCATTTGATGACCACAGTCAATTTCTGCAAGACAGTGACCCAATTCTTCTGAGAGTGCTTTTTATAATTCAAATTAACTAATCCATAATTCCTTTTCTTTATATAGCCCTCACATAGTCTCCCACATTTAACACACGACTTGTTACACATGGCAGTATTAGGCTCCAGACCAATAGACTGACATCTCAAAGCCTGATGAAGTTATTCAAGTTAGCTAACCTTAATGTTTAATCAGATGTAGCTCCCCCTCCCCAGTAATTACTTATTTTGCTCAACATCCTCATTATCATGGTATGCTCTCTCCTTTTAAGCATAGCAAATTAATCCTTCCAGTAACAATTGTCCTTGATCTGTTAGACTTACCACATCTAAGTAATAATAAAATGCATATTTAAAAACACTGGCCCTTTTGGTTCATATTATAAATAACCTTGGATCTCCATGTTCAATACCCTCTCTAGACTGCTTCCCGTTGCTGTCAAGGTAAAACTCAAATTTAGCACTCAAAATTCTTAAAATATTTTATTCTTGCACTTGTTTCTTACTTCCAAAGGTTGTTTGTCTCATTATTACCTTCTGGATCTCAAACATATTCCATGTTTTACCACTGACATATTTTCGTAACTAATTTTGATGAACTGAACTTCCTATTGATGACAACTGAATACAACTTGGCTCTTGAAAATGCCTCACCTGCATCTGCTCCATGGAACCTAAGAGGTTTCTCTTTTCTGAAAAATAGAGGGCTTCTAAAGTCCTCTGCCATCTGTCATGTTTAGCAGACACTTACCATTAATAGATGCATTATTTGAGTTCTGACAATTTTTGAGCAGTATCAAATATCATGGTTAGTAGTTATTGTTATAGAGTGAATTTTATCCATACTACCGTGAGCATGTTAAGAATCAATAGCTTTTCTAGTGGGTTTATTGATTTTGTGATATAGTACTCAGTGTCTTAAATCATGCATTATGTGAGTTTCATAACTGCATGTGGGGGCTGCAAAATGGAAACAATAAAAGGTCTCTGAATGCATAATGACCAAGAATTAATTCAAATAAAATATGTAATGAGTCTGAGGTGTCTCTGGTAGGACTTGCCCATGCTGTACTGCACAACTTCACTGCAGCCTTGGTTCGCAAACATCACAGGCCCGCTTTGCATTGTATGCTTTGCCACAATGCTATGCAATAATATATGCTCCATGAAATACCCGTCTCACATTCTAGATTCTGCTACATATTATGAATCATAATGTTTTGACTGTAAACTCAAAGGGTTTATATCCTAACAAACTTGACCAGCAGGTCTTCTGGAAGGTCTAATGGCTAAAAAGGAAAAACATTTGGGTATGATGACATTGATATGTAATTCTAGGGCTTAGAATGTGAATTCACTCTTCAATGACAGGAAAGAGGACCAGGAGTTTGAGGCTAGCCTAGACTACATTTCAAGAGTGTCTCAAAGCAAAAAAAGTCAATGTTGTAATGTTGGTCTAAGGGCCTTCTATCCCACACCATTAAATCTGTGAAAGGTGGTAAAAAAAGGAAGAGGAGGAAGAATGGAAAAAAGAACTATAGATTTCAATATTTCCTCCATAAAATTTATAAATATTTATTAGCCTTTTAAAAATGAATATATTTTGTTCCAGTGATTCATTGTGTGCTTACCTGACCAATTAAGCTGGAAAACACAAAAACTCCAGAAAAAAAATTCAAGAGTTGAAATAGAATTTCAAATGAAGTCTGTGGCTCTGGAAGGCCCCCAATAGTAACTAATGTTCGGACTGCCCAATAATAACATCTCAGATACCTGTAAAAAAGATGCATAGGTTTTCCTTTACATATCATTATAATACCGTTTTGCTTACACACAAAGTTTATACATGCAGGAACTTGCAAACACTGTGTGTACTATTGTAAACTTCTTAATAAACACTAGGACATGACAAAACTGTCAAACCGAAGGAGGGTATTTACTGTTTCCAAATTTAATGACCTACTTTATCAGGTTTCTGTATTTTGGGTGAGAGATTTGTATAAGAGTTATCATAGATGTGCTGACTATGTTTTACAATGAATGGGCTTTCTTATGGAGTGATTGGGATGGTTGGAGACATCTGGGAACATGTATTTGAGGTCAGCTGCCTTGTCCCTTGAGTCTTACTATTGTCTGGGTTTCTGTGTTTTTCTTTATTTGATCTCTCCTTGGAGTGCTCAAGGAAGCTTCTTCTCTTACATGTCTAAGCTTGTGCTGGTCTGGTTGGGGATGGCAGCATAACTTTCTATTTATCTTCTTCATATGACTAAATTGAACTTCCTCATATTCTGCCTCAAGGCACATGGACGTCTTTTTCTAATGGAAATATTTTTTTCCATATGCTTTCCCCTCATATCCTCAGTGATCATCCCTACATCCCTACCCATTCAACTCCATACCTTTTTTCTCTCTCTCTTTTTGGAAAATTAATGGTCTAACAAACAAACAAACCATAATAACATAAAGAAAGCAGACAAAGCAGGATAAAAACAACACAAATGTACACACGCACACACACACACACACACACACATACACACACGCACTAAGCCCATAGGGACATAAAAATCAGAAAACATAATAGATAAGTTCATAGACTTCTTAATGGCAGCTGTTTCCCCTAGAGTGATCATAGCTCAAGAAGAAGATAAAAAAGACCGTTTAATCCAGAAATCTCAAAACAGCTTAATTTCTAGCCATTATATTTGTTAAGCAAATCCCTAGTTTGAATTTTTGGAAGGCATATGTGACTCCGTCCTTCACTGAGAGCGATGGCAAAGAATTTGAGGTTATCTTTAAATTGCCAAACCAGGACTGATGAGCTGGCTCAACAGGTAAAGGTAATCGCCGACAAGCCTGACAACCTGAGTTCAATAACTTTGAGTCAACATAGGAGAAGGAGAACTCCAGATGCACATTATGGTATCTCCCTTCCTGCTAAAACAAATAAATGTAATAAAAATTTCAGTTACCAACTAATAACATGTGGAGAATATTATGTAGACCAAGGAGGTTTATGTTGATGAGATAACTCTATAATTTAGAGCTAATTGTTTACATAAATGAAAACTAGAACAGATAAATTTGCTCACTATCTTTTCTACACATTTTTATTATATTAATAAATATGCAAATGTGAGAAGAGATGAGAACTCTTTTCTTAGTAAGGAAACAACTCTTGGATGGAATAGGTTATTTATTTAGAACTTCAAGACTGAAGAACGCCAAATAAAATTACTTAGCTCTGATAACCCAGCCTGGGTCAGGCATTCCTACTGTATCCTTAAAAAACTTCCTACATGTGGAAGAGGGGAAAAGAACGAGTTTAATAACCAGATATTGGAGGACCAGAGTGAAAAAGTTTCTTCTGGACATGACAGACTGCTGAGCTCTTGAGTTCCAGGCAACTGTGGTTGCCTTCAGACATCAGCATAAGATCAAGCCAGTTAACATTCTAGCAATGAGCAAGAAGGTATTCTTGAGCTTTACTCCTGACTCAGGAGCTGCAGATAGAGGATGGCTTCTTGGGGGAAGGAATCACTTCTGTTTAAGCATGAGGGTCTTGGTTGGTAGACTAGTGGATAGTCCCAAAACCTAGGAATATACAGGCAACACAAATTGGAGATCATGATTTTATTTTTTATTTTTCACAAAAGACATTAAGTTAGTGGTGACAGGGAGATCAGGTGGATATGAGTGGAGTTAGAGAGAGGAGTGACAAATGAATTAAGATCGCAATATGTTGTATAAAATTCTCAAGGAATTAATAAAATAAATTTGAAAATCCAAATTCTTTATAGATAGACATTCAATTCATTGGATCCAAATTACTATTTTTTTCTGGCATTCATGGCAGATGAGAACTTTATACAACATTCTGCCTTAGTTCAACTGTTATTTTTAAAACAGAAGTACTAAATGACCCAGTTGTATTACTCCTAGGTATGTTCTCAAAGGATTCTGTATTCTATTTGAAACGAACAAGAAATAGAATACACATGGATTTCTACTAGGAGATGAATGAATAATGAAAATGTATATCATAAGGCTAAATTTTATTTGACTATAAAGAAAAATTAATTAAATTATCAGAAAAATGAGTGGAACTGAAAACCACTAAATGTAGTGAGGTGACTCAACCTCATAAGGATACAAACTGTATGTTCTTTCTCACATATGCAGATCCTAACCTCTAACTATTTAATATATACATCGAGGTAGAGTTAATGTTGATAAATACCATGATACTAGCTAGAAAGAGCCCATGAGATGAAAAAAGAGTCTTTAAGGAGAGGGTTGGGGAAGACAATGGAACACATGAGATATTAAGTGGAAGAGGAAAGAAAATAAGGCACGAAAGAGTACAATGAGGAAGAGGGACAGAGAAGTGGAGAGGAAGATGGTGGATGAAAAACTAACAAAAATGAAGTATGCTAAAAAAGATCCCATAATGAAAACTTCCACTTTATAGATGAATTAAAATATTAAATTAAAGCATGGGGGTGGCTCAAGAGGCTGCTCAGTGGAAAAAGTCCTTGTCTACAAGTCTGAGACCCTGATGTCAATCCCTGGAGCTCATGTAAAGGCAGAAACAGAGAAATGCTTCCATAAAGTTTTGCCTTGACCTTCATATGTGTGCATGCATGCATCCTAAAACCAATCAATAATAAATTAAAAACATGTTTTATTTCTTTGTCTAGTGAGTCACACAGAGCAGGAACACTTTAGTACTTTGTGACTGTGTTAGTCTTTGAACAAAGGTAACCATTTTCAAATACTAAGAAGAGTAATTTTATAAAGAATGAAATAAACTGGTGTTGAAATTAGCACTCAAATAAATACAAATCTATAAGTAAATTAGTTTCAAATTCAATATAATTGAAAGGGTAGGGGCTATTTCTAACCTGGTGGATGTAGGAATAACCAAGACAACAAAAACAGTAACAAAATCCCACTAGCTTTTTTGGGAGAGTTTAGAACCATTATGCCAAGACAATAAAAATATCACAGAGTAAATGTCCAGATAGCCTCGACTCACTAACAGTGAGCTTGTCAAAGAGAAGAAACACAAAAGGAAATTTATGGATTGTATTTCAACTTTTCTAGTTCCAGTTTTAAGTGTTCTATCGCCTAATCTATTTTGGTCACAGGCCCTCAATCTGTGGGTTTCTTTAAACTGAGGAAACTTATTAAACTAAATACTTAAGAGTGGGAAAGGACTTAGTATTTTTCCTATATGGTCAGTTCTATTATACATCATTTTACTGTTAATAGGAAAAAACACAATATTATCTACTTTCACCTTCTTATTTATAGATGTTAAAACTGACAGTTAAATATGAAATGTTGGCATCGATTTTCCAAGTCTCAAGGCTTAGCTTTGAACTTTTAAAATATTAAATAGAATGCTACATTAATTGGAAATTTTCTTCCCTGATGCTTTGTGGTTTATTTTTGGATTCTTTTCTCAAACATGTCGTGCACACCCAGACATGCCCAACCAAAGGTAAGATTTGCAATTTAATTAGATGGCATCATATTGATTTTCTAGGATTAGCTTAATTAGTCAAGGGTGTCCATCTCTAATATCTACACTCCAGGCAGATAAATCTTTTCAAGGAGATTCCATCTGGTGGATTTAATACGCAGACTCTCTGTAAATTTTTAATGCATGACAACACATAGATCCAAGTTAAAACAATATGAGAACTTAAGATTGAATTTAAGAGGGGAAAAGAGGAGGGGAGAGGAGGACATGAGGGAGCAGGAAGGTTGAGTCCGGGGAAGAATAGAGGAGAGCAGGATGCAAGATACCATAGTAGAGGGAGTCATTATAAGTTTGAGGAGAGATCTGTCACTAGTGAGATTTCCAGAGACCTACAAGAATGACATCAACTGGCAAACTAAGCAATGGTGGAGAGGCTACCTTAAATGTCCTTCCTGGATAATGAGATTGATGACTAATGTGTATGCCATACCAGAGCCTTCATCCAGTGACTGATGGAAGCAGAGGCAGACACCCATAGCTAACCACTGAACTGAACTCCTGGAACCCGGTTGCAGAGAGGGAGAAGTCATGAGCAAAGGGGTCAAGACAAGGCTGGTGTAACCCATAGAACCTGCTGACCTGAACAAGGGGGCATGTACTGCAAACTGATAGCTGTGAGGACTGATGCAGACCCCCCTAAATTTGGGTGTCAGTGAGGAGGCCTCAGTAATCTATGGGTCACAGGGTAGTAGATCTGTTTTTATCCCTGGCTTAAAAATGGAATTGGGGAGCTCGTTTCACATGGAGGGATGCTCTCTCAGTCTGGACACATTGGGGAGGGCCCAGGCCCTGCCCTGAATGATAAGACTGACTGGAGATTCTCCCATGGAGGGCCTTGCACTCCCTAGGGAGTGGAGTGGGGGTTGATTGGGGGGGTGAGGGAGTTGGTGGGGGCCAGGGGAGGAAGGGAGGGTGAAGGAGCTGGGATTGACATGTGAAGCAAGATTATTTTTAATTTAAATAAAAATTGTTTGAAAAAAGTCAATCAAAACAAAGAAAATGTGAAAATAGAAATTATACCTCTGTGAATATATAAGGAACTCAAGAAACAATTTGATTAAAAATTGGATAAATCTAAACAAATATTTCTGAAAAGATGTTCAAATAGCCAAATGTATAAGGAAAAAGCCTCAATGTCATTGGTCATCAGGAAAGTGCAAATCAAATTTATACTGAGTACCATCTTACTCATTCAAATGTCAATAATTAAAAAGACTTTTGTTTTCATTTTTTAGATGCTTTCATTCTGTTTTCTATACTAATTTACAATCCCTTGATGGTGGATGGACATTCTCATTTTTCTGCTTCCTTTCCTTTGTTTACCACAACACCTATTTTCCCTTTTTGATTATTGTCATTCTGTCTGGTGTAATATGATACTGCATTGTAATTTTGATACATATTTTCAGATGAGTTATGATATGGAGCAAGCACCCTTTATGTTCTCATCAGCCATTTCTCTATGTGTCTCAATTCAAGAAATGTCATTTAAATTCTTGTTTATTCAAGACTTTTGCTATTAAATTGAATGAATTTCTCATATTTGGGACTTTAATCTATATATGTATATGGTTTGTGAATATTTTCTCCAGTTTGGTCGGTTGTATTTGTATTTTGTTAATGTTTTGTTTTTAATGTGATGAAAATCTGTGTGTCCATCTTTGTTTGCTTGTGCTTGAGGAGTCATATTAAATATATCATGGCTCAAG
This sequence comes from Mesocricetus auratus, assembly GCF_017639785.1. Lineage (NCBI taxonomy): Eukaryota > Metazoa > Chordata > Mammalia > Rodentia > Cricetidae > Mesocricetus > Mesocricetus auratus. Next base: position 48,441,785 of record NW_024429184.1, on the reverse strand, counting down.
AAAGATCATGGAGCTATCCTTCTGTGCTTTCTTCTAATAATTTCATAGTTTGGAGTCCCATATTTATGTATTCAATCCAGTTACGTGACTTTTCTGAAAGGTATAAGATAAAATGTCACTTGGATTTTGCCAGGGTTTGCCTGAATAGGACACATTTGAATGATAATCACTTATCCAATCCATGAACCCAGTTGTCATTGCATTTATTTGTTTTTGTTTCACCTGCTTTTATTTTCCCACTGTAGTTTTCAGTGTATGTGCTTTGGACCTCTTGGCTTTATGTTTTTTTAAATCCCATTTGGTGTTATTGTAAATAGGATCATTTATTTATTCTGGAAATTCATATAAATATGTGTGCTTTGTGTAGATACTTTCTACTGTTTTGAGAGTTACTTGTGTCCACATAATTTATTTATTCAATTTGCTGAGTAGTATTTGTTGTATGTATTACAGTTTTCAAAGACATCCATAGGTCTATGGATAAATACTTTGCTTCTAGGAAGCTTCTGATTGTTGTTTATCTAGTTTCTCTGAATATCCTTATGCACTCCCCCACTTGGATATATATTTTAATTTCTCATCAATAAAGAAGTGTGAACTTTTTAAGTTGCAATATAGATGCATGTCTAGTGGTTAAAAAAACAACAGACCTTTCTGATCTTTTCTTAAAACTGTTGTTATGTTATCTGGGTGTGGTGGCACATACCTTTAATCCCAACACTAAGGAGGATATGGCTAATATAAATTGCTACCCTTATGAAAAGATATGATAAATACATTCATTACTATGTACAACTAATATATGCCTATAAAAACTCAGGGAAAATTCTGGATCATGAAAATTCATGAATCCGAACTGAAAATTAAGAAGAATAAATAAGAATCTCCTCTAAAATTAGAACTCACTTGTTTCCTTCACCATTATAGACCCATTTAGTTGTGCCAATTCCTTCATAGTCTGAGGCCCAGTAATAAATGCAGGCATTAATATGCAGAAGAAACAGCAAGTAGCCAGTTGTTCGAATGATTCTGTCAGAGAAAATAAATGGAAAATAAGGGTTGACGTTGTTTCTGGAAAGCAGCTGATTTCAACATTTTCGTTTGCTCTGTGTCTCCAATGAGCCATCTTGCTTTAGATTTGCCAAGTGTCAACTCTTATTTGTGCAGTAGAAAGCAAAGGTGACATCCCGTGTTCTCTGGTTGCTGAGTCTTGAATGAGCTTGACAGAGTGTGAAAAAAAAGTCTTCATTTCTTTGCACAGATGGTATGAGTCAACTTTGTGAAAGACATGCCTCGAGGGTCACTTCTTCACTTTGAATCCCATAAAATATGCCACACTGACTTACCTGGATATCTGAAAGGCTCACAGGACTTCATGCTGTGATGAACTGTGACTGAAAGTCTCTGTGCTCATGAAGTTCAGAATGACAAATGAGTGAAATTTAGACTAGGCATGAATTGTCATCAGAGAAGGAGAGCTGACTGGAAGAGTGAACTTGTCTCTTACTGTTTAAATGGAAATACAATAGGTCCTCTTTCCCGCTATGGCTTTCTTAATTTACTCTGACTTGAAATAACCCAATGTGCTTTGGCTCGTGCACTTATTCTACATAGAAAAATAGAAAAATGTCCCGTATTTTTGAGCAGTGGTCATTTTCTCAATGTTGTCTAAAATGTTCTGCCATCACTTTCTCTGCTTCCTCATATTTAACAATGATGCTCACCTGTAGATACACGCTTTGTTCATTAGAGACTCCAGGCAATTATTAAACTCAAAGAATGAAGTGTACTGTAAAAGAAATAAGCAGAAGAAATGCAAAAGCATTTTAACTACATTTTATTTAGATAAAATATGTTATTTTGTTTGTTGGAAATAATTTTATGCATGTCTTTAAAAATATCATATTTAACCTGAATAAGGGGGAGCTCTTGGACCCCAGATTGATGGCTGGGAGGCCAGCATGGGACTATTCCAGACCTCCTGAATGTGGGTGTCAGTGAGAAGGCCTAGGTAATCTATGGGTCCTTGGGTACTAGATCAGTATTTATCCCTGGCATACAAATGAACTTTGGGAGCCCATTCCACATGGAGGGATGCTCTCTTAGCTTAGGCACATGGGGGAGGGCCTAGGCCCTGCCCTGAACGAAATGACAGACTCTGGAGATCCCCCATGGAGGGCCTCACCCTCCCTGGGGAACAGAGTGGGTAGAGGGTTAGGGGTGCTGGTGGGGGGGCGGAAGAGGAGGGGAGGGAGAGGGAGATGGGATTGACATGTGAAGCAAGCTTGTTTCTAATTTAAATAAAATCTTTAAAAAGAAATAAATGTCATATTTAGTGATATTTTCTCTTAACAGCACATTTTAACACTTTGCCAAACCTATAGAGCTCAGTGCTTTATTTTACTTCTATCCATTGGTTATAGTCTTATTTTTGATGCTTGTTTAAAACCAATAATGGGTTTCTTTCTAATGCATACAATAAGACTCTGTTTTGCAATGATTAAAATCAGACTCCTGAAACATAAATCAAAGAAAAAATATTGCTATTAACAGTAACTTTATTTCAGGAAGAGGTGTCAAATTGTATATATTTTTCAAAATATGAAGTCCACTAAACATTAGCAAAGGCTTGTGTTCTGTCATCTGAACGTTCAATGGCTTCGTGGGAATTAATCCAAATAGAGTTGCTGTTTCCTTTAAGGTTCTTTCTTAAATATGGCACATGCACACAAATAGATATTTACTCAGCTGTTAGGAAAAATGAAATCATGATATTTTTTCAGGTAAATAGATAGAACTAGAAAAAAATTACATCAAATGAGTTGGCCCAGGTCCAGAATGACAAATGTTGTATGTTCCTTTTAATTTCTCCTTTTGTCTCTGCTCTCACGGCCTTTGGATACTCTTACCCCATCCTCTCCTCTCCCACATTTCTATAGAAGACAGGGCATGGAATAAAACCATGGACTCTCCAGGAACCCCAGAGCTAAATGGTGGTCATATTGCTGATATGCATTTGCCATTACATGACCCTGGAAAAATCTACTTCATACCTTGGCTCCTTACCTGCAAAGGGCATAATAAAAAGTAGTTGTGAAAAGAGTGTGTGAAGGTGTTCATCGATATGCTGAATGTGCTTGGAAGGGGAAGAGCTTATACACAGGAGTCCTCAGAGAATATTTATTCCAAAATATCCCCCAATTTACATGTGACTGCTGTATCTTTGGACTAAAATATAATGTGTATAAAAGTAACAACTCTTATGCTAGAAATATGCAAAGATGATTTGTTTTTTCCTAGAATTCCTAAAAGTATACCTCAAAACTGAGATTATGATAATTTCAATTTTTGATTACTTGTTTATTGGGCTCTTCCTAGAACTTTGTTCAAAGGACAATGTTTGAGAACTAATGTGTTCATAGTAGAGAAAATTTGTGTTCCTAGAACGTTTATTTTTTACTTATGACCTGGAGACAGGTACATGATAATATTTACTCCAGAGAATTGTCCATTCAAATAACACCTTTATAAATAACTGAAAGAGTCAGAAACACTGGAGACCTGAGGACTGCACACAGTGGATCCGGATCCCAGCCTGACCGGATTCAACCTGCCCAGAGACTGCCAGCTTCCAAGTCCCAGTCTCCACCTACAGGACAGGTGAGGGTCCAGCCTACCCAGAGTTTGCTAAGGTCCCAATACTAGGATGGCCTCTATCCAGGAAAGAGGAAAGCCACCATGGTATTGGACCTGCTACCACCTACTGGAAAGAGGCCACATACCAACCAGGGGAGGAAGAGACTCCTTTTGTACCCACAGAAAGAAATGATGGGAAGGAGACAATACAAAAACACACCCACCAACAGAAAATCCAATATGACACCATCAGAAACTAGAGAATCTACACCCACAAGACCTGAATAGCCCATCGTGGAAGAAGCAGATGAGAAAGACCTTACAAGAAACTTCATGAAAATGATAGAGGCCCTCAAAGAAGATATGAGAAAATCCCTTAAAGACATGGAAGAAAAAACAAACCAAAAAATACAAGAACTGCAAGAAATGAAGGAAAACACAACCCCCAAAATACAAAAAATGCAAGAAATGGAAGAAATGACAAAGCAAAAACTTCAACAAATGAAAGAAAGAGAGGAAAAGACAAATCAAAAATTACAAGAAACAATTAAAAAAGTACAAGGGTTGAAAGCTGAAATAGACAAAAAACCCCAAAAAACAAGACAAAACAAAACAAAAACCCACAGTATGAAGGAATGTTGGAAATAGAAAAGCTTGGCAAACAGTCAGGTACTACAGATACAAGGATAACCAGCAGAATACAAGACATGGGAGACAGAATCTCAAGTGTTGAAGATACACTAGGGGAAATAGATTCATTGACCAAAGAAAATCTTAAGTCCAACAAATTCCTAACACAAAATATTCAGGAAATATAAGACACCATGAAAAGACCAAACCTAAGTATCATAGGTATGGAAGAAGGTGAAGAAATCCACCTCAAGGGGGGCAGAAAACATATTTAACAAAATCATAGAAGAAAACTTTCCCAAAGAAATGCCAATGAACATACAAAAAGCCTACAGAACATCAAATAGAGTGGACCACAAAAGGAAATCCCCTTGCCACATAATAGTAAAAACCCAGAACATACAGAGAAAAGAAAGAATATTAAGAGCAGCAAAGGAAAAAGGCCAAGTAACATACAAAGGCAAACCTACCAGAATCAGACCTGACTTCGCCATGGGAACTCTGGAAGCCAGAAAGACCTGGATAGATATTGTACCAACACTAAGAGACCATGGATGCCAGGCCAGACTGCTATACCCAGCAAAGCTTTCAATCACTTATAGATGAAGAAAACAAGATATTCCATGAAAAAACCATATTTAAACAATATGTATCCACTAATTCAGGCCTACAGAAAATTCTGGAAGGAAAACCCCAACCCAAGGGAGTTAACTACAACCAGAAAAACATAGGCAATAGATAACCCACCTTATCAACAGCTGAAAGACAAGAGGTGGAAATCCACATATAATTCCACCACTATCACCTATTCCAAAACAAACAAGAATGAGCAATCAATGGTCATTAATATCCCTCAATATTAATGGTCTTAACTTTCCCATAAAGAGACACAGGCTAACAGACTGGATTCAAAGACAGAACCCATCCTTCTGTTGCATTCAAGAAACACACCTCAGCCTCAAAGACAGACATTACCTCAGGGTTAAGGGTTGGGAAAAGATTTTCCAATCAAATGGACCCAAGAAACAACAGGGGTAGCAATCATAATATCTAACAAATTAGATTTCAAAATAAAATCAATCAAAAGAGATGAAGGAGGATACTTCATACTCATCACAGGAGAAATCCGCCAAGGTGAGGTTTCTATTTTGAACATCTATCCCCCAAATACAAAGGCACCCACATTCATAAAAGAAACATTACTAAAACTCAAATCACATATAAAGCCCCACAAACTTATAATGAGAGACTTCAACACCCCACTCTCACCTCTAGACAGGACTACCAGACAGAAAATTAACAAAGAAGCATAGGAACTAATAGAAATTATGACCCAATTGGGATTAACAGACATCTATAGAACATTCCACCCAAATAAAAAAGAATATACTCTCTTCTCAGCGCCACATGGAACCTTCTCAAAAATCAACCACATACTTGGCAACATATCAAATCTCAACAGGTACAAAAAAATTGGAATAACTCCACGCACCTTATCAGACCACCATGCTTTAAAATTAGAATTCAACAACACAAATTGCAGAAACCCAAAAAATCATGGAAGATGAATAATGCACAATTGCACCATTCCAGGGTCAATGAAGAAATGAAAAAAGAAATTAAAGACTTCATAGAATTCAATGAGAATGATGGAACATACCCAAACTTATGGAACACTTTGAAAGCAGTGCTACGAGGGAAGTTCATAGCACTAAGTGCCCACATGAAGAAACTAGAGGATAGTTTCACTAGAGAATAAACAGCACAGCTGAAAGCTCTAGAACACAAAGAAGCAAATTCCCCCAGGAGGAGTAGACGCCAGGAAATAATCAAATTGAGGGCTGAAATCAATAAAGCAGAGACTAGGAAAACAATACAAAAAAATCAATGTAACGAAGAGTTGGTTCTTTGAGAGAAAATCAACAAGATAGACAAACCTTTATCCAAATTTACCAAATGACAGAGTGTGAACATGCAAATTAACAAAATCAGAAACGAAAAGGGGGACATAACATCGGACACTGAGGAAATCCAGGGAATCATCAGGTCATAATTTGAAAACCTGTACTCCACACAATTTGAAAATCTAAAGGAAATGGACAATTTTCTGGATAGCTATCACTGGCCAAAATTAAATCAAGAACAGATTTAAAGAGACATATAACCTCTAAGGAAATAGAGGTAGTTATCAAAAGTTTCCCAAGTAAAAAAAGCCCAGGGCCAGATGGCCTCAGTGCAGAAATTCAAAGAACAACTTATACCAATTCTTCTCAAAGTGTTCCATGCAATAGAAACAGAAGGGTCTTTGCCAAACTCTCTCTATGAGGCTTCAATAACCTTGATCCCCAAGCCACACAAAGACACAACTAAGAAAGAGAACTTCAGACCAATATCCCTCATGAACATTGATGCAAAAATACCCAATAAAATACTGGCATATCTGATCCAAGAATACATCAGAAAACTCATCTACCATGATCAAGTAGGCTTCATCGCAGGCATGCAGGGTTGGTTCCACATATGAAAATCCATCAATGTAATCCACCATATAAACAAGCTGAGAAACAAAAATCACATGATCATCTCACTGGATGCTGAAAAAGCATTTGACAAAATCCAACATGCCTTCATGATAAAGGTCTTGGATAGATCTGGGATAACAGGAACTTACATCAACATAATAAAAGCTATATACAGCAAACCAACAGCCAACATCAAACTAAATGGACAGAAACTCAAGGCAATTCTACTAAAATCATGAACAAGACAAGGCTGTTCACTCTCTCCATACCTCTCCATTATTGTATTTGAAGTTCTAGCTACAGCAATAAGACAACAAAAGGAGATCAAGGAAGAGGTCAAACTTTCACTATTTGCAGATGATAAGACAGTTTACATAAGTGACCCAAAAACTCCACCAGGGAACTCGTGCAGCTGATAAATACTTTCAGCAAAGTGGCAGGATACAAAATCAACTCAAGAAAATCAGTAGCCCTACTATATACAGACGATAAAACGACTGAAAAAGAAATCAGAGAAACATTGCACTTTACAATATCCACAAATATCATAAAATACCTTGGGGTAAGGCTAACAAAACAAGTGAAAGATGTGTATAGAAAGAACTTTGATTCTTTAAAGAGAAAATTAAAGAAGACCCCAGATGGTAGAAAGATCTCCCATGCTCTTGGATAGGTAGAATCAACATAATAAAAATGGCAATCGTACTGAAAGCAATATACAGATTTAACTCAATCCCCATTAAAATCCCAGCACAATTCTTCACAGATCTTGAAACAACAATAATCAACTTTGTATGGAAAATCAAAAGACCAAAGACAGTCAAAACAACCTTATTCAACAAGCAACATCTGGAGGCATCTCCATTCCTGACTTCAAGCTCTGTTATAGAGCTGTAGTCCTGAAAACAGTTTGGTATTGGCACAGAAATAGACAGGTAGACTAATGGAATTGAATTGAACACCCTGGTACTAACCTACACATATATGAACATCTGATTTTTGACAAAGAAGCTAAAAATATACAATGGAAAAAGAAAGCATCTTCAACAAATGGTGCTGGCACAACTGGATGCTGGCACGTAGAAGAATTCGGGTAAATCCATGTCTATGGCCATGCACAAAACGTAAGTCCAAATGGATCAACATAAATCCAGTCACACTAAATCTGTTAGAAGAGAAAGTGGGAGGCACCCTTGAACGAATTGGTACAGGAGACCACTTCCTGAACATAACTCCAGTAGTATAGACACTAAGATAGACAATTAATAAATGGACCTCCTGAAACTGAGAAGCTTCTGTATGGCAAAGGACACAGTAAGCAAGACAAAAAGGCACCCCAGATTAGGAAAAGATATTCACTAACTCCACATCTGATGGAGGGCTGATCTTCAAAATTTAGAAAGAACCCTAGAAGCAAGTCTCCAAAACAACAAAGGATCCAATCAAAAAATGGGGTACAAAACTAAATAGAGAATTCTCAACAGAAGAGACTAAAATGGCTGAGAGACACTTGAGAAAGTGCTCAACATCCCTAGCCATCCAGGAAATGCAAATCAAAACATCTCTGAGATACAATCTCACTCTTGTTAGAATGGCTAAAATAAAAAACTCCAACGATAATTTATGCTGGAGCGGATATGGAGAAAGGGGAACACTCCTACCCTGCTGGTGGGAGTGCTGTCTTTTACAGCCCCTTTGGAAATCAGTATGGAGATTACTCAGGAAAATGGGAATCGGTCTACCAAAAGACCCAGCAATTCCACTCGTAGGCATATACCCAAAAGATGTATATTCATACAACAGGGATGTCTGTTCCACTACGTTCATAGCAGCGTTATTTATAATAGCCAGAACCTAGAAGCAACCTAGATGCCCCTCAACTGAAGAGTGGATAGAGAAAATGTGGTACATTTACACAATGGAGTACTATTCAGTGGAAAAAACAATGGAATGTTGAAATTTGCAGGCAAATGAATGGCACTAGAAGAAACCATCCTGAGTGAGGTAACCCAGTCACACAAAGAGAAATGTGGTATGCACTCACTCACTATGGATTTTAGACACATATCAGGGGAGTGCCAGCATACAATCCCACTGCCAGAGAGCCTAGGAAACAGAACCTTCATCCAGCGACTGATGAAAGCAGAGGCAGATACAGACAAACATTGAACTCAACTTCTAGAATCCAGTGTCAGAAAGAGAGAACTGAAGGGCAAAGCAGTTAAGAGTGGGCTGGTTTAACCCACAGAAACAGTTGACCTGAACAAGGGGGAGCTCTTGGACTCCAGACTGATGGCTGTGTGGACATCATGGGACTGTCCCAGAACCCCTGAATGTGGGTGCCAGTGAGGAGTCCTAGGTAATCTATGGGGCCTTGGGTAGTATTTATTCCTGGTGTACAAATAGACTTTGAGTGCCCATGCCACAATATGGGATGCTCTCTCAGCCAGGACTCTTGGGGGAGGGCCTAGTCCCTGTCCTGGATGAAATTACAGTTACTGGAAATCCACCATGGAGTGCCTCACCCTCCTTGGGAATCGGAGTGGAGATTGGGTGGGGGACTGGGGGCCTGGTGGGGAGGGTAGGGGAGGAGGGGAGGGAATGTTTGCTGGGATTGATATGTGAAATAAGATTGTTTCTAACTCAAATAAAAATAATGAATAAAAATAAATAACCGAAAGAAAGGACTGTGCAGCTAAAAAATCAGTATTGATTTATATAATATCCTATATTAAAATACTGGCTGTAGAAGTCTCCCTAATATGGGTTCAGAGATGATCATTTTGTAAGCTTTCATTAAAAAGCCATATGAACTCCAAAATCTACAAGAATCTTTTTGAAAGAGTATTTTTGAAAATCAGTTATTTTTGAACACATGCCTTCTGAACTTTCCTGTGAGATTCTAAATTTGACAGGATGGTGGTCTGATTCTAGACTGTTTGGAACATTGGGTTCTGCACAAATTTAGAGTCATAATCCAAAGTCATATTAGCAGCTTCTAGAATTTTCTTGGGGATACAGAGCAGGACTGTATCCTTAGAAAAATCATAAGCATAGAAAGAAAGCTGTTTTGTGCCTGACCTCTATCTACCAATATTATAGCAGATAATCTCGAGTTAGATGAGTAATGCCTATGTCATCATTGTGGATGAGCAGGCTTTCCCACTATGCTGATTCTCATCCACATCACTAGTAATATGAACTTGTGGGAAGGAACAAAATGGATAATGGAAGCAAAGTGTGTACTTGGCAGTTATCGGTACCAACTGCTATTGTTGTAGGATCCATCACTATTGCTGGTGTTATGCTGGAAAGATAATCAACTTGTTTTCCCAGGATGCAAAAAAGTAAGAAATTAAAAATAATTTATTAAATTAATAAAAATATTTTGTGTTCCTTTTAAGGAGGTTGTCTTTTGAGGTACAAGTATTCAATATTCTTTTTAAAAATGAGATTTATTTATTTTTGTTTTTTTAAAGCAAGTATATATGTGTTTTCCCTGCATATATGTCTGTACCTCATATGATGCCCACAGCTGGCAGAAGCAGGAGTCAGGTCTCCAGGAACTGGTGTTACAGAACAATTGTTAGCTGGCATATGGGTGCAGGGAATTCAACCTGGATTCTCTGCAAGAGCAATCAGTACTCTTAACTACTGCTATTCTTAAAGATTTTTATAAAAGTCACTGAGATTTCCTTTAATTTTTATAAGTTACCCAATAAAGCTGAGTTTATGAAACATGTATGTCTTAGAATACTTTTGAATAGACAATACCTAAGTATTTCAAAATCAATGTTAAATATATTCCTTCAAAATTATGTTCTTTTTGCTTCTACTCATCCTGATTTTTTCATTTCATCTTAGGCAGCTGCTTTAATTAGTTTCTGAAAAATATTTGTAGTATTTAGATATTTATGTAAATTTGTAAAACTTAGCATTTTTCTTTCTTGTTTGCATAATTTAGCTGAGTTCTGCAAACTATTCCCTATGCAACTCTTCCCCTTTTCCTTAGCAACTTATATTGGAATTATTTCCATATTAGTACATAGAAAATTTTACCTTGTTTTCCTAATGTTAGGTAAACTATAATATAGATGTATCTCAGCATCTCAGAAAATTTAAATGCTTTGTGATTTTTTTGTTTGTTTGAGACAGAATCTAATTATGTGGCCCCAGACTATCTTCAAACTCATGGAAATCCTCATCTTCCCAAGATCTCAGATTATAGAGAGCCAGCATATCTTGATGAGAATTTTAGTTTTACCCAAGGATAAAAAACTATGTTTGCATTGTTCCTATTATTATAGAATCTTAGGTGAATAAAAACTTAGAGGTGACTCCTTCTTCCTCTTTCATTTTCTAGCTTGATATTCCAAACATCCAGAAACTCTCAGATAAAAAAAGATGCAGGGAAACATTCCTGGGTAATGATGTGGGGATTGGGTGGGGGGCTGGGAGGGCTCTTGGAGGGACAAGGGAGAAGGAAGAGGGAGCTGGGATTGACATATGAAGAATTCCTGTTTCTAATTTAAATACAAACATATATTGAGGAAAAATTTATAAAATTTTTACTTGTAATTCTATTCATCTGTAGAAGTATAAAAGCATTCCTATTTTGGGTTATAAAATGCCTGTTGTAAAGAAATAGAGAAGTAATGGATTGGAGGAGGAAATAGATGGTGAGTAGGGGAGAGGAATTTGGAGGAAAGGAGGGAGGAGAAACTGTGGCTGGGATGATAAAAAAATACCTGTTATGGATTAGAAGAAATTAGGAGTAATTTCCATCAGTAGTAGCATTGCATTTCTCTACTATTTATTTAAAAAATCATAATACTGATGAAGACTGAGAAATAGAAAGCCATTCAGAAAATGTTAAGAGTATTGTTAATTTTAGCATATCTAAACTTGCTTCATTTAAGATTACCATTGGGAGAAGGAGAAGGTAGCTAAATGCAGTTTGTTTACCTTTAGTATCCTATTTGCTCTAAATATTGGTTTAAATCCAAAGAAGATGTAGAGAACTTCAAATGGCATTAGGGATATGACATCCATCTGTTGAATGAACATATTTCAATTATGTAGCTTGTATACTTCCCTGTGCTTGTATTTGTAATCATGCAGGCCAATATATGTGCAAGCTACTTTTCTATTTCTGTGATAAAATATCCTGCAAAGCAACTCAAGGATGAAAGAATTCATTTTAGCTTATGTATCTAGAGGGTTACAGTTCATCACAATGAAGAGGACAGGGCCTATGCAGGGAAGACATGGGGGCAGGAAGAGAAAGGTTGGAAGTCACATTGCATCCTAATTCAGGAAGCAAGAGAGTGAGCAGGAAGTAAAGACCCAGAGTACTCTAAACCTAAAATTGACCTCCAGTGTGTTAATTCCTCTAGCAAGGCTTCACCTTTTAAAGTTCTACCACCTTCCCACACTGTGCCGCCATCTAGGAAACAAGTTGTGAGTTTCCAGGATACATTTCACATTTAAACCACAATAGCATATAAAAGTTGTTAGTTCATATGGACTATTTACTATTTAGTCCAAAATGGCTTTCAGTTAAAGCCATTAATATCACGAGAACAAGGATGCTAGTTTGTAGTCTATGCCAGTACATTACACTTTCATCTTCATGTACCTGAGCTATCCTTAGATATCACCTTTGCTCATATTTTTGTTTCATGCAGTTCAGTGATGGCATAGATGATACTGTTAAAATGCATTTTCATAGTCTTTGAAACATGAGGTTATGGAACACAAATCTAGTTTTGATTTTGTTGGAAACTCTTGTAAATTCATTGCAATGATACTACTTTATGATCCATCTATGTCTCTGTGGCTTAGAGTGGATGATCTCATTCTGGTTCATACAGGTTCCTCATTGATTTCTACCACTGTCTTCTTTGGGTTGTTTTGCTACTCATTACCTGGCATGAAAGTTTCCATCAGAGCCTACAAAGGCTAAAAGACAGAAATCAGCTCTGTTTACAATAAATCAGCAACTCAAATGAGAAAAATATTGGAAAGCACTGTGATATTATAGCTAAAATATTCTTTTTAAAGCTTTTCATGCATTTATATTATTCAGGCCTTCTTATACTTTGGTGATCATATGGCATTCCTTAGTAATCAACATAGTTTTGTCTACTTTCTTTTTATAAATATTTTCAGAGCTTGTGTGTGTTTGTGTGTGTGTGTGTGTGAGAGAGAAGAGAGAGAGAGAGAGAGAGAGAGAGAGAGAGAGAGAGAGAGAGAGAGAGAGAGAGAGAGAGAGAGAGAGATCGCTAGTGTAACAACATTGAGTGCTTGCACTGGCAGCATAGTACTGTTCTTGTGGGGAAGATGGAGTCATGAAATGGTTTAGGTAACTTTCGATAACCCCTTGTCTGTTTGCCTTTCAATTAGAAGACAGGTTAAGAAATAACTGTAAGACATAAGATCAACTTTTTATCTGAGAAAAGGAGACACTGTGTCATAGATAATGGCTTCTTGAGTTTGTTTATTCTGCTCATATGAAGAATGGGTAGGAATAGAAACAATTTTGCAGAATTTACACCACCACACCACATGAACTGAAAACTAGAATTCTGTAGACTACAAAAGGTACGTTCTACTTTTCCTAACTGCAATTTAATTTGGAAGTTAAATATGGGCACCTATTTACTTTGGCTTGTACATATTTAAGTCCCCACTCAGATACAGGGGAATGAATGTAGTATGAAGTATGGGGGATCAAATTTTAGGAGTACTTACTGCTGTCTAATAAAACAAAATCAGATCTGTGCGAAGTTTGTTATAAATAAATTTGAAATACTTATAGAAATGAGACTTAAAGTGAAGGTAGCTCTGCTTAAGTGATTCTGGCCCTACTTGTGATCACCTACCTGAAATTTTTGTAGAACTCCTGTAGTGTCTCTTCAGCTCATTTGAATCTACCTGTAAAACATTTATATTTTGATCAGGTTCAGCAAACTTAATTTATTGGGCTTTTTAATAATTACAATTATTTCTCTTTACTATATTCTTCAGTCTTAGCCTGTAATTATTCTATCATTATCCAGTCTGCTACATTTTAAAGCACACATATTAGCTAAACATTTTTCTATAGTATATTTTGATAATATTATTTCCTTTCCCACAGTTCTATCCAGATTCTTCCCACCTCCCTATATAACTAACTTCATGGTCTTTCCACCCCAAAAAGAAACCAAGAAATAAAAAAACAAACCATGAAAATCCAAACAAACGTATAAAAATAACCATACAAAACTAAAGCAAGACAAATCAAAAGTGCACACACAAAAAAACAAACAACAGAATCTATTTTGTTTCCTTTTTGTTATTGTCCTCCAGTTTAACATAGTAGTAGTAGGAGAGTCAACCATGTTGCTTTTGTTCTACACTCTTTTCTCATGTCCACCCCTAACCTGCAGGAGTTTGGTCATAATTTGTCTTCTTACTTCTTTCATACTAACACAACTAACAGTACAAAGGCTACACAGGAACCTGTTCACATTTAGCATTTGTGTTGTGGAACTCAGTATGTTTTGAAATGATACATTTTTTTTGGTCTTTGTAAAATTTTTATTTATCATTGTGTATATATTTGTAATGAACTATAGAAATGATCCCTAAAAGCATAGTTTTCATTGTGTACATATTTGTATGGTGTGTGTGTGTGTGTGTGTGTGTGTGCGTGTGTGTGTGAGTGTGTATAAATCAGAGGACCTATTTGTGGGGTTTGTTCTCCCCTCTCATCTTTACCTGGGTTTGCGAGTCAAACTCAGATCACCAGGCTGTCCAGCAGATACCTTTTACTCATTTAGCAATCACACCATTCTCTTGGATACTTTATTTAAAACCAGACTACCTGGTTAAACTGTAATCCTCTTGAGGGCAGGATTGACTGTGACAGTTGGATAAACCAGTGCCTGGAACATTCTCAGAACTCAGCAAATATTTTGTGCATTAATAGATAGAGGAATGAAGAGAGGGATAAAAGTTTTGTAGTGTTTGGCATTTTCTGCAATAAGTTTTGTTTTTAAGACTTTCTCTTTCAGGGAAGCAGAAGTGCCCCTCAGTTTATCTGCATGTTGTTTAAGATCAGAATTTTGGTGTCTTTTTGTTTTTGTTTTTTGAACTCATCTGGTGGTCATTTAAAATGCAGCATGAATCACAATTTTGTTATGTTTTCTTCTCATTATGTTTACTTCTTGAAAAATCTCATCCGTGTGAAGTTTCAAAGACGACCACATCAAATCTGTATCTCCTTCTATATCCTCACATTCAGGAACTGTAGTCAGTAAAGAAGAAGACAATATTATTCTCCAATCTCCTCAAGCCTAAGTGTGAGATCCTGGTATTGCATATCCTCTGAGCACACCCATCCTTGCTGATGCTGGCCAGTCAGCCCTTTGCCTTGCCTGTCCAGTCTCTTTCTTGGCAGTGGTCCTCCTGACTTAAGTAGTGCTCTCGACACCCTATTCATTACACAATGGCAGACAAAGATCTCCCTAAAACAGAGAACTTAATAGCTATTTATGTCTAATTCTATGACTCTACATGATTTTCAGAAAAAAACCTTCAAATTCTCTTTTGTAGTTCATCAGGCTCCTCTCTCCCTGTCTCAGCAGTATTTGAAGTTTCTTATCCTTATCTATATCTCAGTTCCTCAATGAGACATGTCCTATATGTCAGTTTCTCACTTGAATGCCTTTGTTGGGGCTATTCCTGGAGCCCAGATCAAGCTTCCTGTTGTTGCAAAGGTGGAAGGGTATAGATAGTACCATCAGGATCAGATGATCCGTGTTAATACAACATGAAGTTCACTGCATTTCTTGTTTGTTTCTCCTTTATGCTTGAGCTATGGAAAATAGTTAGGCACACGTTTGTTTGCTTTTTTTTGGGGGGGGAAGGAAATTTCTCATTTGGTTAAACTTCAACATTGTAATCCATCACCGAATGAAGTCCAGACAAGAACTCAAACAGGGCAGGAACCCGGAGGCAGGAGCTGATGCAGACACCATGGGGGGATGCTGGTGACTGGCTTGCTCCGCATGACTTGCTCAGTCTGCTTTCTTGTAAAATCCAGGACACCACCCCAGGGTTTTCTCAGTTCCTGACAGGCTAACCTCAGTAGGCGCTCAATAAATGTATGCTGTATACCACAAGAGCAGGAATGTTTTTAATATTAACATTGAGGCCTAAAAGAATCAATTCTAGCATCCTAGCAATTCTAGCATATGTGTGTTTCAGTTACATGTAGGAAGAAGATTCTTATCAACTCTTAATTAATTGTAATATTAGCACTTGGGCATACAGGAGAAGCAGCATCTAACTATTCATGTTATTTAATATGGGAATTTTTAATCTTCTTCAAGCAGTGTTTAAGATCAATTAGTTGGGTCTGGGTAGATGATCCATTTGGTAAAATGACTTGCACATAAGCATGAAAACCTAAGCTTGATGGTCACAGTAGCATATCTATAGAATCCGTGCTATGTGTGTCTGTGGGTAGAGATAGGCAAATCCCTGAAGCTCCGAGGCTAGCCAGTGTGACCAAATCTATGATCTTCCTGGCTAGAAAGAAAACAAAGGTGGACAGCAACTGAAGGAGGACACCTCACATTAACCTCTGGCCTCCATATACTTGTTAAGATACACACACAGATACACACATATAGACACATACATGTGCACACATATGCACACACAGAGACACACACACACACATATGAACACATGGACATGCACACACATTGCACATGTGCCACACCACTCATCCCAATTTGCCAGTCACCTCTGTTTCTTGTCCCTCTCCCCTCTATTATAGTAATGCTTTTTACCCACATACACATGGTAAATTGTACAAAAATATTTTAAATATATGTAAGATATGCTCATTTAATGATTTGTATTATGATAAAACAGGACTATTGAGTCAAGGGAAGGTAGGCATAGGTTTCTTTGGTAGTCTTATAAATTTGTTCCAAGAAAAATTGAGTAAAATCAGACAGCACCATCATAGCTTCTCTGACACTGACAGATAGACACAACTCAAATGCCAAGCTGCTATGTTAAAATATTGCATTCCCCCATCAACCAGGAAGCCCCTCCACATTTACACCTTTCCTTTCAGAGTCTATGATTCTGTGATTGAATAAATGTAAACACAACTAAAAATGCTTGATTAAAGGAAAGTGGCATTTAGCAATTTTAAAATCCCTGTTCTTTTGAGCACTAAATGAACTTGGCACCATTAGCCTTAAGAGGATCAGTCTGTTTACTAGCGACAATTAGGCACTTACTTTTAAAATGTCACCCTATTTAGTTCCTTCTCTCTTTTAAGCCTGCTTATTATGCAGACAGCATTTCTTCAGGGGAGGCTTACTTTAGGAAGGATATGCTAATTACACCTAAATCCTGTCCTAACAGATAGTCTTAGAGGATGCTGTGTACTGGATGTTAGTATTTACCCATTATTTACCTCCTCTGATTAACAATTCTGCAGTTTAAAACAGAACAGAGAGAAACACTTGAGAAAGATTATGGGAGGCTGCAGTTAAAGAATTACTCAAAGGAAAAAAAATCTTGAGCCAGTTTTACCACAATCCCCCCATAAAAACCTGTCTTGAATACCTTTGAATTCCAAGGTTAGAGGAAAATGGATAGAATGCTGTTCCTACCTTTCAGGAACTTATTTTCAGGTAAGAAAGACATCTAAAGAGACAAGAAAGACATGCTAAATGTGTGGGTGTTTATTCATTGAATTCATCTGACAATTTACTTCTGTCAGCTATATCTTAGGGTATCTGTGCATATCATCTTATTTGATCCTTATTGTAGATTTACAAGATAGGAACTATTTTCACTTTACAAGTAGAAGAGAGTGTTCAATGAAGGAGTTTATTTAGTTTCTTCAAATAATAGTAGTGAATATTTTGGTAGTGAAATTTGAATCTGGTCTGGTTTTTTCTAGTATATTATAGTTAACCTATGTTTTATGTATCCAAATTAAATAAAAGAAATACCATCAAAATATCTAGTGTACAAAGAAATGAATAATTCCTTTCAGGTCACTTTTATAAGCAGTAATTGTGAGGTGTAAGTGCTTAGAGCAGTGACCTGTAACAGAAGACCTAAAAGATATGGTTGTTAGTGGGTACTAAACATTTCCAGAGATCCTTTGTGACTATTGGGTTTATCAATCAAAAGCTGTAGCTGTGTGTCATAGCCAACACCCACTGTTAGGCACAGGAGCTTGCTCAGCAGTGAAGGGCCCATACAGTAAGCCTAACAACCTGAGTTTGATGCCAGAATCCACATGGTGGAGGACAGATCCAACTCCTAAAGTTGTACTCTTAGCTTCACACATAAACCAAGGCACCCATGTCAGGGGAACACAAAATGAATGAAATGATATATAATTTATAAACAAAATAATATCCACTACTAATTTGATTTTAGCTACAGTTAGGGAATTTTTATAATGAGACTTTTGTTGTTTGGTTATCCTTCTATGTAGCATCATTTCAGAATACTTTATGAATAAATGTTGTAGAACATGTGTAGACCTTCCTGGTTTCTTTCACTGTGGCTGTTTGTATTTCCATTTGTTTTCCCTAGATATTCTTAGAATTAATGCTGCCATCTTCCAGCCCTAGTGCAGCATGTATTAAGCTAATACAGTATATGTACAGAAGGTAGGTAGGTGTTCCTACCTAGCATATGTAGTAAATGAATGAATACTTCTGTGGAATACCTTAAAGAGAGCATGTAAAGATGAAAACAGTGAGGCCTTCAGGCTGGGAACTCAGGATCCACAGACTTTGTACCAAATGTAATCAACTTTCAAAGGCCAAAATTGCCTACTCTAAATTAAAGGAACCATTAAACTTCCTTTGAGCAAACAAAGCAATTAGTTCCTGCTCTGTATTTGTAGTTTGTGGTAATGCATTTTGAATAGAGCCCATTGAATGTGTTTTTATTGATTATTTTTCAGGGTTTTAACACTCTATTGTGTGCAAAGATCTCTTAGAAAATTGAAAATAAAAGTCTCCCTTTAGTGATCTTGTCATTTTCCATTTGTCAAACATTGATTTTGTGCATCTAATGGAGGCTGTAATTAGTGGGATTTTTCCTTTCCCTCCCTCTTTCTCTCTCTCTTCCTTTCTTTGTGTTGTTTACTTCTCATTTGTACATAATCCTTATCATTCATCAGGCTATCAGTGAGCTCTTGGATTGGGGTATAAGTGAACTGACACCCTGAAGTCTGCACTTGAAATATTAGGAGTAGATATTTGCTATTGGTTTGGCTATAATTGCCTTTAGAATTTTTTCAATGAAAACAGTTAAACATACCACACATCCCAGAAATTAAAAATTAAAAAATTAAAAGCCAGGTGATGGTGGCACACACCTTTAATGCCAGACTTGGGAGGCAGAGTTCAAGGCCAGCCTGGTCTACAGAGCAAGTTCCAGGACAGTCTCCAAAGCAATATAGAGAAAACTTGTCTTGAAAAAAACAGAAAAAAATTTAAAAACAAATGTAAGATTTCCTGAAGACTCAAAAGAAAATATTCAGGATTGAAGAACCCTAGTCTCTTATTCAATAGCATATGACTCTGAGTGGCTATACATTATGGTAGTTAGTTATTCCTACTCTGATCTTGGAGGGCAATACTTGTTGAGACTTGTGATAAGGGAGTTACAGTGGACATCCAGGGGACACTACTTCTTCTTCTTCTTCTTCTTCTTCTTCTTCTTCTTCTTCTTCTTCTTCTTCTTCTTCTTCTTCTTCTTTCTTTAAATTAGAAACAAGCTTGCTACACATGTCAATCCCAGCTCCCTCTCCCTCCCTTCCCCATTATAGGTTTAAAGAGAAATCTGGCACTAGGGAAATGTTCAGATATCTACAAGGATGACCCAACTAACAATCTAAGTAATAGCAGAGAGTTTACCTTAAATGCCCTTCCCTTAATGAAATTAACGACTACCTTACATGTCATCCTAGAGCCTTCATCCAGTAGCTGATGAAAGCAGAAGCAGACACCCACACCTAAACACTGAACAGATCTGGAATCCAGTTGCAGAGAGGGAGGAGTGATGAGCAAAGGGGTCAAGACCAGGCTGGAGAAACCCACAGAAACAGCTGACCCGAACAAGGGGGATCTCTTGGACCCCAGACTGATAGCTGGGAAACCAGCATAGAACCAATCCAGAGCCCTTGAATGTGGGTGTCAGTTAGGAGGCCTAGGCAATCTATGGGGCCTCTGGCAATGGGTCAGTATTTATTCTAGTTTAAGAATGGACTTTGGGAGTCTATTCCACATAGAGGGATACTCTCTCAACCTAGACACATTGGTCAGGGCCTAGGCCCTGCTCCAAATGATATGACAGACTTTGAACTTTCCCCCATGGAAGGCCTCACCCTCCCTGGAGAATGGAAAGCCAATGGGTTATATAGTCAGTGGGAGGCAGGGTAGGAGGGGAGGGAGAGGGAACTGGGATTGACATGTAAAGCAAGCTTGTTTCTAATTTAAATAAAAAAGAGAAAAATAGATGGATATTAGATACAAAGGAAAGGATAACCTGGCTACAGTTCACAACCCCAGAGAAGATAGGTAAAAAACAGGACCCTAAGAGGGATAGCATGGCGGGCCCCAGGAAAGGGAAATTGTTAAGATCTCCTGGATAAACTTGAAGGAGGGCTTAGAAGGGAGGGAATGGGGGATGACAACATGAGGCATTGAGATGCCTGAGTTAGGGGAGGCATGCAGAGGGAGACCAATGAAAGAGGTATCTTGATAGAGCGAGCCATTATGGGGTTAGGGAGAAACCTCGTGCTAGGGAAATTTCCAGGAATCCACAAGGATGACCCCAGATAAGATTCCTAGCAATAGCGGAGAAGGGACCTGAATTGACCTTCCCCTAAAATCAGATTAATGACTACCCTAATTTTCACCATATAACCTACACTCAGTATTTGATGGAGGCAGACTCAGTGCTCCATACATAACCAAGCACTGGGCTGAGCTCCTGGAGTTCATTTGAAGAAAGGGAGGAGGAATCATATGAACAAGATGGGTAAAGATCATGATGGGGAAAACCACAGAGATGCTGACCCTACCTAGTGGGAGCTCATGGATTGTGGAATGGTAACTGGGGAACTGATCTAGGACCTCTGAATGTAGATGACTGTTATGTGGCTTGATCTGCTTGGGAGGTCCCTGGCAGTGGGACCCCAACTTGTCCTAGGTGCATGAGCTGGCTTTTTGGAGATCATTCCTTATGGTGGGATATCTTCCACAGCCTTAATGTGGGGGGGGCTTGGTCCTGCCTCAACTTGGTATGCCAGACTTTGTTGACTCCCCAAGGGAGGCCTTACCCCCTCTGAGGAGCAGATGGGGGATGGGATGGGGTGAGGTAAGGGGCAGAAGAAATGTAGGGAGGGAAAACTGGGATTGGTGTGTAAAATGAAAAACAAATTAAATTAAAAAACAAAGAATTAAATTTATAATGACCAGAAAAGTTTCTGGAACCTTAAAGAGCATTAAATAAATAATAGCATTTGTTACTAAAAAAAAAGAATTTTAGAAAATGTTAATTTAGTCATATAGAAACCCAGTAGAATGTTTTGGCAATAACATGGATCCAGCAAAAGACAGAGTATCAGGGAGAGAAAAGAAAGATGAATTAGAGTATTCAGACATCGACGAAGCTTTATTCACAGGAAGACAAACATTAAAGAAAAACAATGTTGCAAATTTAGTTTTTTTGTAGTCAATCTCTTCCCCCAAACTCCACTTACAATAATTTCTCCTCCTCTTACAAATTGGAGTCTTGGCTGGATGAATAATATATCACCAAGGTAGATGATATCACAAACGATGTCAGCAATAATCCAGTAGTGCCTGTTTTCTGGTGTCTGGTATGGAAAGGTGAGGCGCACTGGTAGCAGCCAACAGTTCCAGTGATAGGCAATGGTGACAAGCAGGAGCCACAGGAGATAGATCCGATCTAGCAAAACAGAACTGAAGTCACCCCAACGGTATCACACAAGCTTTCTAAGGAGTCTCTTTCTGAGTACGATCTGACTGAGGCACTGTCTTTATGTGTGCTTGTATGTGCACATGAACATGTGAATGCACAGTATGTGTGTGCACTGGTATGTAGAGAACAGAGGTGACATTGGTGTCTTCCTCTGCCATTTTCATTATAGTTTTTGAGGTATGGTCTCTCAGTTCACCTACTTGCTAGACTGGCTAGCTAGCAATTTTGGGGATCCATCTGTTTCTTTCCACTCAATTGCTAGGATTATACATGCATTACCAAGACCAGCTTTTACATGGATGCTAGACGCAAATTCATATTCTCATGCTTGCACAGTAGGCACATTATAGACTGAGATATATTCCTAACAGTGATACTTTGGAGGTAAGCAATTTATAGTAATAACTTCTATTGAAAATTCAACACAGTTCTGTCTTGAGTTGAAGGCACCATGCTGCAAAAAAAGAAACAAAAGTGGGTAATGTCAGTTTGTCTTTTGAGGGGGTATAGCTCAGGGGTAGAGCATTTGACTGCAGTTTGTCTTTTGGCTAAACTGAGTCCATTGTAGGGGGTAATTTCACTGTTTGGATTCAGGAAAGTAGAATTTTTTTTTCCCCCCACCAGAACTGCCCTGGCATTGTTTCCCTGAAGCTTTTTTTTTCTAGTTTCTGGCTATTTTGTTTTTTTTTATTTTAATTTTAAATAGCTTGTTTTACATGCCAATCCCAGTTCCCTCTCCCTCCCCTCCTCCCCTCCTCCCGCACCCCCCTCACCATCCCCCCCATCCTCCCACCCTATTGCCAATTCCTACCGCATAGGGGATATCTAGAGTCTATCATTTCACTCAGGGTAGTATAATCTTGGGAAATTTAGACATATCATTGCTATGGTCTTCCTGAAGCAAAGGATCTTTATTTCTCAGAAATTAAGGCTTTCCCATGGCAAGTAGGAGAAAGGGCTTCACCTTGTAAGAAGAGGGTTGGCTCTGAATGGCAGAAGGGAGAGACCAGTGTCCCTTCACATATTACTTTCATTTGTCTTTGGGAAGAAGTAGGAGAGCATCTGCTTGAGTAGAGTAATTATTTTAGTGAAGCAATGGAAGAAGAAAGAATATATATATATATATGAGTACATATGTGTATATGTGTACTTCCAAGATCCTTGAGGCTTTCTTTTTCAAATGTTATTTGGGTCAGGAAAAGCCCTAGCCTGGGTTTTAAAACAGGCAGGAGTATTTATTCTCTTATCTTCAATAGAGAAAGGAAAACAAATCTTTTTCAGATCACATCAATTAAATTATGCTTTCAAGATCGCAGTGTGGAAAAACGGAAGCTCTCTCTGTACCTGAAAGTCAAAGGGGTTCTGATGACTGCCATCCCTCCTAGTGGGATTCAAGTCATTGGTACCTGAGTATGAATCTATGCTTCTAGGAAGTTTCATTCTTCTAAGGTAGTCTTTCGCAGGTAACCTCTGGAGTTTGCAAGACAACATGCCATGGTGATGTTCTTTTAACTTAGAATTCTTCTCTTGTGATGGTGATATGTCTGTAGACTTTACTTTATAGGAAAAAAGGAAACATTTTAACAGGTTAACATAACTTAGCTTCAATAGCAAAACATTTGGTTTTGATAAAATTACAATATTTGAAAATCTTCCACTCTCTGTGCAGGCAAGCAAAGCAAAACTCTCATGTTTAAATTAATGACCATTATTTTTCTATATGTATTATAAAACTCCTAAATACATACAAAAATGAAGTAAAACAGTGATGTATATATGAAAAATTCTGAATAAAAGGAATGGAAACACTGAAGTTTGGGAACTAGCAGTTTAAAATTCACAAGACATCACAGATCAAATGTCTCCCATCCCACAGGGTTTACTTTGAAGTTACAACACATCTTTTATATATATGCTTTGAGTTACAGGTAAACAAGTTTCAAAATATTGTTTTCTATATATATTTATCAAACTATGATTTATTTCAACCTTATCTGCTCAAACATTAACTACTGTATAATGCATAGTATGCTTTGAAAACACAGTTATCCTCAATTTTATCCCATTTTGTTATAATTAGATTTTTATCTGTTCCTAGGCATTCATTTTTCTTATTACTCTCTTTAAATACAAGACAAGTATCAGTCACAATGCATATGGTCTTTGTACTCCATTGTTCTTATTATTTTTAATACTCATATTTCTGTAATTACTAAGAATGTGGTAATTGTCCCTCCATCATATGACTGTTTTTAATCT
This sequence comes from Mesocricetus auratus, assembly GCF_017639785.1. Lineage (NCBI taxonomy): Eukaryota > Metazoa > Chordata > Mammalia > Rodentia > Cricetidae > Mesocricetus > Mesocricetus auratus. The sequence goes on along the minus strand of NW_024429184.1, from coordinate 48,417,687 downwards.
CCCTTTTCTCCATTAATTATTTTTTAATAAAATTAATTATTTTGTAATATAAATTTTGTATAATATGGATACTGTTTAATATTAACAATAGCACTTGTAGCAGGTAGAGTTGGTGGCTTCTGCATATAGTCTGGGCCTAGAGATCACCCTATATGGGCTTCCAATATTTTTTTCTATCTCAAAGTTTTCTTGTGCAAGTTGCCACAGGTTCAAGGCAGTCAAGAAGACTCTCCAGGAACAACCAGACCTTGTGACTTGTCCCTCCTCCTGACACTCTCCTCTTCCTTTCCTTCTGTTTTTGTTGATATGATCTGTGTGAGCATGGGTGTGCACCTGCAGTGATGTGTGTTCAAAGTCAGAGGACAAGTTTCTGGAATCAGGTCTTGCCTTCTACTTTGTTTTGCAGCAGTGTCTCTCTTATTTCTGTTGCTTAGCCCTCCAGGATAGCTGGCCTGTGAACTTCCGGATGATTTTTCTGTCTATGCCTCTCATGTTGCTGTAGGAGTGCTAGGGTTACATATGTATACTGCTACCTCCAGCTTTTCACACAGGACCTGGGGATCTGATTTCAGGTTGTCAGGCTATGCACCAAGTGACTTTAACCTACTGAGCCACCTTCTAATCCTTTTTGTTCTTCTGCTTTATTTTGAGACAGAGTCTTGTATATCTCAGGCTGCCTTCAAACTGGCTAAAAGGTTGCGGATGGCTTCAAGCTACTGAGTTTCTTGCCCCTATCACGACCCCCACCCAGTGCTGCAATTATACACCTGGTCTATAGAGTGCTAGTAATCAAATACAGGGCTTTGTGAATTCTAGACAGGTAGCCTATCAACTTAGACACATTGCTAGCATGGTGCTAATTTTTTATTTTATAAGCAGTCTTATTTACACATTAATCCCCCCACTTCTCCCACACTCCTATCTGCCCATACTCCCCATTGACCACCCAACACCCCCACACACTCTCCAGTGATAGTGAGGCCCTGCATGAGGGACCATCAAAGTCCCTCCTTCCCATATCTGGGCTGCAATAGATTTTGTATCCTGCCATTTTGCTGAAAGTATTTATCAGCTGCACGAGTTCCCTGGTGGAGTTTTTGGGTCACTTATGTAAACTATCATATCATCTGCAAATAGTGAAAGTTTGACCTCTTCCTTGATGTCCTTTTGTTGTCTTCTTGCTGTAGCTAGAACTTCAAATACAATAATGGAGAGGTATGGAGAGAGTGGACAGCCTTGTCTTGTTCATGATTTTAGTAGAATTGCCTTGAGTTTCTGTCCATTTAGCTTGATGTTGGCTGTTGGTTTGCTGTATATAGGTTTTATTATGTTGATGTAAGTTCCTGTTATCCCAGATCTCTCCAAAACCCTTATCATGAAGGCATGTTGGATTTTGTTAAATGCTTTTGAGGCATCCAGTGAGATGATTATGTGATTTTTGTTTCTCAGCTTGCTTATATGATGGATTACATTGATGGATTTTCATATGTGGAACCAACCCTGCATGCCTGGGATGAAGCCTACTTGATCATGGTAGATGAGTTTTCTGATATATTCTTGGATCAGATTTGCCATTATTTTATTGGGTATTTTTGCATCAATGTTCATGAGGGATGTTGGTCTGAAGTTCTCTTTCTTAGTTGTGTCTTTGTATCAAGGTTATTGAAGCCTCATAGAAAGAGTTTGGCAAAGACCCTTCTGCTTCTATTGCATGGAACACTTTGAGAAGAATTGGTATAAGTTGTTCTTTGAATTTCTGCACTGAGGCCATCTGGCCCTGAGCTTTTTTTTAGTTGGGAAACTTTTGATGACTACCTCTATTTCCTTAGAGGTTATATGTGTCTTTAAATCTGTTCTTGATTTAATTTTGGCAAGTGATAGCTGTCCAGAAAATTGTCCATTTCCTTTAGATTTTCAAATTGTGTGGAGTACAGGTTTCCTTTCTTTCTTTCTTTCTTTCTTTCTTTCTTTCTTTCTTTCTTTCTTTCTTTCTTTCTTTTTGTTTTTTTACGAGACAGGGTTTCTCTGTATTGTTTTGGAGGCTGTCGGTCCAGCCTGGCCTCGAACTCACAGAGATCTGCCTGCCTCTGCCCCCCGAGTGCTGGGATTAAAGGCGTGTGCCACCACCGCTCGGCTGAGTACAGGTTTTCAAAGTATGACCTGATGATTCTCTGGATTTCCTCAGTGTCCCCATGTTTGTTTCTGATTTTGTTAATTTGCATGTTCATACTCTGTCATTTGGTAAGTTTGGATAAAGGTTTGTCTATTTTGTTGATTTTCTCTCAAAGAACCAACTTTTTGTTGCATTGATTTTTTGTATTGTTTCCCTTATCTCTGCTTTATTGATTTCAGCCCTCAATTTGATTATTTTCTGGTGTCTACTCCCCTGGGGTGAGTTTGCTTTTTTTTGTTCTAGAGCTTTCAGTTGTGCTCTTAATTCCCTAGTGTGCCAATTCTCCAGCTTCTTAATGTGGGCTCTTAGTGCTATGAACTTTCCTCCTAACACTACTTTCAATGTGTCCCATAAGTTTGGATATGTTGTGTCTACATTCTTGTTGAACTCTAGGCCATGTTTAATTTTTTTATTTTTTCTTTACCTAGGAATGGTGTAATTGTGCATTGTACAATTTCCATGAGTTTGTAAGGTTTCTGCAATTTGTGTTGTTGAATTCTACCTTTAAACCATTGTGACCCGATAGGATACAGGGGGTTATTCCAACTTTTTTGTATCTGTTGAGGTTTTCTATGTTACCTAGTATGTGGTTGATTGTGCATGCAAGAAAAAAATGGTGTCTTACTTTGGTATGTCTATTCAGTTCAAAGTGTCCACAGGATCTTGAGTAATAGGATCATGTTTGTGTTACAAAGGGGGCATTAAAATATAGTTCTGAAGGCAAGAATTTGATGGCCATCAGTTCAAGGGGTATTTGAAGCAATTTATGTGGACAGAATCATCCTAAACTGCAATCTCAAGGTCAAGGGCAGCATCTTTTTTTTATAGTCATGGAGACTGAGGACAAGATAGATTTTTAATGATTGCTATTCAATGAACCTGCTGCTTTTCACTTTTTGGTTGACCTTATTTGATTTGCTTCAATGCTTTAAAATTCTATAAAAAGCAAAGTTGAGTGTTGTTGGGTCATTAATTATAAAGTCAGGTACTTAAGCTGTCAAAATGTCTATTTCAAGCCTGAGATCTGAGGAGAATATTTCTCCTTTCCTGAAGTATCTATAAGCCTCAACGGACTGTGGAATTGCCACATAATCGCACAAGTTTATACTGTGTGAATGTACCTTATGGGCAAACTATGGAAATAGAATTAGAAAGTATGCTAGTATTTCACACTTGTCAAATATATTTCTCCTTTTACATATTTCTGGGTGTGTTAGCTGTAACATTAATGTGGCAACCCATTTTCTTTTCTTTTTCTCCTGCTTCTTTTCCAGAGGACTTGTTGCCCTTCTTTTTTGCCCTTGTAAAAATAGAAACTATGGGCATGTTTCTCTTTAGGTTATTTTGTGACCAAATGGAAAAGGAAAATGGAGATGAAGAGGCACACATTTCAGGAAGTAAAGATGCTTTAGAGTAAGGGAGGAATCCATGCCAATGTTGAATGCCCCTCTCCATATGTCATATTGTACATTAGAAATCCATCCTCCTAAATATGTAGTGAAAGATTTGGTAAATGGAAAATGTTTTTTACACATTGTGATAAATAAACACAGAAAGAAGGTGTTCTTAGATCTTCTTTTAGAATCATGAGACTGCTAAAACTTATGCACCTACAGGGAGGGATAAAGTACTAGTTAGTCAGATTCTAATTATGAGACTTTTTATTCTCTGTGTGTGTGCCATGACGCACATGTTGAGGTTAGAATACAGCTAGTGTGAGTTGGTTCACTACCTTATATCATGTATATCTCTTTGATGCACCTCAGGTCATCTGGCTTGGCAGCATCACCGATACCAGTTGAGTCATCTCAATTTTTTAAAAATAAAGATGCAGAGATAAATCACTTTAAGAAGTTGATGGAAATGGGTAAAATTGTAATTCCTCATTTCTTCAACCAGAAGTGCAGTCAGCTTAAAATTGAATAAATGACATGTCTCGGGGTTTGCAGATGCTTTTGTCTTCTGGGTAGTTGATCTTAGCAAGACTGGGGTGGGTGGGATTCAGGCCTTCAGTATTGAAATGCGGAAATAGCTAATTGTGGAAGATGAGATAGGAAAGAAAATCTTCTCATTTACCTGAGGTACTGATGTATCAGATTTAAGATGAGCTGATGAGATGGCTCAGCTATTAAGAGTGCAAGCTGCTCTTCCAGAAGACCAGATTTGGGTGGTTCACAACCATCTGTTATCCCAACTTCAGGGACTTTGACACTGTCTTTTAGCCCTTGAGCACCTGATTGCATGTTTAAATACACACACACACACACACACACACACACACACACACACACATTTACATATAAATAAAGTAAAATCTTAATAAAGTTCTGTAGTTTAAGGCTGCAGTTGTAGATTAACCCAAAAGAATGATTGAAAGTGTATTTTTTAGGTTTTGCTTCTTGTTTAATTTATTAATTTTAATTATTACATGTGAAATTGTACATATTTATGGGGGACACCAATGACTTGATGTGTGTATGTATTTGTAATGATTAAAATGAAGATTCTTTCATTGTAATTTTTAAAAACACTTTAATTTCTCCTGTTCAAAACTTTTAAAGTTCTAGTTATTTATAACAATCTTAATAAATGGCTGTAAACTGTAGTTTTCTGACTATGTATAGGACTTTAGGAGTTGTTTCTCCTTTAAAATCATGCCTGGTGATCAGTTGTCCAATTTCTCTGTGTGTCCCTAACCCAATGATCACTATTCTGTCTACTTCTTACAAGATGAATTCTTTGAATCACCACTCCAATGAAAACATATGGGTTTCATTCTATGCACTCCAATTATTTTACTTAACATTATACTTTCCTATTCATGTATACTGTCACAAGTGAAAGTATTTCATTTTATGGCAGAACACTATTGCATGGTATATATACATACATATGTGCATATATATATATTATATAACATGTCACATTTTATTTAAGAAGACCAATTCTAATGGGGAAATGAGATGGGTTGATGCTGCCCTCAGATAAGTTTTTAAAAAAGATTTATTGATTGATTATGTATACAGCATCCTGTCTGCATGTATGCTTGCATGTCAGAATAGATCATCAGATGTCATTCTAGATGGTTGTGAGTCACTATATGATTGCTGGGAATTAAACTCAGGACCTCTACAAGAGCATCCAGTGATCTTAACCTCTGAACCATCTTTCGAGTCCTTCAGATTAAATTCTTAAAGGAGATACTTAAATTGAACATTTAGAGGATAAATATTTTATTATATAAAGTGTGGATAAAGAAAATAACATGAGCAAAGAGATGTTTGTTGTGGTCTTGTGGAGTTAAATAAAAATTGAACTTGTGCTCCCAAATTATAGATAACTGAAAGGTCAGTAGACATGTGTGGGAAACCATAGTAGAATTCTAAGATGAGAGGACATCATTTGTTCTTTTAGAAAGTATGTTTGAAAAAATTAGTTGTGATAAAGAGGAAGAATGGCTTGGAAGTGTCCATGTGTTCATGTGGTGATGGGGCAAAAGATGGAGAGATTCATCTTCAAGCTAAGAAATGCCATGGTTTCATGGATTGCCAGTAGACACTACAAGAGAGAGAGCAACACACACACACACACACACACACACACACACACACACACACACACACACACACAGAGAGAGAGAGAGAGAGAGAGAAACCTATAACCAGTTCATCTTTAATGCTCCAAGAGCAACACACACACACACACAGAAGCCTATAATCGGTTCATCTTTAGTGCTCCAAGAAGACACCTGTTCATCACCTGCGGTTTGCAGCTTCTGGATCCAAAACTGTGATAGTCATGTTCTGTTATTTTAAGCTTCTTAGTCTGTGCTCATTTGTTATCATAGTCCTAGGAAACTACTTGAGTTAGCCACAGGTATGACTGTGACTCCACATGGGCATCTAGGATGCAGTTGTAAGAGAACTCTATTCCGTGTTTGTTAAACTGGAGGTATGAATTAAGAAAGAAGATCTCTTTAAATACATTCCATATACAAGGAAGCTGGGAATTTGAGTCTGAGTATCAGAAGAGGGAACTGAGCTGGGGATGTTTATATGAGAACCACTGGTCTAGAAGACATGGTGGAAATTATTCTGTAGGTGAGATTTCTAGTGAGAGCTACACAGAGCGAGAAAAGATTGGGATTTATCACCCTGAAATTTGCTGACATTTAAAGAGTAGCATAAAAAAAAAGCAACTTAGAAGCAGCAAGTAGAAAGCTAGGTCTAAAAGAAAGAAATGTCACCAAGTTTGAAAACAGAGGTCACAGATGTCTTGGGCTGCACAAAAAGCAGGGGCAGGAAGATTTTAATTTTTAGCAAGGAAGCTTTTATTGGTGATATTTAAGATAATTGGTAAGGAAAACTTGTAAGGCCACCAAATTCTGTCATTTTTTTCCACATCCTTAAGCATTTTGTTTAAAAAAATGACACAGAACATGCCTTTGTTCTTTAAATAATATTTTTGGATTTGATTCATTATATTTGAAGCTTGTTTAACAGTAGTATTTGTTTTCTCTAATGAAATCTTGACTAAACTTTGACTTTTGCAAACTTTACCTTGGCAAATTCCTCTCAAAAAGGAATTCACTTATCAGTGTCTTTTGTAATTTTTCAAGAATGTCAGGTGGTTAAACTCCCTTGAAAGCTGCTATTGAGTTAGGAATTAGGTGAACAGAATGATATTTTAACTTGGAATCTTTTTGAGAGAGAGGAACAGGTCTTTTTCATATGATCTATTTGAGTAATAAAAACAAATTTAGATAGCTGCCCTCAAAAGCTATATTTGGTTAAAAAACACCTGCTTTGAGGGGGGTTACACTTCTGAATTAAAAAAGTAGTTAGAAATGACTTAAGTTTCTAATTTTTACTAAAATATCTGGCTGTTTACCATAAAGTCTACAAATTTTTAAACAAATTTTATGATTACAAATATAACATCCCAATTCCTTCTCACATTCACTCCTAAGTGCTATGAAAATTCTGGAATGTTGATAACATTTCATATATACATATGGTATTGTTTATACACATTAGCTTATATGTATGGTAATATACATATGTATATTGTGACATATACATTCCTAGCCTAAATTATTCTTGAACTCATTGGAACACACCATGATACTATTATGTTTTCAAGGCTTGTCTCCTGTCTTCCCATTAAGGACCTAATCTTTAGAATATTGCTTTTATTACTCTGTAAATGCTGGACTTTATGTCCATGATGTGATTTTTGTTTGTTAATCACTTAGTAATGGCCCATAATTGTGACTAACCCAATCAAAAGTTAGATAACTCTTTCAAAGTAACAAAGCAAGTAAAACCATTACCACATAGATTGTTAATACTGATATTTCATTTCAATATAGGTTAAATTTCAGACAATGGCAAGAAACAAGTAGGGTGACTTTCCATTTTACGATTTACTTTAAAAATACATTTATTTTATTTATTAATATGGAGATTTTCATATACAAATATACTGTATCTAATAAAATACCCTCTTCTATTCCCTCCCTTCAACTTTCCAATATTCCCCAAACAATTTTCCCTTCATTTCCTCTTTTTAAAACTTTACTGTTGAGCCTAGAGAGTTGGCTCAGTAGTTTAGAGCACTTTTTGAATACGTCTCAAGTTTGATTCCCAGGGCCTACATGATGACTCACCATGATCCCTACCTCCAGTTCCTAGGGATCCAGTGTCCTCTTTTGTCCTACACAGACACTGGACACATAAAATGTATGCAGAGATGCACACAGGCAAAATATTCACACATACAAAATAGAATAAGATAAAATAATCAAACAATAGACCCTGCTGGGTCTATTGGTAATAGTATTGCCTGCATGTACATGGATGTAGGACCACTTACTAGAACATGGGTAGCCTATCATGGGCATAAGAGAATGACTAAATTTTTATCTTACTTTTCTGGTCTTAAAAGCTCAAAATGATTCTTTGGTGATGAACAGTGTTATTGAAGTATAAGCCAAATAAACTCTTTCCTCTCCAAAAGAAAAAAGGTCAAAATGAATGCATTCACAGTGTTTCTGAAAAAAGCATTGTTTTGGGAATGTTCTGGTGTGCCTTTTAAATGTGCTTTTCTTGCATATTTGTTAAACAGATTCATTATTATATTTTATTTGATTCAAGAAGTGTATCTATCTTATTATTTCTCTAGTTAATATTAATCTCCATTTTTATACACTTACACTTGCTTTTACTTATATACTTGTTAAAAGTATCTTAATGTTTTCTTTATTTTAAAACAGCTTTAATGACATGTGAATAAAAATGCCACGATGAAACCCTATGCTTTGCATGCTAATCTAAAAATGAACTTTAAAACTTACCCTACTAGAATATTTTATGGCCTGAAATTTGTGCTCACAGAATTCTTGTGTGGCAGTCCCTATCCATAATGTGACTGTATACAGAGATGTGTCCCTTAGAGAGATCAAGTGAAGTCCTTACGAAGAGGGGACATAATGTTGTGCCCAAATTCTGAACCCCAAAATCACCAAGACTCAATGCAAAAGCAAAGAGTCTCTTATTGTAGATGTTTAACGAGCTAACCGCATTAGCTCGGGCCCTTCACCCCACCACTTCGGCGAATGACTGGAGAAAGACCCCAAGCAACCTCGAGGCAGGGATCTTAAAGGGCAGCATAAGGGGAGTGTCTAGGGGTATGAAACAGTCTCAGGATTGGTATGCTTCCAGGTTTGGGAGACCTGCCCTGTGTTGATTGGTCAACTGGTTGTTATGGCCCATAGGCCCTCCCAGGACGGTTGCTATATTCTGCATGTCACTGTTGTGCACTGTCCGTAAAGCACACCCAGAGCCTTAAAGTACAGCCCTGCCAGCTAACTCCTGATTGGTTCCTTGCCACGAGGAGGACCTTAGTGACCAGGACAGGAGTGGCAAAGTCATGCAAGCACATGTTAGACTGTAATGGCTGCTAAACTGGGGGGCTGGTCACTATAAGAATGCATTTTCTCTCTGCACTCACAGAGAAGGAAGGATATCTGGAACCACAGAAAGAAGGTGACTTCTCCAAGCTAGAGAAGGCCCTCACCGGGAATCAACCTTGAGGATACCTTGCCCTTAGCTTTCCTGCCACCTGCACTACAAGAAAATAAATTTTTGTTGTTTAAGTCATCCAATCTGGGCCATAAATCTCAGAAGACTAAAATGAAAGAGACAATCCCTAAAGGCCTCAATAGGAGAAAAGGGTGGCTTCTTCCATTGATACTATTGACACTGGGTGTTATGGTGAGGATTTTTTTCTTTTTTAAATTTAAATTAGAAACAAGCTTGTTTTACATGTCAATGCCAGTTCCCTCCCCCTTCCCTCCTCCCCTGTCCCCCATCAACCCCCTATCCCATTCTCTTTCTGTTCCCCAGGGAGGGTGAGGCCTTCCACAGGGGATCTTGAAAGTCTGTTATATCATTTGGAGGAGGTCCTAGACCCTCTCCCATGTGTCTAGGCTGAGAGAGTATCCCTCTATGTGGAGTGGGATCTTTGGTGGGGATCTTATACATCCTTCAAAGGTTTCTTGTCAAAGACCTGGTCTCCAGCCCAGGGCACTATTGGGAAGCAGTGAAACTTCAGACAGAGAAGTTTGATAGAAGGAAGTTAGATCATTTGAGGCATGCATTAGAAAGGACTTTGAGACATTAGCCCCTTCTTGCTCTTTGCTTTCTCACTGCCATGAATTTGAGCAGCTTCTCTGCATGTTGCCCTCAGGCCCTAAAGCAATGATCAATCAATCATAAGCCTGAACCTCTGAAACCATCAGTTGAATAAATATTCTCTCCTTTTTAGTTGATTTTTTTCAGGTGTTTTACTGCAGCAACAGAAAGCTAAGTCACTAAAAAATAATTTAAAAGGTAATGAGGTATAAAAGGAGGAGAATGCTGGTGAAGACATTGGGAGTTTTGTTAGCACAGAAAAGTGCTGGTAGATGCTGAACACCACAAAGTCTTCTCAAGGTCTACTCACCTATTAACTAAGCAAAAACTTCCTTGAGAACCAAACTCTGTCCAGAAGCACTTACTACACAGAAAAAGAAATACAGAGAGGGGAAGTGAGTTTCTGTTCCCTGTTTGCCAAGGCACAGCAGCCCCCATCACTGCTAAAACATGGTGGAAGGATGTCTTGTGTTATGACACAAGTCTCCCCACTAAGAATGAATTAGAGCAAGGCAGAGAACATCAAGAAAAAGGTCTCCTGAGGGGTTTAAAATAACTCCAACTCCTAAAGCAGATGTGAATCTCCTTGAAACATTTTCATCATTGCCTTGGCAGCAGGATGTGTGGCTGAGGTCTGGGATGGAAGCAGGAGTTGCTGGTTTCATTCATAGGGTTGCCAGTGGAGAAGAGCTTCTGGTAGGGAGGGGACCCATTCAGAGCAATTGAATAATCTAAATGCAAATGAAGGCAATTTGTAGCAAGAAGGAAATCAAGACTTTGTGAGTCAATGAAGTAAAATCGCATGTGAGTCTCAGAGAAACCAGGAATAGCACAGAAGGAAATCAGACCAGGGAGAGAGAGAAGTGGGGTTGCAGATAATCAGCCATGCAGATAAGGCTATGACTCTGCAGACTAGGGCACTGGACTGTGGACCAGAACTGGTGGTTGTGGTCAACTTTTGAGGTCCAGGAGAATCAGATTGTCTGTCAGCTCCTGATTAATAGGCATTACAGGGTTTCCTTTTCATGACAGGTTTTTCTTCTTCTTTTCCCTCAATATATGTTTTTATTTAAATTAGAAACATGAATCCTTCACATGTCAATCCTAGCTCCCTCTCCCACCCCTCCTCCCTTGTCCCTCCACTAGCCCCCCAAACCCCCCACCCGATCCCCACATCATTCCCCATGGAGGGTGAGGCCCTCCTTGGTCAGAATCTCCAAAGTCTGTCATTTCATCTAGGGCAGGACCTAGGCCCTTCCCCATGTGTCCAGGCTGAGAGAGCATCCCTCTATTTGGAATGGGCTCCCAAAGATCATTCATAAACCATGGTAAACACTGATCTACTACCCAAGGCCCCAGTGATTTCTGTGACACTACATTCATGGAGTCTGGACCAGTCCCCTGTTGGCCTCTCAGCCATCAGTCTGGGATTCAAGAGATCCCCCTTATCCAGTTAGCTGTCTTTGTGGGTTTCCCCATCATGGTCTTGACCCCTTTGCTCATCACTCTTCCATCTCTGTCACTAGGTTCCAGGAGTTCAGTTCAGTGTTTAGCTGTGGGTATCTGTCTCTGCTTTCATCAATCACTGGATGAAGGTTCTAGGATGGCATATAAGGTAGTCATCAACCTTATCATCAAAGAGGGGCTATTAATGTAGTCTCTCCACTATTTTAAGTTTGCCAGTTGATGTTAAGACAGGTTCTTCTTTAAAAGTGACTGGGGAGCAAATCGTTTTCAGTGATAGACTTCATTGACTGGAAAGTATCTAAGGTTTCTTTTCACTAACAGGATGAGTAAGAAGCATCATTTATATTCCAGGTAAACAGTTAATGACACATGATAAAGAATATAGGAAGAATATCCTGTATGATACTGAACAAAACGTGAGAGCAGTGCCTATATTTAAAGGAGAGAGCCCCTCTCAAGATGGATTATTCTAGTTCCATCCATTTGCCTGTGAATATCAAGATGTCATTGTTCCTCCCCCCTCCCCCACTAAGTAGCACTCCATTGTGTAAATTATCACATTTTCTTTATTCATTCTTCAGTTGAGGGGCATCTAGGTTGCTTCCAGGTTCTGGCTATTACAACTAATACTGCTTTGAACATAGTTGAACAGATGTCCTTGTGGTATGAATGTACCTCCTTTGGGTAAACATGGTGTTTACTTACTCATAAGTGGATATTAGACACAGAGCAAAGGATAACCAGCCTATAACCCACAACCACAGAGAAGCTGGGAAACAAGGAGGACCCTAAGAGAAACATACATGGACCCCTCCACCCCAGAAGGGGAAAGGGACAAGATTTCCGGAGTAAATTGGGAAATTGGGAACACGGGGGGGGGGGAGAATTAGGAGAAAGAGGAGGAGAGAAGGGAAGAGGGGAGCAGAACATGAGCGATGAGGGATCAGGAAGATCAAGTTGGGAGAAGAACAGAGGAGAGCAAGAAAAGAGATACCTTATTAGAGGGAGCCATTATGGGTTTAATGAAAAATCTGGCACTAGGGAAATGTCCAGAGATCTACAAGGATGACCCCCCAACTAAGAATCTAAGCAATAGGGGAGAGGCTACCTTAAATGTCCTTCCCCTATAATGAGATTGATGACTGCCTTAACTGTCATCATAGAGCTGATGGAAGCAGAAGCAGAGATTCACAGCTAAACACTAAGAACTCCTGGAATCTAGTTGTAGAGAGGGAGGAGTGATGAGCAAAAGGGTCAAGATCATGCTGGGGAAACTCACATAAACAGCTGACCTGAGTAAGAGGGAGCTTACAGACCCCTGTCTGATAGCTTGAGAACCTGTATTAGATGGAACCAGGTACCCTGAATGTGGATGTAAGTTGGGGGTCCTCTGGCAGTGGAACCAGTATTTATTCCTGGTGCATGAATGGGTTTTGGGAGCCCATTCCCTATGGAGGGATACTTTCTCAGCCTAGATACATGGAGGAGGGCCTAGGTCCTGCCCCAAATAATGTGACAGATTTTGATGATCCCCATGGGAGGCCTCATCCTCTCTGAGGAGTGGATGGGGTGGGATGGGAGGCTGGTAGGGGGTTGGGAGGAATGGGAGGATGGGAGGGAGAGGGAATTGGGATTGGAATGTAAAATAAATTGTTTTTAATTTAAATAAAAATTAATTTAAAAAAGAGAGAGTCATTCTTAGTTGCATCTTTTCCTTGTTTTAAATAGAGTTGGGAGGAGAAAGTGAGTTAAAGTGAAATGTAAGATAGAAACTGCAAACCTTTATGAAGGTGTCTGGGTGTGGCAGTGACATTTAAATGACTTGCTGATGAAAGGATCCAGTGTCTAATGCCTATTGAAAGGAGGCTAGCCATGAGCAAGATGGAGTCAGAGCAGTCCCTGCTCAGTGCTGAAGCTTAACAGCAGCTGTGCTGGAAGTCTGTCTCTCTGTATTGCAACTTTGCTAAAGACACAAGCAGCTGGTAATAACTTCCCTTCTTTTTTTAGCATTCATGTTTTCATGGAGACATCTGTGCTGACTGGGTCACTGCCATACTCTTGATTGCTGTCAGTTATCTGCTGCTAAGGACAGACTCATAGGATACCCATGTCACCATTAAAAAGCCACCAGCTGATTTTTTTTATAAAGGTGCAAAAGCAGTTTAGAGAAGTAAAGATAGCACTTTTGACATATGGCGCTGAAGTAATTGGATATTCATAGGCAAAAGAATGAATTTCAACCTAACCTCCCATCTTACATAAAAATTAACTCAAAACAGATCATGGACTTCAAAGTGGAAAGTATAAAACTATAAAAGCTTTACAAAACCCTGGGTTCAGGGCTAGCAAACAGTTCTTAAATTCAAACCAACAGCTCAGTTCATGAAAGGAAAACTGATAAATTGTAACCTGATCAAAATCCAAAACTGAAAATAAAAGATTGTGTTAAGTGGATGAAAAGACAAGCTGTTTACAGACTACATATCTGACAATGATCTAGCGTTCAGAACTTATGAAGAACTCTCAAGTTCAATGATAAAAAGTAAAGCAATCTCATCATCGGATGGGTCAATAATATTTTGCATTTCACAGAGGAGAACACAAATGTAACAAAGGATGCAGGAAAAGGCTCTCAGTGTCTTTAGCCATTAAGAAATACAAATTCAAAACACACTGAAATATCACCTTGAATTGCATATTCATGGGCAAAAGGCATCTATCTGGCTGGCTAAATTCTAAAGAGTAACCAGACCAAATTTGCCAGCCATTCTGTGAATTTGTTCCATTATCTGCTGCTAAGGATAGACTAGCAGAAGACACATGTCACTATTAAAAGTGACCAGTTGAGTTTTTGCAAAAACAATTTAAATAAGGAAAAATAATAGTCTTTCCAACTCATATACTGCTATTCAAAATATAAAATGGTATAGCCAGTCTGGAAAACAGCTTGACATTTTCATATAGTAGTAAACATGCAATTGCCATGTGACTACGTAACTAATTTTCAGCTAAAGAAAACCTCATGTTCATATCCTATCTCTAATAACCCTGAACTGATAATAATGCAGGTGCTCTTCATTTGGTGAATGCTTAAACAAATTTATACATCTATGTCAAAGAAAGCTTTTTGCAATGAAGCAAAACAAACAAACCAATAAAAAAATCAGCAAACACAGACAAGCATGCAAACAAGTAGAAATGAAAAATCTAGGGCCAACAAGACGGCTCAGTGGCTAAAGGTGTTTGGTGCCAAGGTTGACTTGAGTTCCATCCCTTGAGCCACACTGTGGAAGGAAAGAATAATCCTCAAGTTATTTTCTGTCCTTCACACATATACTGGCAACATATATACTCCCAAGTATAATATGTGAAAGACCCCGGCCCAGCCTACACGGAGGCAGCTGAGGCTTATGGAAAATTCCGTTTCCCCCACAGCTCAGCTGAATAGTCATTTTTTTATCAGAAGGGAGCTCAGCTCAAGGTCTTCATGGCTGAATAGTCACTACTATCAGAAGGGAACTCTGTCCAGGCAGGGACACAGGTGTCTACTGTCTGCATAGCCACACAGAAACCTATTGTTCCTCAGATAGGGCCAAGGCCGAGACTTGAGTTCCAAGCAAAACCTCAATTGCCCTCGATTCTGAGCCCCAGCCTCATTTAAATTGCCCAATCAGGGACCTGTAACTAGGCTTCTCGCTTCTGTACTGCGCTTTTTGCTATAAAAGAACCCCCGAGTCCCCAGCTCGGCGCGCTCAGCCCCCCAAGACTGAGACGCCCGGGTACCCGTGTGTAAATAAAGCCTCTTGCTGTTGCATCCAAGCTCGTGGTCTCGTTGTTCCTTGGGTTCGGGTCTCCCTCCCGTGAAAGTCCCCCGCCTGGGGTCTTTCAATGCACACACAAAAATAAATAATATACATGTAATAGCAGTGAAAACACTTTAAAAAACCCACAATCTAGTTGGGAAGGACTATTGGTTTCTTCCCTTCCACGTAATCATCTATGGATCTTTCTGGTATCATGAAAGCTAGTCATCAAAGAGGAGGCTTTTAGGGTGCATCCAGGTCTGGTCCTCTGGCTTCTCTGACTGAAGTACATGATATCTTCAGCAATACTCACCTTTCACCTCTAGGGGAGTAACCAATAGCAACAGCATTAGCCTCTAATGTTTGTGAGTCTGTTGGCTAACCATAACCAACAACATGAAAGAGAGTTTCTCATGTCTGATGCTGACGTTTTTTTGTTGAAGAGTGTATGGCTGTTTTTTTTAAAGACAGGGTTTCTTTGTATTGTTTTGGAGGCTGTTCCCCGTGTTTAGGCTGAGAGGATATCCCTCTATGTTGAATGGGCTCCCAAAATCCAGTCACACTAGGGAATTAAAAGCACAACTGAAAGCTCTAGAACAAAAAGAGCAAACTTACCCGGGAGGAATAGATGCCAGGAAATAATCAAATTGAGGGCTGAAATCAATAAAGTAGAAACTAGGAAAAGACTACAAAGAATCAATGTAACAAAGAGTTGGTTCTTGGAGAAACAATCTATGGGGCCTCTGGTAGTGGATCAGTATTTATCCCTAATATACAAATAGACTTTGGGTGCCCATTTCCCATGGAGGGATACTCTCTTAGCCTAGACACACGGGGGAGGGCCTAGGTCCTGCTACCAAATGATATGATAAATTTTGAAGATTCCCCATGGAAGGCCTCACCCTCCCTGGGGAGCAGAAAAGCGATGGGATAGGGGGTCAGTGGGTTCATGGGAGGGCAGGAGGGAGAGGTAACTGGGATTGACATTTAAAACAAGATTGTTTCTAATTTAAATGAAAAAGGAAAAAAAGAAAAAATGATTTAGTCATTGTGAAAAACATTTTGAAGTCTCTCAAAAACATAACCATAGAATTATAACTATTAGATGTATAGCCCAGAGAATAAAAAACTATTTACGAATCATATAGGCATATATACACATGTACTCATAACAGCAGTAGTCATGAAATCCAAAACTTGGAAAACTGGCTGTCCATCCATTAACAGAAAAATGGATAAACAAATTGTAGTAGGTAGGCACAGTGGAGTTTTATTCACCCATAAACAAGTGAAGAACAGATCAAGCTGGAACACAGATGAATCTTTTGGAATGATATAGTAAAAAAATCCAGACACAAATGTCACATAGTATATGATTGCATTTGAATGAACAATCTAGAATAGACAAATCCTTGGGGGAAGACAGTACACACTGATGAACATAAAAAGGTGGGAAGCAATGAATGAAGAGACTGTGTAATGGGAAACAGGACATTACTTCAATGGTAGGAAGATTTTGGGAGTAGTGGAGGTGGTGGCCGCACAAAGTGAGTGCACTAAATGCTCCTTTCTAACCATTCACCTTAAATGGTGACTTTAATGTTACATGACTTTCCCTTCCACTACCATTCTTCACACAGTGAACGTTTATTGTTGATGAGGTGTTTGACTAGATATAGAGATACAAAGCCAGAGTGCCCCAAGAAGCTTATTAAAAAGATCAATAGTGTTACATTGAAATGTGTTGAGTGCTTGTTTTTATTACGAAATAGGGATCTGAATAAACTTAGAAGATGAGTCTCATTACCCATTCTTAACTCATAAAATACCTATGAGGTTAACACAATTACGAAATTGATTGACCTTTGTAAGGGTGGTGAAGAGAGTTTTCTGGAAACTCTCAGAAAGCATACTGGGCTTCAGAGCAATATGAAAAGCAGATGGCGTTAAGTAATGGAAGGAATTATGGGAACAAAAGGGGCAATAGAAACCCAAGAATGCTAATGTATTTACATCTTATGGGAGCTGAAGTAAGACCAGTAGATGAATATTTTGGATAGGTTTACATTTCATTCTCTTAATTGTAAATAATTTTACCTTGAATCAAAAGATGCTCTATGAACTTTGCACATTGATCATCCATTTGTTCTTTGAAACTACACAGTGCATATCTGACCTCTTCCAAACAATGAACAACAGTTATCTGAAGACAATAATTTCTTTCCTGTTATGAGCTTGACATTTACATGCTTCTATTTATTAAAGATGTTTTTGCATGGCCCAATATTGGGATCCTTTCATTGATATCACGGGTGCTTTTCCCTTGAAGCATTTCTTTCTGTAAGAGTACCTTTTAGGAAAAATAGCAGCTATACTATATATTCCGATTTTATAACCATCCTCATTAGTTTTACATCAATTAAATACCAATGTTGGACAATGTTTAGCCACCCAGATGAGTCTTCTAGCTTTTTATAATGTGCTCACTCTCAGCTTATAGTGAGGTGATTGAATATTTAAAAGTTTAATTTAGACTTTTATTCATGGCAAATGTCGAACACCATTTGAATCATACTTCATGACCCCTTTTTTCATTTGAATCTCAAATGACCCCATGAGTTGGATGCTCATCCATCATTATTTCCATTTCAGATGAGGAAAATGAGATTTTAGTAGATTAACGATTTTTTGAGCACATAGAGCCAAAATCAGAGTAAGGAGAAATAGGGTCAAGTTCTGCCGCCCATCTGTTTTAATGTACTCCTTCTGTGTTCTTTGCCCTATCAAGTGTGTACTTTTCCTGTCTGGTTTCATCTATGACTTTATTCTGGTCACTAACAAAGAAATTGAGCCTTCAATTGTGAAATATGGAGTCTATAGTTAGATTGTTAGATCAGATTAATGCTAATTCATATATTGAACATCACCTTGCTTGAAAGATATCACAGGGAATTTGAAAAAAATATTTTTAAATGATGTTAATAGGACTTTACTATCACTAAAACCTATTTGTCATGTACAGACACTGTTTTATTATTTACATTTTCAAAAATCATGCTTGATAATCCAGTCTAGTGTTGTTCCAGGGATCAACATAAACCACATGATGTAAAGTTTCCAGACTTCTCATCCCTTTTTGAAAATGCATTTGTTCATTTTATGCATGAGATTCAAATTTATTTGCAAATGAACAATGTTATTTGCTGTTTAAATCTTCTCTGAAAATCAAATATAAATATCATTTTCAGGAGAATGACATGACACTTGGCTCTACCTGTATGTGAGCATTGCTGTGGCTTTTATAAGTCTAAGGTAATTATCTTTCAGGAGTGAAATAGAAACTACAATTCAAGCTTGTTCTTGGTGGACGCTTTGACTGAGGCAATAAAACACTTTTACAAATAGAGGGGAAACATTTGTCTATGGAATTTGATTTTTTTCTATCCCTGCACTTTCTGAGGTGTTTGGTGACATTTGAAATTTTCTTAGAGAGGAAAAGCCTTTTATTTTATAAATAGAGTTAGGCTCACCTTGGTTTTGGCATGGCAGTAGGTAATTTGTGTTCAGATATGTATTAACAAGATATTATTTCCTGCTGAAGACTTAGATACTGGAGTAAGGAGTGGTGTTTGGCAGGAAAAGGGCAGAATGTTAAGAAAATGACAAGAGATTGGGATTTCAATAAAGAACAGATGAAGGGCTTGAAAATAAATAAGAAAATATTAACAGGGTAAAACCAAGGGCCTCTGTGAGATAAGGTAATGATTTTTGACTACTCATAATTGTTATTTGGGTATGTTTGACCACAGGAAGTTTACAATTTAAGGATATGAAGATAGTTTGTTAGGGGAAATATTTCTTTTTCGTCTTCTTGGGAAAGCTTATGTCCTGGATTCCTGTGCCTAACTTTCACCTGTTTCTCATTGTCAGCCTCAACATTGTGAAACCCTAAAAAGCAGAGAGCAAATTCAAGGCCACTCATTCATTTGGCCTTTAATTTTTGTTTGGGAATAGTGCCTTTCCAATACTGATCAAAAACAGGGAGGGTTACTATTTGAATTCACGTTCATATTTTGAATTTTGGTGAAGTGGAATAGCCCCACAATTCAATTTCTATTATGAATGAATAATTCTTATGTGCCACAAAATTAGAATCTTTATAAAATTCTATCTCTTATAAGAGCATTACATATTGGAAATTATGATAGGATATTAAGATTATTTTATTATATCTTTTCATTGCTATAATGACTAATAATTTAAATATGAATACTTGACCTCAATTTTGTAGATAAAAATAGATTTCTGGATGTTAGAACAATGTATATATTGACCATTTCTAATGAACTAATCATTAGTATTTATAGATTAGCATAGAATATAATGCATTACCCTTATATTTTTGGTTGTGAGCCTAGCCTTTAATGGCTGAGCCATCACTGAACTGAACCCAAGGAACCCAGTGACAGAGAGAGAGGAGTGATGAGCAAATTGGCAAAGAATGGGCTAGCAAAACCAGCAGAGACAGCTGATCTGAACAGGGGAGAGCTCTTGGACCCCAGACCGACAGTGGGGAGGCCAGCATGGGACTGATCTGGACCCCCCCAAATGTGAGTGTCAGCGAGAAGGCCTGGGCAACCTATGGGGCCCTGAGCAGTGGATCAGTGTCTATCCCTGGAATACAAACAGACATCGTGTGTCCATAGCACAAAGAGGGATGCTCTCTCAGCCTGGACTCTTAGGGGAGTGCCTGGACCCTACCCAGAGTAAAATGACAGACTCTAGATATCCCCTATGTGGAAGGATTTGGCAATAGGGTGGGAGGGTGGGGGGGGAAGGGGAGTGCGGGAGGAGGGGAGAGAGAGGGAACTGGGATTGACATGTAAAACAAGCTATTTAAAATTAAAATAAAAAATGATAAAAAATAATGCATTATCCTGACCCAAGAAAAAATGTAGATATTCCCAGAAATCAATATATGGACAAAACTCCTGAAAGCTATCAAGTTTTTAATTGTTGGATTACTGTAATTAGTTTGTGTGGATATTCAACTTCCTATATTTTCAATGTGTCAGTGTCTTTTTGTTAAATTTATAGGACTGTCAGAGTATTTTACCTGAACAGTGCTCACAGGCTATTGATAGCGGCAGGTGGCTAATCCTTAATCTTTGTTCTCAGACTCCCTAAGAGGGAAGTTAATTAGAATGAAAAATTCCATTTATCTCCTTGCATGCTTTTATTCTTCCTCTTTCAACTGGGCTCTCCATTGTACCTCTTATTTTGCATTAGCTTTCTTCTCCTTAATGTGATAAACTCCCTGGCAGAAATAATGCAAGGAGGGAGGATTTATTTTGGTTTATGATTTCAGTGAATACAGTGCACCCTGGTGGGTTAGGCATGTTATCATGCCAATTCCCAAGGTAGCAGTAACTTGTGGTTTCTTCACATCATGGTGGATCAAGAAGCAGACAACTAGCCTGGAGTTGAGAGTAGGGAACAGCCTTCAAGGCCTGCCTTATTGTCCTCTATCCTCAAGCTAAGTCTAAATAGCCTCCCAAACAGTCCTACCAGCTGGGAACCAAATGTTCAAACTCAGAATGGTTAGGAAGGGGAACAGTTCGACTCAAGCTATAACACTCTTTTAATTACTCTCCTCTCTCTCTCCCTCTCCCTCTCTCTCTCTCTTCTCTCTCTCTCTCTCTCTCTCTCTCTCTCTCTCTCTCTCTCTCTCTCCACTTTTTTGCTTCTCTCCTGGGATCACCTCTCTTTTAAGCCAAAAGAAAACATCAAAACCTCCACAAAACTTAAACATGTTAACCTGTTTTAGTTATGCAAAGTCATAGTATTGCCATTTCACTGTAGTTTCCCACAAGGGTTGAACATTAACATATGAAAAGTAAAATATTTTTATTGGTTTCATCATTTAAATAAGGTGTAAAGCTTTGTGCCTTTTTTTTTCTTTCTGTTCGTCAGTTATTAACTCTAAGGCATTGATGATGTGAGAACAAGAGCAAGCCCCAGAGGCAGTTGGATTCTTCCCTTCCCCCCTCCATCGTGCTATCAACTATGATATCAGCTTTTTGTAGATTTAGTCACAAATAAATTTGTTCCCACTGCCACTGCTTTTTAACTGGGGTTTTCTTTCCCATCTAGGCCCATTGCGTTTCAGCCCCCAAATAAGCACATAGAGACTTATATTAACTGTAAACTGTGGGCCAATGTCTAGGGCTTCTTATTGGCTAGCTCTGTCTTAATTATTAACCCATTTCTATAAGCCTATGTATTAGTACATCATCTTATCTTACGAGAGAATGCCTGGTGCATCCTATCCTCCTGGTTTCTACATGGCATCTCTGTGACTCTGCCTAATACTTTTCTGTATCCCTGTTTGGATTTCCTGCCTAGCTAAATACTGTCTGTCCATTGGCTGAACTAGCTTTATTCATCAACTAATAAAAGAAACTTACATACAGAAGGACATCCCCCATCACTGCCTCATCTTTCTTTTCTTCTGTTAGGTGTAGCATTTTAGAAATCATTACAGAGCATCACCCTTCAATTATTTGCTTAAATGCATGTAAATTTATCAGGAAGAAATTGTTACATGAGTATAATGCACATTCTTAGCTAGTTGTATTTAAATTGTAGTTATGGAAAAATTATATTTTTGTTGAAGTAAGTTTTCTTTCTATTAGATGTTTTCTATAAACAGAAGATTTTTTTCAGGAGCAATAAAAAAGTAAGCTTATTTTTTCTCCTATTTCCAGTACTCTCAATTTGTTAATCAAAACCAGTGGTCTACAACTGAATGAATTGTTCAAATGATGAGAAGGAAAATTTTGATCAGTATCTTCTAGATTTTAACATTATCACATTGAGTGTAATTTAATATATGTAATATCACAGATACCACATAGAAGTCCCATTAAAATCCTTGGTTCCCTAGCCCAGAATAAGGATTTCATTAAAAATAAAAAGGCTTGCTATGTGTAAAAATAAACATGGCTTCTTTCTGCTTCAGTTTCTTGGAGTTCATAATTGTTGCTTGCCCATATGCTATCTAACACCCATTTTCTTTAAGATTCAACCGCTTCATGATTATGAAAACACATCTTTGGTAAGGTAAAGAGAGAACCTAGGTTGGGGCCCCAACATTTTAAGTGTAAATTGGTAAAATGTGTCAATTTAGTAAAGTGTTACTAAATTCATGAGATTTAATTTCTCTCAGTGTTGACGTATTTCCTGAAACATGTAAGGCTCTAACACAAACAATGATCTATATTTTTTGTGTGAATTGTATTACATACAGTAATTTAGAGAAAATTTCACACATTTCTTAATACAATTTCTCTAGTGTCTGAGTCCTCTTTCGATCCTGTGTGGCTAGACACTTGTGCAGTCTGTAAAGGTGTTGTCTGTGGGTTGTGAGGCAGTTCACAGATTAGGAAACAGGATAACAGCACCATACAGTCACTGTTCTGTTATCTCAGGGTTAATTTTACTACAAAAATCCAACATATAATCACTGAGAAATGACTCCTTCTCCTATGATATTTTTGTACTCTTTTGTTAGTGATCTTAAACTTGTTTTTTTTAATTTTAAGAAATGGTGCTTTACTTCTCATATATACTATAAAATGTTTCAGAGGCACTCTATATCTGGAAGACTGTTGGCCATGCTGGTCTCAATTTCTGTCTTAGAATTCCAGCCCACACAAAAATAGACAGGTAGACCAATGGAATCGAATTGAAAACCCGGGTATTAACCCACACACGTACGAACATCTGATCTTTGACAAAGAAGCTAAAAATATACAATGGAATAAAGAAAGCATCTTCAACAAATGGTGCTGGCATAATTGGAGACTGGCATGTAGAAGAATGCAGATCGATCCATGTCTATCGCCATGCACAAAACTTAAGTCCAAATGGATCAAAGACCTCAACATAAATCCAGCCACACTGAACCTCTTAGAAGAGAAAGTGGGTGGTACCCTTGAACGAATTGGTACAGGAGACAGCTTCCTGAACATAACACCAGTAGCACAGGCAGTAAGATCAACAATTAATAAATGGGACCTACTGAAACTGAGAAGCTTCTGTAAGGCAAAGGACACAGTCAGCAAGACAAAAAGGCAGCCCACAGAATGGGAAAAAATATTCACTAATCCCACATCTGACAGAGGGTTGATCTCCAAAATTTACAAAGAACTCAAGAAGCAAGTCTTCAAAACACCAAAGGACCCTATTAAAAAGTGGGCTGCAGAACTAAATAGAGAGTTTTCAATAGAGGAGTCTAAAATGGCTGAGAGGCACTTGAGAAAGTGCTCAACATCCTTAGCCATCCGGGAAATGCAAATCAAAACAACTCTCAGATACCATCTCACCCCTGTCAGAATGGCTAAAATCAAAAACACCAATGACAATTTATGCTGGAGAGGATGTGGTGAAAGGGGGACACTCCTCCATTGCTGGTGGGAGTGCCAACTGGTTCAGCCACTTTGGAAATCAGTGTGGAGATTCCTCAGAAAAATGGGAATAAACCTACCACAAGACCCAGCAACTCCACTCTTAGGCATATATCCAAAAGATGCCCATTCATACAACAAAGATGTCTGTTCCACTATGTTCATAGCAGCTTTATTTGTAATTGCCAGAACGTGGAAGCAACCTAGATGTCCCTCACCTGAAGAGTGGATAGAGAAAATGTGGTACATCTACACAATGGAGTACTATTCAGCAGAAAAAAATAATGGAATCATGAGATTCGCAGGCAAATGGATGACACTAGAAGAAACTATCCTGAGTGAGGTAACCCAGTCACAAAAAGAGAAACATGGCATGTACTCTCTCATATATGGATTTTAGACATAGATCTGGGGAGTGCCAGCCTACAATCCTATGGCCAGAGAGTCTGGGAAACAGAAACTTTATTTAGTGGCTGATCGAAGAAGAGGCAGACTCCCTTGGTTAAGTACTGAGCTGAACTCAAGAAAGCCAGTAACAGAGAGGGAGGACTGATGATCAAAGGGATTAAGACTGGGCTGGTCTAACCCCCAGAAACAGCTGACCAGACAAAGGTTAACTCTTGAATCCCAGGCATTAGCCTGGGAAGCCAGCATGGGACTGATCAAGACCCCCTGAATCTGGGTGTCAGTGAAGAGGCCTAGGGAATCTATTGAGCCTTGGGCAGCAGATCAGTACCCATCCCAAGTATACACACGGACTTTGGACTCCAATAGAACAATGTGAGGTGCACTCTCACCCTGAACTCTTGGGAAAGGGTCTAGGCCCTGCCCTATATGAAATGACACACTATGGACACCCCCATGGAGGGCCTCACCCTCCCTGGAGAAATGAGGGGATAACGGGGGGGGGGGGAGGGCACGGGAGGAAGGGAGGAAATGGGAGAGGGACCTGGAACTGACTTGTGAAGCAACCTTGATTCTTATCTAAATTTAAACTGGAAAATAAAATAAAAAAAATAAAAAAATAAAAAAAAAATAAAAAAAAGAAGCAAACTGAAAGAAAAAAAAAAGAATTCCAGCCCACTAGTCAGGTCCCTACGTCTCCGGGGACTGAGCTTGACTCTCTCCCAAGGAGGGAAAAATCTCAGGCATTGAAGACAAGACAAAAGAAATGGATACCTCAGTTAAAGAAATGTTATTTTGAAAAAATTCAGGTGAAAAACATTTAGGAAATCTGTGAAACTATTAAAACACCATTCTTTGAATAATAAGAATAGAGGAGGGAGAAGAACTTGGGCCAAAGGCATGGAAAACATTTTTGAATATTTCCAGAAGAAAATTTCTTTAACCTAAAGAAGGAGGTTTCTATTCAGGTACAAGATTTATACAAACACCAAAAAGAAAGTATGCTTGGCACATAATAAACAAAACACCAAACATGCAGAGCAAAGATAATATTAAAAGCTATATAGGGAAAAGATCAAGTAGCATATAAAGGTCAACCTGTTAGAAGAGCACATCATTTTTCAATAGAGACTCTAAAATCCAGAAGTGTATGGATGAATGTTCTACAAACTCTGAAATATTACATGTGCAGACTACTATCTCTAGCAAAACTTTCTACCACAATAGATGGAGAAAGACTTTACAATAAAACCAACTTTAAACAGTATCTATCTACCAGAAGGGGTAACCTATAGAAGGGGCTAGAAGGAATCTTCAACCCGAAGAGGTTAACAACACTTCAGAAAACACAAAGAATAAAAAATCTCAGATAAGAAGATAAATAAAAGTTCATACCACCATGACAAAATAATGGGTCTCAATATATACTATTAATTGACAACTCTCCTTACCAGAGATCTCTAATTTCCAAATAAACAGACACAGACTAAAAGACTTCATATGAAAGCAAGATCCATTTTCCTGCTACTTCCAAGAAACATACCTTAATATCAAGGATAGACATCACCTTATGGTAAAAGACTGGAAAAATATATTCCAAGCAAATGGACCTAAGAAGTAAGCCAGTGCAGCCATTTTAACATCTGACAAAATAGATTACAACCCCAAACCAACCAAAAGAGATAGAAAAGGACATTATATATCCATCAAAAGAAAAAAATCCACCAAGGGGATATTGCAATTCTAAACATCTGTGCATCAAATAGAAGGATACACATGTTCATAAAAGAAAAACTACTACAGTTAAAATTATATATTGATCCTCATATAGTGATAATAGGTGAATTCAGTTCTCTACTCTTGCCAACAGATAGGACATTCAGACAGAAACTAAGCAAAGAAATTCTATGTTAGACTGGGCAGTGGTGATGCATGCCTTTAATCCTAGCACTTGGAAGCAGCAGGCAGATCTCTGGATTCAAGGCCATACTCATCTGCATAGTGAATTTCAGGACAGTCAGCACTACTAGAGAAACCCTGTCTCAAAAACCCAAAAACCAACCAACCAAATAAAAAATTCCAGGGGTAAATGACATCATAAACCAAATGAAACTTAGAGTATTTACAGAACATTTTAACCAAAAACAAAAGAATATACCTTCTTCTCAGCACCTCATGGAACTTTCTCCAGCAATGACCATAGGCCTGGACACTAAGCAAGTCTCAATAGACAGAAGAAAATTGAAATAATGCTATTTCCCACCATGGATTAAAGCTAGATATCAACAACAATAAAAAAAAAACTCATGGAAATTGAACAACTTCCAACTGAATGAAAAGTCAGTCAAGACAGAATTTAATGGAAAAAACTTTTTAGAACTGAATGTAAATGCTACATACCTAAGTTTATGTGACACAATGAAGATGATCCTAAGAGGCAAGTTCATAGCACTAAATTTGGGAGCCCATTCCATATGGAGGGAACCTCTCTCAGCCTGGAGACTTGCAGGAGGGCCTAGGCCCTGACCCAGATGAAGTGACAGACTCTGGAAATCCCCCATGGAGGGCTTCACCCTCCCTGGGGAATGGCATGGGGATAGGGTGGGAGGTTGGGGGGACTGGTAGAGGGGCAAGGGAGGAGGGGTAGGAGAGGGAGCTGGGACTGACATATGAAGTAAGCATGTTTCTAATTTAAATAAAATATATTGAGAAAAATATTGGAGAGATCTCATATTGGTAACTTAATAGCACACCTGGAAGTTCTACAACAAAAGAAAAATTAATACCAAAAAAGAGTATATGGAAAGAAATAATCAAACTCAAGGATGAAATAATGAAATAGAAAGAAAAATACAAAGAATCAGTGAAACAATGAGTTGGTCCTTTGAGAAAATTAATAAGATTGACAAAATCTTATTTAGCTTAACTAAAAGTCAGAAAAAGAAGATCCAAATCAAAATTAGAGAATAGAGAACGAAGATTGCTCTTAGTGACCTGAACACCATGATCAGTGCTCTCAGCCATGGCTGTGGAATTGTAGCCTCAGCCAGGAAGTCAATTTCTCCTGCAAGTGATCACACCAGCAACTCTCTTCCTGTGGATGAGAAGGGACTGAGAGAGGACCTCCACAAAGACAGGAGGCTATGAAGAACGATGAGAGACCAGTGCGCAGAGAAGGTACCAAGATGGGGATCATCAAGAAACAGACCCTGGACACCAGAAAGTGCTGAGACAATACTATGGCTGACCCTAGCTGGGCCTGGGCACACCTGGAAGCACAGACAACACTGGCCCAGCTGGTGGGAAGTGGGTAAGTAGATGGTGGAGCGATGGGAGAGAAAGAAGTGAGCAAATAGGAGGTGGAGAAATGGAAGCTGAGCGGTTTGTGCACAGTAATGAGAGGCAGAACTGGAGACTCGAGGGCAGTTGCTGGTCTTGCTCCTTTGGAAAAGGCAGATTCCACTGTCCATCAACAGAAGCAGTAACAAACACAAGTGGTAGTGTCCTATGCCTTCTTCGTTTGAGAAAATCCAGCACCATTTGAGCTGCTGTGACTCCTACAACCAAATTCTAGCCTAGGAGTATGAACAGTACAGGCAGAATGCAGACCCACAACAAACTGGACATGTCCTGCTGTGTTTACTTCTCTTCATTGGCCTAGCTGCTAGTCTTTCTAGTTGGTTGTGGTAGCAATTCAACCATGAGACTGAACGACTCTCTGCTAAATTATAGTTTTAGTGTGCTGCCTAACTTTAGCCAGAGATTTATTTCCTTTGGAAGCTTTGTATTGGACAGACACTTGAAGATACCCAGAGGCCCCACCTGTTGCCATGAAAATGAAGAAGACACCCAAAGACTCTGCCCAAAACATGACTCACCTGCAGCCCCAACTACTACAACGTGCAAGTATGGGGTAGAGAGATGAGCGAAAGAGAAGTGGAGCAGATTGAGCACTGCAAAGAGAGGCAGATCTGGAGATACTAGGGTGGAGAGGAACAGCCCGAGTAGCCTCCAAATCCACCTGAGGCCATAGTGAAGTCCCAGCTCATGCTGCTTCTTGCCCATGGCCAGGCAACAGCAGGGGTCTATGTCAATATCCATGGCCAATGATACCACCAAAGGCCATGTGGATGTTCTTGGTCTGGTCTACCACCTGGGATCATGATGACTTCCAAGGGAGGCACAGTTGGTCCTTTCCTCCACTGACCAAGATCTTTGAAGAATGGCTCCACATCTTGCCTTGGCCTCACAGTAGGGCTGGCTCTGATGGCAAGGGCATGGTGAGCTGGTTCTGAGGGAGTGAAAGTGTGAGAGCTGGTGCCATCCCTCATCTACCATGTGGTGGTGGTGGGAGGGAGATCTGACCACAAGGTCATGAAAGCTGGAGAGCTGGCACTGCCCCTTGATGCCTGTGGCATTGTGTGAGTTAGTAGGCGCAGTGCTGAAGAACTTGCCCTGGTAATGAGGATCTGGGAGAGCAGGCAGGCTGACCAACTCAGCTACCACACAGGTCCAGATTCAAGGCTAGGTATTGACCCACCCTAGCCTCTATAACATCTATGAATTGCTAGACCATGTGAAGGGGCCAGTCCTGTAGTTCCAAAGCTGCAGAATCTCCATGGCACAGGGCAACAACAGAATATCCAAGAGGATTCCCAGTGTTGATAGTGTAGCATAAACCCAAAGCCTCAAACAATACCAATGACTCATTACAGTGAATACTCTTAAGTAAAGATGTATGAACGAAGTACTCACTGTGACACTATTTTTTTTTAATTATTTTATTTTTCAGTGGGTGTAAGAGAAGAAGGTGGATACAAAAGGATGGAGAGATGAGTGGGCTTGGGGTGCATGATGTGAAATCCAAAAAGAATCAGTAAAAGTTAAAATAAAAAATAGAGTTGAAAATGGGGGAAAAACCAACAGACATCAAGAAAATCCAGAGAATCATAAAAAGCATACTCTAAAAGCCTGCTTTCTACCAAACTGGAAAATCTAAAAGAAATTGATAGTTTTCTGGATATATATCACCTGCCAATGCTAAATTAAAACAATACAAGCAATTTAAACAGTCCTACAACCCCCAATAAAACAGAAGCATTAATTAAGTCTTCTAATCAAAACAAAAAACGAAACAAAAATCAAAACAATCAAACAAAAAACTAAACAAAAACCAAAGTAGCAAGCCAAGAAACCGAAGAGGACCAGATGGTTCTAATGCAGAATACTACCAAACTTTTAAAGAAAAATTAGCATCAGTATTCCTCAAATTATTCGACAAAATAGAAACAGAAGAAAAATTGCCTAATTTTTTTTCAAGGCCACAATCCCCCTGAAATATAACCCACATAAAGATTTAACAAAGAAAGAGAATCATGAACCAATTTCCCTTATGATCATAGATACAAAATGTCTCAATAAAATACCTAAAACCCATTCCAAGAATACATCAAAACATCATACATAATGATTAAGTAAGCTTCCTCTCAGAGATACAGGGATGGCTCAACATATATAAAATGATAAATATGATCTATCATACAAACAGATTGAAAGACAAAAACCACTTGATCATCCCATTAGAGACAGAAAAATCCTTTGACAGAACCCAACACACCTTAATGATAAAAGTCCTGAGAGATCAGGTATACAGAAGCAAACATAATAAAGGTGATTTTCAGTAAGACCATATCCAACACCAGCCTAAATGGAAAGAATCTCAAAGCATTTCCACTAAAATCAGGAAGGCAAGGTTTTCCATTTTCTTCATAACTACTTAATGTAGTACTTGAAGACTTAAATAGAGAAATAAGGCAAATGAAGGAGATTAAGAAGATACAAACAGGAAGGGAAGAAGTCAAGGTATATTTATTTGCAGATGGTATGACTGTATACATAAATGAACTTGAAATTCTACTCAGACATTTGATAAAGACTTAGCAAAGTAAGATAATACAAAATTAATTCACAAAAATCAGTAGCCTTCATATATATATGATGAACAAACTGAGAAAGAAATCAGTGAAAGAATACCTTTCACAATAACATCAAATTTTTTATGGTAATTCTAACCAAATAAGTGAAAGATCTGTATAATAAAAACTTTAAGATGTTGACGAAATTGAAGAAGATATCAGAAGATGGAAAGATATCCCATACTCATGGATCAGTAGGATTAACATAGTAAAACTGTCATCTTACCAAAAGCAATCTACAGTTTTAATGTAATCCCTATCAACATTCTAACATAATTCCTCACAGAACTTGATGGGACACTTTTTACTTTCATATGGAAACATGAAAAACCCATGATAGCTAAAACAATCCTAAATAATACAAGAACTTCTGGAGGTGCTACCATCCCTTACCTCAAATTGTTCTATAGATTTATAGTATTAAAAACAGCATGACACTAGCATGAAACCATAGATGTTGGCAAGTGGAGTCAACTTAATCCCAGACCTAAGTCCACACAGCTATGGGCACCTGAGTTTTGAAATACACACTTGAAAAAAACCCAGCTTCTTCAACAAATGGTGTTGGTCAAACTGTCTTCTTGGCGAAGAATGCAAATAGATCTGTCCTTATTACCTTGCACAAAACTCAACTCTAAAGATAAAGGCCTTAACATAAAACCAGATACAATGAATATGATGGAAGAGAAATTGGGGAATAGCCTTGAACTCACAAGAAAAGAAATTGTGAACAGACACCTATAGAATAGAGGCTAAAACCATCCATTAATTTATGGAAACTCATAAAACTGAAAAACTTCTGCAAGGGAAAGGACACTGTAGTTTGGACAAAGTATCAATTTACAGATTAGAAAAAATATTTTTACCAACTTCATAACCAATAGGTTAATACCTAAAATATATAAAGACATAAAACTACATACTAAGAAACCAAATAACCCAATTAAAACTGGGGTACATATCTAAACAAAGAATCCTCAAGAGAAAATTTATCAACACCTTTAATCATCAGGGAAATGCCAAATCCCAAATGGGTATTTGAGAATTAGAGAGTGGGATGAGAAACTTCCAACTATAGGAAATGGAATTGCAAAATAACAGGGAAGACAGAGCCACACCTGGATATATCTCATCCCAAGTGAAACTTCCAGTTCCAGGAATGGGCTACATCTAACAAAGTTGTTGGCCAGAAGGGCTCCCTGGGATCTTCCATAGAGCCCAGTCTATTGGCCAAGGCTATTGCTTGCCCTGAACCAACAGTTGGGATGGTAAGATTATATGCCTCAACCACCTACACAACTCACTGAACACAGAGAAGTATTGCTGGTCCCTTCATCTCTACTGAGTGGCGTTCATGGCACTGGAAGGTATTTATCACACTATCAAAGGAGAATCGTCAACATCAGCACACCTACAAACTCTTTGATTTTTCAACAGTTACCTGCCTTTAAGTTGTGCTGTGAAATAGTGACACATAGCTTGTGGGAATATCCAACCAAAAATCTCATTGGATTTAAGGTCCACTCCATGGGATGTAACCCATCCCTAACACTACTCTAGTGGCCAAGAACATGAGACTAGATACAACTGGGATTTAGGATGCCTTAGGGTTTCTATTGCTGCTATGAACATCATGACCAAAAAGCAAGCTGGGAAGGAAAGGGATTATTTTGCTTGTACTTCCATATCACTGAAGCAATTCAGGCAGGAGCCTGGAAAACGGAGCTAATGCAAAAGCCATGGAGGTGTACTGCTTATTGGCTTCATCATTATGGTTAGCTCAGCCTGTTTTCTTATAGAATCCAGGAACATCAGCCAAGGGATGGCAGCACCCACAATGGGTTGGGCCCTCCCACACCAATCACTAAGTACTAAAATGCTCTCAGGGATTGCTTGTAGTCCAATCTTTTGGAGGTAAGCTCCTAATTGAGATTCTTTCCTCTCAAAAAGTTTAATTTGTGTCAAGATGACATAAAACTATTCAGCACATAGGGTAAAACCAAATCCTACTGTTCTGTTAAAGGAATGCAGTAATAAAATGACTCCTAAAAGACACATTACTATATTTATAGATCAATGTCTTGCTAAGCCATCATCAGAGAAACTTCCTCTTTGAATAGAAATAAACACAGAGACCCAAAACTATACAATGTGCATAATGAAAGACCTTGGAAGACTCTCTAAATGGGACCTCTACATCAATTGCCTCCACTCAAGGCCAAGAGAAGACACTGCAGAAAGAGTGTAAGAGCCAGGGAGCTTGGAGGACACCAAGGATACAAGACCTTGAAGCACAACAGAGCCTACACAAACATGAACTCACAGATACTGTGTCAGTACAAACCGTGCCTGCTTGGGTCTGAGACAGATGGGGTCCCACTGTTTACAGAAGTGAACACAAGCTTCCATCTCTACATAGAAGTTTTCTCTAATTGATAATTGCTCAAAAAGGAGACGCTAGTTTCTTCAATGGAGTCTTACTGATATATATATATATATATGTATATATATATGTATATGTATATATCACAATTTTGGGCATGGCCAATGCCCAGCAGGAGACTGCCAACACAAAACTAAGTCACTGGTTTTGTTTTTAGCTTCTGTGTCTTAAAATGCTTTGTCAGGGAATTTTCTCTCTCCCTATATCCCCCCTCCATCCCTTCCTTCCTTCCCTCCTTCCTTCCTTCCTTCTTTCCTTTCTTCCTTCATCTTACAGGGCCTTTGCTTATATGTTATGGTTTCTGGTCTGTATTTTTATTGAATTTCTGTATGGAAATGTGTGTGTTTCTGGATATACAAGTGTTTCTTGTGTTCTTTAGCTCTGCTACATTGTTCTATTATCTGCTTTTAAAAAGCATACATATTATACAAGTACATTAACAGAGATATTGAAACGCCTTTGATAATGAACATTTTATACAATCCAGAATATTCTCTTAGAATATATTTTGCCCCAAAACAGTGACTATTTCTGGGTATAGTTATTTCTTTTTTCATTTATTTTACATACTAACCACAGTGTGTGGTGGGTATCGATATTTTGTTATCATCTGGCTTTAAAAAATAAGTATCATTAACATATGAGAAAGCTGATTTTATAGCTTTTTTCCAGCACTGTATACTTTTTAGGACATTCTGTTAATATGATCTGTACAGAGCATGAGGCACTATTGACAAGCAGTTTGGGTTTACTCCGAGGTGAAGGTGGGCATCCTTGCTTGTAAGGTAGACGTTCTCACTTATTAACTGCTGGTTTTGAAGTTGTTTTTTGGTTTTCATCTGTTTGCACATTTTTAATGTGTCATGTAGGTGCTAAACAGTTTTGTTTTGAGATAAGCTAATTATTCAGATTCGTTCTTGTCATTTCTTTGGGCTTAGACACTTCTTCATGTGTTTGATGAAAATTCACTTTAATTTCAAGATAATCAAAATGATTTTAGTTTTAGCTTCTTCTGAGATCTAATCTACTCTTTTATATGAGGCAAGAAGGCAAAATCATGTTGCAATATTTCTTCAGTGAACTTTTTGTTCTTTTGAATAATCTTTCTTACAATTTGTGATGGGATGCCATTTTCATTTTTCTTTAGCAATTTTCTACCTTTATTTGCTAGGTTTTTATTTTACATAAGAGTATTTAACCATTTTCAAAATTCTAAATATTTAAAGCAAATGTGCAATTGTTTATTCATAGCTTTTTCACAGTAAACCTTTCCCTTTCAGGTAGAATCATGGTTAGAGTGAAGTAACTACAGTGCTCTGTTAATCAAGACATTTGGAACTGGGGAGGAGGAAAAGAAAGTAGCAGCTTAAGGTAATATATTTATTTATTTTTGCAGATTAGGAATTCTCTGAGGTCACAGAATTTAATTTCTATTGTAATCATTTTCTTTTACCACTTAGTCATTGTTTCTTTTTGCTCTCCGCCTTTCCTGGTTCTGCCTGGGACTGCATGGAATCTAGAAGACGGACACTAGAGGGCAGTGCAAGAGTATTTTTATGGACGTGAGACTTCATCTGAGCCAAACTTAAGCTCAGTTGTGATTGATTTCTGGTCTGGTTCAGCAGCCCACCATTCAGTGGGAGCAGTACTGGGCAAATGACTGAATACTTCCAGAGAGAACTTACAAGCACGTTGAGTCTTGCTTGGGTCTTGTGGTGTGAACTTATTTGTATTTTTCAAGCAATGAATGAGAGTTATTTGGATTATGAGCCATTTTTATTTTCATTTTGTTTTTTTTTCTTCAAACGTTCTGTGATAGCGTGCATAAGCAAAATGATACCACGAGAAACAATACATAGTCTAAAAGTAAAATTTTGTTGCTTTTTTAGGAGTAGCTGGTTTTCATGAATTTATTGAAATGTGGTAATATGAAACAGTAGAAAATAGAGTCATGGTGGTTTACATTTCTCTCTTTAAAGCTCAGTTATCCTAACATCTTACTTATTTATTGACATTGGAAGCCTCACTCAGACCATGTGTTCCAGCCATGTACGCAGTGACAGGAGCCAATAGGAAATTGGCATCGTTACAGCCAGTGGCTCTCTCCACTGTTCGTTCAATCTCAATATATGGAAACAAATAGCCATCAAGTGTGCCGGTAAAGATAATTTTATTGTCTAGAACTTATGTGGGATTATGTCAACTATCTATCAAAAGGAAGACCAGTAGTATGGATAAATTGAGTCTAATTTTATTGCTTCTAAGTTGTCAAATTTACAGCAAATTATTTTAAAAAGTGTGTTCCTGATGGGGACAAAGGCAAGCAAACCATTAGATTGGATTTTCCTACGATGTTAATTAGGGATGGTGAATAACGATCTGCAACAGAAATGGAGGTATTACAAGTGTCAATGGAGAGGAAAAGGGACAGGGTTTGATGGGATATCCTGGGAAGGAAGTTCTGCCTTGTGTAGGTCCACATTCGGAAAAGCCTTGTGGACTTTGACATTTTTCTATACTAGACTCTGAAGGACTTCTTGCCCAGGCCTTGGGCGATGCATCCCAGACCTGGAGCTCTTTCTCTGTTGATTGTTTCAGCAAGGGGTGAACTCAGTGAGACAAGGAACTCTATCTCTGGGACGCGTTAGCATGATGTGCTTCCAGCTAGCAGGGAATACGTTTTCCCACAGATGAATTCTGTAGGCCTTCTTGTGCAGCACTGATCTTAAGGAAAGTCTAATCCAAATTGACTTTTGCAGACCTACTTTGGCATCTGTCACTTGTAACATGCTTAAACGAGAAAACAAATTCATTAAGTGTTTCAAAGAACTGGTGACATTCAAAACGTATCCGCCAGTCCATGCCCCCTGCCCCCAAACTCTTTTAAAATATCATCTGTATGCTTGTGCTGGGGAAGGGGTAGTGTGTTTCTTTCATTTAGGAGAGTTAGAAATGTGGAACTGGAAATGACATTTAAGAAATAGATTGGGGATAAATATTGGACTTGAAATCAGTGTAAACTAGCTCATGTCCAAGAATTTAAAACTGTCCACAGACAATAAGCTGTTCCCTATGATTTCCCAAAACCGCCTTCGAAGAATCACATTGTCTAGGATTTCTAATTATCTGCTCAAGTCCTTTGCCAATATTTCACAGTGAGTAGAATTCTCCTATGTATTTCTGCTAGTGAGGAGGCAGCCTTTCTCTTTAGCTAATTAAACCTACAGTCTTGGAAAGATTTCATTGTTCAAGTTTTGTGCTCTGTCTTTCTCCATGTTTACCAGCCCACATTATAATACTGGTCAGCAAACTAAATTATTAACATCAACTAACTCTGGGATATGAGGGCAATTAATGTCACTGGCAGGATGCTCACCAGGACCAAAGTTCATATCTTCACCCCTGCAGTCTGTGAATATAAAGCAACAGAAACCTGTGGGTCACAGTGTTCCAAATGGGAGGATTATCCTGGATTATCTGACTGGGTCCAAGCTAATCATGTAAGCCCCTAAAAGTAGAAACCCTTTTCTGGCAGCAAGCAGAAGAGAGATTACATACAGTTTTTTGTTTGTTTTTTATCTAAGTTGAGTACCAAGGGCAGAGGAGATCTCAAGGCTAGAGCAGACAGAAAGATGAGGATTGGAGAGCAGTCCATCCTTCCTGAGTGGTGCTACAGATGTCTTATATATGACCTCAGTGATCAATGCATTGGGACATTGACAGATATACTGAATTTGTGTGTGCTCCAACACATGAAGTTTGTCCAGATGGTTTGGGGCCTAGTGATACACAGACTGGAGACAGTGGGTAGTGCAGACTCAAAGGATGAGTGGACAAAACAAAGAGAGACACCTTCAGTTACCGATGTTTATATGGTTTGGTTTTCACCAGGAGGGAGATTATAAGGACTTGTTAACTCAAGCACCTTTTTTTTTTTA
Source organism: Mesocricetus auratus (assembly GCF_017639785.1). NCBI lineage: Eukaryota > Metazoa > Chordata > Mammalia > Rodentia > Cricetidae > Mesocricetus > Mesocricetus auratus. Next base: position 48,381,321 of record NW_024429184.1, on the reverse strand, counting down.
ATTAGTACCTCCTACTGGCAGTGGACTAAATGTGTTAACTATTGTGGTTTATAGTCTTCAGTGAATATTTAGAAATTATCTTTCAAAATTGGAAGTGAAGCACATCTTCATGTACTGCTGAAACTGACTATATGATCTAAGCAGAAAATAGTGATGGTTGAGTAGAGATTGTATCGCCTAAGGAGGTGGATGAGATACACAGTCCGTTTCTCTACCAGATAACACGACCTATTTAAGTCTATGTGAGCCATCTGCTCCTTTTCAGTTCCTTTCAAAACACATGTTGGTAGGGCTCAGACAAAACATTCATTACTTTCAGCAATACCCTCTGCTTCTAATTATAAAAACATGCAAGGAAAGGCCTTGCTAGTCAGTGTGAGGAAAACACTGCATTGCACTCCCAAATAGGTAGATCCACAGCAGCTGTTAGAAGTCTTTCATGTGGTCACACTTGTATCTTAATCTTGGGGGAAGCAAAGTCTTTCTGCAATTAGCTTTGCCCTGAATAGAAAGCTCATGGTTTCGCACCACCTGGTGCCCTTGTTGTGCGTAATGATGCTTACTTAAACCATTGCTTTCCTTTCATTCAAGTTTTAAATCATGTCCTAGATTTTGCAGAACACCTACTGTGATCACCTACAATTACAGTGCTGTCTCCATATCTGACTGTCTCCCGAGTCATTAAAATAACTGCAGGTGAAACCAACAGTTGCAGAGCAGAAATCAAATGCATATCTTCTCTTTGTTCTGGTGCAGCCGGTTAAAACACAAGAGTTCGATTTGGATCTTGGCCCTAAATGACTTAAAAGTACATTAAATTGTGACTTTGGTATGATCAGTTAGGAAACATTTAGTGATATTTATGATCAAAATGCTATGAAATCAGATACACAGCTTGTTCAGATTATATTCATCGATATGTATGGAGTTATTTAAAGGAAATTAATATGATATTTTAAATTGAAAGATTTAAGAATATTCACATGTTTATAGGAAACATGTTATATTCCTTCCAAAATTATACAATTTGGAGATTTCATTCATTCACTCACATATTCATTTAGCATTTATTTATCATAGTCAAGGAACTAAGACTATAGAAATAAACATAAAATATCTCATCCTCAAATATTTTACTTTCTAGTGGGGAAAGAAAGATTATGTACACATTTACAGAAGCATAGTATGTAGGTGATCCCAAATGCTATGCTGAGAAGCAAAACAGAAGGAGGAGGAGGGTGAGCTACTGTCTATTTCTCACACAGTGGTCAGAGAAGGCTCTTTGAACAAGATGGTATTTTAGCAGACTTTGAAAGAAGCATGGCATCTCAGAAAGACTGTTCTAATGTGACTGGGTCAGAGAGAGAGGGCAGGGGAGATGGCAGCTTAGGGTATAGAAACAACGAGGGGTGAGAGCTGATAGGCAGATGACATGGATCTCTGGGGGACATCATAAAGACTTCAGATTTTACTCAGCATGAGATGAAAGCCCACTGGAGACTCTGGAGTTTTTGAAAAAGCATGACTTACCGCTTTTCACTTGGACACGTCTATCCATCTGTTAAATATAGTCCCTTCGAGGGTGAAAAATGAAAGCAGTAAGACCAGTTACTAGGTTACAGCAATACGTGTGTGACAGAGGATAGGTCAGAGTAACAGCAGTGATGAGCCGAGTAGCACATGACAAGAGTATGGATCTATCCCAAAGAAATAGCATGGTTTGGATATAGAGTATGAGAGAAAGAATATGATGAATTTTTGGCTATCAAAGGACTGAATAAAGATGCCTTCTACTGAAACGGGAATTTCTATAGAAAGAGTAGGTTTTGGAGAGCTGAGAAAATTAAGATTGGTTTTAAACATGTTCATTTTGATAGTCAGCAAAGTGAAGATAGCACATAGGCAACTGGTAATCCAGCCCCTGTTCTGGCCAGAGATCCAGTTTGACACAGAAATGGTTCAGTTCTCATGTGTCAGTGTTGCTTAATTCCAGTGGACTGGAGTAATCCATATCCTGAGAGAATATACAACTAATAAAGAAAGTAAAAAACCTCTTCCAAGGCTTAGAGAACATTAGAGGGAGTGGAAAGAATGTAAGGCCCAGAGGATGGAGATGAATGATGTGAAATGGTGTGTTCTACACAGAATACAGCATGGCACTCAAAACTCACTACAGCTGTGTTTACTTATGCAAGACCTGCACAAGATTAGATTAACCACTACTTATTTCATCATGCATGGCTTCGGAGTTGATCAGAACCCAACACTCACAGTTAATAAGTGCTAAGGGAGGGGTTGTTACTTTCTTCAGTGCCACACCGACTGGCAGGTTCTCCATGTTCTAGTAAATAACACTTTCATACTCATGCAAACATCAATAATAAACCTCAGTGGGTCAAAAAAATCCCTAAAATTTGTAAAATGCTTGCAAAGAGCAAGGATTTCATCAGGAGAGAGGAGGGATGGGAGAGGGTGATGGGAGTGATAAAAACTCAGAATATCGCCTGTGCAAGGGGGTGTGTGAATGCATATGTGTGTGTGTGTGAACTTGTCAAATAATAACAAAACATATATAAAATGATTTAGAGGTTGAGAGTTGAGAATGAGAAGTTAATAACCAGTGAGGAAGAGAAGATAGTAAGGTACCAACTCAATAGAATGACATCTGGGGATGGAGGACAAGGAACTGTAGATCTCTGCTGATAGGTGGGATAAGGCAGGACCTAGGACATTCGGGTTTCCTGGAGTAGAGCATATCAGAAGCTTCGAGAAAATGGACAGAATCCCATAAAGCTTTCTTAAAAGGTTATGTTGGGGAAGTCCTGTTATTTTTCAATAAAGCACCGTTGGCCAATAGCGAACCAAGATAGGAGGGACTAGGAGTCCAGAAGGACTCTGGGAAGGAGAAACACAGGGAGTCAAGATGTAACACCATGGGGTAGGAAGCCCGGAAACCTCTCCAGTAAGAGAAATACTTAGATTAGCAATTATGGATTAAATACTTAAGTCAGAGCTAGCCAGTAAGAAACAAGCAAGGCCAACAGCTTCATAATTAATATAGCCTCCTGTGTGTTCATTTGGGACTGATGCGGCTCTGGAACCAGGCTGCTGGGAAGGCTTTCTCAAGGAAAAGGCTTTCTCTTTACAAGGTTACACAAAGAGGTAAAATCCTGGTTCAAGCAAGCTCAGGAGAACACGGCTTGAGAATAACTAGAAAAAGTAAATATAGGTAATTTGGTTTGAGGAACTTTGCTATGAGACAGGAGAGAGAAACAGGGCGGTAAATCGCCACTTGCCTAGTGCCAAGGGAGGCATTTTGCTCCAATTGTTAAAGTGTAGAAAATGCTATAACATGCTTATATGTTTATAAAAATCCAAAAGAAGAGAAAAATGATACAGTTTTTATAGGGGAGACAGGGAAAGGTTGTTGGAGTGATGTCTGTGAGTGGACATGCCAGTGGAGGAGTCATCTTACATATATCATGCTTAGTTAATTCAGAGAAATAGAAGTAAAGGCTGATGAAGGGGCCACAACAGAGTGTTTTGTACTACTGTTCTCAGGGAGACACGAGCAAACATCTACTCACTTTTTATAGGAATCAGTGACAGACTAAAGAAATGATACTATCAAAGTTCAACTCGATGAGCCAATAAGTCTATTGGGGTTGCTTATAGGAGTATGGATTAGAGGTTACTTAGAAGTCCAGAAATAACAGCTTCATCACCAAAACCCCACCACATCATGGGTGATCACGGATGAAACTAGAGCTCCAAATTCTCTTCTTGACTTAGAGGCATCACAATAGGTCAGCAGCTTTTGTTTAGGCAGCTCAGCTGCTACAAGTCTGCCTAACAGTGCTTAATATTTCTATCAACTCTGGAATGGAGAGGCATTGTCTTTTAAGTCAGTTTCATAGAGACTTAGGAGTTCTCTATTCTTGAGGCTCAAGGATCATCTCTTTAGAACATCCTGAGTATTAAGGAGCATCCCTCCAGGATGGAAGCTTTCAGTTTGGGGGAAACTGCTACACAACACACAGGCATGTGTCGCATTTTGTGGTGGAGGCATGCGGATCTTTTGTGTCTACTTACCAGTTTACTGCCTGCTTCTACACTGCAAAGTAGCAGAGTCCTGGCTCTACTGTCTGTTTCTATCTTACAATATCCAGTGTGAATGCCCCTGTTCTGTGACTTGTCCACATACATCAGGGCACTGCTGAACAGTGCGGGTATGCAAACTTACAATGAAATGAATCACTGGGTCAGGTAGAAGCCATTCACCAAGCTGATTGTTGCCATATAAGCTAGTTGATAGATTGCTACTGTCTCAGCACCATTTGGGCAAACACTTACTTGTTCAGAATTATTATGTATTTAAGCTTCAGTTTTATGTTTTAGCCACATTGTGTGTCTAGGTACTATGGAATAATGGAACACTGAAAAAATTAAACAGAAAATTACCTTTTATATAAAAAAAAAGCTGAGACACATTCATAGGTAGGAAAAAAACTTCTTATTTGAAAAAGTACTTTATTTAAAATGAGAAAAACATTTAAGCATAAAACTATACTCATAAAGTTTCTATAAGAATACACACACACGCGCACACACACACACACACACACACACACACACACACACACTCCCACCTAAGAATCTACTAGAACCAAATACATAACGCTTTATTTCCAAAGTGGGTACCTTTGACTACAAGTACCAGGTGCCAGACCTGGCCAGTTCCTCTACCAATCCACTAACTCCACAAATGATGGATTATAATATCTTGGCTGTTGAAATCCAAAATGTTCACGTTCCTTTCTTGCTCACCAAGAGAGGATGGTAGTGATTTATAACTGATATGCCCTGGTCCTGCTTACTTTAACATCTTTTAGTTTCTTGAAAATCTAAGTGCTATAAATCAGTGTGCCAGTTCTGTCACCTGGCCTGTAAATTACCCATCACTGTGTGGAAACCCCATTCCTTTCACAGAACCCAACTCTTGGCTGCTACTTTCACAGGGAAGTGTCCTTAAACCTTCCCCATTTCTATACTTGACTCCTGAAAATGGCAATACTAAAGAATATTTTAAGAAGCACATGTATCATCCATTTATTCTTTCACAACCATAACCTTTCTTTACACCCAATTTAGTTATATTTTTCCAGCCCCCACCAATAATCCATCTTCAAATAAAATCAACCAAACATTTTTTATGGACTCTTAATGTTAGTTTATGTTTAGACTATTATGAATGTATTAAAGAAGGTGATTATGAAAACACTTTTGGGGCTGGGCAAGATGGCTCAGCAGATAAGGACATTTGCTACCACCTGTTGACTGTACTTTGATCCCTGGAACCTACACAGTAGAAGAAAAGAAACAAGTCCACAAATAATCCTTGGGCCATCATACATGCATGCTTTCTTTCTCCCCTCCCTCCCTCCCTCCCTCCCTCCCTCTGTCCCTCCCTCCCTCCGTCCCTCCCTCCCTCCTCATTCACACAAACCCCACATGTTATTATAATTAAATATGAAAAAATCCCTCTGTTTGTGAACAACTCTAATGAAACTGTTTGGGTGATAAAAAAATAGAGACAAGTTTAACCTGTAGAACTTCTTATTATACAGCTCCAGACAGAACTATCTAAAAACACAAATTTGATAACAGAAACTTTGAAAACAACAATAAAAATGAAATGGAAGGAAATTCAGTGAAGTTAATAAAATACATAATGAATATAAATTATCCTTCTTATATTTTTATTCTTTCATCTATAAATGCTTTTTATCAAGAGCAACAGCAAGTAAACTTTTTCCTACAGACAGAGATCTTTAAGTTTGTAGTGGAATTGTCTGTATATATTTTATTTACTGAGAATTTCACTTATGAATATTGTTTTTACATTACTCTATCCTCTCTCACATCCCTCCAACTTCTCTCAGTTTTGAAAAAATAAAAAATAAATAGAGAGGCTGGGGAGATCCTCTGTTGATAAAGTGATGATAATGGAATGAACCTCTGAACTGTAAGCCAGCCTCAATTAAACGTTTCCTTCATAGGAGTTTCTGGGGTCATAGTGTCTCTTCATAGCAATAGACCCTGACTAAGACAAACATAAAACCTTTAAACTTTGTTAAGAGCTACTGGAAGTTTTTGAGAAATATTTGTCCATCTTAGATGCATTCTACAGCCCTCTGAGATGTTTGAAGATTCTAAGAGTTACTTGTGTCTCTTATCCCCTACAGAGCAACTGAATGAAATTTTCTGGAGATAAAATGCAAACATACTTTAAAAATATTTTTAGGATTTACTTATTAGGTTTTTGTATGTTAGAAACCTGAGTGAACTTTTGTGAACTACATGCATACAGGAATTGGTGGACCTGAGAAGAAGGTGTTGGATCCCCCGGAACTGGAATTATAGGTGGTTAGTTTTGAATAGTGATGTAGTTGCTGGGAACTGAACTTAGGTCCTCTGAAAGAGCAACAAGTGTTTTTAACTGCTGAACCATCTCTTTATCATCTTTCTTTTTATAGTTTTGAGAGTGAATCTCATGTAAAGTGGCCTTGAACTTTCTGTATAAGGCAGGGATTCTCCTACATCTTTTTCCCAAATGTGGGTATCACACATGCGTTAAACCAAACCTGGCTTAAACACACTCTAATACTTTTATTAATTTTGCCAGAATTTCATACAGTGCATTTTGATTGTATCTGCAATCTCCCAACTGCTTCCAGATTCACCCTTTGTTCCTTTATCTCTGAGTCTTCCTTAAAAAATGAAAACAAAAACAAAACTTGAGACTGATTCTTGTTGCTTGGTTATTCTTGGAAATGGGCCCTACCTGGAGTATGGCTGACTTACCAGTTGATCACAGAACTAAAGAAAACTGACTATCTGTCTCCCAGAAGCAATCAAATACAACAGCTCCTTGGGTAGTATTTGGTGCTCTCATTCCATGCTGAGCTTCTGTCTGACCCGAGTTAGCACAGTTTTTTGTGCATACTGTCAATATCACTGCATTCCTGTGTGTCACTGTCCTGTAGTTTCTAGAAAACACTGTTTCCTGAAGGCCATCATTTTTAGCTTTTATGATCTTTCTGCCCTCTCTTCCTCCTCAAAGATCCCTTTGAGTTTTCTTAGGAAGGTTGTGATATATATGTCCCACTTAGAAAGGAACACTCCTACTCTCTTCACATTAACTATCTGAGGGTCTGTGTGAATTGCCATCTACTGTAAGAAGAAGCTTCCCTTATGAGTGTTGAGAGATTCACTGGTCTATATATATAGCAATTATTAAGAACTGCTTTTAATATTATACCATTTAGCAGACAATCAGTGTTAGGGTCTCTGCTAGGGCCTAAGGCTTACCCAGCCACAGTTTCTTGAACTTGTTTACAATACCAGCTACAGGTTTAAGCTCAGGAAATGGGCCTTACCTACAATAAAAAAGTAGCTAATTACTGTCATAACTTTTGTCATGTAACAATAGTACTTAATGGACATTTCTTGTCAAGCAAGTCATCGTTGTAGCTTGCAGGGTTCAGAGTTGAGTGTGATTGATGATGACCTTTTTCTTTAGGTAGCATCCATAGCACCTTAGCACTATGAAATCTCGTTAGTGGGGTGAAGCTTCCATGTTGGTACCAGATTAATTTGGTTGTGGTCTATGACTCAAGTATGTTATGTCTTCAAAAACAGGGTCTTATTGTCAAGGTCTAGAAGGCAACCAAGAGCACAGAAAACAGTCTATAATATTTGGGGGTTTATGGGACCTCATTGGCCAAAACCTCACAAAGAAGTAGTCTATTTCTGGTACTAGGGTTTTAAATTGCTAGCACATTATGTATTTTAATGAGCCATACAAGAGGTTTGGCAATACATCTTTGGCATAGTGTATGGTCAGTTTCTGCATATGTTCTATATAAGTTCTAAATGACTATGAATTATATTTGATTGGTGTCTTCTCTACTGCCCTTTGAATCCAAGTTATTAATTTTACTGTTCAATATGTTGTATACTTTCTTACTTTGAAATATTAACTATTATTCATATGCAAGGACAAATATTTTTATAATCAGTTATTCTAGGAGAATGTATTTGTCTGCTTCATCTTGTAGTTGACAGAAATTCATGCACTTTCTCTACTGTCTTATAATACAGAACTGTATAAGCTTAGCACATGGAGGATAAAAATTCCATTTTGGGTGTTTACCAAAATATTTTAATACACATATTAAATTATCAAAACTTAAAATTAATCAACTTCTCAATACTTTTAGATGCCAATCACTCTTATTTGGGTTATATCACACTTAAATCAAATTGTTTGAGACTGTTTTATGCTTACAGCAAGCCTAAGCTGAAAGTGTTGCTGCTTTGTCTTTATTCTCCCTTTGGGCATTCATAACCTCCTCATCACTGACAACTCCCAGCAGAGTGCTATGTTCCTGATAACTGATGAACATGCATTGACACACTGTTATCATCCAAATGCCCTAAGTCATAATCAAAGGCAAGCAGCAGCTTTGAGATCACGAGACAGCTGTTTTCTGTACGTTGATAAGTTTGGATGTGTCTCTATCTCTGAACTTAGTCCTTTATGGAGATTCCAAATTTATTTCCTGCAGTATTGAGTCCCAATTATTTCAATTTGCATCTCTACTTTTCAGATGATTTTTAAAATTCCTCTGAGATACATATGTTAAAACCTCCTCTATTGTCTCTTCAGGCTTGATTGATTTAATGCCTGTATTTTACTCTTAGTATATTTTTTTCTTTTGGGGAATAAGAGATAGTTAATTCTGGAGCTGTTTTGAACGACCATGGCCCAGGAATGCAGATGTAGGTTGCCTCAAATTCCATGTTCGCACATGGAAAAAGTTGCATGAAGGTCTTATAGTTTTACAGAACAAAGGAAGTCCTAAATCAAGGCAAGTCTAAAATACATCAGCGAGGCAGGCACAGCAAGATAGAGGAAGCTTTTCTAGAGTGCCAGGGTACTATCTTATGACATTCTTTACTTTTGGATCTGAGGGAGCCAGGTGTCTGCTAAGGGAATAGAGTCCACTTGTCCCATAACATTAGTTCACATTAGAGGTGGGCAATAAAGGGCTGTTCTGCAGAGCTGCCACTAGTTGAGACAAGGTCATTAGCCTATGAGCTGGCAACATTCCAATTATCTCCACAGTACTGCTGTTCTAATCAGTAAATCGGTCTCTGCAACACAGATTCTTTTCAGGAGTTTTCATGTTGGGCAAATTCTCCTTATTTTTGAAAAACAATTTCCCCAGGTGTATAATTTTAACTTGACTGAATCTGGTTCATGCAGTTCTCCTGTCGGCTGACGGGGGTGCCCATTGTTTTTGTTGAAAATCAAATACTTGTTTATTTCTACTTTATGCTAATTTCCTGGATAGCTTAAAGATCTTATTTTTGTCTTTTGGTTTCACTAGAATGGATTTAAGGTAGGTTAATTTTCATTGATTTGTATTTATTTGCAGCACTATGTCTCATGGTTCCTTTCTGTCTTCTGAAATTTGGATTATACACATGTTGTGCCTTCTCTCATTGTGTTCTGTGTTTCAGATCTATCATTCATCATGGATTCTTCAACTGATTTTCTCCATTACCAATTTACTGACTATATTTTTCACTATAGAAATTCTGCTTCATTCTTTTGTGAAAATAAGTGTGCTTATTAGTTTTGTACTGCTGTTTTATTTGCAAGCATCTCTTGATTTCTTTAAATATACTCAATGTACTTACTGTATATGCTGCCTGATAATTTATCGTTTTCATCGACCATCAGATTCTGTTTCTGGTGTCTTGTTTGTAGAAGTTTATGCTCTATTTCTTTGGATGTGTGTGCATGTGAGTGAAGTGTTCTGTGAGGTCAGGAGAGAGCACTGGATTCTCTGGGGTTAAAGTTACATAAGGTTGTGAGCCACCCATTGTGGGTTCAGTGTAAGAATGCTGTGTGCTCCTAACTGCTGAGCCACCTTTCTAGCTCCCATTAACAATTTTTTTGATTGTGAAAAACAATATTCATTGTGATTTTTATTTGTGGGGACATTTTGGAAACTGGTTTCAAAGTTTGATTCCCCAGAAACAATGTCTGCAAATTCACATTGAATAATTCTAAATGTTATGTTTTTAATGGAACTAGAATTTTTTTTGGTAAGATATAGATGTCAGGAATTTGTTGTAGGCCTTTTAGAATACTGACTCACAGCTTACAATCCTCAGGGAAGTAATTTTTTTCGCTTGTCATTTTCTTGACCTTTCATGTCCATCTTTTCTTTCTCTCTTTCCTCATTTTGTCTATTCCCATCTTGTCTCATGGATTCCCTCTCCCATCAAAGTCTCCCTCCTGACTTAGAGTTAGAACAAATGAAAGCTTTATTTTAGCTTTGGGTTTGGGAGTGGGTTACTTGCCAATGGTTTACTATTTGGCACCCTAGTTTGTGGAGGGGTCTTCAGTTTACCCTTCTGTTCAGTTTAGACCCTGGTGCTGTATTTTAATTCAGATCCAGGCCATATGAATGTGGATAAAATCCCAAGAACAAACACAATTGTTAAGAATTTTCACAAATCTCATTCATTTTCTACCAGCTTAGCTATGTCACAAAAGTATGATTTTATGTTTTAGCTAATATTTTAAATTATATTCTCTGAAGAATTTTTAATAGGTACTTAGTCTGTCATACAGCTAGTGAGAGAAGTCAATAGTCATTACTGAAAATTGATCAACAATCTGTTGTTAAGTACTTTTAGTGTTTTAGTTTTTATTCATTTATTTTATGAGACAGGGTCTCATATAATCTAGGCTGGCCTTTAACTTGCTATGTAGCAAAGACTACTCTTCAAGTCCTGATCCTGCTGCTTCTGCCTCCACAGTGCTGGGGTTACAGGAAAATGCTACCACACCCAGTTCTAAGGGTTTTCAATGATTAATTATAGAGACAGTGTTTACCACAGAAGGAAGTTTTAAGTTAGGACTACAAGTGATAGCACATCATTTTCCCAATACCGCACATAAAACTGGCAAATGTATGGCTGTTTTCCATTTATTTATTTATTTATTTATTTATTTATTTATTTATTTATTTATTTAAAAGCCACAAGCTTGCAAATCATTGCAATATGAATTTCACTTTATATTTGTTAACTTGATAGCTGGCGTTCCTTTCCTATTTCAGCCATAAAGTTACATATGTGTTTTAAAGCATCTTTCCCGCAGTGAGTCTTGCTTTTCCTAGTTACAGAACAATAAACATCCTGTTTATGAGTGCTGATGAGATTCTGAATTCTCCTCTCCTCTCATTGTTCCTGCTGTGAAATGATTGCCTAGTTTAAAGTCACCCAAATAGAGACTGATTGCTATTATGAGCAGAGCAGGCTATTCATAGAAATAACCTTCTGTCTCAGCATCCTCTACTGTAAGTCAGTCGTGCAGCAACCCCACCCTGTCCCAGGCACTGAATGCTTTACTGGCCTGCTTGTTTGTCATTTAACCACTTAACCTATCAGCTATTCAGCTCCATCTCCCCTTTCAGATGTAGCTATTTGACATTTCCAGGCAAAACACATCTTTTGCTTGGTATTCATTAGTGTCTATCAAACTGTATCTTTTTTATATTAAAAAATAAGGATGTGCTGAGATAGAATGCTGGAAACAGACCATTTTTTCTTGGTAATGGACAAACGGCATCAGTGGGTCTTCCTAGGGTGAAGCCTGTGTCTTTTAGGAGAGAAATGATTCTCTGACAAGGTAACAAATTGGTTGTTTTTTTCTGAAGGAAGATTTAGAGAGAATTTCATTTTTCAGATAGACAATTCATAAAATGTTGTGAAAAGTTAAAAAAAGGAAAGAAATCTGGAAGTTACTTTAATATAAATGGATTCCAATCAGAAATGTGGACATGCAGTTCTGAGATATCTTTAAAAAAATCTCTTCCTTGCCTGACACATATTTGAGATAAGTGTTATTACTCCAAATGGGAAAATAGTTTCAGACTTCCTTTAGAGTCATATGTAGGGCAAGTTAAAAATATCACAGAAATATATTTGTTATATGAAATTCAAATCTATATAATAAACTTTTTCACTTCTTTTTGTGTTAAATAAATAACAAAATAAGCATATTGTGCTTAAATTCACGGTCACTTTTTTATCCTTATTAAACAATATTTGAGCCCAAGTCACAAGGATTATTTTGTTGACTGAATGCTTAATTTTTTGAATAGTTAACTGTGTAGTTCACTTTATGACAGAATGAAGATATTTAGTCTTTGTGCTCAAATGGATGCAAATTTATGTTTAAGAGTTTTGAGTAAACATGAGTTTAGCAGGACAAGAAGAACGTTAAGTGGCTAGGAGATCGTTTTTATCAGAAGCATAAAAGCCAGCATCTGCAGAGCTTCAGTTCCTTTCTCTGTATAATGGGATGGATATGGTGAGATAATTCACACATCAACTTGGTATCTTGTTACATGAAAATACATGTTTTAGATGAAAAGTACAAGTGTATTATAAGACCAAACAAAGCAGATTGCCTCTGTCAATGGTGGTGGGTCACAGAGCCTGCAGATCTTCAGAGCCTACATTTTTGAGCTTGAATAATTGATGTTTCCTGTTTGCACATAGGAAACTGAAAACTGACCTCTTTGCGTCTTGTGCTTGCCACTTTTGGACCAGAACTTCCCTAACTCAACCTTTGTTGGCTTTTCTGTGTATCTGGTTGCTGACTATAAAAACAAGGGCTTTAAGCCTCAATTACTATATCATGAACCAATTCTTAATATTTTCCATCTTTGTGTATATTTTTATTGGTTTCTGTTCTAGAGAACTGTGACTGATGCAGGAGGAAGTGTCTGTGCCCATGTCTATCAGGTATTATCCTTGTCTATCTTCTGAGCATGACAGAAATCAATATGCAACCAGTAATATCACATTGCAGTTATTATAGGGAAATTGAAAGTCTACGTCATACAATATCACCAAATATTTGTTAACTATTCCAGACCAATAGTCCTTTTTTTGTCCAGAACTTATGTCAGACAATAAATGTACTTCAAATAATATTAAATTTATATTTTATTAATAGTGTATTTTTCCTGCCTTAGAAATTGAGACAAGTACTAGCCATTCAGACATCTGCTCTTAGACCATAATCAACTAAACCCTTAATATTTTTAAAGTAGGGAAATGCAAATCAAAACAACTCTGAGATGCCATTTTACTCCTGTCAGAATAGCTAAAATCAAAAACTCCAATGACAATTTATGCTGGAGAGGATGTGGAGAAAGGGGAAAACTCCTCCACTCCTGGTGGGAGTGACAATTCATACAGGCACTTTGGAAATCAGTCTGGGGATTCCTCAGGAAAAATGGGAATTAGTCTACCATGAAACCCAGAAATTCCACTCTTAGGCACATAGCCAAAAGATGCACATTCATACAAGTATGTCTGTTCCACTATCTTCATAGCAGCATTATTTGGAATAGCCAGAACCTGGAAGCAACCTAGATGCCCCTCAACTGAAGAGTGGATAGAGAAATGTGATACATTTGCACAATGGAGTACTATTCAGTGGGAAAAAAAACCAATGGCTTCTTGAAATTTGCAGGCAAATGGATAGCACTAGAAGAAACCATACTGAGTGAGGTAACCCAGTCACAAAAAGAGAAACATGGTATGTACTCATTCATTTATGGATTTTAGACATGAATCAGGGGAGTGCCAGCATAGAATCCTGCTGCTAGAGAGTCTGGGAAACAGAACCTTCATCCAGAGACTGATGGAAGCAGAAGAAGACACCCACAGCTAAACACTGAACTGAACTCCTGGAATCCAGTGGCAGAAAGGGAGAACTGATGGGCAAAGGAGTTAAGAGTGGGCTGGTTTAACCCACAGAAACAGTTGACCTGAACAAGGGGGAGTTCTTGGACCCCAGATTGATGGCTGTGGTGAAAGCATGGGACTGACCCAGACTCCCTGAATGTGGGTATTATTGAGGAGGCCTAGGTAATCTATGGTGCCTTGGGTAGTGTTTATCCCTGTACAAATAGACATTGAGTGCCCATCCCACAATGAGGGATGCTCTTTCAGCCTGGACTGTTGTAGGAGAGCCTAGGCCCTGCCCGGGATGAAGTGACAGACTCTGGAGATCCCCCATGGGGGGTCTCACCTTCCTGGGGGATCAGAGTAGAGATTGGGTGGGGCCTGGGAGGCTTGGTGGGAAGGGCAGGGGGGGGAGGGAAGGGGGAGGGAGCTGGGATTGACATGTGAAGCAAGCTTGTTTCTAACTTAAATAAAAAAAAAGGAAGAGAAAAACACTTTTAAAGTAGGGGCAACTTTTTAGACTTAATGTTGCTCAAAGTTGAAGATACTGTTTTTTATTAAATGCAAGTAACAAAAGAATTTTGATTCAAAGGGAATATTGTGCAATAATATTTCCCTTCAAGAATTCTTTTTGGTGTCATATGTAAAACATAATTCTGTTTACCATTCTAGCTATCTAACACTGGTCCACATGATGTCAACACAGAGAACTTCTCTAATGCCCACATGGCATCATACCATTTTCCTTTATCTTTCATCAAATATATCATCACAGATTCTAGTGTGCTCTTTAGTTCATGCTTTATTTTTTTGTATAAATGTGTGTACATATACATATATGTATATATGTAATAATATTTGAAGAAGAGGTCATGAACTTGAGAGGGAATGGGGGTCACAAGAGGAATTGGAATGGAGGAGAGAGAGGGGGGTGAGAATAATGTAAATAAAATACATGAAAATCTTAGCAGCAACCAAAGTTGAGAGCAAGCCAATCAGCAGCATTCCTCTGTGGTTTCTGTTTGAGTTCCTGCCTTGGCTTCCATTGATGAGCTGTGACTGGGACATGTAAAGCAAATGAACCCCTCCAAATAAAGTTCTGACTCATCAGACCACCATGAAGGTGCCACTGGAATCACAACAGTGGTCAGTAATGAGGACCACATCTTGAGCAAAGTCTGCTTAGTTATATATCCCTCTTGCCCCCCATACAAACCTAAACCTCATGTCAGTACCTGAAAGGTGGACTTGGAGCTGCTAGACCTCTCCTTCTTCCCGGTGCAGCCACATTGGATAAACCTCTTTCTCCTCTTTTCATTGTTACTTCTCTTTAATTGGCCTAATGAGGATGAGTGGCTGAACTAGCTTCTTAAGTCACATGCTTTATTCTTTCTCAAATTTTAGAGAGAGAGGAGCGATGAGCAAATTGACAAAGAATGGGCTGGCAAAACCAGCAGAGACAGCTGATCTGAACAGGGGAGAGCTCTTGGACCCCAGCCCGACAGCTGGGAGGCAAGCATGGGATTGATCCGGATTCCACGAATGTGAGTGTCAGTGAGGAGGCTTGGGCAACCTATGGGGCCCTGAGCAGTAGATCAGTGTTTATCCCTGGAATACAAACAGACATCGTATGTCCATAGCACAAAGAGGGATGCTCTCTCAGCCTGGACTCTTAGGGGAGTGCCTGGACCCTACCCTGAGTGAAATGACAGACTCTAGATATCCCCTATGTGGAAGGAATTGGCAATAGGGTGGGAGGCTGGGGGGGAGGATGGTGGGGGGTGTGGGAAGAGGGGAGGGAGAGGGAACTGGGATTGACATGTAAAACAAGCTATTTAAAATTAAAATAATAAAAAAAGAAAATGAAAAAAGTATACACACACAAACTTAAAAAAAAGATATGAACAAACTTTCTATCCCCATGAAAGCAGGAGCGTTTTGCTATCTTGGGTGTTGCACACAGCTTTTCAGTAATTCCTTAGCTGCATTGCTACCTACACTGCAGAGAGAGCTGTCAGGAACAAAATGGTAACTAGACTTGAACAGTTTTCTTAGCCCAGAATAGTTAAGGTGAATAAGAGTCCAGGAAAGAGTGACAAGTTAAGCCCATTGAGGCTAGTATCACTTCCTACAGAGCTTTGTAAGGTGCTGGCCATGCTCACTCTTCCCAAGGAAGCTGAGAATGAGTAGGGAATCTTGGGTGCTTATACTTAGTCCTGTCCTACTGATGAGCTGTACAATTTTGAAAATTTAGGAGTTCCGGAGAAACAAGTCCAGTATGCTTTGGTTCATTCACTTATTAATTTGATCAATATTTCTTGATTGTTTATTTTGTGGCAGCCATTGAGCTGGTATTGGGGATGTCATTCCTAGTTTCCTGAAGCATACACTGGAGAGGAGGAGGAGCCTGATGACTTCAGACAATCACATGAATAGCTGCAGAGATATACACCATGGAAGAGCACTTACAGAGGGGAGTATGACCTAATTGGGAAGGCCAGGGAAAGCCTGAGGAAGTGATGGACGATACGCCAGAAACAGGAAGGAGTTTTGAGTCTAACAGAGCAGGAGACAGTTATACAAGCAGAGGAAACGGTATGGATTCTACTTCAGCCCTTTGAGAAGCTGTTACCACAGCTTATTGCAAAAGCTTAAATATGTTAAAGTAAGTGCCAAATAAGGAAAGTTAGTTCAGAGGTTAAGCTGCTGATTAAAGAAGAGTGTGTTGGTGGGAAGGAAGAAAACGTACCACTCAGGGATTCAATCTTTTGCAATGTAATTTTATCTGAACTGACCCTGTTGTTACAGGAAACTAATTAACCTTTATGTGCCCTGGTTGCTTTTCTGCAGGGTGAAGATAATAGGGACACACTAATAGCCATAAAAAGTCTACTATAAACATCAACGATTATCTAACTAATATAAATACGTGTGTATTCTTTTACAAAATCTAGCCCTTAACTCAGAATTTGGAATCTTTTCTCTGCATGAATTATGTTTTAGATTTTATTTTTGTCAAATACTGTTTTGTGTATGAGGGAGTAAGCTCATGTTTATCCAAGTTTGTGTTCATTGACAATGCATTTTCTAACATGTACTCTTCAGTTAGCAGTACTGTGGATCCTAGATAATCATAAAGATTTCCACAGTGGATGGTTTAACAAAGTCCAGGGGCAATGAACACAGAAGAAATGTAGTGTGTAGTGGGATGAGGTAGGTTGGAAGAATAGATTATTTTAACTGCCTTTTAAAGGATAATACTTTTTGCCTGTTAGAAAAGTTTATGTTTTCATGGTTTCATACACCCATTCCAATTACCTTACCTGTAGGTAAGCAATTCAAATTGAATCAGCAGGCATATAACACCATGCCAAGTAGCAAAAGAAGGCACCCCTAAATGTTTTTTTAGTGCTTTATCTCTGTCTCTTTGTCTTTCTCTCTTTGTGAATTCATAGGTTCACATTTAAATTGACATCTCTTTGTGATATTTCAAGTCACTATTCATAAAAACTCTTCCTTCAGTGGCAGAGAGCCTGGTTCTGTAATCATCTTTGGTTATCACATTGTTCTTTCTCTAGCAAAGAAATCGTAATCAGCTTTCTGGAATACTAAAATGTTTACAGAATCAACATAGTGATTTCTTTGTGAACTTGGAAAATTATTTTTAAAACCTACATGTCTAGTAAATATGTGGGCTGTTTCCATGATGATCAGATGACTCACACATGTGGCTGTCTGTGTGGGTGTGGTGGATTTTGGCATATAGACAAATGACTGCCTGGACATTGGTTATTAGTCATGGATGGTTAATAAGGTAAGATGAACTGCTGGATGGAGTTAATTGTCCATTTCTCATATAGTTTCCTGGATAAGATGCTGGTGGGATTTGCTTAACCCTATGCTTAACTGAAGAGAGAAATAGAACCCCCTCTCTGCTTTCCTTGCTGTCTGAACAATATCTCCAGTCTGTGCTATGTGCTTCATGAAGTTCTTACCTGAATGGCCTTTCTTCCCTAGTCCTGGTTTGCTCAATCTCTGACATTGTTTCAGTGGGTTCTGATGGAAACTCAGAGTAATTATTTGTGCTGAAATCTCTGAAGGAATTTTCCTCAGTGATGTTTGTTGTCTATGGCAAAGAAATTACATTAAATAGAAAAACACAAAGCACTCTTGACACACTTTTATCTGGCAACAATCTACAGTGACGCTGATTCTCTTTCCAGAAAAAAATCCCAGGAGGACTCTTCACACAGGAGAGCTAACCTGGAGATACTACCAGACCAATGAAAAGTATAGTGAAAAACTTCTTCACTACATTATAAAAATTTCAAATGGTATATGCCTTTAATAGCAACAAAGCAGAGAATGAGCTCTCAACACTCAAAAGGTATTATTGGTTTTATAATGGTATTCATGATTCATGACTAAAATTAATGTATGACAGACTCATTAAAGTGAAAAAGGCAGAAATTTTATATCCTTGACATTAGTTTAGAATTCACATTCTAATTTTCATGAAATCAAATTTCTAAATTTGATTTTATTATCTGTAGCTTTGGAATTCTTACCATAGAAATAACACAAACTAGTATGAATTAGCTCTAATTTCAATTCAGAAATAATTTTTCCATCAGATCTATAAGTATAGTTTCTACTTGAGATTAAGAATTGCTATCTGCTGAGAGAATAATCAACTCATTGGTAAATACTTGAATTATAGAGGTTTAAACATTATAGAGGTTGGGTATTAAAGAAATTAGAAAATGTAAAATATGAAAACCACATTTGAATGCTTATTAATTAATCACAGTGTCTTATTTATTTAAAGCAGATGTACTATACTTGGGAAATTGTGAAAAAGAGCCAATCATAAAAATTACGGTTATTACTCTCACCACTAGACAGAAATACCAGACAGAAACTCAACAAAGAAGCAAAGGGTCTAATAGAAGTAATGACCCAACTGGGATTAACAGATATCTATAGAACATTTCATCCACATAAAAAAGAATATACCTTCTTCTCACCACCACAAGGAACCTTCTCAAAAATCGACCACATACTTGGCAACATATCAAACTTCAGCAGCTACAAAAAAATTGGAATAACTCCATGCATCTTATCAGACCACCATGCCTTAAAATTAGAATTCAACAACAACACAAATTGCAGAAAACCTACAAACTCATGGAAATTGAATAATGCTCAACTGCACCATCCCTGGGTCAAAGAGGAAATAAAAAAGAAATTAAAGACTTCCTTGAATTCAATGAAAATGAAGACACAACATACCCAAACCTATGGGACACTTTGAAAGCAGTGCTACGGGGAAAGTTCATAGCACTAAGTGCTCACATGAAGAAACAGGAGAACAGTTATACCAGAGAATTAACATCACAGCTAAAAGCTCTAGAACACAAAGAAGCAAACTCCCCCAGGAGGAGTAGACGCCAGGAAATAATCAAATTGAGGGCAGAAATCAATAAAGTAGAAACCAGGAAAACAATACAAAGAATCAATGCAACGAAGAGTTGGTTCTTTGAGAAAATCAACAAGATAGACAAACCTTTGTCCAAACTTACCAAACAGCAGAGAGTGAACACGCAAATTAACAAAATCAGAAATGAAAAGGGGGACATAACAACAGACTCTGAGGAAATCCAGAGAATCATTAGGTCATACTTTGAAAACCTGTACTCTACAAAATTCGAAAATTTAAAGGATATGGATGACTTCCTGGACAGCTATCATTTGCCAAAACTAAACCAAGAACAGATAAGCAATTTAAATAGACCTATAACCCCTATGGAAATAGAAGCTGTCATCAAAAGTCTCCCAACCAAAAAAAGTCCAGGTCCAGATGGCCTCAGTGTAGAATTCTACCAGAAATTCAAAGAACAGCTTATACCAATTCTTCTCAAAGTGTTCCACACAATAGAAGCAGAAGGGTCTTTGCCAAACTCTTTCTATGAGGCTTCAATAACCTTGATCCCCAAGCCACACAAAGATACAACTAAGAAAGAGAACTTCAGACCAATATCCCTCATGAACATTGATGCAAAAATACTCAATAAAATACTGGCAAATCGGATCCAAGAACACATCAAAACAATCATTCACCACGATCAAGTAGGTTTCATCCCAGGGATGCAGGGATGGTTCAACATACGAAAATCCATCAACGTAATCCACCATATAAACAAGCTGAAAAACAAAAATCACGTGATCATCTCACTAGATGCTGAAAAAGCCTTTGACAAAATCCAACACCCCTACATGATAAAGGTCTTGGAGAGATCTGGGATAACGGGGACATACTTAAACATAATAAAAGCTATATACAGTAAACCAACAGCCAACATCAAACTAAATGGACAGAAACTCAACACAATTCCTCTAAAATCAGGAACAAAACAAGGCTGTCCACTCTCTCCATACCTTTTCAACATGGTACTTGAAGTTCTAGCTATTGCCATACGACAACAAAGGGGGATCAAGGGGATACAAATTGGGAAGGAAGAGGTCAAACTTTCACTGTTTGCAGACGATATGATAGTTTACATCAATGACCCAAAGAACTCTACCAGGGAACTCTTACAGCTGATTAACACCTTCAGCAAAGTGGCAGGCTACAAGATCAACTCAAGAAAATCAGTAGCCCTACTATATACAGATGATAAAAGGGCTGAAAGAGAAATCAGAGAAACATCACCCTTTACAATTGCCACAAACAACATAAAATACCTTGGGGTAACGCTAACCAAACAAGTGAAAGACCTGTATCGTAAGAACTTTGAATCTTTAAAGAAAGAAATTAAAGAAGCCCTCAGAAAATGGAAAGATCTCCCATGCTCTTGGATAGGTAGGATCAATGTAGTAAAAATGGCAATCCTGCCAAAAGCAATCTACAGATTCAATGCAATCCCCATTAAAATCCCAGCACAATTCTTCACAGACCTTGAAAGAACAATAATCAATTTTGTATGGAAAAACAAAAGACCCAGAATAGCCAAAACAACACTGTTCAACAAGGCAACGTCCGGAGGCATCACCATCCCTGACCTCAAGCTCTATTATAGAGCTATAGTCCTGAAAACAGCTTGGTATTGGCACAAAAATAGACAGGTAGACCAATGGAATCGAATTGAAAATCCGGGTATTAACCCACACACGTACGAACATCTGATCTTTGACAAAGAAGCTAAAAATATACAATGGAATAAAGAAAGCATCTTCAACAAATGGTGCTGGCATAATTGGAGACTGGCATGTAGAAGAATACAGATCGATCCATGTTAATCGCCATGCACAAAACTTAAGTCCAAATGGATCAAAGACCTCAACATAAATCCAGCCACACTGAACCTCTTAGAAGAGAAAGTGGGTGGTACCCTTGAACGAATTGGTACAGGAGACAGCTTCCTGAACATAACACCAGTAGCACAGACAGTGAGATGAACAATTAATAAATGGGACCTACTGAAACTGAGAAGCTTCTGTAAGGCAAAGGTCACAGTCAGCAAGACAAAAAGGCAGCCCACAGAATGGGAAAAAATATTCACTAATCCACATCTGACAGAGGGTTGATCTCCAAAATTTACAAAGAACTCAAGAAGCAAGTCTCCAAAACAGCAAAGGACCCACTTAAAAAGTGGGCTGCAGAACTAAATAGAGAGTTTTCAATAGAGGAGTCTAAAATGGCTGAGAGGCACTTGAGAAAGTGCTCAACATCCTTAGCCATCCGGGAAATGCAAATCAAAACAACTCTGAGATACCATCTCACTCCTGTCAGAATGGCTAAAATCAAAAACACCAATGACAATTTATGCTGGAGAGGATGTGGTGAAAGGGGAACACTCCTCCATTGCTGGTGGGAGTGCCAACTGGTTCAGCCACTTTGGAAATCAGTATGGAGATTCCTCAGAAAAATGGGAATAAACCTACCACAAGACCCAGCAACTCCACTCTTAGGCATATATCCAAAAGATGCCCATTCATACAACAAAGATGTCTGTTCCACTATGTTCATAGCAGCTTTATTTGTAATAGCCAGAACTTGGAAGCAACCTAGATGTCCCTCACCGGAAGAGTGGATAGAGAAAATGTGGTACATCTACACAATGGAGTACTATTCAGCAGAAAAAAATAATGGAATCATGAGATCGCAGGCAAATGGATGACACTAGAAGAAACCATCC
Organism: Mesocricetus auratus; assembly: GCF_017639785.1. NCBI lineage: Eukaryota > Metazoa > Chordata > Mammalia > Rodentia > Cricetidae > Mesocricetus > Mesocricetus auratus. The sequence continues at coordinate 48,359,278 of NW_024429184.1, read as the reverse complement.
TGAGTGAGGTAACCCAGTCACAAAAAGAGAAACATGGCATGTACTCTCTCATATATGGAATTTAGACATAGATCTGGGGAGTGCCAGCCTACAATCCTATGGCCAGAGATTCTGGGAAACAGAAACTTCATTTAGCGGCTGGTTAAGTACTGAGCTGAACTCAAGAAAGCCAGTAACTCAAGAAAGCCAGTAACAGAGAGGGAGGACTGATGATCAAAGGGATTAAGACTGGGCTGGTTTAACCCCCAGAAACAGCTGACCAGACAAAGGTTAACTCTTGAATCCCAGGCATCAGCCTGGGAATCCAGCATGGGACTGATCAAGACCCCCCTGAATTTGGGTGTCAGTGAGGAGGCCTAGGGAACCTATTGAGCCTTGGGCAGCAGATCAGTACCCATCCCAAGTATACACACGGACTTTGGACTCCCATAGAACAATGTGAGGTGCACTCTCACCCTGAACTCTTAGGGAAGGGTCTAGGCCCTGCCCTATATGAAATGACAGACTATGGACACCCCCATGGAGGGCCTCACCCTCCCTGGGGGAATGAAGGGATAACGGGGGGGGGTTGGGGGGAGGGCACGGGAGGAGGGGAGGGAATGGGAGAGGGACCTGGAACTGACTTGTGAAGCAACCTCATATCTTATCTAAATTTAAACTGGAAAAAAAGAAAGTTATTTGAATGCATGTTAAACATTAATGTAATTTTTGAAAGGTTATATCTGATTTTTTTTACCAAAATAAATCTGGAGAATAAAAAAAAATTACGGTTATTATTAGTTATGAAAGCTTCTTTATCTCGGACTTGTTTCGAACTAGCTCTTATAACTTAAATTAACTTGTTTTATTAATCTATATTCTGTCACATAGCTCATTATCTTTCTTCCATATTTTATATCTGCCTCCTATGTCTTTCTGGTGGCTCCTATGTGCCTAGACTCATCCCAGAATGCCCCTCTCTCTCCCAAGATGTCCCACCTATTATCTTCTGTCTAGCTATTGGCTATTCAGCTTTTTATTAAGCCAATCAGAAGGTGCATTGACAAAGGCATATCTTCACAGTGTACAAGAAATTACCTCACAATAGGGAGGTAATGTAGGGACATAGGTATAATTGGGGGTATTTAAGGGATAGATGGAAGCCTAATACAGTGGAAACCTACTAAAATTGGGAAGGTGATCCAAATGAACTGTACAAATAATGGGGTGATGGAGTTACAGTTGGACATTTATTTTCATCAAACAAAACATCTAGTACCAGAACTGGGTTACATCCAATTGAGTTGTTGGCCAAAGAGGTCCCATGGAAATCTCAAACAAGACAATAATTTGCTCTCCATAAACTGACAGCATGGTTCCATTGCTGGAGAAAACACCCACACAAGTCATCGAACATGCAGAGATAGAGCTGGTCCTTGTATAGAATCTTCACCCCTATACGCTAGTGTCTTTGGTACAGGAAGGTACTCTGTAGGGTATCAAAAGAGAAATGTAAGCAGTAACATAGTCACCAACCCTTTGGTCTACAGTGGCATTATCCTTGCAAAATATGCTAGGGAAATGGTAGCACAAAGCCTGTAATAGTAACCAGCCAACATCTGAATTGACTTAAGGCTCACTCTATGAGATGGAATCCATAGCCAACACTGATTGGGTGTCCAAAAAACAGAAACTAGATAGCCCAGAGACCTAGGGTAAAACCAAATACTACTAGTTAAAAATAGTGATAAATGTTATTCTGCAATACTCATAGATTGGTGCCTTATTCAGCCATCATCAGAGAAGCTTCCTCCTACAGCAAATGAAAACAAATACAGACACCTGCACCCAAACATTATGGAAAGAAAGAGAGAGGGGGTAGTAAAAGGAAAGAGAGAGGAGAGAGCTCTAACTGGGATGCCCCATTAAACATCCCCTCCCCTCAGAGCTCAGGGAACCTTTTAGAAGAAGAGGTAGAAAGAATATGAGTCAGTGGGGGGTGGATGACACCAAGAAATCAAGGTCCTCTAAATCAGCACGAATAAAGCTCATATAAACTCACAGAAACTGAAATAGTAAGCGCAAGGTCTGCACAGGGTTTCCCCAGGTCCTCTCTGTACATATTACAGCTTTCTTTTTTTTTTTTTTTTTTTGGTTGGAAAACACTTGTATTTCTGATTCCTATGAACTCACAGAGTCATATGCTTTAAGGTACAATGGAACTGAGAGGTGATATGTAGAACTCTCTGTGAAAATCAGGAAACTGGGGCTCAGAGAAGTTCATTGACTTTCCCAAATTGTCTCTGCAAATCAGCCACTGAAAACCATATGTAACAAGCAAGCCATTTTGTGTTTCTCTCTATTTAAGTAAAATGTATTCATTCCTTTATCCTTTGACTGCTAATTGAGCAAATGCTATGTATCAGACAAAATCCAAGCACTGAGAACACATTGGTTAAGAAAAAAACAAAAAAGGATGAAGGTTCTGCTCTCTTATTTGCAGATAAATTATCTAGTCACTTACCAATGAAAACAGTGATGTAGTCTAGCAGTTGGTTGGGATTGCAGAATCTTAGATCCTATCCTATATTTACTAAATCAAAATACACTTTTAAACAATATCCCATGGGATGTCTATTGCACGTTACAATATATACAGAAAATAATTTTTAAAGAGAAATGAGTACGTTCAAATCCCCAGTGCTGTGAAACTAGATGTAAGGAAGGTAAGTGACAGGGAGGGAGAAAATGAGAGAGGAGAGAGAGAGAGAGAGAGGGAGAGAGAGAGAGAAAGAGAGAGAGAGAGACAGAGAGAGAGACAGAGAGAGAGACAGAGAGAGACAGAGAGAGAGAGACAGACAGAGAGACAGAGAGACAGAGACAAAGAGACAGAGAGAGAGAAAGAGACAGAGGGACTGATGGAGGGAGGGGAAGAAGGGGAGCGGGAGGGAGAGAAGGAGGAAGGGAAGGAGGGAGGAAAGAAGAAAATATGAATGTGAATATGAATTAGAGGAACTTGATCTATGATGACACGAGAAATATGTTATTATAGAAGTGTGTACATTCTCAGTCTGAGTGAGATGGGAGGTGTGAGGAATATGCAAAGCACATATAGAGCATAGTTTCAATTGTTGAGCATATATGAAAAAAGGAAAATGCTTTGAAAACACTCAGGCTACAGGGCACAAAAGACTTTAAGTGAAAAGTATACTGTCACTTCACTGTAGTCTGCAATGGCTCCATTCTAGTATGTGCAAATAACCTGTGAGGACTGCTGAACAAAGTCTCCTTCTCTGAGTTGCAGCCATGGCAGCCAGGTCAAAGAGTTGGAAATTCTCTGCTTATCTAATCTTGTGGCATCACAATAGCATCAAGATAAGCACAGGTGCTGGTATTTCTGCCAACCTTGGGTTGTCTCCAGTGCTAAAGTGTTTCTGAGACAGGTTCAGCACTTCCAGTCTAATAGAGTCCCCTTGGTAGAGTCATCTTCTCAGTAAAAGATAAGATGAAAGGAGACAAAATAAGTGTGTGCATTTAATTTACAAATCACAAAATAGATCTTATATATAGATTTATACTCATGAATCAAGTAATACTTTTTCTACTTTTTCTTTTTCGTGTGTGTGTGTGTGTGTATGTGTGTGTGGTGTATATATGCATGTTTATATATATATGTGTGTCTGTGGTGCTTCTGTGTGTATGCATGCACGTGTGTATGGGTGTGTTGTATAGTAATCTTCTCTGAGTTGAATCATTTCATCCTGGAGGCAGTCTCAACAAGACTTAGGAAGTCCTCAGGGCCGGAGGTGGCTCAGAGGTTAAAAGCACTCTCCTGCCTTCCAGAGGAACAGAGTTCAGTTACTAGCACCCACCGTTGCAGCTCATAACTACCTGTAACTCCAGCACCAAGGGTTATGTCTTCCTTCCAACATGGAAGGAACACATAGCACACATGCACACGCAGCATGAATGAAAACAAATCTAAACAAACAAAAAAAACCTCAGGAAGTTCTAAAAGGAGGCAATTTGTCTCAGCAAGTTGCTACCAAATGCACAAGGCCCTTCCTCGCCAAGGTCATGCAAGCAATGAGGGATGATGAGGAGACTCTGACCTATGGGGATGCCTGAGCACTGCACTGGAGCAGAGAACTCCAGGATTCCAGCTTTTACACATGCTGGGATGGGCTCTCAGTGATGCAGCTGCACATGTATGTGTGTGTGTTTCTGTAGGTATGAGGCTGATGTCAAGAGTTTTTCTTGGCCATTCTTCACCTTACTCACTCGATGAGTCAGGCTCTATCAGTTGATGCTCAGTGGTCACCAGGAAGGGTAGTCTCCCAAGGGATCTTGCTCTGGGGAGCCCACCTCCACATTCTGAGAACTGGAGTTACCGATGGGCCAGCTGTCCATGTAGCATTTACAGGAATTATCTGGACACTGGTCCCCATACCTGCTGACTGTCAGTAAATCTTCATCTGCTGTACCTTCTCCCTCACCCCATAACATGTTTTTTTTCAGGATCTGGAAAAATCTGATATGGAAAAATCTCCAGAAAGAACCAAACAGAGTCTTGGTTGTCAGTGATATGACAATTTAGAAGGATGTATATGTCAGGAAGGAAGGGAAGGGAAGGGAAGGAAGGAAGGAAGGAAGGAAAGAAGGAAGGAAGGAAGGAAGGAAAGAGGGAAGTCAAATGCAGAGCCCTATGTGGAAAAAAATGTAGGAAATGTAATTATAAATGATTTTTCTTTCACAAAACGTCTTACCTCTTAGAAACACTTCTGAGGGAAGTGGTATAGCAGATGCCAAGCAGTGAGAAGGCTGGGAAGAGGATGGACTCCCAGGTGGAGAAACAGGCTGAGCAAGCCATGGAACAGGAGCACACAGGCAGTCCTTGATTGACCACTGGCCCATTTGGCTTGGAGAGACCTTATGTCTTTGCTCAAGCATGGCCTGAGAGATCAAGCTGGTGGAGGTAATGTGAGGGCAAGACCATGGATGCCTTTCCAAGCAGTCTTTCTTCGATGGAAATAGAACCCCCTGAAAGTTTGTGAGTAAGCAGTTAGCATTTTATATGGGACTCTTGAGTATGTCATGAGTGGGTTTCTGATTCTGGCACCTTCTTCTGGGATTTTTTTCCTCTGTTTGTTTTCCTTGTCCGACTTTGATGTGATGGCTTTCATTTTGTTATATTTTATTGTGCTATGTTTTTGTTAGCCATTAGAAACCAGTTCTTTTCTAAGGAGAGACAGAAAGGGAGTAGATTGGGTTGGGAATAGATATGGAGAAGTACAGGGAAGAGTAGAGGTGGGGGGATTGAAATCAGGATACATTATATGAGAAAAGAATATATTTTCAATAAGAGGTAAAACAAATAAACTATCCTAATATTAGAAATTTAGATGTATAAAACTGATAAATCATGAATGATCACATTGTAAAAGTTTTGATTATAAAGGTCTTTAACACAAAATTTTCAATGATTCCTTAAAAATCTCCCAGTGCAATAAAACTTCAGAAATACGTTTCAGGAATAAAAATTTAGTCACTGCTTACTGTTTCTAAAAAGTTTCTGGTTAAGAAAGCTTGAGTGCCTGACTTTCCCAGAGGACCACTTTTATCCTGAATTTATAGTACTTTTCTACCAGCTAGGAAAACATGGTACTAAATATATTCTCATTATGTTTAAATGGACTCCTCCAACTGTTTACACTATTTTGAGTGCTAAAGAAAACCATTGTAATTACAACATTAAAGTCTGTGTAAGGAACATCTTCTAGAACAAACACTGAAATGTGTGGAATTCTTCCCCCAAACTGCAGTGCAGCATGTTCTCTGTCGTGGTACATATGTAAGGAATGTTAATTAGTTCATCAGTAGCCAATAGCTCTCAGAGTGAACGAACAACATTTTTGGTGGCACTAAATTATGTTTGATAGAAACAAAGGAGGAGTATATGTGCTCCCTGTGTGTTTGTGTCAAGGCATGTTGTGTTTTACCATTTTTATTTATCCAACAGAAGAATTATTTTTACCTCATACCTCCAACATCATGCTGTAGCATTCTAGTTGCCTAAAAATGTGTATACTATACTTTCTCATATCCATACACACTGACACAATTACTGTATATTTCACAGTAGAGTTCTGTGGATGTGTATTGCATTTATGGACCAGACACCTTGGAGACTGAACACACACACACACACACACACACACACACACGCACGCACGCACGCACGCACACACACACACACACACGAGAGAGAGAGAGAGAGAGAGAGAGAGAGAGAGAGAGAGAGAGAGAGAGAGAGAGAGAGAGAGAGACTGGAGTTATCATGGCCTTCTCATAGGTGTGAGAATGAAATAGTGGTTATGGATCATTGTGTTAATATATCTTTTAAAACACCTCTTTAAAAAGAAAAACATGCTTAAAATAGACCACAAAATATGACTTTAAAAAGTTGTTAATATTTAGCCTAGGCAAAATCTGTAAAACAGAGTGATGGTTGTTGACTATTTCTTTTCTAAGTAAGGATTTATTTTTATTATGTGTATGCTTGCATGTCTTTGTGAGCATATTACACAAGTGTTGGGGTGCCTATGGAGGCAGAGGAGGACTTTTGATCCCATGGAACTAGCGTTACAGGTGATTATGGGTCTGACATGTGTTGGGGATTGAACTTACATTCTGTGGAAGAGCAGTCAGCATTCTTTTTTTGTGGTTTTTTGAGACAGGGCTTCTCTGTAGCTTTGGAAGCTGTTCTGGAACTAGCTCTTGTAGACCAAGCTTGCAGCCAGCATTCTTATCCACTAAGCCATCTCTTTTGCTACCAACTCTTTCTTCCAAATCCATATAAGTATCTGCTGTGCCACATACATTTAGAGCACATGTACACCTGCAGTATGGCATTATGCTAGTAATAATAAAATGAGTTTTCTTTTCTTTCACTAAGATCTTTAGCATCAGCACATTTTGAATTATTTCTAAGTAGACCCTTATACCTTGACATATCTTCCAGGGCCATTACCTCACCCTTCTAAAATTACACAGATTTTTTTTGACAATTCTAAGGGATTTAGGAATTAAAGACTGATTTACCTTGTGGATAGATCATTAATTTTTACCTTCTCTTTCTTTGTCTTCAGATTTAAAAAAAATTTATATTAGAAACAAGCTTGTTCTACATGTCAATCCCAGTTCCCTCTCCCTCCCCTCCTCCCCTGCCGCCCGACTAACTCCTTTTCCTATCCCCTTTTTGATCCCCAGAGAGGATGAGGCCTTCCATAGGGGATCTTCAATGTTTGTCATGTCATTTGGAGCAGGGCCTAGGCATTCCCCCGTGTGTCTGGGCTGAGAAAGTATCCTCTTCTATGTGGAATGGGCTCCCAAAGTCCATTCATATACTAGGGATAAATACTGATCCACTGCCAGAGGCCCCATAGATTGCCCAGGTCTCCTAATTGACACTCACATTCCTATGTTGGTTTACCAGCTGTAATTCTGGGGTCATTATAGGTTTAAAGAGAAATCTGGCACTAGGGAAATGTCCAGAGATGTACAAGGACAACGCCAACTAACAATCTAAGCAATAGTGGAGATACCTTAAATGCCCTTCCCTGATAATGACTATGCCATCCTAAAGCCTTCATCCAGTAGCTGACAGAAGCAGAAACAGATACCCACAGCTAAACACTGAACTGAATTTCTAAAATCCAGTTGCAGAGAGGGAGGCATAATGAGCAAATTGGCTAAGACCAGGCTGGAGAAACCTACAGAAACAGCTGACTTAAACAAGGGGGATAGACCATTAACTGTGAAAAAAGTACTTAATAGTTTATTGATGAAGATGAGAAGTCAGTATTTCCTGTTCTTGAATTCAAAGTAGAACAATTTAAAACAAAACAAGAACATTAAAACAAAAAGCATCCATATCAACTGTGGGTAGTGGCGATATCTTTTCATTCACACAGTGAGTTACTTGTGGGAACAGATGGTCAGAGTGTTTAAATAATCCTTATGAAAGAGAAATATAAAATATAGCAAATCTTGATCTGAGATCTAGGGGAAGTTTGTCAGCTACACAGTGAGCTGGTCCTCAGTTTCACATGTGGACAACAGGGTCATATGGATGGTGTATATCTTCCTGTAATTTGGACATGACATCCCAATTGCCAGATTTCATTAGTGCAGTTGCTAAATTTCTGACACAGAATGTTTTTCAGATACTGAAACTTAGAATCAAAGTGATATGACATTGTTGCCTTTGCTAAATATGTAAAATTGCTATTGAATTTAACCTCTACACACCTGTCCCTAGACTGGCAGCTTGTCACATTAGGCTTGTGTAATACACTTCCAGTTTGCCTGAGCCTGATGCAGTAGTGCATCATGCAGATCAGAGCAGATGTGAAACATCTGTCTTTTCAACTCAGGAAGTAAATGATGTGAAACATATTAACCTTCTGCATTTTATCAGTAGCACTAACTAAATTCTAGAAGAGGAAGGATTCAAGCAAAAATCTATTTTGGAATAATATTTCAGTGAGAAATGTACTCAATTGGTTGTTTTATTTTTGATGAATATGCAAAAAGAAAATCTAAAATGCTTTCATTATTAGAATGTTTATCACGGATGATGATTGCTCTTGGTTGAATTTCTAATTGTAGGATACCAAATACATTGGGGATTATGTCTCATAGACAAATCTTTCATAGAGAAGCAAGAACAGGTTCTGGAGAGATGGCTTAGAGGTTGAGTGCTTGCTTCTCTTGCAGAAAACTCAAGTTTTATTTCCAGCATCCACATCATGAATCTGATGACAGGATAACTTCATCTTAGCTGCTGGCTGAGATGTGACAGTGAAGGGTATAGATTCTTCATTCTCCCTAGTGTGACTATGTTCTACCATCTTTCTTTTCAATTTTATGAGTCCACTTTAAAAGCATCTTCCCACAAGACTTCCTTTGTTTGGTTGTTCCAGAGCTACTGCAGGCTCCCTTTCCACAGCCACAGGACCCTTTGGAGCCTTTGAAACTCCATGAAACTCTGCGGCAGATACTGGCAACCACTGTCTTGTTTATTTTATCTGAAGTTTTGATATTTTTATCACATACATGAATGATACTTTTACTTAATGAATAGACATTTGGAATTACAAATAATGATAAGTATAGTTTTAAGAAGTGCATAATTAGTGCCTATCTTATGGCACCCATGATTGTGAATTTTACTCACCATGTGACAAATTCATAGCTGCTCAACTGCATCACATTCTTAGAATAATTTCTCACTTTCACTATGCTTAAAATTATATTATAAATCTGCAATTTTTCAAATGTCAGGGAAGAAGATGACAAATATGACAATAAGATAACTTATTCTTAAGTACTATTCTCAAGAAAAGAGCCGTCTCTGATATTCATAAATGCACAAGGAAAATACAAAAATCTAGAGGAGGCAACTTGAAAATCCAAGGGACTCAACCTTGGTAAGAATTCTGGAAATCAACCCATTTAAGAAATGTTAAAGAAACTTAGTTAAAATCTAAGATAACTTAGTGCCTGTTGCCCAAGTGCGAGGACCTGAGTTTGGATCTCCAAAACTCAGTTGAAAATTGTTTGTGTCTGTAGCCACAGATCTGGGGTGCTATGGGGCTGCACCAGTGAATGAACACACACACACACACACACACACACACACACACACACACACACACACGCCTCCTAATATGGATGTGTGTGTGTGAATCTCATGTATATGAATGATCTAATAGTCATTGCAAATTCATCGAATTTTTTTTAACCAAGAGAAAAATAAAGATTTAGTTCTAGTGGTGGCAAAATATGGATCTTTCCTGGATTTACAAAGTATTCTAGCAACTATTCTGAGATCCTAGCGCGTTGCTTTGGGAGGCAACACACCTTCTGTGCTGGAGGTATCAGGATGAAGTTAGACACTATGCTATAGAAAGTAATGAGGGTCAGAGTTCTTAATCTTAAAGTGATATAAAGACTTGAAAGGATATTTGAGATTTTAAACCATGGAATATATTGTCTTATGTATAAAATGAATAAGTCAAACATGGAGAATGTGATTATCTAACTAAGGTGGCTCTGGAAATATAAGTATCATGTGATCTTGTCTTAGTGACACACTCGGATTGAAGAGTCTTTTTCTTGAACTTAATTCATCCAGAAAACACATTTTATGAGTAGATATTAGGGAACATTGTGAGCTACTAGCACCAGGTAATGAATGAAGAGCTTTAATCCTTACATCACGAATTCTCTGGCTGATGCTGGGAAAGTCATTTTTTTCTGTAGCAGTTTCTTCATCCATAAAATGAAAAATATTTTTGTCTTGGGGATTTCTGCGAGGATTAGATAAAGACTCCATTTGAGAAAAATTCAATATAAACACAAAGTGTTCCACCAGCCAGACTGGATAATTGCCTTTAAAAAGAGTTTATATTAACTTTTCCAGGTCTGCTCAGCAGTTTTATATGTGGATCATACACGAGCTTCTATTTACTTAATACTGCCTCAGACTCAGAAAACATAATGTAATTTCTTATGAGTCAGCTGCATTCCTTAGCAGAGAAAATACAAAAAGCAATTTAATTGAAAGTATATTTAAATCATGCAAAGTATAAAAATAGTATGTAAAAGAAAAAAACAACCATACCTATGTTGGTTAGACTCTATTTTGTAAGATTAGGAGTAACAGTGAGTATATAACTGTGATTGTGCTCTTCTAGTGGATATTTCTAACACAGTGTATTTTCTGAGAATAATTTCTCCTTGTTTCATTCTCTCTCTTCAGTGGAGCAGCTCTTTCTGCATCCCATGCAGGAATTCTCACTATTGATGCACATGGCTAGATGCTAGACCTAAAGACTATGGCTTGTCCTCAGCCAGTTTCTAACACCTGTGATGGTGTGGAGGGCCTTGTGTTATCTAAAACAGAGAAGAAATCATACTATAACTTGGACTTGGGCATAAGTACATGGAAATTAAAGACATCCAGAATGAATAGGCAAAGGAAATTGAACACTAGAAATAAAGTCAGGTTCACTGTGAGAGGTAATGATGCAGTTAGCTCTTAGTGCTGCCTCCCAACTCCCTAAGTGTCTCCCTAGCTTCAGTTACCCATGAGGTTTTATGATGACCTCCTGACATTGGGATGCCCTGTCTCATTGAAAACCAGAAGAATTACTCGTATTCGTTTTCAGAAATTTCACATGACAAGTTTATTGTTTCAAAATTAGTATGTTTACCATTATATCTGATGTCACTTTGAAAGCATACTTAAGTTCAGTAAATGGAATTGTTTACTATATAAGACTGAATTTTGCTTGGATGAAGCAAAGAAATGCTGGGATAGCTAGCAGAAAAAATTCATAATTAAAATATACTCATTATTGTTCTGTTGATGAATACAGCTGATAGCTATAGAGGTGGACACACTACTAAAATTAGTGGTAATGTCCTTCCTGGGTTCTACACAAACTTACATAGAGAAGCTTTTCGGACTAGTGAATTTTAGTGAAGTTGTTTTATTTTCATATTACTCATATGTGTTAATTACTAATGACAAAACTGAAGACTGATTTCTTTCTCTTTTAAACATTTTTTTCCTTTTGCTGGAAATACATTCATTTCTCATATAGTATATCCTGGCTTCCCTTGCCTCTACTCCTACAAATTTTATTTTATTTTATTATTATCCCTTAGTAGCCTGTTTGTTTCTGAGAGACAGAAAGAAAATGGATCAGGATTGGGGGAGGTGGCAACCATAATCAGGAGAAACCATAATCATGATATATTATGGGAGAAAACACAACTATTCTCAATACATGAAAAAAACAAAGCAAAATTAAAATAAATTTATTTAATAGAAAACAACAAAGCAACAGTCAGGGAGAGGCATTATAGGCAAAAAGGAAGGGGAAGGGGCTAACTGAAACATTGCCAGATTCAGAATTTTGTCTCTAAAATGTCAGTTTTCCTTTGCATGAACAACACTGAGCATCTGCCCTGTGCTTATTTAGAGGTCACTGTATTATCTTTTGTATAAAATGGGGCAAGAGATCAGAATTTTGTTTCAGTTATTAAAAGAAAGAAAGAAAAGAAACAGTTCAACATTAGTATTGGCGTTCTTTGGGATTTTTTTCTTACCGATGCTTTTTTTGTATATTATAGTTTCACATTTTGAGTTTATGGTGTGTGTGTGTGTGTGTGTGTGTGTGTGTGTGTGTGTGTGCACGCACACACACACACGTGCCCACATTGCTCTTTGTTATTTATTTTTATTTTTTGTTTGTGTGTTCATTTTTTTTATTCTTGTTTATTTTTTATTTACCTTTTGGCATAGGGTTGGAAGGATGGGGAGGAGGATCTGGGAGTAGATGAGAGAGGGGAAACTATAGACAGAGTATATTGTATGAAAATAACTTTGTTTTCAATAAAAATAAAATTAAAAAGAGTAAAAAAGTGGCAATTTCCTTCCAATGCCAACTGCCAGCTGCACATCCACAAGCCTCACACAAGACCTGGCTGTGAACCCTCTTTGATTTTGAGCCACCTTTGCAGAGTAAGTTGCAATTCCTTCTCCTATCCCATCTCCTATGGTTCCCTTCCTCCCATAGGCATCTCTACATCCACAGGCCTAACTTCTCCAATCCTGACTCATCTCCTTCCATGGCCATCTCCACATCCTCAGGCATAACTCCCTCTCCTATCCCATCTCTTATGGTCCTCCTTCTCCCATGGCCATCTCTATACCTGCAGGCTTGAGCCACTTGTGATTGGCAAGAAGCTCCTTTCTTGCTCTCCATTCACTGCCAACTCTGTCCCACAAGCCTCACTCCACACCTCTGCTTGGGGAGCCATCTTTGCCTGGTCAAGTTAAACAGCTCACCCACCAATTTATCTGCTCTAGCTCCAGCAGGACAGATTATTATTTCAGATGCACAACCAAAGAAAGATAGCCTAGACCAAATCATAAAAATGAAAGCAATGTGACTACCTAAGATAGCATGTTTTCCATCAAACCCACTAGGCCTATAGAAGTGTTCTCTAACAAGAATTACCAGATGTACTCAAGAACCAAGAATTATATATATTTTAAAATTATTTTTATTCTAATTAAACTGATCTTATTTTACATACTAATCCCAGTTTTCCCTCCCATCCTCCCATTATCCCCACTATCTCCCCATACTCCCCATCCACTCTTCAGAGAGAGTAAGGCCTCTCTTGGGGGAATCATCAAAGTCTGTCACATCATTTGGGGCAGTACCAAGGCTCCCCCCTCCTCCTACCCCATATCCAGGCTGAGAGAGTATTCCTCCATAGGAAATGGGCTCCAATAGTCTATTCATGCACTAGGGATAAATACTGGTTCCACTGCCCCCTCCAACTGACACCCACATTCAGGGGTCCTGGTTCAGTCTTATGCAGCTGTCAGTCTGGAGTCTGTGAGCTCCCACTTGCTCAGGTCAACTGTTTCTGTGGGTTTCCCCAACATAGCCTTGACCCCTTTGCTCATCACTCCTTCCCTCTCTATACCTGGAGGAGAACAAAGAGGATCAGGGGGGTTGAGTTGGGAGAAGAACAGAGAGGAGAGCAAGGAAAGAGTTACCTTGATAGAGGGAGCCATTATGGGCTTAATGAGAAATCTGGCACTAGGGAAATCTTCAGGGATCCACAAGGATGACCCCAACTAAGAGTCTAAACAATTTTGGAGAGGCTGCCTTAAATGCCCTTGCCCTATAATGAGATTGGTGACTACATTCAATGCCACTATATAGCCTTCATCTAAAAATAGCCGATGGAAGCAGAAACAGAGATTCATAGCTAAGCACTGAGAAGAACAAAGAGTTAAAATGAACAATAATAATTTTTATCAAAGGAATTTAAAGAACCCACGAACAAATACTTCACTAAACTCCAAGAGCTAACAATAGATGCCTGACTTATCTCTAGGAAAGATATAAAACATATAAAAGCACAAGAAAGAAATATGCAGTAAGTGTGAGACCATCAAAAGAGCAAATCTTCAAATTATATGTATAGATGAGGGAAAGGATCCAGGACAATGGCACATACAATTGAAGAAAAATTGCCCTAAATAAAGAAAGATGTATCCATACACTTACAGAATCCTAAGTAGAAAAGACTAGGAAAGAAACTCCCCAAGGCTTAAAGCAGTTAAGATACTAAATATTCAGAACAAGAAAAATATTGAAAGTTGCAAGACAAAAGAACACAAATCACACATAAAAGAAAACCCATCAGAATAACACCTGATTTCTCAGTGGAAACTTTATAAGCCAGGAAAACTGCAAAGTAATACATTCCAAGTTCTAAAAGACTGTGACTACCAACCTAGACTACTACTCCCAGCAACACTATCTACCATAACTGAAAGAAAAAGAGAAAAACTTCATTATTCAAACAGTCAAAAAGATCATATATATATATGCATATATATATATATACAAATAATAATCAACAACAGCAAAAACACTAAACACAGCACCAGAATCAATACTCTGAACTTAAGAAGGGAATAAAAGCAGTGACAGTTTGAGGAGAGAGCTGACACTAGTGAGATTTCCAGAGATCTACAAGGATAACACCAACTGGAAAACTAAGCAATAATGGAGAGACTACATTAATAGCCCCTCCATGATGATAAGGTTGATGACTACCTTATATGCTATCGTAGAACCTTCATTCAGTGACTGATGGAAGCAGAGACAGATACCTATAGCTAAACACTGAAATGAACTCCTGGAACCCAGTGACAGAGATGGAGGAGTGATGAGCAAAGGCGTCAAGAGGGTACTGGTGAAACGTACAAAGACAGCTGACAGACAAGGGGGAGCTCTTGAACCCCAGACTGATGGCTGAGAGGCTAACAGGGGACTGATCCAGACTCCATGAATGTAGTGTCAGTGAGGAGGCCTCAGAAATCTCTAGGGTCTTAGGTAGTAGATCAGTGTTTATCATGGTGTACAAATGAACTCAGGGGGCTCATTCCACATCGAGGGATGCTCTCTCAGCCTGGACACATGGGGAAGGGCCTAAGTCCTGCCCTGAATGAAATGACAGACTCTGGAGATCCCCCCAAGGAGGGCCTCACCCTCCCTGGGAATGATGGGGGGATTGGCTGAGGGCGCTGGTGGAGGGACAAGGGAGAAGGAGCTGGAGGGGGAGCTGGGATTGGCATGCGAAGCATGCATGTTTATAATTTAAATAAAAACATATACTGAGAAAAAACAGCGACAGGCTATAGAAAGAATAAATAAAACTACAAAACTGTAATTAGTGCAATTAGACCTGTATCTATTGCCCTGCACAAAAATTAACTGTATGTGGATAAGAAACCTCAAATTGAAACCTGCAATACTAAAAAAAAAACCATAGGCAATACTCTATAATATATAGGTTTAGGAAAGGACTTTCTGAATAGAACTCTATTTTCCCTTGAACTAAGGCCAATAATTGACAAATAGGGCCTCATAAAAATAAAAAATTCTGCATAGCTAAGGAAATAATTAAGTGAAGAAAAGACCCACAAAATGCAAGGGAATCCTTGTTACATGTATTGCTGACAGAGGATTAATATTCAGAATATACAAAGAACTTTTTAAAAAGTCAAGGAAACTAATGATCCAATTACAAATTGGGCTGGGCATATAAACAGAGAGTACTCAATAGAAGAAATAGAATTGGCCAAGGAATATGTCAAAAAGTGTTTCCCTTTCTTAACAATTAAGAAAATTCCAATAAAAACAACTCTGAGATTTCATCTCATCAGTCGGGATGGCAAAGATCAACAAAACAACTGACAACAAATGATAGTGGTTGTTTAGAGAGGGGAGCACACATTTACTACTGGTGGTAATGTAAACTATTGCCATCACTCTGTAAATAAGTATGGATATGTTAAGAAAATGGATCTATCATATGATCTAGTTACACCATCCCTGGGTCTAGTCCTAAAGAAATCAGCACCCCACAGATTCTGTCTCAGTAGAGTTAATTGTTGCCTTCTTCACAATATCTAGGAAAGTGTAATGACCTAAATGTCTTATAGATGTGAGTATATAACATGGAGTGACTATGGAAGCATGGAAAGCATAAAGGGACCGTGGTGGTGGTGGGAGGGGGGGCTGAGATGGCTGTAAAGGGATACAGGTGTAATGAAGGGGGAAAACAGAAGAACAGGGAAGATAACAATGTGGTCAGTACAGAAGGCCAGGAGGAGGAATAATATCAAGGTGGTTTATTTAACATCATAAAGAACCATATTTTATATTTTACAGACATAAATGAAATTCTGCCATTTGGGTTGACAGTGCTCCACCCAAGAACTATAGACAAACAAATCTCCTAATATCCGCTTTGAGAAACTTTCTCTTGAGTGGTCAGGGTAGTACAAAAGACTTCCAAAGCAATATAGACTATTGCTGTCACCCTTGGATGCCTATCAGAAGGTGAAGTTAAACCCCTATTGTTGAAGACCACACACAAGTCTTGTATGATTTGAGCTGGGTTTAACCTGAAAGCCTCTTTTCTGTACTCTAGCTTCCATAGTACATCCATAGAAAGTACTATGCAAGCAGCCAAGGGAAGAAAAGAATTAGTAGTCCTACCAAGCTGGGACACCTACTAATCACCACAATGACCAGCATGTCAATATAAATGCTCAATAGTAGGACTCACATTTTGGTGATAAGCCACAGCTGTCTAAGAGGACTTAAGGTTCACTCAACAGGAGTGAAATCCTGCCTGATTCTAGAAATCTACCCAGCTTCTAGGGATAATGAGGCCATTGAACTTACAGAGAATGTAGTACTACTACTTTGCTAAATGAGTAGTTCCCAGTGACATTCTAAATCTTATACCCCTCATCAAAGAAGTGTCTATCTATTGCAAATGGAGACAAGTACAGGGAAACCATAATTGGGCAAAATGCAAAGATCACTGGATCTTGGAGATCCCAGTATCTGCAGCACAGCTCTTGCATCTATGGCCCAAGGGAACATCACAGAAGGAGGATAGAAAAACTAAGAACTGTAATAGTGAGAAATCTACTGTGAGAGTATTTCTCTTAGTAATGGCCACACAAACAAGACCTGAACAATGACACCGTGAACAGATATGCTATCTCAAAAGGGCAAAAATCTCACAGCATCCAATCTACAGCCAAAAATCTAGAGGCAACAATGAGTGTTGGAAGAGGAAGAATTAACCCCTTCCAGGAATAAGTCACCTGATTGGTTATTCAATACAAAGACATCTGCCCTAAGACCACATATAACAAACAACAAATATGAGCTCAGCAGGTTGTATTTATGTATCTGTGCATATGTATGTTACATACATATTGTTACATATATGAAACAATAATAATCGAAGAGGCGATCAATTTGTGAGTAGGAAAGATATGGGGGGTATATAGGGAAGAAAGGGAAAGGGAGAAGTATGCATTATGAATGAAGATGAAAAGCATAATATAGTAAAAAACTGTCATTGAAAGATTGGGAAATTTCATATTATAATTTGTCTCTGTAGAGAAGGTGGAACTTTTAGCTCACTTGACCCTCATGTGCACAAAGCAGCAACTGGTAAGAGTGAGCAACCTCCACTCTGTACACTGGACTTCTATGATATCACTAGTGTCTCTTGTCTGTCTTCTATCAATATTGGAAATAATCCACCACAATGAAAAATGATTTATGAATAGTCCCTAATTTAATTCTCATTCACAACCAGCTGATAGTGGTATTTTCCTTACATCACAAATGAGTGCTAACTATCTTCACTTGGGATCTAAAAGACAACGTATTTGTGATTTACTCAGGATTTTCAAACACTGAAATGCTCTTTGTAGTATACTTCCCTTACTTTTCAAGATTGGCTGTAATACAGCTTAATTTTTCTTTTTGAATCCTTGATTTTTCTATTCAAACTGGAGAGTTTTAAGCTGTATGCATAAGGGTCCTATGGATGCAGTAACAACTATCACAAATTCAATTACTTGAAAGTTCTGGGAGCCAGAAGATTAAGAAAAGGTTTGTTTGGAGGTAGGGGTAGAAAATAAAGACTCCCTTTCTCTTTTCCCCTAGTTTAGAAGATATCCCCATTCCTTTGTAGTCCTTTTCTCCACTTCCAGAATATAACCATCCAAACTGTGCTTTTCATATCCCATCTCTCTTCAGTCTTTACCCTTCCTAATGTCTTCTCACAATGATCCATTGGTTATATTGAAGATATCATATTAGCAAAGATAATCTTTCCATCTCAAAATTTTAACAACCCAAAAAACAAAACTCAGTGCATTAAACTAGATTAATGGGGATACAACACTGTAATGTTATAATCTTTGAGTAACCATTATCTAGACTACCACATTATATCAATGTATACCAGATTTTGATCTATTTCCACACAATAATTTTCTATTAAAGCACATATACTACATAACTAATAATGATTGTAAATCATTGTTATATAAGCCATACACATTTTTATGGGTTTTGGTATTATTAAAGAATCATTTAATGTGAGATAAGAGCCTAAAGAAGTCATTTAAGAGAGGACATTAGTAAGTTATAATTATTTGTTCCAATGTGTTGCATTCTTCATTTCCATGGTAGATATAAATGGAACCATGTTCTGCAGAAAATAAGAATTCTAAAATCAGAACTCAACACCTGCAGATTTTGTGACATTGCACCTGTGTGTTTGAATGAAGAAAATAAAAATATCAACACTATATCACATGCTATCTTTAAACACTAATACTTTTGCTCTTTAAAGATAAAATCCCATTTATATAACTTAGTCCTAATTGAAAACTTTGAAGCTATGCTTTTTGCATAGTTAATAGCAACAGTTTTCCTTATTTAAATAGCTTCTCTGTTAAATGAAACTCACCAAAGAGTTTTTACTACCAGCTATGAAAGGTTTCTTCTTATATATAGATAATGAGGTTAAGGATAATCTTGTTACCCTAAAGTTGTGATTATTAGTGTATGTTATTGAGGAGTGTGTGTGTGTGTGTGTGTGTGTGTGTGTGTGTGCGCGCGCGCGCACGCGGACATGCAGGCATGCTTGTGCGTGTGTGTACAGATGTAGTTTAAAACCATCTGTATCTTCAAACAACTCATCATGAACAGGTGTCGATTGAATTATTTTGATAATTCTGTAGCATATCCTTCATTTTCCTGGCTTTCTTTGGCTCCCATATATTTGTAATGTTTCTTCCTTCCTTAGTATTTCCACTTGATAATCACTTTCTGTTTTGTATTATCAGTAGAGGTCTCTCTCTCTCTCTCTCTCTCTCTCTCTCTCTCTCTCTCTCTCTCTCCTCTTCCTTTCTAACTCTATCTCTCTATTTCTCCCCTCTCTCTTTATTTTGAGGCAAAACTTTATTGAAAGCTTTGTAGGTGATCAATTACATTAAACCACATACATTTTCTTCATCTGCTATTTTGTAATTTTGTTAAAGAAAGGAGAATTTTAGGCTTTTTGGATGACTTATTGCTCTGGATTCTGTATTTCAGATAGGAAATAGGATATTCTTTTCCTTTCCAGAGGCCTCACAATAGACCACAAGGTTATAATTATCATGGAAAATCTTTTTGTTCTGACAAACAAAACCTACATATCTTTTGAAATTGTAGGATTGAAGGGGCTAGTGAGAAGTCTTGGTGGTTAAAGTGCATTGTTGAACAGGCACAGGGACATGAGGCTGAAGTTTCAACATTCATATAGAAATGGGCGTGTCTGTGTCTGTAGTTACACTGCGAAGGAGGAGGGTTAGCAGAGACAAGTAGATTCCTGGAGCTCACTGACGAGATTGCCTAGAATTATCCATGATCTTTCATGTTCAGTGAGAGACTTTATCTCAAAAAGTAAGGTGGAAAGCAATTGAGGAATATACCTGTGGCCTCCAGGTGTGTGTGTGTATACACACTTGGAGATCTCCAACATTTATGCATGCAGACCTACACATACACATAGGCATACACCTACATGAACACATATACCACAAATGGATTTTTAATTATCAAATAATGATGTTCACTCTATTAAAGAAGAAGCATGAAGGGTCTATATGGACAATATTAACTGTACTTAGTGGGTTATAAAAGATGAGATGTTACAGCTGGGTGTTGATTTTTGTGCTCCCTCAAGAGGGCATATTGATGTTCATTGTCTGTGCTGCCACCAGAGACCACGCTGAGTTCCATGGTCTATGCTGACACCAGAAGACATGTGGAAGTCCATGCACGATCTGTGCTACTGCTGACTATAAAGGGCAAGGAAGCTTCTTGTGCAGTAGCAATGATGATTGCAGACTCACAGGTGAGGATGAGAGACATAGAAGGCTTCTGTGACAAACTCTCTCTCCTCTAACACATCCCACCATTAAAGAAAGAAAAAAGGGCACAGTCTAGAAGGAAGCCAGTAAAGAAAACTCTTAATCATTGTGATAGGGATCCTGAAGTGTAGCTCTTGATAGTTGATGGGTTCTGGCAGGGATGGGAGTGTGGGAGGACTCAGTTTTCCTTCAGAGGTTGGCTATTGGTTGTTTGACCATGCTCCAGTGAATATATGGGTAACACAAATTGAACTTCATATTTTTTTTAAATTTTATTCTGTTTTGGGGGTCAGGTACAAATGTTGGGAAAGTTGGACTGGGGAAGACTGGGAAGTTATCATGATTGAGGTGCATTAAAAGAAATTCCCAAATGATCAATAAAAATATTATTATGGGGAAAAAGATGTGAAGTTGGAAGGGGGATGTGTTGGGGGAATATGAGGGACTTTGGGGAGGATGATGTTGGTACGATTATATTTCATTGCATGGATGCAGAAAATTAATAGAAAAGCAAGAGTGGGCTTGTGAAATGGACCAACATGTAAAATAGATTCGACATAAGCAGAAGACCTTGGACTTGATCGCAAAATCCTAGGTGGAAGTAGAGAATTGTCTACTGAAAATTGCCTTCTGACTTCCATATACACACAATGTTATAGGTGCGCCTGTATACATACACACACGCAACACACACACAACACACACAGGCACACACACACACACACACACTTGTAAAATAGTGAGATCAAGTCTCCTCTGTTGTAACTACATCTCCTGGAATATGACTCTTACTCTTGGTGACAGTTTTATATGTGAGTTTTTAATATATCATGCAAACATTTGAATCAGATAGGCTGAGAGAACTGACTGTATATGGCATCTGAGAGATATAACTTCTGTGGAATGCTTCCCTAGCTTGCCTTCAGGTAAGTGATGCTGACTATTATTCCTGTTCTCGTGGCTGGCATGAAACTCAGAAGGAAGTCAGTGATGGAAACGCCTCATTTGCTTAAAAACACAAAGTAGTTTTTATATTCTGAGTGGAGCAGTAAAAACCGAGATGTTCCTGGAAAATAAGTAAGTAAATAAGTTTGTTCAGAAGCCTAGAGAGATTTCTTCATTTTGAAAAAAGTGTATGATGAAAGTAAATGGAGAGAAGAATGTAAAAACATAGAAATATAAGACCAATGTGGCAGAAAAATCCAGGATCATTATAATGTTATTCTTTTGACTAGGAACTTCTTATTTCCTTTCAATTGTTCATGACTGCTGCATATCTATCTGCTAATATCAGTAAGTTATTTCCACATAAGTTATTTCAGATTCTTTATCCAATGAGGATAGGGCCATGTTTTTAGAGGGATATTTCTGAATGCAGCAGTATTTGTTGATAGGAATTTATTCACTTACAACTTGCCTTTTTTCTTTCTTTGTTTAAATTAACTTTTCGTCATCATGACTAAGGATAGAATCCAGGATGTTTAGAATGTTAGGCAAGTCCTTTGCTAATTTTAGAGATCAGCCCTCTGTCAGATTTGGCATTAGTGACTATCTATTGCCATTGTGTGGGCTGCCTTTTTGTCTTGCTGACTATCTTCTTTGCCTTACAGAAGCTTCTCAGTTTCAGGAGGTCCCATTAATTAATTGTTGATCTCAGTGTCTGTGCTACTGGTGTTATGTTCAGGAAGCGGTCTCCTGTACCAATTCGTTCAAGGGTACCTCCCACTTTCTCTTTTATGAGGTTCACTGTGGTTGGATTGATGTTGAGGTCTTTGATCCATTTTGACTTAAGTTTTGTGCATGGCGATAGACATGGATCTATCTGCAGTCTTCTACATGCCAACATCCAGTTATGCCAGCACCATTTGTTGAATATCCTTTTATTTTTTTCATTGTATAATTTTAGCTTCTTTGTCAAAAATCAGGTGTTCTTAGGTATGTGAGTTAATATCATCAGGGTGTTCAATTCAATTCCATTGGTCTACTTCAAGAAGCAAGTCTCCAAAACACCAAAGGATCCAATTAAAAAATGGGGTACAGAACTAAATAGAGAATTCTCAACATATGACTCTAAAATGTCTGCTAGACACTTAGGAAAGTGCTCAACATCCTTCATCATTAGGGAAATCAAAACAAATCTGAGATACCATCTTACTCCTGTCAGAATGGCTAAAATCAAAAACACCAATGACAGTTTATGCTGGAGAAGATGTGGAGAAAGGGAAACACTCCTCCACTGCTGGTGGGAGTGACAATTCGTACAGCCACTTTGGAAATCAGGATGAAGATTCCCCAGGAAAATGGGAATCAGTCTACCACAAGACCCAGCAATTCTACTCTTAGGCATATAACCAAAAGATCCCCATTCACACAACAAGGACATCTGTTCCACTATGTTCTTAGCTTCGAGGAGGCCTTGGTTATCTTTGGGGCCTTGGGTACTAGATCAGTATTTATTTCTGGCATACAAATGGACTTTGGGAGCCCATTTCACATCGAGGGATGCTCTCTCAGCCTGGACACATGGGCCAGGGCCTAGGCCCTGCCCTGGGTGAAATGACAGATTCGGGAGATCCACCATGGAGGGCGAGGGCATCACCCTCCCTCGGGGGCAGAGTGGGGATTGGGTGAGAAGCAGGGGAGGAGGGAAGGGAGAGGGAGCTGGGATTGACATGTGAAGAAAGTTTGTTTCTATTTTAAGTTAAAAAAATACCATAAAAAAGGAGGAAGACATCCTGCTTTAACCTCAGGCCTCCATAGCGAGCATGCACAAGCACACACACACACACACACACACACACACACACACACGCACACACACACACGCACACACACGCACGCACACACACATGCACACACACACGCACACACACACGCACACACACACACGCACATACACGCACGCACACACACACGCACACACACACGCACACACACGCACGCACACACACACGCACACACACACGCACACACACACACGCACACACACACACGCACACACACACACACACAGGAACAAACAAACACACATGCAAACATACCACACAGAGATACATACATACATACATTCATACATACATGTTGCAAAAAGGAGATGACTTTCTGAAGTTCACATCACTTTGAAGTAACAAAGCAAAGATAATCTTAGCCCTTTGACTTTGAAAGCTGTAAAAACATTAACTCATAAGAAATCATAACATAAGAATAAATTTTGTATTTTTAATAAAAAAAAAGAATGTTAGGCATATTGTATAGCACTCAGCTATGCCCCTAACCTGCAAACCTTTCTTTATTTGCAGATTTGCCTGTGATTTTCACACATTTCTTATTTTTTTCTTAGAGATACCATGTTTTGGCTTCTCGAAACTGAATGTACCTTACTTTAAATATTTGATTTAATACAAATCACTATAAAGATTGTCTGATGAAAAATAAAATCTTTTTCTGCTTTTATGTCAATAATTTTGTGCTGTTATATTGAGCAATACTATATTCATCTCTAATAATCCCCTTCTACTTTTCTTCTCTTACTGAGAATGTAGCTTTCATAGAGGGAGAAGCAGGAGAGATGGAGAGGTGTGCTTCAGGAGAGGCTAAGAGAAGAATGCCTTGGGTGCTGTAAAGCCAAGTGTAGGTATTTATGTTTGTCCTGAAGGCAGGATCAAGGCCCTCACAGCCCTTGAGCTGAGGTGTGAGGTCAAAGTGGTAGTTACAGGAATGCAATATGCTGCTAGCATTTGTGCTTGAGGGAAAAAGAGAGAAGTTGAGTGAAACAGACTCCTAAATAGAAGGTACACTTAGTGTCTGAGTGTAGTGTAGGTATGACTTAATTAACAAAGGCCTGGCTCAGGATGATGTTCCTGAGAGTTTAAGGAAGCCGGTAATGTCTGCAATTTTACTAAGGTAGATGAGGTACAGAATTTATGAGACTTATTGTAAAGGAATGAAACAAAAGTGAGGTTTTGAGCTTGGGGGTTTTAAAAAAATTATAGTAGCAAAGATAGTGAAGAAGGGGCACATATTTGAAGAACTATAAAAATTGTTTTAATCATAGTATTTTGTAAAACATACATATGTATACATATATATGTATATATATATATAATATCTGTAGTGCTAGTTAGAAAATACTGGATTTAATTTCACAAAAGTAATTTTCCTGATGTGGTTTTGGAGTTATCCATGTAGAACTGAGTGTGCAGCATTAGGCAGACAAGCTCTCCAGTTGAGAGAGTACAGAGGAGAGGGATGATGAAGCGTGAAACATGTGCTGTAACATCTCTTTTATTGTCTTAGTATCTCTTCACTGTCTCAAATTCCATTGCTCATGTTGCACTTCTCGTGATCTGTTTGATTTTCCCTGAAGCATCACTTCTTCAGGAACAAAGATTTTGGCTATTGTTATTTTTCTCCATACCTGTACCTCAAGGTCTTGGAATGGTATCTAACATGAAAGACCCCGAATTTATAGAAATAAAATATAAGCTTAAACAGGGAGGGCACCCCACTAGAGAACTTGGGAAGTGAGCAAAGGACCCCATCCCAGGAACTGGCCAAACCACAGAATGGAATGTATGGTTTAGCAACCTTAATTGTAGAAGAGCTGTAAACCCACAAAAGGCCAATTCTGGGCTGCTGACCACCTGTGAGGAACTGACCAGAGCGTCAGAGATGGGCAAACAAGATTTGTGGGAACCACCATTTACTTAGGGAGAGATGATTAACTCATACCAAGGTTTGAGGAATTTACAACGTGTAGGTCAGGAAGACATCTGCTTCCCCTGGTCAGTAGTCACGTACCCCAACCCCCATCACAAGATAGGGACCCCTCCCAAAGGCTTGTGGTTTTTGTCTTTAAAAGCTGATTGTAACTGAACCTCGGGGCCAATCGGTCTAAAAGCTGACTGAGAGGCCCATCTGCAGATGCCTAACTAAAGCCTCTTGCGTGTTGCATCAATTGGCGCGTGGACTCTTGATTCTTGGGGTGATGAATCCAGCTTGGGGACCCCTCCTCAATTCAGGGTACCCCAACATAGCACACCATAGGTAAAGAAAATCAAGCAAGGAGCTGGAATATGACTGGCTGGGTAAAGGGCTGGCTCTGAAAGCTTGAGAACCTGAGCTTTGATCCCCAGCACCTATATAAAAGCTGGGGGACTGATATATTGCATCCCCAGGGTTTGCTGTCCAGCCAGTATAGCTAAAAGCGGCGAGTTCCAGGTTCAGAGAGGGACTCTGCCTCAAAATCTAAGATAGAGAGCAATTGAGGAAGGCACCTGATGACAACCTCTGTCCTCCATATACACCTGTACAGTCAAATGCACTCAAACAAACAAGTGCAACTCTGTATCTACATCTGTCTCTGTCTGTCTGTCTGTCTGTCTGTCTCACACACCCCACTTACACACATGTATGTGTATACCTCTCCCCAAGACACAGTATATTGTGAATGTACTAAATGCATGCATAAGAGAATAAATGAAAATGTAATATTTTCACAAATTATTCAGTTCATCAATCTGTCTATAACGTTTGGAAATTTGCTTGCTTGAGGACAACTATTATATTAA
The DNA here is from genome assembly GCF_017639785.1 of Mesocricetus auratus. Lineage (NCBI taxonomy): Eukaryota > Metazoa > Chordata > Mammalia > Rodentia > Cricetidae > Mesocricetus > Mesocricetus auratus. Next base: position 48,333,325 of record NW_024429184.1, on the reverse strand, counting down.
ATAACACATTTTAGACAGTGATGTATTTTACTTTTTCCCCTTACCAGTAACATTCTGACCTTGTTCTTTGGTGTGCAGCTTTTCACATGTGACTGGTATCCTCCTGGTACTTAGAGATTCTTTTTCACTTTTGCTTTCTCCCTTTGAGAAACAAAATAGGTATTGCAGTTAATCTAAAATAAAGCTTTATATAAAATGTCAATTACTTAGGTATTAATGTCATTATTAAAACTGAACATCTATCTATCTATCTATCTATCTATCTATCTATCTATCTATCTGTGATTTCCTAAAAATGATTATTCTTATAACTAAATAGATATTTTTGGTCTTACTATTGGATAACTTCACTATTGAATCAGTTTTGACCATCTTCTTCCCAGAGTTAACAAGATGTTTTTGTCAGTGTTTCCCTGACCCATGGTCCTTCCAATTTTGTCTTCATATTCCCCTACTGTTGGCCGATCAGGACCTTTGTGGTAGAATTTTAAACAACAGGAGGAGGTGGCATCCCATCATTATTAACTTTGTTCTCATGGTTTTGCTTTTGTTTTCACATCAACATTTTCCTAACCTTTATTTTGAAATGGAGTTATATCACAGTAGATATAGCCAGTGGATACCTGATAATGCTTCTAGAGAGACGCGCTGACACAACACAAAGGTTATAATTAGAAACTTTGACCCTCAAACACTAGCAGAGGGAACAAACAACAAAACTGTGAGTAAGAAAAAGCAGACTGGGGAGATAGATGGTGATGTGATTGGTACCCGAGTATGAAGACCTGGCATAAAAAGCCAGATGTGGTGGCAGATACATACAATCCTAAAGTAGGAGCTGTGTCCTAACAGATCCATGGAGCTTCCAGGACAGCAGCCTGGAAGTAGATCTTGATTTTACATATTCAGGTGGATGATAGAACCAGAACAAAAGTCCAAGATGTAGTTGTGTGTGGGTAAAGGATGAAAGGAGATGTATTCATATGGTGAAGAATGTTAGAAGAGTTGAGAAAGCAGCTAGGGGCAAAGTCTTTGAGCATCTTGTGTGCTGTAATATGGAAGCTTTGACATTATGAGTACTGAACACTATCAGGTAACTTCATAAGTCTCACACTCAGAGTAACCATATTTATTAGGCAAGGCTGCTATTGTTTCCCATCAAATATGAAATTTCTGGAATGGCTAATTATGTGCACATAGATATGGAGGAGTGGGTTGGGACAATCTATGAATAGTAATAACATCCAATATTTGCAACTTCTTTTTCATTATGTATTGATGTTATTTATAAAAATTTCCACTATAGTCTTTATATGTTGAATAAATATAGACTTACATTAGCAACATCATATTCAGAAGTGAAGGAAAATGTTTATATTGGGCTGACTTTGTACTTCTGGAGTTACTAGCTGTTGGTAAGCAGGAATTACCCAGGAACTTTCTGATTGATTGAACTTTTAAAGACTACTTTACAAGGCATAATAAAATTTGAGTAGTTTCTAGATATTTCCTTGTAGGACTCAGACTATTTTTCTTTATTTATATACCATTGAAAAATGTATTTTAAGAGAGAAAATAGCATTTTGACATTTTGTCATTGTTACATTTAGCATATTTCAATAGAGAACTTCAAAAAAAGTGTTTTACCTACTTCCAACGTGTACTTAGGAAGGACAGACAGCAAGAATTTCCAGACATCACTGTTCAGAGTCTTTGATGTCAGGAGGTCTCATGATTACAGCCCAGTATTACAGCTGCCACATGCACTGGCTATACCCAGAGATAAGCTCTCCTCCAGCATTGCTGCTTCGAGGTGAGATGGCTCTTGAAGAGCATCTGTTCCTCTTGTTTTCTCTCTAAGTGTCCTGTAGCTTCTGGGAACCTCATCTGCAAGGGCTGATTCATAGGCCCCTCTCATCTGCCACTATGCAGCCTGGATGATGATGAAGTCTCTGCAGTAATGGTCATGGAATGGGTTCTAGCAGCCATGTTCTAGCTGTGTGTTAGCAGTGTTAGAACAGGATTCTGTCTCACACATGCCAGTGGTTGGAAAGGGCTCAACACAATGCTTAGTACATAGTTACTGCTGAAAACTCTCCTGTTCTTTAGGAGAGTGATCTATTAACTATTTCCATGTAACTGGTGAGACAACAATTAGAATGAAAAGTCTTCCAAGTTCAAATGTATCTCCTAAACACTGTTATCCTCTCTTAAAACATGCATATACAGAATGTGTAAATAAGAACATGTCTTAAACAGTACTCAATTTCAATGTTACCATGTGAAACAGCTGAACAATCTTTCACATGGCAGCATTTATTAGCTCCCATTAGTAGACAAGGGATGAGACTCAAAACTAACTTAGGAACATAAAGAACGTACCTGGACTGTGGATGGTCGAGACTGACCACTCAGCTGAGGGCAGGATTCCTCCTCAGTCCTCCCTTCCATAGGCTTCACTTTGTTGAATGTTACAGTCAGTGATTTAAACATCTTCTCTGAGGCAGTTCTGAAAGACCTCTTATTTTATGACTCTGTATCTTGAAGTGGAGAGATGTACTTTGTTTTTCTGTCCATTAGTAGACAAGCCAATTAGTTGTTTAATAAGGATTTTGTTCTGGTTAATTCCTAAAGCTAGGCATGGCTTTGGCTTAAAAGAAGTAAATTGCTTCTGCTTGGGTGATTTGCACTCTGTTTATGAACTTTTGAGAAACAAAATGCTCCTGTGAATAATTTAAGATGAGAGGATTAAACAAGTGGATTTGAATTGTTTAAACATGATCACATTGCCCACTGACTTGTTTTCCTCCTTTCTAATTGCTCACTTTCCTATCTGCTATCTAATTTTAAACAAAGGTATGTATGTGAATGATTAATAAATGAAACATGCACGAAGGTTCTAATTTAAAGCGAATGATTTGCTTTGTCAAAGTGCCCGTTTCTAGTGATGTAACATGACTTTACTATTAAACTTTTCTTGTCTGTTCATTCAGTGGTTGGTTTCATATCACTAGCTGAAAAGCCATTTTGATCTAGTTTTGTGTGTGTGTAGATTCAGCTCCTGAATCTTTGAGAATCACAGATGCATGATCAAGAATTGATAGGGAAACTTCTTTCTCTGGTACAAATTTCTCAGAGTTCAAATTTCTTTGTTCCTATGCTATTGAATGTTTTCTTTTGTTTATTAGATTGTAAATTTGTGCAAGCTTATTTTTCTTGCAGTTAGCACTGGTGTGTGTGTGTGTGTGTGTGTGTGTGTGTGTGTGTGTGTGTAGGCCAAAGTCATAGTCTTGCACTGAACCTGGCACTCATCGATTCAGCTTGACTGAGTAGCCAGCAAGCAAGCCACAGGGGCCATTTTATCTCCACCTTCCTATTACTACCTTTACAGGACAGGTGAATGCTAATGTGCCTAGATTTCTTTTTTGTGGGTGAATCTAAACTAGGGTCCTTATTCTTTTTTTAAATTTTTTAACAACTATCCACACAAAGCCATTTTAGGTAGAACTCTCTCTCCAGTTAGAGATTGCATTATATTTCTTTGCTTTAATTTTGGTCTGCTTAGAAAGGAGCAATCCTTACTCCTCCTTTGAGTCTCAAGACTTTGATAGGGTCCTTAATCTTGTACAGTGGGCTCTTTATGGGCTGAAATCACTTATTCCAATTTCTGCTGATCACATATTCATTAATGTGAGGCCATCCACTGGAGAGTGGGAAACCTACCAGTGGCTACATCATTAACGAAAACAGATTTTCTCTTTCCCAGAAGCTATCAACTTTCAATAGTTCCTTAGCTAGGGTTCAGTGACTCACGAACTCATCCTCCCTCCAGGATGGAATGTTGACTGCCTTGATCTTGTTCAGACAATGTTAACTGGACCTAGGGAAGAAGGGGACATAGATATCTCAGGGATATAGATATCTCATGCAACTGAGTACTCCATAAATACTTGCTGAAGGGCTCTAGCCGCCCCAGTCATGGCAAACACAACACCAATTCGTTTTGTCTTTTGCCTTTCCCCTCCTTGCTAAACCATTAGATTACATTCCTAAAGCTAACCACCAATGTCTATTCCTTATTTGGCCACCCACTCATTCCTGAGACTGATTATCAAGGTCCAACTATAAAAATTTCAACTTTCAGCAATAAAAGTTTTTGACTAATTTAATTAAATCAGAATTTACCAACATTCTAACAAAAGCAGACTACCTTTTTCCCCCTGAAACAGTGTTTCTCTGTATTGCTAGGGGCCTATACTGGAACTGGCTCTGGCTGGCTTTGAACTCACAGAGATCTGCCTGCCTCTGCCTCCTGAGTGCTGGGAGGCATGTGCCAGCAACACCCGGCTTTTCCCCCCTCTTAATACTTGTAAAGCTATTTACTGTTGTATCTGCCTGACTCTGATTCAGCTACCTTGTCTCTGCCTTGCTTAATAAAGAATATCTTTACATTTGGCTTGCGCTTGGAAACTGGTGTTTGGGTGTGGTCTGTGCCTATTCTGGGGTCCAGAGGATAGCATCCCAATGTACATAGATCCCTTCATTTACTCTTTGGATATTGACCAATTGTGAATTTTTGCATAAACCCCCTGTCTGCATCACACACAAACACAAAATATTTCTGATGAGTATGAGATGATGGGCATGGACTTTGATTATTGGGGCAGTGTATGAGAATCAAGGTAAGTCTTTTTTCCCCAATAAGATATTTTAAATTTTCTTTTAAGTTGAAATTTTGTGTTTTTTCCCTTGCAAAGGAGCTTTCCAGTGAGCAAGGAGAAGACAAAGGGAAGGGCAAGGGTTTGGAAGGATTGAAAGCCAATGTAAGTAAAAGCTTTTGTCCTTCGACATAAATCTGACCATTTTTCTAATCCCATCAGCTCAGCCACCCTTCATCTAAAATTATAATGTCTACATTTCTTGCCAACACATTCTGGCTAGATATCATTGACTGTTGCCTAACTCTCTTGTTTCTCTGAGGCCTCTGCTTTTTGCTCTCAACACCTGCCATGGTAAATCAGTTTGAATTACTCTGCTTCTTCTGTTTATGCCTTTTGTTGTTTAAAAATGAAATTTCCCCATAGGCTCATGCTTTGAGTCTTATTTCCCATCTGCTAGCACTGCAGGGGGAGACTATGAGGCTTTATTCAGGAGTACATTAAGATTTTTCTTGAGTTGATGGCATCAAATATTTAATGACCCCTAAGTCCATAAAGTGGAGTTGTAGAGACTGACACTCAAAGGAACTCTTACATAGTAAAGTATGTATAATTCTATTTAGAAGTGTTTGCTATGGTGATTTTGTGTAATGCCAAATTTAGCATATAAGATTTTTTTTTCTTCAGTCACATACAGGTGCAATACCAGCTACAAGTGAATCAGTTCAGCCAATATGGGAAATTTGGGACTCTAACATGATTTGAAATGTAGTACTTCAGCAACTAGAAATGCTTTCTGTTTCTGTGATTTTAGTATTTGAAGTTTTAAATTTACAATTAAAATGCATGATCAGCAATGTAACAGATATTAAGGGTAAACGTTTCTTTAGGAAATTGTTAACAGCTAGTGGCATCTGTGACTAATGAATACTATATTGCTTTAGGCTGTGTCTAATAAAATAAATATTTAGGAAAAATCCATATGTTAGTATATTATGAACAGTAATCATGCTTTTATGGGTTTGTTCTATGACTAAGGATGAGGTATGTGTGTAAAGTTGTTTCATTTTTTTAATAAAATTGATTAGCCTGCTTCAGTATTTTGTACCAAGTACAGACTATCATTGTGTATTTATTTATTTTCATCTAGTGAGCTAACTAAAAACATTTCAGTTAATTGAACATCATGAGTCAGTGTTACGTAAGGAGATTAAAAGTTCAATTCCCAAAGAAGATTGTGTATCTACAATTAGCTTCCCAGTTAAGCTGCTTTTAATGGTGCCTTTTGTTTTTTATGTTCTAAATTTATGAATAACCTGCTCTAATGCCTCAGGAATTTCTGAGCTAAACTAGTGTATTATTTATTCCAGTAAAATATATAACCAACTGCTATCGAAATAGTTGCTAGTTTTATCAGTTTAATGATAAAAGCTCATAATATGTTGATGTTTGACCTAGCATGAGGGAATTATTTCTCATTGTTTAAATTTACAAGACAAACTGTAAGCATCCTTCAGATCTGAATTCAATTTGAAATATCACTAGAAATGACTACTAGATCTTTATTCAGGAGCCAGAGTCTGCTTCAACTGTACAGACCTACAGTCTGCCAAATTCTTGTAATCACCTCACTATCAACCCCCTTAAGAGCAAATTTCCCATTTTACCAGAAATCTAGCAGGGTCTTCTGAGTGTCTATGTTGTTGTTGGTACTCCTACTCATTTGATTTCCCCCTCTGCTTATTACATAAAGTAATTACTTGTTTGATTTGTCTGCGATAAAACTTGTGCTGTTTGCCTCTTCTTCACTCTCATTTTGCCACCACATCTAAGTACTTGGAAGTTGTTCTTCTCATGTAATAACTCTCGGTTGGCCAGAGACAGCCATAAGCAGTGCATGTGAAGTTGACATCATAGCCTTTATGTTAAAAGGGATGGAAAAACACATTTGGGAGACAAGGGCTCCAGCAAAGTCCGTGTGAGCCATGTTGTATGCATTTATTTTCTGTAACAGAAATGTTGTACAATTTTCTTTAATATCAAAGAACTCACCTGTTTTGTTGAATTCAATATCTGGAACTGATGTATAATTATCCCTGATGTTTAATCTACCCATGTATTCATCAGAACTTTGGAAAATAAAATATTTTGAAATATTTTAAGATTTACCATAAAGTAATGAAGAGTAAGTACAAGGAAATAGAATATGTTTTATAATGATCCTCTATTTGAATAATGTCTTATGTTTTAGTTGTAGTTCTGCTCTACTTGTTCACATGTATACTAATTTTTTTTTGTTTTACGAGACAGGGCTTCTCTGTATTGTTTTGGAGGCTGTTGGTCCAGCCTGGCTTGGAACTCACAGAGATCCACCTGCTTCTGCCTCCCGAGTGCTGGGATTAAAGGCGTGCCCCACCGCTACCCCACCACCATTTTTACAGACAAGGCCCATGATAGGTCACTTTCATAAAGTATATAATATATCCCCCAGATCGCTTGCTCTTTTCTTTCTTTCCCTACCATTTATTAGCCTCCTTTGCTAGGCCTCTCCTGTGTGTGTGTGTGTGTGTGTGTGTGTGTGTATGTGATTTTACAAATTAATATATAACCAAGAAGAACCTCAAATGGTATTTCTCTTTCAGACACTGTCATAATTTTTCTTAATATGATTATTCCCCATTGCATACATATTTCTTCAAACAACATAACTTCATTATTTCATTGCTGAAAATTTCTATTCTGTATACCATGTTTTCTGTAACAATTCATCTGTTCTTAGACACCTAGGTTGGTTTAATATATTAGATACCATGAACAGTACTGTAAAAATCACTGATGTTCAAGTATTCTGTGATAAGTTGACTTGGAATTCTTTGGGTAATTATACAGGAGTGGTATAGCTGTGCTATATTGTAGTTTAAACTTTTTTTTTGACAAATCTCTATAATGATTTCTGTTTGAGACAGGGTCTCACTTTATACTTTTGCTGTCCTGAAAACTCACTATGTAGATTATGCTGGTCTCAAACTCATAGCAATTTACCCATTTCTCCCTGCCAAGTACTGGGGTTAAAATGGGTATGCCCCTATGCCCAGTCTGATCGTGCTGGACTGATTGATATGTGTCTTTACTAGCAGTATATAAAGGTTCCCTTTGTTCACATCCTTGCCAGCAGTTTGTGTTCTTTATTTTCTTACTGATTGTCACTTTGAATGAGATGAGATGGAGTCTAGATATATTCTTTTTTTTCTTAAAAATATTCATTTCCACCTATCATCTTGCCTGACATCATTATCCAATTTACATATTGCAGAGAATGTGCAAACAATCATTTTATAATCAAATAGTTTTGCTATTTAAGTGACACTTTTAATAGTGAAACTCTTTTTTTCTGTGTTTTTTATTTATACATTTAAATTGGAAACGAGGTTGCTCCACATGTCAATCCCAGGTCCCTGTCCCTTTCCTCCCCTCCTCCAATGCCCTCCCACCAACCCCCCCAATACTCCCTCCTTTCCCCAGGGAGAGTGAGGCCCTCCATGGGAGTGTCCATAGTCTGTCATGTCATCCAGGGCAGTGCCTAGACCCTTCCCCAAGTCCAGGGTGAGAGTGCATCTCTTATTGTCGGATGGGCACCCAAAGTCCATTTGTATGCCAGGGATAAATACTGATCTACTACCCAAGGTCCCATAGATTGCCTAGGCCTCCTCACTGACTCCCACATTCAGGGGGGTCTGGATCAGTCCCATGCTGGATTCCCAGCTATCAGTTTGGGATTCAAGAGCTAACCCTTGTCAGTTCAGCTGTTTCTGGGGGTTAATCCAGCCCAGTCTTAACACCTTTGCTCATCAGTCCTCCCTCTCTGTCACTGTGTTCCTTGAGTTCAGCTCAGTGCTTAGATGTGGGAGTCTGCCTCTGCTTCCATCAGCCATTGGATGAAGGTTCTGTTCCCAGACTCTCTGGCCGTGGAATTGTAGGCTAGCACTCTCCAGATCTATGTTTAAAATCCATATATGAGAGAGTACATACCATGTTTGTCTTTTTGGGATTGGGTTTCTTCTAGTGCCATACAATTGCCTGCAAATTTCAGGATTCCATTGTATTTTTCTGCTGAATAGTACTCCATTGTGTAAATGTACCACATTTTCTCTATCCACTCTTCAGTTGAGGGGCATCTGGGTTGCTTCCAAGTTCTGTAAATTACAAATAATGCCGCTATGAACATAGTGCAACAGATGTCCTTGTTGTATGAATGTGCATCTTTTGGATATATGCCTAAGAGTGGAATTGCTGGGTCTTGTGGTATGTTTGTTCCCATTTTTCTGAGGAATCTCCATACTGATTTCCAAAGTGGCTGTATGAGTTGTCACTCCCACCAACAGTGGAGGAGTGTTCCCCTTTCTCCACAAAATCTCCAGCATAAACTATCATTGATGTTTTTGATTTTAGCCATTCTGGCAGCAGTAAGATGGTATCTCTGAGTTGTTTTGATTTTCATTTCCCTGATGGCTAGGGATGTTGAGAACTTTCTAAATTGCCTCTCATCCATTTTAGACTCCTCTACTGAGAATTCTCTATGTAGCCCACATTTGAATGGGATCCTTTGGTGTTTTGGAGACTTGGTTCTTGAGTTCTTTGTAAATATTGGAGATCAGACCTCTCTCAGATGTGGGGTTAGTGAATATCTTTTCCCATTCTGTGGGCTGCCTTTTTGTCTTTTTGACTGTGTCCTTTGCCTTACAGAAGCTTCTCAGTTTCAGGAGGTCCCATGTACTAATTGTTGATCTCAGTGTCTGTGCTCTTGGTGTCATGGTAATAATTAGAACCTTCTGCACTGCCATAGCTCTTGCTACAATTACTGTACTCACCTGGTTTTGTGGTTTGGCAAAAAATGACTTCTACTAGGAGCCAATACATCTGCCTCTAAAACTTCCCTCTTTGTAGGCCCAAAATTTGAATATTAATTCTAATTGGCAAAACCCTTGGCAATTTTGCAATTACATTATTATTCAAAATTGCTTACATCTTTACCATGATAGCCATCCCCACTGCTATCATTTCTATCATCATGATGGCTACCCATGACCACTGAAGTTTCCTCTATGAGCAAAATTTTCATTGCCACCAAAACCACCAAACTTTCCAAAATCATTTTCACCTCTTTGATACATCAAGCATGAAACATTTCTTGCTTTGGCAGTGCTTTTCTTACATCACACCTCTGTCCATTCATAGTATCTAAGCCTTATCCATGGAGGCATGGTCATCACATGAGCAGGGGTTCTCTTCTTTCTACTATATTTGTCAATCATGATTTTAGTCCTTTCAACTTTTACATACTGTTCAAAATGAACTCACAGGCAAGGTTCTTCAGAATCTCTAATACCAGCAGATATTTTTGATAGTGAAATGGGCAGCTGGTGTTTGAGAATCTTCTCTTGACATAAAGCTCTTTGGTTCCACAATTTCTCCATGCATCTAATGTGGTCTTTCATTTGTGGCTGTATCCACCTTATCCATAGAGGCTAAGGGAAAAACTTGAAGCCCCAAGAGCACTTGATGTTTGGGTGTTTCAGTAAATGACTGTTATTGCTTAAAATGGCTCCTCAGACTTGTACCAGTGATTTTGAAACTGATTCCTTTGAAGAAGAACTTCTTCAGCTGTTTTGTTGCTATAGGAGATTTTGACATAGACAAGACAGGAGACTTAATTTGCATTTATATAAGGGACAGTGAAATTGAGTGTTGTTTTCTTATGTTTACTGTCTGTTTATGCTTAATCTTTTTGAGAACAGACTGTCTGTTTCATTAGCCCATTTTCTGATTTTTTTCGAGTTATTGTTTAATTTTTTGCATTCTTTGTATATTCTAGATAATAGCGTTTTGTTAGATGTATGGCCAGCAAAGATTTTTCTTCCCTTCTGTAGGCTGTTTTTTATTTAACTAATTGTTTACTTGGCAATGCAGAGCTTAATTTCATAAGGTCCATTAGCCAGTTTTTGGCATTATTTCCTGAGTGACTGGAGTCATGCACAGTAAGTCTTTCTATGCTCAAAGATGCAAGTGTTTTCTTCACTCCTTTAACAGTTTCAGATTTTCAAGTCCTACATTATGATCATTGATTCATTTCGCATGTAAATTTCTGTTACATTTATTTATTGTGTGTGGGGGGGGGGCACATGCATACACATGAATTACCTTGCATGCATATATGGAGGCCAGAGGACAACTTGAAGGAATCAGTTCTCTTCTTCTACCATGGCACATTGGAACTTGGGTCATCAGGCTTGGAGGCAAGAGCCTTTACCTACCGAATCATCTCACAGACCCTGGAGCTGAACTTTTTACCCAGTTAATGACAAGGATCTGAATTTCATTCTTCTACATATGGGTACTCTGTTTTCTCAGCACCATTTATTAGAGAGGCTGTCTCTTCTATAGTATATACATTTTTGTATCTTTATAAAGAATCAGGTATTTAGAATACCTTTCCCCTTCCTTTGACCTTAAGGTTATAGCTGTCTTTGAAGGTGAGATGTGTTTCTCAGAGGCAACCAATAGACAGATCCTGGTTTTATCTATTTGTTTCTTTCTTAAAGCTTTAATTCATTGTAGGAGGAAGTCTGATGCCGCCATTAAACATGTGACTTATTAGAGGCGCATACAGATGAGGTAATAAAAGGGCGGTTTACCACACCGCTAACTACACCCACTTTAGGCAGGACTAAAGACATATACGTACATAGGCAGAACTACGTCACTAGCCAGGCCCACTTTTGGGCATGGCTAGGGGTGTTACGGGGGAAGGTATAAAAGACAGCACACAGGAAGTTTCGGTCTCTCTTTTCCTGGAGTTCGGCTTCCGGTCCGGCCGCTAGCTGAGAATGTTTTGGCTCCTCTGGGTTTGGTATCTTGTGAGTAATTTTCTACATTAAATACTTAGCTTTACTGTCAGTAATTGTGTGTCGCATATCATTACAGTGTCCGTTTAGCCTACAGTTTGGTGTCGGAAGCAGGATTGGAATCCGGATCCAGGCGCCCAGAAAAGCGGCTTCTCTCGACCCGACCAGGCACACGTGGACTCTCCTTTCGCTAAGTTCCTCACCACTTCGCTCGGCAAGGCACGATTCCTGCCGCCAGGAACCAGTACCTTCTACCTGCCGGTAAGGTTAGGCGGTATTCCAAGATTTCTCTCGCGGCCACGTGCTGTTTTACTGGCGGCCTGCTGACTCCGGCCACGTGCTTTTTCGCTGGCAGCCTGTTGATTTCGGCCTGAATTACTCCATTGGTAACAAACGTAACTGCTTTATACAATGTCAACAGCTAACATTATGATGCAGGATGTTAAGAATTTTCTTGTTTTTTGTATGGATGGGATTTTAGAAAGGGTTGAGGACCTACCTGAAAGGTACTTCCTACCCACGATGGTGATTATTAGCTTCATAATCAATATAATTTTGTTAATGAAATGGCTCAAAAATAGAAATAAACTTATACAGGTCATACAGTTATCGCAGGATAGTTTTGAAATCTTAATACAAAGGATTCAGGAAGTGCAAAATTCATTGCAGGAGAGTAAGAAAGGGTTGGTAGATAATATTCAGGATATTAAAAATGATAATGTAGGTCTGACGAACAGGTTTAAAGAGATGGAACACAAAATTGAATTACTATCAGGAAAAATGTGTTCCACAGATAGAATTGAAAAATTGGAACATAATGTGGAAACATTTAACGAAAAACACGGTTCCATGTTTGATGATTTCACTAGCAAATTACAAAGACTGGAACATAAAATTGAAATGCTAGCAGAAAAGAATTGTTCCATGTCTGAGAACAATGATAAACTAACTGATAGAATATCATTTGTAGAAGGCAGTTTACATGCTATTGAGGTAGTTGCTAAGGATGAGAATATTAGAAATTTGGAATCACATGTAAATAATGAATGTAAAAAAATGAAAGATTCCATGACGTCCTTAGAAAATTATTTGTCCCAAGAACTTCAAGAGCTCAGAGAAACAATGATGAATAGACTGCAGGATTTAGAAGACGCTCAATCTGATACTTCAGAATCAGAAATACAGGCAACAGGTCAGGACAGGAGTTTTCCAAAGCTTCTCAAATGCCGGAATGATTTCCCTAAGGTTGCTATGCGTTCCCCTATGGTGTTTCCAGTATCTGTAACAGAAAAACCAGCAACGAAAAACAATCAAATGGTCCCATTGCTTATCACTGGGAGCCTATACAGATGAAGGATCTAAAAAATATTAAGGAGGCCATTGTCATGTATGGTCTTCATTCTCCCTTTGTCAGAGAGCTCCTAACCTCATGGGCTACTGTAAATAAAGTAACCCCAAAAGACTGGGCCCAATTAGCCTCTGCAGTGCTGGAAAATTCTTGTCAAATTCAATGGAGAGCTTTGTGGAGGCAAGAAGCAAAAGCAATTGAGATTCAGGAATTGCAGAAGGGTCATGAAGTACCCCAAGACAAGATTCTTGGGGAGGGTCCTTACACTGACACGCAGGTTCAATCTACATATGACGAGCGCATGTTGTCTTTGTGCCATACAGCTGCTTTAAATGCCTTGGATAAGGTTTGTGAAACAGGAGAGATAATGCAACCCTACACCAAGGTATTACAGGGCCCAAGGGAAAGGTTCACTGAATTTTTAGAGAGATTATCCAGAGCAGTAGAAGTACAGGTAGCGAACCCAGAATCCAGGCGTCTCCTTATAGAATCTTTGGCGTATGAGAACGCGAATCCTCAATGCAGGCAGGTAATTTGGCCATTAAAAATAAGATCAGCGCAATTGGAGGAATGGGTCCTACATACAGCGAACCTGGAATGTAAAAGTCAGGATACAGGAGCTTGGGTAGGTGAAGCTATTTCTACAGGCTTGAGGAGGCACCAGGATGCCAAATACCCTACCTGTGATGATATAGAGGCATGGGTAGGGAAGGCAATCTCAAAGAATTTAAATAGGCGTAAAGATGCAACATGCTTTAACTGTGGTAGAATAGGACATCTTAGTAGGAACTGTAGACAACACATTCCTAGAAATAATGCTTTTACCAGGAATGCATCAAACAGAAGGCCTAAGCTTCCTGGTCTATGCAGGAGGTGTGGGAAGGGGCGCCATTGGACTGATGAATGCTTTTCCACAATAGACAGACAAGGTAGATCTTTACAGCAGGGAAACGGGGTTCTGGGACTCAATGGAGCCCCGAAAAGTAAGATTATCCGGTCATTCCCAGTGACAGTGGAGGACAGCCTCTCCCAGGACAATTAGAAGATCCACTGCCCATTGTAAATAATACGGCACTGGATAATACATTAGCTCCAGAGGATGAATCAATTACATCAGGAGGAGATACAAAACATATATTTTGGCAAACTTCTATACAATATCATAGACCCAAACTTCCAGTTACGGTAAATAATAGGGTGATTTACGGATTACTGGACACCGGAAGTGACGTCACTATCCTTAATCAGCAGTCCTGGCCACACAACTGGGCTTTAAAAGAGGTTAATGTTCAATTCTTAGGGATTGGAACCCTATCTGAAGTTAAACAGAGTGTCAGATGGATTGACTTTATTGGGCCAGAAGGACAGAGAGGAAGGTTAAAGCCATATGTTGCAGATATTGCTATAAACCTGTGGGGTCGTGATCTACTCCAGCAATGGAATACGCAGATTAAAATTCCTCCTGTATCAGCTAGGAATTATAGACAAGCTCTTAGTGGTAGAAAGAATATAGTAAGACAGTACAGAAAACAGATGCCAAATGTACAGGCTGTACAGAAGCAAGATGCTGGTGCCAAACCTACAGAGCAACGGAAAGCTCTACCATTAAAATGGCTGACAGATGAACCCGTCTGGGTGGGTCAATGGCCTATGACATCTGAGAAGTTAGAGGCTTTGGAGAAGTTAGTTCAGGAACAGCTAGATGCTGGACATATTGAGGAATCAACTAGTGCATGGAATTCGCCTGTTTTTGTTGTCAAGAAGAAGTCTGGTAAGTGGAGAATGGTTACTGATCTTAGAGCCATCAACAAGATAATTCAGCCTATGGGGTCTCTACAACCTGGGATGCCATTACCTTCTCTAATTCCTAAGGATTGGCCAATTATAGTTATAGACTTAAAAGATTGTTTCTTCACCATACCACTACAAGAAAACGACAGAGAAAAGTTCGCCTTCACGGTACCTACCTATAATAATTCCCATCCGGTACAGAGAATCCAGTGGAAGGTACTACCTCAAGGTATGGTAAACAATCCAACTTTGTGTCAATATTTTGTGAATAAACCTCTAGAAATAATTCGTAAAAAATTTTCACATTCGTTAATATATCATTATATGGATGACATATTATTGTCTGATTCAAATAAGGATACTTTGGAAAAGATGTTTGAGGCAGTAAAGGAAATTTTGCCTCGCTGGGGATTACAAATTGCCCCAGAAAAAATACAAAGAGGAGATTCTATTAACTATTTAGGTTATAAAATAGATGCTCAGAAAATTAGACCACAGAAAGTACAGATCAGAAGAGATCGTTACCAGACTCTTAATGATCTTCAAAAACTATTAGGAGAAATCTCTCAATTACAGACGATTATTGGTGTAGAAGGGCATGATTTAAAACACCTGAAAATGGCTTTAAAAGGAGATGAAGACCTAAACAGCCCACGAGTACTATCAGCTGAGGCTGAAAAAGAATTAGAATGGGTAGAAAAGAGAATATTAGAAGCACATGTGGACCATGTGGATCCAAATCTGGACTGTATTCTGGTTATTTTACCATCCAGAGAATACCCCTCAGGAATATTAATGCAGAGGGAAGACATCATTCTAGAATGGGTATTTCTGCCACATAAACAAAATAAAAAATTGAAAACCTATATAGAAAAGGTCTCCGATTTGATATTAAAAGGTAAATTAAGGCTTCGTCAACTGACTGGGAAAGACCCAGCTGAAATTATTGTACCTTTAACGAATGAGGAAATTTCCTCCTTATGGAAGGATAATGAGTATTGGCAAATAGCTTGCAGTGACTTTTTGGGAAGTATTAGTAATAACTATCCCAAAACAGAGAGAATCAAATTCATAAAGAAAACAATTTGGATTCTTCCACGTATCGTGAGGCAAACACCTATTTCTGGAGTTCTTACCTTCTACATGGATGCAAACAAATCAGGTAAGGCAGGGTATACATCAGGAAATATAAGTAAAGTAGTTCAAAGCCCTTACAACTCCGTACAAAAGGCAGAGTTATATGCCATTCTCATGGTACTTAAAGACTTTACAGAGCCTCTCAATATAGTCACGGATTCTCAGTATGCAGCAAGAGTTGTCCTGCACATTGAGACTGCAGAATTTGTTCCTGATAATACAGAATTAACCTCATTGTTTTTACAATTGCAGGAAATCATCAGAAACAGGACTCATCCTATATATATAACACACATCAGATCCCATACAGGTCTGCCAGGTCCTCTGGCACAAGGCAATGATGAAATTGATCGTTTATTGATTAGTAGGTAATATGTTGGAAGCTTCAGAATTTCATAAGAAACACCATGTTAACAGCAAAGGTTTAAAGAAGGATTTTTCTATCACCTGGCAACAAGCCAAAGAAATAGTAAGAAATTGTCCCAGTTGCTCATTGTACAATCAAACTCCATTACCAGCAGGTTGTAATCCTAAAGGTGTTCACAGAAATGAACTTTTGCAAATGGATGTATTTCACTTCCCAGAATTTGGCAGTTTGAAATATGTACACCATACTATAGACACGTACTCAGGCTTCCAATGGGCTACTGCCCTCAGCTCTGAAAAAGCTGACTCTGTTATTACACACCTCTTAGAGGTGATGGCTGTTATGGGTATACCTAAAACAATAAAAACTGACAATGGTCCAGCATATGTCTCCAGTAAATTGGAACAATTCTTCAAATATTATAATATAAAACATGTAACTGGTATACCTTACAATCCCACAGGACAAGCAATAATTGAAAGATCTAACCAAACCTTAAAAGAGATGCTTCATAAACAGCCAGGGAAAACAAAGACACCTAGACACAGGTTACACAATGCTTTACTAACGTTGAATTTTCTTAATGCTGATGAAAAAGGACAAACTGCAGCAGAAAGACACTGGTCCACAGAGAAGACTTCTGAACTGAACCAACCGGTGTATTTTAAGGATGTTATGACCTCAGTCTGGAAACCAGGATATGTGTTACATTGGGGAAGGGGTTATGCTTTTGTTTCCACAGGAGAAGAAAAGGTTTGGGTTCCATCAAAACTAATTAAAATTCGATCAGAACAGAAAACATCTCAGGAGGAGGAAGATAACAGCCCATCTACAAATTCATAGTCCACCATGGGTAAAGTACCTCCTAAAAGGAAAGAGAAGTATTTTGTTTTTGTCTTCACAGGTAAACTCAACAAAGAATACTGGACTTATGGATTCCTGAAGAAGAATGAATAGCTACCCTGAGGACCATCAAACAAACAGTAACTCACTGTGTGGTAGCAAAGTCTAAATCTCTCTATATTGTTTTTTCATAGTACCCTTTTATCTTTGTTTCTTCACATACCTCAGTTCCCATTCATTTAACTGAAGCTGGCTTTGGAGTTGGATTGTCTCTCCTACTCTAAACCCAAGCATATTATTTAAATACAATTCAGAATTTCTGTATTATATCAAAGAGCCATTGATATAAGACAGAAGAAATAAAATGAGGGACTGTTATCTATGGATTTCTTTTTCTGTAAGTCTAATTTCCTCCAGGTTTTCCATCTTCCCTATTGTCACCTCTTTTGTATGCGTACATATGAAAGTTAAAATATTTCTTTGTTAACATTAATGTTTAAGTTTTCCAGAGAACAAGGGATTTCCTGACAGCAATCTTCAACTGCTTCCGAAAGAGAATGAGGATCTACTTCCTTGACTTCACCTGATTCGACTGGAGGCATCTGAATTGCCCCACATCATTGACTCCACCTGACAAGCACTATCCTAAAACTGGCTTGAAACTACATCACTCTACACAACTCCGGATCAAGAAACTGAAACGGCACATCTTCTACAATCTGACCAGAACTTCAAGATAAGAGCTTCAATCAACACTAGAACCCCAATCAGGAACTTCAATCAAGCATCTCCTGCCATACTGAGACTGTCTGATCTACTGAGATTTTGTTATACTAACATTTTCTTTTCACAGGTCCCCATGAGATTATCATCGTCCCATCTCAGCAGGAAGTAGATTTGAGAATTCCATGCCCCCTCTCCCTACTATTGATATTATAAGATAGTTTACACCTGTTAGTGTTAGTTTTCAATTATTTTAGAGTTGGGATTGGAAGGAGGTGTTCATATTTGGGTGTTTCTTTCAGATAAGTTTAGGTTTAGATAGAAGTTTGATACATTTTGTTCATGGACACAAGTTAGTTGTCCTTTTTCAGACTAAAAGGGGAATTGTAGGAGGAAGTCTGATGCCGCCATTAAACATGTGACTTATTAGAGGCGCATACAGATGAGGTAATAAAAGGGCGGTTTACCACACCGCTAACCACACCCACTTTAGGCAGGACTAAAGACGTATACGTACGTAGGCGGAACTACGTCACTAGCCAGGCCCACTTTTGGGCATGGCTAGGGGCGTTACGGGGGAAGGCATAAAAGACAGCACACAGGAAGTCTCGGTCTCTCTTTTCCTGGAGTTCGGCCTCCGGTCCGGCCGCTAGCTGAGAACGTTTTGGCTCCTCTGGGTTTGGTATCTTGTGAGTAATTTTCTACATTAAATACTTAGCTTTACTGTGAGTAATTGTGTGTCGCGTATCATTACAGAGTCCGTTTAGCCTACAATTCATAATTTCTCAACTTTCTCTCCTTTTTATGCCCATCTTATGTCTGTTTCTCCCAACTAAATTGACTGTAATCTTATTTTTTTAAAAATGTAATTCAATTTGCTACCCTGGGTTATTTGTTGGGCTACTGAAACAACCAGTTTTTAGATTTATTGAAAAGTATGTTAGTTTTTGTTTCGTCTCTTTGTTTTTTTAATTTTCTTTTAAATTTGGTTTTGATGGCTCATGGGGAGGGCTTGCAAAGGCATAGGGCAGATTTGAGGTGACTTGATATAAGTGGGATCTGACACATGATGTGAAACCCACAAAAAATCAATAAAAGTTGCACACAGACACAAATACACAGCACACACACACATGCACCAGCAGTAGCAACAAAATAACAGAAATTAGCAATCATTAGTTATTAATATCCCTCAATATCAATTAACTCATTTCACCAATAAAAATCACAGGCTAACAGAATGGACATGAAAAGAGGATTCAGCTACATACAAGAAAAAATCACAACAACAAAGGTAGACATTACCCCAGAATAAAGAGTTAGAAAAAGATTTTCTAATCAACTGAACCTAGGATGCAAACTAGTGTAGCTATCCTAACATCTAGCAAAATAGAGTCCCAACCAAAATTGGTCATAGGAGGTGGAAAAGGGCATTCATATTCACCAAAGGAAATATCCACCAAGATGATGTCTCAATTCCTAACATCTCTGCCCCAAATATAAGGGCATACATATTTGTAAAAGAAACTTTACTAAAGTTTAAATCACACATCTTACCTCACTTAATAATAGTGGGAGAGTTTAGCACTCCACTCTTATCAATGGACAGGTCATCCAAACAGAAACTAAACAGACGGCTAACAGAGCTAACAGATGTTATGAACTTAACAAATACCTACAAAAATTTCACCCAAACACAAAAGAACATGCCTTCTTCTCAGCACTGCATGGAATCTTATCCAAAATTGACCATATACTGGGCCACAAAGCAAGTCTTAATAGGTACAAAAATTTAAATAATCTCTTGTATTTTATCAGACTACCATAGATTAAAGCTGGATTCAACAGCAATAGAAAACAGCAGAAAGCCTAAAAAATCATGGACACTAAACAACTCTATACTGAGTTACCACTGGGTCAAGGAAGAAATAAAGAAGTTTAAGATGCCTAGAATTCAATGAAAACAAATGCACAGCACACCCAAAGTTATGGGATACAATGAAAGTAGTGCTAAGAGGAAAGGTCATAGCACTAAGTGCTTTCATGAAGAATTAGGAGATATCATAGTAGTAACTTTACAGTACACCTGAAAGCTCTAGAACAAAAAGAAGCAGACAAACTTAATAGAAGTAGATGACAACAAAGTGAAAGCTGAAATCAAAAGTTATATTTAAAAAAGAAAAGAAAAGGCTTTTGTAAATTGACTTTACAATGCTTGGTGTTTTCCTAGTCCTCATTTGATTAATTATCATTGTAGTGTGATTTATTCTTTCCTGTAGCTATAGATGGTTTATTTTTGTTTGGTTTAGAGGACTTCTTGACAAATTTTCTGGAGCACTGGTTTTGAGATCATATCTCAATCCCCATTAATTTTGATAAATGCTATCAAAGAGCAGGAAGAGCATGAAAATACAGGAATAATCAAATAAAAATACAATCACATCTTCTGTGCCAACCCTTTTATGAAGTAAAGAAACCCTGATATTCCTGTGTGCACTAATATATTTGCTACTGTTAGAGAAAAGAGTAGGGAAAAGTCTATAGAACAATAGAACAGTAGACATATGAGGAAACAGGAAAGATGCAATTTTGATAAAATTTAGAATGACAGAGAGGTATAGAGATGAAATAAGATAACCTAAAATCATTTCAACTCTCAGGAATTTGAAACTTAACCTGGGTCAGTCTGTGTTCTCTGAGATAGCCTACCAGAAGAAAAATTATAAGGGGAAGAAGGGGGAAACAAAGAAAAGAAAAACTGAGGAGAGATAAGAAGGGAATAAAGCAGGCCTATCAAATTAGCTGTTACATATATGGAATTCCAGCATTCAGAAAAAATGAGGTAGGAGAAATCTAAGTTTTAGGCCACCTGTGCTACATTCCATTATTTTTTTTTCTCAGCAAATAAATAGGTATGCATTGTCCTTATATGTTATGTTGTTAATGTGGGTTCAATGGGTATGTGCGTGGGTATGTATGTCTGTGTGTAAGTATATATGAATGCTAAAAGATGACATACCTAGGCCAGAGGTTAACATCAGGATGTCTTCTGTACTCTCCAATTTAATTTTTAAGACTATGGCTCTCATTGGACATAAAGATCATCAATTTGGACAGGCTGGCTGGCTAGTGAGCTATCCAACCATGTCTGCTCCCGTCCTAGCCTATGCATGGTGTTATAGGTAGCACCACCTTGCCTATCTTTTTATGTGAGTTCAGATGATTCAAATGCAGGTCCTAAGGCTTGTTCAGCAGGCACTTTACTGAATTACCTATGCTCCCAGCCCAACACCTTTTTATTTTATTTTTACTACATGAAGGCATGGCACATATATTTTGTGGATGTATCCTCTGGCAATGGGCTCCACAGTTCTGCATTTTAATTAGTAGTGCTTTTTGTAATTGTCTCCATATATTGCCAAAGGAAGTTTCCTTGAAGAGAGGTGAGGACTAAAATAATTTGTGGGTATAAGAACATATATTTAGAATAAAGTTATGGACTAGGCTGGTTTAGTAAAGTGGTAGTTAGCTATAGTTTCTCCTCCAAGATTCACTTTACTTGCCCTGGGTAATTGGCTATGTTTTCACAATCAGGCACAGTTTTCTTCTTGTTTTTCAGGGCTTAAGTCCAATTAGAGAGCTGTTGGTTACTGATAAATTATGTGTGCCAACAAATATGCATTTTAGTCACTTCTGGTTTTCTGTAATGGTCTCCATCTGTTACCAAGAGTAGTTTCCTTGAGGAGGGATAGGCATGCTAACTTGTATGGTGTACTGGGTGATTTTGTGTGTCAAGTTGATACAAGTTAGAGTCATCAGAGGAAGGAGATTCAGTTGAGGAAATGCCTCTATTAGGTCCAAACTGTAAGGCATTTTCTTATGTAGTGACCAATGGGAGGTGGGAAGCCCATAATGGCTGGTGCCATCCCTGGACTGCTAATCCTGTGTTCTACAAGGTGGGCTGAGCAAGCCATGGGAAGTAATACAGTAAGCACCTCCCCTTCGTGTCCTTTGCCTTATCTCCTACCTCTGGGTGAGAATTGGAAAACAGTCCTGCCCAGGGAAGAGCACATCAATTGGTCTAATACCAAATGGATGTCCCTGAAATCATAAATGTACAAGAAACAACACACAAACTGAACTGGTTGTTTGTATGCATTCATGAATATTTGCATGTGTATGTCAAATATGTGTGACAAGAATTAAAGAATAAGATGCCATGAATGTGAGAGCAAGGGTGTATGAGATGATGTGTAGGAAGGAAATTATGTAACTACATTATAATTCCCCCAAATAAAAGAGATTAATTTAAAATAATTTTCTTAAGACTTATTGGTATATTTAACTTATTTTCTAAATCCTTCTTGTTTTTATGAAGAAAATTTTTATTTTGTAAAGTTTCTCCTATGTTTATTTTACTTCACAAACTTTTTCATTCCTGCTCATGGGCAGAGTGGGAAAATAAATTTGTGTGTTATCACTTTAATAGTGTGCTCTCTTTCTTTCTTTACTCAGAATTTTGCTATTTAGCATATTTTTATTTGTAGTAGGATCATCATTATGAGCCATTAGAAAGAGGCAACTGGACCAAACAAAAAGAACAGAATATTTCATGATAAAGAATGAAAATTGGTGAGTCAGTTCTATCATTAAATACTATGAATTTCAGCAACTCAGTTTTAAGAAATATAGTTTCCTACTGTAGATAAAGGCAATAAGTGTGTATTATTATTATTATTATTATTATTATTATTATTATTACTTTGTTTTTCTGATACAGGTTTTCTTTATATTGCTTTGGAGGCTGTTCTGGCGCTTACTCTTTACACCAAGCTGGCTTCGAACTCACAGAGATCCACCTGCCTCTGCCTCCTGAGTGCTGGGATTAAAGGTGTGTGTCAACAATGCCTGACAAATGTGTATTATTTTTATTTAAAAATGTCTTCATTTTACATACCAACCTCTCCCTCACTTCTCCTGTCTTCCACCCCCTCCCACCCCAAGCCCATCCACTCTTTATAGGGATTAAGGCCTCCCTTGGGGAGTCGCAAAAGTCTGGCATACCAAGTTGAAGCAGGAACAAGCCTCTTGACCCTGTATCAGGACTGAGGGTAAAGCCAGTTCATGTACCTGGGATGAGTCCTGGTCCCTCTGCCAGGGGTGCCCCCAACAGATCAAGCCACACAACTGTCACCCACATTCAGAGTTCCTAGTTTGCTCCTATGCAGGTTCACTATCTGTCAGTCATTAGTCCATGAACTCTCACTAGCTTGGGTCAGCTGTCTGTGGTTTTCCCAGTTATGATCTTTACCCCCTTGTTCATATGATCTCTCCTTTCTCTCCTTGACTGTACTCTAGAGGCTCAGCCTGTTGCTTGGCTATGGTCATTGAGTCTGCTTCTAACAGTTTCTGGATGCAGGTTCTATGATGACAATTAGGGTAATCACTAGCCACTTCAGGCCCCCTCTCCACTATTGGTAGAAGTCCTAGCTGGGGTCATCCTTGTGGATTCCTGAGAATTTCCCTAGCACCAGGCTTCTCCCTAACCCCACAATACCTTCTTCTATCAAGATATCTCTTTCATTGGTCTCCCTCTTCACCAGTCCCCTAACATGGCCAACTGGATTCCCATCCCCCATCTCCTTCCTTCTACTCCCCATCCTTGTTTACCCAAGAGATCTTAACTAATAATTGTGTATTTTTATTTGATATTATTTACATAATAAAACGATTTTAGACTAAGTTAAAGCAAGTATTTGAAATTTATAATTTCAAAATTCTTGGGAGAAAAAATTTTAATGCTAATATTAAAAAACAGGTCTTTCAAGAAGACCCAATTCCAATGTTTGAGGATAGGTCCAAGGAGCTGTAGGGCCACACAAAAGAAGTGGAAGGTTCCATGATACACAGGGCACCCTTGTTTATCAGGAGATTTGCTGACAGTCTTGTGTGGCAGTGAGACTTGAGTGGATCCCACATTTTGGTCAGAAAGAGGGTATTGTACATGGACAGAAAGTATCTAGGACAGGCGATAAGTAGCAAGGAAAAAGTTTCTTTTGCAGACATTCTTGTTTATGAGATACCACTTTGAGGTAATTTGAGGTCAATGGGAGACTCTTTGAAAAGGATGGAAACCTGGCACAGTGCTGGAGAGGCCTCTTGGGAGACAAACAGAAGAGATGCTAATATTCTTTCATAGCAAATGTTTAATTGGCCTGTCTATGTGATAGGGTGAATCTACCCCACTGGAGGGAGAAATACTGTTATTCTTTTTCTTTTATCAGTGAGGCCCAGGGATGTTGGGGTTGGAATGCTTTCTGTGTTTCTAGCTACAGTGCTGTAATAAGTGAGATTTATGAATCTACATGAGGAAATAACAAGCCTCATAGTTATTCATCAATGTGGCATTCAGGAAGGACACAAGAACATGTTATAAGTCTGGGCTTATTCCTTTTACCCAGACTCTTCACACTGATGTTTTAGTAATTAAAGTGAAAACAATATAGTTTCAGGTGCATACAGCTGACTCTAATGTCAGGGTGACAGGAGGAGTTGCTTGTGTTTACAACTCATGCATGAACCTTACTGTGTTAGACATGTCATCGCTAGAAAGCTCTGGAGGGGAGGTGAGCAGGGAGATGACATTCAGGTCCTGCTGAATGTGAGGAGGCAAGACTCTGAGGACAGAGCTGTGAGGCACAGTCATGTTCCTTTTCCTGCTACACACTGGACTACTCAGTTATCACTAAGTGTCTTCTTCCTAGTGGCTGTCCCAGAAGACTCAAAAAATGACATTGACTGGGGCTAGAAAGACAGCTGACCAAGGAAGAGTGCACAGTGCTCTTGTAGAAGACCTGGATGTGGTTCTCAGCACAGGTTCCTGGCATATTTCATCTGTTTCCATTCAAAGAAGACTCTGTTAAAACCAGATAAAAACATGGATGGAATTGCATTTCACGAAAATCCAGTGACCTTATTAGAGAAAGTGTGTTACCAGAGGTGAGCTTTGAGGTTTCAAAAAGTCAATTCCAAAGTCTCTCTTTCTGCCTGTGGATTAAGATGTATCTCTTAGCTACTGCTCCAGCACCTGCTTGCATGCCACTAACAAGCACTGTCATAAGTCTGTTACATTTTACATTAGTTTTAAACTCTTTTTAACAAAAACAGTGGCTCTCAAGTGTGAACCTCTGACCAGTGCCATCAGTAACATGTGGCTACTTGGCTAGAAATTTGAACTCTGTGGCCGTATTCCTGATCTTCTTTATTCATATATTTTTTATTTAACTTTTTATGCGTGTCATTTTCAGTTCCCTCTCCCTCCCTTCCTCCCCCACCTCCCAATCCTCCCAATCCATCACCCCCACTCCACCCCACCTCTGCTCCCCAGGGAGGGCAAGGGCCTCCATGAAGGATTTTCAGGGTCTGTCACATCATCCCTGGAAGGGCCCAGATTCTTCCTCATGTGTCCAGGCTGAGAGTGCATCCTTCCACGTGTCATGGGTTCCTAGAGTCCATCTGTATGCCAGGAATAAATACTGCTCCACTCTCCCAGGTCCCACAGATTGCCAAGGCCTCCTCTCTGTTACCCAGGTTGGGTGGGAGGGTGTCTGGATCAGTCCCATGTTGGCCCCTCAGTCATCAGTCTGGGGTCCATGTGTTCCCCCTTGTTTGGGTCAGCTGCCTCTGTGGGTTTGCCAGCCCGATCTTGATTCCTTTGGTCATCACTCTTTTTTGCGACTGGGTTCCAGGAGTTTAACTCGGTTCACAGGTGTGGGTGTCTGCCTCTGCCTCCATCAGCCATTGGATGAGATCTTCTAAAATGGAAACTGTGGAGTGGATTCCTGAAATCTCTGTTTCTGAAACCCCCTGCTTAATTCTGATTCATGTTGGTTTGAGAAACACTGACTTAAATAGTTACTACAACTCATTTTATATAGGAAATTTTACTCTTAAGTCATTAAAGATTAGATAGCCTTAATGGCTATCTCCCCCTGTTTGTAAGCCATTATTGCCGTTTTACCTGCTGTATTTATTCCTCCTTTCTACTCATCTAACTTGTGCCATTATTAGTAGATGAGGTTGTGTCATATCCCTTACAGACCCTTCTTGAAGATATGGTCTGGATGAGATGGCCCAGTAAAGCTTATGCAGCATTTTTCTTCCTTAAGGCTCAAATGCGAATAATAAATAACACCGTCTGCCAATGGCTTGGTGATGTTAAAGGTAATACATATGAAATCCAGGAAAAAACGTAGTTTTTGATTAAGAACCTTTACCTCTGTGGAGGAAATCATGATAAAAGAGGTGGCATAGAATAATCCATTCTTACTTTGCTGAGAGTTTTCTTGTTACACGAGTTGCAGTAATTGTTTCAGTTAAGGAAGTACATATGTGAAGAGCCAGCTGCCACATTAGGCAAGGTCAGATCCGCTATTTGATAAGATCATTACATTGCTGGATCCGGTTCTCTGCAGGCCCAGAAATTAATTTTCTAAGTTTTCCCCGAGGTGATACCCTTTGGTCATTCTTATCAAACCAAGTCCCCAAGAGGCAAGTGTATTATCCAGCATGTTCACTTGTTAATTGCAACTCAAAATATTGAACTTTCAGGTAGAATAGGATGCATGTTTATCTTAGTACGACCAGATTCTTTTTCTTCTCAGCAAAACTAAAATAATGTCAAATAAATTCTGGGAGGCTGATCTTTGGTAGACATGAAACAGTTCAGAGATAATGATTTGGAATACCTCTGATCCAGTACATCTGTCTTTACTGGGGTGTCTTTGCAATAGTTTAATTGAATAGTTATTCTGGTATCAGGACATGCCTCTGAAATATCCTGATAGCCACTTTTAAACACCCCTTTCTGGACTCCCCAATTATTTCTCCTTTGTTACTATACTCATTCTTTATAAGGAGACAATGGGATTTATTTGAATATGCTATTATTTGTCCTCATATACTGAAGCTCCATCCTAATCTTATTACCAAACTCCCAATTCAGCAGTTTACAAGTAATTTATTTTTAGGACAGATAGCATTTCTTTTTACAGAGGCATACTATAGGTTATTGCATGGTGATTTTCTGCACTTTCATCTTATTTTCAAAGCATAATTTGAATGCTGAGTTTGTGATTGCTGGCAACAGCGGAGGTAATAGATTTGGCCACCATTCTGCTCTATTTCATCAAGTCTAGGAAGCCATTATTTGTTAGAAATATGTACTATAATGCTAGGCAGAAAACAGACAAACAAAAAAAAACATGTACCAGTTATGATGTAATCCTTTATTACTTATACTCCATTTTATAGTATTAGAAAGAGTTTCAGACTCAGACACAGAGTTTAAAAACCACATGTCACTCCCGTGTGTGCACCAAAAAGGAGGTAACAGATTCAAGTTATTCTTAGGTATTTATACATAATTCTATCCTGAATTTATTTCCGGTTTAGCGTCATTGGCTGTCATCTTTCCTTCACTCTCTTTCCCTTTAGATATGATAGTGTTACATAGTCGAAGTTGGTCTTAAAGCTTGTAGTCTCTGTGTCATCCCCTCTACCTG
Source organism: Mesocricetus auratus (assembly GCF_017639785.1). Classification (NCBI taxonomy): domain Eukaryota; kingdom Metazoa; phylum Chordata; class Mammalia; order Rodentia; family Cricetidae; genus Mesocricetus; species Mesocricetus auratus. Next base: position 48,305,993 of record NW_024429184.1, on the reverse strand, counting down.
AGTGCTGGGATTACAGGTGCATGTACTCATGCCCCCTGGTTATTTATTTATTCATTTCACCTCCATTTACAGTAACAACATCTCCTATCCCTTCAATCACAGCACTCATATCTCCTGCATATATACCACCGTTGAAGTGCTATTTTAAATTGGATAGTTATATTAACACAGAGTAGATTAGGTATAGTCAGTTATTAATCCCATAGAATGGGTCAGAGGGTGAAGATAAGAGGCATGCATTTGGTCAAATTAACTTAACTGGATTAAAATATAAGCATGTATTCAACCTTGCGAAAAATTCCTGTATTTCTCACTTCCTCTTTTTGACAAAATGAAAAATGTTTTGCAAGAGTATAAAAATTTAACACATTGTTTTTCAGTTAGAGTACAAAGTTATTTGTTTTGTCACAGTTTTTCTGTCTTTGTCTCTCTCACACATGCATCTATCATTATATTTTGATCTTATTCACCTCTATACTCGCCTCTACCTCTATGTTTGTAACTTTCTGTCCATCCCCACAAACAGACCCCTTCTGCTTTTGTACACCATGTGTTCTGTTTTGATTGTCTTTTTATTCTCTTTTCATTCCAGGTCCTTTAAGCTCTTCCTTTCTTCTCACAGCCTTGAGATATGGGTAATACAGATAAGTCATTTAAGACTGAGCAACTGTCAGTCTCTTATGCTTAGCACTTTGAACAGATAAGAGTCTTTGCATTAATCAACCCCTTCCACAAAAAGGGGCTTCTTTGCCCCAAGCTAAGTTATACTGTTCTGTGAGTATAAAGCCAATGTTTAGAAGGCAATTTGATAAAAATACTAATATATTCATCTTCTGTCCCTATGCCCTTTATAGTCAAAAGTTTTGACCAGGTTTGTAGTATTATACCTATGTGGAGTACATACTATATTTAAAGTCTTCTTTGTTTTTACTGAATTCACCTTGTGATCTAGAATGTGGCCTATTTTAGAGAGGTTTCTGCTGCTGCTGCTGATAAGTTGTATTCTGCTTCTGATGGATGCAATATTCTTGTTTGAAAGCCTTTGACTTCTGAAAGCAGGATTGTCTACCCACTAAGGATACCACCACTCCAAGCTCTTTTTTTATTTTAATTTTCTGAATTTTATTTTTAACTCACTATTTTTTGGTTTATACGGTAATAGGTTTGATATTTGTTTGTCATGCATTCTTAGTTGCTATCCCTCCTTCATGTCCTTTGCATTTCTTCATTCTCTCTGTCCCAACTCTATTTAATCTTCTTCATGCTTATCAATCCTGTACTATGTTCATATCCCATTTCACTATTTCCACTGCTTAGAGTCTCTTTGCTTATGGCCCCTTTCTTTTTCTTGTCCCCCATAAGCACTCAAGTTTCAATACAGAAATACAAATTTGGTGATAGGATCTGCATATGAGAAACCATACAGTGTTTGTCTTTCCAGGTCTGGCTTACATTACTCAGTATTTTTCACAGTTTCATTATTACTGAGTGAATAAAATTCCATTGTATGTAAGTACAGAATTTTTATTATCCATGCATCAGTTCATAGCTAGCTAGCTGCCGCCATTTCCCAGCTACTGTGGATGGAGTTGCCTTGAACATGGACTTATCTTTCTCCTATTATACTAGGTAAGATACAAAGTTATTTCAGTTCCTTTTTGTTTTTCAATGTTTACTTTGTGATCTGGAATGTGACCTATTGGTTCTCTGGGCTGGTGAGAAGGTATATTGTGTTTCTTTTGGATAGCATATTCTGCAAATATCTGTTAGGCCCATTTGATTTTTTGTGTACTTTGACTTTGAAGTATATTTGTTGATTTTTAGTTTGGATAACCTCTTTGAAGATGAGGATGTAGTACTGAAATCACCCACTATATTATTTTGGCAAAGCCTATCACATATTTTATGCCAAATATTGTTTTTTATGGAAGTAGGACCCTCCCCAATTGGGTACAAATATTTTATAATGTTATATCTTCTTGATGGGTTGTAATTTTCATTAACCTGCAGTGTCCTTTCATCTAATTTTGTTTTGAATTAGATTTTATCAGAATATCCACATTAACTTGCTTTGATTTCCATATACTTGAACGGACATTTGTTCTTTGACTCTCAGTTTATGGGTATTAAGGAGTGAGGTGTGTTTCTTAAACACAACAGATACTTGGTTCTACTGTTTTCAGTAAATGTCTTAGTTAGGGTTTCTGTTGTTGCAAGGAAACACCACAACTAAAAAGCCAGTTGGGGAGAAAAGGGCTTATTGAGCTTATGCTTCTGCATTGCTGTTCATCACCAAAGGAAGTCAGGATGGGAACTCAAGAATGGAAGGCGTCTGGAGATTGGATTTGATAAAGAGGCGATGGAGGGGTGCTACTTATTGGCTTGCTCAACCTGCTTTCTTACAGAACGTAGGACCACTAGGATGGCACTGCCCGCCATGGGCTAGGCCCTTCCCCATTCATCACTAAGTGAGAAAATACCTTACAGCTGGATCTCATGGAGGCATTTCCTCAACTGAGGCTTCTTTCTCTCTGATGACTCTAGCTTGTGTCAAGTTGATGCACAAAACCAGACAGTACAGTAAACTAACCCATATCTCTTTGCTGGTGATTTGAGAACTTAAATTTTTTTTAAGAACACACTTTTTTATTTTTAGAAACACACTTATTTACATATCTATCCTCCCACCCCCTGGCCCTCCCATTCTTCCATGCTTCCCACCGACTCCCCAACTCACCGACCACCCACTCCCCAGAGATAGTGAGACCCTTCACAGGGGATCATCAAAGTCTATCACATCATTTGAAGAAGGGCCCAGGCCCTCCTTTCCATATCTTGGCTGCAATAGTATCTTTCCATACGGAAAGTGCTCCCAAAGTGCATTTGTGACCTAGGAATAAACCCTGGTTCAACTGTAAGAGGTTCCATAGACTGCCTTGACCTCCTAGCTGGTACCCATATTCAGATGGCTTGGTTTGGTCCAATGATGTTTCCCTCACTTTACTACTGGGTTTGTGTACTCCCATTAGGTCAGGTCAACTGTTTCTGAGGGTAACTCCAGTTCCGTCTTGGCTCATTGGGTCATCTCTTCTCCCTCTCTGCAACTGGACTTTGGGAGTATGGCTCAGTGCTCAGCTGTGGATGTCTGTTCCTGCTTCGATGAGCTACTGGGTCAAAGCTCTAGGAATGGTAACCAAGGTATGCATAAATCTCATTATAGGGGAAGGGCATTAAAGGCAGCCTCTCAAACACTGCCTAGATTCTTAGTTGGAGTTACCCATGTGGATCCCCTGCCATTTCCTCTGTGCCAGACCTCTCTCCAAACCTGTACTGGTTCCCTTTGTCAAGGAACCTCCTTTCTTGCCCTCTTCTATTCCTCCCCTGTCTCAGTTTTTCTTTTCTCCTCCCCCTCCCCTTTCCCCCTTTCCATCTCCCTCCTCTCTCCACCCCCCCCCTGCTCTCAGTTTGCTCAGAGGTTCTTTTCCCCCCTCCCCTTCTTCAGGGGACCCTGAACACGCCGGATCTCATCTGATCTCAGAAGCTAAGCAGGGTCTGGCCTGGTTAGTACTTGGATGGGAGAACTTTAATTTTTAATGGTTATTACAGAGAGGTTTTTTTTCTGATTTCAGTAATTTTGTTGGTTGTTTTTATCTTTTTCCCTTAGTACTAAGAATTTATTGATTTACTCTATCTAATACATTCCCTCTGTTTTTGTTTATTTATTCATCTAATGAATGCATTTTCTATGCTTTCATTACTGAACTGTTTTCCTTTCTCCTTTGTGCTCTGTATTCGTTTGAGTAGATTTGTGGTGCTGACTTGGTTGGCATGAACTGCCCTCATTTGTGCTTGTCTTGGAATGTCTTGTTTTCACCACTGATTTTAAAAGACAGCTTTGCTGGGTATTGAAAACATGATTTGAATTATTTACTCCCAGAGCTTGGAATATATGATTCCTTGCTTTCTTGGCATTTAGGGCAGCAAGTGAGATCTAATGTTAATGTAGTGTGTGGTTGTACTAGAGGTGCTGTTTCTCCTTATTGTTTTAATAGTAATTCTTTGTTTTGTATTTTTGACATCTTTACTACAATATGTCATTGAGAAGTTCTTCTCTGGCCATGTTTATTTACTGTTTTACATGTTTCTGTTGTGTTTCAATGACTATTTCTTTGTTCAACATTGCAAATGTTTTTCTTATGCAATTTTACTGAATAGATTCTTTATGCCTTTATTTTTATCTCCATTCTTAATTTTATTTCTCCTTTGTGCTCAGTATTTGTTTGAGTATATTTGTGGTGCTGACTTGGATGGCATGAACTGTCCTCATTTGTGCTTGTCTTGAAATGTCTTATTTTTGCCACTGATTTTAAAAGACAGCTTTGCTGGATATTGAAAACATGATTTGAATTATCTACTCCGAGAGTAAAAAAATTTATTTCAGGTGGATTATCAGGTTTTGTCTCTTGATGATAACCCGGATGAGTTGGATGTGTGACCGTGGTCATCTTTTCTTTGGTTGATGTCCTCCACCACTGCTAGTCTTCCTTCTTTATGAACCTATTCACATTGATGATGCTCTCTAGTGCACCTTAAAATTTATTTCATTGATTTATTTTTTAAATTCTATTATTTCTTTTTTATCTCAACTTCCTTGCTGTATTTGTTTTCTATGATGTGTACCTTTTCATTTTAATTTCCGCATTTGTTTTACTGTTTTTTTCCTTTCTTTCTGAATTTCTTCTCTGGTTCTGGATTGAATCATTTACTTTAAAATACATTTATTTGGTTAGTTATGTTTTTATGTATGAGTGTTTTGCCTACATCTATGTTCTTCATACAACTGCAATGAGTCAGTTGAAGTTTGTACTCCTGATTTTCAGATACTTTCTGCTGGTGTTGGTGTGACCCTACATTGGGCAAGTTTTGCTGTGTGTCACATTTGCCTTCACTGTAGTTGGTTACCTTTTTGGATGCTCAGGGGTTTCTTCTGGCCACATTTAACTTGGATGTGCATATGCTGGTCATTGTCTCACACTCCCAGAACTCTTCAGCACTTATTATCCTGTGAACCCAACATTCTATCTGGATAATATCTCCCAACTGTGTTGAGAGTTTGAGAAGTGACCACAACAATGGGATATATACAGTCAGAAGACCAATCTTAACACTTTAAGATATCTGAAGTCTTAATTATCCTGCTGGAAGAATGCAGCCTTGGGTGTCAAGCAGATACTGGTGCTTCAGATTTGACAGACTCTGTAGCTTGGAGACAGGAGTGTCCAGAGGCCTGCAGACCTCAGGCTCCAGACTAACTCTGTGCATGACGAAGGGTGTTTTCAGCCACTTCGAGTAGAGCTATCTTCCTCATTCAGTTTCCTGCTTGAGTTGAGCCGTCTGCCACCTACACCTTTTAGCTTGTCCTCTTTTGTTCCTCTAGGGCTCCAAAATTGTTTCTCAAGTCTGTCACTAGCCCTGGGGCTGTAGCAGATTGAATTCAAACAGTTTTCTTTTTTTCTATTTTTTATTTAAATTAGAAACAAGCTTGCTTCACATGTCAATCCCAGCTCCCTACCCCTCCCCTCCTCCCCTGCCCCCACCAGCCCATCATCCCCACACCCAATCCCCACTGTGCTCCGCAGGGAGGATAAAGCCCTCCATGGGGGATCTCCAGAGTCTGTCATTTCATTCAGGGTAGGGCCTAGGTCCTCCCCTCATCCCTTATCCCTCATCCCTCATTGTGGGATGGGCACCCAAAGTCCATTTGTATGTCAGGGATAAATACTCATCTACTACCCAAGGCCCCAGAGATTGCCTAGGCCTCCTCACTGACACCTAAATTCAGGGGGTCTGGATCAGTCCCATGTTGGCCTCTCAGCCATCAGTCTGGGGTCCAAGAGCTCCCTTTTGTTCAGGTCAACTGTTTCTGTGGGTTTCACCACTCCAGTCTTGACCACTTTGCTCATCAATCCTCCCTCTCTGTCACTGGGTTCCAGAAGTTCAGTCCAGTTCAAGCAGTTTTCTCATGGTTGTTCCTTTTCCTCAGGTCTCACTATGTGGTTCAGATTCAAATCACAGTCTCACCACACCCCAACTGGTTTTGAGACATATGAGAGCTGTGGACTTGCCATGAATGCAGGATTTCTGATCATCTTTCACTGGAGCCATTTGGTTTACCTGTTGAATTTTTCTGTTTCCCTTACCTTCACTAAGGAAGTGTGTCTGAGGTTGTTTTCAGCTTGGCTTCATTTCTCTGGGTTGCTGTACTTGTCCTCCAATTTTATTGTATCTTACCTTCATAAATCTCTCACAGTTTTCTCTTTCTCTTGATAGAGTCTGTTTTTCCTTATTTAGACTCTTCTTCATGCAGTCACATTTAAATATCCACCCTTCTTACTTTTACCCTCCCTTCCCCTCTCCTCTTCCTTTTCATCTTTTTTTCTCCTTCCTTTCCTTTATCCTCCACACTTCCTTACCCACCCCTAACTTCTACAACATACACTAGCCTTGCCTTGAACACATTACATATCTCATGACAGTCTTGAACTTGTGGTGACCTACCTGACTCAAGAATGTGCTATCATGCCTAGCTCTCTTCACCTTGTTTTTCTTGTCAAAGTCTCATGTTTTGGGGCTGTTTGTAACTACAGCATTAAAAATTTGGAACAATGAAGATCAGACCACTGGAGTTCATTATACGAAAGCTTCTATATTGCAAATACTCCCATATTTTTTCATATAATAATTTTATATGTTTTGAAATGCCTTGCTCAATTTTTCTAAATTAAATGTGTAATTCTTGATCATTTATGTTTTCTTTTCAGATATATTTTTATATTTAGATTAATCAATTAGTGAGGATGCCACTGGGAGGCAAACGTCCATTAGTCTTGTTAGTCTAGACATTTATATACATTAAAGAAAGAAAAGGTTTTTGTTTGTTTGTTTTAAGACAGGGTTTCTCAGTAGCTTTGAAGCCTGTCCTGGAAGTCACTCTGTAGATCAAGCTGGTCTTGAACTCATGAAGATATACTTGCCTCTGCCTCCTGAGGGCTGGAATTAAAGGCATGCACCACCACCACCTGGCTAGGCCCTCTGCACACAGGTGACAGTTGTGTAGCCTGATCTGCTTGTGGGGCCCTGGTAGTGGGACCCTGGTCCATGAGATAGCTTCTTGGAGCCCATTCCAAATGGCAGGGTGCTTTGCTCAGCCTCCATGCAGGGGGAGGACTTGGTCCTGCCTCAACTGAATGTGCCAGGCTTTGTTGACTCTGTATGGGAAACCTCACCCTTTCTGAGGAGTAGATTGAGGGTGGATTGGGGGTGGGGTGGGGGAGGAGAGAGAGGGGGAGAGGAAGGGAAAATTGTTGGTATGTAAAATGAATAAAAAATTAAGAAAGCTTTTATTGTGTCTCTCTATCTCTGTCTCTCTGTCTCTCTGTGTCTCTGTCTCTGTCTGTCTGTCTCTCTGTCTCTTTGTCTCTCAAGAGCCAATGACTGCATTTTTGTTTGGTAACCCAAGGCTTTTTGAGAGCTGGAATGTCCTCTAGTCTCAAAATGTTGAATTCCCAAAGCTTCTTCCTTTCTTCCCCAAGACTTTACTGTGCATGGACACTGACACAAAAGTGCTTTCCCATGAAAATTTAGTGCTAGCCTTTGTAGAAAACCATATTATCTAGTTCCATGTGGAAATACAATATCAAATATTTTAGAAAGAAATCAAGAATCATTAAAAATGAAGATCAAAACAAAAATCTTGATTCAAGCATCATTGTATATGTGTGAGATACCGACCAACAAGTGGAGGACCTAGTTATTGTTGATTTTATGTGCCAACTTGACTAAGGCAAGGCATACCTTGATAGATGAAAAAGTATTATTTCTGGATGTTTCTATAAGGGTGTTGGTGAAGAATGATAACACTTGACTCACAGGGCTCAGAGGGGTAAAGAGACTTATACTCACAATTGTGGTATCTGCTGAGGGTCTTAACATAAGACAAGGTGAGACAAGGTGTAAGGACAGGCAGTTCCTCTGTCTACCTAAGCTGAAATATCCATTTTCTTATCACTTTGATCTTAGTATTCATGGTTTTGGGGCTTTTGGACTAGAAGTGGGAATTGGCATTATAAACTCCCTTGATTTGGAGTAAATTCATATCAGCCAATTTCCTGGACTTTCAGTTTACAGATGTCAGATTGTAGGTGTTCTTAGTCTTCGTGATTATATTAACCAATTCCTTACAGCAAATTAAACACACACACACAAAATCATAACATAACTAAACAGCCATGATGCATACTCACAAAAGCACATACCACACACCATAAATGTAAACACACATAGTGTATATCACATGCACAAAAAAACACATCTTCACAAACACATATTACACACATCACAAACATTAACACACAAGCAACACACACACACATACATAGAAACATGCCGCACCCACTGTGCAGCCTGTATCCAGAATGTGGCAAGGGTTTCGGGATTGATGACACAGAGACCAGTTGGTTGCGTTAAGAAAACTTTATGCTCCCCAACAAGGCTCAAGAGAACTTCCCAAGAAACGCTTCCCTCCAGAAAAGCTTCTGCCACACACACACACACACACACACACACACACACACACACACACACTTCCTCCTCTTGGCTGGTGGTTATATCCCTGACACCAGAATTGGCAGCAGCAGCAGGGGGCAGGAAGAGGTGGCTAGCCATTAGAAAGATCAAAGTCAGGGTGTTTCAGCGAGCGAGCCCTTATCGGGGAACTTATAGCTCTGGTAAACATTTCTTAGGGCACTGGATTGTTTTCAGTGAACATGTTTGCAGTAAACATTGTCTCACAGCTGCTTGCTACCAGGTTGATGGGGAAGTGGGTCTCCGGCCAAGGTCTGTTGTTCCCACACAAACACATATACTGATATGACAGACTTTGGAGATCCCCCATGGAGGGACTCACTCTCCTTGGGGTGAGGAGGCAGGATGGGGTGGGGGGGTGGGGAGGTTAGTGGGAGGCGGGGGAGGAGGGGAGGAAGAGGGGTTGACATGTGACGCTTGCTTCTAATTTAAATAAAAAAAACCATAATTTTGACAACACAAAAAACCAAACATACCACACATGTACATACCACATATACAACATACCCACAATCACACATACACAAACACATACACGTGTACCACATACACTATACTACACACACACACACACACATACACACACACACATACACAAACACTGTTCTTTCTATTTCTCTTAGAAAACAAATTTTGGAATCAGGCAATTTTTAAAATTACATTTATAAATTCTTATGTATTTTATGTGTGTCTCAAAATGTCACCATGCATGTGAACTTCAGAAACAACCTCTGGCAGTTGGTTCTCTACTCTCACTATGTGTGTCCAGGCATGCAATTCAAATCCTCAGGCTAGTGGTAGATAATTACCTGCTGAACCATCTTGTAAGCCTCTACATTCTATTTTTTCTATTTTAGGTTTTATTAATTGAATTTTTTATAATTATATATTGATTATGCTTTCTCCTCCCCCCAATTCTTTCTAGATCCTTCCCACTCACCCAAATTCACATGCGTCCTTGCTTTCTTATATTAGAAACAAAGAGGTATCTAAATAAGATAAATAAAATAAGATAAAAACAAACAAAAACCCAAACAGGTTAAAACTAGGAAATGAAAAGAAAAACAAGAGCCAAAGAAAAGTCACATATAGATGTAGATATAGAGATATGCATATCAGCACAAATAGAAATTGTCTAAAAGCACAAAATCAGAAATCACAGTATATAAACCAAAGACATGTAGGGTAAGAAAAGGAAAACCAACAAAAAGAACCCAGACCAGACAAAACATTATTAGAAAAACAAAACAAAACAATATACCCCACCAAAAGCAAAAACAAAAATACCTCCCCCAAACCTACCACTGAGTTCATTTTGTGATGTTCATCCACTCTTGGCTTGGGGATTTGCCTTAAGACTGGCGTATATATCCAGTGAGACTCCATTACAGAAAAACTAATTTTTCTTTTTGGAATGGTAACTAACTGGCAAAAGATTCCGAGTTACGGATGGGCTCTTGTGTCTACTCCCCTTCTCAGCACAGAGACTCCCTATCCCTTCATTATTTGTTGTTATTTGATAATTCCCATTCTGATTGGATTTAGATGAAATTTGAGAGTTGCTTTGATTTGAATTACCTTAATTGCTGGGGAAGGTGAACACTTTTTGAGACTTTGCTTAGCCATATTTTCTCTTCTTTTGAGAACTCTGTGTTCAAGTGTCAGGACCAATTTTCAGATGATTCATTTGCACTTTTTGAGTTCTTTATATATATTCTGGATATTAATCCTATGTCAGGTTTCTATCTGTTAAATAATCCCCTCATTCTGTGTCTTCCCCTTCACCCATTTGAGATTTTTCTTTAGTTGTTTAGAAGCAGTTTAGTTTTCTGAAGACCCAGTTTTCATTCATTGGCCTTAATTCTGGGCAAGTGAAGTCCTAATCAGAAATTCCTTTCCTACATCTATACAATCAGGTACTGATTATGTTTTCTTATGGAAGAGTCAGTGCTTTGGGTTTTACATTTATGGACCTTTATCCATCTGTAGTTTGTTTAGTGCAAGCTGATAGATACAGGTTTAATTTAATTCTTTTGTAGGTGTACATTTTATTTTGCAAGCATCATTTGTTGAAAATGCTTTATTTTCTCTAACATATGATTTTGGCATCAAATATTAAATGGATGATACTACATGTACTTGTATCTGAGTATTTTATTTTGTTCCATTGATATAGATGCTTGTTTTAGGTAAGTATTATATTGTTTTTATTACTATGACTCTGTAATATATTTTATGACCTGAAATGGTAGTCCATCTAATATTATTCTTTTTGTTCAGAATTATTTGGCTGTACAGGTTTTTTTGTTGTTGTATCAGAATTTGAGGATAATTTTTCTTTCCCTTTATGTGAAGAATGATATGATTTTTATTGGTATTCCATTGGTTGTGTAAGTGACTTTTGGTATAAGGGTCATTTTGCTAATAATATCTCTACCAATTCATGAGCATGTTATTTCTTTCTATTTCCAGTGTCTCTCTCTCTATCTTGTTCTCCAGAGCTTTAAATTTCCCATTATAGATATCACTAGCTTTCTTGGTTAGGTATATTTCTAGGTATTATATTTTCTTTGAGGTTATTGTAAATGGGAATGTGTCCATGATCTCCTTGTTTTTGTTGGTGGTGTATAGAAAAACTATTTATTTGTGCAAGTTGATTATTTTTCCTTCCATATTGCTGAATTTGTTTATATTTTTAGAAACTTTCTGGTAGAATTTTTTGGATCTGTGATGTATAGTATTATGTCATTCATATATAGGTATAGCTTGACTTCTTCTTTTCCTAATTGGATTACTTTAATTTCCTCCTCTTGCCTTTCTACTCACCCTAGTACTTTGAGCACCAATTTAAAAGGAATGACATTAGTTTACATCCCTCCCTCATTCTCAACATCAGTATGATTGCTTCAAGGTTTTCTTCCATTTAGGATGATATTGGCTGTGAGGTTTTTCTATAAATCTTTTAATGTGTTGGGGACTCTGTTTGTTCTAGTTTGCAATTCGCTAGAATGTTTTATCATGGAGGCATGTTGGATTTTGTCAAAGGCTTTTTTCCTGCACCTATGGACATGATCATATGATTTTTTTTGTCCTTAAATCCACATTTGTGGTTTGTTACATTTATTGAATTGCATATGTTATGTCAAACCACTTCTGCACTTTAGGGATAGAGCCTACTTTGTCAAGGGGTATATTCTTTTTGAATGGTCAATTCTGTTTATGAGTATTTTATTGAAAAAAATTGTAAGTCTATGTTTATCAGGAATATTAGCCTGTAGTTTTCTCTTCTTATATCTTTACCTGCTTTAGTTTCATAGAAGGAGCTTGAGTTTGCAAGTGCTCCTTCTGTTTATGTTATTGAATAGTTTAAGGAGAATTAAATATAGATCTTTGAAGTCTGTAAAATTCTACTGTGAATCCATCTGGGACTTTTTTTAATCTGAGGTTTTTTACTATTTCAATCTCATTTTTATAGGACTATTCATGTTGTTGACTTCTTGGTTTAATTTTGGTGACTTGGAAGAATCTAGAAATTCATCCATTTCTTTTAGGTTTTCCAGCTTAATGGTGTACATGATTTAAAGTATTCTCTTATTATATTCTCATTCATTTTTATAGTTTGCTACCTTGGGTCATGTTTCAGCCCTTTGGATTTCTTCATCAGAGAAATGTCGGCATTGTTGCGGTTCTATTCAATGTCTCTAAAGATCTGGAAGCAGGCTAAAATGTATTTGATGGACTTATCATAAGAGAGGATTAGAAGATAAATTTTGGAAGAATAGTCAATAACCAGATCAAAGTGTGCATGGTAGGTTCCGTGAGGATCTGAAATCTTTCAACAGGGTAGTGTTTCCTTTGTGACAGTTTATTGTTTTTGGTGTTTAAATACCATGTAGTTGACCTCAGTTTTCCTTAGTTACCGTTTTAGTGTTCTGTTGCTGTGAAGAGACACTATGACCACCACAACTATTGTAAAAGAAAGCAGTTAATTGAGTCTTGTTTACTTTTTCAAAGTTTTGGTCCATTATCATCATGGTGGGAAGCATGATAGCTAGCACATGGGCAGGAATAGACTGGAGAGGTAGCTGAGAGTTCCAGATCTGAATTTCCAGGTAGCAGAAAGTGAGTCATTGGGCCTGGGCTGGGCTTTTGAGACCTTAAGCCACCCCTTGTGACCCACTTACTCCAACAAGACCATGCACTCTCTCCTCTCATTTATCGCCAGTCCCTGGTAACTAAGCATTCAAATATGTGAGCCTAAGGGGGCCATTCTCATTCAAACCACCACAGTTATCCTCCTGTTTTAGTCTCCATCTAGCACATTTGTTGATTACACTTGTTACTGTCTCCATCAGCACAGTAAATACTAAGCTCCAGCAGGTCTTCTTGCCATTGTTCTTGCCAGGACACTGCGCTGAATGCCATGAATCAGCCCCATTGACCATGTGTGTTTTCTCTTCCTGCTGTAATAAGTCACAAGCATACCTGAGAAGGCATGAGCTTATTATTATCTTAGAATACTATTATCCAGAAGCCTGATGGGTGTCTAACCAGGGTAAAAGAATATGATAGCAGGCTTGTGTTTTCTTGTGGAAGCACTAGCAGAGAAGTTGCATTTCCAGCTTCTTTGGACCATGTTCACTTATTTCATAGAAAAATCTTGCAATGCCTTGATAACCATGTTGACTTTTTCTGCTTCCTTTTTCTAGCTTGAAATGGTTACATCAGGCACCCTGGTTGGTTGTCTTGGATAATCTTCCTATTTTAAAGTGAGCTGAATAGCAACTGTACTTCTCCTTTATCATGTAAAAAAACCCACATGTACAGTTTCAGAGATTAGGGTCTCATCCACACTGGTAACTGTATTCTATCACATTAATTCTTCAAATATCAGTTAGTTCATATCAACTTTCCTAATTATTATCTCAAATTTAATGGACTTCTGAAGTCGTAGAGAGATTTAGAAGTTTCTCTGTGATCTGGCTTCTGTGGTTGCAGGATAGGATCTAGCAAGGCATTTTAGTAAAAATATAAGCAGACAGTACTCTGAGGTTCACACACTCAACAAATGACTCTGATCTTTTCCTGGGTCCAGGCTTCTACATTGTGTTCCTGACTGCATTTGCTGCAGCTTCCCTGGAGTTCAGTCTGTCGCGCGCGCGCGCGCGCGCGCACACACACACACACACACACACACGCACACGCACACGCACACGCACACGCACACGCACACTCACACACACACACACACACACACACACACACACACACACACACACACACACGCTCCCTGGGACGTACTGCTTTGTAATCATGCCAGCTTCAGAGTTCTGGTCATCCCTCTTCCAGGCAGTGGTCTGACTGTAACTTACTGTCATCAGATCTCTTGTAGTATGTCGCCACTTCTGATAGACCTTCCTATCAATTTGATACATGGCTTTTATCCTTTCTCTCGCTTGACTTGTGACTGCCGATGTTTTTGCTCCTGATATCAGTAGTCCTTTGTTTTCTACTAGATACGAGCCCCATGAAGACAAGTTCACTGATTTAAAAACTATAATTAAAAATTATTATTTACTTCTTTAGTGTGTGTGTGTGTGTGTGTGTGTGTGTGTGTGTGTGTGTGTGTGTGTAGGATAGAAGATAATTTCAGGAGTCCATTTTCTCCTCTCCATATGCGAGTCTCAGGGATCCAACTCAGTGGACAGGCTCCACAGGCGCCCTTACCTTACCATCATCTTGCCAGCCATCTTGTTGCTCACTAGTTTCCTTATTGCATTTCTACTAGGACCTAAGATGGTGTTTTTGCATAAAGAAAATGTTCACTGAGTACTTGTTAAACTGTACAATCACAGAAAATATTCACCCAGGGTTTTTTTTTTTTAAGAGGCAGCGCTACTCTAAAATCCCAGTGTGCCATTTCATATCATCCTATCAGTGTCTAGAGGTGAGAAAGATGAGACCTGGAAAGGCAAAACTCACACAACTGCTAAGTCAGGCCTCCATTCAGGTAAAAAATGTTGCTTGGGAGCCAGCCCTAGTGCATGTGTAATACTACATTGCAGTTATAGTTTTTATAATTAATGTGGCATGTTACAAGCAAACATGTTACTATTTTTTCTCCTTTTAATTTCACTTCTTTATTGAATTTTTTGTGAGTGTTTCATACATATTCATCACTGTATTTGTCCATATTTGCCCCTTGTAACTACTATATTGATTTTTAAAATTTGAAAATTGTAAGTATTTCCTAGAATGAACTCCAATAATTTTGAAAGATCTTTTAGGAGCTTCTACATAAAATTAAGGAACAGGATTTAGCATTTTCAGCATGTTGATTGAGTATTGCTTTTAGTTGGCAGTACACTTGTAACTTGAACATACATTTTCCTAGTAAGTCCAGGAATGAGAAAAAGTAGGGAACAAGCTACATGCATAAGCTTCCTAGCCTGGCATAGGATGAAAAATAGGGCAAGGGCTAATTTTATAAATTCCTAAAATATGAAAGAAAATTATTGTTAATAAGTGAGTGTTGAGTTTCTGAGACCCGTGCCAGATGGCCTGATGGAAATTCAGCACCACTTCTTTCTTCCTATGTTTTCTCCTGGATTCCGGGTAATAACATTTCCCGAGTCTGTGCCAGCAGGGTTCTGGATTATATTCTACCCATGAGAGGCTCTTGTGCAAGATTTGGAAAGCAGAAGAGCAACAGAAGCCATTATTGCCCCTGCAGGCATGTTCATGGACTTCAGCAGATGGGGTTGTATGAAACCCTGCCAGGAGCTTCCCAACATCCTCTACACCAACCATTTGGAGGCTGCAGGCAGTTGCAGACCCACTGGTAGCAGAGGTCTGTGAGCATGCCCAGCCTCATTTCCTGAACATCAGTAGGGACTTTCTCTGACCTCTATTGTTCCAAATCTGTAACTGGTTTTCACTGGTTTGTAAATTCTTAACTCATTTTATTAAATTTGTTTTGACAGCAACTACTTAGGTTATGTGTTTTCTACCCATAATTTGGCTTTAACACATTAACTTTTTCTTGAGAAATACTTTATTTGATGTGTGATTTACAATTTGTTTCCTCTACCAAGATATTAAATATTTTTAGTGAAAATGAGTGGAACCACTGGCACTAATTAATACTTAAAAATTTCCACTTGATTTTTACATTTTTGTTATTTATTTATTTAGTGTGTGTCTGTGTGCGCATATGTACATCAGAGGATAACTTGCATGGGTCAGTTCTCCCTTTCTATCATGTGTTTACTGGCTTGAACTGTAGTTGTCAGTCTTGGTGACAAGGGCCTCTACCTGCTGATCTATTTTACTGCCCCCTACCCAAATTTTTAAAATGGATAAATCATATTCAATGGTTTGAAATTTGGATTTATTGTTAATATTGCTTCCTTAATACTCATTTAACTTCAGAAATAAAGTTGAGGTAGGATTCTTAGGAAAATAAACCTGAGACGATTGTAAGCACAAAAAGTAGAAAATTACTCAATAATTTGTCCTGCAAAGTAAGATGCCTCTATTGACTCACAGTCATTCCAGCTGCCTGCACTTTCTGTTCCGTCGTTAGACTGAGGATAGAACTGTGACAACTCATATTTGTACAGGAGGTTAATTCGTAAGAACATCCTAAACAACAAATCACTGGATTTCCACAGATTTAAGCTCATTTTTTCCAAGATTCCACGGCTTTCTGTTTGCCTCCTGTTTCAGCATTGATGTGGGTGCTACATTTGCATTTTATGTCTCCTCTAGATTTCAGACTCTCTGAGGACAGGAATTGTATCCCAATGTTCATTATTTAGCTTATGGTTAGTTTGGATCTGAACTCCTAGAAGATGGTTAGAACAAAGATGACTGTTGTTTTGTTTCCAGCTGTAATTCTGATACAACATAAATAAACTTATGTTACCAAAATAATGGATGAAGTAATGGACAAAACAAAGCAAACAACTGACTGGGAAATGTATTCTCTATATGCTATAATCAATGCAAGTGGAGGGGAGAATCCCTTATTAAAATACTTCAAATAATTTAGGCCTAATATAATTTTTTTGTTTTTTTTTGGAGGCAGGGTTTCTCTGTGGTTTTGAAGGCTGTCCTGGAACTATCTCTTGTAGACAAGGCTGGTCTCGAACTCACAGAGATCCACCTGCCTCTGCCTCCTGAGTGCTGGGATTAAAGGCATGCTCCACCAACACCTGGCTAGGCCTAGTATACATTTTAAGATTCATATTCCTTAATTATTCATGATTACTTTTCAATGCCACCCAACAATTGCAAATGATGTGGAAACAGATAAAGAAAACAATCCATGGTCTTTGCCTGGAAGACTTGACAAATGCCCTGAGTCAGATTGCTTCTCTGAGAGTTTCAGAGAAGCAGTACAAAGCAGCAGATGGGATACTTTACTCTGAGCCAAGTTTTGGGCAATCTTGTGCTGATGAAGACTTACTCATTATGGAATACTGCTCTACAAAAAGAGCTGTATTGGTATCGAGGACACCAACATGTACTAGATATGGTTTATACCATCAATGCTTAATAAGAGTAAGTGTTGACATCAAAACACAGTAAATGATAGAACCTAACAGCCAATGATGCTTTTGATACCAGAATTATGCTGGGATAGATAACCCCTTGTTGTCAACAAGCACAAGGTCCAGGACTAGAAGAAATTCCTGTGGCCTTCATTATTTATTTGTTTCTAAATATGACATACTCACATTTCATTCCAAAGCCTATTTCCCTCAGATTTGGCTTAGAATTATCATTATTTTAAGCACAGAAAAAGCTATTACTAAATCTATCTGTGTAATTGTGTTTTAAGGTGAAGATAAGCTAATGCAATCTTTTGTCTTTATTGTGCATAAGAATTAATACATATGAATGGCATGATTCTATTACTAACATGTTTATCTTGTATGCAAAAGAAGGAAAAACATTAAAAAGTAGATGTTGGGGTGAGTAGGGAATGAGATTAAAGTAAAGATGAACTTGGATTCAAGAAGACAATGCAAAGTGATTCCATATTCATATTTTGTATTGCACTAAATTCATAGAGATATATATGCTAATGTTCTGTATTTTGGCATGTAAATCTGTAGTTTGGAAATTAAAAAAATTAAACATCATCTTAATTATAACAGTCAAAATTTATCTGATTTAATACACTCCCGCCCCCCCCCAAGCATAGTGTCTTCTTTTGGAAGATGTTTCTTACCAAATAAATCACACGTTCATCAAGAATTGCTTTGATTGCCTGAGAGAGAGAAAAAAACTTACCCTAAATTAAAAATAAGACCCATCTAGTTTAATTATAAAATGGAAATGATTACTACTGCTTGCTGATTACTTAAATATTCATGAGAATGAGTTTCCAAATTTAGATGGCTGTATATTCAAAGATAAAGGATATGTTTGTATTTTCTTTTCATAAGGAGATAGTGTTAATCCATATCGCCCTGGTGGAGCACTTGCAAAGCTCTGGAAGATGCCTCTGCTGGTTTTTGTGCACTTAACAGGTAGTGAGTCAGCCACCCTTCTGAAGCAGTTGACCTTGCTCGGCATGATTTTGTTTCAGATGCACAAAAATACCTTATTAGTTATGCTTGAACACAATACTTCTAATACTGAATATATAAATTCTGAAAACTGACATGTCTATTTAGATTTTTAAAATATCCATATAAAGCATTGTGGGGGCGGGAATTTCAAGGTGTCCAGGAGAATTCAGGAATTGCTTAGAATATACTGAAAAGAGAAACAGAAAGAAATCCCATGCCACATACTCCCTGCTTGTATTATTCTGGTGTCTGAACAACAGAGGTAGAATGGACTCTAGAAATAGTTAAAGCTTCTTGAAGATGAGTTGAAGAGTCAGTTAAATGGTAAACAATAAAAAAGAAGTGAGATGAAAATTTGAATTTTGCAATTAAAGTTTAATGCCAGTTCTGGATTTTTTAATTCTTTGGATGTTCTCAGACATCTGGATTGTCTCACAGGCAAGATGACGAACTAAAGGAAATGTCTTAGCTCACAGAGATCCAGTTCAAAGACTTTCTGTATGACAATTTTGTTTTATTCCGTGGGCTTATTCTCTTTCTACTGAGAAAAACTGGTGATTGCACTAATTTTTTTCATAAGGTTGGACAGACAAATGAAAAAGGGCAAGGTTTACTTAGCCTTTCAGTGGGGTGTGCTACTGTGTTTTACATTCGTTCATGGTTTTTACACTTATTGCTATTCCTTCCTGTGATACATTATTTTTTCTATCTGCAGAATGAGAGCCATAACATTTTCTCCCCTCTCTTCATGTGCTTCACAAAGAAATGCTATGAGAATAGTAGATGTGAATATGTTTTGGGTTGAGTAGTACCTTGTATGGGTAGTAGACAGAAGTTTAACTCAAGTAAATAAACACAGTAAGACTCAAGGGCTTAACCAAGTCAGCAGCCAAGACCACACACCCATCAATTTATCTTCCATTGGATAAAATCTGTTCAGAAGATACTAGTTTAGAAAACCACAGCACGCATCATGTAAAGTTTTATCAGAAACACAATGAAAACATGGAGTATAGATTAAATACTTAAACATAATAAGTGTAGGCAACTAGACACTTAGAATGCCACTGGCAAGATTTGAGGAGCAAAGGGCAAAAATTTCATGTATTTTCAAGTGTTCTAGTATTTAGGAAGTCTCTGAACTCTTAAAACACCCTGACCATATTTGTATTTGCCTCCAGAACAGAGCTAATGTGACTCCTAGGAAACCATCCACAGGTTTATGTAAAATATTCAATCTCACTAGCTAAAATCAATTAAGTTTGTAATTTTTGTCCCCTGCAAAGGGGAAACAATATGATTAGCGCCTAACTCTGCATCTGAAATTGTATGAAAGTGTCATTGACCGGCAATTTTTTCACTTGGTAGATACTGAGGGGAATTCAGAAGGTCGGGAGGATGGGGGAGAGATGCTGTTGTTCCTGAAGACAATCCAATGTAATATACTTAATTGTTTGTAGTTCCTTTGTTTTTATCATTCACTTTTTCTATTAATAACAATTCTGATCATTGCTAGGCATATTATTAACTGTATGATTTCAGCATGTAATTCACACACACACACACACACACACACACACACACACACACGTATATATACTGCAGTTCTGACTCTCCTAAGTTGTGTGTTTGAGGAATTATTCATTAGGGTGTCCTAGAGGAGTGAATATGATCACTGTGCATTAGAAATATTCTTCAAAAACACCACATAGCTATATTCTGGTAAAGTTTTACCTCAAGGGGGTGTTTCAACTAGACATTTTCTTAAATTGAAAGTACGAAGAATACAAATTTGCTTGTGATGAAGAATACTGGACCTTAGGATCAGAGCTTTGAAACAACTTACTAGTACACCTTTTGGGCATGTGAGGTTACATTTTCTGTAGCAATGAGAGTTCTTTAAATATGACATATGACTGCAAAATGCTTCTGATGACACACAAAGAACTGCTGATCCTTGAGGGAAAAAATGCTCCTTTGGTAGGAGCAATGTTTTCTTGTTTTTGATTGTTATCTTTCTTTGTAAATACTACAAATTTACTCACGTCTGCATTATAGAAATGTAGAATCTAAACAATCTTTATTCACAGATAAAATGTCATTTCCCAAATGGATTTAGGAAGAGCCATAAACCCATTAGAGTCCTTATGAATAACATTAATAACTAGGAAGAAAAAAGAATACATTTCTCATAATATTATTCTTGTAGACAAATGTGTATATTAGTAGGTATGACTGACTAATATTTATTGATCATATGACACACTTTCACATTACTGGTAATTCTCAGTAATAGTGAAGACAATGGTAACTGAAAACACTGCTAGCTAGTAGAATAATCCAGCACTGGAAACAAGACATTTAATAGGGATTTGGTGTGCATCTTTAACGCCTTTTAAGAAACATGAGTACAAACTAATATTCATTAACTGATATTAATACTATTTAACTGTTTCAGTGACCTGTTTCTGTGAAATGGAACCACATGGGCAAATGCTCCATAGGTTGCATGAGGTTGTGATTAGGATATCATTAAGGACAGGAGTGAGAGTGGAAAAAAATACATTCAGGCTTGAATTCCAGGGAGCGATGACTCAGACATATTGATATCAGTCCCAAGTTGCAAAGGTCTAACTTGCTGAGTGTCTGTTTTTCCTTTCCTTTAGTTGATAACTAAAGAAAGATTTACTTAAGCCCTTTTAAGCCTTGATTACTTATTTCCATTAAAAATTATAATATACCATTTCGAAAATTATTATACAAATTAAGTGAGACATATAATCTTTAATGTGTAATATATATGTGAAGTCTATTTTCTAAATTGTTAATCTTGCCTTACATAAAGCTATAGTGATATGTTTTGACTTAATCTTTGATTAGGCTGATTAGAGGTTAAAATATTATTCAAAAGAGAGTGATGTTTGTTTGCAACATGCTTTATTGAAGAAGGTTGTAGTTTTTGAAACAATATGAAGGTTTTTGTCTCTAAATGTCTCTTGTTTAGTAATGAATAAGAATTTATCCTCTACATTCATAATGCTCTTTAACCTCTAAACTTCTGTTCATACCGAGCAGATTTCATCTGCTACCAAATTTTCATAGAACTACATTCTTCCACAAGATACAACTATTTTTTCAGTTATTGATTTATTTGGTTTTAGGTAGGAGAGTTTACCAGAAGTAGGATAAATTAAGTTTGTAAGAAAGCCAACATACCTTCTGCCCATCTCTTTCATGACTATATAGAGTTTTATCAGATTGTTTTTAAACTTTACTTGTCCCAATCCATATACTCAATTTTAAAGCAGAGAGTTTATAAATTTCTGCTATTGACTTAAGATTCTACTGAGTGTTCTCATTAGTCGATTTATTAACACTGTAGTGATGTTAACTGCAAGGCAGGCTTAGGGATATCCAACTTGTGTGTGTGTGTGTGTGTGTGTGTGTGTGTGTGTGTGTGTGTGTGTGTGTTGCCCATTTAGATGACTGTTTTTATTCCTTCAATACTGTTTTTTATTGCACATAGTATTCTCCAGGGAAACATTCAAGGAACCAGACAAGACTGCTGGGTTGTCCTGAATCAATCTCTGTAGATGACTCAGTCTTAATGTTGCTCATTGTACTATCAATACTTTTTCTGAGGTATTCTTATGTGCTATTTTGTGAATCTACAATATATGAAGAAATATACCTCAAGTATGCATACTAAGGAGCTTGTCCACCTTTACACGTAATGAGCATTGTAAATTTCCTGTTTTTTTTTGTCTGGGGTGATACTCCTCCATTACTGATTTCCAAAAGTAATAAATCCTACTCTTATCCCTTGCTTTACTGTATGAACTGTATATTCCCCAAGGGCTGAACTCATTGTACTTAGTTTCTACTATATAATGCTAGGGAATGTGACTATTCATTATTTATAATTTGCAGAAGTTTTGTACAATTAGATTGATGGTGGGTTGGTTTCTTCTGACTGGACCTGGATGAACATTTACATATGAGATTTGCATATGATATAATTGGATATTATTATATATAGCTTTATATTAAAATTATACATTAAAGTGCTGTATACTTATAATCCATCAACAGGACAAAAATGATTCTAGCTCTAAGTAGGTCATTTATACAAGCATTATATATTGTTTTAAATGGCAATGTTAAATTGCAGTGTTACCCCTGTAACAAAAAGAAACAAATATGGAGAATTTCTCTGAAAAAACTTAGTTAAAAATTTAGTTCTAGTTGGATAATTTTTAAAAGTTGATTTAAAACATGTATGTATGTATGTATGTATGTATGTATGTATGTATTTGTGTCTGCATATGTATATGTGGGAATGCATGTGAAAAAGGCACTTTGTCAGAAAACAAGTTGCAGGAGTTGGTTTCTTCCTCCACCATATGGGCTGTGGAGATTGAAGTCAGGTATGAGGCATGATATCAGGCTTACCTGTTGAGTCATCTTGTTGGCGCCTAAAAACAGTGTCCTTCTATATTTCTTCATTTGTGTCTGTGTGTACATGGATTCAGGTAAAATTATTAGTCTTCCTTGTATTTCCATAATTTACATGTAGCAGTGATACAAAGAAGAAAAATATTATTCTCTATGAGCTACTGATAAAAAATAGAAGCAATACTATTGAATTAGAGAGCTTATGTTTTACAATCTATTATTCTTATTTGGAAAAAAGTAAGTTTGTGTATACAAACTTCTTTTCATTTCTTATTTTATGTCTGTTAATGTTTGTTTTTTTCTTATTTTAAGGTCCTTTAGCCTATTATCCAATAATACAAGCATTTACTACAACTTATGATATTTACACAGGGTATATATTGAAAATGTTTATAGCTAACTTTCTTGCACATCATAAGCTCATTATTTTGTTATTATCATGCTTTTTAGCCATAATTATTTTTATGTGAGTTAGACTACATATTTTCTTTTGTAGCATGCTTTTTGTGTAACATATATTTTATACATTGGTTTTCAAATAAAAATTACTTTAGCACATATATTTTTGCTTTGTTTATGTTTGTCTATCTTTATTTTTAACTGTTTTTATTAATTTATGAGTTTTTGTGAAATAAACTAACAGATAAATTTAGCACTCAATATAAAATATTTATGTTATATTATTGAATTCCTTAATTTTCATTTTAATTTAGAAATTTTGCAATATGGCTTGAATTTGTGTTACTGATTTCTTATCTGGTATATTTTATTATATATTTACAATTATTAATTTGTAGTTATTGCTCCACCCTAGTGATTATATTTATAATTATGTATTTATATAGTGCATTTTTGTTTTCTAACATTATTCTCTAACTTCTTATTCTAGTAGTAAATCAATCATGTGCCCATGTTTTTTCTTTTGCTCAAGTTCTATCTTATTACACTACTTTCCAAGTTTTGAGTATTTTCAAGCTTTAAATGAAAGTACTTGGCTTATGATTTTAAGTGAGGCTCTTTTCCGTGTTCTCAGCTTAAAGATGAAAAACCAGAATCTTCACTCACGTTTTGTGTTAAACATTTTTGTGTGCGTGCTTTTCTTCCCCTGGAGATGGCCATGTTTTGTGACTCTGTAGATTTAAGACTTGATATTCCTTAATTTTCTTCAACTAAACACTTATTTTTCTACAGTGGGTTTGTTTTGCATTGATACCAATTTTGCATTTTTTGGAATCTCATTCTCTTTCTAGACATTATTTTCTTCTTAATCATTTCAATTCTTCCTATTTAAAAATAATTTAACTGAAATCCTGTCAGACCCTTTATTTTGATGGTGGGTGTATTTCTTTTTATTACCTTATTTTCTGGCAGACAAGGACTCTCACTTGTATCATGGCATTGCTTTTCTACCACTTCTAACTTCTGCCATGCTGTACTTTCCCTATTTTCCCAAGACATCATGCTTTTCTGTTTTGAGATTTTGACATTTGGGATTATTTATTCCATTTACCAGATTATGGTCATACATTACAATTTTTCACTTTTTCCTTTGTCATTATTTTTTTGCAGGTTGCTCATTTTTCTTTTTGTTTACTCATTCATTTTTCTTTTCTTCCTTTTTATTTTCCTTTCTTTCTCTCAGCACCATATGGGTGCCGAGAATTGAACCTGGGTCTTTTTCAAGAGCAATAAATAGTCTTAACCACTACAACACTTCTCAGGTCCCTCCTTCCTTTTATGTTAGAGTGTTAGTAAAGGCCTTGTATATTAGTCTTTATTTTGCTTTAAGAGAGAACTTTCACTTGGACTACATCACATCCAAAGTAGTCTTTTGACAAACATGTTTTCTCTCATTTGGGAATATCTGCCTTGAATCTTCAGATATGTGTTTCATTTGGGATGCCCATAAAGGTCACTAAATTAGTAAGAGGCCATGGGTTGGTAGGGACTTCAAGAAAAGAAGATAGAATTCAGTGATATAAAGAGTAAAGGAGGAATAATAAAACAGTAAGCATTAACTTGGGGTTGGGAATGTGAAAACAGGGTAGAGAAGGGACTATGGGAAGCATAAATAACACTAAAGACCATTTGAAAAAGTCATAAGGAAATCTATTGCTGTAGAAGCTTTATCTCTCTCTCTCTCTCTCTCTCTCACACACACACACAGCGTGAGTGAGAAAGAGAGAGAGAGAGAGCTAAAATGGAGTTATCTAAAATGGAGTGACAATACCACTACTAGCTACAACATAGTATATAGGAAACCCATTGCCAGAAATAACTTACCGTTTAGAAGTTTTTGGCAGGTGAGTTTCCATAGACCCTCAAATATTACAGGCAATTACCTACTCTTGGTTAGCATCCCCTACCCCCTACCACTACCCTGAATTTGCCGTAAGACACTGTTGCTGGTCTACCAACCATTCCCTACTGCTGGTACCTGGAGGAACAGGTGAGTACCCAAGATCAAAAATACTGATGAGGATGTGTACTGAGTGGAACACTCCTCTATTGTGGGTGGGAGAGTGAAGTGGTATCTTGCAAAACTTGCACAACCACTTTGGAATCCAGTATGGTGGTTTTTCAGAAAATTAGTAATCAATCTATCCCAAGACCCAGCAATATATGGACTCTTGGGCATAATACCCAAAGGATACACAGTAATACCACATTTGCTCAACTATGTTCATAACAGCATTATTTGTAATGGGTAGAACCTGGAAACAACCTAGATACCCATCAACCAAATATTGAATAAAGAAAATGTGGTACATTTACACAATGGAGAATTACTCAGTGGCAAAAATCACATACACCTTGAAATTCGGACGCAAGTGGAACTAGAAAAAGCCATCTTAAATGAGGCAACCTAGACTCAGAAAGACAAACATGGTATGTACTGACTTATAAGTGGATATTAGACATAAATCAAAGGATAACCAAACTACAATCCACAATCCCAGGGAAGCCAGGTTAAAAGGGGGGATCTTGAGAGGAAAACAAATGGAGGGCCCCAGGAAGGGAAAATAGTTGAGATCTCCTGGGTAAACTGGGAGGGAGGGTAGCAGGGAGAGGATGGGGGATGGGAATGAGAGGGATCAAAAAGACTGAGTTGGGGAGGGGGAGACCAATGAAAGTGATGCCTTGATAGATGGAGCCATCATGGGGTTAGGGAGAAACCTAGTGCTAGAGAAATTCTCTGAATTCATTAGGACGACCCCAGCTAAGACTCCTAGCAATAAAGGAGAGGTTGTCTGAACTGGCCCTCCCCTTTAATCAGATTAGTGACTGCCTAGTTGTCATTATGGAACCTACATCCAGTAACTGATGACCCACAGCCAATCACTGGGCAAATCTCCTGGAGTTCAGCTGAAGAGAGGGAGGAGCATCATATGATTAAAGGGGGTCAAGACCATGATGGGGAAAACCACAGAGACAGCTAACATGAATTAATAGGAGCTCATGGACTATGGACTGACAGCTGGGGAACTTGCATGGGACTGAACTAGACCCTCTAAATGTGGATGACTTTGTTTTTTGTTAGGCCCTGGAAGTGGCACCAGAACCTAACCCAGGGGCATGAACTGGATTTTTTTTAGCCTCACTCTTTTTTTTTAAATCAATAATGATTTTTTTATTCTTGTTTTTTAAATTTAGATAAGAAACAAGGTTGCTTCACAAGTCAGTTCCAGGTCCCTCTCCTTTTCCCTCCCCTCCTCCCGTGCCCTAGCCCCCCCCTTTATCCCCTCATTCCCAGGGAGGGTGAGGCCCTCCATGGGGGTGTCCATAGTCTGTCATTTCATATAGGGCAGGGCCTAGACCCTTCCCCAAGAGTTCAGGGTGAGAGTGCACCTCACATTGTTCTATGGGAGTCCAAAGTCCGTGTGTATACTTGGGATGGGTACTGATCTGCTGCCCAAGGCTTAATAGATTACCTAGGCCTCCTCACTGACACCCAGATTCAGGGGGGGTCTTGATCAGTCCCATGCTGGATTCCCAGGCTGATGCCTGGGATTCAAGAGTTAACCTTTGTCTGGTCAGCTGTTTCTGGGGGTTAAACCAGCCCAGTCTTAATCCCTTTGATCATCAGTCCTCCCTCTCTGATACTGGCTTTCTTGAGTTCAGCTCAGTACTTAACCAGCTACTAAATGTAGTTTCTGTTTCCCAGACTCTCTGGCCATAGGATTGTAGGCTGGCACTCCCCAGATCTATGTCTAAAATCCATATATGAGAGAGTACATGCCATGTTTCTCTTTTTGTGACTGGGTTACCTCACTCAGGATGGTTTCTTCTAGTGTCATCCATTTGCCTGCGAATCTCATGATTCCATTATTTTTTTCTGCTGAATAGTACTCCATTGTGTAGATGTACCACATTTTCTCTATCCACTCTTCGGGTGAGGGACATCTAGGTTGCTTCCACGTTCTGGCTATTACAAATAAAGCTGCTATGAACATAGTGGAACAGACATCTTTGTTGTATGAATGGGCATCTTTTGGATATATGCCTAAGAGTGGAGTTGCTGGGTCTTGTGGTAGGTTTATTCCCATTTTTCTGAGGAATCTCCACACTGATTTCCAAAGTGGCTGAACCAGTTGGCACTCCCACCAGCAATGGAGGAGTGTCCCCCTTTCACCACATCCTCTCCAGCATAAATTATCATTGGTGTTTTTGATTTTAGCCATTCTGACAGGAGTGAGATGGTATCTCAGAGTTGTTTTGATTTGCATTTCCCGGATGGCTAAGGATGTTGAGCACTTTCTCAAGTGCCTCTCAGCCATTTTAGACTCCTCTATTGAAAACTCTCTATTTAGTTCTGCAGCCCACTTTTTAATTGGGTCCTTTGCTGTTTTGGAGACTTGCTTCTTGAGTTCTTTGTAAATTTTGGAGATCAACCCTCTGTCAGATGTGGGATTAGTGAATATTTTTTCCCATTATGTGGGCTGCCTTTTTGTCTTGCTATGTCCTTTGCCTTACAGAAGCTTCTCAGTTTCAGTAGGTCCCATTTATTAATTGTTGATCTCACTGTCTGTGCTACTGGTATTATGTTCAGGAAGCTGTCTCCTGTACCAATTCGTTCAAGGGTACCACCCACTTTCTCTTCTAAGAGGTTCAGTGTGGCTGGATTTATGTTGAGGTCTTTGATCCATTTGGACTTAAGTTTTGTGCATGGCAATTAACATGGATCGATCCGCATTCTTCTACATGCCAGTCTCCAATTATGCCAGCACCATTTGTTGAAGATGCTTTCTTTATTCCATTGTATATTTTTAGCTTCTTTGTCAAAGATCAGATGTTCGTACGTGTGTGGGTTAATACCCGGATTTTCAATTCGATTCCATTGGTCTACCTGTCTATTTTTGTGCCAATACCAAGCTGTTTTCAGGACTATAGCTCTATAATAGAGCTTGAGGTCAGGGATGGTGATGCCTCCGGATGTTGCCTTGTTGAACAGGGTTGTTTTGGCTATCCTGGGTCTTTTGTTTTTCCATACAAAATTGATTATTGTTCTTTCAAGGTCTGTGAAGAATTGTGCTGGGATTTTAATGGGGATAGCATTGAATCTGTAGATTGCTTTTGGCAGGATTGCCATTTTTACTACATTGATCCTACCTATCCAAGAGCAGGGGAGATCTTTCCATTTTCTGAGGGCTTCTTTAATTTCTTTCTTTAAAGATTCAAACTTCTTACGATACAGGTCTTTCACTTGTTTGGTTAGCGTTACCCCAAGGTATTTTATGTTGTTTGTGGCAATTGTAAAGGGTGATGTTTCTCTGATTTCTCTTTCAGCCCTTTTATCATCTGTATATAATAGGGCTACTGACTTTCTTGAGTTGATCTTGTAGCCTGCCACTTTGCTGAAGGTGTTAATCAGCTGTAAGTGTTCCCTGGTAGAGTTCTTTCGGTCATTGATGTAAACTATCATATCATCTGCAAACAGTGAAAGTTTGACCTCTTCCTTCCCAATTTGTATCCCCTTGATCCCCCTTTGTTGTCGTATGGCAATAGCTAGAACTTCAAGTACCATGTTGAAAAGGTATGGAGAGAGTGGACAGCCTTGTTTTGTTCCTGATTTTAGAGGAATTGCGTTGAGTTTCTGTCCATTTAGTTTGATGTTGGCTGTTGGTTTACTGTATATGGCTTTTATTATGTTTAAGTATGTCCCTGTTATCCCAGATCTCTCCAAGACCTTTATCATGAAGGGGTGTTGGATTTTGTCGAAGGCTTTTTCAGCATCTAGTGAGATGATCACGTGATTTTTGTTTTTCAGCTTGTTTATATGGTGGATTACTTTGATGGATTTTTGTATGTTGAACCATCCCTGCATCCCTGGGATGAAACCTACTTGATTGTGGTGAATGATTGTTTTGATGTGTTCTTGGATCCGATTTGCCAGTATTTTATTGAGTATTTTTCATCAATGTTCATGAGGGATATTGGTCTGAAGTTCTCTTTCTTGGTTGTATCTTTGTGTGGCTTGGGGATCAAGGTTATTGAAGCCTTATAGAAAGAGTTTGGCAAAGACCCTTCTGCTTCTATTGTGTGGAACACTTTGAGAAGAATTGGTATAAGCTGTTCTTTGAATTTCTGGTAGAATTCTGCACTGAGGCCATCTGGACCTGGACTTTTTTTGTTGGGAGACTTTTGATGACAGCTTCTATTTCCATAGGGTTTATAGGTCTATTTAAATTGCTTATCTGTTCTTGATTTAGTTTTGGCAAATGATAGCTGTCCAGGAAGTCATCCATTTCCTTTAAATTTTGGAATTTTGTCGAGTACAGGTTTTCAAAGTATGACCTAATGATTCTCTGGATTTCCTCAGAGTCTGTTGTTATGTCCCCCTTTTCATTTCTGATTTTGTTAATTTGCGTGTTCACTCTCTGCTGTTTGGTAAGTTTGGACAAAGGTTTGTCTATCTTGTTGATTTTCTCAAAGAACCAACTCATCGTTGCATTGATTCTTTGTATTGTTTTTCTGGTTTCTACTTTGTTGATTTCAGCCCTCAATTTGATTATTTCCTGGCGTCTACTCCTCCTGGGGGAGTTTGCTTCTTTGTGTTCTAGAGCTTTTAGCTGTGATGTTAATTCTCTGGTATAACTGTTTTCCTGTTTCTTCATGTGAGCACTTAGTGCTATGAACTTCCCCTGTAGCACTGCTTTCAAGGTGTCCCATAGGTTTGGGTATGTTGTGTCTTCATTCTCATTGAATTCGAGGAAGTCTTTAATTTCCTTTTTTATTTCCTCTTTGACCCAGGGATGGTGCAGTTGAGCATTATTCAATTTCCATGAGTTTGTAGGTTTTCTGCAATTTGTGTTGTTGTTGAATTCTAATTTTAAAGCATGGTGGTCTGATAAGATGCATGGAGTTATTCCAATTTTTTTGTAGCTGCTGAGGTTTGATATGTTCCCAAGTATGTGGTCGAGTTTTGAGAAGGTTCCATGTGGTGGTGAGAAGAAGGTATATTCTTTTTTATGTGGATGAAATGTTCTATAAATATCTGTTAATCCCAGTTGGGTCATTACTTCTATTAGACCCTTTGCTTCTTTGTTGAGTTTCTGTCTGGTATTCTTGTCTAGTGGTGAGAGTGGTGTGTTGAAATCTCCCACTATAACTGTGTGGGGCTTTAGATGAGATTTAAGTTCTAATAATGTTTCTTTAACGAATGTGGATGCCTTTGTATTGGGGGCATAGATGTTCAGGATAGACACTTCATCTTGGTGGGTTTCACCTGTGATGAGTATGTAATGACCTCCTTTATCTCTTTTGATTGATTTTATTTTAAAGTCTAGTTTGTTAGATATTAGGATTGCTACCCCTGCTTGTTTCTTGGGTCCATTTGATTGAAAAATTTTTTCCCAACCTTTAACTCTCAGGTAATGTCTGTCTTTGAGGGTGAGGTGTGTTTCTTGTATGCAGCAGAAGGAAGGGTTCTGTCTTCGAATCCATTCTGCTAGTCTGTGTCTTTTTATGGGTGAGTTAAGGCCATTAATATTGAGGGATATTAATGACCGTTGATTGCTCATCCTTCTTCGATTTGCGATGGTTGTTGTTGGTGGATTTATGGGTGGAATTTCACCCCTTTGTTCTTTTGGCTGTTGGTAGAGAGGGATTCTCTAATGCTTATGTTTTTCTGGTTGTAGTTAGCTTCCTTGGGTTGGAGTTTTCCTTCCAAAATTTTCTGTAGGGCTGGGTTAGTGGACATATATTGCTTGAATCTAGTTTTGTCATGGAATATCTTGTTTTCTCCGTCTATAGTGATTGAGAGCTTTGCCGGGTATAGTAGTCTGGCCTGGCACCCATGGTCTCTTAGTGTAGGTAGAATATCTATCCAGGACCTTCTGGCTTTCAGAGTTTCCATGGAGAAATCAGGTGTAATTCTGATAGGTCTGCCTTTATATGTTACTTGACCTTTTTCCTTAGCTGCTCTTAATATTCTTTCTTTATTCTGTATGTTTGGGGTCTTGATTATTATGTGGTGAGGGGATTTTTTTTGTGGTCCACTCTATTTGGTGTTCTGTAGGCTTCTTGTACCTTCATTGGCATGTCTTTCTTAAGGTTGGGAAAGTTTTCTTCTATGATTTTGTTGAAAATGCCTCCTGCCCCTTTGAGGTGGATTTCTTCTCCTTCTTCTATACCTATTATTCTTAGGTTTGGTCTTTTCATTGTGTCCCATAATTCCTGGATGGTTTGTGTTAAGGATTTGTTGGATTTAAGGTTTTCTTTGGTTGATAAATCCATTTCTCCTAGTGTATCTTCAACACTTGAGATTCTCTCTTCCATCTCTTCTATTCTGTTGGTAATGCTTGTATTGGTAGTGCCTGACTGTTTGTCCAGCTTTTCTATTTTCTGCCTTTCTTCAGATTGTGTTTTTTTTAATGTCTCTATTTCAGTTTTCAACCCTTGCAGCGTTTGCATTGCTTCTTGCAATTTTCTGTTTATCTGTTCGTCCGTTTGTTGCCTTTTATGAACCTTTTGGTTTGTTCTTTCTTCCATTTCTTGCATTTTTTGGTTTGCTTTATGTTCCATTTCTTGGATTTTGTGCTTTGTTTCTTCTTCCATTTCCTGCCTTTTTTGGTTTGTTTCTTCTTCCATTTTTTCATTTTTTGCTTTGTTTTTTCTACCATTTCTTGCATTTTTTGCTTTGTTTCTTCTTCCATTTCCTGCCTTTTTTGGTATGTTTCTTCTTCTAATTCTTGCATTTTTTGCTTTGTTTTTTCTTCCATTTCTTGCATTTTTTTGCTTCATTTCTTCTTTCATTTCGTGCCTTTTTTGGTTTGTTTTTTCTTCCAATTCTTGCATTTTTTGGTTTGTTTTTTCTTCCATTTCTTTGAGGGATTTTCCAATATCCTCTTTTAGGGCCTCTATCATTTTCATGAAAGTGCTTTTAAGGTCGTTC
Source organism: Mesocricetus auratus (assembly GCF_017639785.1). Classification (NCBI taxonomy): domain Eukaryota; kingdom Metazoa; phylum Chordata; class Mammalia; order Rodentia; family Cricetidae; genus Mesocricetus; species Mesocricetus auratus. The sequence goes on along the minus strand of NW_024429184.1, from coordinate 48,273,920 downwards.
TCTTCTGCTTCCTTCACATTGGAATGTTGGGGTCTTGCTGGTGTGGAGTCTCTAGAATCTGGCGGTGTCATATTTGTTTTTCTGTTGCTGACTGTGTTTTTGTATTGTCTCTTTCCCATCTCTTCTTCTAGTGGGTGCAGAAAGAGCCCCTTACTAGTCTGGGGACCAGAGTTCCCTTTTGATGGGTGCTAGCAAGTCCAATAATCTGTTGGTTCTTCTATACCTTGTCCAAATGGTGGTCCATGGGTGGAGAAGAAGAACAGGAATCTGGGGCGCTTAGCCTCCTACCTGGTCCCCTGGACCCTATGCTGGGTCCTGTTGTACCTGATCCGGAACACCTACTCCCCTGGTCTCCCTGGCTCCTCTATTTTCCTGGTTTCGTTGGTGGGAGAGAAGATCTGGAGTCTGGGTTGCTTGGCTCCCGCCAGGATTGGGAGCTCTGTGTAGTTCCCAGGCGATCTGCAGGCTCTGGAACACAGGCCAGGAAGCCGGCCTGTTTACCTGATGCTGCCGGAGGGACAGCTACTTCCCTGTACTCCCAGTCTCCTCTAGTTTCCTGGTCTCGTTGGTGGAAGAGAAGATCTGGAGTCTGGGGTGCTTGGCTCCCGCCGGGATTGGGAGCTCTGTGCAGTTCCCAGGCGATCTGCAGGCTCTGGAACACAGGCCGGGAAGCCGGCCTAGCCTCACTCTTTATGTTGGGATACCTTGCTCAGCCTTGATACAGAGGAGAGGGGCTCATTCCGGCCTAAACTGGGTATGCCAGACTTTTTTGACTCGCCAAGGGAGGCCTTACCCTGTCTAAGAAATGGATGGAGATGGAAAGGGCCAGAGCCTGTTTAGGTAAGAAGGGAAAACTGGGGTGGTATGTAAAATGAAGAATACGTTTTTTAAATAAGAGATACAAAAAAAAAAAAGACTTTTGCTGAAGTCACCACATGTAAAGGGAAGCCTTCCCACCAGCCTGGTTCAAGAGTTGCATTAGTCCCAAATAAACACACAGGAGACTATATTAATTATGAAGCTGTTGGCCTTGCTTGTTTCTTACTGGCTAGCTCTGAATTAAGTAATTACCCCATAATTGTTAATCTATGTATGTCTCTTACCGGAGAAGTTTCCAGGCTTCCTACCCCATGGCGTTACATCTTGACTCTCTGTGTTTCTCCTTCCCAGAGCCCTCCTGGACTCCTAGTTCCACCTATCTTGGTTCCCTATTGGCCAACAGTGCTTTATTGACATATACACAGGACTTCCCCCATTAACCACATACTTGTGTTACAGGCCTATAGCAACTGTCACAGTACCATGTGTCTGTTAAGGAAGCATATTGGACTCTTTAGGTCCTTGCAAACATCTAAGATTGGCAGTTCCAGGGCTGTTGTGATTCAGCCTCTTCTCTTATCCTGTCTCACCAACTGATAGCCTCCTAAAAATCCAGTCTGCTAGTGACAGTACTAAAATTTCAGTCTGCTTTTAGCTTGTCTTTAATGACAATACATTTTGGGGACATTTTTGCAGCTGTCTGTGTACTCTGTGCCTATTAGTTTCCACTTACTTCCTACTTTGAACAGAAAGGCTTGTCTTTCAGGTTTGCTTCCCTTTGGAAGTTCTCTGTCTTCTGGAGAGGGGAGGAAGCCTGTGACATACTAAAATCTGCAGCCCTGTGCTGACTGTGAATTTTCCTCACTGGAAGTTCTCCCTTTACCTTTTACAAAGATGATGCCAAGAGTAGTTGTTTGTGGTTATTAGTGTACTACCATACGGACTTGCAGGTGTTTCAAAAGTGTTCTTTGATCACAGCAGGAGAAGCAGGATGAAGAAGTCATCTGTTTACTTCTAGACAAGAGTGGGATTTTGAAAAATTATGAATGCCACATGACTAAGAACATATGCTTAGTCCTGTAAAAGTATCATTGTGGGCCAGCCGTACAATCCCTGCACAGGTGGTCAGTGCTGTATAAGGACAGTTAAATATCCTTTAACTGGAAAAAAGAAGTCTTCCTTCAAGGTCACTGCTTGCTTCCTGATTTTCTCGTACCTGAGTGCCTGTTTAGGCATCCTTGTGAGATGGACTGTGATCATGAAATGTAAGATAACCCCCCTTACTCCCCCTTTGTTTTCAGTCATGGTGATCATCACAGAAATAGAGAGCATGCTAACACATTATAGCACTGGGGTGTCTCCACTTTCTTGTCTAAATGATAACAAAATACAGAACATTTCCCCTAGAATTGGGATGGAAAGAGGTTACCTGATAAATGTAGCCAGTTACAACTGTGCCTGTAACACACTAGATATTTGATAAATGTGGTTCTTATCCCCATCATTACACCACCTCAACCATTTTTCTTATTATGTATGTTTGATGGATGAAATTAAATTGTTAGAGGAAGTGAAGAAGGGCATGATCAGATTAGAAAGCTTTCAAATTTGAAATTGAGAACATCTATGAGTATTTTTCATACTATTTCAAATCTTTGCAACTGTACTTAGAATAAGCAGACACCTCTATTTTGTGTTATATCCGTGACAGCTAATGAATCATTATTATTTTCTATATATTGATTTTGAAAAGGAATTGGTACACTTGGAAATTTAAGGTGACAAGTGAGAGGAAAGTAATTAAAAAAACAAATTACGTGAAATGCCCTGTTTAAGGAAGCTGTTTTATAACTGCAACAGAAATTAAATCTAAAGCTATTCCTTCCTAAGAACTTCACTTCCTTTAAATTAACTCAAAGGAGTAGTGAAAGATATAATTGAGGAGTAATTAAAATCAAGTCTTAATTTGAGGTTTTGAAGAAATGATGATGAATAGTAATTTTATGCAGAATATGTTGAACATTTGAAATATGCTTAAGAAAGCCAAATGTTTTAAATTTTCCCTGAATTGATAAATAAGGGCATAGACTAAAACAACAAAGGAGCTCGCTTCTAAGTACAGATTATTGGAAGGTTCTAGAAATAAAATGATCAAAGAAAAGTCAGTGACACTATCACACCTCTGTGGAGGAATCATCAATGTTTATTGTTAGTTTCATAATCACATTGCCTATATAAATCTCGAATTAACTCACTGACATTTGAAAGGAATTTTGTAGATTATCTACTGCAATCCTTACAATAAATAGTTTTGGAAGGTAGTAGTTAAGTCCTTGATTAAATTTCTATCTGAAAAGCAGGCCAGTCTCATTTTATGCATTTGAAAAAGTATTATTGAAATTAACTGTACTTAAATTTGTATCTTTGATTTACTGATATTTTTGAGATTGGTATTTTCCTTCTCTTTCATATTAAGTACAGATATTTTCCATTTCCACATGGAACATTGCTTAGCATAACTGAAATTTGAGTGACTTTGTCCTGAGTTAGTATGCTTTCTGTGTTTGCTAGTGATGTGACAGTTTATTAATATTCTGTAGTCACATCAGAATCTGTGGCATCTTTGATTAAAATCTGCTGTCCTTGTGGCAGTGTGGAAGCATTGCTATTTTTGTTCACAATTTTCTCTCATGTTGTAAACACAGTTGTAACATGACCCCTAGACAGGCTTTATGTGTACAAGAAAGATATCACCACATACAGTATTGTGCAAAAATATATTAAGTTGCTCATATGATATCTACCTATAACTGATGATCAGCTCTCTGTTACTAACTATAAGAGTAATTTGGAGTTGTCTGAGGCAGAAATTGGCTGTACATTCTGCAGCCTTGGCTTGGTGACAATTTCCATGATATATGATCCAGTTTCATGAGGAGACAACCTTATTCTTGCATTATTACATTTTCTAACTTGAAATAAACTCTCTCTTCTCACTTCTCTGAGATACTGACTATGCCTCAAGGCCCAGTTTACAACCCATCATTTTCTTGAGAAATCCTTGAACATATTGTCCACAGAGCTCTCTAGTCTTTGATAGCTTCTTTCTGGATTATGTGATTCTTACTAAACTGCTTGCTGTTATTTCACACCAAAGGTATATCTGTTTTCTTTCATTTTTTCAAAGGAGAGATTTTGTGTTAGACAATGTTGTTTATGTTGCTTCAATGAAACTGGGGTCAGCACATGTTTGGAGCAGGTTAAATTAACTTATCACAGGAAGATCCTCTAGTACCAGCTTAATAAGGAATACTTTAACGATGTTTTATCTAGTTTTCATTTATTTATATATCTTTGTATAATGATATAGTAACACTAACTGAATCCCACTTTAGATGCTGAAGTTTTTGAGTTGAGCCCGTTTTGTTACCTTTGTGAAGATTTATTTACCTTTGGGTCCCACAATGTGTCAGGGCACCATGAAGACTGGATATGTGATGTAATTAGACCAGAGCATTTGACGACTGCCATGCACAGTGGTACTCTGTGAGTGAGGCACTGCATGCAAGCAGAGTAAGGGCTGCTTTAGAAGTGGTGTCTGGGTCACTCTGTCTAGATTGGGAGGGAGATGTGGGAGGTGTTGAGTGAGTGAGTGGAAAGCAGCCAGCCTGTAAGGACTGAACAATGACAATTGGGTAACTGTGTCTTGGTTCACCAATTAGGTAGCTGTTTGATTTTTGATGATGTGATTTTCACAAGAGTTATCTGGGAAGAAGAACCTCAACTGAGAAAAAGCCTCATTAGTATTGAGTTGTAGGCAAGTCTAAGGGGCATTTTCTTGATTAGTGATTGATGTGGGAGGGACCAGCCCACTGGGGGTTGTAGCATCCTTGGGCAGATGGTCCGGCTTTGTTTAAGAAGAGGGATGAACAATCCCTGTGGAGCAAGCCTATAAGCAACACTTTTCCATGGAAGGCCTCTATTTCAGTTCTTGCCTTAAGTTCCTGCCTTGACTTCTCTCAAGGATAGAGTGTGACCTGTGAGTTGTAAGATCAAATAAACTATTTCTTCCCCCAAATTACTTCTGTGTAGAGAGAAGCCTACCCGCCAGCCTGGTCCCAGAGCCGCATCAGTCCCAAATGAACACACAGGCCCATCACTTCTGTCATGGTGTTTCATCACAGCAACAGAAACTCTAAAACAGAGACATTTTGGTATTATGTATTTTTCATTTTTTGAACATCTTTTCCAGCATTAGTTCTGTAATTATAGGTAGCTATCCCATAAATTCCAATAATTACACTTTACCCTTTAGATCTTTGTTTTCAGATTAACTCCATCTTTCTATTTTCACCAAAATTTTTCCATAACTGTAATACTTTTATTCTTCTTTTATCTTCTTACAGAAGTTCAGAATTTATTAAGCTTGAATTACTACTAGCAAATGAAAACTAGAGGTCAAGGTGACAAAGCCTTACAACTCTATCAGGAGCTAGAGGCATATGTTGTACACAATTATTCTATGCATTAGTCAAGAGAATAAAGTGAAAAATTGTTTCCTTAATAAAACAAATTGATAATATCTTTATCTTTGTTAAAATATTTTTAAAAATGAAATTCTCAAATATTAAAACCTCTACTACCTATCTATCTATTATCTATCTATCATCATCATCATTTAATCTATTTATCTTCTTGTATGTAATATATAGAACTACTTGCACTATGCTTAATATCTATCCCCTGGTGATTAAAAAAGTCAGTTTATGACACCTATTACCTATCCTTTGGTGATTAGAAAATATCAGTTTATGCAAAGATATTTATAAAATATACATTTTAGATTATTTTGACTAGCATATTTTCATCCTTACGTTAACCAAAATTTTTTAAAAAATATTTTTTATTATTTTAATTTCTTTCCTTTTTTATTATTTTAATTTTAAATAGCTTGTTTTACATGTCAATCCCAGTTCCCTCTCCCTCCCCTCCTCCCGCACCCCTTCACCATCCCCCCATCCTCCCACCCTATTGCCAATTCCTTCCACATAGGAGATATCTAGATTCTGTCATTTCACTCAGGGTAGGGTCCAGGCACTCCCCTAAGAGTCCAGGCTGAGAGAGCATCCCTCTTTGTGTTATGGACACACGAGGTCTGTTAGTATTCGAGGGATAAACACTGATCCACTGCTCAGGACCCCATAGGTTGCCCAGGCTTCCTCACTGACTCTCACATTCAGGGGTTAACCAGAAATTTTGAGAAATTTGAATTAGGAAAATACCTTTAAAATTTTTTATTTGTGGAAAGCTTCACACATTTATATAATGTATACTGATCATGTCATCCTCCACTACTGCTTTCCAACTGCTCTATCACTCCACTTTATGCACTCTTTTGTTAAAATTGTTTTTTATAATCTCCAAATCCAGTTAGAGTTTGCTCATATGAGCCTGGGTGTGTGGCCATCACTGGTACATGGGTGAAGACACTAGAGGAGGTGTCCTTGAAGGATAGTGATCTTCTCTCCCTCAGCAGCCATCAACTGCCAACTTCACCTAGGGTGCTATCTTCAACATTACTCTCCCTTCCATTTTGGAATTTTGGTTGATTTCATTTTATGTAAGTTTTTTATTAATTTAAAAAATTTACAAGACACTCTTATTTACACATAATCTCCCCATTCTCTCACCCTCCCATCCTCCCATGATCTCCACCGAGCCTCCAACCCAGCCCTCACCAACTCCCCAGGGATAGTGAGACCCTCCACAGGGGACTATCAAAGTCCTTCACATCATTTGGGGGAGGGCCCAGGCCCTCCTTCCCATATCTGGGCTTCAATAGTATTCCTGCATAGGGAATGGGCTCCCAAAGTCCATTTGTGTTCTAGGGATAAACACTGGCTCCACCGTTAGAGGTCCCATAGACTGCCCTGGCCTCCTAGCTGGCAGCCGTATTCAGGAGGTTTCTCCAGCACGATCTTGACTCCTTTGCTCATCCCTCCTCCCTCTCTGCAACTGGATTTCTGGAGTATGGCTCAGTGTTTAGCTGTGGGTGCCTATTTCTGCTTCAATAAGCTACTGGATGAAGGCTGAAGGAATGGCAACCAATGTAGTCATCAGTCTCATTATAGGGGAAGAGCATCAAAGGCAGCCTCTCCAGCACTGCCTAGATTCCTAGTTGGGGTAACATTTACCCTGTACCAGTCCTCTCTCCAAACCTATACTGGCTCCCTCTATCAAGGCATCTCCTTGCTTTCCTTCCTCTATTCCTCCTGTCTAGTCCTCCTGTTCTCCTCCCTCCTCACATTCTCCCCTTCTCCCCTTCCCACCTTCCCCCTCCCCGCCTTTTAGTTTGGTCAGGGGTTCTTGTCCCTCTCACTTTCTTTAGGGGATAATGTGTTCTTCTCTTGGGGTCCTCCTTGTTTCCTAGTTTCTTTTGTATGACCACTTTGGAAATTAGTATGGTGGTTTCTCAGGAAAATGAGAATCAGTCTACCTCAAGATCCAGCAATCTTTCTCTTTGGCATATATCTAAAGAATGTACATTCATACAACAAGGCCATATATTTAACTATATTCATAGCATCATTGTTTGTAATAGCCAGAATCTAGAAGCAACCTAGATACCCCTCAACCAAAGAATGAATGGAGAAAATGTGGTACATTTACACAATGGAATATTACTCAGTGGGAAAAAACCCAATGAAATCTTGAAATTCATAGGCAAAGGATGGATTTGGAAGAAAACATTCTGAATGAGGTAACTCAATCACAGAAAGACAAGCAGGGTATGTACTCACTAATATATGGATATTAGACATAGAGCAAAGGACTACCAGTCTACAATCCATACCACCAGAGAAACTAGGATTTTATGTAAGTCTCATGCAGATAAGCATAACCTCTGTGATTTGATGTATGCAACATCCATTTCATGTCCATAAATTAGCATTTGACAGTTCTTGGTTTTTGTTTTTCTCCCGCTACTTCTGCCTAGTCTCTGATCTTTAAGTGATGGGAGGTTAATGTAGATGACCCATGCACATCTGAGCACACAGAGTTGTCTACACTCCGCACTTTGACTAGTCATGCATGAGTCTCTGCATTGACCACTACTCAATGCCAAAAGAATTTTCTTGGACCAAACTTGAAAGTAGCATAAATTTAAGGGTATAAACATAAACATGTAAAATGTGTTTTGAAGGCACAATCATTTAATAAAAAAGCATTAGGCTCCCTCCTATGGCTTCAGATGTTCTCAGTCATGGGCTTTAGAGCGGGCTTTACAGTACCAGGCATGAAATTCCTCCTGTGGAGTAGGCATTGTAAAGAAACACACTGAAATATATTTTCAAGACCTATTGTTTAACCATTTTTTGTTATTTTTAATCATGTAGATATGTGTCTATGTGTATGTGTGTGCAAATGAGTATAGGTACCTACAGAGGCCAGAAGGGCTGAAACCCTGGAGCTGGAACTAAAGATGGTTGTGAACTACATGACCTGAGTGCTGAGAATTGAACTCAGGTGTTCTGAAAGAGCAGTATGCACTCTTACCTGCTGACCCATGTTTCCAGAACAACATTAAAATATCTTAAATATTTTAAATATACAGTTTATATTGTTCTTAAAGGCCAAATAGTTTTAAATATTTCTATATGATTGTATAAAACAAACATTGTTTTAAAGAATATGTTCTGTTCATATTTTCTTGGATCATTTAAAATCAATGAAGCTTTATAAATGTGACCAAAAGCATATTTTTATGTACTTATGTCAAACACATTTTAAATTCCTAAACAGGTGTTACAAATAGCATAAACTATCTATCATCTGCCCATCCATTATATAATCTATTATCTATTAGAACATTTTAGTCTTGGCTGATTAAAATCTTGTTATTCTGGAGAATCTTATTTTTCTCATTTATTTAAAATGTTCTTGCACATTTCATTACTGAATTAAAAATGAAGCTTGGGGATGGTGGGATTACTCAGTGGTAAGTGATTGTTCTGAAAGCATGAGGACCTGAGTTTGAATCCTAGCACCTATATAATTCCATGGTCCCAGAATGCCTGTATGTCAGTGTTGGAAGGTGGAGCCAGGAAGATTCAAGATGCTTATTAGTCAGTCAGTCCACCTGAAATAGCTAAATTTCAGTATCAGTAAGAGTTCCTTTTCCAAGAGAATAAGGCAGATATTGACATAGAAGGAAAAGGACTGTCTTCTTCTGGTTTCTGTAGTGAAGCACATGTGTGGATGTGCATGCGTGCACACACGCACACACACACACACACAGACACATGCGCTCACGCGCAAACACACACACACAAATGAGGTGTGCAGTCATGCTTAATCAGTAGCTTTGATACAAGGCTGGTGGGCTGGGTCAGTGGGTAAATGTGCTTGCCATTAAGATTGTTGAACTGATTCAATCCCCAGGGCACACATAGTGGAAGCAGAGAACTGACTCCCACAAATTGTTCTCTTATCTCCACATGTGCACTCCAGAGGTTTGTGTACAGACACTCAAGTGTTTTAAAAAGCACTGATGTAGACATTTTTAAAATTCTACATATCATATGTGAATACCTGAACCTAATTCTTATATCTCTTGAGAGATTTTATATAACAACACATAACATTAAATAACTTGGAAAAAGCCAGTAATACCTTCTCAAAGAATGTTTTCTTTCTTTATCTTTTACAATTGGGGCCAGGTTTTATTATATAAGTTCGATGGGTTTTAAAAGCACAGGACTTAAGAACCCTTTTTCAGGTAGGGATCAAAGGGCTCCGGTGATTCTGACAACATCAAACTCTAAGAGAGGATTTACAGTGTCTCGACAGAACACTTTCTCCCAGAATGTGCACTTACATGCTTTGTGGTGCAGCAATTCTCCAAGTGTCTCCTAATGCTCATTGACACACCAGTTCTCTACATCTTGGGCATATCAATCATGTTTCTGCCTAAAACCTTGTTTTGATAATATATCTAAAACCAAATATATGTCCTATGATAGCCTGTGGTGGCTTTTGTGTAATGGTTGTAATTTTCCTTGTGAAATAGATTCTACTGAATCTTTAATATTTATGTTCTGTGTTAGCTCTTACTCTTGATGTTTGATGCACATTTTATAGACAAGAATGCATTACAATTTCCTTAGAATGAATAGTGAACACTCTTCTAAGGTGCATAGAAGAAATCAACAAGATTTCATATTACAGTATATTTAAAATCTATTTCAATAGAATTATGGGGATAAAATCTGCCTTAGTAATTTTTTCTTAGTTTCAGTCTTTAAAGGTTAAACTGGACACACAAATAAATGAAAATTTTTGTTGGTATTTGACAATGAACGAACAGCTTTGTAAAACAATTCAGGGAAGGTCCATTCTGTCTGGCTCTTTGTTGGGCCTAAGAAAGGCTCCTGAGCCTGATTTGAGTTTAGGGCTCGGATGCTAGACCCACTGTAACCTCCTGAGCCTGGGTAGAGTTTGGCGACCTGTCTCCAACCTGTAACCTCCACATGGGGGTGACTCAGCCAGACCTGATTGCCCCCTGCCTAGCTACCTGCCTGCTTGGTGGAATACTATTAGCCCTTACTCCTCACATCACCTTACTCTATCCTATGTTTCCCATGCCTTACCTCAGCCCTAAATAAGTTCCTGCCTGTTGGAATAAATTGAGATCCTGCTTCCACAGACTCCTGACTCAGTGTGTATTCTCCCCCACCAGATAACTAATAGGGAGGATGGTCTGAGTTGTCGACACTCACCATCCTGCTCAGTCCCCAGGAAGAGACCAGCTGGACTGGCCGGCTCTACCTGCAGGGAGGACCCTGCAGCTCTTTATGCCACTATAAAAAAAAACATTTCATTTCTTCAAACAGAACAAGTCTTTCATCTTTCACTCTAGCATCATCAATTTTCTTGACTCTGTTTTCACTGATTCTTTGTTTTGCTCATGGTGTTGCTTTTTCAAATTCTGGAGATCATCAGAAGCGTGAATAGAACTATAATCATTGTCCTCTGTAATCAACGTTGCATGCCTGTCATCAAAAGAGTATCTGTCAGTTTAATTTTTAAGATTTTCTGGTTTCTGGAGAATAATGTCTCCATATTTCTTTTTCATTGCTAGTTTAAGATATTCATATTGGAGGTGGGAAGGTGACTCCAGGATTAAGAGCACTGGCTGCCTAGCATCTGTATGGTTTACAACAGGTGCTATGTGCAACTCCAGGTCCAAGAGATCCACTGCCCTCTTCTGGCCTCCATAGTAACAGTAACCATATTATAGAACATGGTGCACATATATAATGTACATGAACACTTACATGGACAATAAATAATTAATATTGAAATATTTAAAATACCTTGATTGCCAAACTGTTTTAGAGTCTCTGCATGCTGAATATTTCATCTATGTGGATAGAGACCAATGCAGGGGATGGCAGTATGAGCAAACTACAAGTCAGAGAAGGTAAAATGGCAGTGGGGGGAAAAGGGCAAACCAATGACTGTCATACATTGCAATGGGTTGCTCCTGTAAAAACACCATGGTACAATTGACCCTTGCCCAGGACACAGGAGTAGTCTGACCTTAAATAGTCTGAGAGCCAACAAAGCAGTTTCAAAGTGTATCACTGTCCTGTTGTGAGTCTCTGTGTTAACCACCACCTGCTGCAAGAAGAAGATTCTCTGATGAGGGTTGAGTCATAAACTGATATAAATGGGATGTCTTTGTCAAACCCTCTTTCTCAAGGCTCAGGGATCTATGCGGAAATGGAGGTGGAAAGGTAATAAAAGCCACATGTGGTAGAAGATACCAAGGAAACATTGTCTTCTAGAAACAACAGGACTGGTACACATATGAACTCACAGAGATGTGGCAGAATGTACAGGAGCTACACAGATTCAAACCAGATGAAATCGCAGCATGGAGAAGGGGAAGTAGAACAAAGACCTATGCCTAATCAAGAAACTATTTTCTTTTTTTTTTACCTTTTAAAAATTTAAATTAGAAACAAGCTTTTTTTTACATGTCAATCTCAGTTCCTTCTCCTTCCCCTCCTCTCCTGTCCCCCACTGGTCCCCTTTCTCATCCCCTTTCTTCTCCCCAGCAAGGGTGAGGCCTTCCATGGAGGAAAGTTCAAAGTCTGTCATATCATTTATGCAGGACCTAGACCCTCCTCCCTGTGTCTAGACTGAGAGAGTATCCCTCTATGGGGAATGGACTCCCAAAGTCCATTTGTGTACTAGGGATGAATACTGATTCACTACCAGAGGCCCCATAGAGTAACCAGACCTCCAAACTGACATCCTCGTTAGATGTTCTGAAACAGTCTTATGCTGATTTCCCAGTTATCAGTTGGAGGTCCATGATCTCCCCCTTGTTCAGGTCAGCTATTTCTGTGGGTTTCTCCAGCCTGGTCCTGACCTCTTTGCTCATCACTCCTCCCTCTCTACAACTGAATTCCAGAGTTAAGCTCAGTGTTTAAATGTGAGTGTCAAGAACCATTTTCAATTGATACCTCCTGGCATGGGAATATCAGGTTTCTCCAGTGGAATGGCACTAGGTATATTAACCACACTAGGAGTAGCTGTTCAACACAAATATGACGTGTGTGTTTCACTTTGTTTATTTTGGTGTTTTTTGTCTTTTTTGTTTTGATTTTAATTTTTGGTTCTTTTTTATTTAAAAGAGAGAAGAACTTGAATTTGAGTGGGTGGGGAGGTGGGGATGATCTGGGAAGGGTTGGAGGAGGGAAAATATATTATCAAAATATATTTTATAAAAAATTTAATAAAAAGGAAGGAAAAAGGATATCAGAAATTAATTGGAGAATCTGTGGTGGTGTTTTATGCCCATAATCCTAGCATGATGGAGGCTGAAGTTACATGATTGGGATAATGCAGCCGAATTGAACTTTCTAGAACATTTCAGACCAGTCAAGAGCACATGGCAAGATCATGACTAAAAAAATAAAAACAAACCAACAGAAAAACAAATCTAAAAGCTGATTGGCTCTGCCAGAGGAGACAGAAGTTTATCTATATAACCCAATAAGGCATGTTTTTGAAGTAATTATTGAAAATAAATTCAGAATAGTCGACTGTTCTTCTGGACACATTGTGGCCTTATGGACTAAAGATGAATGCCCCAATGTTCGGGTGACTGTCCAGGTAGCAAGATGTTCTCTGTCAATCCTAGTGTTTATATATTATCCTTCTGTGGTCTTTGATGGAGTTGAAGGCAGATAGTTATCATCATAGTTTTCTTTAGTTATGATAAAAGATAAGCTATATATAAGACTTTAGACTCATAAAGGTAGGATAGATGATATTTTCTTTAAATCTTACTAAATGTTAATGGACAAATATTGTAACTATGCTCTTACTTGATAACTGTTCTGTTATACATGATTTGACTATGTTGAAGTTAAAACCTTTCTCTTATTTTAGACAGAAAAGAGGAGATGATGGGAGATGCTCATTCTGAAATCTGTCTCTTATTGGTTGTTAAATAAAGCACTGTTGGCCAATAGAGAAGCAAGATAGGTGGGATTAGGAGTCGAGGAGGAGTCTGGGAAGGAAAAACACAGGAGTTACCATGTGGCCTCCATAGGGGTAAGAAGTCCGGACCCTTTCTCTGGTAAGAGAAATACTTAGATTAACAGTTATGGAGTAAATACTTAACTCACAGATAGCCAGTAAGAAATAAGCAAGGCCAACAGCTTCATAATTAATATAGTCTCCTGTGTGTTCATTTGGAACTGATGTAGCTCTGGAACCAGGCTGGCGAGAAGGCTTCTCCTTACAGACTGTAATATGACCAGTTTCTTTTCCTGTAAATTATGATATTTACACAATTTTAAAATATCTTCACCCATGCCAAGTCTCATGATTTTATATATTGTAGTTTTTCAGGACAGACACCTCTCTGATGCCATACAGTTTATTCTGCACTGACCAGCATCTATTATATGGTCTCAATAGTTATACTACATTGTATGTGTATAATAATGTGTTTTGTAAAACATTCTTACCTTCATGGTCTTACAGTAAGCTACTTTGATAAGTTTTAAGTAATTGCTTATAAAAATGATTTCATAGTACTCAAAAAGTTTTGAGAAAAATTATTCAGTGACTATACTAAGGTAAACATCAAATTGTAACTTCTAACAATTGATTTTTAAAAAGGTGGTTAAACTAAGCAATATTTGAAATGCACTCAGATTCTAGTTTTGTGTCTTCTACCAAATTTGAATTAATCTTTAAAAAACTTTAGCCAAGCACGATGGCACACACACATTTAATCCCAGGACTTGAGAGGCACAGGTAGGTGGGTTTCTGGCACATGGAGCAGCAATGTGAATGTAATATGAAGATTTATATTCTGCTATGTGCATAAGCAAGAGAGAAATGTGGTTGTTCTTCCTTCAATAACTGATATCTCTCTGGTTTTTATGAGTTCCTTTCACAAAAGTGACTTTATTTGTTCTATGGTGTAGCAATTAAATGGGGTTTTAAATGTTACTAAACTACATAAGCTCCCTTGGAGCCAATGAGTGGGCTCCTTTCATTAAGAAAATACTGGTACTTTCCTCAGGAAACTAAACCTGGATAATCTGAAATATTGTCTCTTTCTGTATTTGAAAGATTCATTACTCCCTCTGACTTCTTTCCCCTCTTTATTTTTAACCAATCTTTTATTTTACATAGCAATCCCACTTCCCTCTCCCTTCCCTCCTCCTGCTGTCCCCAGCATCCCCCTACTACCTTCTCAGAGAGGGTGAGGCCTCCCATGGGGAGTCAACAAAGTCTGTTACATCACATTGAGGCAGGATCAAAGCCCTCCGTGCTCTATCTAGGTTGAGCAAGATATCCCTCCGTGGGGAATAAGCTCCAAAATAACAGCATTATTCGTAATAGCCAGAACCTAGAAACAATCTAGATGCCCATCAACCAATGAACGGATACAGAAAATATGGTACATTTGCAAAATGGATTGAAAAGGAAAAAAATCATCCTGAGTGGGTAACCCAACCCAGAAAGATAAACATGGTATGTACTCACGCATAAATGGATATTAGACATAAAACAAAGCATGTAGAGGCTACAGTTCATGGCTCCAGAGAAGCTGGGTAACAAGGAAGATTCTTTCTCTTCTTATGTGTTTGGCTACAAACCCCTTTTAGCTCCATGGTGACTTCTGAAAGCAGAACCTGCATTGAATCCAGATGCACTGGGATACAAGATGTTGTTCAGAGACAATTAGATCCTTTCTAGGAATAGGGCAAGCATATTTATACAATTCTGGGATGTCACCAAGAAATTTTGCTAGACTGGGTAATTGGTTAATGGTGAAGTTTTGGCATGGCCTAGTTTATTGTCAAGAAGGGTACCAATGACAATATTTTTTTTTTGGTTTTTACAAGACAGGGTTTCTCTGTATTGTTTTGGAGGCTATCGGTCCAGCCCAGCCTCGAACTCACAGAGATCCGCCTGCCTCTGCCTCTCGAGTGCTGGGATTAAAGGCGTACTCCACCACCGTCCGGCCCCAATGACAATATTTTAAAAGACTACAAAGCTTTTCCTGATAAAAGTTGTACATTTTAACAGGTTGTTGGAGTTTGGAGCAGATGGAAATAAGACGTACACTACTATAATTTACATTAACATGTTCTGATGTAGATTTGCCTTGATAAATAGAAAAACAAAACAAAACAAAAAACAAAAAACGAAAACCCAAAACCCAAATTACTCCATTAGTTCAAAAGCAGCTTCTCATCTGTTAACTTTATCTCACTTAAATTTGATCTGACTTTGTCAATTACAAGAAAAGACACCAGGTATGAAGACTACTATAGCAAGCTCTTATGAATGACTTCATCTTCAAAACTTTTATTCATAAAATCAATGATCTCTTGTTGCCAAATGTGTCTCTTTCTTTCATTATGAAGACGTTGCTTACTGAAATAGAACAGTGAATTATGTACTGCATCTGTTCGAGCAAGCAGGGTAACATTTAAGCATCTGTTTGGTATGGTCGCACATGTTTGCATCTGCACAGAAACTTCCTCTTCCTTTAATCCTATGCCCTCATTTTAATGGAGTTAATTAAAAGGGTTTTTTTTTCCACTGTCAGCTCAGCACAGATTTCTCCACACAGGACACGGATGACTGTCTGTGAATCAATCAAATCCAAGCATTCTCTGACAAGTGATACAGACACACCTGAATTTATGATGCAGCTAAATCCTGATAAACTTACTAAGTTAAAAATGAATGTAATACACCAAACAGCAATTTTTTAGAGTGCTCCTTCCTTTCCTTTGTGATCAGCTGATGGCTAGAGCTGCAGCTCACCCAGTATTATGACAGAGTATCATGTAGCATACTGCTAGGATCCACACTCAGTGTTTGTTTGCTGTTCAATGTGTCTGGCTTTTGTACTAAAATAAAATATAAATCACAGTTCATCTGGATTTGAATTAGTGAAAGAACTGAGGGAACAAAAACTTAATGCAGTGTACAATAAATATATATGCATATATATAGATGAATATTTGACCTTGGTTTACTTATTTATCTGTCATTACCTAAATCTTGATTAAAACATAGTTTTTATGATTTTGAGGTTAAAAATGTTCTAACACTACTCTGCTCAGTTTAAACTCAAAATATGCAGAACTGCCCTGGATGAAATGACAGACTCTGGGACAAGGGAGGAGGGGTGGGAGAGGGAGCTGGGATTGACATGTGAAACACCCATGTTTCTAATTTAAATAAAAACATATATTGAGAAAAAAGAAATATGTAATGTTTTATAGTGTAATTATAATTGCCTTTTAACAGTGAGCTCATCTTAAGGCACATAATAAAGAGCTGTTGGAATTTCTTAAGTGAAAAAATGAAAATCCTTTTGTAGTTTATTGTAACAAAAATATATAAACCAAAATCATATACATTAGGTTTTTCTATTTTATATAAACTCACTTTTAATTACATCATCACTAGTTTTCAGATTTCAATCATTTTTAGTTCCAAAATGAAGCATGATTTATCAATGTTGATGAAAACAGTTGCATGTATGAGTCAGAATCAGACTAAGAAAACTAGTACATCCAAGTCAGTCTTCCATGTGGTCTGAGTCTTACTAAGCTCTGCATAACTCCAGGATAATGTGCAAATACTTACAGCACTATGTGTAAGGGAGTTATTAATAGCCACTGACTAGAAGAAAATGTTTTCATGAAGCAAAACTCTTTCAAATATTTGTACCAGAGATGAAGTGTGCATTGCATAATCTTAAGAAAATAAAAACCACTTTATGCCTTGAGCCACATAGTACTTCTGTTTAAAAGTCATATTTTATACAAATAGAAGAGAAATCCCCACAGTATCAATTAGTGCAGAAGCAAACTCATTATAGCATTGCTAAGGAATTATTTTAAGTATGTCTTTGTAGAATGATGAAGGCATTAGAAATTAGAATAAAATATGTTTTTCTAGAGCCTAGAATATGATCCAGAGAAAATGGAGGGGAAATAATTTAAGAACCTTCCCCAAGATAATGTGAGACAGTGTAGTTATAACTGAGGGATGCCTGAAGACAGAAACCCCAAATCAAATTATTCTTAAAGGAGGAAAATCTGAGTAAAATGCATTATTGATATGCTGTGGTGCAGCACCAGACCACAGACAGTGGTCTGGGAGGGCTAGATTGGGGTGCAGCACCACACCACAGTATTGGGAATGGCTAGAGAAAGAAGTTAACCAGTTTGGAGGACCACAGGCTCCAACTGAACACAACACAAATTGTAACCAATATTATCTAAGAATTTTGTACAACGATGAAGACACGACTCAGCAGGTAAGAACACTGGTTAGTTTAGAGAACTTAAGTTCAATTCCCTGCATCCACACAGTATCTTACAACTGTCGTAATTCCAGTTCTAGGAGACCCACACCCACTTCTGGTCTCCTTAATCGTGGCGCTTACATGGTGCACATAACACACATGTAGGAAAAAAATCATACACACAGGATAAAGTAAATAAATATTAGAAAATGAACTTCCCACATGTATGCAATGTGTTCTGATCAAGTCCCCATTTTCACAGTTCCAATTTCTTCCCTATTCTGTGCCCACTAACCCCAAAAGCTTATTAGGCTCTTTGTTTATTTTACTGTCTGATTACTCACTCAGCCCTGCCAGTAGCTGTTTGAGTATAGGGTCATCCCCTGGAGCATAGGTGCCCTCTCAGGTACCAGATTCTTGAAGAAAATCTAATTTCCTTTTCCCAACAGTCACCAATTACCAGCAGTTCCTCATGTACCAGTGGGACTTTGTGTTGGCCCTTGCCCCAAACATGTTGGGATTTTTGTCTAGCTTGGTCCCGTGGGTGCTGTCACAGCTTTTATTGAGTTCATAGGCACAACTTGCCTTCTGGGTACAGAATACACTTTTGGGGGGGCAGTCATTTATTTATTCGACTCCTTATACTCTATTCATATCCATTTTGTGGTGATTCTTATAGCCATTACTGTTCTTATGATAGAAAAATACTTACGTTCTTCAGATTTATGTATACAATAAGGATTAGAGAGAAATACTGGAGAGGAGAAAAAGGAACAGAGAAAGATTTTTAAAATTGTGAATGGTGTGTGTGTGTGTGTGTGTGTGTGTGTGCATTCCTGCGTGCATGTGTGTGTGCATACACACACATCTTTATCTTGTCTTTGTGTGGATATACAAGCATGGTTTGGAGGGCAGAGGACAACTTCATGTCAGTTATTATTCTTCACCCTTTTTGAGACAGGGTTTCTTATTGTTATTCTAACATGTAGTCCAAGAAAATAGCCTGAGAACATAAAGAATTCTCCAGTATCTGCCTTCCATCTCTGTATATGGTTTATATACTCTGTGCTACATGTCTGGCTTTTATGTGGGTTCTGGAGGTTCAAATTCATTCTTGTGCACAAGCACAGTTGTGAAGCCATCTCCCCAGACTAGAAGGCCTCATTTAGGATTAATGATTCTGTTCATTTTTAATTGACTCTATTATTTTGTTCCTAAGGTGAGGAAGACTATCATGGTAAACTGGAAGTAGTATGCAGAGCTACTTATGCGGAAGTCAGAAAGCCAAAGGAACAAGAGGAAGGGACCAGGACCAAGATACACCTTTCAAAGTTATATCCTGTGTTGTAATTTAAGAAAACTGATGTATGAGAGAAAGATGCCCTGCCACAGAATTCAAGCAGAGTTTTTTTTTAATTAGGGAAAGGGATCAAAAAAAGGGAAAGGGAAGTAGGGAGACCGGCCTCTGGAGATGGAAGCTGCACGAGAGAGGAGAGAGGAAAGAGGAAAGAGGGGGAGATAGAGGAGAAACAGTGAGAAAATGAGAGGGAGAGGAAGAGGAATAGGGAAAGGGAGAGAGGGAGAGAAAGAGAGAGAAGAATAGGAGGTGAGCAGAGGCCTTTTAAAGGGGAACACAGGTGGCTGGAGCTGAGGGCACATCCTGTCAGAACCCCAAGGATAGGCCAGTGTAGGTGCCGGAATACTAACACTCTCTCTGCTTTACTTCCTCCAACTATGCCCTGTCTTCCGTAGTTTATAATATTCTATTAATTTGTTCAAAATTTGAATATATTGATGAATTAAATCATTGATTATACCAGAACTTAATGATCTAGTCATTTCTGAAAATAGTCCTATACTTAGAGAGGTGCTCCTAGTCTCCCAGGCATCTCTCAATCAAATCCAGTTGACCAGCAAGATTAACTGTCATATCTATGCACAGTTCCTCTTTTACTACAGATCAGGGACTGAATAAATTCTTGTCTCTTTACTGATTTTTGTGTAATTTTCCCCAAATTCACCTTGATACCCATGATGGCATGCTGTCCATGTTTTCTTCTATGGCTGGATAAAGGTAATTAATTGCTTTGATCTCCCTGGAAGAAAAATGTGTGAGTATTCTTGTGGGGCAGACACCAGAGAAGTCTGCTCAGACATGGGTTTATGCCAACAGAAAATCTTTATTAGCTGGGTGGCCACTACACTGGTGTGTTTTTGATCCCAGTGTAGTACCGACCATTTCTCATGGTGTGCACTTAAGCACAAAAAAACGTGTTTTGGGTTGACATACTTCAGTTAGCAAGAACAGTTAGCCAGAAGCAGAACCAAAGAAGCCAAAAAGCAAGGTTAATACATTTACAGACTTTCCTAGAACTATGGGCTTTGATGTATTACATCTTTGTTTTCATTTCAGCAGGTGATGCTGTAAACTTCCCGAGTTTTGCAGCTTGAATGGCATTTCCATCATGAAATCAGCTTTCTTAAGGTCTAGGGCCCTGTTACATTATAAACAGAGTGCATGCCACTTAGCCAGGAATCATTCCTAGCTCAAGTACAGTCACATTAAGTGACTGTTTTTGCTTGGAATGTCTGTCACAACAATTAGAATATGTCAATTGATTATTTTTTCTATTACACAATAATAGTTTTCATATTTCAGTTTCTGTTTTGTAATACAGTACTTCACATTTGACATCTCATTTAAACTTACTAATATAGTAGTAGGCCATCAGCTTGTCCCTCATCATCTATGTATTTGAATGTGAATAAATGAATGGAAATGCAATGATGAATTTCTATGTACCTGATGAAGAACACTAATTTTTATTTTCCAGAAGATAGTACACAGACATCTCGTATTTGATCAGTTGTCAGCTTTGTGTCTTTGGTAAATCATTTTAATTAATCTTAAGAAGACTTAAGATAGTGGGGATCATGATGACAAATAAGTGGGAGAAATATGGCTTTAAGGAAGATTTGGTGGACTTTATTTGACAGTATTCAAAGATACCTGTCAAAGAACGGTCCCGGGGAAGTATGTGGAATGAATGAAAGTTGCTTAATGTGTGTGTGTGTGTGTGTGTGTGTGTGTTGTGTCTGTGTTTGTGTGTGTGCTTGCATGTGCATGAGTGTGATGAGCATGGAGTGGTGTTTCTGGAACTGGCTATAATATCTGTCTTCTAATATTTGCAAACTGGTGTCTAGGTAAAGGATTATATTGCTTAGTATAGCCATAAAGAAATGATATTTTTAACAAGTGGTATTAATAGAGAGTTCATTAGTTTTTGTTGTTGTACAATGTAAAAAAGGCTGACTAGCTTATCATGATCCTAGGATGAAATATTTAAATATAGTTGGACATCCATGTGGATGGATGCTGATGGGGCAATATAAAGGCCTTGATATCAGGTGAATCTTAGTCATTCCGTAGGTTAGCTTTATGACTTTTGATATTTAGCAATGTTTAGCTTTACTCTTCAATCTGAAATATGGGGATAATGTGCACTGGCAAAGATTTATCTGTGGACTATAGAAGAGGTGATTGTGAAATTACTCAGTATAATAATTTTTGTACTTAAGGTATAAAATGTGAAAAATAAATCCTTTAAAGTAGCCAGTTTAACCTCTTATATAGATACCATATGTCACTATGAAAACCATGAAAGTATTGTTAGAACTGTTATTTATTTACTTGTATTTTATGTGTATAAGGGCTTTGACTGAATGTATGTACAGCACATGCATACTGCAAATGTCAAAAGAGGATGTTGGATCCTTGAAACGAGTTACAAATGGAGATGGTTGTGCGTCACCCTGTATGTTATGGTAACTGAACCTTAGCTCTCTGCAAGAGCAACAAGTGCTATTAACCACTGCTCCACTTTTCCATCCCAGTTGTTTTTAAGCAAAGATTATATTCTACAGAATGTTTTTTTAAATCTAATTTGCTGCTTTCTATAAAACATTTAAGTTCAAGCACAGAAAGTATAGGTGCTATGTGAAGCAACATTCATTTAAAGCCAAAGTCATTTAAATACTAAAAGGAAATTTCCAATGTTTAGAAATAAATTACTTGGATGAAAAATCACAATTTAAGTTAAGAGGTATAATTCCATAAAGCTTATAAAATTACCAGGGCGCAAGCTCCGAGTTTTAAGGGCTCCTGGTCCAATGAGATTTTTGCCAGTTGAATTAGTAAAGAAGTCTCTTACTGGATTTTACACAGCACACAGAACTTCAAGGGGAAGAATGAGGAGCCTTAGGAGTCTGGCACCAATGACTGTCCAGTCACACTTGGACACTTGGGTAGGAAGAGGTCACTTTTGTGGCTGATCCCTGCAGGTGGCAATTGGAACTGGGAAAGAAGAGCCTGTTTTTTGATGCTCTTCAAACCAAACACCTTCATTGCCTCATTTGCTAGCAGATAAATCCCCCAGTGTGCTGCTGGCTATAACATCTTCCAGTTGCAAATTCAACTTCTTGTGAAATACTTGATTGGAAAACTTTAAGTCACATGGCTATGCCTTAGGTGCAAGGAGTTTGAAAATGATCAAATTCAGAAGACTGAATGTAAAATGTAAAAATAAAACAAAACAAAATGAAAACCAAATAAAAACAAAAAAGATATGAGGATAGCTGTAAAAGCACTTTAATTGTCGTGTGTGATTTACTGCAGTCTCTTTCCATTGTCTTCCTCTTTGTTGTTAAGTTTTATGTGTCTGTTGGTGGCACAGATATCTGCTGCTAACACAGCTACATTTCTTGTGTGTTTTTGAAGGGTTAAAGTCCTTTCAGAGCTGTCTTCTTTTAATCAGAAGACAAGAAGGAAATTGAATGTTTCTGAGGTCTTTGCCTCCAGTGTTCTGATGAGGCAAATGGAATTCACAGCAAGGAATTTTAAAGCTAGGTAAGATTCCTTTGGTTACATTTTTCACAAGTCAGTATGAGGAGAGTTAACTCATAAATGATTTAGCTATTTTCACCCAATACTAAATATTTGAAAACTTGGGTCTGATTTGATATACCCTCATTGAACATATTAGTGAGACCATATACTGCTCTCCACATCATCTACTGACAGTGAGAGAACACATTTCTGTGTTGCAATAAAATTCCAAGCTATGTATTTTATTATTTAGGAAAAAGATGGAAAAATACAATTGTTCAGATTAAACCCATCTAATTTTGACAACATTTTGATGGTCCTTTGAAACAAAGTATATTATTTAATTTGAACACAGTCACAAAAAGAAACATAAAATAAAATTTATATGAATAATTTCATCACTCTACTTATATATTGAATAAAAATTAACTAATAGCATACATACTAAACTTTGTAGGGCTCTATAGGGATAATGGGTATGAAGATTTTGGAGATTTTTAAGCCTTGCCAATTCATTCTTAGGCACTCATTTGTCATATACACAGGTTTTAACCTTGCCTTTATTATCTCATTACTTTCTTGTAAACATTAATGGCTTTTAAAGAGTATCACATTCAGGTACATGGAAACAGAAACAGTTTTAATGAAATGAGAAGCTTTCATTACCCATTTGTTGTTCTTAATTTTCAGGAAAAAATATTTTTGAACTCAATAACTTTTATTAACAGTAATTCTAATCAACTATTATCAATGCTAATGTAAAGTTATTTCATAGTGGATGGATAAAATAAATTAAATAACCTTTTCAATTTCCAAAATTGAACATGGGAACACTATGTGGAGGAGCCCATTTGACCTATAATCACTATTTCTGTGGTGATGATCATGGGGTGTAACAAGCATTCTTCCCGCCAGCCTGTTCTCTGAGCTGTGTCAGTCCCAAATGAACACGCAGGATGCTAACCTATGAAGCTGTTGACCATTTCCTATGGTATCTTGTTGAATAGCTCTGACTTAATTATTAACCCATAACTGCTAACTGTGTATTTCCACGTGGTCTTCTCTTACCGGAGAAAGGGTCTGAACCTCTTACTCCTTTTGCATCCTATATAGTGACTGACAGTGCCACCATTTCCCAGAATCCTCCACCTCTCCTAGTCCCACCTATCTTGCTTCACTATTTGCCAACAGTGCTTTATTCATCAACCAATAAGACAAACATATACACAGAAGACCATTCCCCATCAATGGAGTAAAGTGGAAAAGGTGGTAAGATTTCGATTTTTTCAGCAAGATTGCATCAATGACTTTGTAAATTTTCTATAGTGCAAGCATTGTGGATGCCCTCATTTCTAGTTGGCTCAGACACAAGTGTTCTATGTTGCCAGTCAAAATCTATTAGGAAGCAACTGAGGTTGGATAAAAGAAGTCTACATGCTTACAATGAAGAATTTGTAGGAATTGACTAGAAATGTGTAGTTTATATTAGACTCCATTGCGAAACTTCCTGGTGTGTTGAATATATTTCCTACAAGGTCATGTGTTAGGATTTTGGCTCCAAATTTATATGTTAATAAGATAAAGACAAGTCCTATGGGAAGTAGTGAGTTAGATGTTTGCTATGTGATGCTCTCTACAAATTTTGCAAGTATACATGTACACCTGAATGCACTATAGGTATGTGTTCATGCATGTTTACATGTTTGTGTGGGGAGATGAATGTGAATGTGCATGTATAGGCAAATATGTGTGGAGGCCTGAAGTTGACTGGATGTCTCCTCCAGTGTTCTTGACTTGATTTACTGAATCATGGTCTCTCTAAAAAGCAAATCTCAACGATTCTAGCTTGTTGCAGTAGGAAAGCTTTGTACATGAATTCATCATCTGTCTCTGTGCTGAGTGCTGAGATTACAGGTGGCCACCATAGAACCTAGCATTTTGCATGGCTTCTGGAGATGCAGGTTAGTATTCAGGCTTGTGTCACGAGTACTTTATCCACCAAGCTGAATCTCCAATCACCTCTGCGATGTTTTGATATAGTAAGAAGACCTCACATGTGGAATAGATTCTAGAATCATTGGCTAAATAGTCCTCTCTTCTGTATAAATTAATATGGCTCAGTTAGTTTGTTATAGTAACCTTCGTTATTTAATCACATTCCAAGCATCCTACCTTTACCACAATACTGCTAAAGTTTTGATGCATAGTTTTTTGAGGAACATATTCAAAAAAGTAACAGAGCCACTATTAATCCAGAACTCTACGTCCAAGCATCAGAGCTTCCTATTCTTTCCATTGTATTCTTTCACGCGGCAAATCTAACACCAATCATGATCTTATGGAGTGGGGTGAGGAAATCAAGGGTAGACGGTTCTAAATGAGACAAATCTAGTACTCGATTCATTTTGTTAACATTTACTGAACACATACTGTATGCCAGATCCTTTGCATAAGACACTCCTAACCTGTAATAGAAAAAAAAAACTGGTCAGTAGGGTTGAATGCCATAAATTTTGTAAAGCAAATCTGATCCTATGAGAAAAAAGATGAAGTGGAAAGTTGTTATATGTACTATCATGGAAGTAATAATTATAGGGGAGTGGCTCTAAAAAGAAATCTTCATTCAATAGAAGCTTGAGGTAAAGCTAAACACACATTTCACTTCTATAAGTGTCAATAGGTCAAAAGTTGGTTGACAGTTTTTTTGTTCATATATTTGATACATTTTCAGGTATTTTTTTAAAAATAGCTTAGCTGGCCTGGAACTCAGGAACTACCTGCTTTTTTTGTTTTTTGAGACAGGGTTTCTCTGTATGGCTTTGAGGTTGTCATGGAACTCACTCTGTAGTCCAGGCTGGTCTCGAACTGGCAGAGATCCACCTGCCTCTGCCTTCTGAGTGCTGAGATTAAAGGCCTGTACCATGACTGCCTGACCTGCTTTATCATTTCTTAGACAGGAAATCAGCCAGAAAAGGAACTTGGAGGCATGAAGTGAAACAAAGACTGTGTAAGAGTGTCACTTAGTGGCTTGTTTCCAAAGGCGTGCTCAGTCTGCTTTCTTTTAGAATCCAGTACACCTGCTTAGTGTTTGCACTGCCCACAAAGAACTAGACACTTATGCATCAATCCTCAATCCAGAAAATGCCCCACAGAGTTGCCAGCAGGACTGTGATGAAGGCATTTTTCCCCAAGTGCTGTTCTTTACTCTTCCCAGATGACTGTAGCTTTTGTCAAGTTGACAGAAATGAAGGAGCACAGCCATCCACAGACACGCAGGAGTATCTGAGTTATCTGCTATCCTCTGAACAAAGATGCATCTTTTAAAAGGGTCTTCCTAGGCAACCTTGGCTTGGAGTTTACTCTGTAGATTACATCAGCACTGAACGAATTTATGGCAATCCTCCTGGCTCTGCTGCCCCAGAGCTGGGATTACAAATCTGCCAGCAAGTCTGGCTTGAAATGGTTCTTCAAAAACATTTTGCAGAATCTGAAGGACTCAGATATTGGTAGTACTTAGGGACACAGGTAAGACTGGGGAGAAATGCTGAGCAAAAGATAGTACACAGAGTATGGAGAAACACAGAGAGGCCTTAAAACCTAGCAAAATTGAAGTTTTGAACTGTAGGAAGGAGAGAAAGAATTAGTTAAGGATTACCTTGGATAAGAGGTAACCCAATACAGAAATTTGGCCAGCAAGGGGGAAGACACACAGTACAAATCCTCCAAGTATGAAGACAGGTTCATCTTCTGAGCACATCCTCTCCACCTAGGACAAGTCATTGCACCATTTCTTAGCTTCAGAACCCTAATCGAGTCTACCAAATATTATACGTTGGACTTCTCTCAGATTTTGACCTTGGGAGTAATTTATAGGACAAAAGTAATTGTTTTGTAGACTGAGTTTTAGAATGATATTTAGGAAATAGTGTAAATGTTAATATATTAATCTGAATGATCTTTGTTACAAATGCTGGAAAAACTTTAATCAAGGTAAAACAACAAATAACAAACGAATTGCATTGACTTCCAAAATGTCAGCAAACATAAATGCCCGACAATAATAGATAGAAAGAAATTCAGAATAATCAATTTTTGATTTTGTTCATTTAAAATATCCATTGAACATTGCTTTTTAGCAAATTGCCTTTTATTACCCACCTTTGGAAAATACTGTTTTCTATTATAAAATTTCTTTTGAGCTGAGAGAAAGAAAAAAATTAATGTGTCTTAGAAGTGTACTATTAGTAATGGTATCAAGATATATCGACATAGGCCTGGAGGGATGACTAGCATTTTTCCAGCACCTATATAGCAACTCATAACCATCTATAATCCCATTTTTAGGGGATCTAACAGGCACACATGTAATACACATTCATATATACTTGCAAAACATTCATATACACAAAGTAGTATGAATAAATCTAAAAAAATTTAAAACATATATTCCCAGCTATATCAAGCAATGTTCTTTAAGAATGAAAAATCCTTAGGAGTCATAGTGGCAAATCTTATTAATTCCCCCTGATTAAAATCTGAGAATTGATTCTTGTACTGCAATTACAAGGCAGGAAAATATTTCAGGTCCTTGAACGAGTGAAGAATATCAAATATATTAAATTATGCTATTTTATATTCGCACTCAAAATCTGATAGTGAGGGACAATTACTTGGAGGGAGCAGATTCTCTGAGAATTTAAAGACTGCTGTGTTCCAACACCTAGGAAGGTGCTCTCAGTTCTCAAGTCACCGATGTACATTAGATAAGCAAAACTACCACTGCTCAGGATTCCCAAATTCACCTACAAATTATGACAATTCATGTCTTGAATTTAATGGAGTATTTAAGCTGTGACAGGAATTTTTTAGTTTGAATATTTTTTTTCTTTTTTTAATTTAAATTAGTACCTAGCTTGTGTCACATGTCAATCCCAGCTTCCCGTCTCTTCCCCCTCCCTCATACCCCCACCAGGCTCTCCATCCTCCTACCCAATGCCCACTCTGACAGGAGTATAATTAGGTATCTCAGAGTTGTTTTGATTTGCATTTCCCAGATGGATGTTGAGCACATTCTTTTTCATAGTTTTTTTTTTTTCGAGACAGGGTTTCTCTGTATTGTTTTGGAGGCTATCGGACCAACTCGGCCTTGAACTCACAGAGATCCTCCTACCTCTGCCTCCTGAGTGTTGGGATTAAAGGCAGATACCCACAGCTAAACACTGAACTGAACTCCTGGAATCCAATTGAAGAGAGGGAGGAGCGATGAGCAAAGGGGTGAAGATCAGGCTGGAGAAACCCACAGAAACAGCAGACCTGAAAAAGGGTGAGCTCATGGACTCCAGACCAGCATAGGACTGTTCCAGAACTGGTGAAAGTGGATATCAGGTTGGAGGTCTGGGCATTCTCTGGGGCCTCTGGTAGTGGATCAATATTTATTCCTAGTACAGGAATGAACCTTGAGATCCCACTCCACATAGAGGGATAGTCTCTCAGCCTAGACACTTGGGGAAGGGTCTAGGCCCTGTTCCAAGTGATATGACAGACTTTTAAGATCCCCCATGGAAGGCCTCACCCTCTCTGTGGAGCAGAAAGGGGATGAGATAGGGGGATGGTTGGAGGCAGAGAAGGAGGTAATGGACAGGGAACTGGGATTAACATGTAAAACAAGCTTATTTCTAATTTAAATAAAAAACACATACAGTTGTTTCCCCCCAATTTCTTATATTTAGAGAAACAATTTCATCTTATTGAATTGTTCAAATTGAGGTTTTCTTGATTCCTTCCATATCAAGGTTTACCTTTGCTCATCACATAGTCTATATGTATTTATAATTGAATTTTGATTGTTTTTATTTGTGAAATTGTAATATATTTACATCTTTTCTCCGTCAAAATCCTCTTACCATATACGACCCCACAAACTCTTCCTCTATTCATAACCTCTCTGGGTTTTCAGATTTTAGTTTGATTGTTATTTATTTAATTGATAATATCTACATCTAAGTAGATATTTACCAAAATTTATCTTTCAGGATCTGGGATACCTTACTTAGGATTATTTTTCTAGCTCTATCTATTTACCTGAAAAATTTCATGATGTCATCTTTTTTTACAACGTTGTGTAAATGCACCACGTTTTCTTTATTCATTATTCTCTTGAGGGACATCTAGGTTGTTTCCAATTTCTGGCTATTATGAATAGAGAAACAATGAGCGTTATTGAGCTAGTGTCCTTATGATGTGATGAAATGTCCTTTGAGAAAATTCGAAGAATTCTATAATTGAATCCTGAAGCAGATTGATTCCATCTTCTCATGTATCATCACATGTAACATTGCAGTGTATAACCTTACAATACTTGTCCTTATAAAATGTGCATTAATGCCCATGTTTGAATGCATTTAATTTACACGGGCTTCCACAAGACTCTTATTTTTATTTTATATTTTCATTTATGTGCATATTAACATGTAGTCCAATAATTAGAGGCAATGCCCAATAGTGCACACAGGACTGTTTTTCAGAAGTCCTTATGGTCATAGAGGTTATTCAAATATAAAATCAAGGTGACACGACTGCTTATTTTCTCCTGAGGACTATTCTGCTATGTATATCTGCTTTCCACAATCTAACAGCTGCATGGTAATTGCTAAACTTTTAATCAATTTTAATTCTGTGTTGCTGGAGGACATGTGGATGGTCTTTAGAATCTTGTTCGTATTCCAAGACTGATATTAAGCTTGATTCTTTATGAACCATGCTATAAAATGGTTACAGAATTTGAATAACCATGATTATTGGAAACCCACTAGACTTTGATTATTTGTGCTAGTGAGGGGCAATGCAATTCTTCTAAATCTGTTTCTTCAAGCAGTGTTTATTATACATCTTTTTATGTATTTTAGGACACTAATGAGAATTTATTGGGCTTTAGTCTTGGATATATATTATTTCTCATTTTTATTCTTAATTTGGCCAAATAGCATTAAATACTATGGGCATTTAGAAGAATAGGTAACCTGCGTGTTGTTACTGGCCTTCAAGAGCCCCAACTGCCTAGTATCAGCTATCCACCCTGGAAAGCCAGTTAACCAAATATTTTTTGGAAGAGAAGGAATGGGACTTATTTGCTGTATAATCACACCATGAAAGTTAGTATAATGACCTAAAATTCATCTTCAAAGTGTTCATTATAAACTTGCTGTTATATGAAACAATAGCTAATACTAGGGTTTTCCATGTTAGCAGTCCAGGTCAATTTGATTTATTCATCATCTGGAATCACTATATCAGACCATTATTCAGGATGTGTCATGTAGAGCTTTCTTGATGCCAAGATTTCTGTTGCTAAGAGGATAGTTTTGGTCTTTGGTCCGAAGACATTCATCAGTTAAAACTGTTTTTATTGAGATTTGGGGTAATTATTGCAAAGAAATTCTCAGTGGAACTCAGAAGAATACCAAGATACAATTGGAAATAAAATGGACTCAATTGTGTCAGTGATTGGGCTCTCAGCAAAAATGGGAACTAGGAGTTTCTCTGTCATCCTTTAGTCCAATGGTCTCAGTGGAGTAGCACAAATTCCCAAATCTGTGCAGAAATAGTTTTGTATTCTTACAATTTAGTTACAAAAATGTGGTCTTGACAGTATGGTGAAAGAAATGAGAAAATAAACAAGCCCTTGGGAAGCAATTTCACTTTCATCAATGTTGCAGAATTGGCACACATATTGCATTGAAAACAACCTAATTATGTGACCACAGCTTCAGTGGATGATAGGAAATATATCTAATACTTTTTACTATTAGTGAAAACTGCTAGTATTTAAGAGATAGGTTTTACATAACAATTATTAATTTGCATGTCACTTTTTGTTGAGTTTCATGACTAACTTCTGTTCATTTTCTTGTGTTTGTATGTTAAATTAATGATTGAATTATAAGATAATGTAGAGAATTACTTTTAATTGTAGAGAATTAAGTGGCTTCTATTTTATGAAGAAACAGAAACAGATCTTGAACAAGAAAGAGTTAACTGAACAACTTAAGTGGATCAACCATGCACATTTCCAAGAAAAGTTTTTCAAGCCTAGCCTTGGTCTAGCCTTTGAGATGTGAGCTCTGAGTCCTAGGAGTATGCTTCTTGATAAGAATTTTCTTGCGTGCTTGAGGAATCTAGCCAAAAGATACTAATGTGATTAGATAAATTATAAAACCTCATGGGGGTATTTTTCCTTTTAGGGATGAGAGTCGACATACCTGAGGTCACTCATGCAAGTACTCATATTACTGATTTTTATAAAAACTCTGAACACCAATACCTATGAGAAATTCCTTGTTTAAAAGCAACAAGGACCAATTGCTATGTGTTCTTGATAGAATGACTCCTTGCATTTGTTGAATTTGAACTTAAAAGCCTGTTTTCTTTCCCAAGATTTTCTCCGTGGTGTTTAATTGGTGTCCTTTTGTTGTAATAAAACAGTAACTGTATTGTAGCTTTGCTGAGTTCAGTGGTCTTGCTGGTGCATCATCTGGCATGAAAGGAGCCTTTGGAAATTGATGCAAATATCAAATTGATCTTTAAGATATGGCAAGGAAGAAATTGAGCATTTTATAATGCTTCCTATCTAATGTATAAATAAATATATTTAAATTCATAAAGAAAACATTCTCCCCTCTTTAGAGATCACAATGAATATATGAAAATGTTATGCTAGCTGAAGTCACAAGGATATTCTAATTCAGTGAAGAAATCCTTGTGAAAAGCTGAGTTTTGGTTCTTGATTTTGTACTTTCCTTGACTTCCTTCCATGTATAAGCCTACAAGAAGGTCCTTCCCATGTACAACTCACATTTGTAAAGCTTAGATCACATATTGAACCCCACACATTAATAGTGGGAGAGTTCAGCACTGCACTCTCACCAATGGACAAGTCATCCCGACAGAAAATAAACAGAGAAATATTAGAACTAACAGATATTATGACTCAAATTGACCTAACAGACATCTACAAAACATTTCACCCAAACACAAAAGAATATACCTTCTTCTCAGCACCACATGGAACCTTCTCCAAAATTAACCACATACTTGACCACACAGCAAATCTCAACAGATACAGAAAAACTGAAATAACCCCCTGTATCTTATCAGATCACAATTGATTAAAAGTTGTGTTCAGTAACACAAACTACAGATCAAACTCAGAGAAACTGAACAACTCTCAACTGAATCACCACTGGGTCAAAGAAGAAATGAAAGCAATTAAAGACTTCCTAGAATTCAATGAAAATGTATGCAGAACATGCCCAAAGTTATGGTTCACAATGAAAGCAGTGCTAAGAGTAAAGTTCATAACACTAATTGCCCACATATAGAATTTGGAGAAACCTCATACTAGTGACTCAGCAGCACACCTAAGAGATCCAGAACAAAAAGAAGCAAACACACCCAAGAGGACTAGATGGTGTGAAAATAATCAAGCCAAGGGATGAAATCTATGTTAGAAACTAAGAGAATAAGACAAAAACATCAATGAAACAAATAGTTAGGTCTTTTAGAAAAGACAAACTCTTATCAAAACTAACTCAAAGGCAGAGAAAGAATATCCAAAGTAACAAAATCAGAAATGAAAGAGAGACAAAACAACAGACACTGAGGAAATCCAGAAAATCATCAGGAAGTACTTCAAAAGCCTGTATTTCACAAAATGGGAAAATCTTAAAGAAACAGGCACATTTCTTGATAGATACCACATATCAAAATTAAATCAATATCAGATAAAATTTTAAATAGATTTATAACCCTCAATGAAATAGAAGCAGCCATTAAATGTCTTCCAACTCCCCACTCCAAATAAAGAAAAACAAAGCCCATGGCCAGATAGTTTCAAGACAGAATTATACCAGACTTTCAAAGAAGAGATAATACCAGTATTCCTCAAATTATTCCGCAAAATAGAAGCCAAAAATCATCACTATTTTTTTTATGAAACCACAGTCACCTAGATACCAAAACTACACAAAGTTTTAACAAGGAAAGAGAATGATATATCAATTTTTCTTACCAACGTTGTTACAAAAATGTTCACTAAAATACAAACTGAGTCCAAGAACACATCAAAAAGATTATCCACCACCGGGCGTTGGTGGCTCACGCCTTTAATCCCAGCACTCGGGAGGCAGAGGCAGGAGGATATCTGTGAGTTCGAGGCCAGCCTGGTCTATGAAGTGAGTTCCAGGACAGCCTCCAAAGCTACAGAGAAACCCTGTCTCGAAAAACCAAAAAAAAAAAAAAAAAAAAAAACGATTATCCACCATCCATAAAGTGGGATTCATCCCAGAGATTCAGGGATGGTTCAACATACAAAAATATGTCAATGTAATCCACCACATAAACACATTGAAAGGAAAATAACTCGTATGATCATCTCACTAGATGCTGAAAAAACCTTTGATAAAAATTGTGAACCCCTTCATATAAAGGTCTTGGAGAAATCAGGGATACAAGGAAAATGCTTAAATATAATAAAAGCAAGCTGACAGCCATCAACAAATTAAATGGAGAGAAACTCAAAGGAATTTCACCAATATGAGGAATAAGACAAGATGTAACATGTCATTTCCTGTTCCTCCAGCCACCTCCTAAATAATCACATGAATAATTCTTATTAATTATGGAAGCTTGGCCTTATCTTCAGCTTTTCTTCTAACTATCTCTTATACTCAAATTAACCAAATTCTGTTCATCTACATGCTGTCACATGGTGCATGGCTGTTACCCTTCCTAGATGTTGTGCTTCTTTTTTTTCCAGTTGGTGGACACCATCATGCCGGATTCATCTCCTCTTCTCCCTTTCTGCCTGGAAGTCCTACCTAATGTCTTCCTGCCTAGGGATTGGTCATTTAGCTTTCTGTTAAACCAATCTTAAGGCAACTAGGGAAGACACATCTTCACAGTGACTATCTGGCCCTGGGATTGTATTTCTGATATCTTCTCCAACTTCTTCAAAATTTCTTATCATACAGGTTTTTTGCTTGCTTAATGAGAGTTAAGCCAATATGTTTTATATTATTTACACTACTGTGGAGGTGTTTTTTCATTATTTCTTTCTCAGTCTGCTTATTGTTTACATTTAGGAGGGCTACTGATCTTTTGAGTCAATCTTATATCTGGTCACTTCACTTATTAGCTGTAGGAGTTCCCTGGTAGAATTTTTTTTGGTTTGGAGACAGGTGTCCCTGTGAAAACAAAAGCAAAACACTTCCATTCCTTTGTGAGGTCACCTTACATGTTGTAGAATATGACTTTGTGAATGAGCTGTCATCTTCCTCCTCTGAGATTTCTCCTGTTCAGATGGAATCTTGATTAATTTTGATGGAATCCAAAGTTTTTCTTCTCCCATGGAAACAATGGCAAAACCCCTTCCCCAACATAACACATATCCTGGTTTCCAAACTGAGGCCATAACATCCTTGAAACGCAATGGTTGGTTTTGTTCAGAAGTTTTTTCTGTAGTCCAGCGTTTTCTGCAGCTGTTTGTCCTTTCTCATTAGCACTAAGAAGGCTGTGCTTTAGTAAAGCATTATGTAATCTGTTTGGTGGTCTTTGCGCTGCCTGTCTGTTTATGAAGCATTTCTTTTAGGGTGTGGTTAGATTTCTCAACCACTGATTGTCCATAGGGTTATAATGTATATTGGTTATGTGTTTTATGTTATAATATTTGAAAAGCTGTTCCAATTTGCTGGAGATGTGCTGGAGCATTGTGAGTTTTTATTTGTGTAGGTATACCCATAACAGCCATCACCTCTAAGAGGTGTGTAATAACAGAATTAGCTTTTTCAGATCTGAGGGCAGTAACCCGTTGGAAGCCTGAGAATGTGTTTATGGTATGGTGTACATATTTCAAACTGCCAAATTCTGGAAAGTGAAATGCATCCATTTGCCGAAATTCATTTTTGTGAATACCTTTGGGATTACTGCCTCCTGGTAATGGAGTTTGACTGCAGAATAAACAGGTGGGGCAGTTTCTTACTATTCCCTTGGCTTGTTGCCAAGTGATAGAAAAATCCTTCTTTAAGCCTTTGCTGTTAACATGGTGTTTCTTATGAAATTCTGAAGCTCCCAACAAATTTCCTATTAATAAACTATCACTCTCACCATTGCTTTTGCTAGAGGACCTGGCAGACCATTATGGGATCTGATGTGTGTTATATAGGATGAGTTCTATTTCTGATGGTTTCCTGTAATTGCAGAAACAATGAGGTTAATTGTATATCATCAGGAATGAATTCTGCAGTATTAGAGTGTAAGACAACTCTCTTTGCATATTGAGAATCTGTAACTATATTGAGAGGCTCTGTAAAGTCTTTAAGTACCATGAGAATAGTGTACAATGCTGCCTTTTGTAGAGAGTTGTAAGGTCTTTGGACTACTTTACTTATATTTCCTGATTTATATCCTGCCTTACCTGACTTGTTTGCATCAGTGTAGAAAGTAAGAACACCAGAGATAGGTGTTTTTCTTATAATACACAGAAGAAATCAAATTGTTTTCTTTATGAATTTGATTCTCTCTTTTTGGATAATTGTTACTAATTGTTCACAAAAAGTCACTGCAAACCCTTTGCCAATATTCATTATTTTTCCATAAGGTAGAAATTCTCTCATTTGTTAAAGGTACAGTAATCTCTGCTGTGTCCTTTCCACTTAGTTGACAAAGCCTTAACTTACCTTTTAATATCAAATGAGAGATCTTTTCTATATATGTCTTCAGTTTTTTATCCTGTTTATGTGGCAGAAATACCCATTCCAGTATGATGTCTTCCCTATGCATTAATCTTCCAAGGGGGTATTCTTAAGATGGTAAAATAAGCATAATGCAGTCTAGTTTTGGGTCCACATGGTCCACATGTGCTTCCAATATTCTCTGTTCTACCCATTCTAATTCTTTTTCAGCCTCAACTGATAATATTTTAGGATTATTTCAGTCCTTGTCTCTGTTTAGGGCCATTTTCAGGTGTTTTAAATCATACCCTTCTATTCCAATAATTGTCTGTAGTTGAGAAATTTCTCCTAGTAGTTGTTGAAGATCATTAAGAGTCTGGTAACAATCTCTTCTGATCTGTACTTTTTGCGGTTTAATTTCTGTAGGTCTATTTTATAACCTAAATAATTAATAGAATCTCCTCTTTGTATTTTTTTCTGGGGCAATCTGTAATTCCCAGTGAGGTAAAGTTTCTTTTACAGCCTCAAAATTCTTTTCCAATGTACTTTCTTTCGAATCAGCCAACAATATATCCGTCCATATAATGGTAGTTTATGTATTGTGGACATTATTTACGAATTATTTCCAAGGGTTTTTGCACAAAATACTGTCAAGAAGTTGGACTATTTAATGTTCCAGAGGGCAACATCTTCCATTGTCATCTCTGTACTGGTTGAGAATTGTTACAGGTAGGCACTGTGAAGGCAAAATTTTCTCTCTCTTTTTCTTGTAAAGGTATAGTGAAGAAGCAATCTTTTAGATCTATTACTCTAATTGGACATCCTTTAGGAATCAGAGAAGGTAATGGCATCCCAGGCTGTTGAGCCAATAGGCT
This sequence comes from Mesocricetus auratus, assembly GCF_017639785.1. Taxonomy (NCBI): domain Eukaryota; kingdom Metazoa; phylum Chordata; class Mammalia; order Rodentia; family Cricetidae; genus Mesocricetus; species Mesocricetus auratus. Next base: position 48,237,749 of record NW_024429184.1, on the reverse strand, counting down.
GAATTACCTTGTTGATAGCTCTCAGATCAGAAACCATCCTCTGTTTCCCATACTTCTTTTTGATAATGAATACAGGAGAGTTCCATGGACTAGTTTATCCTTCAATATGTCCAGCATTTAGCTGTTCCTGAACTAGCGTTTCTAAAGTCTAGCTTCTCAGAGGTCATGGGCCATTGCCCTACCCAGACAGGTTCATCTATTAGCCATTTTAAGGGTAGTGTTTTTGATTTTTCTGAAGGTGTGGCACTAGCTTCCTGTAACTGTACAGTCTGTATGTTTGGCGTCTTTTTACTGTAGTATTTTTTCTACCACTACCAGCTTGTTTATGACACAGGAGGAATGTTAATCTGTGTATTCCGTTGTTGCAATAAATCACGACCCCAGAGATTTATAGCAATATCTGTGACATATGGCCTCAATCTTCCTCTTTGTCCTTCTGGCCCAATACACTCCTTCCATCTGGCACTTAGTTTCACTTGAGTTAGGGTTACAATCCCTAATAATTGAACATTTACTACTTGTAATGGCCATCTGGTAGGGCCCCTTTTCTTGGGTAATAATATTGATGTCAGTTACATGGTCCATCAAGCCTTCCAGAATAAAGTTATTTATGTGCACTTTTAAGTTTGCCAAAATACATACTTTTTGTTTCCTCTAGTATTGACTGATTCATCCTCAGTAACTAATCTGTCATCCATAGCACTATTAGTCTTTACAATAAGCAGTAGATCTCCTAATTGTCCTGAGAGAAATCATACTCCACAGTGACTGGGAATGACTGGACCACTTTTGATATGGGGGCCTTTGAGTGGCACCTTGAGAAGTTTCCAAATTGTAAAGGGTTACCTTGTTTGTCTGTGGTCAACCTACATTCATTGGTACAGTGTTGGCCTTTGCCACATCTCCTCCATAATCCAGAAGGCTGAGGCCTTCTGTTTGAGTATTCCTAGGAGGAACATTATTTCTAGGAATGCTTTGCCTACAGTTCCTACTCAGATGTCCTATTTTACCAAAGTTAAAAACATCTGGTTTTATGATTTCTTTTTAAACTTCTGGAGATTGATTCTCCAACCCAAGTCTGTATCTCCTCATGGTTAATGCGTTTGTCATCTTGGTGACTCTTTGGGGCTTTAGAAATGTCCTCTCCAATACAGGTTCCTGTCTCTTGCCCATTATACTCTATGTTTGCTGTATTTAATACCCATTCATCTAATGGCACTGATCTAATTTTTAATGGCCAGAGTATTTGTTTACATTGTAGTTTGCGTTCTTGTAAGCTAGAGACTCTTCAAGGATTTTGCTAGATTCTTTGTCAGATACTTGTAATTCTACTGCTCTAGACAGCCTTTCCAAAAATTGAGTGAACTGTTCTCTTAGACCCTGTTTCACCTTGGTGTACATTTGTATTTTTTTTCTCCTGGCTCATGAACCTTATTCAAAGCATTCAGAGCTGCTGTATGGCATAAAGATAGTGTATGGTCGTCAAATTCAGCTTGGGCCTGTGAATCAGCATACTCACCTTTACCAAGAATCTTATCTCAGGGAGCCTCAAAACCTTGTGTCAAGCCTTGAAGTTCGAGGGCCTTGGCTTCCTCTCTCCACAAAGCCTTTCATTGTATATGGGAAGAATTGTCCCACACTGCTGAAATTAAATGTCTCCAATCCTTGGTTGTTATTTTGTTTCTTCTTTCCCAAGAATTCATCAATTCCTTGACATAGGGACTATGGACCCTGTAAGCTACTATTTCCTGCTTTATTAGTTTCAGGTCTTTCTTCTGTATCGGTTCCCACTGGTAAGTGATGGACCCACTATGATAACTCCTTGTTGCTGTCCTTTCTGTCATGGTTACTGGAAAAGCACCTTAGGAAGAACTCCTAGGCATCTTGTAGATATGCCTCTGTCATTGTCTGGTAGTCTAGTGGCAAGTGCCTCTGAGTCTGATGTATCAAATGATGAATCCTGTAACGATTGCAACCTCGTAACCATGGTATCTTTGAGTGCTTGGATTTCCTGAATCAAAAATTGTTCTAATTACCTGACAGAATCTGTACATTCCTTACTCATCATTCAAGCATGATTCCAAGCATTTCATACTGTTGTCCCTAGAGCTCGAATGGCATGTAAATTGTCATCTAGGAATATCATCCTATCTGCTAAACTGCCACTGCCTTCAGACACCAAATGAATTGTTCCTGCTAACTTGGTAGCTTCCTTCTTACTGGACTCTATTTTGGCTATAAATGCAGTGGACATGGAATCAATCATGTCTTGAAGGTTGTTCTGGTTAAGTTCCAAATTATCTACTATGGTAGTCAATTCCTCCTTTTCGTGAAGATTCTGAATTTTGACTCTAATTTTTTAAATCATCTATACAATTTTCCCATTATCTGTCTTTTTATTTTCTCTCTTTCATGTGATTTTATGTATTAGGACACTAACCATGAGGATTCGACACAAATACATTTGAAATACATCATAATTGTCTCCTAATACATAATCCATGACGTTGGCAATGAGATAACTAATGTTCTGCATCATTAAATTATCTGCCATGGTATAATCTAAGTACACTTACACCTGTAATTAGTTTGGTTTGAAAAGAGGAATGTCACCTGCTGTTAGCATCGTTGGCCTGCAGACGGTGCAGGTGTACCACCAAACACAGCTCTTCCCCAAAACTTCGGTATTTTTTTCAGGTAACAACTGAAAGATTCTAAGCAGCTCTTACAGAAAATTAGAAAACCTATTTGGGGAGGGAAAAGTCTGTGCAGATTGGGAGACCTGCAGCTATAAAACAGCCGTGAAATCCTTTGGACAGAATAGGGAAATTGCACTCAATGTCCCGGATGAGCTTGGAGGCCAGGCAGTTAGGTAGGCTGGAATTGGAACAGTGGCAGGCTGGGGTCCAACCGCAGCAAGCTGGAATCAAATTGGCCTGGAATCACAGTGGTCTGGAATCACAGGGAGCTGGAATAGGACCATGGCGGGCTGCAATGGAGGTGGCGGTGGTGGCAGTGGAAGCTAATGCCCACTTGGTCTCAGACTGGAGAGAGGGCAGGAGGAGGGGGGGGGCTCGCATGCTGTGCACCTTTCGAGATGGTGTCCTACGGGTAATTTCAGCAGCGTTAGCAGAGCAGCACAAACCAGGTCTGGACCTGGCATTACCAATTGCAGCTTGGTCTGTGGGCTGTTCTTTCAGCGTATGTGCAGTCTGGTGCCTCCCCGAGCTGTCTGACTGGCCGGCCAGTGGCACAGGCTCCTGCCTTCTTGGAAGTGTGGTCTTCTGACACCAGCTGAAGATGAAACAATGCAATGCGGAAACAAGAATATGTATTAACAGGACAAATCACTTAAGTTATAAGCTGGTAAGATGAGATGCTTTAAGAAACGTGGCCAGCTTCAAAGAGAGAGTAATTTACGTTCTCTCTCCTTTTATCACCTACCTGTCCCATGTACCCCTGTCCATGCCCTTTGAGTATGTCAGCATTCCCCTACAATTACTGAAGTTCTTCTGCCTTTGGCCTACTGGAGCTGGCATCTGAAACTCAAGATGTCACTTCCTAGGTACCACCCACCAACTACAGATATAGTATCTATATTTTAGACTAACAAATAAAGGGTTTCTTGTTTACCTCTCTTGCTTTTCTGGAAAACATGTGGTCTTGATCAGATACGGCTGGGATGATAAAAACATTGCAGACTGGAAGGCGTAAGCCAAGGCTCCATAAAATTTTACAGCTCATAACCCCTTTTGCACAAGGGATTTTTAAGTGACTAGAGTATACAAGCAAATATAATAAAACCTCATATTTACTGATAATAAATCATAAAACAGCCAATTATTTGGCATATGTACATAATCTCACCACTTTATAAAAATTAAAACAGATTCAGACTAATGGTGTGGTTGTGCTTATTTTTACATACTTATATTTTGGCTGAACATTTCATACTACAAATGTAGGACACCTTCAACATTTTCTGGAATTGATTGTTGTTTTGATTTTTATTCTAATTGTCAATCCTTAAAATGCCACTTTACAAAAATATGTATTACAAAATGTCAGATGAGTGTTTTGGGCCATTTCAGAAAGTGTTAGGAATTTTGTCCTAATTCTAAGCCAAAATTCATTTAAGGAGATTTTTAATGGCATACCAAGTCATTAAATCAAGGAGTAATTTTAAAAATCAAACATAATGTTCTAACTTCATGGAAAGCTGTACTAATTTGAAACTTACATTATAAGAATGATTGTAGGAAAATATTAAAGTCTATGTTTTTCATAATTAAACTGTGATTTTTCTATGAGAGCAGAAAACTTTATACGCACAGTAAAAACACCGTAATTCATAATGTATGCTAGTCTCAAAGCTGAGAAAAGATGATTTAGGTGGTATTCATTGGTGTTTCACAGCATGACAGAATGCACAGTACCAAACATATATGTTGTATGTTCAGAACCCAGGTTGTGGTGAAGTCCTACAATACAGCACAGGTGAATATTTTCCCAAACACATTTGTTCATTACATTTTTGGATTAACTCAGGTATATAATGCCACTTGGGGTCATGATCCACAGTTCAACAAGTAGAGGCTTAAATAATAGGAGTTATGGAGGCTGAAAGGCTAGGTCCAGAAGGCTCTGTTCTACTGAATGTATTTTCTTATTTCTCAAAGTTTTTTCTTGCAGATGCGTGAGGAAGAAGAGAATAAGATTCCCTACTCTCTGCATGATGATTTGGGATGCATACTGATAACTTAATTAACTTTAATTGTCTTGTTATCCCACTATAGCCAACACTGGCTTCAATTGAGGAATTTGAGTATATGCAAGTTACATACACATGAAATTTATATGAAATAATCTGTCTTCGTGTCTTACTTTTTTGATATAGGGTTTCTCTATATTGTTTTGGAGATTGTCCTTTAGCTCGCTATGTAGACCAGGCTGGCCTCGAACTCACAGAGGTTTGCCTGCCTCTGCCTCCAGAGTGCTGGGATTAAAGGTGTGTGCCACCAACGCCTGGCTATGTCTTACTTTTATGTAGGTCAAATTCTTAACTTCTGACTCCTTTGTATAATACCCCTTTGTTTTGAAATACAGACACACAGACACACACACACACACACTCACACATGCACACACACACATACACATGCACAGACACCCCTCTTCTCTTCATGGACTAAAGATGAATCAAGGATATGATTTACCATCAAAGAATTTAGGCAGCATAGACTTCAACATGACTGTAAGAGACTGAAATTATTTTGTTGATCCACAGGGAATCTCAGAATAAGACTAAATCACTTCACGTAGGTGAAAGCTTATAGTGGTAGTAGTGTAATCTGTCCTCATCTTTTCAGAATAGATACTCTCCTGTAAAACAAGCAAACATCTGACACTTTATTGCAGTCTTCTTCATGTACCTGATTTCAGTTTCCGGGAGGCAGCAAAAGCCCATTTTGAATTTAATCATCAGTTTTTTCTCTATATTTTATTAGATTTTTATTATGCTTGGTATTACTCATTGTTTCTGATTTGGGCATTTGACTTTACAAATATATCCCATCTTAGGTATATGAGGATCTATCTGTGTTCCAGTCTATTTTCTTTTTAAACAATTTTTTTAGTGGTATTTTTGCAAGTGGTCTCAACTCTGGGTTTTGACATGCTTGTGAGTAAATGAAAGTAATTATAATTCTTACTTCACAGGATCAAATACTCTCTCAATGCTGTTGTTGATAATGGGGCAACAGCCATCAATCATAATTCACTGATTAGAACACTTGAGTCACAAATCCAGTTATTTACAGGTGGAGAAATTGCAGCAGGATATTTCACAAGAGATCTGGGTCACTGTTATCACAATAATCAGCAAATGAAATGAAGCCTCACTGTACTGATAACTCCATCTTCCTTCTATATGGTCATTCATTGAGCATAATATTAGGATTTTTATTATATATTAAGTCATATGCATGTTCAATTTTGCTGCTTGGCATTTATTGGTTTTTTTTGGGGGTTTGGTTTTTTTTTTTGGTTTCTCTGTATTGCTTTGGAGTCTGTCCTGGAGCTCACTTGGTAGACCAGGCAGGCTGCTATCGAACTCACAGAGATCTGCTTGCCTCTGCCTCCCCAGTGTTGGGATTAAAGGCATGTGCCACCAACACCCTGGAGGCATTTATTGGATTTTAACAACTCATCCATATCACTTACTAATAGTCAAATAATGTAGTTTTGTTTATTGAGGGAGAGGGAAAAATTCACGTTTCATCAGAATTTATTTGCTTTTGTTGTTTGTTTGGTGAGTGGATGGGTGAGTTTTTGTTCAGCTTTTGCCTTTTTTGTTCTAGCTCCTGTTCCTAATACTGTGATTTTAGTTAGGGACTGCTTCTTTCTTTCTTTCTTTCTTTCTTTCTTTCTTTCTTTCTTTCTTTCTCTCTCTTTATTTCTTTTATTGACTTTTTTGTTGTTGTTGAAAATAAATATTTGGTCATACCATTTATCCTGATTGTACTTTCTCCTTCCTCCTCCTCTTTTCAGGTTCTTCCCACCTTATTTCCCTTCTCCTCCAGATTCACTCCCTTGATGTCTCTCTTTAGTAAAGAGCAGGTTTCTACGAGATAACAACCAAATATGACAAAATAAAATATAATATGATAAAGGAAAAGCTTTCATATCAAAATTGCACCAAGCAATCCAACAAGAGGAAAAGAATCCTAAGAGCAGTCACTCATTCACTTTGTCAGGAGTCCCTTAAAAATACCAAACTAATAGTTACAATAAACATGCAGAGAATCTGCTATTGACCCATGTAAGTTCTGTGATTGCCATTCCAGTCTCTGTGAGCTCATATGTGCCATGTTTAGTTGATTCATCAGAGAATCATAAGGACATTCTTTAAACACCTGTAATTCACCAAGTTGTAAAGTCTAAAAGAGATGGATGACTTTCTGGATAAGTACCACTTACCAATGTTAAATCAAGATCAAATAAACAATTTAAATAAACCTATAACCCCTAGTGGAATAGAAGCAGTCATTAAAAGTCTTCCAGTTACAACACAGCAATCCCAGGGGATAGGACAAGTGGTTTTACTGCAAAATTCTTCCAGAATTTCAAAGAAGAGTTAGTGTCAATACTCCTGAAATTATTCCACAAAATACAAACAGAAGGAACATTGCACAAATCATCTTATGATGTCACAGTTACACTGAAATTCAAACCACATAAAGACCCAACAAAGAACAATTACAGAACAATTACCCTGTTGAGCATGGGTGCAAAAAATGAAATACCTACAAACCAAATCAAAGTACACATCAAAAAGATCATCCACTACGATAAATAGCTTTCATCTCAGACATGAAGGTGTGGTTCAATATATAAAAATTTGTAAATATAATCTACCACATAAGCAAACTTAATGAAAATCAATGATCATCTTATTGGGTACACAAAAGATGTTTGAAAAATTCCAACATCCATTCATGATAAAAGCTCTGAAGAGATTAGGGATATAAGGTACATACATAAACATAGTAAAGGTGAGTTACAGAAAGCCTATAATAAACATTAAATTAAATGAAGAGAAACTTGAAATAATTCCTCTAAAATCAGGAACAAGACAAGGCTGTCCACTTTCTCCATATCTCTTCAATATAGTACTTGAAGGTTTAGCAATAGCAGTAAGACAACTAAAGGAAATCAGAAGGATACAAATTAGAAAGACAGAAGTTAAAATACCATTATTTGTAGAAAATATGATAGTATACCCTAATAGTGACCCTAAAAATTTCAACTGGGGTGCCCCTGCAATTGATAAATACTTAGACTGGATACAAAATTAACTAAAAATTATCAGCAGCCCATTCATATACAAACGGTAAACAAACCTAGAGAGAAATCAGGGAAACAACATCTTTCATGACAGCCTCAAATAAAAAATGTCATTGGTAACTCTAACCAAGTAAGTTAAAGACTTGTATGATAAAAATTCAAGTTTTGGAAGAAACAAATACCTCTTCATTTATTTGTCTCTCCAATTCTTGTCTTTTTTCTCTCTAACTCTTCTTTCTGTTTCTGTGTCTATCTCTCTCCCCAGTTCTTGGGGGGTACAGGCATATATACATTTGCAACAGTAATTATTTTTATAATACAATGTGAGGCTTGAGTTTCTCAGGGTCATCAAGGCAGATAAGATTTACACACAGGGCAACAAACTAAAACTGCTAGGAGAAACTTTTAGCATTCATTACTTAGGGATCTAGGTCAAAGAGAGGATCTAAGTTTAATTTGCACAAGAAACAAAACCTGGCACCTTCCAGTGCTCTGGCCTCAGTGGTAGCACAGGCCTTCAGGAAAGTTTACTTCCCCTTCCCCCCAGAGGATGAGTAAATGGGCTGATTACTTTTGTCTCTATCTTCTCAGGGGGAACAGAAGGAAACAGTAAATCTCTGAGCTAAAATCTTGCATTAATACAAGAAGTTTGAGAATCTTTTAGTGCAGGGTTAGTTTAGGTTAGTGCTTCCTCTATCTGCCAGTAAGGTAAAGCCAAGGGCATGCTTTTATTTTCTGTCTATCTAGGAAGCTATGAATCAACAACTTTGGACATGTAGTAATTTATGTTCTTGGATATTTGGGAATGCTTTTGCCTGGGCCCTAAACACTGACCAAAAGCCTGTCAATAAAGATAATTGAAGGAAGGCAGATCTTTGCAATTGCAATGGAGAGGGGAACAAGAACCTGATAGTGGGAAACAGGCCTCTCACAGCTGAGGAATGTAATCAGTAAACTAGGACCTATTAATGGAGAACAGATATTTACACATAGCTAGAGAGTGTAATCAGTGAAACTCTAAATGCATGGGAGAAATTTGCTCCCAGTAAATGATCAGATGGTGCTAAACCGTGGGAAGTAAATCGCAAGGAATAAGCTACAGGAAGAATCTACAGCAAGACATACCCAGGTCTTTCATGACATTATAATGCCAGGTACAGCTTTTGTACTGGTTTCATCCTTCAGAATCCTTAATTCTTCTAAGTTATTCGTGATGCAAAAGCTGTATAATTGCTGTGTAATCTTGCAGCTTGCAGCACAAGCTGAAGATGAAAAAAAGCCATCTTCAACAAATAGTGCTGGTCAGACTGGAGTGCAAATAGATCAATATTTATTATCCTGTACAAAACTCGAGTCCAAGGGGAATCAAAGACCCCAACCTTAGCTGGACAGTGGTAGTACACGCCTTTAATCCCAGCACTTGGAAGCAGAGGCAGAGGAATACCTGTGGGTTCAAGGATAACATAGTCTGCTCTAAGACATAAGTTTCAGGAAACCCGGTCATGACCCCCTGTCCCAACACAAAACCCCCAATATTTTGTCTGTTTCTTTGCTTTTGGAGACAGCATTTCCCTTTGTAGCCCTACCTGTCCCAGAACTCTGTAGACCAGGGTGATCTCAAACTTGTAAAATACTTCCATGATTCCTTGAAGGATGATCCACCCCAATCCAACACATCGGGCTGCTAGCTTTCAAATGTTCAAGCCTATCTCATAATGGGAAATGTGTTTAGTCTGTCTGCAAGCATTCTCACAGTCTTCAAACTCCCATTATTGTTCAAAAGTTTATATTTAAAGTCTCATATGAGATTCAAGGCAAGCTCTCAGCTGTGAGATCTGAAAAAAATGAAAATTTCATACTTCCAACATACATGATGGGATAGTGTCTACTTTCCTATGTAAAAAGGGGGAAGGATAAAAATGCAGCAAGGAAGAATTGAGTCAAAGCAACAAGAAACAGCTAATAAATGCTGTAGCTTCATGTCATCACTCAAGCTCCAAATAGCTTGGGCAGTACTACCTTTTAATCCTTTCCAGTTGCAGCACACATAGTTTCTCTACAGCTACCCAAAGCTTTTCTTTGTAGACATTTCATGTTATCGAAATTTCCAGTTTGGGAGAGTCTTTATCAAGTCCTTATCCCCACTCTCAAAAATTTAAACATTTTGTCTTCTTAAAAGTTTCTCATGGGGAATTTGATCCTGGTATACACTATCTGACCTTCTAAACTTTCCTCTGAATTATTGCTGGAAGCTTCCATGCAATACTTGCATTCTGTGCGCCTGTAAAATTGATGTCATCTGGAGGATACCAAGTTCTGAAGCCATGGGAGATACCAAGTTCCGCAGCCATCATAGACAGAGATGCTTTACATCATGACTGCAGTAGGCTCTGAGTGCTTCAATGGCTAAATAGAATCATGAATTACAAGTCCTGGGAAAACAACATTCTGGATAGCCCTGTGCAAGAGGGTGCCACGAAGGCATAGTCTTTTAAATGAGAAACTGTAGTTGGTGGGCCTTATTGATTTCTGAATCCAGCAAAATAAAGACTTTCACTTTTTTAAATGATGCTGATGTTTTTTAAAAATAAATCCCATCCCTAAAACCCTAATTAAAAGAAATTTCTTCATTTGTTTTGTCAGGTATTTAGTCATGGTCCCAAATAAAATTGTTGCCTCTATATATTTTTTCTTCCAATTCTTATATTAACCAATTGAAAAAAAAGCTAGTGCCTATGCCAGGATAGCTATGAATTTAAAATGCCACAGTCCTACCTCTGTCTATTTCCTATCTCCCAACTATCATACCCCTGCTTTTCAATTGCTGGTGTTACAGTTATGTCCCATCATGCCTAGCTTAGCCTGCTTATTATGTTTAAACTCTACCTTCCTGGAAGTCTAAAGACACTGACAGAATATAGATATGTTCTTTGCCACAGTGTATCGTAAGTGGACTCCAGTCTAATTTGCAATAGAGTCTTTATTCCCATTTCATATGTCATAAGCCAGTCTTTACTATTCTCATTCTTGTCAAGATTCAGCTCTCCTGCGCACCCATCAGAAACATCCAGAAAGCTCTGCTTATAGTACTGTAGGTATTTTCTAGCCTGCTTCTCCAAACCTTTGCAACAGATAGGGAGTAGGCTTCTGAGTTTTATTGTCAGTAGTAGTCATAACACCCCACTTCCCTCCCCCTGCCACTCTGCCTTGGAAACACGATTTTATTGTTGTGGTAAGGAAACATTTTATTGGTGTGAGTTAATGTCTGACAAACTAATTAATGAATGGAAAGGTTTTAAACAAGGCTCATGATTTCATAGACTGCAACCCAAGGCTCGCTAGTTCATTGGTTGGGCATGAAATAACATGAAACAACTATATCTTCTTCTTCCTTCAACATGTGCTTCACTTCCTTCAACTGGCCCTATCTCCTAGCTGCTCTATTTCCCAATAATGCTATCAAATTATTAGTTCACCAACAGATTATGCCATTGGTAGGTTATAAGTCTCAAGATCCAACAACCTCCCATCATTTGGAGTATCCACCATGCAGAGGCCAAGTCTTCAGCACATGGTATTTTTCGTGAACACTTAATTCACAAACCAGAACACTATATTCTGACATTTTCAACTCATTCTGAATTTTCCGTTTCTTGCAATGAGTATAATTTAAGCAGGTCACTAAAGAGGTAAATGCTTAGGAAAGAAAAAAGTATAAAATGACTTCTCTTGGATGAGCAAATTCAAAGGATGAAGTTTATTGGTAGCTTTTTGCTTTTAAAGTTTTCGTGAAAAGAGAGATATAGCTGGAAAGTAGCAGTAACTCCAGACAAATTTGACAATTTCCAGGAGACTGAAGAATGACTTTGATGCTTTTGAAAATATAGCTAAGAACAGACATCTCAGCTAGGGTCATCATCAGTCAACTGCTAAGCTTGACAGTCTTTTTCAGTGTTTTGTCTTGATGCTATTGGAGTACTCTTTTCCTTTTAAGAACTTTTATAGTATTTTCCCTAGAGTCCCTGCTTTTAGAATTTAAAAATATGCTTGGCATTCTAAATTTGGCATTCTAAATATGTTTCAGACTTGATTTCAGTCCAATAAGTATAATATAATATAATAATATATGAAACAAATATAACTTTGAGAATATGTTTAAGGTATTTAAATGATTCGTATAGTTTTTTAAGATTTATTTATTTAAATGTATTCAGTGTTCTGCCTATATGTTTGCCTGCAGGCCTGAAGAGAGCACCAGATCTCATTACAGATGACTGTGAGCCATAAAGTAGTTGCTGGGAATTGAACTCGGAACCTCTGGAAGAGCAATCAGTGCTCTTAACTGCTGAGCCATCTCTCCAGCCCCTCATATAGTTTTAATACATTCTGAAATAGCGGTCTCTAGTCTGAGTCCTCTTTATATCATGACTCTCTCAAAAATGCTTTTGCCCGTCATAATAATCATGCTCAAGAAATGTTAAGACACAATGATCTAATAACATGTAACTTTAGGGAGAAATTTTCAAAGGAAGTGACTTCCTTTCTTTGAATAGTTGAAAATTATAGAAAATGTGTAGATATTTTTGAAATGCATTTCATTGCAATAGGATACAGTGCTTTTATTTTTGGTGTTAGGAGTTGAGTACAGCATTATGATTAATGTTGCTTTCCAAATCTCTTGGTTTATTCCATTGTGAAGTCACAGCATGGCTAAATAGTAGGTACATGTTTTTTTCTATGCATTTTTGTTTCACTGGTCTAAGGGAGAAGTACACTCAGTTAAAAAATAGTCCCATAACTTTTGTTAACAACTGAAAATGGCAAAGAAGAAAATTATTTAGAGCAACTCAATTATAAAAAGCATCCAGCACAAATGTCAATTGCTTTTTTACAAAATTATCAAAACATTTAAAGTTTAAGTAATTTTTATTTACTCAAAAATCATACATACACAAAAGTGAAAAACAGATTGCTTATAACTAAAACTTAAAAATCTATAAGGTAGTCCTTCAAAAAATTTCAAACAAGAATGTCATATGTGAAGAAAACATAATAGCAATGTTAAAAATCAAAACAAAAAAGCAGGTTACGTAGCAATAGCTATGGTGGCCTTTGGGGCATTTATTTAAACTCTTCTCTTAACCAAATAATTAATTAAACAAGTAGAATGAGTACATCATACCACAAATACATGATAGACATATGTAATATATGCATATAGTCACTCTCTTTTATTATCAATATGCTTAAGCTCCACTGGAAAGAGCATGACATTGGGAGGTCTTTACATGACCCTGTACCTGTTGCTGGGAAACAGGTCCTTCCTGGAAATGAGCTCTGGCAAACCATCTGAATGTTTACACACACTGTTCTAAGCCAGTTTAATTGGCAGCCTTGGACAGTGCTATTCAGAAAAATGAATTGAGAGAATTGCCACATCAACAGATGTCAAAGTGAAAGGACTAAAATAAAAATAATAAAAATCAGGAATGCTTCAAATTAAAGAATGGATGCATTTAGCAAGTTGTGGCAGCACTGCTGCTCAATAGCTTTGTGACTCATTACAGCTATGCAATGTAGGTGTTCTTCATGGTCCCAAGTCAGTAACTCCATAGTGTTTATTAGCTTGTTTTAATATTTTAGAAAGATTTCTATCTAAAATGATGAAAATTGTAAAAAATGTTTAAAATACTTTAAAGTCTAGGCTATTGAGGCTAACTGAAGTCTTTCACTCTTATGATAGTGTTTTCTCACCTAGATCTGGGCCAAGAGAAGTGTCAATGCAAGAAAAATTCCCAGAGGCCAACACTGTGGCGTGTTCTTAGGACGATGAGGAAGAGCAGAAGACCTGGGTGAGTCTGGAAGAGATGAAGGGAGGGCAAGTGAGAGATGCATGGCACAGCAATGATACAATAGAAATTCAAAGGAATTACAAGGTAGCCAATGGCTTTGTTTCCTGTAAGGACTTTAGCAGTGTGAGTACCAATCTGAATTAAGATGTAGAATACATTAAATGGTCTTGAGTAAAACCATATTATAAACTGTGAAATAAAGGGTGGGTAATATATGAGTTTCCTCAGGCTGTGCTAATAAAGTACCAAATAACAGGTGATTTAAAACAATGCCATTAATTATTACACAGTTCTGGAGGCTATAAACCTGAATCAAGGTTTCAGCATGAGCAGGTTCTCCCCGAAGACTCAAGGGTAGAATTCTTTCTTTTAAGAAAAAATTGTTTTGGTTATGGGCCTAGCCCTTAGTGGCTGAGCCATTATTCTATGCCAGTGAAAACCTAGCCACTAGAATAAAGGTTAGCAACCGATGTTTATACGTCTGGGAAAAGAAAAATCAGTTTTCTCCAGTGGAGTGTCACTGGGTAAATCAACCACTCTAGGGCAGGCCTCATATTCATAGTAGTTGGCCAAAACATAATGGACTCCATAGGGCTTTGTGCTTTTATTTGGTTACAGTTTTTTTCCCCTGGGGGGGGTGTTGTTTTATTTTATTTTCTTGGCTTTCAGGTGTTTGTTGTTGTATTGGGATTTTGAGAAAGAACTTAAATTTGGGTGGGTGGGGAGTGGAGGACGAGCTAGAAGGACTTGGGGGAGGGAAGAACATGATCAAAATAATTCAAATTTAAAAATTGTTTTAAATAATAAAAATAAAAATAACAAACATTTTACTTTTCTTGTAAAAAGGGAATAAAATTATTCAATCTAAAATGTAAAAAAGAAATGGTATATATTCTGTATTATATTGTATTATATTATATGCATATGTGTGTATGTGCACACGTGTAGGTGTCCCCAGAGGCCAGAAGAAGGTGTCAGAGTTAGTTCCTGGATGGCTATTAGAAATCTGATGTGGGTGCTGGAATCGAACTCTAATCCAAAAAAGCTGCAAAGAGTCTTTTCTGTAGATGGAGGTTTTTCACTCTCCTTCCAGTTCCTGAATAAACACTCAGAGGCTTCATATTAATTATAACTGCTTGGTCAATGGCTCGGGCATATTACTGACTAGCTTTCACAGTTGAATTAACACATTTTGACTAATTTGTGTATCACCACGTGGCTGTGACTTAGAGATAATGTTCTGGCATCTTACCTCTTTGGCAGCTACATGCATCTCCCTGACTCTGCCTTCTTTTTCTCCATATTTCTGTGTGGATTTTCTGCCTAGCTATATTCTGTCCTGCCATAGGCCAAAAGAGCTTTATTCATCAACTAATAAAAGCAACACCTATTCACAACATACAGAAGGACATCCCATATCACCTTTCCACTGAGCCATGTTTCCAGGCCACACAAAGTCTTCTCCATCTCCTCAGTTTGGCTTTCTGAGAGCAGTTCTCATTAGAAACTTGTAGATGTGACTGTTAAATGGCCATCTTCTCCTTGTGTATTTTCACATTGTCTCTCTTCCATACACAGTCATTCTGAAATCTCCATATTTATAAGGCTATCAGCATTAATGTCCTCATTTTAACCTGTTTGTCTCCAGAAGGACCCCATTTTGAAAGATAATTATTTTCTGAGGTAGAGATCATTATCAATTCTTTGGGGTAAAATAGTTCTCTATAACAGGTATACTCCATTGTTCTTCCCCACATACTTTGTCATTTGTTTAGATTTGTCATTATGTGTTTATTGCAGCTCTCGTGATTTTCATTATTCCTTTTGTCTTTTTTGTGGTGCTGGATTGAATCCAGGGGATCTTGCATGGTATATAATGCTCTATCAACTGCATCATATGACAACCACTTGTTTTGCCTTTTGAAAATGCGTCTTCGATTATTTTACAGAGTACTTGGACACAAATTATTGAAGCTGGCACACAGATGTTATTTTGAAGAGTAATGTTACCCTCATCTCTTGAATGTATCTTCAATAGTGATTTGGGGCTTTCTTTGTATGTTTGGGATCTCTATTTAGGGAAAAATTGAAATTAGATAATTGAAGAAAAGATAAGTGAGTGGAGTAATAGGATAAGTGGGGTATTTTTGTGCTATATATTTGTGCTCTTACTGTGTAAATTGAAATCCCAATTATTTTATTTTTATTTTTTTGATTTTGTAATTTAAATTAGAAACAAGCTTGCTTCACATGTCAATACCAGATCCCGTTTCCTCCCCACTCTCCTGCCCCTCCAGCAACTATCCAGTCCCTTACCCCATCTCCCTTCCCCTCCCCAGGGATTAAAATCTCATTCATAAAACCTCTATTACATGTATTTTGTAATGGTCTTGTTTCTCTTGATTGTGATTACCACAACTGATAGGAGAAGCAGGAATTAAAGCTCCCAGAAAAAACAAAACAAGCAAACAAAGATACCAAACCTAGTGATTTTGTCTGGGATAGTATGCAGTTTTGAGGAACAGTTTGCTATCCCATAGAAAACAGATAAAGAATCAGAACAGATGTGCTCCAAGCCTGTCTTTCAGCCAGATTTTTCCTGATAGCTGCACCACACTTATAGTCTGTGTAATGAAATCACTGCACTGTTTCACCTAAGGCATTTTCCCACTACCCATTAAGTATTATATATTTGATGTAGACATCATGTAATATAATAGTAATTAATAAAAATATCTAAGGGATTATCAGCTATGTGTTACATATAAACATGTGCAGACATTGTGTTTGAATACACTGAAATATATTCAGTATAAAATAGTTTTAAAGAGAAGATACCACCAGGAAGGAATGAAGAAAGGAAAGAAGGAAGGGGAAAGAAAGAAAGGTAGGTTGGAAGGAAGGAAAAAAGAAAGAAAAAACACGCTAACAGAAAATTATGACCACTAGCATGTTTTATTATGGATGGGTAGTTCTTTGGAGGAAAAGTGCACAACAGAGGATATTTACCTAAAAATGTTCTTTTACTAAAACAGCACAATAATTTACAATATTATGGGCCATTTCAGAAGTTGCTACGGGATACCTTGTACAGATAGTATACTGTGTGGTGCAAATTATAGTGATTTATGGAAGTGTAGGGTGGAAGACTAGAGCAATAAAGAAAGAAGAATAACGTTCCTCCTTAAATCACGGGAAAAACAGAACTCAGAACATATCTCTAAGTAACTTCAAATAGTAAAGTGCATCAAAGTCACAGTCCCTAAAATGTCAAGTCTAAATGACAATGGGATTGTGTTCAGAAAAAACAGGAGGAACTGACTGGTACCTTCTTACAAGTTATGATTTTGCAGTATATGGTATAAAACCCTATAACCAGTCAGTCACCTGTAAGAGAATAAGAGCTGATACAGTGCTCAACTCTAATAGGACACCTATTTCACAGCCTCTCCCCACAATCTCAGAGGTCATAAGAGGGTATGGAAAGATTGCAAGATGCAGAAGGGATAGATGTGTGTGGCACATTATTTACTAAATAAAGGCTCACAGGGAAGGAACTACACATAGAAACTCTCACAGGGTCAAGTCAGCCACAGTCCCAGCATGGATGGGGATGGGCTTATATGAGAAACTATGTGAGGAGCTATTAGCAACTGATGGCTGCTGGGTATTCCCTTTTCTTTAGGGATGCTTTCCTTGAGAGGCTGCCTATGCTCCAGTAAATGCCCCTCTACCCATGCACATACAGGCAGCAAAGTAGACTTTGCTAAACATAAGAGAACAAATGAAGTTGGGAGGACATAGTGGAAGTGGAACAGGACAATAATTGGAGAGGCTGGAATAGGAGTGGATTGACCCAAATGCATTATATTCCTCCATGAATATTAAATAAAATACTAGGAGATAAGAAAAAGTCACTTATGCACAACCTTGGAAATATTGGAAGACATGTGGTAAAAATAATATTTACTCCTGAAATATGTGTGAAAAGAGACAACAGCCAGGAAACATGGTTTTGGATTGTTTTACTTTTTATAATTTGAAACAAAAATATTTCCTAGAGGTTCCTGTGTTAAATAAAGAATTAATTGCTAGTATTTGGATCAGCAATGCTCAACTTTATCACTAGATTAAACCACTGATAATGACTATGTGAACCATTTGGAGATGGAGCCTCTTGGATGAATAGGGCCATGGCTTTGTAGGTATATGCTTTTCCAGAACCCTACCTCTCTGCTTTCTTCATGTCACATAGTGAATATCTTTTTTGTTCAATGCCTTTTTGTTATGATGTTACTGTCTTGCTCCAGGATAAAAACAATTCCACTAACCATTCACACCAGGGTGACTCTTCCAAGGTACCTCTGTAGGTAGTTGTGAATATGACCAACTGAGTCTTCTGGAAAATCTTAGTCATATCAAAGAAAACATAAGAGGATAGAAGTAAAACATAGTGAATTATTTTCTCTCTAAGGCCAGGAGACATAGCTCATATTTTTATTTCACTTTTAAATTTACTTTTTACTTTAAGATTTAAATGAATTTGAGCACCTGGAGTGCAAAATTCTTTGAATTTAAAGGGATGTTAACAAAGAAACAGATTGTTGATCTAAACCATTCAGTGAGAGCCACTATTCACAGCATGATGGAACAACCAGGTTATGTCTACACTATGAACAGTGGCTTGCTATTGCAAGGGTTTCCTTCCAACTGGGGATATTAGCATTGAAAACACATCTGAGGAAACGGTTGTTGAACATGTTTTCCTTTGCATGAATCAACGCTGAACCAACAGGCTGTGGAGTGAGCCTGGATTTCAATAATGGAGTCATGTTTTAGTGACTGGAAAATTTAGAGACTCATTTAATGTAATCTAAACATTAGTTGACAAAATAGGGACAGTGTCAGTTTCTGCTGCAAAGACTCTTTCATTGATCAAATTAGATAGCAGATGATGTATGGAAGTAACTTTGCTTGGCCAGTGGAATAAGCCTACAGATATTGTTGGCCACTCTATCATTATTTTCCTGAGAACAGATATTCCCACAGAAATGCTTTAAATTTGTCTTCCCTTGCAATGGTACTGAGGCCAATATTTGATTAAATAAATTGAAAGAGGTGGATTGTACGTAGAGTACAAATGGGTTTGTGACTTTCATAGTAAGACATTAGGAGTTTAGGATATTAGCATCTAGTGAAACATGTTTTAATGTGAAATGGGAAATCTTTTAAAAAATTCCCACATAATCTGAACATTTTATGGTCTTTATTTCATTTAGCAAAAAGCCAACTTCAATAAGGAGCCTCCATCTGCCTGTGAGTACTTAAAAAGGAAAAGAATTTAAAAGTCGGTTTAGAGCAGACATTTTAGAAGTTTTCCTATATAATGTAGTAAATGTGCTTCAAATGTTCTTATCAGAAAGCTGGTATGGGAGGCGCCATGTTAGCAAATCTGAGCAGGCTTTCAGAGCTTAGTGGCTTTCCAGACTACTCAACTAATTATTCTTCCAAACAACTGATGTCATGTGAGGTGGGGTTTTTCCTTTACATTCATCTGTATTCATAACATTAGGGTAATTTAGAACAGCCATCTTCCTCATTAAAACATTCTGCTTTTCCCTCCGAAGAGTTTTGTTTCTTATGAAAAGAGTTGGTGCAAAACATTGTTCTGATGTTGTTGGTCAAGGCTGTTGAGACTCATTTAAAAATCATTGTATATTTTAAGAAATCAGCTGTTGGAACGGAATGGTGACTCAGTGGTAAAGAGTGCATGGATGGCTCAGTGATTAGGAATATGCACTGCTCTTCCCGAGGACCTGAGGCTGGATCCCAGCACTGACATCAGATGGCTCACAACTGCTTTTGATTCCAGTTTCAGGGGATCCAACACCCTCTTCTGGTCTAGGAGAGCACTTTACCTTATGCACACATATCTACACACAGGCACACATATACATATACGTAACTAAAAAAATCTTAAAAAATAAGAGGTTGTTTAAGAGTATATCTTTTTACAATTACATTCAGGTTTATAAAGTCATATTGTATCTGGTTTAATCTTCGAGCGAGCTTTTATGACTAAATGGTACTCATGCATATGAATAGAGTTCAAAATTGTGTATGTGCTTTCTGAAGAAGATTATATTGGTTATATTTCTATTACTGTGATGAACTATCATGACCAATTCAAGGAATGGCTTATTTGAGCCATACAGATTAAGACGGTGAGTTCATCACAATCATGGTTGGGAGCACAGCAGTAAGCAGTCAAACATAGTATCAGACCAGAAGCTGGGAGCTCACATCTTCATCCCCAAAGAGGAAGCAAGGAGATAACTAGAAATAGTTGAAAGCCTACCTGCAGTAACATACTTCCTTTAACAAGGCCACATTTTAATATACCCTAACAGGTTACCAAATGGGAATCAGGTATTCAAGTGACTGATACTTATAGGAGCTATCTTATTCAAACATTACAAACATGGACAGAGAAAATAATTGTTGGGAGTGAGACCAAGAATACTGTGTACTGTCTTTTTACTAAACCACTCCTAATCATATCTTTTCAGGCCCAACCCATTTCGCTTTTTTCACTAGAGGCAAAAACAAACAAAAACACAAGCAATAACAAATGCTAAGACTATTTCTGTTCTGTATGATTATCATATTAATTACCACTATGAACCTTGGTTTCTCATCTATAAAATAAAGGCAATGTATTGTACCCATTTCTTTGGGTGTTGTAGATAAGTTTGTGTGGAGTTTCTAAATGAGAGTATTGCCAAAAAGGGTGCCCTAATGCATACTGGCTGTGTCACCCACACCACCACCACTACCACTTTCAAATATCTATTAACTGAATAACTCAAAGCGTTTCATTGTGACATTTCTACATAGGGATGTATCATGCCTAGATCACATCCACTCTTCCTTCAACCTTCTCCTTTTCTCTCCTTCTCTTACCCTATCCTATGCCAAGATTCTTTTTAAAAATATATTTATTCATTTATTTTGCATTCTGGTTGCAGTTTCTGCTATCTCCTCTCTTTTTAGTCCCCCGCATTATCCCTGTGTTCCCAACTCCCAATTCACTCCTCAAATGTTTCTGTTTAGGAAAGGGTAGGTTCTCTGTGATCATCATCAAAACATGGCATATCAAGTTTCAGTAAGACTAAGCACCTCCCCGTGTATTAAGGCTGGGCAATGCAGCACAGTATGAGGAGTAGGGTCCCAAATCTGCCTGGATTCTTAATTGTCCCTCTTTTTATATTCCAGTTTTTATTCATTTTTAAAAATTTGTACATAGGAGAAGAAATGTGACTTCTGTTTCTGGGATTTTGTGCAACATGATGTCCTTCAGTTTCATTAATTTCCTATGAATGACATGATTTTATTCTTTTTCACATTTGGAACAATAAATCATTTTCTATGCTAGTCATATTTTTCACTTGTATTATGTGTTCATGGTACCATTGTTGATTCCATATTTAGTGTGAATAATATCACAATAAGCATGGACATCCATCCAAGTATGTCTGTTATATATTGACTTCATTTACTTTGATTATGTACCTTGCTGTTTATTTTAATATCTATTAATTGAGTTATATCTTATAATGCTTAATTATTCCCTGAAATAATTGAATTTGAGACATATATGAATTTATAGTAATAAGTGATGAATTCTGAAAATCTTTTTTCCAATTTCCATGAATGTTCAATACTCCTGTTCCTTTTCTGGCACCGTGGCTTACTTATAGCTTTCGCAATCACCCTCATGAGCAATTCTAAAAGCTGCTTAGTTTGTTCCTCTTTCATTTTCCCTTCTTTCATCTTTACTTCATCTAGTTTCAGAGTATGAGCTCTAGACTGAATGATTACTCCATCGGATTTCAAACAGGTACCACCTTTTTGTGTGTATGCAAGCCTCTCCATCATAGGCTTAACCTTTCAATCTGCTGAATATGGAAGTTTGCAAAATTGCAGCTCAATGAATGAATCCATCTCTGAAAAATCCTCCTGTACTCTTATGTACTGGGATGGTCAGGTAAATTTTTTATTGAAGAATCTATAGCTGTAGAGTGATGGAAGAATAGTAATATTTTACTTTGTAAATTTCCAATAAGTCCTTTCTAAATAATTTCTACTTCCCTAAAAATCATTTGTGTGAGACACTTTATCCCTATTGTATAGAGTAGGTTATTAAGATTAAGGCAGATTAAATGAGTTGGCCAAGGTAATTTTTACAAATAATTGGTTGAGGAATGTGTAGATTTGTAAATGATTATCCAGGAAGTCCCAATCGTGTAATTTAATGCATCTGTCTATCAAATAAAAACCACATGATTATGTTATTATTCTTAGGACACACTTGAAAGGGATTTGGAAACATTAGAAGAACTAATCAGAAACATTCTGAGGGAGTTGTGTTTGTGAACTTATGGTGTTTCTAAATAAACAAGCGCACATTATTATGAGTATACATGGATTTTGTATAAAACTAAGAAACTATTTTACTGTTTCCCCCTTATAAATGTTTTGTTTATTGCATTTTCATCAAGCATATTTTCTTTTCAATTTTTTTCAATCAGGCTGGGGAAATGGCTAACTGGATAAAGAACTTCCCATTAAGCTGGAGGACCTGAGTTCAGATCTCCAGCAGCCACACAAAAGCTAGGAGTGTAGTGAGTACCTGTTAATTCCACAGCTGGGAGATGGAGACAGAGAGTCTCAAGGTCAACCAGTCTAGACAGTCAGTAAACTTCAAGTTCAGAGAGTGATCTTGTCTTAAAAAAAGTGATATGGAGCTTGGCAATGATGGTGGACTCCTTTAATCCCTGAAATCAGGAAGCAGAGACCAGTAAACCTCTGAGTTTGAGGCAAACCTAGTCTGCAAAGAGAGTTCCAGGATAGGCAGGGCTACCCAGAGAAACACTGTATTGAAAAACAAACAAAAGATTGAAGAAATAAGATTGAAGTCAGTAAAGGAAGACACCTGGTATTGTACCTTGGCCTCCACACATTCATGTATGGATATATGTACCACACACCTACATACACTTAGAGTAAAGTAAGTAAATAGCTTCAAGAAAGATTTAACTTAATATGAAATTTCTATGCTCTTATAATCTTTCAATGTATGTGGTTTGTTTATATGAAATAGAGAAAAGGTGAAAATATGAGGGCTTACTACATAGGTCAAGCCAGTAAAGGTTCCTACTGATGTGGTTTCAATCCTTGGGATCTACAGGTAGAAGGGGAAATTATATATATAATTTGTGTGTGTGTGTGTGTGTGTGTGTGTGTGAGTGTGTGTATTTCAGGACCCAAAATATGATACAAAGAATATAATTACACTAATGCATTTGTTTACCCAAGTAACCTCTGAGCAGCTGCCTTGGAGCTGAAAGGATGCCTTTCTTCTCTTCCAGTAGTTTGCCTTACATGATAGCTATCAACAGTGCTGCCTTCTCCTTCCCAACATACCAACATTTATAGTAGCCTTGACCATTGTGATTAAGACAAAAACAATTGAAATTCATGCCACACAACAACTCAATTTTGTCACTAGGTATGCAGGAGGTGATTATTGGTTTGTGATAATTAGAAATGATGGGTTATCCTTTGTTACAGACATGAAGAGTAGAATAATTCTACTTTTTCTGTTGCTGGTGCTACAAAATCACCTTTGATTTACTATGACCAGGTCACAAAGAAAGGATTCTAAATTATGCAAGACAAAAAAATCTAACTTAAAAGTTATGAGTACTTATATTAGATTGTGTCTACCTTGTGAATTGTGGTGTCATTCTTCATTTTACTTAGCTCTGGAGCTCATGTAACCTCTTTCATTTTCCACTGAAATAGATGAATTCTTTCTGCTATAGCCCCATTCTTACATAAGAACTGTGGACAAGAAGATTCTGTGAGCTGGGCCTATCAGAGAGCACCTGGAAGGTTCTTCTTTATGATGCTCCAAAGAGAAGGATGGTCCTCTTCCAGTCAAGCAGCCTCTGCCAATCTGCTTTATAAACTGCCAAAATGCCCATGGATTCTCTTCCAACAGCTATTCTTGCTCACATGGTGGCCATTAACAATGTGCCACCTCCTCCACTTCGCAGCATACCAAGTAAGTAACACTTTTATGAAGGTCCCATGCCTTCATTATTGTTTGCAGTGGTACTTACTTCACTGAGAATAGGGGATTTAAAAGTCAGTAGAAATACAGAGACTCTTACAGCCTAGTATTGGAAGAGCATAGTTGTACAAGCATGGTTTTATATATTTGAGGCTATCAATTATTTAGGTCTGGAATACTGTTTTCTTTGTAAAATGTGGTCTTAGTGAGATCTTAGAGCTTCAACAAGTTGCCTATTTTATATAAATATCAAAATATTTTAAGGGAGAGAGAATATAGAATCCCTTTGAGGTTACAGGAAACTGTAGGCACCTGTTTCTGGAAAACTTTGTGTTATCTACACTGATTTTTGTCCTGCTCTGAGTACATTTTCACTGGAGAATTCTCATTTTAAGCTTATAATGGGTAAAAGGGTAATTTCCATTCTTCTAATTGAAATGTGTTTCTATTTTACTTTTATATTTGAGCTTTTATTTTATCAAGACATAGAAATTATAAATACAGAATTAAATATTGTGAAATTTAGACTTGAACAGTATTTGTCATGTAGTCAATGCAAGCCTAGGATGTTGTATTAGGATAGTATGTATGGCTATTGCTGTGCAATTCTTATATCTGTTAGACATCAGTGTACTTTATAGTAAAAGGTAAAAAGTCTGTTGAAATTTAAAAACACCTTTGGGTAACACAGGTAATATTCATGACTCAAAGATCAATAAAGAATAACTTACATTATTTTCTTCTATCTTTCTATGAGAGTTAACATCTAGATAAAGTTTAAAACTTTACTCTTATCATTTCCAGAGAAAAGATACAAAAACAGATTGTGCCTTTTGAAGGAGAATATTACATATACACATATAGGTGTGTGTATGTAAGTGTGTATATGCACAGATATATGTAAAAATATTAAATATATATTATACAAATTCTTATAATTAATTGATGTATTTATTATTTTGTATATTTATTCCTATAGTAAAAGTATTCTTATATGCGTTCAAAATTTTCTGTTTCTATTTAAGTGGAAATATGTATGCAAGTAATTTTGCCCCTAAATCATCTACTGCCAGGCTTTATTTGTGGAAAAATAAATTACCCTAAGATTTTTATCAGCCCAGGAAGTGCAATAGCTGTGAGTTAAAATATCAAATTAATTTAGAATCAATGGCATGAGATGCATGCTACCCTCTGCAGTCTCTTCCAAGGACACTTGACTTCTGTGAAGTGATTAAAAGACAAGAAATAGACAGTAATGTAGATCGCAGAGCTGAATGGAGTGGAATAGATAGCAGAGACAGCAGCACTCCTGTTTTTCTCTGTAGAGGTCCTTAGTGGATACTCTGTGCCTTCTGATGCCCTTTGGAGATGCATCCTGCTTGCTTAATGGCCTGGGCTTTGTGGTAACTCCAGCAAGTCAACAGTTTTCCTTGGCACACTTTCTTGTCACAGCTGAAACAATAATCTTATGAAATCTGAGACTGATAATTCTCTGTCTGCAGTAACTCAACCTGTTCCATATGGGAGATGTAAAAGTACAATGTGCATAAACACGTTAAATGCCTACAACATCTAGTCACTGTACCCATCTGTGTTCACTTTGAGTTTTGTCAGTAAAATTAAACTTAGGGTTGCATACTTGATTTCCTTTTACATGTGAACAACATATAACATTCACATGTGTACATGTGAATAACATATACTGAACACTTTCTTCAGATAATATATAAGTAAGTACTTTTCATGTTGTGTTGTTTACTTTGTTTCTCACAAAACCTTGTGAAGTCTACGGTAGGTAGAGCAATGCCCAGCAACAAATATTCACATTCTGAATTCCAGAAACTATGAATATGCTAAGATGCTGACAAGGCAAGGGATCTGTTATGTCTTCAGGCAGATTTAAAGCTGCTAAATCAGTTGCTCTAGAGTTGAGGAGGACCTCAGCCACCACAGTGGATACTGAAATCATAAAGATTGTCAGAGAAAGGAGACATGAGAAAGACTTGACTGGCCATTGCTAGCTTTGAAGATGAGGGAAGATGTGAGACAGGGAGGCATCTGAATGGTGTCAAGAAGCTGGAAAAGACAGTCATGAATTCTCTCTCCCCTAGAGCCTCAGGAATATCATCATCCTGCTGATAACTAGAAGCTAGTTCAGTGACCTACTTCAAACTTGTGATTTCCAGATGTTTCAAAGCTGTTTCTGGCAATCCCTTACATGGGAAAGGAACAAGGAATACAAGTTCTCATAATCAATGGTAAAGAGGATTACATATCATAGTAGGAATCACAGTTGGGAAGTGGAGGAGGGTCCTCTGAATTGCCACCATATAATGAATTCTACTCATAAAAACAGCAGCATCATAGCCTCTAGAGACATCAGTTCCATTTTGCCATTTTTGTTTGCTAACCTCCTGATTTAAGGGACTCCACATATCACAGCTCTTAAAGCACTGCTCTGGTTCTCGTTGCCTGTGAAACAGATAGTGCACACAGGCTAGCTACCTGAGTGGGTTTCCAGTATTCTGTAACCTCTGGCTTTTGACTCAGGATTCTTTACAGCTTGACAACCCCAGGAATGGGATTTTTTTTCAGAAGCAAAGGAGTATTTTTGCATTTTATTCTAGATGAAAATTATTTCAAAGACCTTGCAATTAGAAGAGCATATAGTGGTCTTCTCACCTGAGTGAAATAGTGGATGTTTGAAGGACTTGCATTGAGCCACTATTATAACTTGATCTCTTGAAGCAACAGAAGGAAGGAAAAGAGTGTGGAATACAGGAGTCCACTTTCAACCCTTGCCTTGCAAGGTTAGGAGTATGCTCTAGTCAGCTTTGCTTTCATTAACATGATGCTCCTCTATTTCCCTCACATTTCTTAGGCTTATATTTCTGAGGAAAGTTGAAAAAATTGGTTGTAAACTTAACTATTAGATCCTCTGGGAAGAATTAGTTCAATGCCATTGTGCTTTGCCAGGTTGCAAAGCACTTGAGGTTTGCAAGACATTTGTAGGTACATGTTACTGATTCTTACTTGTTAGGATGTAGGTGGAAAGTAAAAGAGTTCAAGACTGAAGACACTTTAAGGAACCCAAAAGTAAGGTAGTATTCTTTTTTTTCATTGTCTCCCTTCTTTTTTTAGATAAATTTTTATTTAAATTAAAAACAATCTTATTTTACATACTGATTCTAGTTCCCTCTCCCTCCTATCCTTCCATGCTCCCCAGCAACTCCATCCTATTGCTCAGGGAGGGTGACTCTGCCCATGAGGGATCATCAAAGTCTGACACATCATTTAGGGCAGGAGTTAGGCCCTCCCCTTTGTATGTAGGTTGAGAGAGTATCCCTCCATAGGGAATGGGCTCCCAAAGTCCATTTCTGCACTAGGGATAAATACTGCGGCCTCTGGCAGTACAATCATTAAGGTAGTACTCTTAAATTAATGGTTTTCTCTTCTCTTTTCCACCTTACACTGTGCATTCCCCGAAAACTTGGAAATACCATGTGCCATTCTTAACTTCAAGGGTACTTTCTGTAATTTGAGAGTTATTTAGTAGTTTAATGTGAAAGGAGTCTCAAACCATGTATTTCGAAAAGTGAAGGTGAAGAATTGTGCTGGGATTTTGATGGGGGTTGCATTAAATCTGTAGATTGCTTTTAGTAATATTGCCATTTTTACTGTGTTGATCCTACCTATCCAAGAGGATGGGAGATCTTTCCATTTTCTGGGAACTTCTTTAATTTCTTTCTTTAAAGACTCAAAGTTCTTGTTATACAGGTCTTTTCCTTGTTTGGTTAGTGTTACTCCAATGTATTTTATGTTGTTTGTGGCTATTGTAAAGGGTGATGTTTCTCTGATTTCTTTCTCAGTTCCTTCACCATTTTTGAGTTAATCTTGAGTCCTGCCATACTACTGAAGGTGTTTTTCAGATGTAGGATTTCCTGGGTAGAATTTTTGTGGTCACGTAATTATACTATATTATCTGCTAAAAGCGATAGTTTGAGTTCTTCCTTTCTGATTTGTATTTCGTTGATCTCCTTTTGTTGTCTTATTGTTCTAGCTAAACTTTGAATACAATATTGAATAAATATGGAGAAAGAGGATAGCCTTTTCTTGTTTCTGATTTTAGTGAAATTGCTTTGAGTTTCTCTCTAATTTGATGTTGGCTGTCTCCTTGCTGTATATTGTCTTTATTATGTTTAGGCATGGTCTTGTTATCCCTGATCTATCCAAGACCTTTATCATGAAGGCGTGTTGGATTTTGTCAAAGGATTTTTCAGTATTTAATGAGATTATCACGTGTTTTCTTTCAGTTTGTCTATATGGTGGATTACATTGACAAGCTTTCATAACTTGAACTATCCCTGCATCTCTGGGATGAATCCTTCTTGATCATGATGGATTTTTTGATGTGTTCTTATATTCACTTTACTAGTATTTTATTGAGTATTTTTGCATCAATGTTCATGAGGGAGCTTGGTCTGTAAATCTCTTTCTTTGTATGGTTTTGGTATTAGTGTAACTCCAACCTTATAAAAAAGAGTTTGGCCATGTTCCTTATGTTTCTATTATATGGAATAATTTGAAGAGTATTGGTATTAGCTCTTCTTTAAGATTCTATTAGAATTCTGTGCAGAAACAATCTTGCCCTGGGCATCTTTTGGTTGGGAGACTTTTAATGATTGATTCTATTTCATAAAGGATTATACATCTATTTAAATTGTTGATTTAATTTTGGTATGTGGTACCAGTCCAGAAAATTGTCCATTTCTTTTAGATTTTCCAATTTTGTGGAGTACAGGTTTTTGAAGTATGACCTAATGATTCTCTGGATTTCCTCACTGCTATGCTCTGCTTTTCATTTCTGATTTTGTTAATTTGGATATTTCCTCTCTGCCTTTTGTTTAGTTTGGCTAAGCATTTGTCTGTCTTGTTGATTTTCTTGAAGATCCATTGATTATGTATTGTTCTGTTTCTATTTTATTGATTTGAGCCCTCAATTTGCATATTTCCTAACATTTACTCCCCTAAGGTGAGTTAGCTTCTTTTTTTTTCTAGAGATTTCAGTTGTGCTCTTAAGTTACCAGTGTGAGATTTCTGCACATTCTTTAAATAGGTACCTAGTGCGATTAACTTTCCTCTTACCACTGCCTTTCATAGAGTTCATAGGTTTGGGTATGTTGTGCATTCATTTTCATGGAATTTATGGCATCTGTTAGTTCCCTTACTTCTCTGTTAGGTTTCTGTCTGGCAGTCCTGCCCATTGGTGAGAGTGGGGTGTTGAAGTCTCCTACTATTAGTGTGTAGGTTTTGATGTGTGATTTCAGCTCAGTAATGTTTCCTTTACAAATGAATTTGGGGCATTAATGTTCAGAATTGAGAGTTCATCTTGATTGATTTTTCCTATGATGAGTATGAAATGTCTTTCTCCACCCCTTTGGATAAATTTTAGTTTGAAGTCTATTTTGTTAGATATTAGGATAGCTGCAACAGCTTGTTTTTTTAGGTGAATTTGATTGGAAAATCTTTTCCCAACCCTTTATTCTAAATTAATGCCTGCCTTTGAAGTTGAGGTATATTTCTTGTACCCATCAGAAGGATGGTTCCTGTTTTCATACCATTTATGTTTGCCTATGCCTTTTATACGTTAATTGAGTCAATTGATATTAAGAGATATTAATGACCAGTGATTAATTCCTCTTATTTTTTTGTTTTGGTGGTGACGGTGCTAGTTTGTGTGTATGTTTCCCTTCTTTGGGATTTTTGGGTGTAAGTTTATCTATTGCCTATGTTTTCATGGGTTCAGCTGATTTCCTTGGATTGGAGTTTTCCTTCTATTACTTTCTGGAGGGCTGGATTTGTGAATAGATGTTACTCAAATATGGTTTTGTCATGGGATATCTTGTTTTCTACACCTACGGTGATTGAAAGTTTTGTTGGCTATAGTAGTCTGGTATGATATATATGGTCTCTTAGTGTCTGCATAATTCCTGTATAGGACCTCTGGTTTTGAGAATCTCCGTTGAGAAGAGAAGTTGGGTACTATTTTGATGTGTTTGCCTTTGTATGTTACTTGGCCTTTTTCCTTTGCATTTTTAAATAATCTTTATTCTGTATGTTTAGTGTTTTGATTATTACGTGGCAAATGGACTCTTTTTGGTTCAGTCTATATGGTGTTCTGTAAGCTTCTTGTATCTTCATAGGCATGAACTTCTTTAAGTTAGAAAAGTTTTCTTTTATTATTTTGTTGAATATGGTTTCTGTGCCTTTGAGCTGGTATTTTCCTTCTTCCACCCTTATTATTCTTAAGTTTGGTGTTTTCACTGTGTTCCAAATTTCCTGGATGCCTGAGATTCTCTCTCCTATCTTTTATATTCTTTTGCTTGTGCTTGCATCTGTAGTTCCTGCTTGTTTACCCATATTTTCCTTTTCCAGAATTTCCTCCGTGTTTTCTTTACTGCCTCTACTTTTATTTTCAAGTCTTGAACTGTTTCCTTCACCCATTTGATTGTTTTTTATTGACTTTCTTGGCTTTTAAAAAGCGATTTATCGATTACTTCCACAATTTTGTCTTTTCCTTGATTTCTTTAAGGGATTTTTAAATTTTCTTTTGAAGTGTCTCCATAATATTCATAAGTTGTTTTTAAAGCTGTTTTCTTCTGCTTCACCTGCATCAGGTCTGGCTGTTGTTGAACCACTTGATTTTGGGGGTGCCATATTGTTTTTTATGTTGTTGAATATATTCTTTTTATTTAAATTAGAAACAAGTTTGCTTCACATGTCAATCCCAACTCCCTCTCCTTTCCTTCCTCCCCTACTTCCTCACCAGCCCTCACAGCCCCCCAACCCAATCCATACTCCTTTCCCCAGGAAGAGTGAGGCCCTCCATGGGGGATCTTCAGAGTCTGTCATTTCATTCAGGACAGGGCCTAGGCCCTCTCCCAAGAGTCCTGGCTGAGAGAGCATCCCTCACTGTTGGATGGGCACCTAAAGTCCATTTGTATACTAGGGATAAATACTGATCTACTACTTAAGACCCCATAGATTACCTAGGCCTCCTCACTGACACCCACATTCAGGGGGTCTAGATTAGTCCCATGTTGAATGTATTCTTACACTGCCCTCTACCCATCTCTTCCTCCAATCAGTGTAGTAGTACCTGTGAGTCAGGGACCTCTGCTGACTGACTGCTAGGGCTCTTCCTTTAATCGCTGCAGGTGGTGCCTGTGTCTCCAGGGGCCACTGATGCCACAGGGGAGGATGATGGGTTCTATGAGTTTTGTGGGACAAAGTGGGACTTGAATGTTGCAGAGATCAATGTGTGGTGGGGGTGTTAGAGTAGCCTGCCTTCAGGTCTGTCTTCTGGGGTTGCAATTAGTGGGGATTCCCTAATACTAGTTCTTGAAGAGATTATCTTTTCTGCATTTGTGTTCTCTGTACTGTCATTGAAAATTAACTGGAGGAAAATGTACGATTTTAAAAGTCTGGTTCTGTTCATTGACAGGTTTAAGTTTGTAGCATGCCATTTTGATTATAAACTTTTTATAAGGTTTTTCTTTTGAATGAGCTTTGATCTTTTAACTATAGACTGCTTTGACTGTACAGTCTTTTGTTGTTGTTCTTTATGAGTTTTAAGATTGTCTTTCTACAGGTGAAAAATAACATTGATATTATTGTAGGGTTACACTGAATCTGTAAATAATATGAGGTAGTATGGACGTTTAAAAAGTTGATAGTTTCAATGGACATAGGATATCTTTTTCAAGGAATGTGTGATGAGATAGTTTTTTCTCTTGCATAACATGATTTTTACTTAACAATATTACATATAACCATACTATATAACAAGAGTGTCTCTTCTTGATAAAATGCATGCATATACCTTAGTCACTTAATGGTTAAGCTATATTTCACTTTTTTAATTCAATAAAATAATTGTGATTTGTAAATAATCTATTAAACAGTTGTCTCTTCTTTAAACCCGATGTTCTGCTTGGTATTCAAATCCATCTATAGTGATATTAGAGAAAGAATTGAAGGCAGACAAAGCTAAGGCTAAAGAATATGTTCAATGTTTTTTCTGTTCTGTTTCTTATATGTTCACAGCATTGTTTTTTCCTATCCAAGAAATGAATATCCAGCACCCAAAGACAAGAATAATTCAACCACTCCTCTCTGCTTCATCAGGCAAACTGTGGGAGCTGCTTTCTGGATGTCACTTGGCACTTTTCCTTTGCCTTTTTATTCTAGAACACCTGTCTGACAATTCTCTGCATCTATTTTTGGTTTTTGGTTTTGTTGGAGTTATTGCTTTTCATGAAAAAAGCTGCTGGTTTTTCTGTCTTATGATCACTGGATACTGACTGATAAATAAGAATTTTTTCTAGTTAATTTTGTTGCTTAAATGACACAAACATACCATGCATAATTCAAATTTTATTTGTCTTTCAAAATTAGTATTAAAGGAATGAGTTCATTGTAATGTTTTGAATATATATATATATATATATATATATATATATAATTTTACCTTCGTACTTCACTCCACTTTCCTTGCTCACTCATGTTAGTCCCCTTTTCCCAGACTAGCATTTTTTACTGCTTCCTTAGTCCCTTTTTTCCTTCCATATCCTCTTAAGACTATTGTTTCCACTTTCATATTACTCTGTAGTTTCCTGAAATATATACTCACACTCATATTATACACATTAAAATCTGGGATGATATATAAGGATACGGGAGAAAATATGCAGTGGTTGTCTTTCTATTTCATTGGTTTATTTTGTTTAGCATGAGTTCTCTAGTCATGTCAAATTTTCCTAGAAATGTAATAACTTCAAATATTTTATGGCTGAAAAGAATTCCATTTTGAATATATAACCTACTTTATTCATCTGTTGATGGGCATCTCACTATTATTAATAATATATCAATAACACTGACGTGAAGTTATCTTTGTAGTGGGACTTTGAGTTCTTTGAGAGAACATTTCTGGGAGTAATTATATCATCAGTTATGGTGCAGAGACAGAGTCCCATCCTGCCATGCTGGGCAGTTTAAGGGGCTTCCTTACACTTTTAGGAATCCCAAATAGGGATTTGTGATTTGATGATGAAAAACAAAAACAAAAACAGAATGGCCTAATCAGAGTTGAGAATTACACTAAAGCTCTTTTAACATAGCTTTAGCTTGACGGTTAAGAGAAAGATACTCAGAATAAAGCAAGACACGACTTTACAAGTGTGGTACAGGACTCCAAGAAGACCAAACAATTGCCTTAACATTTGTCATATATACTGTTCTGGAAGCTATATCTCCAAAGTTGCTAAGAAATTGTTTTCTCCTCTCCCTTTTTCTCATAAGAGAGATATGTCAGGAAGCTCCAGAGATGCACCAGGTGAAATTACAATCTGATAATGGGAAGTCAGAAGCCACTAAATTTGTACCAGGAGTTCAGTGCACATAGTCTCCACATGAGATTTCTTGTGACAGTCTAGAAAATTATAAGTTTACAGTGGGGATGGAAAAGGACCTCAAGCTGGTGTCAATTGTGTAGCAGTTCTTGCTCTGTTGGTGAAAGGACTCAGATAGATTACCGGGTAGCAGCTTTCTCTCTCTTCTCATGTCCCCCAGACCTTCTCTGCTTTTCACTCATGACTCACTCATAGCAGGTATGTGTGACTTAGATTCATGAGAAATCTAAAGGCTATTTCCAGAGTGGCTCTACCATTTCACACATCAGCAGTGATTACAGCATCCTGTTTTGCCATATGTACATGTTCATTGGCAATCACTGGTATTTGTGTTTTCTCCTTTTCTTCTTTCTTTTGGGTTTTAATTTTGTTTTTAAGTTAAAAATAGTAAAACTTGTTCTTTGGCGAAAAATTTTTCATAGACAAATGCATAATTACCATTTTTCTTACCACCACTCTAATCAAGATATAGAACAATTACATCACTTTCTCAAATACCAACTAACCTCTGCTGTGTAGTCAAATATTCCTTCCTAGTTCTCAGGCTGTGCCACTGACTATTTGGCCTCTATCATTAGAATTTTGCATATCTCAGACTGCCTTATATTTGGGGTCTTTTGAATCTTGTTCTTTTACTTGACCTAATTTCATTTGAGATTTATTTAATTGTATATGTAGATAGTTCATTATTTTTACTATGTTTTTAGGTGAAATGTAATTATATCAGTATCTCCCTCTACTTTCCCCAACTCCTATGTGTTACCTATTCTAGAACCCCTCCCATGACCTCTTCTTTCAAGTTGATACCCTCCTTTTCTTTGAATATTATTTTTACATCCACATGTATGTGTATATATGTAGGCTTATGAACAAATATATAGAGTGACAATCTAATCTGCTCAGTTATTTGTTTTTTCTTTCTTTTTTTATTTAAGTTAGAAACAAGCTTGCATCACATGTCAATCCCAGCTCCTCTCACTCCCCTCCTCCCCTGCTTCCCCCTCTAGGCCTACCAGTACCCAATCCAGTCTCCACTCTGAAATCCAGGGAGGGTGAGGCCATCCATGAGGTTCTCCAGAGTCTGTCACTTCATCCAGGACAGGGCCTAGGCCTTCCTGCAAGAGTCCTGGTTGAGAGAACATCCCTCATTGTGGGACGGGCAGCCAAAAAGTCCATTTGTATGCCAGGGATAAACACTACCCAAGACCCCATAGATTAACTAGGCTACCTCACTGACACCCACATTCAGGGGATCTGGATCAGTCTGATGTTTTCCACACAGCCATCAATTTGGGGTCGAAGAACTCCATCTTGTTCAGGTCACCTATTTCTGTGTGTTAAACCAGCCCACTCTTAACTCCTTTGCCCTTCAGTTCTCTCTGTCACTGGATTCCAGGAGTTCAGTTCAGTGTTTAGCTGTGGGTGTCTGCCTCTGCTTCCACCAGTCGCTGGGTGAAGGTTCTGTCTCCCAGACATGCTGGCAGTGGGATTGTATGCTGGCACTCCTCTGATTCATGTCTAAAATCCATATATGAGTGAGTACATACCATGTTTCTCTTTTTGTGAATGGGTTACCTCACTCAGGATGGTTTCTTTAGTGCCACCCATTTCCCTGCAAATTCTAAGATTCCATTGTCTTTTTCCTGATTAATAGTACTCCATTGTGTAAATGTGCCACATTTTCTCTATCCACTCTTCATTTGAGAGGCATCTAGTTTGATTCCAGGTTCTGGCTGGTATGCTGCTATGAACGTAGTGGAACAGACGTCCTTGTTGTATGAATGTGCATCTTCTGGGTATATGACAAAGAGTGGAATTTCTGGTTCTTGTGGTAGACTGATTCCCATTTTCCTGAGGAATCTCCTAAGATTAGGTATCTCAGAGTTGTTTTGATTTGCATTTCCCAGATGTCTAGGGATGTTGAGCACATTCTTAAGTGTCTCTTAGCCATTTTAGACTCCTCTATTGAGAATTCTCTATTTAGTTCTATACCTCAATTTTTGATTGGATCCTTTGATGCTTTGTGGACTTGCTTCTTGTGTTCTTTGTAAATTTTGAAGATCAGCCTTCTGTCAGAAGTGGGGTTGGTGAATATCTTTTCTCAATCTGTGGGTTGCCTTTTTGTCTTGCTGACTGTGTCCTTTTTCTTGTAGAAGTGGAGGACCCATTTATTAATTGTTGATCTTGGTGTCGGTGCTACTGGTGTTATGTTCAGGAAGTGGTCTCCTGTACCGATTCGTTCAAGGGTACCTCCCACTTTCATTTTTAACAGGTTCAGTATAGGTGCATTTATGTTGATGTCTTTGATCCATTTGGATTTAAGTTTTGTGCATGGCGATAGACATGGTTCAATCTGCAGTCAGCATCCATTTGCTGAAGATGCTTTCTTTTTTCGATTGTATAATTTTGCTTCTTTGTCAAAGGTCAGGTGTTCATAAGTGTATGGGTTAATGTTGGAGTGTTCAATTTGATTCCATTTATCTGTCTATTTTTGTGGCAATACCAAGCTGTTTTCAGGACTACAGCTCTGTAATAGAGCTCGAAGTCAAGAATGATGATGTTTCCGGATGTTGCCTTGTCTATCCTGAGTCTTTTGTTTTTCCATACAAAGTTGAGAATTGTTCTTTCAAGGTCTGTGAAGAATTGTGGGATTTAAATGGGGATTACATTGAATCTGTGGACTTTTTTGGCAAGATTGTCATTTTTACTATGTTGATCCTACCTATCCAAGAGCATGGGAGATCTTTCCATTTTCTGGTGTCTTCTTTAATTTCTTTCTTTAAAGACTCAAAGTTCTTATGATACAGGTCTTTCACTTGTTTGGTTAGTGCTACTCCAAGGTATTTTATGTATGTGATGTTTCTCTGATTTCTTTCTCAGCCCTTTTATATTCTGTATATAGTAGGGCTACTGATTTACTTGAGTTGATCTTGTATTCTGCCACTTTGCTGAAGATATTTATCAGCTGTAGGAGTTCCCTGGTAGAGTTTTCTGGGTCACTTCTATAAACTATCATATCATCTACAAATAGTGAAACTTTGACCTCTTTCTTTCCAATTTGTATCCCCTTGATCTCCTTTTTGTTGTCGTATTGCTCTAGCTAGAACTTCAAGGACAATTTTGAAAAGGTATGAAGAGAGTGTCTTGTTCTGATTTATAGGAATCAAGTTGAGTTTCCATTTAGCTTGTTCTTGTCTGCTGGTTTGCTGTATACAGCTTTTATTGTGTTAAGCTAAGTTCCTGTTATTCTGAATATCTCCAAGACCTTTATCATGAAGAAGTGTTGGATTTTGTCAAAGGCTTTTTCGGCATCTAGTGAGATGATCATGTGATTTTTGTAGTAAGAGTGGGGTGTTGAAGTCTCCCACAATAAGTGTGTCGGGCTTTATATGTGATTTGAGTTTAGTAATGTTTCTTTTATGAACATGAATTCCTTTGTATTTGGGGCATAGATGTTCAGAATTGAAACTTCATCTTGGTGAATTTCTCCTGTGATGAGTATGAAATTGCCTCCTTCATCTCTTTTGATTGATTTTATTTTAAAGTCTATTTTATTAGATATTAGGATTGAAACCTCTGCTTGTTTCTTGGGTCTATTTGATTGGAAAACCTTTTTTCAACCATGAACTCTGAGGTAAAGTCTGTCTTGGAGGCTGAGGTGTGTTTCTTGTATGCAGCAGAAGAATGGGTTCTGTCTTCCAATCCATTCTGTTAGTCTGTCTTTTTATGCACAAGTTAAGACTATTAATATTGAGGGAAATTAAATACCATTAATTTCTTTAGACATTCAGTGTAAATATTTCACAGTGGAAAACATCAGGTTTGTAAGACACCCCAGTGCCTAGTGATGGGTATACCCAAGGCATTCTGAGTGAGGAGAGAGAGACACTAATTATGCAAATGTCAAAATTCCAAGAACACCAGGAAATATATTCAAAGACCTGGTGGCAAAGGCCCTGTCAGTCACTTATTTGTCAGCCAATGTTTCTTGTAGCTTCATGTGGAGAGGTGGCACGGTTCTAGAACTTACCATAAAATATTAGAAGCAGAATATTTACTCCCCAAGTTTTGTGTCTTTTTTAGTTTAAAACTTACACTGTCAAATCTTCCCTTCCATGGATGTTACTAGACTGATTGACTGACTGACTGACTGACTGACTGACTGACTGACTGACTGACTGGTTGATTGCCTTTTGTATGTGACCCACTGAGTTTATTTGGTGGAAGATTATTTACAAGCAACTTACCAGTTGCTATACCACTGAAGGAAATGATAACCTCTCTCCAGTCACTACTAATTTCCATAGCCTCTCAAGGAAGGTTGGAGCCCCATGGGTCCCTCTCCTCTCACATTCATGGTGAGATTTTGATGGGCCCAATCTTGAATGGGTCTTGTGCAGATAACCACAAGCTACAGTGAGTTCAACAATTCAATGGCTGTGTCATATCTAAAAGACATCATTTTACTGCACATTTCCCCATCCTCTAGTGCTTAGATTCTTTCTGCTCTCACTTTTGCAATATTCCTTGAGCCTTGTGGTGGTATAGATTCCCATTTAGGGTCAAGCTCTCTACCGCCGCTTATTCTTGGCATCTTGTCTGATTATGGGTTTCTTTGGTAACCCTGCCTGCTGTAGTAATAGCTTCTCTGCAGGCTGAGTACGGCACTAAATACAAACATCTATAAACATGAGTGTTTAGAAGGTAGTTTGGCAATGACCACCTAGTAGGACAATAGCAGTGCACAGCCCCTTCTAGGACCTCTGACTTCTCAGCCACAGGTTCTTAGATTAGGTAATCATTTGTGAAAATCAAATCATAAGTAAAATGGAATGTCCTACCAAGAAAAACTAGGGGAAAAAAGCAACACATAAAAATAGCAAATACTCACGTGAGTGTGGTTCATACAGCGTTCCTTATAACCTGCATCAGTAACATGCTGTAGCATGTGGTTAGTAGATCTCTTGTCAGGTCTATCACCTCTTAAAGCTGTGTTGTATCATTTTCCCACATGCTCCGGAATACCATCTGAGTCATGGATGGACTTTTCTTGGTTCCAGTGCTAGACAAGGAGCCATACAGGAGTTCTGGGGTATATGAGGACAGAGGCTGTCCTCATATAGAATCATGACCCTGTGGCAAAAACAGCTCCAGAGAATGACAATTTGAAAGAATTGTGGGTTCTTGGTCCACAGTCACTGATCAAAGACACATTTTTTAGATGTTAGAAAGCATGAATTAAGTTATCTTTAGAAAGGAAAACCCTAGGCTGGACAGTGGTGGCACACACCTTTAGTCCCAGGACTCTGGAGGGCCAGATTGGTCTACAAATTTACAAATCGAGTTCCAGGACAGGCTCCAAAGCTACAGAAAAGCCCTGTCTCAAAAAAAAAGGAAAGGAAAGAAAGGCCTGTTCTGCACCATCTCTTGAGTTTCCTATGAACAATCTAGGAAGAAATAGGATAAACACAATGGCCTTTCCAAAGTAAAAATTCATCTTAATCCTTACCAAAAGCCACTGTAGACATTTTACTGACCAGCCTCTTTTATAGGAGGTTCCTTCCAGAAGCAGCCCTATATGGCTAGTCAGGAAGTGAGGTCTACACTACCCTGTGCCGGCATTGAGTTGGTTTTCTTCACCTTCTTCTATACCTATTATCTTTGGTTTGGTCTTTTCACAGTGGATATTTTGTGTTAGGGATATGTTGGAAATAAGTTTTTCTTTTGTAGATGAATCTGTTTCCCCTAGTGTATTGTCATCTACTGAGATTCTCATGCAAGGCCATATATGCCAATGACAAACTGTGGAATAAAAAAAATTAGGAAAATATCCCATTCACAATTGCTTCAAAGAAAGGAAGTAAGTAGGGAACAAGGCTAAAAAGATACCTTGACAGATTGGGAATAAATTTAGCAAAGAAAATAAATAGTCTCTATAATGACAATTTTAGGACACTGAAGATACTGAGGGCACTAGAAAGTAGAAATATCTCTCTTGCTCATATTTTGGCAGAATTTATATTGTAAAAATGACAAATAAAAGTTTTCTAAGAACTCAATATAATCCCATCAATATTCTAGAACATGTTTCACAAAACAGAAGAAAAACATGCTAAAATTCCTGGGAAGAACTTTGACACAGCTTAGCAGGTAAGGGTGCCTGCCACTGTGTCAAGACTCAGTGGGAGAACTGACTTTCTCACGTAGTCCTCTAATTTCCAATATGTGTTGCTGCAGGCATGCATGTACATACACACACAATAATTAAATAATTTAGTAATAATTAAGCTAATGATTTAAAGATGATTAGGAAACACAAAAGTCCCAAATAATCAAAAAGTTCTAAAAGCAAAGAACAATTACAGAGGTATCATGAACCTGACATTGTTATACTATAAAACTATAGGGACAAAGACTGCATGGTACCAAGACAAAACAGACACATAGACTGATGTCATAAAATAGAGTATTTAAAAACAAACCCACTATCCTAGTTTATTTCGGTTGCGCTGATAAAACACTAACCAAAATCAGCATGGGGAGAAAGGGGTTTACTTGACTTACATTTCTAAATCACAGTCCATTATTGCAGGAAGGCAAGACAAGAACTCAAGGCAGGAAACTTGAGTCAGAAACTGAAGCAGCAACTGTGAAGGAACTCTTCTTACTAGCATTGCTGTTCTGGCTTTATTAACTACCTATCCTATTTAACCCAGGCCTACTGACCAGGCCTGGTACCACACACATTGGGCTGGGACATCCTTCCTCTATGACCAATCAAGACAATACCCAACACACATGCTGTGAGCCAAGATGATAGAGGCACTTCTTCAATTTGGATTGCCTTTTCCTGGTATGTCTAGATTTGTGTCAAGTAGACAAAAAGTAACCAGTACACCCACATAGGTAAAACTGCATATGTCAAAAGGCATAATTTGAAAAAAAAGACAGACTTTTCATCAAACGGTATTGAGAATAGTGGATATATGCCTGCAAAAGAATTAAATTGACTTGTATTTCACCTGCATAAGAATAAATTAAAAATAGATTAATGTCAATAATGTAAAACCTAAAACAGGAAAACAGCTAGAGGAAAACATTTCAAAATATGCGCTCAGGGGAGAGCATTCTGAAAATTACTCCATTGACACAGGAATTAATCCTAAGAATTGACAAGCAGAATTACATATAATTAGAGCGAACTTCTGGACATCCAAACAACCTACCAGCAGAATGAGGAGACAGATTATAAAAGGGAGAAATTCTTTGCCAGCTTTACTTCATCCACGGAGCAAATATTTAAAATATATTAAAATATTGAAAAGTTAGAAATAAAACTTAATTTTCCAATCAGTAAATACCAGTAAAATGAACAGATGTTCTCAGAACATAAAATACTAATAGCCAATGAACATGCTTTAATGCATTGAAAATCTTCCAGTTGAAAGTAAATAGACTGAAACTAATTTCAGATTTTATTTTACTCCACTCAGAATGGACAACATCAAAAACAAACAAATAAAACAACAACAACAACAACAAAAATCCACACAGCCATATATTCCTTCCTTTACATCTTTCCTAAATTCATGTCTTTCCTGTATACAGCCACATCTTCTACATCTCTATACCCACTCAGTTACATCTCTTCATACTGCTCTTTGTCTCTGCACATTCAGCTGCATTTCCCTTTCATCACACATACTTACTTCTCTCTCCTTTCTGTCATACTCCCTACAGCAAAACCTCTGGACAAATATGAATCACATTTTCGGGGTTGCATAGCACTTCTTGAGTAAACAACAAGAAACAGAGCCACACTAATCATAGTTTCTCTCAGGCTAGAGAGGTTGCACTGACCAGGTATGCTATAAAGTAATCATGTAGCACTGAGTGGTCAGGGTTCCTGGACAGCTTACATTTGCTCGGTAGGCTCATTGCCATCAGTTTTGAGTCTTTACCGCTATTAGATATTTTGTGGAGACAGCTCATAATTGGACATTCCTTTTTCAATTTGATAGTTTATTCTGCATCATTTTAATTGCTGAGTTGAGGTGACATGAATTCATCATTTGCTTTGGTTGTATATACTGTGTCTGTTGATATACTGATTGGCTGGATAACTGATGGTTCTTTTGTCTCCTTCTGATAGCAGCATTAATAATTTTCAATTTTATGGATTTACATATGGTAGATTCCCTTTCACTCTCTAGTGTTGTTTCTCTTATAAAGTGCATTCTTTCCAGTGCTCCTAGAGATGAGACTGCCCTTTTTCTTTCTCTATGTACAGTATTCCTATAAACATTTTATTCACATCTAATTTAGTTGTCATGAATTGACACAAATCTGTGCTTAACTTGAAAGTTCTTATTTCTCTATCATTGTTTAGATAACTTTGCTCTACATCACGATATTAATTGACAATTAATTTTAAGGGCTGAAATACATCATTTCACGGGTGCTCAGTTTTTTGTTTT
The DNA here is from genome assembly GCF_017639785.1 of Mesocricetus auratus. NCBI lineage: Eukaryota > Metazoa > Chordata > Mammalia > Rodentia > Cricetidae > Mesocricetus > Mesocricetus auratus. Next base: position 48,195,964 of record NW_024429184.1, on the reverse strand, counting down.
GTTTTGGTTTTGTTTTTGGTCAGTTTCTCATAAGCCTAGTTCACCAGGGAAGAGAGAACTTCAACTGAAATAAATTATCTGATTGTCTCTGCTTTTTGGTTCCTGCCATGACTTCCCTTCATGATAGATTTTAATCAGTAAACAGAAGTGTAACATATCCTCATTGCGTTACTTTTGGTCATAGTGTTTGATCATAGGAATGGAAATTTAACTAAGATACCCTGGTTTCCTGGCTTTTAGTATTACACATGAAGAAAATTAATGTTATTACAATCTTTCTGCCTTTGTAGTCAAATTAATGTCCTCCCCTTACAGTGTTTAATATTGTTTCTTTGCTTTGTATTTTCAACAGCTAAATGACATTATCTCATAGAGAGATTCTTTTTTGGCCGTGTCCATTTGAAGTTCACATACCTCATATTTGGATGTCTTTCTCTCTGTTTAGGAAATTTTATGCTACCATTTTGGTAAGCAACTTATATATACCTCTAGCTTTTATTTCAAAATATTCTTTTTTCCTTTTTTAATTTAATTTAAATTAGAAACAAGTTTGCTAAACATGTCATTCCCAGCTCCCTCTCCCTCCCTTCCTCTCCTACCCCCTTTCTTCCTCCCCCAGCCCATTCCCCAATACCCTTTCCATTCTCCATGGAGGGTAAGGCCCTTCATGTGGGAATCTCAAAAGTCTGTCATATGATCCAGGGTAGGGCATAGGCCTTCCCCCATGTGTCCAGGTGGAGACAGCATCCCTCCACATGGAATGGGCTCCCAAAGTCCATCTTGATGACAGGGCTAAATGCCAATCTATTGCCCGAGGCCCAAAGAACGCTGAGGCCTCTTCACTGGTACCCATGTTCAAGGGGTCTGGATCAGTCCCATGCTGGCCTCTCAGCTATCAGTCTGGGGTCTATGAGCTCCCTCTCATTCAGGTCAGCTGTTTCTATGAGTTTCACCCATCAGGTTTTAACCCCCTTTGCTCATCACTACTCCCTCTTTGCAACTGGGTTCCAAGAGTTCAATTTCACTGTGGGTGTCTGCCTCTGATTCTTTAAGCCATTGGATGAGGGCTCTTCTACTCCATAAATTCCTATATTTACTTTTCTTTAAACAGATCCCCATTGTTTTTAGAAGTTTGGGATTTATTCTTCAATTTTTTTAAGTCTCTCTTTATCTATCTTCTCTCTTGTATATGTATAAACACATTATATATTATGTATTATGTGTATTTATGGTGTGTTAGTGTATGTGTGCATATTTGTGTGTATGTCTGACTGGACTTGCAGTCTGTTTCACAAAGGTAGTACACGTCATACTGTAAACTTGGTCAAAACACCACGGTCATATTCCCTAGTGAGAAGGTAGTGCTGCTGGTTTGCTAAGTGGATATCACTTAGCATAGTATGTCTATCAAATCATTTTATAAATAATTATGTATATGCCCATAGCTTAGTGGTGTTATCAGCTTTGTTCAGAGAAACTTTTGCTATTGAGGAGCAGCAACTGTAGAAACTCATAGCTGGTCAAAGTTCTAAGAACAAGTGACTGATTAGTGACATTTTCTTCTATGATATTATTGTAGGTTTATTCTATGCCACTGACATTAGATTCTTCTGTCTCTTTTATGCCTTGAATTCAAATATTTGATATTTTCATGGTATCCCACTGTTTCTGTATGTTCTTTTCACATGGTTAAAAATAATTTCTTTGCTGTTTGGTCTCATTCCTCTACTTTATATTTGAGTACTGATAAACTTTATTCTACTTGATCCATTATATGCATACAGCTTACCCTTGAGTTTTCTCATTGGATTATTGAGTCTTTAAATTATATCTTTATTATAGCTTGAGTTCTTATTATCATTTTCAACTCTTCATTTAATTATTTAAAAATTTAAGCTTTCTTTGTCATGTTGTTCAGCCATATATTTTTATTTTCTCAGGTATTTATTGTTATCCTCTTGAAGATCATTGAGATGTTTGTGTCTTTTTAAACTCCTTGAATTCTTTGAAAACACTTAATCTGGGTAAATTATCCTAAATAACATTCCTATAAAACTAGTGAATTTTATGATAGTCTGTCTTTGTCACTCAAATTTTTGTTTTGTAATGCTACTGTGCATGTGAACTTCTTTCTTTGGTTGTATTTTTAATGTAAGGACCTGGCCTACTTTAGATTGGACCTGTGCTGGAACTAAGCCAAGTAAAGCTGGAACACTAGTTGTTTGATTCCACCAGAAAAAAATGGCTTCTGAATCACAGGACTGGAGGTAGACTTGTGGGTGAGCAGAAGGAATCAGGCAGAGGGAAGGAGATATTTACCTGGTAAAGGTGGCTTGAAGACAAAGCAGGTTTGCTGATCTCAGTTCTGGACCTAGACCTGTAAGTGTGGAGATAGAGGCTGGCAGAGAAAGAAATGGGAGAAGAACAAAACTATATTCCAGGCAAAGGAGGCTCAGAAACAAAGCTGGCCTGCATACCACCATTCTGGAGCTATGGCCAATTAAGGTAGCTGACAAACAAATATGGTTCAAGGACCATGGCTTTGTAGGTAGGTCTGTCTTAATGGTTTATTTAGTGTGCCATATGCTATGTTTATTCAATATTATCTCAAAGAAGAGTAAATTTGGAATTTTATAAAAACAATAAAAATCAGATAAATAATGTGAATAGGTTTCCTATTGACCATTAACACAGGTATACTGAATGAACTCTTTTTTCTTTTCAAATTGTGTTATATTTAAAATTATCACCTTTTCAATGACTCTGTAAGTCAAGACGAGAACATTATTCTGTATATATACTGAATTTCCATAGATTTCCAGTGTATGTTATTATATGATTACTACCTGAAGAGGGATCATGAATAAATATGAGATTTTGTTTTTCAGTTCAATCAATATTATCTTTAACTAGTTAATTCTGCTAGCGAAGACCAGTGAATCATTATGGTGAATGTGAGTAGTATCACCAATATGTAAGACACACATCGGAGATATGTGTATATGCATATGTGTATGTATATGGCTGGGGTCTGTAGGTCACAGTGAGTAGCCTCTGTAGGAGAAGAGTGCAGGAGATGGGCATGAATGTGTTTCCAATTGTACCCTGGCACAAGAAACAATCTGTGTTCTTCTTAAACATTCTTATCATCTTACATGAATTTAAGCATGATGAGATATGCTCCATACATATCCTTATTCACAACTTAAGTTCTTTTCCAAAATATGACCATTTATCCAAGGATATAAGAAGAATTAACCATGCTTATAATCCCTTTAATTATCTCCTGTCCTGCTTCTACTTAATACTCCAGTCTTGAGAATTTGCTTATCACAGTATAAAGGCAACAACAGTTTGTTTTAATATTTCTGTTATTATTGCTACAAACTCCTTACTTTTGCACTGATAATTATATTAAGAAAGGTTCTGCTTGTCGTTGGTTTAATTATTAGTGTGCACAGAAACCATTTGAGGAGGTCTCAGCCTTCTGTTGTTCAACTGATTGTACTCTGACATTTCCACAGGGTCATTGTGACATTTTCTCAATGGCTATGCTGTTCCAGGAATTCACCTTACTGAGAGTTACAAAGATTTGATTAAAATAGTTCTTTTAATAAGAAACAAAATTAGTAGATATATGCTGTTAGGGATTTTTGTTAAGCGTACATATGTTGGCTTCTCTATTGACAAATAGAAATGTGTTCAGCTAATCAACTTAACCACAGTAGTTTTATTACGGTCTATATACCATATAACATCAGGTAGTGTATCTCCAAGATACACAGTAAAATTATTTTGTGATTTTTAAATATAAGTTATTTTTCTGGCAACTTTTTTTTGAGGTTTGGGTAAATGTCTTTTTAGTTAATAAAAATGGAGAGAAAGCAATTAAATATGTAAAGCTTGAGAAATACTGTGTGTGTGAGAGTGTTTTTTTATTAAGGGAACAATCTAATAAATTTACTACATGACACGAATAGGAAAATACAGTTATTTAGAACAAACATTAAAAAGTAAAACGTAAGAATTTTTCCATTTATTAACAGTCAGTGGGCATATTCCAAATGTGACAATAGACTGTTGGATTTTAATTGTACAGTGGGTTTCTAGTGTAGGATTAATTTATTGCCATCAGTTTTAAGTCCTTTTTCACATGTACTCTAGTTAAAATCCTAGATTTTAACCCCATTCTAAGGTTAAGCCCCTGCTGCTTTTGTCAAAGCTTGGCTAAAGCATTTCATAAAGGAAAAAGAAGACTAGAAAACAAATGTAAACTTTGCAGCTTTTGAAACTGTTTTAAGTTTTATCCCTGTAATAAATTTGGTCAGTTGGAAACATAAACATCTGGTCTTTCCATAGTTGCAATTTCCCATTGAAAGATTAGTCTTTTCGTTTTTAAACAATCTGCTTTCAAAGACAACATCTCTTACATAGGCAAAGCTCTTCACATAACGACCCATGTAACAAACACCTCTAAGAGCAGAGAGAGGTTCAGTCATGAAGACATATTTTGATGAATTAAGTGTTCTACAAGCCTGTAAGTGCTGAATAGTCTATGCTGTTTTTAGTTTACTGGGTTGTTCCAAGCTTAGTATGAATCCTCCGTCTCCTGGAAGCTTTTATTATGCAAGTAATTTTTGTGAAAGATAAAAAAGTAGAATTTTAATTTCTTTATTCTTTGCTAGCAATTCTTATTCTTAAAATCTTTATTCTGTAATTTTTGTATATTTATCTTAACTGAAGATAGTAGATATTAGTTTTTCTAGTATGTTTTTTTTTGCTCAGAATTTGTCAGATTAAAGTTCTGTCCCTAGATCTCTAGGATATCCCCACACCCTGACCACCTTTCCATACAACTCACTAGAGTTATTACTGAACCTACCAGCCAATCACACTAGGAGTATGAATTATATGTATTTCATATGAGTCTCTTTCTAATTCATGTGCTTGAAAATCTATTGTGATTAACATTTTATATAATTCACACCAGACATATTAGTATGTCAAATATTTTATGTTTATTAAAGATATAACTTGGTCCATTTAAAATAAATAATTCTATGTGACCTTAAAAATAAGTCATACAGTCTTTTGGTAGGGTTTAAGCAGTTATGGAAGGGCCATACAATGCCATGGGAGGTAGTGGGCTGGGAGAAGTAAGAAAGGCTGCCTCTGAATGAAGATTGAATAGAAAGAGCAGAAAGGCACAGGATTTATAATGGCTTTGTAAAGTGTATAGGACTCATAGAAATGTTTTGGATTTGGCTGCTGGTACTGAATCACTGAAATCAAGCTGCGGAAGTACCTGGTTCTGGGACGTTCACAGTTTACCAACACTTTCATTGGCTAAGATTTACCTTAGAAATATGCCTAAGTCATGTGAATAGTAGTTCCAGATTTATTAAAAGCTAAGGTGTTAGGATAGCAATGAGTTTTCTGCTTACATTCCCCTTATTTAAGTTTCATACGTAGAAAACAGTGTCTGCTATGCTTTTTAATTTTGAAGTCATCTAGCATTCATACAAAACCTAATTTTATAACTCTGGAACTCGGAATTCGAATGGATAAATTCTAATTAATCTAATTGATATTATTAGAAATGTGAAATGACATGTAATAATGAATACCAACAACTACATATTAATATCTCTAACAAAATTTGTTGCTCTGGAGTTGCCATAAGGCTTGTGATGAGAATGCCCATCACTCTGATCTGAAGCCATGTATCACACTTTGTGCTCCATCTTTCTACTGCTTTTGAAAGATGCCTTCCCATTATGGTACTGATGGAGAATCACAGTTTATTTTCTTCTTTGCTATGAGCAGGACTTTTCTTTTTTAAGGATTTTTTTTGGTTTTTATGAGACAGGGTTTCTCTGTATTGTTTTGGAGGCTGTTGGTCCAGCCTGGCCTTGAACTCACAGAGATCTGCCAGCCTCTGCCTCCTGAGTGCTGGGATTAAAGGCGTGAGCCACCACTGCCTGGCTTGGATTTTTATGTGATTTTTTTAACATTTGAATTCTATAAGGAATTGGAAATTGGTTCTACATACTGGAAAATACTCCAAGGAATGAGCAGTAAATGATCAGTCCCTGCATGGGCTTAGCTAGGGGTCTCTATAGATAGGACTGTCTAAAAAAATGTGAGATAGGAAAAGGGACAGGAGGAAGAGAACTTTCCTTTGAATTGTTTCTAAGGTAGTTCTGGGACCAGGATACATGTTAAAGATCTTAGAAAGGAATGCTGAAAGACTTTTTCTCCAGGGAAATTTAAATTATTATGATTCACACCAATTTTACTATTTATTGCAACAAGAAATTGCCAGACCAGATTCTGGATTAATAAAATTAAATTCTGTTTGAAAAATCCATATATAAATCTCCTAATTTATGCTTCCATATATTTATTAAGCTTTTGAAAAATTTAATAAGCATTACCTTATAATAAGGCATTGTGCTTTTCCCAAAAGTCAAAATCATTAAACCAACAACCTAGTCTCTGCCTCTGAGTTGTTAGTTAGATATGTTCAGAAACACCCCCCACCTCCTCCCAAAAAAAGGTTATTGACATTGCTATTAGTTGCCTAGCAGTACTTGATGGTAAGACTCAATTGCTGAGAACAATATATACATTTATTACAGGTCATGGACAAACACAGCTGGTGATGAACTAGAAGGTTTCTCCCCGCTGGGTGGCTTTCATAGGGACAGAAATTGCTGTGTAGGCCGTTTGAGGAGAAACATCAACAGTCTTCCATAGCTCTGTACCTGTGAGCCATAATAACCACTGATATGCCAAGATATGGCTATTTGGTAGAGCAGTGGTATGAAGATCATTGGGATAATCAATAGCTCTAAATAGCAGTTAAAGCCTACTTCACGGGACGACACTAATGTCTGGTACGGTAAACCTAGCTGTAGAACTGGCCATATACCCTAGGGGAAAACCAACTACTACTGTTTTGCTAAACAGACATAGCATCAAAATATCTTCTAAACACTTACTTATACCAAAAGATTAGAGTAGCTCACACTCTTAGAGTAACTTTTTTTTGTGGTGCCTACCAGAGCTTAACCTTAACCAGAGACCCCATAACTTGTCAATATATAAAAAGTAAGTGACTATGGGCTACTTAGCCTTAAGTGGGACTGCTATATCATACACTCTTCACCAAAGGCTTGGCATTCATTGCATAAGAAAAGTGAAAATGATTGGCAGGGTCAGAGCACAAGCGACACCTCTAGAAAATATTATCCTATATACATGACCGGACAGCTGCACTCATGAACCCAAAGCAGATATGACCACCTGCGTGAGAACCTATACACAATCAAGTCAAACAACATGCAATGTGGAGAGGCTACTCCTAGCTTGAGAACTATCAGTAATTGATAGACTCTGGGGGAGGGAAAGTCCAATTTTTCAAGGGTATGGCCCCTAGTAGGTTGCTCTTCTTCAGTGGATGGTCCATATCCATTCTTAAATGTGCATACTAATTAGACTCCATGGATTATAGAGAAAACATAAGTATATATGAAGTTCATTGGGAAGTGATGGATGGAGGAGACCAGGAGGAGAAAGAGGAGGAGATGTCAGGAGTAGATATGTCAAAATGTATTTTAAAAAGTGAATTCTAATCATCATACTGACTTATGTTTCTTTATTGGAGACTGAAATCAATATCTGACTTCATGATCACTGAATGTTTTTAGTATGATAAACGTTTGCAATTATATCCTATTTACACACATACTTAGTAAGATAACAGAAAATTACTCACACTTTAATCGATTTCTTTTTGCAGGCCTAAGACTACATACGAACATTAATTATGGTCAGTTGAATGCCTTATGCCACATTAGAGGACTACAGAGCACGTATGTTACTCTTGAATTTCCTTTTCTGTCATAGAGAAAGCATTACTCCACTTGTTTATGGATAAAGTATAATTAATGAGACTGTGGTAACTCTCACAGGTACCTGATTTACTGTATGAATAAATACATTTGAAGCCCGGGGTTTATTTCTATATATTGAAAAGATTAGGAAACCAATTTCGTATGGAATAAACATAACACATTCCAAACTGGGCCCTTTTTAGTATTCAAAAAACAGTTACAAGGAGAAATACTTAAATAGTTGAACACACAAATATGGAGTGAAGCAAGTGCCTGAACTTGACATAGGGACGTCTGTGTGGAGTGCTCTGCAGAAAGGGAAATAGGAACTTGATGGGAGAAATCCTATGTATATGCCAATAAAGCACTGTTGGGCTAATAGGGAACCAAGTTAGGTGAGACTAGGAGTCCAGGAGAAGTCTGGGAATGAGAAACACAGGGAGTCGAGATGTAATGCCATGGGGTAGGAAGCCTGGAAACGTCTCCGGTAAGAGACACACTTAGATTAACAATTATGGGGTAATTACTTAAGTCAGAGCTAGCCAGTAAGAAACAAGCAAGGCCAACAGCTTCATAATTAATATAGCCTCCTGTGTGTTTATTTGGGGACTACAATGCGGCAGAGCCCAGGCGACTGGCGGGGGATAAACCAAAGCGGCTAGCAAGGAAAAGCCTCCCTTTACAGGAACTAGTCCTTTTCAGAGTTTAGAATATCGAAGAGGCATGAGAATTAAATACAGAACTTTAGCATGTGTTTTGTTGCTGTTTAAATTGCTGTTCTATTACTCTGAAAAGACAACTCTTGTAAAAGGAAGCATTTAGTTGAAAGTTGGTTTACAGTTTGAGAGAGTCCTTTATCACCATGGGGGAAGCAGACAGGCACACTTCTCTCTCTTGGTCTGGTTCCACAGTTTGTTAGAAGTTCTCCTTGCCAAGTACCTCATGGCTCTCTGGCATCTCCAGCATCTTTAGATCTCAGTGCAATCTAGACATCACCTTCATAGATTCACACACCCTCTCTGAGCCTCCATGTATGGATTTCCCTGTCACATGCCTGGCCTAAGATGCTTTTCTTAATATAGGGAAAGACGCTACAAACCTTTTCCTGTATCCTTATTGACTCTAAATCCAGAATCACCTGCCCTAAACTGCCTAGTTATCCTGCTTGCTTGGACTGGTACCTGGCACTAGCCTTGAATTACTTTTGCATAAACTTTCTGTTGTTGATAGTTTCCTTTGCTGCTTAAGCTTTCCTTTAATTCTTTCTCACAAGTTGGAAGCTTAGTTGGCTGGGGTCTTGCTGTGAGGGAATCACTCTCTTTCTTCCATTTTAAAACAGTCCTTTCTTTGAACATTTTATTTCATTGAGCACAGGATTTGGCTGCAGTATTATATTTCCTGGTGCTCTTTTTCTCTTTAAATTCTAAGTTTATATTTCTTTGTGTGACCTGCTTGTTCTTTTTCATTGTAGATCTTTACAAGAATGAACACTACATAATATTGTCACTACTAGGTTGTATCAAAACCTCTGCCAATGACATTAATCCATTTTTTTTCAGTTTAGTCTCAGGCAGATTTTAGGATAAGGTTCTTTGCAAAAATATAAGAATGTTCTGTAGGTCACATAATAATATTGTTTTCCTCTGAAACCTCAAATCACCCTTTGTTCTATTATCTTCTATGCTTCTGCTAGGATGAATGATTAAGTCACTGTTAAAGTGCTCAACTACTTTTCTAGTCCAAAGTCTGAAAATCCTCCATATTTTCCCAACAAACAGCGTGGTCAGGCCTATCTTCAAAGTCTGTCATATCATTTGGAGCAGAACCTAGGCTCTCCCGCATGTGTCTATACTGAGAAAGAATCCCTCCATGTGTAATGGGATCCCAAAGTCCACTCATATAATAGGGATAAATACTGATCCACTGCCAGAGGTCCCATAGATTGCCCAGGCCTCCTAACTGACACCCATTATCAGGGGGTCTGGGTCAGTACTATGCTGGTTTGACAGCTATCAGATTGGGATTCATGAGTTCCCCGCCTCTTGTTCAGGTCAGATGATTCTGTGGGTTTCATCAATCTGGTTTTGACCCCTTTGCTCATCACTCCTCCCTCTCTGCAACTGGATTCCAGGAGCTCAGTTCAGTGTTTAGATGTGGGTGTCTGCTTCTGCTTCTATCAGCCCCTGGATGAAGGCATATAAGGTAGTCATCAATTTCTTTATTGGGGAAGGACATTTAAGGTAGACTCTCCACCATTGCTTAGATTGTTAGTTGGTGTCATCCCATAATTAATATATTGAATTAAATCTCTCTATAGAAAGCTTTTATGTGTTATACTTTTCTCTCTCTTTTTCCTAAGCAGGCATTCTTCGCTTAACTTGACAGCTCATAATACATTCATCAAGCAATATCCTCAAATATTCTTACATAAAAAAACAACATTGCCTAAAATTTCCCAACAGGAAGAAAAAAGGTAAAATGTTTCCTTGGAAATGAAATTTGCGTATGAATTTATGTGTGCTTTTTAAATAATGCTGCTGATTTTCATAATGACAATTTTATTCAAGCATACTATATCCTGTGACATATCCATCTCCCCATAACCCCTCTCTGCCCTGTCTTCTACTATTTATTTCCCTTACCTCTTTTTATAATTTCATTCCACAAATGTATATATATTATGTAAAGTGATTTCATGTATTCACGTAAAATCTAGGATCCATAAAGGAAATAAAATATTTGTTTTGTTTTTAAGAGTTTGCCCATTTTACTTAATATGATCATCTTAATTGCATGTTTTTAACTAGAAACAACTTAATTTCCTTTAGGTTTTTGACTGAGTATAACTCTTGTGTGCATATTCTACATTTTCTTGTTCTAGCTATCAGTTAATGGTCAAATAGTTCCGTTATCAGCTTGACTATTTTAAATACTGGCATGATAAACATGGGTGTGCAAGTGTCTCTGCCACATGATGATACAGAATTCTTTTGCTATAAACCTAAAAGCAGCATACCTGGTTTATTGTGTATGGAGTGGTTTGTATTCTCCGTGACCTTCCCAAAGTAACATCTTACCCATAAAGTACAGTAGTGCTGTAGTTTAATGAAAGGTGGGGAAAGGGGGCATTTCAGCTATCCTTAAGTTCCTCATGCCATCTTATACCATAAACTAAGCCTGGCCACAATGGCACTTTCTGAACCTTTCCTAACTGACTCAGCTTCCTGCTCTGTCCACCTTCTGTGGTGCTTGACTCAGCATTATAAACAATCCTTCTGGAACCAAAGCTCACAACAACCCTTCCTGCCAGAAGGTACTTCTGGTTGTGATATTTTCTCATAGCAGGAAAAAAGTTACTAATACAGCGTATAAAATCCATAACACAACATGAAAACACACAATAATGATTTGTTTATGAGCCCGATCACCCAATCAATTAGTTTAAGAAGCATGGGGATTTAAAGATATATTTCTTGCACATTTGAGAGGAAAGCCAATTTCAGGCTTAAACTATAAGACTGATAGCTATTTTCATCCCATGAGTCTGTTTCCCCTTTTTTGGATTGTCTTCAGTTTCTTACTTCTGTGGTCAGTGTGGACAGACTGTATTCATTTTCTTAAATTTCAGGTGAGGAATGAAGTAGCCATTTAAAATAACCCTGGGCAGAATCACACCAGACTCTATTGTTAATGAAATCACACCCATGGCTTATCACTGTGCTCTGATTTACTAGTTCTGAATCACATGACTACCCATATAATAGAAAATATTGCTGGCACACTAACTAGAAACCAGTGGGGCAAAGGTAGCACACAAGTAGAATCTATGAAGAAAAACTAAGATGCTATCAAAAGGAGAAATGTGGATGAATGTATAAAAGTTGCTGAAGAATTGCTAGAAGACATAATTCAACAGGAAGTTTGAAATTTGAAAAAAAAAGGTAACACATTGGATGATGGCATGTTAGTTCAGTTTCCACTGTGATAAAACATTGCAACCAAAAGGAACTTGGGGAGGAAATGTCTTATTTGGTTTGCAGGCTAAAGTTCTTTATCAGGGGAAACCAAGGCAGCAACTCAAGGCAGGAAATGATGCAGACACCATAGAGCAACACTGCTTTCTGGGTTGCTTCCCATGGCTGGCTCAGACTGCTTTCTTATACAACCCAGAACAATTTCCTCAGGGGTGGCAATATCTATAGCAGGCTTGTCCTCCACAGCAATTTTTAACCAAGAAAATACCCCCACAGACTTGCTTATAGGTCAACAAGATGGAGGAAATAGGTCAGGAATCCCTGCCTAGGGAATGGTGCGTCCAAAAGGGGTCTGAGGCTTCTCACTTAAAACAATAAGACAATCACTCAAGATACTCCTGAAGGCCAACCTGTTGCTTTTCCTAGGTGACTCTGACAGTTAACACTAACCAGCAAACCATCTATCCAGGAACACATAAAGGGAAAAAAAGACACAGGCTGGGAACTACAGAAAATACCATTATGTTTAGGAAGGTTGTACAACAGAATTGAAATTCACAGTGCCAGGATTTTCTCTACATTGTTGGATTATTATTATATGTCAATTGATTTATCTGTTCCTAGGAAACTTAACGATGATTATTTTTAAAATCAACAAGTCTGATAGCCATATTTAGAGTTTTAATAACTTTAATTCATTCAAGTGAACATACTTCCAGTGTTATACCTATATTCTATCCTAATAAGATGTAATCAATATGAACAAACCTGAACAAAATGCTAATGTTTCTGTAAATAGGTAGGGCTTCTGCTTTAAGTAATCCTATGGTAATTTCATATTTTGATCACCAATTAGAACTTTGTTCCTCTACTGACATTTTCATTTTTTTCTTATAAAGAAAACATTTTATTGAGATGGTCTGGCTGAAGTTTCAGAGGTTCATTTCATTATCATCATGATGAGGAGCATGGCCCATTTTCATTTCTTTTAAATGTTTTGGAGCCTCAGAAATAATTTCCTCAGAACTGTATCTATAAATGTGAAGAAACAATGCATTTATTACAGTGAACTAAGCTATTGGTTTACATTTTAAGTATAAATGTGATTTCTATAATTTGAGAAGTACAAATCAGTACTCAGGTGATTTTTATTTGGAATAGACCAACTGAAACTCAATTTATGTCTTGAACATTTACTCAGATTCACACTTTTTGAACTTTTAGGGCACTTTGGTCTATAATAAGACATGTTTTTAAAATCTGAGAAAAATCTAAGAAATCCAACTTACAAAACAAGGTTATAATACTTATGAATTATAGACATATGTATATATATATATAATAAATATAAAGAAGTGCTACAATTAGTGCTAGAAATTATAACCACACTTGTGTGTTGTAAATGGACATTACTTATTCCAGTTGCCCAGTCCCCAATAATCACACAGTGGCTTATATGAATTATAAATGCTCAGGCAAAATCTTAGGCTTATTACTAACTAGCTCTTATGTTTTAGTTAACACATATTCCTTATTTATGCTATGTCACATGGTAGTACCTTTATTAGCCTAGCATGTTCATCTCCTGCTACCTCTGCATCTGGCTGGCGACTCCTCTGACTCTACCCTCCTTCCAGTCATTCTTAGTTTGGTCACCCCACCTATACTTCCTGCCTGGCTACTGGCCAAGTAGCATTTTATTAAGCCAATCCCAGTGACAAATCTTTACAGTCTACAGAGGAATATTCCACAGCAATTTGTATTAATTCTTTTCTTCACTAATTAATCTGACTAGCAGTAACCTCGTATCTATTGTGTATCAAACATCCTGGTAACACAGAGTAAGAAAACCTGGCCTTCCAGCTGTAAGCAATAATCACTTCACTGTGATTAATATTTATGAACGATCATTAGCTCAGACTTTTGGATATATGAATAGAAACACTGTTCAAGGGAACAAATATAATTTTTTAAAAAAGGGGGATTGCCTACTGACTCATCTACATCACCAGAGGAAGGGTGAGGTTGGCCCCAGGGAAGATTAAATAGAATATCTAGATGTGTGGACTTCAAATTTCTAATCCCTGTTTGTATCTGCACAAGAGCATAACCCATATGATTTTGTACTTTTAACAACTCTGGCACAGGAGAGAAAAGGATCATAGTTTTTTCCTAGCTGGAATAATTCTGAAAAAAAGGCTCAGAAGGCTTTAGTCTGGGACAAATGGTAACCCATATTTTCAAGGATAGATTCTAGAAGTGAGAATGGAGATATGTTGCATCAAGAGACTAGAAACTATAACCGTGATTTGTTTCCTAAGCATGGTATAAAAGTGATATGTGTAATAATAATAATGATTTAAAATACTATATATTTTCTCCACCAAATTTAACAACCACACTTTAAAAAAAACAAACAAACATGACAGATTATTTAGCCAATGGATATTTCAGCTCATTTCAAGAGTGGAAATAAGTTTTAAGGAATCAATAGCAATCGGGGAGAATAACTATATATAGAATTGTGGCACCTCCACCAGTGATAATTTTATTAAAAACATGACTTACTTTAAAAGTAGAAATTACGGCATATATTACCAGACTGAATATTTATAATTTTATCTGTTTTTTATAAAAATGTTATTAAATTTTTACCATTTTAGTTTCAGAAAATAGTTCACTATAAAACAAAAACTATAAAACATTAAAAAATTCAGATAAAGTTTAAAAATCTCATTGTATTAGATTTTTGTTTCACTTGTCAATGAGGGAAGCTATTCCCATGAGGCGCAGGCTAAAATTAACGTGGTATAGCAAAGGGGGGAAAGTTAATACTGCTGAATGATTACTGGTGACATTTCTTTCAGTGCCTCTATAACTTCTAAATTAACAAAAACAGAATTTGGATTATTTTTAGGAAATATTAAAAGATATAATCTGTTTTATGAAACATCTGAACAAAAATTCAAGAATTGGGTAATTTCTAAAATCATGTATTCTTTAAATTGTCTATTTTTTAAATTCTTTAATGTAATCATTAGAAAGAAATAAATACAGAATAACTTTTAAATTTATTGTTTGAATGAGCAATGACCAAGTGTATTAATAGCAGTAAAGAAAAATGGATACTAACTTAAACTATGTAGTATAGAGGATAAAAATAAAGATATAGTCATATAAAATGCCTTTAATTTTCAGAACAAGATGTTTAAAATTCAGTTTTGTTAAAAAATTCTACTCAGTGATAGGACATAGGAAATAATTGAATATGTATTAGATTGACAATCCAGTCCCATAACCTACAGTATAATTTATTGTTATAAACTATATGACTTGAGATTTTAATTTTTGTAGATATCAGTTATCTCATATCTAAAAGAAAATGGTTTCGTAGATGACATTCAAGATTTCTTTAAACTTTTCTAAGCCATTGACATTGTCTAGTTGAAGTTAAAGATACTACAGGGAGATAGATATGAGAGGAAGATAATATGTCTCTAGCAGCATGGCCTTTCCTCTGTACTCCAGGCATCATAGTCTCCACGACGATAACACAGGAAATATTACTTGAGAAGGAAGATGATGTTGTAAATAGATTCTCAGAGGGAAGGGGGTAATTCAGACAGAGGAAGGAGCAAATTTCACAATAAGAGGGATTGGGATGTAGAAATATTTGTATGGCTACTGCGGAAGTCACATCTTCTAGGATGGTGAAAATCAGCCTAAAGGACACAGTTGAAACAGTAGAATCACTTGAAGAGTTATTTTTTTAATGCTGATAATTGATCTTTGCCCATTCTGTACTCTATAAATTTATGTCTTTGGTTTGAAACCAATGTCTCAGTGCACTGAAAAATATTTTACAGTCATTCCTGAAATTGTTTCAAAAGAATAACTATTTAGTTGTTCAATAGAATAGCTAAGCTCCACTCAATACAACCTTTATTGTGAAGTGAGAATAATATTTTAGATTTTGTTGAAGGAGATGTTGAGAGACAGACTGAAGGGAAGTAACCAACTCTTGTGGCTAGCAGAAGATTCAGATTCTCACTAGCTGGAGTGAAAGGAATGAGACTCTGATGTGGAAAAGACTTTAGGGTACAGGGACGTGATAGAGTCAGGAGAAAGGAGTCTACTGAGATAGGATACTTAAAATCCAAGGAAGGACAGAAAATATAGATGAAATAGAAAAATGTGCAATCTTTCCAATTCAGGGGCAAAAGCAGACCTTTCAGACACACTTCAAGAGGAATGACATTAGCTTAAAGCTTGGAGGGGAGGGATTCTCCTCTACTTCACCTCTACAAAGCATGACTCAGTTGTTTGCCTATCATATGGCAAATTCATGGGGTGCAGCTTGCTTTGTTGTTGCATTGTAACAATTGGAAATTTAATTAGGAGTCTGAAAAAGGAAATTTCATAGATCACTGAGAGTGAAAAATAATCTTCATGCCTCAGCAAAGTTGACCCTGACTATATTACAAAACAAATCAATATAAACAAAACACACAGATGTGATTTATGTGTATTGTGATCCAAAAAGAAACATTGAGGAAAACAGGAGTTTAAATTTTCTATATGTTAGAAAAACATTGACTAGAGAGATGGCTCAGTAGTTAAGAACACTTGCTGCTCTTGTAGAGGACCTGGGTTTAGGTCCTAGAACCCACACTAGGCAATTCATAATTGCCTGTATTAACTCTACCTCCAGAGAATGACACTCTCTTCTGTCCTCTGTGGGTACCTGCAGTATGCAATGTTTGCACAGACAAACAGTCACCCACATAAACATGCTCATATAATAATACATAAATGTTAAAACAAAGAAAAACACTGTGCAAATCATGTTCAATAGTTATGATAATGTTAATTATCAACTTGGCAGAGTCTGGAATGACATGGCAGATGGGTCTCTGGGTATGTCTTTGGAAGATTATCATTCTCACATTAATTGATTGGGAATATCCATTGTAATTGTTGCCTGGACCACTCTCTAGGAAGGGGTTTGTTACTCCTGATATTTGCAAAAGAAAAAAAAGTTTCGCAATTTTGAGTCAAATTTGAAGCAAGCTTTCAATATTTATCAGAATGGACTCTGGTCAGGTCAACCTGGGATTCCAGGGAGTGGTTTCAATTCACTTTTGCAGGGGTTTAAAAAGGCATATCTACATTTTTTTCTTTTTGAGTTTCCCATCAGGTCCAATCAGGGGCAAGCATACATCCTGATGTATTTCCTGCCTATATTTCATGCCCCACTTCCCAACAGAGGTATTATTCCTTGCAGTCAATGACAGAAAGTTGGCTTTAGTCTCAAAAGAATTTCATCAACTTCAGAGACACTGATGGTTTCCAGAGTTTCCTGAGAAAGTCAAAGGGAAATTCTAAGGTGGGCCTAGTGGTCCATGCCTATAATCCCAACAATCAAGAAACTGACCCAAGGCAAAGAATCATCACATTTGCAAACACTATTGGAGCAACGATATATAGGAAGACTTTATTTAGAATAAATAAACATACAGAAACTCTACTTCAGACGAATATTAGGGACATGGCACTGTGCTGCTTTTTCATGGATCACAAGATACATATACAGATTCTTGACATGCTAAATAAATACTGTCATTGGGCTACAACCTAATATGCCCTGCCCTTTTTTACATATGTATGTTTTTATTTATTTATAATTAATATACAAAGTAATAGGTTTACATACAGAATGCTAATACACTCTTTGTCTTGGGTGTTTTATTCCCTATCTCTGCCACTTCTCTCCTCTTGTACACCTCTGTTCTTTTCCATATTCTTTTTTTGTTGTGCATACTTAATATATTATCACTGGAATTATTTTTCTGGTCTTGTTCATTTAATATTCTATGTGTTTCTTGTATCTATATGGTGTGCCTTTCCTCAGTTTGGGAAAGTTTTCTTCTACAAGCTTGTTGAAGACCTTTATGCCATGGACCTGGAATGCTTCTTCATCTTCTGTAACTACAGTTGAAAAATTTGGAGTTTTCATGATGCCTGTAATTTCTTTCATTCTTTTATTTTATTTTTAATATTCTTTACTTGTTCCTCTACTTTATCTTCAGTTATGTTATTGAACTTTTCAATTCTATCTTCACTTCAGCTTGAATACTCTTCACTATTTCTATATCTTTATTTAATTTTGTCCTCTAAATCCAGACTGTCTCCATCATTTCTTTTCTTTTATGTATGTTTTTATTTAAATTAGAAACATGAATTCTTCAAATGTCAATCCTGCCTCCAGCCTAACCCCTACCCCCTCCTCCCAGCCCAATCCCCATATCATTCCCCAGGGAGGGTAAGGCCCTTCTTGGGAGGATCTCCAGAGTCTGTCATTGCATCCAGTGCAGGACCTAGGCCCTTCCCCATGTGTCCAGGCTGAGAGAGCATCCCTCCATGTGGAATGGGCTCCCAAAGTTCATTTGTATGCCATGGTGAACACTAGTCTACTGCCCAAACCCCCAGAGATTTCTGAGGCCCCCTCACTGACACTACATTCATGGAATCTAGATTAGTCCCCTGTTGGCTTCTTAGTCATCAGTCTGGGGTTCAAGAGCTCCCCTTTGTCCAGTCAGCTATCTTTGTGGGTTTCACCAGCATGGTCTTGGCCACCTTGCTCATCACTCCTCCATCTCTCTTACTGGGTCCCAGGGGGTCAGTTCAGTGTTTAGTTCTAAGTATCTGTCTCTGCTTCCATCAGTCACCGGATGAAGGTTCTAGGTTGTCACATAAGGTAGTCACCAACCTTATCATCAGGTAGGGGCTATAAATGTAGTCTCTCCACTATTACTTAGTTTTCCAGTTGGTATTATCCTTGCACATCTTGGTAATCTAACTAGTGTCAGCTCTCTCCTCAAAGCTATAATGACTCCAACTATTATGGTATCTCTGATCCTGGTCTCCTCTATTCTTAAGTGACTCAGCCTTCCTGCTCTCCCATGTCTTCTTCTAATCTCCTCTTATCCCCCTCTCTTTTTCCTGGTTCCCTTCTTTTCCCCCCATGTTCCCAATCTGCTCAGGATATCTTGCCTCTTTCCACTTCTCTGGGGGTATAATGCATATCTCTTGGGAACCACCCTGTTTCCCAGACTCACTGGCCCTGGGATTGTAGGCTGACATTCCCCTGATCCATATCTAAAATCCATATATGAGTGAGTACATACCATGTTTGTCTTTTTGTGCCTGAGTTTACCTTACTCAGGATGGTTTCTTCTAGTGCCATCCATTTGTCCGCAAATTTCAAGATTCCGTTGTATTTTTTCACTCAGTAGTACTCCATTGTGTAAATGTACCACATTTTCTCTATCCACACTTCAGTTGTGGGGCATCTATGTTGCTTCCAAGATCTAGCTATTACAAATAATCCTGCTATGAACATAGTGGAATAGACATCCTTGTTGTGTGAATGGGCATCTTTTGGGTATATACCTAAGAGTGGAATTGCTGGGTTGTGTGGTAGACTGATTCCCATTTTCCAGAGGAATCTCCATAATGATTTCCAAAGTGGCTGTACAAGTTTGCATTCCCACCAGCAATGGACGAGTGTTCCCCTTTTTCCACATCCTCTCCAGCATAAGATGTCATTGGTATTTTTGATTTTTGACATTCTGACATGAGTAAGATGATATCTCAGGGTAGTTTTGATTTGCATTTCCCTAATGGCTAAGGATGTTGAGCACTTTCTCAAGTGTCTCTCAGCCATTTTAGCCTCCTCTATTGAGAAATCTCTATTTAGTTCAGTCCCCCACTTTTTAATTGGGTCCTATGGTGTTTTGGAGAATAGAGTTCTTTGTAAATTTTGGAGAACAGCCCTCTGTCAGTTGTGGGGTTAGTGAATACCTTTTCCCAATCTGTGGCTTGCCTTTATGTCTTGCCGACTGTGTCCTTTCCCTTACAGAAGCTACTCAGTTTCAGGAGGTCCCATTTATTAATGGTCAATCTCAGTGTTTGTGCTACTGGTGTTATGTTCAGGAAGCAGTCTCCTATACAATTCTTTCAAGGGTACCTCCCACTTTCTCTTCTAACAGGTTCAGTGTGGCTGGATTTACGTTGGCATCTTTGATCCATTTGGACTTAAGTTTTGTGCATTGCGATAGATATGGATCTATCTGCAGTCTTCTACATGCCAATATCCAGTTATGCCAGCACAATTTGTTAAAGATGCTATCATTTTTCCAATGTATAATTTTAGCTTCTTTGTCGAAAATCAGCTGATCAGAGGTTTGTGGATTAATCTCAGAGTGTTCAATTTGATTCCACTCATCTACCTGATTATTTTTGTGCCAATACCAAGCTGTTTTCAGAACTACAGCTCTATAATAGATCTTGAAGTCAGGAATGGTGATGTTTCCAGATGTTGCTTTGTTGAGCAGGGTTGTCTTGGCTCTATTGGTCTTTTGTTTTGCCATACAAAATTGATTATTGTTCTTTCAAGGTCTGTGAAGAATTGTGCTGGGATTTTGATGGGGATTGTATTGAGTCTGTAGATTGCTTTTGGCAGGATTTCCATTTTTAATACATTGATCCTACCTATCCAAGAGCATGGGAGATCTTGCCTTTTTATGGTGTCTTCTTTAATTTCTTTCTTTAAAGACTCAAAGTTCTTGCAATACAGATCTTTCACTTGTTTGGTTAGCGTTACCCCAAGGTATTTTATATTGTTTGTGGCAATTGTAAAGGGTGATGTTTCTCTGATTTCTTTCTCAGCCCTTTTATCATCTGTATATAGTAGGGCTACTGATTTTCTTGAGTTGATCTTGTAACCTGCCCCTTTGCTGAAGGTGTTAATCAGCTGTAAGAGTTCCCTGGTAGAGTTCTTTGGGTCATTGATGTAAACTATCATATCATCTGCAAACAGTGAAAGTTTGACCTCTTCCTTCCCAATTTTTATCCCCTTAGTCCCCCTTTGTTGTCGTATGGCAATGGCTAGAACTTCAAGTACCATGTTGAAAAGGTATAGAGTGGACAGCCTTGTTATGTTCCTGATTTTAGAGGAATTGTGTTGAGTTTCAGCCCATTTAGTTTGATGTTCGTTGTTGGTTTACTGTATATAGCTTTTGTTATGTTTAAGTATGTCTCTGTTATCCCAGATCTCTCCAAGACCTTTATCATGAAGGGATGTTGGATTTTGTCAAAGGCTTTTTAGCATCTAGTGAGATGATCATGTGATTTTTGTTTTTCAGCTTGTTTATATGGTGGATTACTTTGATGGATTTTCATATGTTGAACCATCCCTGCATCCCTGGGATGAAACCTACTTGATCTTGGTGAATGATTGTTTTGATGTGTTCTTGGATCCGATTTGCCAGTATTTTATTGAGTATTTTTGCATCAATGTTCATGAGGGATATTGGTCTGAAGTTCTCTTTCTTAGTTGTGTCTTTGTGTAGCTTGGGGATCAAGGTTATTGCAGCCTCATAGAAAGAGTTTGGCAAAGACCCTTCTGCTTCTATTGTGAGGAATACTTTGAGAAGAATTGATATAAGCTGTTCTTTGAATTTCTGGTAGAATTCTGCACTGAGGCCATCTGGACCTGGACTTTTTTTGGTTGGGAGATTTTTGATGACTGCTTCTATTTCCATAGGGGTTATAGGTCTATGTAAATTGCTTATCTGTTCTTGATTTAGTTTTGGCAAGTGATAGGTAACCAGGAAGTCATCCATTTCCTTTAAATTTTCGAATTTTGTGGAGTACAGGTTTTCAAAGTATGACCTGATGATTTTCTGGATTTCCTCAGAGTCCGTTATGTCCCCCTTTTCATTTTTGATTTTGTTAATTTGCATGTTCACTCTCTGCTGTTTGGTAAGTTTGCACAAAGGTTGGTCTATCTTGTTGATTTTCTCTAAGAACCAACTCTTCGTTACATTGATTCTTTGTATTGTTTTCCTAGTTTCTACTTTATTGATTTCAGCTCTCAATTTGATTATTTCCTGGTGTCTACTCCTCCTGGGGGAGTTTGCTTCTTTGTGTTCTAGAGCTTTCAGCTATGCTGTTAATTCTCTATTACAACTATTTTCCAGTTTCTTCATGTGGGCACTTAGTGCTATGTACTTCCCCCGTAGCACTGATTTCAAAGTATCCCATAGGTTTGGGTATGTTTTGTCTTCATTCTCATTGAATTCTAGGAAGACTTTAATTTCTTTTTTTTATTTCTTCTTTGACCCAGGAATGGTGCAGTTGAGCATTATTCAATTTCCATGAGTTTGTAGGTGTTCTTCAATTTGTGTTGTTGAATTCTAATTTTAAAGCATGGTGGTCTGATAAGATGCATGGAGTTATTCCAATTTTTTGTAGCTCCTGAGGTTTGATATGTTGCCAAGTATGTGGTCGATTTTTGAGAAGGTTCCATGTGATGGTAGAAGAAGGTATATTGTTTTTTATGTGGATTAAATGTTCTATAAATGTCTTTTAATCCCAGTTGGGTCATTACTTCTATTAGCCCCTTTGCTTCTTTGTTGAGTTTCTGTCTGGTATTCCTGTCTAGTAGTGAGAGTGTGGAGCTTTACATGTGATTTAAGTTTTGGTAATGTTTCTTTTATGAACATGGATGCCTTTGTATTTGGGGCATAGATGTTCAGGATAGACACTTCATCTTGGTGGATTTCACCTGTAATGAGTATGTAATGCCCTCCTTCAACTCTTTTGATTGATTTTATTTTAAACTCTAATTTGTTAGATATTAGGATTGCTACCACCACTTGTTTCTGGGTCCATTTGATTGGAAAATCTTTTCCCAACTTTAACTCTCAGGTAGTGTCTGTCTTTGAGGGTGAGGTGTGTTTTCTGTATCCAGCAGAAGGATGGATTCTGTCTTTGAATCCATTATGGTAGCCTATGTCTTTTTATGGGTGAGTTAAGGCCATTAATGTTGAGGGATATAAATGAACATTGATTTCTCATTCTTTGATTTGGAATGGTTGTTGTTGGTGGAATTATCTAATGCCTATGTTTTTCTAGTTGTAGTTATCTTCCTTGGGTTGGAGTTTTTCTTCCAGAATTTTATGTAGGGTGCATTAGTGTATACATATTGCTTGAATCTAGTTTTGTCATGGAATATCTTGTTTTCTCCATCTATAGTGATTGAAACCTTTGCTGGGTATAGTAGTCTGGGCTGGCATCCATGGTCTCTTAGTTTTGGTAGAGTATCTATCCAGGACCTTCTGGCTTTCAGAGTTTCCATGGAGAAATCAGGTCTTTTATGTTACTGGTCCTTTTTCCTTAGCTGTTCTTGATATTCTTCTTTATTCTGTATATTTGGGGTCTTGATTATTATGTGGCAAGGTTACTTTTTTGTGATCCACTATATTTGGTGTTCTTCAAGCTTCTTGTACCTTCATTGACTTGTCTTTCTTTAAGGGTTTCTTAACCTTCTTCTATACCTATTATTCTTAGGTTTGGTCTTTTCACAGTGTCCCATACTTCCTGGATATTTTGTGTTAGGAATTTGTCAGACATCAGATTTTCTTTGATTGATGAATCTATTTCTCCTAGTGTGTCCTCAACACCTGAGATTCTCTCTTCCATCTCTTGTATTCTTTTGGTTATGCTTGCGTATGTAGTACCTGTCCGTTTCCCCAGTTTTTCAATTTCCAGCATTCCGCAAGACTGTGTTTTTTTTTTAATTGTCTCCATGTCAGCTTTCAATCCTTGCATTGTGTGAATTGTTTCTTGTAATTTTTGCTTCGTGTTTTCCTCCCTTTCTTCCATTTTTTGGAATTTTTGGGTTTTTTTTCTATTTCTTGCATTTTTTGGGTTGTTTTTCTTCCATTTGTTTAAGGGATTTTCTCACATCCTCTTTGAGGGCCTCTATCATTTTCATGAAGGTATTTTTAAGGTCATTGCCTTCTGCTTTGTCTGCATTGGAGTGTTCAGGTGTTAGTGGTGTAGAATCTCTAGACTCTGGTAGTGGCATATTTGTTTTTCTGTTGCTGAGTGTGTTCTTATATTGCCTTTTCCCCATCACTTCTTCCAGTGGGTGTAGAAAGAGTCTCTTCCTCTCCTGGTGGGTAGGTGACCAGGGTTCCCTTTCAGTGGGTCCAAGCATGTCCTATACTCTCTGGCCTCTGCTCTCTGCCCTCTGCCCTTAGTTTGGGTGGAAGTGGAGCAGCTCTCTCTGCAGGCTCCTTGTCACTTGGTCATCTTTCCAGGTGTCATCAACCTGGGTGCAGTCCCCAAGACCGGATATCCAACAGAGGGCAAGCAGGAGGAAATTGTGTCTAAGATGGGGACCCGGTGCTGGCCTCTGTCCTCTGCCCCTAGGGTGGGTAGAAGTGTACCAGCTCTCTTTACAGGATCCTGGTCTCTTGGTCGTCCTTCTGGAGGGAGTTGACCTGGCTGCAGTCCCCAAGTCAGGGGATCCGAGAGAGGGTCTCCATCATTTCTATCCACTTTACATTTATGTATTCCAGGAAATATTGTCATTAAAGTGTTTATTTTATCTGCATTTCTTAATCTGCTTTTTTGTTTCTTTCTCAAACTCCATGAATTATTTGATGAAATTCATCATTTTTCATTATATATTCCTTTAAATTAGTAACAAGCTTGCTTCACATGTCAAACCCAACTCCCTCTCCCTCCTCTCCTCCCCTGTACTCCACCAACCTACAACCCCCCACTCCATCCCCTGTCACTCCCAGAGAGAGTGAGGCCCTCCATGGGGGTTCTCCAGAGTATGTCATATCATCCCAGGTAGGGCCTAGGTCATCCCTCATGTGTCTAGGCTGAGAGAGCATCCCTCCATGTGGAATATGCCCTCAAAGTCCATTTGTATGCCAGAGATAAATACAGATCTACTACCCGAGGCCACAAAGATTGCCCAGACCTCTTCACTGATTCCCATGGTTAGTGGATCTGGATCAGTCCTATGTTAGCCTCTCCGTTATCAGTCTGGGTCCATGAGCTTTCTCATGTTCAGGTCAGCTGCTTCTGTGGATATCAACAGCTTGGTCTTGACCCCTTTGCTCATCATTCCTCTCTCTCTGCAACCAGGTTCCAGGAGTTCAGTTCAGTGCTTATCTGCGGATTTCTGCCTCTGCTTCCATCAGCCACTGCATGAAGGCTCTAGGGTGACATATAAGACAGTCATCAATCTTATTATCAGGGGAAGGCATTTAAGGTAGCCTTTTGACTATTGCTTAGTTTGCCAGTTGGTGTTATGCTTGTAGATCTTTGAAAATCTCACTAGTTCCAGATCTCTTCTCAAATCTATAATGAATGGCTCCCTCTATTATGGTATCTCTAATCTTGATGTCGTCTGTTCTTCCCCTGACTGAAACTTCCTGCTCCCCCATGTCCTTATCTCCTCTCCTCTTTTTCCCCTCTCTTTCTTTCTGCTCCCCATCCTCTCCCCCAATTCTCCCAATCTGCTCAGGAGATCCTGTCCCATTCTCTCTCTCTGATATACCATGCATATCTCTCTTAGAGTCCTCCCTGTTTTCCAGGCTCTATGGCAGTAGGCTGGCAATCCTCTCCTTCATGTCTGAAATCCATATATGAGTGAATAATACCATGTTTGTCTTTTTTTGACTAGCTTACCTCATTCAGATGGTTTCTTTATCCATTTGCCTGTGAATTTCAAGATTCCATTGTTGTTTTCTGCTGAGTATTACTCTGTTATGTAAATGTACAACATTTTCTCTAGCTACTCTTCAGTTGAGGGGTATCTAGGTTGCTTGCAGGTTCTGGCTATTACAAATAATGCTGCTATGAATATAGTTGAACAGATTTCCTTATTGTATGAGTGTGCATCTTTTAGGCATATGCCTAAGAGTGGAATTGCTAGATCTTGTGGTAGACTGATTCCCATTTTCCTGAGGAATCTCTATACTGATTTCCAAAGTGGCTGTAAGAGTTTGCACTCCTACCACCAGTGGAGGAATGTTTCTCCTTCTCCACATCCTCTCCAGCATAAACTGTCATTGGTGTTTTTTATTTTAGCCATTCTGATAGGATCAAGATGGTGTCTCAGAGTTGTTTTGATTTGCATTTCCCTAGTGGCTAAGGATGTTGAGCATTTTCCTAATTGTCTTTCAGCCATTATCCATCTATTGAAAATTATCTATTTGTTTGTATACAACAGTTTTTAATTGAATTATTTGCTGTTTTGGTGACTAGCTTCTTGAATTCTTTGTAAATTTTGGAGATCAGGTCTCTGTCAGATGTGGGGTTAGTGACTATCTTTCCCATTCTGTGGGATGCCCTTTTATTTTGTTGGACTGTGTCCTTTGCTTTCCAGAAGCTTCTCAGTTTCATGAGGTCCCATTTATTAATTGCTGATCTCTGTGTCTGTGCTACTGGTGTTATATTTAGGAAGCAGTCTCCTGTACCAATTCATTTGAGGTTACTTCAACTTCCTCTTCTAAGAGGCTCAGTGTGGTTGGATTTATGTTGGGATCTTTGGTCCATTTGGACTTAAGTTTTGTGTATCGTAATAGATATGGATAAACCTGCAGTCTTCTACATGCCAAGGTCCAGTTATTCCAGCACCATTTGTTCTTTGAGCAAATCAACAAGATAGACAAATCTTTATCCATCCTAACCAAAAGACACAGAGAGAACATGCAAATCTACAAAATCAGAAATAAAAAGGGGGATATAACAACCAACAGTCACTGGGGAAATCTAGAGAATCATCAGGTCATAATTCAATATCCTGTACTCCACAAAATTGGAAAATGTAAAGGAAATGTATGATTTTCTGGATAGATATCACTTAACAAAATTAAATCAAAAACAGATAAACAATTTAAGTAGACCTCTAACCCCTAATGAAATAGAAGTAGCCATCAAAAAAACCTTCCAACCAAAAAAGTTCAGGGTCAGATGGCTTCAGTGCAGAATTCTACCAGAAATTCAAAGAGGACCTAATACCAATATGTTTTATAATTGTTCCACACAATAAAAGCAGAAATATCACTGCCAAACTCTTTTTATGAGGCTACAGTTACCTTTATACCCATTCCACACAAAGACACAACTAGAATAGGGAACTGCAGACTAATATCCCTCATGCACTTTGATGCAAAAATACTCAATAAAATACTGGCAAATCAAATCCAATAACACATTAGAAAAAACCTTACACAATAATTAAGTAGGTTTCATACCAGGCTTGCAAGGATAGTTCAACATACAGAAATCCATCAATGTAATCCACCATATAAACAAGCTGGAAAAGAAAAACTATGTGATCAGCTCATTAGATGCTAAAAAAAATCCTTAGACAAATCCAACACCCATTCATGAAAACTTTCTTGGAGGGATTAGGGATAGGGATATCAGGAATATATCTAAACATAATAAAGGCAATATACAGCAAACTTACAGTCAACATCAAATTAAATGGACAGAAACTCAAGGCAATAATCAAGAACAAGACAAAGCCATCCTCTCTCTCCATATCTTTTCAATATTGTACTTGATGCTCTTGCTAGAGCAATAAGACAACAAAAGGAGATCAAGGGGATACAAATTGGAAAAGAAGATGTCTAACTTTTACTATTTGCAGATAATATAGTTTGCATAAGTGACCGAAGATATGCTACTAGGGAACTCTTACAACTGATAAACACCTTCTGTAAAGTGACAGGATACAAGTTCAACTCAAAAAAATCAGTAGCCTTACTATATACAGATAATAAAAGGGCTGAGAAAGAAATCAAGGAAACATCAGTCTTAACAATTGCCACAAACAACATAAATTATCTTGGGGTAATGTTAACCAAACAAGTGAGAGACCTGTATTGCAAGAACTTTGAGTCTTTAAAGAAAGAAATTAAAGAAGTTACCAGAAAATGTAAACCTCGCATGCTCTTGGATATGAAGGATCAACATAGTAAAAATGGCAATCTTACAAAAACAATCTACAGATTCCATGCAATCTCTATCAAAATCCCAGCACAATTATTTACAGACCTTGAAAGAACAATTCTCAACTTTATATGGAAAAAAAAGACCCAGCATAGCCAAAACATCCCTGTATGATAAAGGAATGTCTGGGGACATCACCATCCCTGACTTCAAGCTGTACTACAGAGTTACAGTAATGAATTCATCTTGCTATTGGCACAAAAATAGACAGGTAGACAAATGGAATCAAATTGAAGACCCTGATATTAATCCACACACCTATGAACAACTGATCTTTGACAAAGAAGCTAAAACTATAAATATTTCTTTTAAATTTTGTGCTCTGGTGTCCAAGTGCCTTGATGGTGTGTGTGTGTTTAAATATTGCCTTGATTTTTCATTTTATTTGTATTTTTGTGATGAGACTGGGAACTTCTTTTGTAGTTAGTGTCTGGTATTACCTTATCAGCCTGGAACATAGCACAGAATATGCAAGCCAGGTTCAAGTTAGCTTAGGTGAAATGAAATGAGGTAGACACAGTGGTCAGGGCTGGCATAAAAGAGATGTATACTGGTCTCAGTCTGTAGTTTGAAGATATTTCTAGAGCTTGGAGATCTTACAAGGAGAGTAGAATTATGTAGCCTCACTCAGCTAGACCCTGGAGCAAGATGCACAGAACATGGTTAAATGAAGAGTGTAGGTATTATGTGAAAGGAGTCTGTTTCTTGTGGGTAGGCTTCAAGGAACCTGGACAGAACCTAAATGCTGTGGTGGTACTGTAAATAGGGCTGTCTTTAGTAAGCTGTATCCAGGCTACATATGAAGGTTTGAGAGCGTGCATGGAGACAAGGATTTCATATATACTGCTGCAGGATATATAGGACTTTGCTTGGTAGATAAATCGGATGTGGTGTGTTGCTGTTTTCCAAGAGTTGCTTAACAATGCACCATGAAAGAAAACTGTACTTTCATTAAATTTGGTATCACATGTTGTTATTAATATACACAACAGGGAAATTTGGAGGTTTCTTCCCCATAATCATGTTTAAATGAAGTCCAACTAGACTCTTTTATCACATATTAAATAAACATAGATTATTTAAAGAAAACAGAGGCCAAGACACCCTTTGGTGTACAAATTTTCTTTAGCAGACTTTTTCTTTAGAGCTACCAACCAGCTCTCAAATCATGTCATAGACAGCTTTGATAGATTGGAAGATTTGAATGTATGTAAAATTGCTTTGCAAACTCTGTTTTTTAATGCATCCCCAAAACCTTTGTCTTGTTTAATTTATCTATGTGATACAGTTACTTCCAAGGACTGCTTATTTCCTGCTACCTTGAATCTCTCCTTAGGATCATTAACAAATATTTAAGCCATGGGATTTTGAAAGTCACATATATGTTTAAAATTAGCATGTTCTTTTTTTTGGTGTTTTGAGACAGGGTTTCTCTGTGGCTTTGGAAGCTGTCCTGGTACTAGCTCTTGTAGACAAGGCTGGCCTCGAACTTACAGAGATCCACCTGCCTCTGCCTCCTGAGTGTTAAGATTAAAGGCTTGCACTAGCACTGCTTGGCCTAAATTAGCATAATTTATACTGCCTATTTATGATCACAGAATCTATATTCTGAAGTTCTCAGGTTTATTCAATGAAATTTCCCATTTTGTATTTAAAAAGCTAGAGGCATAGTAATTATATTATCATGTTCTAAAAATAAAAATCACACTACCTAAAAAGAGATCACATGATAATACCTCATTATATCTATTAATTTGAACAATTCATACTGAGCAGTAGTAACTGTGTGCTAAATGTTACCCATCCAGCGTCCCTACATCAGAACTTGACAATATTGACAGGCTCTGAGAAAGCAGTGATAATTGTAGGAATTGCTTGTCAAAGGATCTGACAAAAGGGTAGCTTTTCATTCGATCAGAGAGTGTACAGGAACCTCACACAAGTCTTAACTCAATAAGTAACCTTCCAGTTTCAGGAAAACTAACAGCTGGCCAAGAGATGAGGGAAGGAACAACAACAACAAAAACAAAAACACAGATGATAGTGTTCACATTGTAGATTATCCAAATATTGTTCAATTAAGTATTTGTTACTCGGAAAGTTTTGTTCGTTTAATTTACAGATATTCTTTCCCCTGAGTTCTGAGATGGATGTGGTGACTGGAAATAGGAGAGAGAAAAAGAAATATTTGGAATATTTTATGAACAGAAGAAAGTAGAAGTGCTATACAACACACCTCTCATCTCAAAGGTACTGAGAGAGAGGTTAGCGTGAGCCTGCACATATGTCTGTACACCACATGCATACAATGCCCTCAGAGTCTAGAAGAGTTCTTTGAATCCCCTCTTATTGCATTTACAGACATTTGTGAACCACCATGTGGATGCTGGGAATTGATTCTGTGTCCTCTGCAAAAGCAGACAGTGCTCTTAACCCCTGAGCCATTTATCCATCGGCAGATTTCTAGAATTTTAAATATATTTTTTTCTAAGAACTTTGTTTTATAGAAATTTAAAGATCAAGCTGTTGCCAAGGGCCACGTTTAGGTCCATGGTGCAGCCACAGCTGGGATCTATGTAGATGTCTGTGGCCAGTGTCACCCCAAGAGGCCTTAGGAACCATGTGAAGTGAAATCAGAGGGCTATGTTGAGCCAACCCTGCCCTTCACTGCCCTTGGAAAGCTGGCCTTGCTTCTTGTTGGTCGCTGAGCTTTGTACTTGGGAGAGAGAGCACCACACCTCACCACAGGCTAGGATGAACCTACCTTGAGGAGACGAATATAGGGGAGCTGACTTTGCCCTGCACACTAGGTAGTTGGCACCAGGGGCTTCATCTGACCTGCCGGGCAATCATCCAGGCCCACAACTGGGGATTGGGTTAACCTACCCTAACATCTACCCCAAATAGGTCCTGCTGGAGATCGTGAAGGGACTGGTCCTGTAGATCTTTAAAACCTGGGGTGGCCACAGGATACCGCAGAGGAGGTATGATCCAGTGAGCATGGTGTACCAAAACGGAGAGGCTTTGAACCAGACAAGTGACTCATTGCAAGGAACCTTTTCCATTCAAGCTGATATAGTATACAAAAGGTGTACCTTATATGACACACCAAAGCCTTCTTTATCACCAAGATGGATGAAGAGGTGATGGAGAGGCAGGAGGGAAGAAGGAAAAACAGATTTTTCTGTTCCTGATGTGGTTTTATTTTTTTTGGTTTATTGGGTTTGTTCCTTTTGGTTGCTTGCTTGCATGCTTGATTACTTAGTTTTGTTTTCTTTCATGGAGTGGGTACAGCAGGGATGAAGGGGAGTATGGGGGGATTTGGAAGTGAACAGAATTGGGGGTTCATGATGGGAAACACACAAAGACTCAATAAACACGTTTTTTTTTTAAAATAATCACAAAACCCCCAAAAACGAATAAGTCAGGCAATTGAAGGTACCATCTGTGGAATGGAAGAAAATCTTTGCTAGCTATAAATATGACACATCCGTGTCCAGAGTATAGAAAAATTTCAAAGAAAAAGCAAAACCAAAAGATAAGCATCAAATTAAAAGTGGGTTTTGAAACCAAACAGAATTCTCAAGAGAAGAAATACAAGGGAAACAGTTTGAAAAGACATTCTTAGCCAACAAGAGAATTTTGTTTTGTTTTCTGGCAAAAAAAAAAACTCACTGTGAGATTAGATTAGTTCCAAACTCACACTACTTCTATAGCGGACTCTCAAGTTATCAGATTTCAACATACCTAGCTCTTAAATGCAATCTGTGTTTGACTTATTCTTCCGGGGATTTTTTTTATATTTCCTCAAAATAAAACTAAACAAAGCACCCCACTGAGCATCTTCACTGCAATAGAGTTTCTAATACTGGAGATATTCTAAATAGCTGTCAAAACATGTGTGATACAGAGTACTTAGAATTTACCAACAGACGTTTTCCTTCTTAAGTATTGTCAACCTCCATGACCAGTAGTCACGGTTTCCAACAATGTGGGAATTCTTCAGTTACTTCATGGATCCTCCTATTTCTTGTCTTTTTCTTTGTATAACTTCACTTCTAAAATTTCCTACAACTCAAAGATAGAGTGCCTCTATCACGCAAATAACTCCAAGCTTACCAGCCCCTATACCCACATGCTTCTTCTAACCAAAACCATCACAACAGTGCCAGTAGTAAACACATTTTTTGGCACAATCCAACTTTATCATTTGCAGGTACCATTAAAATTGCAAACATGTGTTTTTTAAGAATCAGATGTAAACTTGATTGTGTCTTTTATCTTCATGCAAGGAAATCTTACCCATATAGGAAATTTCTAAAAATTATCATTTCTTTGCCATATGCATTAGTACATCCCAAGTCTCATTTTTGTACAGTAATGTGTTTGATTTTGAACACTGTCATAGTTTGAATACATTGGTCCCCATAAGCTCATAGGGGGTGGCATCAGGAGGTGTGGCTTTGTAGGTGTAGATATAGCCTTGTTGGAGGAAGTATGTCATTATGGAGGTGGGCTTTGAGGTCTCTCTTGCATAAGCTTTGCTTGGTGTGACACAGACCACCTCCTATTGCCCGAATTAAATGTTCTTCCTTTATAAGAGTTGCCATGATCATTATGTTTCTTCACAGCAATCCCTAACTAGGACAGACACAATAAACAACAAAAGCACATCACTAAGGCAGTTGGTGATACCCTGGCTCTGGGTGGAAGGAATGGACACTCAGGTGGGAATGGTTCTGACAGCCATGTGGCCACCAGACACCTCCAAAGACTCAGGTTTTAGCTCCAATCCTGAGCCTCTCTGTGGCCACTGGTGTGAGTGCAAGACCGGGACTTCAGCTCATACCCCAGCCACAATAGGACCATGGACCCCAGAATGGCACTTGTGCATTGCCTTGAGTTGTAACAGGAACATCAGACACCAGCACAGACTCTGGGTAGAGTTGGGCCACAGACCCCAACAAGGCCCTTGCCTTCAGCTCGGGGCCACATGTTGCCATGCCATTGAGTAACAGTGCAGGCCACTCAGATGTGGGTGCATCTTGGTCCTCAGTCACCAAACCAGGAGGCTGGTTTGATTCTGGGTTTCTTCTTGGAGCTCTGTTACAAACAGAGCCAAATATGCCAATCCTGCAGTCTGGGCCCCGATGCCTGACTTACTCTTTTTCTGTACAGAAGCTTTTAGTTTTATGAGGTGACCTGTATTGATTAGTGTCCTAACTTCCTGAGTGACCAGAGTCCTATTCAGAGAGTTCTTGTCAACACATACATGTTGAAGTATACTCTTAATTTGTTCTTTAGTAGTTTTAGGTTCCAGGTCTTAGGTTGAAATCCATGATCCATTTGAAGGTGATTTTTGTGCAGAATGAGATGTAAAGATACACTTTCATTCTTCTACATGTAGAAGTTTAGTTTCCACAGCACTGCTTGTTCTAAGGTACTGTTTTTTTGACACAGTGTATATTTTTTTGTGTCTTTTTCCAAAGTTAGGTGGCTGTGTATTATATATGACATATGAATGTTATTTGATATATGATTCATATATCAGTCTTTGATTCTATTCAATTTATCTATTTTTCGGCCAATATCAAGTTAATTTTATAAATACAATTTTATATTATATTATAATAACTTGAAATCAGGTGCGATGATATGTTTAGCAGTATTCTTTTAGTTCATGATTGTTTAAATATCTGTAGGCTTATGATTCCATATTAATTGTAAGCCTGCTTTTAATATGTATGTAAATAATGGTTCTGTAGTTTTGGTTAGAATTGCATTGAATCTGCACATTGCTATCTGTGAGATGGTCAGTTTCATAATAACTTTCAGGACTGAACACGGGAGATCTTTCTAATTTCTGAGGTCTAATTCGAATTCTTTCTTTGGTGTCTAAAAGTAGCCACTGATGAGTTGATCATAGATAGCTATGAACACATACTCATATGGATTTCTCTAGCTAACACCATAAAGCCAAAGCAAACCAAAACATTAATGTAAAAAGGGGATTTGTAGGTTTCAGGGATGTCAGTTGATTTGGGAATGACAGAGATAAGATATAGTGACAGTGAGAATAATCAGAATGCATTATATACATGTATAAAAATACCCAAGGATACATTTTATAAATAAAAACACAAAACTTCCAAATTAAAAGTAAAACAACTCCTCTAAAAATATAAATGTGATACATTGAAGGGTAAAGCATAGAAGAAGATATCAGAATAAGATTTTTTTGGGCATTACTGATATTGTAGAGTCTTTTCCTCCTTCACAAATGGAGACATTTTTCCTTAAAGTTTAAGTAGCCAGTTATGCTAACATTATTTGTTATGGTATGGAATTCTTAACAGTGTAGACCAGTGTAGCACCATTGACTAGTACATAGTACACCTGCAAAAGTAATGTATTTGGTTGTTGTATTATCTTACAAATCTTATTGATCAAACAACGAACAGAATTAAGGAAGAAAGGCCTATTTTGATCTGCAGGAAATCTATAGTTCAAAATGATATGTGGAAATTTTAGAACTTCTGCAAGATATGCCCCATTGGAGGCTAGAAATGTACTTTCCTGTGTCCCCAAAGAGAACCTTCCAGTCAGTTCCAGAGAAAGAAACTTGTTTATTCACTGATATTTACTTATGGTGATGAGTCTACTTGAAGAAGTTATTACACAATAGAATAGGGAGATTTTGAAAACCCACAAGCTACATGTTTTCTCTATTTCTTCTCAGAAATTAAATGTAATCTCTCATTAAATGGCAGAGCAGCTGAATGGCTAGGGTGTTAGATACTCATTTTTCCTTCAACAGTTCATAATATTTTCATGTAGAAAATATTAGTACCAAGACCTTATCTATAGATGTGGAAATGGGATTGTAAAAGGAAATAGATTTGAGGCAGTGATGGGAAAATATGAGAGCTAGGTGAACTAATTTAGGAATACAGAACCAATCATGATAAGTTAAAATTGGCAACATAAAGCGTAACCACACAGGTGTGCTACCAATTGAGCAATGAGGAAAATGAGTAGAATGGTCAAAGTGGAGAAATAAAACATTTCATGCCTGAGAATGGAAATTATTGAAGAAATGAGCATGATTTTTACCAGAGTTAAACATTTTGTGAATTGAATTATGAACAAAAGAAATTTGGGTTATCAGTGATGAAAGAACATGATACTTTATTATTTTATAAATTTATATTAATATAGTTGATATAGTAAGTTTTCTTGAGAAGCCTTTAATTTCTTGATTTGAGCTTCTCGAATTTATCCTCAGAAAGACACATAACATTCTTTTAAGTTTCATTTAGACTTTCTTTCATGTTTATATCCTAACAGTTTATAATGCATTCTGTTGGAAGATGTCTTTCTGTAAACATGTGTCTGATTGGTTTGAATAAAGCACTGTTGGCCAATAGGGAAACAAGATAGGTGGGACTAGGAGTCTAGAAGGATTCTGGGAATTGTAGTGAGGAAAGCTCTTGCGATGTGATCTCCTGGGAGCAATGGGTGCTCAGGAGTGTGTCCTCAAAGAGATAAGTTCTTATAAAATATATATTAGTAATTATGGGTTAATAATCAAGTCAGAGTTAGCCAATAAGAAATCAAGCAAATGTCCAACAGCTTCATAATTAATATAGTGTCTTGTGTGTTATTTGGGGGCTGAAAGCAACAACAGGACCCAGGTGGCAGGCAGGAAGGCTAAACGTTACACTATTCTGATAAAGATATTAGTATTGTAATTTAAAAAATATGTAAGACCCACTGTTATTTATTTACTTACTTCTTTATTTATTTAGTAATGGAGATGGAACTCAGGTCCTTATATATGCTGGGAAAGTACTCTGTAGCTGGCATAGAACCTTGGGTTCCTGCCTTTCTTATTTGCTACTTTGTGTGGTCTGTGTGGTATGTGCATTTGTTTGTACCTGTGCATGTGTACGTGGAAGTCAAAGGATGACTTCAGGAGTCTTTTTGAATCACTTTCTAGATTAGTGTTTTGATAACAGGGTCTCTCATTGAATCCAAAGAACATTGTTTCAGCTGAACTGATGGGTTGAAAGGCTCCCTGGATCTTTCTATCATAGCCTCCCAATGCTGTCATTACAGTCATCAGCAACCCTACCTTGCCTTACACTGGTCTTGAAAATATGAGCACAGGTCCTCTTGGTTCTTTATCAAGTGTCATTACCCACTGAATCATTATCCAGTGCAAACAGTATTAAGTTTTATTGAAACAGATTTTTTCATGCAGAATATTCTGATTACAAATCCTCCCAGTTCCTCGCCTCACCTCCACCAAAGATAATCTATTCTTTATCTCACTCATAGAAATATAGACATCTAAAATAATTGAATAATTTAGTATTAAACTAACCAAACCAGAATAGAACATAATAAACAGACAGAAGAAAAAGAACCAAAGAAAAAGTTCAAGAAATACATATATGTTCACACAAAAGTCCCATAACAGAAACATCATATATACACAAAGAAGTTGTAATATAAAAAAAACAATAAAATTTAAGGGAGAAAGAACTCCTGAAAAAGCATTTTGAGACAAAGAATCTTCAAAAATGCCATTGAGTTATCTTTGTGTTTGCCATCACCTGCCCAGTATGGGGCCTCGCATTAAGAATGGTTTGAATATCCAGTGAGACTCCTTTGGAGAAAATGAAATTTTCTTTTGAGGGTTGTTATCAGTTGGAGATACCTTCTGAGTTACAGATGGGAGCTTTTCCTCTCTCAGCACTGGGACCATGTATGCCAGACATGTTCAGGCCTGTGCATGTTGCCACAGGCTCTGTGAGCTAATATGTGTTTTGGTCCACCTGTGTTCAGAAGTTCTTCTTTCCTTGGTATCCTTCAGTACCTCTGTCTCCTACATTCTTTCTGCCCCCATTTATACAAGGCTCCCTGAACTCTGACACAGGGGGTTAGGATTTGAGGCAAACATCCCATTCAGGACTGAGTTTCCAATTTCTCTCAACCACTGCACCTTGTCTAGCTATGGGTATCTGTATTTGTTCCACCTGCTGCAGGATGAAGCTACTCTGATGATGGATGAGCAAGACATACATCTCTGAGTACAAAAGAGTATTGTTAGGACTCATTTTACTGTTGTGTCCTTTTAAAAGAATAGTAAAATGTAGTTTTCCACTGGTTCCCTGGCTTATTTTTCTCAGGATGTTGGTTACCTAAGCAGTGTCAGTGATGGATTCCAATTGATGGACTGTTTTAGCTAGGGTTTCTATTGCTATGAAGAGATACCATAACCATGGCCAATTCTTATAAAGGAAAGCATTTAATTGTGGTGGCTCATTTACAATGCACAGATATAGTCCCTTTGTCTTGGCAGAAAGCAAGGCAGCATGCAGGCACACATAGTGCTAGAGAAGGAGCTAAGGATTCTTTCATCTTGACTCAAAGGCAACAGATATTGTTCTGAAACAATGGGCGTGGCTTGAACATATATAAGACCTCAAAGCCTGTCCAAAGCTCTCCTCCAACAATGCTATACCTACTTTAACAATGCCACACCTCCTAATAGTGTCACTCCTTATGGGTGCCATTTTATTACAAACAACCACACGGAGCAACCCTCAAATCCAATCGGGTATTTGTTGGCTAGTACTACAAACTGAGTGCCAGGATTGAAGTAGTGCATCTTGTATGCAGGTCACGATTACAGATCAAAGGGTTTGTGGCTGGATAGATGTTACCTTTCTTCTTTGGTACTTTGCAGAGTCAATTCCAGTACCATGAACATTAGTCATGAAGAGGTGAAGAATCTAGGTAGGCACTAGTTTGGTTTCTCCTGTTGATTGAGTTATGGAGATATAGGACCTTACCATTAATTTGTCGAGATCAACCAATATTGTTGGCAATAGTTAAGATTATTTGAGCATTCCCATTGAATGCCTTTGGCCAAAAATTCAATTAGATGTACCCCAGTCTCAGAAATGGTAGCTTTTTTGGTGATGAAAGATGTCTAGTTGGGGATCTATATCATCCATTATGTGATAATTTCATTTATTGCCTACATATATGAATTACTTTATGAAACTTCTACAGTATTTGATTTTTATATGATCCTTCAAATGTTCCTTAGTTTTACCTGGGTATGCCCTTGCTCACCAACTCTTCTTCACTCCACATTTGATCTTCTACTCCTCCATCCACCCATAATTATCTATTTCTCCTTTCTAGGATGATCCAATCAACCCCCAGTCACTTACTGTATACTAATATCTGTGGTTCTACTGATTGTTGCCTGCTTATGAAACACATAAGAGCTAACATCCATATATCAGGGAAAACATACCCTATTTGTCTTTTTGGGTCTGAGTTACTTTACTCAGAGTGATTTTTTTTCATGCTCCATCCACTTAACTGAGAATTTTATAATTTTGTTTTTTTAACAGCTTAGTAATAATCCATTGTGAAAATTTACCACATTTTCTTTATATATTCATCCACTGATGATGAACATGTAGTTTTTCTTCCAATTTCTGACTGTCATAAAACAGCAATGAACTTGACTGAACAAGTGTCTCTGTTATAGGATATAGAGTCTGTTGGGTATATGTCCAAGGATGGTATAGCTGGAATTTGAGGGACATTGATGTTTTTCTTCCTGAGGAACCACCACACTGATTTCCATAATGGCTTCACAAGTTTTACTCCCAGCAGCAATGGATGAGTGTTTTCCCTTATTCCCTTGGTTTTTTTGTTTTTTTTTGTTTGTTTGTTTGTTTGTTTGTTTTTTTTGTTTTTTGTTTTTACGAGACAAGGTTTCTCTGTGTTGTTTTGGAGGCTGTCGGTCCAGCCTGGCCTCGAACTCACAGAGATCCGCCTGCCTCTGTCTCCCGAGTGCTGGGATTAAAGGAAGCCACCACCCGGCTTCCCTTGTTTATCTTAGCCTTTCTGACTGGTTCAAGATGATCTCAAAAGTTTTTATTTACATTTGTCTAGTTATAAGGATGTTGAATATTTCTTTGGTGCTTCTTGACTATTTGTGTTTGTTCTTATGGGAATACTCTCTGTAGATCTTTACTTCACTTTTTAATTGGGTTGTTTTCTTGATGTCCATATTTTTGAGTCCTTTATACATTTTGATATTAATCCATGTGCTGTATAGTTTTGTGTCAACTTGACACAATCTAAAGTTATCTGAGAGGAGGGAACCTCAATTAAGAAAATGCCTCCATAAGATCTTGCTGTACATAAGTCTGTAAGGCATTTTCGTAGTGATTGATGGGAGAAGGCCCAACCCATTCATTGTGCATAGTGCCATCATTGGATTGACAGTCCTGGATTCTATAAAAAAGTAGGTTGAAAAGCCATGTTGAGCAAGGCATTAAGCAGTACATCTATAGAGCCTCTGTATCAGTGCTTGCCTCCAGGATCCTGCCCTTCTTGAGTTCTGGTCTTGACTTTCTTTGATAATGAACTGCTGAAATACAATGTGGAAGCATAAGGAAAATAAACACTTTTCTCCCCAAGTTACTTTGATTATGGTATGTCATCATAGAAGTAGCAACCATAACTAAGACAGTCTTCTATGGGATGTGCAGTTGGTTAAAAAAATCTTTTCTCAATTCATAGCCTGTTGCCTTGTCCAAATGATAGTGTTCTTTGCTTTACAGAAGCATTAGAGTTTCATAAAGTTCAATGTATTATATTGTTCTTAATGTCTGTGCTAACAGAGAGCCTTTTTTTCTTTGCCAATAAGTTCAAGGCTATGCTCAATTTTCTCTTCTACCAGATTCAGTGTATCTAACCTTATGTTGAGTTCTTTGATGAACTTGGAGTTGGTTTTCTGTATGGTGATATGCATATATGCATATATTTATTTGTATCCTTCTGTATGAAGTTATCCATTTTTTCCAGAACTATCTGCTGAAGAGCCTGTGTGTGTGTGTGTGTGTGTGTGTGTGTGTATGTGTGTATTTCTATATGAAAGTGAAAACTTCTAAGAGACACCTTCATAACCTTCATAGATCTAAGGGTATATATGAAAAGATTAGAGTGATCTCATACAAGTAACTTAACAGCATACCTGAAAACTCTAAAACAAAGCAAAAAAATAATAAAAAAAGAAAGCCTGAAAGTAGTAGATAGCAAGGAATAGTCAAACTCAGTGCTAAAATCGGTGAAACAGAAATAAACAAAATTACAAAGAACTAATGAAACAGAGGGTTAGTTCCTTGAGAAAATCAATAAAATTGGCAAAAGCTTATCCAAATTAACTAAAAAGTTTAGAGAGAAACATCTAAATTAACAAAATTAGAGACAAAAAGAGGAACATAACAGACACCAAGGAAATCTATAGAAACCAGATATACTTGAAAAGTTTGTACTCCACTAAAATGGAAAATCTGAAAGAAATGAATAGTCTTCTTCATATATAATGCAGAAAAAATTCAAGATCATTTAAGTAATTTAAGAAGAACTATAACCCTAAGAGAAATAAAAGCAGCAATTAAAATTCTTCCAACAACAAATAAAAATGCCCAGGTCCAAATGGCTTTGTCACAGCGTTCTACAAGATGTTCAAAGAATAATTATTGCCGATATTCCCAAATTTTTCACAAAATAGAAACAGAAAAAACATTGTCCATTTCTTTTTATAAGTTCCCAGTTACACTGATATCTAAACCACATAAAATATAACAGTGTTACAAACCAAATTACCATATGAAAAAATATAGAGATATTTTCAGTAAAATACCCAAGTTATAAACGTTAGAAAGATCACCCACCATGATAATACAGCCATTTTGTCAGATATTATAATGGCCACAATAGTTTGTTTCTTTGGTCCATTTGGTTGGGATATGTTTTATACACACACACACACACACACACACACACACACACACACACACACACATATTTTTTTTCCCTGAGGAGATGTTCCTTGATGTTAAGGTATGTTTCTTGAATTCAGCAAAAGAATGGATCCAGTTTTCACATCTAATAAGTGTGTATCTTTTTATTGGGGAATTGTGAACATTGATATTGAGACTTATCAATGAGCAGTGACACTTAACTCCTGTTTTTTCTTGTGTGTATTGTTGTTGTTGTCTTGTTTTTTTTGTTATTGTTGTTGTGGCAGTGGTAGTAGTGGTGGTGGGGGGTATGTGTGTGTGTTCGTGCACGTGTGTGTGTTTGTGTGTGTGTGTGTGTGTGTGTGTATGTATGTGTGTGTGTGATTTTCTGGTCTGGGATTATTTATTCCCTCTGTTTTCTTGAGTGAAGTTAATTTTGGAGGTTGTTGTTTCCTTTAAAGTGCCTTCTGTAAGGGTAGATTTGAAGTCAATTTTCATGAATTTGGTTCTATCTTGGGATTTCTTATTTTATTCATTTATTATCAAAAGTT
Organism: Mesocricetus auratus; assembly: GCF_017639785.1. NCBI lineage: Eukaryota > Metazoa > Chordata > Mammalia > Rodentia > Cricetidae > Mesocricetus > Mesocricetus auratus. The sequence continues at coordinate 48,154,808 of NW_024429184.1, read as the reverse complement.
TTGCTGGATATTGTAGTCTCGAGTGACACTGTGTTCTCTTAGAGTCTATAACATATTTGTTAGGTCTTCAGAGTCTCCATTGAGAATTCAGATGTAATTCTAATAGGCCTGCCTTTATAGTTACTTGGTCTTTTCCCTTTTCATCCTTTAATTTTCTTTGTCCCGCACATTTAATGTTTTTATTTTTATGTGTCAAAGTGATTTATTTTTTGTTCCCATCTAGTTGATGCTCCCTACGCTTCTTATACCTTGATGTGCATCTCTTGTTTAAAGGGGCCTGGTTCAGTAGTGTGCTGGTTATTCAGCCGTCAGACTGGTGTCTCTGAGCTCCCACCTGCTCAGGTCAGCTGTTTCTGTGGGTTTTCCCACCATGGTCTTGACCCTTTGCTCATTACTCCTTCCTCTCTACAACTGGATTCCAGAAGTTGAGATCAGTACTTAGCTGTGGATCTCTGCTTCTGCTTCCATTAGCTACTTAATGAAGGCTATAGCATAGTATTTTGGGTAGACATCATTCTCATTTTTGGGGAAGGGCATTTAAGGTAGCCTCTCCACTATTGTTTAGGTTCTACGTTGGGGTCATCCTTGTGGATCTCTGGACATTTCCCTAGTGCCATATTTCTCTTTAAACCAATGTGTCTCCCTCTATTAAGGTATCTCTTTTCTTTCTCTCCTCTATTTATTGCCAAACTCAACCTTCCTGATGCCTCATGTTATCCTTCCCTCTCCTCTTCTTCCCTTTTGTTTTTCCTACCCTCCCAATGCCCCCTCCCAATTTGTTCAAGAGCTCTTGTCCCTTTTCCGTTATCTGGGGGACCATGTTTATCTCTCTTAGGGTTCTCTTTATTTCCTAGCTTCTCTGGTGGTATGGATTGTAAGACGGTAGTCCTTTCCTCTTTGTCAAATATCCATATAAGAGTAGTACACACCATGCTAGCCTTTCTATGACTGGGTTACCTTACTCAGGATGGTTTCATCCAGTTCTATCCATTTGCCTGTGAATTTCAAGATTTCATTTTGTTCCTTTGTTTGTTTTTCTGATGAGTTGTACTACACTGTGTGAATGTACCACATTTTCTTTATCCATTCTTGAGTTGAGGGGCAAATAGGTTATTTCCAGGTTCTGGCTATTACAAATAACACTGCAATGAATATAGGGGAACAGATGTCCTTATTGTATGAATGTGCATCCTCTGGGTGTATGCCTAAGAGTGAAATTACTAGATTTTGAGATAGACAGAGTCCCATTTTCCTGAGAAATTGCCATACTGACTTCCCAAGTGGCTGAACAAGTTTGTACTCCCACCAGCAATGGAGGAGTGTTCCTCTTTATCCACATACTTTCTAGCACAAACTGTCATTAGTGTTTTTGATTTTAGCCATTCAGATGGTATGAGATGTTATCTCAGAGTTGTTTTGATTTGTATTTCCCTGATGGCTAATGTCTTTCAGCCATTTTAGATTCCTCTACTGATAGTTCTCTGTTTAATTGTGCACCCCACTTTTATAATTGGATTACTTAGTGTTTTGGTGACCAGTTTCTTGAGTTCTTTGTTTTTCTTTGGAAATCAATCCTCTGTCAGATGTGGGTTTGGTGAAAATATTTTCCCATTCTGTGGGATGCCTTTTTGTCTTGTTGACTCTGTTCTTTGCCTTCCAGAAGTTTCTCAGTTTCAGGAGGTTCCATTTATTAATTGTCAATCTTGGTGTCTGTGCTATTGGTGTTATGTTCAGGAAGCAGTCTCCTGTACCAATTCATTCAAGAGTAACTTAAACTTTCTCTTCCCCCACACTGGTTCAGTGTGGCCAGATTTTTGTTGAGATCTTTGATCCATTTGACCTAAAGTTTTCTGCATGACGATAGGTATGGATCTATCTGCAATCTTCTACATGTCAGCATCCAATTATACCAGCACCATGTGTTTAAGATGCTTTTATTCTCCTTGTATAAGTTTAGCTTCTTTAGATTCTCACAGATAAATACTGAGTTGAATTCCTGGAATTCAGGTGCAAAGAGGGAGGAGTAATGAGCAAAGGGGTCAAGACCAGACTAGAGAAACCCATAGAAACAGTTGACCTGAACAAGGTGGAGCCCATGAACTCCAGACTGATAGCTGGGAAACCAGCATTGGACTATGCCAGAGCCCTTGAATGTCAGTTTGGAGGTCTGGGCAACCTATGGGGCCTCTGGTATTCATCAGTATTCATCCTTAGTATATGAATGGACTTTGCAAGCCCACTCCACTTAGCCTAGACACATGGGGGAGAATCTGGGACCTGCTCTAAATGATATCCCAGACTTTGAGGATTCCCCCATGGAAGGCCTCACCCTCTCTGGAGAACAGAAAGGGGATGGCATAGGGAGTTTGTGGAGAGGGCAGGGGACGAGGGCAGTGAGAGGGAACTAGGATTGATGTGTAAAATAAGCTTGTTTCTAACTTCAATAAAAATATAAAATGAATAAAAATAATTCTAACTTCTTTGTCAAAAATCAGGTATTCATAGGTATGTGGATTAATATCAGGATTTTCAATTAGATTCTTTTGGTCTACCTGTCTGTTTTTGTGCCAATACCAAGCTGTTTTCATTACTATAGCTCTACAGTAGAGCTTGAAGTCAGGGAGGGTTATGACTCCAGAAGTTCCTTTATTGTATAAGATTGTTTTGGCTATTCTGCTTTTTTCCATATAAAGTTGAGTATTGTTCTTTCAAGTTCTGTGAATAATTGTTTTGGGATTTTGATGGGAATTGAATTTAATCTGTGGAAGTTTTTGGCAAGATTTCCATTTTTACTATGTTGATCCAATCTATCCAAGAGCATTTTATGGTATCTTCTTTAATTTCTTTCTTTGAAGACTGGAAGTTCTTGCTATACAGGTCTTCCACTTGCTTGGTTAATATTACCCCAAGGTATTTTATGTCGTTTGTTGCTATTGTGAAGGGTGATATTTCCCGGCTATCTTTCTCAGCCCATTTATTGCCTATATATACTAGAACTACTGAATTTTTTGAGTTAATCATGTATCCTGCCACTTTGCTGAAGGTGTTTATCAGTTGTAGTATTTCCCTGGTAGAATCTTTCTTGTCACTTATGTAAACTATCATATCATCCACAAATAGTGAAAGTTGGAATTCTTTCTTTCCAAGTTGTATCTTTTGTTGTCTTTTTGCTCTAGCTAGAACCACAATCACAATTTTAAAGAGATATGGAAAGAGTGGACAAACTTGTTTTGTTCCTGATTTTAGAGAAATCACATTGAGTTTCTTTCCATTTAGTTTGATATTGGCTGTTGGCTTGGTGTATATTGCCTTTATCATGCTACATATGACCCTGTTATTACTGATCTCTCCAAGACATTTATCATGAAGGGGTGTTGGATTTTATTCAAGGCTTTTTCACCATATAGTGAGATGATCATGACATTTTTCTTTTTATCATTTTTTATTTTAATTTTAAATAGCTTGTTTTACATGTCAATCCCAGTTCCCTCTCCCTCCCCTCCTCCCGCACTCCCCTTCCCCCCCTACCCTCCCACCCTATTGCCAAATCCTTCCACATAGGGGATATCTAGAGTCTGTCATTTTACTCTGGGTAGGGTCCAGGCACTCCCCTAAGAGTCCAGGCTGAGAGAGCATCCCTCTTTGTGCTATAGGCACACGAAGACTGTTTGTATTCCAGGGATAGACACTGATCCACAGCTCAGGGCCCCATAGGTTGCCCAGGCCTTCTCGCTGACACTCACATTTGGGGGGGTCCAGATCAGTCCCATGCTGGCCTCCCCACTGTCTGTCTGGGGTCCAAGAGCTCTCCCCTGTTCAGATCTTTTTAAGTTTGCTTATATGGTGGATTACATTGATGGGTTTTTGTATGTTGGACCATTCCTGCATCTCTGGGATGAAGCTCATTTGATCATGGTGGATGATTTTTCTGATTTGTATTTGGATTCTTATTTGTCAGTATTTTATTGAGTATTTTTGCATCAATGTTCATGAGTAGTTCTCTTTTTTAGTTCATATTTGTGTAGTTTTGGTACCAAGGTAATTTTTGCCTCATGAATAGTGTTTGGCATTTGTTCTGCTGAATTGCCTGTAATGAGAAACATATCTAGAAAAAAATCTAATTATCCACTAACTAGTAAAATATAAACAACAGAAAAAAACCTTTTGAGTAAATATGCACAATTAAATCTCCTATAGTAGCAAAATGCTTAAATTACAGTGATGAATTTCATGAATATATTGTTGAAGACTTCAAAAAATCAAGCCATAAAATTCATCAGAAGAATTTCTAATAAATTTATGATACACAAATGTATAATTTTATTTTTATATAATATTTACCTTTTATGAATATTACTGGAAATAAAGACAATACAAACAAAATCTAGGCTGTATTTACATCTGGAGTCAAGTTCTTTGCCTACATGAAATAATTGCTCTTTGCTGTATATACTGGTCATGTATATATAGCATTGCTTATAATTATTTTTTTCTCCTTTGGTCTTCTTTCTTCTATTGTATTATGACTATTCTTTTTAAATTACTTTTTGCCTTGCAATTAAAAACAATGTCCCAAATACACTATGTCAATAATAGAGGATAAAATAGAAGTATCTTTCTAGTAAGCAATAAGATTTCCATAAATAATTTAATGAATTTCTGTCATAAAGAGTGAAAATTAACCTATACATAATTGGTTTCAGAGATACCAAGAAGCACAAACTGTCAATTGAAACTATTCATAATTTGGATTATTGAAAAATCATAATTATTTTTGAACAAAATTTCATCTTTTTAAGAGTTTTGTTTTTTGTTCTCTAGAAAGACTTCTAGTATGATTTCCTTGTAATAGTTTGTCTCCTTTTCAGCTTGAATGTGTCGGCTTATATGTCTTTGTCTCTCTGTGTGTCTTTTTTCTGAGTATCTCTCTATCTCTGTATGTCTCTCTCTTTGAAGAAATGATGTAGTTTCTGAAATCTCCTTAATGAAAGAGAAGTGTTGGTCCCAGTGTTTCAAGATAATGAATATGTAATGCATAGCATAGTAACCAGCACACTTAACAATGCAGCAAATGTTAGATGTTAATGTGATAATTTACTGTTATCATTTTAAAAACCATCTAAGTACCTTTTAAATTCTTTCCAAGTGTGCTAATGACCTAATTTATCATCAGGACTTATTTGTGATTGTTTAGATTATTTTGTTGCCTATTTTCTTCTTAAAGATGAATATTGTATTTTAGTTTTGTGTTCTTAAAGCTTTCCAAGACTACTTAACAGATATCTTGGGAAATAGTCAAAATGCATTTAGTCATACATATATTGGAAGACTGAAGTGTACAACAAGTCATAGAATATGAATATGGTTGTGGTAATTATCGCCAAGATGTTTGTAGTTTATAATTGGAAAACAACAATGAAAAATATGGTCTATAGCTGGGCATTGGTGGTGCATGCCTTTAATCCCAGCACTCAGGAAGCAGAGGCAGGCAGATCTGTATGAGTTCGAGGCCAGCCTGGTCTACAGAGCGAGTTCCAGGACAGCCTCCAAAACAATACAGAGAAACCCTATCTTGAAAAAAAAAAACTCAAAAAAACAAAAAAACAAAAAGTGGTCTATCTGGCAAAACCACTGATATATAAATAAATCTGTTGTATGGAATGGGAAGAAAGGTTTCTGATTTGTAAAATTTCCTTGAATTATATAATAATTTAAATGCTTACAAGTTGTAACAAAATCACATTATATATTTTGAAAATATTATATATATGCTAATTTGTAGGCTTATGTACAATGGAATACAAATATAACTACACTAGTGACTGAAAAATGGAAGCCCTAAGAAAGAATTCTATTCAAATATTGATTTATTGCCAAACATGTATTTCTACAATTGAGAGAAAAGTAGCACTCCATGTAAAAGTTTTATGCATTGTGAAATATTATTAATGTTGTCTCTTTGCTCAGAAAATGTATTAGAAAAACTGATGAAAAGAGTCTTCAACCTGATGAGTCACACAACATAGCTTTGTATCTCAGACAAGCACGTGGCGGTCCTAGTATTTATGAAGAGCAAAGAGGTGCAATGAAGTTTACAGAGTTCTTAGCTATCTTAAAGAAACTGTGAGTATTCTTATCGGTACAATATGTGTCACTGAAGATTATTGTGACTAGTATTTTTAAAAGTTAGTTTTCAGTTGTTTGCAAACGAATGCATTATTCAGGAAAAGCAGAATGTCTGGAGACTGTTCCTAGATGACAAAACTTTCATGAACTCAGTTCTCATGCCATGCCATGGATATACTTCTATGTGACTGCTCATTTCAATTTTGAATTGTAAGAAAAACATGTGCTTGTAGTGATGTTAAGTAACAAGCTATGTTTGTGATTTCATTAGTTTTTAATTACTCAGTGGCCTTCCACAGAATTTAAACTGTCTTTTCCATCACAGAGCCTTTAAGCATGCTTAATTTTTATTACATTTCATTTCTTTGAATATATTGTCTTGCAGTTGAGACACAACTGTTTAGTAGTAGAAGGAAGAGAAATGGAGAGGGATGGAATACAGGGACAGGAAAGCAAATGAGGAGATTAAATACAATTGCATCATTTACCTCTTCTCTTTCTGTCCTCTAAATTTTCCCATATACCTCTATTAACTCTCTTTCAAAGTCATGGCCTCCTTCTTTTATTAATTACTGTTTCATACATATGTGTTTCTTTACTTATATAAGGAATATCTGAACTAGTTTCCACAGCAGTTCTCTAGGACAGCTGTGATGAGCTATTAGAACAATATATATGCTGAAATATGTTTTAGCTCTTCTATCCTTGCTGCTTGATACCAGCACATTTCTGTTTTGTTGTTGTTGTGTATCGTTATAAACTTAGTGGCTTAAATAATGTGCATATAATTTTTATGCATGTGTATTTCGCTTTTATTTTAATATCTTTAGGAGTCGTGTATCTGGTTTTCTTAATATGTCAAAGTTTCGACCAAAGTGTGCAGTGAGTTGTTAATTTCTGGAGCAAGAAACTCTCTTCCATCTTTAGGCTCTTGCTGGCAGGATCTTGAATTCCTTACAGTTGAAGAGTTGATACCTTCCCTTTCTTGTTAGCTCTCAGCAGTGACATCAGTTTTCGATAACCCCCATATCCTCACTATGTAGTTTTTTCATATTCTGCCTCTTAACATGAGTGTTTACCTTTTCAAAGTCAGAAAGGAGGAGTCTGCCCTACTTAAATTTTAATTCATTAATTTATTAATTACTGTTGTGGAGTGGTACGTGCCATGTAAAGGCCAGAGGACAGCTTGGTAGACTTGATTCACTCCATAGACCTTCTTCTTTTTTCCTTTTATAAAAATTAAATTAGAAACAAGCTTGCTTCACATGTCAATCCTAGCTCCCTCTCCCTTTCCCTCCCCTTCTTCCCTTCCTCCCCCACAAGCCCTACAGCCCCCCACCCAATCCCCATTCCATGCCCAGGGAAGGTAAGGCCCTCCACGGGGGATCTCCAGAGTATCATTTCATCCAGGGCCTAGGCCCTCACCCAGGAGTCCAGGCTGAGAGAGCATCCTTCATTGTGGGAGGTGTACCAAAGTCCATTTGTATGCAAGGGACAAATACTGATCTACAATCCAAGGCCCCATAGATTGCCTAGACCTCCTCATTGACACCAACATTCAGGGGGTCTGGATCAGTTCCAGGCTGGCCTTCCAGCCATCAGAGGTCCAAGAGCTCCTCTTGTTCCGGTCAGCTGTTTCTATGGATTTCACCAGCCCAGTCTTGAAACCTTTGCTCATGACTCCTCCCTCTATGTCACTGGGTTCCAGGAGTTCATTTCAGTGTTTAGCTGTGGGTATCTGCCTCTGCTTCCATCAATCACTGGATGAAGGTTCTAGAAAGACACGAAATGTAGTCGTCAAACTCATTAGTGGGGAGGAGCATTTAAGGTCGCCTTTCCACTATTGCTTAGTTTTCCAGTTGGCGTTATCCTTGGAAATCTCACTAGTTCCAGAACTATTCTCGTACCTATAATGACTCCCTCTATTATTGTATCTCTCATCTTGCTCTCTTCTATTCTTTCCCCAACTCAACCTTCCTGCTCTCCCATATCCTCCTCTCACCTCCTTTTGTCCCCCTCTCTATTTCTGGCTCCCTCTCCCCTCCTCTCATGTTTCCAATATGCTCAGGAGATCTTGCCTCATTCTCCTTGTCTGGGCTAACATGCATATCTTTATTAGGGTCCTTCCTAGTTTCCAGACTCTGTGGCAGGGGGATTGTAGGCTGACAGGCCCATGGTCCATTTCTAAAATCAATATATTAGTGAGTACATACCATGTTTGTCTTTTTGTTACTGGGTTACCTCACTCAGGATTGTTTCTTCTAGTGCCATCCATTTGACTTCAAATTTCAATATTACATTGTTTTTTTCTGCTGAATAGTACTCTGTTGTGTAAATGTGCCACACTTTCTCTATCCACTCTTTAGCTGAAGGGCATCTAGGTTGTTTCCAGGTTTTGGCTATTAAAAACTATGATATGAACATAGTAGAGAAGATGTCCTTGTTATATGAATGTGCATCATTTAGGTGTATGCCTAAAAGTGGATTTGCTGGATTGTGGTAGACTGATTCCCATTTTCCTGAGAAATCACCACATTGATTTCCAAAGTGGCTGTAGGAGCTGATACTCCCACCAGCAGTGGAGGAGTGTTCCCCTTTCTCCACATCCTCTCCAGCATAAACTGTCATTGGTGTTTTTGATTTTAGCCATTCTGACAGGAGTAAGATTGTATTTCAGAATTGTTTTGATTTGCATTTCTCTGATGGCTAGGGATGTTGAGCACTTTCTTAAGTGTCGCTCAGCCATTTTAGACTCCTCTATTGAGAACTCTCTGTTTAGTTTTCTACCCCACTTTTTAATTGGATCCTTTGGTATTTTTGAGACTTATGTCTTAAGTTCTTTATAAACTTTGGAGATCAGGCCTCTTTCAGATGTTGGGTTAGTGAATGTCTTATCCCATTCTGTGAGCTGCCTTTTTGTCTTGTTGACTGTGTCCTTTGCCTTCCAGAAGCTTCTCAGTTTCAGGAGATCCCATTTATTAATTATCTCAGTGTCTGTGCTACTATTGTTATGTTCAGACAGCAGGATCCTGTACTAGTTCATTCAAGGTTACCACTCCATGAACCTTTACATGGACTGTATTTTACTTGGAACACTGGTAGCCAGGCTTGCACAACAACTGCATTTACCTTATGAACCATCTCTGGGCCTGAGTCTGTGTTTCTTTTACTCTGTTAAAATAAAAAATTGCATGGCCCAATCCCATAAATGTTGCTGTATTCTAGTAGTTAAACTCAAGCTTCTGATTCTGATTCTACATTTAAACTCAAGACAAGTGGATGGATAGTTCATTTAATGGTGCTGGCTACATTTAGTAACATGGACATTTTCATGCTAATCACTTTTGAAATGGAGTTGGTTATCTTACATACAGAGAACAAAAGTAATTAAACTAAATTCTGTTTACTGGTGAATAAGTTGTCAGGTCTGCAAACTTTCTATTTATTTTTGAGTATCGAAACCACGGGTAGTTAGAATTGATCAGTTATTTTCATGATACAACTAGCTATCTTACATTCCCTAAAGTCCTTTGGTATCTTGTTTGAATTTTAATGAATGAAAACCAAATTTGTGTTATAATATATACTTTCAAAATAAATGTAAATATCCTTGGGGATATTAAGAATCTTTTGAATATTGATAACTTGATGTGATATTTGATCACGCTGATTTCATAACTTCTACCCCAAGTCTGTAGCTCTGAGTTTGGTAGTTATGAGGAAAGGTGGCTTTGGACATAAAAGTCATCAGCACATGAATATCATTGAGGCTGCACCACTCAGAACCTATGTTAGAACTAGAAGGTTCAAAATTGGAAGTTGATTGTCAAACGGACAATGTGCATAAGAGAGAGAAGGGAGGAAAGAAAAGTGTTTTGGGAGACTTTGTGTTAAAATATTTTAAGCATGTCAGATTGACTATAAATTCATTCTAGTTGGTAGTTAAGGTACTGAACTTTACATTAAGATCTGGTTCTTGTTAATTAAAACTACAGCAAACAAAAACAAGGATGAGGAAAATAGAAAAATGTTAGATATCCCCACAGTGGCAACATAAGTGCATACTGAAGACACTAAGAGCTTTACACCCATAGGTTTTCTCAAGATACAGTTTAGAATTGAGCCTTGACTCTTACTTTTGATTGGTGGTTAGTAGGAAGCAACCTTGCTGATTGCTTGTGTACCCATTCCTTAGGTAAACCTTAAAGGGATGGGCACTTTAAGATTCTGATTCTGATGAGTACTTTTACTGAGTTTAGGTATAATTGGCAAAGGTAAACAGTTCAAAAGGATTGAGCTGTGAACAATTTTGCTCTCCTAACAAACTTTGGAAATTATAGTTTCATCTACTTAAGAATGAATTCAGCATGAGCACTTGAGCTCTTTTTTAGCAATTTTTCCAACATTGGATTTTCAGGAATATATTATGTTTTACCTTCTGTGGTGCTTATATTCTTAAATATAAGTGAGAATGCACACTATGCAATATACATGACATTTGGTATTCCAGGCTTAGGAGAAAGTTAATGCAGTCTCAGGTGATAGAGTTTGATGGAAACAATGTGTGAAATTCTCTCTGAAGGGTGGCAGGATAAGATATTTTATGAAATAGTGTAGTAGCCCAATTATTGTCTCAGGTAAGTGTCCTCTGTGCTAGAAACACATGTGAAAGAATGGGTCTACAACATAGTTTGTAGCATAGTGACCTGAAAGAAGGTCACTTTTCCTGACAAGTACATAAGTGAGGAGGGCTAGGGAGAGTGAGGAGACCTCAGAAGGACTCAGCAACCAGACCATCAAGAAGTGGGTCATGGGCCGGGTGGTGCTGGCCCACGCCTTTAATCCCAGCACTCGGGAGGCAGGGGCAGGCAGATCTCTGTGAGTTCGAGGCCAGTCCGGTCTACAGAGCTTGTTCCAGGACAGCCTCCAAAGTCACAGAAAACCCTGTCTTGAAAAACCAAAAAAAAAAAAAAAAAAAAAAAGTGGGTCATCGACAGTGGATGAATTTCAGTGTTGATAGAATGCCAAATGTTCCTGTATTTGTGGTCATCGTGGCTGCCATGAGGAGATTTAGGGTGGGCTGTTACTCTGTTCTAGGCAAGGAACGACTGTAGCCTTTTTTCTATGGTGAATGCAGGGAACTCACCTCATACCGTCCAACACGTGTATTTAATGACATTGACTATAACATCACCAGTTTTTGTAATGTAATTATAAAATACTCTGTAGACAACAACTTATAGTCTTCTAACTCTTAAAAAAATGACTTCTCTGGGTTTGGGGATGGTGTGGAGAGTGGGAGACACAAGGATCTTAAAAAACGATCATGAAGGAAGCTTGAGGTCCTTAGAGAACACTTGGCCCAGTTGCTATGTATTCTATTTCTCCAATTAAAGATGCTTACTTCGAAGGAATGAGACATCTGAAGAGCATTACGTTTTGGCAGAGCAGTGATGCAGACCCACTTCTCAGAAGGACTCAGAGGACTCGCTCCCTGAAAGAAAGCAGTGTATTTGCCTTTTGGAATCAGGTTGTGTAAAATCCAAATGCAGCCTGGATCTCCCACTGCCCTCCAGTGAAGTGGCTCATTAGATGAGGAACCGCAGTCTGGGACGACACTTCCGGGCTGTGTGCCAATCAGGAAAACACCATCGAACACTCTGTTTTGTGGAAATGCCACATTTGGAGTAAAGCTGTTTGGAAGCAGGCTCGGAAGGCTCTCACCTAGAAAATGGAACATTTGTTTGAAGCCAAGTTAATAAAAAATGGTGTAAATACAGATATTTATATTTATGATAGGAACCATGATCATAGATGCTATAGGAATTCGTGATTAAAGGAGGACAGTTACTTGAGATGATGTCACAAAGAAGAAAAATGCTAACTCTTTAGCATTTTATAGATATTAGGGAATAGAACAGCAATGCATTTTGGTCTGTTTGTAGTATCAAGAGGCACAGTAACACTTGGGAGATATTCAGTCCAGTCAGCTTGTCATCAGAAGAACTGAGGCCATAAACCAGACTGCTCTGATGTTGGCTGTGAAAAGTGGGAAAATTACACCTCTTAATATTCAGTTTCCTAATCTATAAAAGCCAGAAAATCATGCTGTCATTATTGTTGCTAGACACAGATGAGTCAAAACTGCCTTGTAAATAATTTCCCTACATGAATTATAAAGTTTACTCCCGTCTCAAGATAATTTTTCTCTCAAGACAGAAGATATAAGGTTCTATTGTGATAGATAAACAAATAATATCTCTTACTTATTTGTCATGTATTTTTATTAGTTTAAAATGTTTCATGTTATAGTTCTTTACATATGAATGAGCTTTGTAAAAAAACATCTTTGTACCAATCTTCTGTAGTTTAGAAATAAACAAGTTCTTCTATTATAACATTTCCAATATCACACACTTTAATTCTGTTAATATATTGTTTAGAGTACATTTTAAAGTAAATATTAACTTTCTTAGTTTTAGTGACTCATTTTTTTACATTTCAAGTTAGATTTTTCATAGAAATATTTTAAATTTAAAAAATATTTTAAAAGATATCACATTAGGCAATATGATATCAGGTTTTCATTGCCTTATTGGAAAAATCTTAATATGTATTTTATTACAGAATTAATACCACACTGGGATACAAAATCATGTGTACATATTAATTGTAACAATTGTAAGTTATCACAAGCATATATGATTTTTCTGTTTTGTTTTTTTTTTTTTGAGACAGGGTTTCTCTGTTGCTTTGATACCTGTTAAGGAACTTGCTCTGTAGACCAGGCTGGCCTAGAACTCACAGAGATCTGCCTGCCTCTGCTTCCCTAGCACTGGGATTAAGGGCTTGCGCACCAATGCCCAGCTGCACATATAATTTCTTAAAAATTTAATATCTGACAAAGAATTTAATTACCTTCTTTTTTGTTTGTTTGTTTGTTTGTTTTTCGAGACAGGGTTTCTCTGTGTGGCTTTGGAGCTTATCCTGGCACTGACTGTATAGACCAGGCTGGCCTCGAACTCACAGAGATCTGCCTGCCTCTGCCTCCAGAGTGCTGGGATTAATGGTGAGCATCACCAACACCTGACTTTAATTACCTTCTTAATGTGCTCATCTTATTGTGTTTAATCTGCCCTAACTTTTCAAATACTGTTAGTTTGCAAAGAACTAGGTTTGCAAATATGAGCATGGTTTAGTATTATTGGGAGTCATTTGTTATTCAAAATAATTTTAGAAAAGACTTAGAAAATCACAACCAGATCATATTAAACCTAGAAAGCCATGTGCTATGTGGTTCTTTCTAGTAGACTATGGGTCTACATGGTCTTTTTGAGGTCAGCCTTTAGAATTATCTGCAGAGAGGTATCAAACATTTTGGTTGTCTTTAATATCTTACAAAACAACCCTTATTTGCCATTCTGTCTCTTATTGACTAAATATCTACTCTTTGGGTCTCCATGTACTCAAGGGTTGCTTGTTCTAGAAGTCTTATTTTACATAAAGGATGAGACTGTGGTTTGTAGTCCATCACGTGTTTCCAATGTGCATTCATGATTCATGGGTTGACTATTGTGGGTAGTTCTGCAATGAATATGGATGTGACAGTGTTTCTGTGACATGCACAGTAGGGGAGTTCAATTTTATGATTTTTTGAGAAAACCCTATACTGATTTCCTATTGTCTGTTTGTGTGTACATTCTGCCAGTACTGTATAAGACTTCACTTTTTCCCATATCCTCACCAGGATTTGCTGTTGCTAATTAAAGAGAGACAATTCTGACAAATGTGGAACTTTAGTCCATTTCTCTGATGGCTCAGGATGTTGAATATTTTGCTTTACATATGTTTATTGGCCAGTTGTATTTCACTCCAGGGATTCAAGGATAGAGCAACATACAAAAATTCATAAACATGATGAATCACATTATCAAGACTTAAGGGTAGAAACTACATGTTCAAATTCATAGATGTTGGAATAGCTGTGATAAATTTGGATGTCTTATCATGATGAAAGTTGTTAAAAAACTAGAAGTAGGAAATATATACTTCTACACAATGGAGGCTAAAGCCAGCATTAAAACTCATAGGGGTATAACTGAAAGCATTTAAAATAAGTCTGGAATAAGACAAGGGTGTCTACTCTTCCAACTCTGTAGTAATGTATACAGTCTTAACTAGAGTCATAAGACAAGAGTCAATAGCTTAGGGAAAAAAGTGCAGGTTTAACAAAAAGGGTTGAATGAAACTGAAAAATTCCTCCCAGAAAAGAAAACAATCAAGTGAAGAAACAGGAGGTAAAATAAAAAAAATGTTGCTAATCAGAACTTGAACAGAGAATTAATATCAGAATACATGAAGAACTAAAAATCTCTGAAAACAAAATACTGTCAACACATAAGTTAAATAAACATAATTTTCAAAAGATTAAGTACAAATGGCCAGTGAACTCACATCATATTTATAAATACTCCTCCAAACTCTTTTCTAAAATGGTGGTTTCTTGGCTCTTCTTCAGCATGCAAGTTATGTTTTTGCTGAGTGTAGATTTCTATGAGGAACTAATTGTCTTTCACATTTTCATGGCTTTGCTTTGACTCTAAAGACACTTGATTTGAATTTTTAAAAGTTAATAGTGGTTTTTTTCAGATGCATTTACCATTTTATGCTTGTTTTGTTTTAAAAACTTTTATGTCTTCTTTGGATTTTAAATTTTTGAAATGTGGAATTGATATCATTATTCTGTTTTGCAATGTTGTTTTACCACTATCTTGTCACATTTTCCTCATGGTAAACTCCTGTCCTTTGAGAATATAGCTTGCATTTCACTAGGGTGCCTTTCTTATTTTTTTCACTATTTGCCATATTATTTGATCTCATTACACTTGATATCATGTCTTCTTGTTCTCCAACTTCTTGTTGACCCATTCTCTTTTTAGCTATGTCTTATCTGAAATGTTAATCTTATTCACTGGATTCTTCAATTATGCCTTTGTATTTTCAAAAGTACACCTAATAGGTGTTTACTAACAAATTATTTGCCTCAAATGCTCATAACTATACTTTATTTCTTTAGATCTTCCACTCATAATTACTGATTTATGATACAATTAATTATATTATACAATTAATTATATTTTAAATATGTTATATGTTTTGAGTAACTATTCTGTTTTAATTAATTTTACATCAATTTCATATGGCTTTACAAATAATTTTATTTTATGATGTGTTTTGTTTTTTAAACGTACTCAAAAAATAAATAGCAAATTTCACATTCAGAAGTGTGGTAGGTATTTTTATTTATTTTAACCTTATTTAGTAGACCTTAGTAAAGTTTCATATATGTTTTATAATTTTAGAAAGTTTTTGAGATTTTTTTCCATGTAGCCCTGGTTGTTTTGGAACTTGCTCTGTATACCAGTCTGTCCTCAAACTCAGAGATCCCTGAATGCTGGGATTTAAATGCGTCAACATTTCCAGGTGGTTTTGTACTTTTAAAAGACAATTCTCTTTCAGAGCTGTGCATGTTATGATGTATTAGCTACTTCTCTTGTTGCTGTAATAAAACTGATAAGAGCAATGTAATGAAGAAATTATTTATTTCAGATTGGAATTCTAAGGCAGGTTTCATGGTGTCAAGAAAGGCGTGGCACCAGGATCTTGAAGTAGCTCCTTCAGTTACATTCACAGTCAGGGAGCAGGGATCCATAGTTGCATATACTCATTTTGCTTCCTTACTGTTATTCATGCTTGGATAACAGCCTAATCAATTATATCACCCACATTTTGATGGCTTTCCCCACCCCAGTTAACCTATTCAAGATAATCCTTTGCACTTACGTTTAGATACTTTTCTGCAAGGTGATTCTAGAATCTTTTAAGTTTGCAATCAATATAAGCCCTTGGCTAAGAATAGGATTACTTTCTTATTATTTTCTTTCTGCATCTTTAATACATGTAAGAGATATTTAACTATGCCAATGTGTATTTGCAAATGTCTGCCTTAATGAACACACATTATTTTAATATATTTACATATATTTTCTTTTAATCATTTAAAATAGTTATAATGAAGTCTGGTAATAATGATAATTTTATCATACATATATTATATATTCATTTATTGTAGTTATATATTAATTGTAATGTTGGAGAAATTAAGCATTTGTAGTGATAAAATGGTTTTCATATTTTTTTAATAGTTTGCTTCTAGCTCTTTGTAGAACTGTGATGGAAAATTATGTACCTTGCCTGAGTTTTATCATTTAAAAGTATGTTAAATATAACTAGTTCTGAGTGCTTTATATGACCTCAAGTACATTCACCAGAAGTAGCTATATGTGTAGAACTATGCACATCATAGGACACAGAGAGAGAGAGAGAGAGAGAGAGAGAGAGAGACAGAGACAGAGACAGAGACAGAGACAGAGACAGAGCTCTTGCCTCTTTTCTATCCTTAGTTAGGCCCCCAACACGATGGCCTATACCAGCTGCATCGGATATTCTTCCTTTCTACTTACTGTCAATTGAATTCATCTTATGGAAATAGTAGAGGACAGCAAGAGGTGTGTGTGAGGGTTCTAAGGTCTGGGTTATTCTCCTGGCTGTTCCTTGCCATTCAGACATGGTTGGGTGTATGATTTTACAAAATGCCTGAATTAGGTGCTTTTGTGTGGCTATGAGGAAAGGGACTGACACAAAGAACTGGAGAACAAGTCTTCAGAGCATGAGCCCATTGGAGACATTTCAGGTTCAAACCACAGTCTCTCACCTTCTAACACTAGTACTCTCTCTGAATATCAGTGACCTTATCTTTTGCCTTATCTCTTCAGGCCAGGCTGGTTATAACTCACTGTTATCTTCTATTCCTGGTTACAGCTGCTGGTCTATTACCCCCTTACAGTTTCCCCTCAATACCGTGTAGTAGTTACTTGTATAGTCTTTTCAAACATCCTTTCTCAGGGTATTATCCTTTTGGGTGTTATCCTTAGAAGCACATATATATATATATATATATATATATATATATATATATATATATATGTGTGTGTGTGTGTGTGTGTGTGTGTGTGTGTGTGTGTGTGTGTGTGCTTCTAAGTTATACTGACACATCATTCTATGTGTTGATATATTGTTTATGAGCTAATAAAGTCACTGAAGATTAGAATGCAAAGCTAGCCACAGACATGAAAGCCACACACCTTTAATCCCAAGACTCAGGAGAGAGAGGCAGATGGATCTCTATAAGTTCAAGGCCACCCAAGGCTACATGAGAGTGAATCAGTCTAAAAGAGAAACAGAGTTCACACCTTAATCCTAGCAGTAGAGAGGTGTATGAGATAGGAGCAGAGCATTCAGTATTCATTCAGTGTTGGCCTATTAGTCTCCAGGCATGTTGAGTACAGAATCCCCTTCCAGCCTTGGGAGAGTTAAGAAGTTCTCAGGTAGCTTGGCTGCTTTGCTTCTCTGATCTTCTCTTTGCTTTTCTCTAGGTTTATAATATTCATGCTACAATTCTCAGCACCCCCGAGTTATATATTGATCCACACCGGTTCCTAGTAGAGAATAATCAAATGCAACTCACAATCCTATCACATCATCCCATGTTCTCTGATTGGAAATCTCTTTCTTATACCTTTGACAGTACTTTTCCTTTGCTTTGAAAATTTCTCTTTCTATTAGTGATCCATATTTTTCATGAAGACTTGTATGATAAACCTTTCACATATAAAATTTACTTAGAAATTCATTATTCTCAGCAATTCCAAGTAGTTTATTTCCATGGACACTTGTTACTAAAGTGAAATCTCCCACAAGGATGAAAGACCCTTGCCTCTTCATCATGTTTAGTTTTTCTTTGCATAAAATTCACAGTATGTGCTAAGCATATTCACACCGAATCCAGCTATTATTAGTAGCAGGAAATTCATGCAGCCCTTGTCAAAACTAAAATACTATGGGAAAGGTTGTAGTCTATAGTTATCATAAATTAGAGGAAAGTATCTTTAGTGTTTTCACTGTTGTGACATGTTTTCCTTATTGAGTTGACACTTTAATACAAGGTAGAATTCAATTGAATTTAAGATATATAGGGTTTAGCTCTGTGAGCATTCTAAGGGAGATGTTGACTCTCCAAAAGTATCTGTGGGAACAGATGAGAATTGAAGAAGCTGTACTTATTTGAACATCAGTGATCAGTTAATTTCTGATGGTGACTTCATACTGTGGAATTTTGACTTTTAACTGTACTCTACAAAGAATAGATAAGAAGGGGAATAAATGTTTGCTTTTAAAAAATCATGCACTTCAATCATGTAGGGGAATTTTTTTAACCAAGGAAGGCATATTCTAAAGAACTATTTAAAGGACAGGATGGAAGAGGATGATGTCTCAGTGAATAAAGCACTTGTTACCACATGTGGAACCTGAATTTGGATCTGAGAGCCATGCAAATCTGGGCAAGGTATAGCACATCTGTTATCCCAGTAACACTACAGTGTCACAGGAAACAGAAACTAGTGACTCCTGGAAGCTCGCCAGTGTACAGCTAGACAGTTATGGCAAACACTGAGGACCCCTGTCTCAAGGTAGAAAGTGAGGACCAGTACTTGAGATTGTCATTATGGTGTGTATGTGCCCAGATTTTCATACCTAAACAGGGGTACACACATACACATACTCTCATATAAAGATTCTCAAAAGGACATGAAACATTTTATCCTGTAATGGTAATAGCAATAAATGATCAAAAAATTCAAGTGTTTATAGAAAAGAAAGTAGTAATGAAAACTATACATATGAGAAGATGCTCGGTCTAGTGGAAATGAAGGGCATGACCAAAAATGCTAATGAAGCCAGTACAGCCCGTGTAATTGGAACCTTTAAAAATTTGCCAAAAAATTGATGTTAGACCATACAGACACACGTACACACTGGCTTGCGTGAAAATCAGGCAATCCAATAATGTTGATAAACAATATTGTGCAGAATAGCTGAAACTTCACACACTTGCAGACTTGCAGGGCAGTCTGTCTGGTCCAAAGAACAACTGTACTCGTTTGTAACAATATTCACACACACACACACACACACACACACAGATCTGTTGTAATAATGTGTGTGTGACAGATGACACCATCCTCAGCAGTCATAGACAAGAGAAATATCTGTAAATCACATAGAGCCACATAAGAGACTGCTGCACTGCTGGAGAGAAAGCATTGGAACAATCGTCCATGCTCACCCACAGAGGGAAACCTGAGATAGAGATACGTTATGGCTGTTCATGTATAACATCACTTTATTTACCACAAAGTTCCAAAGAAATGATAGTAAATGTGTGTATAAAAGTTTGTATTTTTAAAAAGGAATTAAAAATAAAGTTTGAGTATATACTTCTTAAAGCACAGTGAATAAACTGATATGTGGTTTTTATTGCATTGTTATCTAAAATGTGTACATGTATTACTTTTTGTGGTTAATTTATATACTATATAGGGATTCAAATATATAATACACATTAAGTAGAAGTCTATTCTCACTTGAAAATATAACTTAAAAACCCATTGAATATGGTTAATTTGATTTCTTGAGCCAAGGAAAACAATCAGACAAATCCATTTGGTTTTTTGTTTGTTTGTTTGTTTGTTTTTGTTTTTCGAGACCCGGTTTCTCTGTGTAGTTTGGAGCCTATCCTGGATCTCACTAGGCAGACCAGGTTAGCCTTGAACTCACAGAGATCCACCTTACTCTGCCTCCAGAGCGCTGAGATTAAAGGTATGTGACACCAACGCCCTGTCAGACATATCCATTTTTGCTAACAGTAGTCTTCATGGCCTCTTTCACTGTGTGTGTTTTCTTTAAAAAAGTGTAACAAACACATGATAACTACATAGTGCAGTATAAGTGATAGTTTAATGATTGCAGCCATTATGAGGCAACAACATAAGTTAAATTCAATGTTTGTAACCCCACATGTCATTTATATGAGACAAGAACATTTCAAATCCATCTAGGAGTTTTGAAATATGTAATACATTTGAATTATAGTCATGATCACCAGGAGTTGTCTTCACTTTAACTGAAATTGTGTGTCCTTTGATGAAAATCTTTTCCTTTTGCACCCACCACCACCCTTTCCTTCCAATTGTGGTTACTGTTTCTCTGTATGAGACTCCTATGAGTTCAGCTTCCACAGATCAAACATAGAAGTGAGACATGTGATGTTTACCTTCCTGTGATGTAAGAATACAGTTTGAATAACCTTCCCTAGATTTATCCATATCTTCTTTTGTAATATATGCCACATCTAAAACTCATTCATCCATTGACAGGCACTGTGGTTGTTTCCATATCTTAACTGTAGTCATTCAATGAGCATAGGGTGCTCCTGTCTTCACTTACTGATATGATAGTTCCATTTTAGTTTTTAAGAGTTGTTTTATTAATCCTTATTATGTATATGTGTGTATGTCTGGGTGAATGTATGCTAGGTGTGGGGCATCCCTGTGGAGGTCAGAAGAAAGCAACAGATAACCTAGAAGGTATATGTGAGCCTCCCGAGAGAGGTGCTGGAAACAGAATTTGCAGTAGTTAGAAAAGCAGCAAGTGTTTCTAAGCACTGAGCCATCAGAGGTTAGTTTGGTTGTTGAAAAAGAAACCTCTATAGTGTATTGCCTAATGATTATACAAATCTGCATCCCCAGTGCACAAAATTTCCTTTTCTCTGCATGCTTGTCAACACTTAAAATTTTCCATCTCTGAAACTAGTTATTGTAACAGGTATTTTTCATTTGATATTAATTTACAACTCCTTATAAATTAGTGATGCTTAGAATTTTAAATACACGCATAGGCCATTTCTATGTCTGCCTTCGTCTCAGTCAATATTCTGTTAATATAACTGAAATAACTCCATGTATCTTATCGGACCACCATGCTTTAAAGTTAGTATTCAACAGCAACACAAATTGCAGAAAACCTACAAACTCATGGAAATTCAATAATGCACAATTGTACCATTCCTGGGTCAAAGAAGAAATAAAAAAAAAGAAATTAAAGACTGCCTAGAAATCAATCAGAATGAAGACACAACATACCCAAAATTATGGGACACGTTGAAAGCAGTGCTAAAAGAAAAGTTCATAGCACTAAGTGCCCACATGAAGAAACTGGAGAATACTCACACTAGAAAATTAATAGCACAATTGAAAGCTCTAGAACAAAAAGAAGCAAACTCATCCCGGAGGAATAGACACTAGAAATAATCAAACTGAGGGCTGGAATTAATAAAGTAGAAACTACAAAAACAATGCAAAGAATCAATATAACAAAGAGTTGGTTCTTTGAGAAAATAAACAAGATAGATAAACCTTTATCTAAACTTACCAAATGAGGGTGTGTGAACATGCAAAGTAGCGAAATCAGAAATGAAAAGAGGGTCATAACAACCGACACTGAGGAAAACCAGAGAATCATCAAGTTATACTTTGAAAATCCACAAAATTCAAAAATTTAAAGGTAATGGACAATTTTCTGGATAGATGCCACTTACCAAAATTAAATCAAGAATAGATAAGCAATTTAAATATACCTATAACCCCTAAAGAAATAGAAGCAGTCATTAAAAGTTTCCTAACCAAAAAAAAAAAAAGCCCAGGGCCAGATGGCCTCAGTCCAGAATTCTACCAAAAATTAAAAGAACAGGTAGTAACAACTCTCCTGAAAGGATTCCATGCAATAGAATCAGAAGAGTCATTGCCAAACTCTTTTTATGAGGCTTCAATAACCTTGATACCCAAGCTACACAAAGACACAATTAAGAAAGAGAACTTCAGACCAATATTCCTCATGAACATTGATGCAAAAATACTTAATAAAATACTGGCAAATTGAATCCAAGAACACATCAGAAAAATCATGCACCATGATAAAGTAGGCTTCATCTCAGGGATACAGGGATGGTTCAACATACTAAAATCCATTAATGTAATCCACCATATAAACAAGCTGAGAAACAAAAAATCACATGATCATCTCACTAGGTGCTGAAAAAGCCTTTGGCAAAATCTAACACCCCTTCATGATAAAGTCTTGGAGAGATGAGGGATAACAGGAACACACCTACACATCATAAAAGCTATCTACAGCAAACAGACAGCCAACATAAAACTAAATGGAGAGAAACTCAAGGCGATTCCTCTAAAATCAGGAACAAGACAAGGTTGTCCACTCTCTCCATATCTCTTCAATATTGTACTTGAAGTTCTACCTGGAACAATTAGACAACAAAAGTAGATCAAGGGGATACAAAATGGAAAGGAAGAAATCAAACTTTCACTATTTGCAGATGATATGATAGTTTATGTAAATAACACGAGAAACTCTACCAGGGAACTCCTGCAGCTGATAAACACCTTCAGCAAAGTGACAGGATGCAAGAACAATTCAAAAACATCAGTAACATTATGATATACAGAAAATAAAAGGGTTGAGAAATAAATCAGAGAAATATCCTTTACAATTGCTACAAACAACATAAAATACTTTGGGGTAACTCTAACCAAACTAGTGAAAGATCTGTATCACTAGAACATTGATTCTTTTTTTTAAATCCTTTTTAATTTAAATTAGAAACAAGGTTGCTTCACATGTCAATCCCAGCCCCATCTTCCTCTCTTCCTCCTTCACAACCCTACCAACACCCCCAGTCCCTCACCCAATCCCCATTCTGCTCCCCAGAGGGAATCTCTAGAGTCTGTCATTTCATCCAGGGCAGGCCTAGGCCCTCCCCCATGTGTACAAGCTGAGAGAGCATCCCTCAATATAGGATGGGCACCCAAAGTCCATTTGTGTTCCAAGGATAAATACTGATCTACTACTCAAGGTCCCATAGATTTGCCGAGGCCTCCTCACTGACACCCACATTCAGGCTGTCTGGATCAGTCCCATGCTGGCCTCTCAGCCATCAATCTGGGGTCCAAGAGCTCCCCCTTGTTCAGTTCAGTTGTTTCTGTGGATTTCCCCAGCCTGCTATTCACCTCTTTGTTCATCACTTCTCCCTCTCTGCCACCAGGTACCAGGAATTCAGTTCAGTGTTTAGCTGTGGGTGTCTGCCTCTGCCAGTCCCACTTTTAGAGAGTCTGGGAAACAGGGAAGACACTAGGAGAGATATGCATGGTACCCCAGAGAAGAGGAATGGCACAGGATCTCCTGAGTACATTAGGAGCACAGGGGTAATGGAGAGGGAACTGGAAGAAAGAGAGGGGTGAAGAGGAGGAGAGAGGAGGACATGAGGAAGCAGGAAGGTTGAGTTGGAACAATAATAGAGGATAGCAGGATGAGAGATACCATAATAGAGGGAGTAATCATAGGTTTGAGGAGAGATCTGGCTCTAGTGAGATTTCCAGGGTATAAGGATGACACCACCTGGCAATCTAAGCAATAGTGGAGAGGCTACCTTAAATGACCTTCTCTGATAATGAGATTGATGCCTTGTATGCCATCCTGGAGCCTTCATCCAGTGTCTGATGGAAGCAGACACAGACACCCACAGCTCAATGTTGAACTATACTCGTGGAACCCAGTTTCAAAGATGGAGGAGTGATGAGCAAAATGGTCAGGACCTGACTTGTGAAACCCACAAAGGCAGCTGACCTGAACAAATGGGAGTTCATGGACCCCAGACTGATGACTGACAGGCCAGCATGGGGCTGATCCAGACCCTCTAAATGAATGAAATGATATACTCTGGAAATCCTCCATGGAGGGCCTCACCCTCCCTGGGAAGTGGAGTGGGGTTTGGGGGGGCAGGGTTGGGAGAATTGGGTGTGTGCGGGAGGAGGGGAGGGAGAGGGAGCTGGGATTGACACGTGAAGCAAGCTTGTTTCTAATTTAAATTAAAAAAGAAAAAAACAAAAAATAAAAGCAAAATACTACAGTCAGAATGTGACAAGCGAAGTCAATGCAATATGGAATATAATATACTTATTTACCAGAGAAAGAACTTACACACAAGCTGAAAGGTCAGAAGCATGGCAGGCTTCCAGAGAGAGAGACAGAGAGAGAGATAGAGATAGAGAGAGAGAGAGAGAGAGAGAGAGAGAGAGAGAGACACAGAGAGAGAGAGAGAGAGAGAGCCCATTTTCTTTTCCTTAAATATCCCACCTATGCTAATCTCCCTATCGCCACCCTTTTCAGCGTGGAGAGCTTTGTAGGCTCACCCCTACAAGAATGTCAGTCACTAAGAAAACAAATAACACATGAAATGATATAGACAAGAAGGCAGCCTCATACACTACTGGTGGAAATGCATACATGTCTAGTCACTATGAAACCCAATATGGAGTGTCCTCACAATGGAAAAACTTGAACTATCATGTGAAGCAGCTCTGAATACCATCTTATGATCATCTTTATGCGTGACACACTGGAATTTGTAACAGTTGGAAATGTATTACTCTACAAATGAAGGATGTCATATAATAAAACAAAAATATGACTTTCTCATTTAATGGGTAATGTGGGGAGTGTCTCTCTTGCCTCTGGGGTCTTATTTATTTTCCTGGGGTATGTGTGTTGTTTACTCCTGTCTTTTACCTCCCAACCCAGAGCAAGAAATAAATACAGCTATGCTTATGCAATGCCCCTGTCACCCAGCAAACGGGAGGAAGGTGAAAGGTGTAGATGTTCTTTTCATCATTTTCCTAGTGAGGGTCTGGATCACTGCCCAAAATTCATGCCTTAATGTGGTTTTATTTTCTTCTTTTAAATATAATTTGAGACAGTATAAAAATTCACCAACTGATCCTCAATTACAATTAATAAACAGCAGAGTTCACTTTAAATACAAAATTTACTTTAATAGCTTCGTAAATTATGCTATGTAGAGTTTAAAGAGACTCCATACAGTTTTGGTTATGGTTGCCTCTGCTATGAAATAAATTATTTGTATATTGGTGTTAAGAGATTTGCAAACTCTCAGAATGTAGGCCAGCAATAAACATTGGCATTTATGGAGCTTTTCATTTATTGCTTTAACATTCATTAAATTCTAGTCCTCTTTCAATAGATGAGGAGACTATGCTTATTAGCACTGACACTTAGATCAATTGAGGCTTCACACTGATGCTGGTGTTGTTCTTTGCTGCAGCTTCAGGCAATGAAACACGATGCACCAAACTCAACAAACCCACATGCAGTTTATTGGGAAAGGGAGTAAAGGGAGGAGAGCAGAAATGGAAAGAAGAGGACTGAACAGGCAGGAAAGATTTGTTTATGTGGGGAATAGGAGTGGTTTACAACGAGTCTCAGCAGTTGGGACCATTGCAACTGGAGTTTTGGAGCTGCCATTGACCCAGCTCTGCATGGCCTCAGTTCCATGTGGTTTATGCATGCAGAGCCCTTATGCAGTCACCTAAAGCATGCACTATGCAGCCATGCTGGTTTCTGCATGCAGAATCCTTATGCAGCGACCTAACACATGCAGGATGCAGGCATGCAACCTTTGGCAGCTGCCAGTAAGGAGCAATCACCTGTCAGATATGGATCCCAGGGTAAGGGAAGGTAGCCCAGAAAAGAGCTATCCCAGGGCACGGACAGAGTCCGAAGATTAGATAGGGCCTGCTACCAGGAAAGATTCCCTAAGGAGAAGGCCCAGGCCCAGGAGAGACCTACAGTGCAGTGACATTCGGTGTTGAGGAAAAACCACTGGGGCAGCAGGAGACGAGTGGGAGCAGGAACAGGGCCAGGTTGCCCAGGAACCGAGGAGAGGGACAAGTCAGGATACGAAACGGCCTCTGTGCCTCAGCCACCCAGTGCATGCCGCAGTTTCGGCAGATCTTATGTGCATATGTGCCTGCATCTTTCCACAGGTCTGTGCACAGGGTCTTCCAGAATTTCAATGTATTTTCAATACAACAATTGTTTGAGACATGGGGCACAGTCAGGAAATTTTACATAAAATCGAGAGCATCAACATTCTAATATAAAAGTAGAATGCAGTTTGGGTGTGGTACAGCTAGGCCGACTTGGACAGTACACTGTGTGTGTGTGTGTCTTGTGTACTCATTGTTGGGGGTTTCTGAAGGACTTAGTTATATGCATTGGAAACCATGCCAGCATCCATGCCTCTGTCCTGCAGGGGATCTCTGGCCTCCTTGTGGACATTCACCGAAGTTACCGTTTCTTCCTGATTCCCAGAGCTCTATGTCTCTGTTTCATCATCATCAGGTCACCTTGTGGCACCACGCCACTGTCATTGTTATTCAGATTGTAGTCTTTAAGTTATATCAGATAACGCCTTCTCTTTAAAGTGTCCAGGTGGATGGATCTTGGCAGTTGTTTTCAATCTTGCTACCATGACTTCAGTGAAAAATTCTAAATAGGCATTTTATGCCCTTCCACTGTGCCTCTTCCCCAGCTGAACTGCCTGCAGTCATTAAACATGCACCTTTACTAGAATTTCATGTCAACAGAATCCTATAATATAGAGAGATTTATTCATCTTGCTACATGTATCAACATCACATTCCTCTTCTCTGTAGAGTACTAGGCTGTATATAGTAAAGACTTGCAGCTTATAGGCTGGGTCACCTCAGACAGACCATGGATGTTGGTCAGACTACAGAAGGAATTGCAACTAAGTCTAGCCCAAAGCAGTGAGTTTATTCAAATTAGTTGCATGAGTATAGTAAGGGATTATTTTTAAGAACATGGATGTTTCAAAGGGATCTCTCTCTCTCTCTCTCTCTCACACACACACACACACACACACACGCACACACACACAAACGCACACATACACAGGAAACCATATCATCCTGGATGATAACTTAGAAAAGCATGACTTTTCTAATTTAGAAACTTAGAAATACATGACTTGCTAGCAGCTGTCTTAGTCTGGGCATCTCCTAAATGCAGCTTAGCTGGTTAGAATATCTCCTCGGCAACTGTTATTGTTTGTATAACACTGGAAGAGTCCTGTGAATCCTGTAAGTTTGAGTGTTTTCCTCAGACTTGGGCATTGTGTTTACTTCTAGAGTCTCAGCAAGGCACTTTTCCTGGATATTAGACTTTGAGTACATAGCTCCAATTCATTTGTAGTAATGTGACTGTGCACTTTGCTTGAATTTATCTTGGTTGAACCTGTAAAACCCAGATTGTTTGAGCTGCTTTGTAAGAGCCCCTAGACTGCTTTCTGACAGCCTGTGTTGCAGCCTTACTGTTAGCATTGTACGAGTTCCAGGAACTCTTCAGCACCACTCAGGATTGACAGCTGGAAGATTTTGCCTTCCCAGAGGATGGGTATGGTATCTTGTTGTGGATTTCACTTTTATATAGTTAGTAGTTATTCATGTGGAATGTGCCTTTAGGAGTTCATCTGCCATTAGTATGTGTCAATTTAAGATGGTGGAGGATATTTTGTTACTGCCTTCTTTTATAAATTCAATGTATATTCTGGGAACAAGTGATAAAACGGACATATTTTTCTTTAGGTTTGTCACTTGGTATTTCCTTGGTTATTCCTTTAAAAGTGTCAAAGCTGGTCTGTGATTCATTTAGTAACTGTGCAGTTGTGAGGCAAGAGGCTATGTCCTTTGGTACACATATACTAGGTAGCATCCATTGCTATAGATTATTTTTCTACTAAATTGCACCTATAAGTTCATTTAATAAAAGCAGAGTTCCTTAGTAATCCTTTTCATTTTGTTGTTTTTTGTTTTTCGAGACAGGGTTTCTCTTGTAGCTTTGCAGTCTATCCTGGCACTTGCTCTGTAGCCCAGGCTAGCCTCGAACTCACAGAGATGCACTTGTCTCTGCCTCCCAAGTACTGGGATTAAAGGCATGTGCAACCACCCCCAGCTTGTACGATAGATTCTTAACACCTAGGTCACAGATAGATAGGTCACAGATTATTAGTTAAAATTTAAACCAGGGCTTGATAATTCCAATTTAAGTTTTTGTCTGTTTTTTTCTTAAAAATTTTCTTGTCTTTGTAAAACTATTCACAAGGCATGGATATATATATATATACACATATGTATTTATACATATAAGAAATATGATTATTATGATTGTAAAATAGTTCTTTTTGAATCTACAAGATAGTAACTGCAATTAAAAACATTTATGATCAAAACATTCAGTCAATTACAAAATTAAAACTCACTAGTTAATAATATAACAAATTATTTATCAATTAACTAATTTAAAACTTAAAATTTAACATTTCATTTCAAAGAGCATAAATGCAAAATAATTTGAGGTGTATAAAACGCTCCATTGTCACTTGGTATTTCCTTGATTGAGAGAGAAAAAGAAATGGCAAAGTGGTAAATAAGTAGAGAAGACGGATGTGGTGGCACACACCTGTAGGATTGCTGCAGAGGCAGAGGCAGGCAGATTTCAAAAGGGAAACCCTGTCTCAGAGAAATAAATAAAGAAATAAAAGTAAAAGAAATACAGTAATAATATAGATAAATAAATAAGCCACATAAAGATGGAAAATACCCAGAAAGTCTGGATACTGTATGCTATTGTGTTTTTCAGTTTTTTGATTGCTCAGGAAGGAACAACTGCTAAAGTACACTTGATTATAAATGCTGCTGAGTTAATCCAACTTATACCTTTTAAAAATGCCTTGACTTCAAAATTGAAGTATAAGGATATGTTACTTTGGAAAGGAGTTTTTGTCTATGTTTCTACAGAAAATGAAAAGCTGAGGATTCCTTCCAGGCTTCTGTGGTTGGATGAACCAAGACCCCCGGAAGCAATGGCACAAGTGATTCAATATCTAAAATATATAAGATGATGCAGTCTTACAGACCCCGAAAATAAGGACTTATACAGTTTTTTCATGATCCCCATGATATGAACAGCGCCCCAATCCAGCATGAAGCCGTTTGGAATGAGTGATGTCCTAGTTCCCATCTTGTTTATAAATCTTTGTTTTCCTTTAAATGGGGTTGTTTATAGTTGGTTAATGATCACAGCCAATCTCTTCTTAAAGGAAAAGGGGGATTATGGTATGGAAATGAGTACTTTGTATTGGTATGGTTTTTCATTTATTGAGACAAATTCAAGGTCAATTTTGTGATGTGTATATTTCTGCTCTTGATTAAGTATTGTGCTTATACTGATCTTTTAAAACATAATGTATAATTAAATACAGACTATAGATAGTTATAAGAGTCAGAATTTATAGTTAGGTAACTTAGGTTTTCTAGATATATAGAGATATATTTGAGACAGATAGATAGTTTTCAAACCTCTCAAAGACCTTCAGAAAATGGCATTTAAAATGGATTAGGGTTTTTCTTCACAATGGGAAATGTCTGCTCCTGGCACATCAATTACATCTGAGAGGAAGATGGGCATCGAAGAAACTCATTATGGAGTTTGCTTTCAACGTGGCAAGATTAGCCATTTGGACAAGAAAGTGCTCTTTCCTAGACTTCTTGACTATTGTTGTATAATCTGGACATGCAGGCCCCACAGGAAAGTGACTGCTGAACTCAGTCTTATAGGGTTCCTGATTCATGGAAGAGTCTATGAGACTTTCTGCAGGACACAGAAAAATGACTGACAGACTGCTGATGCAGATGTACAGTTTGAAATTTCTTGCTTTGCTGAGAAGTCTTCCAGACACACTGTGGCCTATTGGTTGTAGATGGATGCCCCAACGTTACAGGGAACTTCAGGTGACTGTCCAGTCACCAAGATGTCTCTGTCAATCCTAGTGTTTATATATTATTCTTCTGTGGTCTTTGATGGAGTTGAAGAGAAATAGTTATAGTTATAGTTTTCCTTAGTTATGATAAAAGATAAGCTACATATAGAACTTTGGACTCACAAGGATGGGATGGATATTTTCTCTAAATGTTGCTAAAATATTGTAACTGTGTTCTTACTTAATAACTTCTGTTATATATGATTTGACTATGCTAAAGTTAAAACCTTTCTTTTTGTTTAGACAGAAAAGAGGAGATGGGGGAAGTCCTGTGTATATGTCAATAAAGCACTGTTGGACAATAGGGAAGCAAGATAGGAGGGACTAGGAGTTCAGGAGGATTCTGGGTAGGAGAAACACAGGGAGTCGAGATGTAACTGCCATGGGGTAGGAAGCATGGAAATTTCTCTGGTAAGAGAAATACTCAGATTAACAATTACGGGGTAAATACTTAAGTCAGAGCTAGCCAGTAAGAAACAAGCAAGGCCAACAGCTTCATAATTAATATAGCCTTATGTGTGTTTATTTCGGACTGATGTGGCTCTGGAACCAGGCTGGTGGGAAGGCTTCCCTTTACAGGTCCCCTACCCACCAGACCAGTAAGGGGCTCTTTCTGCACCCACTAGAAGAAGAGATGGGAAAGAGACAATACAAAAACACACTCAGCAACAAAAAAACAACTATGACAAATATAACACCGCCTGATTCTAGAGACTCCACACCAGCAAGACTCCAACATTCCAATGCAAATGAAGCAGAAGAGAATGACCTTAAAAACAACTTCATGAAAATGATAGAGGCCCTAAAAGAGGATATAAAAAAATCCCTCAAAGAAATGCTAGAAAAAACAAACAAAAAAAGGCAGGAAATGGAAGAAAAAACAAACCAAAAAATGCAAGAAATGGAAGAGGAAACCAAAAAATGCAAGAAATGGAAGAAAGAACAAACCAAAAAAATTCATAAAATGCAACAAATGAACGAAAATATAAACCTGAAAATTGCAAGAAACAATGCAAACTGTGCAAGGGTTGAAAACTATAATAGAGACAATAAAAAAGAAACACAATCTGAAGAAAGGCTGGAAATAGAAAAGCTGGGCAAACTATCAGGTACTACCGATACAAGCATTAACAATAGAATAGAAGAGATGGAAGAGAGAATCTCAAGTGTTGAAGATATACTAGGAGAAATGGATTCATCAACCAAAGAAAATCTTAAGTCCAACAAATCCTTAACACAAAACATCCAGGAAATATGGGACACCATGAAAAGACCAAACCTAAGAATAATAGGTATAGAAGAAGGAAAGAAAACCACCTCAAAGGGGCAGAAATCATATTCAACAAAATTATAGAAGAAAACTTTCCCAACCTTAAGAAATACATGCCAATGAAGGTACAAGAAGCTTACAGAACACCAAATAGAGTGGATCACAAAAATAGTCTCCTTGCCACATAATAATCAAGACCCCAAATATACAGAATAAAGAAAGAATATTAAGAGCAGCTAAGGAAAATGCCAAGTAACATATAAAGGCAAACCTATCATAATTACACCTGACTTCTCCATGGAAACTCTGAAAGCCAGAAAATCCTAGATAGATATTTTATCAACACTAAGAGACCATGGATGCCAGCCCAGACTACTATACCAGGCAAAGCTCTCAATCACTATAGATGGAGAAAACAAAATATTCCATGACAAAACAAGATTCAAGCAATACGTATCCACTAACCCAGCCCTACAGAAAGTTCTGGAAGGAAAACTCCAATCCAAGGAAGTTAACTACAACCAGAAAAACTTAGGCATTAGCGAATCCCTCTCTACCAACAGCCAAAAGAACAAAGGGGTGAAATTCCACACATAATTCCATCAATAACAACCACTGCAAATCGAAGAAGAATGAGCAATCAATGGTCATTAATATCCCTCAATATTAATGGCCTTAACTCATCCATAAAAAGACACAGGCTAACAGAATGGATTCGAAGACAGAACCCATCCTTCTGCTGCATACAAGAAACACACCTCACCCTCAAAGACAGACATTACCTGAGAGTTAAAGGTTGGGAAAAATGTTCCAATCAAATGGACCCAAGAAACAAGCAAACTAGACTTTAAAATAAAATCATTCAAAAGAGATGAAGGAGGTCATTACATACTCATCACTGGTCAAATCCACCAAGATGAAGTGTCTATCCTGAACATCTATGCCACAAATACAAAGGCATCTACATTCGTAAAAGAAACATTACTAAAACTTAAATCACATATAAAGCCCCACACACTTATAGTGGGAGATTTCAACACCCCACTCTCACCACTAGACAGGAATACCAGACAGAAACTCAACAAAGAAGAAAAGGGTCTAATAGAAGTAATGAACCAACTGGGATTAACAGACATCTATTGAACATTTCATCCACATAAAAAAGAATATACATTCTTCTCACCACCACATGGAACCTTCTCAAAAATCGACCACATACTTGGCAACATATCAAACTACAGCAGCTTCAAAAAAATTGGAATAACTCCATGTATCTTATCGGACCACCATGCTTTAAAATTAGAATTCAACAACAACACAAATTGCAGAAAACCTACAAACTCATGGAAATTGAATAATGCACAACTGCACCATTCGTGGATCAAAGAAGAAATAAAAAAAGAAATTAAAGACTTCCTAGAATTCAATGAGAATCAACACACAACATACCCAAACATATGGGATACTTTGAAAGCAGTGCTATGGAGGAAGTTCATAGCACTAAGTGCCCACATGAAGAAACTGGAGAATGTTATACTAGAGAATTAACAGCACAGCTGAAAGCTCTAGAACACAAAGAAGCAAACTTCCCCAGGAGGAGTAGACGCCAGGAAATAATCAAACTGAGGGCTGAAATCAATAAAGTAGAAACTAGGAAAACAATACAAAGAATCAATGCAATGAAGAGTTGGTTCTTTGAGAAAATCAACAAGATAGACAAACCTTTGTCCAAACTTACCAAACAGCAGAGTATGAACATGCAAATTAACAAAATCAGAGATGAAAAGGGGGACATAACAACGGACTCTGAGGAAATCCAGAGAATCATCAGGTCATATTGAAAAACTGTACTCCACAAAATTCAAAAATTTAAAAGAAATGGACGATTGACTGGATAGCTATCTCTTGCCAAAATTAAATCAAGAAGAGATAAGCAGTTTAAATAGACCTATAACCCCTATGGAAATAGAAACAGTCATCAAAAATCTCCTAACCAAAAAAAGCCAAGGTCCAGATGGCCTCAGTGCAGAATTCTAACAGAAATTCAAAGAACAGCTTATACCAATTCTTCTCAAAGTATTCCACACAATAGAAGCAGAAGGGTCTTTGCCAAACTCTTTCTACGAGGCTTCAATCACAAGCCTTGATCCCCAAGCCACACAAAGATACAACTAAGAAAGAGAACTTCAGACCAATATCCCTCATGAACATTGATGCAAAAATACTCAGTAAAATACTGGTAAATCAGATCCAAGAACACATCACAACAATCATTCACCACGATCAAGTAGGTTTCATCCCAGGGATGCAGGGATGGTTCAACATACAAAAATCCATCAGTGTAATCCACCATGGATGACATGACAGACTATGGACACCCCCAAGGAGGGCCTCACCCTCCCTAGGAAGATGAGGGGAGATTGGGGGGAGGAGGGGAGGAAAATGGAGAGGGACCTGGAACTGACTTGTGAAGCTAGCTTGTTTCTAATTTAAATGTATATTTAAAAATAAATAATAAAAATAGAAAAAAATGCAAGAGAAAGAGAGGCAGTGTTGGTGTTATGGTTTAAGCACATCTTCACATTTAGTAGATCAGTATTTATCCTGGGTATACAAATGGACTTAGGGTGCCCATCCAACAATGATAGATGCACTGTACCCTGGACTCTCAGGGGAGGGTCTAGGCCCTGCCCTGGATGAAATGACAGACTATGGACATGGATATCCCCATGGAGGGCCTCACCCTCCCTGGGGAAATGAGGGGTTATTGGAGGGGTTCATGGGAGGGTATGGGAGGAGGGGAGGGAAAGGGAGAGGGACCTGGAATTGACATGTGAAGCAACCTTGTTTCTAATTTAAATTTAAATTTAAAAATAAAAAAATTACTAAAAAAGATCAAAATAAATGGATAAAGACACTATTGAAATAGTGCACTAAATCCAATGTAAAATCTATTTGAGCCTTAATGATGTTGAGAATTTTAAGTTTTGTTTGTGCTTGTTTTGCAATCATACTTTTATTTTTGCTACTTGTAATAGTTGAGTCTTATCATATGAGTGGGAATTTTCTCGTCTGACATTTTTTGTTCTTTTAGTTTTCTAAGCAGAGTTTCTCTGTGTAGCTCTGGCTTACCTGGAACTTGCTTTGTAGCCCAAGCTGGCCCCAAACTCAGAGATCTTCCTGCCGCTGCCTCCTAAGTGCTGGGTTTAAAAGTGTATGACACAATGCACAGTCTTTTCTGATTTTTGACAGAGCTTATGTAGAATTGTTACCATATTTTCAATATTAGATTAAATTTCCTGATGAAATACTTGTAGATGAAGTTTTTAGACATGATTTCTAATTATAATCTCAAAAGGAAACTCAAAATCCCCCTTGCTTCATTTTTAGGTTTACTGTTCTGTGATTTATAAGATGAAATTCCTTAATGTCTAAATTGTCGAATTCAAAGGCAAACCATTACTTTATCTTTTTTTTTCAGTATCTGTGAGATCTGAAATTGCACCACATCTGACTTTATTTTCTTGATCAGGCTAGCCATGGGTCTGTTGGTTTCAGAACAAGAACTGCCCCATCCTATGTGACAGTACATGATTAGTAAGTCAGCAGAGGCTGCTGTGTTGAAAGACACCTGTTTCTATTTCTGTGAAAATAGTAGGTCCATGAAGCAATTTAGCAATAAAGACAGTGAAGCTGCCAATGATGGTGAAGTTTTGCTAAATGCAGAAAGTACGGTCTTTGGTAGAGAAAGATGATGTAAGTAGAGAACAGAGATTGAGGCCTATACAGGGAAGTCAGCAAAAAGTCCATGAGAGGTTGTAAGAAGACACCTAGAATTTGAGGGTGTCAATTAACCCATCAGTGATTGCCAGAGGGAATAGTTGACAAACAGAACAACTTGTTCAAAGCCCTGATGCTCAGTTGTTTCTAGAGGACTCAAGTAACATATGGCCGAAGGGTTGAAATGTGGAACAAAACAAGACTGAACAACTGGGAAGAGTGAAATTCAATAGTAATTCGTGATCCATTGTGGGACACACAGTTCTTGACTTAATGAGTGATAAGATTAGCAAACAAATATTTATGAAATGGTGTATTGAGTTCTGTGCTTGAGGCACCAACCATAGCTTTAAAAATGAAGATAATAATATGTTTACTGCAATGACTGAGCTGTGCACTACAGTACAAAACTGACATAAGAAATGACCAAGTGAGGCTGTAATCCACAAATGCTACCCACAGAGATAGAGGGTAGCCTGCCCTTAGCTGGTAACACTTCTTAACTCCTACCATCAACCAAGACTTTCTGTGTAAGGAAAAGGGGCCAGCCAAGGAAGCACACCCTGAGCAGAGCCAAAGAAATACACTTTGGCCTTGCAACCAGAACCAAAGAAATGTAACCTGACTCTGGAACCAGTGCCAAAGAAACACACTTTGTTCCTGGAATCAGGGTCAGTGAAAGAAATTCACCCTGGCCCTAAAACTAGAGCCAAAAGACTAAAAAGGAGTACAAGAAACACACTTTGGCCCTGAAACCAGAGCCAAATCTGGCCCTAACCAATGCAGAAAACTAACCAGTCCCTGAGCAGCAGATATAGTCATCCTAAACCCAGGGATTGAAATCTGACCAATTCCTAACCTGGAAAACTCCACAGCCCCCCAAGAATCCCTATATAAACCCTGTGTCTGTTCAGCTTGTGGCTGTTAGTGCTGCCTTGCTGTCCTCTGCCACTGTGGCAGAGGGCAGCCACTCTCCTGGACTCTTCCCTCCCAATAAACCCTCATTCAATGAGGTTTGGGTGAGACCTTCTTTCACGGAAGCAGAGCAGAGCAGGACTATAACACTTTTTGATGGGTTTTAAACCTTCCCCTGGAGAACTAAAGTTGTTACCTTCTCAGGGGGAATGGAGCTGAAGTGTAACAACTTTGCAGGGAACAGAGCTGATACACTGAGGAAGCCTGTCCCTGAAGCAAGGCTGCAAGCTGCTATGCTTACTGTGACCTGTGGTATTCCTTGGCTCCCAAGTGCCAGGATAGCTTTCTGTGCATGGTAACACCCAGTATTCTGTGACTTCTGGGTGCCAGAATACCTTTCCATCCAAGCTGTAACACTCAGTATTGTGTGATTCCCAAGTGCCATAATTTATCCCATTGGACCAGTCGAAATGCTTAGACTTTGTCTGTAATCCTGTTTTAGGGTAAAAATTGCAGAGTAAGGAGCTCAGGGATTTGAAGTGTGAAAAGTTATTTTGCTACAAAAGTAAGTACAATATTAAAAGGTGTCACTACGCTAGTAATAATAAGGATGTGTTGGGCTGTGGTAATGTTGGAATGGTGTGGAATGGAGACATTATACAGTGGGAAGTCTGTGGGTGGAGTGTGCATGATACATAGAAGAATGATGACCAAGGCTGAGAAACAAACACACTAAGGTATTTGCAGTTAACCAAAAGCAGAATCTTAGATTATTTAACTAGCCTGCAAATGTTTAGATGTTAAATGAAATTTGTGTGAACAATGAAGCAAACGTAGGTTTCTTGTTGAAACTCCTCCACAGCTTATTGTTTCTTGCCAAATAAACCCAAACTCCTAGTTTTATTGAGGAACTGTGTAATCTCCACCCAGGAAACGATGCTGAATTTATTTGTTCTCATTTCGCTGGGAATGCAGCTCGCCTCCCAGATTGATTTCCATCTGGAAATTTGGCTTCTCTTATCTGAAGAATTAACTGCCCCTACCTCACATTTTTTTAAAAATCCATTAAGCATTTCTAGATGTTTTCTAAGGCTGTTTTCTCTTTTGACTGTGACTCATAGTTTGGGCAACATTTTTTGCAAGTTCTTATTTGTGATTCTGTTGTTTCTGTGGTTCTTTTGTCTCAACAGCATTATAAGCTTCAGCAGAGTAATCACAGCTTCCTGCAAAGTGTTTGTCTTAATGCAGAGAATGCACATCAGTCGAGTAAACACATTGATTAATTTATACAAATGTCAATAACATTGAAATTTCTGAGAATAAGCTAATGCAATTACAAAACAAATTTAGAATCTCTAAAACAGTCTTCACATTACTTAATACACATGCATAAAATACTCTACCTTAAAGCATTATTATTGTTCTCTGAATATTTATAAACCTTTATACATGTGTTTTAAATTTCTAAAACTAACATTTTCTGTCTTGAGGTAGAACTTAGTGTCATAGGAGCCAGTTATGAAACTAGGACACTAAGGAAGTTTTCAATGTCACAAAGTATATACAACCAAAGCTCATTGAGTTTAAAATCTAAACAGTCATGCATTCTTGGCTTTGGGCTCTTTGGGCAGCTGTAACAAAGTGCAGTCATATAGTAAGTGGCTTCAAACTAATGGACACATTTTTCCACCAGTTGAGGCAAGGAAATTGAAGATGAGGGCATTGAATTTCCAATGAGGGCTGTTTCTTCTGGTTATTAGCCAACATGCCTTCAGTCTCAGATGGTAGAGGGGATAAGAGCTTCAGAGGGACTTTTAATGAGGCCTTAATTATCTTCTGTAAACCTTATCTTCTAATATCACCCTTGGGACTTACTTTTAGCATATAAAATTTTGAAGAACATAAACATCCAAACAGTAAAATTGCAGCAGAAAACTCTAAGGTTGTAAGTTCCTTGATATCTTTAATTTGGAATGCATCATGAGCAACAGTTTTTTACCCCCTTTGGGGGATGTAAAATAAAACAATTAAATGATTCAATTTGCCAGAAAACAATGTCTAAAAGTAATTTCCCAGGAACAATATCTAAAAGTAAATTCAAATAATCTAAGTAGGGTAAGTGGAGCTTCTTGGGTATTGCCAGCTCTGTCCTGAAATGCACTAGGAAAAAGTTGCCTTTTATCATTGTATGTGAGAGATCCCAACTCAACATTTTTAGAACCCTAGTGACCAGCCCATCAAAGAGTGACTTGCCCTTCTGCCCTCTCCTGAGAAACCGGAGACCTCAAGAAAAACTTAAAAGATAACCCTCCCTGATCCAGGAACTAGCTCACCACATTCCTGCCCAATGTTTAACTGTACAATGCCCAAAGAATGCTTGCTTGAGATAACCTTCTTGTTAAGACATAAGCTATCATTTAACTTCCTCATCCTTTATGATGTTTGCCTAACTCCCCGATTCGGGTTTTCCCTTTTAAAAACCCCCGACTGCAACTACTAGGGGTCGAACTCCTCTGCCCCTGCGAGGTTCATGAGCTTAGCCCCAATGCACTGGTTCCCCGAATAAGCCTCGTGTGCTTGCAGCAAGAACGGTCTCTCTTGAATTATTGGGGCATCGGCTTATCCGGAGACTTGAGTGAGGATCTCCCCACTCTGGGGGTCTTTCATATGCAAAGTCTGATTGGATCATCATCACATTGTCAGTACATCTGGTCATAGTATTGCACAGTTTCAGTCCTTATGTCAATGAGAGTTTTTCTGAGAAACAAGAAGACAAAGAAGAATCGCCCCTGAGGCTGTTTCACCGCAGTGATTGTGATACAATCATTGATCACAGTGCCTTCTGTGAGCCCAGAGAGATGGAAATTGATGATGAGGGATACAGAAGACAGTATAATAGGGCATTAAGATCTCTAAAGAGTAACAGGTGTGAGGATTAGCAGCTTTATTCCAACTTCCTTGACTTTATGGCTCACAGAGTTTGTTCAGACTACAGCTGACTGCCTACCCTTCTAGCACATTAAAAAATTGTTCTTAGTAGTAAGGTAATGCTGGCCTCTCAACATGGCTTGTTTACAACAGGAGCTCTGGTCATTAGTGGCACTGGAGAGTCAAACTCAGGTAATGGAGATCAATGTTCCTGGCTAAGCACATTTCTTACTTTATTTGCTGCTGTGTTGGGGGCACAGAGGTGCTTGTACTCATAGAGAAGCACTAGGAGAACCAGGAATGTTAATGATACAGGAGCATCTCCTGAATGGATGAGATAAAATCAAATGTGTTCATTCTATCAAGAAAATTGAAAGTAGAGGATCTTAACTAGTGGCATTTTTGCTATCTGAAGGAACAGACCTCACCACAATTCCCCAGAATGACTGTCCCAGACTTTTTCTCCCTATACCATATCCTTAGTGTAGATGTCAAAAATACTTTATGGCCTCCTGTCCTCTATGCTATCAGTCAGAAACCATATTAGTTTAGGGCTCTTAGCTATAGAACCCATCCTTATGGTCACATGTACTTTATAAAGAATCTGTACACAATTACACAGTAAGCTTTATTTTGCACCTAGAATTGTACTGATTGGACTGATTGTTGCCTGGAAACTGTTTCCCAAATTGCACTGTTTTAAATATGCTGAAAATGAAACACCTGGCATTAGACTTCCTGAAGTCTGACCCCAGTTGATGAAGTCAATGTGCACTGAGTTTTCATTATTATCTCTTCATGGGTTTTGCTTTCCTGTGTGACACCTGCAGGGATTCCCCCACTGCGAATGATCTCAGATTATTTCCAGAATTTCTTTTCACATGCCTACATTGCAGCACCTACAAACATGTACCCCACAGACTGCCATGAAGATGCTGCTGACAGTGGTTGTTCTGTAGATTTGCTACTGATTCTGACCATTTCTCCTAGAAGAAATGGGAATGATGCCTTGGACAGACTCTAGATGCAACATCTCCATCAATGTTTAGTCTATGCACATTTCTATGTAGCATATTATCTAACTGAAGTTGTTTGATTCATAAGCATCCCACACACGCCTGACTGGAGGTTTTCTGTAGCACACACACAATTTCCTTTAAGTACATCTCAAGCTTCTGTGTCTCACCAATACTGGATTGCAGTTGAGGTTTTATACTGAAGATCATATTATACAGTGACATTTTCAAAAAGTACAAACATGCACTAGACAATGAAAAAGAACACCTGGTTATGGTATGAGAACTGAAAGGGAAGACAGTTATCAACATTGACATCCCATGCATTGGGTTACCCAAGTTACTTGCCATTCTTCACATGTACACTCATCAAATGAAACACCTGACGTTCACTTGGCAGCACAGACACACTCTAGTTAGCCTGGGAATTAACATAGAATCTGCAAGTAATGAGTATGAACGATACATAAGGATACCAGATTTGACTGTTTTCACAACACCCTAAACTCTGAATGTGTTAGAAATGTTCATTTTTAGGACTACTCATTGCAAGAATAGACAAACCAAAATGAGATTACTGTCTTACCCAGATTTTATGTTCTTTCACTATTTTTTCCAGGTGATTAGGTTTATACTTATGAATGATGTTTGTCCTATCCAGGGTCCTCAAAACCTGCTGTAACTTATCTGTGTGACTTTCTTATTGTACTGACTTGATTCAATCTATTTTAAGGTGGAAAAGGAGTTTCCACCCCAGCCTTGTCCTTATGTCCACTGTCTTCATGAAATGTAGTCATCTGAAGACAAAGCTACCTAATAGTAATTACTGAGTACATAGGTCATTGAAACAATCAGCTCTCTGAGTATTCTCTTGAATATCAATGTTTGAATTCTTGACCGAGAAATGAGGATGCATGACTTCTCTAGGCTTCTGTTCTCATTTTGCTGTTCTCTCTCACCCAGTAACTAAAGCTGCTTCTATACCTGGCTGTCAAGAAAGAGTGAACAGGAGAAAGGGTAACTTTCAGTGGCTCAGATCTTGTTACCTGGAGTTGTTTTCTATGGTACCATTCTTAATCTACTCATTTCCAGCTGGAACTTTGTGAATTTCTAAGGTATTTCCTTACTGGGAATTTTCATACACAGTTATGATGAAGTGAGCAGTAGCTGTGCCAGCTGTCTGTTGTGACTTTTAAAACTTTTATCTCATCTCTTGGCTCCTGGATGATTTCATATGTAAGGTCCACCCAGTCTGAGGAGGGGGGAATCAGGTGTATATCAGGGTTTCTTTTGCTCTGTAGATAATAAAATCATAATTATTTATGCCTCCTCATAAGTGTATATATGTTTCTTCTGGGACAGGATCTGATCTCATTCTTCAGCCTTCAGGTCTCCACCCTCATCTTCTGGCTATTAGTGCTGGAATTACAGGAATGTATCCCTACACGTGGCTAAATATAAATAATGTAAATATAAATACACATTATTGACACTCTCAGAAAAGATTTTGTCCCTGCTAATTCTGTTTATGGAAATTATTATCTTATGAAGTCATGTTAGTTTTCAAAACACAAAACACAAATATCTGAGTGATTACTTTACCTAATGTAATTAAAAATACAACACCATCATCTCATCTCACACTGTCCCCACCAGCTAGTTCACAGGGCAGATGGGCTACCTAGTGGTTGTTTCTGGCAAGAAGGAAATATCATATGTCACATGAAGGGGTGAGAAGAAACCTAAAACTAAGGCCAGATCAGTTTTAATTTGAACAATATGATATATTATCTTCCCTGGTATTTAAACAGGGCTGCTTTTTGTAGCTCAACCCACTGTCAAGATTAAGTCTTTTGAAATTCAAAACATTCATTGCTGAAATTTGATACTTAAAAATAAAAATGGAGTTCTTTTTCTAATGGTTGGTGATAAAATAAAATAATTGGATACATTTGGACAAGTATTACAAAAATTGTCTTGCATAAGCCAAGCCAGGGCAGATGTTGAAATACACTAGTTATGAATTTCTGCATGTAATAGCAAGATACAACCTTTATGATAAAAGGAAGTACTAGGGCATGAAAGCTATGTTTCATGACAAGTAAGGTTTGAAATAATTACTTTGACAATGTTTCTGAGTTAACATGCAGTAGTACTTCTGTGTGATAATACATGTATTGTTAGTACTCACAATAGAGTTAGTTCCACATGTTCTATCCTTTTTGATGTTTGCATTTATGCTTTTCTGATTACTGAGGAACACACATGCAGCTCTTTTTAACCTGGAGAGTAAGTAGTAATACAATGTTAAAGAAAATTTGTACTGGACATGCTAAACAATAGTGGAACATTCTTTTGGAGACTGTTCCATTGGGGGAAGAAACTGAACTCAACTTCACTGAATCAAAAGGTAGGAAGGTGTATAAGCATGAGGATGAGTTAGCTGGAAGGTACTGGATTCCAGGAGTGCTATATGATTAGACCATCTGTGTATGTTTATTGGTCCTCGGAGATGGGGCTTTTGCTTTCTTGATGATCATAGTTCAAAGGGATCATCTCAGGTGTGTGGATAAGAAAAACATTACTGTAAAGCTGGAGACAGGGAGAGGTATCATAAAAGA
Organism: Mesocricetus auratus; assembly: GCF_017639785.1. NCBI lineage: Eukaryota > Metazoa > Chordata > Mammalia > Rodentia > Cricetidae > Mesocricetus > Mesocricetus auratus. The sequence continues at coordinate 48,112,421 of NW_024429184.1, read as the reverse complement.
AATTACAATGGGATCTATAGGGGAAAAATATCTTGAATTCAGGAAGGCAAAAGCCTACTAAATTAGCCAGGCAGACTTGCCAACAGATGTCACAGGAAGCATCATAGAATTAAGTTTCAGGTTCAGGGCAAATCTGGCAAGGTGTTACATGGGTTTCTCTTCCTTTACTCCATTTGGACAATTTCACATATGGTGCATGCATCCTGGCCACTCTTACCCGCTGCCTTTGGATCACCCTACTTTGTCTTCCTTCTCTTCTCCTAGCAAATCCCTCTCACATTTTTGTGTAATTTTTTGTGACCCTGTGCTGTTAACCCGGGCCTTTTGTGTAACCATGGGTTTGGAGCTATCTTTTGGAACCTGATGGGCTCAGCAGTGGGTAAATAAATAAAGACAGTGACTGCCAATTTCCTAGAACCTATCAATAGCTAACAGTTCAGAGGACAAGGGCAGGGCCCTGTGAACCTCTCATTCTTCCTTGACTGATTGCTGATACAGCTGTTTTTGTGTGGCTTAATGCAGATGACAACAGTTATTAGGAGTTAATGATTGCAATGGTTGTATTGAGTGTAGAGAATGACATTTTATTGCCCTTTACCCTACTGCACTACTCTGACATATCTTCTGCCCCCTTTTCTTCAGTCTTCCTTGAGCCTTAGGCAGGTGGTATAAATGACTTGTTCAGGGATAGACCCATTGTCACTTATTTTATTAATCAAGATAAGCCATGGATCTCTGTGTTACTTTTTGATCCTGACATGGAAAACTGTTTGCAATTTTGATTTCTATTTCTCAGATGTAGGATGCTGGGTTTTAATTTTTTGTCATTTATGTATTGATCATACATACTTCATCTTTTGAAAAGGGTTTGTTCATTGCTTTTGCTCAGTTATGAACTGGGGTATTCATTTTTATGGTTTTTACATGTTTTCATTCTTTGCTTAGTCCAGATGATAATCTCCCTTTAGAAGTATAGTTGACAAAGAATTTATCTCATTTTTTGGGCTCCTCACTCCATTTATTGTTTCTCTTGCTGTGAAGAAACTTGTCAATTTCTTGAAATTCTTTTGATTATTTCATAACCTATTTGAGTCCTTCACAGAAACTCTTTGGTTCTATGTACATCTTTAAATGTCTTCCCTTGGATTTTTCCATGTTTCTGAGTTTCACATATGACATTAAGAACTTTGATCTGTTTTGTATTGATTTCTCTTACACGGTGAGAGATATGGATCTACTTTCATTTTTCTACATGTAGAAATTCAGTTTTCCCAGGACTAACTTAATTTTTAAATTATTTTTCTTATATATGTTCATGTGATATGTATGTGTATATGTATAAATGTTTATATTTGTATAGGTACACCTGTGTGTTTGTGTGTGTAGGCCTAAGCCTGATATTGAACTCTTTCTTAATTCCTCTTCTTATTCATTGTGGCAGAATCTCTCAATTGAACCCAGAACTTGCCCATATGACTTGGGTAGCTAGACAGGTTGCTCTGGGATCCTGTGTCTCCACTTTTAGACTGCTAGAATTACAGCCAGGCTACCACAGATTTTCAGGCCAGAATACCAAGCCCACCTGGCATTTACCTGGGTTCTAGAAATGCAAATTCTGATCCTTACTCTTCCTGCTTGCACTGCGAGTACTGTCTACACTGACCCATCTTCCCATCCATTTCCCAGCATATTTGTTGAAATTTTTGTTCAATATTCAATGTGTATTTTTTATAACTTTGTCAAAAATCAATAGTTGTGTGGATTTATTTTTGGATTCTTCTTCATTCTATTCTATTTTTCTGTTTCTCCTTTTTGTCTTGGTACCATGCTATTTTCCTATTATTATTTTACAATAGAACTAGCAATCAGGTATTGCCATATCTTCAACATTGTTGTTTTACTTGATTGCCTTGGGTAGTTTTGCTGTTTTCTATGTTTGTGAAGAGAGTGTCATTAGGATTTTAATGACTTTTTGAAAATTCTTCATTTTTTTGTAGTGTAGATATTTTAGGAAGATTATTTATGCCAATCCATGAACATAGGAAATCTTTACATCTTTTAACATTTTCTTTCTTCAGAAATCTGAAGTTCTCACTACAGAAAACATTCAGTTCTATAGGTTAGAGCCAACTCAAATAACAACCTTGCTACTAATTTGGTTCCAAGAAAAACAGACAATATTTTCTTCAAAACCCAATAGGCCCTTAGCTTTCCTGAAATGGTATCCTGAGTTTTTCATGTAGTTATTCCATTTGTTTCTTTTCTATCTGGATTCTAGTGTTCTCTTAGCAAATGAAATCTGGCCTTTTTTCTGTACTTTAGTGTATTTGAGATACTTTATTACTAAAAATATATAATGTAGATAGTGGGCTTTTTAGGTTTTGCCAACTTGACACAAACTACAATCATCTGGGAGGTGGGAACCTCAGCTGAGGGACTGCCTCCATCAGATCTGTTGAACATTTTTATTGATTAATGCTTGATGTTGGAGGATGTGGCCACTGTAGTTTGACCTTTGGGCAAATGGTCCTGGGTATATAAATACCAAGCTGAGCAAGCCACCAAGAAGAAGACTTCTGTGATTCTGCTTCAATTCCTGTGTTGAGTTCCGGCTGTGGATTCACTGGATAATGGACTGCAACCTGTAAATCTGTAAGCTGAAATAAATTCTGTTTGATCCCAAGTGGTTTTTGTTTGTTTGTTTGTTTTGCTTTTGTTTTTGGTCAGTGTTTTATCACATAAAAAACAAACAAACAAACAAAAAAACAGAAGCACAAAAGAGCGAACTAGGACAAATAGAATCTTATATGTTTAAAATAATGTTTAAGTATTATTCCTCCTGAGATAATTGTGATCAGTTAGAATTTTTAAAAAAAGTTACAATTTAAATTCTAAATATCTAGCCATAATGGTAACTTGTTTAATAGTCTTGATCATTTAGAGGACATTGCTTCTCTAATTATTAGGTGTCTGTAAAAACACAATTATGTACAGATTTTTCAAATGGAGTACTTCAGGCAAGGAAGAAGTTACTTGTTTTCAAACAGAATTGAAAATATGCCTGACATTTCATATTTAACTTGTGGAATTTGTTTAGTGTGATGATTCCTATGAGATGTGGGAAGCTCTTTTACCTGGTGTACCTCTCTAGTGCACACCATCGATGTCGTTGCTATGATCATAGCAAATCAGAACTGATATAATGGGTGTTGGTAGGACCTACATGAACTCCTACGATCTCCAGTTACCAACCCTGAATTGTTTTAGACCTGGAGATGAGTGAGCATCAGAGTCCTGCATTTTCCCAATGATTCACACAGAAACTGCTTTCTTTAGTTACAACCTTTGCATGTTTTTTGTCTTCCAATTTCCTAATTAGAATTTATCCAGGAAATGGCAGTTTTCAGACATGTTGCGATTTTTTGAAAGGTAGGTTGAATGCTCTGAACCGACACATCAAATGTATCCCTGCATCTGAATGCCCGCTGAGAGAAATGTTTTGCTTCTGGGAAGAAAAACAGAAAGCTCCAGGGAGTAAGCTGGATGCATGAAAGTCAGTCCCATGGGAGGCAAAAATGAGTAAATGTTAGTCAATAGTAACTGATAGGAGAAAATGGGCTTGTGCCAAATAGTCCCACAAGCTTATTTGAGGAACTGTTTCTTTTTTTAACCAAAACAACGTTTTTTTATCTTCCTTGGAAGCAAAATGTCCATTCGTATTACTCAAAGTGGTTTGGTTAGATGTGAAATACAGCCTTTTGTTCTTGCTGTTTAGAGTTTGAATCATTCTGGATTCATATTTAAGTCTAGTGCTTGTTGTCTTTTAATTGTGGCACTTATTTTGCTTGCTGTATATTACAGTCATAGCCAGTCAGACTTTTTTCCCATATGAATTACCTGTTTGTGTAATTTCTTCTTCCTAATTTTTGAACACCATGAGGCTAGATACGTATTTCTTCATTTTCCCCAGAAACAGTAAAATAGATCCTTAATTTACTGGGTTCTATGAAAAATTTGTTCTCTGCATGACCAGAGAACTTAAGTGTCTATAGTACATTTTATGTCACTAGAATGCTCCCTCGTTTTAAAATTTTGTGGAGACCTGGTTCATGTAGCCCAGCCTGGCCTCAAGCTCTTTATGTAGCTGAGGATGACCTTGACTTCCAATCCACCTGCCTCCCTCCCAAGACTGGAATTAGAGCATTCGCTACCACAGCTGGTTTTAAATCATAGTGGGAACTGAATCAAAGGCTTCCTGTAGCTGTGAAAACGCTCTACCAATTAAGCTACATTCTTAGCCTCCCCCTTTGTCTTTTCTCTGCCACTTAATTAACATATAGTTCACATATGCACAGCATTGTTATCATTATCTTATACATTCCACTATTTCCATTCACCTCTAAGTTACTCTTTTTGGTACTTTTCATATCTTACTGCATTTCTGTGTTGTATTACAGGATCAGCTGTCTTCAGGAAGAACATCTGTCAGTATTCATTGGCAACTTATGTCTTCTGAAGACGAGTTCTCATAGGTTTTTGTTCTCAAATTATTTCTCACTGTTTAGAGAATTCTAAGCTGGGAATAATTTAAGGACAGAGAGGCTGTATCTTCCCCAAGTATTTAAATAGAGAGGGTCTGAATTGGTTTCCCCTACCTTCTTCTCTTTCTCCTGGCTCTCCTCTCACATACATAATGATTATTTTAAAACACACATGTCATTGTACAATCACTTTTCTTTCTTTCAGTTTTCAAATAAAAATATCTTTTTTTCTTTTTGAAAGGAATAGCTTTTCCTTTTATATTCAGATGATGTTACTTTTTCCTTAACTTTTTGGATCTTTTTTGTTTTAATGTGCCTAATACTTGATTTCATGCTATGTCATTTTGATAAAAATGCAATGAAATTTTAGCTTTTTGTTCTTTATTAATTTTAGTAAAAAATTACATGATCTTTTCTTTTTTAATTTATATTTTTAAACTTAAATTTAAATTAGAAACAAGGTTGCTTCACATGTCAATCCCAGGTTCCTCTCCCTTTCCCTTCCCTCCTCCCATGCCCTCCCACCAACCCCCCAATACTCCCTCATTTGCCCAGGGAGGGTGAGGCCCTCCATGGTATTTCAGTAGTCATTTCATCCAGGGCAGGGCCTAGACCCTCCCCCAAGAGTCCAGGGTGAGAGTGCATCTCTCATTGTTGGATGGACACTCAAAGTCCATTACATGATCTTTTCAGATGTTGCTACCTCCCCCCAACATCTTTCTTGTGCTGAACCTATAATGAATAGCCCGTTTGTTTCTGATATGAATTTCATTTTATTTTCTATTTTACTTTTGTGATTATGATATAATCACACCTCTCCCTTTGCTTCACTCTCTCAAAACCCTCCCATTTACCTTTCCCTGCTCTCCTTCAATATCACTAATTGGTATTACTGGTTTCTTTTCTTTTTTTTTTTTTTCTTGTTCATACCATAAACTTTCCATCTGATATTGGTCTATCTTCCAATTTTAAATCTGTTCACAAATCTACTAGTATTCCCCTTTTCTGTTATATTATTTTCATTTCTAGAATTCATTTTTCCTAGATTCCATTCCTACAATAAAATTCATTATGTTGTCACAAAATATCTTGAATATTGAGAACATATTCCTTTAAAATTCATGTCAGAAACTTCCACTGTTTGGAATTCTTGTAATTGCTAGTATTTGTTTTTTCTTAATGTTTCATTTGTTTTTTTTTTTTTTTGAAATTTCTAGTCATGCCTCTCCCTCCTGTGAGGATTTGATTCCTTTCTAATAGAGAAAATAGAACCCATCACCTTGCGATGGTCAGTTTTAAACTCATGGCTGTAGGGGAACTTAATTCATTTTATTTTGATTTCTAAAATAAAGCTTTAAAGGTTGTCCGTTAAGTTTTTGCGAAGCTTAATATATAGGCTTTTCTCTCTTTGGGGTGTCTTTGATTTTAATATTTAATCCTCAACACCGAGCAAGCAGAAAGGTCTGCTTAGATTTTATTCTCTTAGGCTTCCTTTGCTCTTGAATTTCATGACTTCCTGCTTTCTGCATCACTGGGGGCCTGAGGGAGAGATATGGTTAATTGGTCTTGTCTCTTTCAGTGTTGTCCCTGCAGCATTTTGCTCCTTGCCTGCTTTGTGTGTCACACAAACATTCAACATTCTGTTGTATTATTATTTTTTAATTGTTGTCTAAAATTTACTTTTTTATTTTTCACTCTTGGTGGGTGGTTGGAGTTTCTGTAAAATGCCAAGTTAATTTATCAAACAAAAGTGCTTTTAAGAATTTCATGTAATATTTCTTATGTAAAGAAAAGCAAAAAACCTTGCTTTGCTGAGAGCATGCATACTAAGAGGAAGCTGTGATCCAACTTAAGTGGGGGTAATGGGTTTTAGGGATACTGGTAATTTTGTTAGCTCTCGTTGCTGAGTTTGGTGGTATGCACAGCTCATGAAGCACTTTTTATTCTCTCAGAAGACTTTGTAAATGCTGCTTCAGTGAGTTTCCACATCTTCTGGGAAAGCTTCCCAGCAAGCGCTGTTGCCTCTGACATTCCAGTTGTGCTGTACAGATGTGAGAGGTAAACATTGATAAGTGAATGCAAATTCAGTTATTTTTCTGATACATTGGCGTCCATTTGAATTACTGATTTTTAAAAGTTTTTTAAAAAAAGCTTTGAGAGATTAATTTCTATTCTTGGAGTTCTGTTTCTCTATCAAGTACTGTAGTTTAAGTTCAGTGACTTAAACCAGTGAGTTTCAGAGGCTATTTCCCCCTTTAGCAGTGCTTGGCAACATTTGTTGTCATTCCCCCAGGTAAAGTGCTCAGTGGTTTTCCTAAGTCAGAGGGCAGATGCTGAGTGGCACCCTGCGGAGCACAGAGTACCTAAGGAAAATTAAGCAGTGGCTGTGCACACTAAAACCGTATCAGGCACAATATCTGATAAAAGTATGAAGCTAATTTGAACAAACAATTAAAAAGTACATATGGATTCTAATATAAACTGATATTTACCAGGCAAATTTAATCAAGAAAGAAGAGACATAGGCGTATGTGAAAAAATTAACACATACATTGTCATTTTTAAATAAATGGGTATCAGAATTGTTATAAAAAACAATTATCAAAAATGTAAATAACAAAAGGGAAAAACACCCCTTCAGAGCTTAAAGAGTCATGCAAAAGGAGAGACAGAAAGAGTGGGTGAACTTGAGGAGATGGATGGCACCAAAGAAACAGTGTCTTCTGCACAAGACAGGATGGATGCACCCATGAATTCACAGACTGTGGCAGCACGCACACAGTCTTCACAGGTCCAAGCCAGACTGGGTTCCAGTGTTAAGAGGCAGAAGTGGGCAGGTCATTCATCATTAACCAAGATGCTAGCTACCGTTGAAGCCTGCTTGTGAAGGAAAATGAGATTTCTTCAATGGAGTCTCACTGGGTATATAAATCACACAGAAGTGTAGGCCTCAAGTCCAGAAGTAGGTAGCACATGCAAAATGCATTCAATGATTTTTTTGTAAACTATTTTAGTCTCCTATTGCTTTGTTTCAACATTTTAAAAAATTTTAACAGTCTTTTGCTTTCATATACTGAGTTTTGATTTAGTATTTCTTTGGTTTTTGTTTGATAGTGTGTATGTGTTTCTTGTCATTTTTTTCTTTTAGATTCTGATGTTCTTTATTTTCCTGCTTGTTTTCTAAAGAGAGAAAGAAGGCACAAAGCCAACAGGTGGGAGGAACTATCTGGGAGGAAATGGAGGAAGGAACAATGTTATCAGAACATACTGTATGAATTTTCAATAAAAAATTTACCCATCATAACTAAGTTTTTCCATTGATGCCAGCTGACAAGTTGAACTTTCCTGCATTTAGAAGATAAGATGTCATTTTCAAAAGAAAACAAACTCATTTTTTGGAAGGGAGTTTTATGATATGGCAAATATTGTAGAATATCTGTGACTTCTTAGAATTTACAGAATGAAGTAATTTCATGAAAAATTCTGACAACTCAGTCAGGATTACAAAAAGTTACTAGAATTATAGAGTGTCTCTGACTGAGGGAGTTAGATGCTGATTCCAAGTGATGTTTTCTAAAGTCCTACACATATTATAGGAATATAAGAGAATTGTGCATGTCAGTTATATGAGCTACAGGTTGATCGAAATGTTCAGCTATAATTTGGGATATGAGTTGTTGAAAACTGTGAAATGGTAGTGAGAAGAGTTGTGGCTGATCCAAATGAGAACCAATGGGTAAAATTCATTGAGAGGATCCCACTCTAAGGGAGAGGAAGTACTAGGAATTGTGTGCTTTAGCTAGATCGATGCTTCAGGTAACCTTAGTTCCATCTGTTTCTCTTGGTGTTAGACTCATTTTTCCTGGGACACATTTGGTATTCCTGTTTGAATGTGAAATGTCCCTTTACATGTTCCTAGCTTTGAATGCTTTGTTCTTAGCTGGAAGTTGTTGAAGACCAAGTGTAAAGACACAGGAGCTTGTAAGGTGACATTTCACATTCAAACAAGAACAGCAAATGTGGCCCAGGACAAGTGAGTAGAATACAAGTTATCTTTTTTTCTGAAGGTTTATCAATTCCCCTTCTCTTTTATGTGTATATGTGTGTACTGGAAGTTTATGTGTACGAAGTGCCTTTGGAGGCCAGAGAAGAGTGATAGATCTCTTGAAACCAGACTTACAGGTCGTTGTGAGTCACCAAATGTGGATATAAAGAACTGAACCTAGTCTTCCGCAAAAGCAGTAAGTAGTGTTCTTAACTGCTGAGCCATCTTGCCAGTTCTCTAAGTTAATTACTGATGAATAGCAAGTGGTAATACTTCCTGGAAACATTTAAATACTTTATGAGAAAGAGATAATTTAAAATTTGCCAAAAACTTGAGCTTGTTTGCTAAGTAACAAAATTGCTAAATTTAAAAATACAAAGGGAAGAAGGCTGGTGGTTTGGGAGAAACATAGTATTTCAAGTTAAAACATTTTCAATTATTATTATCATTATTATTATTATTATTATTATTATTATTATTATTATTGGACAAGGCTTCTCTATGTAGCCCAGGCTGTTCTGGAATTTGCTCTGTAGACCAGACTGGCTTTGAAATTAGATATCTTCCTGCCTCTGCCTCCTAATTAAAGAAAGGATTAAAGAGGTTTAAAGAGATTAAAGGAACTAAAGGCATGCACCACCATACCTAGATAATTTTAAATATTGTAACACTGAAAGCTGTCAGCACCCATTCACAAGAGATATCAGTATGACCATCATGTGGAAGGTAAGTGACACCAGTGCTCTGAGCCATGCTTCCCACAGGGGAATTAAACCTCAAATTCAAATTCTTTGAAACCAAATTGGAGGTCTTTCTTCAAATTGTTTTTCTAGTAGCAGACATTATATTAATGTGTATAACTTCATTGAATCTACTGTATGAGTGAATTTAATGAAGAAAAAGGGGAAACACAGACACATATACATTTGCAGATGAAGGTTCTGTCCTACCTGGTCCCATAGCTGTTTAGCCCCAAATAAATACACGGAGACTTATAATATTTGTAAACTGGTTGGTTGATAGCTCAGGCTTCTTATTGGCCAGCTCTCTTTTAATTATTAACCCATTTCCATTAAACTTTGTCTCTCCATGTGGTTTTTGGCTTACCAGAGAATGCTCTAGCATGTCACTCTTTCAGCGACTACTCATGGCTTCTCTCTGGCTGCCTCTCTCTGCCTCTTCTAAGAATTCTCCTAGTCTGGTATCCCTGCCTACACTTTCTGCCTGGCTCCTGGAGAATCAGTGTTTTATTGGTCAACTAATAAAAGAAACATATAAACAGAAGGAATCCCCCATCATACATGTACACACAAACATACACATGGGTATACACACACGCACACACACACACACACACACATACACATTGCTGATGATCCCACAAGGTAGATTTTATGGATCCAGAGGTGTGAAGAAAATACATTAAGAAGCACAATATTTTGGGGGGTATATTATTTTATTTTTGTCTAAAATAGGTGGAATGGTCATCTCACTGCTACTGTAGGATCAAAATCTACTTTATTTATTATGATCATGGGAGTGAAATATTATTTTATACTTCAATTTTTGCATTTTTCTTATCCTTAGATATCTTTAATAGTGCTTAATTTTGCAAAACAGTAATCCAGTCATATATATCTTCAGTCAGCTTTCAATGTAACTATTTAATTGTCATATTAACAATCTCTTCCCTGTATCTAGGAATGCCAATCAAGCCTAATCACATGGAGTTAAATTCTTAACAGCTTTCTTTAATGATTTATCATAATATGGTTAGTTGCCTTCCCTGACTTGCAATAAAATGTAGGACTTTTTCATTTTAATGAAAACATTTTAATGCTTGCTATGATTGCAAACTGTCTTTATAATTCATTTGTCTGGTCATTAATTGGAACTGATATACAGTTTCGTTTTGCATATTTTTGTGCTAAAGGATAGACTACTTCTAACATGTACAATGAGAGCTGCCCTTAAATTACACTATCATACAAAATCTCTATCAAATTACTCTATCAGACAAAATACTCTATCAGACAAAAAGTCTCTTGGAGAACCAAAAGACTTTTCCTTGTCTGTTGTTTTCATAGCGATGACAAAATCCATATTATCATTTTTAACTTCATTTTATGTATTTATTGCTTAAAAGTTTTCTCACCTATACAACAATGAGGAAAGACACTATAACTTGGATGCCTGTGCAGCATCTCATGGCTTTTTGAAAGGGAGTCACTGTATAACATGGGTGAACAAAGAAAGGAAATACAAAAGGAAAGAGGATAACCAGTCCAGGTATGGTGGAGGAGAAAGTTTACTACAGATAAAAGGGAGAGCTAGTCAGAGGCCGGCACATCTGGGAGAGTTCAGAGTGGACATGACCAGACTGAGCCAGGTCACATGAGGAGAATGGGGAAGGGGAGGGAAGAGCTAGGCTAAGAGGACAGAAAGATAAAGAGCAAAGGCCAGATAATCAAAATGTATGGGTTATATAGGGAAGTATAGTTGGGGGAATGGTAGTCAGGCCCTGGACTGGAGAAGTTTAGGGTTGGGGGCAGGGTATGCCAGCCATATGTTGTAAAAGGGATTCTGGGAGAACCTGGCAGTCAGGTCCACTTTGGTATGTTAATGGGCACCTCGGTGAGCCACTTTTCCCAGGTCTTCAAACAAATGACAAGAAATACAGAATGTATACAAAACCTGTAGGAATTTTTTAAAACTAAATAATTTAAAACAAACTTTACTGTGTGCATAGAAAACAAGAAATAAGAGGTTTGCTCCTGTGCTTTGGTGTGTAAATTTTTTGGTGGAATGAACAATGTGTGGAGAAGGGAGAATAAATTGGAGTGGAAGGAGGGAAGGGAGGCAAATTATTATTCCTAATAATTACAGGTATGCTTACTTACATAGTTAGCATTTTCTTTTCTTAAGTTCTCCAGCAGAAGAAAATGAAATAGAAGAAATTTTTTCTTGCTTGTTTGCTAGGTCTTACTATGTAGCTCTGGATGGCCTGGAACTTGTTAGGTATACCAGGTTGCCACAAACTCACAAAGAACTGCCTCAGCCTTTCAGTGCTGGAACTGAAGGCATTTGCCACCATGTCTGCTAACATTGTTTCAAAGAGACTTATGAGCGTGCACTCTTAATTTCAATTTGATTTTACAGCAAATACTTGCCTTACCTTTGAAATTTGAATGAACAGATGCTTAAGAACATTACGTTGCAATGTCAATCATACATAAATATAGAGACCAGCAAACAACGAGAAATAATGAGACAAATTGTGTCCTTACAGTAATTGCTTTCCCATGGTGAATAGGGCCAGAATGGCTCCATGGAAAACTCTTCCTTCTTTTATATCTTCTTTCTGCTCCATTTTTACCACACTTTCTTCTGCTCTCTTCCTCTCTCCTTCCCTTGTTCTTTCAAGCAGGTCTCCTTCTTCAGGGGTCACTAGCTACCTTCCCATTAGGGCAGAAGGAGCAATAGCAGCAAACTGGGTTCAGAAGGCCATTAGTGTGACAGAAGGAACTTCCAGGAGTTAGCTTCCGTGAGAGGGACAAGGTTATTGAAGCAACAGGGGCTGGCTTACCTAGTTCTAGACAGGGGTGAGGGGATAACAAACGAGCTAGGGAGGGAATACACCTAATTAGCCTTTGTGGTTCTAATTGAGGACAAACAAACAAACGCTAATGATGCACCAATTCAAACATCAGAGTGTGCTGGAAGAAAGAGGGAAACTTTAAGTGTTGAGTTATACAACCTTTGTAGGCAGCTCTGTGCTGAGCCATCCTCCAAATAAGACATTCTCTAAAGCAGGTTAAGCAGAGAAGCAGAGTCTTGCTGCAAAAGGGAAGTCTCCATTTTGCAACTCATAGAGCTCTCCAGACTTGGTGCATGGCAACCTTTAATGCAGCATTCTCCAATGCCTTCCTTCCTTATTTTCCTTGTAATGTCACTCTGTTAAAACAGCAAACTTTTTGAGCAAAAAAACCCCAAAACTTTATTTCAGATCTTTCACAGAAGAACATATCTGAAAACAAAACGTATTCTAAATTCTGCCTAATCTTCAGAATATGGCTTTAAATTTTAAAATGAAATATAGGACCTATGGGACTATTTTGTGATTTTAGAGGTTCATCTGGTTTTGATTTAGAAACAATATTGCAAATCCTAAGGATAACGCTAGAGTATTATATGTCAGTCCAATATACATAGATTTGGAATACATTTGTCTGGGTACTTAATTTTTTCCAGTAAGACTGATAAATAAAATAACTTCATACTTAAATCATGTGATATTCTGATATACATGGATTCTTCTGTGTTTGACACAATGAAGCAGAGATGACATACTAATAACCTCACCAAGTAAGTACTTTTCTTTCTTGCCACAAATGCTTGAGATGTACTTGTTCAGCAAATTTCAAATACGTAATATTAAGATTTATCTCCAGGTTATAAGTTAGGTCTCATGAACTTATTCATAATTTAATGTGTCTGCTTTGACCAATAGCTCTATTCAGTCAGCCCTTGGCAGGCATTGATGTGATCTATGCTGTTATAAATTTGGCATTTATTTTTAGGTTTCATAAGTGAGCAAAATCATGCAGTATTTGTCTTTCTCTATCTGGCATATGTCACTTAGCATATATTCTCCAGGCCTCATGTTGTAACAAATGCTAGAATTTCAATTTTAAAAACTGAATATTTCATTTGTATTTGTAGGTCCTTTCTTTATCCATTCATCTATGGAGTATATATTTCTCTCAGATGAGGTTGTTTCATGTCCTTGGTGGTTTGGCTGGAACAAATGGGGATTCTATTTCTAAGGAATCTCCATACTGTTTCCATCATGGCTCTATTAATTTTGTATTTCTACCAACCACTTAAAACGTCTCTTTTCTCTATATTTCACCAACACTTGTCATTTTTTGACTTTTTTTTTTCAAAAAAAGATGATGCCTTATTGTAGTTTGAGTACTTAAAAGAAGATACTTCTCGAAGAGAAACCCTGTCTCAAAAAAACAAAAATAAAAACAATACTTTTCACATATACTCATTTAAAACAATAACAAAAGCCGTGATTTTTATGGTGGTCTGAATAATGCTGATCCCTAGAGGCTCAAATGTTTACATGCTTGGTCCCCAGTTGGTGGAACTGTTTGGAAAGATTGTGAGGCGTGGCCTTACTGAAGAGGTGTGTCACTGGGGTAGGCTTTGAAGTATGCGAAGCCTCATGTCTTTCTTTCCCAGTGTGCCTTCTCTCTACCTCCTGTTCGCAGATCAAGATGTGAGCTCCCAGCTATTTTTGTTGCCATGCTTCTGCTTTGCCACCATGGACTCTAAACTTCTGCAGCCATAAGCTGGTACATCCTTTCTTTTATAATCATAGCCATGTAAAATAACTAGTGCAGAGCCCACCAAGCTGGCTAATACTATGACAGGACTGCCCAAGCTTGTTTTGGGAGGAATGTGGAAGATCTTGGGACTTTAGGGAAGAGGTTGAATGCTGTTAACAGAGATTAATGAGCCACTCTAATAGGAGCTTGGAGTAAATAGTACTCAGAGCTCTGTGGACTGTGGAAATGCTGCTTAAGAGGTTTCATCGGGGAGCAATATTAGCAGCTGGGATAGAGATTATTTTTGTGATATTTTGGCAAAGAATATGGCTGTCCTTTTTCATTGTCCTAAGAATTTCCCTGAGGCTAAATTGAAAAAAAGATGGACTAGTTTCTTTGATGGGGATTTTAAGATAACCTAACTTTGACTGTATTGTATGGTCAATAGTAATCACTCTTATGAAAGTCAATAATGAAAAAGAGCAAGTAGAACATACATATATACAGAGAGAGAGAGAGAGAGAGAGAGAGAGAGAGAGAGAGAGAGAGAGAGAGAGAGAGAGAGAGAGAGAATGAAGAAGAGACATAGAGCACCAGGAAACATAGTACTGGAGCCAAGGCTTGTTCTTGAAATTTAGGAGATTAAGGAAAAGCTTTAAGCAAGTAAAGTGGGAAACTGCTATGGAACAGTCCTTTTCTATACTATGAATCTGTCTTACTCTCAGTGGTTAATAAAAGCTGACAGGCCGGTAGCTGGGCAGGAATTTAGCTGGCAAAACCAAACTGAGAATGATGGGAAGACGGAGGGCAGATTTAGGAGAGATGCCAGCTAGCCACCCAGGAAGGAAGACTTGCTAGAAGACAGGTAAAGCCATGAGCCCAGTGGCAATATATAGATTAATAGAAAGGCAGTAATTTAAATGTAAGAGCTAGTTAGTAACAAGCCTGAGCTGCAGCCAACTATTTATAATCAATATAAACCTTAAGGTGTTTATTTGAGAGCAGCTACAGAACCGGAAAACTGCCTGCAGGGAACTCTCAGGGCAAGCTGATACTACTTAGCTAAGCTTCCAACTTGTGAAAAGACCTAATTAATTTTCTGCTCCTAAAAAGCAACAACAAGTGAAGCCTGCTTCAAATGTGACTCAAGGAGGCATGGGGCTGGCTCCTTCCCACTGAACATATTGTCCACATGGTTTTGGTTTTAGTCATGAAGAATGAATGAATTAAGATTCCTCTACAGTTAAGGGAAGCTGTTGAGACCAGGTGTGTTGCAGTGGAGTACCTGCATTGAGGCCCTGAGAGGCCTTTGTGTGAAGCTGTGAAAGTGAATCCTGTATTGTGTTGGAGACCCCAAGATGTTAGTGGTACCAGAGCCATGAGCAACCTGCCAAAGAGAACTGCAGAAGGGGTGTGGAACCAGCCTGAGAGAGAAAAGTATGTTACAAGCAGCAAAGATGCAAGGGTGACGTCATCTAACTAATTGAAAGCAGACACGAAGCTATAGAACTTGTGGTTTATCTTGCTTAGTATAAGTCTGGTTTTGGACCAGTATTTCCCTATTATGCCCTGATTTTACCTTTTTGTAATGGTAATGTATATTATGTGCCACTGTCTATTGTAAGTCTATAATCTGCCTTTTTTTTTTACATAGGGGCTACAATTGAGTTTTCTTGAGTCTCAGAAGAGACATTGAACTTTAGACTTTTAAACTGTGTTGGGATGTGTGCGACTATGAAGACTTTTGATCTTGGACTAAATATATTTTTTATTTATGTGATATGATGACAAGCTAATGGGGGTCAGGGAGGAGAGTATGTTGGTTTGAATGAGAATGTCTTTCCCTTAGGCTGATGTTTAAATACTTGATTCCAATTTGATAGAATTGTTTGGAGAGGATTAGGAGATGTGGCTTTGTTGGAGGAGGTGTGCCATTGGTGACTGGTTTTGGAATTCCAAAAGGCCCTCTCCCACCATTCCGTGTGTGCTCTCTCTGGCTCCTGCATGTGAATTGAGATGTCATGCCCTTGCTTCACCATCATGCACTCAAACTCCCTAAAACAGTAATATCAAATAAATAATTTATCTTTCCCATCTTTTTATTATTTTTTATTCAAATTAGAAACAAGCTTGCTTTTGTAAGTTGCCTTGGTCATAGTATTTGGTCACAACAACAGAAAAGTAACAAATAAAAAGAAATCTTAAATACAAAGTGTATGTCTTATTTTTTTTTGTAGGGCAGGGGTATACTTGTTGGTCCTGAAACTTTCTTCTTGGTTATGGGAACTGAGGGTATCTAGTATCATTTTCTGCTTCATTTTAGAATATAGATCCTAACTATAGTTCTAGACTGATTTATGCAAGGTAGAAGACAGTGAAGAGTCACTCAGTGAAACAGAGATAAAAGTCACCAAAGAGAAAATTAGGTAATCATCCTAATGATATTCTTTATCACTTGTGAGCAGTTTTCTAGTTATACTAGTATGTAAACACAGAATATAGAATCAATTGAAATTATTAAAATTTTTGTGTAGTCACATTTTAATAGGTAACAATGCATAAGTGTGTTTGAAAATGAACCGGCAGAGCAGATTATAACCATGATTAGCTATGAAAGTAAGGTGATAAAATTCCAAGGGTATTGGCCAAAAAACACCAGACCATTCATATTATTTTGAAATCTGATGGCATTTGCATAACAAAGAAAAAAACAGAATGAAAAGAAAAACCAAAAACCCAGCGAAAGTTACTAGAAGCGGGAGTCTTGGGTGAACAAGGCCCCGGACAGCATGAGAAAGGTTGTGAAATAGTTTTATTAGAAATCTTTAATATTATTTGCAAAAAAAAAGGGTCATTGGAAGAAAATTTTTCTGTGAAAAATATTTGACATTATATCTTTTTAATAGTTTCCTGGCATAATTATATTGTAAAGGTTAATATATATGGTGCTTATATTTTTACATTTATTTATCTATCATCTATCTAGCAATCTACCTGTATCTGTCTGTCTGTCTGTCTGTCTGTCTGTCTGTCTGTCTGTCTGCCTGCCTGCCTGCCTGCCTGTCTGTGTAGTATCTCTGGATGTGGGCAAGCAAGCTGTAACATGCATGTACAGGTCAGAAGACAAATTACTGGAAGTCAGTTTTCTCTCTCTGACCATGTAGGCCCCTATGACCACATTCATGGGGTCAGACTTAGTAGTAAGCATTTTGGTCACAGAGCCATCTAACCAGTCATGGAATTCTATTTTTAGTTTGTACTTTTATTTTGACAAATTGACTTCTTAAAAGAGAAATTCAAGATCCATTACAGAGTAGAATGTTTATTATCTGCCAACAAAGAACTCTCCTATCCTGGGTTCTGATTTTTAATGTCCTATGACAGGCATATAATGTACAAGCTCAGCGTTTTATTTAGAAATTGGAATAATAAACATGAGCAACTGAAAATAAAAGTGAGATGAATTTTGATATTCATTTCCAAAGAACTCTGTGCATCATTTTTAAATTGCATGCATCTGTAGGATTCTCAGTACTGCTGTCCCACAACAAAGCCAGTCCAGGTAGTCAACACAAATATTCTCAAAAATGGAAAAGAAATGCTTAATGTTACTATTTCTTTTAAGCTGCTTGCTAAATATTTTATGGATGTTGGGTTTAATACCAGTAACCATGGAAACTCACAAAGCTTTGTGATTGAATGGTGTTTAAAATATCCATGTTAAAGCAGAAACACTCTGGCAGCTGTGAGAGTATTTGCATTGCTTCAAGTTTTGATTTGATGGTACTGTTTGGAGAATGTGGCACACAAACATCAAAACTAAAGGATCTTTAGGGCTGGCAAGATGGCTCAGCAGGAAACGTGCTAGCTGTGCAAGTCAGGTACCTGAGTTCTATTCCTGGAACAATGAGAAACAAAATTAAAAACAAAACCCTCAGAGGAAAATATCTTTAAATAGAATTGAAATTCTCCTTTTCACACTTTTGTGTTAGTGTGTCTGTGTGTGTGTGGGTATGTGTGTGTGTGTATGCTGTATGAGTGTACACTTGCTCATGTGTGTGCACATTGAGGTCAGATATTGGGTATTTCTTTCTGTTTTACACACACACACACACACACACACACACACACACACATATCAGCTAGACAGGATGGCAAGGGTGCTCCCAAAGCCCATCTATATCACAAAGTGCATGGAAATCACATGGTATGGTACATTTGGTTTCATACCATACACCGTTTTCTTTTTCTCTTCTTTTTTTTTATATTTTTATTTAAATTAGAAACAAGGTTGCTTCACATGTCAATCCCATTCACCAATTTTGCTATTTATATCGTCATGTCTAAATGAAAATCTTGGATTTATCTGTGACTGTTTTGATGAGGTTTGCCTTAACACATGATTTATTTCTCTCTCATGGGAACAGATGGCCAGTTCAAGGATGTTATGGAGATCTGCTCTATGACAAAACACAGTAGCTCAGATAAATGTGTGACTAACAGCTAATGATGACGTGTGCTTCCAGCTAACAGAAAGGAATATGGGATGTAGGAAATTGCCCTGGCTGTGTCTGCTGAATGACTAGCACATGTCACATTAGCACTTAGTCACATGGCCACACCCAGGAGTAAGAGAAGTAAGGCAATATAGCTGTCATTTCATAGCCCTGTATGGCTTTAGAAACAGTTGGTAAGAAATTAGGCAGTAATGACTAGCTATCTCTGACACTCTGTACTAAGCTTTGCCATTGCAGATATTCTCTATAGGTTTATTTGACAGATTTGGGCTAGAAATCTCTATATCTTCCAAATCGCTTGTTTCTCTGTCCCTCCCCTTTTATGCTTCTTTTTAAAGTTATGGGTTCAAATATGTTCCATAGTCTCTATTTTTTTTACAGAGAAAATATTGACCACAGCTCTTTTAGGTATCTTACCTTTCCCTTTTTATATGACTTTTTCCCCCTGGAAATGAAACTGTCCTTGACTTTTTAATTTACTTATTTTCCCATCTAGAATTAATTTACTTCATAACTGTTCATACAAATAGGATGAGTCCATAAAGAATACCAAGCATATCCAAATATGTGTCCGTGTTTCTCCCCCTCCCCACTAAAAGCAGTACCCGCGGAGTACTTGGGCTTTCCTCTGTGCTGTTTGCTCTTCATGCTCGCTTTAGAACCTCCTCCTGGGATTTCCCACCTCTTTCCTGTGGAGGGTCCCCCAGTTTTGCTCAGGAAGATCATCAGACTCTGGCAAATGCCTTCTGCTCCTTTGTTCATGTCAATCATGGAGGAAGCAGGAAGTTTTCAACAGCTCTTTCCTTTCTTCCAAACCAGAAGGGTGTGAGCAGTGGTCAAAGACAGTGCAGACCCTGGGAAAGTTTTGGTCTCGTCCTCTCTTGCATCCATCTCATAGTCTCACACAAAAGTCCACTGAAACCTGGATTTCTGTTTTAGTGAGAAATTCCTTTCCAAAATGCCAAGTGAGTGACTGGGAAGCTTACACTCAGATGATCTATGGCCGCTCACAGGAGCAAGGTCTGTGTGCTTCTCCTAAATCCCCAGGAAGAGGCTCTTTGTGTCACATTTTAGTTTCCGCAGGTTCAAGCAAACTGTGTGCCATGCAGATGATAAGGAAGCCTCTGTGAGATGACAGGTGACTAAATGGGGTTACTAAGGTACTTTACCAGGCCTAATCAATCCCCTCAAGTGGAAAACCCATTTAGGTTTGACTGACTAGAACTACACTGACAGTAGTTTACCCAATATTGCCACAAATGGTTTTACTTTTGAGGGGCAGTTCAGTAGCCACAAAAGACTTATTTTTGGTGCATTTACTTTCTTAAACACAAAGGTGCCACTCTCTGAGTCTCCATCCCCACAGGCCTTCTAGGAGGACCCTTGTACTCACTGACCTTATACTTACTATTTTTAATGGACTTTCTCTCCCAACTTGAAATAACTAGTTAGTGTGAGTCTATCCTGCCTGAAGATGTTATGCTTGTCTTATCCTTATATTTATATAGAATGGAGTGGCATTATTTCAAGTGGTTTTGCTTTGTGTGTTCTACGCAAGGGTAACTAAAATGATGCATGTGAAAATACTCTAAAAATATGATTTTAGTGTAAAATATTCAGGTAAAATTTCCATCAATAGTTAGAACAAAACAAAAACAACCTCTGACAGAGGACTACACAACCTGCTAATGACTTCTCTGTGGGAACCTCTGTAATTATTTTGCACAGTTGAGTGACCTGTCAGCCCAGTGGGGTTTGACACTGAGAATACAGTGATCAATGTTGTTTAGGATCTGCTTTTAGCTGCGCACTGATTGCTATGTACGGATAGTCACTTGTCCACTGGTGAGCACTCTCATTAATGACAGGAAGGCTGTGAAACCAGCAGAAAGAAATATGGAAAGACTGTTGCTAAGCAGCAATCCAACTCTCAGCAAGTGCCAACATCCTTTCAAAAATATTAGGGCAACCATAGAAGCCTGCAAGGACAGCTACTGTCAATTTTGATTCTGTAACTTTTATTTTGTTAGTTACTCAAAATAATATTCTGTTTGCTTATTTTGAGATTTTTTTTGTATATTATAATCATTTGTTATGCAAATTTAATACACTTCTCTGGACTTCAGTTGCAGTAGCATCCGCAGGCGACTGTGTACTCAATAAACCACCTCTTGCTTATTGCATCCAGTGGTCTGGCCCTGTCCTTGAGCAGAGGGTTCATTTTGGTGCCTGGTGCTTTGGTGCTGAGGTTTTCCATTTGGAGGTTCCACCGAGATTTCTGCCCCAGGACCACCAGTGCCACCTGGAGGTAAGCTAGCTGGCACTCAGTCTGCTTTGTTCTTTGTTATGTATATGTATGTTGATCTGTCTCCGTGCAGCGTTCAAAAGGTTGTCTACATGGTCATTCAGTAATTAGAGGCGGCTTGAGAAGGAGCTCAAGACTTCTCCCCTGCCACCCTGGCAGACATGCCAGAGATCTGGGAGCTCAATTGTTTGGAGCTCATTACGTATCCGATGGATACGTTGGCCTGTTTGAATATTTACTTTCGGTTCTCCGCCGAAAGCGCACAGCGTGTCTGGTCGTGAGTTGCTTAATTGTGTTATTTGTTTTGTTTGTCTGCTTATCTTTGTATTTTGATTTTTCTGATTCAAGCATGGGACAAACCATAATCACCCCTCTGAGCCTTACCTTAGATCACTGGAATAAAGTGCAGATCCATGCCTCTAACCAGTCAATGAACGTCAAAAAGAAAAAAAAATGGCAATTTTACTGCACATCTGAATGGCCAACCTTCGATGTGGGCTGGCCATGGGATGGGACCTTTAACCTAGAAATTATCTTACAGGTTAAGGATCAGGTCTTCGATAAGGGACCCCATGGACACTTGGACCAGATAGCATACATTGTTATTTGGGAAAATTTGGCTACAGACCCCCGACATGAGCAGCCCCATTTGTGACTCTCCAACCTCCTCTGAAGGCAGTCTCAGAGAAACCGTTGGCTCCTCCCGTCTCCCCTTCTTCACCCTTGGTCCCTGTCCCAGCTCCAGATCATCACCTCTATCAGTTCTAGAGAAGAGGTCCCCCTCTAAACCTCCTAAGTCTAAACCTGTACTACCCACAGATGACGCAGTTCTCATAGACTTGCTCACAGAGGAACCACCACCTTATCAGCCAGCTCCACCACTTCCCGCCCAAGCTGCTCCGGGGAAGGAGGAAGAAGAAAGACCGGATAGTACAACCCCCACACTGGGCAAGGAGGGATCAAACTCTCCAGTAGCTGGGAGGCTGAGAGGGAAAAGAGAACCCACCCTGTCAGGGGGAACCTCTAGAGCTTTCCCCTTGCGCCAAACAGTGGGCCCGGGGAACCAATACCAGTATTGGCCTTTTTCTGCCTCGGACTTGTACAATTGGAAATCTCACAATCCCTCTTTTTCCAAGGATCCGGTGGTTCTCACCAACCTGATTGAATCGATTCTTGTAACCCACTAGCCCACATGGGACAATGTCAGCAGCTTTTACAGGCACTCTTAACTTCAGAAGAAAAACAAAGGGTGTTCCTGGAAGCCAGGAAAAACGTACCGGGTGATGACGGGCAACCCACTCAAGTCCCCAACGAAATTGATGCCTCTTTTCCTTTAACTCGCCCTGAATGGGATTTCAACATGGCTGAAGGTAGGGGACACCTAAGTCTTTACCGCCAGTTACTGATAGTGGGCCTCCATGGCGTTGGACGCTGACCTACCAATTTGGCTCAGGGAATGGAAGAGACTCCCACTGCCTTTCCGGAGCGTCTAAAAGAGGCTTACCATATGTACACCCCCTTTGACCCTGAAAGTAATGCACAAAGGGGCAATGTACTGATGGCCTCATATGGCAATTGGTACCAGATATCCACAATAAGTTGCAGAGACTAGACAATCTGCAAGATTATACCTTGCCTGATTTGTTGAAAGAGGTAGAGAAGGTTTTCAACAAAAGGGAGACTCCTGAGGAGAAGGAAGAAAGACTTAGAACAGACTAAAAAAAGGAATTAGAGGATAGAGAAAAAGAAAGAGATCGAAAACACCATAGGGAACTTAGTAGACTCTTGGCCACCATAGTACAGAATAACACAGGCACAGGGAGATAGGAAAGGAAGGGAGATATCAGGAGGCCCCAGGTGGATTGAGACCAGTGTGCCTATTGCAAAGAAAAGGGTCATTGGATCAGAGACTGCCCAAAGAGACCAAGGGGGCCAAAACGAAGGCCTAACCACCAAGCCCAGTTACTAGCCCTCGGTGAAGACTGAGGAAGTCAGGGCCAGCCGCTCCCCCCTGAACCCCAGATAACTTTACAAGTTGGAGAGCAACCTGTCACCTTTCTAGTAGATACTGAAGCTCAACACTCAGTGCTCACTAGTACCCAAGGACCCCTGAGCAGCTGAGCTGCTTGAGTACAAGGGGCTACCAGAGAAAAGCAGTATCACTGGACCACAGAAAGAAAAGTTCACCTGGCCTCAGGTAAAGTCTCTCACTCCTTCCTACATGTTCCTGATTGTCCCTATCTGCTCCTGGGGAGAGACCTATTGACCAAGCTAAAAGCCCAAATACATTTCAAAGGTTCAAGGGCTACCATATCAAGCCCTAACGGGATCTCCCTCCAGGTCCTCACCGTTACAATTGGAGGATGAGTATCGACTTCTTGATCCATCACCCAAAGCAATTGAAAATCTAGAGTACCTGATCAAAAGGTATCCCTTGGCCTGGACGGAGACTGGGGGGATGGAGCTAGCAAGGTGTCAACCACCCTGTGTTATAAACTTAAAAGCGACAGCAACCTCAGTCTCCATAAAACAGTATCCCATGACCAAGGATAAAGGGATAAAGCCACATATAAAAATACTCTTGGGCCAGGGGATATTAACCCCTGCCGTTTCCCTTGGAACACTCCCCTCCTTCCTGTCAAGAAACCAGGAACGGGACTACCGCCCAGTTCAAGACCTTAGAGAGGTCAATAAGAGGGTGGAAGACATCCACCCCACAGTGCCTAATACTTACAACCTGCTGAGCACATTGCCTCCAACACATGAATGGTATACTGTCCTTGACCTGAAGGATGCATTCTTTTGTCTAAGGCTCAGTCCTCAAAGTCAGCCCTTGTTTGCATTTGAATGAAAAGACCCTACAATAGGAGTATCAGGGTTCAAAAATAGCCCTACCCTCTTCGATGAGGCCCTCCACCAAGACTTGGCAGATTTTCACATCAGACATCCATCATTGGTCCTGCTCCAATATGTGGACGATATCCTGTTGGCCGCCACCAATGAGGAGAACTGTCATGCAGGTACCAAGGCTCTCCTATTGACCCTGGGGCAGTTGGGATACCGGGCTTCTGCAAAGGAAGCCCAGATCTGTCGGGAAAAAGTCACTTATTTGGGGTTTGAACTTCAAAACGGTCAGCGATGGCTAACCGCCGCACGCAAGGAGACCATATCCCACATCCCAGCACCCCAAAGTTCCTGCCAGTTGCGGGAGTTTCTGGGGACAGCCGGGTTTTGCCAGCTATGGATTCCAGAGTTCGCTGAAATGGCAGCACCCCTTTACAAGCTAACCAAATCAGATGCCCCCTTCGTTTGGGCCAAGAAACACCAACAGGCCTTTGATGGCATTAAACAAGCTTTGCTTTCCTCCCCGGCCCTGGGCCTGCCCGACATAACTAAGCCCTTCAAACTCTATGCAGATGAGAGGCAGGGCTTTGCTAAAGGAGTTTTAACCCAAAGACTTGGACCCTGGAGGCGCCCTATTGCATACTTATCAAAAAAGCTGGACCCAGTTGCATCAGGGTGGCCTCCATGCCTGAGGATGGTAGCTACTATTGCTGTTCTCACCAAAGATGCCTCTAAATTAACCTTGGGACAGCCATTAACTATCGGCACCGCACGCCATCTCGTCTCTGGTCCGCCAGCCTCCTGACCGCTGGCTGTCCAATGCTCGACTAACCCACTACCAGTCCCTGCTTCTGGTTGCTGACAGGATCCAGTTTGGGCTAGTCGTCACCCTCAACCTGGCGACCCTGCTGCCCTTGCCAGTAGGGCCTGCATCCCACGACTGCCAACAGATCCTTGCAGAAACGCACGGAACATGGCCTGATCTGACCGATCAGCAGCTTCAGCTGCTTAAGGATGCTTCACCTGGTATACGGATGGCAGCAGCTATCTACTGAATGGAGAGTGTCAGGCAGGAGCACCAGTAGCAGATGCCGCCCAGGTAATCTGGGCCAGCACACTTCCAGCTGGCACCTCCGCTCAACGTGCAGAATTGATCCCCTTAACCCAAGCACTCCAGATGGCAGCAGGTAAGAAGCTCAATGTTTACACTGATAGCCAGTATGCCTTCGCTACAGCCCATATACATGGGGAAATATACAAGAGGAGAGGACTTCTAACTTCAGAAGGCAAAGAGATCAAGAATAAAAATGAAATTTTAGTCCTCTTAAAAGCATTATTTCTCACAAAGAAATTAAGCATACTACACTGTCACAGGCATCAAAAAGGGGACAGCCCCAAGGCCATAGGAAACCTCAGAGCTGAAGAGGCAGCTAAGCAGGCAGTGCTGGGACCTCAACTGTTAACTGTCGCCGTGCCAACCGGCAAATCAGTCTCTGTCTGGGAGTATATGGACGAAGACCTGGACCTTGTCCAGAGATTAGGAGCTGACTATGACTCAGTCTGCAATTGCTGGACCCACCAGGGAAAGACTGTAATACCCATAAAGGCAGCTAAGGAGTTAATTGAACGCCTCCATAAATTAACCCACTTGAGCAAGCAAAAGATGAAAACCCTATTAGAGTGGGGAACCATGAGCATGCACCTGCCACAGAAAGACATGCTGCTGCAACAAGTAACTGAAAATTGCAGGGTTTGTGCGCAGGTCAATTCAGGAAATACCAAAATTGGTCAAGGAAAGTGCCTCCGAGGTCATCGCCCTGGGAATCATTGGGAGGTCGATTTTATGGAAATCAAGCCTGGGATGTATGGTTACAGATACCTACTAGTCTTTGTAGATACTTTTTCTGGATGGGTGGAGGCCTTCCCCACTAAACATGAAACTGCAAAAATGGTCACCAAGAAGCTTCTGGAAGAAATCTTCCCCAGATACGGGATGCCACAGGTATTAGGGTCAGATAACAGGCCTGCCTTTGTCTCCCAGGTAAGTCAGTTGGTAACCAAGCTCTTGGGGATTGATTGGAAATTACATTGTGCTTACAGACACCAAAGTTCAGGTCAGGTAGAAAGAATGAATAGAACAATTAAGGAGGTTTTAACCAAATTATCACTTGAAACTGGCTCTAAAGACTGGGTACAACTCCTGCCTCTAGTCTTATATAGGGCCAGAAACACAGCTGGCCCACATGGTTTGACCCCATTTGAAATTTTATATGGGGTTCCACCCCATGCCATCACTTTCTTTGATACTGATATTTCTGATTTTGCCACTTCCCCTTCCATGCAGGCCCATCTGCAAGCCCTGCAGTTGGTGCAACAGGAGGTCTGGAAGCCAATAGCAGCGGCCTACCAGAAAGGGATAGAATCATTCTCCGTACCTCATCCCTTTAAAGTCGGTGACACCGTCTGGGTCCGGAGACACCAGATCAAGAACCTAGAACCTTGCTGGAAGGGACCCTATACCGTACTTCTGACTACCCCTACGGCTTTGAAAGTAGACGGCATCGCGGCCTGGATCCACGACTCACACGTTAAGGCCACCAGACCAGAACACTGCACTGATACGCCAGGCCAATGAAATCCAGAGTCATGGAGACTCCAACACTCTCAAAACCCTTTAAAGATAAGATTAATATGCCAATAATATGTTTGATCCTATTACTGCTAGCTGGTGATGCATTAGAGAGCCCCCATGCCATATATAAAATAACTTGGAATATTATCAATCAGGACACTGGGGCAATCGCTAACTCCACTACCATGTGGGGTGGCATAAATGCAACCTTTCCCCCTTTGTATGTAGATCTTTGCGACCTAGTGGGTGAGCAATGGGATCCCTCAGAACAAGCGCTCTTCCCCGGCTATGGCTGTCGGCACGTAGGCTGGCGCATATCCACACGCAAACTTGACATATATGTTTGCCCAGGGCATAACCGTGATAAAGAGCTCCAACATAGATGTGGTGGACTGCGAGATGGTTATTGCGCTGAATGGGGATGTGAGACCACCGGGACCACCTATTGGAAACCCACTTCCTCCTGGGACTTAATCACCCTCCAGCGAGGAACAATCCCGGGGTATAATGGAGATGGCCCCTGGACTTGCGGGGGACGGGATTGTGGACCATGCTATGATTCAAGTTCCAAACTCCAGGGTAGCACCCCTGGAGGAAGATGCAACCCCCTAATAATCACTTTTACAGAGGCCGCAAAACGGTCATCATGGGATGCCCCCAAGGCCTGGGGGCTACGGCTGTATCGTACTGGAATGGACCCAGCAGCCACCTTTCTAATCTCCAGAAGCATAACCCCCACATCTGTGGCCTCTATTGGGCCAAACTCTGTGCTACTCGACCAACAGGATAGGCCATCCCAGAGCCTCCCTAGTCCCAAGCCTAACCCCTTGCCATCTGTCACCACCCTTCCTACCCATGCTACCAGGCATAGTAGTTTCACTCTATACCCTAGACCAAAGCTCGACTCTACTGGTAGACTATTAAACTTAATCAGAGGAGCCCACCAAGCCCTAAATGAAACCCATCCTGATAAGGCAGAGGATTGTTGGCTCTGCTTGACAGCGGCTCCCCCTTATTATGAGGGCTTGGCATTGGACTCTGATCTTATCAGCTATACATCTCCCCCTTCCCGATGCAGCAAAACACCAAATCATAAACTAACTCTGCCCCAGGTGACTGGACAAGGATTATGTCTTGGAAATGTTCCCACATCGTCTCAAAAACTGTGTAACCGTATAGTCTCAGTAACTCCCAGCAACTCATACCTGACCGGCCCTAACGGGACTTATTGGGCCTGTAATACAGGACTGACTCCTTGCGTCTCAGTGTCAGTTCTTAACAGCTGATTATTGTGTACTTGTCCAGCTATGGCCCCACATTACCTACCACTCCTCAGAGACTGTGCTAGGATACTTTGAGAATCGTTATCAATTTAAAAGGGAACCTATTTCAGTAACATTAGCTCTTCTCTAGGGAACTGGGGGGATAGTGGCTGGTATAGGGACCGGGACCACTGCCTTACTTCAGAGCAATCAGAATACGCAGCTCCAGGCAGCCATGAATGAGGATCTACAGGCCTTAGAAAAATCAGTTAGAGCCCTTAAGGACTCTTTGGTTTCATTATCCGAAGTGGTCCTACAGAATAGAAGAGGACTAGACCTCCTATTTCTTAGAGAGGGAGGCTTATGTGCCACCCTCAAAGAGGAATGTTGTTTTTATGCAGACAAGACTGGGGTAGTACCTGAAACTCTGGATAAACTCAAGGAGAGGCTGACTGTTCGTCAGAAGAAATTTGAATCCCAACAATAATGGTATGAGGGTTGGTTTAACAAATTCCCCTGGTTTGCTACACTAGTCTCTAGTATTTCATACTTGTGTTAACCTTTGGGCCCTGCATTCTCAACAAACTAGTTCAATTTATAAAAGATAGATTAACAATGATTCAAGCCTTAGTCCTAACTCACCAATACCATGCCCTCAAGCAGACAGAACCATAAGTAAACCTTAAATAGAGAGGTCTGGACAATAGGTATAAGATTCTACCTATGCACAAGAACAAGGGGGGAATGAAAGACCCCTACCCATGGCCCCCTAGGAAAAGAAAAACAAGGCCAAGCCATTGCATAGTGGAAAAACCCAGACCAAGTGCCTCACCCTCAAACAGGATGTCAAACAGGATGTCTGTGATAACCAGGGCAGTCATGGGACCCGAATTAATAATTGCTGAAGCCTGCCGGGGTCTTTCATGTGGTAATACCAGGAAACCTAGTCCTTGGCAACTACCCCTGCCCCCAAGATGACCTCAGCCCATGCTTAAGTAGCCAATGAAATGCCTGTTGCTATGCTGATACTTTTGTAACCATTAAAACTCTATAAATATTGTACTCCCTGCAAGCCCGGTATGCCCTGCACCCAAGTTGCAGTAGCATCCGCAGGTGCCTGTGTACTCAATAAACCACCTCTTGCTTATTGCATCCAGTGGTCTGGCCTCATCCTTGGGCAGAGGGTTTGGTTCAGTGCCCGGTGCTTCGGTGCTGAGGTTTTCCAGTATCATCCATCTTTACAATTTAAAATGGAGAAGTTGGGTAATAATGGTAAATGTAAGAATGGTGGCATTAATGCAAGCTAATCATTGGTGTGGCTTCTGACAAAACACGTGGCCACAACAGTGGTAATGGAATTATGAGAACTGCAGTGCGTGTTAGATGCATATAAATCATTTTATGTGTCTGAAGGACTGACAAATTGCTTCCCACTCAGATGAAGATAAGTGGTCCAGCATATAATAAACAGTCTCAACAAATGTGCTACTTAACCAAAGAACAAATATACAGGAGTTACATGGCAGGGTACTTACTTAGCATAGTAAGTATGTTTCTGGAAGGAGGTATCTTGATTGAATCAACTTATGAGGGCTGTGAAAATGTAATAACCTAGTCCATAGGGAATCCTAAGGACAGGTAATTGTACCAATACCATGTTCAGAAAACTTCTGAATTCTCCTTGCTTTGCAGTGCTGTCTTTGCTCTGTGTAAATGTTTGAATAACCACGTGCCTGGTTCTGAGACCAGGTTTCTTATTCAGTCGTCACATTTTGATGCTGAGATTGTAAAATTATATTATCTAACTTTAGGCTTGATCTTGAATAAGGTCACTATGTCTTGAACTTTAATTTCTAAAGTCGGAGTTTTTTCCTGGTGCTCAGTCTCTATATAAGTTATCATCAGAGAGTTTTCAAAAAGGAAGATGTGAAATTTGATCCAGGTTTTAGTATTTATATGTCAAGTTGAGGAAAATTCCTATTTTTCACTACTGAATCTTCAAGTCTGTGGATAAACCTTATGGCCACATTTCTCTCAGTGAAGTGAGTGGCTTTCTAATAGATTTTTACATCTTTATCAGAATAATATGGGTTTAAGCCACTAATGTTACTACAAACAGTATCTTTAAATATAGTACTTTATTTATAATTGCTGCTATACAGAAAGGGAATTGATTTTGGTTTTTTCTAGAAAAATCATATCTAGCATTTAATATACTTAGTAACTTAAAATTGTATTTCTCACTTTTTAGGTTTTTACCAGGTATACTCATTTCATCTATCATGTTGAAAACTTTATTTTTCCAATTCTTATAACTCTCTCCCTAGCATTATTAATTGTGGGATATTAATGCTAGTAAAATGTTGCCTTTCCAAACACAATGGAGATAAGTATCTTCCTGGCTATACTTTTTTTTGGTACCATCCATGAGCTTTAAAAAAGTAAATTTTTAATTATAACTTTGTTAGATAGCTAGTCCACCTGAAATTCATTTGTAAAGATAAATCTTTGTGTGGGATGACATAGTATTTTCACTTCTAAAATTTCACACCTGCATTTGTATAGATTAAGAAAACCATCCTTGTATCAGCTGCATTTGAACCCAGGTACAATGGGCCTGAGAGCTCATGTCCCCAAGCAATTGTGTGCACATATGTTTCATCTGGTCCATGTGATATGCACAAGACTTGAACTCAACTGTGAGAAATGGAATATTAGGCATATCTGAACATGCTCCTTACAGCGAACTTAATTCTCTAAACTGTGATACTTGATTTCATGTTACTGAATATGTTCTTAAACAAATGGATAAAGTTCATGGAAAAATACAAACTTTTCTCAAAGTGTATATGAAGTATGCTTTAAAATTATGGGTCCTTACTACAGCTGCATAGTACAGCTTGAAATCAGGAATGGTGATACTTACAGAAGTTCTTTTATTGTACAGGATTGTTTTAGCCATTCAGGATCTTTTTACATGAAGTTGAATATTGAAAATCAATATGGAATTTTCTCATAAAATTGTGAACTGACCTACCTCAAGACCAAGTTATACAACTCCTGGGTATATACCCAAAGAGCACTATACCATACCACAAGGAGAGTTCATAGAAGCTTTATTATTAATACCCAGGAACTTGAAACAACCTAGATGTCCATCAATCAAAGAATGGATAAATAGATATGGTACAGTTATACAATGTAATATTATTCATTCATTAAAAACAATGGCAATATGAAATTTGCTGGCAAATGGACTGAACCCGAAAAGATCACCCTGA
Source organism: Mesocricetus auratus (assembly GCF_017639785.1). Taxonomy (NCBI): domain Eukaryota; kingdom Metazoa; phylum Chordata; class Mammalia; order Rodentia; family Cricetidae; genus Mesocricetus; species Mesocricetus auratus. The sequence goes on along the minus strand of NW_024429184.1, from coordinate 48,081,658 downwards.
GTGAGGTAATCCAGATCCAACGAACAAATATGGCATGTATTCACATATTGTTGGGTATTAGTTGAAAAGTAAAGCATAACCATGCTGTAATCCAAAGACTCAAACACTCTACATAACAAGGAAGGCTGAGGGGTGGGTGGAGATGGGAACACACATGACTCTTACTGTGAAGAGGAAGTTGAAAAGAGATCACAGGTGGATAACTGAGAGGTCTGGGTGGAACAATAGACATAGGAATGGAAGTGATCAGGTTGGGAGAGGATGTAGGAGAAATATACATATCACAAAATTGATCTTGAATTTGTATCAATAAATGAAAATCCACTCCAATGCAAAGTATTCATTTCTATACCATAATCCCCTTTTACCTTTAAAAAGAGATTGGTTGTAATCTTTAACCAATTATAGGCAACCACAATTAAGTGAAAACAAAAATTTATAAACAATATTTGGGGAATTGGGTGTTGCTTATTGCAAACTGCTTCCTGCTGATATGGGGCACTGTCCATACCATGGGGATCATGACAAAACTCAGAAACCTGGCTAAGTCCTTGTTTTTGTGGTCTGTATGGCTGTATTCCAGCTGTTTCACATACTGGATTGCCCGGGGACATTGCTTCAAACCACAGAAGCCTGGAAGGAATCCACAGCTTTCCATTTTCTATAGAAACATAAATAAAATCTTTTTTCCCAAATAGCCTATCCTTATGTTTAAACTTAGAAGTCAAAGCATCTTCAAAATATATAAGTTGGATTAATTTAGCAGCATTTATAATCAAGTATATTTCAGCAGTTGTTCCTTCCTTAGCCATTGAACAACTGATAAATACAATAGCATACAGTATCCAGACTCTCTGTGTATTTTCTATTTTACGTGACTTATATTACTCTATATTTTACTTTTATTTATTTGTTTTTTTCCTATGATGCAGGGTTTCTCTGGAAATCTGCCTGCCTCTACCTGGGCAGCAAATCTTACTGGCATGTGCCACCACAACCAGCTTCTCTATTTCTCTTACCACTATCCTGTTCCTTTTTCTTTGTCAAGCCTGCGTATATTTTTAAACACATTGAAAATCTTTAGAGGTTTCACTTCATGTGAATCTGACTTTACTATAAATCTTTATGTTTTTCTGGCCACATGTCTTATCGGCTAAAAACCATGGCTGTTTAAACTGTGGTTTTTCCAAGATGGCGGGCATAAGTTTTCCACCAGCATTGACCGTGGAAGTCTTTGCTTGTCTCTAGCGAAAAAGAGCCCACCTGAGAAAAATGCTATCAAGAAGTCGTGCTTCTCTCTGTTCCTTTGTTTCTAAAATCCCTTTTAAGCTTTTGTCCTTTTACGGGAAAATTCATGATCCCACTTCTGACAACTATGTGTAACATTTACTCTTCCTGCCCACCACCTGGTTCCTGTTGCTTCTTTCAGCCCCCAAATAACACACAAGACACTATATTAATCAGGAAGCTGTTGGCCATTTGATATTGTTTCTTATTGGCTAGCTCTGACTTAATTATTGACCTATAATTACTAGTATATATTTTTATAAGTTCTTTCCTTACAAAGAATACAGACTTGTGTCCCCTCTTTCATGGAAACACATGGCAATGACTCCCTTCACTACATTTCCCACAATCCTCCTAGACTCCTAGTTCCAACAATCTTGCTTCCCTATTGGCTAATAGTGCTTTATTTACATATACACAGGACTTACCCATCAAAGAATCTATGATGCTGACTCTAGCTAACACTCCCAGCAAAGGGAAATATAGAGCTTGAATCAATCTGTAACCAGGAAAGACTTTCAGTGGAATTACTGGGACATCACCCCAGTCACAAGGCTCTGACTGACAATTTGCCATGCTTACAAGATAATCTGGGACAAAGGTAGTGCATAAATTATGGAAGTGGTCAACCAATGAGTGGTCCATTGTGAGATCCATACTATGAGAGGACACCCACCACTGACAATGCCTGGAGCCACACCAGGACCCAGAGACTGGGTAATATAGACACCTAGAATAGAACCAAACATGACTGAAAAAAAAAGAAAAAGAAGTCAATGAAATGATTCCTAGTGATATTCTGCTACTCATAGATGATTGCCTATCCCAGTTGTCATCAGAGAGGCCTTACCCAGCAACTAATGGAAACAGATGAAGAAACCCATAGTCAATAATTAAGTGGGCTTCAGGGAATCCTGTGGAAGAGAAGGAAGGATTATGGGAGCCATAGAAGCCAAGGACACCACAAGAACATCCACAGAATGAACTAAGCGAGGCTCATTGGGGCTCACAGATATTGAACCACTGACCAGACAGCTTATATGGGACTAACTTAGGCTGTCTGCACAAGGATGCTGATGGTTGCTGATGTGTATCTTGGTCTTCTTGTTGGACTCAGTAGGGTCAGGGGCTGTCATTGACTTTGTTGCCTGCCTTTGACACTCTTCCCTCTTATTGGGTTGCTTAATCCAGCCTTAATAGGAGAGGATGTACTGAGTCTTATTGGAACTTGATATGCCATGGCTGGCTGAAACACATGGGAAACCTACACTTTTCTGAAGAGAAAGAAGGAGTAGATGGGTACAGGGAGAGGGTAGATTATGGGGAGAGATTAGGAGGAAGGGGGGGGAACTGGTTGAGCTGAAAACTGAAACAATTAATAAAAAATAAATTATTTTAAAAAAAGAAAGGGTAGCGAAGTTGGCTTAATTTTGTTCTTTATGATTTCACCCACCTTAGGAACAATGTTTGTGACTTCTCAGGTTCTACATAAGTATTTTATTGTTTAGTGAATTAAAAAATATAAAGTTAAATTAAGTAAAAAAATACATAGGTCCTTGAGACTGGTGAGATAGCTCAGCACTTGTAAGACAAAGGTGAGAACTTCAAGTTTAAATTCCCAGAACCCATGTAAAAATCTTACTTCTTTATAATCCCAGCTCCTATAAAGAGAATCCTTAATTGCTTGAGTACCAGCTAACCTGATATATACAGTGGCAAACAACAAAAGACCCTTCCTCAAACAAGATGGGAAGTCAGGGTAAGAACTGATGCCCAAGCTTGCATGTTATGTACATATGCACACCACAACAACGAATGCCCATATTCTCTCCCCTGCCCCATGGGTATGTGTGAGGGGGCAGACTGATTTTTAAAACACAGGCCCCAACTCCCATATGTTGTAGTTAAGGGTTACTGATTCCTATGCTCTTCTTTTTACTTTGCTCTTCAAGTCTCTGAACTTGTATGAAAGTATTTGTTACACACAGGTATCACATATCCTTTTGACATTTAAAGTTTTATGAAATACAGTGTTTTGGTACATCTCACTATTTGAAAAAAATTAATGAATCATGTTGTGGGATATTTGTACCCTGCGTGATGATGCATTGCTGTAAGAGAAAGCTAAATGGCCAGTAGATAGGCAAGGAGTATAGGCAGGACTTCCAGGCAAGAGAGAACTCTGTGAAGAAGAAAGATGTAATTTCCAACCTGATGGGGAGGAAACAGGATGGGAAGTATGGAGATGATGTACCTTAGCCACATGTAAGAAGGTAAATTAAGTGGGTTAATTTAAGTCAAAATAACTACTTAGGAATAAACTTAAGCTCAGGCTGAGCTCTTACCATAAGTCTCCCTGTTGTTAATTGGGAGCTGGCTGCTGGTACAGACCAAGACTTGCTACAGAAGCAAATGAATGTTGTAAAGTAACTGCAAGTTGTATTTGGTGAAAAACATTTTACTGTCTTTTTCTACCATTTGATGGGGAATGTCCTTCTGTATACGTGTTTCTCTTATTGGTTGATGAATAAAACAGTTTGGCCAGTAGCCAGTAGAGACAGGAAGAGAGGCAGTGCTAGGAGATGAAAAGGATACTTGGGAGAGAGACAGAGAGGTGCTGACAAAGGAGTAACAGGTCCGGGCATTCTCCAGTAATTTGTGGAAATACATAGATTTATAGAAATGGGTTAATAATTAAGACAGAGATAGCCAATAAGAAGCCCTAGCCATCAGCCAATAGATTTATAATTACTATAAGTCTTTGTGTATTTATTTGGGGCTGAAGTGGCTGTAGGACCTGGCAGGACAGGAGTCTCCAGCATTCTTCAGTTTATTACCTGTGTCTTTTAAAGTATTTGTAGTACTTTTAACTTTCCAACCTTCCTGAGTGAAAATTAACAAAGACCATCTGATTTTACATCACACATAATTTATTACTTCTTGTTTTTTAATTTGATTCTTAAAATTGTGATTGCTCTCCATTAATATATTTATATGATTTTTGTGCCTCATTAAAATTAATATTTTTTCCTGAAGATACCTAAGAATATCCTTTAATTTTCATGTTCTTCCCCAATAAGAAATGCAGATAATTGCTCACAAAAATGATGAAAATCATCTGACCTTAAAATATTTAGTAACTGATTTTATTCTTAGAAATAATTGTTACTCCAAAACATACTAAGTTGAAACTTTGGAATACTGGACTTTGAAGATATATTTAGTATTTAGTATTTTGAATTGTAGATAAGCAATCATCTGTTCTTTCAGTTTAGTTGCTTTTTAAGTTACATCTGTGCTTTTTTTGCCGTCAACATAAACCAGACATGATTTACCGGGTAAATCAGGAAGCAGTACAAAGTGCATATTAATATATGACATCAGACTTATCAAATTCTGATCAATAAATTGGTTGATTTTCAAATTGCATATAAGATGACAATTAAAAATATGCTTTCAATGAATGCATGTAATACATTTTAAATAATATTTTATATTGGTAAGAAAACATTTAAAATATTTGAAGGACAGAATGGGCCTGTTACATGCTGAGGTCTTGCTGATTCCTAAGGTGTCCCATATCTTTAACTTGTAGCTTTAAACATACAAATTTTCTGGCCAAACTACATACTTTTCAAATCTCTGGTTGGCATTTTACTTTGAATTCTTAGGACACACTTGCCTAAAAGCAGAGGGTAATTCTCATGCAACAACCTAAATATTTAGCTGACTGTTAAAGTTTCCTTCAGTGTGAGTACAATGATTATACATTTTATTTAATAAATATTATGTGACCTGATTATGTTTAAGCCTTTTAAATTTGTACATTGTGATTTTATTTTAAAGACTTTCTAGTCATTGTCATTTCAAGTAGTTTTTCTGTATCATTGCATTTTCTTACCCCTTAAATTTTATTACATTTTTGATAGTTTGACATTTTTCTGAAGTTCCTAGTTGCTGTGTTTATTTCATCAGTGTCATCATTTTCACCTGCTATTATGCTTTCCCTTGCTATCATTATTAATAGTCTTGGTCCAATATAGCTCTGCGTTTTCTCATCAACTTTTTTGATTCTTTGAGTTTTGTAATATTTGATAAATTGATTTTACATGTAATAGCAGATGTTGGAATTATGTTTGGGCATAGAGTTCATTTCTTCTTTTTTTGCCAAGAATATAGTGATTAAGCCAATATAATCAGGAGATAAGTTGTTTGATTTACCTGTAGTTACTTTCAGTATAATACTGTATTTAAATTCCTCTAGTATTGTGTTGAGATTAAGACAAAGGCTGAGTTACATGTTTCATCAATATTCCTACTACCCTCTCAGCTTTAAACATTCCCTGTTTGTCTCTGAGTGACATTTTTCCATATTCTTATACTTCCCTATCAGAGGATTCTGTTATTGTTTCATATTCTTTGTTAGGTGAAATGTTGGAGGTTGCCATGATCATTCTCTATATTGTTTCAGATCAGTCTGTGTTAGAAAGGTCCCATGTCCTCAAGCCTTTGAGCCAGGATTTTCCCAATGGTTGTATCCCTAACTTAAAAGCAGAATATCTCTTATTACAAAGATTTAAGATGTAATATCTACACATTTATCTATATTTATATATATTATATATATAATCTAGTAACTGGGATACATTGCCTACTAGAGGTTGAAGGTTTTATCTTCTTGCTTTGTACCTAGTCCAAGAGTTCTCTTAACCTCCTGTCTCCTGGAAACTATAGGGTTTCTTGCTTTTCCTTGAGTGGTTTAATTTTTGTTCCACTGTAGATACTGGCCAGAAGGATCCAGCCAGGGCTTCCTCTATTTCCCAAAGAGGTTAGTCCTTCCATTTCTAGGTGTACTAATGAGGGTCAACTTTGTCATTCTTCTGTCCACTATTCAGTGTCTTTCATAAGGTGTTAGTAAGATCAGAGGGGAAGAGTTCAAAATGACCACTGAGAATGGCTGTGAATGATTTATCAGTAGATATCCTCAGCCTGTACTCCTCTTTCTTGGAGACAGGAGGCACCAGACTTTTCTCAGGTGTCTCAGTGACCTTAGGGTTCTGATATTTATAACTAATGTTATACTTCTGAAGACGATTCACCTCTTTCTGGTTGTTAGGTGGTGGGTGATATTCTTTCTAACTTCTTATTTATTTATCAGAATGCAAATAAGTTGTGAGTAGAAAAAAATAGAGTATGTGAGCAAAATGAGCTGAGCTCAAAGAATAAATCATCGTGAAATAAAATGGAGATAAGATTTAAGTGAGGTTATGGATACTTGGATGATGATCTTCTGAAAGAAATACCTGTTTAGCATTGTAAATATTATAAACCCATTTGCTGTTAAAATCCACAATGTTGTGCACTTACAAATGATGCTTTTATGAAATGTGAAGGAATTTGTTAAATTATGGGATATTTAATAAAATGCAAATTTTAAAATTGATGTTAGTTCATAAAACACATTGCCATAATTCTCCTGGTCTTTGCTTTGCAAATGAATTCTTAGGAAATGTAAATCAGATCCTATACATAGGCATTGTCACCTGCATTTGGATATTTCAGTTGCATTGAACAAAAAAATGTTTAAATTACCTTAAATAGAAAAATAAATAAAACAAAATTAATAGAATGAAAGTTTCATAGTATTCACAACTTTAAAACCTATCTCCTGATTGAAATATTGTCCCCAAGGGATACAGTATGCTTCCTGAATTTGAATTAAAATTTGAAATCTTTCCTGCAAGTGTCACTGAGTTCAAACTTTCTTAGATTAAAAATAATCTGCAAATAACTTTTAAAGATGTCTTGCAAGTAGAGCAATTGAATTAGTGAGGCAGTTCTCCAAATTCATTCTACACAGTTTTGAGTACCCATAGATGTAAAGTACCAAACTAGATACCCCAGGGATTTAGACTGCAAGAATAGTCTGTGTCTACTCTCAAAGACAGTAAAATTGGTAATGTATATCAGAATAGAAGTGGGATTTTTTTAATTTTTATATGTAAAACTCTTGAAGTTTCTTTAGATAAAACAAACGAGGAATTATGATTATAACACATAAGAGGTGGTTCAAGATTTAAGATGTTGTCTTGAGACCCAAGTACTTTGTGCCTTTCATTCAGCTTACCTGCCATTTGTTTTGTTTTTGAATATGTTCTGTTTTCATATACTATATCCTCATTATAGTTTCCCCTCCCTCCAATGCTCCCAAACAAAAAAGAAAAAGAACTCAATGAAATGATCCTTGTGATAGATATTCTACTATACTCATAGACAATTGGAATTTGAACTGGAAGTTCTCACCATTGCCCGACAAGTGCTTTATCTGCTGAGCTATATCACCAGTCTCAAGGTAAGGCCTATCTGATGACAACTTGACTAGGCAATTGTCTATGAGTATAGTAGAATATATGTTTGGGTTTATATATTGGTCTTCAATTTGATTTATTTATCAGTGTATCTGTTTTTATAACAATATCATGTGATTTTACTACTATAACTCTATAGTATATCTTGAAATCAGGTATGGTGATACTGCCAGCATTTTTAATTTTTTTTATTTTTCAGGATAGTTTTAGCTATCCTTTATTTTTGTTTTTCCATATGAAGATGAAAATTGTCCTTTTAAGGTTTGTAATGGATTGTTTGTAATTTTGATTGGGATTACATTGAATACTTAGACTGTTTTTGGTAGGGTAGCTACTTTTATTGTGTTAATGTCCTACAAATACATGATCATGTGAGCTTTCTGTCTTCTGTAAGTTACTGTTTTTCTTCAAAGAATTGAAGTTTTTTAATATTAAAAGACTTTCACTTGCTTGTATGGAGTTACCCTATGATATTTCATATTATTTTAGGCTATTTTGAAAGATATTATTTCCCTGAATAATTTCTCAGTCCCTTTGTCATTTGCATATATCAGTATTACAGATTATTTTTATTTAATATTGTATCCAGTAACTTTGCTGAAAATGTAAATAGGCTGTAGGAGATCCCTGGTAGACTTTTTTTCTGTGGCTTATGTATATTATTATATTATATGCAAATAATGATAATTTGACTTTCTCCTTTCTAATTTATATCCCTTGATTTCCTTTGAGTCTCTTATTGCTCTTACGTACTATGTTGAAGAAATATTGAGAGGGTGGACAAGTGTGTCTTGCTTCTTGTTTTAGTGGAATTGCTTTAAGTTTTTCTCCATTTACTTTGATGTTGGATATAGACTTGCTGTATATTGTCTTTATTGTGTTTAGGTATGTCTCTTGTATGCATAATCTCTCCAGTAATTTTTCTCATGAAGGAATGCTGGAATTTGTCAAAGGCATTTCCTGTATTTGATGAGATGATAATGTATTCTTTTTCTTTCAGCTTGTTTATATGATAGATTACATTTACTTATTTTTATTTATTGAAGCATTCCTGCATCTTTGGGATGAAGTTTACTTGATCATGGTGGATAATCATTTTATATGTTCGTGGATTTAGTTTGCAAGTATTTTATTCAGTATTTTTGCATCTGTGTTAATATGGGAATGAGCCTCTAAGTCTCTTTCATTACAGTCCTTATGTGGTTTGGGTATCAGAGTATCTGTGGTCTCATAAAATGAATTTTGAAATGTTCCTTCTTTTCTATTGTGTGGAATAATTTGAGGAGTGTTGGTATTAGATCTTCTTTGAAAATCTGCTGGAATTCTGCAGTAACACCATCTGGTCCTGAACTTTCTGGTTGGGAAACTTTTAATGCCTGCTTCTATTTCATTGTGGGTTATAGGTCTATTAAATAGTTTATCTGATCTTGATTTAACTTTGGAAAGTGTTATAGATCAAGAAAACTATCCATTTCTATTAGGTTTTTTCAATTGAGTTTTTAAAGTATGTCCTTATGACTCTCTTTCGCAGTATCTGTCATATCTCCCTTTAACTTATGATTATATTTGCACATTCTCTCTCCATCTTTTAGTTAATTTGGATAAGGGTTTATCTATCTCATTAATTTTCTCAAAGAATCAACTCTTTGTCTCTTTGATATTTGAAATGTTCTTTTTTTCTAATTCATTAGGATCAGGCTTTAGTTTATTTCCTGTCATCTACTCTTCTTGGATGTTCTTATTTCTTTCTATGTTAGAGCATTCAGATATTCTGCTAAGTTGCTAGTGTGAGATCTCCCAAACGTTTTTATGTAGGAACTTTGTGCTATGAACTTTCCTCTTAGCACCACTTTCATTGTGTTCCATAAGTTCAGGTATTCTGTGTGTTTGTTTTCATTGGATTCTAGTCTTTAATTTCTTTCTTTCTGTCTTGACCCATTTTTCTTTTAGTAGAAAGTTCCCTTTCTATGAATTTGTAAACTTTCTATTCATATTGATATCCAGCTCTAAATCATGGTGGTCTGAATTTAATTTTTGTTGAACTTTTAAAACTTTCTTTGTGCCCAAGTATGTAGTTGATTTTGGATAAAGTTCCATGAGGTGCAGAGATTAAATTATACTTGTGTGTGTGTGTGTGTGTGTGTGTGTGTGTGTGTGTGTGTGTGTTTTGGTGTAATGTTCTATAAATATCTGTTAGGATATTGATTTCTAGCATCTGCTAGCTCCAATCTTTCTTTGTTTAGTTTTTATGACCTGTCCATTGGTAACAATGGAGTACTGAAGTCTACTATTTTCAGTGTTTGAGGGTCAATGTATGATTTAAGCTTTAGTCATGTTTCTTTTACAAATTTGGGCACTTTTGTATACCTTAGGGTCAGAGATATTAAGAACTGAAATGTTATGTTGGGGGATTTTTCCTTTGATGAATATGTAGTTTCCTTCCCCATCTCTTTGGAAGAGTTTTGGTTTAAAGTTTATTTTGTTATATATTAAAATGACTATACTAGCTTTCTTCTTAGAACATTTTGCTTGGAATACCATTTATCCCTCCTTTTATTCTGAGGTAATGTTTATCCTAGATATTGAAGTGTATTTCTTAGATGTAGAAAAAGGAAAGATGGATCTTCTTTTTCTATCCATTCTGTTAGTCTGTGTCTTTTGATTGAGGCATGAAACCATTGATATTGATAAATATCAAAACCAGTGATTTTGACTGCTGTTATTTTGTTGTTGTTGTTGGTGGTGTTGGTGGTGGTGGTGGTGGTGGTGTGTGTATTTATGCTTCCCTTATTTTGTGGATTACTTATTACCTTGTTTTTCTGGAGTATAGTTAATCTCTCCTTGGGTTGGAGTTTTCCTTCTAGTACCTTCTGTGGGACTGGATTTGTAGATGGTTATTATTTAATTTCACTTTATCATGCAATTTTCTCCATCTATGTTGATTGAAAGTTTCGTTGGGTATAGTAATCTGATGTGGCATCTGTTGTCTCTTAGATTCTGCAGGATATCTGTCCAGGTCCTTCTGTCTTTTAGAGTCTCTATTGAAAAGCCACATGTAATTCAAATAGGTCAGACTTTGTAACTTACTTGGATTTTTTTTCCTTGCGGTTTTGGTATTTTTTCTTTGCTCTGAATCCTTAGTGTTTTGATTTGTTTTTTGTGTGTCAGGAATTTTTTAGATTTAACTTTTCCTCAGACCAATGATTCCTTTCTTTTGTCATATACTTAACCTCTGTTATTCTCCATCTCTTGTTGGTGAAGCTTAATGTTTGTGTTCCTAAATTTTTCATTTCCAGAATTCCCTTGGTTTGTGTTTTCTTTATTGCTCAGTTTTTATTTTTAGGTCTTGAACAGTTTTATTCATTTCCTTCAACATTTTTTATTTTATTGTTTTTTAAGGGATTTATTTATTTCCACTTATTATTTGTGTTTTCCTGGATTTCTTTAAGGGATCTGTTTACTTCCTCTCTAAGGACCACTATCATCTTCATATAGTCAGTTTTAAGGTCTCTTATTTTTCTCATGCTTAAGCGTTGTTATAATATCCAGGGCCTGCCGTGGTAGGGTAGCTGTGTTCTATCAGAACATATTGTATGACTGTTACTGTGTTCTTCCACTAGCATCTAGGCATCAGCCTTTGGGATGATTATAGTTCTAGTGCTTACTTTTGAGTTTGTCCTTGTTGGGTGAGTGCTTTGTTCCTTGGTTTCTGTATATTCTCTGGATTTTTGGAGAGTATAATGGATGTGTGTTGCCTGTTTTACTGGCCTGCTCCGCGGGTGGGTTCACAGACAATTACTGTTGCAGTTGGAGGCTGGGGATTAGTAGAGGGTGTGATCACTGGGGAAGACAGGCTGAAGCTAAGGTGGGTCTGGAGGAACAGAAAGAGCAGAGAATTCTGCAAGTGGCCTACTTGTTTCTTTTTGGCAGATGTGTTAACCGGGGGTTGCCTGCTTGAGTTGAAGGCTTGGAGAGAGTGAAAAGTGAGGGCAAGGAGGTTAGAAGAAGATGGTCTGTAGGATCCACAGGAGATATGGACAGGGGAGAAGTAGGCTATAGCTAGTGATCTGTTGCAGCACTAGTGATTAGACTAAGGAATTGGGCCTGAGGTACTGAGAGAGTGCAAGTCTGTGGGAAGCTTACTTACTGGTTTTCTTGGCAGGTTCTTTTTATTGAAATTGTCCTCAGAATTTTAGTCATTCAGAGTTTTAAATTATTTTCAAGGTCATTGAGTTCAATTTCCATATTTTACAATTTAGGTAAAAGATCAGAGATGCAAAGGGACTTGACAAAGGCCTAATGTAGCCAACAGATGGGGGGAATCTGGAAAAGCACACAATTTCTGTGACTTTGAGTCATTTTCATTTCTTCTCATAATTCTGTTTGTTTTTTTATAAAAAATAATTCTGACAATGTGTGCACATAAGGTCATTTGTTCACATCCCATAGAAGCTGAATGCAATAAACTCTCTGGAAATGTTCTATAGCTATTTCCCAAGATTGTGCAGGCATACAGCTGCTTGTGAATGCAGCTGTCAACTTAAAATGTACACTGGAGTCTTCCTTCATCTTCAAAGGCATTTTTCAAATGTTTCATCTTTGACACCACCACCTACCCACACTTATGAATATGAAATAATGTTAGAGGTTAATGCACTACTAATGGTAGGTTGTTGACTCTCAATTGACCCCTTTTGGCATGAAATGACCAATACATTGTTCTTCTCTAGTAAAATTAGATAGTCTTTTTATGTTTTGCCTGAAAGGAGGCAATAGAATTTTAGGTATATTCACATGGCATAACTATTCAGCGTACTGTGAAGAATTTTTGTGATTTCATAAATCATTTCACAATCCACTGAGGATTTTCATACTTTTTTGAATGCTTTCACTCACAGTCATTTCTCAGAATAGAGCTTGTTTATAAGCCTTATTCAAAACAATCTAACATTTAATTAAATAATTTAGAACTACCATTTGAGATACATTGTTATATTAATGGTAATATAAATAATGACTGTTAAGATAATTAGGGAGTTTACAAATCTGAGAATTGACTTTATTTCAGTTATGTTAACACAATTGTTTGCCAACTTGACTTGTCTTTAAATTAAAGATAAAGGAGTATTTTGTATTTAAGAAATTCATTTATAAGCTAAGTCTTCTTGAAAATAAATTGAAATGCTTAATGGACTAAAACAAAAATCAAACATTGTTAGCTTTCTTCAAACTTTAGTGTAAGGAGAATGAATAAAAGAAAATTTTTATTTTTGTTGGCAATATTTTAAATGAAACATTGTATGGTAACAGATGAATTTGGTGTCCCTTATCAGCTATGGAGGACTGTGTCTATCATACTCCATCACCATACTAGAAAATGTGAGTGCTCAGTCCTCTGTGCAACACAACAAAGAGTTGTGTAACCTATGCAAATTGTCTCACATGCCTTAAACCATCATTACATTAGTTGAACAGTCTAAACACTACATCATTCACTCAGTTCTAGCTATAGAGCTAGAATCAAGAATTTAAAAAAATTATCATGATATATCTTGATTTGACAGAAAAAAGTGTTGGGCTAAATGGAAACTTGTATTTGTCTGAGATTGATGGACACATTTGAGAGAAGTAATGTTTTAGACAGCTTATAGAAAATTGGAAGAATGATGATTGATATAAATTGTATTCTTTAAATATACTTCTTTCCATACAGATAAAACTTACAGAATAATAAGAGTGGGATTATATAATAAAGGTTTGAAAAATTGGAAAGAGGTAAGAAAATAGCCCCAGAATTACATAATAATAAATACAAGTTGGATAAGCTCCCTTATTTTTCTTCTCCTACCTTATATTTTGCACAAGTACAATTTCATGGAAGAATATATCATAAAATTTTCATTTTTAATCACATAGTTCTATGACATCAGTTTACAAAGGATGTGATATTTCATTTTATTGAGTTGCTAGTTGACTAGTGTACAGTTGTGAATCATAGGATAAATAATTCACAATTGATAAGCAAATGACATTTGCTGTTTCTTCATGTCCCTCATACCAAAATTTGAAAATGCGCAGGACAGCTAATGTTTTAGAGAAACTTTTAAATGAGATTTCCCTTTTGTCATTTGGTAATATATCCACCTTCAAGAGAGTTGATGTATTTCAAATGACCAACTCATGCAAAAGCACACAAACAAACAAACAAACAGCCTAAGTTAGGATGGTTGACTGATGACTGTGTGGTATTCAATATACTGTGCGAAACAGGAGTGAATGGAAGGATATTCATCCTCTGGTGACTTCATTTATTGAGATATTATCGGTTTAGCATTTGGTATACTTTTTAATGAAATACATTTATATGTAGATGCAGTAGGTGTAAATTATTTAGAATGTTATTATTTTGCTAATTATGGGGTTGATTTTATTTAACATTATTAATTAATAATTATTATTTTCTGAGAAAGGCTGTCATGTAGCCTACCTTGATCTACTACACATGACATAGAGAAGATGACTTTGGACTTTCTGTTCCTGCTACTTCCACCACAAAAGTGTTGAAATTTCAGGGATGGACCAGTGCACTCAGAAGGCAAAGTAAATTTTAATAGAATCTTGTGGTTTCCCCAAAAGTTGTATTCATCCGCATGCCATAAAGAATGGTTTCATGTAGTTTATTGGCCTACTAGACGTAGATTATTAAGTAATCCTTCAGATAATTTCTTCCAAATCAGATATTTAAACAAATTAAGATTGTTAGATGCTAAAAACAGTAAATGTCTTCATTAATATTATATATTGATAAGGCAGTGATATATGTTCCATATTAATATAGAGTCCATTGTGTGTTTGCGTTCTCTTTCTCATTGTGTGTGTGTGTGTGTGTGTGTGTGTGTTAAGTATATTTGTGTTTGTATCTATGTATGCCATGTATGAGTGCCTAAGGATATGGAGGAGGTCATCAGTTCCCCTGGGACTGGTGTTATAGGTGGTTGTAAACTGCTTGCTATGCATTCTGGGAACTGGACTGTCCACTCCCAAAGCAGCAGAGTTTTTATACACTTCTTCATCTTTCTGGATCCAAATTTCCTTTCCAAACAAATAGAAAACCAGTGTCAGCACATTCTTCATACCACACAATCACTGCACACATTATATGAATAGGTAAAGGAAATATATTCAGGACAGAGAGTTTGAAGCATCTGATATAAAAAATATTTGTCAAACTCTATGAACTCCTAGTATCTATTGGACCAGTCTTTGTTTTTGCTTTAGGGAACAAGACTTTTCTACTTACTTTTAGTTCAGATTTTCTCCTGTAATTCATGTTTAATAGTTCAGAGAAGGAATGTTTAGAGTCTTGTAGATCTTAAATGTCAGCTGAGATGGAAACTAAAGGGCATTCCCTTTCAGAAGGGACTGGGTAACGAATGTAAATGTTCAGCAACTACAGTCTCAAGTGTGCTGTGTTTATTTTCAGTAACATCCAAATCCCAGATCCTTCATCACTTATAAATGAGGCAGACATTGTTTACATAAAATCTTTTTATATTAATGAGGTTGTATTTTCTATTAAAGTACACATGTGTGTCTGTAAGTATACAAGTTAGTAAGCATAGGAGAAAGTTCTCCTAAATGTACAAGAAAAAAGTAAACGGTCTTTGTGTTAAATAATATATAACCCAGGAACTCTTTCACTGCTTGCTTTCTTTTTATTATGTTAAGGATTATTCTTTCATATAACAATTACATATAAATAATTACATTCCTTTCATTTGGCTGAAGATATAGAGGAGTTAATATGTGCAGGACAAAATACCTAGCAGAACAAAATAATCAGGACAGTGATTTAGTCATCCTGGTTGTATTTCTAACCACACTTTCTTCTGTCTTGAAAAACAGCTTTGCTTGCTGATTCTTCCAAGCAGAGGGCATCCTGTTTGTTTCAAATCTTCAGTGCATAGGACCTTAACAACATACACACATACGTAGTTTTCCTTCTGTTTACTTTATGGTTTGCTTTCATTTTCTGTGCTGGGCTTTCTCCTTATACCTGGCTGGCAAACATGGGTATTTTTCAGGGCTTGTTTTCTGGAGTTGGTCTTTCCTTATGATATTCAGCTATTCTCAGTCCACCGAGGGCATACAGGGACACCTGCATGCTATCATCTCATGGATTTCTATCCCCAAATGATAGCTTCTTTTGTGAGCTCCAGATCCATCTATCAAATCTGAAATTAGATAACTCACAGATTCATATATTCACCACCTGCAAAACCTTATTCATAGATTTTCCAAAACCTCTCTGGATTCAAGCCTCCTTCATTTCAGTTGACAAGTTGGAATCTACCAGTCATTTCTGTTTTGACCTCTTTCTTTAACAAGTACCCACCCAGTTAACCACTGAATATTTAACTTTTGTCCTCTGAACACCTGGAACAAGGAATGAAGGATATTCACCTACTGATTAATAACATCTTATTATTTTTATGGCTTTAGGATAGATGTTTTCCTGTTTTATTTTGTGGACTCTTGGGAATTCCCTTGTAGAATTTAGAAATAGCTAATTACAAAAGTGATTTTACATTTTAATTATTTGTGTGTGTATATGTACACATACATTATTAAGGGTGATCCTGTTCATTCAGAATTTACTGTTTCCTGATTTAATATTTGGAAAAAATATGGTTAGTGTGATGTTTGTCTTGCCTAATAAATTCAACTAGTGAAGAGAGGAGCTATTCTATTCTGTCCATACTCAGGTTTAGTAAGTTTCTTTTCCTATATTATGTCCTATACGTTCTCACATTTTTCTCCTCTGCTCCAAATAGTTTCTTCCTACATTTGCAAGAAACCGCCTTCATTTCCTTCACTCTTTACCCCTATTCTGCTTGTTCAATGGAGCCCACACAGATTCAAAGGACGAAGCTAATTCTCTGTCATATGCTTCCAATGACCATGCTCTTCATTCAGTTAGACCTCTGGTCCTTTCTAGTTGCAGCACCATAGCACCTGCAGTCATCATGGCATACATAACAGGATATGTCCTAGAGATGTTCTGCATTTCTGAGGAGTTTATATTAAGCCTTTTTAAAATTTAACTTCTCCATGAATTACAGGCAGGGTCCACTGTGCTGTGGATAAGGGTGACAAGATAGATAATGGGATGCTCAAGGAGACCAGTCTTAAGATTTTTCAGGAGAAGGTGCTTGGAAAACAAGTTCAGTATCTTCTCTATTCCTCAGGGCTTCAGGGACACATAGGAGGGCCAGAGGCTCCTCCCTCACGGGAAGGGCTTAAGGGCCTGTGGTAAACATTCTCATTGAAGCAGCAAATATCCGGATACATTTCTGTAATACTAGCACTTGGGAGACTGAGGCAGCAGCAGTTTAAGACAACACCAGCTTGGACAATTTAGTACAATCTTCTCCCGTAACAAACCGATGAACAAAAATAAAAAACCTAGATAAACAAAAGACAAAAACAACCTTAAAATAGCAACAAAAATGAAAGCTTTTTCAGGCTTTAGAGCATACAGCAAGTTCCTTTCTTTTGTTTAATTTTTCTGTTTACAGTTTTGCTTTCTGCTTTGATCTGCTTTGATAGGTTGGCAGAAAAGGGGAATAAGTGTTGCATTTCACAAATTGATTCATTTTATAATTAAATGTTAATTTGTTAAAGATTTCTGTATCCTGCCTTGCTTGCCCTCTGGGATACAGGATGACCCTGAGACCATGTGACTACTGAGCAATGTTCTAGAGGATGCTGTGTGCAGAGGCTGAGGAGTTTAGTCCAGGAGTCTGATCATGAGGACCTTCTGTATAAGGAGACTTCTGGTAATGCCACAACGACGATGCATTCTTTCAGTAAAGATGTGCATGACCCACCGAAACAGCAGAGTCCCAGTAGTATACCCATCTTACCTGGACCGAGAATCCTTCAGCTGAGAGCAAGGTTAATTATGTTTCCTGCTGTGTTATGTTCTCACTAAGTGCACAATATAGCTCAAAATAAATCAGAGGCCTAGAATGAAAATGAGTTACTTCTTTAGAAACACGGAAATTGTTCAGTACTTTCTTAAGGTGATACACTCAGCCGCCTTTACTAAACATGCTAAAGTAACTATTCTAATCAACCTGCCCCCTCCATTTATAGGTAATTACTTCAGCACCTTCCATTTTCTTATTTTCTTCACTCTCACTTCACTAGATGTTTTTCTTCTTGCTAACAAAATACTTGGTCAACAGCAATTGTGCATTATGGAACTATAAAGATGGCTCAGTAGTTAAGAAAACTTAACTGCTCTTACCAAAGACTAGGGTTCAATTCCTAGCATATACATCAAAAACATCTGTAACTCCAGTTTCACGGCATTCAGTGACATCTTGTGGTTTCCAAAGGCACTAGACATGTACAGGATATACAAACATACACACAGGTATACACTAAGACATAAAAATAAAAGTATTTAAAATAAGTCATAATTAGAAGATTTCATGTGTATCCTCTGTTGAAGCGCCTGTTAGCTTGCTGTTACTCTTTTCTCATGTCTGTATGAGGCCTGAACTTGGTTGTTACCATGTGACCATGGGTGCATGATTTTGAAATGTTCTTTACCTGCTGCTTGATTAAACTCAGCCTTCAAGAATTTTAAATAATGCTTATTGGATATTCAGTCTTTCTTGTCTTGGGATCTTCTTGCATGCCAAGGCAGTGGTGCCTTTGTGTGTAGTTTTAGAAATGATTTTTCTCTAGGGCAGACAAGCTTCTTCAGGCTTCTGTTTTCCGTTCCTTCATTCATTTGTTGCTTCTTCCTTCCTTTTTCTTTCCCTTTTTTTCCCTCTCTCCTCACTCTTTCTTTCAATAACAATTTTCTGTTTTTCAGATGAAAATATAATTGAAAGGGCATAATGTACCTTCCATCCAGCTCTACAAAATAGTGGTTGAGTTTCAGCAAAGAGAATCAGAGCGGAAGAAAGATTCTCAGACCCTTGAGAGCAGCCAGGGCAGCAGTCACTGAGTTTGTTCTCAGTCTTTTTGGTTCTTTCCTATTTTTGATGTGGGCTTTTGTTAGTATGTTTTTGTTGTCATTCTTTGCTCGTTTTAAGTGATTCTTTTTTGCCGTTAGTTTAAACATTTGTACATAGTGACACTGAGAGGAAATTTCAAGTAAGACTCATTTAATCACCACAAAGCAAGATCCAGCCTAGCTAGAGTAGTTGTGAACTTGTAACATCAGTAGTCAGGAAGCAGGAAGCTTGCTAGAAGTTGAAGACCATCCTGGAATATGAGATTGAGGCTATCCTGGGCTGGCTACATAGTGATATATCTTAAAAACAAAAACAAGAATGTTATGAAATGGAGAATGGTATGAAATCGAAGTCAATATAAAACAAGGGAAGCAGACACAACTCTCTTATCACACATTTTCCTCATTTCATATTTCTCTGTGTAGAACAGACTCTGAAAATCAACTGTTTTTGGTGGGGGGAGAAAAGATCTTAAAGCATTCTTGTCTTTTTTATTTGTAAAGGAAAACACCAGTTTTTCTGTGTATTTTACAATGTTACTTGTGAATTATTGATAGTACAAGGTACTGTAATTTTTTAAAAATTATATTCTTTTAGTGTATATAGATGTTAATTATCATTTGTTTCAAAAATACAATTCAATTTATCTGCAGTTTGCAAATGCAGAAACCAAGGCTCATTGCATAGGGAACATGTAGGAATCCACATACCCATCAAGAGATAAAATATGGTTCATGCCCAGGGATTCTTGACTCCAAAGACTGTTTCTTTTCACATGATTAGTTTGTTGAAATGAAAATTCCTTAGTTGAAATCTGTATGACAGAACAACTCCAGCCAATCCTTGAATTAAAACAAAAGGTTGAAAAAGTCCTGTGTGTCCCTCATCATCCCTCCGTTTGAGAAGTTCTGAGCTGCACTCAGATAAAATACAGCATGTTTCTTTTCTTGACAAGCCCGGTATTTATGAGCTGTTAGATATAATTATAGTCCTCACAGTGGGTCAGAGAGTCATCTTCTGCTGTGATGCATGTCTTGTAGTCAAGAATAACACTCAGCTCTGATTTTTGACTTTGTTCACATTATGTCAAGCATATTGGTTCCCTTTCAGACTGAACAGTACAACGAATACCACCAGTATATATTTTGTTAGATCAATGATGCAACTGGCTTGTAGACTGACTCAAACACCTTTTCTTGCTTTCCCAGGTATATTTTAGTTTTATTTAGGTATCAACAACTCTAACTTTAATATGCATATTACCTTCCCAGCCTATCAAACTACAGGTCTCATCACAGTTCTCACTCTGTTGGACATAAAACCTTACAAAGGACTTTAAGTACTGTGAATTTATATATCATATAAATGTTATGTTTCCCTACATTCCTGTAACTGTTTTAGAAAAAGCTCTTTAATTCTGTCTAACAAAAATTCTCAGAGATGGTCAATAATTTATCTGAAAGGTAATAAATTGCTAAAATAAATCATTGTGTAATTATGTAAAAGAAAAAATGACATAATTTGTGATATTTTTTTTATCTGTGAAGGAAGGTTTTAGATAGATTTGGTTGACATAATAGTTTTCCTATGCAGCAGTTTCTTAGATATATCTTGGTTTACTCCTAGATAATTTTAGATTATATTAACAACCTTCAGGTTTTACTTTTATAATAAATGATGTAGAATACCTACTACCCACTGTGTTAAGTCTTTGAAAAGAGAGAAGTGGCTCTGCTTTCATGTCATTTGTATTGGTTTCAGTTGAAGAAACTAATTAATTAAATGACTTTCATTTTAACATGTACTTTTCATTACAAAATGTCCCAGGACCAGGTGAAATCGAGTAGGAATTGTACTTAAGGCTTGAGCATGTCTATTGCATAGTACAAACATGTCCATTGAAAATATGTGCAAGAAAAAATAGTAATATTATAGTGTGGTGCCCTTTCCAAAAGCAAATCCAGTGTATCAGGAAAAGAAAGACAAGACGTCCCGCTGTTTGTACTAAGAGAATACATGTGCTGCATTTATTGCCAGGAGTGTGTGTGTGTGTGTGTCTTTATTGCAAGTGCTAAGAGGTCTCTCTCTTGTAGGAGGGAGCAGTCTTCTATATACAGGCTTATAGCACAGTGGAAAAACCCCAGGTGGAAGAGAGATGTTTTCCTCATACTAGATATTGATGTCAGTGGAGGCAATGTGGGGGCAGTAAGACAGGACTAGAAAACAGGAGGCACCTGTGGCTATCAGCTGAAAACTCAGAGACCCTGTGGGGGCTAGGCCCCAACATCTCTCCCTTTTTTATTTTTTGAAATTTTGGTTGAACTGTTTGCTACTCTATAGAGTCTTCCATACAGATTTCTTCATTTCTTAGGCCATGTTGTAGGCTTTTGCTATTTTTCCACTGACTGGCTCTGAGGACTCAAATCGTCAACCTTTCCTGATAAGACATTGACTGGCTGGATGCTCCTTTTGGCTATATCCAAAGCAATTTAGGTAGCTTTTTAACTATCTCCAAAGCAACCTAAGTATTATTTTTATCATATCCAAGGCAATTTAAGAAGTTCACATTCATGCATTCACAATCACATTTCATATATACCGGTGTGGCCATACCATGCATTCAGAACATACATATATCTTTCTGTCATCCTTTATCCGTAGGTCATGATTAGTTTGGTTGAAATGAAACTTCCTTAGTTGAAATCTGTATGACAAAACAACTCAGCCAATCCTTGAATTAAAACAAAAGATTGAAAAAGTCCTGTGTGTCCCTCATCATCCCTCCATTTGAGAAGTTCTGAGCTACACTCAGGAGCTACAGCCATACCCACTCCTTGTAAAATGTTTTTAGAGATGACTCACAAAATTGACCTTAAATTTTATCAATAACCAACCCTGTATAAACAATATTTGGAAATGTGGGCATCGTTCTTTCCAAACTACTTCCTGCTGTTAACAGGTGCTGAAATACCAGGGGATCATGACAAAAAACAAATAAACAAACAAAAAACAGAAACTCGTTGAAGTCCTTGTTTTTGTGGTCTGCAAGTCTGCATCATCTCACCTGTTTTAGATGTTGGATCACCTGGGCCAATGCTTCAGGTGGTCTTGGTTCATCAAACCATACTAGTCTGGAAGGAACCCACAGCTTTTATTTTCTGTGGAAACAAAAGCAGAAATTCTTTTCCCAAGTAACCTGTCCTTATATTTAAATTTAGAAGTCAAAGCATTTTCAAAATACATAAGTTGGATTATTTCAGCAGCATTGATAATCAAATATCTTTTAGCAGTTTTTGTTCCTTTCTTAGCAATTAATCAGTTTAAAGACAACACAACAGCACACAGTATCCAGACTCTCCGTGTATTTTCCATTCCATATATTTTTACCTTTTCCTTTTCTTTCACTTAATACCAGTACCTTCTTTACTAACTGTTACCAATTTTCAATTCACCCATTTTCAATCCATCCTCCAACCGAGGATGATCCCTCAGGCAAAAGCCTTAAGATTTACTCAATCCACCCTCCAAATGAGGGCGGTACCTCTCGGTTTCCCCTTTCTTTCCCAACCTTGGTGTCGGGCAAAGGCCTGGAGACTTAACCTGGTACCCCTAACTTGGTACCTCTTTCCAATACACCCTCATAGTTTTACTTGCTGGTCAGCATTTGAGGGCGATCTCTCAGTTACCCTTTACTTTCCTGACCTCAGTGGATCAGGCAAAAGGCAGGAGATTAATTCAATACAGCCTTCAACTGAGGGCGATCCCTCAGTTTCCCCTTACTTTCCAGAATTCAGTGGAAGGCTGGAGATGAATTTAATACACCTTCTCCTTAGAAGGTGATCTCTCAAGCAAAACCCTGGTGATTTGACCATTCGATTTTACTGTTAGAAGTTGAGGTACCTGTTTTCAAAACTTTTCTTTCTAGAGTCTCTCCTCTTCTGAGTCTTCTTTCTGGTGGTTCTTTCCCAGTCTTTCCAAGTCTCTCTGGATCTTGGTGGGACCTCCACTTGCAGCGCCCATGCTACAAGCAAGTCCAGGGTATCAGGAAAAGAAATACAGGATGTACAGCTGGTTGTACTAAGAGAATGCATGTGCTGCCTTTATTGCCAGGAGAGAGAGAGAGAGAGAGAGAGAGAGAGAGAGAGAGAGAGAGAGAGAGAGAGAGAGAGAGTCTTTATTGCAAGTGATAATAGGGCTCTCTCTTGTAGGAGGGAGCAGTCTTCTATATACAGGCTTATAGCACAGTGGAAAAACCACAGGTGGAAGAGAGTTGTTTTCCTTATGCTAGATGTTGATGTCAGTGGGGCAGTAAGTGAGGACTAGAAAACAGGATGCACCTGTGGCTATCAGCTGACAAACAAATCAGGGACCCTGTTGGGGCTAGGCCCAAACATTAAAGATCAAACCCTATAGAAGTAGCAAGAAGAAAGATTGCACAGAATATTATAAAACATACTAGAAATTTGGACTTAAATCTTAACGCAAAATTGTGTATGATATGATTTGGTTGAGTCACTAAATTATTACTTATTGAAACAACAATAAATAAAAATTCCAAACTTATTACCCTTATTGTGTTGGCCTGAATAGAAAATGGCATTATTGGAGGTATGGCCTTGTTGGAGGAAGATTGTCACTAGAGATGGACTTTGAGATTTCAGAAGCTCAAGCCAGGCCTAATGGTTTACTGTCTCTTGCTGCTGCCTGTGGATTCAGATGTAGAATTCTCACCTACCTCTTCAGCACCATGCCTGGCTGCATGCTGCAATACTTCCCACCATGATGATAATGGACTAGACCTTGGAACTATAAGCCAGTCCTAATTAAATGTTTTCTTTTATAAGAGCATCCATGGTCATGGTGTCTCTTCATAGCAATAAAACACTAACTAAAACTTATACTTGCTAATTCTCATAGGAAAGGATAACATAATGTAGAAAGTGGTAAATTGCATTTGTAGCAAGAATATCCGTGCTTTTGGATAAAAGGATTTACAGAAAGATTAGGGGATTATCTTTTTAGAAAATAAAAAAGAACCCTGAATGAAGGTTGAAGACTAAGCAGACAAGAAATGGCAAGAAAGGGTTTCAGACTAGTCACAGGGGCAGTATCACATGGGATTATAGATCACTACTAAGACAATGTTTTTGCCATAATAAGTGAAATGGTAAGCCATTGGATAATAATTGACAAGGATCACATGTTATCTACTTATATTGTAAATGAATAACTTAGCTTTTACACTGAAAACTTAGTTGTTTGTCAATATTGGAAGATAAAACATCAGTTGGAAGTAGATAAAACTAGAACTAGGAAAGTTCTGGATAGAACTTTTTTTCATGCTGTAACATTCAATATTTCCACAATTATTGATTGTGAGGACTACAAGCCAGACAATTAAAAACCATTTAAATTTTGGTTATTTGAACAGCTGAGTGTTTACATTTACCTTTAATAAGACAGAATATAGCAGCTTAAACACATATAGATAGCACAGCCATGGATTTTTAAGGTGGAATGCTAAACAAATAGTAAGTGCAATATTTGCAATCATGGGAAATAGCTATAAATTTGGGAAATTTCCAAGCAGCTAGACTAGATATTATAACCAAAATGGACCATTTGTTTCTAAATATGAAGACAAAGAAACAAGAAATTACAACCCTGGTTTGTAGTGTATGCTTGATATTAAGTTGTTTAGAAGACAACGATTGACCTGAGAAAAAGCCTGTAAAAATAGCCACTTAGGTAATTCTTGGAAGACAAGTGAGCAAGATGATCTAATCAGGACAGTGCCAAATCCTGAGAGGTCAGTTAAGTTGAAAGGAGAAGCCCCTGGGACCATCCCCCCCTGCCCATCACCCACACCTTCAATCTTCTGGGGGCCTGATCCTGCCATCTAGAGGACCTGCCCACACGAAAGGCATCAGTCCTTCCAGACCCTAACCTCCGGTGACCCCAGCTTCAGGCGAGCTTGGGTCTCCCTGGGGACACATGAGAAAAATTTAAAACACAAAAAATGGTCTTTGAAAGACCTAAAGAGCAACCAAAAATAGTCAGAAAATGAAAGAAAATTGACCCTTGAAAAATTGATCATAGCAGACAAAATGTGCGCATGCATTTCATTTTTTATGACCCCATGAGTTGAGTGCAGCGAAAGCCAAGGCTTAAAGACTTACATTGTCAGACAACACAGTTCAGAGCCTGGGGGGCATCTTGAAATTTTAAGTGGGAATACACAGAGAAGATTAACTACAAAATCCATAAATTAGCTTTATCAAATTTATAGAAACACACACACAGAATTTCATTGCTGGTAAAGTCAGTAGATTGAAAAAAAAAAAAGAAGCAAGTAGACACAAGTATATTGGTTCCCAAATACTGCAGGAAAAATTTCTGAACTAAAATCTGTATGACCCTACAAAAGTGTTGATACCTTTAAAATAAAATTTATTCTATCTGTAGTATTGGCAGTGCATCAAATAGAAGGGCATTAGCATGCAGCAGAAACATGAAAGTATTATAGGGCATAAATTATCATATAAATATTGTGTCAATAAAAATATTAGTCATGTTCAGGAAGTGGTCTCCTGTATCAACTCATTGAAGAGTATCTCCCACTTTCTTTTCTAAGAGCTCCAGTGTGGTTGGATTTATGTTGAGATCTTTGATCCATTTGAACTAAGTTTTGAACAAGGCAATAGACATGGATCTATATGCAGTCTTCTTCATGCCAATACCCAGTTATGCCAGCACCATTTGTTGAAGATGCTTTCTTTTTTTCATTGTATAATTTTAGATTCTTTGTCAAAAATCACATGTTGATAGGTGTGTGGGTTAAAATCAGGGTTTTCAATTCGGTTCCATTGGTCTACCTGTCTACTTCTGTGCCAATACCAAGCTGTTTTCAAGACAATAGCTCTATAATAGAGCTTGAATTGAGGTATAGTGATGCCTCCTGAAGTTCCTTTATTGTATACGGTTGTTTTGGCTATCCTGGGTATTTTGATTTTCCTAATAAAGTTCAATATTGTTCTTTCAAGGTCTGTGAAGAATTGTGCCGGAATTTTAATAGGGATTGCATTGAATCTGTAGACTGCTTTTGGCAAGATTGCCATTTTTATTATGTTGATCCTACCAATCCAAGGGCATGTAAGATCTTTCCATTTTCTGGCATCCTCTTTGATTTCTTTCTTTAAAGACTCAAAGTTCTTGATATACATGTCTTTCACTTCCTTGGTTAACATTATCCCCAGATATTTGATGCTGTTTATGGTTATTGTAAAGGGTGAGGTTTCTCTGATTTCTTTCTCAGCCACTTCATCATCTGTATATAATAGGGCCACTGATTTTTTTTTAGTTAACCTTGTATCCTGCCACTTTGCTGAAGGTGTTTATCAGCTCCAGGAGCTCCCTTGTGGAGTTTTTGGGTAACTTATGTAAATTATCATATCATCTGCAAATAGTGACAGCTTGACTTCTTCTTTTCCTATTTGTATCCCCTTGATCTCCATTTGTTGTCTTATTGCTCTATCTAGAACTTCAAGTACAATACTGAAGAGATATGGAGAGAGTGGACAGCCTTGTTTTGTTTCTGATTTTAGATGAATTGCATTGAGTTTCTCTCCATTTAGTTTGATGTTGGCTCTTGGTTTACTATATATTGCTTTTATTATGTTCAGGTATGTTCCTG
Source organism: Mesocricetus auratus (assembly GCF_017639785.1). Taxonomy (NCBI): domain Eukaryota; kingdom Metazoa; phylum Chordata; class Mammalia; order Rodentia; family Cricetidae; genus Mesocricetus; species Mesocricetus auratus. The sequence continues at coordinate 48,055,277 of NW_024429184.1, read as the reverse complement.
TTATCCCTGATCTCTCTAGGACCTTTATCATGAAGGGGTGGTGGATTTTGTCAAAGGCTTTTTCAGCATCTAGTGAGATGATCATGTGGTTTTTCTTTCGCAGTTTGTTTATATGGTGGATTACATTGATGGATTTTCTAATGTTGAACCATCCCTGCATTCCTGGGATGAAGCCTGCTTGATCATGGTGGATGATTTTTCTGATGTGTTCTTGAATCTGGTTTGCTAGTATTTTATTGAGTATTTTTGCATCCATGTTCATGAGGGAAATTGGGCTATAGTTCTCTTTCTTAGTTGTGTCTTTGTTATCAAGGTAATTGTAGCCTTGTAAAAAGAGTTTGGCAGTGAGCCTCCTGCTTCTATTGTGTGGAATACTTTGAGGAGTATTGGAATTACCTTTTCTTTGAATTTCTGGTAGAATTCTGCAGTGAAGCCATCTGGGCCTGGGCTTTTTTTGGTTGGGAGACTTTTGATGACTGCTTCTATTTCATTAAGGGTTATAGGTCTGTTTAGATTGCTCATCTTTTCTTATTTAGTTTTGGCAAGCGATATCTATCCCAGAAATTGTCTGTTTTCTTTAAATTTTCGAATTTTGTGGAGTACAGATTTTCAAAATATGCTCTGATTATTCTCAGGATTTCCTCAGAGTCTGTTGTTATGTCCCCCTTTTCATTTTATTATTGGATAACCAAAACTGTGTTCTAGAAATGTCAGAAGGTCTCATCAACATGACTGCCTAAACATGAACTGAACAAGGACAACAATAGACATGCCAACATGGATAATGGAAAGTCTAAGAGGCTTCAATCCTGTATACAGAACTACAGGCAACTCAGGAATGCTGTAAGCAGGTGAAATAATCTTCCCATCATTAAAATGCAAATCTTGTATTCTTCAATGAAGTCCACTAGGAAAATTAAAAACAATCGCAACTCAAAAAATATCACAAACAAATTAATACAACAGTTAAAAATCTGAACATTTTCAAAAACTTTATATATAATATAGAAGCATGACCATTAAATTTACTATAGTTAGATAAAGCAAGGAAAGCAAATTTTCTTAAGAGTAAAAAACACAAAAAAACCACACACATACAAAAAAGAGTAAAGAACACCTGATATTTTTATGCATTGCTAGAGTCAAGATAAAAAGAGGAAGCAGTCAACTACATTTTTGTTTTAAATTTTCATTGACTTTTTCTTTGATAGTTTCATACAAGTACAACATACATTCTGGTTATCAAATCCTCTTGATATCTCTCTCTGACCACATCACCCTGTGAAGACATTTCCCTACAAGGTCTTCTCTCTCATATCCATAGGAACTTTTACTTCTTTGAGACATGCCAAGACTATCTGTGGCCATTTGTATGGAATTATCCACTTGAATATGGTGGGCTTCTCACTGGGTAACATAACTGAAGCAGGCAGGAGCTAGGCTGTGTAAGCTCCTTCCTTATCCATAAGTGAGTTTAGACTGCTCAACCTTGTATAGGCCCACTGTAGGCTGTCACAATGGCTGTGCAGTCATGACTGCATTGACTGTGTCATAAGAATTCAGCATTTCACAGCTCTCTCATCTTCTTCCCTTTTCTGTGATGATCCCTGAAACTTAGAAGGTCTGGTACAAATGTCCTGTTTAGGTGGCCGTCACTTTTTCTCAGCATTCCTGAATAGCCATGTACTTCTGCATGCAACATGGTTCATTGAAAAGTGTGACTTCTCCAAATATGACTGGGAGTACTATTTGTCTATCTGCATAAACATAAATCCCTTACTAACATAACAGTCATGGTACTATTGCTCCACTGCAGCATCTCATATGGCAAGTTGTTGTTGCAGATTATAGGTTCACAGCTAGATAAGACTGTTAGCAGATTTTCTACAGTAACAGCCAGGATAGCGGCTTATAACACCACCAGACATAACTGTCATGAAGGAATCTTCCAGTTCAGTTCTAGCTTGACTGTTCTACGCACTATATTCAAGGTATGTGATATCAAACAGACTCTTGGTGTGGTTTTTTGGTTGCTCACAAAACTAGTTAGTATGAATTCTTATCAATTTGTTCATGTGGGCAATAAAGGACCAATTCAAGAGTCTGTAATGTTTAAGGGGCCACTGATGCTTCTCTGACAAATAACTCATTAGGAGTTAACTCATTTCTTACAAATGGGCTATTGCGTAGTAACTCTTGGCTTTTATGAGCAGCACTATCCAGACATAGAACACAAAGACACAGCAATAGCAAGAGACATCCTGGGGCCTTGCCTATACAAGATTGATCCATCATGGTTTTGTTTCCTGGTGTACTGATCCACTGAAGTTAGCTGCCATCTGCTGCTCCTCTGACATGGCCACTGGCACGGCCACACAGATTTCCATAGTGACTGTACAATTTTGCACTCCTACCTTTACTCCACATTCTAAACAGCAAGATCTGTAATTTGTTTTATTGATTTTAGCCATTCTGACTGGTGCAAGATGAAATTTCAAATTAGTTTTTGTTTGCTTTTCCCTGATGACTAAAGATGTTAACTGATTCTTTAAGTGTTTCTCAGACATTTGGGTTTCTTCTTTTGAGAATTTTCTGTTTAGTTTTCTATCCTTTTTTAAATTGGGTTGTAAGTTTTCTTGATGTCCAGTTTTTATAGTTCTTTATATACATATATATTTTTAAACACCTTTTAATTATATATTTAAATTAGAAACAATCTTGCTTCCCATGTCTGTCCCAGCTCCCTCTCCCTCCCCTCCAACATAATTTTTTCATTGATTCTTTGGGAATTTACAGTCACACACCCAAATCCCACTCATTTCCCTGTCCTTCCATATCTGCCCTCCACCACTGGAACCTTACCCACACAAGAAAATTAAAGATTAAAGACAACAACAACAAAAACAAACAAACAAACAACATCTTGCTAACCCCTCTGGGAAATGACCTTTATTCCCAGAAGTAGAATGGAATATAAGGTGGGAGGAGACAGTAACTCAGTGCAGTCTGAGGTTTGGTGGAGGCAGGTACAGTCTGGAGATGTAATCTGAGGACAGGATTACCCTTTTGGTCTGAGCATTGGAAAAGATGAGAACTCTCTAGTGGCTGCTGCTTTGTTTTCCTGATCTTCAGCTTCACCCCTAATATCTGTCTCTGGGCTTTTATTATTAATAATAGTTAGAATTCCATCTACAGACAATGGCCATTTTCATTATATTGATTTTACCAATCCTGAGAACTCAGGAGATCTTTTCAACTTCTGATATTGTCTTCAAATTCTTTCTTCAATATAATAAAGATTTTATTCTGCAAGCCTTTAGCTTTTTTGGTTAGTTACCCCAGGATATTTTCTTTTCTTTTGAGGCTATTATAGAAGGCATTGTTTCACCAGGTGGTGGTGGCACAGGCCTTTAATCCCAGCACTCAGGAGGCAGAGGCAGGCGGATCTCTGTGAGTTCGAGGTCAGCCTGGTCTACAGAGTGAGGTCCAGGACAACCTCCAAAACAGTACAGAAAAACCCTTTCTCGAAAAAAAAGAAGGCATTGTTTCCCCAATTTCTTTCTCAGTCTGTCTTTTTATATAGGAAAATGACAGTTTTTTTGTGCTAATATTATATTCTGGTATGTTGTTGAAACTATCAGCTATAGGAAGGAGTTTCTGGAAGAGATTTTAAGGTCATTTGTGTACACAATCATGTCATCTGAAAATAAGAATACTTTGACTTCTTCCTTGACAATTTGTACACCTTGATCTCCTTCATTTATCTTATTGTTCAAGCTAAGACTTCAAGTAGTATATTGAGTAGGTATGTAGACAGTGGACAACCTTGTATTGTTCTTGATTTTAGTGGGAATGCCTTGAGTTTATCTCCATTTAAGTTGATGTTGCCTATAGGCTTCCTGTAAACTGCCTTTATTGTGCTGAGGTGTGTTTTCTGTATCCCCAATCTTTGCAGGACTTATATTATGAATGAGTTTTTCAAAGCATTTTTCTGCATCTAGTGAGATGATCATGAGGTTTTGTTTTTGTATTTGTTTATGTGATAGATTACATTTATCAACTTATTTATGTTGAGTCATCTATACCTTTATCTCTGGAATGAAGCCTACTTGACCATGGTGAATAATACTTTTGATGTGTTCTTGATTAGTGTTTGCAATTATTTTATTGAATTTTTAAATCCTTGGTCCTTGTGTGTGGTGTATATTTTTTTTACAATTGCAGTATCCTCTTGTAAGATTTTCTTGTTTTGCTTTTCTTATTTGGTCTTTGTTCTGTACATATAATATTTTGATTGTCATGTGTGATAATATCTTATTTCTACAAATAAATCTTGTCTGAAGATCAAAGGGTGGAGTTTGTCACTAGCTAATCATAGAGTACTGGAGGTCTCTACAGACAGACAGGAAATGAGATGGCTAGACAGAGACAGGTAGTGAGAGAGCTGGGCAGAGAGAGGATATAGGCAGGAGGAAACAAGAACTTGCTCTATTTTCTGCTGAGAAGCTAATGAGATAAACATGGCTTTGGCTTGCTTCTTCTTCTCTCTGATCTCTCAGGATTGTCCTCTGGGTTTTTATTATTTAGACCAATTGGAACTCCATTTACAGTCATGTGTTGTGAGAAATTTCTTTTCTGGTCTAGTCTATCTGGTATTCTGTATGGTAATTACACCTTGATAGGCACTTCTATTTTTAGGTTAGGGAAATTTTCTTCTATGATTTTGTTGAAAACATTTTTTTCTGTTCCTTTGACCTGCTTTTTTTTTTAACTCTTCCTCTATTTTTATTATTCTTAGATTTGTTTCTTTCATATGTTCCCAAATTTCCTGCATGTTTTGTGTCAGGAATTTGTTTGTTTTAACATTTTTTGACCAACATATATATATATATATATATATATATATATATATGTATATATATACTACTTTTATCATATCTTCTATGTCTGAGATTCTGTCATCCATTGGTTGTATAATTTTGGTTATGCTTGTGTCTGTAGTTGCAGTGACTGGTTTCATTTGTCAGCTTGACACAAACTAGAGGTCTATTTGTAAGGAATTTTCTCAATTAGTGATCAATGGGGGTGGGTCCAGCCCATGGTGGGTACTGTCATCATTGGGTTGGTGGTTCTGGTTTTATTAGAAAGCAGGCAGAACAAGCCAGTAAGCAGCAAGACTCCATGGCGTCTGCATCAATCCTGCCTCCAGGTTTCAGCCCTGATTTCATTCCTGTCCTGACCTCTTCACTGAGGGACTATGACCTGGAAGTGTAAGCCAAATAAACCCTTTCCTCCCCAATTTGATAATGGTGTTTCATCTCCACAATAGAAAGCATATAAAAACAACATTTAATTTTTCTGTCTTTGCTTGAATATGTGATATTCTCTAGGTTTTGTTAGTGATGCTTACATCTGAGGTTTTGTTAGACTTCCTCCAATTTTAATTTCCAGTTTTATCGCAGTTTGGGGTTTGGTGTGTGTATGATACTATTTTTTTTAATTCTACTTGTCTTGAGTTGTTTTTATTGTTTTGTTCCACTGTTTGTGTTTTCATTGTCTTCTCTGATGGATTTGTTTATGTCCTCTATAAAGCTTTTGAACATATTCCGAATTGTTCTTTTAAAGTCTCTGTCATAGACTTCAGTTATATTGCATTATCAGGGTCTATGATAATGGATTTCTAGATGTTAATGAAATGTATTTTTTCCAGTTATTAGTGATTTTTCCACTGCTGTCTAGAAATATGTGATTGGGGATAGTTTAGGTGGTTTTAGGTGTTGATATGTGGTCCTGTCTTTGTTGGGTTGGTGTTCCCTTCCTTGGTTTCTCTTGCCCTTCTCAGCTCTTAGGAGATATTGATGGCTATGGGTTTCTGTTTAAGGAAGGAGTGCTTTTGCAGATTTTAAATGGCAAAGTGGAAAAGAGGTGGATTAGGAGAAAAGACTTCTGGAAATTCAGGAAAGAGCTAAGGGGGTAAGCTTCACACCTAGAGGTGGGGCTTCCAGAGTGTTGGAGGTATGGTAGGAAGAGGGAAATCATGCAAGTATATTGAATAAGGCAAAGAACTCTTTGAAGAGACAGGGCTAGAAGGGCTAGGTGTACCCTGAATCTAAGCAAATGTTGGAATCTCCAATGAATTAAATAGAGGTTGGAGTAGGGCATCTGTAAGGAGTCTGTTACTGGCATGAGGGTGGAAATGGAGACATATAAAAGGGAGATTGTAGGCAGAGTGTCTCCATGTCCCAGCATCTCATTCAAATAAACCCACATAGAGTTATTATTAATTATAAATGTTCAACCAATAGCTTAGGATTGTTTTTAGCTGGCTCTTATAACTTAAAGTAACCCATTTCTATTACTCTATGTGCTGCCCCAAAGCTCATTTACCTCATCTATACACTTCTTATCCTGTTTACTCTGCATCTCATGGCATCTCCTCATAACTGCTTAGACTCTGACCTTCTTCTTCCCAGTATTCTCTTTGCCCTGAAAATCCTGCCTAACCTTTGTCTAGTCAGCTCTTCATTAACCAATGAGAATAATGCATATTCACAGTGAACAAAAAGATTGTTCCACACCAGAAGATAGGAAGGGTAGTATGATTTGTCTAACTTTGTCCCTGCCAAGTGTGGCTAATCAGGGTCATTAATAGAGAATGTTTTGACTAGCACAAATAGGAGTAGGAAGTAGGAAAGCTGTGTTTGTTTCAAAGTTTGACAGAATATCAGGGATATAGGTAGGAAAGGACCTGCAAGCAGTCTGCTACATGACTGTAGAGAAGACTGGAGAGATTACAGTGGTGGACAGGATGTAGAAAGGAATTGGCCTATCTGAATCCAGGTCAGATATGCCCACTGGGGCTCACAGGTAAAATTTATTTCTAGGTATTGACAGATGACATAAATGTGTGTGTGGGGCAGTTGGGAAGCAGGGTCCACTGCCAGGTTTGGTGTTCCCACAGAATGGATGGATGGAGGCAGGAGAAGCACTTGCAGGAAGTCATCTATACAACTGAGGAGGAGTGAGGCTAAAAAGGTTAGGAAGGAGAGTGAAATGACTCATCTGAGTACAGACCCAGTGTGGACTTTGCAGATTCCAAGTAAAAAGTGGTATAGATACATCTTAATCATACTTTGTCATAATAATTCAATATTGCATATTCCTTCATAAAAATCCTAATGGAATGATTTCTAATAAGACATTATTTATAATGGCTTATGTTGTATAAAAATATAGGTCCTTGAGGTAAAATTTGATGCATGACTATTTACATTTGTTCAAGCAATTAGTAGTTCTCTAACAGGAGCATATAATAACATTGTTTAAGCAAGATTTAATGTTATACAAAAGGATATTGCCCAGTCTTGAACATTACAAATTAGATGGCATGACAGGTTGCTCATTGTACAACCACTTCATAAGTAATTCTGATTCATCCAAGTAGAGCCACTACTCTTGGTGATATACCCTCCAAAGTTCTCAAAGAATTCAGTGGAACTTAAGAAGGCATGTAGGATGTAAGGGTCAAGATTTTTCATTACACGTAAGGGCATCACAAATCAAGGTGATGGGAGTTGTCCTTCTGTACATATGTTTCTCTTATTGGTTGATAAATAAAACACTGATTGTCCAGGCAGGAAGATAGGTGGGGATAGGAGATGAGGAGAATTCTGGGAAACATAGGCAGATGGAGTTGGCATTTGAGCCTGGGAAGAGAGGACACCTCAGAAATTCTCCAGTAAGCCACGACCACATGGAAATACATAGATAAATAGAATTGGGTTAATAGTTAAGACAGAACTAGCCAATAAGAAGCCGTAGTAATCAGCCAACAGTTTTATAACTAATATAGTGTCCATGTGTCCATTTGGGGATGAGGCGACTATGGAACCAGGTTGGTGGGAAAGAATCACGTTACATCAAGAAGCAAATTTTTTTTGCTTAGTAACTGTAAATTTATAATTTTAGTGCTTTGTCATATAGCATATCACATAATTAATATATAAACTTTTCTTTAAATGAAATATATTCCTGTATTTCTGATAATAGTGAATTTCCTTGTCATACGTTAGAATGTTTTATATTTGTTATAATAAAAATTTTGTGTCTCCACCATTATACTGTAGTCAGACAATTTTTATTGCCTCTGCTAGAACAAAGTAATTATTTATAAACCACAGCAATGTATTTAATTACAGTTACATACATACATATATATACAATTTTATGCATATATATGTTCTGTATACATATATTATCTAATTTTTAAATGTTTCTTTTTTATCTACAAATTATTGTGTTCTTACTTACTAGAGTCATTTTGATGTGCATTTCCCTGGTGATGAAAGATGTTGAGCACTTCCTTAAACGTCTTTTGCCCATTTGAGATTCTTCTGGTCAGAAGTATCTGTTTAGCTCTGTACCCCATTTTTTAATTGGGTTATTTTGTATTTTGATGTCTAGTTCCTTGAGTTAAATTTTGGAGATCAGCCCTCTGCCAGATGTGGGGTTCATCAAGATGTTTTCATTCTGTAGGCTTCATTTTGTCTTTTCAGTTTCAGTAGGTCCCATTTATTGACTGTTGCTTTCAGTGTCTGTGCTGCTGGTGCTATATTTAAGAAGTGATTTCCTGTGCCAATGCATTCATGGTCACTTCCCACTTTCTCTTCTATCAGATGCAGTGTAGCTGGATTCATATTCAGGTCCTTGATCCACTTGGATTTGAATTATGTGCATGATAATAGGTATGGATCTATTTGCAATTTTCTACATGTTAGCATCCAGTTATGTCAGCAGTATTTGTTAAAGAGATTTTCCTTTTTCAATAGTACCATTTTGGCTTCTTTGTCAAAAATCAGTCGTTCATAGATGTGTGGATTGATATCAGTGTCTTCAATTCAATTCCATTGATCCACCTGTCTGTTTTTATATCAATGTAAAGCTATTTTTATTACCATAGATCTATAGTAGAGCTTGGAGTAAGGGATGGCGATGCCTTTGCAAGTTCATTTATTGTACAAGATTGTTTTTATCTATTCTGAGTTTTTTCTATTTTTTGAATATATGAACTTGGGTATATTTCTTTCAAGGTCTGTGAAGAATTGGGATGGAATTTTGATGGGGATTGAATTGAATCTGCAGATTGCTTTTGGTAGGATAGCCAGTTTTATAATGTTGATTGTACCTATTAAAGAGCATGGCAGATCTTTCCATTTTCTGCTATCCTCTTCAATTTCTTTCTTTTGGGACTTAAAGTCCTTGTAATACAAGTCTGTCATTTGTTTGGTTAGTGTTACCTCATGATATTTTATATGTGTGACTATTGTAAGGGTGATGTTACTCTTATTTCTTTCTGAGCCCCTTTATCTTTGTATATAGGAAAGCTACTGATTTTGTTGAGTTAATTTTGTATCCTGAAGATTCACTCAGCTGATCATATTTTTTATCAGGTGAAGGTGTACCTAGATAGAGTTCTTGGAGTAACCTATGTATACTATCACATAATCTATTAGTAGTGATAGCTTGGCTTTTTTCTTTCTATTTTGTATCTCCTAGATCTTCCTTTGTCGTTTTATTGCTCTGTATATAACTTCAAGTACTATATCAAATAGACATGGACAAAGTAGACAGCCATGTCTTGTTCTTGATTTTAGTAGAATCACTTTGAATTTCTCTCCCTTTAATTTGATGTTGGCTGTTGGCTTGCTATATACTGCCATATTATGTTCTGGTATGTTCCTTGTATCTCTGATCTCTCAAGGCCTTTATCATGAAGGTGTGTTCGACTTTGTAGACATTTTTCAGTGTCTAATGAGATGATCATGTGGCTTTTTCATTCAGCTTATTTTTTTTAATATGGTGGAATACATTGACAGATTTCTGTATGTTGAACCAACCCTGAATCTCTGGGATGAAGCCTACTTGGTCATTGTTGATGAATTTTTAATGTGTTCTTGGATTCAGTTTGCCAGTATTTCATTGAGTATGTTTGCATCAGTTTTCATGAGGGAGATCATTTTCTTTCTTTGCTGCATATTTGTGTGATTTGGGTATCAGGGTTACTGTAGCGTCATAAAAGGAGTTTAGAAATATTCCTTCTGTTTCTATTATATGAGGAGCATTGGAGTAAGCTCTTCCTTGAAATTCTGATAGAATTATGTGCTGGGATTGTTCTGGTTGGGAGACTTTTAATGACTACTTCAATTTCCTTAGGGTTATAGGTACATTTAAATTGTTAATCTGGTCTTGATGTAATTTTGGTATATAGAACCTGTCCAGAAAACTGTTCATTTGTTTTACATTTTACAGTTTTGTGGAGTATACGTTTTTGAAGTATGAACTGATAACTCTGTGGATTTCTTCAGTGTCTCTTGTTATGTTCCTCTTTTCATTTCTGATTTTGTTAATTTGGATATTCTTTCTCTGCCTTTTGGTTAATTTGGATAAGGGTTTGTCTATTTTGTTGATTTTCTCAAGGAAACTACTCTTTGAATTATTTATTATTTCTAAAGTTTTGTTTGTTCTACATTTTATTTTAACCCTCAGTTTGATTATTTCTGGTCATCTACTCCTCCTGGGTGTGTTTGTCTCTTTGTATTCTAGAGCTTTCAGGTGTTTTGTTCAATGGCTAGCATGGGATTTCTCTAAGTTGTTTATGTAGGTGTTTCGTGTTTGTATTTGGAGCATATATGTTCAGGATTGAGACAACTTCTTGCTGGATTTTTCCTATCATGAATATGAAATATCCTTCATCATTTTTGATTGCCTTTACTTTGAAGTTTTTTTTGTTAGATATTAGGATAGCTACACCAGCTTGCTTCTTAGGTTTGTTTAATTGGACTGTCTTTTCCCTCTCTTTACTCTTGTATTGAGGAAAAATTGAGGTAAGTTTCTTGTATACAACAGAAGTATAGATCCTGTTTTCATATCCATTCTGTTAGCCTGTGTCATTTTATAGGTTGAGTCCATTGATATTAAGGAATATCAATTACCAGTGATTGTTGATTCCTGTTATTTTGTGGCTGTGGTTATGGTGGTGGTGGTGGTTGTGGTGTGTGTGTGTTTCCTTTCTTTAGGATTGCTGGTGTGGGATTATTTTTTGCCCGTGCTTTTCTGAGTACATCTAATCTCCTTGGGTTGGAGTTTTCCTTCTAGTGCTTTTTGAATGGCAGGATTTGTGGATCTGTATTGTTTAAATCTGGTTTTGTCATAGAATATCTTCTTTTGTCCATCTATGGTAATTAAAAGTTTTTCCTCCTTTGCCTTAATCAAGTTATTTTTAAGGTAATTTGTCCGTGTTTTTTTTTTTTCTGTGTTGGGATATCCATGTCTTCCTGAGATAATACCTCTTTGTTTCAATTTTGCCGTATTACTCTTTAGGTTGTTGAATGTACTCTTGTATTGACATCTACCCATCTCTCCTTCCTTTTGGTGCAGGCAGTGTCTTTGCCTCTTTATCCAATCCTCTTAGTCAACTCTCTTAGCCCTCTCTGTGCAGTAGATTTCTGTGTCCCAGGGGGCCACTGATGTCACAGTAGATGAGTGGGTTGGGCAGGGGCAGACTCTCAGTTCTTTCTGTGCAGTAGAGGTCTGTGTCCCTGGGAACAACTTAAGTCACTGGGGATGGGTGGGCCTGGGAGCAGAGTGGTCTTTAAGGGTTTCAGACTTTGATGAGGGGTTGTTGGTGTAGATAGACTGACTTCAGGAGTCTTTCCTGCCAACCTACTAGTGTTGCTGAGATGTGTGGGGGAAGGGCCTAAGGTTTTGCCCAGGGACCAAGGACCTGGAAGTTGTGTGGTCTGGATGGGAAGCTGGTCATTCAAGTCTCAGTCCCCTCTGTGCAATAGATGTCTGTGTCCCAAGGAGACACTGAGGTCATAGGGGATGGTTTGTCTGGGGGCAGAAGTGGGATTTGTAGGTTACAGGGTCCAATGGGGGGCTGTTATTATAGCTTGGCTGCCTGCAAGAGTCTTTCCTGTTGACTTGCTAGTGTGTCTGTCATGGCTATCGTTCTTTCTTATAGCAAAGGAAAAAATAGAGACTGAGCTTAAACTCTAATGGTATCTGTTAGTGTGGTATAGGTCTGCCAATAATGGGTTATTTGTTTTTCAAATCAAATATCCAGTAGTTCAAGAGCTTTAGATTTTTTTGTTTTGCTGATATTTATTTCCTTTCTAAAGTTTGTTACACTGTATAATATTTACTTCTTTTTTCTCAATATATGTTTTTTTTAATTAGAAACGTGAATGTTTCAAATGTCAGTCCCAGCTCCTTCTCCCACCCTTCCTCCCTTGTACCTCCACCAGCCCCCCAGTCTCCCACCTAATCCCCACATCATTCCCCAGGGAGGGTGAGGCCCTTCTTGTGGAGGATCTCTAAAGTCTGTCATTACATCCTGGGCAGGACCTAGGCCCTTCTCCATGTGTCCAGGCTGAGAGAGCATCCCTCTATTTAGTATGGGCTCCCAAAGATCATCATAAACCATGGTAAACACTGATCTACTACCCAAGGCCCCAGTGATTTCTGTGGCCTCCTCATTGGCACTACATTTACGGAGTCTGGATCAGTCCCCTGTTGGCCTCTCAGCCATCAGTCATAGGCTGGACAGATGGCTTAACCATTAAAGGCTAGGCTCACAACCAGAAATATAAGAGCTTTAGTTGTTTTGTTTTTTAATGAGACAGGGTTTCTCTGTATTGTTTTGGAGGTTGTCGGTCCAGCCCAGCCTTGAACTCAAAGAGATCCGCCTGCTTCTGCCTCCCGAGTGCTGGGATTAAAGGCGTGTGCCACCACCGCCCGGCCTAGAGCTTTAGTTTTGAACTGAAAATTTTATGACTTATTTCTTTATATTTTTATGTGTATGAGTGTATTGCCTCAATGTATACCTGTGTATCACTGTGTGCCTAATCCCTGCAGAGGCTAGAAGAAGATATTACATGCCCTGGAGCCAGAGTTATAGATGGTTTTAAGCTGCCATATGGGTTCCATTCATTGAACCTGGGTCCTCTGGTAAGCAAAAAGTGCTCTTAATCCTTGAGACACTTCTTCAGCCATTTGCTTTAACACTAATATTAGTAACTAGTAACATTAACACTAGATATTTATGGCTAATATTTTTGTGAGATTAATTTTTGCCTGATGTGACTAATGTATAGATGCATACTTTTTATGAATCTGTGATGTAATTAAATCTTTGCCATGTTAAACCCATACATAACTCATATGCAACTATCGTTATAATACAGGCTTGCATTTGTAACACAAAGTGGTGAAAAAATAAACAACAGAAAGTATCAGAGTTTGATTCACATAGGTTTCTGAGCTAAGTGGGATTATTATTTGACAGTGGAATGAACAGAATTATTACTCCCAAACAACTTGTTTATAATATGCCTCTTTTCCAAACCTTTTTGTCCTCAATACTACAATTGTGCCTCCTCTAGGCCTGCAATTAAACAACCAGAAGGTTTTTTCCAGTGAACCTGTGGATAATCTTTCTTTATGTTAATCTTTTCTCTATTATGATGTCATGTCTATGTCAAAATGGATTCTTTCTGCTCACTGAGGAGCTTTTCCCTGTCCAATGTCTTCTGGGTTATCACTAGTGGATCTAGGGTAAAGTTACATTAAGTTTAAAGAGTGAGTAGTTCACTATTACAAATGAATACACTTGGTCTATAATTTTTGTGCTCTGCTCTGTGGGTGTCCTGCTGGGTCTTGCTATAGATTTCTCTCTTAAATTTTTTTCTGTTATTGACCTCTAAATTCTAGCCTGCTGCTGTGTGACCTAAGCATTAAACACCTTTCTTGCTATAGATGCTTGAAGATTAAGTTTTATATCACCTAATGTGTCTGAGCAATTAATATCTACTTAAGTCTCCAAAAGTGTCTGCCAAATGCTCGGCCTATTTCTTTGTGGAGGGCAGCACACAGCGGAAAATACTTGCTGTTTAGAGTTGAGAGCTTATCTCAGCATGCCCTAGGTCAAGGACTTGCTGCAACTGTATCGGTTTGGCAGGTTATCAGCTGTCCTCTGAAGCATGAAATGGCCAGCATATCCAGAGTACTTTCTACTTTCTGCTTATCCAGTGAAGTTCTCCCGTCTCAACAATATAAGAATGCATCTTATGTTCTGTCTAGTACACAGATGATTTAGGTCATTTTGGAATATGTTAGAGCAGAATGTTAAAATTCTTTTCAGAAGAAGCAAAAAACAAAACCTGAATATCCATATTTTCTCTCACATGTGGAACATGAACTGATTTTTTAATTCTATATTTATATATATATGTATGCATATTGTTTAAGAAACAATTGCCTTTTACATATAAGTCCTAGTTCCTGCTCCCTCCCATCCTTAGATGCCCCCTACCAACCTCCCCATTCCATCCACCACCAGAACCCCAGGGAGGTTGAGACTTTAAATGAGGGATTATCAAAGTTTGTCAAGTCATTTGGGATAGGGTCTAACCCTCTCCCCATGTGTCTAGGCTAAGAGGCCATACTTCCTTGGGCAATGGGCTGCCAAATCCATTCATGCACTAGGGATGAATACTGATTCTACTGCCAATGGCCTCAGATACTTCCCATGTCTCCTAACTGACACCAATGTGCAAGAGGCATGGTTTGGTCCTATGTTGGTTCCCCAGTTGTCAGACTGGGGTTTGTGAGCTCCTAATTGCTTAGGTTAAGTCATCTCTGTGGGTTTCCTCAGTATGGTCTTAACCCTTTTGCTCACCACTTCTCCCTCTCTACAATTGTATTCCAGGAGTTCATTTCAGTGCCCGGCAGTAGAACTCTGGTTCTGCTTCCATCAGCTACTGGGTGAAGCTTATAGAATGGTATTCAAGATTGTCATCATTCTCATTATAGGGGAAAGACAGCCTTTATGGTAGCCTTTCCACGATTACTCAGGTTCTTAGTTGGGGTCATCCTTTTGGATCTATGGATATTTCCCTAGTGCCAGATTTCTCTTTAAACCTATAATGCCTCCCTCTACTAAGGTATTCTTCTCTTGCTCTCCTTTATTTATTGTCCAACCCAATCTTCCTGATTCCTCATGTTCTCCTCGCCCTTTCCCTTCTCCACTCATCTTTATCCTACCTCCCTCACCCCCACATGCTCCCAATTAGTTCATGCTCTTGTGCCTTTCTGCATCTCTGGGGTCCATGAATGTCTCTCTTAGGTTCTTCCTTGTTTCCTCGCTTCTCTGGAAGTGTGAATTATAGGCTGATAATCCTCTGCTCTATGTCTAAAATCCATATACGAATGAGTACATACATGTTTGTCTTTTTGCTACTGGATTACCTCACTCAAGATGGTTTCTTCCAGTTCTATCCACTTGTCTTCAAATATCAAGATTTTATTGTTTTTTTCCTGCTGAGTAGTACTCCACTATAAAAATGTATCACATTTTCTTTATCCATTCTTCAGTTGAGAGGCATCTAGGTTGCTCCCAGGATCTGGCTATTACAAATAATGTTGCTATGAACATAGTTGAGCAGATGTCTTTTTGTGTATGAATGCGCATCCTTTGGGTATATGCCCAAAAATGGAATTGCTGGATCTTGAGGTAGACTGATTCCCATTTTCCTGAGGAAACACCATACTGATTTCTAAAGTGACTGTACAAGTTTGTACTCCTACCAGGAGAAGAGGAGTGTTCCCTTTTCTCCCCATCCTCTCCAGCATAAACGATCATCGATGTTTTATATTTTAGCTATTCTGTCAGGTACAAGATGGTATCTTGGAGTTGTCTTGATTTGCATTTCCCTGATGAGTAGGATGTTAAGCACTTTCTTAAGTGTCTTTCAGATATTTTAGATTCCTCTATTGAGAATTCTCTATTCAGTTTTGTACCTCACATTTTAACTGGGTTATTTTATGTTTTTGTGACTAACTTCTTGAGTTTTTTGTAAATTTTGAAAATCAGCCCTCTGTCAAATGTGGGGTTGGCGAAGATCTTTTCCCATTCTATGGACCGCCATTTTGTTTTGTTGACTGTGTCCTTTGCCTTACAGAAACTTCTCAGTTTCAGCAGGCCCCATTTATTAAATTTCAATCTCAGGGTCTGGTGGTATGTTCAGGAAATAGTCTCCTGAACCAGTTTGTTCAAGGGTATCTCCCAATTTCTCTTCTGTGAGGTTCAGTATGGATGGCTGTATGTTGAGGTCTTTGATCCATTTAGACTTACGTTTTGCGCATGGTGATCTCTACTTGGTAATGCAATGTGCCTTTTGTAGTTTAGCCATCTTGCCAACCTGGTAATCACATATGTATACAACTGAGCAGTAGTCACAGACCTCATTCCTCAAGCAGATTTGTCTCTTCTTTTGATGCAGGCTTAGCCTAAGAACTGGTTCAGGTTGGAGAACTGAGAAGGAATGACTTGTTATTAGAGAATCTGATCAGCCTCATGCATCCTTTCTTGATGTGTTTGGATTCATAGTAAGCGGTGCTCCTAGGAACTGCTCATGAATCACTCTTCAAGAACATCATGATGCATGGTCACTCCCATAGACTCCGTAGGTCAGGATTCATTTTCTCATTACAGTTTCATGCTTCAAGGGACTTTTCTACCTGTTAAGTAATTATTTTTACCTTTTTATGGCTAGGAAGGGATGCCATATGTTCTCTGATAGTTTAGGAAACCATCCTGTCTATTACTTCCAAAGATCCCTTTTCCAAACCTCTATCCTTTGCTTACACAGCTCTGATGTTGTAATTTATAAGACTGTTCATACCTACTCCCAATCATAGAGATATTAATTATGGGTTTCCTTGTATAGAACAGAGTAAGGTGGAAACTCTTTCAGACTTTTTAATTTTTCCTCAAAGACAAAATGTAAGACCAAAAAATCTGGTATTACAAAATGAAATTGAAAAGAAAAAGGATAATAATAATTATAATAATAATTACAGCTGAACAGAGGAAGGAATTAAAAGGCTTTAATTAATCCCAGTTCCCTCTCCCTCCCCTCCTCCCGCACTCCCCACCATCGGCCCCCACCCTCCCACCCTATTGCCAATTCCGGAACTGGGATTGACATGTAAAACAAGCTATTTAAAATTAAAATTAAAATAACAAAATTACAAAACAAAAAATGGCTTTAATTAAAAATTCCTGAGTGAGAGCTGGGCGGTGGTGGTGCACGCCTTTAATCCCAGCACTCGGGAGGCAGAGGCAGGCAGATCTCTGTGAGTTCGAGGCCATGCTGGACCAGCAGCCACCAAAACAATACAGAGAAACCCTGTCTCGTAAAACCAAAAAAAAAATTCCTGAGTGAATGATGTAGTATGCAGAAACTGAAAATTTAAAAATTATTTAAAGCATGCAGTTGCTGATATATGACACTGCATAGATGAATCATGGCTGTGTTGGCAAACATCAGACAGAGAGCACAGATGAGTAGCACTGCTGTTTATCACCATGCTACCTGTTTCCAAGGAAAGCTTGATATTGATTAGCTACTGAGCTAGGCTAATGATGGCAGCAAAATCGGTGACTTCCTTTCTTCTAATCAGCTGATCCTCCCTCCAGGTTCACAATGTTGACTTTCACTGCAGATATCTGATAGATCTCATTGATTTTGGCACTGTGGTACCCAATTATTCAGTCCATGAAATTGTTTCTGAGAGTTTATGAGAAAGTCTTGTGAGAAAATGGATCCAAACCTGTGCAATATCCTTTCACCTTTGAAGAGCTGAATTCAATGCTCCTAACCTAATGTTCTGCTGTACTGGGAAAAGAGGGTTTACTTTACCAACTAGTGAAGTTTGGCCAAATTTGGCTGTGGAATGACTTATAGTAGGTGCTGTAGTGGTGGCTCCTGTAGGTCAGGGTTGAGAAACACAGATGGGAGGATATGCCTGTTCTGACCACCTGCAAAGGTTATTGGAGAATGAATCTGAGAGTTTTGGCTAGTACAGGTTGGTGACACCTTTGGGGAAGAGGGGCCTTGCATGTGACCAGGCATTTCTGTTAGACACAATCATTGAGGGGTTAAAAAATGGCAGCAAAATAATGCTCACCAAGTTACTCAGTCTTGAGTACTCTGTACTTTTCTCAGGGTCTCGCAGTCATCCTTTCTAATGGGAGAGACACAGCCTTGGAGAGACTGGGAGTTTACTGGCAGCTCTGGTTAGGTCAAAAGGCTGCTGGTGTCCTCTTCCAGTTTGTGACTAATAAAACAAAACAATGAAAGAAAGTGGTAATTGTTTCATGGAAATTCCCCTCAGATGCTTATAGGCATCACTCTCTACTTGTGTATTCTTTTTTCTATTTTTTAAAAATTTAAATTAGAAACAAGATTGTTTTACATGTCAATCCCAGTTCCCTTTCCCTCCCCTTCTCCCCTGTCCCCCACTAACTTCCTATCCCAAACCCTTTCTGCACCCCAGAGAGGGTAAGGCCTTACATGGGGGATCTTCAGAGTCTATCATATCTTTTGGTGCAGGGTCTAGGCCCTCCCCCACGTGCCTAGGCTGAGACAGCATCCCTCTATGTGGAATGGGCTCCAAAAGTCCATTAATATGCTCGGGATAACCACTGATCTACTACCCGAAGTTCCATAGACTGTCAAGGCCTCCTCACTGACACCCATGTTCAGGGCATCTGGATCAGTCCTATCCTGGTTTCCTAGCTATCAGTCTGGGATCCATGAGCTCCACCTTGTTCAGGTCATCTGTTTCTATGGATTTCACCATTCTGGTCTTGACTCCTTTGCTCATCACTCCTCCCTCTCTGCAACTGAATTCCAGGAATTCAGATCAGTGTTTAGCTGTGGGTGTCTGCCTCTACTTCCATCAACTGCTGGATGAAGGCACTAAGATGGCATAGAAGGTAGTCATCAATCTCATTATCCGGTTTACTTGTGTATTCTTAACTGATTCTCCTCTGTCTGATGATATTGGCAACTTCTCTCACTGTAAAGGCAGCTTAATGGTCAGAGTGACATTTAATCCATCTCAGACTCACCAGTATTCATGCATGTGGAGAAGAATTTGAGGAGATTAGACTTTGAGTGATTAAATCCTTGGCACTGGTAAGCATGAATGCTAGAAAATGCAGGGATGTGAGAGAAAGATGCAAAAGCTTCTCTCTTTTGCTGTCTCCTATTCTACTCCAAGTAGAAAGGAGCAGGGTAGGAGAGGTGAAGTAGGGGGAGGAAGAGAGAAAGGATGGACAATTGGGTGGTGGCAGCAATGGGTCATGGGAGGAGAGATGGTTAGGTACTATCTTAGGGTTTCTTATTAAAAAATTAAAAAATATATTTTTATGTGTATAAGTGCTTTTTTCTACATGTATGTCTATGCCTTTCTTGTGTGCAATGCCTACAGAAGCCATAAGAAGATGTTGGAAATCCAGATCTGGAATTACAGATGGTTGTGGGCTATTACTTGGGGACTGGGAACCAATCCTTGGTCCTCTGGAAGAGCACCCAACTCTCTGAGCAAGTTTCTCCAACTGCTATTAGCAGAGATGCCAGTAATTAATTTTCTAATTATAATTTTTCATTTATTTTACATACCAGCCTCTCCCAGTTCCCTCACTTCACCTCCTATCTACACCTCATCCACTCCTTCTCTGTTCAGAATAGGGCAGAACTCCCATGGGAGTTAGCAAATCATGGCCTATCAAATAGAGTCAGGACCAAGACCCCCCCTCCCCTCTACATCAAGGATGGGTGAGGCATCCCAGCATGGGGAATAGGTTCCAAAAATCCAGATCACATGCCAGGGATAGGTTCTGATTCCACTGCTTGGGGTCCAGCAAACAGACTAAGCTACACAACTGTCACCCACATGCAGAGAGCCTAGGTCTGTCCCATGCATGCTCACTAGCTGTTGGTCTAGAGTCTTTGAGCTCCTTTGAGCTCTGGTCAGCTGTTTTTGTGGGTTTCCCCATCATGATCATAGTCCCCTCCCTATTTGCTCATACAATCTCTCCCCCTTCTATTTAACTGGACTTCAGAGCTTGGCCCAGGGCTTGGATGTGGATCGCTGCATCTGTCCCCATCAGTTACTGGATGAAGGCTTTCTGTTGACAATTAGATCGGATACCCTCTCCACTATTGCTAGGAGTCTTAGCTAAAGGCATCCTTTCTTTTAACCACAACAACTCTAATTAGGAAGCCATATAACTGAGGGGGCTCTCTTACAGTTGCAGAAGTCCAGTCAATTATCATCATGGCAGGGAGCATGGTGGCATTACAGACAGAGGTGTTGTAGGAGCTGAGACTGCTACTTCTTTCAGGAAATTCCATTAATAAGGCCATACCCACTCTAACCAAACCACACCTCCTAATAGTGCTACTTGTAAATGGAGGTTTCTTGTCTAGCCTGCCAGTTCCTGAATGAACACTCAGAGGCCATGCCACACCAGCCACTTACTTTGGGATTATGGGGATCAAATATATTCAAACTACCACAGGTGCTTCATATACTGCCTATGATGGTTTGGCCAAGAACCATTGAATCTGAGATAATAGCTCTACCCTCTCATTATCTGAGCTTTTTAGTCTATTTTCCATCATCTGCCTGTTAATTTCAGAGTCTTTTTGAAAGTAATGTGGACTTCTGCACCTTTGAGATTCTTCTGGAGAAAAGTATTGCTGAATCTCTAGGAACCATTGCCAGGACATGACTTTCAACATCACGAAAAGGGGCCATATATTTTACCTCCTGTTCCTATCTGATCTTAGTTCCTTGATCTTGTTTCTGAGCACCCGGAATTCATACTTGACCAGGCTTCCAGTCACAACTGTAACCAATTAGATTTTATAGTGCCTTCAAACAGAAACAAATCTTTTATAGTAGTCCAGCAGTACAGTCCCTATTGGGGTGTGCTGATATTTGACTTTCAGTTAAAGATAGCAGGCAGGAGGAGAGGTTGAAACTGAAAATGACAGTGTTATCCTACAACAAGTCTGGTTGGAGAACCCTAAGCAAAAAGTAGAGGGGAATTGGTTGGAATTATGTATATATTTTGTCTGTCAATGGGATATTTCTGCCTGCCTAAAAGATTTGTGGTAATGTAGAAGTACAAGGCTCTCCTGTCTCCTGCAAAATCCATCTACATTTTAAATGTTCAAGTACCTGTTCTTTCTAGGATGCCAATCTTGTCATGGAGCATTGTACAGGAAGAATCCAGTGTTCCTGATGTGCTAATCATACAGTAAGTCCTAGGCCACATCACTCTGGTCTGCTCTCTAACTATAGATGACAAGCAAGACCACTACCTCCTGTGCTTTGATTCGTTGATTGGAGCCTATCCTTTCTCATGGCACACAGGTTACTCTCAGAAATAACTACTTACTTGCATAAGTTTTCATTCATTATATCCTTCTCTTGTGTCTCCAAAACATCAAAGATTGCATAAGCCAGTGTATCTGCCACTTAGATTGTGGTTCACATGTCACAGAGAAAATGTCTCATTATTGCAGGCACTATAAAATGGAATCTTCTTTGTCAGCTGGCAATGAAAATTTAATTTTAGAATCTTATCCTTTGTAAAGTCTCAAGGAACTCACTCAAGGAAGTCTTATATCATGTTTTTAAGACATGAAGCTTTGAAAAGAGGTCTTTCTGTGCTGTGTGAGACATTGTTCTTAGGCAAGTTTGTAAAGGAACTAGGCAAAAGGTTCAGGTAGCACAGAAGGTAGGAACGATGGTCCAGATAAACAAGCATAGTTAGTCTGGCTCCATGGGGCATTCAGAAGCATAAATCATACTATGAAGATTTTCCTCTCCAACCTGGGCATCAGTCAGTCATCAACTCCAGATCTAGCCCTAGCCAGTGGATAGACACAGGGTCAAATAGACATCTTTGAGTTTAAAACATATATCACTGATATTATCATGGATAGTAGCCAAGGCAGCAGGTGCTGCAATCTGATAATGGAGATCTATTATAGTAGCAGAATCTGTTTCATCTATTACATTATAATATTGAAAAATAATATAAGTTTATATGTTGGCATTTTGAGTTTTAGAGAGCTAATTTCATGTGGGCAAGATAAACTAATCATTGTGATTCCGTTTCTTCTCTAGGGAAACATAAGAATGAGAAGTGTCTTGAAGGGATTAAATGATGATCAATTTGTAAAAGAGCTAGTAGAGTACTTACTTCCAATGCACGTGAAATGGATGTTACAAAGGATGTTACAATGGATTAACAAAGGAGACAGAAACTGGCTATTTTACCAGGGAAAAGATTAGGTTTATCTAACATAGAAGCTAATATCTATTTCTTTTCACAAAGATACCTTATGTCACTAGTACAAAACAATGCAATCTTACTATATGGGAATAAACTTGAGTAGTAGTAAAGGTAAAAACGTTGCTGTTGTAGGTCATCACCAGTGTGATTGATGCTGAGAGAAAGTGAGTTACCATTAGAATGAACTTTAATATACCACCAGCACTTTTTGAAAAGCATAATGGTAAAGTGTGCATGAGATGAGATGCCTCTTGCTGAAATAAATACTTCTATAAAGTTCAGGATTTAAATTGGCTTAGAAATTTGCTGCACATAAGTGATTGATTAAATAAATAATACAAAGATGTGGAGTGTATTGTTATCATCTGACTGTTCTTTCATGTCTCTTGTTTATTTCAATTTTATATAATTTCCCAAAGATGGTGGTTTATCTGCCAATGCCGTTACTACAGTGAGGACTTTAACAAGTGCTTCCTGTACTTGGACTCTGTGTAATTCTAAGAGGAATTGTGTTCAGAAAAATGGTACTAATTTATCCAACAGGCTTTAGGTGATGTGTATAACTCTGACTTATGTTCTCATTCACTACACAATTCCTGTGACTGACCATGTCTCCTAATGATGTTTTCTGTCCAGGCAATCAGATTCCTTTCAGGTTAGTCAAACATGAAATAACTACAGAATGAATGCTTTAAATAATTTTATAACTCAATATGATACCACAGAATAAATTTATTACAAAGCAGCAACATGGAATTATTCTATGAGAAATGTTCTTTAAATATAGCATGATTTTATGCAAATAATCATGCCAAAGAAGACGTATGATAAATAATGTATTGGGTTTGTCCAAAAGCACAGTTAAGAACTATGCATGTAAGCATTTGTTTTGCCACAATACATTCTTCTCAAAAGTACAACACTTAAAATATTTTAGAAAACAGCAACTAGAAGCTGTGAAACATATGTAGTATGTATAAGAATCTTATGTTGCATATTCCATTACCTGTGTTGAAAACTAGATGGCCAGAAGATATTAGATCAAGAAAGCCTTTGAAGGGGATATAGGACCTAACTACATTTTTCATGGTATAAAATGTTTCTAACACCATATTGAACTATGGGGATTCCTTTAATAGCGTGGGTGTCTGCAATGATTGCTAATGCTGACATGCATTTAAGGTTTGCATGCTTGTCCAAATCAAGATAGCCAATCTGGTTTCTTTAATTCAGTTTCATGATTATTGAAAAAAGACAATGCACATGTATCTGCTTATTTAAAAGCATAATAACCATCATGATACTTGTAATATTTAAGGAGGACTTGTTTGACTTTAATTCAATATTACTTTCACTTCTATTCCTGCTGGTATTGTTTTTCCACAAACAAAAAAATCATTATCAGTAGATACTGTGGCTTATATCATACATCTAGATGACTGATGAGCTCTAATTCCAATTTGCTTTTGAGCCCTATGATTTGGGACAGTTTTATAATCCATCCTCGGTTTCTTTCTGTTGTAAGCAGGGTCTGCAATAGTGCTGGCTGTTTTCTATAAGGGTGAATGTTTCTACTAGGAAAATCCCTGAGATGACCTCCCACTTAGGATGGCACTGTGGTCTCTTAGGACACCCATTTCAGCTCACCAAATATGAGTGACAAAAATAATAGGCACAGGAATTAGGAGCTGCCTGATGGAGATCCTCAAGTAATTTCATTTAATTTTTGTCTCGCAGCATTTTTCAAAGAGATCTCTAGGCTTGAAACTTTGCCAAAAGACTTATTTCTTGTTTTAAACTTTATTTAGAACTGTATGAGACTTGTAGAATATTTCATTAAGGACTTTTGTTTCTGTGCACATGAAAGACATTAATGTTTCTTTCTCTCTGTGTGTCCGTGTGTCTGTGTGTCTGTGTGTCTGTTCTCTGCCCCCAACCCCACTCTCTTTATGCTGTGCTCTGTGAGGTTCAGGGTCCAAGATTATACCAGATCCATCAGTGAGCTGACGAATGTTCTCTGCCTAAATTTTCTGAAAAACTTGTGTGTCGCTTGTGTTATCTCTTTTCCTCTTATTTTGCATAATGTTTTAGTGTCTGGGAATGCAGTTTCATCATGAAAAAGTTTTGATAGACAAAATTTGACTCATAAAATAGTTATTCAGATTTCCATTTTAATCTTTTCTTAGTTTTGATAGATGTATTTTCAATAACTTCATTCACTCTTCAGATTTATTTAAAATATTCTTCATCATTTTATTAGCTTTTCAATGACTAAGTCTTTCTACCATTTGAATAGCAATGGTTTGTGTAAACTTCGTGTCATTTTTTTATGACCTTGAGCTTCAGTTTCTTGTTCCTACCTTTCTTGTTGTACTTAAACTATAAACAAGCTTGTTTTACATGTCAGTCCCAGTTCCCTCTCCCTCCCCTCCTCCCCTGCCCCCACCAAACTCCCTATCCATATGATATATAGTCAGCATGTAACAAGCTACCCATATTTAACGGATATAGCATAGTATGCATATAAACTAATAATGCTGTTATTTAAGTTAATAAATGTCCCATTACTCCTCAGGTTCTTTATTCCTCTCGTTATTCTCCCCACCATGACCACTTGCAGGACATTCTATTCCCTGGTCTAATCTCATTTATGTCCCTGTGGACTGCTAGCATTTCCCAGAATTCATATCAAAGGAATTATGCACATACTGTTCCCTTTTTCTCTAGTATGTTTCACTTAGTGAAATTATTTGTATCTGTGGTACATGTGTCAATAGCGCATTCCTTTTTATATTAAACCACATTCTATTGTATCAGTATGATACAATTTGTCTCTCCATCACTCTGTGTATAGCCCTTCAGATGGTTTACAGTCTTTGTGACACATAAAACTCCTCTAAACACTCACACACAATTCTTTTTTTTATTTTTAGTTTTTTTTAAATTTTCCTGTTTAAATTTAGATAAGAAACAAGGTTGCTTCACAAGTCAGTTCCAGGGCCCTCTCCCTTTCCCTCCCCTCCTCCCGTGCCCTCCCGCCAACCCCCCCTTATCCCCTCATTCCCCCAGGGAGGGTGAGGCCCTCCATGGGGGTGTCCATAGTCTGTCATTTCATATAGGGCAGGGCCTAGACCCTTCCCCAAGAGTTCAGGGTGAGAGTGCACCTCACATTGTTCTATGGGAGTCCAAAGTCCGTGTGTATACTTGGGATGGGTACTGATCTGCTGCCCAAGGCTCAATAGATTACCTAGGCCTCCTCACTGACACCCAGATTCAGGGGATCTTGATCAGTCCCATGCTGGATTCCCAGGCTGATGCCTGGGATTCAAGAGTTAACCTTTGTCTGGTCAGCTGTTTCTGGGGGTTAAACCAGCCATGCACATTAGCATTAATTTCTCTAGGGAGTAAATACATATGCATGGAATGTCTCTCATATAGCAAGCATATGTTTAAGTATTAAGAATCTTCCAAGTTGCTTTGTACAGTGAACACATTGTTATGAATTTCCAAAGACAGTGTCTAATAGTTTGACTTTTCCATGTGCTCGGCATTTTTAAATATAGCTTTTCTAGTAGGTACTCAATGTGTCCTTTGCATTTTCCAGTAACATCAGATCTGTATCTTTTTAAGTGCATCTGTTTTTCACCTTTTATAGGAAAGCATCCTGTCAAATCTTACATTGCTTTCGAAAACACTGGATTTTTAGTATGTTATTGCTAGTGTATGTATTTAGTACTAAGAATTAAAAATAAATTCTGGCCGGGCGGTGTTGGCGCGCACGCCATTAATCCCAGCACTCAGGAGGCAGAGGCAGGCGGATCTCTATGAGTTTGAGGCCTGGCTGGACCGACAGCCTTCAAAACAATACAGAGAAACCTTGTCTCGTAAAAACCAAACAAAAATAAAATAAAAAATAAATAAATTCTGGATGAAATTCTTTTATCAAACATATACTTTGGAAATATTTTCTCCCACTGTGATCCTTGGATTCATTCCTTATATACTACCCATTT
Source organism: Mesocricetus auratus (assembly GCF_017639785.1). NCBI lineage: Eukaryota > Metazoa > Chordata > Mammalia > Rodentia > Cricetidae > Mesocricetus > Mesocricetus auratus. The sequence continues at coordinate 48,029,045 of NW_024429184.1, read as the reverse complement.
GTGAATAGTTTTTGCTTTTTTCCTTGATATAGATATAAAGCATTTATGTTTCCTTATATAGTCATGAGATATGTGAACTCAAGGGGTTTTATGGATATACTTACTCTATGAAGTTACAGTAAAATTTCCATCTTTTCTTAACTTGGAAGGTGTTACAGATAATATATTTTGTAAATGTCATTTCTATAACTTGATTATAATGTATAATATTTCTTATTCATAGTCAGGTGTGCATGTCTGTGTGTTCTTAAGAAAGATATAGACTTGTGTAGATTTTTGTTGTCGTTGTTATAACTACTGGATAGGGCTTCATAATATGTTTTGGAAATATGACATTCTTTGGATTTTCTTTATTATTTTTGTAAAATTGGTATTATTTCTTCTTAATCTATTTGTTAAGATTCACCGCAAAACCACCTCAGTGTGAAAATTTCCCTATGGGCAGATTTTTAGCTATAAGTTGTTTTAGATTTTGCCAATATGTATATAAACATAAACATATATATACATAAATGTGTGAATATGTATACATCTATGATTATTATGGTTACTGATTTATTCTTGAATGAATTTTGTTAATTTCTGTGCTTCAAAACTTTGCCTCCATTAACATAAGTTAATACAGATCATATACTACAGTCTTCATGGATTTTCTTTTATTTTATGTTATTCATACATTTAGTAACTGGCTTATCTATTCAAAACTAGAAAGAATTGAGATTTACTTTTATTTTGATGAAAAATATCAACATTCTTTTGGAAGTTAAACTCCAATTCTCTCCTGAATTAGTGAACACTGAAGTCACAGATCGGTTTGTAGACCTTATCTTGTTGTGATAGTCTATTTGGGTTTCTTTACAAATTGATGTAGCTGGAAAGTTTTTGGTAGCTGAAAAATTACTTTTTCACTGTTCTGGAGGCTATAAGTTCCAGAGCATGCTCATTCTTGCAAATGTACTCCATATATGGCAACACAGCCTTTCCATGTATGAAGGCACATAGGAGGCAAAGCAGTACCTACATCTTCCAGGTTTTACTAATCCATTGATCTTATTGGATTAAAATTCTACCTGAAAAGTATTTGACTTAACTCCCATCCCAAAATTTCTGTGTAAAAATTTTCTTCATAACAATTTCATTGGTTGATATTAAAATGCACTGACCCTACTTATTTTGGTAGGGTTTCTATTGCTATGAAGAGCCATCATGACCTCAGCATCTCTTATAAGGAAAACATTTATTTGGAGCTGGATTACAGTTTCAGAGGTTTAGTCCAAAGTCATCACAGCAAGAAGCAGATATGGTGCTGGGAAAGGAGCCAAGAGTTCTACATCTGGCTTTGCAGGCAGCAGGAACAGAGAATGAAGTTGAACCTGGCTTGATCATCTTAAACCCCAAAGCCTGTCCCCAGGGCACACTTCCTCCAACAACATATCTGCTCCAACAAAGTTCATACTTCCTCAAAGTCCCACTTCCTAAGGGCCTATGAGGGCTGTTTTCACTCAAACCAACATATTCTGCTTTCCTTACCCCCAGATGCTTGGAACCAATACCATAATACGGAAATACATTTAGTCCAACTTCAAAAATCTTTAAAACCTATCAGTTTGAACCTTGTTTAAAAGTATGAAGTTCAAAGACTCTTCTGAGACTCGTGCAATCTCTCTTTTTCCTTTTTTAATTTAAATTAGGAATAAGCTTGTTTTATATGTCAATCCCTGGTTCCTCTCCCTCCCCTCTTCCCTTGCCACTCCTACCCTCATCTCATTCCCTTCTGCTCCCCAGTAAGGGTGAGGCCTTCCATGGGAGATCTTCAAAGACTGTCATATCATTTGGAGCAGGGTCTAGACCCTCTCTCATGTATCTTGCTCATGCAATCTCTTAACTGTAATCACCTATAAATTAAAAAGCAGATCACGTACTTCCAACATGCAATGGCACAGAATATATGCTACTGTTGTTATTTTTTTTTTAACTTTTTACTCTTTGGTCTCTTTTGAGAAGCCTACCACCCAGCTGTCAAATAATCACACACAGAGACTTAATTCTTTGTTGTCAATGTCTGGCCTTAGCTTGACTTGTTTCTTGCCAGCTTTTCTTAACTTTAATTATCCCATGTATCTTTTGCCTCTGAGCTTTTAGCTTTCTCTATTTATGTATAGTTTTTTTTTTACGTACTCTGTATTGCTGTGTAGCTATGGGTGGCTGTCCCCCTGAACCTCCACTCCTCCTTCTTCTTCTTGCTCTCTGACTTTTTCTTTCCAGATTTCTACTCAAGTTTATTCTCTCTGCCTGCCAGTCATGCTTATACATTTTTCTGACTTGCTATTGGTCATTCAGGTGTTTTAGACAGGCAAAGTAACATAGCTACATAGAGCCAAACGCAACATAAAAGGATGCAGCACGTATTTGCATCATTAAACAAATATTCCACAGCATAAACAAATGTAAACATCTTAAAATAATATTCCACAGCATGTTATTGTTCAAAAAGGGAGGAGAAAATCAGTGGTGAGGAAATATTGGATCAAAACAACACTGAAAACCAGCTGGGCACAGCCCAAAGTCTGCATTTCTATGTCTGATATCAAAATACTCTTCAAATCTCCAACTCCTTTCAGGTTTGTTGCGTGCAACACAATTCTTTCTCTTGGAGGCTTGTACAGACCCCCATATTTCTCACAGGATTTCCAATATTTTGAAGTCTCCAAGGCAATCCTGGCTTTTTCTTCACAGCTCCACACAATGGCCTCTCTGGGCCTCCATGTAGGGACACCTCTGATAAAACTGTGGACTCAGCAGCTTTCCTTAGTTACAAAGGAAGATTCCAAACCCCCTTTCTTTTCTGCCATTGACTCCAAAGCCAGAACTATGTAACTCAAGCATCCAAGTTTTGTTGCCTTCTGGGACTAGAATATGTTCCCCTCATTCAATTACTTTACCAGTTTTCTGATTTTGATGGTTTCCTTCACTACCTAAGCTTGGCTGATTTTGAAACTAGCTCTTTGAACTCAGAGATCATCCCACCCCTACCTTCCAGGTACTGAGATTAAAGCTTTGCAACAACATGTCTGGCCCTAAGCTTTTCTTTAATTTTTTTCACAAGTTGGAAGCTTAGCTGGTTGACCTCTTGCTCTTGCCTTTATTGCACTTAATGTCAGGCTTTTCTTTTGCCGGTTTATACTTCTTAGTATTCCTTTTCTCTTCCAAGTATACATTATGTATTTTGTCTTGCTCTGCTTGTTCCTTTTCATTCTAGATATGCATAAGACTGGCCATTAATAGCTACCCAACATAGTCAATGACAGGTTGTTTTGAAATGTACTCTGCAAAAGCCACTAATCTATAATTCTTCAGTATAGCCTCAGGCATATTTTTTGGACAAAGGCAGAAAGCAGCCACACTCTTTACCAGAATATCACAAAATCATTCTATAGGCTGCATACCAATGTGAAACCTCTTGAGCAAGACTCTCACAGTTCAAATCACCCTCAACACTACTGTCTTTCCTGTTCCTACTAGGATGGCCTATTAAGTCCCACTTAAAATGCTCAGTCACTTTTCTAGTTCAGAGTTCCAAATGTTCCATATCCCTCCAAACAAAAGCATGGTCAGGCCTATCACAGCAATAACCCAACCCTTGGTACCAACTTCTTAGTTAGGTTTTGTATTACTGTAAAGAGACACCATGAACTTGACAATTCTTACAATAATTGAAAACCTTTAACTGGGGCTGGTTTACAGTTTAGAGGTATAGTCTATTGTTATCATGGCAGATTTGGTGCTGAGTTCTACATCTGAATTGGCAGGCAAAGGGAAAAGAGAATGACCATGGGTCCAGCTTGAGCATCTTAAAATTCAAAGCCTCCCTAGTAATACAGTTCCTCCAACAAGGACACACCTACTCCAACAAAGCCACCCTTCATAATAGTGTCACTTCCTATGAGCCTATGAGGACTATTTCATTCAAACCAATACAATATAGAATTGCGGTTTGCAAAGCACATACAATCTTGCAACTGCAAATGTATATTGACTTTTAAATAGGTTGTTAAATACTGTGAAGATAACTACTAACAATTTGGCCTGTGTAAGCATTGGATATATAATAATAACTACAATGTTTGTGATATAGTGGAAATTTTACTCTAGCTGGAGCCTACTGAGAAGGGGGAAACCTTTCTAGGGTGGCTGATATGTGTACCTTCCCCAAGTAAGTGTGTTGAGAAGATTTTTAGACTTTCTGCCATAATTATGGTTATATGAAAATGAATATGTCTTTTATTTTTCTTATGTAAAAATAGGTTGTGTGTGTGCATGTAAACATGCATATGTGTGACAGCAAAGCCTAGATGAAGAAGTTGTATCCCCTGTAATTGGAGTTTCAGGTAGTTGTGAGATGTATTGTTTGAGTTCTTGGATACAACTTCAGGTCTAAGCTGTTTATCTAACCCCTTAAACTGGTTTTATGTTTTTGAGTCCTTGAAGATAAAAGAATATAGTTCCTGATAATTTTCACATTTTCCTAATTAAAAATACAACAACAACACTTAAGAGTTTTTTTTCTAAATCCCATTATTTTTTTCTTGTTATCAACAAATAGATTATTCAACACAGAGAGTGGGGAAAGGCTCCAAAAGATGTTTTTCTTGCTCTTCTCTAAGTAATCATAGGGAGAATTTTTTTACTATTCATTCAACTTTGTAGGTTACAATTAGAGTGCAGTGTAATTTAGTTTCATAGAGAAATTAAAGTACTGTGAGTCACAAGGTATAACTGTGGGAGGGTGACCTAAACACCATCCCTGAATGGTTTTTGAATGAGCAGTTTTGATCATGCCTTTCTCTGATGGGATTTCTTTAGCGTCACTTTATCATCATTCAAAGGGAAACAAGGCAAATTCATTTATTGCTAACACCCTTCTTTGTAAGAATTCTTTGCTAATACCACTGTGGTACAGATATATTTAGTGCATATACACCTGCTTTTTCATCTTTTAATAGAGTTACCAAAATTCTGTCCTGGTAAACTATTGCTAATTCTTGATGAGCATGCAATAGTTCTTACAGGAAATTTCCCCTGACTTCTTGACTTGTGGCAGTCTCACTGTCCAGCATTCAGGTGGAGTGCCATGGATAATAACATGCTATAACTATTTGTGGCTGTCTTCTTCATGAACTATGAAGTATATTAGAGCCCATGCTTTTATTTCAGGGTGACTAGCATCCACAATGATCTTCTTCCATAGCAGGTTCACAATAACCTGCAATAAATGAGTAAATCAACCAATAAATGATTCACTTAAAAAGTTATAGGACAGACTCATTATTCAATTTCAGATAATTTTTAACAACATGGGAAATAATCATTTGAAAAAATAAATTCAAATTACAATGGGAATCTGTGGAGTGGACCAATGCCTTGTGAGGTGTGTGTGTGTGTGAGTGTGTGCGTGTGTGTGTGAGTGTGTGTGCATGTGTGTGTGTGTATGTGTGTGTGTGTTTATATATTTTTATTTGGGAATTTCAAATAATGCACCCCATCTCCAAGTTGTGCTCCCCAAACTTGTGGTGTCCTCTTTCCCCTATAGAAAAAGAAGAAAAGAAAAAACAAACGAATCCAATTTCCATTGCTTATATACTCACTGAAGCATAATCAAACTCCCAATGGCCAGCCCATCAAAAGAAAACTGAATGCTTCCCCACCCACATCCCCATCAGAAGCCACCAATTGCAGAGAGCTACATTTCAGCACCCATATCACATTTTTATGAAAAGAATTCTCTTCTATGATTTCCTATTTAGGCTGTTACTTTTGGGGGTGGTAGGGTGGGGGTACGGGTTGTCACAGAAGCCTTCGATGTCTCTGTTTCTCAGCTGTGATTGTGAAGTCATCAATACCACTGCAAAAGTTGTGTTCTTGTCCCGTAAAGCCAGCAGGATGTACCACAGACATCCACATGACTTCCAATGTCAGCCCATACCACAGACCTCAGCATGGTCTCCAATAATGGCACAGATCATGAATGTCAGTATGGCCCTCTGATGCAGCATGGGTCACCTACATCATGGCCCTTAGTGGGAACACAGATTACAGATATCAACATGGCCTCCAGGGCATGGGCCACAGATACCCATATGGTTTCTGATGGCACTCCAGCCCATAAACATCAACATAGCTTCAGGTGGCATCATGGACTGTGTTTGCGCTGAGTGCAGCAGAGTCACACACCGCAGCATGACCCTCAGCAAAACCACAGATCACAGACAACAGCATGGCCTTAGTAGGCAGTATACGATATTCATATCCACACGGCCTCCATGAGCACTAACATGGCCTCTGGGGCCAGCACAGGGACTCTGGAGAACTTTAAAGGAGCTTCAATCCAGAAAATGTACCATTTTTCTCCTAGGACATACTTTCATTGTTCAGAGCCAAGGGGCTTGATAGCATATTCAGGGCTGAAAATGCCCATGCTCTAGGCTGCTGCACCACTCTGTCTGCCCTACTCTGAGATTTCACTCCCCATTGCAGGCTTTTTTCACACCTGTCACCACAGTCAAGTCTCTAGTTCTGCCTCTCTCTACCTTATCCTCACCACTCAGTACCTCTATCCTCCCCACCTCTGCATTGCTTATTCACTCACCATTGTGTCAATCAAAAATGCACTGTCACATGATATATGTATATATATTTGCCCAAGCTGCTTTACATGCAAATATTCATTGTAACAAGTCATTGCTCTGGTTCAAGGTTTCTGGTTTCTGAAGCACCATAATTACTGGCCCATTGCCAAGACTTGTCTCTCATATCCTGCTGTTGCCCAGAGTCAGGGTGATCATACAGCTAGGAAGGGCATCTGGGCCATATTCAGCATGAACTCCTGGCTGAGTCATACATTCCTGCCCGCCCTCCGTGTCTGCTGCTCCAAGGATCACTGGGCTTGACCTTGTGCTTGTAGTCTTCCCTGTGCTCTCAGCCTTCCTTCAGGGGAAGGATCATGGGTTGTAGCTGCAGTGTCTCCATGCTTGGGGATGGCCAGTGGGCTTAGTACTGGCTCTATCAAATAATGACATCTGCTTTTTCAGGCAAGCGACTCCACTCACTCCAGAAGCTTATGGATGGAATAGATACTGGGTTAGACCTACTCAAAGCAATGGATCTGGACTTGGATGACTGCTGAGTTGCTCAGTCCAGGCCTTCTCAAATTATATAGCTCACAACTGCTCATTTTTCCAGTTCTAGGGAATCTGACTTCCTCTTCCAATTCTGACTTCCAATTCTGTCTGGCAGTTCTTGTCACTCAAATAAGAGGATTTGAGTTCAATTCCAAGCACCTGTGTAATAAACGCAAGGCATGGTTTTTTTTCATGTAATCCTAGAGATTGAGACACAAAAGGGGTAGAACCCTTGGAGCTCTCTGGGCAGTCAGTGGACCCTAGGTTCCAGTAGGAAACACTGTCTCAAAAAGCAAGATATATACTTTTGTACATTGAACTCTGACTTTTATATATGAGAATGTAGTGCATATACACTCCACACAGGTCCACCTACACACACAAAAGCGTATATGAGAATATACACACAAGGAAACAAAAGATATCCCTTGCATATGTACCCAAATATAACCTTATTATATTTTTCTTATATAAATCCTTACAAATAACTATAAAACTATAAGTTTGGAAGGACATTATAGCCTTAACTATAAGAGTGACATTATGGGCTTAGGTAATGTGTACACACTAAACAGGAAAATTTTTCTGTATTTATTTGACACATGGTGTGAGATATTTCAATAGGAATATTAATTTTTACTACCAATAAAGCATTTTATTTTAAATTTTTATATTCAAATTGAAAAATTATAGTAAATCAACAAAATTCATGCCAAAAGTATCACAATCAAGTATCTAGTCATTTATTGTAGAATCAGAAACTTTAATAAGGAAAAATAAGGTACAGGATGAAATGTCAGTTAATCTTGGACTCCTTGTGATTTGTGGCATGTGGTCATCACTGCATTCACTTTGAATTTGAGTCATCCCCAGCTCTTGTGTTCCTGCATTTCAATAATATAAAGTAATGGAAGCTTTAACCATGGAGGACAGGCTTGGCATTTCATGTCATAATTATAGCACTCAAAAAGTAGCAGCATGTGAACTACTGTGAGTTATGGTCCAGCTTTTTTTTAATATATGGAGGTCCAGACCAACCAGGCTGCACAGTAGACCCTATCCCAAACAAACAAACAAACAACCTAAAACAGAATTCATTGTAGCATTTTGGGCCTTCTAAAAGTTTTCCTTTTGTTAGTAAACGTTTCAGTTATTTAAATAATAAAAAGGAACATGTTTTGTAAGTCTTTGCTTCCAAATAACAACATATTGTGTCATCATTTTGACTTGATGTGACCTTGGGATATCTGTAGGATTTTATACACCATATATGCTGCTTGTGATTGAAATTTCCATCGTCAGTAAACTGAACAGCAATGTTCTGGCTTTTTAAGCAAACCATTTCCATTTACCTGTTAAAACTGATTATCTCATTACAAAGTTCTGCTGTGACTTCTACCAATACTTTTCATGAATCTCTGTTGCTAAAACAATCAGTACACTCCTTTCAAATTCTTCTTTCTCCACCTCCCAAATGGAGGCTCTGGGTATGTGCCACCATACTTAGCTTTTCTGGTGTCTAATTTAATGGATGTATGTTAGTTTTTGTATTGGTTTCTATTTTCTGTGAGAAAGCATTGATTGTGTAAGTACCTATACCCTTTTCACTCTAGGAATCATATAACAAAATTTTATTCAACAATTGTGCAGATCTGTTTTATGTCACAAACAATATAGCATTATGGCTAGTTCTCCTACTCATGGTCAGGTTAATATCTGTGCCACTCATGGCAGATGGCTTTTCATTTTTAATATTCTTTAGCATCAGAAACTTCAAAAGTCCTCATGAGTATGGCACATTTCAGCGGTTTATATTTTATTGGTCTCTACATACTGTTTTCAAATAATAACTCCAAAGGCTGAAATATAAAGGACTCATAATAATATTAGATAAATGAAGGGCAGCAGATGTATCATTAGCATAATGTGTAAAATGTAGGACAAGATCAATTAGCAAAGGTCCTATGAATACTCATAAAATTTTTAATCTAACCTAATGTCCAGATACATTTTATATTCCAACAAAAGGAAACAATCTCTTTCAAAATTTTATTGTAATCAAGGCCCACATTAAATCTTTCATGTGTTTTTAATATGTCAGGTGCATAAACTAAATTTATAAGGCAATTAATTCTTTAAAATTGGGTAGATCCATCTGATGGTGAAGACCTTAAAAAGAGTTCTTAGTCCGTGTGTATACTTGGGATGGGTACTGATCTGTAGAACAATGTGAGGTGCACTCTCACCCTGAACTCTTGGGAAAGGGTCTAGGCCCTGCCCTATATGAAATGACACACTATGGACACCCCCATGGAGGGCCTCACCCTCCCTGGAGAAATGAGGGGATAACGGGGGGGGAGGGCACGGGAGGAAGGGAGGGAATGGGAGAGGGACCGGGAACTGACTTGTGAAGCAACCTTGATTCTTATCTAAATCTAAACTGGAAAATAAAATTTTAAAAAAACCTGAAAAAAAAAGAGTTCTTAGATATGAACACAATTTCTTGTGAAAATGTAGCCTGGACTATTCATATTCTATTGTTCTAACACTGGTTTGTCTCTTAAATATGTTATTTTCTGTGACTTACATTATTACATTAATTTTTAAAACTATTTGATTAACATGAAATGTTTCATTGTGGTATTTTCATGGACACACACACACACACACACTCAAGCACATGCATTCACACACAGGAATTTATCCTTCCAATATCATCCTCCCACTTTTCTCCACCATACATTCTTTCCCTCTTACTAGTCTACATCCTCTCCTGGTCTCTTTTCTGCCTTCATGCTACACATATTCCATTACCTTTTCTTGTTCCTCTTTCCTTTTTCCTCAGACCTCTAATTTATTGGTTAAATAAAAGGTGAAGTTCAATTCTTCAACAAAAGAGTAAAGAGAAAAGCTACCAAATGTTGAACTACGGACACCCAGTCACCTTATGAATGACAGGCACATGGAAAAGTGTTTAATTTGGAAAGGCTGTAAACACACAAAAAAAACATAAAGCAATACTGATTGAACATATATACAGTTTTGTATGACTCAGTTTTGTGAACATGTGTTGGCAGCAGGAACTTTAGTGTGGGCAGATGCTATGGACTGAGGATTTTGGTGGGATTGGTGTTTGTCCATGAGGACTAAGATAACCTTGAAGGGTAGGACTAGTGACAGGTTAGCTTGAACTTTAATTCAAGCATGGGGAATGGAATCTCATGAAGTCAAAATTGTTTTAATATTCACCATGCTTAAATCATTGTTAGATTAAGAGAAATGTCCTAATTCTTTCTATAAATTTATGAAAAAGTATAGAAATAATATTACATTGGTATTAAATCATGTATAGTAGGGTATTTATTCATAAAATGTGTATTTTACCTTACTTTCACATTCACAACTACACAGTTATCAGTTTGTGAGACTTTTGTTTCTTTCTTTTATTTTTTATTTAAATTAGATACAAGCTTGCTTCACATGTCAATCCCAGCTCCCTCTCCCTTCCCTCCTCCCCTGTCTCCTCAGCCCTCCCTTAGCCCCCCACCCAGTCCCCACTCCATTCTCCAAGGAGGGTGAGGCCTTTCATGGGGGATCTCAAAAGTTTGTCATATCATCTGGGGCAGGATCAGTCCCATGCTGGCTTCTCAACTATCAGTCTGGGGTCCATGAGCTCCCCCTTGTTCATGTCAGCTGTTTCTGTGGGTTTTATCCACCAAGTCTTAACCCCTTTGTTCATCACTCCTCCCTTTCTGGAACTGGGTTCTAGGAGTTCAGTTCAGTGTTTATCTGTGGGTGTCTGCCTCTGCTTCCTTCAGCCACTGGATGAAGGCTCTAGGATGGCATACAAGGAAGTCGTCAATCACAGTATCAGGGAAGGGTATTTAAAGTAGTCTCTCCATTATTGGTTAGATTGCCAGTTGGTGTCATCCTTGTAGATATCTGGAAATCTCACTAGTGCCAGATCTCTCTTCAAAACTATATGGCCTCTTCTCATGCTGCTCTCCTCTATTCTTCCCCTGACTCAATCTTCCTGCACCCCCATATCCTCTTCTCCCCTCATTTTCACTCCCTCTCTTTCTCCCAGCTTCCCCTCCCCCCATGCTCCCAATCCCCTCAGAAAATTCTGTCCCATTCCCCTCCAATGGAGTACCATGCTTCTCTTTCTTTTTTGTTTATTTTTTTTACATCCCAACCAAAGTTTCTCCTCCATCCTCTTCCCTGTTTGCTCCCCTCATCTCCCACACCCTTCCACTCCTCTTCTGTTAGATACTGGCACACATCTCATGACTATCAGCCAGCCATGGTATAACAAGTTTCAGTGACACACGGCAGAAAATTTTGCTTCTAGTCTATCAATTATTTTGAAAAAATTAAGCCAAAAAAGTAAGGATGGTCCTGTCCCTAGACTTAAATATGGTGCTCTAGGGAGCTGTCTTCACTATCCTACTTCACTATTTTGGTTGTGCTTCTTGTTCCTAAGATGTTAATATGTTTATATATTTATTAATTTGACTGTTTTTAATTTCCTACTCATAGTGGGCAAATTTAAAAAACTGAAACTAGTCAGCAAAATCAGCCTCATGTGTCTACTATTATTGCATATAAAACTGTGCATGGTGCTCTATACACATTAACCACTCACAAGCTGAACCGATTTTGATGTTGTGGTGCCTTCAGTTTTTTCTTTGAGTCAACAGCTATTTTTCCTTTGCGCTTTGTCCATCCATATGCCATAGGAACAGGAAGTCATCTCAGTTGTGTGAAGTTTTACTTTTGCAGATATAGCTAGTCATTAAGTTATAACTCCAAATATTCTTTCTTCATAGTATGCCATGATCTTCTAGTAGCTTTATTTTCTGAATAGACATCTCATTGGTTCTAGATTTGTGCTGACTAATCCAGCACATATGTATTTTTACCAACACCGTGACAAGCTCAAGCCTTCAGATTGTCTGATAAATACATCTATATGAATACATTTAATTCTATCAAACTCAATATGATGAATTTCCCCCAAGTGTTTGTGAGTAATTATTTATATCATTATTTAAAATAACTTATTATTACATATGGTTACATAAAACATCTTCAGGTAAAAGTTAGTCAAACTTAATACGTCATAGAATTGTTCTTCTTGACAGCCCAAGGAATCTTGGGAGGAATAAATATTATACTCCAGGTAAATTTATGGCAGACATCAGTGTGACTACACTTCAAAAATTGCTAAAATAATTTATGTCTTAAAGGGATTTATGAAAGATAAAACAAAGTCGTAAAACAAAACTCAAGCCATCTATCCTCAAGGAAAGTGAATACTTTAACCATATGATAGAAAAATAAATCCATGGGAGTCGAGGAATGTAGGAAAGCTGAACATGAGATGGGACATTAAGCTTGGAAATTTCTAGGTTGAAAAAATTCTCAGCAGTTCAGCAACAGCAAAAGACAAATCACTTGGAATATAGAGTATCCTTAATATAAGCCCCAGTTGATCGTTTACACTAAATTTAAGAATACAAATTTACTTTAAATATAAAGTCATTAGCATATAAAGGAGCAAGGCAATATATTGGTGATGCAGGGAAAATGGGATATTTGTTCTCCAACATATTCAGATATTAGAAGAACAGATTGATGATAAGAGATAAACTGACTAAAACATTTAAAGAGATAAGAACATAGTGATAATCGTCTTAAGTACAGGGAGTAAGTGATAATAACATGAAGATGATTAAAATATCCCAATACAAACTTTATCTGCTAAAAACACAATTTTAGAGCTAAAATACATAAGTGTGGTTTATAATGTTTAAGGTGAGTAGTGAAGTGGATAACAGAATTTCAGCATTCCAACACAATGTGATGTGAAAATACAAGGAGACATAAACTATAGTGGAGAAAACAAATGCAGAAGTGGCCTGGTGCCAGCTGTGCTTTAGGGAATACGAAAATTGGGATCCTATCTTGGACATGCTTTTGAGGCTTTGAATCATGTTAGTTCCTCACTTCCTGATGTTCAAGAGGATTCTTGTCCAGACTTGCAAGAAAAATAAAAATAACATATGGATGCTAAGTGCCAAAAATTGATTGACTGTGGAACCAAAGCACAAAATTGTTAGAAATGACAGCATGTGCAAACACAATGGGTGACAATTTGTCAAAAATAGTGAGACATAAACATATAACATATATTATAGCAGTGGTTCTCAACTTTCCTTATGATGCAAAACTTTAATACAATTCTTCATATGTGGTGACTCCTAACCATAAAATTGTTTTTTTTTTTTGCTATTCACAGCAGTAGGTGTACTACTGTTAATAATCATAATATAAATATCTGGCATGCAGGATATCTGATATGTGATCCCCAAAGGGATTGCCACTCACAGGTTGAACATGGCTGTATTATAGAGATTTGTTTACTTAATGTATACCATGAGAATCTGCTTGTAGGTGTACCACATGCAGTCCCAGTGCATGCAAAGGCAAGAAAACGGTATCAAATTCCCTGGAACTAGAGTTAGATGTATTCATGAACGGTCATGTGTTCTCAGGGAAACACACCCTGGTCTTCTTCAATATCACCAAATGCTTTTAACTGCTGAGCATCTTTCCAGCCCTACAACCCAGACTATAAAGACATCAAAAGAACTTTGTACTTAGGTTCTATGTCATCAATTTATAAAGCAACAAAGAAGAATAGAAATCATAAAAGCAGCCGGAAAGAAAATCGACATAATTACAAGGGAATGACAAATAGACTGAAAGCAGATTTTGTAACAAAAGATTGAAGACAAAGTGCAGAACATTTAAAATCTTTCACATCTTGGAAAACATTAGTGTCAGTTTTAGAATTTGTAGTCATTATAAATATATTTCTTGAATGAGAGCCAAATGAAAACATTTTCAGATACATTGTGCTTAATACAATTTTTCCAAGGAAATTTCTGAAGTATGGGAAAATATGAAATGATTCCCAACCCACAGTTAGAGGTGCAACACAACACCTTAGGCAAATAATCTTGGTAAAACAGTCTAATAAAAATTAATGACCAATAATAGTAATAAAATAATAGTGTCTGTTTAACTAATAAAATAATGATGGTGACAGGAATCTTTAATTGAATTCAAAAGAAAAAATGGAATAATGGAAGGCAATTGGATACAACAGGAGGACTGATTTGAAATATATGAAAATCTTTGTTTTATGAGAATGTTCATTATATAATCCTTCCTTAGTATTTCCAAAATATTTTATTTAGAATACATTGCAAAATCTATGAAGACTCAGGTTCCTCAAGCAAGATGGTTATAGTATTTCTTGCTCTATATACAACATGCTATATTCCTTGATTTATATCTAGATTTTTTATAATGCTTAATACCACATAAATAGGTTTTGGTAGTGTAATGTTGAGAAAATTGTCACAAAGAAAAATAGGAACTCTTTTGTATATTTTAAGAAATAGTGAAATAAAAAGAAATCATGACTTCTGGGTATAGTATTTGACTAGAAACTGCATCTCTCTGCCCTGTTGAAGGAGAGCCAGAATAAAAAGAGAAGCCAAGCTAAACACAGTTTCATCTTTCTGGTCCTCTGGAATCAGGTAGGAGATGGAACAGACTCAGCCAGCTGTACTGGTAAAGGAGAATGCCATTCCTACCTCAGTACCATCATCACAAGATGCAAAGCCACTTACAGTGTTTGGCAAGACAGAAAATTCTCCAGGATTGTGGGTCAAAATGAAGAGTTCCTCTTTGCCACTCTATCTGAAGGAGGGTAGTGGGCATAGTCATGGTAAAGGCTGTAGAGTGTGGAAGGTAGGGTGAGAAAACCCACCTAGATCACTAGAATTCAACGTTAAGTTGAGCCATGGCGTTCCCAGTGTATACAAAGAAGGGAGGGCCCTAACGTGAACATGGCTCTGGCAGATATTGGGTACCTACATATTACAAGCTCAATACCAACATAACTGTAGAAAAGATATTGACCAATACATTCAGCTTATTTTGAAACCCTAGAACAGGTACTTTCAACATTTCACCAGATTCTACAAAGTGCCTGTGAAGATTGCAGTTATATTATTCACAAGCCTCAAGAAAATAAAATGAAATTTGTTTGAATGTCTAAAGACGCAGAATAGCCAAAACAATTCTATGGAGAAGTTTCAATACTTAAGGCATCATGGTACCTGACCTCAATCTCTAGTATAGATCCTCGTGAGGAGATCAGAGTGGTACTGTCATACAACACATGGAGAGACCAACAGAAAAAAAAAGGATAACATAAATAAACCACACAAACATAGCCACCTAATTTCCTGGGAAAGATGTCCTTTTAGTTGCTGTTTGATTGCTATGAAGGAAAACTGACCAAGGCAAATTTTATAAAGAAAATGTTTTAATTAGGGGATTGTTCACAATTTCAAAGAGTTAGTACATGATCATAAATGTGGGAAGCAGGCCAGCATGGTGATAGAACAGTATGCGAGAGATTAATATCCTGAGTATCAGTGGCCACTGCTAAGTTCAACTGACACATGAACAGAATTGAGCCAGCAACCCCATAGTTTTGGAAAACAATCATGCAGAATAAAAACCTGAAAATATTTGTTTACAAGAACCATAGCAATAAAAGTATGGAAACATTCAATTTTAAAGGTCTATGCAATAAAGAGACTATTTACATGGCTTCCTTCTTGTACTAGGTTTTAGAGTTTCTTAGATTCCAAATTTGATTTCATTTCCATTTTCTGTGAGGTTACATAATTTTTGGTTAAAATTCTTTGTCTTCTTTTGTTTCAGTTAATAGTCTTTTTCTCTCAAACCAGAGAATGGAATCTGAACAGCTTAATCAAAATCCACAATTTATTTTCACATTATATCAAAGAACAACATTATTGAGCAAAATTAAACAGGCAGGAAGAACTCTGCCTGACTTAACTGAGAGCCAAGGCTCTTGCACTAGGGGAAACTGAACCCTTCTTCATGAGACAAGGGGAGATGAGTTTTAAGCGATGGAGTGAATAATGGGGAAGAGCTGGAGGACATTAGAGGGACTGGGAAATGTAATTAGGACACAAACATAAGGATAAGGTGTATCATTTTGCATCGTTATTTTTACAGAGATAACACCTGGGTCCCCCAGAAAGCTATTGATGCATTGTAAACCAGCAAAGAACCTGGGTCAAAGTTTTCATCTCAGGGGACAGAGAAAGAATGTATAGTTACTATTGTTCTGAAGGTACTTGTCTGAGAAGGAACTGGTCAGTGACTCATAGTCTGGAACAAGACTGGTACTGTTGAGTAAGACTGAGGTAGCATTAAGGTTAAGGGCATTTTACCGTTTACTGTTGTATTAAAGACACTGATAACCAAGCTTTTATGGAAAATAGAAAGTAAGAAGGCTCCAGCGACCCTGATGCGAAAGTTATCTTGCTTTCAAACAGCATCAACAATATATCACAATTTCTAGTTCACTGAATATTACCACCCACCAGCATTTTTTGGACCTAATCAGATAATCTATACATACATAAATATTTATTTAATAATTATATTTTTCATTATTTGGCAAATATTAATAACATATATCCAATATGCTAGATACTAATCTAAATATTAGGGACTTATTTATCATTAAACAAAACACTCAAAATATTCTCTAGGGCTAGAAATAAGGATCAGCCATTAAAAGCACTTGTCACTTCCAGGGCACTGAGTTCAGTTCCCAGAATCCACACCAGGTAGATCACAACTGTTGCTAACTACAAACCCTCTTCTGTTTTTCTGGCATCCAAACATTCATACACAGGTGTGGCGTGAACACACGTGCACACAGACAGAGAGATGGAGAGAGAGGGAGAGGGAGGGAAGCAGAGGAGAGAGGGGAGATAAAATTTATAAAAATAAATGAATCTAAATTTAAATTGCTTAATGTGGCTGTTTACCCCATCATGATTATTTTGAACAAAGAAAATCTCTAACTTGTATACAATGAACCCGTGAAACACTCTGCAGTTGCCAGAGAAACATACTGCAGCTTGACTTCCTTTCTGAATTTGTACAGGACCAAGATTCTGGATCCCCAGAGCAGTCTTGGCTTGATAACTTCCCCATGATTGTGAGCTGCTGCCTGCCACCCACATGTGCCTGTAGAAACCCAAACCTCACACATACCTATCCTTTTTATCATGAGATTTCACATTATTTATGCTTTAAGCATGTTATAAATTTTCAGCAGCACAAAACAGGAAAACAATAAATTCAGGTTTCACAGTTTGTGGCTTTAGGATCTCTTCTATCGGTTTCATCTCCTTTCAGGATTTTCACTTTAGATTGTTTCTCATTCTAAATCATGTCAAAATGATTTCCAGTAAATAAACACAAGATGCAAGGGAAGTAATTATATCATTATGATACCCTTCACATTTGTTGAAAGTGTATTTCTTGCTGCTTGCACACACGATTGATCGGTTTTGAAAAACAGTGGTATGTGGCTGTACACTCACATATATTTTTTACTTGACTGGTTAGCTATTTACTCTTTGACTTGTTGATGGCTTCCCTAATTGGATAGAAAAGGTGTAGTTACTCACCACACTATAAAATATTGAAAGGTGACAGAAGGAAAGCACTTTACTGGTCTTGTGGGGAAAGAAAATTGCTTATCTGTAATTGTTTTGCTCTCTGAAGAAATATATCAAACTGCCATTTCCACAAGAACTTTCTAGATATAGTGTGACCGACTATTTTAATGTCAACAGATACAAGCCCTTGTAGAGTGTCTCTCCTTTTTGTATGCTCTAGTTAACCTGAGGGACTTTTCAGATGTAATTGCAGAGAAAAACTGCAGCCTGACATTCGAGAAATATGGACTGATTTCTCAGCCATGTTGTAGCATGCAGAGTGATAAATTGTGGACAAAAGCAATGAAGATAAGAAAAGAGAAGTAAATCACTTGAGTACACCACTGGCCACTCACTAATCATCCCTAAGGGTAAACAGCTTTCGAAGCCACTGGCTGCAAAAAGCTAACAGAAAACAACAAGTGAACAGAAACAAACATGAGCTTCTAACTCAGAAATTCTGTCAGTTCAGTTCAAACTGAGCTTAGTTTTGTATGTCTTTTACAATCTTGAATGAGTTCTAAACCTAGAGAAGAATTGAGACCTGAGATATAGTGGCAGTTCTTGGATTCTTCAAGAGAGCTGGAAAGTGGTGGTGGCCTTTCCAGTGTAAGCCTGTCTCAGTCATCTGCCTTCCCCTCATGGCTCTATGCTGCATCTTGTATCCCAAGCTCAGGAAACCTGGAAGTTCTGACTAGTGCACATGAGGTGGATTCACCAAGATCCCTGTCTTGTAAACCCTGGGTACATCTCAGATTCACTCGTTCTCTGAAGTGACACGGAAACCCTGTCTTCCTGTGGGCATTCCTGAATGTGGCATGAGGACACAGGTGTCCTCAGGGGCATATCTGAAAGAAACTAAGGACTCAGAAATCACAGACAGAAGTGAGGCAGTTCACTCAGGGATAGGCAAGCAACTGTGCCTTTTTTTAAAACCTCGGTCTGCTGAGAGGAGAACATACAACGGTGGTGTTTGAGAACATCAGGCAACTTTACTTTCATCATTCTCAGGGGTCTTGCCTTTGCGTTAGTCATTGTTTTTATGCTCTGTTCCATCCTTGAAATGTCAAAATAGTACAGTGCCTTGCCTTCAGCCACAGGAAGGCACACTGAATTCCCAAGTACCATCTACCTATGGCTGCCTTCTTCCAATCCTAGTGGAGAGACCTGTGTCCTGATCCAGGCATTTGTGTTTAATTAAAAAAATCTTTGTATATTCTGGATATTAGTCCTCTGTCTGATGTATAGCTGGCAAAGACTTGTCTCCCATTCTACAGATTTCCTCTTCACTCAATAGATTGTATAGCTGGGCAGACACTTTTGGTTTTAAGAATTCTGATATGTAAATTTTCAGTTTTAATTCTTAAGCAAATGGAGTCCTGTTCAGAAAGTCATTCCTTACACAGATATCACAAGAACACTGCCTATCATTTCCTTTAGCAGTTTCAGCATTTTAGATTTCACAGGTCTTTGGTTTATTTTGAGTTAGTTTATGTGCATGGTGATGGATACAGGTCTAATTTCAGTATTCCACATGAGGACATCCAGGTTTCCTAACCGCATTTGTTGAAGATGCTGCTGCTTCTGCAGAGTATTTTTTTTTGACATCTTTGTTAGATGTCACCATAATTATGTTTACTCATATTTGGGTTTTAAGTTTGATATAGTGGTCTACATATATGTTTTAATGTCAGTCTCATATTTTTATTGTTATTGTTCTCAAGTATAGTTTGAGATCTAGAACCATATTGTTTTATTACAGTTTCTCTCTAGTATAGCTTGAGTGGAATTCCTTTAACATTGTTCATTTTGTTCATGAGTATATTTTGGTATCTTTTGTTGTTCCATTTACATTTTAAGAAATGTTTTTTGGTTTTTTTAATTTTTATTTTTAAATTTAAATTTAAATTAGAAACAAGGTTGCTTCACATATCAATTCCAGGTCCCTCTCCCTTTCCCTCCCCTCCTCCGATGCCCTCCCATCAACCCACCCAATATCCCCTCATTTCCCCAAGGCCTAGAACCTCCCCTGGGAATCCAGGGTGAGAGTGCATTTTTAATATATTTTTTGTGAAGAATGAGATACAAGCTTTAACTGGGATTACATTAAATCTGTAAATGGGCATTTTATTCTATTTTTTGCATTTATATATATATATATATATTATTTTTAAATTTAAATTTAAATTAGAAACAAGGTCACTTCACATGTCAATTCCAGGTCCCTCTCCGATTTCCTCCCCTCCTCCCGTGCCCTCCCACCAACCCCCCCAATAGCCCCTCATTTCCCCAGGAAGCATCAGGAACTCTATGGGGGTGTCCATAGTCTGTCATTTCATCCAGGGCAGGGCCTAGACCCTGCCCCCGTAGTCCAGGTTGACAGTGCATCTCTCATTGTTGCATGGGAGCCCACAATCCATTTGTATACCCAGGATAAATACTGATCTACTACCCAAGGCTCAATAGATTGCATAGGCCTCCTCACTGACACCCACATTCAGGGGGTCTTGATCAGTCCCATACTGGATTCTCAGGCATCAGCCTGGTATTCAAGAGCTAACCCTTGTCAGGTCAGCTATTTCTGGGGGTTAAACCAGCCCAGCATTAATGCCTTTGGTCATTGTTGGGGAAGTGCTGTATATTTGTCAATAAAGCACTGTTGGCCAATAGGGAACCAAAATAGGTGGGACTAGGAGTCCAGAAGGACTCTGGGAAGGAGAAACACAGACAGTCAAGATGTAACACCTTGGGGTAGGAAGCCCAGAAACTTCTCCGGTAAGAGACACATTTAGATTAACAATTATGAGGTAATTACTTAAGTCAGAGCTAGCCAGTAAGAAACAAACAAGGCCAACAGCTTCATAATTAATATAGCCTCCTGTTGTTTATTTGGGACTGATGCGGCTCTAGAACCAGGCTGGCGGAAAGGCTTCTCTCAAGGAAAAGGCTTCCCTTTACAGGTCATCAGTTCTCCCTCTTTGTCACTGGCTTTCTTGAGTTCAGCTCAGTGCTTAGGCTTGGGAGTCTGCCTCTGCTTCCATCAGCCACTGAATGAAGGTTCTGTTTCCCAGACTCTCTGGCCATGGGATTGTAGGCTGGCACTCCCCAGATCAATGTCTAAAATCCATATATAAGAGAGTATATGCCATGTAAATTTCAGGATTCCATTTTTTATGCTGAATAATACTCCATTGTGTAAATATACCACATTTTCTCTGTCCACTCTTCGGTTGAGGGGCATCAAGGTTGCTTCCAAATTCTGGCTATTACAGATAATGCTGCTATGAGCATAGTAGAACAGAAATCCTTGTCATATGAATGGGCATTTTTGGATATATGCCTAAGAATGGAGTTGCTGGATCTTGTGGTAGGTTTATTCCCAGTTGTCTGAGGAATCTCCATACTGATTTCCAAAGTGGCTCTACAAGTTGACACTCCCAACAGCAGTGGAGGAGTGTTCCCCTTTCACCACATCCTCTTCAAGCTTAACTTGTCCTTGGTGTTTTTGATTTTAGCCATTCTGACAGTAGTGAGATGGTATCTCAGAGTTGTTTTGATTTGCATTTCCCAGATGGCTAAGGATGTTGAGCACTTTCTCAAGTGCCTCTCAGCCATTTTAGACTCCTCTATTGAAAATTTTCTATTTAGTTCTGTAGCCCACTTTTTAATTGGATCCTTTGGTGTTTTGGAGACACGCTTCTTGAGTTCTTTGTAAATTTTGAAGATCAGCCCTCTGTCAGAGGTGGGGTTAGTGAATATCTTTTCCCATTCTGTGGACTGCTTTTTTTCTTGCTGACTGTGTCTCTGCCTCACAGAAGCTTCTCAGTTTCAGGAGATCCCATTTATTAATTGTTGGTCTCAGTATTTGTGCTACTGGTGTTATGTTCAGGAAGCTGTCTCCTGTACCAATTTGTTCAAGGGTACCACCCACTTTCTCTTCTAAGAGGTTCAGTGTGACTGGATTTATGTTGAGGTCTTTGATCCATTTGGACTTAAGTTTTGTGCATGGCGATAGACATGGATCGAACCGCATTCTTCTACATGCCAGCCTCCAGTTATGCCAGCACCATTGGTTGAAGATGCTTTCTTTTTTTCCATTGTATATTTTTAGTTTCTTTGTCAAAGATCAGATGTTCATATGTGTGCGGGTTAATATCAGGGTTTTCAATTCGATTCCATTTGTCTACCGGTCTATTTTTGTGCCAATACCAAACTGTTTTTAGGATTATAGCTATATAATAGAGCTTGAAGTCAGGGATGATGATGCCTCAGATTTTGCTTTGTTGAGAAATATTGTTTTGCCTATCCTAGGTCTTTTGTTTGTCCATACAAAATTAATTATTATTCTTTCAAGGTCTGTGAAGAATTGTGCTGGTATTTTTTTTTGTTTTGTTTTTCGAGACAGGGTTTCTCTGTATTGTTTTGGAGGCTGTCGGTCCAGCCTGGCCTCGAACTCCTCGAACTCCCGAGTGCTGGGATTAAAGGCATGTGCCACCACCGCCCGGCTGTGCAGGTATTTTCATGGGGATTGCATTGAATCTGGAGATTGCTTTTGGCAGGATTGCCATTTTTACTACATTGATCCTATTCAAGAGCATGGGAGATCTTTCCATTTTCTGAAGCCTTCTTTAATTTCTTTCTGTAAAGACTCTAAGTTCTTGCGATACAGTTCTTTCACTTGTTTGGTTAGTGTTACCCCAAGGTATTTTATGTTGTTTGTGGCAATTATAAAGGGTGATGTTTCTCTGATTTCTTTCTCAGCCCTTTTACCATTTGTATAGAGTAGGGCTACTGATTTTCTTGAGTTGATCTTGTAGCCTGCAAGTTTGCTGATGGTGTTAATCAGCTGTAAGAGTTCCCTGGTAGAGTTTTTTGGATCATTTATGTAAACTATCATTCATCTGCAAATAGTGAAAGTTTGGCCTCTTCCTTTCCAATTTGAATCCCCTTGATCTCCTTTTGTTGTCATTTGGCTCTGGCTAGAAATTCAACTACAATATTGAAAAGGTATTGAGAGAGTGGACAGCCTTATCTTGTTCCTGATTGTAGAGGAATTTTGTTGAGTATCTTTCCATTTAGTTTGATGTTGGCTGTTGGTTTGCTGTATATAGCTTTTATTACGATCAGGTATGTTCCTGTTATCCTAGATCTCTCCAAGACCTTTATCATGAAGGGATATTGGATTTTGTCAAAGGCTTTTTCTGCATCTAGTGAGATGATCATGTGATTTTTGTTTTTCAGCTTGTTTATATGGTGGATTACATTGATTGATTTTTGTATGTTGAACCATCCCTGCATCTCTGGGATGAAACCTACTTGATCGTGGTGAATGATAGTTTTGATGTGTTCTTGGCTCTGATTTGCCAGTATTTTATTGAGTATTTTTGCATCAATGTTCATGAGGGATATTGGTCTGATGTTCTCTTTTTTAGTTGTGTCTTTGTGTGGCTTGGGGATCAAGGTTATTGAAGCCTAGTAGAAAGAGTTTGGCAAAGACCCTTCTGCTTCTATTGCATGGAATACTTTGAGAAGAATTGGTATAAGCTGTTCTTTGAATTTCTGGTAGAATTCTGCTCTGAGGCCATCTGTCCCTGGGCTTTTTTGGTTGGGAGACTTTTGATGACTGCTTCTATTTCCATAGGGGTTATAGGTCTATTTAAATTGCTTATCTGTTCTTGATTTAATTTTGGCAAGTGATAACTATCCAGGAAGTTGTCCATTTCCTTTAAATTTTTGAATTCTGTGGAGTACAGGTTTTTCAAATTATGACTTGATGATTCTCTGGATTTCCTCAGAGTCTGTTGTTATGTCCTCCTTTTCATTTCTGATTTTGTTAATTTGCATGTTCACACTCTGCTGTTTGGTAAGTTTGGATGAAGGTTTTTCTATTTTGTTGATTTTCTCAAAGAACCAACTCTTCATTGCATTGATTCTTTGTATTGTTTTCCTAGTTTCTACTTTACTGATTTCAGCCCTCTGTTTGATTATTTCCTGGCATCTCCTCCTGGGGGAGTTTGCTGCTTTGTGTTCTAGAGCTTTTAGCTATGCTGTTAATTCTCTAGTATAACTATTCTCCAGTTTCTTCATCTGGGTACTTAGTGCTATGAACTTCCCTGTAGCACTGCTTTCAAAGTGTCCCATAGGTTTGGGTATGTTGTGTCTTCATTCTCATTGAATTCTAGGAAATCTTTAATTTCTTTTTTATTCTTTGACCCAGGAATGGTGCAGTTGTGCATTATTCAATTTCCATGAGTTTGTAGGGTTTCTGCAATATGTGTTGTTGAATTCTAATTTTTATGTATGGTGGTCTGATAAGATGCATGGAGGTATTTCAATATTTTGTGGCTGCTGAGGTTTGATATGTTGCCAAGTATGTGGTCAATTTTGAGAAGGTCTCATGTTGTGAGAAGAAGGTGTATTCTTTTTTTGTGAATGGAGTGTTTTATAGATGTCTGTTAATCCCAACTGGGTCATAACTTCTATTAGACCATTTGCTTCTTTGTTGAGTTTCTGTCTAGTATTCCTGTTTAGTGGTGAGAGTGGGGTGTTGACGTCTCCCTCTATAAGTGTTTGGGGCTTTGTATGTGATTTAAGTTTTATTACAATTTCTTTTACGAATGTGGATACCTTTGTATTTTGGGCATAGACGTTCAGAATTGAAAGTTCATCTTGGTGGATTTCTACTGTGATGAGTATGCAATGACCTCCTTCATGTTTTTTGATTGATTTTATTTTTAAGTCTAAATTGTTAGATATTAGGATTGCTACCCCTGCTTGTTTCTTGGTTCCATTTCATTGGAAAATCTTTTTCCCAACTTTTAACTCTCAGGTAATGTCTGTCTTTGAGGGTGAGGTGTGTTTCTTGTATGCAGCACAATGATGGGTTCTGTCTTCGAATCCATTGTGTTAGCCTATGTCTTTTTATGGGTGAGTTAAGGCCATTAATATTGAGGGATATTAATGACCATTGATTGCTCATTCTTCTTTGATTTGGATTGTTTGTTGTTGTTGGAATTATGTGTGGAATTCCACCCCTTTGTTCTTTTGGCTTTTGGTAAAATGGGATTATCTAATGTGTATGTTTTCCTGGTTGTAGTTATCTTCCTTGGGTTGAGTTTTCCTTCCAGAACTTTCTGTAGGACTGGGTTAGTGTACTTGTATTGCCTGAATCTTGTTTTGTCATGGAATATCTTTGCCGGGTATAGTAGTCTGGGATGGCATCCATGGTCTCTTAATGTTGGTAGAATATCTATCCAGGACCTTCTGGCTGAGAAAGCCAATTTCTAAAATGGTATTCGTACCTGGTTATCAATTCTAAATGTATCCTAAAAACCATAGAAAGTTAGGAACTGGTAAATGTCCTTTTTTTATAACTAGGGATTATTTTTTATGTATTCTCATCATGTCTTAAATTCAGTTGATAGATTATATACTTCCATAGATGAGTCTTTGTAATACATTATTTCAATTATATTGTTCAAGAAATATACATTAAAATAATTTTGTTGTGTGTAATTCCTTGAGAAGTTCAACCTTTTAGTGTTTTGTTTTTAAGGCAGGGTTTTTCTTTGTAATATTCTAAACTGTCCCTGAATTCACTTTATAGACAGGCTAATCTCAAACTCACTGAAATGTGCCTGCCTCTGCCTCCTGAGTGCTGGAATTAAATGCGTGTGTCACTACCATGTAGTGACAAATTCGGGTTTAATAAGCGTTGTGGCCAGTTAACTATGGGAATAAAGAATAGAAGGACATGGTGTATCGATCCCATTTTCTTGTTTCTCTTATGAAAGATAAACTCTACATCCTAGCTCACTGCTTCCTTCTCTGTAAGCAATTTTGTTCTGAAGAAAGAGGCCTCTTGGTTTATCTGTTTTCTATTATTTGATTTACAATGTGTGTCTTAGGAAATGTAGCTAGATGTTCAAGCATCAGAGCTACTTACCTTGAAACCAGAGTAATTGGGAATGAAATTAACACCAATAAAAGCATGTGAGGCACAGAGCAAGGGGAATTCTGTTACTCCCTTGTTCAGGGGGTGTTACTGGGAAATGAATTACAGGAGAAACCTCTGTGTAGAAACAGATGCATATTACTTTAGAAAACAGTCATCTCCCCAAATCAACTTCATATTACAGCTGTATTAGCAACTGTTTGTGTGCCATTTTATTTCCAAGACTTAACGTTAACAATGTCATTTCTTTTATGATCAGTTCTTTGTCATTGAGTTGGCTGACTAATTAATTTATGCACTAGAGTTTATATGTGTATTTCATTAATATGAAAATAGTCAAAATAATGATACACTAGCAAAACATTTATATACTGGGAAATAAATTGGTGTCACTGAAACTGCAGAATGCAAGATGAAAGTAATGGGTATATATGACTATCTTGGTATGGTGTCATCACCCCACATGATGACTTCCCCATTTGTAAAATCACTGCTGACCATATAGACACACATATTTAGTATGCTTTGCATTCAGAAGAATGTGGTAGAGTTTTGGTTGACATATATATTTTTAATGTCTTTACTTTTGCCCTTTCCTATTCTCTTTTGAAATTTTTATACACTTGCAGTTTTGCCTGGAGGCTTGAATGGACTCCCAGAACCCTTCTGCCTGCTAACCAAACTCACACAGGTCAGAGGAGGTCTGAAAAATCCTGAGGGCTTGCTTGCAGTATGGGAGTTTGAGTATTTTATTTTCTTTCCTGGTATATTTTCCTTTTATTGTTCAAAACACTCTGATAATTTGAAGTGCAAATAAGTATTTAGGTGTGGGTAAATAGCTGTGATTTCTCCATTTCATATATCTATCTTACAATAGAGGCACATACCAAAAGGATGTCATATATTCCTTTTGGGAAATTTGGACTCAGCCAGACCAAGGCATTGACTACTTAGTCCTCAAAGGAGTATGAGTTAGTTACTGTAATTATGGTTACTTTTTTCCCCAGGATAGTGTTGTATTGATGCTTATTTAGTAGATTTTAATTAAAATACAAAGGGTTGGACAAATTTGCTTCAGATAGGACTGATCTTCAGAAGTTCCTAAGTACATGAGTTTGTCTGGGATATTATTACCTTGAGCTTAGAGTTGAGCTCTTTTGAGTTAAACAACCTGTGACTAAAGCCAAACTCTGTACTTTATTAGCTGCAAAGGTTACATAATATTGCTGTACATCAATTTCCTTGTTTGTATAGACAGATTCCTAATAGGATATGCTCTACGAGCTCCTGAGAAGATTCAAGAGTTACACACAGCTCTTAAGTTAACATTAGACACACAGTGAACCTTCAAAAGTACTCTTAGTGCAAATGGATTATATTATAAGCTTATTAACTCTCAGTTGTACTCTCAATGAAACTATGGAAAACAATAAAGAAAACTTGACTTTGTTTCAATGAATTATGTGCTCAACTGTAAATCATGCTCAGGTCTTAGTGTCCTGCTTTCTCATTCGTTTTGAACTCTGTTCCTACCTTTGTATGGTGTCTTGAAATTTGGAGAGCAGCATAAATTCAATGACTTTGCCAGTTCTAAGCAATGTACCCCTGTATGAGTCAGGGGCAGTTGGATTTTAAAATCCAGAGACATTCTATGCTGTGGTTTTACAGTAAAATAATGGGTGTTTCAGTTGCTATTTTTAGAAATGTTTGTAACCTGAGCCCTTGTTTATGGTAATCAATCTGCAGTTCTGTGTGGAATTCTATCAAAGTAAGCATTTATGTAAAGTGTGAAAGAGTAATCACTGAGCAAACAGTCATTCTGAAGGAAGTGCTTTGCTTTGTTCTGTGAGTATTTGTGTAGAAAATTAGGTCATTTCTACCCTCTGATCTAATAGCCTGCAAAATCAGCTTGTAAACTGCATTTACCCAATTTGAGGTTTTATACCATATATTCCTTATTGCATTCTTTAGTTTGTTTTCTGTTTCTAATAATTGCTTTTCTTCGGGAGTTAGCAAGCTGTCAAATTTAGTTTTAGTAAGATTTGAATGTGTCATTTTACTTTTACAACTTGATTGATGTTATATTATGTTAGAATATAAATGGCTTATACTGAAATTCAAATCAGTATGGAAACAGGCTGTATTGGGACTTCTGTTCTTGACAGTATTTCATCTTTCAGTCCACCTCCAGTGAATACCACTGCCTTGTGCTGAATTAAATGAGGTCAAGAAAATTGCTTACTTCATTTTAAAATACATTTCTACTTTTACTTATATGTGTGTGTGTGTGTGCATACATTCATGTGTAGGTGTGTGTGTGTGTGTGTGTGTGTGTGTGTGTGTGTGTGTGCCTCCAAATGCCAGAAAAAGATGTCAGGTTTACTGAAGTTAGAACTATATAGGCAGTTGTAAGCTGCCCAGTATGGGTGCTTGGAATTGGAACTCAGTCATGTCAATGTGCTGGAAGTGCCCTTAATTGCTGAGTAATCTCTCCAACTACATGCTAACTTCACTCTGAAAGTTTTTCATGTAATAACCTTTTACTATGTTAAAGTTAAAACCTTTTTACTTAGACAGAAAATAGGAGATGATGGGTGATACCCTCCTGCATGCTGTGAATATAAATTTCTCTTTCTGGGTGATGAATAAATGCTGATTATCCATTATCCAGGCAGGAAATATAGGCAGGGCTACTAGACTAGGAGAATTCTGGGAAATAGAAAAGGGAGGGAAACAGCCACCAGAGAGCTTCCCTATAGCTGCTGAAGGAGTACCCTGTTGGAGCATTACAGGTAAGCCACAGACTCATGGCAATACATAGTTTAATAGAAATTGGTTAATAATTAAGAGAGAGCTAACTAATAAGAAGCCTGAGCCATTGGTCAAATATGTTACTTAATATAAGCCTCTGTGTAGCTATTTGGGACTAAATGGCTGAAGGACCAGGTAGAACAGAAACTCTGTCTTCAGAGTTATCCTACAAATGATGAGTTGTGATACATATATGCCATTGTGTTGTTCTCAAACTTTGTTCTTATTCATCTCTTCCCCACTGTCCTAACCACTGTTCCCTATGTTCATTTTGTTGATTGCCTTCAATATCTTTAAAAGTTTACTCCCTTATACCTTGAAGTAATATGTCTTTCATGAGTCTCTTTTTTTTAATCATCTCTCCCTTAAAAAGATATTTTCCTTCCCTCGTACAGTCCTCATTCTCTCTCTCTCTCTCTCTCTCTCTCTCTCTCTCTCTCTCTCTCTCTCTCTCTGTGTGTGTGTGTGCATGTGTGAATAGAAATCTAGAACATGAATTAGAAAAAACATGTTGTATTTGTCTCCTGAATCTCAAGTCTTTGAAGAAATTCCTTTAGATTCAGAAT
Organism: Mesocricetus auratus; assembly: GCF_017639785.1. NCBI lineage: Eukaryota > Metazoa > Chordata > Mammalia > Rodentia > Cricetidae > Mesocricetus > Mesocricetus auratus. Next base: position 47,999,905 of record NW_024429184.1, on the reverse strand, counting down.
ATATATCTGCACTGAAATCCATGCATGATAAAATCAATAAAGCACAGCATGATGAAGCAAAAGAAGAGGTGATTGAATATATATGAATTTTACAATCCTGACTGTGTCTTAACACAAATGAGAATTTCAAGAGTTAGTATTCCAGACTATTATTACTACTATTTGATGGCTATCAATGAAGCAAATGCAGTAGATAGCTGATATCTGTAAAGGTGAAGTTGAAATCTAATATCTGTAAGGGTGTTGTAGAGAACCAACAAATACCTTGACATGTTTCATTCCTATAACTTACAATTTTATACTGGAGAATGGCTTATCTGCTTTAATTAAAAGCTGCTACAATAGAGTGATGTCATAATTTTGAAATTTCTGTCTTTCCTGGGACACTGCAAAAGGATGTAGGCTGGCAGGAACCTCTACTTTACCATGATTTCAAGAACTATATTTGTTTCGTGTTGTTTTGTTTTTTCTTTGTTTTGATGTCTCTCTGAAATCTCTGAGAAATTATTCTTGAATTGATAGAGTAACACAGGTCACACCTACATCTTTCACATCTTTATTTTTTAATACTATGCAAGAGAAAATATAGCAAAATCAGTGTTTTGTGCATGCAATATGGAAATTAGCTAATTACCTTTTTGTCATAATACCCTGGGAAGTTTGGTCAGGTAGAAGGAGAGGGATCACATATTAAACACTTACAGAAAGTTCTACTAGCAAAAGAATATGGGAAAGACTGACATTATAGAGTAACCTAACATCTCTTTTACACTATTTAGTGATTACATACAGTTGGATTACAGAAATAAAGGGCAGATAAAATTATAAATCATGTACCACCTATTGACTGAAAAACCACATAAGGAATAAGGGAATATGAAAAGGAAATTGATAAGTAGAAGAGTAACTGAGTGCACATTGTCACTCATTGTCAAAAACAGAAATCCAAGATTTTCTAGATACTCAGTGTAAATTTATTCAGACAATGGATTTTGTCAGATATAATTTAACAAGGCACTCAGCCATAAAAATATATACCTACATCTATGAGCATAAAAACAAAGAATGGGAAATTGTTAAGACATAGTACTAATTTTACTAGTTAATCAATAGTGTTTTGAAACTCATGAGGATAAGATGCAGTGGGTGTATATATGTATGCACAGAGGGTGATTTATTATTATTTCATTGGTCTACAAAACGATTTCAAATTTGGTTACAGACTGATATAGGACAGGTGTTCTATACAAGGTTACCTCAGGGAGCCAAGAGATGCTAAATAGTCATTTGTATCACAAGACTGTCTTAAAACACACTCTTAGTTTCAGACCTTTAAATTAATCTATAGTTCCTCTTGCATAATTTTAAAATCTAAAACAGAGGAAAAAATAAGTATAACAGAGAAAACCTTACTTATATGAGAAATTACTAACCATCAGAATTATTTTTAAAATATATGGCTAGGAAATAATTATAAATTATTTGTCATGCATTTTGAAAAGATAAAATTTATTTAAATTTTGGGATGGAAAATTGTATTAAATTCCCATGCGATTTATTTTCCTCTTCTTCCATTTTATATTGGGAAAATTAATGTTTTAGATATTAGCAAAATTATGTTGGTTAGCATAAACATGATTCTTCTCATTCTGAAATACTTTTAATAACTATTTTACTCTAAATATTTCCCTGTTAATTTAAATGATAAAATTGGAAATTGGTATTTATAGAGGCATATGTTATATTAGTCTACTTCTATTATTATCACAAAATGTCACAAACAGAAGAGAAACGATCCCTTACCGTTTTCCAAGCTGAGAAGTCCAGATAAAGGACCCGTCAGCTGGAGAGGGCTTGATCACCCTGCTTCAGGATGAGGCTCTGCTGCTACCTCAGAGAGGTAGAGTATGTGTCTAACTGGCAGGGGACAGAAGGGTGGGACTCGATATAGCCTCCATAATCCCAGTGATAATATTTAGACAGTGGGGCACTTAAAAGGTAATTAGGTCATGGAGGCTGTCTCATGAATTAGAACCATTATACAAAGGGATTCATGGAGGGAGACTCTTGGCTCGTTTTTGCCCTCCCACTTTTCTGCCATGTGAGGAAGAAACACTGCTTCTCATCAAGGTGCCACATTTGAAGGAAAGCAAGCTGCCCTTCCTGGCAGAAAACATCATGAAAGCTCTTCAAAGCCTCCAAGCCTTAAAAATTAGCCTACTAGGCTTTCTTAGAATAGCCCAAATGGCTTAAAGTAATTACCAATTAAATCTTTTAAATATATTTGGCTAATTTAAATATGTACCTTTTGTTGAGAGGGCATTATTAACATGTATACCTATCATATTTTTCTTAAGCCATCTACCGGTATCTCTGGTCATGTTTAAAAACCATATTATTTATGCTATTGATACAGAGGTTTATGAGTTTGGGACAAGGCTTTTAACAGGAGAAATATTTTAGGCAAACTTAAGGTTGGACCAGGCTTATAACATCAAAGGATGAGAAGTTGCCCCATCTTCAACCCAACATTTAAAATGTACCCAGTATATACGGGATAATCTTAACACCCAAGGTCAAATACTCAGGCAGTAGATGGTCAGAATCGAACCTGTAACATTTATTCTACAGATGAATAAGTGAATCCTTAAAAATTAGCTTCACAACAAAATCATCTAAATACTCCAGTAGAATAATTGAGATACATTATGTAGGAAACAAGTAACTGAAAGACTTCAGCAGAATAATCAAAATAAAATATGTAGAAAATAAAGAAGAAATACTTTGTTACAATTGGAGAGATAAGACATTCACTAGATAACATAATGAATTATACTGAAAAATTTTAAACTTTAAAAAATTTAAAGTTTTAAAATATTAGGCATTGTGGTTTTGTAGTGTAGCTTTTCTGTGTCACTTTGTGCTCTTGTAGGATTCCAAAGAGTGGAAGGAATTTGGGGCTGTTTCTGACTCTTCTGCCTGCTTTTGGGACCTTTTTTCTCCTACTGACTTGTCCAGCCTTGATATGAGGGTTTGTGTCTCATCTTAATGTAACTTGTTATGTCATATTTGAATGCTATCCCTGGGAGGCCTGCTCTTTTCTGAAGGGAAACAGGATATTGTGATCCAGAGAAGGAGTGAGTGGCTGGGAGGAGAGGAAACAGCTGAAACTGCAGTCAGGACATAATAAATGAGAGAAGGATAAATAAATAAATAAATAAATAAATAAATAAATAAATAAATAAATGCGAAGGGCAAAAGATATTAGACAGCACTAAAACCACTATTAATAATGCAATATAGATTTGAAAAGAAATAATTACTTTAAGGATATTTTTAAATTGTTTATTTAATTTTTCTCTTTCAAGGAAGAATTCAAGCATGGTCCCATTGCATGGAGTTGAAATTAAAATTGGTGAAATAACTGTAAGTGAAGGAATTCAAAGATAATAGAAGGAGTCATTTCTCTTTGTATGTGTGTATAGCATCCTCGGAAAACATCTAAGTAGAAAACACGTTGTAAAAATTCAAAGAAGTAAGAGACAGTATTATTAGAATAGAGCGAAGTAAGATTATTCAGAGGTAGGAGTGAAATGTACAGATAACTATGTATTCTACTTGATTTAGCAATATATAAAAAAGTGGTAAATTGGCATCCCTGAAGAAAATAGATACATTTAATGATAAGGTTCTTTAAATGCCAGATTTTTTCATTGCCAGGAATAAGAAATGTCTAATGACAATTTTGTGCAACATTTTATTTCTTCATATTTGTTCATTATCAAAAGATTCTCTATGTTGTTATTTTTTATTTCAATAATCAAAATATCAGTTTGATTAAATGAGAGACTTATTTATGTAGCTGTATTTTAATAAGTGGCAAAAAAAACCAGGGCCAGATGGTTTCAGTGCAGAATTCTATCAGAAATTCAAAGAGCAACTAATAACAATTATTCTAAAAGTTTTTCACACATAAAAGCAGAAGGGTCACTGCTAACCTCTTTTTATGAAGCTTCAAAACCTTGATACCCAAGCCACACAAAGACACAACTAAGAAAGAAAACTACAGACCAATATTCCTCATGAATATTGATGCAAAAATAATAAAAATACTGCAAATTGAATCCAAGATCACATCAGAAAAATCATCCACCATGATTAAGTAGTCTTCATCCCAGGAATGCTGGGATGGCCAACACACTAAAATCCATCAATATAACAAACTGAGAAACAAAAATCGCATGATCATCTCACTAGAAGTCTTTGACAAAATCCAACACCCTTTCTTGATAAAGGTATTGGAGAGATCATGGATAACAGGAACATCCCTAAACATAATAAAAACAATATACAGTAAAACAAAAGCCAACATCAACCTAAATGGAGAGAAATTCAATGTGATTCCTCTAAAATCAGGAACAAGACAAGGCTGTCTACTCTCTCCATATATCTTCATAATTGGACTTGAAGTTCTAGTTTCAACAATAAGGCAACAAAAGGAGATCAAGGGGATACAATTTGGAAAGGAAGAAGTCAAATTTTCACTATTTGCAGATGATATGATAGTTTATATAAGTAATCTGAAAAATTCAACAGGGGAACTCCTACAGCTGATAAACACCTTCAGCAAAGTATCAGTATGCAATATTGACTAAAAACAAAACAAAACAAACAAACAAACAAAAAAACCCTAGCCCTACTAAATATAGGTGATAAATGGTCAAAAAAAGAAATTGGAGAGAAAAATTCACCCTTTACAATAGCCACAAACAACATAAAATACCTTGGGGTAACCCAAACCAAACAAGTAAAAGACCTGTATTGAGAGAAATTTGGGTCTTCAAAGAAAGAAATTAAAGAAGATACAAAAAAATGGAAAGGTCCCCTATGATCTTGGATGGGTAGGATCAACATAGTAAAAATGGAAATCTTGGCAAAAGCAATTTAAAGATTAAACGCAATCTCCATCAAAATACTGGTACAATTCTTCACAGACCTTGAAAGAACAATACTCAACTTTATATGAAAAGACAAAAGACCCAGGATAGCCAAAACAACCCTGTACAAATAAAGGAACTTCCAGAGGTATCACCATTCCTGACTTCAAGCACTATTATAGAGCTGCAGTACTGAAAACAGCTTGGTACTGCCACTAAAATAGACAGGAAGACCAATGGAATCAATTGAAAACCCTGATATAGACCCATACACCTAGAACACCTGCATTTTGGCAAAGAAACTTAAATTATACAACGGAAAAAAAGCATTTTCAACAAATGGTGCTGGCATAGCTGGATGCTGGCATGTAGAATATTGCAGATAGATCTGTATCTATCACTATGCACAAAACTTAAGTCCAAATGGATAAAAGACCTCAACATAAAGCCAGCCACACTGAACCTCTTAGAAGAGAAAGTGGGCAGTACCTTTGGATGAGTCGGCTACGTGAACATAACTTCTGTAGTACAGATATTAAAGTAAACAATAAATGAGACCTCTTGAAATCGAGAAGCTTCTGTAAGGCAAAGGACATAGTCAACAAGACAAAATAGCTGCCCACAGAATGAAAAAATAATATCACTAACCCCACAACTGTCAAAGGAATGATTTCTAAAATATACAAAGAATTACAGAAACTAGTCGCCAAAACACCAAATAATTCAATTAAAAACTGCAGAACATAATATAGAATTCTCAATAGAGGAATCTAAAATGGCTGAAAGACACTTAAGAAAGTGCTCAACATCCTTAACCATAAGGGAAATGCAAATCAAAACAACTCTGAGACACCATCTTGCTCCTGTCAGAATGGCTAAAATAAAAAATACCAATGACAGTTTGTGCTGGAGAGGATGTGGAGAGAGGGGAACACTTCTCCACTGTTGATGGAGTGCAAACTCATACAGCCACTTTGGAAATATGTATGGAGATTCCTCAGGAAAATGGGAATCAGTCTAACACAAGATCAAGTAGTTCCACTCTCAGGCAGATTCACAAAAGATGAACATTCACAAAACGAGGACATCCATTAAACTATGTTCATAGAAGCTTTATTTGTAATAACTGGAAGCAACCTAGATGCCCCTTAACTGAAGAATGGATAAGGAAAATATGGTACATTTATGGAATGCAGTGCTACTCAGCAGGAAAAAACAAAACAAAACAAATAAACAAACAAAAACAATGGAATCTTGAATTTTGCAGTCAAATGGATGGAACTAGGAAGAAATGATCATGAGTGAGGTAACCCAGTCACAAAAAGACAAACATGGTATGTACCGACTCATATATGGGTTTTAGACATGGAGCAGGGGATTACCAGCTTACAATTCACACCATCAGAGAAACTAGGAAACAAGGAGGACCCTAAGGGAGACATTCATTGGCCCCAGAGAAGGGGAAAGGGGCAACATCCCCTGAGCTAATAGGGAGCATGGTGAGGAGGGGAGAGGGGGTTAAGAGAAAGAGAAGGGGAAAAGGGGAGGGGAGAAGAGGACATGAGGGAACAGGAAGATTAAATTGGGGGAAGACTAGAGGGAGCCATGACAGGTTTAAAGAAAAATCTGACACTAGGGAAATGTCCAGTGATCTACAAGAATGCCCCTAACTAAGAATCCAAGCAATAGTGGAGAGGCTACCTTAAATGTCCATCCCAATAATGAGATTGATGACTACCTTAAATGCCATCCTACAGCCTTCATCCAGTAGCTGATTAAAGCAGAAGCAAACACCCACAACTAAACATTGAATTGAATTCCTGGAATCCAGTTGCAGAGAGGGAGGAGTGATGAGTAAATGGGTCAAGACTAGGCTAGAGAAACCCACAGAAACAGCTGACCTGAACAAGGGGGAACTCATGGAACTATGCTGGGAAACCAACATAGTTCTGTTTCAAACCCCCTGAACATGGGTGTCAGTTAGAAGGCCTGGGCAATCTATGGGGCCTCAGTATTTATCCCTAGTATAGGAAAGAACATTGGTAGTTCATTCCACATAGAAGGATACTCTTTCAGCCTAGACACATTGGGAAGTCCCTAGGCCCTGCTGGAAATGACATGACAGACTTTGAAAATCACCCATGGAAGGCTTCACCCTCCCTGGGGAGCAGAAAAGAGATGTAATAGGGTTCGATGGGGACTGAGAGAGAACCCAGCCTGACATGTGAAACAAGCTTGTTTCTAATTTAAATTTTAAAAAAAAGAAAAAAAAAGTGTTACACTTGTATTTATCTCCTAGATGGTTTGTCTTTGTGATTCATGTAAGTTTTTTGTTTCTTTGTTGTGCATATTACTCTACAAATGATGGAGAATTAAAACTAAACAAATACTTAGCCCTCACATTCCTAAGGCTTGAGGATACAGTTACAAGGATATTTTAAGGGAGAATTTCATGGATATTATCTTCCTGTTCAGTATTTTGACAGTGACTGTCAGCAATTCAACAAAAATACAGTAGATTCTTTTGAAGGAAAATTTTCCAATCAATTGTCTTGACAAAGAAAGCCCTTCTCTGCATGACTACTGGCAATTCTACTGCTACCAATGATGAAAGGAGGGCTGCTTTGTTGTATTTATTTCAACTATACTGCCTTTCTCTTAACTCATTAAATCCCTTAAATATATTACAAGCTAATTTAAAACCTGGACCTACTAGATAAAAATGGATCATTGTACAATATATTATAATAAATTTCTAATTGGTCTCAGAATATTAGTTTTACAATACCCCAGTTCATCCTATTTTTTTTGTATAGCCAGAATGTATTTTGAAAAATGTATACCAACTCAGTTGTGCCTTATAATGAAGCCCTTGGATGATTTTATTTTTTTTTCTAATAGCAAAGTTCAAAACCTTCAACAGGGTTTACAATGCCCTCTAAGATTTTGACTCCTATACTATTTTAGGTTCATTTTATATCCAATTTCTTTACTGTTCTCTTTAATCCAACCAAATTAGGCTTTCTTCTTTGTGTGTTTCTTGAGTATTTGACTCCACACAGGTTAAGTTTCTTATTTCTTTCTATGACATACAATTTTCTGCCTTTAAAACACTTAAATTATGTACAATTTGCTCAATATTTGACTTATTCTCTGAATTTTAAATTGAGTGTGCAAGGCCTGTACCTTTTGTTCTCTTCATTGTATGCTAATATTTAGAATACATTTTAAAAATTAATATTTATGCAAATATACTGAGAATGCATGAAAGATTAGACTAATCTAGAGGGTCTTTTCTTCTTTTTTCTACTTTTGGTGACTTAAAAAATCATATATGTAGGTAGAAACTAGTCCTAATGTCTTAAATCTGACATGTAGTCATATTCTTTGAATTAAAAAGATAATATGATTAAATGAGTAATAAATATGATTCATATTAAAATGAGCTGTCAGTTTGTTTTCCATATATATATATATAACCAGTTTTGTGTCTTGGACAAAAAAACCTTTTCAAATTTCTAAATACCAAAGAAATTACAAAGTCTCTAGTAGATATCAATTATAAACTATATAGAGTACATATTATATATTACATTGATACATAACTATCTTGTGAATTGTAGTTAATGATAATCTGGAAGTGAGGTGACAGGTGAATTTGAAATGTGTTTGGACTCATATGTACCTATTATGGCACAGCTGTTATAAAACACCCTGACATTAAGACCTACATTTGTGAAATATGCTTATGAGTGCTCTTTGTGGGTCAGAAGAGTCTCAAAATTTGCATGCTTTGCTTTGGAACCACAAACAAGTAGAGAAATTATTTGCAGCGTTTTCCATGATGAACCATGTAGAAATTTATTAGATACCACACCAGCTTGTAATTTTCTTAAAAAACACGGGAGTCTACAAGAGCCTTGTTTCTAAATTATTTTTCTTCCATAAGGAAATGAATAAGAAAAAAGAAAAGAAAAACAAAGCAATACAAAAAAAAAAAAACAGGCCAACTTACCAGGCAACAAAGGAAGACATTTTAGATATACTAGAACTGAGTGTTAGATAGTACAGTCCAGTAAAAGTGACTAGGTCACCATGGCAATGGAGAAATGACAGACACGGAAGAGCCAACAGACACACGATGAGAAAAGCTGAGATCCAGTGGCTTGTGCTTGCTTACTCTGCAATTGCCCAGAACCTGAGCTCATTATGTCTAACACAAGAAGGAGGAGTAGGTAGACTCGGTAGGTCTCTATAGGACAGTAGTCTCAGGACTGAGGAGAAAGTGTTCTCCATGCTTTCTGTATAGTCTGTCAACATCCATTCCTGACTAAAAGAATGTTCTGTTGATTCCCTGATCCCGACCCAGTGGATTGGCTGTGCCAATCATACAGGCTCACTCAGTACTTCATCTGCTCTTCACACAATCCCTCAGGGCCTTCTTTGCTCCACACACTGTAGTCCACTTCTAAATCTTGAAAGTAGAGTTTGAAGTTTTAAAAAACTAAAGAAGGAGAGGTAAAATCCATATCTTCCATCTGTGTAGAGAATGACAAAAAGAGACCAGTTGTACTGTGCCCAGATGTCTCCACTCTGTGAATGACCAAATCCCATTTTTGGAGGAGCTGAGAGCTGTTGTTCTTTTGTAAAAGTTTAAAAAGTAGAAATTAGAAATTAGAAAAGGTATGATGGAGCACAAGCCAATAACCATAGTTTACTACAGAGGTGGGAGAGCAAGAAGGGGCAGCAGACATGAGAAACAAGAAGGGGTGTAGGGAGAAAGGGAATTAAGAGCATGGAAAGTGTAAGAAAGTGGAGAAAGTAGAGAGAGCAACCACGTGGAGTTGGTCACTTAAAAAGGGGAGTACTGAGTCATTACACAGCCCCTTAAGGTGTGATGTAGCACCTGTAGTCAGCATGGTGGAGTCAGTATGATGCTGGAAGTTCCAACAATAGTGTGCAGCATTTGTCCTGTTAATTTGGATGAGCACATAAAATCAATTGTTATTCTGTTTATTCGTCTCTGACTGATGAGGAAACTCAAAAGTGTCAGAAAGTGATGTGATTAGTAATGACTAGTGACTCCAAAAATAGTTCAAGTGAATAGTACATTCTAGGAATTAATTTTATGGTGAATTACTTGAAAGTTGGGATACCCAGGGGGAGGATAAATGACATTGTGAGAGACAATCACATTTTTAATTTTTATGACATTTATTTACTTTTTTTGTTTGTGTATGTGTGTGGGTTGGGGGGGGCAGGGAGGTATAGGTCAAATGATGATTCCTGGCAATTTATTTCCTCAGGCCTGGCTTTGCTACAGTAGCCTCAGGCTATTGAAGCTATGGACTCCACCTCCTGTTTCCTTTGTAACACAGGAAATATAAACATCAGTTTAGCATTACTTGGAATTTAAGTTAACCTGAAAAAGGTAAAGGTCTTTCTCTAGTTTTAGGTGGAAACCTGGTTTTCCCAGCTGCCTAAGAAGAAATGAGGGCAGTGTTTTCCCTTAAGCGAAATAACATAATTTTCCTTCCCAGTGAAGGGACCAGACCATAACCCAGCTCCCTGCTTTAGCAACCATATCAGGCTTCAGAAAAGACCTTGCAAGACAAAGGCCCCTGACTCAGCATGTGTGCTTAGTTTCTGGCCTTCTGACCTTGCAGGAGCTGCCCTAGTCACTATGAGGTCAGATACCCTCATAATGGCAAGCAACCAATCAGAAGTTGGTGGGAGGGCTCTGGATGTGCTTTATGGTAAAAGTGGAGTTAACAGTGATACGTGGAGGGCCTATAGGCCATAACAACCTGTAGACCAATCAACACAGGACAGGTCTTCGAAGCCTGGAAGTGTACCAGTCCTGAGACTGTTGCTTTCTCCCAGCCACTCCCCTTGGTCTTCCCGATAAATTCCCAGCCTTGAGGTTTTTTTCTGGTCCTTCTCATTTCACTCACCATAATGAACAGAGGAAGGGCCCAAGTGAAGGCAGTTAACTCATTAAACAATAAAAGAATCTTTGCTGCTGCATCAGAATTGGTCTCTTGGTGCTTTAGGGGTTCAGAATTTGGACAAAACAGCAAATGCTCCTTCACAATGTAGATGCTGGCTTCCAGTTTCAGGGAATATTATGGCACTCTGGTTGCCTATGTCTCTGAGTTATGCCCCTTTTCTAACTGCCTGAGTTTGTGACTGATATAAGGACATATTGGCTAATGAACTGAACTGGGAGAAACAGGAGTGGCCTCCTTGATGCCAGATCATGGAATTCCCCAAAGACCAACAAGGAACCCGAATCGACATGAAAAAGCAAGGCCTTTATTCAAGCTTTGACCCTTGGTGTGTCCAACGAACTATATGGGGATCAGACAGTCTCGAACTCAGTTGGGGTGGGGTTTTTATCATAGCAAAGCTTGGGATGAGTGGATTTCTAATTTCAGGACCCCTGATTGATATTTGTTTGGGGTATCTTGGTGAAAAAGGATGGGTATATTCTGGGTGATTCTATCTACAATGGTTGGAACATTAGGTATTTCTTCTGGAATGATAGCCATTTCCTTGGATGCTAATTAGTCTGTTCTTGGTGGTACCTGGGTGGTCTCATTTTATAGTCTTTCATGGAGCCATGTATTGCCTTAGGGTAAAACTGAAACTCAGGCTTACTTTCTAGCTGGTTTCCATTGAGTCTGTCAAGATAGCAATGTAACCAAATGTCAGCAGTGTAGCCAAGCTGCCCTGGGCCCTATACTCAGCTGGAGTGGTTAAATCTAGCTTGATATATTTAGCTACAGTTTTAATGATGTTATTATTTTTTACACCAGGGATAAAGGGCTTGAGGTAGCTATTTAGCATATCAAAGATGAATCTGGCTGCAGGGTTCTCCCACCTTCCCTCAGTCCCTATCTAATATAGGTCATGACCCTCTGCCCCAACTTTTCAGTGTGGGACTGAGCTGTCCTTCCCCCAGAGGTTCTACTCTATGTAATCTTCTCTCATGGGAAACATGGCTGTGAGTACAGGCGTGAGTACGAGGAGCAGGGAAGAGGAGAGATAATTGAGGATGTTGAAGACCATGGCTAGAGAGGAAGGAGTGGAAGACTTGAAGGAATTAATGAGGAGTGGTGAAGGAGGGTGGTAAGGAGTTAAGAAGAGAGTGCTCTGAGCTGGGTTAGATGAGAGGCAATTGTGAATGAGGGAAGGTAGGTGAATGAGTGTCCAAAGTGTCAGTTCTGGAATGTTAATGGACATTGAAAGGGGTTGGTTGAGTAAAGGACCAAAGTTGGAGAAGGTAGAAGCAGGGCAGGTGTATCAGTAGGTTGGGAGATTCTAGAGGATTCTTTGCAAGGTTTTTGAAACAGTAAAATCTATTTGCTATGCAAGTTTGACAGAGGGAGAGCTGAAGGTAAGGAAGGTTTGGATATAGGGTGCCTCAGACCACTGCTTGCAGTTTCCTCCTGTGAAGTTATTAAATTGATGAGGAGGTGGAAATCAAAAACACTGAATTCAGACCAGGTGTGGCCACAGTCTAATTGACATTGAGTCCTATCTGGACAGAGAGCCCACATAAGTGGAGTCAGCCCGAGGGAAAGACTTAAAGTTCTGAGGTTTGATTTTAGGTGTAACAGAAACTTGTGCTTGGGAACATTCGATTTGGAGCTCATATAGAAAGGCAGGGGAGAGGAACATATCACACAAAAAACTGCAGACTCTTGGGGAAAATTCATAAATTGGGAAAAGCATATAATTTTCATATTTAGCCAGAAGTATTCTATGTAGATATACTTGATAGCATATTAAAAATATAAATTATGCAAAAACAAAAATGTTTAAAGCATTGCATGTTGTGAATGAGTTGTTATTATTAGAGCTTTCAGGTACATAATACAGAATTCTGGTGTAACTCATATTCTATTTCAATTGAGCAGTAATAAAGTTTTATAGCTTTGTTATCACACTGTATAAAAACCAGAAGCCAGAAGAACTCATACTTCATAATCAAATCATTTTTAAGGTAGGAAAATTGCATATACAAATAACTTATCAATGGTCAAAAAGAAAATATATTAAAGGCAGGATAATTCAGGAAGAAATACTGTAAAGTAGCGTTCCTAGGACTTGGTCACTAAAGAAATTAGTGGTCACAACAGTAACTTCAACATTGTCAATGAGTGGGGGTAAGAGGGGCTAATTGAATTAGGACAGGGAGGCTGAATAATTTGATTAGTCAGACCTGCATACAGCAAACTAAAAATAATTAAAATATATCCTTTAAAAAAGGTACAAATGTATTTTTAAAAGGAAAAAAAGGACAATGAATTCCTGAATTATTAGAACCTGGATGATTTATCACCAACTCAGAAAAAAAGCATTATTTTTATTTTTAACTTGTAGTAGATTTGCTTTTAGTTTTTTCCCATTTTTGTTATATTTTTATCAATATTTACTTTTTACTGATAGCAGGGCACTCCATGTCAACCAGCTGGTATATGAAGGTAAATTTGTGAGTCTTTAACATTTAAATACAACAGACACTGTTTATGTACAAAGGTATAATGCTGTTAATAGTGGAAGGATTTTTGTTTTTGATTTATTCTCCATCCTATTAGATTAAGTTAGTAAAAGATTAAATCAGTTTTAGAAAAATGCAAAAGCCTCATTTTCTTTATTCATCTGAATGAATGTAAGCAAAATAGTCTAGAGTATAGTAACCATAAAGGAAACATAGTCAATTTTCTATGCATCAAATATGTTCTGTGAAGTAGTCAGTCTCTTGAGTAAGAAATATGATGTACTAGCTGAGTGTGAAGTCAACAGACTTTAAAGATCTCAAAACTTAGGGCATGTGTCTGTACAGCTGTGAATGTGGAAGACAAGATTACAAAGGTTAGCCATGAGACTCCAGCTTTTACATCATGCTGGGACAGGAAAGACTAGCATAGAAAACTCCAAAATATTTCTTTTACCTCAAAGTTTACCTGAAACCCCTGGAATAGGCTAGTTTGTTTGTTTTACTCCTTAAAATTGGAAAACAGGAGAATACATATTGTTCAGCATTATAATAGTAGTCCAATCAAGAAACATTGACAGTTTGAAAGAAGTAGAAATCTACCAGGAAGGAACATGAAAATTGCCTCTGCTTACAAATTATGTCTTTGGTACAGAAAATACTAAGGAATCCAGTGGATTCAATTCAGATGATAAACAGGCTCAAAAAAGTGAAGGATGTGATTAAGACTTAGCCATACAATCTATACACCACCGATGAATATCTTTGAAGACAGACCATTTCAAACAGCCTCTAAAGTATAAAATACTCATGTGAAATTTAAGAAAAATGTACGACCTGAACTGCAAAATCTATGAAATATTGGTGAAAGTAAAATTAATGCTTGAAAAACAACAACAACAATAAAAAAAAACTCTATCTCAATTTTACAGTTTAGTTGAACATAGGTTTTTAAACTGTGTGCTTATAGCTTTCTGAAACTCTTCAATGTCTGTGATGTCATTTCTCTTTTCTTCTTCGATTTTATCCTATAACTGGAGATAAAAATCATTGTGAAATGTCAGATGGGTACTGGGATCTGAACCAGCATCCTCTGGAAGAGCAGGGAGTGTTCTTAACTGCTGAGCCATTTCTTCAGTATCTTCACTTCTAAATTTATTAATTTAGGTCCTCATTCTTTGGTTAATTTGGCTAATGGCTTGTCAATCTTATTAATATTTGCAAAGAACCAAGTCTTCAGTTAATTAATTAATTTGTTTCTATGTTTTTAATTTCACACTGTTTTTGATGATCTATCTCTTCCTGTCTTTTATTCTTTTTGGGTGTTGTCTTTTTTAAAAATTTTTCCAAAGCCTTCAAGTGCATCATTGAGTCAGTAATATACACTTTTCCAGATTTCTTGATGTAGGTATTTTGTGCTATAATTCTCCTCTTAGGAATTCTTTCTGTACTATGTATTTTGATATGTTGTATATTCCTCAGCCCTCATGAGAGAAGGTTACTTTTTGTAGTAAATAACAATTAACATGGAGACCTATAACTGGGCACTGTACACAGAATAATAGATTGTGGAATATTTAGTCATAAAGGCAATATGTATGCCTTTCTTTTTATGCAGGGTTAATGGATCATAATGGAAGAGAGGACAGAAAGACTGTAAGAACTAGAATTGGTAGATGACTACAAAGAATCAGTGTTTTTAAAACACAAGGCAGTAGCACATGTAAACTCACAGTAGTTTTGACACCATGCATAGATCTGTGCAAACCTAGGGCAGACGAAAATCCATGTGTGTCTATTGTGTGTGTATGTGTATGAGAGAGAGAGAATGGAGGGGGGTGAGAAGAGGGAGAAAGAGAAGAGGTAGAGAAAGACACACACACACACACAGAGAGAGAGAGAGAGAGAGAGAGAGAGAGAGAGAGAGAGAGAGAGAGAGAGAGAGAGAGAGAGAGAGATTGCTTTCATTGTCCCTGGGTTAGGCATTGAACAGCCATGAAGCTAAGCACATACTTGAATACTTGCATGATTTTGTATCCACTAGGTGAGCATACACATTATTTATATGTTCATATTGAATGCTTTAAATTTTTTACCATTTAATAAGCCATGCTTCTGTATGTCTGTTTAGTTGTTGCTGGTTAAAACTCAGGCATATGGTCAAAGGGGGTATGGAAATTAGTAAATGCCTAGATACAACAGGAATTGATTGTTTGATAGTTCTGGTGTCCACAAAATGTTGTCTCTTTAGCTACCAACTATTGATATGTGGTATTTTTCCTAACCCATTTTCATCCTTTCACTAAAAGACAACTAAAATTTTCATTCAAGATTACATCTCAACGTTGTGACTCCTAGGTATACAACCTTCTCTCCACTGAGATCCAGTTTAGTAATTTCTGGTCCACTAATATCAAAAGCACTTTTCTTCTTACACATGCATAATGGTGGGAACAGGGAAAGGCAACCTATCATTAACAGCCTAATCAGGAAAATAATGAGATAGAATCACATTGAAGGGATTAGTCATGAAAACAATGCTGATTTATTTCCATGAGCTGATTTATTGAACCATTGCCCTAACAGTATTAACAGTTTTTTTTTTTTTGTTTTTTGGTTTTTTTTGGTTTTACGAGACAGGCTTTTTCTGTATTGTTTTGGAGGCTGTCAGTCCAGCCCGGCCTCGAACTCACAGAGATCCTCCTGCCTCTGCCTCCCAAGTGCTGGGATTAAAGACCTGTACCACCACCGCCCGGCTGTTTTTTTTTTTTTTCAATAAGGGGAAAGGGGATCCTGGGATAAAGCACACATTTTGTCTTTACTATGTATGAAATTTCCTCTCATCTCTTATGCTAGTGAGTAAATGTAACTAGGGCACTGGAGAAGTTGTTCTGTTTGAAGGTGAGGATTAGTGTGTTATGATTTGAAAGTTCAATGACTTACAGTTTTACTAGGTTATAATACTTGATATTTTAGCAAAAACATCCTTTAACTATTCAAAAGTATCTCTCTATTTCTAGCATCACCTACTTGCCAGTGACCAAAGCAATGGCTCTGCTACAGACATTGCTTTTACAACTGTTGATTCATCTCACTTTCACCATTCTCAGCTTTCCCCAAAGGCTGCTGGATCAATAACTTAGATGGAAAGGCAGAACTTTTCATTAGACCTTTGCCATAGGGTGAGACACCTTTATTTAACCATGCAGACTTAATGGACCTTTTATATCCAAGTCTTTTTCACTTTCAGCTCCTTCTTGCTAAGTAGGCACACGGAAGCACTTGCTTTTTGTAACTGTGCTTCATATTTCTGTCTTCTCTCTCTTCCCTTCCACTTAGGTTTGCAAATTGGTCCACTTCTCTGTGTTAATGATCCATTGCGTCAAGCTATCAATACTAAACACATTAAATATAATGTTCTGTGAAGTAAATTTTCTAAGCACCTGGTTCATGTTATATCTTATTATAGATGAATAATAAATGTTTCCACACAGACATATCTCCTTTATGATCACTAAGTTAATGACATATTTAAATTTATTTTTACATATATTTATTTTGTGTATTGAAGGATATGGCTGGCCACATGTTGGAACCAGAGGACAAATTGCAAGAGTTGATTTTCTTTTCCTACTTTGTGGGGCCAGGGATAGAACTCAGGTCCTCAGGCTTGACAGAAAGAACACTTTATCTCCTGAGCCATCGCATTGATTCCAATGATATATACCCTACACTTTAAATATTATATTGCTAGATTTCTGATACAAATTATTACAGCATCTTAGGTACACATTTTAAAATGATATATACTTAATAGGGAGATACTTTCTAAAGATAGTTCTCAAGGCTGGCCATTAGCTATTGTTTTTGGATGTGTTGGATAAAAGTTGCAACAGAAAGACAATTTATATCATCATCCAAGTGTAAAGATATAAGTCCAAAAGCATATGCATTAATTACTTTTCTCTTGTTGTGAATCAGCACCATGAACAAGGCAATACATAAAAGAAAATTAATTATGGGGTGTATGGATCCAGAGGGTTAGAGTTGATGATGACACAGTGAAGTCACAGTGGCAGAAATGTCTGAGCTCTTACTTCTCACACTGTAAGTTTGGAGGTAGGGAGTGCACATTTGGGGTTGCCAGGAGGCTTTTACAACCCCAACCCTACTCACAGTGACATATAACTTCTGGTCATCCTTCCACAAACAGCCACTGAAGAGTGATCAAGTATTCAAATGCTTGAGCCTATGGGGATTTTTTCATCCAAACTACTATAGAACAGGAGGTCTTAGTGGAATTGTTACTGGCAGAACCCATCATGTGTCATGGGCACCATAAGTTACATTTCTGGAACTAAACTAATTTTTCATATTGATCTTAAAAGTTACTTGAAAACACTGAATACTCTTTGGTTGAATGTACAATAATTATGTTATCAGAACTCAGTATAACATGAACTTCTTACATTAATTATAGTGCTGCATTTACTCAATTTAATGACTAATAAATAATTTAATGATTAAATAAGACCAGATGTGTTTGCACATGCCTGTAAACTTAGTGCTTAGGATGCTGAGGTATGATGATCATGAATTCCAAATAAATAAACACATCAATACATGCACAATATAAAATTGCATATATATCATCTCATTTAAATCATAAATCATTAAGTGTTAAGCTATAGTTTCATTTTTACCCAACTTTAATAATGCATAAATGTTAAAGATCAAGTATAAAAAGTAGGAATTAAAGTAAATCTTCATTAGTTAATATTTAAAAATAGTCTTTATTGCTAATAAATGATATGGTCTTTATAATTAAGTTTTTATCAAAGTTTAAGGAATCATGGCATATTTTAATATTGGAAAGCGAGTAAATGCTGAAAATTGATTAATAAGTCAAATGAATTCTTGAAACAACTCTAAATAAAAATAAAATGAAAGCACCGTCAGTTTAAAGATTTTATTTTATTTATATATTTTGCTGTGCTCTCTGAATTTATAATCTCTCTTTCTTTTATAAGGCCAATTCACAGAACAATCCTTGAACACAACATTGTGTGGAGTATGCTGAAGAAAATTCCAGAGTTAGCCTCTCAGCTCAGTGATAAACATCTGAAAATCCTCAGTAGGAAAGTCTTTTCTGAGACCTGGATCAAAGGAAGCAAAGGTACTTGACTAATGTGGGGCATGTAGCAGATGAAATACATACAACAATGTCAAAGGGACTATTGTTAAAAACTTCTAATTTCACTTGACATGCAAAAAACACATTATCTACATGTAGTCCACTTTTAAGGAATGTTATTTAGGTAACATTCACATTTAAGAAAGATTTATAGCATATCCTTATGTAATTGCACTTTGAATAAACATCCAAATTACTCATAGTACCCCCTGAGAAACAATGGGCTTAATTCCCTAGGCTTCAGGCTTATTAGGTATGGGATAGGGCCTAAATATATTTACAATAATCTATTGACGACAGCAATGTGAGGTATAAATATAGTAGCAATCCAGTTCTGTGTTTCAGAGTTGAATACTCACTGGTCAAAGTGTTTGGCTGCCTAGTACAGATAGAGCTCTAGATATTGGGAAATGACTCAGTAGACATAATGTTCAACTTTAGCCTCTGGACAATGGCTATATGAGCTACTTCATTATAAATTCATCAGAATCTTTGAAGGGAAGGCATGTAAGACATATCCTTTGAATCATGAAAATTCCTCTTTTACTCCTTACAGAAGCAAAATGATAGGTAGCATTATTGCTTACAGGTGAGGGTCCCGAAGGCATCACTATATCATGCAGAGGAGTCCTACTTGCACATGAATTTTAAACACACTTCAGCCCAGCACTGAACTTGTCCTCTGTTTTTATCACGGTTTGTGGAAAATAGTTGATCAGGAACCCTACATTTAACACTGAATTGGAATCATAGAGCCTCATGACTTTTGAAAAGATTTATATATTTTGAGAGTTTTGCCCCAGTGGTTTTATATCATAATTGGGCCCATTAATTGGAGTCAAGTGACAGAAGATAAATCAAAAGAGTTTTGTCACAATTAAAATGATTTTGAAGAGGGAAAGAGAACAAATATTCACTATTGCTTTGCAATTAGCTTGAGGATAGTAATTAAAAACATTTTGTTTTATAAGCTCTGAAATGTATTTCTAATGGGAAAAAATATTGGAACAATCTAAATGCCCTTCAATAAAAGATCGACAATCAAGTCACTGGCTGTAAAGAACGTGTTTGTATGTTCATGTATATGTATATATACATATATATATACATATATGTATAGACAAAAGATAATAAAACTATAATAGTGGGAACTTACAAATATCTATAAAATTGTAAATGTATGAACATGCACACACACACACACACGTGTATGGATGGGATAATTGTCCCTCAATAAATTGAGTCATATGAACTGTAATTAGATATTTATATTTTTCAAATTGAAAGGAAGCATGTTATTTTGATGTCATAATGATACTGCAGTTGTTAATAATAAACTAAGTTTTAGTTGATTACATGGTATACAGAATTTCAACATGCATGTTCTAGTCCTTTAAAAATTTATAATCCTGTGTTTTTCTTCACCTACCCATATCCAGATCCTTTAGAGTTTTTAAGACATGTAGTTCTAGCAGCTCAGATGTTTCCCTATCAAAGTGCCAGTTCATTAGATACACAACCATTGTAGTTCTCTTTGTTCATCCACCTTAAGAAAAAAGCCGATCTAGGTGTCTGCTCTCTCCCTTTGCTTTATTCATGTGTGTGCTTCTCATCCTCCATCTGCTGTGATTTAGTGTTCCCCCATGCAGCCCCTCATCCCCAGGCTGCTGATTTTCAATCTGCCACAGAGGCTCACTTCTCTAGTGTGATTCTGCACAGCTGTTTTGCCTTCTGCTCTTTTTATATGGCCATTATGTGTTGAGCTGCATTATTTAAGGAAATTTCCTAAATTTACCATTAACCTTATAGCCTCTTATACATTTAGTTCCTACAAACAAACTATTAATGAGCATGCAATATTAAGACTTAAGTAAATGAAACATAAATGTTTTAAGTACCCATGGAATCAAGCATGTTATCTTATTATTTACTACACAATTACTATATTTAAAGATCATTCATATTAACAGCATTAAAATAACTGAAAATAAGGGACAGGAGATGGCAGTCATTACAAGTCATGCATTAGGTATTGATCTGCAATCTTGTTGCAGACCAGAGATAAATTGCATGATGTTATCACATGACCCTCCACAGAGGCAGTGAGAAACTGTTGCCTAGGGATTTTTTTGCGGTGTAGTGTGTTGTTAAGCTATCATGCAGATGGGATAGGAGTGTTGGATGAATTTTTTACATGATATATTTTTTGAATTTCTGGGACCTTATTGTAAGTTATGAAGCATTTGTAATAATAAATACTTTAAATATTTCTCTATGAAACTAAAATTGAGGGATTCTCTTATATTACTAATTCCAACAGTAATAGAATATACTATTTGGGAACAGGTTTAATTGAAGAACTGTTGAGGTACCCGTGTAACAAGCAAGTCCAAGTTATCAGGAAAAAAACACAAGAAGTCCAGCTGGTTGTACTAACAGAATGCATGTGCTGCCTTTATTGCCAGGAGAGAGAGAGAGAGTCTTTATTGTAAGTGCTGAGAGGTCTCTCTCTTTTAGGAGAGAGCAGCCTTATATAAAGGCTTACAGCACAGTGGAAAAACCCCAGGTGGAGGAGAGCATGTTTTCCTCCGGGTAGATGTTGATGAAAGAGGGTCAAGGCCCGGGTAGTATGCCAGGACTAGAAAACAGGATGCACCTATGACTATCAGCTGACAAACAACTCACAGACCCTGTGGGGGCTAGGCCTCAACATCTCCCCCATTTTTATTTTTTTGAAATTTGTTTGAACTGTTTGATACTCTATAGAATCCTCCATACAGATATTTTTTTGGCTCTTAGGCCATGTTGTAGGCTTTTGTTATTTCTACTGAGTGGCTCTGAGGATTCAAATCATCAACCTTTCCTGTTAACACATTGACTGGCTCTGAGGATTCAAATCGTCAACCTTTCCTGTTAAGACATTGACTGGCTGGATTCTCCTTTTGGCTATATCCAAAGCAATTTAGGTATCTTTTTAACTATCTCCAAAGCAACATAAGTATCCTTTTTATCATATCCAAGGCAATTTAAGCAGTTCACATTCACACATTCACAATAACATTTCATACACACCCATGTGGCCATACCATACATTTGGAACATACATACTACCTTTTAGTCATCCTTTATCCCTAGGTCATGATTAGTTTGTTGAAATGAAACTTCCTTAATTGAAATATCTGTGACAGAACAACTCCAGCCAATCCTTGAATTAAAACAAAAGGTTGAAAAAGTCGTGTGTCCCCTCATCATCCCTCTATTTGAGAAGTTCTGAGTTACACTCAGGGGCTACAGCCATACCCAATCCTTGTAAAAAAGTTTTTAGAGATGACTCACAAAATTGACCTTAAATTTGTATCAATAATCAACCCTGTATAAATGTAAACATACATATATAAACAATATTTGGGAATGTGGGTGTTGTTCTTTCCAAACTACTTCTTGCTATTAAGGGGTGTTGAAATAGCAGGGCAATAATGACAAAAAAATCCAGAAACCTGTTGAAATCCTTGCTTTTGTCGCCTGCAAGGCTGCATCATCTCAGCTGTTTTAGATGTTGGATCACCTGGGCCAATGCTTCAGGTGGTCTTGCTTTATCAAACCATACTAGTCTGGAAGGAACCCACAGCTTTTAATTTTTTGTGGAAACAAAAGCAGAAATTCTTTTCCTAAGTAACCTGTCCTTATATTTAAATTTATAGATAATTTTTTTTTTGGTTTTACGAGACAGGGTTTCCCTGTATTGTTTTGGAGGCTGTCGGTCCAGCCCGGCCTCAAGCTCACAGAGATCTGCCTGCCTCTGCCTCCCAAGTATGGGATTAAAGGCATGTGCCACCACTGCCCAGCCTTATATTTAAATTTAGAAGTCAAAGCATTTTCAAAATAAATGAGTTGGATTAATTTAGCAGCATTGATAATCAAATGTCTTTTAGCAGTTTTTGTTCCTTTCTTCACAATTAAACAATTTAAAGACAACACAACAACACACAGTATCCAAACTCCCCGTGTGTTACTTTTACTGTGTATTCTTTTAATTAATACCAGTACCTCATTTACAAACTGTTACCAATTTTTTTGGTTTTATTTTATTTTATTGTTTTTGAATATTCATTCATGTTTTATTCTAAGAATTTTTATAATTTTTATTAAAATTTAAAAAAATATTTAAAAATGTTGTACATTCTATTTTTTTATTTTTTTTTCCAGTTTAAATTTAGATAAGAAACAAGGTTGCTTCACAAGTCAGTTCCAGGGCCCTCTCCCTTTCCCTCCCCTCCTCCCGTGCCCTCCCCCCAACCCCCCCCCCCCGTTACCCCTCATTCCCCCAGGGAGGGTGAGGCCCTTCATGGGGGTGTCCATAGTCTGTCATTTCATATAGGGCAGGGCCTAGACCCTTCCCCAAGAGTTCAGGGTGAGAGTGCACCTCACGTTGTTCTATGGGAGTCCAAAGTCCGTGTGTATACTTGGGATGAGTACTGATCTTCTGCCCAAGGCTCAATAGATTACCTAGGCCTCCTCACTGACACCCAGATTCAGGGGATCTTGATCAGTCCCATGCTGGATTCCCGGGCTGATGCCTGGGATTCAAGAGTTAACCTTTGACTGGTCAGCTGTTTCTGGGGGTTAAACCAGCCCAGTCTTAATCACTTTGATCATCAGTCCTCCCTCTCTGTTACTGGCTTTCTTGAGTTCAGCTCAGTACTTAACCGAGGGAGTCTGCCTCTTCTTCGATCAGCCACTCAATGAAGTTTCTGTTTCCCAGACTGTCTGGCCATAGGATTGTAGGTTGGCACTCCCCAGATCTGTCTAAAATCCATATATCAGAGAGTACATGCCATGTTTCTCTTTTTTTGTGACTTGGTTACCTCACTCAGGATGGTTTCTTCTAGTGTCATCCATTTGCCTGCGAATCTCATGATTCCATTGTTTTTTTCTGCTGAATAGTACTCCATTGTGTAAATGTACCACATTTTCTCTATCCACTCTTCGGTTGAGGGACATCTAGGTTGCTTCCAAGTTCTGGCTATTACAAATAAAGCTGCTATGAACATAGTGGAACAGACATCTTTGTTGTATGACTGGGCATCTTTTGGATATATGCCTAAGAGTGGAGTTGCTGGGTCTTGTGGTAGGTTTATTCCCATTTTTCTGAGGAATCTCCATACTGATTTCCAAAGTGGCTGAACCAGTTGGCACTCCCA
Organism: Mesocricetus auratus; assembly: GCF_017639785.1. Classification (NCBI taxonomy): domain Eukaryota; kingdom Metazoa; phylum Chordata; class Mammalia; order Rodentia; family Cricetidae; genus Mesocricetus; species Mesocricetus auratus. The sequence continues at coordinate 47,976,070 of NW_024429184.1, read as the reverse complement.
CCAGCAATGGAGGAGTGTCCCACTTTCACCACATTCTCTCCAGCATAAATTATCATTGCTGTTTTTGATTTTAGCCATTCTGACAGGAGTGAGATGGTATCTCAGAGTTGTTTTGATTTGCATTTCCCGGATGGCTAAGGATGTTGAGCACTTTCTCAAGTGCCTCTCAGCCATTTTAGACTCCTCTATTGAAAACTCTCTATTTAGTTCTGCAGCCCACTTTTTAATTGGGTCCTTTGATGTTTTGGAGACTTGCTTCTTGATTTCTTTGTAAATTTTGGAGATCAACCCTCTGTCAGATGTGGGGTTAGTGAATATTTTTTCCCATTCTGCGGGCTGCCTTTTTGTCTTGCAGACTGTGTCCTTTCCCTTACAGAAGCTTCTCAGTTTCAGTAGGTCCCATTTATTAATTGTTGATCTCACTGTCTGTGCTACTGGTGTTATGTTCAGGAAGCTGTCTCCTGTACCAATTCGTTCAAGGGTACCACCCACTTTCTCTTCTAAGAGGTTCAGTGTGGCTGGATTTATGTTGAGGTCTTTGATCCATTTGGACTTAAGTTTTGTGCATGGCGATAAACATGGATCGATCCGCATTCTTCTACATGCCAGTCTCCAATTAGGCCAGCACCATTGTTGAAGATGCTTTCTTTATTCCATTGTATATTTTTAGCTTCTTTGTCAAAGATCAGATGTTCGTACGTGTGTGGGTTAATACCCGGATTTTCAATTCGATTCCATTGGTCTGCCTGTCTATTTTTGTGCCAATACCAAGCTGTTTTCAGGACTATAGCTCTATAATAGAGCTTGAGGTCAGGTATGGTGATGCCTCCGGACATTGCCTTGTTGAACAGGGTTGTTTTGGCTATCCTGGGTCTTTTGTTTTTCCATACAAAATTGATTATTGTTCTTTCAAGGTCTGTGAAGAATTGTGCTGTGATTTTAATGGGGATTGCATTGAATCTGTAGATTGCTTTTGGCAGGATTGACATTTTTACTACATTGATCCTACCTATCCAAGAGCATGGGAGATCTTTCCATTTTCTGAGGGCTTCTTTAATTTCTTTCTTTAAAGATTCAAAGTTCTTATGATACAGGTCTTTCACTTGTTTGGTTAGCGTTACCCCAAGGTATTTTATGTTGTTTGTGGCAATTGTAAAGGGTGATGTTTCTCTGATTTCTCTTTCAGCCCTTTTATCATCTGTATATAGTAGGGCTACTGATTTTCTTGAGTTGATCTTGTAGCCTGCCACTTTGCTGAAGGTGTTAATCAGCTGTAAGAGTTCCCTGGTAGAGTTCTTTGGGTCATTGGTGTAAGCTATCATATCGTCTGCAAACAGTGAAAGTTTGACCTCTTCCTTCCCAATTTGTATCCCCTTGATCCCCCTTTGTTGTCGTATGGCAATAGCTAGAACTTCAAGTACCATGTTGAAAAGGTATGGAGAGAGTGGACAGCCTTGTTTTGTTCCTGATTTTAGAGGAATTGCATTGAGTTTCTGTCCATTTAGTTTGATGTTGGCTGTTGGTTTACTGTATATGGCTTTTATTATGTTTAAGTATGTCCCTGTTATCCCAGATCTCTCCAAGACCTTTATCATGAAGGGGTGTTGGATTTTGTCAAAGGCTTTTTCAGCATCTAGTGAGATGATCATGTGATTTTTGTTTTTCAGCTTGTTTATATGGTGGATTACGTTGATTGATTTTTGCATGTTGAACCATCCCTGCATCTCTGGGATGAAACCTACTTGATCATGGTGAATGATTGTTTTGATGTGTTCTTGGCTCTGATTTGCCAGTATTTTATTGAGTATTTTTGCATCAATGTTCATGAGGGATGTTGGTCTGAAGTTCTCTTTCTTAGTTGTATCTTTGTGTGGCTTGGGGATCAAGGTTATTGAGGCCTCATAGAAAGAGTTTCGAAAAGACCCTTCTGCTTCTATTGTGTGGAACACTTTGAGAAGAATTGGTATAAGCTGTTCTTTGAATTTGTGGTAGAATTCTGCACTGAGGCCATCTGTCCCTGGGCTTTTTTGGTTGGGAGACTTTTGATGACAGCTTCTATTTCCATAGGGGTTATAGGTCTATTTAAATTGCTTATCTGTTCTTGATTTAGTTTTGGCAAATGATAGCTGTCCAGGAAGTCATCCATTTCCTTTAAATTTTTGAATTTTGTGGAGTACAGGTTTTCCAATTTTTAATTCACCCATTTTCAATCCATCCTCCAACTGAGGATTATCTCTCAGGCTAAAGCCTTAAGATTTACTCAATCCACCCTCCAACTGAGGGCGATCTCTCAGGTTCCCCTGTCTTTTCCGACCTTGATGTCAGGAAAAGGCCTGGAGATTTAACCTGGTACCCCTAATTTGGTAACCTCATAACTTTACTTGCTGGCCAGCCTTTGAGGGTGATCTCTCAGTTACCTTTTACTTTCCTGACCTAAGTGGATCAGGCTAAAGGCTGGAGATCAATTCAATACACCCTAAAACTGAGGGCATTTTCTCAGTTTCCCCTTACTTTCCCGACCTAAGTGGATCGGGCAAGGCTGGAGAATAATTCAACATACCTTCTCCTTAGAAGGTGATCTTTCAAGCGAAAGCCTGGAGATTTGACCATTCAATTTTACTGTTAGAAGTTGAGGTACCCTTTTTCAAATTTTTTCTTTCTCCAGTCTCTCCTTTCCTGAGTCTTCTTTCTGACCAATCATTCTCAGTCTTTCCAAGTCTCTCTGGATCTTAGTGGAACCTCCAATTGAGGCGCCTGTGCCACAAGCAAGTCCAAGTTATCAGGAAAAGAAAGACAAGACGTCCAGTTATTTGTACTAAGAGAATGCATGTGCTGCCTTTATTGCCAGGAGAGAGAGAGAGAGAGAGAGAGAGAGAGAGAGTCTTTATTGCAAGTGCTGAGAGTTCTCTCTCTTATAGGAGGGAGCAGGTTAATATAAAGGCTTACAGTGGAAAAACCCCAGGTGGAAGAGAGCATGTTTTCCTCCTGCTAGATGTTGATGTCAGAGTGCCAAGGCCGGGGCATTAAGCCAGGACTAGAAAACAGGATGCACCTATGGCTATCAGCTGACAAACAACTCAGAGACCCTGTGGGGACTAGGCCCCAACAGAACTGAAAGAGTTATATATTAAAAACAACAAACAATTTTGAAAGTGATATTTAATTATCTAAGTAAATGGAAATTCACCTAATAGTCATACTTTAAGAGACTGATACTACTATAACTAAGTTAGCATATAGATCTAGCACAATAACTGGTACAAGCAGTAGATATCTTTTTTTACAAATTGATAAACTAGTTTTAAAGTTCATATGGAAACGTAGTCCATTCAGAGAAGTTTAACATTACAGAAATTAGGGAATGAACCAGATGGCCCATATGTCGTGACCACCTCGACCAGCAAGGAAGCCGCAACTCGGGAACTCTTCTCCAAGCAGTTTATTCAGGAACCTTGAAACAGTCTTCTTCCCCTTGGGGAAAGCCAGCCCACAGCTTATATGGCCTAGACATAGCCAACCCCAGCACGCCACTTGGCGACAACAGATAGGTCCACATACGAGGAAGCAAGCCTGATATCCAGCCTTGACCAAATAAGGATTTGTTTATCACAGAGAGTACTTGCTATCGGGCTAGCAGAAGGTGGAAGCCAGCACCATCTTAAGGGTGCGGCACTTCGCAGCTCTCTATACCCATACAATCTATTTTAGAAGTCACTACAATATCTTTAGCATCATAACTATACTATCAGTGTATAGGCAGATATGTTGATCAATATAATAATGTTAAGTCCATAAATAGTACCTTAACTTTATAGTTTATTTTCAGATCATATTTTAAAGATAGTCCAGTGGTCAAAAGAAGAGTGATCAAGGGATCTTGCTTGGTCAACTATATCCATATATTAAACAATAATGTATATATAAGTGCTAGGTCAAAATTGTTCAAAGACAAAGTGGAGGAAATAAAACTGTTAAACTTTTGTGGTGATACGTTATTTGCAGTTTATTAAAGTTTGCCTGAGGGTTCAGAAGGCAAAGCTAGTGACAAGCCATAAAGGTCAGACAAAGGTGATACACTGCTTGAATCCCAGCAGCCATACTAGCATGTGATGGAGGCTAGGAGTAGTGGCACACACCTTTAATCTCAGGATTAAGGAGACAGGTAGATGGATTTCTCTGAGTTCTAGGATACTCTGGTGTACACAGAAGAAAAGAGTAACCAGGTTCACATTTTCATCCCAGCCCTTGGAATCACATGCCTTTAATCCAAGCACGAGGGTGGTGGAGATGGGAATGATATGACTGGGAGGAGAAAGGAATATAAGGCAGGAGGAGACAGGAACTAAGAAGTTTTGCCTCTGAGGGTTTGCAGAGATATCACTGTCTCTGAAGATTTGTGGAGACAGGATTACCATTTCTGCTTGGTAGAGGTAAGATCTACTGAATTGTCTGCTTTGCTTCTCTGATCTTCAACATGATCCCCAATATCTGTCCCTGGATTTTTTTAATTTGTGTTATTTTTAAATTACTGATTAATTTTCAGTGACCATAAGTTGAAATGACTTATAGATAACAAAAATTTGGATAATTTTCACTATGTAGAAATTAAAACACTTTTAATATCAATAAAAAGGAGATGACAAATTGCAGTCCTCCAAAGCATCATTTGAATCTCTAAGATGTAGCATGGCTCCATGTAGACCCTCTAGCTTCTGTTTGCTCAGCTGTTGAAGCTCCCAGAATTTCCAATGAAGTGGAAGACTAGCTTTGGGACTAATCTACTGCTTTGCCTCTTGGTGGAACAGTTTCTCAAAAGACTTGATTGTGATTTTTGAGACTCTACTATGGGGATTTGTCTGGACAGATGATCTTGAATTAATGGAACCTCAGCCAGATGTGTAGACCAGTAGACAAACAGAACCACTGTGTTATAGCCAGACTTTCCCAAAAGCATCACATAATCTATGACTAACAACAAAGATTGAAGCCCGCTTAAGTATGATTCAAATGGACATTACCACTTCACTTCACAGCTCTCTAAGCTAATCCAGATAAAGTGTTACTTTCCCTTGCAAAGTCCTATACATAGTTCTGTAATTTTCTGTAGGGTGTGTTCTTTGCTCTTAGCCTAAGTAATAAAATTTATACAGGCAAAAAAAAGTAGCAGAAGAAAAATGTACTTCTACATTAAATTCTTAAAGAACATTGTTTATATGTCTAAGCTCATATAATAAACCCCTCTTCACCACAGAGGTTGAGTGAATGAATTAACTGTTTTACTGTGAAATCAGTAACTGTCACATATATACAAAATAAATAAGCAACCATTTTTTGAATAATGAATGCTCCCATTTTTTGCAAGGAATTCTAATTTAAAAAGACTTGTGGGTTTAAACCTTATATATAATTTCCTAATGGGCTAGAGAGATGGCTATGCCATTAAAGGCTAGGCTTACAACCAAAAAAATATATTGTTTGTGGCAATTGTAAAGGGTGATGTTTCTCTGATTTCTTTCTCAGCCCTTTTATCGTCTGTATATAGTAGGGCTACTGATTTTTTTGAGTTGATCGTGTATCCTGCCACTTTGCTGAAGGTATTTATCAGCTGTAGGCATAGGCATTCCCCTGTTGAGTTTTTTGGGTCTCTTGTGGAAACTATCATATCATCTGCCAATTTGTATCTCTTTGATCTCCTTTTGTTATCTTATTGCTCTGGCTAGAACTTCAGGTACCATATTGAAGAGGTATGGAGAGAGTAGACAACCTTGTCTTGTTCCTGATTTTAGAGGAATTGCTTTGAGTGTCTCTCCATTTAGTTTGATGTTGGCTGTTGGTTTGCTATACATAGCTTTTACTATGTTTAGGTATGTTTCTGTTATCCTGGATCTCTCCAACACGTTTATCATGAAGGGGTGTTGGAGTATGTTAAAGTTTTTTTCAGCATCTAGTGAGATAATCTTGTGATTTTTGTTTCTCAGCTTGTTTATATGGTTGATTACATTGATGGATTTTTGTATGTTGAACCATCCCTGCTTGATTATTGTGGATGATTTTTCTGATGTGTTCTTAGATATGATTTGCTAGTATTTTATTGAGTATTTTTGCATCAATGTTCATGAAGGATATTGGTCTGTAGTCCTCTTTCTTACAAGGATGACACCAACTGGCAAACTAAGCAATAGTGGAGAGACTACCTTAAATGCTGCTCCCTGATAATGATTTTGATGACTATCTTATATACTATCCTAGAACCTCCATCCAGAGACAGATAGAAGTAGAGGCAGACACCCATAGCTAAACACTGAACAGAACTCCTGGAACCCAGTGACAGAGAGGAATGAGTGATGAGCAAAGGGTTCAAAACTGGGCTGGTGAAACCTAGAGAAACAAGTGACCTGAATAAGGGGGAAATCTTGGACCCCAAACTGATGGCAGAGGGGCCAGCATGGGACTGACATAGACCCCCTGAATGTGGCTGTTAATGAGGAGACCTAGGCGATCTATGTGGCTTTGGTAGTAGATCAGTATATATCCCTCGCACACAAATGGACTTTGGGCGCCCATCCCTCAATGAGATGAAAATATAAGTCAGAAATGCTTTTCATTCAGGTAATTTACTCAGCTCTATCTGTAGAGTTTTGATTGTGGTCTTCAGGATCCCAGAGCATTCTGTGAGCTTGCTGCAGAAACTGAAGATGGCACCATATGATTGCTTAGCCCAGAAAAAGATTGATTTTTTTCAGAACACTAAGTCCAATTTATGTAAACTGTTGCAATAAATCAAAAAGGAAAATCCAGCCACAGATGAAGTGTATTGTTATGAAATAGATGGATTCTTAAATTTTCATTGAATATTTCACTTATGTAAAGGCTTGGTGTGCAGGATCCAATTTAAATATTGCAGTCCTTGCAATTTGTGTTAACATTAACTTTTCTTAACATAGTTCTTATCCAGACACCTCAAGAGAGGGATGATTTAATTAGGAAATCCTTTCATGAAAAGCGATCCCTCAACATCTTTGAAAGCTGCATTCATTCTTCTTTCTGCGACTCTAGCCCTTTGTTTTCCCAAAGCTTCCTCCTTTGTTTAATTTTCTCTTTGAAAGTTTTCATTCCTCCTCTGACTGGTGATTAGGCTCCAATAGACATTGTTCTGAGTCCCAGTTGCCAGGCCCTATTCTTACTCATGTGGGTTACTGCTTTGAGTCACCCCTTCCCCATGACTTTAGACACAGATGTAGGTTGTTTTCTATAAACTGTTTCAGATGTGAGACCTTAAAAACAAATTCTAAGTGACTTCCTTTTCCTCCTAAAGTAATTGGGTTGTATTCTACAAGTTTAACCTGTGTGTTCCAAACTTCTTTTTTTTTTTTTTTTTGTTATCGTTGGTTAGTTCAGCCTTGTATTAATTTCTTTTCATAAGTATTACTTCCATCAGCTCTCCTCTGATCTCACTTCCTGTTTGTTTCCAGAAAATATGTCTGATACATCACTGTGCCACACATCTTTTCTCTGTTAATGAAACATTATCATAGGAAATACAGTAAGCTATCAATATTTTAAAATACAAATAAGGGAGAAGAGAATTTTTCTTGATCCCCTTAACCTTACCTAGCATGGTCTTCATTTTAACTTACTTTTTTATTCTAGTTGTATTCATTTTTAGGTGTAATTCTATCATTTTACTAACTGCTTTGGGTTTTATATCTCTATATATACTATTTTTTTTAAATAAGCACCGATAGAGATAGGTGTGATTTCACTTAGGTGATCAGTATTCTAATATGGATATTGTAGTCCTGAATCAAGTCTGGCTTGAGCTAAATTTTGCTTACTTACTTTCTTTTCAAAAGGTAAGGAGTGGAGGGAAGGTAAACTGTGGTTGGATTGTATTGAATACAAAAATAAGGAAATTATTTGAAAAGTTTAATTGTTGCTTGGATTTCAAATTATTCTTTAAGAATTTCACACATGTACACTATATTGTGATCATACTCACTCTCCTTCCTCTCCCCCTCCAATTTCCCCAGAACATCCCGAACCAGTTGCTCTCCATACTTTTGTGCACTTCTTTTTCTTTCACACTTCCTAAGAAAATTACCATCCTCCCCTCTAGCCGCTAGCAACTCACAGTTCTTTTCAGCTAAGGGTGGAGCCCTCATGAGGTCCTTCATTACCCACACAGGGATTTTCATGGGCTTGGTTTTGTGCAGGTAAGCCACAGCTGTCATGAAGCTGTGAGTATACAAGTCATCCTAGGATAAAGTGTTACTCCATCCTCTGTTTGTTATATTTCCCTTGCCTTCTCTTTGAGATGTTCTCTGAACCTTGGCAGGGATGTGGTAGGCTTGATAAAAATATTTCCACTTAGGGCTAAGTGCTCATAGTCACACATTCTCTGCACTTTGACCAGGTAAGAGTCTATGTTAGCTAATAGCTGTCAACTACAAAAAGAAGATTCTCTGACCAAGGCTGAGAGAATCAGTAATCTATGGATACAGATGTAAATATTTATGAGGCAATGGAACAACATGGTCATGAAGCAAAATAACAATGGTAGCTTTTACCTTAGGACCCATGATGTCCTCAGTACAGACTCATAAATAGGTATACAGGACTAGGCATGAATTTCCTCTTGTGTGATGTGACTCAGGTTCGTTGAGAAAGTTACCTGAGAACAGCCTGTTGCATCACTGGGTATACTTTGCCTGGTTTGTCTGTATCTTACCATTCAGAATCAAGTAAGTTAGACCATTGATCTTCTTTACCAGCAACTTACATTACTGTATTAGTCACAACGAGTGCTTATCAGCAGGGAGAAAGCTTCCTGGCCAGCTAGAGATAGAATTTTCTTCATTTTATAGTCAGAGTGTGTGGTATATTCAGTAAAAGGGTCTTACTAATTTTATTTTTAAGAGTGATGTAATCAAGAGCAGTAACAACAGCCAGTGTTATTTAGGGTGCCTCTGGGACCTCTCTGGGAGTAGTGTTGTTACCCATGCATGGTAACGTCATTAAATCTCCTTTCTAAAGCATATTTTGAAGTCAGGTTACTAACTAGTGGATTTCTCCCCCACTGCCACTACTAAAAAATTGTTATTTTTGCTTGCATTTGAATTATTTTTATGACATATCTAAAATCAAAAACAAAAATCAGCGATCTGGATTTTTTCATATTTCTTGATTTTTATTATTTTTGTATCTTGATTATTAATGACTGTTACAGCATTATGTAGCTATGCTAATAAGGCCTCATTCTTAATTTAAAATTGTTTTTATAAACACACACACATATACACACATTGAATTTTTTTTACTGAGCTCATGCACAATCAAACGGAAAGAAACTAGACCTTCAAAGTCAGATAAAAATTCTAAGGGAAATAATAGATTTTTATCTTTGTACATGAAACAATGAACATTCTGGTTTCTCCTCAGATCATTTAAATGTTCTGCCTTTTACCAACATATGACTAAGCCTTCATCCATTCAACAAAGGCCTTCTAAATACCCCCAAATAATCCAGGATGGATGCTTGGGTCTGGACATATTACAGTAGAACCATAAACCCATCTTTGAGGAATGTGGAATATATAGGTAGAATGTGAGTATGAAGTATTCCATGACACAATTGATGTGTAGAAACTTGCCTATGGTAGGCAATAATTACTGGGAATAAAGCTCACTAGGATGAGGAAAGTCTTTCTTGATCCGTAGATGATATTTAAATTTATAGGTCAAAAGAGCATTATTCAGTGGACAGTATGACCGTATTCATGCACAACTGTTTGGAATATTTAATTCATTATGGGATGGTTGATACCAGAGGAAGGGTTTTTGATATGGTTCATTTAAATTACATGCTATCACTTAGTGAATACTGAATTATACTACCAAATGTCTTTAAGGCCTTCATACATTATATAATATATCATTAACAGGAGCTCATAGACGTATGTCTGTTGATGTTTGCTATTTGACTTTATAAATAAGCCTTTTGAAAACATGCTTTAAAACTTAAAATGAAACATAGTATATATCTACATTACAGTTTTAGTTTGGTTTTATTGTATCTTAAGTAACATCATTAATGAGTGTGTATATATTTATATATAAAATGGTTATACATACATATGCATATATACATATTCTCTGTATGTCTATCTCTCATCCATTTATTATTCTATCATCTCTCTCTCTATCTCTGTCTGTCTTTCTCTCTCTCTCTCCCCCTATCTATCCTCTATGTATCTGGAGGCATAGCTACATAGAGTACACAAATCAAGATGGGAATCTAGAGGTTGGCTATGTTGAAAAGTGGCTGTATCAATCATGGAGTTCTAGACTTAGAGACAGTGTTCAATTTGTCATTGCCTTTAGTTTCAAGATTTATAAAATTAGAGCTGGTGTGATAGAATATAAGTTTAAGGTATGTGACTTGTTTATGCTGTATTTCTTTAACTCTGTAAAGATGTGATTATTTTACTTTCTAAAATAACTGATGATCTAATAATGAGCTGAACAGCCAATAGCGAGGCAGGAGCAAGGGTAAGTGGGACTGGAAAGCAAAGAGTATAAACAGAAGGAGAAACTAGAAAAAAAGGGGATAACGCGGAGAGGAAAACATTAGGGGCCAGACACCCTGACACTTAGGCACCCAGAGTAAGAGTGAAATTAAAATTTACAGAAGGAAAAGATAAAAGCCGACAGGCAAAAGTTAGATGGGATAATTTAAGGACAGTTGGCAAGAAACAAGCCAACCTAAGGCCAGGCATTCATAACTAACAATAAACCTCCTTGTGTGATTTATGTGAAAACTGAGTGGTGGGCTCTCCCCAAAGCCAAAAGAGTAAAAACAACACAGACCAGGCAATCATGCTACCTAATCCAAAAGATCAATATAAAAATGGTTATCACATACAATATATTTCAACCTGCCTATAATATAACAATACACTTAAAAGGTTAACTGTAACTTAAGATGTTAAAAATCATTTGGTGTCACAAGTGGGCACTCATGTGCTTTTAATAGTTTTTCGCTCATATTAAAGTCTTAATATTGAAAAATAATCTTAATATAAAAACTATAATCCCTTTTGTTATTTCAAATACACACATACTTCAAATAACAAAAGGTTATGACATATGTTCTGAACTAAATATTTTCCTATGGTTCTGTGAATCTTCCAATTTGTTTGTCTCTTTCAAGGACTTATTATAAGCACAGGTTCATATAAAAAGGGATATCATACAAAAGTTAGCATCCTTGGGCAAAGCCTGCAGGTCAAGGAATGTATTTTGAGATCAGTGAAGTTATATTCATCTCCATGATGACCCAATTTATTTGGAGCATGCTGCTTACGGTTGCAATTTCTAGTGTGACAGTCGTGTTCTAATTAGCACATGTACTCTGGTTGTTGTTGATGTTCCATGCATTATAAGATACATTACTGTGAAATAGCTTTTATCATGATGTGAACCTTTAAGGTAGAGATACACATGTAATCACATGATGTTTCTTTTATCTATCTGGCTTATTTAAATATGATCTTGTAAACCAAATAGCATTGTATTTGGATGTTGCATTTCTGAGAGATATGTATAGTTACTCCTTTTATAAAATAATCTTCTTTAAATAGAGCTGCTGCAATATCAGTTATATTCCCAAAGACAATGTAACTATGTTTATTGGTACCAATCATGCTAAAGCCAAGGAAAATTTCAGCAGTATCATACAGACACAGGGTTCAGCTTCTAAAATGGAGAATAAAAAGGCATTGTCCAAACAGATTGAGGGCTTACAGAGTTTATATAATAAGACATCAGGGGAAAAATTGGAAGACATCAGAATTGTCCAGGTGTCCTACCTTTTCATTTTAGTTTCAAGAAATTTGTCTTGGTTCCAGTATCATATCCTGGTTCTTATCAGCATGAAGATTTGATGTGAATACTTGGAAGCAAAGTCACATGATATTTTACTAACCAGATGGCATTGTGTAAACACACATGTTAAGAGCATGTGGGAAGTGGTATTTTTAACATTGCCTGTACTGCATGTAATAAAATTATAGCTTTCTTGGCCAAGGAAAATAAGATAATTTACACTGAGAAAGCAAATAGCAGCCCTGCATCAGAATTCACACTGGACATATCTTTCTATCATTTTTCATGTGACCTAAGCAATGCTTTTTTAATTTTTTCCAAAATCTGCACATAGACATGTTTTTATGTCTTCTGATTTACTTCACTCCTATCTTCTCCCTATACAATCAGTCACAAAAAACAGTAATTAATCTAAATTTTTCTTCAGTTCTCTCACCACACAGATTATGTACTACTGAAAATGCAATTCATTTTGATCTTAGACATCCATGCAAAACAAGTGTCTACTTTAAAAAAAAGCATTAAAATTACTCTTTCATAGTATTGAGAGAGTAATACCTGGGAGGGTTAATACTAAAGTTAGAGAAAAAAAGTGCAGAGACTGTGAACAATTGACCTTGAGAGAGAAATATAAAGACATACAATTGCCTCTGAAAATCAGTTAAGAACGTTTCTGCTTACAGATAGTTCATTAGCAATATATAGATTATTTCATAACACTTTAATGATGGCCTCCATTCATAAAGTGATATAAACATTTATGAAATGGAGAAATACACCACAACTTTCCATATCCCAAAGAATATCCTCTTAAAATCTTGAAGTAATTTTTAATTGGAGTACTAACAGTAAAATATGCCTGCCAGGACTGTAGTGTACAATGGAACTTCAGGGATGAGGTAGCAAGATAGGTTGTGGAGACTTCAGGTGGAGTGGGTTGAGTACTGTAACATTCTATTAGCTTTTGCAAACTACTCAGTTTCTTCAATATCTGTCTCGAATAAATGTAAATGAAATTACCAGTAGGGATGTCTTACTATATAAAATAGGCAAATGACAAATTTGAGGGGAGAAGGCAAAGGTTAAAGGTTTTCCTAATCCTGTTTTCCTCATAGCAAGCCATTTATGTCATTCATAATTACTTGTCATTTTGCACTAATTTTTAAAAAAATTAAAATCCAATTCCCCATGACATGGTTTAAAAGGGAGTTGGCTAATGATGTAATTATATGTTAGTAAAAGTAAACACACTGCAAATTGAATAAAATAGACTAAATCAAACATTCATTTGTTATTCTTGTTATTTATGAATTCCTGAGTGTTGCATAGAGGTTATTGTGGTATGGCAGGCTGTAAATAATTTGTAGGCAGTACAGAAGATATAATAAACATGTTAGTCAGGTATTTATCTGTTTGGTTTCTATTTATTTCAGTGATTGCTGATGATGGACTTTATATCATACTGAAGGGCCAGGCGCGACCTCGTATAAAGGTATTAAGACGTCTGAATGAAGATAATGACTCCATCATCTCTTCAATATCCAAGGATAGCTTTGTTTTTGATGCAGAATTAAGAGACTCTACAGTGGCTGAGATATACATGCCTTCACAGGAATTAGTGGTAAGAGGTTAAAATTTTTTATTCATAAACATATTACAAAAATTTATGTCTTAGATTTCTAGATTCCAAAATCTTCAGGTACCTAAATCGACCCAAATAATATATCTTAAAATATAAATTATACTGATAACACTGAACTTAACATTTGATTGAGAATTTTAATGAAGGAGGCCTTCAGAAGCACATTGCGCACTTGCAATGACTGTGTGTTGCATTTTCTACAGTATATGAAATATAAGAATGACTGATTCACTGGAAGAGACAATGTGCTAGCTTTGGATGAAAGAGCAGGAGAAGATAACTTGAGAGGAGAGAAAAAATTGTTTTTATTATTTTTTCTTCAGATCAGTGCTAAAGGAACCGAGGAGTTGATTGCACTATAGTAATTACAACATTATTATAATTTTTTATAGAAAATCTGACTGTTAACATAAAAAATAAAAGTTAATAGCTTTTTAATTTATGTTGACTCCTTTTGGGGTGTATATTAGTAAGTTTTCTTTCTTTTTTCTTTAAATATTTTCTAATTTTAAAAATTTACATCATTTCCCCTATTCCCTTTCTTCCTTCCAACCTTCCCAGATTCCCATCCACTCTGTTCCCTCTCAAGTTTATGACTTATCCCTCTTTAGTTGTTACTGTTACATGCATGTAGATATATAAAAGTTGATTTTGCTTCCTGCTAATTTGCAGAACTCATTGATAATTTCTACAAGATTTCTGGTGGAAAGTTTTTTAGTGCTCATATTATAAGAGCATATCATCTGCAAGCAGGGATATTCTGACTTCTTCTTTGCTGATTCGTATTTGATTTCCTTCTCTTGTCATATTGCTTTGAAAACTAAGTTGAAAAGGAGTGGGGGTAGTGGACAGCCCTGTAAGAATTCTGATTTTAATGGGCTTGCTTTTTCCATTTAAGATATGTCATGTGTGGCAGTAGTAACTCCTCTAAGATCCATAATCTCTCTTACCCTGGGTAGTTAGCTAGGTTTCCAGGATCAGGAGTAATTGCCTTACTGTTGAGTAGGTCTAAAATCTAATTATATAGACGATGATATTGTCAATGCCTCTATTGCACCATTAAATATGAAAAATCCAAACTCAGTAGAAATTTCCTTGCCTTTAACAAGTTACAATCTAGTTGGATATCATGACAGTTAATCTCAATTGTCAACTTCAGGAAATCTAAAATCATCCCAGTGGTCAGTCCTCTGAATCTGCCTTCAGGATTATCTTTACTAGATTGAGATGGGAAGGTCTTCCACTACAGGTGGCACTATTTGCTGGGCTGTGAACCAAAACTGTAAAACCGGGAGAAAATTAGCTGAGTATACACATCCATCTCTCTGTTTCTTGGTTGTGAATCCAGGTACCTCAAGTTCCTCTAACACTGACTTCACTGACTTCATGGGTTCTACCACACGGAACTATGAGCTAAAATGAACCCTTCCTTAACTTCCACTTCTCAGGTGTTTTAATCACTACAACAGAAAGAAAGGAAGGCAGGTATCAATACATGTTCATGTGCATGTTAAATGGCAATATGTGATAGCCTTCTAAAAGTGCTTGATGGCTGAGCTGAAACAATGTGATGAGATCATAGAGATGCAATGATTTCTTCTAGGATAGGAGGAAGCTGCTGTGACTTCTAGGGAAAAGTAGTACTTTTCTATTCAGCATTAAATGTTATAAAAATTATTGATTTAAGTAAGGATTTAGGAATAAAAGTGACCATGTTATTTTAGGCAAATAGGAAGTCTGCCTAATTAAGTTGGAAAAAAAGACTGATCTGAAAATGACAGGGGAGAGAAAAGTAGAAAATGGCTGGGCCAGGTCTTCCAGTTTAATTTCATCAATACAAGGAAACCAGAGGAAGGCAACAAAGCATCTCTCTACCTGTCTCAATTTTACCTTATATCTCAGAGCTTGGAAAATGTCATTCAAAGATTCCTGGTTTGCCTGCTGGTTCATAACTGGATTCAGACCATAAGTTTGCCATCTTGAGACAGAAATGTTGGACAGTTTAATCCTAGCCTCCCAACAGTGTCAGTGGCCAGCTCCCAGGACTTTCTTTCATTATCTCTCAACTTTCTAGTTCCTGGAAATCCTTCTTATGCATTTTTAAAGACATAGAAGTACTTGAACTCTGCTCATATTAGAAGATAGCCCATCTGATTACTTCAAATCTCTAAAGAAGAGTTTTCCTAGGTATCTTTCCTTTGACGAGTATCTTAAGTGATACAGAATTTCAGCAAGCTAACGATTTATAGTTAGTTTAACATTAAGGATGTAGTAAAAAATTAAAAAACAGTACTAAGGAAAGAATTACTTAACAGAAACAGATATGTAAAGGGCATATTAAGATTTTAAAAAATTATATAATTATCTTTGAAGTGATAATCACAAGTCACAACAGAGATAACAATGCAAGATTAAATATGAGTATTCATGACAGTTACAGGCACACGGAAATCAAGTCAGAATGGGGGTTTAGTAAATAGAGCTGATGATAATAGATACAGGTTTGATTTTGGAGTCACTGACAAAATTATGCTATAAAACATGAAACTGAGGATGGCACAGATTTCTAAACGAGTAAAGTCCTTGGATTCCAGATGATATTATTTGTATGATAACATCTTCATGAAGAAATATCTGTAAGTTCTTGAAATGGGGTTGACACTCCAGTAGGTGGTTAGAACTGACAAACGGTTTGGAAGTTTTCCAAATAAGGGTTACATCATGGCACCAGCGTTTTCAGAAAGAGAAGATGTCTAAGGTACAGAACAGAGACCTGAGGCTGATGTCCTAGAAGGAACACCACTGAATTAGCATGGAAGGTGACTGTAGCAGAGAATAAGGTTCAGGGAGCTTTCTCTTAACTGTAAAAAATGCTCATTTGCAAGATATTGCCTGCTTTGCTCATTATATAGCAAGGCAATAATTTATTTCATTATTACTAATAATTTATGCTATTTTAGTCATAATAGGAACTATAGTGAGTAGAAGAGGGAAATGAATTTTATTTGGAACTCTTACATCTCTATTTTATAATATCAGTCTTCCTTTCCTCTCCGATTCTGTGTCCATGGAAACTGAATACATTTCATACTATAGATACATGTACAGTGTTGACACTACTGACTCTGCTGTAATACCCAGACACGGTCAAATGACTTGAGGGTTTTCCTCTTACTGAATGTTCTGTTCTTGGAGAAACAGATCAGGTAATTTTCTACATGACATTAAGCAATTTGAGTTTCAGTAGCTTCCACAAGCTTATTGACTTGGTGTTTTAGGAGATTTCCCAGCTTTGTTTACTTAGAGATAGGCTATCTTCACACTGTTATGTAACCTCACAATGGTATAGGAGTGGGTGAGATGAACTTCATTTGCCTATTGAGGTTATTAATTTTGACAGAAGTCAAAATAAAATGTTTTTTTCTCTGGGTATTCTTTGATGATCAGTGTAAAGAGAGTTTTCTGCCATATTGGCAAAGAAAAGATTTTTACTACCTGACTTCGAATACAGTCAGCATATGTTTGCAGTTCCACGCGTAAGTTTGGATAATGGGTAAATATGAAGTCATGGTATTGTGTTTGAGATATGCCACGTAAGTAAGTTAGTAATAATTTTTCTACCCAAAGTTTCAGTGGGACTGATCGAATATATTTCTAATCAATCTGTGCTTTATGTGTGTGCATCTGTGTGTGCAGGTGTCTGTGTATACCAGTAGAAAGAATCATATATCCTTTGAGCTGGAGTTACATGAGGTTTTAAGTCATAATATGTAGATCTGAGAAAGGAACTCTATTCCTCTGCAGGAGCAGCAAGCACTCTTAACCACAGAGACATCCCACAGGCTCCTGAAATATATCTTTAAAAATCTATGGATGAAGAAAATATATGTTAAAGAGGAAAGAATGGGTATTGAATGACCTGAGACCACATCCAAGTCCTGTTACTTGTGGACTACGGGAATCTGGGGGAACTTAAGACTCCACTGTATTTAAGTTTTATCCTCTATCTTATGAACTTGAAAATAATAAATGGAGACAAATTGTGAAGAACCAAGAAAACAAGAGGCCATTTGTTTTTTAGGGATAAAGGAAAAAAAAACTTAGAAAGGGCCTCTGATAAAAAGAGGTAAAAGACATAGGAAGTAAATTATCTGCATAATAGCAATTTACAGAATAGGTAAAATTTTTATGTAAGTTAGTGATTAACTAAAATTATCCCTGTGTATAAAAGTAGAACTGAGTATTAAATAGTGGTTAGAGTGCAATGAAATAAAAAGAATAAAAAATAAAACAGGGAAAAGTAAAATAAATAAATTAAACCTTTTAAACTCTTAAATCATTATAATCTGTTCTTATAACCAGTCATCTACATTTGAACATTTAAATTTTTTAATTTAAATTAGAAACAAGCTTGCTTCACATGTCAGTCCCAGCTCCCTCTCCCTCCCTTCCTCCTATATCCCTTACCAGGCTCACACCCAATCCCCACTCCTTTCTGCAGGGAGGATGAGGCCCTCCAAAGGGGATTTCCTGAGTCTGTCATTCCCTTCAGCGCAGGGCCTAGGCCCTCCTCCAATAGTTCAGGCTGAGAGAACATCACCATTGTGGGATGGGCAACAAAAGTCCATTTGTATGCCAGGAATAAATATTGATCTACCCCCCAAGGCTCCATAGATTGCCCAGGCCTCCTCACTGACACCCACATATAGGGAGTCTGTATCAGTTCCATGCTGGCCTCCCAACCATCATTCTGGGGTCCAAGATTTGTTTTTTTTAATTAATATTTGTCATACAAATTAATTTTCGAAAATTCTGAAAACCTCAGTTTTGAAAAAAATAATGACCCTTTTCATTCCTGATTTTGTTAATTTGCATGGTCTCTCTTTGCCTTTTGGTCAGTTTGGATAAAGGTTTGTCTATCTTGTTGATTTTCTCAAAGGACCAACTCCTCCTTACATTGATGCTTTATATTGTTTTCTTTGTTTCGACATTATGATTTCAGCCCTCACTTTGATTATTTCCTGGTGTCTATGCCTCTGGGGTGAGTTTGCTAGTTTTTGTTCTACAACTTTCAGTTGTGCTGTTAATTCTCGAGTGTGACTATTCTCCATTTTCTCCATATGAGCACTTAATGCTATGAACTTTCCTCTTAATACTGCTTTCAAAATGTCCCGCAAGTTTGAATATGTTGTGAATTCATTTTCATTGCATTCTAGGAAGTCTTTAATTTCTTTCTTTATTTCTTCCTTGACCCAGGAATGGGGTAATTTTGTGTTGTTCAACTTCCATGAGTTTGTAGGTTTTCTGCAATTTGTGTCATTGTTGAATTCTAACTTTACATCTTGGTGGTCTGATAAGATACAGGGGGTTATTCCAATACTTTTGTACGTATTGAGGTTTGCTATACCTACAATTATGTGGTCAATTTTAGATCTACAAGGATGACACCAACTGGCAATTTAGGCAATAGCGGATAGGCTACCTTAAATGCCATTCCCTGATAAAGAGATTGATGACTATTTTGTATGCCACCCTAGAGTCTCCATCCAGTGGCTGATGGAAGCAGAGGCAGACACCCACAGCTAAGAACTGAACTCCTAGAAACCAGTTGCATCGAGGGAGGAGTGATGAGCAAATTGGTCATAACTGGGCATATGAAGCCCACAGAAACAGCTGAAAGGTTACTCATGGGTTTGCTCATGGACCCCAGACTAATGGCTGAGAGATAAGCATGGGACTGATCCAGACCCCCTAACCGTGGGTGTTAGTAAGGAGGCAGGCCTCAATATTCTTTAGGGCCTCAGATACTAGATCAGTATTTATCCCTGGCATCTGAGTGGACTTTGGAAGCCCATTGCACATGGAAGGATGCTCTCTCACTTGGACACATGGGGGAGAGCCTATGACCTGCCACAGATGATATGACAGATGTTGGAGATCCCCCATGAAGGGCTTCATTCTCCCTGAAGAGTTGAGTGATTGGATGGGAGGGGAGAAGGGAGAGAGAGGGAGAGGGAGCTGGGATTAACACATGAGGCAAGCTTGTTTCTAATAAAAAAATATAAAATTTAAAAAGGAAGAATAATGAATAATAAAAGAATAATTGTTTCACATTTCAGCATTAAATACTCATATTCTTGGCCTGTTCATAATTGACTGGTAGTAACTCAGTCAGCTGTTGCTCTGGAACCAGACCTTACAAATCTCTAGATTATATCTGCTACTTACAGTTCAGAACTTTCTTGTGAAATTTTGTGATCCTTCTATGTGATTAATATTTATGAAGTTCAGGTCATGGTAGGTAACTCAGATAGAGAATTTGATCCTTTTCAAATAAGACACAATTTTAATATCAGGAGTGTTCTTCATAGTCAGATACAGTATTATAGATTTTGAGATGACAAAATCAAGTCCCATGAAGCTGAAATTGGTGATTTCCCCTGACTTGTTGATGGCATAAAAATCCAGTGTGCTTACCCACATTTAAATAATTGCATTCTGTCCCTACCAGGTTCCTAATTGAGCACAATATAAATGGCAATTATGTTTTAGTGTATAATTTTAGTGAGATAATATTCAGAAAGTAGGACTGAGTTCTAGTTTTCATTCCTATATACAACCATTCTTCTTTTGTTTGACTTGGCATGTAAGTCACAGCTTTGCACATGCCAGACACTATACTACCAAGCTACATTTATAGCCTTGAAAACAATTATTTTGAGGGACAATCACTCTAGGTTAACCTAGAACTTAAGAATTTGTGCCTCAAGTTTCAGGAGAAGCTGCATATGAGAACATCATGCTATGTTTATTTTAAAGGCATTTTAAACATTATATATATATATATATTTCTCAGTGAAATTGGACTAAGGAAGTTGGTAGATGGTAAAACATTATTTCTAGGTGTTCTCTGGCTCTGGGTGTGGTGTGCCCCTGGATATGCTGTGCCTTTGGGTTGTTTCAGGAAGAGATTAAATATTTGTATTAGTAGACTGAGAGTTAAGAACCACCTTTATCAATATGAGTTGGAAATATTTTGTCCTTTGAAATCCTGAGCAGGGCATAAGAGTGGTGAATGGTGAATTGGCACTTTGTTGCATTGAAGCATGCAGATTTTGGTTCCTTGGTCATTCATTTTGCTATATTTAGATACATAATGCATATGTGTTGTACATAGATATACCATATTTATATTTTCACTCTATGTTTACCTACTTTATTAAGTATCAAGCACAATTTTTCCTATGAGGAAAGTTTTGAATTTTATTTTTATTTTCTTTCTAAATCATGACTGATACAACTTGACCAAGATCCCCAGTGAAAAGTAGGCATATAAACTTTTAGCTTGATTCTGCTTACCATGAATATATATAATTAAATACTAGAAAGTCTTTATCTTTTCTGAATAAATGATTATCTATCCACTGGCATTTTCTTTATGTCAAGTTTTACAGACATTTACATATCTGTATGTATTTGGTTTTGACATAAATAACAGTAGACTCTCTCTTGAATGATCGACTGTGGTGGGCCTGCTGGAAGTTCAGGTGAGATCTTGAAATTCCTGCTATGAATTGGGAGACTGACTACAGTCAATAGAGGGTAGGCTCTAGGATTAGTTTTGAGAATGAGGAGGAGTCTTCTCAGGTCCTAGTGCAACTCTCTTATAACTTTATATGGTAAAACTTAGCTAAATAATATCATTAGACTTATAATATCAAATTATCAAATATCTTCAAGTTCATTTCCATTGAGTTAAATATAAGAATTTAAACATGTTAGAACTATTCTATGCTATTCGTTTACATTTTAACTAATCAAGAATGTTATTTACATTTATAAACACAGTATTCAAATTCCTTGCATTTTTTTCCTATTTGGTAGTGTGATTTTTCTGGTTGAAATTAATATTTTAATTATTTGTTCAATATATTATTAAAACCAGCGTCTTGTATGTTTTCCTCTAACTATACATTGAGATCATATATAAACATAAATTCCAGGTTGGAAGTTATCTTACCTGAGCTCTTTGAAGATGGCCATATTTATAGACCAAAGTAGAATTATTAAGATTAAAAAATGAAAAACCAATTCAATGAAATAATTATAAATGCAAAACATACTGAAAGCTACTGCTATCTTGGGGACTAGCCTCCAGCAGTACAGGGTTTTGACAGAAATCCACAGAGACAGTGAGACTAAACTTTCCTATCTGAGGAAAAAGGTACTTATAAACTCTCTTGTGACAAGAGTTTCTGTTCCAGCTTTTGAACCCAAATAAATACACTGAGGCTTATAGTAATTGTAAACTCTCTGGCTGATGGCTCAGGTTTCTTATTAGCTTGCTCTCTCTTAATTATTTACATATAACTATTAATCTATGTATTTCTACATGGCCCTATCTTACCAGAGAATGTCCAGTATCCTATCTTCCCAGCAGCTACATGGAGTCTCCCTGGTAGCTTTTCTCAGCCTTCCTCTCCTAGAATTCTCCTCATTTGGTAGCCCCATCTATACTTCCTGTGTGGCTATTGGCCAATCAGTATTTATTCATCAACCAGTAAGACAGACATATATTCACAGTGCACAGGACATCCCCATCATTCTCTTAATGATATCCTTCTTTATTGTCTTTGATTTCTTTCTCTGTCTCTTTATTTTTTCTTTCCATCTTTTCATGTTTTTTTCACAGTTTTTATACTCCAACAGAGTCCAGTCCATATAAGAATTATATGCCATAAAAGAATTATATTCTATTTTTCCAGTGAATGATTATAGGTAAAAACATGTTTTTCATCTCCCTTACATGATTAAACATTTATGTATTACAGGTGAAAAACAAATTGTCACTTGAACCCTCATACATTCGTACCCAGGCAACTTGTTTTAGATTAACCGTGTGGGCAAGCAAGGTGTTCTTGTCAGGTCTTTTACTGGCAGGCTGTATTTTGCAGTTACAAACAAAGGGCCAATTGCTTTGTTATCTTGAAAGGTAATCTTATAAGAAATATTAAAGGAAACACAAACCTAAACTTTATAGATGAAAAGAATCAGTTTGCTCTACTTTAAATCATTAGGGCACATATCTATTCTTTAATAGTCTTTTTTTTATATAAGGGGTTTGAGAGAAGAAATGGGTATAAGGAATTAATTATCACCTTTGATCATCAACCAAACTTAGCAAGGAGAGTATGTTAGCAAGTGATAATTAAGCTGCTTTGTTCTTGTTCCCTGACCTTAAAGGGTTCTGCATTAAACTATGTGCCTTTCTAAAAATTTAGATTGTTTTCTTGGGTGTTTCACCTCAAAGTTATTTAACAAAAACATCTTAGTCTTTGTTATTTTCAAAGCTTTGTTTCAGCTGTGATGCACTCTGAGACCTATGAACACAATAAGGTTAAAAGAATTTAAACTAGCTGGGTTACTGGGACTCAATTATTAATCATTAACTTGAGCTACAATCCATGCAGCTCCTTAGATGAAACTCACAGACCCTAACTGTGAAACAAATCCTTGTATTTATTTTTATATATCAAAACTTTGTATAAACCATCATTATTATCAAATTAGACACTACATTTTAGGGAAGTGTCATCTTCTTGACAATATAAAAAAATGCCTAGTAGAACAGGATGCTTTCAAGCAATAACATGCTATATTATAGGCAGTGGAGAGCTCCCCATGTCCACTCATACTTTGCTAGATACCAGAGAAAGAGAGCGGCAGCAAACATGTAGAGACACAACAGAAGCAAAAGACATTGCCTAAACAAGATTGGATCATCAAAGGATGCCCTTCAGGTGGACTGACTCCTGGAACTACAATAGCAATTTGATGCTCCTCTGGCATGACCATTGGCAGAAAGCCTTAACATTTTACAATTAATATTAAGAGGTCATTTTTTTTGGTTAACTAATCAAGAAAGAAAGCACCCATATGTTTTTAGAAGTCATGGAGAACTTCTTTTATAAAGTCTTGCTAATTAATTTGGACTAACTGACTTAAAAATATTATACATGCTAAGAAACATAAGGGATAAGATGTCTGCTTGAAATTCTTGGTAAATAACAGATTTATTTATTTTTTTCTTTTTAAAAATTTAAAACTTTAAAAAAATTTTTAAATAGCTTGTCTTAAATGTCAATCCCAGTTCCCTCTCGCTCCCCTCCTCCCACACCCCCATGCCCCCCAGCCTCCCACCCTATAGGGGATATCTAGAGTCTGCCATTTCACTCAGGGTAGGGTCCAGGCAATCCCCTAAGAGTCCAGGCTGAGAGAGAATCCCTCTTTGTGCTATGGACACACGATGTCTGTTTGTATACCAGGGATAAACACTGATCTACTGCTCAGGGCCCCATAGGTTTCCCAGGCCTCCTCACTGACACTCACATTCGGGGGGTCCATTTCAGTTCCATGCTGGCCTCCCCGCTGTCAGTCTGGGGTCAGAAAACTGGAAGAGTAAAACATTTAAGGTTCATCTTGCAACTCAAAGTATGAGTAGTGAACATAAATCAACTCATTCTTCATGTGTTCCTTTAATGGAAAGAATGAACTTTGCAGTCACTCACTCATGGAGCAAGTTTCCCACATCGTTTTTGAGTTCTTCTGGAATTTTTTTCTGATGTGTGTATCATATTGTCTGCCCATTTTCCAATCTGTTCAACACCCTTGTTTCTATTTCTTCCACGTTTAAACATTTAAGTACTAATCGCAAGTTATATATAAATTCAGTTTGATTGTCTGTATTCTATAAATTAAAGTATCCTTTTGGAAAATTTTATTTATAGTTTTAGTTTAGTTATTTTTCCTTCCAAAATATTTTTTCTTTTTTTCTTTTATGTCTTCTATAAAGTATACAATGTGTATACATTCTTTGGTTTTAAAAAACACTCATTGTTGTCCAGTGACCTGCTCATAGACTCCTAAGCCCTAGGGACTGTGCGCTGGGGAACCCATCTCAGCAGTCCAGCCTACCCAGAGACTTCCTGCATCTGAGTCCCAACCCAGCCCACAAGATGAGATAGCGATGGGCATGTTTCCAACTCACAATCCATTGCCCTGTTCAGAGCCTCCTGAGGCCTGGGGACTGGGCACCATGGAAACAAACCCAGCGGTACAGCAAACCCAGATTCTGCCAAGGACACAGTATTAGTCCCAACTCCACCCACAAGAAGATGAGAGCCATCAGAATATTAGACATGCTTTCACATTCCAGAAGGGAACCTTGGTTCTGTTCCCACCAAGAGAGGAATAGACTCATCCTGTACCCACTGGAAGAAGGGATGGGAAGAAGACAATATAAAAACACATTCAACAACAGAAAAAAACAAAACAACATCACCAGAATCTAGAGACTCTACACCATCAAGAACTAAACATCCTAATGTGGATGAAGCAGAAGAGAATGACCTTAAAAAATTTATTGAAAAGGATACAGAAGCCAGGCAGTGGTGGCACACCCTTTGATCCCAGCACACAGGAGGCAGAGGCATGAGGATATCTGAGTTCAAGACCAGCCAAAGAAAAGGATAGAAGCCCTCAAAGAGGATATAAGAAAATCCATTAAAAAAATGGAAGAAAATTTGCATTTCCTGGAAGGCTAAGGATGTTGAGCATTTTCTCAAGTGCTTCTCAGCCATTTTTAGACTCCTCTATTGAGAATTCTCTATTTAGATCTGTAGCCCCTTTTTAATTGGATCCTTTGGTGTTTTTGGAGACTTGCTTCTTGAGTTCTTTGTAAATTTTGGAGATCAGCCCTCTGTCAGATATGGGGTTAGTGAATATCTTTTCCCATTTTGTAGGCTGCCATTTTGTCTTCCTGACTGTGTCCTCTGCCATACAGAAGCTTCTAAGTTTCAAGAGGTCCCATTTATTAATTGTTGACATCACTGTCTGTGCTACTGGTGTTAAGTTCAGGAAGCTGTCTCCTGTACCAATTCGTTCAAGTGTACCACCCACTTTCTTTTCTAAGAGGTTCAGTGTGGCTAGAATTATGTTGAGGTCTTTGATCCATTTGGACTTAATTTTTGTGCATGTTGGTAGACATGGATCGATCCGCATTCTTCTACATGCCAGCTTCAAGTTATGCCAGCACCATTTGTAAAAGATGCTTTCTTTTTCTATTGTATATTTTTAGCTCCTTTGTCAAAGATCAGATGTCCATATATGTATGGGTTAATATCAGGGTGTTCAATTCGATTCCATTGGTCTACCCGTCTATTTTTGTGCCAATACCAAACTATTTTCAGGACTACAGCTCTATAAAAGAGCTTGAAGTCAGAGATGGTGATGCCTCCAGATGTTGCTTTGTTGAGTAAGATTGTTTTGCCTATCCTGGGTCTTTTGTTTTTCCATACAAAATTGATTATTATTCTTTCAAGGTCTGTGAAGAATTGTGCTGGTATTTTAACGGGGATTGCATTGAATCTGTAGATTGCTTTTGGCAGGATTGCCATTTTTACTACCTATCCAAGGGCATGGGAGATTTTTCCATTTTCTGAAGGCTTCTTTAATTTCTTTCTTTAAAGACTCAAAGTTCTTGTGATACAGGCAATTCAATTGTTTGGTTAGTGTTACCCCAAGGTATTTTATGTTGTTTGTGGCAATTTTAAAGGGTGATGTTTCTCTGATTTCCTTCTCAGCCCTTTGATCATCTGTATATAGTAGGGCTACTGATTTTCTTGAGTTGATCGTGTAGTCTGCCACTTTGCTTGAGGTGTTAATCAGCTGTAAGTGTTCCCTGGTAGAGTTCTTTGAGTCATTTTTGTAAACTATTATGTCATCTGCAAATACTGAAAGTTTGACCTCTGCCTTTTCAATTTGTATCCCTTTGATCCCTGGGAAATACAAATCACAACAACTTTGAGATACCATCTTACTCCTGTCAGAATGGCTAAAATCAAAAACATCAATGACAATTTATGCTGGAAAAGTTGTGGTGAAAGGGGACCAGTCCTCGCCTGCTGGTGAGTGTGCTAACTCTTACAGCCACTTTGGAAAACAGTATGGAGATTCCTCAGAAAAATGGGAATAAACCTACCACAAGACCCAGCAACTCCACTCTTAGGCATATATCCAAAAGATGCCCATTCATACAACAATGATGTCTGTTCCACTATGTTCATAGCAGCATTATTTGTAATTGCCAGCCAGAACATGGAATCAACCTAGGTGCCCCTCAACGAAGAGTGGATAGAGAAAATGTGGCACATTTACACAATGGAGTACTATTCATCAAAAACAAAACAAAACAACAATAGAATCCTGAAATTTGCTGGTAAATAGATGGCACTAGAAGAAGCCATCCTGCGTGAGGTAACCCAGTCACAAAAAGAGAAACATGGCATGTACTCTCTCATATATGGATTTTAGACATAGATCTGGGGAGTGCCAGCCTACAATCCCATGGCCAGAGAGTCTGGGAAAGAGAACCTTCATTCAGTTGCTGATGGAAGCAGAGGCAGACTCCCACACCCAAACACTGAGCTGAACTCAAGGATTCCAGTGACAGAGAGGGAGGACTGATGAGCAAAGGGGTTAAGCCTGGGCTGGTTTAACCCCCAGAAACAGCTGACCTGACAAGGGTTAACTCTTGAATCCCAGACTGATGGCCGGGAATCCAGCATGGGACTGACACTTGAATGTGGGTGTCAGTGAGGAGTACTACATAATCTATTGAGCCTTGGTTAGTAGATCCCTATTTATCACGGGTATACAAATGGACTTTGGGTGCCCATCCAACAATGAGAGATGATGCTCAGGGGAGGGTCTAGGCCCTGCCCTGGATGAAATGACAGACTATGGACACCTCCATGGAGTGCCTCATCCTCCCTGGGGAAATAAGAGTATATTGGAGGGGTTGGTGGGATGGCATGGAGGGAGTGAAGCAACATTGTTTCTAATTTATATTTAAAAATAAAAAGAAGCAGAAAATACAAATGAAAAATATAAGAAATCAAAAAGTCTCTTAAAGAAAGCCAAGAAAAAACAGTCAAACAAATGAAAGAAACAGTTCAAACTTGAAAACTGAAAAAGAGACAATGAAGATAATACAAACAGAGTGAATGCTGGAAATAGAAAAGCTGGGTAAACAACCAGGAACTACAGATGCAAGCACAACCAACAGAATACAAGAGATGGAAAAGAGAATCTCAGGTGTTGAAGATACACTAGGAAAAACAGATTCATGAATCAAAGAAAATCTTAAGTCCAACAAATCCCTAACTCAAAATATACAGGAAACATGGAACACTGTGAAAAGTCAAACCTAAGAATAACAGGTATAGAAGAAGGTGAAGAAACCCAGTTCAAATGTGCAGAAAACATATTCAACAAAATGATAGAAGAAAACTTGCCCAACCTAAAGAAAGACATGCCAATGAAGCCACAAGAAGCTTACAGAACACCAAATAGAGTGAACCACAAAAAAGTCCCCTTGCTACATAATAATCAAAATCACAAACCTACAGAATAAAGAAAGACTACTAAGAGCAGATAAGGAAAAAGACCAAGCAACATATAAAGTTAAACCAATCAGAATTACATCTGACTTCTCCATGGAAACTCTGAAAGTTATAACAATACTAAGAGACCATGGTTGTCAGCCCAGAATATTATACCCAGAAAATATTTCAATCAGCATAGATGGAGAAAATAAGATATTCCATGACAAAACCAGATTTAAACAACATAAATTCACTTAATATAGTCCTACAGAAAGTTCTGAAAGGAAAGCTCCACCTGAAGAAATTTAGCTACACCCAGAAAAATATTGGCAATGGATAATCTCACTTTACCAACAGTCAAAAGAAAAGCAGGTTGGAATTCCACATGCAATACCACCACTCCCAACAAATCCAACACAAACAAGAATGAACAATTGGTCATTAATATCCCTTAATATTAATGGTCTTAATTTGCCTATAAAAAGACACAGGCTAACAGAATGGATACAAAGACAAAAATCTATCCTTCTGATGAATACAAGAAAGACACCTCATCTTCAAAGCCAGAGTTAAGTGTTGGGAAAAGACTTTCCAATCAAATGTACCCAAGAAACAAATGGGTATAACAACACTAATATCTAACAAACTAGAATTCAAACTAAAATCAATCAAAAGAGATTAAAGGATGTCATTTCCGGTTCATTACAATAGAAATCCATCAAGATGAAGTCTAAAATCTGGACATCTATGCCTCAGATACAATGGCATCAACATTCATAAAGGAAACATTACTAAAACTCAAATCACAAAGAAAATCTCACACACTGATATTTGGAGACTTCAACACAGTACTCTCACCACTAGACAGGACTACCAGGCAGAAACTTAACAAAGAACCAAAGGAACTAATAAAAGTTATGACTCAATTGACTTAAACAGAAATCTATAGAACATTCCATCCAAACACAAAATAATATACCTTCTTTTCAGTGTCACATGCAATTTTCTCCAAAATTAACCACATACTTGACAACATAGCAAACCTCAACAGGTCAAAAAATTGTAATAATCCCCTGTATCTTATCAGACCACCATGCTTTAGGTTAGAATACAACAACAGCACAAATTGCAGAAAACCTACAATCTCATGGAAATTGAACAAAGCACAATTTTACCTTTCCTGGGTTAAGGAAGAAATAAAAAAATAAATTAACGACTTCCTATAATTTAATGAGAATGAAGACACAACATATCCTAACTCATGGGACACTTTGAAAGCAGTGCCTAAGAGAAAACTTCATAACACTAAGTGCCCACATGAAGAAACTGGAAAATTGTCACACTAGAGAATTAACAGCACAATTGAAAGCTCTAGAACAAAAAGAAACAAAATCAGTCTGGAGGAGTGGACTCTAGGAAACAATTAAATTGAGAACTGAAATCAGTAAAGTAGCAACTAGGAAAACAATACAAAGTTTCAATGTAAGGAAGAGTTGGTTCTTTGAGGAATTCAACAAGATAGGCAAACCTTTATCCAAACTGACCAAAAGGCAGAGAATGAACTTGCAAATTAACAAAATCAGAAATAAAAGGGGGGACATAACAACAGTCAATGGGGAAATCCAGAAAATCATCAAGTCATACTTTGAAACCTTGCACTTCACAAAATTTGAAAATCTAAAGGAAATAGACAATTTTCTGGATAGATATCATCTACCAAAAGTAAATCAAAAAGAGATAAGCAATTTAAATAGGCCTATAATTCCTAATGATATAGAAGCAGCCATAAAAATTTCCCAACCAAAAAAAGCCCAGGGCCAGATGGTTTAATTTCAGAATTCTACCAAAAATTCAAAGAACAGTGAATACCAATTATCCTCAACGTATTCCACACAATAGAAGAAGAAGGGCCATTGCCAAACTCTTTTTATGAGGCTTCAATAACCTAGATACACAAGCTACACAAAGACAAAACTAAGAAATAAAACTACAGACCAAAACCCCTCCTCAACATTGATGCAAAAATACTCAATAAATACTGGCAAATCAAATCCAAGAACACATAAGTCATTCACCAGGATCAAGGAGGCTTCAACCCAGGGATGCAGGAATGGTTCAACATATGAAAATCAATCAGATTAATCCACCATGTAAACAAACTGAAAAAGAAACACCACATGATCATCTCATTAGATGCTGAAAAAGCCTTTGACAAAATCCAACACCCCTTCATGATAAAGGTCTTGGAGAGATCAGGGTTAACAAAAAATATCTAAACGTAATGAAATTAATATACAGCAAACCAACAGCCAACATCAAACTAAATGGAGAGAAACTCAAGGTGATTCCTCTAAAATCAGGAATAAGAGAATATTGTCCACTCTTTCCATACCTCTTCAATATCATACTTGAAGTTTTAGCTAGAGCAATATGACAACAAAAGGATATCAATGTGATACAAATTGGAAAGGAAGAAGTAAAATTTTCACTCTTTGTAGATTATATGATAGTTTACATAAGTGACCTGAAAAACTCTACCAGAGAACTCCTATATATGATAAACACCTTCAACAAAGTGGCATGATCCAAGATTAACTTAAAAGAAAATCAGTAGCCCTATGATATACAGAAGACATACTGGCTGAGAAAGAAATCAGAGAAACATCACACTTTACAATAGCCACAAACAACATAAAATGTAGAAATGTTAACCAAACAAGTGATTCCTCTAAAATCAGGTATAAGAGAATGTTGTTCACTCTCTCCATGCCTCTTCAATATTATACTAAGTTCTAGCTAGAGCAGTATGACAACAAAACAAGATCAATGTGTATAACAAGAACTTAGAGTCTTTAAAGAAAAAAATTAAAGAAGATAACAGAAAATGGAAATATCTCCCAGGATCTTATTTAGGTAGTATCAACATGGTAAAATGGCACTCTTGCCAAAAGGAATCCCCAGATTCAATGCAATCCCCATCAAAATCCCAGCACAATTCTTCACATACGTTGAAAGGACAATTCTCAACTTTACATGGAAAAACAAAAAACCCAGGATAGCCAAAACAATCATGTACAATGAAGTAACTTTTAGAGCACCATCATCCCTGACTTCAGTCTCTATTACAGAGCTATAGTCCTACAAGTAGCTTGGTAGTGGCACAAACATAGACAGGTATATCAAAGAAATCAAATTGAAAACTTACAAACCAATGAACACCTGATTTTTTTTTACAAAAAAGCTAAAACTATACAACAGAAAAAAGAAAGCATCTTCAAAAAATGGTGCTGGCATAACTGGATGCTGGCATGTAGAATACTACAGAGAGATCCATATCTATATCCATGTACAAAATGTAAGTCCAAGTGAATCAAAGACCTCAATGTAATTCCAGCCACAATGATCCTCTTAGAAGAGAAATTAGGAGATACCCTCAAACAAATTGATAAAGGATACTTCTTCCTTAACATAACACCAGTAGCACAGACACTGAAATTGACAATTAATAAATGGGACCTCTTGAAACTGAGAAGCTTCTGTAAGGCAAAGGACACAGTCAACAAGACAAAATGGCAGCCCCCAGAATGGGAAAAGATTTTCACATCAGACTGAGGACTGATCTCAATAATTTACAAAGAACTCAAGGAGTTAGTCTCCAAAACACCAAAAAATCCAATTAAAATGTAGGTACAAAACTGAATAGAGAATTCTCACTAGGGGCATCTAAAATGGCTGAAAGACATTTAAGAAAACGCTCAACATACTTAGCCATCAAGGAATTGCAAATCAAAACAACTTTACTCCTGTCAGAATGGCTAAAATAAAAAACACTAATGACAGTTTATGCTGGAGAGAATGTGGAGAAAGGGGAATACCCCTCCACCACTGGTGGGAGTGCAACTCTCATAGCCACTTTGGAATCAGTATAGTGGTTCCTCAAGAAAATGGGAATCAGTCTACCATAAGATCCAGCGAATCCACTTTTAGGCATATACCCCTAAAATGCACATTCATACAAAAAATGTCTGTTCCACTATGTTCATAGCAGCATTATTTGTAATAACCTGAACTTGAAAGCAACCGGGATGCGCCCCAACCTAAGAATGGATAGAGAAAATATGGTACATTTGTGCAATGGAGTACTACTCAGCAGAAAAAAACAATGGAATTTTGAAATTCACAGAAAAATAGATGGAACAAGAAGAAACCATCCAGAGTGAAGTATCCCAGTCTCAAAAAGACAAACATAGTATGTACTCACTCATATATGTATTTTAGACATAGAGCAAAGGATTACCAGCCTACAATCCACACTGCCAGGGAAGCTAGAAAACAAGGAGGTCCCTAAGAGAGACATACATGGTTCCCTGGAGAAGAGTAAAGTGCAAGATCTCCTTAGCTAATAGGGAGCATGGTAGAGGAGAGAGGGAGTTAGAAGAAAGAGAAGGGGGAGAAGGTCAGAGGAGAGGAGGACAGGAGGAAGCAGGAAGATGAGGTCAGGTGAAGAATAGAGGAGAACAAGAAAGAAATACCATAATAGTGGGATCCATTATAGGTTTAAGGAGAAATCTGGCACTAAGGCAATGTCCAGAGATCTACAAGGATGACCTATTGGCCAGCAGTCCTTTATTGACAAATGCACAGGGCTTCCCCCCGACATCCTTTACTCCAGAGGCAGAGGCAGGTGGATTTCCAAAGAGAAACCCTGTCTCAGAGAAAAAAAATAAATCAAAGTAAAAGAAATAGAGTAATAATAATAGATAAATAAATAAGCCACGTAAAGATGGAAAATACACAGAGAGTCTGGATTCTGTATGCTATTGTGTTTTTCAGTTTTTTGATTGTTCAGGAAGGAACAACTGCTAAAGTACACTTGATTATAAATGCTGCTGAAATAATTCAACTTCTATCTTTTGAAAATGCCTTGACTTCAAAATTTAAGTATACGGATATATTACTTGGGAAAGGAGATTTTATTTATATTTCTACAGAAAATGAAAAGCTGAGGATTCCTTCCAGGCTTCTGTGGTTTGATGAACCAAGATCCCCGGAATCAGTGGACCAGGTGTTCCAACAATTGAAACAGCTAAGATGATGCAGCTTTACAGACCCTGAAAATAAGGACTTATACAGGTTTCTGAGTTTTGTCATGATCCCCATGGTATGAACAGCGCCCCCTTCCAGCACAAAGCAGTTTGGAATGAGCGATGTCCTAATTCCCATCTTGTTTATAAATCTTGGTTTTCATTTGAATGGGGTTGTTTATAATTGGTTAACTATCACAACCAATCTCTTCTTAAAGGAAAAAGGGGATTATGGTATGGAAATGAGTACTTTGTATTGGTATGGTTTTTCATTTATTGATACAAATTCAAGGTCAGTTTTGAGATGCGTATATTTCTCCTCTTGATTAAGTATTGTGCTTATACTGTTCTTTTAAAACATAATGCATAATTGAATACAGACTATAGATAGTTACTTATAATAGAATTTATAGTTAGGTAAGTTAGGTTTTCTAGATATACAGAAATATACTTGAGACAGATAGATAGTCTTCAAACCTTTCAAAGACCTTCAGAAAAATGGTTTACGGTTTTTCTTGACAATGAGAAATGTCTGCTCCTGGCAGCACCAATTACGTCTGAGAGGAAGATGGCCATCGAAGAAACTTGTTATGGAGT
This sequence comes from Mesocricetus auratus, assembly GCF_017639785.1. Classification (NCBI taxonomy): domain Eukaryota; kingdom Metazoa; phylum Chordata; class Mammalia; order Rodentia; family Cricetidae; genus Mesocricetus; species Mesocricetus auratus. The sequence goes on along the minus strand of NW_024429184.1, from coordinate 47,942,420 downwards.
TGGCTTTCAACATGGCAAGATTAGCCATTTGGGCAAGAAACTGCTCTTGCCTGTACTGCTTGACTGATGTTGTATAATCTGGACATGCAGGACCCACAGGAAAGTGACTGCTGAACTCAGTCTTACAGGGTTCCTGCTTCATGGAAGAGTCTACGAGACTTTCTGCAGGACACAGAGAAATGACTGACAGACTGCCAAAGCAGATGGACAGTTTTGAAATTTCCTGCTTTGCTGAGAAATCTTCTGGATACATTGTGGCCTATGGGCTGAAGATGGATGCCCTGCCAATACAGAAGAATTTCGGGTGACTGTCCAGGCAGTAAGATGTCTCTGTCAATCCTGGTGCTTATATATTTTCCTTCTGTGGTCTTTGATGGAGTTGAAGAAAGATAGTTATAATTATAGTTTTCCTTAGTTATGATAAAAGATAAGCTACATATAGGACTTTGAAATCACAAGAATGAGATAGATAATTTCTTTAAATCTTGCTAAATGTCAATAGACAAAATATTGTAACTATGTTCTTGATAACTGTTCTTTTATATATAAATTGACTATGTTAAAGTTAAGACTTTTCTTTTTGTTTAAACAGAAAAGAGCAGATGTTGGGGGGAAGTACTGTGCATTTGTCAATAAAAGACTGCTGGCCAATAGGAATCTAGATAGGTGGGACTAAGAGACCTGGATAACTCTGGGAAGGAGAAACACAGAGAGTCGAGATGTAATGCCATGGGGTAGGAGGCCTGGAAACTTCTCCGGTAAGAGACATACTTAGATTAACAATTATGAGGTAATTACTTAAGGCAGAGCTAGCCAGTAAGAAACAAGCAAGGCCAACAGCTTCATAATTAATATAGCCTCCTGTGTGTTTATTTGGGACTGATGCGGCTCTATAACCAGGCTGGCAGGAAGGCTTCTCTCAAGGAAAAAGCTTCCCTTTACAATGACCCCTACTGGCAATCCAAGAAATAGTGCAGAGGCTAACTCAAATGCCCTTCTCTGACAATGAGATTGATGACTACTTTATTTGCCATCATAGAGCCTTCATTCAGTAGCTGATGAAGCAGAAGCAGACACCCACATCTAAACACTGAACCGAACTCCTGAATCCAGTTGCATACAGGGAGGAGTGATGAGCAAAGGGGTCAAGACCAGGCTGGAGATACTCACAGAAACAGTTGACCTGAACAAAAGGTTGCTCATGGAATCCTGACTGATTTCTAAAAAAAGCATCATAGGACTGACCCAGAACCCCTGAAAGTGGTTGTCATTTAGGAAGCCTGCAGTATTATCAGTATTTATCTCTAGTTTATGAATGGACTTTGGGAACCCACTGCACATAGAGGGTTACTGTCTCAACCTGAACACAAGGGGAAGGTCCTAGGCCCTGTTCAAGTGATATGACAGACTTTGAAGATCCTCCATAGAAGGCCTCACTCTCCCTGGGGTGCAGAAAGGAGATGGGGTAGGGAGGTTGCTAGGGGTAGCGGAGGAGGGAAGGGAGACGAAACTTGGATTGACATATAAATCAGGCTTTTATAAAATTTTAAATTAAAAAAGGAAAAATCCAGAGTTTAAAAAATTCATTGTTGATTTTCCTTCATTTGTATCACCTTGTTATGGAATCATCCCATGGTGACTGGCTTCTCCTGGGATTTATTTTCCTCCTAAACTTATATATGCATTTAAACATTTTATCTTCCTAGGTTGTTTCTAGAATTTGCATTAACTAGTCAGTTGTGGCTCTTGTACTATGTAAAAATAGGAACCCTCACACATGCAAGTTGCAGAATTAGACTGTTTCTGAAAACTGTCAAGCTCACAGGTAAAAGGCACTTTCCTATTTCTTTCATGTGTTAGTTGATACAGTTTTTCTTGTCTACATTTTGCATACCCAGTGTTCATCAGAGTTACTAGGCTTTAAGATCCATTCTAATTCCTCACCTTTCATGGTAATTAATCTTATGTTCTGTCCCATATTCTAACAAGCTCCAGAACTCAGCTTCACATGACCTCTTCCCAGTTAAAGCACTGATCATTTTGGCCTCAGCAGTGATTCACTGGTTTAAACATCCTGTTTCTTTTGGGATTACTATGTTAAGCTCAAATATGTATTTCATCAAAAAGGAAAAGAATCTTTCTCTGTATTTTGCATACAATAGTGACTATGCCTACCAAATAGTATCTTGAATGGCCACATTGATTTAATGATTTAAGGAAGTCCAGTTCCTCATGTAAATATGCTACTTTTCCTTCATAATCTCTATAGTTTTTCCTAGGAAAGCATAAAATAGATACTCCATGTGACTACGAATTGTTTCTTTTTACCATGGTGATCTATATACATTCTACTGTTAAATTCTCTGTTTAATATTTATCTGTCATATATTAAATTAGGTAACCCAAAATGAATATACATATATGAATGACTTATCCATGACATAACACTGTATTCATTCATCCCTATAAATGTACATGGCTGTTATTAAAGGAGCTGTATATTTAGTGTTTGCACCCTTCTTTCATCAAATAATTAATTGTGATTATATGCCAAATACTTTCCTGGTTTAAAAGGCATGAGTGAATAAGCAATCTTATGCTATTTTCTTGATTTTGCCAAAGAATAGAAAATGTGTTGGGAATAAGGCATGTTTGGAGATGCATGAACCACCCCTGAAAAGGTGAGAGAACCCTTCTTCCATAGCACTAGAAATACTAATGCAGCCTTTTTTCAGGCTCACCTAGATGGTTCATACAATTCTCACTGCTGTCTATGTGAGCTGGTGTCAATGAACACTGCTGAACTCTGCCTGTGTCTTGATATTTTCCACAGCTGAAAAAGTGGAGTACCTTTGGCTCGCTGGAAGATGCCTCTCAGACTAAAGCAGATAAAACTCAATGTTCAGTTGTGACTGAAGATGACTGTGAAATCCTTAAAATTCCTGCAAAGGAGTATGAGAAGTTAAAATTGGTATGGTGTGCATATCTATTTTACTTTTGAAACTTGACTTGATTATACAGACCATAAATTAAGGTTTATCTGATGAACAGCACTTCAGCAGCTTCTTTTGGTACCTAGCATGAAAGCCAGGGTCTCTGTGGGTGTACATTATGAGAACTCTTCTGTTTTTTATGAATTTCAAATTCATTCATTCACTCACTCAGCAAATAGGTAGTTTGTGCATCAACATCATGCTATTTGCTGGGAACACAAAATTATTGGATGGGTCACATTACTACTGCTTTCAAGATCCCACCAATTTGTACTAATTTTCCCTCAGAAACTGTGTGAGTCACTTTCTGCTATCTTGACACAGACCTAGACATACCTTGGAAACGGAGATTTTAGTTGGGGAACTACCTTCATCAGGTAGAACCATGGTCGTATCTGGGGGGCATTTTCTTAGTTGGTAGTTGATGTGGATGGCCCACCTCACTGGTGGTCCCATTCCTGGACAGTTGGCCCTGTGCAATATAAGAAAGGTAGCTGAGTAAGCTGGGAGAGCAAGCCAGCAGGCAGCATTTTCCCATGGTCTTTGCTTCTGTTCCTGCTTCCAGGTTCCTCCCTTAAGCTTCTATACTGGCTTCCCTAGATGATGGGCTAGAACTTGTAAGCTGAAATAAATGTTCTCTTCAGAAGCAAACTAGAACAGAATGTTTAACATACTATTTCAGTCACTCAAACTTGTAAAATTAGGACTGGATGAAAAGGCATTTAAAATTATTTCTGAGCATTTAGTTCTGATGTTTAAGAGAATTTGTTTATGCAAATTTATTTATTTTTCTAGTCTAAACCCCAAATGACCCCTCCCTCTTTTAGATGGCAGAGGAAGCTTATTTAAATACTGGGATTGGGAAGTCCCCATAGACTTTCTGACATGTTCTAATGCAGGTCCAGATCATGCCCAGAACGTGCAAGTCCAGTACTCAAGCTAGGAGGAGATGAAGATAACTCCTTCTTCTTGCTTAGGATGTGAAAGAATAAGATATTTCTTTTGATGTGGTGATCTCGTAAACAAACAACTTTCTCAGAATTCACAATTTCCTCAGTTACTGTGAATTTCAGAGGGTTTTGCCTAAAGAAACTCAACAGAGTCAATTACACACACACACACACACACACACACACACACTCCTTTTGAGTAATTTTTAACAGCTTTAAGATAGACTAACATTATGGAACAAAGTGATTATGTTGGAAAAACCTCTGAAAATGAAAGTTTCAGTATAACTATTGGCCATAGTGATAGTCAAATACTATTAAAATTTATCTTATACTGAATAATACTCACATAGCTGTTGCTTTTATTTTTCTGCCATTTTTATTTGTTAGTTTTGTTGATTTTAAAATTATCTCATTTTGAAATCTGATAATGCAATTATTTTTCAGGAAAAAGTAAAACGTGAAAATATGCAAAAGTTGAAATTAATCCGCAAGTGTCCTTTTTATGAAAACTGGCCTACTTTGTCCATATGTGATCTAGTTTCAGTTAGTAAATGGAAAATTTTTCCTCCAGGTCATGGTAAGTTTAGTTTAGTTTTAAGCTAGTTTTTTTTCCACGTAAAACTATATTATTGGGACTTTTAATTCTTCGTAGTTTCCATATTTTAAATATTTCTTCATATAGGCATTCTATTTTTAACAAATTACTGTCTATGAGTTGGATACTTAAATTAATTCCTTTCTTAGTAAAAAAGTGAGCATACTTTACTTCAGGAGTAGCTTCAGTGTAACCCAGCATTCCACATCTCTCCATATCTCCAACTCTCCATACACCTATTGCTGCACACTGACAGTCACAGTAAGGGCCAAAATGTAAAAGATGAAGGCAGGAAGTTGCTATATTCAGTGTTTCCTCATTATTTTGGTTGAGTAAATTCTTAATCAGACAGTTTTCAATCAATATCTGTGTTATACGTCATCAATGAAAAAGTAACAGTTATAAATCATCTATTGTTTATCAAAGTCTTGGAAAAGAAAGCATTTCTTGTTAAATTTTTGCAACTTTTGGAATGTTTTATATAAATATAGAGGTATCTTTGGGCTGGATAGGGACTCTAGATGTGAAATCCACTCACACTCCACCTTTCTCTCCTGCACATTGGTAGTCATTTGGACAGTATATTTTGTGTATCTCTGTTCTAACCGTGATCTGCCACAGGAGGTCAGATGTGTATGTGTCATTAAGGTACATTGAACAAGTTTATAAATTTAAAGATTTTCCATTTGCATTTTGTAAAGTAGGTGAAGTCTCAATAAGGGAAACAGCAAGGGAGACTTTGTGTTTTGAATAGCCAGTGTGGAGTGCATGCATGGACCTTGTAGTGTATGTTCACGTGAAAGCATAGACAGCACTGAGTCCTCTTATATCCTGTTTGAGCCAAGTAACCAAGGGAGGACAATGGAGGAATACATATGGAAGTATGGGTGAGATTTTTCTCTTTATAGTAAGGAACACTTTTGTCCTACCAGAGACACACTCAAGCATCAGAATGAGGAGTGAGACCTCATATTACTCTTTTCTCAAACCATGGTGGAGTAAACACCCAGCCCATTATATTAGGAAAAGCTTTTCAAGAAATACCACTACCCCAAAGCCCCCAGGGCTGCAATGGTCCTGAGGTTAATTTCAAATTAGGCTTATAGAAAGCTCCCACAAGTTTTATTATGTTATAAATCTTAGAAAATGGCTAACATACCCGTGGGAGGAGTCACTAGTTAACAGGAAAGTGAATTTCAGCATAGCATGGCACAGAATGCTCTTGATGCTGTACTATAAGGAAAAAGTATTATGAGAGAAATGCTGAGGTTTCAAAGCATAGAAATACTATAATAAACCACCTGAATTTGATAAATTTACTTTCAGAGTCCATATTTACAAAATAATTTCTTAAAACAGTATTTAAACTGTGCTGCATGCATATTAAAAATGTCTTACTTTTGACAATTATTATTAACAATATAAATATTATAAACAATAATATTAGTAATAAAACATCAAATAATGCATTAATATTGATAATATCAATGTTATTATCATTATCAAAATTATTAATATTAATATTGAAAGACTACACACTACTAAACACCAGACCACCAGTCAGAGAAGAGATTAATAATAATGTTGAATTGTTGTGTATGCAGCATTTTACTAACATGTATGGAAACAAAGTTTTTATTTAAATGTATCTGTGGAAAACAGGTAGTACAGTAACCTGTAAGAGTGTGAGTTTAACTTTTCTAAATTCAGTATATTTATTGTAGAGAAATACTTGATAAATGTGAATATTTTGAGTTTATCATAGTAGATTTCCTTTTTTATGTCTTGTGCATCAAATATTTGTCATAAGCTTACTCTCAATGGCTAGTATATAGCAAAGTAATTATTATCAGTCTATTATTCTAGTAGCAACTTATATGAAAAAGAAGATGAAAAGAAACCACACTTAAGCTGTTTGAAATACTGTAAACAAAATATTCTGGAATCTAGAGGGGACTATGATTCTATGACTTTAATACATTTAGTTACTATTAATGGTTCTCAAAATAAAACATGAATCTAAAATACTTTAATTTCATATTAAAGAAAAAATATACTGGACAAAACACTTTTCAAAGACTTGGGTGTCTTTAAAAAGTAATAACATTTGTTAAACTATCTACTGTATTAGACAATTTGTTATTAAAAAAGTAAAAATAACATTCCCATCCATTACTAAGTGTATATAAGTTAGGACATGAATTTACATGGGTTTAGAGGAAATTTATCTCCCTTAGATAAGAATGACAAATCTTCCTTAAATACCCTTTCATCACAAACATACTGTGGTTCTTATAAATAAACTGATCTAGGTTAGGAATATATTCCATCAAAGTAATGCCGTCTTTTTATAGTAATAAACAATATATCAAATAAAAGCATCACATACATTACTTCTTGACTTACAACTTATACTGGATTACTATCAGAAAACAAAGTTATAGCTGAAATTAAACTTCCTTTTCCTGAGTTTAAAATTGGAAGTGAATGATTTCCAAAGCATACAAAGTGTGTATTTATCTTGCTTAAAGATATTTATTATATTAAGTTTCAGAGAGATTTAATTTTTCCTAAGTTAAATCAATTTAGGACTTATTTTTAACAGTTTCTTTTCAACTCCTCATAGCTTCCTACATTGCTGGCTTCATACATGAAGTAACCCGATGACTATGATCTCTAGGATTGCTTGTAATTTTGTTCTGTGTTATTCTTTTTCAAAATGTGACTCATAACTAGCTTATCTTGCTATCCAAGCTGTTTCAACACATATCATATACATATATAAGGATAATAAATTAACGTGACAAACAATGGTTACTATCTTGCTTATATTGGTAGGTAATCTTCATTTCTTTTCTCCAGTAGAACTTGACATAAACATAACTTGAGAAATTGAAAAAAAAACTGTACCTATGAATTTACTTCTAAAAGACAAAATATATGAAATATCTGTCACCAAGGCCACAAGTGTTTCAAGCATCAGATACATGTTTTGAGGGTCTGCCTCAAGAATGGCTGCAGCTCTAGTCTCTGAAATACTTGCAAGTTCTGACATTGGTGTTTTACATATCAGTCTTGGTCCCAAGGATCCATACTCATGCCACAAAAACCTTCAGTCTGGAACCTCTGATTGTTTAGATATTTTAAGAATATTATTCACATACACAATTTATATTTATCTAATCCACCTCCACCCCTTACTGCCTTTTCTAACATCTCTGCTTTCTTCTGTGGACATATCCTCCTTCAAACTTCATATCTTCTTTTATGTTGCTTAATCCAATGAGTAAATTAGTTCTGCCCTATGTTCAGGTATTTATGCCTACCAGTGGAGCATAGACAACTTGTCAGGGTGTATACTGATCAAGAAAACTGACCCTCTCTCTTTTAACAGCTATTCATAATTGAAAGTACCTCTGCTAAGGGTGGGTCTCCTCTTCCCCACGCTGACTTCCTGATCTCTTGCAGGTCTTGTACAGGAAATCACAGATTCTTTTTTTTCTGTTTTTTACGAGACAGGGTTTCTCTGTATTGTTTTCGAGGCTGTCGGTCCAGCCCAGCCTCGAACTCACAGAGGTCCGCCTGCCTCTGCCTCCTGAGTGCTGGGATTAAAGGCGTGTGCCACCACCGCCCGGCTGAAATCACAGATTCTTTAAGTTCTTTATGGAATAGCCTATCATACTCAGAAGATTCTGTTTTTCAGCATTCATCCCGGCCTCTGGCTTTTATATACATTCTTCTTCCCTTTCAGTGATGCTACCTATATCTTGATGGGATGAAATATGATATGGGTGTTCAGTTTAAGGCTATGGGCTCTGTGGTCCCTTATTGCCTATACTTCTCTAGTCATGATTCTCTGTAATAACCTCTAACTACTACTAAAAAGAAGCTTCTTTGATTAGAGATGAGAGCTGTACTAATCTATGAGTATAAGCATAAAGATTTACAGCAATGGTTCTCAATCTTTCTAATACTGTAACCATTTAATACAGTTCCTCATGTTGTATTGATCCCAATCATAAAATTATTTCATTGCTACTTCATAACTGTAATTTTTCTACCATTATGAATAATAATGTAAATACCCCCCCCCATTGAGAACCACTGATTTAGACAGTAGTTGGGCAGTATATTAATTTGGCATAATGGTATTAGTAAGTTTTCCTTTAATGAATATATAAAATCACTAGTACCAGTTTCTTGGCTAGATTTACAGTGCCAGATATGAGGTCTTTATTGTTCAATAGGCCCACAGTCTAATTAGACAGCTGTTGTTTATTCCCTAACAGGTTAATTTCCCTACCACATTCTTAGGCATATCTTGACAAGCCAGTTGTGTAGTTCACAGAATTTGCAGCTGTCTTGGACTGTTGATAGGACTTCTCTGCCCCTGGTCCATATATCACCTCCAGACACTGTAAACATCTAGCTGTCATGGAAGAGGTTGCTAGGTCAGTAGCAGCTTGATTTTTCCAGATACCATAATTGAAGTGTCTGATATCTTTAGTACTAGTCTCTTACCCTCAGGTTCTAGAAAATAGCCAAGGCAAACAGCAGGCATCTGTATTGTGTAGTAAAATATATCTCAATTTAATTTAACACACTTCAATTTTTCCCTAAGTATAGATATATCTAAGATGTTATTGTATGGCTCTTTTAAAAAACTTTCTTTGTATGCTATTACTTTTATTTATATTGTATATACATGTAGTAAGCGTAATAATGATTTCATTATTGTTATTGCTTTTTTTTTAGTTCCAAATTAGTAAACCACCTGAGGCTGCTTGCTTCAACCTGCGGAAACTTCCTTTTAGAGGGTTTAGTAGAAACATAAATTCATCTGTTCATCTTCTGGTTACTTTTTAAAAAATTCTCTTGTTTGCTTTTATGAGGTGCATTAGATCATGATGTTTTTACGTGGTAAGAGTATTGCACCGTTATCTTCTGTCTTCCATTGACATTTTTGACATGAAAGCAGCTATGGGTCCCATTGGTATTTGTGTTTGCACGGGGAGACTTTTCTCTCTGGTCAATTTCAAAATTTCACCTTATGTTTTATGCTAGTATTTTGCCACTTTAATTTTTTGTACTCCTTTTTCTTTATCTGTTGTTCTTATCTGTACTATCAGATATGAAAATGTTTCTTGTAGTCATCTGATGAGAAATAACCTGTTTCCCATTCATTAGTAAAATTTCAGAAGTTCAAGTTTTAGTGCAATCCAGTCTTCTCATGTCTACCCCTCTGTCATTCGATGTTGACATTCATTGTCATTGTCTAGCTTATCCTCTTTGTTTGTCATTCCTCTTTCCTGAAGGTCCTAAACATTCATAGCCAAATTCATTAATTATTAAGATTTTTTAGATTGATTTAGGTTATGTTACTGTCTCTTCACGTGGATCAGTTTTCTTTATTATCTTAGAAGTTTGTGATCTAAGACAGTAAAAGAAACTACACATGTTTTAAAATGTTCGTGGATCAATTTTTATTGTATATCCATTTTCTTATTTTAGAATGCAAAAACCATTTTTACTTTGAAAATTATTCAAGATAGATGTTGTGTCAAATTTGGCCCATGGGCTGAAGTTTCACAAAACTTCTACTTCAGAAGCCATAACTATTTAAAAATTGTTACTCTAGGGGCAATTTTCTACTATGCTTCATATTTTTCTGGATTTGACTCATTTCCTTTACTTTTTCAGCAGACAAAAGTGTACCTAAGATTTGTAAGGCTTTTAAAAATTGTTGATGAAATGACAGTGATGATGGCAGGGGTTTTGTTTAGAGAAAACTATGATTTATTACTTTGCAAAGGAAATAATTGAACCCCTTGCTGCTCAATTAATATAGGTTCTTTTAGCTGTTACTATGATTTTTTTTCAAGGAATTAGTTTTGCCAATCAAATCTTTTTTTAAACTTCTTTATTGACTCTTTGTAGGTTTCACATCATACTCTCCAATTCTGTTCATCTCCCTGTCCCTCCATGTTCCCCCATCCCTGTTGCATTCCCCCACAAAAGAAAACAAAGTAAGCACGCAAACAAAAGCAAGAACAAAAAAGTCCCAATAAACAAAAACATAACAAAATCACACCATAAACAGAAAAATCTCAGTTTCTTCTTCTCTCTTGACTCTCCATCACCCCTTTATCCCTCCTGACAGCACTTGAGACTTTGGTATTTCTTATATTATACCCCCTTTGTACCATCAGCTTGAATGACAACTGTTCATTAAAGTCAGTCATTGGTCTGGTCTAAGGCTTTTGGTTTTTGTACACCATCCTCACTGGCTCCTCACCTGAGTTCTTCTGGGATATCCTGTATCTTGGAGATCTTGGGTGTATTGTTCCACAGGACCAGTCCTTTCAGGAGGTCCTTGCTAATCAAATCTTAAGACCCCCTGAATATTACTTTTGTTTCCAAAGTCCTCTAGGCAAACATATTATTATTTTACTTTTTTATTACAAGTTTATGTCATTAGAAAGGATTAGTAGATTTCTCTGTCATTGTAATTCATTGCCTATTAAGAATTATGATTAGCTGTCTTTGTGGGTTTCACCATCATGGTCTTGACCCCTTTGCTCATCACTCCTCCATCTCTGTCACTAGGTTCCAGGAGTTCAGTTCAGTGTTTAGCTGTGGGTATCTGTCTCTGCTTCCATCAGTCACTAGATGAAGGTTCTAGGATGGCATATAGCGTAGTCATCAACCTTATTATCAAGCAGGGGCTATTAACATAGTCTCTTCACTATTGCTTAGTTTGCCAGTTGGTCCACAAAGACAGCTGGCCAGATAAGGGGGAGCTCTTGAATCCCAGACTGATGGCTGAGAGGCCAACAGGGGACTGATCCAGACTCAATGATGGGAGTTCATTGTCTCTAACTAAAAATTGAAATCTATGAGAGGGTTAACCATTTTGCCAAATACAACCCCCATAAGGATTTGTCAGAATATCATCATTGATTTTAGTTAATTAATATTTTTACTGAACATCTGCTGTCTGATATGCTACACTAATTGCCTTTATAGTAATGAAATGTATCTTAAAGTCAAATATTTGAGTAACTACAAAGTGTTCATTAATACATAATTTGCATTTTGATTTAAAAGATTTAGTAGTTGAAAAAGATATGGAGTGTAACTTTAAACTGATGAGATGTATTACAAATACCATCCATTAAAATCATGTTTAATAACTCATACTATATCTACTACTACAGTGAATTTTAGTTGATTGCTTTCCAACAGACAGTAATAACTAAATGAAAGTGGGGATTTATTTGTTTGGCCACGTTTGGAAAAATAAATGGGAATAATTATCTAGGCTGGAAAAGTTGTGTGACATAGTTGGCAGATTTTGATTGACAATAGCTGATAAAACCACCTATATCTTAGTGGTACATTACTTAACATAATTTGCCCAAGTCCTTGAGTTCATTCTCCACCATTGTAAAAGAGGAGAAATTTAGCCACAAGAACCCAAGCAGGTGCTCGTTGCTGTCCAATCGAATTCGATAAAAATAAGATAATGTATCATTGCAAATGTATGATTAATATGATTGGGCCTTATTTCATACATTTTACTAAAATGAAAAAATGTTTTGATAACTGAAGGGACACAGAGTAAAACATTTAAGAGAAAACCTCAGGCTGGTCAATATCAGTGACGTTTGTATGTACTGAAGCACCCAAAGTCAAAATATTTAGCAATTGTTTCATGTACTACACATGAAAAAAAGTCAATGATGACTAAGAATAGAGAAATTAATGTGAAAGGCATTTTAATTACTCAGGTTTGCTTTTTTTTACATGTTTCCAGTGTATCTTAACATTGTTGACTAGCAAGCTTCATTTGAAGGAACTTTAACAATGTTATTATTATTAATACTATTATTATTGAGATAAGATCATGCTACATAGTCCTGTCTGGTTGGACTATCTTCAAGCCTAAATCCCCTGTGTTACCCTATGGATCACAGATCACAGGCATGCCCTCGTATGTCTTTCTGTTTTGGTTTTAAATCTCAACCATACTACATTGTTCCTGGACAGATGCACAGGGCTGTGGATGCCTATCAACACACTCCAACCTCCTACCAGGATGAAGCACAGGGTTAAATGAACTTTTCTATGCACTTATCTGCCACCTACTGAGGTAGGACAGCACTTTCTTCAGTGTTTCCTAGAAAAATTAAATTTAATTCCACCCTTATCTGTGTGTTTTTTGAGTTTAAGCCTTTACTTATACGATCCTGGAAAGGTGCTAAGTCCAAAGATGAAATTAAGTTTTCTGAGTGGCTTGCACGCATATATTTGATATTTTCATTTTTCACTATGAGTCTTGTATGTATTTTAAATCAGAAATTTTAAAAAACATGGTTTTATTTCTTTTTTCTTTCTTTGGTCACTAAAATACAAGTTAATTTTGATGTTGACATCTGAAAATGTCCCTTACAGATGCTGACAGGAACCTGATTTTTTTATTTTCAGCTTTACATATACCTTGTGTCAGTATTTACATATGGACTTATGATAATATTGATCACTAAAGGATAAAATTCCAGGTCTGAACATCTTTATTACCTTATCACATAAATATTCTTTGTAATTAATAATTAGATATAATCTAGTGTTTTACATTGTCCTTTTGTGGTACAATACTATTGTCTGTCAAGAATCTTTCTCTTCTCTTCTGTTCTCTCCCTCCTGCTCTGTTATCTCCCTCATGTCTTATTTGTTTTTGATGAAAAAGAGTCCCATTGTGTGTGCTTAGGCTAATCTGACACTCATGATACTCCTGCCTCATTCTCTGTAGGACTGGGACTTCAGGATTGACAACACCATAGAGATAGCCATTTCTATTCTGATCCAATGAGGCAAATATTCATTTTCTCTTCTTTTGTTTAAACATATGAAATTATGGAATAAAAGTTTTGCTTGGTAAATAGTAATATAAATGTCTGATGAATATTTAAAATTTCAAAATATTCTATGGAAATAAGTCTTACTAGTATCATTAAATAAGCCCTAGGAACTTCTTCCTAATTCAATGTTGAAAATAATGTGAATAGAAATATTCTGCAAATAATACCTTTATCAGAACTGCATTAGAGGGTTAGTGGCTAGAGCATATAAAGAACACAAGAAATTAAACCATAAGACACAATACAGTTATACATAATGAAGATGTAGTTTTAATTTTGATGTGTATGTTTTGTTATTACAAGAACTACAGAAAAATAATACCGTTATACATAATGAAGTTGTAGAGTTTTGTTCTGAATTTATTTTTCAATTTTACAAAAGATATTCATAATGTTAGATGCAACACAGATAGGATTTATCTCTCTCCCTTTAACTATTATAAGAGAGAGAAACAGCATGTTAACGAGTTATGTAAGATTAAAAAGTACTGCCCGATCTTATAAATCTTGTTTCTAGATAGTAATTAAGTTAAAATGAAAAAATATTTATTATATGATTTCCTGTCCCTTGAATACAAAGGCATATAATTAACTGCTTTCTAATAATGGAGTGCTCATGTGGTCAGAGGCCTTATGATAATACACCAGATTATTCGTTGCACTTAAACAGGCGACTACTGAAGTTTTTCTTAGGCCAAACAACTTTACTTTACTTTAAGGACCTATTCCCACAAATAATCTATCAATCTTATATTTTCATGGGAAACTATATTCTCAATTAGTGCAATTAACTATTAACATTATATATCTTGATATTTAGATGCAAAGTTAAATTTCTCTCCATTTAAAAAATAAAATGGCCAAGTGTAATTGTGAATTCTTTAATCTCAGCACATGGTGATAAAGGCAAGATTATCAGAAATTCAAAAATCAGTGACATTTACATTGAGAGTTCTAGGTAAGCCTGCATTCAAGGAGACCATGTTAAAAAAAAACAAATAAGATCTCACACTTCTGTTTTCTCATTTTATATTACCTGTATGTGTGACTATATATACTTTTCTAAGCAAACAAAAGACATTTGCATCTATAGAAATGAATTCTAGATGCCATTAACTTTAAATTCACATCTGTAAATTTTAAAATAGAACCTCTTTGAATGCTTATCCTTACTCTATCATTGTGTTCTATAGCAGTTATTAGTAAGTAGATAGTTCACGAAGGCATCACTCTTTCTAGCTTTAAAATGCCTTCATAGGCATCTATCTATGCATTTTTGGAGGGCAGAATCAATGCCACAGAATGAACGGAAATTAGCAAGCAACAAGTACTGTCTCATATAACCTGGCATTTCAGGCAGTCATCCTCAGAGATACCTGGATTCAATAGACACCTGGATTGTCTTTTTACTTTGCATCCTTCAAGCCTCCCTAGGCCATGGTAGATGCAGCTATATGGTCTTTACCCAGTGTAAATCCTGGCCATTCCAGAAAATTTTTGTTATGACTCACTGGTTGTGTTTGACTCAAAACATGCTCTTAATTCATTCTGACAGGGACAGAATTATTGTTCATCAATGATAAAACCCTTCTTGAAACACTAGTCTGTTATGGGAAACCTTTTCCTTGAGAGGAGCCTTCCCGCCCACCTGGTTCCAGATCCGCATCAGTCCCAAATAAACACACAGGAGGCTATATTAATTATGAGGCTGTTGGCCTTGCTTGTTTCTTCCTGGCTAGCTCTGCTTTAAGTAATTACCCCATAATTGTTAATCTAAGTATGTTTCTTACCAGAGAGGTTTCCGGGCTTCCTACAACAATGGCGTTACATCTGGACTCTCCTCTGTTTCTCCTTCCCAGAATCCTCCTGGACTCCTAGCCCCTCCTATCTAGATTCCCTATTGGCCAGACAGTGCTTTATTGGCATAAGATTTTCCCAACATCTCCTCTTTTCTGTTTAAACAAAAACAAAGGTCTTAACTTTAACATAGTCAAATTGTATATGACAGAACAGTTATCAAGTAAGAACATAGTTACAATATTTTAGTAAGATTTAAAGAAACTATCATCCATCCCATCCTTATGAGTCCAAAGTTCTATATGTAGCTTATCTTTTATCATAACTAAGGAAAACTATAATTATAACTATCTATCTTCAACTCTATCAAAGACCACAGAAGGATAATATATAGACACTAGGATTGACAGAGACATCTTACTGCCTGAACAGTCACCCGAAGTTCCTCTGTAACGTTGGGGCATCCATCTTCAGCCCATAGGCCACAATGTGTCTGCAACACTTCTCAGCAAACTCCATAACGAGTTTCTTCGATGCCCATCTTCCTCTCAGACATAATTGGTGCTGCCAGGAGCAGACATTTCTCATTGTCAAGAAAAACCCTAGACCATTTTAAATGCCATTTTCTGAAGGTCTTTGAGAGGTTTGAAGACTGTTTATCTCAAATATATTTCTGTATATCTAGAAAACCTAACTTACCTAACTATAAATTCTATTATAAGTAACTATCTATAGTCTGTATTCAATTATGCATTACGTTTTAAAAGATCAGTATAAGCACAATACTTAATCAAGAGGAGAAATATACATATCACAAAATTGACCTTGAATTTGTATCAATAAATGAAAAACAATACCCATACCCTAATTCCCTTTTTTACCATTAAAAAAGATTGGCTGTGATCATTAGCCAATTATAAACAATCCCATTTAAATGAAAACAAAGATTTGTAAACAAGATGGGAATTAGGACGTCGCTCATTCCAAACTGCTTCGTGCTGGAAGGGGGGCGCTGTTCATACCATGGGGATCATGACAAAACTCAGAAACCTGTATAAGTCCTTATTTTCAGGGTCTGTAAAGCTGCGTCATCTTAGCTGTTTCAGTTGTTGGAACACCTTGTCCACTGCTTCCGGGGGTCTTGGTTCCTCAAACCACAGAAGCCTGGAAGGAATCCTCAGCTTTTCATTTTCTGTAGAAATATAAATAAAATCTCCTTTCCCAAGTAATATATCCATATACTTAAATTTTGAAGTCAAGGCATTTTCAAAAGATATAAGTTGAATTAATTCAGCAGCATTTATAATCAAGTGTCCTTCAGTAGCTGTTCCTTAGCAATGAAAAAACTGAAAAACACAATAGCGTACAGTATCCAGACTCTCTGTGTATTTTCCATCTTACGTGGCTTATTTATTTATCTATTATTACTTTATTTCTTTCACTTTCATTTATTTTTCTCTGAGACAGGGTTTCTCTTTGGAAATCTGCCTGCCTCAGCCTCTGGAATAAATCCTACTGGCGTGTGCCACCACAACGCCGGCTTTTATATTTATATACCACTTTGCTGTTTTCTTTTCTCTCTTAATCTCACGTATATTTTTAAACACACTGTAAACCTTTAGAGGTTTTCTTTATCCAAGTCTGACTTTACTGCAAATCTTTATGTTTTTCTGGCCACGTGTCTTATCTGTAAAACCGCGGCTGTTTTAAACTGCCGTTTCAAGATGGCGGGCGTAAGCTTGATTCCAGTTTACCGCCTCAGTCCATGCTGACATCCAGCAAAAGCTGCCACTTCCAACTGTATGTACACACCTTTCAATCATTAGCAGAGTCTCTTAAAACAACCTTGCTGGTTTTTTTTTTTTCTTTTTATACCGAGTCAGGAAGACTCCGGTAAGCGCGCCACATGAATCTCGGCTTGTTGATAGCAAAACAGAGCACACCTGAGAAAATGCTGCTACCAAAATCTGTGCTTCTCTCTGTTCTTCTGTTTCTAAAATTCCTTTAAAGCTTTTGTTGTTTTGCGTGGAAATTCAATCCCACTCCTGACAACCATTCTGTTACGAGAGGCTTTTTCTTTGCTAGCAGCTTTGGTTTATCCCCCGCCAGCCTCCTGGGCTCTGCTGGATTGTAGTCCCCAAATAAACACACAAGACACTGTATTAATTATGAAGCTGTTGGCCTTGCTTGTTTCTAACTGGCTAGCTCTGACTTAAGTAATTACCCCATAATTGTTAATCTAAGTATGTCTCTTACCGGAGAGGTTTCCGGGCTTCCTACCCCAATGGCGTTACATCTGGACTCTCCTCTGTTTCTCCTTCCCAGAATCCTCCTGGACTCCTAGCCCCTCCTATCTAGATTCCCTATTTGCCAGACAGTGCTTTATTGGCATAAGACTTCCCCAACACTAGTCTACAAAAGAGGAGCAGTGTATTTTTTTGAGACTATTTTTTATTTAAATTAGAAACAAGCTTGCTTTGCATGTCAATCCCAGCTCTCTCTCCCTCCCCTCCTCCTCACACTCCCACCAGTTCCTCCAGCAGTCTGGACGATTGCCTTTATAAGATTTTTTTTTTGTAGACTACCATAGATTTACAAAAGCAGTTATATATCTTTGTTTCAGCCTCTGTCCCTGTCTGCAATCTATTAGTCTCTCTACATTCACTGCTTATAGTGATATCTGGGAGCTGCCATATTTCAAATGCAGGTTACTTTATTCTTATTTTTTCCTCCTTAAAACACTGAACGAGTACCTGATTTGCATTTCCCTAATGACTAAGGATGTTGAACACTTTCTTAAGTGTCTCTTGGCCATTTTAGACTCCTCTATTGAAAATTCTCTATTAGACATGAATCAGGGGAATGCCAACCTACAATCCCACCGCCAGAGAGTCTGGGAAACAGGGAGGACCCTAAGAGAGATATGCATGGTACTGCAGAGAAGGGGAATGGGACAGGATATCCTGAGTGTACTGGTCACATGGGGGGAGGGTCAGAGAGCTGGAGGGGAGAAGAGAAGGGAAGAGGAGGACATGAGGAGCAGAAAAGTTGAGTCAGGGGAAGAATAGAGGAGAGGAGGATGAGAGATACCATAATAAAGGGAGTCATTCTAAGTTTGAGGAGAGATCTGGCACTAGTGAGATTTCCAGAGATCTACAAGGATGATAGCAACTGGTAATCTAAGCAATAGTGGAGAGGCTACCTTAAATGCCCTTCCCCAATAATCAGATTGATGACTACGTTGGATACCATCATAGAGTCTCTATCCAGTATCTGATGGAAGCAGAGGCAGACACCCACAGCTAAATACTGAACTGAACTCCTGGAAACCAGTTACAGAGGGGGAAGAGTGCTGAGGAAAGGGGTCATGATTGGGCAAGCAAAGCCCACAGAAACAACTGACCTGAACAAGGAGGAGATCATGGACTCCAGACTGATGGCTGAGACACTAGCATGGTACTGGTCCAGATCACCGAAAATGGGTGTCAGTGAGGAGGCCTAGGCAAGCTTTGGTGCCTCAGGCACCAAATCAGTATTTATCCCTGGCATCTGAATGAACTTTGGGAGGCCATTCTACGTGGAAGGATGCTGGACACATGGGAGAGTACTTAGGCCCTGCCCGGGAGTGTATTACAAACTTTGGATATCCCCCATGAAGGACCTCACCCTCCCTGGAAAGTCGAGTGGGGATTGATTGGGGTGTTGGGGGGTTGGCAGGGGGTGGAGCAACAGAGGAGGAGGAGAGAGAGGGTGCTTGGATTGACATGTGAAGAAAGCTTGTTTCTAATTCAAATAAATTTTTAAAAGAGGAGGAAAACAATCTTTTAAAAAGTGAATTTCATGTGATTGTTTCAATACTAAAATACCCGATCTTCATCACTTCAAATTCCTGATTAATCACCAAAATTTATATGTTAAAATACATATTGCCAGTTGTCTCTTCTGAAATGCTGGACCAAAGCAAGACTGAAACCAGCAGGGCAAACTTCAAACTCCATATCTGATGTCAAAACTCTCTTCAAATCTCTAACACTGTTCAGCATTGTTGACTGCAACACACTTAACAATTGAAATTAGATGTCTGAACAAAACAAACAAACAAACAACAAAACAAAAACATCAAAAAAACTAACACTGCATGAGTGCATTAAGATAATCTCTTCTAATAAAATGGTGCTTTGCTCCATGGATGCAGTGTTTTTCTCTGAACAGTTTCAGAGTAGTATACCCAGTTAAAAGATAGTGTTGTTTTGGGTATTTTCAGTGAATATAAGTAGCATTTTGGAAGATTCAGAATTTTCTGATAATATTGCATAAAAATACTTCTTTGAGAGATCACATGTTTTTGATGAGTAGAGGACAGGCAGGTCAAGGACATGACTTTATTGTTTCTTTAGATTCCCAGTCTTAGAGGAATTTTATGAAGATGGTTACTTTTATGTTTTTATTTGTTAAAAAATTTATATTTTCATGGTTTGGACCAAATACTATAGCTATAGCATTTAAATATCTCAAGTGGCTTTGTTTTTGCTTTCGTTATTTAATCCTTAGCTATGTTCATTGGAGAAGTCTCCTTTTATGATGTTTATTTTAACATTAAATCATTCTTTACCCAAAACCTTGGCAAACTTCTGTTTCAAAATACCATTTACTTAACTTTTCATTTAGAGAGGGCACAGTTATACAGAACTTGACACTTTGGGCACAGATTGCATTAATATTAATCTTAGATTTGTTTGACAAATATTATGTTAGAAAATAATGATAGAATTTACCTAGAGAATACCTACAATAAAAATAAAATAAGAATCAAATTTGGGTTTCTATTACAGAACACATAGCTAGTGTCTGAAACATTAATGGTAATTTTTCAGGCATTATACAGAATTATTTTGATTGCATGCTTAAGAGATACTCACAAGAAGTATCTGGGTCTTTCATTTGCTCATATATTTCTAAAACAATGAAAATATAGTTCTAAAAAAGAAGAAAGAAAGAAGACACACTCAAAACTCACAAGTTTTCTTCAGTTATGAAGGAACCCTTCCAGAATGGCCTTGTTGCCCATTCACCTTCATGGGTGTTGTACTATCTTTGAGAAAAATCTGGATTATTTTATTCGTACTTCTGAGGAAGACTCAACATACACTTCTTTGTGTTCTTGTCACTAAACATTTAAAGTAACTTATTAAAAAGTTTAGTTTTCGATCATCAGGTAAACAGGCCAGCTTCCCGGCCTGTGTTCCAGAGCCTGCAGATCGCCTGGGAACTGCACAGAGCTCCCAATCCCGGCATGAGCCAAGCACCCCAGACTCCAGATCTTCTCTCCCACCAACGATTCCAGGAAAGGAGAGGAGACTGGGCGCACAGGGAAGTAGCTGTCCCTCTGGCATCATCAGGTAAACAGGCCAGCTTCCCGGCCTGTGTTCCAGAGCCTGCAGATCGCCTGGGAACTGCACAGAGCTCCCAATCCCGGCGGGAGCCAAGCACCCCAGACTCCAGATCTTCTCTCCCACCAAAGAGACCAGGAAACTACAGGAGCCAGGGAGACCAGGGGAGTAGCTGTTCCAGATCAGGTACAATAGGACCCAGCATAGGGTCCAGGGGACCAGGTAGGAGGCTAAGCACCCCAGATTCCTGTTCTTCTTCTCTACCCACGGACCAGCATTTGGACAAGGCATAGAAGAACCACCAGATTACTGGACTTACTAGCACCCACCAAAAGGGAACTCTGGTCCCCAGACCAGGAAGGGGCTCTTTCTGCACCCACTAAAAGAAGAGATGGGAAAGAGACAATACAAAAACACAGTCAGCAACAGAAAAACAAATATGACACCGCCAGATTCTAGAGACTCCACACCAGCAAGACCCCAATATTCCAACGCGAAGGAAGCAGAAGAGAACGACCTTAAAAGCACTTTCATGAAAATGATAGAGGCCCTAAAAGAGGATATTGGAAAATCCCTCAAAGAAATGGAAGAAAAAACAAACCAAAAAATGCAAGAAATGGAAGAAAAAACAAACCAAAAAATGCAAGAATTGGAAGAAAAAACAAACCAAAAAAGGCACGAAATGGAAGAAGAAATGAAGCAAAAAATGCAAGAAATGGAAGAAAAAGCAAAGCAAAAGATGCAAGAATTAGAAGAAGAAACATACCAAATAAGGCAGGAAATGGAAGAAGAAACAAAGCAAAAAATGCAAGAAATGGTAGAAAAAACAAAGCAAAAAATGAAAAAAATGGAGGAAGAAACAAACCAAAAAAGGCAGGAAATGGAAGAAGAAACAAAGCACAAAATCCAAGAAATGGAACAAAAAGCAAACCAAAAAATGCAAGAAATGGAAGAAAGAACAAACCAAAAAATTCATAAAAGGCAACAAACGGACGAACAGATAAACAGAAAATTGCAAGAAGCAATGCAAACGCTGCAAGGGTTGAAAACTGAAATAGAGACACTAAAAAAAACACAATCTGAAGAAAGGCAGAAAATAGAAAAGCTGGACAAACAGTCAGGCACTACCAATACAAGCATTACCAACAGAATAGAAGAGATGGAAGAGAGAATCTCAAGTGTTGAAGATACATTAGGAGAAATGGATTTATCAACCAAAGAAAACCTTAAATCCAACAAATCCTTAACACAAAACATCCAGGAATTATGGGACACCATGAAAAGACCAAACCTAAGAATAATAGGTATAGAAGAAGGAGAAGAAATCCACCTCAAAGGGGCAGAAGGCATATTCAACAAAATCATAGAAGAAAACTTTCCCAACCTTAAGAAAGACATGCCAATGAAGGTACAAGAAGCCTACAGGACACCAAATAGAGTGGACCACAAAAAAAATCCCTCGCCACATAATAATCAAGACCCCAAACATACAGAATAAAGAAAGAATATTAAGAGCAGCTAAGGAAAAAGGTCAAGTAACATATAAAGGCAGACCTATCAGAATTACACCTGATTTCTCCATGGAAACTCTGAAAGCCAGAAGGTCCTGGATAGATATTCTACCTACACTAAGAGACCATGGATGCCAGCCCAGACTACTATACCCGGCAAAGCTCTCAATCACTATAGACGGAGAAAACAAGATATTCCATGACAAAACTAGATTCAACCAATATGTGTCCACTAACCCAGCCCTACAGAAAATTTTGGAAGGAAAACTCCAACCCAAGGAAGCTAACTACAACCAGAAAAACATAAGCATTAGAGAATCCCTCTCTACCAACAGCCAAAAGAACAAAGGGGCGAAATTCCACCCATAATTCCACCAACAACAACCATCGCAAATCGAAGAAGGATGAGCAATCAATGGTCATTAATATCCCTCAATATTAACGGCCTTAACTCACCCATAAAAAGACACAGACTAGCAGAATGGATTCGAAGACAGAACCCTTCCTTCTGCTGCATACAAGAAACACACCTCACCCTCAAAGACAGACATTACTTGAGAGTTAAAGGTTGGGAAAAAATTTTTCAATCAAATGGACCCAAGAAACAAGCAGGGGTAGCAATCCTAATATCTAACAAACTAGACTTTAAAATAAAATCAATCAAAAGAGATGAAGGAGGTCATTACATACTCATCACAGGTGAAACCCACCAAGACGAAGTGTCTATCCTGAACATCTATGCCCCCAATACAAAGGCATCCACATTCGTTAAAGAAACATTATTAGAACTTAAATCTCATCTAAAGCCCCACACAGTTATAGTGGGAGATTTCAACACACCACTCTCACCACTAGACAAGAATACCAGACAGGAACTCAACAAAAAGCAAAGGGTCTAATAGAAGTAATGACCCAACTGGGATTAACAGATATCTATAGAACATTTCATCCAAATAAAAAAGAATATACCTTCTTCTCACCACCACATGGAACCTTCTCAAAAATTGACCACATACTTGGCAACATATCAAACCTCAGCAGCTACAAAAAAATTGGAATAACTCCATGCATCTTATCAGACCACCATGCCTTAAAATTAGAATTCAACAACAACACAAATTGCAGAAAACCTACAAACTCATGGAAATTGAATAATGCTCAACTGCACCATCCCTGGGTCAAAGAGGAAATAAAAAAGAAATTAAAGACTTCCTCGAATTCAATGAGAATGAAGACACAACATACCCAAACCTATGGGACACTTTGAAAGCAGTGCTACGGGGGAAGTTCATAGCACTAAGTGCTCACATGAAGAAACAGGAAAACAGTTATACCAGAGAATTAACATCACAGCTAAAAGCTCTAGAACACAAAGAAGCAAACTCCCCCAGGAGGAGTAGACGCCAGGAAATAATCAAATTGAGGGCTGAAATCAACAAAGTAGAAACCAGGAAAACAATACAAAGAATCAATGCAACGAAGAGTTGGTTCTTTGAGAAAATCAACAAGATAGACAAACCTTTGTCCAAACTTACCAAACAGCAGAGAGTGAACACGCAAATTAACAAAATCAGAAATGAAAAGGGGGACATAACAACAGACTCTGAGGAAATCCAGAGAATCATTAGGTCATACTTTGAAAACCTGTACTCCACAAAATTCGAAAATTTAAAGGAAATGGATGACTTCCTGGACAGCTATCATTTGCCAAAACTAAATCAAGAACAGATAAGCAATTTAAATAGACCTATAACCCCTATGGAAATAGAAGCTGTCATCAAAAGTCTCCCAACCAAAAAAAGTCCAGGTCCAGATGGCCTCAGTGCAGAATTCTACCACAAATTCAAAGAACAGCTTATACCAATTCTTCTCAAAGTGTTCCACACAATAGAAGCAGAAGGGTCTTTGCCAAACTCTTTCTATGAGGCTTCAATAACCTTGATCCCCAAGCCACACAAAGATACAACCAAGAAAGAGAACTTCAGACCAATATCCCTCATGAACATTGATGCAAAAATACTCAATAAAATACTGGCAAATCGGATCCAAGAACACATCAAAACAATCATTCACCACGATCAAGTAGGTTTCATCCCAGGGATGCAGGGATGGTTCAACATACGAAAATCCATCAACGTAATCCACCATATAAACAAGCTGAAAAACAAAAATCACATGATCATCTCACTAGATGCTGAAAAAGCCTTTGACAAAATCCAACACCCCTTCATGATAAAGGTCTTGGAGAGATCTGGGATAACAGGGACATACTTAAACATAATAAAAGCCATATACAGTAAACCAACAGCCAACATCAAACTAAATGGACAGAAACTCAACGCAATTCCTCTAAAATCAGGAACAAAACAAGGCTGTCCACTCTCTCCATACCTTTTCAACATGGTACTTGAAGTTCTAGCTATAGCCATACGACAACAAAGGGGGATCAAGGGGATACAAATTGGGAAGGAAGAAATCAAACTTTCACTGTTTGCAGACGATATGATAGTTTACATCAATGACCCAAAGAACTCTACCAGGGAACTCTTACATCTGATTAACACCTTCAGCAAAGTGGCAGGTTACAAGATCAACTCAAGAAAGTCAGTAGCCCTACTATATACAGATGATAAAAGGGCTGAAAGAGAAATCAGAGAAACATCACCCTTTACAATTGCCACAAACAACATAAAATACCTTGGGGTAACGCTAACCAAACAAGTGAAAGACCTGTATTGTAAGAACTTTGAATCTTTAAAGAAAGAAATTAAAGAAGCCCTCAGAAAATGGAAAGATCTCCCATGCTCTTGGATAGGTAGGATCAATGTAGTAAAAATGGCAATCCTGCCAAAAGCAATCTACAGATTCAATGCTATCCCCATTAAAATCCCAGCACAATTCTTCACAGACCTTGAAAGAACAATAATCAATTTTGTATGGAAAAACAAAAGACCCAGGATAGCCAAAACAACCCTGTTCAACAAGGCAACGTCCGGAGGCATCACTATCCCTGACCTCAAGGTCTATTATAGAGCTATAGTCCTGAAAACAGCTTGGTATTGGCACAAAAATAGACAGGCAGACCAATGGAATCGAATTGAAAATCCGGGTATTAACCCACACACGTACAAACATCTGATCTTTGACAAAGAAGCTAAAAATAAACAATGGAATAAAGAAAGCATCTTCAACAAATGGTGCTGGCATAATTGGAGACTGGCATGTAGAAAAATGCGGATCGATCCATGTTTATCGCCATGCACAAAACATAAGTCCAAATGGATCAAAGACCTCAACATAAATCCAGCCACACTGAACCTCTTAGAAGAGAAAGTTGGGTGGTACCCTTGAAAGAATTGGTACAGGAGACAGCTTCCTGAACATAACACCAGTAGCACAGACAGTGAGATCAACAATTAATAAATGGGACCTACTGAAACTGAGAAACTTCTGTAAGGCAAAGGACACAGTCAGCAAGACAAAAAGGCAGCCCACAGAATGGGAAAAAATATTCACTAATCCTACATCTGACAGAGGGTTGATCTCCAAAATTTACAAAGAACTCAAGAAGCAAGTCTCCAAAATAGCAAAGGACCCAATTAAGAAGTGGGCTGCAGAACTAAATAGAGAGTTTTCAATAGAGGAGTCTAAAATGGCTGAGAGGCACTTGAGAAAGTGCTCAACAGCCTTAGCCATCCGGGAAATGCAAATCAAAGCAACTCTGAGATACCATCTCACTCCTGTCAGAATGGCTAAAATCAAAAACACCAATGACAATTTATGCTGGAGAGGATGTGGTGAAAGGGGGACACTCCTCCATTGCTGGTGGGAGTGCCAACTGGTTCAGCCACTTTGGAAAGCAGTATGGAGATTCCTCAGAAAAATGGGAATAAACCTACCACAAGACCCAGCAACTGCACTCTTAGGCATATATCCAAAAGATGCCCATTCGTATAACAAAGATGTCTGTTCCACTATGTTCATAGCAGCTTTATTTGTAATAGCCAGAACTTGGAAGCAACCTAGATGTCCCTCACCCGAAGAATGGATAGAGAAAATGTGGTACATCTACACAATGGAGTACTATTCAGCAGAAAAAAATAATGGAATCATGAGATTCGCAGGCAAATGGATGACACTAGAAGAAACCATCCTGAGTGAGGTAACCCAGTCACAAAAGAGAAACATGGCATGTACTCTCTCATATATGGATTTTAGACATAGATCTGGGGAGTGCCAGCCTACAATCCTATTGCCAGAGAGTCTGGGAAACAGAAACTTCATTTACTGGCTGGTTAAGTACTGAGCTGAACTCAAGAAAGCCAGTATCAGAGAGGGAGGACTGATGATCAAAGGGATTAAGACTGGGCTGGTTGAACCCCCAGAAACAGCTGACCAGACAAAGGTTAACTCTTGAATCCCAGGCATCAGCCTGGGAATCCAGCATGGGACTGATCAAGACCCCTGAATCTGGGTGTCAGTGAGGAGGCCTAGGTAATCTATTGAGCCTTGGACAGCAGATCAGTACCCATCCCAAGTATACACACGGTCTCTGGACTCCCATAGAACAATGTGAGGTGCACTCTCACCCTGAACTCTTGGGGAAGGGTCTAGGCCCTGCCCTATATGAAATGACAGACTATGGACACCCCCATGGAGGGCCTCACCCTCCCTGGGGGAATGAGGGGATAACGGGGGGGGGATGGGGGGAGGGCACGGGAGGAGGGGAGGGAAAGGGAGAGGGACCTCGTACTGACTTGTGAAGCAACCGTGTTTCTTATCTAAATTTAAAATGGAAAATAAAAAAAATATTAATAAAAAAAAAAGTTTAGTTTTCAACAAGTAGAGAAAAGCAAGTTTAGATAGTGATATCAACATGTTATTTCCAGTGTTTAGCTATCTTTTTTCCTAGTATACACCTTAAGCTTCATTTTTCTTTATTAAAATTATATTTTGTCATTAAAATATGAAATACTGCATATGAAAATATCACACTGTAATCCATTGTTTGTAAACTAATGACCATGAGTTAAGTAGCAATACAGAAACATCATTCTGAGAAATTATTTCTATATTACAATTGAGTGATAAATTCATATAAAGAGAGCTTTACCAAGTGAATAGTTAAAGTTCAAAAGCATGAGGTGAAAGACTGAACACGACAGGACATAAATAAAGAAAATTACAGAAAAGTGAGTGACTGATACAGTTAGAATAAGAGAAAGACAGGGCAACTCCTGAGAGAAAAACAAACAAAAGAGTGCAAATATTAAAATTTCATTATTACGCAATGTTGTCAAAGTAAGAAAATAATAAATTTTTGTAGTTTGGACAGGTAAAGTAATTGATGCAACGTTTCAAAGTTGAGTTGACAAAAGGTGATACACAGTAATATCTATGAATTGGATATATCTTTCTAAATCATGGTGTTAATATATTTAGACTATATAAAATTTTGGTGTAATTGTGTTGTACTTTACAATTGGAAGTAGTTTAAACATCCATCAAAAAGGGAATTGGTGAATTGATTCTCAAAGATTGTAGAGTGAGAGATGACAGTCATAAAAAACAATTAGGTAAATCATCTGTGTACATGTGGAAAGATGTTGCAGTCATATCAAGAGTGAAGTCATGCAAGAATGAGAAAGAAATGAAGTAGCTGTATAAAGTTGCTATGTCATAAATGTAACTGTATACATAGACAAACTGAAAGGAATTTAGATTTAAATGTATCAGATAATATACTGTATTTCAAAAACGTAACTGAAAGAGTCAAATCACCTGGGTATGAAGTCTGTCTGTGAGGCCTTGTATCTTCTATAACTACTCCAGAAGTATGTAGAGTTGATATCAGAACCTCGGTTGGATTTCAGGAAAAATGTCATTGAACAGGTAGATAAAGAAAACATTGTTAATCAGAACTTAGCATCCTTATCCTTTGAAGAAGTACTGTATCCCCACATTCATGCAAGGGTGAAGTACGAACTCATGACACTTCTGTGAGTTTGAAGACTGCTAGTGTGAGGAGAGTGAGGATAAGCAACCACATTGGAGAAGGAGCTCCTTAAATGGGTAAAAGATGTGATAACTAAACAATAAGATGAAAAAAGTAAGATCTTTATGTTTATAATAGCATGTGCATTCTGTCTTCAAGGTCTTACCTCCAATGTCATATGCTTGTTGTTAGTATTAACCCATGATTTACTGGTTCTATGGTATTGTAGATACCTTCTACTCAGTGTCCTGCAGCTTTTCATTTTGTATTTAGGTTCTGAGATCCATCCTGAGATTTTTATGAAGAGTGGAGCTCTGGTGTTTGAATTCGGTTTGTAATCTATTGAAATGAATGTTTTCAGTGTTTGTACATTTCTTTTTTCCCCAAAACATTTGACTACATGTAGATCCCTTCATCTGGTGTCTGTCTCATACCTTTGTTCTACTTTGAGGAAGGTGCCTTTATAAGAAGTCTTGTCTATAGTAATGTCCTCCTTAGTTTTTTACTCTTTTATTTCAACGTTTTGCTAATCTTTTGTATCTTTTAAAGAAATATCAAATCAGTGCTATTATTTACAAAATTAGGTAACTGGAATTTTAATCGGTTCTGCCCCAACTTTATCTCTCCTTTTAAAATTTTAACTTTTATTATTAGTTTTAATGAGGCAGTACTGAGTCTGTAGATAATTTAGGAAGAAACTGGCATAGTATCATTGCTAGATCTTTCTATTTATTGATGTATAATATAAGGACTTCTTTAATATCATTCATCACTTGCACATAATTTGTGCATTCATACATATCTTGTTGCTTTTGTCTCTTTTATATATTTGGTTAGTTTATAATGAAGTACTTAACTCAAGTGATATGCAAATGTACATGATATAGTATGTTAATAATTTATATTTATTAGTTGAAAATTTTATATGTGTAAACAATATATCTTGACTATATCTCATTGCCCTGGAACTTCTAAACATAATTTCCTCCAAACTTCTTTCCTTCCTTTTGTTCATTTTACTGTTATTAATATGTTTTAACTCACTGAATTCTGTAGTAGTTCCCCAAATGCTCTATTGCATGAGGTCAATTGCTGGATCTTAATGAACAAATCAGTTGCCACCTCTCCCCCAACAGAAGTAAATGATTTTCACTGCCCTAGAAGACACAACTGCCAATAGCTTCTCAACTAGGGATGGATCCTAGGCACCTCTTACCCATAAACCTCTGTTGGAACTTTAAACTGTGTTGATCTTATGCAGTTATATACAGGTAGCCACAGCTGATTCGAGTTCATGACTACAATAGTCATATCATATCAAGAAGACAAGAGTTTCATATTTCCACCTTCTTCCACTCCACCTTGTACACTCTTTCTGCTCAAACTTTCAAGATATTCCTGAGTTATGTTAAAGGGTGAATAAGTTGATGTAGGTATACAATTTAAGGCTCAGCATTCTAAGTTGCTTATTCTCAGCACTTTGAATAACAAGGAATTTCTGCATTAGTCCTGACTCAACTAAAGTCAAAGCATCTCTGACTGTGGTTGAGAGTAAAACAGTTACTTAACACGCAGTATGTAGTTTGACAATATGACTGATAAAACGATAACAATAGATTCCCTCTAAGCTCTCTAAACTCTTAAAAATGAGTATTGTTTTAATTTCAAATCACTAATTGTTTGTATATCTGGAAACTGATTGACTCTTTTGTTTTAGTTTTGTATTCTTTACCTTACCTGATATGGCTAATGAATTTTGGAATCTTAGTCCATCTTTTTCAGATTTTTCTACTAATATAATGACATCATGGGAAAAAGTTTTAATTCTCTGCTCTTTATAAATATTATGTTTTTCTCTTGTATCATTCATTTAGGACCTTCAGTAAGATGTGAAAAATAAATAATAGGACATTCTTGATATTTCCACTCTGAGTAGAAAAAATACTCCCCCAATATTTGCTTTTATCTGTAAATAGACATTTCAATTAAGTTCAATAAATTGCTTTCTATACCAATTTTTTGGAAGTTTTGTCGTAAATAATTACTGAATGTTTTTAAACTTTGTTTTATTATTTTGTGGTGCTAGAGTTGGTGCACAGTTTTTCACATGCTAGATATTCTACAAGAAGGCTACTGCCCAGCTGTAGATGTTGAATTAAGCTATTTTCTGAATTGATAAAAAGATTGATCCTACTTTGTACTTTTTAATCTGTTGTTATGATGGATTTCATTATTTGATTTTTGAACATTGCACATTTGTGACATATCTTTGATAAATCTCTTTGATTTTTGGTGTGTAATTCTTCCACATATTGTTAGATATAGTTATTTATTTTCCAGTACTAGGTTTCATGCACTTGATCCATCTCCACAACCAACAACTATTCTACCACTGGATTACATCCATAATCCAGGATGTTGGAATTTATTTACTAATATTTTATTGAAGATTTATGCATATTATCAATTCATGCTTTAAAATATTTTGGTCACAATAATTTAAGCAGGATTATCAGCAAAAAAACCTTCCAGTAGTAAATCTGAAAAGAAATTTATTCAAAGTAGGATGGTTGGAGGGGAGTTGGTGATAATTAATTAGATGAAGAATACCTTAAGATAGATCTTATGTACTAGATATGGTAGTACGTTGTTTGGGAGGCAGAAATGACTATGACCAAGAGCAGAAAGACTACTTAGTGAATTTCAGGATAACCAGGCATGCACAAAGACTCCTTCTGTGAAAACATTTTAAGTAAATCAGTAAATCGAGGTACAAGTAGATCTTATGGAATTGACAGATAACTATGGAGTTAAGGAAAATAGGTAACAGTGATGCCTTGGGTTCTGTAGAGATGGCTGAGCAGTGAAGAGCCCTCCAATCTCAGACTATAAAAACAGCCAAAAGCCTTTGCAGAGAAATATAATGATCTTTAGAGTAAAGATGCTAATCAATGAATTAGATTCCACAATTATAAGTATAAAGACCAAATATTAAAAGTGTTAAGATTAAAGATATTAGTTATACATAGGTCTCAATATTTGCAGGGTTTTCCTTAACATCTGTTACATAAGGGGTATCATAATAATATAGTAAATTGTCATAAAACATGAGAAAAACAAAAAATAAAATTTAAAGGGTAGCACAAGAATAATCCTGTATTTGTTATACATCTTGTTGCAACAAAATACCTAAAAAGAGCAGCTTAAGAAAGAGGAGGCTTACTGGAAGGTGTAGTCTATCAACGCTTGGTAGTCATGGCAGTGAGAGTTTGGAATTTGAGGCAGCGTGTTGCATTCTATCAGGAGTCAGAAAGCAGATTGAAATAACTACTGGTGCTCAGCCTCCTGTCTCCTTTATTTGATCTAGAACCCCAGCTCATCGAATGAATACTATACACATTCAGAATATGTCCTCATTCCTCAGTTAACGCAATTAGGAAATCTTATGGACAAGCCCAGAGCTTTGTTTACCTGGTGATTATAGATCTCCTAATACTAATAGCCAAGCTTAATCATCATAATTCCTAAATGTTTGGGACTGTACACTTCTCTAAAAAGAAAATTGTGAAAAACAACTAAATTGATCACATTACATGATATATTAGATGTAACTAGAGCTATAAAGATACAATATAGTGTGCTGTGTTGTGTACAATAATCTGAAAGCAAGAAAAATAAAAGACTTAATTAGGCATTGGCAAATAAAGGGAAGTTCATAAAGAAAAGGTAAATTCCTTTTCTTTATGAATACAAGGGCAAAAGTCAGTGAACCAGGCAATTGTCATTAAACAAAAATATCAGAGTTGTTAAAATAAAAAGCTGTCTTACAAACAGGCTATTATGGGAAATAAAAGAGAACATCCAACTAATTAACATAAGGACTTAAAAGCAGTTGAAGAATTACAGTTAAGTCTAGTTGGAAACCTGGGTAGGAAGCAATCATACAACATTAAAAGAAAGCAAGCAATTAACTAAAAAAATTTAAAAGCTGAAAAGTCACTTCAAATGAAAATCAAAATTAGAAATAAACAATAAAGGTTGGGTGTTCTAATCAACTAGTAGTCCCAACCTTATGAAAACATTTATATCTTATTACAGTCCTTATCCAACATACTTTATATAATTTAATACTATAAATATAGCAGTGTGTATCCTTTTATCATTAGAGGTACGCGGTTATAGTTTTAAATTTATACTGATTTTTGTTTACAGTCCTTTTTATCCTCCAGTGCTTTGTGAAGTAAGATTCTGGGTACAGTTAAAATATTTAGAAAGTCTGAGGTTCAAAATTCACAGCAATAATAACAAATTCATATATAGTATTTACTCTTCGGCTTATATAGCTAAGTGAATTTCATATACTTACTAAAGAAAGCACCAATCACAGGGGAAGTTAACTCTCACACTACAAAGCAATTCTGAAAGTTGAAATGAAAAAGGAAAACGAAACATGAAATTCTACAAAGATCCGATCCTCAAAAACCAGAGTAACATGAGAAGCAGTACTGCATGGAATAGTGTATTAGAACTTTGAATGGAAGTCCTCTAAAACTACCATAAATACATAAAATAAAAAGATGGGTACTTTGAAGAGAGAAACCTTTGAAAAAGGAACTTTGAAGAAACCTCTAGGTTTAAAAATCACTCACAGTCTCTCTGCCTCCCCTCCCCCATTTGCTCATCTAGGGACATAGAGGAGTATGTAGAGAATTCCAAGAAGACCAAAAGCCAAAGCTCAGAGAAGTAATGTAATTTGTAAAAAATACATAGGAACCACCCAAGTAGACTTCACAATAAGCCAGTATACCCTGAAAGCCCTTGCCTGAAACCACTATTATACTCAGAAAGTTGTTCCAGATGAAGGTATGGGGTCTGGAGAGTTAACAGTTAACTTTTGGTGAAACTCACTACTCAAGTCTCTGAAAGCTTTAAATGAGACACATTAGAAATACTTGTTAAAGATTTATTACTTTTTAACCTCTCCCTGCATGCATGCACATGTGTGTACACCCTTAGGACAGGTTCCCAAGGTGGCCAGATACATTGGATTTCTCTGGAGCTGGAGTTACAGGTGGTTGAGAGGTGCCTGTTATGAGTGTGATGGCAACCAAACTCACACCTCTAAGAAGCAGTGCACTCTTTGTAACATAGAATTCAACATTTTCTGTAGATGCGTGCTTCTCAGGACTCTTCACCTATTAGACAATAATAGTACCTGATTGCCTTCCTGACAAAGCTGCTCAGTGATTATTTTTAGAGGTGTACAGTTTACACACACCAGGCACACTTTGAAGTTTTCATTCTGCATATGTAGTATCTGTGAAGTGGCATCTATTCAGAAAATGACCATAAAGAGTTATTGATTCAAGTAGGGTAATTTTTTCTGGTCGGAATATACAAAGTAATTTTATGTAGTATAATTGCAAATAATAGTATCTCTCTCCCTGTCTCATTTTCAGTGTTAGTGGAAAGTGGAACTGTCATTTCATTTGTGGGTTTTATTAATTCTGGGTATTGCAACATTTATCGAAATGTTGTGGGACTCGTGAGAATACGAGTAAACAAAGTGGTAAGTTTTAACTTATTTGTTGATTTTTAATAATTAGCTACTGTAATGAATAAAGGATGCTGGGTAGCATTTCTCAAGCATATTAAATATCACTTTGTTTTATTTATGAAAATAACAGTTGAATTATTTGGGAACTTTTATTTGCTTTATTTTTCTGTAATGAGATGTAAGAATCAGGAATGAAGACAGGCGTTGGTGGCACTCTCCTTTAATCCCAGCACTCGGGAGGCAGAGGCAGGCAGATCTCTCTGAGATTGAGACCAGCCTAATCTACAATAGCTAGTTCCAGGACACAGTCACAGAGAAACCCTTTCTTGAAAAACCATACCAAAACAAAACAAAACAAAAACAAAAACAAAAACAAAAAAACCAAAAGGATTCTGGAATGAAACACGGAGTAACTCAAGTTGTCTTAAAATTTTCAAAATAACCAATAACCACAATACAAGGTAATTCTCTCCATTGTCAGGGCACTAGTATTTAAAACCACTGTAAGGTGCTACCAAAATAGAAGAGAAGGGTAAAAGGAACTTCATCACACAATTCACTTTTCTCCCTAAATATTTATTCAGTGAGAGAAGAAAACCTGTGTACCTAGAAAAGGTTCACATTAATACTCACATTCCTTGAACTAGAAGCAATCTAGATGTGCATTAGCGATTGGCTGGTGTTATTGTACTATATTTAGATAATGGTATGCCACACAGAGTGAAGCAGAACCAGTAAGTCAAGTTGTATGAATCTCAACACAGGTGGTGTGAGAACATCAAAACCCAAGGAATACCATGTACTCATTTCACTTTTTTTAACCAGGAAAAAGTCATATAATAGACAGAGAATGAGTGATTATTTCTCTGATAGTATTTAATAGGATTCAATTATATATGTAAGCTGGCTTATGCTATGATGCATCAGTTGTAATCATGGTAAAGATTTACCATTTGAGAAATGGCAAGTATTCAAGATGTTATCACTCTGACATCAACATTCTTACTAAAGATTTCCTCCTTGTCTTAGTGCCTGTCAAATACCTGTTCTGGGGTCTCCCAGAAAAGATGTCAACATTCTCTTTAGAACCATCCATACTGAAACTGTAGTAAAATCTCTACATGGCCTCTGATGTGAAATAAACTACTAGAATATTGATTTAAAATTACAAAAAAACCCATAAGAGTTGTAATATGAACATGACTCACTAAAAGAACACTTATAGTGTGTTCAAGGACCTGAGATCTATCGCCAGTAACACACTTATGAGCAAACATGCACAGACAATAAAAGAACAAAGGCAAGAGACAACTCCTATCTCAGTTAACTCCATCACTTACAGTCACTACAGTGTTTCAACCCCATCATCTCTGTTACTCCAATAACCATGTCTCCCAACTGAGGTTAAGGTTTATTACAATTGATAGTTCACAAAATATGGTTAAGTTACACTCTCAAAAAGTAGTGTTCTAAGGCTTTTGTAAACTTCAACCCTTTCACCATTTCTCAGACATCTTAAGGTATTCAAAAAGGAAATATTGAGTAGTGAAATGGCTCATTTGGTAAAGGTGCTTGCTGCTAAGCCTGACAAACTTAGTTTGATCTCAGAACCACAGAGTGAAAGGAGATAATTGAATCCTGTATGTTGCTATTCTCTACATTCATAGCATCATCAAGATCACGTCATCATCAGCAGCATCATCTCACACATACCTTGAATAAATAAACATTAAAATAATGTAATAGATGCATAACCAAATAATAGTGTTGTCAGCTATCTTGCATATACTTGTGTCCTTGAATACATCGTTGTTTTAATATAAATTAATACAATAAAATTAATAAAATGAAATGTATATGTTTTCTCTGATTTCAATAAATTTGATAACTAATATCTTTTAGCCAAATGAATTATGAATAGCTGAGTTTCTGACAATAAAGTTTAGAAGAATAATTTTATTAAAATTTTGTTGTCCATATCTTTTGCAGAAAAAAGTAAAAAAACTTGTTTATATGGGTAAGCTTAAAGAGAAGGAGTCATTTGGTGAGATCAGTATTCTTCTTCAAGATCCTTTCTCATGTACAATTATTACTGGAGGAGAAGTTGAGATGATGATTATCGAAGATAAGGATATACTTGGTAAATGTATAAATGTTGTTTACTTGTTATGTCTCCTAATCGAATAAATTTTCAAAAAGGCAGGGGTTTTTACTGACAAATCAGGATATACAAGTGAATGTGAGTATGTATGTAGCAGAGGTAAGATATAAAAAAGATAGATGGAAGACAGACTATACATATATATTATAGTTTTGTGACTATCAGGTTATATTAGACATCTTTTAACAGGACGAGTTGAAATTACTAGAATTTCTGATAATTCACAAGGTATTGTTAAATGTAGAAGTCCTGATTTAACATGGATGTTTTATGTTCATATTTAAGGTCATTTTTTATGATTTTGAATCAGATCAGAGATGTAAAGTGCTTAATTTACAAAAACTCCAACACCCACACATATTCATGCAAAATCAAATTAGAATAGATCATATGAATAGACTACATATGAATAGATACATGCACTCACATGCATACCCACATGTAAAAATACATGTATACACACGCATGCACAGCCACACCTACACATAGATTTCTATTTGCAATATTTAAGTCTTACACTGAAACTTTCAGGGTCTAGTAATAATAAACAATAATGATATCACAGATTAACTCATGCAGTTGAATATAAGCAGAAATGAATATTAGTTAAGTTTAACATAGTAGGATACTAAGTGGTTCTTCACACATTAAATAGAGAATGCCATATGATTGTTTAATAATGAAATAGGGGGCATTTCTAGACATTAACAAGGATGGATAATTTCTTACACAAACTCAATAAAACAGAGAGCTTGGGTCCCAAATTTTGAGTGTTTATACATATCCTGGAGAATGTGCATGCTATACTTGCTAGAAATCTTATTCAAAATTAAATCTATTCTAATTTCATGTGTCTGTTTAAAAATGAATGGTTTTGAAATGATATTAGTTAATTTTCTTCCTTTCTGTGTCATTAAAATATAACTTCTTGGAAGCTAGAGATCATTTGACAGCATATACTGACTACCAATTAAAGTAATAATTATTTCACTTTATACCATGTTTTTCCTGTCACTAACAATAATGCTGGTATAAATAAATACACTGAGTCTCCTTTTATGTAAATAAAGATATCACACATTTCTATCATTCAACGTTCTCTGGAGAAACAGAACCAACTGAATATTTATATATGTAAAGGAGATTCACTGGAAGCTGCTCAGGTGGAACAAGGAGTTCAGGAAGCCACAGGATTTTTCTTTGCGAAAGCCAGTGTTACTCAGTCTAAAGACTGAGACCTGAGAATAAGGGAAGCTATTCAGAGCACTGGCTTTTGCCCTAGTCTGAGACCAAAGATCAGAAAAGTGTGTGTGTGTGTGTGTGTGTGTGTGTGTGTGTGTGTGTGTGTGTGTGTGTGTGTGTGTGGTGGAGAAATTTAGTAGGTTCTGGGGTTGAATGTTTGAGAATCTGTTTCCTTTATGCATAAAAATATTTTGTCCCAGGTTAAGGAGGGAGATAGATATTAGAGCTATAGAAGGAGAGAATTCACCCTTCATTTGTCTTTGTAGCCCCGCTTCATATATTGGGTGATTGAATTTTACCTGTTAACACTGATGACTGGGAATCTTCATTTCTCAGTCTTCTAATTCAGGTACTATTCACTTTTGGAGACATCATTACACAGATATTTGGAAAGACTTTTCACTGTATATCTGAGAATTCCTTATCCCAGTCAAATTGACACATAAATTAATCATCAAAAGCAGGAATGTGTTTCTTTCAAGCAAGTATTAGAATCTCCTTTACCACCTGAAGCCCCATATTTAAATAAACTGCAGAGCATACAGATTAAATTGTTGGTGTGTACGCTATTCATCTCCTAAAATTTAGTCCGTAATTCATTTATTTTGATACTGATTCCACAAGGCTACTGTCATACTATTTTCTTGGTACATTAGTCCCTAGGGAGAATTATTATTAGAAACTACACTTTTCCAGAATTTATAAGTAAAAAATAAGTTTACTCCAGAACATGTTTATATTTCTACATTCTAATTATTTTATGTTTTGCTTCAAGAGAGTTAAGAGTACATTTGAAAATACAACATAGTGCTAGGAAAATAATGCATGGTCGGGCTTTAATGAGAGGAACATCTTTACACATGAAAAATGAACTTTAATTTTCTCTTTCTGTGTATGTGTGCTTATGCATGGAAGTAGGCGGGCGAATAGTGTTATAGAGAGATCCTAGGACTTTACCCATAGTGGGAAAGTACGGAGACACTGTTCATTCAAAATTTGTTTCTTTAAAATTATTATTTTAAATACAATTTGGTGTTTGACAGTTTCATGTGCATACATAATGCACTGTGATCTCCCTCACCCCATACCAGCTCATATCCTCTTCCAATCCCTGACAACATCCCAGTCATAATACAAGACTGTGTCATATTTTTATCTTTTATTTTATGAACCATTATGTCTAACCATAACTATCTTCATGGCTGTGGCTTTAGAACCATCAATCGTAGGCAGGTGAACTCCCAATAGGTAACTCATTGTCTTCTAAAACTTATCAATACCCATAAATTCTCAAGGAAGTGGTAGGGATCTTCAAAAACTCTCTTGCCCATGACTGACTCTTCATAGGACCAGCTTAGTGCAAATCCAGTCAGGAAGCCTAGCTTCTATGAGAACATAAATGTAATTTCTGTGTCTTTTCCAGGAGTTAATAATTTCCACATATTTCATCTACTTTATTTTTGTTCTGTCTCCCAAATATTCTCTGAGCCTTGGAGAGAGAAGTAGTATAAATGCCCTATTATGGGGTGAGCATACAACCATTAGTTAATTATTTTGTTGTTGTTGTTGTTGCATTTGTATTGCAGTAATTTATATTATGCAATATACGATGTTATAAATACTATGGTATAAATACAAATTTCTGTTTATTATACTATGGTATAAATACAAATTTCTGTCAAAGTATTATTTTTCATGTTATAACTACAAAGATTTTTAAAGAATAAAAAGGCAATATTCAGAAGAAGAATAATGAATGACTGTAAGCCAAGTCTTGAACAATTTTCCATGAATATATAGGACCAAGAAAATATACTTTACCGGGTGATGGGCATCAAATATTATTAAACATTTATGTATTTACTTTTAAAATTTGATCAACTGTCATATTCATGTTTTCCTCTATTTTTCTCTTATTGAAATAGATTATTTTCATGTAATATATTCTGATTATTGTTTTCATTCCCCAAACTCCTCCAAGATCCTCCTTTCTTTCTGAATCTACACCTTTTCTTTCTTCTTAGAGATAAACAGGCATGTAAAGAACATTAAAATAAAAAACAAAAAACACCAAAATAAAATAAAACAAACACACAGACTAACACATTCTTCCCCAAGTCCCTTACTCTCTACCTTTGTGGTTATATGATTTGTAGCTTGCTTACGGCTTATATACAACTACATTCCTTATACAAGTGAATACATACCACATTTGTGTTTCTGGGATTTGGGTTCCTCATTCAAGATGATTTCTTATTACTTTAATTTTAAATAGCTTGCTTCACATGTACATCCCAGTTCCCTCTCCCTCCCCTCCTCCTGAACCCCCACCAGCCCCCCCCAGCCTCCGACCCTATCCCCACTTCCTTCCACATAGGGGATATCTAGAGTCTGTCATTTCACTCAGGGCAGGGCCCAGGTACTCCCCTAAGAGTCCAGGCTGAGAGAGCATCTCTCTTTGTGTTATGGACACATGAAGTCCATTTGTATGACACGGATCAACACTGATCTACTGCCCAGGGCCCCATAGGTTGCCCAGGCCTCCTCACTGACTCACACTCATGGAGTCTGGATCAGTCCCATGCTGGCCTCCCAGCTGTTGGTCTGGGGTCCAAGAGCTCCCCGTTGTTCAGATCAGTTGTCTAAGCTGGTTTTTCCAGCCCATTCTTTTTTTTTTTAACACATGTCCCTTTATTTTAATTTTAAATAGCTTGTTTTACATGTCAATCCCAGTTCCCTCTCCCTCCCCTCCTCCCGCACTCCCCTTCCACCCTCCCCCCCACCCTATTGCCAAATCCTTCCACATAGGGGATGTCTAGAGTCTATCATTTTACTCTTGGTAGGGTCAAGGCACTCCCCTAAGAGTCCAGGCTGAGAGAGCATCTCTCTTTGTGCTATAGGCACATGAAGACAGATTGTATACCAGGGATAGACACTGATCCACAGCTCAGAGCCCCATAGGTTGTCCAGGCCTTCTCACTGACACTCACATTTGGGGAGTCCAGATCAGTCCCATTCTGGCCTCCCCACTGTCGGTCTGGGGTCCAAGAGCACTCCCCTGTTCAGATCAGCTGTCTCTGCTGGTTTTGCCAGCCCATTCTTTGCCAATTTGCTCATCATTCCTCTCTCTCTGTCACTGGGTTCCTTGGGTTCAGTTCAGTGCTTAGTTGTGTGTTTGCCTCTGCTTCCATCAGTCCCAGGATGAAGGCTCCCGGATAGTTATAGACATCAAGTTCATTATCAGGAATGGGCATTCGAGGTGGTCCCTCCACTATTGCTTAGCTTGCCAATTGATGTTATACCTTTAGATCTCTCAAGGTCACTCTGGTGCCTGATCTGTCTTCGATCCTATGATTCCCTCTTCCCCCTATTCTACCCCCACCCCCTCAACTTTCTGTTCCCCCATGACCAACTCCCTTCCTCTTTACCCCCTCTATTCTTCCCAGGTCCCACTACCACCCCCCCCCCCGCCCTGTTCCCCATCCATTCAGAGGATCTTGTCTCCATCCTCTTCTCTTGGGTACTATGCATATATGCATATCTTTTAGGTTCTTTCCTGTTTCCCAGACTCTCTATCTGTGGAAGTGCAGACTGGCACTATCCTGATCCATATCTAAAATCCATATATGAGTGAGTACATACCATGTTTGTCTTTTTGCGACTGGGTTACCTCACTCAGGATGGTTTCTTCCAGTGCTATCCATTTCCCTGCGAATTTGCTCACCGCTCCTCTCCTCTGTCACTGGGTTCCATGGGTTCAGTTCAGTGTTTAACTATGGGTGTTTGTCTCTGCTTCCACCAGTCACTGGATGAAGGTTCTAGGATGGCTATAGACATAAAGTTCATTATCAGGAATGGGCATTTAAGGTGGTCTCCCCACTATTGCTTAGCTTGCCAGGTGTTGTCATCCCTTTAGATCACTAGAGGTCTCACTGGTGCCAGATCTGTCTTCTAACCTATGACTCCCTCTTCCCCCTATTCTACCTCCCACTCAACTTTCCTGTTCCCCCAAGACCTACTCTCTCTTCCTCTTCTCCCCTTCTCTTCTTCCCAGCTCCCACTCCCCCCGTCCCACCATGTTCCCAATCTGTTCAGAATATTTTGCCTCATTCCTCTTCTCTGGGGTACCATGCATATCTCTCTTAGGTTCTTTCCTGTTTCCCAGACTCTCTGTCAGTGGAAGTGCAGACTGGCACTATCCTGATTCATTTCTAAAATCCATATATGAGTGAGTACATACCATGTTTGTCTTTTTGTGACTGGGTTACTTCAATAAGTATGGAAATTCCTCAGGAAAATGGGAATCAATCTACCACAAGACCCAGCAATTCCACTCTTATGTATATATCCAAAAGATGCAAATTCATACAAGGACATCTGCTCCACTATGTTCATAGCAGCATTATTTGTAATAGTCAGAACCTGGAAGCAACCTAGATGCCCCTCAACTGAAGAGTGGATAGAGAAAATGTGGTACATTTACACAATGGAATAACTACTCAGCAGAAAAAAAAACAATGGAATCTTGAAATTCTCAGGTAAATGGATGTCACTAGAAGGATAACTTTTTAAGCTCAATAACATACCTGAAACTTACATGGTTTCATTTTTTATATCTGACTAATATTTCCATGAGTAAATGTTTCACATTTTTAAATCTATTAATCTATTTGTTTACAATTAGACTGTTTCAAATTTCTGCGTATTAAGAGGAGAGCAACAAATAACATGGCTGAGCAAGTGTTTGTGTAGTCAGATGAAATGTCCTTTGGGTAAAAGCCCAAGAATGGTATAGTTGGATCTTGGTGGAGATCAATTCTTATGATTCTGAAGAGTACCACATTGATATCAATAGTAGCTGTACATGTTTGCACTTGCACTAGTAATAGAGGAATGCTTCCTTTCCCAGCATGAGCTGTCATTTGTTTTATTGATTTCAGCCATTCTGACAGGCATGAGATGAAAACCTAAAGTAGGTTTGCATTTTCTGATGACTAAGTTTGTTGAACATTTCAGTGGTTCTCAGCCATTTGTGTCTTCACTTTTGATATCATTCTGATCTCTACCTCATTGTTTAAAATCAGGTCATTTGTTTTCTTTCTGTCCATACTTTGTGTTCTTTACATATTTTGGACGTATAGGTGGTAAAAATATTTTCCATTCTATAGGCTGCTGCATGATCTGAGCCATGGTGTCCTTTGCGGTACAGAAGCTTCTCAGTTCAATGAGGTCTAATTTATTATTTTTTATCTTAGTGCCTGTGTTAATGGTATTCTATTTAGAAAGTCTTTTTCTGTACCCGTGACTTCAAAGCTATTCTCCATATTCTGTTCTATCAGGTTCAATATATCTGCCTGGATGTTGAGGTAATTGATTTGTTTGGATTTTAGTTTTTTGCAGGTTGGTAAGTGTGGATCTATATGTATTCTTCCACATGTAGCCATCCAGTTTGAACAACACCATTTTTTGAAGATGCTGTCTTTTTTCCTGGGTGTATTTTTCATCCCTTTATCAATAATCAGATATCCATAGGTGTGGGACTTGTGTCTGGCTCTTCAATTTGATTCCATCAAAGATTGTGTCTTGTTTCAGGCCAATAAAATGTTTTTAATTAATATAGCTCTGCAGTTCACTTTGAGGTTGGGAATGATGATACCTCCAGCAGTTCTCTTATTTTCAGGGTGGTTATAGTTATCCTGTTTTTGCTTGTTTGTTTGTCTGTTTATTTGTTTCCAAATGGAGGTGAAAATTCTCCTTTCACTTTCTGTGAAGAATTGCCTTGGCATTGCAATGCATCTGTAGATTGCCTTTGGTAGCATGGACGTTTTATAATACTGATCTATGAGTATGAGGGATCCTTCCATTTTGTGATATCTTCTTCATTAGCTTAAAGTTTTGTCAAGCCAGTCTATAATATGCTTCATTGGGGTTCCTGCAAGCTTTTTTTGAAGCTACTGTGAAAGGTATGTTTCCATGATTCCTTTCTCAGACCATTTTGCATTTGTATATTGGAAGGCTACTGAGTTTTGTATGTATAATTTGTATATTAATAAAGTATCAGTGTTCTGATACTTTACTTGAGCTGTTTATCAGCTGTAGGAATTTCTTATTAGAATTTTTGGGGTCACTTACATATACTATCAGGTAACCCTTGTTCTTCTTCAGTTGTCTTATTTTTCTAATCCTTCTAAGTACTTCTAAGCACTAAGACTTCCAGTTCTGTACTGAGTACAAATGGATAGTGGACAACTTCGCTGTGTTCTTGACTTTAGGCAAATGTTTTGAGTTTCTCTCCGTTTGGGATGATGTCTGTACACTTGCTATAAATTGCTTCTATTATTTTCAGGCATGACCCTTGTATCTCTAGTCTGTCCAACACTTCTCAGGATGAGTTTTCAGATTTTTCAAAACCTTTTTCTGCATGTAATGAAATTATCATGAATTTGTTTTTTGTTTCAGTCTGTTCATATAATGGATTGTATTTATGGATTTAAATATGTTGAAACATTCCTGCATCTCTGGGATGATTCTACTTGATCACAGTACACACTCTTTCTGATGTGTTCTTGTAGATTGATTTGGAAGTGTTTTTAAGTATTTTTGCATCTATGTTTATACAGAAAATTAGTTCATAATTCTCTTTTTTGCTGGTCTATATGTGGCTTAGTTATCAGTGTTTCTGTGATCTCTTCAAAAGACCTAGGCAATGTTACTTATGTTTTCTTTATGTGGAACCATTTGTGGAGTACTGGAGTTAGTTTTTCCTAGAAAGTCTTGCAGAATTCTGACATACTTTCATCTGACACTGTGATTTTATTGGTTGGAGTACTTTCAATCGCTGCTTCTCTTACACTTTTTCTAGGTCTGTTTAAAATACTTATCTACTCTTGATTCAACCTTGGTAAGTTATCTTTCAAGGAAATTACGTCTTGCCTGTTATTTGATTTTTCAATTTGATGGAATAGGTTCTTATGATTCTCTGGATTTCCTTAGTGTCTGTTGTTATGTTCTTCTTTGCCATGGCCTGCCACAGCCTAGGTTCATATTCTAGGATGGGGAAGGGAAATAATTGTGGAAAAAAAAGTATTGGTTTACCACCAGATGAATTTCACATAAGTGATTGACCCTGAATATGAATAGCTCCAGCCATTCTTATACATCAAAATTAAGCATGTTTCCATACTAACAAACAAGTTTTGCCCATTATCCAGTGTTAATCTGGCAAAACAAATACATTTCCCCCCAACTTTTACATCAACATATCTTTAAACAAAAACACCATTTATCATGTTGCTAGTTCAGCCAAATATCATGCCAGGTACATCCTGTCTTTACAAAACTAAAAGGTGATAGACAGACACACACATTTTTTTAAGAACAAAAATTTCATTAAAACAGTTACGGAAAGAGGAGTGATCTGCCTCTGATTCTGTCATCATTGAATCAGAATGACTCCCAGCAGCTGAAGTGACAGCTGGCATCCCCAGACAAAAAT
Source organism: Mesocricetus auratus (assembly GCF_017639785.1). Classification (NCBI taxonomy): domain Eukaryota; kingdom Metazoa; phylum Chordata; class Mammalia; order Rodentia; family Cricetidae; genus Mesocricetus; species Mesocricetus auratus. The sequence goes on along the minus strand of NW_024429184.1, from coordinate 47,897,810 downwards.
CTCAAGATGCATCAGTTCCCAAAACTTTTAGGGAAAATTATTTGAGAAAATAATGTGGTTTCCAGGAATGATCACATCTGTCCTATGCATGATTGACAAAATGATACTAAAATTGTCAAGAGAATCAACATTATGAAAGAGAAGAGAGCATGCAGACTGTGTGGTCCCAGCAGTATTCTGTGGTCTTGAAGTCCACTAATCCTTGTCCAGGGAGACTGTCCCCAGAGGCTTTTGTCCCATCTGGAAACCCATTGGACAAGCACACCTATATTGGTCTGAAACTAGGCTGCATGACTCCCAACACTTTTTAAACTATAATTTTGTCTATTTGGATTTTCTCTCTTTGCCTTTTAGTTAATTTAACTAACAGTTTGTCAATCTTACCGATTTATTTTTCAAATACTTTTCTCTTGTTTTCATTGACTGTTTATATTATTTTTTGTTTGCTTTTCTTTTTGATGATTTCTGGATGTCTACTATTTTGGGGTATTATGTTTTGTTGTTATTCTAGAGCTGTCGTGGTTGTTGTTAAGTTACTTATATGAGCCCGCTTCAATTTTTTATATTGGCCCTAAGTGCTGTGAAGTCTCCTCTTAGAATCACTTCATTGTGTTGAAAACATTTGCATATCTTGTGCTTTCGTTTTCATTCAATTATAAAACTTTTAAAATTTCTGAGTTTCTATACTTTTTGTTGTTTCTTTTGTTGATAATGTCTAACTTTCATCCACAGTGGTCAGGCTGTTATTTTAATTTTTTTTTTTGTATCTGTGGAGACTGGTTGTATGTCTGAGTATGTGGTCAGTTTTCAAGAAATGTCTATGAGATGCTGAGAAGAAGGTAAATTTATTTATGTGTTTGGGTTAAAGGTTCTGTAATTATATGTGATGTCCATTTGGTTTATGTCAGATAGCTCCAGCATTTCTCTGTTTAGTTTTTTAAATCTTTTTTAAATTTGAATTGGAAACAAGCTTGTTTTACATGTCAATCCCAGTTCCCACTCCCTCCCTTACTTCCATGCCCCACTAATCCCCTTTCCCATCCCCTATCTGCTCTGAAGGGAGGATGAGGCCTTCCTGGGGAGATCTTCAAAGATGTCATATCATTTGGAGCAGGGCCTATGCCCACTGCCCTGTGTCTAGGCTGAAAGAGTTTCCCTCTATGTAGAATAGGCTCCCAGAGTCCATTCCTAAACTAGAGATAAATACTGATCGATTACCAGAGACCCCAAAGATTGCCCAGGTCTCCTCACTGACACCCACATTCAGGGTATCTGGAATAGTCCTAAGCTGTTTCCCAGCTATTACTCTGGGGTACATGAGCTCCCTCTTGTTTAGGTTAGCTGTTTCTGTGGGTTTCTCCAGCCTGGTCTTGACCCCTTTGCTCATCACACCTCCCTCTCTACAACTGGATTCCAAAGTTCAGCTCAGCGTTTAGTTGTGGGTGTTTGCTTCTGCTTCCTTCAGCTACTGGATGAAGGCTCTAGGATGGCAGATAAGGTAGTCATCAATCTGATTATTGGAGAAGGGCATTTAAGGTAGCCTCTCCACAATTGCATAGATTGTTATTTGGGGACATCTTTGTAGATCTCTGGATATTTCCTAGTGCCTGATTTCTCTTTAAACCTATACTGGCTCCCTCTATTATGGTATCTCTTTTCTTGTTCTCCTCTATTATTCCCCTGACTCAATCATCCTGCTCCCCCATATCCTTTTCTCCCCTCCTCTTCTCACTTTCTTTTCTTTCCTAACTGCCTCTCCCCTCCCCCATGCTCCCACTTTGCTCAGGAGGTCTTATCCCTTTCCCCTTCTTCAGGGTACAATGTGTTTCACTCTTAGGGTTGTCCTTGTTTCCCTACATCTCTTATGATGTAGATTATAGGCTGTTAATCATTTGTCGATGTCTAAAACTCATATATGATTGAGTACATATCAAGTATGTCTTTTTGTGACTGGATTACTTCACTCAGGACAGTTTCTTCTGGTTCCATCCATTTGCTTTTGAATTGCAAGATTTCATTGTATTTTTCCACTGAGTAGTATTCCATTGTGTAAACGTACCACATTTTCTTTATCCACTCTTCATTTGAGGGGCATCTAGGTTGCTTCCATGTTCTGGCTATTACAAATAATGCTGCTATGAATATAGCTGAACATATGTCCTTGTTGTATGAGTGTGCTAGATCTTGAGGTAGATTGATTCCCATTTTCCTGAGAATCAGGCATACAGATTTCCAAAGGGACTGTATGAGTTATCACTCTCACTAGCAGTGGAGGAGTGTTTCCCTTGCTCCTTATCCTCTCCAGAATAAACTGTTCTTGGTGATTTTGATTTTAGCCATTCTGACAGGAATAAGATGGCATCTCAGAGTTGTTTTGATTTGCATTTCCCTGATGGCTAATGATGTTGAACACTTTCTTAAATGTCTATCAGCCATTTTAGACTCTTACTGAGAATTCTCTATTTATCTCTGTACCCCACTTTTTAATTGGATTATTTGGTGTTTTGGAGACTAGTTTCTTGAGTTCCTTATATATTTTGGAAATCAGCCTTCTGTAGATGGGGGGGTGGTGATGAACTTTTCCCATTCTTTGGGCTGCTGTTTTGTCTTGTTGACTGTGTCCTTTGCCTTACAGAAGCTTCTCTGTTTCAGGAAGTCCCATTTATTAATTGTCGATCTCAGTGTCTGTGCTACTGGTTTTAGTTTCAGGAATAGGTCTCCGGTACCAATTCATTCAAGGGTACCTCCCACTTCATTGTGGCTGGATGTATGTTGAAGTCTTTTATCCATTTGGTCTTAAGTTTTGTGAATAGTAATGGATAAGGATCTATCTGCAGTCTTCTACAGGCCATCATCCAGTTATGTCAGCACCATTTATTGAAGTGTTTTCTTTTTTCCACTGTATAATTTAATTTCTTTGTCAAGAATCAGGTGTGCATATGTGTGTGGCTTAATACCAGTGTTTTCAGTTCAATTCTATTGGTCTTCCTGTCTATTTTTATGCTAATATCAAGCTATTTTCAGGACTATAACTCTCTAATAGAGCTTGAAGTCAGGTGATGCTTGCAGAAGTTCATTCATTGTCCAGGGTTGCGTTGGCTATCCTGGTTTTTTTGAGTATTATTCTTTCAAGGTATGAAGAATTGTGCTGGGATTTTGATGGGGATTGCATCGAATCTGTAGATTGCTTTTGGCAAGATTGCCTTCTTCAGTGTGTTGATCCTACCTATCCAAGATCATGGGAGATGTTTCCAGTTTCTGTTATCTTCTTTAATTTCTTTCTTTGCAGACTCAAAGTTCTTGCTATATAGGTCTTTCACTTGTTTGGTTAACATTACCCCAAGATATTTTATGTTGTCTGTGTCTATTGTAAATGTGATATTTCTCTGATTTCTTTCTCATCCCATTTATTGTCTATGTATAGTAAGGCTACTTATTTTTTTTCAGTTACTCTTGTATCCTGCCACTTTGTTGATGGTGTTCATCAGCTGGAGAAGTTGCCTAGCAGAGTTTTTCATGTCACACATGTAAACTATCATATCATCTGCAAATAATGAAAGTTTGTCTTCCTCCTTTTCAATTCGTATCCCCTTGATCTGCTTTTGCTGTCTTATTGCTCTAGCTAGAACTTCAAGCACATTATTGAAGAGATAAGGAGAGAGTGGACAGCCTTTTCTTGTTCCTGATTTTAGAGGAATCACGTTGAGTTTCTCTGCATTTCATTTGATGTTGGCTACTGGTTTACTGTATATTGCTCTTACTATTTTAGGTATGTTCCTATCATCCTAGATCTCTCCAAGACCTTTATCATGAAGGGGTGTGGGATTTTGTCAAAGGCTTTTTCAGCATCTAGTGAGATGATCATGTGTTTTTTTTCTTTCTCAGTTTGTTTATGTGGTACATTACATTGATGGATTTTTCTATGTTGAACCATCCATGCATACCAGGAATGAAGCCTACATGGTAATGGTGGAAGATTTCTTTGATATGTTCTTGGATTAGATTTGCCAGTATTTTATTGAATATTTTTGCATCAATGTTCATGGAGGGATATTGGTCTATAGTTCTCTTTCTTAGTTGTGTCTTTGTGTGGCTTGGGTACCAATGTAATTGTAGCCTCATAAAAAGAGTTTGGTAATGAACCCTCTGCTTCTATTGTATGGAGCAATTTGAAGAGTATGATTATTAGCTCTTCTTTGAATTGCTGGTAGAATTCTTCATTGAAACCGTCTGGCCCTGGACTATTTTTGGTTGGTATACTTTTGATGATTGTTTCTATTTCATTAGGGTTTATAAGTCTGTTTAAATTGCTTTTCTCTTCTTGATTTCTTTTGTTTGTTTGTTTGTTTTTTGGTTTGTTTTTTATGAGACAGGGTTTCTCTGTATTGTTTTGGAGGCTGTTGGTCCAGCCGAGCCTCGAACTCACAGAGATCCGCCTGCCTCTGCCTCCCGAGTTCTGGGATTAAAGGCATGCGCCACCACCGCCCGGCCTTGTTTTCATTTTTTAAGTGATAACTATCCAGAAAATTGTGCATTTCTTTTAAATTTCAAATTTTGAAGAGTGTATGTTTTCAAAGTATGATCTGAAAATTCTCTGGATTTCTCTCTGTTTATTTTTTATGGGTGATCTATCTGTTACCATATGTGGGATATGACTGTGTGAGGCTCAATATGTGATTTAAGCTGTGGTATTTTTTTTATAAACTTGGGTTCCTTTGTGTTTCATTCAGAAATCATCAGAATTGCAGTGTATTCTTGGTGAGTTTTTTTTTATTTGATGAGTATGTTCTGTCCTCCATATCTTTTGGCTAGTTCTGGTATGAAGATTATTTTGTTAGATATTAAAATGATTAAACTAGCTTGATCTTTGGGCCCATTTTCTTTGAATATCTTTACCTTGAACTGATGTCTCTCTATTCTAGATGTTTAAGTGTGTTTTTTTGGATACAGCATAAGGATGAGTCCTGTTTTCTAAACTAATCTGTTTGATTGAGTCTTTTTAGTGGGGAACTGAGACAACTGATATTGAAAGTTATCAATGAGCAGTGTTTTGATTTCCATTATTTTGTTGTGGTATGCACTCCCTATTTTCTTTTGATTTGTTTGAATTTATTTTTTCCTTTTATTTGCTTGGCTCTTGTTAATCTCTTTAAGCTGAAGTTTTACCTCTATGATCCTCTTGATTTGTAGATAAATACTGCTTAAATTTGGTTTTATATTAGAATGTCTTTAATTCTCCATTTATTGTAATTTAAATTTCAGCTGGGTATAATAATATGGGATGGCATCTGTGGTATTCTAATATTTGTTATATATCTATCCACACTCTTTTGGCTTTTAGTGTCTCCATTAAAAAGTCTAGTCTTGTTCTCTTTTTATTTTATAAATTTTTATTTAAGTTAAAAACAGTCTTATTTTGCATACCAATCCCAGCTCTGTACTCCCTCCCATCCTTCAAAGACTCCCACCAAACCCTCATCCCATCCCCCATACACTCCCTAGGGAGGGGAGGCCTCCCATGAGGGAGCATAAAAGTCTGTCACATCATTTGGGGCAGGGTCTAGGCCCTCCCCTATGTATCTAGGTTGAAAGAGTATCCCTCTATGAGAAATGACTCCCAAAGCCCATTTGTACACTGGGGCTAAATACTGGTTTCACTCCCAGTGGTCACATAGACTGCCTAGTACTCCCAACTGACACCCATGTTCAGGGGACTTGGTTGGGCCCTGTGCTGGTTCCCAAGCTGTTAGAATGGGGTCCATGGTCTCCCACTTGCTCAGGCCAGCAGTTTCTGTGGGTTTCCCCAGCATGGTCTTGACCCCCTTTTTCATCTCTCCTCTCTTTCTATAACTAGATTCCATGACATTGGTTCAGTGCCTAACTGTGAATCTCTGCTTCTGCTTCAATTAGCTACTGGATGAAGACTTTAGGATGGCATTTAATCTCATTAAAGGGATAGAGCATTTAAGGTAGCCTCTCCAGTAATGCTCAGATTCTTAGGTAAGGTCTCCTTATGGATCCCTGGACATTTTCCTAGTTTTAGATTTCCCTCTAAACCTATAATGGCTCCATCTATCAAGGTATCTCTTTTCTTGCTCTCCTCCACTATTCTTCCCTTCCTTCTACTCAGTGTTCCTAATCCCACATGTTCTCCTCCCACTGTCCCTTTCCCCTCCTCTTTATACTACCTACCATCCCCTTGCTCCCAATTTGCTCAGGAGATCTTATTCCTTTCCCCTTTTCTGGGGGACCATGTATGTCTCTCTTAGGCTCTTCCTTGTTTCTTAGTTTCTCTGATGTTGTTAATTATAGGTTGTTAATCTTTGATCTATGCCTAATATCCATTTATGAGTAAGTACATACCATGGTTTTCTTTCTGTGTCAGGGTTACCTCATTCAGGATGGTTTCTTCTAGTTCCATCCATTTGCCTGAGAATTTTAAGATTTCATTGCATTTTTCTACTGCGTAGTACTCAATTGTGTAAATGTACCATATTTTCTTTATCCATTCTTTGATTGAGGGGCTTCTAGGTTGATTCCAGATTCTGGCTATTACAAATAATGCTGCCATGAACATAGTTGAAGAGATGTCTTTGTAATATAAATATGCATCCTTTGGGTGTATACTTACGAGTGGAATTGCTGGATCATAAGGTAGACTGATTTCCATTTTCCTAAGAAACTTCTATACTGATTTCCAAAGTTGCACACCACCAACAATAGAGGAGTGTTCCCTTTTCTCCATATTTTCTCTAGTATAAACTGTCATTGGTGTTTTTTCTTTTTTAGCTATTCTAACAAGAGTAAGATGGTATCTCAGAGTTGTTTTGATTAACATTTCCCTGATGGCTAAGGATGTTGGGCAATATTTTAAGTGACTTTCAACCATTTTAGATTCCTCTATTGAGAATTTTCTATTTAGTCTGTACCCTACTTTTTAATTGGATTGTTTGGTGTTCTGTAGACTAGTTTCTTGAGTTCCTTGTGTATTTTGGAAATTAGCCCTCTGTCAGATGTGGGGTTAGTGAAGAACTTTTCCAATTGTGTGGGCTGCTGCTTTGTCTTGTTGACTGTATCCTTTGTCTCGCAGAGGCTTCTCAGTTTCAGGAGGTCCCATGTATTAATTGTTGATTTCAGTGTTTGTGCTACTGATATTATGTTCAGGAAGTGGTCTCCTGTACCAGTTCATCCAAGTGCACTACATGCAATCCCTGTGTGAGGACACTCATATGATGGGTGTGAGGTGGGTAGGAGAACGCCCTGAACTCACCTCACCCAGTGAGTGCAGGCATATACAAGACTCCAACGGTGGTAAATTCTGGGTGGTTTGGACTGCCCCCAGGTCCCTGGGGGATTTAGTGGGCAGGGATCATGTCTTGGTTATAATATGTCTGCTTTTATCTCTTATTTTGTCCTTTTTCCATATCAACTTTTAATATGTTTCCTTTGTTATTCATTTTTAGGGTTTGTTTGAATTTTCTTTAGTGAATCCATTTCAACTTTTACATCTTGAAGAGTTTTCATTACACTGTTGGCTTTTAGATTCATAGATTTCATTAATATATTCATTGTATGCCCTTTAAAGTCCTTGAAAGTATTCATAATAGCTATTTTGAAATGCTTTGTTGTACTTCAGCTGTATTTCATTTCTCAGGATGTCTGGCAGTATGATTGCTGAGTTCTAGTAGAAACATATTGTCCTTGATGTTATTGATTGTGTGTTTATGCTGGAGTCTAGGCTTCTGGCTTTGGTATGACTGTAATTCTAGTTGCTGATATCTGGTTTTGTCTGTGTTGGGTGGGTATTCTGGGCTTTGTTTTCCCTTACTCTTTCTGGTCCTTAGGAGACTGTCGTACTTTTGACTTGTTGGTAGATAATGTGTCTGAGATCCTGCCACCTGTGACTTCTGCAGGTCCTGGGTAGACCTTGTTTCTATGTACAGGGAGCTGACACTAAGGAATGGGGATGGGCTAGAAAGGTGGGGCTAAGGGGTTCCATAAAAGGGAAGGAAAGGAGGTATGCCAATAGATTCTGTGTAAATTCCTGGGAACTGGAACAAAGAAGTAGCAGAAACTGCTGCATGTTGTCTGCTACAAAGTTGCAAGTAAGACTGATTGTCTGGTGGTTAGTGGCTTACAGGTTTCCATGGAGTGTCTCTTGATGGCTGAGACAAAGGAAGTGGAACAAATCTGTAGGAGAAGATGTACTGGGAATGGAAATAGAAAGAAAGGGAAGGTCATAGTAGGTGGTCTACTACAAAGATGGAGATAAGATTAGGAATTAGAAGTATGGGAATTGAAGAATAGTAGGAAGAATGAAGATTATCCATCTGATTCCCTGGCAAGCATGGCCAGTGCATTCCCAGGAAATACATGGCCTTCAGTTATTCCAGTTATTATTATTATTATTATTATTATTATTATTATTATTATTGGTTTTTTGAGACAGGGTTTCTCTGTATTGTTTTGGAGGCTGTCCTGGAACTAGCTCTTATAGACTAGGCTGGCCTCAAACTCACAGAGATCTGCCTGCCTCTGCCTCCCAAGTGCTGAGATTAAAGGTGTGTGATACCAATAATGCCCTGCCCTTCAGTTATTCTTAACACTCAGAATATTCATGTTTTCATAGAGCAGTTCCTACAAAGAGAAAGTTCACTGACTGAAGTAAACAATACAGCATTTGTCTATGTGTCAAGCATAAAATATTAAGAACCTAGGTTGTCATCAATCTCATTATTAGGGGAGGGCATTTAAGGTAGCCTCCTAGAGCCTACATCCAGTGACTGATGGAAGCAGAAGCAGAAACACACAGCTAAACACTGAACTGAAATCCTGGAAACCAGTTGCAGAGAGGGAGGAGTGATGAGCAAAGGAGTCAAGACCTGGCTGGTGAAACCCACAGAGGCAGCTGACCTGAGCAAAGGGAATCCTTGGAGCCCAGACAGGTGACTGAGAGGCTAGCATGGGACTGACCAAGACCCCCTAAACATGGTTGTCAGTGAGGAGGCCTCGACAATCTATGGGGCCTTGGATAGTAGACCAGTATTTAGCCCTGGCATACAAATTGACTTTGGGAGCCCATTCCACATGGAGGGATGCTGTCTCAGCCTGGAAACATGGGGGAGGGTCTAGGCCTTTCCCACAATAATATGAGATAATATAACAGACTTTGAAGATTTCCCATTGAGGGCCTTACCCTCCCTGGGGAGCAGAGGGGGAATGGTGTGGGGAGTTGGAGGAGTTAGTGCAGGACGGGGTAGAAGGGGAGGGTGAGAGACATGGGATTGACATGTCAAGCCAGCTTGTTTCTAATTTAAACAAAATTTTTAAAAAATGGGAAAAAAGAACCTAGGTTGATATCACATAAAACTAACAAATTAAAACAATAGTAACCCCTTCTACTTATGACATATGAACTCAACAGGCACAAGTTTTGAAACTAGTTAATAGTTCCCAACATAAATATCCTTCTGTGCAGTAGGACTCAAATCATATCAGAGATTTGTTACCTACATATATAACAGACATGCCATTTTACTAATAATGAACCTGAAGCATGCTCATGTTTTTCTTCTTGTTTTAGATCAGATTAGCATACCTTTAGAAACTTATTAACAGTACTCAAGGCTGGTAGATTCAGATTTCCAGAAAACAAATAGATTCTCTTTTTAGGTTTCATAAAGTTGAAACAAATTATTGATCATATGGAACTCTTTTGTATTAACTCTAGAGAAGTATCAATTTCCTAAGATCCTTGAGGTTGGAAAACTTTTACTTCTAAAGATGCTGGAAAAAAGTCCATGTTTGTCATATTGGTTCACCCAAAGCCACTTGAGTCTTACCTATCCAATTACCCTTGCATCTTATATATGAAGAATCTTCTCCACTGAATTTAACCTGCATAGGGCTTTTCTGACTCTCTCTTCCCTACCAGCCAAAGATCATTCTCATTCATAGGCCTTTGAGAGCGCATGGTAAAACATGGAGATCATTATAGAAATCCTGTGTGTGACAGTCTTCAAGAATTGGTTCCTCACAATAAATTTTAAGTAAGTATGTTATGAGACATTATGCTTGTAGCCATTAAGCCAAGTCTTTTACTCTTCCCTTAGACTATACATGCTGACCCAAGCAGTATTTTACATGCTTTTAGCTCAACACTCACAACAATTGCAGAAAACAATTTCACCTAATAACCTTATTTTATAAAACAAGCAATTGTAACATAGAAAAAAGGAGTATCAGTGTTCTTTCTCCAATTCTTTTGAGGGATACACCAGCAGTTCATTTGTGTTAACATTATAGTGAGTTAGAACAAACATTATGAAGAATCATAGCTTGTATTAAGAAGAGAACATTCAAAAGACCCTCATACAATTTCTGTTTTCCTTAAATGACCAGAGAAAACCATTTAAGGAAGTAAGATTTTGGTATAGATGGAATGATGTAAGAAAACAAACTATTGGCATATATTTTATCTAGCAGATAGGTATAGCAAAGATAAATGTATAAAAAAACCAAAGCAGATATAGCAGACACTTAGTTTAAGCAGACGATACGGCATTTTGTATTTTATATATGGCTAGAGGACCTTGCTAATTTTGTCTTTAGTCAAATAACGAAATGTCACTGGTTATTTCATTTTATTGTCATGAAAAAAGGCCTTAGTTGACACTTGTAGCCTCGGTAAATTTTTAGTAAGAGAATTATGTGATCTGGTCCCTTATTCCTTTCTCAGTGAATATCTTCTATCATACTTAACAAAGACTAGAACTAGGACTTACTGGCGAATCTGCACCTCCAGAGGCAATATTAACAAGGCAGTGTTTTAATAACAAGTTAATTGACAATTCCCAAAAGTCTTGTTAATCCCTTGTATCCCTTAGATATTTTACATATAATTTATGTTTTAGCTAGATTTTTACTAGGCTTTACCTAGCAATGGTTTCCATTTTTCATATATGCCTAAAGAGGAATCAGTATTTCTCCCTGTGAAACATTATTACATTCATGGTTTTCTTCCTGTGAAACATTATTACATTCATGGTTTTCTTCCCTTTTTAAAACTTAAATTAGAAACAAACTTGTTTTACATGTCAATACCAGTTCCCTCACCCTCCCTTCCTCTCCTGTCCCCCACTAATTACCATCCCATCACCTTTCTGCTCTCTAGGGAGAGTGAGGCCTTCCATGGAGGAATCTTCAAAGTCTGTCATATCATTTGGAGCAGGGCCTACTACCTCCCCCATGTGTCTAGACTGAGAGAGTATCCCCCTGTGGAATGGGCACCTAAAGTCCAATCATGTACTAGGAATTAACAACGATCCACTACTACAGGCCCTATAGATTGCTGAGGCCTCCTAACTGACACCCATGCTCAGGGGGTATGGGTTGCTCCTAATCCGGTTTCCTAGCTGTCAGTGTGGGACCCATGAGGTCCCCCTTGTTCAGGCCAGCTATTTCTATGGTAGTCCCTTACAAAAGGGAATAAAGACCTAGCTACTTGAATCTGTATCCTGCTACCAATCATTGAGTGACCTGTTTTCCTTTGTATGGTTGAAAAAGCTAAATTTTGTATTTATGTTTTATTTTATAGTTACCTACATAATTATCTCTGATGGTATACTTTATTGTGTCAGGTAAAAGCAAATTATTGCACATTGTCTTTTCAAGTGGAAAACATGCTATCTTTGGTAGATTAACTTTACAGTTGACAAATTTTCTCAGTCATTACCTAGAGTTGCTTTATTTCCTGATTATTTTAGGATAAGGTTTGCTAAATTTCCAATCCTTGGCTGACACACTCTGTTCAGGCATTTGCAGCAATGCTCTCTAACATTTGTCTACTGTAGTTCTAAATAAGGCTTTTTGATATGCAATATTATTTGCTATTTTTTCTGCCTAATGAGTCACTTCTTGCTGCTTCCAAAGCTTATCTTTTGCACTCTGATGTGTGGATATTGTCAGCTTATTCCATTTGAAGTTCAATGAGTTTTCTCACTATGGAGATCAATATTTTCCATACTATTTTAAATATTTCAGTTATTATCTCTGATTATCACTGGAGAAATAGGAAATTTATTACAATGTTTGTATATTTACTCATTCCCAAATACTTTTAGAAAGTCAGCAATCATATGTAATATTAACCACCAATATCAAGTTCTTAATACCACATAAAAGGATTATGTGAAATTTTATAAGCATAGATGATGCTGAAAAGAGTTAATCCAGTAATAAAAAGTCTTTCTGAAAATAAACCTTTATCTACAAATAAATGTTTTCTTTGTTCTTTTACCTTTCTCTTATTGGTCTTTCTTTTCTTTTTTGAGTTTGTGTTTTGGCACAGGGTCACTCTATATTGTAGTGGCATCTGGCTCACTTTCTTGGGTTGAGGTGAGAGCTTTGGAAGGCCGAGACTGACTGCATCTTAATTATCTAAACCCTCATGTAGATGCTTAGGTTCCCAGGTCTAGTAACTGTATTTGTTTCCTATAATAGGATCAATTTTTTTCTTATTTGCTTGCATGGTTTCTGAGGTGTGAAGAAATGGTGTGATACAGCATTCCATTTCTGGCTGAGTATTCTACAATTATTTATTCTTTTTATTATAACCATTTGCAAGTTTCTGCATGAACTATCATTTATAACATAAAGAAACTTCTCCGTTGAGGTCTTAGACTGGCACCAATAGTTGATAGAGAGAGACCTATCTACTTGGAGGGTAATTTCATGTGATATATATTTAGCAAAATTGTAGTAGGTTCATCCCTAGATCCCTGGGTCTCCCAATCATGGATTATTGGTCAGATTTTGAGTACCAAGTGTGTGTTTATTCTCGTGTGTTGGGCCACATATATAACCAGAAAGAAATTGGTTACTTCCATTACAATCATGCCACTACAACACCCATGGGCATATCTTGGGCATACTGGTGATTATTTCACTTTACATAAGCAAGCTGGGTGAGACTGTAGATGATCTTTCTCTCATAAGAATTTGCACCTCATCTGTCAATACTATGAGAGATAGCTATCAGGAAGACTCCTGGTCAGCACTGAGGATATTTTTTTCACCATCTGTGACAAATTATTGAGATGGTTTCATCAATAAGATCTTACCGTAAAGTTTTGTTGGAGTGGTGATAGTTTGTGTTGTTATCACAGACACCAGGAAACCTCTGACACCTGGCACTGGGGCTTCATTTGGCAACTTTTGTCTTCTAGGATAATAAGCATAATCACCTGAAGGACAACTTCAATTAAACTATTATATATATATATATGTATATATATATATCAGCACATGTATAATTAAGTGACATTGTATATATGAAGCATAAAATTTTAGGCTTACATGTCTTTTACAAACATCCTTACATTTATTCCTTCCCTAATTCCTTCCTCTGCCATGCCCTCCTATTTCACTCTCAACTTAAATATCCCTTTCCACTATTCCTCTTTTCCTCTTTATATTACCTGTGTTCTACTATCCCCTCTCTCTGTTGTTTGAAACTATTATGGGGAGACTGAAAATATGTCTATTCACCACAGACAGAGAACCACTGACAGACCAAAGTATGAATACTACAAAAGTCTAATTGGTGAATTAATGAGTTTTTTGGAATTTACAGAACTGTGGGTGGGAATTACTTTCAGAAGCAGAAATGATTGTTTCATCAACAAAACTGACTCCAGCATTGGGAGAAATCACAGAACTTGGAAACCTGGCACTCAGTGTACAACTTGCAGGCAGTTCAAGAGATGGGAGAGTGTTCCTCTCTGAAAGCTTAGGTGGTCTCAGCCTCTACCAACAGTGAAGTTGGTCTCTATCTCTTTCAGAATTTCTGGCTTCTTTCTGCATCTTCTGGGAGGCATGGTTGGCCTAAACATATTCTATACATTTCAGCTTGTCTAAGAGTATCTCTGCAGTTCTTAGTACTTATATGTACTTATATTCATTTCAAGAGAGAGAGATCTAACATATCTGGTCAATTTTAGGGACTTAAGTCTTTGTGTTGTTTATATCCCAGCTTAATATGTTTCACTTCAGGATGGAGGGAATGCTTCACCTTTCTATAGAATATCTTATGTCTTAGTGAGTTTTCTTCAAGGATGAAAGGTTTACCTCACATAAAACTTTTCTACTTTCTCTTCATCAAATGATCTTTTCCCAGTTTCCTGAATTCTACATGTACTCCTACTTACACACACAAATGTAAACACTTGATGCTAACAAAAAACACATGAGGCACTTATCTTTCTGGGTTTGGGTTATTTCACCAAGTGTAATGTTTTCCATCTACGAATTCTGTGCTGGATGGCTTATATGCAAACACTTGCTAATTGCTGAAAAATATTCCTGTAATTTTCCTACACACAGGGAAATGTTGAATCCCTTAGCCTCAGTTACATTGAAGCAATGCAACTGGCACTAAGTAACAGGATAAAGAGACTTCATTGTTGTTTAGGGATGAATCATATGCTCTTCCATGATCTCACCCAGTGTCTGGAAATGAAGTTCTCCAAAAGAGAATTACAAGACGGTGGGAACGTGAAGCCTAAAAATTTTATGTTTTCTTGGATAGAGCTGTCAAGTAGAACAGCTCGTCCAGAAACATCTGGATTGGACTTTGTGTGACAAAACAAACATTTATTGAATTAAGCATCCAGGATTTTGGTTTGTTTGTTATAGCAACTAAAAAGTGCTACCCTGAGTCATACAGTTGACAAAAGTGCAAGATTTTTGAGGCAATCTTTACAAGGTAATAATTTCCAAACTAAAACCTAAAAGGAATGTTTTATATCATTTTTTAACAATGAGAAATTTTCCACTTTAAAGAACTTATCTATCACACAAAACAATATACAACAAAATATGTGTATAAGGAAGATATATACTTCTATATGTCTCTTTCTGAGAAGGTTGGGGATAGTATTACAAAATGAACCCCATATGTATAAAAGATTCCACTTTAATAATATAACATAAAATTTAGTTGCATATTTCTGTCAACAAAGAAAAAATGGTCTGTATCATTATATATTGTGTCTGTGAACAAAGTAACAGAATTGAGTACATTTAAAAAGGAGCAAATTATATCAATATTTAAAAGTAATATAAATAGATTGTTTTATAATTTCTTCATCAACAGAAAATAAAAATTGGTCCAAAATTTAAGGTAATGTTAAATTAACCCTTTTGATAAAATTCATGTTAGTTATTTTTTCTAACTTTGTAATATTCGTGACAAGTAAGCCTTTGCAGCTAACGTATCATACAGAATCCCTTTTCTCATGGTATTATATCATAGGAATTGAATGAAAACCCTTAAGTTAAAATATTGTTTTAGAAACCATACTAGATTTTCAAAGGAAACAGTGAAGTGTACTGTAAAATAGCACTCTGAATTGCATTTTAAAGATGTTATAAAGGGCTGGAGAGATGGCTAAATAATTAAGAGCACTGGCTGTTCTTCCAGAGGACCTGGGTTCAATTCCCAGCACACACATGGCAGCTCAAAACTGTCTGTCACTCTAGTTATAGGGGATTTGAACACCCTGACATAGATATATACAGGCAAAAAAACAATGAACATAAAATAAAATATAATATAATTTTAAAAAGATGTTGTTATAAATACTTATCGTTTATAGTTATTTTATATTACAAGTTAAATTTGCATTTGATTTTTTCAATTTTCTACCCTCTAGAGACACCACATTCCCATTCTAATATTCCCTGACATACTTTTATCATCCATATAAGATAGTCTCAGAGTGTACAGACAAACAAGAAAGAATAAACACAGCTGTCAATTAGAGGTGTGTCATTGGACAGTAGGAAGAAATTGTCTGTGCAATACAGTATTAAGGAATATGATTACAACTTGAAAAAAGGGAGTTATAATTTTTTAGTTTTTTATATATAAATTTTATTTAAATTAGAAACAATCTTATTTTACATATCAATCCCAGTTCCCTCTCCCTCCCATCCTCCCATGGCCACCACCAACCCCCATTCCCTCCCCAGGGGGGTGAGGCATTCCATGAGGGATCATCAAAATCTGTCAAGTCATTTGGGACAGGGCCTAGAAACTCCCCTGTGTATCTAGGATAAAAGAGTATCCCTCCATGGGAAATGGGCTCCAGAAGTCTGGACTAAGGATACACCTTTGTTCCAATGTCATAGGCCCCATAGACTTTCCAGTGCTCCTAACTGACACCCATGTTAAGGGGGCCTGATTTTGTCCTATGTTGGTTACCCAGCTCTCAGTCTAGGGTCCATGAAATCCCACTTACTCAGGTCAGCTGTTTCTGTTGGTTTTTCCGGCGCAGTCTTGACCCCTTTCTTCACCACTCCTCCCTCTCTGAAACTGAATTCTAGGAGTTTGGTTAAGTGCTTGGCTGCGGATCTCTGCTTCTGCTTCCAACAGCTATTGGATGAAGGGTCTAAGATGGCATTTAAGGTAGTCATCATTCTCATTGGAGGGGATTTTTTCCACAGATTTCTGAAATTTATAATAAAATAAGAGGAATAAAAATAGAATTGGATAGGTTACTGACTCTAAGTCATGATCAGTATTTAAATCAAAGTATATTAATTCGACTTTATAAGCAGAAGAGTCCTCTTTGCCAGGATGTAAAACCTAATAAGGGATAAATATTTGTTTCTGTGCTTTCATTGTTGCAAACTAGGACAATTAAACCTCAATATGATAATATCCATTCTTGATTATACTATTAAACACAAAAGGAAATAAATACTGAAGAGAATAATGAGAAAGCAGATAGAATTTAAGCATTGTTGATGGGAATGTAAATTTGTATTACTACTAGGAAACACAAAATGTCCTTCCACATTTAATAAAAGAAAAGGCATATGATGTAGCAATTCAATTTCTGTGTATTTTCTAAAGTAATTGAGATCAACATCTCAAATGGATAATTATATTTACCAAAGCACTATTTGTAATATATGTGATGTGGAACAGAGTGTAAATGCCCATCAATGAATGAATCAACAAATAAAGTATGTTAACAACATACAGTAGGGTGATGTGCTGTAGTCTGAAGGAAGGAGATTCTCTCCAGCTTTGTGAACTTGTATTTCAACCTCTTCAGCAAGAAGATGGCTATTGTCAATTACACAGCACTTACCAGTTCCTAAAGGTTTACCAGAGTGACAAAGCAGCTCACCTTGCACTCAGTTACAGAAAAGACGAGGAGTCATGCAGTCATGCTGAGTTTTAGCAGTGAAGGGACAATAATCCAAAACAAAAGTACCTTCCAAATTTAGAGAGAAACTATATAGAGAAAAAAGAAACATAGTCCATGAAACTATCAATTAAGAAATTCAATATTTAGAAGATCCACTAAGCAAACACAGAAATCTGAACTACAATGATATTCTCTTTCAGTCTTTAAAGAAACATGCTATAAACTAGTTTTCTATCTTGGATAGAGGAAAAGGGCTCTGTACTATTAACAGCAAGACGATGGTTTTTCTCCTCTTGGGGAGAAAAGACATTCAATAAGTGGTAACATGGTTGAGCATGGGGGCATTATGCTAAAAAAAAATAAAAGGGCACAGAAAACCATGACTTCACATACATGGAGTGTTGAAAAGAGTAAAAGGTGTAGATTCAAAGATTGCAATAACCAAAGACTAATTTTGGAATGGAAACTTTATAAATGCATAAACCTATTGGCATCAAGGTTCATGTAAGCTCTCAAGGTCTTAACTAGGTTATATATATGGATAATAATAATACAATGTTTTTAAAACTTGTATCTCACATTCTTTTTTATCACAAGTAAGTAGGATGTTTGTTTTGTGGACATATTCAGAGAACAGATTTCTTCATCTGTATTAGGCATTTCATGAATATACTACAATATTATAGAATTTATAATATCAGAATTAAGTGTTAGAAGTTAGATAAGTGAAGTAAAATTCCTCACAATACGAAACATTTCTAAATGCCAAGTAATTGGAGCCCTAACTCTTACCATAATTAAATGTAATGAGGCCAGGAGATTGTGAACTAAAATGGGGTAACATATGGCAAATTTACCTACAGTAAGTTCTATCATGGAATCTACTGGTGCACTCAGTCTTACACATTTTTAAAAAAAATTCCATACATTTTGGGAGGTGGTTCTTAAACCCTATTTCCCTCAGAGATGCTCAGTTTACCTACTGAAGCATTAGACAAGTAATTTACATATGCGGAAGAAATAAACACATCCTTCAGAGATATTTACGCAGGTCTTCAGTTTGTTTACTTTCTTGGTTACCTATTGCTTTACCTATCTTGATCCAATCTTCCAACAAAGCAACTTCTCCTAAAGACCAATTATTGTTTTTTTTAATGTTATATATGAGGCTGGCCTGGAACTCTTGTATATTTTGTCCTTGGAAATCTTAATATAGCACTCTACTACAAAAATATAATTTATACGCCCAGAATACAGATGGTTTACAAAAAGACCATGCAAATCTCCTCTCTTCTTTTAGATTTGTGATCCAGGTATAATAAAACATACTGTTTGAAAATCTACAGCCTTTAATTCAAACAGATTTTCTTCCTTCTATTCCACTACTAAAGTACAACATATATGTAGTTATGGTCATGGTGTTATTCCTATGATAATCATAAGTTTATAGTAAATTTATAATAATCAGTTTTTCTAAGTTTAGAGATATTAGTATAATTTTATTATGTTTTGGCTTATATCTGTAGTTAAATGCCTGCTGTGAGCATTGTTATGATAATTTTGAAAGATTTTCATGTCTTTATATTATCTGTAGACATTTAAGCATTTCTGTACAGATTTTGAAAGCATTTGAAAATTACAGTTTCATTGCATGTCTGGAGCCCCCCAACATCACATTTCCATACTGACGTATACAGAACTCGAGCTTTTGGGGAAAATAGACCTGTAAAGAAAAGAAAGGCTCCACAGCTTCACACAAAGTTGGTGATAAGTTGTCTTCTTTTTTTGTATCAAATATGCAGTTAATGGTCTCTGTGTACCCATTTGATTATTACATGGTTGACCCGCATTGAAATGTACATTCTAATAATGCCATTCAACCTTGTAAATGCTCTTCAACATGTTTTCATTCTGTTGCATACATGTCCATAAAAATACATTGTTTTTCATATTCTGCTCCATTCTTTTATTTTACATTCCAAGGGTACCTTTTACAACCCCAAGTTTTAGGAGTCCTGTGTGAGTGCTGTCATTCTTTCCTTAGAACCATAAATTTGCCATGTCACCCTTACTTAGTATATTAAACAGCAAATGCATTTTCCTAAGGCTCCTAAGTGCCTTTTAAAGTTTCTCTGTTATTTACTGTACTTTAACTGTATTGTTACAATTCTTTTCAAACTAATAGAGGGAGTAAAACTTCATCAAACCTAAAGATATTGCTGCCATAACTTTTAGTGAAAAAAATGGAATACTCTTTCCTCTAGTCAATATTTTTTAATTTAGTTTCTTTTTTGAGACTAGTATACTTGTATAAGAAATACAATTCATATTCTCTGTGAACCGATTTGAGAGTTGTATAGTTGACCTGCATTGAGATATACATTGAAATATACATCCTAGTACATTATAACAAGTCTCCATGGTCCTTCCACTCACTATGAAGACCATGCTGGCCTCAAACTCACGGAGACTTGCAGACAAAGGTTCTATTCCACCTAGTCCTGCTTTCCTTCAGTCCCAAATTAAACACACAGGAGCTTATAAAAATCATAAAATGTTTGGCTGATGATTCAGGTTTCTTACTTGGCTCTCTCTTAATTATTATAAATAGATAGCTATTTATCTATGTATTTCTACATGATCTTATTACCAAAGAAGGCCCAGCATCCGTTTTTCCTGGTAGACACATGACATCTCTCTTGGTTCACTCTCCTCATTCTCTCCTCAGAATTCTCTTCATCTGGTAGCCCTGTCTATACTCTCTGCCTGGATACTGTCCAATAAGATTTGTATTCATCAACCAATAAGAGAAACATATACAGAAAGACATCCCCCACCATCTCGTCTTATCTATCTAAATAAAAAGGAATGTTTTAATTTTAATATAGTAAATTATATATAGCAGAACAGTTATCAAGCAAGAACTGTAGTTAACAATACTTAGTCCATTAGCATTTGGAAAATTTAAAGAAAATATTCTATCATCTATACTAATTTTGTGATTCTAAAGGTTTATGTGTAACTTATCTTTTATCATAACTAAGGTAAACAATAAATATAACTGTCTTCAACTCCATCAAAGACCTCATAAAGAAAATATATAATCTCTAGAATTGACAGAGACATCTTACTGCCTAGACAATCACCAAAATTTTCCTGTAACATTAGGGCATCCATCTTCATCCTATAGGCCAAGAGCATCGATCAGACTTCTCAGTGAAGCAGTCAATTTCCTTTGTATCTTGCAAAATGTCTAGCAGTCTCTTCCATGAAGCTAGAGCCCTCCAGGACTGTCCTCTTTTGTTTTGGCAAGTTCAACAGTTAATTTCTTGTGAATCACACATGTCCACTTCATACAGGATACAGTCAAACAGTGCAGGCCGTTTCTTGCCCAAATGGTTATACTTGCTATGTTAACTGTAAACTTCATAATGAGTTTCTTCAATGCCCATCTTCATTTCTGATGCAATTGGTGTTACCAGGAGCAGTTGTGTCTCTTTATCATGAAAAACATTTGTAGCGTGTAGTCTTCCTGCTATCTGCCTGGGTCCCATTGCTGTTTTTAGTCCTCAAATAACACATGAGACAATACATTAATTATGAAGGTGTTGGACATTTGTTTGGTTTCTTATCAGCTAGCTCTGACTTAATTATTAAACCATAACTGCTAAGCTGAGTATTTCTACATGGTCTTCTCTTACCGGAAAAAGGGTCCAGACTTCTTACTCCTCTGGTGTCTGACACTGTGACTGACTGTGCCTCTGTTTCCCAGAATCCTCTTCAACTCCTAGTCCCACCTATCTTGCTGTCCTTTTGGCCAACAGTGTGTTATTAATCAATCAGTAGGACAACATATAGACAATTTTAAATGTCATATTCTGTAGGTCTTTGAAAGGTTTGAAGAATGTCCATCTTAAATATATCTCTGTACATCTAGAAAACTAACATGACTGAAGCTTTAATGATCATGGGTGATTACCTATTATCTGTATTTAATTTTACATTACTTTTTAAAATGACCTGTATAAACACAATACCTAAGCAAATGTAGAAATATACATATAACATGTGACATTAAATTTGTATCAATAAACCAAAATCCATATCAATGGAAAGTATTCATTTCTATACCATATTCCCTTTTTTTCTTTAGAAAGAGATTGACTGTGATCATTAACCATTGATAATTAACTCTGTTTAAATTAAACATTTATAAACAATATTTGGAAATTTGAGAGTAGTTCTTTCCAAACTGCTTCCTACTGTTTGGGGGCACAGTAAATCCCAAGGAATCCTGAGAAAATCCAGAATCTTGGCCAACTTCTGGCTGTAGTAGTCTAAGGCTCCATCATTTCAGCTGCTTTGGATGTTGTATCACCTGGACTACTGCTTCTGGGGGGTCTTACTTGATCAAGCAATATTTGCCTGGAAGGAATCCACAGCTTTTAACCTCCTGTGGAAACAAAAGCCAAACTTATTTTCTAAAGTAACCTGTCTTTAGACTTAAATTTTGATATCAAAGCATTTTCAAAATGTATATGTTGAATTAATCCAGCAGTATTTATAAGCAAAAGTCTTTTATATGCTGTTGCTCCTTTCTCAACAGTCAACAAATTCAAAGACAGTACAATAACATACAGCATCCAGACTCTGTGTATTTTCCATCTTACATAACTTCTTTATTACTCTATTTCTTTTACTTTTTTCTTTCTTTTTTTGTTATTTGAGACAGGGTTTCTTTGTGTATTTTTGGCTGGAACTCAATCTATAAACCAGCGTGCCCCATAGGTTGCCCAGGCCTTCTCTCTGACACTCACATTTGGGGGGTCCAGATCAGTCCCATGCTGGCCTCCCCACTGTCGGTCTGGGGTCCAAGAGCTCTCCCCTGTTCAGTTCAGCTGTCTCTGCTGGTTTTGCCAGCCCATTCTTTGCCAATTTGCTCATCACTCCTCTCTCTCTGTCACTGGGTTCCTTGGGTTCAGTTCAGTGATTAATTGTGTGTTTGCCTCTGCTTCCATCAGTCACAGGATGAAGGCTCCCGGATGGTTATAGACATCAAGTTCATTATCAGGGATGGGCAATCGAGGTGGTCCCTCCACTATTGCTTAGCTTGCCAATTGGTGTTATCCCTTTAGATCACTCGAGGTCACTCTGGTGCCTGATCTGTCTTCGAACCTATGATTCCCTCTTCCCCCTATTCTACCCCCACCCCTCAACTTCCTGTTCCCCCATTTTAAGATATCTTAACATCCATTCTGAATCTCTTTTCTTCTCTCCCCAATGCCTCCTTGTCTTCATTAGTTAATTAAATAATTATTTGATGATACACATCTAGAGAAGAAAGCAGTTTGATTTTTTCCAGGGTGTGGATTTAAAATATACTGCAAGGTGTTATGATTTATCTTGTATGATATTTGAATCTATTTTAAACTGTATTATTTTAGGGCTATTTAACGTGGTGTAGTGAGATGCCCCCAGTAATGCCAACATCCTGGTGGAAAAGGCAGGATTGCAAGTTCAACTTGTGAGGATGTAAGCCAATACTATAACCAGGAGAGTTTGACTTGCATAACATGAACCATCACTGACTTTCAAAAGAAATTTTCCATATATACTTTCCCAAGTAAAAAAACGTCATGTAAGAAAAATATAACTGACAATACATGATTGAGTGTGCTAGGAGGAAAATATCTGGAGCTACAAAACATATGTTAAATTTACACATGAGAAATCAGGACTTATAGCATTGGTAATACCACCTCACAGAATATAGTTTCTATAGCAATATCTGAGATGGACCATACTCCCTGCAGTTTATGTCTGAGAGTGATTATAGGATTCCTACAGACACTGAGAGCTGCTAATTAATTGCCCATACACTTAGTTACTTCACACTTAAGTCACCAGGTATAGATTTTTCTGGTCTCTTATTCAGAACACTATTGAGAAACTGACTACCAATAAAATTACTGAAATTGGTACTCTATAACATGTAGCATTAAATTGATGCAAGAGTCTACCATCCTTAAATAGAAAACTCCTAAAAATTCATTAAAATGTCAAGTTATAGGCACATTTAAAATCAAAGAGGAATCTTTAGGACTTGTTAAAAAATATCAGAATGTTAAAATACATTGATTAATTTTTGTAGCCAGTATTAAGAATTTTCAGAAAGAGAAAATTTTAACCCTCTCAGGGTGCCTTCAATATGTAAAAGAGGATTTTTATAATAGTTTCTTTTTGTTGTATTCATTGCTGCACAAATCGAAAGACCGGTAATTTGGTTCTTTATCTTATGAAAAATGCACTATAATCTGAAGTCTTATGTGTAATATTGAAAAGCAGAATAGATTGATGAATATTAGAAGAGAAATTGGGAAACAGGTAAATCTTTACATTTTGCTTTGGCTATATACTGCTTTTGAAAAAATAAGGAACTAGACTATATTGTTAGTCCTTGAAATTCTAACTTACTTAATTTATCTTAGAAAGCTGTTTAGAGATCTGTACATTTAAACACTGCCCCTACATGAATTCTGAGGAATTAATCTTTCTTCGTAAAGAAGCTTCTGTAATGAATGTGACCTAGAGGACCGAGCCATATATCAGATTTGTTTATCTTAGTATATAGTCATTAATTTCCTAACCTGAGAGTGGTTATTTCATGAAATTTGCACTGGAAACTAGACATTTCCATATTCAAATCTATTCATAAATACAATCTTTTGATCTAGAGTATAGCTGACCAAATACACTAATGTTAACACATTTGATGCCCATTGAGGCTATACACCATTGAAATCACTTAGGTATCAAGAACAACATCCTGGAATATTTTATTTCTAAGGCAATAGTTGATTTCCAGAATTTATTCCAAATTGGAAGATATTGCTGAAGGTCTGATCCCTCCAAAATGGAAAAGCAAGGATTACCTGACTTAGATAAGTGCTAAGAAACAAGAGCAATGAGGTTTGTCTCAGATGCCAGATGCTTAGGACATCTTGTGCTGTGAGCAGGAGACCTCCTTTCTCAACGTGACATTGAGGTTGATATGCACTATGAACACATGAAGGCATATTAATCAATATTATGGCCTTTTCTATGTTTGCCTTTTAAGATGTGGTTTCTCACTAGTTTTGGTCCATTCTAAAACAAAACAATGTATATTTCCATCACAGATTACAATGCTAAAGGGGACTGCATTCAAACACAGCACAAATGTGAAAATAATATCTAATTGGGTTTTGGGTTTGATTTAGTAACAGATTATGTCATATTTAGTAGAACATCAATAATTTTTATTGAAACATTAAAACTGAGCTCATAATACCAGTTTTCATCTTCATATTACAGAATATTCATATCATTTGATAAATTATACTGAAACATAACTACAAATAGTTGAATAGTCTTTTTTTCCATGTGAATAGTTGACTTAGAAAGTAGTATGTGACCCAATTCTAACTACTTTTAAATCCCCTGGGAATTGTTCCACTGTAGTCAAACAAATGAGCAGTATAAACCAACAGTTTGAAAAACCTAATTTTCTGTAGAACAATACTTACCAAGTAATTCTTACTCTTTAAATACATTTGGGTTGCGATTTTCTTTTAATGCATCAGAATGTAGCATTAAAGTTTTACAAGCATAATGTGAGAAAAGTAACAGAGAGGTAAAACTTTGTCTTTAACCGTGAGAGGATCAAATTGGTACCTTGTTTTCTATATTATAGATTAAGATGAATAAAACTAGACAATCACAGATGATTTTATATGTCACATTAAGAAGTTTATACTTGTCCAACTAGAATCAACTTCCCATTAGAATGTTCTAGGAAAGCAAATTGGAAGATCTGCCAATGATAACAGAATGACAAGGAGAAAGGAAGACAACATTTGTAACATGAAAAATAAAAGACACAGTGACTGATATAGTGGTTCAAACTTCAAGCTGAAGATCAGGGAAGCAAAACAGCTGAACACTAGCTCTCACCTCTAGCTCAGGTTGAACGGGCAGATTCACAGATAAGTTCCTCACCAAACCTCAAACTTCTGCCTCTCCCCAATGTGGCTGGAGATCGAATGCCTCTCTGAGACCTTGCTTCTATCTTGCTTTCTTCCCTAATGTTGGGATTAAAGGTGTGAGCTATAATTCTCTTTTAGACTGATTCACTCTTGTGGAGATCTGGGTGGCCTTGGACTCACAGAGATCCACCTATCTCTTAATCCTGAGTCCTAGGATTAAAGGTATGTGCAGGACCACTTAGCTTCTGGCTACTGTGATTAAAGGTGTGTGCCTGGCTTCTATATCTTGTGTCTGACTTTGCTTTCTGAATCCTCAGATAAGCTTTCATAAATCATAAATAATATATCACTATACAGGATAGACTCCCAATGCAGCCTTTCTCAATTTATTTTCTGAGAATAAATACTGAAGAATCTAACTATTTTTTAAATTTTGTAAATTTAAATTAGTAACAAGCTTGATTCCCCTGTCAATCCCAGCTCCCTTTTCCTCCCCTCCACCCCTCACGCCTCTAGGCCCCCACCCAATCCCTACTTCATTCCCTAGAGCCAGGTGAGGCTCTCCATTAGGATATCCAGAGTCTGTCATTTCGTTCAGGGTAGAGCCTAGGCTCTTCCCCAAGAGTCCAGACAGAGAGAGCATCCCTTAGTGTGGGAGGAGTACCCAAAGTTCATTTGTATGCCAGGGATAAATACTGATCTACTGCCCAGGGCCCCATAGATTGTCAAGGCATCGTCACTGACAACTACATTCAGGGGGTCTAGATCAGTCCCAGGCTGGCCTCCCATCCATCAGTTGGGGGTCCAAGAGTTCCCCCTTGTTCAGGTAAGAAGTTTCTGTGATTTTCACTAGCCTGGTCTTGACCCCTTTGCTCATCATTCCTCCGTCTCTGTCACTGAGTTCCAGGAGTTCAATTCAATGTTTAGCTGTGGGTGTCTGCCTCTGCTTCCATCAGTCACAGGATGAAGGTTCTAGGATGGCATATAAGGTAGTCATCAAACTTATTATCAGGGATGGGAATTTAAGGAAGTTTCTCCACTATTTCTTTCTTTGCCAGTTGGTGTCATCCTTTTAGATCTCTGGAAATCTCACTAGTGTCAAATATCTCCTCAAACCTATAATGGCTCCCTCTATTATGGTATCTCTCATCCTGCTCTCCTCTACTTATAATATACATACATATAGGTAAAAGAATGTACGTATGATATTATTGTGTTGTCTGCTAAAGGAATGTAGGCATTTACTTACATATTTTGTGAAGTTCGCAAAAGGAGAAATTTAAATGAACTCAGTTGAAGCTTTTACTTCTTATTAAATGACTTCATATACCTCATGCAGATATTACATGTGGCATATTAAGTATTAATATGAAAAGTCACCATAACAATCTTAACAAGTATAAAATGTAAAACTAATTTAATTAAAATTTTACTCTTCCACTGTTTTTCAGTGTCCCTTTCAAAAATACTGTTTAAATCCCTTCATTCAATATTTACTATAGTGGCATACCCCATATATATTTACAATTAGCTTCATCTATTGCAGAATTTTGTATAAACCTCTTCAAGGAATTGCACGAACCTTTTCTGAAATGTGTGCCACTTACTGCAGATAGAAGGAAAGGGAATAAGGTGAATGAAGTAAATGCATGCCTACACCCATTGCTTAGGCAATTAGCCTAGTAAAAATAACATACTTTGGGTTTCATCTCACATTCTATCCTATAACAACCTGCCCATTATCATCATGAAATAGGGTTTGGACCCAATACACTTGAATTTTTTTAAGATTTGCTGAATGTTGCTATCCATCTTCACAATGCCTTTTCCCACGTTTAAAACAAAGCTCCATGCTATGTGTTCTTGCTCAATGTAGGCACTCACTAAGAGACATCTGAAGTATAGATGAAGTGAATGTACTGTCAATAAATCATAATCAATTACTGTGAAATAGCATTGTTAAGACAACAATTTTCATTATTGATTTTACTCTACTACTAAGATCTTTATATGATTTATTTACTTAGTAAATCATCTGAATGACTGAATGACCATTTTCCAGGTATTTTCTTATATGCTGCAACACAAATTACTTGAATTTTAAATTGTTTGTATTTTTAAAGTCATTTATACAGGAAGAATTTCTCAGAAATGGTTAAGATAACAGATCTGATTTCTGAAAGCCATGGCAATATTTCACAGTAAATGATCATGATTTATAGATGATGCTTTCATTTAGTTTACACTTCATATGTCCCCTGATGACTTTAAAGAAAGTGGATTACTTGTAGAATTCTGGTGACAGATCTTGCAGATACATATCTAACAAAAGTATAACTCTGGAGAGGGTGTAAGATCAAGGGGAAGATGAAATTACAGCACAGAGGAAAATCCCATGGAACGTTCTGTGCAAGAAAGAATAAGAGGTTGGTTCAAAGCATGTTGCAAGGTATGAAAACAGATGATTTCAAAGACTGAAACAGCTGGTTTGTGGTTCACATAGTATTAAAGTAATGATTTGTGTGTGTGTGTGTGTGTGTGTGTGTGAGTGACTAAAAGGTTTAAAATTGATGAAACATCTCTTTTTATCAGTGTTATCTTACCTCCTCTGATATTTTAGATTTTTAGTCATTACCAATCTGGAATTGCCAATATTTCAATCTTTTTTTTTATTAAAGCTTTTTTTATTGGATCCAAACCCACACATAGAACTTTGACTCCATCACTTAACTGAGTAAGACTTGGAATGGTAAAATATAGTTAGTTATTTTATATTGTTTATTACTTGAAGGTGATTATTGTGCCTCTGTTAAGTAGCCCCAAATTTGAAAAGAGAAGTTATATTTGTAAGAGAAGTTCTGTAGAATCAATATTATGAATGCTTGGTGTTTCAGCCTGTGGTTGCTGGTTTCTGTGGTTAGCTGAAGGTTGGAATCATTATGTTTTATTTCCAGTGTGCAAATGAAATACCCAATTCTTTATAGTCACTTTAACACTAGTTACTAGTAGGTCAGCTATCATAAATTTTCTTTATCTTTACAGGTGCTTTGATAGAACTTAAGTTGGCATTTCTGCTCTATATCTATTCATGTTTTCCTTTCAGGCTCAACCTAATAACTTTTGGCAAGTGTTTTTGCAATGAATTTATTGACTTATAGCCAGTATAAAAATCAAAATAATGTCTGTATTGTAGAACTGTTATTTCATGTAGCATTGCTGATAGAGGGGAAATTAAGCAATTTTCATATAAAATGTAAAGAAATGATTATCTTTCACTTGTTGTACCTAAAATACCTAGTCATTGCTAGAAAAAGAAGAGACTATAGATATAAAAAAATTAGGTGCCTGAGAGATGCCTCTAGTCGTGAGCAAATTTTGCAATCATAGAGGAACTGAATCCAATTCCTAGTATCCATGCTGAGCATCTTACAATCTCCTGCAACTCCTGATCCAAGAGGTCTAGTGCCCTCTGCTAGTACTGACAGACAATTGCACTCACATGTGCAATTTTTCCACATATGTACACACTTATTTTTGTAATCAAAAGTAAATAAATGAAAAAATAATTCAGGCTTTAGAGTGGAAGATGATTTGAATGTCAATGTAATCTCAAACACTCAAAAGCAACTTACTTTTTCTTAAAGGTAGAAACTCAGTATCTATAGGTCCCACATTTATCAATTACATGGTGATAGTTTTAAGTAAAATGAATCCCATTCATTACTTGGAAATAGTTTATAAAAGGTTCTTTGGAAGTAGTAATATTATTGTTGTTTATATGATTGCCGGGCGTTGGTGGCACATGCCTTTAATCTCAGCACTCGGGAAGCAGAGGCAGGCAGATCTCCGTGAGTTTAAGGCCAGTTTGGTCTACAGAGTGAGTTCCAGGACAGGCCCCCCAAAATAAAGAGAAACTCTGTCTCGAAAAATCAAAAAAAAAGACATATTATTATGTAGCATTTGGATGGTCCTTAATGTATGATTCCCTAATGGAAACCTTAGAAACTCATAGGATGTAGCTATTTTCTCTGAATTGCAGTAGCATAATTTTGATATTTCCTTAACAGTTATTCATTAATAGTTTACTATTGTCTGAAATAAGAACAAAATTTTTATTAGTCTTTTATTTTTATGATTTATGTCAATAAATGCCTACAATGGGGATAATTAAAAATAACTCATGGAGTTAATAAAGCAAGAGAGGTGTCATAATCTCATGTAAATGAAACATTTTGATTCACAGAAGGCCA
The DNA here is from genome assembly GCF_017639785.1 of Mesocricetus auratus. Taxonomy (NCBI): domain Eukaryota; kingdom Metazoa; phylum Chordata; class Mammalia; order Rodentia; family Cricetidae; genus Mesocricetus; species Mesocricetus auratus. The sequence continues at coordinate 47,868,317 of NW_024429184.1, read as the reverse complement.
TGTTTAGTTTTCATCTAGTTTTGTATGTTCCTGGCAAGGTTTTGCAATGTCTTTCACAGGCAAAGCTAGACTGAAAGTATATTTTAAATGTCTATGTAATTCACACATATATGTATTTAAAAGTTCACTCCTCATTAAAGCCACAGCCATCATACTGTGTCCAAAAGTTGTTCACCAGTATTCAAGAAAATAAAACAGCTTCTTTTTTCTTCTTTTTTATATTTTATTTTTAAATTTAAATTAGAAACAAGGTTGCTTCACATGTCAATTTCAGGTGCCTCTCCCTTTCCCTCCCTTCCTCCCATGCCCTCCCACCAACCCCCCAATATCCCCTCATGTCCCCAGGGAGGGTGAGGCCCTCCATAGGGGTGTCCATGGTCTGATATTTCATCCAGGGAAGGGCCTAGACCCTTCCCTGAGAGTCCAGGGTGTGAGTGCATCTCTCATTGTTGGATGGGATTCCAAAGTCCATGTGTATACTCGGGATAAATACTGATCTACAACTCAAGGCTCAATAGATTACCTAGGCCTCCTCACTGACACCCACATTCAGGGGGTCTTGAAATGTTTTAATAGTACCCCATAGATATTAAAGTATGTGTCAGAAGAGTTACTGAAATGACACATGAATGTATTGGAATTTTCAGTGTTTTAGTATGGCATGAGATCACTTCTTTTAGAACTTTTAAGCATAATTATTACAATTGTGTTTTATCTTGTATATTTTCTAAATCCCTATGCTATGCAGATTTAGCATACTGAATCTTTCCACTCTGACAATCATAGCAGTGATGAATGCTATCTTAATGACACTCAAACACTATTTTTCTTTTAATACTTAGATGAAGTAGAGCTTTAAAGAGCCTTCTTGCTTAAGAATATATAATATTTTATTTAAAATGGGAGGTGATTTTTAGTGCATAAGAGAAAATTTAAACACATTTTCCTTATTGTTTTAAACAAATGGTATTTTTGGGATTTTCATTCATTGTAAACAGATACACCTTCCTGTTGATTAGAAGCAAATTCTTCATATTGCACTTGTGATAGTGAAATGTTGAGGAACAATTATAGTAACCAGAAAAATCTTTCTACTTCACATTGAGTTTCTCAGACTATTTATATAAAAATATTTAAAATTTTAATGTGTAAGAACTCCCCATCAATCTTGGCATCTAGGCATAAGGTGTTGTGAGCAGTAAATTTTGAGAAGGTAGTCACTTATACAGCTCTTCCCCAAGATGTGTGTTTCCAAGAACAGCTTCTCTTTATGACTATATATATGACATCATTTTGCCACTCAGGACTAGACCAAAGGTTGACACCTTTCTTCCTTCCTTCCTTCCTTCCTTCCTTCCTTCCTTCCTTCCTTCCTTCCTTCCTTCCTTCCTTCCCTTCTTTCTTTCTTTCTTTCTCTTTCTTTTTTCTTCCTTCCTTCCTTTTTTCCTCCTTCCTCTTTCTTTCTTTCTTTCTTTCTTTCTTTCTTTCTTTCTTTCTTTCTTTCTTTCTTTCTTTTTGCTTCGTGTCGTCCTTACCTTCTTCCTCCTTTCTTTCCCTCTTCCTTGTCCTTCATTTTTTGTGACGTTTTCAGTGTATTGTCAAATTGACCTTGGGCCAGCAAAGTAGACCAAACTGAACTTAGACTAATGATTTTCTAGACTCTACCTCACTCTCAGATAACAAGCAACTGCTATCATGATGACCAGGGCACATTGCTTGAGGTGAGGGTCCATTTCATAATAAATATATAACTGTATAATGCATACTTATGATTTATAGATATACATAGAACTGCCATTCTTCTCTTACCTCAGAGACTTTAAACCTATAGAAGCCACTCAATATAGGTAAACAGAGACAGTTTATTGACTACTCAGTGCCCAATGCAGGTGTTAAGCAATGTGAGTAACATCTGGCTTTCAGATTTGTGATTCAGTGACTCTGGGTAGAAGTCCAAGACTTTTAAATTTCAAGAAGACACCAAGAACTGATGCTACTGGCTTCAGAGTACATTGAGAGCCCTGATAACTACTGTATCATTAGATCTTTTGTAGCCATGCCACTTCTCCATATTATCTTAAGTTGTCCTCTTTTAGTATCTTAAAATTGTGTGTAATGGTAAGGTGTATCTACCAAAAGAGCAGTATTAGGACAAAGAAATCTGACCTTTAGAACTGTAAATGCATTATGCTTGTGTGATATCTTTTGCCTTTTGTGTTCAACAAAGACATGTCTACGACTAATACTGAAATATTTGAACCTATCCTCATTAAGTTTCCCTCTTGTATTTTTCTAAATTCACTTTAAGGTAGTATAGGTTAACCTATATGATTCTTGTCCACCATCAACAAGTGTGAATATAATTTCCTTTATTGAGGACTGAGTTATTCTTATGGATTCCATGCTAAGAAGGCTATAAACCTTAAATTATTCAAATGAATGGTTTGGTATTCTGCTCTTTAAAGTTTCTGGGAAGGAAATGAATTACAAAGAATTCTTCAGATTGATTAAGTATAATAATATAAGCTTTAAAACAGGTCTCTCCCTCTTTTTTAAATGCACGCACGCACACACACACACACACACCCACACAGAGTCATATACTTTCACACACAAAACATACATTTCTGAGAGTTTTCCATTCAAAATTCTTAAAATATTCTAAGTATTTTATCCAATGAATCTTTGGCACTTCTATTGACTCTGAGAAGGACAGGGATTGTATTTTTACAAGAGAACATGGGCTGAACTTTCTCATCAGCACCCAGAATCTGCCACAGCACTAAGTTATAATGGGAAAGATAGGGGGAAACATCATGAAATTAAATATGCCTAATATATGAAATGTACCTTTAAAAGGATCTTTATCTTGTATACCTGAATAAGATCTGGCTGTTTGTAATGAATTCACAAGATAACACTGTAAAAATAATGAATGTTTTAATTTCTAAGGAAAATTTTTTTAACTCCCATAATTAAACCCATCAATTTGCATAGTGAATACATGTTAAAAAGAAATGGGTGATGATATTTGTAAATATGAAACTAGTACAGTGAATTGGAAATATTATTAAATAATAAAATAGGAAAATAAAAGAGTAACACTACATAGAACAAAGAAGGAAGCAAACAGCAAAGAAGAACAGGAGAAATGACTCAGTGGTTGAAGGCATTTGCCATGCAAACCTGAAAACCTTTTGCAATCCTTTGACCCACATAAAAGTGAAAAGAGAGCTAACTCTACACACTTGTCTTCTGACTTCCAGATACATACCTTGGTATACATATGCTATCTTTCAAATCATAAACACATACAATAATAATAAATTTAAAGACAAAATACATATATAAAGCTTCCTAGGGGCAGAAATGATGTAACATATTGAAAGTACAAAGCAGTATAAATGTAAAATATGAGCAGTAAAAATAACTAGCTACACAAAACTAAAGAAAAAGAAGGAAAGCTTTACTAGATATAAATTAGATCATTCTTGTTCAGTTTTTAATCTATGTTCTTATAATAATGCAACACATACATATATGATCTGAGGATTTAACACAATGTAGTTCGATTATATTTACCTATTCACTCCTAATCCGTTCTTTACTCTCCCAGATTCACTGTCATCTTTCTACCTACTTCACTTTTAAAAAGTAACTTGCTGAATTCAGTTCTTCCTGCTCTTACATTCCTGGGTTAGAGTTAGTCTACCAGAATATGGTTGATCTACTAGGGGTCAACCCTTAAAAAAACAGAATCTTCTAATCTTTTCCACCAATTAACCATCAACAGCTGATAGAACCTCAGTTTATGATGAGTACTCATGCATGACAACGTCTATAACAGAGTCCTGTGAGAGTAAAACATTCCCTCATACAGCGAAGCTCCTTAAGCAAGAAGGTAAATATTACAAATATCTGTAGAAAGTCCCTGAAACTGGCAAGATTAACTAGGTCCCTTCCTCCAAGATGAAAAAGACACAAACAAAACAAAACAAAACAAACAAATAAAAAAACAAGCACCCTCCCACAAAAAAAAGACAAGACTAACTGCCTGGAAGAGGCAGAGAACAGCTGATCTTAGAACTGAATCACTTAGAAGGGACATTCTCCATCCTGTTGAGTTGCATGCAGCGTGTGCAGCATGCTCCAAGTTCCTAAGTCTTGTTAACTGTCAAACTTGCAAGGTTGGATTTGGTAATGCAGTTCTCTTTGAGTCATTTCTGCTTCTGTAAGTACTTCCTTATCCATATTGATACAGTAACTCCAATAAAATTCATTGGTTCCCCAAGTTGGACTTTCATAGTACATGTCCTTTTAACTCTTGTGGGCTCCCTCTCTGGGGGTATTAGACAAGTATGTTTTGTTTCTCCAAGAAAGGTTTTGTCATACAGCATAAGTCTCTACATCTTCCCCAATAGAATTTTGACTGGCTTTATCATATGTAGGTTCAGTCAAGCACGGTTTGTGTGAATTCATCAGTGAAGTGGTCCTGTCATGTTCAGTGGGCACTGTGAAGAGTGGGAACCTCTGTTATAATCTTTCTTCTCACTGTTCTGTAATTGTCCCATTTGGTGGACTTCTCCAGTTGACAATATCTGTACTTTGACAGATTCAGAGTTTTAAGTTAACTACTGTCCACAATAAAAAAAAATTCTGATGAAGTCAGAAACCTGCACTAACAGAGGAGGACTAACTAAAAGAATTGATACTTGAAAAGGCACGTAAAAGCTTGTGATTTTAAAAGCTTCCTATACACACAGGCACAGACACAGACACACATACATAGACACACAGACATACACACACACACACATACACACACACACACACACACACACACTGATTTAAGGCAAGTTCCACAGGAGGAATCCCATGGCTGATACTTTAACTCTGACCAAGAACACATTGTTGGGAGTTTACAGATCCATAGAATGAACCTACTACTATTAGTTGCTAAATGGACCTTGTGTCAATCTGCATTTTAAATTTATGTCTCTATACCCAAAGATTAGTGCAGCTCTCAGTCTTCATGATGAAATTATCATATTTGTACATTTCTCATAACATAGCTTCAAACAACACAAGGCAGAATTTTACAGAAATCCTAAAATGAATTTTACAAGTCTAGACTGAGACAGCATAGACCCTTGTAGCTTGACCTTTGAAGTTACTACTACCAGTAGTAAAGAAAGAATCTCCAAGCTTCGTTCCATAAGAAAAGTATTGAGAAGACAGAGACATTTTATAAATCAACTTTTACAATTCACTGAAAGTTACATAATTTTAGCAATCCAGGAGTAATTTTATTAGGGACCTAGTTGAGTCTCAGCCAACTTTGAAGCATTCAAGGTTTCCTATAAGAATACTTTCCATTTAGGCACTGAGCATCTTTGCTAAATAACACTAGCCATGGGGTAAACTGAGCCTTGCAGCATTAGAACAGCAGATCAGTGCTGTAATCTTAAAGCCTAACTGTATCTCAATTAATAAAAACCCAGAGACAGATATTGGGGTTAAAGATGAAGATCAGGGAAGTAAAGCTGCCAACCACTAGAGAGTTCTCATCTCTGTCAATGCTCAGGCCAAAGGGGTGATTCTCTGAACCTCAGACTGCAATGAGTTCCTGTCTCCTCCTACCTTACAATCCTCTCTCTGCCCAGCCATATCACTCTTGTCTCCAACTCCCTTATGTTGGGATCCCAAGTGCTAGGATCAGAGGTGTGAGCTCTGTTTCTCTTTTAGACTGAATCAATTTTATGTAGCTCCGGACGGCCTTGAACTAACTGAGATCCATATGCCTCTGCCTCCCAGAGTGCTGGGAGTAAAGGTGTGTACCACCACTGCCTGGCCTCTAAGGCTAACTAGTGTGTCTTCTGGGATTAAAGGTGTGTACCTATACTGCCTGTCCTCTATGGCTAGCTAGTGTGGCTACCTTTGCACTCTAATCTTCAGGCAAGCTTTATTTGTAATATCAAACAAAATATCACTACACATAACTTGTAGACAGGTGTCATTTTATATATATTGTTGGTTCAGTACAGGCACATAAATGAAAATACAGCCATTTAAGACATATACTGTTTTTAGTGTGTGTGTGTGTGTGTGTGTGTGTGTGTGTGTGTGTGTACTGTTTGTGTAGGTGTCCAGAGAGATTAGAAGAGGGTGTGTCCCTTAGAGCTGGATTTACCTGCAGCTGTGGGTGCTTTGAACTGAACTGTGATCCTTGAGAAGGGTAGTCAGTGCTGCTAACTTCTGAAATATGTTTATTAAAAATGCAAGTCTGAAGCACAGTGTGAGATTTCATTTTGCAGGAGAAAAATTAAGAGTAGCAATTATACTAAGTTAGTAAGTGCATGAAGAGTACAGAAACTCTAAACACAACTGGGAAGAATGTAAAATGAGGCAGTGTTCAGAAAGAGGTTTGGGAATCCTCAACAATAAAACCAGGAGTTTCCTGTGGACTCTGTAATTCCATTGCTAAGTATGTGCAACAGAGTGAAACAGTGTTGATACAAACACTTTGCATGTTTAAAGCTACATTGTATAGTAGCTCTAAATGGAGAAAAACTAAATGTCATGCACTATTGAAAAAATAAAGAAAATAAATACAACCTAGAATAAAAGTTAATCAGCAATAACAAATAGTGAAGTACTGATTTATCTTATAAATGCATTGCTCAAACCCTAAAAAATATGCCAAAATATTAGTAACAAATTGTATTAAGTATATGAAATGTACAAAATGATAAAATTTGTAAGAAAATGAATGGATGCTTACTAAGGTGAATAGTACTGGAAATGGAGAGTGTGCTAAAAGATGCATTGTATTTATGGATAAAAATGTTCTGGAAGTCATTATGGTTGTTCAACTTTTTGAATATGCTTAACCCCGTCAAGTTGTACATTTTAAGTAAATGACTTTTATAGAAGACAAATTGCCTCAAAATAAAAATCAATAGTCAGCCAGATGTTTGTGGCACTGGCCTGTAACCCCAGCACTTGTGAAGCAGACATAGGTGGATATCTGTGAGTTCATGTTCATCCTGATCTACAGAGGGCAACTAGGGCTACACAGAGAAATTCTATTAGAAAAATCAAACCAAAATCAATAGTCATATGTAAGAACGAGCAAAATATTATAAGGTTGAACCTATATTGTTGCATTATCACATTTCCTAGTAGTTTAGAGGATGTAGTTACATGAATGCGTTCTTCAGTCAACCCAGAAGTAAACACATAGCAATAACAACAACCTCCAATTATATTAAAACTCAGAAAAAAGGCATTCATACGAGCCCATAGATCAAGAATATATCATCATAGAAACAATAAAGAGTTTTCACTTAATAGAATAAACTGTACATCAAAACTCATTGGGTTATGATAAATGGCATCAAGATTTTAGAGAAAGAATTGTAAAATGGATAGATACAAGGGATGGATGCAATAGTCTGATCAACAGCTTCAGGGTATTATAAATGAATTGCAGAGAGAGATAATGAAAGACAGATTTTTAAACAGGAAGTCTCCATAAAAGCCTACCCCCAAAAGCTAAGGGAATGTGATGGAAGATGAGGCAGAAAGAAAGTAAGAGCAAGAGGAGATGAGGGACACCACATGAACAGGGTCCTCTGAATTGAATGAGTAAAGTTCATATGAATTCAGAGACTGAAGTAGCAAGCACAGGGCCTACACTGTCTGCACCAGGTCCTCTGCATATGTATTATTGCTTTAAGTTTTTTAATTCTATGGCTATCCTGAGTGTGTGAATGAGTGGGCCTCTAATTCTTATACCTTCTCTTGGGATCTTTTCCTTTTGTTTGTTTGCCTTGTCCAACTTCGATGTGATGATTTTTGTTGTATCTTATTATATTTTATATGTCATGTTTGATTGTTATGTCTTAGAAGCCTGTTCTTTTCTCAGGTGAGAAAGAAAATGTAGATCTGGATCAGAGGGAGGAGGTGAAACTGGGAGGAATAGAGGGAGAGGGAACTGTAATGAGGTTACATTGTATGAGAAAATAATCTATTTTCAATAAAAGAGGAATAAAAAGTATTAAGTTATAATGCATAAAACTAATAGTAATATTATCAAAACATAAAGGGTGAATTAAACCCAACAGCAGAAGTCACTATCAAAATCACAAGGTAATTTAAAAGAAAACGTTGATATGACTCTAAAAGAAATTTATACAGGAAAAGAGAAATGCTTTGTTTCTTATATGAGAAGAATAAATGCATACAGATGGTGGCTTTTAGAAACCAAAACAGGCTACTAAAATTATCCATGCCAATAAAGTTAAATAATTCTATGAAATGAACAAATTTATTAAAAAAACAAGCACTAGAAAAGTCACAAATGAAATAAAAGCATGAATAATAGCTTATTAAAACAACTGAACATGTAATTTAAAATACTCCTGTAATACTCCCTGTTTTTAACTCATGAGTTTTACAAAACATTTAAGAAAAACATACATGAATTTTGCATAAATCCTTATGTAGAATAGATGCTAACCATTTCCTGTTCTAGAAACTATACCCATCGTACCTTGGTACTTCTACTTACAAGGCTGAAAGTGAGAAATGATTGACTAGTCTTAAAACCGTTCACATATGCATGATTCTCTGTGTGTGTGTTTTATAGTCTATATTTTATCAGCTTCATTCCATGAATGTAAGATTATTTTAATAACCAAAAATTTTTGAATTTCAGTGCAGTTTTTGAATGAAAGAGAACCATCATGTATCTCCCCAGAAACCTGAGAATATAGGCCACCTTTTCACAGTCAGTGAGCTTTAGAGCTCCACATATACACACTCATGAAAATCTGTCAGTACTTGAGGGCATTCTTTGTTGGGGAAATCGGTAACAGCAGGACCCTTTGAATTACATCGTGAAGATCAATCTGACGTTACTTTTCCAGCTGTTCCTCCTCAGGACTTTCTGCGACTACAAAGGAGAGGAAACAATAATTCTTTCATGCCTTCCATAATGACTGAAATGGAATCACCTGGCATTCCTCCACCCATCTCTAACTGTTAAGTATTAGAAGGGAGTGAAAATCCCATGTGGCAGTTTCAAATAAACCACAGAAGCTTGTTTTTTGTACTCTGACTTCTGGATTTGCAATGTGTCCTGCTGCAATTAAATGAAATCTGAATATTTGGAATGTTTAAATGTTATTGTGTTAAGCTGGTCATTCTACAAAGGGAATTTTTATCTTAATTTGGAGACATTTTCCTGATATAATTTATTTTATTTTATTTTTTTTTGACTTTTTTTTATTTTAATTTTAAATAGCTTGTTTTACATGTCAATCCCAGTTCCCTCTCCCTCCCCTCCTCCCGCACTCTCCTTCCACCCTCCCTCCCACCCTATTGCCAAATCCTTCCACATAGGGGATGTCTAGAGTCTATCATTTTACTCTTGGTAGGGTCAAGGCACTCCCCTAAGAGTCCAGGCTGAGAGAGCATCTCTCTTTGTGCTATAGGCACATGAAGACAGATTGTATACCAGGGATAGACACTGATCCACAGCTCAGAGCCCCATAGGTTGTCCAGGCCTTCTCACTGACACTCACATTTGGGGGGTCCAGATCAGTCCCATTCTGGCCTCCCCACTGTCGGTCTGGGGTCCAAGAGCTCTCTCCTGTTCAGATCAGCTGTCTCTGCTGGTTTTGCCAGCCCATTCTTTGCCAATTTGCTCATCATTCCTCTCTCTCTGTCACTGGGTTTCTTGGGTTCAGTTCAGTGCTTAGTTGTGTGTTTGCCTCTGCTTCCATCAGTCCCAGGATGTAGGCTCCCGGATAGTTATAGACATCAAGTTCATTATCAGGAATGGGCATTCGAGGTGGTCCTTCCACTATTGCTTAGCTTGCCAATTGATGTTATACCTTTAGATCACTCGAGGTCACTCTGGTGCCTGATCTGTCTTCGATCCTATGATTCCCTCTTCCCCCTATTCTACCCCCACCCCCTCAACTTCCTGTTCCCCCATGACCAACTCCCTTCCTCTTTACCCCCTCTATTCTTCCCAGGTCCCACTACCCCCCTCGCCCTGTTCCCCATCCATTCAGAGGATCTTGTCTCCATCCTCTTCTCTTGGGTACTATGCATATATGCATATCTTTTAGGTTCTTTCCTGTTTCCCAGACTCTCTATCTGTGGAAGTGCAGACTGGCACTATCCTGATCCATATCTAAAATCCATATATGAGTGAGTACATACCATGTTTGTCTTTTTGCGACTGGGTTACCTCACTCAGGATGGTTTCTTCCAGTGCTATCCATTTCCCTGCGAATTTCAAGATTCCATTGTTTTTTTCTGCTGAGTAATACTCCATTGTGTAAATGTACCACATTTTCTCTATCCACTCTTCAGTTGAGGGGCATCTAGGTTGCTTCCAGGTTCTGGCTATTACAAACAATGCTGCTATGAACATAGTGGAGCAGATGCCCTTGTTGTATGAACCTGCCTCATTTGGATAAATGCCTAAGAGTGGAATTGCTGGGTCTAGTGGTAGATTAATTCCCATTTTCCTGAGGAATCTCCATACTGATTTCCAAAGAGGCTGTATGAGTCGGCATTCCCACCAGCAGTGGAGGAGTGTTCCTCTCTCTCCACATCCCCTCCAGCATAAATTGTCTTCAGTGTTTTTGATTCTAGCCATTCTGACAGGAGTAAGATGGTATCTCAGAGTTGTTTTGATTTGCATTTCCCTGATGGCTAAGGATGTTGAGCACTTTCTTAAGTGTCTCTTGGCCATTTTAGCCTCCTCTACTGAGAATTCTCTATTTAGCTCTGTACCCCACCTTTCAAGTGGATCCTTTGGTGTTTTGGAGACTTGTTTCTTGAGTTCTTTGTAAATTTTGGAGATTAGCCCTCTGTCAGATGTAGGGTTAGTGAATATCTTTCCCCATTCTGTGGCCTGCCTTTTTGTCTTTTTGATTGTGTCCTTTGCCTTACAGAAGCTTTTTAGTTTCAGAAGGTCCCATTTGTTATTTTTTAAATTACTAAATGCAACTTTATGATATAGATATTGGAAAGTTGGCATATAAGAAACAATGAGTATTTATGATAGCCTTTATCATGAGAGATGCCATTTTGGTTTAGACATTAAACCATAATGTCAAGACAAAGTTTGCATAACTCTGGTTGTCTTATGTTAACAATAACAGAAACAGTATTTTATTAGTTTGAAGTATATATTTTAACTAATCTATTTCATCCAGTTTGATATTCCCTGACTAAAATCCTGACAATGTTAATTGCTTGGTTTTCCTGAGAGGCCAAGATATCATTTGTCAAACTGTGGCAAGATTAAATATGATGTGTGGTAAAATAATTATGTTTAGAAATCCTGCAATATCACATGAAATGACAAGAATTTTGTAGGGTTGCATTTAGTGATTTAATACTCAAGATTAAATCTGAATTATCACCTCTTATTTCTTATTTCAAAAAATTTTATTTCTTCACCTTAAAGGTCCCATAGAATTTATTCAGAGATCTATTGGTCTAGGTCTATGCATTTATTCTAATAAAAACAATTTTATTGTTATGGACAAATTCAACATGATTCCTAATAATGGGGCTACTGATAATTTCCTGAATTACAACCTTTTATAAACTCATACATAGGACTGTCATATTAAATATACGGAAGAGGAAAGGAGGAATGCGGGTGAGCAGGGTATGATGGGGAGGAAATATTGGCAGGATTACAGGTGTGTGTGTGCTTATGTGTATATGTGTGTATGTATATATATGTATATATAATTATATATATGATAAAATTTTAAATTTAGGTGCCATGTATGGGAGCAAATGTGAAATGATTGTTTTTTCTGAATCTGTCTTCTTTCTGTATGTTCATGTGTGTGTATTTATTTGTGTGGTTTTATGTGTATGTAGGTGACCTATACACCCAGACAAAACATGCACACAATAAATTTTAAATTTCACATATGCAAGAAAAGATGCAGTAATTGTCTTTCTGAATCTTATATTTTGTGAAAATATTTGTGTGTATGTAGGTGTGCATGTATATGCATATTTGTGCTAATATGTTGTATAGTTACATGGGTTTATGTGAATTGTAATGCAGAATGTACATGTGTATATGAATGCCAGAGAATAATTATGTCTATCAATTTATGGTACTCTCTACCTTATCTTTTGTGACAAAATGCCTCATTGCTCTGGAGCTCATCAAATAAATTAATCTGGCTCGTCAGGGATTTTTCTGTCTCCACAATCCCATTCTGAGTTTATAAACATGCTACAAGAACTTGTTATTTTAAAGTTATTCTGAGGACTGAACTCAAATCTTACTGTTTGCAATGAAAACACTTTACCAGTGAGCTTGTTTGACAGAATGATTTTGATTTCCATCCATTTTACTGAAAATGTCATGACTTTAATTTTTATGGCTAAATACAATATTCCATTGTGTATGTACCTCATTTTCTTAACTCCCTAGTGAATGAAAAAAGAAATAAAAAGAAAGAAAGGGAAAGGAAAAAGGACATGATTGCTCTTAGGTGTGGTGGAGGAGAAAGTTTACTGGAGATATGTGGGAGAGTGTGGCTAGAGGCAGGGACATATGGTAGAGTCCAGAGTGGACATGACCAGACTGAACTCTGTCATGTGGGAGACAGGGAATGAGAGGGAAAATGGAGGAACCAGAAACAGCAGTCAGGAGGTCAAAGGTACAAAAAGGGTTCATAACCAAAGTGTCTGGATTGTATAAGGAAGAGCCTCGGGGGAAGGGCAGCGCATCCTCTGGGCTGGAGAGTTCAGGATAGAGGGCAAGGTATGCCAGTCTGTAACAGGTAGGGACTGAGGGATGATGGGAGAACCTGAAGGCCAGGTCTGCTGTAATAGCTTAAAAAGGCACCTCAGTCATTTGTCCCTGGTTTGAAACATAACACTTAGTTATTGTGAACGATATATTAAAAGATGTGTGTACAATATACATATATATCCTCTATATATCCTTCATGTATGTAATAAATAGTGGTGTATCTGGGTGGTATGGTAGTTCTAACATAGTTTTTTTTTCTATTTTCCAAATGTTTCATGCTACTTTCCATAATGACTTAACCAGCACCATGTAATGATGATTCTCTTCCTACATTATTCTCTTCCACAAACATTTGTTTGTTCTTTGTTTTCTTGATGATAGATATTTTGATTGGGATGAGAAAGCACTGTTAATTTGTATTTTCTGATTCCAAGGATGTAGAAAACTTTTTCAACTATCAACCGTTTGTACTTTCAGAGAATTGTCTATCTATGAGCACGTTTATCATTCAGTGCATTTGTTCTTCTTTTGTTGTTGTTTGTCTTTGTAATTTTTTTCTCTAGATACTAATTGAAGATTTTATATGTAGCTCGAGGGATTTTTGACTTTCTGTAGACTATCTTTTGACTTTAGTGTCTATTTTCTCTTAGTACAGAAGTTTAATTATACAGAATGCCATATGTCAACTCCTGGGATGATTTATCATGCTACTTGGTCTCCCTATTGTCTATAACTTGAAGTGTTTTCCTGTAACAGTTTTAAATGAATCTAAGGTCTTTGATCAATTTTACTTGATTTTTTGTGCAGAAAGATGTGGGTGCAGTTTTCAGTTTTTCTATGTGTGAAAATCCAGTATTCTCAAGAGCATTTGTTAAAGATGGTGTTTTCTCCCATGCACGCTTTTGAGTCTTGTCAAAAATAGATAACTATAGCTATATGGGTTTATGGATCCTTTATTCTATTCCAGTGGTCTATAGGTCTCTTTTTTGTTTCAGCTCTAGACTGTATTTTGTCACTGTGGCTCCATAATACAATTTGAGATCAAGTATTATGATTTACTTCTAATGTTGCATTTTTCACATTTGTAGGATAATTGATAGTTTTCTTTTACAGCATTTAATATTACTTGTTTTCTTCATATTTTGAGATCTTCAGTATACTGTGCCACAGGGAGATGATGTGGTGAGATTCCTTTTTAGTCTTGTCTAATTGGTGCTCTAAGTATATCATATATTTGAATCTCAATTTCTTTCTCTAGATTGGGAAATGTTCTTAAGAAATTCCTTGAGATTCTTTTTATGTCAGCTCCATCTTTTCTTAGATTCTTAGGTTTATCTTTTGTTTGCATTTCTCAGTTATTGAATATATGGGACCATCTTCACTTTTTTTCTCTTTTTTGATATTTGCATGCAGTATGTCTCAACCTTGTCCTCAATCCCTTATATTTTTTCTTCTGTTTGAAGAGAACCACTGTGGTTTTTCAATTTAATTGAATTCATTGGTTTCACTATTCTTTATGAATTTTTAAGTTGCTGACTTCTTATCCCTATTGGTTTTTTCATCCTTATTGATGATTTCTCCCTTCATGATTCTGATTCTCTTCCCTACTTTCTACATTAATTTCAGATTCTTATTCCTACCCCCTTTAAAATGCATTGGTCATTTTTATCATGTAGCTTCACAATCTTCTGGCATTTGATCTCTGAGAGTATATTTGCATTCAATAGTTGAGAAGTTATGACCTTTTGGTGAAGTTGTCTTGCTTTATTTTTTACATGTCTTAATTTCTATGTTGAGGTTTTTGTATCTACTAGTTTGGGAGACATTTGCTGTAACAGCAACAGTAGAAAACTCATACAGGATATAGAACTATACTTAATTTGGCTAGAGGCCACTGTATTACTAATGATTATAAAAAGGCAAATGTCAAAAATACCTAACACTATAAGATGGACTTAAAAATTCTGCAGGGAATGGGCATGATATTGCAGACGTCTAATTCCTACAGAGGTAGGTGGAAGTCAGTGAGCTTGAGTCCAGGCTGGTCTATATAGTGATTCTCAAGCTAGTCAGAGCTATACAGTGATACTCTCTCAAAATAAAAATAAAATCTCTGTAAGACAAATGTGAAATTGCTATACCAATGAGACGAAAAATGACTCAGGATAAGGGGCAGAAGTGACAACAAAGTTACATGAAATAAAAACATAAGAAATATATGGAAATGTCTCAGTTGAAAGGATTTACAATTAAGGGAAAAAGGTTTGTCAAATGTCAGGGTTAATTTGGTTGTTTTCTCTGACCCTGGTCAACAATGATGGGAGGCCTTATCTTTGTAATACCTGCCTGAACCAAGCCTTCTGTTCTTACCTCCTTTGTGTTGTCAGTGTCTAGCCTTCCTGCTATTTACAGCTGCCTTCCTAGGCTTTTCCTTATCTCTGACCAATAGCAGGACACATTGAGGCTCCTGAACTGGTTCCCAGAACTTATGGTATTTCAGATATTTTTAAAAAGTTTATTCAGTGATTCTTTTAAAATTCTTATTTTTCCTGTTATTGAAAATAGATATTTTTCCTCACAGAGTATGTGTCAATTATGGTCTCTCCTCTCTCTACTCTTCCCAGTTCCTCCTTACCTCCCTTCCCACTCAGAGCCACTCCCTTTCTGTTTCTCATTAGAAAACAAATGGTCTTTTAAAGAATATTAATAAATAAAATAAACTATAATAAAATTAAACAAAAATAACACATCAGAGTTGGAAAAGACAAAGAGAGGGAAAAGAGCCCAAGAGAAGAAATGAGAGTCAGAATCGCTCATTTGCACACTCAGGGACAACATAAATGCAGCTCGTCCAGTCATTATGTGCAAGTTTGGAACTGGCCTTGCTGCATCTTGTTGTGCCTTGTTCAGTTAATTTCCTTGGAAGGCTTGCTATTTTCTTGAGGGAAGCTGTGAGACAATCTGGGAAGAGGAAAGGTGAGTATGTGGACTGAGGAGGAGGTGCTGGAAGGAATGGAGAGCAGGGAAGCTGTGGTCAGGTATGTAT
The DNA here is from genome assembly GCF_017639785.1 of Mesocricetus auratus. Classification (NCBI taxonomy): domain Eukaryota; kingdom Metazoa; phylum Chordata; class Mammalia; order Rodentia; family Cricetidae; genus Mesocricetus; species Mesocricetus auratus. The sequence continues at coordinate 47,852,460 of NW_024429184.1, read as the reverse complement.
TATATGAGAGAAGAATAAATAAAATTAAAGGAAAAAGACCCAAAAAACAAAAAAAACCCACTAAACTAGAAGCCTAAAAATAGTAGTTTTCCATGGAGGGCCTCACCCTTCCTGGGAAAATGAGGAGATATTGGGGATTTGGTGGGAGGGTACGGGAGGAGGAGAGGGAAACGGAGAGGGTCTTGGAATTGACATGTGAAGCAACCTTGTTTCTAATTTAAATTTAAATTTAAAAATATCTCCCTTAGTGGTTTATGTTACCAATGTTAGCCCACATGCTCAACTCAGGCTTAATAATCAGGGTGTTGCCCACCTTTTTCTCTATGCTTTTTGGTCAGTCTTTCACTTCCTTTGTGAATTTCTGAAGCCTTTACTCTCTTCTGTCTTCAGAACAGACCTCCCCTGTTTAAAAACATTGACAGTCACTATTAGCAGAGGAAGCTTCCAGCCCTGTGACTGACTCAGAATGCATTTGTTTTTTGATACCTTCCATATGTGTTAATTCTGATCCACAGAGGGTAGTTGGCCATTCTGGGGTGCAGTTATGTTCTACAATCTAGACATTCTCAAATGTTTAAAAGTAAACTTTCTTTTAGCTTCTACATGCAAAAATTCTGCTCTATTCCTAGTATAATTATAAATAACATTTGCTCACCAACAGCCACATGTTTCAAAGATAAATTGTATGTCACCTTTTAATTTAGATCACTTGCCCCTATCTTAGGAGTATGGGATACTTAAAAAAAATAGTATTTCAATGCTCTGTTGCTGTGTAGTAGAAATGGTTCTTTTAAGAGTAGGTCAGAAATGATAATAGTTTTTGATTATGAATGTGTGTACTATGATAATTAGATTGAGCCATTATGCTCCAATTCTGCAGGATGGTGTGGTTTTCTGTGAATGTGATTTGGGATGAATCAATAAATCGATTTTATTATTAAAGAAAATTCACTTTTATCTTATTTCTCATATTAATAATGGATAAATAAGTTGACTTTTCATTATTTTTTAAAATTATTTTAATAGTGTTGTTCTTAATCTATTTTTTCTATAGCATTGGACTCTGTGACCAAGGAACTTATGATTCAAACAGCAAAACCGACTTTCAGCCATCTGACAGAAGTAAGAGAAATGTTCATGCTATAGTAAATATCCGCTGCTGGAACTAGATGGTGATAGTTATTTATGGTGTCCCAAAGCCTTGCATTTTCCCCATTAAAGCGATTGTGATGTGGCATATTCTTTAGGAAACAGCACGATTAGAAACCTTAAAAAATTACAGTGACTCGTCCATTTATTTGTCTGGCTTTTACTGTAGTCACATTTTATAGCATGTATAGCTAGGCTGCAAATCCATTAAGAACTAGCTTAATAACACCATGTTTATAGGTAGTCTTATATAATTTTTTACAAGTTCAAGGAAGATTATAAACTTTGAAAATTGCTTTACTTATGTACAATATACATGTACATTGGTGTTTTGTCTGCAAGTCTGTGTGACTTAGTCAGATCCCCTGGAATTGGAGTCACAGTTGTGAGCTGCCATGTGGGTGCTGGGAATTGAAGACTGGTCCTGTGGGAGAGCAGTCATAGTTCTTACCCTGTGAGCCATCTCCACACCCAGACTATAAACTTTTACATAGATATTTAAAAGAGTCAGTAGACTTTTTTTTTGCATTTTAACTTTAATTTGCATATTTCACGTGAATAACATATTGCTACAATATACATACATATAGGCATATATACATGTACTCACAAATATATATATGTATTTATAAAACATAATGTCAATCTGTACAAAATTGCACTTGTAATTTGCTTATAAAAAGCATAGAAGTCCAGTTAATACCAGAATATTAACTGTCTCATGTAGTATGCCAAAACATATAGGAAATCTGAAGTCAATAGCAGTCCAGAGGGCCCTAGAGAAGCTAGAACCCAAATCACTAAGATTATATGAACAGAGCTCGCATATGTAATTTATGGCAGATCTTATGATATATAAATGTAATGTGAGAAAATGGTAGAGCGATCAAAGGAAGAAGGAAATGATTTTAATGACTTAGCTCTCCAAGGTCTTTGAGGCTTAGAAATACTTAAAGTGACTTTTTAAATGTTGGTGCATTTATAGGGTGGTACTAAGTGCCAGGCTCAATTTCTTGTTCCCAATGAGGTTTTAGTGAAATTCAAATGATACTCTCTGATGTCTGATGTTTTTGGTATTTCATTATAGTTGAACTGGAACATACGCTAAACCCTTTCAAGACCCAATTTTGATAAAAAAAAAAAAACAAAACAACAAAACCCTTAAGTTTCTCTGCTTTCCCCTTCAAGGACGTGAATTTTGAATTGCATTTTGAGAATTTCTTTGGGATTTAAAAAATTAGGTGAAACATTCAAATGATTTTAGGTTAAATCAAAATAGTATGATAAGAGTTCTCCCTCTTCATATTTTTCCAATAACAAGTCATGGTACTAATGGGGACATCACCTCCTGCAAGAGGGGCATTATGAGATGAGAATTTATAAACTTTGATGACACCTGTTAGTACCAATGATAACTGCATATTCCCAGAAATTAAATTTTACCTCAACTGATATAAGTACAGCTTTGTCTGACTGAATAGAAAGAAGCGAATCTGGAACATAGGGAATGTGATGTTCTTTACAGCAGTGCCATTGGCCTGGAATAGGAAATGCTATTTCAAAGGGGACGTGATAAAGAGTTTCCTTATTTGGTAGTGGAGCTTCAGTCAGTAGTGCCCTGGGCATCATAGGTAAATCTTAGATGCTACTATCTCCTAAACAACAACAATAAATCTATATAATACTGTATTTGAATCATATAGTAATATATAACTATATCTATGTATAGTTACATAAGTGGGATAAGGGACACAATTTTTTTATTGTAAAAAGTAGTCAAAGTTATTTTTATACATACTGGTGAGACTAGGAAGGACTTGAAAGCACTATCTCCTTTTGCATGCAATCTGGGTTATGCTTCCCACTAGTCCAGGTATAATAGAGCATGTGATATATTAAGAGGAGTAGACAATTAAAATATAATGAAAAATAATAATGTAGGGCTAGGAAAAAATTCCTAGGTTGGAAGTTTGTCAGAGAGGGATTTAGAAGTTTCTGATTAAAGTATTTCCAGTGTTTTTCAGGGTCAGGTTTGAAGCAAGTCTCCTTTACCCTTTAAATCTTGAATTGTTTGCTAATTCCTGTTACACAGATAGATTGTTTTTAAATGCTGAGTACAAAAATGTGCCAAGTCCATCGTCCAATTTGGTGGCATCAAGCCTGATGATTCTGAACACTAAGCCAGACACATCTGTGCTCAACACAGAAAAATAAAACAGAATTGTGTACTATGGCAACGTGTTAATGATCATTTACTCACTTTTAACTCTGTCTTCATAACTATGCTCTTTTATGACAGTTACCAAGCTGCTCTGAATTTTCCATTCCTTAGGGCTTCTATTCCAGTACTTTGAAAAGCTAACATTATTTCATTTACTATATGCTAGCACAGTCAAAATTAAGTGAGCAAATCATACGTCTAAATACCACACATTTATAAGTTTTATGCACTTTGTGCTGATGAGCATTTTCCCTGAGACATGAAATTATTTTTACTTCTTTAACAAAATGATCTCTATACATAGCTCTAGTTGCTTGTATGATAGCTGGAGGTATATAGCCAAATGTCTGTCTGTGCTGGCTTGGGGAGGATCATTATGTAAACTCACCTTCTCACTCTGAGTCAAAGCAACCCTAATTGCTTTGTATTTTTATTTGTGCATTTATATAGAATTGGCTATAGACTATTGTCTGTGGTGTTATCTGAAGGTCTTTCTGAATAAGTCTACTGTGCCAGAAGCCACCATGTACCTATTGAACCACACTGCTGTAACTGTTAGAAGTCAAGTGATTAGACAGGCAAGCCTCAGAATTCTCTTGTATTTGTTTGATGTATTTGCTTACCCTCATGCTTTTGACAACTGTGCCTTAACTTTTCTATAAATGCTGACTTTTTGTCGAAGTCAATCTTCCTACAAGAGCTCTTTTTTACAGAGCTATTCTCATTTTTTTCTCTTTTGATTTGGCATTTAATTATTAGAGTTCATTAACTTGTTAATATCCACCAAATCACCTACTGTGATGTATTTTCAGATTTTTTAAAAAACTGTTTTTAATTTCAAACTTTTAATCAAAACGCAGTGATATGTCCCCCCATCCTTTTTTTCTTCTAAAACTCCTCCTATGTTGGCTCCCTCCTTCTGCTTGCATTTCCCCATTCCATTCACTCTCACGTTGATAGTTTCTTTTTATCTGATTTTTCCTGTTACATAATATGTATATATTTGTGCACAATTCTCTGAGTTCTTTAGTGTTGACTGGGTGTTTATAATCTCAGGGCTGACTGTTTTGTATTGGATAACCAACTGGGGGTGATCATCCCTGGGAGACACTAGTTCTCCCTCTCAGTAATTAATAGTTGCCCATGGTTCATTTTTCTTGCATTGGGACTTCAAATTAGTCTTACCTGGAAATAGTTTTGCTGTGCATGAACATGTTTTTGGTTTTATTTTGTCTACTGTTCCAACTTTATACTTCTAAATCTATGAGTTTGAAAACTTCATTTGATTTTAGAGATGTACAGCTAGTGTATTTCAAATAATGTTGTTGTTTAATTGTCTTATCATCTGTATCTCTCCTTCACTTTAGAGTCATTAATTTTCCTTTCTTCCAGTTTGCTAATTCTGTCTTCTATGATTTTAACTTGTTCTGTGTTGGTTTCTTGGTGTGCAGTCATGACTCCAAAGATTTATAATACTATTTGAGTTTGTAGTTCAAGTTTTCCTCTAGAAACTTGTATTTAAAGTCATTTTAAGTTTCTTAATCTACTAACCTTAATATTGATATCTGGACATTGTATGTAAAATATATATTTTCTGTTTTCTGTTAGGCATGATAACCCTATGGCTGATAATTTTCAATTGAATAATGGAATTAAAAAATACTTATTCAGATTTTAGATGAAATTCCTCTGTTGATAGGATTCATTTCTGTAGTAGTCTGACAAAGAGCTGAATTGGTCACTTTATCCAATCAAGGAAAATTGAGTTGAATCTCAAAGGAAATTCAATGGTCTGCTTCTTCAATTTCTCTTGCTCATCAAGGTTTTCAATAAAATTAGAGAATGTAATTTAGGCTTCTTCCTTTAGCAATAATTTTGTTACTTTAGCTTCCTTTTAGCCTTTGTATTACAATGAAATCATATGAGGAAAATTGACTACATGTTCTAATTTCATCACTGTATACTCATGGAATCATCAAAAGCTCAGGGACTCTTTGTCCCCATTAACAATTCTCACTCCCAGCAAATCCTTTTAGCCTGTTAGGCAAATAGCACCAGTCATCAGCATGACAATGACAGCTATTCCTCAGGTTATCCATCTTTTTGACCTTGTGGCATTAGCAGAATTTACAGCACTTTATAGAAGTGATTCCTCCTCCCTAAGCTTCTTCAACCAGATCAGTGCTCTGCTACTCACGAATCCACTCAGCCCAACAGAAATACTGAATCTATTTTCTCAAAAAGGCAGAACAAAATGTTTTTTCCACATTAAATTGATCTTCGTAGAGTGTATGAAATGATCTTTATATTGTCATTTTCTAGTTGCAGACATGAACAATTTATTTTGGAAGGAATTGGTTAGCTTTGTTTCCTTTTTTAAGGTTTTATCTTTTATCTTTTTTATTATTATTATTTTTATTTTAAATAGCTTGTTTCACATGTCAATCCCACTTCCCTCTCCCTCCCTTCTTAACACACCTCCCCAACAGCCCCCCCAGCCTCCCACCCTATAGCTACTTCCTTCCACATAGGGGATATCTAGAGTCTGTCATTTCACTCAGGGCAGGGTGCAGGCACTCCCCTAAGAGTCCAGGCTGAGAGAGCATCCCTCTTTGTGTTATGGACACATGAAGTCCTTTTGTATGCCAGGGATAAACACTGATCCACTGCCCAGGGCCCCATAGGTTGCCAAGGCCTCCTCACTGACTCTCACACTGAGGGGGTCTGGATCAGCCCCATGCTGGCCTCCCAGCTGTTGGTCTGGGGTCCAAGAGCTCCCCCTTGTTCAGATCATCTGTCTCTGCTGGTTTTGCCAGCCCATTATTTGTCAATTTGCTAATTGCTCCTCTCTCTCTGTCACTGGGTTCCTTGGTTTTTTTCAAATGAATGGTTCATTTTTGGTTGTGAGCTGTGAGTTCAAGGTCGGGCTAGACCGATAGCCTCCAAAACAATACAGAGAAACCCTGTCTCGAAAAAAAAAACAAAACAAAAAAATCAAATGAATGGTTCAAAGCTGCCTAAAGTCTTCTAATTATTAAACTTTGAAATATTCTTCTCCATACATGTCCATTTCCACACCACAGACTTTTGTTCTTTAAAAACGCATATGCTAATATTGCTCATGTAAACAAGGAAAGATTCTTTCACTTCACTTTATTCTTGCTGGGATGACTAAATTCTACAATGGTATTTAGTAACTGTGCTAGTTAGTGGTGTTCCTCTCTCTCTCTCTCTCTCTCTCTCTCTCTCTCTCTCTCTCTCTCTCTCTCTCTCTCTCTCTCTCTCTGTCTCTCTGTTGTTTAACCTTGACAAAAGCTGTGTGTGTGTGTTTTCCACCTTGACACAGCTCGTGTCACTAAAAGAAGAGAAAACATCAATTGAGAAAAATGTTTCAAATTGGCATGAAGGAATTCTTATTGGAAAATTTTTTGATTGAAGATTCCTAAGGTGGATCATAGCCCACTGGAGGCAATATCAACTATAGGTACATAGTCTTGGGGTATATTAAACTTGTTGGTCATTTGTATAACTTTTTTAAATAAAGTCTATTTTAGATCATTTTTAGATTATTTAGTTATATCAATGGTTTTGTTACTTAGTACTTTTCCGACTATAACCATGTCTGGATATAAATTTCTGGGGCAATTATTTGTTCCCTGGTATTTTCTCTTAATGAATAGATTGTCTCATTACTGTCATACCTGTCTATACGTCAAGTTGTTTTTTGTTATTTTTAGTCCTTTGAGTTTCCACCTGAATTTAGGTTGGATTTTATATCTTCATGAAAAATTTCATGTGTGTTTTGATGAGGACAGCTTTAAATATGTGAAATACATTGGTACTGTATGCATTTTAACAGTGTGAAATCATAGAATTTTCAAACACTAAGTATTTCCTTTTGTCATGTTTTTCTCAAAAGATTTTACACACTGTTCTAATTTTCATTGTGTGGATTATTGCTCACATGGATAAATTTACTTATCTATTATCAGTGTGTGTGTGTGTTTGTGTGTGTGTGTGTGTGTGTGTGTGTGTGTGTGTGTACTATATATGTAGTACTCAGAGGAAAACCTTGTATAGTTGACACTCAGGTCATTTGGCCCTTGTAATTGCTTTCTCCTTTTGAATTATCTTCATGAGATCCATTCATAGACACTAAATAAAAAGTCATTTATAATCTTTTTTTTTATGTGAGAATAAGGATTTTTTTCCTTGACTCCTTTTTTTAGCAAATGAAGTTTGGAATGTAAAAGATTATTTTTACATCCTTATATTTTAGTTACTTGATTAACCAGTTTTATATGCTATCACTTCAGACCTTTTGGAATATATATATATACCCATGTACAGAGATGAGATTTTTTTGACTACATGAAAAGGAACAAAAGGAACACAGAAAATAAGGGAAGTATTTGGAAAATACTGGAGCTATTTTCTCTGGTTCTGATTGCACATTTTGTTTTCACATAGAATTTTATATTCATTAATCTATACCATGAAAAACAAAGTGACATTTTTTCAATTGTTAAAAATTCAATCAGGATACTTTTATGCTTATAGAAAGTTATCTGTTTATTGTGGATCAAAAATCTGATCTGTAACAGAACACAATACTTACACTCAGCATTTAAAGAGAAATATTAAAAGATCATTATAAAATTTAAGAATTATGAAGGTGTTGGAGAAATTAAGGAATTCCTTATCAGTTGCCCTTCTCTGGTTTCATATTCATCTGTAAATAAATAGGTTATTTCAAGAACTTTCAAGAAAGATTTATAAAAAAATCCCAGAATGTTATGCCAACTAAAAAAGAAGTCTTTTCTGGAGAAGCCTGTTAATGTCTTTCCTGGCTTCCTGGCTTCCTGGCTCCCTTGCTTCCTGGCTTCCCTAGTAAGAACTCTGTAATTCACGTCTAACATCCACTTCATTACTGTTTGACAGTCACCAGGAGCATAACAGCAGTGAAAAGGAGGATAAAAGCCAAGGCAATGGGTTTGGTCTGAAGTCTGTGATCTTGGCTGCCCTCCCTAGTTGTTGACATTCAAAGACTGAAAGAGCAATGGTTTAACACATAGGAAGCTAGTAGGTAGTGTGTTTTAGTAACTCCAAAATGAACATGGTACATGCAGCTTCTCTATTTTCCAATTTATATTTGATTGTTTAGTAATTCTTTAGCTATTAAACAAATAAAAGGAATATAGTTTCCAAATTTTCTTACTCAAAACAAATAACCAATTCTTCACATAGAGAAAATAACATGGTCATCTAATTTACATTGACATTCTTATTACCGTTTCTCATGCCCAAATCTCCTTCCATCTGTTTCTGGAAAAGGGTTCTAGCTTCTCTGGTGTTTTAGGTTGTAGGCTAGATATCTTTTGTTTTATGTCTGGTATCCACTTATGATTGAGGACATACTACATTTGTCTTTCTGGTTTTGGGTTCTCTCACTCAAGATGTTTTTTTTCTTCTCTACTTCTGTCCTTTTGCCTATGAATTTTAGAATGTAATCGCTTCTTACTGCTCAGTAGTACTCCATTTTATTTATGCATTCCTTAATTGAGGGGCATCTAGGTTGTTTCCAATATCTGGTTGTTATAAATAATGTTTCTATAAACATGGTTCAGCAATTGTCCTGGTGGTGTGAATGTGCCTCCTTTAGGTATATGCCAAAATGTGGTATTGCAAGGTCTTGTGGTAGGTTGATGCCTAAGTTTCTGAGAAATTGTCATACTGATTTTCATAGTGGCTATACAAGTTTGCACTCCCACCAGCAATGGAGGAGTGTTCCCCTTTCTCCATCTCATATCCAGCATAAACTGTCATTTGTGTTTGTGTTGTTAGTCATTCTGATGGGTGTAATATGGAGTCTCAGAGTGGTTTTGATTTGCATTTCCTTGATGACAAAAGATGTTGAGCATTTCTGCCTCTTTCCAACATTTGAGAATTCTCTGTTTAGATCTGTACCACATTTTTACATTTTAATTGGATAATGTCTTGTTTCTTGAGTTCTTTGTATATTTTGGAGATCAGCCTTCTGTCAGATGTGGGATTGGTGAAGTTCTTTTCCCATTCTGTAGTGAGGCATTTTGTCTTGTTGACCATGTTCTTTGCTAATTTAAGGAAGTGTATTTCTTTAATTTTATAGCTAATGAGCTAATAATTAATAATGGAAAAGGGACAGATTAAATAATTATAATGATAATATTGTCCAAAAATACTTCATTAACATGAATAAACAATTGGTTCTATCACTCAGAGATATTATGATTTTACAAAATTTTAGTTATCAAAAGTAATGCTGTGAACCTTAGTTCCATGCACACTGCTTCTTTCTGACAGTCACAAAGTCTCTCCAACCTGGTGCGAATACATAGGGAGGGTAACCTAGGATCTATCCATGTCTGTCACCATGCACAAAACTTAAGTCCAAATGGATCAATGACCTCAACATAAATCCAGCTACACTGAACCTCTTAGAAGAGAAAGTGGGTGGTACCCTTGAACAAATTGGTATAGGAGACAGCTTCCTGAACATAACACCAGTAGCACAGACAGTGAGATCAACAATTAATAAATAGGACCTCCTGAAACTGAGAAGCTTCTATAAGGCAAAGGACAGAGTCAGCAAGACAAAAATCAGCCCACAGATTGGGAAAAAATATTCAATAACCCCACATCTGACAGAGGGCTGATCTCTAAAATTTACAATGAACACAAGAAGCAAATCTCCAAAACACCAAAGAATAAAATTAAAAAGTGGGCTACGGAACTGAATAGAGAATTTTCAATAGAGGAGTATAAAATGGCTGAGAGGCACTTGAGAAAGTGCTCAACATCCTTAGCCATCAGGGAAATGCAAATCAAAACAACTCTGAGATACCATCTCACTCCTGTCAGAATGGCTAAAATCAGAAACACCAATAACAATTTATGCTGGAGAGGATGTGGTGAAATGGGAACACTCCTCCACTGCTGGTGGGAGTGTCAACTTGTACAGACACTTTAGAAATCAGTATGGCGATTACTCAGAAAAATGGGAATAAACCTACCACAAAACCCAGCATCTCCACTCTTAGGCATAAATCCAAAAGATGCCCATTCATACAACAAGGACGTCTGTTCGACTAACTTCATAGCAGCATTATTTGTAATAGCCAAAACTTGGAAACAACCTAGATGCCCCTCAACTGAAGAGTAGATAGAGAAAATGTGGTACATTTACACAATGGAGTACTATTCAGCAGAAAAAAACAATGGAATCCTGAAATTTGCAGAGAAATGGATGGCACTAGAAGAAACCATCCTGAGCAAGGTAACCAAGTCACAAAAAGAGAAACATGGCATGTACTCTCTCATATATGGATTTTAGACCTATATCTGGGATGGCCAGCCTACATTCCCGTGGCCAGAGAGTCTGGGAAACAAAATCTTCATTCAGTGACTGATGGAAGCAGAGGCAGATGCCCACGGCTAAGCACTGAGCTGAACTCAAGAATCCAGTGCCAGACAGGGAGGACTGATGGCCAAAGGCATTAAGACTGGGCTGATTTAACCCCTAGAATCGGCTGATCTGACAAGGGTTAGCTCTTGAACCCGAGACTGATGCCTGGGAATCCAGCATGGGACTGAATCAGATCCCCTGAATGTGGGTGTCAGTGAGGTTGCCTAGGTAATCTATATAGCCTTGGGTAGTAGATCAGTATTTATTCCGGGTATACAAATGGACTTTGGACTCGCATCCAACAATGAGAGATGCACTCTTATCCTGAAATCTTGGGGGATGTTGTAGGCCTTGCCCTGGATGAAATGACAGACTATGGACACCCTCATGGAGGGCCTTGCCCTCCCTGGGGAAATGAGGGGATATTGGGGGAATTGGTGGGAGGGCACGGGAGGAAGGTAGGGAAACAGAGAGGGACCTGGAATTGACATGCAAAGCAATCTTGTTTCTAATTTAAATTTATTTAAAAATTAATATGTATGTATATATATATTAAAATCAATAGGTAGATGGCAGAGAAGTCAAATTCAAAGTAACACCAGAGTGTGAGAGTTTTCCATCCTATTCTGTGTTTTCATCTTGTTTAGCTAGTAGGTGGACACAGCTCAAACATTCAAGAGTAATGTAGTAATTGATGTCTCCCCCTTTTTTAATATCTATGTATACATCTATAAAATACAATCATCCCAGTCTTTAAAAGCTCATTGTCTATTACAGAGCAATTTAAGCACACAAAATCTCAACATTTTCCAAACCAGAGAATAGAGCAATATTGAACATGGTTGAGCAAGTGTCTTTGTGGTAGGATGGAATGTCCTTTCTCTGTGTACCCTAAAATGAGACAGTTGCATCTTGAGGTAGATTTATGCCCATCTTCTGGAGTAACCTCAACACTGATTTCTGTAGTGTTTGTGCAAATTATTGCTCCCATCAGCAAAAAACATCCATGTGACAAAACTCTTAATATTTTAGAGGCATATTGACAGACACAGATCCACCCAGAGTTTTCCTGCATTGGTGAAAGCCTTTTGTCTATTTCACAATTTTATTTCTGTTCTTGAACTAACAGCTCATTGAGTGACTCGGCATAAAGTAAGGGACATCTGTTCAGAAGAGCTTTTCCTAATTGATATGTTAATTAAAAATGACTTCTTGCTCTTAGAATTTTGTGTATTTTTCATAAAACATCTGCCCCCGTGGCATTTCACAATGGGTGTTGTCATATAAATATAAAATATAAATAAAAAATCAAAAGATCCATTATTGCTTCTGGACTTGAAGCAGGAAGTAATGTATGACTAAGCAACCTTTTTGAACCTATTCTGGCCAGAACATTCTGGGATTTCCTCCAGGATAAAGATCAGCACAGTGGGATTCATTCATCTGTCACATCTGGACAGTCTCAGAGGAGGCTAGTCAGTGTACCCAGAGGCCAAGTAAAGGTTTTAGATTTCATAAAGTTTTACAGCCTGCTTATATTTACAGCCAAAATACTAACTTATTACCCAACTCTCTAAAGCAAAGTTAACCTAAATACAAATATAAGTAGGGCGAACTTATGCCGTGTTAAAATTCATTAGCAGCCCTGGAGAATCCCAGCTACATGAGGTCCCTTGCAGTTTCATTAGAATCCTGGCTTTAGACAGAGATGGCATCTCACTGTGGATAAGAGTCATCACTGTCAACAATTACACTTCAAAGAGCACAAATCTCAAGCCACCTCAGTAACACCTTAACACTACTGGGAAGTTTGTCTTTATTTCATTTTTTGTTTTAAGTCTATTCTCTGGTTTAGAAAATGTTGAGATTTTGTGTGCTTACAATGCTCTGTAATAGACAATGAGCTTTTAAAGAATGGGATGATTGTATTTTATAGATGTAGACGTAGATACTTATATAAATAGCATTCATTAAAGGGATATATTAAAGGCTGGACTTGGTGAAAAATATAAAATCATAGACGAATATGTACTAGAATTTGTTTGGTCACACATATTTGAGAGTAGTAATGGACACTAAGCTGAAAGGTAATGCAATTTAGACCACCAAAAAAAATTAATGTGTCTAAACATTAAATTTTTAATAGCCCCATAGCTGTTTAGTCCTAAATAAACACACAGAGACTTATATCAATTATAAACTCTTTGACTGATGGTTTAGGCTTCTTACTGGTTATCTCTCTCTTAATTATTAACCCATTTCTATTAACCTATGTATTTCTACATGTTCTTATCTTACTGGAGAATGCTCAAAAATGTTACTCCTTCAAGAGCTACATGGTGTCTCTCTGCCTTCCTCTATCCAAAATTCTTCTAGTTTGGGAGCCCTGCCTATATCTCCTTCCTGGCTACTGGCCAATCAGTGTTTTATTCATAAACCAATAAGAGAAACGCAAAGGAAAGGTTTGCCTCAAGTTCTGGGAAAGAGGTATGAAAACATAATTTGTTTAGTAGGTTTAACAAAAAAATTTAGGGTAAAATTACATAATATGTTGATGAAATGAGACTTTAAATTTTGAGTCTCCCTAAATTATGGCAACTTCTTTGATTCTATAGCAAACAGCAGATAACAGTAGAGGGTGTTTCATATTTCTTACTTTATATAAAGCTCATAGCAGTGGATCCAATGAAAACCAGAATAGTTGTTTCCATATGGATGTAGAAACAAACCTACAAGCTACCACTGCTACCCAAAACCATGCTTGTCTACTATGTATATGCATCCATTGCTGTCACACTATTGAGATGACTTATGTAAATAAGGTCTGATTAGGACACATAATATATCTCTCAGCTTTTCAACATCTGACTTTTGCTTACAGAAAAAAATGTCTACATTTCCTAATATGGTCTGGGAATAGAAAGGTACCTACCATTTTTTCTGCCACTTCTCCACACCCTTAAAAGCCATTCAGTCACCTGGATTTATTATTGTTGCCACTTATCCTGTCTCTGTCTTTGTGCATTTGTTCATGCTACATGTTTTTCCTTGAATGTGTTTATCTTTAATATTTTTCTTTTGAACTTGTGACATTGTGACATGTACTGATTCTTCATAGTCAACTTGAGAGTCATTTGCAACAGTATGAGTTTTCTGACCCTTGAAGTCAAGGATCATTGTCAGCATATCCTTCTGTATATTCTAACACACATGTTTGTTGGGAGGTTTTGTTTGCCTCTTTCCCGTCTGGATTGCAAACTTGATGAGAGTAAAATGTCATGTGTTTATTCCTGTTATCTTTACATACGATACATTAAAAAAATCCTGGAAGTGCACATTAAAGAACCAGATAAATGACCTCCAACTTAGATGAAAGATGGTTTATGTAGGAGAACCTGAGATGTCTGTACAGACACAACTGTAGACAGAGACATATATATATATATATATATTACTATGGATGGAACATGCATAGAAACATGTACCTATTTATGGCTGCTATGCAAATAGATGTAAACAAGAGCAATTTATAGACTGTTTCAGACTGAAACAATCAAATTCTCAAACTTCTTGCCACATCATCTTCAACATTTGATTATGGGTATGCATCACAACAGCTGACTGTTTTAGGTAATTTCTAATATCTGATGCAGGTTTTAACAACACAACTAAATAATTAAATACCACTTGCAGACCCCTGTATTTTTATTGATTTGTGTTAAAGTTTAAAGAAGTGACTGAACTAGATAGTGATTCATGCTACAGTCCCTGTGACCTTCTCAATGACAGTTGCCTGCTACTTATACAGTATCAATGACAGATTTCTCCAATTTTCCTAAACCCACCTTCTTATTTCATAAATCCTGGTGAATTTCAACCAGGAGAGCTTCATATTTAAAGCCTTTTCCAGTGCTTACATCACTGTCCATTCATGGAACTCACTTGCTATGATGTTACAGAATTTGCATAGAATTTCAAAGCCGTCATCAAGTCTTTATGATTACCAATTTCTTCACCTAAATTATGATTTGCTTAAATGAAGAAGCAATATCTTCCTCATTGACTTGAAGATTTTATTTCAGGCATTAAAATGATGTGAATATGAAAGTCAACCTAGTCTTACATTTTAGAATGGCTTTTATAATAAAATTCACTTGATATTTTATTGGTAATTGTCAAAGTAAAATAAATTCATATAGCCAAAATATCTAAGTTTAACTAATGCATTTATATGTTCTGTATTTAAAGTATAAACGTAGAAATTGTCATAATCTGATGATATCTGTTGTCATAAGAATTAGTTTTAATTTATTTGGTTTCCTGTCTTGAAATATTAAATCACTTTATTCTTTACCCAAATCCTTTTGATTGTCCGTATAGAAACTTAATGATAGAATATCTTTTCCAAAGCATGTTTTTGTTATTAAACTTATAACTTGCACATTGAGTATGTTAATGTCTGACAGTGGATACAATATAAGTCAGAAGGTAACCCATAGGGAATGAGAGGATGGGTATTTTAATTTTATTCCATTTAACTTTTCTTTTGAAACCTTTAAAATTGGATGCACTTTTTGTTGCTAATGAAAGACAGTGTTCCTGATAAGACAGACCAATAAGTATTTGGAAAACATTTTATTATAATGAAGTTTCAAAATATATTGGAGTGCATTAAAATAATTTGATTATAGAATAAGTGTAATACTCTTATCTAGGAATACTTTAACTTAATTTCAAAACCAGGATTCAAATGTTTCAAGAATGCACTAATCTGAGGATCATGAAATTTTCCAAACTACATGTAATAAAACAATTTATATTCTGAACATATTCATGTAGAGAAATCACAATAACTATGTATTTTTAAGGTCATATTGGAAATTATTTCAATATTATAGCAATATCTTAAATCTGTTTCTATAGTCATATTAATAATTTTTTCTATTTTAAAACACTTTTTCTAATGATTAATACCTATTTTTGGCTTAAAAGTCCTTTCTTTCAATCTCTTCTCCGTTTCTTTACTTATTCAAACAAGATTTTTCTTAGAATTTTAAAAACTGTTACCAGTTTTAACGATTTCATATTCCCATGTTTTGTTTCCAACTAATTTTTGACTTCTAGTTTGTTCACATAGATGCTCATGGCTTCATTTTTCACTGTTGGAGAGAAATAGTCTCAACCCAACCTTCTTTCCTTCTTTTGTTTTCTTCTTTCTTTCCTCTTTTGTTCCTTCTTTCTTCCTTTCTATTTTGACTTCAAACACTTTTCTTCTTGATATAATTTCATAAAAATATGATTTCCAAGAATGGGTCTGTGGCAGATGAGGCTTAGGTCTTTGCTTCTCCTTTATTATATTAATTATTTCTTTCCAAAACTTAGGAACAGTTCTTTGTTGTCAATTCTGTACATAGTCATTCAGTATTTATTAAATTCCTACTGTATTTCAGTCAATTCCGAGTACAGCAGCATATAAAACAGAGCTAATTCCTTTAGTTAAGCAAGGGATAGTAGAAGCAAAACAAATATTAATGGTTTTCATCATAGTTACCTTTGTGGGAATAAGTCCAATAGAAATAAAGAAAGAATATTTGATTGGGAAGTGCTCAGTAAAACACACAGACAATGAAGCCTGGCATATTCCCTGACATTTGAGTAAAGACTTGAGGGATCTGACAAAATAATTTAGAAGAGAGTGTTCTGGATATAACTTATAGTTATAGGCTCACCTTCCAGTGAGTAAACATTAAAACAATTAAAGGACTACAAATAAACTCAAGTATTGAGAATTAACTAACAAGGTCCAATTGGAAGGTGAGGAATTGTAAAAGCTATTGCAGAAGAGCTCACCAATCACTAGAAAGTCTCTAACGTCTGTGGCATCGTGCTGTACATTTGAAATGAATCTTGAAAAATTCTAAATGTGTTTTCACCTTTCTAATATCCTCATACTTTTCATTTTGCTTTGTTTTCATTTTTAATATGTTGGATGCACTGAAATAAAATCTACCAAGTTAGAGCAATAGGAATAGCTCCTTTAGCATGGAAGAGTGGCATAGGATTGGAGAGAGAAAAAGAGATCTACACAATAGGGATAAGAAGTGAAAAAAGACAAAATGATTCATAAAAGCAGAAATATTTAAGGATGAAGCTTCTAGAAATACATTCATTGTGTTTATTTAATTTTCATATATATATATATGTAGACATAAAATGTGTTCAGTGTTTAATTGCAGATGTATGAGAAGTGAAAGAAATAGATTTTACCCGAGATATGTTCCTAAAATAACAGGCTGAGACGTTATTTAGATATGAAAAACATCTTTCCATGTTTTGAATTGGTGTGGTATTTGGAAAATAAACTTTCCTCATGTTTTGAGAGGTAAAGTCTGTTATTTTATCACTGTGTTGTCAAACATTAATTTTATTGGTCTCCTGGGCATTTCTCAAGCTTTCCGTAGTGATTAAGGAGCCTTTTCTAGCATCTATAATATTTGTCGTATTCCTTAATTATAAAACAGAGGCAATTTTATACTGCAAACAACTATAAGTGATGAAATAGGTTGCTCTAAAATTCAAATGGAAATTACCTAGGAAAAGAAAGTCTGGGAAAGAAGGGGAGGGCTTTCCTTGTTTTCAGGTATTATTATAAAGCTTAAGTGAGTACCAAATTGTAGTGCTAGCATATACATGGGGAAATAGACCAATGAATTACATCAGAGTTCAGCAGTAACCTTGCCCATGTAGGAAACTAAATCTGTAAACTCAAGTATGAACAACTCAGTAAAGTTTCTGTAATATTTTAGGCAATTAAATGAGAAAATAACACTCTTGTCTAAATATATCTGTGAAAATAATAAGCTTCTAAACTTTACTATACAGAAAAATATTAATGAAAATCAAGTAACATCAACAATTGTGGTGGTTAGTTTTTGCCATCTGGAAAGGAGAGGGGGATCACAATAAAGAACTGCTTTGATTAGGCTGGCTCTTACTAGTTAGGGCTTGCATTAGTTGGGTTAGTTGATGTAGAAAGACCATTCTGTATGTTGGAAGTATCATTTCAGAGCTTGGGCTCTGGGCTGAGTGAAAAGAAGGAAGCTAGATGAACAGTGCTAATTAATTCATTGTTTTCTGCTCTTGATAAAACTGCTTCAACATTCTGCCACATTATATTCTCAGAAATATGGTTTGTGTATACATTGAGACTTGGTTGGAGAAAACAATTTTTTTCCTTTGCCAGTGGTTATCGATTGGAGATAACTTCTAGATTAGGGATGGAAGCTTGTGTCCACTTCCCCACTCAATGTTGGAACTCCACTGGGCTTAGATCCATGCAGGTCATGTGCATACTTCCACAGTTCTATGAGTTCATATCTATGTAGTTTTGTGTCCAAACTGTCTTGTTTCCTTGTTGTCTCCCATCTTGGAGGAGGGGAAATAATGTTTAGCACATCTTCTATGAAAAATATCTATCTTCAAGAAATGATGAGCTAATCTGGAATTATGAGCCAAATGAATACTTCTCCCCTTTCGTTGTGTTTGTCATGAAAGTTTGTTCTTCTCTATTATTTAAATTTTAGGATTTAAAACCCTATAAGCATAAATGTATTTTATGTGTGTGTGTATTTATTTGCTTGTTTATTTTAGAGAAGTTTGCATATGAGTAATGTTTTAAAATTATTTTGCCTCCCCTATCATCCCTCCTGCTTCTCCAATTCCCTTCCCTCTCGAATTGGTGATCTTTTCTTTAATAGTATACATAAACATACACATACATGCAGGATAAAAACATACATAAAACTGGATAAACAAACCTCCAAAAGAATTTATTTCAAAGGTACAGATCAGTGCTTTATTTTTTATTTTAGAAGCACTCTTATTTACATATCAATCTCCAAATCCCTTGCCCTCCCATTCTCCCATGCTCCCCACTAAACCCATAACCCAACCCCACTCACTCCCCAGGAATAAAGACGCCCTCCACGGGGGACCATCAAAGTCCATCACTCATTTGGGGAAGGGCCCAGGCTCCCCTTCCAATATCTGAGCTGGTGCAGATCATTTTTAAAAATCTAGTCCATTGGTTATTTTTGCTATTCTTGGATTTTTATGGTTGATTGTTGATGTTGTTGTTATAGCTGCTGTTATAATGCTCAGGACTGAACCAGGGACTTTTGAATGCTATGCAAGGATTTTCACTGACCTAAACTCCCAGCCCCTACTTTTTAATTTCTGTAGAAATAATATTAAAACTGAAAAACTAGAGATTTGAAATTTGTGTTTATCATTACTCCTGTTTTCTTGGAAGAAAAGGCTTTTGGCGTGGTATAAGAATTACAATGTGGGAGGATAGGATTATCTAATACATTAATGAAATCCTACTCTGACCAAACCAGACACTGCTTAGTGGAGTCCCAGGGTGTGCAGCCAGTCATACTCATACAGGCCAGAACATCTAGGATTTCCAGTGCCGCATATGTTTAGTGTGTCACCTTGGACATCTGCTCATATTGAACATCTGCTTTTTGTTTTCACTAGACTGCCAAGAAGAGAATGGGGTCATTAGTTATTGTACAATGAGAAGTTATGCAGAACACAATCCATGTATATGAAATAATGTCAGGAAAGCCATATCCACTGTAATTAATTTAAAGTTTCCTTCATGCTGAGAGTCATTACAGGCATCATTTCAGAAGAGACTGCCAAGCCACCACATCCTCAAATAAAAACTCAGTACTTAAATGTTTTCACATAGCATTTTTTACCCCCAAATCTGTGACTTTGTTATTTTCTGAACAGCAAAGTAAAACATGAAGTGAATAAAATAAGGTTCTTATGTGTCTATTAGTTAATGTTTAAATTATATTTATATGTATTATGTTCATTCATACTTATTAAAAAGAGTCATATCTGTGATGTATCTTCTATTAATATATTCAGTTTTTTATTAATAACCACAAGGAATTATCGAGTTTTATTTGACTACTGAATGCATACTGTGCCCAACACGATGCTTCAGAGGAAAAATAAGCTGCTGTGCAGCTTATACACTTTATATTCTTCTTATAGTTGACAACATATGAAACAAAATTCTCTATCATTTGAATTATGTTAATTGCCCATGACCCAAAGGAGTGTCACAGGCTATGGTATGAATAGTTGAATGAAGTAGAATAAGCTTTTCCTGTCTAAGAAATCTGTTTTAATGTGCATGTGCTCAGTCAAATTCTTGTAAAATAAAACCAAGGAACAATATTATAAAACATAAAATCCTGGCACTTATTTGATAATTAAAAGCTGTATTGCAGATTATGAACTAGATAGTTATTTTAAAATATTATATGAAATTATACAAATGTTGAATCATTATATAGAGAGAGCCATAGTCCCTTTATTATGCTCAAAATTTAGTTTTAATGGTATTATAAGCCAAGAGAAAAACTAGCAGAAGAAATGGAACAATATCATTGCTACACAACAATGTAGAAATTGTGTTGGTTACATTTCACTTTAGGATAATAGCAGGTTTTATTTCAACTTGTCTTATAATTTACTAGGTGGTAATGCTATTAAGGTCAAACATGCTTAATGAGACTTAAGGGTTTGTTTTGTAGAATTATTGTTTTTGACTAAGTACCACACTGTCACTTATTGCTTGGATTTTGATCAGTTTTGGTTTCCTGTAATTTTTTCTGTCTGTTGCAAGATGTTTCTTTGATGATAGGTGAGACCCATTCTTATTTGTGGGTTTAAGGATATATATTTAGAATGTAATTAGAAATTATATAGTTTCAGTAAAGTGGCAATTGCAGCATCTTATCCAAGACCTATGACCTCACTAGACTAACATAGTTGTATAGGTTTCCAAAACCAGTCATGATTTCCCTCTTGTTGAACAGGGCCTAAGTGTAAGTAAAAAGTCATTGGTTACCAACAAGTATGTGTGCCACTATTGTACCCAGCGGAATATTGTACCATGCTTCTTGTCATTGTAGTTCATAGGCATCAGAACTGGGTAGAACTATTGGTTACTAATTACAGCATAATACCTCTATCTATGCCTCAGAGATCTTAATTTAAACTCAGGAATTATAGTAGAAGAAGGGTCAGAAAGATTGTAAGGGCCAAAGGACTAGGAAGCTTTCTGTGGACTTGCAACTCCTAGAAATGTTAAAGAAGCTATAGGAATGGAGTCTCATCAATATTGCTGCTTAAGCAAAACTTGAACAAGAATAAAATCAACAGACTTGCAACCATGAATGTGGGAAAGACCATGAGTATGGTGATACATTATTTATGATTTATTAAGCTTGCCTGAGGATATAGAAATCAAAGCTAACCACATATCATAGAGACAGGCAATGATGATACACACCTTTAATTCCAATGATGATACACACCTTTAATTCCAACATCATACTAGAAAGCCATAGATCCAGGCAGTGGTGGAACACACCTTTAATCTCAGGACTCAGGAGCTAGTTGTGGACTGATCTTTAGTTCAAGGTCAGTCACACTGCGCTTCATAAAAATGATCCAGCCCTAAAGAGAAACAGCTCACACAAGGTAGTTCTCAGCACTTTGGACCACATTCTTTTAATCACAGCTCTAGAGAGAGATAAAAGTAAGAACCAAAGAATCTCATAAGAGATTTAGTCTCCAGCCATGTTGAAAAGAGGCAGCAGTCTAGGATTGCAGTCAGGATTTGTGGGGCTAACCAGATCACCCTTACAATCAGAGGCAAAGGTAAGAACTACTGGGTGGCTGTTTGCTTTTTCTGATCTTGAGCTTGAAGCTTCTACTCCAATATCAGTTTCTGGGTCTTTATTAGTCGAGATACATAATTTTACTTTTCATGTTACTCATGGAGCCTCAACCCTACACAAAGAACTACAGGCAACTAACTAGTGCTGAGAGCAGAGAAGTAGTATTCCCCAGGGGAAAATTCACCAATTGGTTATCCAACACCAATCTTTTTTAAATGTGTGCTTTGTATTTTTCTGCTGCTCCTTGTTATGTGTTATTTTCTTTAACTGTAATTTTACTGGTTATACACACTGTATAGTAATTAATTGCAAACCTTGATCATAGTGAATTAACTGAGAAGGTTGTATTTATAATTTTAAGGATGTATATGAGTGCCATACTGCTCATAATTTCCCATGCTCCACAAAGTAACCTTCTAGAATGAATC
Organism: Mesocricetus auratus; assembly: GCF_017639785.1. NCBI lineage: Eukaryota > Metazoa > Chordata > Mammalia > Rodentia > Cricetidae > Mesocricetus > Mesocricetus auratus. Next base: position 47,830,449 of record NW_024429184.1, on the reverse strand, counting down.
TACAAATATTAGAGTCATTGGGTTACACACACAAATACACATGCTCACACACACAAAGAGACAGACATGAAAGGAGGAAGAAAACTAGTCATGAAGAAGAAAAGCATGGGGTGTTATGGGAGGGGTTAAAAGAAGATAATGGGGTTGAATATGAATACATTACATTGTACACGTCTGAAATTATCAAATATATAAAATCAGCTATGGGTATATTTATTCTCACTTTGCATTAATGTACTAAAATCATCTGTATAATAATTAGTTGTGGTATGTGTCAATAAACTATACTTCTAGAAATTATTTTATTTTTATTTTATACTGTTAAGCTGCTTTGAGGATTTCTAGCTACTCATGGTTGTGTGTTTCAAGGGATTTTTATTGAAAATTTATTAGTTGGACACACAATGTATACTAATCAAAATTATTACTCACTTACTTACTTGAATATTATGTTTTCTTCTAGGAAGATGTAAACAGTGAATATATACAAAAAGTAAAAGAAAAAGAATGGAAATATTTCAAGGTATGAAACTACACATGGGGGAGGAACTAGGCCCTGCTCAGGATTATATAACATACTCTGAAAATCCCTCATGGAAAGCCTTACTCTCCCCAGGGAGCAGAAGGAAGATGGAGTGGGATGGGGGTTGGAAGGAATGGGGGCCAGGGGAGGAGGGGAGGGAAAGGGAACTGAGAGTAACATGTATAAAAAGTTAATAAAAAATAAATATGAAAAAGAAATTATATGTACCAATAAAATGTGTAGTATACCTAATCATCCTTTCTTGAAAGTCTAATTTCAGCAATTTCAAGAAATGAGTACATCAACTAAGATAATCTCATTATAATAAATGTATGCAGAACAGTTTCTAAAGACAATAGATTTAGTTCTTTATGCTTAAGGAAAAATTGCTAAAACTATTTAACAGGGGCAAATGGTCTTTCATATATGCCATGTGCTAACCGATTTAGACATCTTATCTCTTTCCTCTCTTTTAAGTGTATTAGCTGACTGTGCATTTTATAGGAAACAGTAAGATCCAGAGAAATTAAAGAACCAGAAACATCATGCTATTCACTTGAAATTTTGTATCGTACTCTTCCTTAATTTACAGGTCACTCTAATGTAGGACTAATAAAGATAAAACCATTTTCATTTTAAATATAAATGTCACATGAAGCACAGTAATGTTTGCATTGCTATAGTATCAATGTGAATTTTTAATCACTTGGAAAACTGCCAGAATCATTATCATTTATAACCTTTATCTTCATTGCTATCTTCACCATCATTTACTTCATAATTCTACAGAATAGAAAAAAAATTTAATGTCTCATTTGCATGTATCCTTAATTGTTTGTTTGTGTGTGTGTGTGTGTGTGTGTGTGTGTGTGTGTGTGTGTGTGTGTGTGTGGCGCTAAAAACATATTCTCACTGGCTTCTTGGTTAATTTGAAGAAATGTTTTTAAAAATTGCTTCAGCCTCAGCTGTGTGTCTGGAACTTCCAGATAAGTAACAGAATGGCTATTGTAGACCAGTATATATTTTGTTCCTTTATGTCTTAGATATGTAGCCACTGACCCACTGTTTAAGGAATTTGTCAGAAATATTTTCCAAATAATTGTATCTGTTATGAGAAAATAGTGAAATGAAGAGTTGGACAAGTGCCTATGTGAAAATCCCACCTATTAGGCCATCTGCAATGCTTCAGTCTTTGGCAGAACTGCACTCCCTCTTGCCTCTAAGACTCCAATTATGCATCATTTTAAGATAATTCTTATGAAATTGCTTATAGTCTTATCAATCAATGAGCTCTAGTTTAATCCCCAGATGGAATCTGTATTTTTCAAAGACATACTACTTTATTAAAATATGAAGGCTTAGTCTCCTGTTAAGAAACACATTTCCTTTTATGTTATAGTTATTTTTAAATTAAGACTTTACTCCCATGTGTTAAGTAAAATAAATGAAACCAACACTTTAATGCTTTTCCATTTTACTGAAAAGTCCAAAACTCATTGATTTAATTACACAGTTTTCTGATCACTTCATTTCTCCCAACCTCCCATCCTCTATCTTATTTACCTTTGAAACCTGATGTTTCAGCACTAAGGAAGGTTTGTTTTGTCACTTAAGAGAACTTTACTGAACTGTTTTGGAAAGTGTGTGTACATGTGCATAGATTTTCTAACCTTGCAACCTTAAACATGTCCACTTCTCTACAGAGAGATTTACCTCTTTGATTCATACTAACAGAAGCAAAATATTTAATTAGAAACAACATGAAGTTATACTAATGTGCATAATAGCGGTTAATGATTAAGAAACCACCCACCTATCTCAAAAAATGTTTAGAGTACTGGTCAATTTTTTGTGCATAGCTACCACCACACCAAATTTCAAGTTACCAACAGTGTCTTTTGGGGAATGGTACACAATAATGTATAGTCTTGGCATTGTGGACTCCATTATAACTGCTTTTCCATATCTTGTAACATTACTAACTTTAAGTTGTCTACATGATAGAGTAACTGATATGAGCATGGAATGTTACCCCAACAGGACTGGGAAGGAGGGCAAGTGCTTGCTGAGAAGTAGAGTAATTACCTAAGATTATTGAAGAATAGAAAAGAAAACAAGTTTGAAATGGAGAGGGAGACAGATCTTAATATCAAACATTCCTTGCACATTCGTATAGAATTCCTATATAGTCTCACTGGTTCTTCAGGTAAATTTCACAGGAATAATGATTGATTATTTTTTTTTTTGGTTTTTCGAGACAGGGTTTCTCTGTATTGTTTTGGAGGCTGTCCTGGGACTTGCTCTGTAGACCAGGCCGGCCTCGAAATCACAGAGACCTGCCTGCCTCTGCCTCCTGAGTGCTGGGATTAAAGGTGTGTGCCACCAACACCGGGCTAATAATGATTGATTTATGCTACATATGTACTCTCTCTGCTGATCTATTTCTCCATCCCTTACCCTCAAAACTCAATTTTGTCTCTGTCTTGTGTTTTCCATTGATTTATTGAATATCTCAATATTTCTTTGAATCATATCAGCTTATTATATTAAAATGTTCCCTAATATGTCCTGTTAACAATTCTGTTTTGATGAACATGGATTTATATGTAGGCACTCATATAATTTATGAATAAGTGATGAATTATTATTCACTAACATTTTATTGACACATGCCTTCCTTTCTTCTTGTAAGTATGCCTGCAGGTGCTTGTGAATATTCACTATGTGAAATAGAATAGCAGTGGCCATATAGGGAAATTTGATGTGAGCATGAGTAACAGAATTAGAAAGGGTACTTTGAAATACAGCTTCCTAATGTTTTCATATAATTTTAGCTTTATAACCTTAAATACCAGAATGCTTTCGATAGTTCATCCCATAAGAGGAATTTTTTTAAATCTAATCATGTATAATGAATAATGAAAGTAAGAAGAATCAAATTAGAGTTGTGAAAATGAAATATGCATTTAGCATTAAAAGCAGTGAAATAAAAGCACTAAGAGTGGAATTTGTTTTCCAAATGTGTTATATAACATTTTTACATTCATTTTCAAATAATTTTATACATTTTGATATAAATAGGCAATAGATTACATCAGCAAGAGGCTAAATCTCAACTCAGCTACATTCACGAGCTATGATCTTCTTATGAATTAAGTGATTTTATTAATCAGAGAAAGGGGTCTGGTGGTCAAAGAGTGGCAGCTTCATTTTTGCATATTAAATAATTAATGGTATCTCCTACAGCTTGTTAGGTTTATTTTAATTAATTTTTATACTTAATAAGGATCTCAAATTAATCTAAGGCTATTTATATTCTTATTACATTCAAGAAAAGATAGACTGACCTCAATGTATTCCATGTCTCCAATTTTCACTACAAAGGCACAAATAAACACCGTAAAACACACCACAGGAAGCAAAACAAAGCAAAAATTCTCACTCATTGCTATTGTAAGTTATTACATCTCTGTGAGTTCTGAGACGAAAACAGATAATTGTACAGAAACCATAAGTAAATCTTAAATACTGAAATGGCCTAATTGCACTTATATTTTTGATTACTGTTTTATGTGTATTGATATTTATAACAGTTCTTTGGCTCTCATAACTTTCCTCTACTATATGCCTTTAGGGATTAGGAAAATGAAATTAAATATCTTTTAGCTGTCTTTTCTTGAGGCTATATTTCACTAGCTCCTTCTGTTTCACCATGAATCCTACTCCCCTTCATTTTAATTATGTTGTTGCTCTCTTCTGGCCTCTTAGTAATTAACATGAGGCGACTAAATTAAATTTAAGTTGTTATGCCTAAGCCTGTATGTCCCACAGTATTGTATTAATTGACCTCATACCTCAGGCTGTCTCCTTAAGTGAAATAGAATATGTTATTAAGAAGGCAATGTGGCATTCAGACAGATTGGCAGCCAAGAGATTAGAATGAAAAAGATGAGAGTAACAGCAATTCCATTTTGACATGTTATTCTCATTAATTGGTACAGTTACCCACATCCTACCACACTGATAGTATATGTTATCAATCACATTTTTTGTTAGTTAGTTCTGACTTCAGAAAAGTCAGAGACAGCAAAATGTTGCATCTGAATTCACTGTCTGCTTCCCAAGTGTGAATAAATTTTTGAATGATTTGGGTAAGATTTTCATCCTGTAGGCAAGACTGCTAGAGTTATTATAAATTTCATTTGTAATGCTCATATTGCTAGAAGAATTTTAAGAATCATGACTACAGATAGGAATTTTTTCTCTAGTGAATGCTTTCTTTAGTGATCAAATTGTTTTCAGACATAGTGTTGTAGACATTACTTTTATTAGAGTAAATATTGTTAATAATAAAAAATTTACTCAGACATTTCTCAGTATACCAGCTATGAATTTAGTAATATTTACTTATTCTTCCCCAAAATTATTATAAAATGAAACATTTTTTTTTGTTTTTTAAGCAGTATATAATGTTATGGGAGATACAGGCACCATGAACAAGCAAAGCCTAATGCAGTGCAGAATGTACTCTTCTGTTAGTTATATCAGCAGGCATGCCCAACATTGTAACATTGTGACATAACATTGTTATTACAGAATTCACATTCAGGAACCACACAATCAAGTTACCAAAAAAATTGCAAAAATACCTCAATGTTTTCTGTAAGTTGACAGTTTTGTGTTGGGCAGCATTCATAAATTATTAATACAACAAATCCTCTGACTTTTCATATGCATGGAAAGTTTTCTTGGAAGTTTTTCTTTTAAACTTGCCCTTAAGGTTTTCTGCTCAGTTGCTTGGTTGGATTTTGCTTTTATGAGAAATGCTTCCTTGTAGCATGGACAGTCTTCAAAGTTTCTATTTAGCTGAAAATGGCCTTGAGTTCTTTATTCTCCTGTCTCTATGTCTGAGTGCTGGAATTATGGGTGTGCAGTACCATACCTGACTATCCAGGTTGTGTACAAGCACTGTCTCAATTTTAAAATTATTTTCTTTCTGTTGTTTCCTCTGGGTTGTATGAATTTTGCCTTCTTGAACGTAGTCAGTTTTCAAACATTTGCCCAATGTAAAGCACAAAAATAATGCATAAGCAAACATTAATAAAAGAAATTTTTGCTGAAAGTGGACTCATATCTGAAAATACAAATTTCTTATGATTATGTAATTGAAAAAGAAACTTGTCATACTAACTTACAATTTTCATCATTATTATTATTATTATTATTATTGTTACAATGTATTGCAGTTTGCAAAGTATTCAGAGGCATGAAAAAGTTATGTATATATATTAATATTCTTATATTAATTTCTACTTCTATGATAAATATACTATGACCATAACAAATTAAAAGAAAAATATCTGACTTATCTCACAAATCTAGGTTATAGACCATCAATAGACTTTTCAAGGTGTTAGGAGATTGAAATAGCAGGTCCCATTATATCTACAGTTAGCAGACAGCAATAGTGTGTGTACATGCTTGCTAGTGCTCATCCTGCTTTCTCCATAGTGACTAGGGCCTAGTCCATAGAGATATGCTGCCTAAACTCAGGATAGTTCTTCAAACTTCATTAAAATAATCAAGGCAATTCCCACAAAAGGTTTACAAGTCAACCTGATTAGGGAATCCCTGGGACTCTATCCTCGGTGACTCTACATTTTGGTAAACTGAATTAAAATTAACCATCACATATCATAAGTAGATAAATAGCATTGTGTGATTTGCTATTAATATGCTGTAAAAAGTCAATTGGGCACATGAAAGAGAATATAAACTCATCAAACATCTTTTCTTGAAGCATCTGAATTTGCTTTTATCTGTTTAGAGCTAATTATAAAATTCTTAGTTACATTTAAGTAATTTTCAAAATTTATTTTATTATATGTAATATATAATCTAATGACACCATTAAATTCTTTTTAGAACAATTAGACATATAAACTCTATTGAAATTAATTCAAGATTCTTAGATTATTATGCATACTATTCTATTAAAATACTTCTGAATTCAGTATTATATTGAAGATATACTTAATCAGAGTTAATATCTTCAGTACATTTTCTCCATTTGCTTGTTACTTTGATTTCTTGCTTTTCATTTGTTTTTGTGTTGGGGATCAAGTTAATAAACTAGGCAGTCATCTACCACAGTCCTTATTTTATTTTTATAAATGGAAGGATTTAGTTATTTCATACCTTCAGATGATATTTATGAAATCATCTGTTATATAATTAAAATATTCTAAAGAAATAAGGTGCAGTTTTCTCAATTTTCCTTTTATGAACACAAGGTTACACATTATTTGTGATTGGCTTAACACCCATTTCAGCAAGACTGGATATGGAGACACCCTGAGGGTATTTACAGAGAAGGTGGATAAAGGAGGATATATGAGGTGCTGTCCCATAGTCTAGAGACCAGAATGAATAAAAGGGAAAAGGGAGAAAATTGCTTGATTTCTAGTGTTCATTTTCCTGCTTCCCACCTACAGTACAAATGTGACCAGCAGTCTCTATCTCTCTGCTCTAATGTCCTGAATGCTGTCTTAAGCCACAAACAAATCCTCCATCCATCCTTAAATCACTTGGTAAGATATACAGAATACTATTACTGGGAAGTTGACCTGGAAAATGATAAAAAATTTGTATTTTGTAGGCCTTTGAAACTGGCCTGTGTGAAGAATTTTGTAGCTATGCATGGAAGAATTCCAAGGATGTTGTATGCAGAGCTTCATCATATGTTCTATTGGGAGTGTAGAAAATAGAGGAGCAGACAAAAAATGTGTTCACAAGGATTTTGCACTGCTGAGAACTGGACTAAAGGCCTTTAATGTCATAATGTGCTAAAAAATATCTGACTTCTTACTGTGTGAGTCTTGAGAAATCCAGGGGGACTGGATAAAGACAGTGGTCTAATCTGTTTGGTGGAAGGCTTAAAATAGCTTAGCATTCATGTTGTGTTGTGATTACTACTGACTCCTCTCAGGTTGGCAGTTGGAGAAAGCTACATGTGGAGTTAAAACTTGGGAAAATACAAAATTTGAAGCGGAAAGGAGCAAGATTGCATATAAAGTTTCAGACAAAGTCAAAATGGAAAACAAGCAACACATTCCTGAAAAGATTTGTGCAATGAAAAGGAATCCTCACACATTTCACTGGGGATATAGGAAAATGTGCTGAAAGTCATTTCTGCATTCTGCTGAAAGTCATTAACTGATGAAAATACAAATTAACTGAAGGGAGAGAACCTGAATCCAAGGGTCTTCTAAAATGGTTCCTGCCATCATTAACCACCCAAGGAATTTATTTTTCCAGGTTTGAACACCAGGGCACACAGAGCCTACTCGAGCTATGCTAGAGGATCAGGTGTTTGGTCAAGCTGGTAGCAGAATTTGGCAGTATTATTCACATGGTGGTATTTTTAGAGATGCAAAATCAAAGATTCATTGGTTCATTTTGTTTTGCCCTGAAGCTCCAGAATGCCTGTTAAACCAGCGACCTTAGTATGGGGTCAACTTCCCTTCAAGGAATTCCTGGAAGGTCATTGACAAAGTTGTGAAAGTGAAATCTAAATTGTAATGGAGAACCTAGGATGTTCCATGATCTTGAAATGTCAGTAGGCTGAGGAAAGCTGAAGACAGAGAAACTAGAATGAGCTCAAGAAAGAGTATGTATTCTTCAGTCAGGGAGTTGAAATAGTCCAATTCTATTAGAAGCAAGAAGATGCCACTGTTCGTCCCAGATAGTGGAAATGGAGCTGCAGTGTTTGGTGACATACCCATTGGGTTTGGTTTTGTTTTCACCTCGTTATCATGTGCCCATCCTTTCCGTCCAGAATGAACATGTTTCTTTTGTAGCATTATGTTTCAGACATACTTAACTTGCCTTTTTATTTTGCAGCATCTCTGAGTTAAGAGATTCTCTCAAGTCTCAGAATAAATTCTTACTTAAATTCTTCCTTTAATTATTTTTGACAGCAACAAATCCAGTCACCAATATAATATGCCTTATGAATAGTAATATCCTATCTTGAATTATATATGGAAATTTAAGACTCCAAATAATCCACAAGATCATATTGTAAAGGTATTTCTCCTTAAAGTGTAATTTAAAACTTGTTTACAATAATAATTTTAAACCATGTGCAATCAGTCTAAATTGTTCCCTGATGAATCATTTAGTAGATACAGAGGGCAAATATCATGTGTTTACATTAGGAGAATAAAATATTCAGAGATGAGAGTCAAGACCACAGGACACAGCAGCTCAGTCTCAGTAAGTAATAGGATGATTTCCAGTGAATTCTCATTCATTTTGAGATGAAAATCCAGGATATTAAGTCCCAGTTGAAGATTTGAACCCCAGTTTGAGAGCATATATTTAGAAATCAAAGGCAGGCATGTAATTATATAGCAATGTCGATGTGGAGAATGTCAGGCCAGGGTACAAGTGGAATCTCTTGACAGACACACTTTGCTCTTTAGAGGGCAAGAGGTACACCAAAGACAAAGAATGGTGAAGGAGTTTAGCCTCTGAAACTACAAATTCCAGAAAATGTTGCAAGTAGGTCCACAAAACAGCAGCAACCATTTATATCCTTAACCAATACAAAAACTTTCTGATATTACTCTCATGATGCATGAAGATCTCCAGTTTGATGATAAAACTCTCAAGGTGGCATTGATGGTTCATAGGGTTGTGCATGCTGTGGAATTTGTTGGAGAATGTTGGGCTATCTTTAAATTTCAAGTGTGCTTATTTATGTTTAACTTTTCTTACAGCTATTGAGTTTTATTAATTTACTGTATCTGAGACAGACTTGCTTTGGCATAGGCAAATTCATAGCCTTTTGTACATCTGCATAGTTCTGAAAGGTAACAGTGCTTGAACAAATAGATGCTGAGTTTTCTGTTTGATCCTTGGATTCTTTATTTTTCTATTTAAATTAGAAACAAGCCTGCTTCACATGTCAATCCCAGCTCCCTCTCCCTCACCTCATCCCTTGTTCCCCCAAATCCCCAACACCCCACTCTATCCCCCCTCTGCTCCCCAGGGAGGGTGAGACCCTCCATGGGGGATCCCCAAATACTGTCATATCATCCCATGACAGGGCCTAGACCCTCCCCCATGTGTCCAAGCTGAGAGAGCATCCATTCACATGTAAGGAACACCCAAAGATCATTTGTATGCCAGGAATAGATACTGATCTACTACCTGAGGCCCCATAGATTGCTGAGGCCTCCTCACTGACACTCACACTTAGGGAGTCAGGGTCAGTCCCATGATGGCCAGCCTCTCAGTCATCAGTCTGGGGTCCTTAAGTATGTCTTAAAAATAATGTTTATATATACACATATGTGGAATGTGCATAAAAAATTCATAAATAGTTAAAAATGATATGTATTTATGGTCTATAAGGAGAGGTATGCCTACAAGTATACAAATTGTTCTTGGATACTTTTTGTATTGAGTACTTTGTGTCCATTGATCTTTTTGCTTCAATGTCAGAAAACATAAACATTTTGTAACTAAATTAGTAAAGTTTTCCATCATCTGGTGATCACTTTTTTTTGCCTTTGATTTTTGTGAAAGTAGATCTTTTTTTATAATCAAACTGCAGTTACTATGTAGTTTTCCAGAAGATGAAATTAGCCCTCATCACCGGACTGATTTGTTGTTGATAGGCAAACAGGAAATGTGAGTGCAGATTCTATAGTAGGTTAATCCTTTCTGAGAACTAAGTGTTTGGTGGGCCAAGTTCTGTCATCAGAAACTTACAGGCAATTAAGACTGGAATTCCCTCTAGCAGTGTGGGAAGATGTAGACAGATTTCATCCTTTGTGTTTACTTTGGACAGCTTTGTCCTCACTGCTCACTGCGTTGCTTTACAGCAACAGCATGATTCATATGGTATTGAGGCTACAAAGGGAAAACAATATATTTATTTATCAGAGAGAGAGAGAGACGCACTGACCGGGAGTCAGAAGCGTGGCTGACTTCCAGGAGAAAAAAGGGAGGTTCCTTCTTCTTTCACTTCCTTTTATATCTACCTGTGTCAGTTTACATGTCTCTGCCCTCATGGGTGGATAGACTTCTGGGGTTCACTCCTACAATATGGTTGCGTTTTTGATAGTAAAACATGTTCTTTGCAAAAGAGGGCCTCCATCAGGAGGCTTCTCTGTAGTTTATCCATTTGCGACCCGAGCAGTAAATTCATAAATTTCTGTATCTAATGTGAACCACACGTGAAGTTGTTTTATAATCAAGTTTCTAGTGTAAGTGCTGTTGTGTTTTCATCTCCTCAGTCCCCACCCAACACAGACACCCACTTTAATTTAATTTAACTGAGCTCGTTAGTAGCAATTGTTTTGTCAGTTTTCAAGTTCTTCTCATCCTTTTGCCAACCATAGTCAATATTTTCCAGTTAAGGCATAATGTTGTAAAACAAAATGAACTTGAGACACATGCTTCAGCACAGATGTCCTCAGAAGACATTGGACAGAGAGAGCAGTTGGGGTTTATTGATTAGGGACTAGAGAGTTTCAGCATATGATGATGAAAATGTTACATAGGTGGGTGGTGATGATGATAATACAACAATGTAGAGGGACTTAAGAATACTAAACTATGCCTTTTAAGGTGTAAGGTGACATATGATTTTACTTAAATATTGTAAGAAGTAAAAGAAGAATGGTGGTATTAGACAAGTTAGGATATTTTAGGCTACTTTTTTATTTTCTAATTGTTAGAATTTTTGTTTTTTGTGTTTCTAATAAAAACTTAATGGTATAAACACAAATAATGCTAACATTCTATATTCCAATCCTAATGTAGCACCAACAACAAGTCAGCAAATCTGGCTTTTGACTAACCTTAATACTTAGTCTCTTGTTTTATTTTTTAAATTTCACACATAGATACAATGTATATTGGTCATAATCCTCTCTAAAATTCCTATTTTCTCAATGCCTTTCTCTAAATGTTGTTATCATTTCTTGATGCCAATTTGTGCACATGTGTGAGGTCATCCATTGGGGCAAGGCTAGTGTACCAATGGTCACCATGTCCCCCAAAGTAAATCTCTCCTTTAGTATATATCCACTGACACTAGAGGTATACGATCCTGAGTGTATACACCCCAAAACTTTATATCCTGCTATAAGTATAACTGTGCATCTATGTTTATTGTCTTTCAATTCAATTCACAACAGCTTCAAAAGAGAATCATCCTAGAAGTCCCTCAAATGGTAAATGGATTATGAAAATGTGGCATATAAATATACATAATAGAAAAAATTCAGTTATAAAGAAAACTTAAACATGTCATTAGTAAATAAATTATTGGAACTGAAAAAATCTTCATTGAGTGAAGTCACTCAGGCCCCAAAAGACAAGTCATTAATATTTTATCTTGTACATAGGCTTCAGCTTCTAATCTTGTGTTTTCCTAGTTTAGCCTGAAGTATGTGTGGTATTCAGGAAGCTATTAACGAACCAGAAAGTTTATGCTTTTTAGGAATGGGATAGATTATGTGTAAGGGGACAGTGGACTGAAATGGATTACAAAATATATGGGAAGGAGATTTAATCAAAATGAATTGTGAATGATAAATCTACTTGGGGATATGTATGGAACCATGATCTTGTAATCAAATAAAAAGCATAATAATAAGGAATATTGTAACACATTTGTGATAGACAGTAATGACAGGGGATTGTAGAATGAGTTAACCCAAATTAAGAAGCCTGTAGAATCTCTATGACATCTTGTTAGTTTGTAAGTTACTCAAAACAGAATTTTAAAAAATTAAAGGAGTTTGACATGAGTATCCTACATAGGCACAAATGTTACTCAAAGGTAGGTCATTAAGTAAAAGTCTCAGTGGCAAGCACAGGTTTCTTATGTGTATCTTAAAAAGTCAAGCATAGTAAATTCATAAAACAAAAAAGCATAAGCTCAGTGAGTGAACTTTTCACCTCTCAGAAACATCGTGCTTTTACTCAGTTTTAACATCTTTGATCACTGTAGAAAAAGAGAGTTGGTTCATTTGGTTTATGAAAGGTAAAAGAATGTAAGGATAGGGAACAACTCACAAATGTCAAAAGGAATTAGGGATGCATGTCCCATGTGTTTCTGCTTCTCCATGTTATTGATCAAGGTGGCATGCAGAAGAATAACTGTATTTTCAAACTGGAGAGAGTAGACCAAAGGCATTCTTCTCAAACCAGTAGAGCGAGTCACCCAGGGCAGAGTATGAGGAGACACATTGAGGAACATGATCCCAGGAAGGCAGAGCAAGGCACCCAGGGCTGTCAGCGGACACTTTGTAGAACATGATCCTGGGAAGGACCAGGTGTTTCTCTTCAAAGGCTCGGGTTGCATTGGATCCAAGACATCTACTCTGTTCTTGTCTAGAAAGAATGAGATATCTCAGAATGATCACCTTCAGTTTCTTGTGAGTCGAGAGAGTTGGTGTTCAGTATATTTGATTTGACTTAAAACAATGTTATATATACTTAATTTATGGTTCGCTGAGTAAATGAGTTCTTTTTCCGAAAATCTGTTAACTGTATGCTGCATCGGACCATCAGTAGTGCCTACCTATATTCTGTAAATAAATATCTTTCACTTGGCAATGGGATCTATGAAATTTGTAAAGTAAGTGTGATGGCAATCTTTTGATGGTCATTTTAGTATATTTAGAACCATCTAGGAGATATAATTCAGATGGTATTTTTGGAGGCATTTCCAGAGAGGCTTAACCGAGAATGGAGGATTCATACTAAATGTGGGTGGCATCGTCCTGTGGAGTGCAGTTCTTGGTGGAATACAATACTTTAAAGGAGAAATGAAGATGCTAAAAAGAGCCTCACCATTCAGATCGCTATTTTTAGCACTGAACACCTATTGACAAGGTGCCTGCCTATAGTTAGATTGCGTTACTCTCTTGCCATGCTGAATTATGCCTCTTCTTAAATTGGGGCCAAAGTTATTTCTTCTTCCTTAAAGTTGTTTTCTGGCATATGCTGACTCACAGTGACAGAAAGGATTAAACATGTACCTTGGAACTTATTAGCCTTTGGAATCAGATTCATATGTGATGTGGAAGTGCAAGGACTTCTACTGAAGCAGGATCTGTGTTCTGCTGTCTTCTTTGTTTATGTTGCATCTTTTATTATAAATCACCACAAGTCATTTTTATCAAGGAAAGAATTTTGTATAAAAATACAGGAATATAATTCAGTTTGATATTCCATCTAAAAAACTGATATGTTTCTTGGTTTCTGCTTCTGAATCAATGCTCCATGTTTTTATGCTTTGAACTGATGTATTTATCTGATATTCCGTGATTCTATTGGTCAAAGTACTTCTTGCTATGTAACTTCTTGTTTAACCATGGAATGGTTAGCTTTGCACTATTCATTTAAACATTACTATGTCCTTATTTTATGGTGTCAGGAAAAAAGAAAATATTGGGTAAAAATCTGAACATTACTTCCATGGGTCTGAAATGACTCAGCTATTTATATAAATTCTGAGCTTTAATTTTGGACTTTTCAGAATGCTGGACCCTTGCTCTAAGTGTTCTATATGCTCCAGTTCCACTGGTCTGTCTCTGATTGTCACAATACCATAGGTCTTCTTATTATCAAGCACATGTATGATGCTTATTCTTTTTGGTTCGAAAATGTAGTATGAAAGTTCCCTAACATATATGGATTGGAAATTTTGAGTTACTGCAGAAACTCTGATAATCAATTTTAGTTAAGATGTAAAAATATACCAAATATTGTGGGATCACATTTGGTAATTTAATATGTGGTAATTTGAATCACATGAATGGATAATAGCTTCATGACAGGAGGAAGACAAAGCACATTAATCTTTCAAATAAAGAATTTTGGTGCAAGGATTACATTACCATACTGAACACAATAGTATTGGCTTACTGAACTAATGAGAAAAAAATGAACAAAATTGGACTATAACAGAAGGAGCCATATTTAGCTTTTTGCAATGAGATATAATTTCAGCATAATTACATTATCTCTCAAATTAAATTAATGTTAACTTGAATATTATTGATTTAATAATTGTTTTATGGATGTTTGTTTTATTAGAACCTTTCTTTTTCAAGAATTAAAATCTAATTATTATATTTATTTAAATCAAAGTGGATTGCAATTACTAACATCTGTCAGAGGAGCCAGAAATTTTTATTAAAAAATACCTTAGAACTCTCATTTGAACATCAAAAATTTGCCATCTTTCAATGTTGTTGTAAGAGTTAAATGAAACATATAACACAGACCTATTCCTTTTACTTACTTATAATCTTAATTGTAAATGTTTTTAATTATCAGATTCTTATAGTTAAAAAACAACATAAAAATAAAATCAGATATAGGATAATATGTGCTCTTTAAATATGAATATTATTCTCCAGATTGTTATATCTTCCATTGTACAAATAATATTTAGTACTTGTCATGATTACTGACAAAAATGCATACCTCAGATAATTGACCAGTGAAATGGCTGATCTTATTATAGCCCTTATTTCACCAAAGACAGACAGTGTGTTTCCTGGCTTCAGAAGATGTTTCCTGAACTCACACTCACATGTCTCAATTCAGTGCACTGAACAAGCACTGATCAGAACCTATGTACTGTTTCACAGATAGGCATCAAATAGAGAAGTTCATGAAGAAGGCACTGAGTTTTTAAATATAAAACAAGTTCAGCACCTAAGGCTCAAGGAACATTGATCAAGAGGAGAGAGAAGGGTTATACAAGTTACAGAATCAGGGAGGTTATTGTTAGATAATGTTTCTTAGAAATAGAAGCTAAACCCATAAGGTCTCATCAATGTGACTGCTGAAATACACAACCTAAACAAAAACAGCAATGACATGCTAAAGTGGATATAGTGAACAAATTAAAGACCTCAACCCTTCACAAGGGACCACAGGTGGTTAGAAATACTGCAAGTAGGAGGGGTAGTTTTTCTTAGAGAAGAACATACCAGTTGATTGCCCAATATACATGTATGTATGTGTGTGTATGTATGTATGCAATTATAATAGAAAAAGAGGCCATGTATCGGAAAGACAGCAATGCAGGGTAAATAGAAGCATTTGTGTGGAGGAAAGGCAATGGAAAATGATGTAATTATGTTAAAGTCGAAGATAAAAGGGACCACTGATAATGCCAATTGCTTCTGGGAATTGGAAAAGTTAATGGTCTTGAAAAGTTACAGGACTTATAAGATGGCTCAGGAGGTCATAGTGTTTGCCACTAAACCTAATGATATGTGTTCAATATGTTGAATCAATATGGTAAAAGGAGAGAGCTGGTTACCAAAGGTTGTCTTCGAAGCACAGAGACATACACACATGCACACCCACTTGAGTGCACAAGAGCACACACTTGTATACACATATATACATTCGCAATAACAGCTATTTTTAGAAATAATGGAAACTATAAAATATAAAGCAAATAATTATTTTTTATCTGTTTCCTATCAATGACAGGAACACAAAATTACACTTTGTCATTTCAAAATTATACTGTATATTTCTTCTGTAATTGTTCTTTAGTATTAAATAAGTGCTGCTGAGACAATATTTATAGACAGGAATAATAAAATAATTTTAATTCACAGTATAGCATAAAATTAGTTGTGGTGATATTTTGTTTGTGCTGTAGCAAATAAAGCTTTCATGAAGATCAGAGTATGGAGCTAGTCACACCAGTTATCCATAGAGGCCAGGCAGTGTTTGCACACACATTTAATCCCAGCACTCAGCAGACCAAGGAAGACAAATCTCTGTGAGTTCAAGACCACCCTGGGATACACAAAGTTTGAGTCAGTCTGAAAGAGAAACAGAGCTCAAAGTTTTGATCCCATCTAGGGTGGTGGAGACAGGAGTGATATGGCTAGGCTGAGCGGAATCTAATTCAGGAGGAAACAGGAGGTTAGAGCATTCAGTCTAAGGTTTTGTAGAGACAGGATCACTCCCTTCAGTCTGAGGATTTGGTAGAGGTTAAAAGCTATCTCTAGTGAATGGCTCCTTTGCTTCTCTGATCATTCAGCATTTATACTGATGTGACTCCAGGTTTTTATTATTAAGACCAATTAGAATCCACACAACATATTTTAGTCATGTAAAACTCTCTGAGAAAATCTATGATTCTTATGGTTTTTGTATATGATTTATGTTATTATTTTTAACTTCAGTGTTTTGGCATAATAGGTTTAGTTATTCTCAACAATATCCTTTCTTTTCATAGACTAAGACAATGAAAAGAACCTTGCATTGTAATGGAGTTCTTCCTGGCTTTGGAAAGTGGAACCACTACTGGACAACTATTCCCAGGAATCTCAAGGATACTCTTGTCAGTTATTAAAGATATTGGCTTATTAGAATTGACACATCCATCTTTGATATTATTGCTTTTCCCCTTTTTGCTTTTATTATTTATTTTAAAATTTTTGCTGTAGTTATAAGCACACTTAACATAAAACTATCATCTCTTTTATCTCCTTCAAATGATCTGAATAATCTTTCTAGTGGTTCAGTTGCATATTACATCTCACTATGTCTTCTTGGGATTACTAAATAACTTTTATATTCATAGGTTATTCTTGGTGAGATACTTTATCATAAAAGAAGTTAAGTGGTATCTTCCACAGTAATGATTTTAAAGGGGTCCAAGTTTTTAAGTAAAATATCTTCTTACATGTAAATCTTAAACAGACATAAAATGAAACACTGTAGATGGAAGTTTCTGTCCTGCCAAGTCTTGCATCCATTCAGTCCTCAGTAAACACACAAAGACTTACATTAATTATAAACTCTTTGGCCTATTACTTAGTCTTATTACTATCAAGTTCTTACAACTTAAAGCAACCCATAATTATTGTCTATTTTTAGCCACGTGGCTTGGTACCTCTTTTCATCTTGCATCTTCTGTGTGTGGCTGGCAACTCCTCTCTGCCATTTCTGTTCCAGAGTTTGGTAGTCTGGTAGCCCTGCCTATACTTCCTGCCTGGCTTGTCAATCAGTATTTTATTAAACCAATATGAGTGACAAATCTTTACATTGAACAATAACATTATCGCACATCAAAGCATAATATTTTTTTCCATTGTATCACATAAAATTTTTTTAAAAATGCTTTTGCATATGAAACACTGTAGATTTTATTGTTTTTTTGTTTTTTTTTTTTGTTTTTCGAGACAGGGTTTCTCTGTGGCTTTGGAGGCTGTCCTGGAACTAGCTCTTGTAGACCAGGCTGGCCTCGAACTCACAGAGATCCGCCTGCCTCTGTCTCCCAAGTGCTGGGATTAAAGGCGTGCGCCACCAACGCCTGGCACACTGTAGTTTGTATTAAACCTTAGAATTACCCACAAAGAACAGAATATTCAACCTGTACTAGATACTGTCTGTATGTAATGAAAATGTCTATCAAATATAGTTAGATATTCTTATTGAGTTACATAATTTTAAAATAGCCTAGATACAGTTTTTGTACAACTCTTCAACTGCTATCATGCATATATATGTATATGCATCTCAAATGGTGGGATTACAGGCTTGTGCTAACAGGCCTAGCTTCCAAACCATCTTGTATTAAGTTTAATGTTTTGTAGCTTTATGAGAAGGAATAACAGACATTAGTGGCTAAGTTCATTATAATATTTACAATTATTATACATCAATTACACAAATATTTATAGAAGCCATATATTAAATCTCATATATGGAATTGAAATAAAATGAACATATGGGTCCTTAGCTTGAGATTAATCCATTTGTATAAGAAAAGTACTGTGAAAATAATCTGTACTTACGTTATAACTGTAACTGTCATAATGTGGTGAGAACAATGACGTCACTCAGGAAATAGTGCTTAAAATTAATTTCATGAGTAAAATCTTGAGTCTTTAGAGAAAAGCAGCATATCTAAGGAGTAAAAACTGTCTAGTAATGAGATATGGAGTATACTTCAGACTTACATTTTGTATTATGAGACCTGTAGATCAATGAATGCTTTTGTATAATGAAATGATCCCAATCATATTGGTACTTTATGAAGGTCAAACCATGGAGAACTTAGAAGTGGAGATGCAACAGGAAAATATGCTAATTGTCCATATGAAATAGTGGAGCATTTAAAATGAGCTATGCTAGGAGTTAGTAAAGGAATACAGATTCAGAATTATTTAGGATATAAACATAGAAAGTCTTAGGACAGTTCTGAAACGAAAGTAAACATGACCATAAATGGTTTGTGACATCTATATATGCACCAGGTCTTACCTCTGCAGTCTGAATGTCACCAGACATGAGCATTGATTAAGGACATTTTGTACTGCTGACTAAGGCAGTAGCTTTACTCCAAATTCTGTAGAAACTCAAATTGTTCACACAGTTTCAGTATTCAATTTTCAGAGCCTGAATTATTATTAATTCCAGAGATAGAAAGGGTATACACCGGATTTGTTCACTCTTTTCAGCTTTCAATTTTCATGTTAAAAGTGTGTGAGATAAATAAGAACTAGTGACAGGAATTCATGCTAGGAGACCATCATAATATTGCTATCAAAATTGTCCAAGTTCACCAAGCAGTGGCGACACGTGCCTTTGATCCCAGTACTCATGAGGTAGAAGCAGGCAGATTTCTGTTGGTTAAGCCCAGAGGACAGGCTCTGAAGCTACAGAGAAACCCTGTCTTGTAAAAAACAAACAAAACAAACAAACAAAAAAAACAAATGAAAACTGTGTAAGTTCAGGGATACAGAGATTCGTCAGTGGTTAATAATCCTTACTATTCTTACTTAAGATCAGAGTTTAGTTCCAATCTTGTCAGTCATTCTATAACTCCCTGTTAACATTCAAGAATCCAATACCCTCCTCTGGCACCCAGAAGCAGTACTCTGCACTGAAGTGCCCAAATCCACACATAGATACACATATCCAACATAACTGAACATTTCAAGTGTCTTTAAAAAATAAGATTGTGAGAAAGTTTCTACTGCCATTTCCTTTTATATCTACAAGTGGTTAGAGACAGACAGGTTAATATTTTCATAAATTTTTTTCTTTATCAGAAACAGAGACAGAGTATAGTCCCTCATAAGCTAATCATTGTGTGTTTGTTTTGCAAGTACTCAGTGTGTCTCTAAATGAAAAGGAACCAAAAATTTCTAGCTATGTCACATGATCTCTTTCACTGTGATAGGGCAGAATTTTTCTTCATGGCTGCTGGAAAATGAACACAACTCATAAATAGCCTCTAAATTTAGACATGTTTGATCTGGAAGCATGTTAAACAATGGGTTATTTACTGGCATCCTACTACTTTTATTTTAATTTCTGCTCTGACATGCTGGTTCACCTTTTTATGAACAATGTAATTTTGAGTAAGGTTCTTTTCAATCATGTTTCTTTTCAATTCATGTTTCCAAAATGATGAAAATTTATCAGATCATAGACTCACTGATATCTTAGGTGCCTGTTCTTTGTTGCATTATAAATTAAGTAGAGTTGATTACTGCTTATATAAGTGAAGAATATTGACCATATAAAGTGGTTTATTTTACCACAAAATTATAGAATATTATATGTAAGATCTATGAGAGTCTCAGAAATATGTCTGCATTCCTTGTGTAAATATTCTTCTAGTCCTCCAAAAATGTAACCATGCAGTAAACTACAGAGCTCCTTATTGGAATGATTTTGTCATTTTTCACCAACAATATAATTCACTTTTCATTCATTTTGACATGATTTAATGACAAATGGGACATACCATAACTTCTCTCAATGTAGAGAGTCCTTTGTACTTTAGAACATCAGTCCTCAGAGGAGAACATAAAATGTATCACAGAAAACATCTTCAGATTCTTTCTCTTTCCTCCCCTCAATTCTCCATCCATCTTTGCCTAAACAGCTATGACAGAGACCTATGGCAAAGAAATGTGGTTTCTGGACAACAACTAAACTAAAGACCTTGACTAATCATCTAGAAGATTATGAACTGGTTATTTCAGCTGTGTTCTAGGATGGCAGCAAAGCCTTGAGGATATATTCATTAAAAACCATTGGCACCTTAGAGTCACAAACAGCTTTCTATTCTAAGAAACACAATGAAAGAGTGAGTTTGAGTCGGTTGTTTTTGTTATTGTTTTAAGCTAATTTTGGTATAATTGATTATGGAGCAATGAAAGTATCATAGATTTGACTCCCTATATTGATTTTAATAAAGCTTCTGTCTGTTTTTTTAATATTTCCTAAAAACATTTACAAATTTGCCTATATCATGAAAATAGAATTATATTACATACTTATGAAATCTCAATAGGAATCCCTGTGTTCTCCCATATCATTTATGCCTTTAACCTCAATAATATTGGCTAAATGACAATAAGGATATGTCTAGTCATTAAAAATGCAGGATTCAGGGCAAAAACCAAACTTCTTTTAAAATGTTATCAATATTTTAAAAATATATGCTACTTACACTAAAAATACTCAACAGAATAAAATTCAGCAATGTGTAAAAAGAGTTATGAACCATGAATAAATTGCATTTTTCTTTGTATCAATTAAAGCAATTCATAACACACTTAAAAACACTTGCGTTGAAATCCTAAATCAACATGGAATCAACTATCAACAAAGTACAAAGTAATTGCATAATATCTGACTCTTCTATTGCACATGTCTGCCTGTTTGTTTGAAGGACAGTGCATATTGAAAAGATCATATATCATGGTGTTTATTTAACCAGGAATGCAAGACAGCTCAACATACACAAATCAATATTATAAATAATAGATAATATAGAGTCAGGGAAAAAATTGCATGACCTTCTTGCAGGTAAAAATACTCTAAAAATTTAGTTACTTTTTATCTGCTAAAATGGAATACTGCTAGAGAGGGAAGAAGGCTTGTAGAAGCCAGAGTCAAGGATATCACACAAGAAAACACACAGATACAGCTACACTGACTGATTGGAACTTAAGAGTTTGAAGCAACAACCAGGGAGCCTGCTGGGGACTGACCTAGGCCTTCTAATTATATGTAACACTTGTGTAGCTTGATCTTCATGTGAGACCTCTAGCAGCGAGAGCAGGAGATGTACCTGACAGTGGGTTGCCTTGCCCATACTTAGTACAAGGGGAGGTGCTTAGACTTATTACAACTTGATATGCCATGCACTGTTGATGCCATGTGAGGCCTGCTCCTTTCTAAAAAGAAACAGAGGAGGGGATTGAGTTTGGGAGGGGGACAGAGGGAATGTAAGGGGAGGAAATGGGAGGGGAAACTTTTCAGGATGTAAAATCGGTAGATAGATAGATAGATAGATAGATGGATAGATAAGATTTAGGGTCTCTTGAATTTTGAAAACTCTTTGATGATTCTATGCATCTCTTGGATTATAGTTTATCCTCTCAAAAGTACATATTATAAATAATTAAGCAAATTTTTGTAACCACTCTATCTGGGATAACATGTAGAGGAATGCTTCACTTATCACACATCTGCCTTCTAACCCTGGTTCTCTTCCAGGATTTCTATATACTTGAGTCAGGAAAAGAAAATTCAAATGCCATTATGTATGTCTGACACAAAAATGCCATTTGACTCTTGTACTGGCATTTGCCTTCCACTTATATCCAGCTCAGTATGGTGATATGTTGTTTATACTACAACAAACAAAGCTTGCCTCAAGATTAGAAGATAGAGACAGCTACTAGCAAACCATAGAGGTCTGGGGACATATATAGACAGATAGGAAGTGTTATGGCTGGAAGGAGATATATGCAGGATGAGAAAGGAGATGATCTCTTTTCAGTCTGAGTATTTTATAGAGGTAAGAACCCTAGCAGCTGCTCTGCTTCTCTGGTCTATCAGCTTTCACCCCCAATAACTGACTCCAGGTTTTTATTATTAAGAACTTGTGCTACAGCTCATCATTGTTCAGCTTTGAGCAGTGATCCGAAAAGCTGTAACTAACATATCCCACATCTTACAAACCTACTTGCCGTTTGAACTCCATGCTGAGTATATGAAGGGATTTCAGAGGTGACAGTATGCTTCTAAATAATGAAAAATAGTTTGTTAAAATTTGAGGTTATTTTTAGAAAATAGGTATATTTGTATACAATGTAATTCTAAAATTTAGTTTGTATCCATTAACAATATATTTGAATTACAAACGAAATACTTTTAATTCTTTTCTGTTTTACTTGCTTCACACCCTTCCTTCCTTCTCTCTTACCCTCCTCTCCATCCCCTCCGTCTTTCCTCCCATCCTCTCTTCCTTGTTTTCTATAAATACAATTTAAAACTTAAAAAATAATTGCTTTTTGATATTTTCATCTATGCCCACAATGTGTTTTGATCAAATCCTTGCCTAAAATTCATCTGCTATCCTTCTCAAAGCATTTCCCTCCCAACTTTATGCACTTAAAAAAGGCATTGAGTTCATTAATTGCCATGTTCATGTATATTATTAGTAAAGGAAAATTTACTGGAGTATGGGTTGACTCCCAGGACTACATCCCTGAAATAATCTCTCTTCCTCCTTGAGTAATTACTGATTGTCAATAGATTCTCAGCTACTTGTTATTTCATGAGTACTTCATCCATGATTGGCATGAGCTTGTGAAAGTCTGTACCTACATTCACACCTATGTTAGAAGTCCTTGTCTGTAACAGCCCTTTCATGTTCTGAAAATACTGCTTCTAATATAATTCTCCAAAAATTCTGTAAAACCAGTCTCAAAACTCTTATGGGATCACAAAAGAGCCAGGACAGCAAATATAATCATGAACAAAAAATGCTGCTCATGTTTAATATAACTTCAAGTTATGCAACAGTGCTAGTCTAATAAAATATCAGGGCACTGATATAAAATCAGATACAATTCATTGTGGAACAGAAGTGTGTGCATATGTATGCATCACCAAAATTCATTATAATAATCATATATAAGTATTTTACATAGTAACTGCTAAATATAAACACTTGGCATTTGATTCAAATTTTTAATATTCCCTTCATTGCATTTTTTGATTCAACTACAATGATGGCATAAACTTCTGAGAAAATGTTGGAAGGTGCTAGAGTACTCTTATTAGTGGTAAATATTTCCATTTTTTTCAAATAGATTATACATCTATTTTACTTGTAAGAAAAATAAACATTTTAATTAAATATTTTGTGAAAAAGATAGTATAATAAACCACAATTTTAATATTTTTGTAAAACTAGAACTTTTTATAAAATGTTCCGTTTGAACATATGTTTAGTAATGTATTATAACTTGAAAATTAAGCAAGCATTTTAAAGCTATTTTCTTAAGCATGAAGTCTCATTTGTGTATGATATTTCTCAAAATCTGTCATTATGATTAGCAACATTAACAAAGCCATTCCAATATATTAAATAAAATTATCACACATACACACACACACACACACACACACACACACTCTAAAAAGTGAAAATGTGTTTCAAGTGATTCTGTTATGCATTCAATGTTGAGAAACTCTAATAAAATAATGATGTCTAAAGAAATACTCATTTTCTTAAGAACAGTTGTAAAACTCACTTTAAAATTTATACAACACCCGGGCATTGGTGGCGCATGCCTTTAATCCCAGCATTTGGGAGGCAGAGGCAGTTGGATCTCTGTGAGTTTGAGGAGAGCCTGGTCTACAAAGTGAGTTTCAGGATAGTCTCCAAAACAATACAGAGAAACCCTGTCTGGAAAAAAAAAACAAAAAAAAAGTTATACCACAGTGTTACAATGTCACAAAACTGAACTTTTGGCTGTTGATAGAACATATTCTGTCATCACCATTGAAATTTCCAGAATGGGGATTATCTATTATTTAAGGTATCCTATTTATAGCTCTGGTACTGATTCACTGAAATGGAAACTGTGAAGTTTTGAGGCTTTTATACTTTAGATAAGAAGACTTTAATGACAAATGATAGTCTTGCTGCTTTTAGATATTTTAAATGCAGATTGCATTTTGCATGCTCACAGTCCATCAATTTTTCCCATTGCTATAGAGAAGTTAAAAATACATTACCAGCTTCAGGCGTCTTTATAAATTTTCAGACTGGAATTTATTAACTATAAAATGTTTGGTCTCAAGATATATCTTTTTTCAGAGTGGACTTGGGAGTGAAATCCCTTACCTGACATTTTTCAGAAACATGTTCTTTGCCTCTTCTCTCTACACCTTCTGTACCCCAATATCTATATAAGCAAAGATTCCATTATTTTTAAATATTTTGTGTCTTCTGGTGAAAGATAGGCAATTGAAAGCAAATGGATTTTCAATGTATTAATATAATTCCATGTGACTGTTTAATCTATTTAAGATATGAATTGGCACATGAACTGAATTCATCCCTGGACACTTCATTTTCTTCCTCAGGACCAAATATAGGAAATCTTTTATGTAAATTCAAATACTAGCATAGCTTTCACAGAGTAGCACCGCTTTTGTTAAAATATAAGAAATACTTTTTGATAGATGAGTATCAATAAAAGTTAGATTATACTATATACAAGTTCAAAACAGTAATTATTCAAGTAAGGATGGTTTCAGTCAATTCTTTTTCTTTCTGATTTTTGTCTTTTGTATCTGTGCTTCAGAAACAGTAACCTTTAAAATGAACTTTCTTTACTTGAAAACAATAAAATAGATCAAAATTATGTAATGAATTATTGGGTAAAAAGCACTATAAATTTTGACTGTAAGTGGACAGGACATATTCTGCCAAGTTCATTGTGTAGATTTATGGAGAACACAGCATTTAATGAATGTGAGTTGCAGATACACTAAAGAACAGCTTGAGGAAATTACATAATCCCCCAAATAGTAAAATATTGATGAATGACAGTATGTGAATGTGCAAAAAAATTACTCCAAGCAATCTGGTAAGCTAATAAAACATGTGTAATAAAGCAATGTTTGAGAAGATGATCTGATTTATAGTAGTAACATTGTATGTGCACAATAAGATTAACTCAGTAAAGCCTGGGCAAAAATCTTGGTACAAGAAATAGAAACAAAATTAGTAGATATTATAGGTATCAGTAAGTAAATGGTTAATCAATACTAATAGATTATTTTTAAACAATTGATGAATGAAAGCAAGGTTAATAAGAGGTGGAAATTTGTTGATAATTTCTTCCCCACTTGAATTTAAAACAACCAGAAAATAATTCAAATGTTTGTTATTTAAGGACAAAACTTTCCCAGCTCTCAGCCATGTCTGTGAGGTTGTTTCCAAAATAGATATTATTTGATTTGATAAACTGAGTAATGTGACATGTGGCTCTTCCAACATCTAGAACAACTGAGTAGAGCAAGAAACTAGAGGAAAGGGCTATTAATTCTATTTTTAACTGAGCCTGATCCTTAGCCTGTGCTATCTGCCTTCTCTTGGTATGTCCAGTAGTTAGGCCTTTACATACAGACTGTGGTTGATAATATTGCTTTTCCAGGTCTCAGGCCTTTAAACTAAATTGTGATTTATCCCAGATCTTTTGCCTGTGGACTTAAACCCTTCTTGGCCTCCAGCATTACTTGAAGAAATTCTTCATAATAAACACACATGGAATTGAAACAATTTGAAAACGTTACAATTATCTTTGTAACCTTGTCACCATGACAAGCTGCCCAATAGCACAAACTTAAATTAACATTTATTTTGGCCCTTGGTATGAAGGCACAGTCCATTAAGAAGGGAAGGTATGGATTTTGTTGTAGCTTAGTCTTTATCATCTGCAAACAGAAATTATTGGTAGGAACTAGAATCTGTTAGAACCTTCAAGGCCTGTGCTGAATGACCCACTACCATAAACTACTACTCCATGACCAAAGGCTTTGATAACCTCCCAGAACTGCATTAGTACCTAGATATTGGTGTTTTAACACATTATTTCCTGGGGGTATTTCGTATTCAACCGTAGCTATTACTGAGATGGGGTGAGGTACTTAGCTAATTTCTTTAATTGATAAATTCTTTAAAGTAAATAGAATATCACCATATTCATTTTGTGGGAAAAAGATAAACAGCATGAAAATTTTATATTAGGTTCACAATAAATGTTTCTTCTTAATATTTTTAACTTATTCACCATGTCAGTACTCAATACATACAATGGAGTACTCTAGCATTGTGCCAAAAATACTACCTGGAATGTTTTCCCAGAAAATGTTTTTGAAAAAAAAACTTGTGTTCATGAGTTTATTGGGAGATTAGGAGAGTGTAGTTAATTATCATATTCTGTGAATGTCAACGAAATAAAGCAGAGCAGAGAGACAAGTCATTTTATTGCCTGCTACAAATATGTAACAGTGTTACACAACTAACCTTCAAAGTCTTGGTGAATTGCTACTGTCAGAAGCTTAACTCTATTTTTCATTTTATTCTCTTGGCACAAGGATGCAAAGTGAACATTCACAGAAATATGTGGCTGAAGCTGCCAATTTCTGATGATTACTGGGGTTGGAACATGGCTCCTTGTCTGATTTTACCTTCACCAGCTTTATGTATTTGCACTGCCTAAGCTTGGCTGTCCTGAAACTTGCTCTGTAGACAAGGCTGACGTGAACTCATAGATCTGCCAGCCTCTACTTTCCTAGTGCTAGGATTAAAGGTATCCCCAACCACATCTGCCTCTAATATTTTCTTTAGTTCCTTTTTCAAAGTTAGAATCTTAGCTGAATAGGATCTTGCCCCAAGGTCACTGCTCCATATATTTTATCTTTTAATCTGTTTATCTTATTGAACATAGGATAGAGCCACTCTGCTTCCAGATGCTCTTCTTCTCCTCAAAATTTATATTTGTAATGTATTCTGCTCAGTTTTCTCCTTTTCATTATGAATTTTTTTAATTATGAGCACCAGTAACAACATGACAGCCAATACTCGGCTGCTTTGAGATTTCTTCTGCCAATGTATTTAATCTAAAACTCTTTACTTTAGCCTCAGACACTCTTAAAACAAGAGCAAAATGCAGTCACTTTCTTCACCCAAGTGTCACAAGTATTCTTTCTTGACAACATACAAAAATTCTTCCGTGAAAATACTTGAATGGTCCCCTGACAGTTTAAATAACTCTCTGCACCTCTGTCTTCCATGCTTCTACTAATATGGCCAATTAAGGATTGTTTAAAGCATTCCACTACTTTCATAGACCAAAGTACAAAAGTTTAAATTCCTCCAAACAAAAACATGATATTGCCTATCACAACAATACCCTACTCCTGGGGCCAACTTCTATCTTAGGGTTTTTATTGCTCTGAAGAGACACAATGACCCCAATAACTCCATAAAAAATACTTAATTGTGGTGGCACACTTTCAGTTCCATTATCATCAAGACAGAGAACACAGGCAGTTTTGTTGCTGGAATAGCTGAGAATCCTACATCTTGTAGACAACAAGAAGTTGACTGAGTCACTGGGAGTTATCCTGAGCATAGGAAGCCTCAAATCCCGCCCCAACAGTTAGCAACTCCAACAAAGCCAAACTTTCTAATAGTGTCACTCCCTATCAGAGTATGGGGGTCCCAATGCACTCAAACTACTACAGCTAGTTAAGGACTTCTTGAAATAATTTTTTTGTTCTTTGGGAATTTTATAACAATACATTTAAATATTCAACTCTTCTTCCAACTTCTTCCAGAGCCAATGCTCCTCCCTTTCAGTACTACTCAACTTTGTGTCCCCAACCTCCTTTTCAATTGTGTTGATTTTATATTCTTGAATTCATAGCTTTCCAGTGGAAGATATTTGGCTTGCCAGGGCCTAAGCTTTTAAAGAGAACTACCTTGACATTTTCTGATATGACTGCCACATATGTTACATCATTGATTTCCAGGGTTGATAAAGATAATCTGGTTGGCTAGGCAAGACTCCTCTTCCTCCCTCAATTCTCCATCTCTCTGGAAGCTGCATACTTGGCCAAAGACGATGGCCTTTCCTAAGTGGAGTAGGATCTGTCTTCAGTCAACTGTATGTGGATAGCTGTGATCTCCTGCTATCCACTTTGGAAATTATAAATAAACTGCTATGGGCATAAGTTTTTGTTGCTTTTGGTGTACATCAAGGAGCACAGTTGATTCAGGATGTATGACAGTGTTCTAAAATATATACAACACTGGCAATGAATGAGACTTATACTTGACACCCATACTCACCAGCATTTGCTGTCATCAGTGCTCTGGGTTTTGGCCATACGAGTACATATCAGTGATGTCATCTTTTGATTGTTTTGGTTTTCACATTTCACAATGATATGCAGTATATCTTTCTAGGGGTCCTTATGACTTCTGTAGATCTTCTTTGTTGAATTGTTCATTCTAATCAGGTTATTTGTCTATTGGAAAGTTTTTAATGTTCTTTCTTTGCATTTTGGATGCTAGTATTTTATCAGATATTTCTGTTTCAAAATTATGTTCTAATCTGTGATGATCTTTTCAGATTTTTGATGGTGTCTTTCATGAAGCTTTCTGATACAAGTGAGTTCAATTTATTAACTCTTTTATGAGCTACAAATTTGTCATTTACTTCAAAATGATTCCCCCAATTCATTTTACTTGAAATTTCTCCTCTTGTACAACTTTGCATTTTACTGTCTAACCCCTGTTTATTTAATTTTTTCAAAGGCCATTGGGTTTCTTTCTACATTTCTCTTCTGCTTTGTTGTTCTGTAAATATATGTTTAGTTTCTCTAGAAGTCCTTACTGAAGACACTTTTCCGTTGTTCTGCTTTTACTCCCTTTTCAGTGATCACTTAACTGTATTCATTTGACTCTTTTTCTGGAATATCAGTCCACCTACAGAGAGCTATATGTATATTTTTGCATCAGTGAAATCATTCTACAATAACAATTAAGTATATATAAATTAGTCAGTGTTTATATAGGGGGATTCTGTATTGTCCAATGTCCAGTCTTCTATAGGCATTCAAAATCCTAGAACTTATTCTGTAGTTATTACCAAACTAATTATAGATAGTATATGGACATGCAATGAGCAAGGGATAGCTACCTTAATACTCAATGAGAAGGAAAAGTATTGGCTGATGACTATTTTTCCAGTTTTTTATTTAATGTAAATTAGAAACTATTTTGCTTCACATGTCAATTCCAGGTCCCTCTCCCTGCCTTCCTCTCCCCGCCCCCTTCAGCCCTCCCTTAATCCCCACTCCACTCTCCAATGAGGGTAAGGCTCTCCATTGGAGATCTCAAAAGTCTGTCAAATCATCCTGGACAGGGTCTAGGCCTTCTGCATGTGTCCAGGTAGAGACAGCATCCCTCCACGTGGAATGAGCTCCCAAAGTCTCTCTGATTGACAGGGATAAATGCTGATATATTAGCTGAGGTCCCAAAGAATTCTGAGGCCTCCTCACTGATACTCACTTTCAGGCCGTCTGGACCAGTCCCATGCTGGCTTCTCAGTCATCAGTCTGGGGTGTATGTGCTCCTCATTCAGATCAGCTGTTTCTGAGGGTTTCACCTGCCAAGTCTTAACCCCTTAGCCCATCACACCTCCCTATCTGCAACTGGATTCCAGAAGTTCAGTTCAGTGTTTAGGTGTGGGAGTCTGCCTCTGCTTCCTTCAGCCACTGGATGAAGACGCTTGGATGGCACATAAGGAAGTTGTCAATCAGATTTCAGGGAAAGGCATTTAAGGTAGCCTCTCCACTATTGGTTAGATTGCCAGTTGGTGCCATCCTTGTAAGTTTTTAAATGTCTCACAAGTGCCAGATCTCTCTTCAAACCTATAATGGCTCCTTCCATTATGGTATCTCTCACCGTTCTCTATTCTTCCCCTGACTCAAATTTCCTGCTCCCCCATATTCTACTCTCCCCTCCTCTTCACACCCTGTCTTTCTCCCAGCTTCCTCACCAATAACCCCTTTCTCCTAGTCTCCTCAGAAGATCCTGTCCTGCTCCCCTTCTATGGGTTAGCATGCATATCCCTGGCTGTGGAATTGTAGGCTGGCACTCCCCTGATCCATGCCTAAAATCCATATATGAGTGAGTAGATACCATGCTTGTCTTTTTGTGACAGGGTTACCTCACTCAGGATGGTTTCTTCTAGGGCCATCTATTTGCCAGCACATTTTAAGTTTCCATTGATTTCTTTTCTGCTAAGTAGTATTTCATTGTGCAAGTATGCCACATTTTTTGTATCCACTCTTCAGTTGAGGGGCATCTAGGTTGCTTCCAGGTTTGGGCTATTACAAATAATGCTACTATGAACATAGTGGAACAGATGTCCTTATTGTACGAATGTACATCTTTTGGGTATATGCTTAAGAGTGGAATTGCTGGATCTGGTGGTATACTGATTCCCATTTTGCTGAGGAATCTCCATATTGATTTCCAGAGTTGCTGTACAAGTTGGCACTCGCACCAGCAGTGGAGGACTGTTTCTCTTTCCTCATCCTGTCCAGCATAAACTGTCATTGGTGTTTTTGATTTTAGTCATTCTGACAGGAGTAAGATGGTATCTCAAAGATGTTTTGATTTGCATTTCCCTGATGGCTAAGGATGTTGAGCACTTTCTCAAGTGTCTCTCCTCCATTTTAAATTCCTCTATTAATAATTCTCTTTTTAGTTCAGTCCCCCACTTTTAATTGGATCCTTTGTTGGTGTTTTGGAGACTTGCTTCTTAAGTTCTTTGTAAATTTTGGAGATTAGCCCTCTGTCAGATGTGAGGTTAGTGAATATCTTTTCCCATTCTG
The DNA here is from genome assembly GCF_017639785.1 of Mesocricetus auratus. Classification (NCBI taxonomy): domain Eukaryota; kingdom Metazoa; phylum Chordata; class Mammalia; order Rodentia; family Cricetidae; genus Mesocricetus; species Mesocricetus auratus. Next base: position 47,799,119 of record NW_024429184.1, on the reverse strand, counting down.
TCGGCTGCCGTTTTGTCTTGTTGACTATGTCCTTTGCCTTACAGAAGTTTTTCCATTTCAGGAGGTCCCATTTATTAATTGTCGATCTCAGTGTCTATGCTACTGGTGTCATGTTTAGGAAGGAGTCTCCCGTAACAACCCATTCAAGGGTATCTCCCACTTTCTCTTCTAAGATTTTCAGTGTGGCTGGATTGATGCTGAGGTCTTTGATCCATTTGGACTTAAGTTTTTTTGCAAGGTGATAATTATGGGTCTATTTGCAGTCTTCTGCATGTCAATATCCAGTTATTCCATCACCATTTGTTGAAGAATCTGTCTTTTTTCCAATGTATAATTTTAACATCTTTGTCAAAAATCAAGTGTTTGTAGGTTTGTGGGTTAGTATCAGGGTTTTCAATTTGATTCCATTGGTCTACCTGTCTATTTTTGTGCCAATACCAAGCTGTTATCAGGACTATAGTTCTATAACAGAACTTGAAGTCGGGGATGGTGATGCCTTCAGAAGCTCCTTTATTATACAGGGTTGTTTTGGCTCTTCTGGGTAGGTTTTTTCCATATAAATTTGAGAACTGTTCTTTCAAGGTCTTGAAGAATTGTGCCGGTATTTTGATGGGGATTGTGTTGAATCTGTAGACTGCTTTTGCAAGATTGCTGTTTTTACTATGTTAATCCTACCAATCCAAGAACATGGGAGATCTTTCCATTTTCTGGTATTGTCTTTAATTTCTTTCTTTAAAGACTCAAAGTTCTTGCTGTACAGGTCTTTCACTTCTTTGGTTAGCATTATCTCCAAATATTATATGGTGTTTGGAGCTATTGTAAAGGGTGATGTTTCTCTGATTTCTTTCTGAATCCATTCATCATCTGTATATAATAGGCAACTGATTTTTTTAGTTAACTTTGTATCCTGCCACTTTGCTGAAGGTGTTTATCAGTTGCAGGATTTCCCTTGTATAATTTTTTGGGTCACTTATGTGAGTTATCATATCATATGCAAATAGTGAAAGTTTTGCTTCTTCTTTTCCAAATTGTATCCACTTGATCTCCTTTTCTTGTCTTATTGCTCTAGCTAGAAGTACAAGTATAATGTTGAAGAGATATGGAGAGAAAGGACAGCCTTGTCTTGTTCCTGATTTTAGAGAAATTGCATTGAGTTTCTCTCCATTTAGTTTGATGATTGCTGTTGATTTACTGTATATTGCTTTTATTATATTCAAGTATGTTCTTGATATCCCTGACCTGTCCAGGACCTTTACCATGAAGGGGTGTTAGATTTTATCAAAGGCTTTTTCTGCATCAAGCGAGATCATCATGTGTTTTCTCTTTTTAGTTTGTTTATATTATGAATTACATTGATAGATTTTTGTATGTTAAACCATCTCTGCATCCCTGGAATGAAGCCTACTTGAGTATGTGTTCCTGGATTTGATTTGCTAATATTTTATTGAGTATTTTCTCATCAATGTTCATGAGGGAGATTGGTCTGTAATTCTCTTTCTTAGTTGTGTCTTTGTGTGACTTGATTATTAAGGTAATTGTAGCTTTGTAAAAAGATTTTGGCAATAATCCTCCTGCTTCTACTGTGTGGAACACTTCAAAGAGTTTTGGAAGTAGCTCTTTGTTCAATTACTGATAAAATTCTGCACTAAAGCCATCTGGGACTGAACTTTTTCCGGTTGGGATACTTTTGATGACTGCTTCTATTTCATTATGGTTTATAGGTCTGTTTAGATTGCTTATCTGCTCTTAATTTAATTTTGGTAAGTGATATCTATCTAGAAAATTCTCCATTTCCTTGAAATTTTCAAATTTTGTGGAGAACAAGCTTTCAAAGTATGACTTGATGATTCATGGATTTCCTCAGTGTCTGTTGTTATGTCCCCCTTTTCATTCCTGATTTTGTTGATTTGCATGTTTTCTCTTTGCCTTTTAGTTAGTTTGGATAGACATTTGCCTATCTTGCTGATTTTCTCGAAGAACCAATTCTTCCTTATATTGATTCTTTGTACTGTTTTCCTAGTTACTACTTTATTGAGTTGAGCCCTCAGTCTGACTATTTCCTGGTGTCTACTCCTCCAGGGTGAGTTTGCTTCTTTTTGTTCTAGAGATTTCAGTTGTGATGTTAATTCTCTAGTGTGACTCTTCTCCAGGTTCTTCATGTGGGCATTTAGTGCTATGAACTTTCCTCTTAGTAGTGCCTTCAAATTGTCTCATGAGTTTGGGTTTGTTGTATCTTCATTTCTTTGAATTTTAGGAAGCCTTTAATTTCTTTCTGTAATTCTTCCTTGACCCAGGAATGGTGCAATTGCTCAATGTTCATTTTCCATGAGTTTGTAGGATTTCTGCAATTTGTGTTGTTGAATTCTAACTTTAAAGCATGGTGGTCCGATAAGATACAGGGGATTATTCCAATTTTTTGTACCTGTTGAGTTTTGCTATGTTGCATAATATGTGGGTGATTATAGAGAAGGTTCCATGTCATGCTGAGAAGAAGGTATATTCTTTTCTGTTTGGGGGGAGTGTTCTATAGTTATCTGCTAAACTCAATTGGGTCATAACTTCTGTTAGTTCCTTTGTTTTTTTTTGTTGTTGTTGTTGTTGATGTTGTTGTTGATGTTGAGTTTCTGTCTGGTGGTCCAGTCTAGTGGTGAGAGCAGGGTGTTGAGGTCTCCCACTATAACTCTGTGAGTTCTTACTGTGATTTGAGTTTTAGTAATGTTTATTTTATGAATGTGGGTGCCCTTGTATTTGGGGCATAGAAGATCAGAACTGCAACTTCATCCTAATGGTTTTTTCCTGTGATGAATATGAAATGACCTTCTTCATCTTTTTTGATTGATTTTAGTTTGAAGTCTAATTTGTTCAATAATAGGATAGCTTAACCAGCTTGTTTCTTGGAAAATCTCATCCCAACCACTTACTCTGGGGTAATGTCTGTATTTGAAGTTGAGGTATGTTTCTTGTATGTATCAGAATGATGGATTCTGTCTTCGTATCCATTCCGTTAGCCTGTGTCTTTTTATAGGCAAATTAAGACCATTAATATTGAGAGAGTTTAAGAACCATTGAGTGTTAATTCTTGTTTGTTTTTATTTGTTGTCGGTGGTGTTATTGTTTGTGGATTTACACCCCTTTCTCTTTTGTCTTTTGGTAAAGTTTGATTATCTATTGCATCATGTTTTTGTGGGCATAGTTACCTTCCTTAGATTTAAGTTTTCTTTCAGTATTTTCTGTAGGGCTGGGTTTATGGATCTGCATTGTTTAAATCTGGTTTTGTCATCGAATATCTTGTTTTCTCCCTCTGTAGTGATTGAAAGATTTTCTGAGTATAGTAGTCTGGGCTGGCATCCATCATTTCTTAGTGTTGGTAGAATATCTATCTAGGACCTTCAGGCTTTCAGAGTTTTCATGGAGAAATCAGGTGTGATTCTGATAGGTTGGCCTTTTTTCCTTTGCTGCTCTTATTATTCTTTCTTTATTCTGTATGTTTGGGGCTCTTCCTATTATGTGGTAAGGGAACTTCCTTTTGTGGTCCACTTGATTTGGTGTTCAGCAGTCTTCTTTAATTTCATTAATATGACTTTCTTTAGGTTAGGAAAGTTTTCTCCTATGATTTTGTTGAATATGTTTTCTGCTCCTTTGAGGTGGTTTCTTCACCTTATTCTATACCTATTATTCTTAGATTTGGTCTTTTCACAGTGTCCCATATTTCCTGGATATTTTGTGTTATGAATTTGTTGGATTTAAGATTTTCTTTGGTGAATGAATCTATTTCTCCTAGAGAATATTTAATGCCTCTCTTCTAACTCCTGTATTCTGTTTGTTATGCTTGTTTCTGTAGTTCCAGATCATTTACCAACCGTTTCTAGTTCCAGCACTCCTTCAGACTATGGTTCTTTTTTATTGTCTCTATTTCAGCTTTCAAGCTTTGTACTGTTTGAATTGTTTCTTGTAATTTTTGGTTTGTCTTTTCTTCAATTTCTGTATAAGATTTTCTCATTTCTTCTTTTAGGGTCTCTATCATCTTCATGAAGTTGTTTTTAAGGTCATTGTCTTCTGTTTCATCTGTGTTGTGATATTCTGATCTTGATGGTGTAGAGTCCCTAAACTCTGCTGGCATCATATTTTTTCTCTGTTGCGGGATTTGTTATTGTATTGTTGTATTCCCATCCCTTCTTTCAGTGGGTACAAGTGGGGTCTCTTCCTTTACTAATGAGTACAGGTCCAATGTTCTCTTTTAGTGGGTGCAAGCAGGTCCAATTCACTGATGGGTCTCATGGTGGGTGCAGATGTTTCTCAGGCAATCCCACCTCCAGTGGGTGAGAGCTCTGCCTTCTGCCATCTGTCCTCTGCCCTGAATGGGGTTGGGAATAGTCAGCCACTGTCATCAGGCTTCTTGTTGCTTGGTCCTCTGGGGACAAGTCGAGCTTGCTGCAGTTCCCAGTCCAGGAGATGCAGGAGAGGGCAAGTGGAAGGAAGTGGGGACCAGGAAAGGGGCCTGGAGCCCACCTCTGCCTTCTGCCCTCTGCCCTGAGTGGGGGCAGGAGTAGGCATGCTCTCTCAGCAGGCTTCCAGTAGCTCAATCCTCTGGAGGCAAGTTGAACTTGCTGTAGTTACCAGTCCAGGAGCTCCTGGAGAGCCCAACAACTTTTTTTTAACCTTTAACATTTACATTATTTGCTCAGTATTTCTTCAGTGATTTCATCCACTTCTATTCAGCTTTAAAACCATTTTTCAAAAGAATTACTAAGTGTGACATGCTCCATGTTATACATTTTGCTGAGAACTAGAAAGTTGTTCTGACATGGTATAGCCTTTTTCTGAAATCTTAGAACTACATTAGCCTAATATATTTTCAAGTGTGTTATTTATAAATACATTAGAAAAGCCCTTAAGGGACAGATCCTGGTCTCACTGCCAGGGGTCCTACAAACAGATCAGACTATACAACTCTTGCCCACATGCAGTAGGGTATAGTTCAGTCCCATTCATGCTTCCCTGCTATGGGTTTAGAGTCTGTGAGTTCCCACAAGTTGGGGTCATGTTTCTCTGTTGGTTTCCCCTCCATGATCTTGATTATCCTTGTTCATATGATCCCTCCTTCCTCTCTTCAACTGGACTTCCACAACTATGGTTTGAATGTCTTGCTCAGTCTTGATGCAGTTTGGTCTTGCCTCTGAATATGCCAGGCTTTGTTTACTCCCCATGGAAGGCCTTTCGCTTGCTGAGAAGTGGATGGAGGGGTGGATTTGAGGAAGGGGAAGGTGGAGCCAGAGGGGGATAGGAATAGAGAATTGTATTTGGTATATAAAATGAATAAAAGTTTAAAAAAGAATCTCTTAAGGCCTCTCAAATACAGTAGGATATTAATAGAAGGGTTGTGAAGCATCAGGTGTGTATCAGACTAAGAGATGGACTTAAAAAAAAGTAATGCTGGTGGGTAGAAGATCAGGATCAGAATTTATAAAAATAAAGACTCCAGGATATAACTAAATGGAATCTTTAATATTTTTGGCAGAAATAATTATATCAACTTAAGAGATTACATGAAAACCAATAAAAATCAAGGACCACATATTTCCATCACGTTCAAATCTTTTATCTTAAAGAGAGTTAAATCATTCTCTATGGTGTGTTACTGTGTGGGTCATGACTTTAAGAGAGTTATAAAAAGAGAGGAATACTTTATATATATATATATATATATATGTATATATGAACACACACACACACACACACACACATATATGATTTATCAGAAACAGTATGTACCAGGAAAGGCCCAGGGGCAAGCTGAGGAAATAGTGGCATCAGTGCAGCTGAATATATTTATCAAGCCTGGAGTTCCTCTTGAATAGTGGAGTTCCTTGAATTTTCACTTGGGTGGTCAGCTAATCATTTGAAAGCAGAATGTTTTGGAAGAGCCAAAGTATATTTATGGCCAAAAGAAACTTTTATTTGTGCCAAAAGATACTGATAATTTTATATCATGCATTATAAAATTATGACATAATTTAAAATAAGTAATGTATTTGGGGAAAAGTAATCACTATTAATATATCTTGCTGACACATACAAGAAACATTTTTATGAAAAATGGCTTGTGTTTGAAAACTAGACCATCCATTATTTCTAATCAGCAAATATAAGTCACAGAAAAATGTGTTTGTCTATGCAGGTATTTCCAAATATGATCATGGAGCATATATTTTTCAACAATAATTTGATTGCATCAAATACATTCCAAATGCCCTACAAAGTATGAATTAGTTCAGTAAAGCTTGGTTATATTTGAGGGTAGATGACTAGCCTTAACATCCAGGAGACATATCTCTAGGTGTCTCAGAAAGTACTTCTAGAGAGGTTTAACAGAGGCAATTCACCCAGGAGAAAAGATTCACACTGTGAGTGACATCATCCCTTGGCTTATAGTCAGTGACTGAATGAAAATGAGAATGCTGACAGAGCTCCATAGTTCTCGGGTCTCTGGCCCAAGACTGTGGACACCATGCATACAGTTGCCTCATGTCCTGTTTCCCTGCCTTCTCCAACCCTTTCTGCCTTAAATTATGGCCATATATTTTGTCACCGCAGTGGGTGAAGGGAGCAGACCTTCACCCAGCCCCCTGCTTTAGCATCCAGGACAGGCTGCAGAAAAGACCCAGCAAAACAAAGACCCCTGACTAAGCATGTGTGCTTACTTTCTAACCTTCTGACCTTGCAGGAACTGACCTAGTCACTAGAAGGTCAGATACCCACGTGGCAAGGAACCAATCAGAAGTTAGCTGGTGGATTTTGGGCATGCCTTACCATAAAAATGACTGTTTCTTGGGGGTCTTTCTTACTTCACCTGCCATGATAGATGGACGAAGGGCCCAAGTCATAGACAGTTAATTCATTTAACAGCAAAGGACCTTTGCTTTTGCATTGGAATGGGGTCTCTTGGTGATTTGGGGGTTCAGAATTTGGGCACAACATTTGGAAAACTGAATAGTAGCCAAGCAGTCTAGGATTTCCTCAGTATTGATGTCTCAATGTAGCTTTTCTAGAATCTTTGTCTCCTGTGTTGTAATTGCAGTTTAGGTAGACTCATATGCATTCTCAGGAAACAGGATCAGCCTGAAAGGCAGATATGTAAGGCATCCAACTATGGGAAAGTTGTGATATGTCAAGTTTCCAATACTTTTGCATTACAATTAAAGTTTAGGAATTTTAAAGTTTGTATATCTCTAGATATAACAAACATGATTTTTGAAATTATATCTCATTCTTGAAGAGAAAAACAGAGATAATATCTGTATTGTAAGTTGAATCCCAAATTATACTTCTTGTTTTGGAGGCTGTGATCTTATATAAAATTGAGATGTTCTTATAGTATAAAACTCCGGGTTCTTGTCTTGGCATATGACATTCATTTGTGAATTAAAATACTTGAATGAGCTGAATAATTGCAAATAATTTACAACATATCATAACATTTTCATGAACCTAACAAAACCAGTTTGCCAGCTTATGCCATGTTGACACTGCTACCTACTAATTCAACATGCAATGATTTCTGAGTTTAGCTCTAAACCTAAGTCAGTCATCACTAGGTAATTTTGTTGTTTTTAATGAAGTGAAACATTTAATTTGTTTTTAAATTTCAACTGTCTAATTTTTTAAATAAGTTACTGAAAACACATAGTTACATTCAAAAATAGTAAACCAGAAGCTTAGCTCTAATGCTTTTTCACACTGTGGCATTTAACTATTGAAAACTCTGATTATGCTGATGACAGAGTATCCCTTGAATCATTAATAGTAACATAGCAGCTCTATGTGGGATGTGTGAGGAATGTGTGAAAATAATGAAGAACATTAAATGAAGTTTAGAATATACGTGGAACTTAAAAACAAATGTTCCTCTGAAAGATACCAACAATTTAGGAAGAATAAATGCGGTCACCAAACACTTAACTCTAGATCAGAAAAAAATGGCATACTAAAACTTTTAATGACACTTTTAAAAGGAAATATGAAATTAGATTATCTTCCAAAAGAAGTTACAGTGCATCAATAATTTGAAAGGATCTCTTAGAGAAAAAAACAGCTATTCACTATTTCAACATTCAAAGAGCACAAAACAAACAAAAACATTGCTCTTGGCAGACAAGATGACTCAAATAAAGTTCTCCCTGCAATGTCTGACAACCTAAGTGTGATTCCCACAGTTTGCATGGTAGAGGAGAGTACAGTTCTCCACAATATGAACTTCGATAATACTGTGATGTGATTGTGTATTTAGTATTAAACATTTGTATTTTCCAATATATCTGTCTAATTATACATTTTCTTGTATGAATTTTTAATGATATAAGAGAGGACGACATGGGAGAGCAAGAAGGTTGAGCCAGGGTAAGAATAGAGGAGAAAAGGATGGGAGATACTATAAAAAGAGGGAGCCATTATAAGTTGGAGGAGAGATCTGGCACTAGTGAGATCTTCACAGATCTACAGGAATGACACCAACTGGAAATAAGGCTACCTTAAATGGCCTCCCATGATGGTGAGAATGATAACTGCCTTATATGCCATCCTAGAACTCTCATATAGTGGCTGATGGAGACAGAGGCAGACACCTACAGCTGTGAACCGAATTGAACTCCTGGAACCCACTTGCAAAGAGGAGTGATGACCAAGGGAGTCGAGATTGGGCTGGCAAAGTCCACAGAGGCAGCTGACCTAAACAAGGGGCATCACATGGACCCCATTCTGATGATTGGGGTGCCAGCATGGGACTAACCGAGACATCCTCCCACTGAGAGGAGGCCTTGGCAATCTGTTGGACCTTGGAGAGTGGAAAGTATTTATTCCTGGTATACAGAGGGACTCTGGGAGCCCATGACATGTGGAGGGATGCTCTCTCAGCATGGTCACATGGGGAAGAACCTGGGCCATTCCTGGGATGATGTGATGGACTCTGGAAATCCCTCATGGAGGCCCTTGCCCTCCCTGGAGAATGGAGGGGGGGATGGAGTCGGGGTGAGGGGTTGGGAGGATTGGGGGGGTGGGAGAGGAGGGGAGGGAGAGGGAACTGAAAGTGACATGTGTAAAAATTTAAATAAAAAATATGGAAAAAAGACTTGATGCTTAATGTTTTCACTATCAATTAATTAAAATACTTTCTAATTTCATTTCTTGGATCATTGGTATATTAAAAGTACATTTGGTAGCTTCCCAGTAAATTTAGCATCAATTATTTGTAATTTGTTTATATACTTGGAGTTATTATGCTCAAGACAACTCACAATTGGGTTCTAATGCAGGAGCTGTGCTGATCTAAAGGTAACTTCCTGCTCCGTTACCATCTCTTCCCCCAAATGTGGCCTGCATTAAGTTATTTCATTTCTTCCTATTTGCATATAATTCATTTCTTTCTCTTTCCATATTATTCTTGATGTGTGATTTATATTTTTAGTTAAAACAAGAAATGATACACATTTTATTTCCATTTTGACTTTAGTATAATTGATCTATGGGAATTTAGTTCTATTATTTCCTCCGATGTAATTTAACTTTTCTGTGGAAATGTTATTTTCATTTTACCTGTGTATTTACACATTTCTTTTAATTCCTTTTTGAATCCCAACATTCAATCCTGGGAGACCTTTCAGCCTTCTTAAGACTTTACAATAATTTTCAGTGATGCTCTTTTGATAAAGTTTCAAAAAAAAGTTGAGTTTAATTCCATTCCTCATAGAGAATTTTATTGATAATTTTCTTTCAGAATGTTGCACATAATTTAAATTAAATTTTAGTTTTATTTCCTTCTATTTCTTCAAAAACTTCACTCCAAATGAACCTTATATTTTTTTCTCCTAATATTTTAGAGATTTTTCATTGACTTTTCTTCCTATTTTTCCAAAAGAGGGGTGTGTGCCATGGAATATTTGACTTTAGATTTCTTCTTATATATACATGATTGGATGTCTTAGAATTTGTAATGGCCTTCATACTTTCTGTGCCTTCTTAGAATTCTTGATTCCCATTGACAGTTTATAACTTATTACTGGTTTTAAAAACATTAAATATTCAGTCCTGTTAGAGTTGGCCTATGTTCTCAGGTATTTCGAGTTGCAAAATGAAGGACTAGAAGTTCAAAGTCTGCCTTGAATACAAGCTAAATGTAAAGTCTTTCTTCCTGAAGAAAAAACAAACAAACAAACAAAAAAAGACTTGGAAAAAAGAGAATACTGAGTATTGATTATACATGAGTGGTAGAGCACCTTGCTTAACATGTGCTATACTCAGGTTTCAATTCTCAGTACTGAAAGAAAACAACAGAGATCCTAGACATGTACCTTGGTTGGTAGAGTGATTTCCCTACAAGTAGCCTTGAGTTCTATCTCCAGAACTATATAAACAAGGTATGGATGCACAAACTTATAATCCTAGTACTTGGAAGTTGGAGTCAGGAAGATCAGGAATTCAAGATCATCCTCAATAATGTAGGCAAACTTGGAATACATGAAACTCTGTCTAAAAACAAAACCAAAAGGAAAAAAAACAGAAAGCACATCAAAATATAGCTTACACCATGTGAGTATAACACACAGTCTTTAATAGTCTATTCACATGTGTATTGTTTTGTTTGTTAGACTCTGTTATTGGCTCCTTTGTGCTTTTAATTTTCATTGCCAGTCTACAAAGTGAAATTTGGGAATTACTTTGACACTCAGAAGAGACAGGCCACTAAGAAGCTATAATGTTTCCATCTTTCTTTCCATTAATTTATAAACATAGCAAAGTAGATACTACAGATTAAGTGACAACTACTTCATATCTCATGGTCATCATCCTCAATGCATAAGACACTGGAACATCTTTTGAACAAAGTAACAGCTTAACCTGTTACCACTGAGGAAAGTTTGCTTTGAATTTTTGACCCAGATCTTCCACTTTCTAAAGCTATAAAAACAAAAATTCAGTTTTTCCAAGCTAACAAATATATATGGGAAGAAAGGGTTTTCAACTCCTTCTAGATATATAACTCATAACTGACTTGGTATATATCTCATTAGTAGACCCACCACATTCCAAATAAAAGACAATTTTCCTTCAGTAATGTAATGTAAGTATTTTCTTGACTGAAAATGTCACTGTACTGCCATAAACAGAATCTGCATCACAAGCTTACACATAGCACAGCATAATGACTATGCCCATCACCTAGAAACAGAACTAGCTATAATACCCACTTCCACTGATTATTGTAACATGAATAATGAAAACCCAGAGGCATACAATGGGATTCAAGCTGAAGGTCAGAGAAGAAAAGCAGTCAAGCCACCAGAGAGCCATTATCTCTACGAAGGATGGAAGGGGAATTGTGTACTCAACATGGATGGAGACTAATCACCAGTGGCTGGAGACTGAATGCTGGAGACTAAATACTGAATGTCCTGCTTCTGTCCTATATACCTATCTAGTATTGGGATTAAAGGCACGAACTTTGTTTTTCTTTTACACTGATTCACTCTCATGCCGCCCTGGGTGGCTTTGAACTCATATTGTCACTGTGTCTTCAGTCCTAGGATTAAAGGTATGTGCCACCACCACCCAGCTTCTATGATTGTGGCTAGTTTGCATTCTTATCTCCAGGGGTTTTATTAGATCATAAACAGTACATCGCCACATGTCATTTTGTGACCACTGAATACTCTAGACTTTGTTTGTATTGATAAAATATTGATATTATTTACTCTATGGTATGAATGTAATTGAACAACTGACTCAGTTAGTAAATAGTAACCATTATTTTAAAGATCTGTGCTAGTAACCAGCATTGATGTTGGGAAAGCATTGCCATCTCTTCAAATTTTTTGGTTTCCTAATATATTATTTAAGGTTTTTAAATTTCACTTTTTAAAGTTTTAAACAAATTAATTTTAAGTATTAATTCAATGGCATACTCAAAGTAACAATGCTATAGATTTCCTACACATTACTTTTACACATGACAGATGATATATTTTGTATTACTAAAGCTTTCCAATGAAGTGTGTTATATTTCCTTCTTGCATATTATCCAATTTACACAATGCCAGGGGATGTATAATATTTGAGAACTATGTGAAAAGTATGACTTCACACAGTGGAACTCTACATCTTGTGTGTAGAATTCATTTTAAATAGCACCATTCAAAATTCTTCTGTGATATATTCTGCTATTGCTCTTACCTATAGTAGGCATGACTTTGAATGACAAGGGCTTTGAATTACAGGGAAGGTCTGCTTGAATACTCTGATAAGCATTCATTCCCATCATTTGCTACCTACTAATTCCCAGATGTTCCCTCATCATGCTGTATATTCTTGATGGTCATGTATGAAAATTTAAATTAAAATATATAAATGAAAAGACTCATCCCTTATGAGAAAATACCCCAAGGAAGATCTCAATATTTATATTGTTGACCACTTGCTTTGTACTAAACCAAAATATTCCAATGGAACAACACATTTTCATTTTGTTTGAATGCAACATTCTGTTCCTAAGATAAGAGTATATAAATTGCATTTCTTTATTATATTTTAATATATAATTCTTTGGGCTTATGCAATGATATTTAGCACATATATTATGTAAGTCAGAATGAAAATTTTGTTATTATTTGTTATAAATAGATGATCCATTTGCTGCGAGATTACATTGCCATTCTTCTTTCTCTAAAGTTCTGTGAAGATAGTATCTGATTACTGTATGGCTTATTTTCTTGATTATAATGCTAAGACACTCAATATAGACAGTCTGTTTCATAGCATCCTGAGCCTTATCTTGAGACAAATTGCTTTAGTTGATTTTCATACATATATACTTTAGTATAAATGCACAATGAATGTTGGTTTGTAGGTAGGTCTTAACTAGGAACTATCTATTTTTCATAATATACTTATTGATTATTTTGGAGTTTCACGTAATGCATCCTCATAACGTCACTTCCCAGTCTTTCCAGGTCCATGTCTCAGCATTGTGATCTCCCCATCATAAGAAGAAAAAAGAAAAGAAAAAAATAATAGGTCCAATTTGTGTTGCCCATTTACTTACTGGAGCATAGCCAAACTCCCAGCAGCCAACCCCTTAAGAAAACTGAGTTCTTCCCCACCCTCATCTCCTCCAGGAGCCATTAACTGTGAGAATCTACACTTCAACAACCCTATGGCAATTTTTTAGAATTATTTTTTGGTGACTCATTCCTTTAAGCTCAGTGTTCAGGAGGCAGAGGCAGGCAGATGTCTCCGAGTTTAAGGGCAGCCAGACCTACAGAGTGAGTTCCACAACAGTCAAAGATACACAGAGAAACCCTACCTTTAAAATAGAGTTCCCTTCAATGACTTCCTGTCAAGACTACTTCTATGAATTATGGGTATCACTACAAAAGAAGCTTTCTAGCCCTTTTCAGACTTAGGCAGAACAGACTACAGATGTCCACATCACGCTTGGTGACACCATGTACCATGGACATCAACATGCCTCTTAGCCACAGCATGCAATGTAGACAGACACCATCGTGGCCATGGGAGGCAGCAAAGGCCATTAACATTAACATGGCCTCTTTTGGCAACATGGGTAACAGATATCAACCTGGTCTAGGCAGCAGCACGGCCCATGATCAGAACATTTTTTTATGCTGTTAATAAGAAACTACTCATATTAGAAAATCTACATGAGAATTTGAAAATATTACCAGTACTCTCAAACTTATTAGTAATTTTTAACAATTCCAGCTAAAACTGTGAGTAGATACAAAAAAAGAATAGTTTTTAATACTTTCTGTATCAATTTAGAAAGATGTGAAATAAACAATTGAGTAACCCATGAGAAAATTACAACTCTGTATACTTATTCCATACTTCTTTAATTAAAATAGAAATTTCCAAGAATAATAATTGTTCCAAAGATTTGAGTCCATTGGAAAATTAACACATCAGTGTTGTAACTTTTAGCCACATATGCTAGAAGACACAGACTCCTGAATCAGAAGCAAAAGGGTATGATGATCAGAACAGGGAAGTGTGAGATTTGCATTTCCATTCTCTTGACTATGAAATAAGAGCAATGTGAAGTAGTCAAGAAGGTGTATGTTGTCCATGATATATGTCATACGTGGGAACTCAGGAAATGTGTATTATTCATGCTATTTTTCATATTAGGGAGCATGAATTTACAAAACTCTAATTTATTTAAAGACCTGCTGCCAAGCCTATGGATCTTTGTCCCTAAAAGAGATATAGAGATATATACTACTCTCATCAGTAAACATATTTGTCCCTTATTCAAAGAAAGAAACTGTCTTTTGAAGTTGTAGCTCAGAAGCAGCTCATAGGATGCACAAAAAATATTTGTGATGTCCCAAAAAGTATATCATATTTATTGTTTTGTCAAATGCAACATATATTTCTCTAAAATATGTAATAATCTCTTCACTAGTGAAAAAAATCTCTTATTTGCATATTTTACATTTGTATTTTGCCTTTGATTATAGTGGTTACTTTTGCACATCATAAAATAAACCAACATTCTGAATGTGTGTGACCATACTCATAAGAGTAATTTCTGTGTATGCCTTATGCATAATTTATATATTTTTAATCAGCCCACAGAATGGGAAAATATAATCACTAACCCCACAACTGGCAGAGGGCTGATCACCAAAATCTACAAAGAACTCAAGGAGCAAGTCTCCAAAACATCAATGAATCCAATCAAAAGTAGGGTACAGAACCATAGAATTCTCAATAGAGGAGTCTAAAATGGCTGAGAGACACTTAAGAAAGTGCTTAATATCCCTAGCCATCAGGAAAATGCAAATCAAAACAACACTGAGAAACAATCTTACTCCTGTCAGAATGGCAAAAATCAAAAACACTAATGACAATTTATGCTGGAAAGGATGTGGAGAAAGGGAATGCTCCTCCACTTTGGAAATCAGTTTGGAAATTTCTCAGAAAAATGGGAATCAGTCTCCAACAAGACCGGGAAATTCCACTCTTAGGCATATACCCAAAAGATTCACATTCATATAACAAGGACGTCTGTTCCACTATGTTTATAGCAGCATTGTTTGCAATATCCAGAACCTGGAAGCAACCTAGATGCTCTCAACTTAAGAGTGGATAGAGAAAATGCGGTGCATTTACACAATGGAGTATTACTCAACAGAAATAAACAATGGCAACTTGAAATTTGCAGGCAAACGGACAGCAGTAGAAGAAAACATCCTGAGTGATGTATGCCGGTCACAAAAAGACAAACATGGTATGTACTCACTCATATATGGATTTTAGGCATGGATCAGGGAAGTGCCAGCCTTCAATCCTACTGCCAGAGAGTCTGGGAAGCAGGAAGGACCCTAAGAGAGATATGCATAATACCCCAGAGAAGGGTAATGAGGCAAGATCTCCTGAGCAGATTGGGAGCCTGGTGGGGGAGGGGAAAGGGAGCTTGTAAAAAAGAGGGGGTGAAGAGGAAGGGAGAGGAAGACATGGAGGAGCAGCAAGGATAAGAGACCCCATAATAGAGGGAATCATTATAGATTTTAGGAGAGAGCTGTCACTACTGAGATTTCCAGAGATCTACAAAGTGACACCAATTAGCAAACTAAGCAATAGTTGAGAGACTACCTTAACTGCCTCTCCCTGATAATGAGTTTGACAACTACCTTATATGCCTTTCTATAACTTTCATCCAATGATTTATGGAAGCAGAAACAGACACCCACAGCTAAACACTGAACTAAACTCCTGGAACCCAATTGCAGAGAGGGAGGAGTGATGAACTAAAGCGTAAAGACTGGAATGGTTTATCCCACAGAGGCAGCTGACCTGAACAAGGGGGAGCTATTGGACACCAGAATGAGGGCTGGGAGGCCAGCATGGAACTTATCCAGACCCCTTGAATGTGGGTGTCAGTGCGGACGCCTAGGCAATCTATGGGGCCTTGGTAGTAGATCAGTATTTATCATTGGCATACAAATGGACTTTGGGTGCCCATGTATAAATAAGGGATGCACTCTCAGCCTGAACTCTTGGGGGAGGTCCTAGGCCCTGCCCTGAAGGAAATCACAGACTGTGGAGATTCCCCATGGAGGGCCTCTTCCTCCCTAGGGAATGGAGTGGGTATTGGGAGGGGCCTGGGGCCACTGGTAAGGGTGTGGGGGAGGATGGAAGTGAGAAGAAGCTGGGATTGACTTGTGAAGCAAGCTTGTCTCTAATTTAAATAAAGAATTTAAAAATACTATATAGTAAAACACATATTTAGCGTATTTTGTTTATAATAGTTTAAAATAAGTGATCTACTTTATATAATTAATGAATTGCAATTTTAAAACTGATTCTTTTGGCCCACTGACAGACAGGAAGTTAGGTGATTTTGTGTAATGCTTTTTACATGTGCATAGTTTAACCTTTTACCTTTTTTCCAAATATAGCATACTATGAACAAATCAATAAGCATCACTGCCTTTTTTACTGTGTTATAACCAGATTTTGTAGAATAGAAAACGACTCCAGGCTCAGAGCCAATCAGTAGAAATAGAGTGGTAAAACATGAAAACAGAATTGCTCTTAGAAAGCTTGCATAATGGTTCAGGGACTTCAAAAAGATTTCTGCAAATAGAAAATTTGAAATAGTTTGTGAGGTTTTCCTTATTGTTTACAATTTACATTCTCATTATAATACAAGCTCCATGACACTATTAGTCATTCTGTCCACCAATAATATTTCCACGAACAATTTGCCAAACCATCCTTCTCCAATGCACAACTCATCAAAAAATATTTCTTATTGAAAATATTTAATTATTATTTTATCAGATAAAGCCCCTAATTGCTTCAGTTTCTTACAGCATAGTCTTAAGAATTCATTTAATTTTTTTGTAAATCCTTTTTATGTAAAATAGAAACAAGCTTACTTCACATGTCAATCCCAGCTCCTTCTTTATCCCCTCTTTGCCAGCCCACCTCATTTCCCCCACCCCCATCCAATCACCACTCCACTCCTCAGGGGGATCTCTAGAGTCTGTCATTTCATCCAGTCTGAGAGAACATCCCTTTATGTGGAAAGGGCTCCCAAAGTCCATTTGTATGTCAGGGATAAATACTGTTGTACTACCTAAGGCCCCATAGATGGCCTAGGCCTCCTGGCTGACACTCACATTACGAGGTCTGGATCAGTCACATGCTGGCCTCTGAGCTATCAGTCTGGGGTGAAAGAGCTTCCCTTCATTCAGGTCAGCTGCCTCTGTGGGTTTTATCACCCTGGTCTTTATGTGGTTGCTCATCACTCCTCCCTCTCTGCAACTGGGTTCCAGGAGTTCATTTCAGTGTTTATCTGTGAGTGTCTACATCTGCTTCCATCAGACACTAGATGAAAGATCTAGGATGTCATACAAAGTAGTCATCAATTTCATTATCTGGGAGGGGCATTTAAGGTAGCTTCTAAACTGTTGTTTTGTTTGCTAGCTGGTGTCATCCTTAAAGATATCTTGAAATCTCACTAGTGCCAGATAACTCCTCAAACCCATAATGACTCCCTCTATTATGGGGTCTCTCATCCTGCTCTCCTCTATTCTTATCATAACTCAAACTTCCTGCACCCCCATGTCTGGTTCTCCCCTCATATTCTACCCCTCTCTTTTTCCCAGCTTCCTCTCCCCTCCCCCAATGCTCCCAATCTGCTCAGGAGATCCTGTCTCATTCGCCTTCTCAGGGGTACCATGAATATCTCTTTTAGGGTACTCCCTGTTTCTCAGACTCTCTGGTGTTGAGAGAAGCCTTTTCCTTACCAGCTGCTTTGATTTTCCCCCACCACTTGCCTGGGATCTGCTGTGTTTCAGTCCACAAGCAACATACAAGACACTGTATTAATTATGAAGCTGTTTGGCCGTTTGCTTGGTTTCTTACTGACTATCTCTGACTTAAGTATTTACTCCATAATTGTTAATCTAAGTATTTCTCTTACTGGAGAAAGGGTCCGGACTTCTTACCCCTATGGCGACTACATCGTGACTCCCTGTGCTTCTCGTTCTCTTGCTTCCCTATTGGCCAACAGTGCTTTATTCAACAGCCAATAAGAGATAGATTTCAAAATGACATCTCCCATCATCTCCTCTTTTCTGTCTAAAATAAGAGAAAGGTTCTAACTTCAACATAGCTTTCCATTTTCTGTAGAAACACAAATAAAATTGTGGGGGGAAATTTAGGACTCTGCCATTAGCAGAGTGGGGCTCTAAAGACGGATGTGGTACAGAAAGGGTGGAAGCACGCTGCTAACCACACCCACTTTGGGCATGACTAGAGGCAGGGCGGTGAACTATGCCACTAGCCAGGCCCACCTTTGGGCATGGCTAAGGGCATGTGCAGAGATAGGAATGAAAGCCTGAGCAGCACAGACTCTAACCCTCTTTTCTTCTTCCGGTTCTGTAGTGGGGGGGGGCAACTACTTGACTCACCTGGATTGCTCATTTCTCTTGTGAGTAATTTCTTCAATAAACAGTTGCCAATATCCTCAACAAGTGTGCCATTTATCATTGTAGCATCACTCTGGCAGTGAGATTGTAGGCTGGCACTCCTCTGATCCATGTCTAAAATCTATATACGAGTGAGTACATACCATGTTTGTCTTTTTGTGACTGGGTTACCTCATTCAGGATGGTTTATTCTTAAGTTTTTGTAAATTTTGGAGATCAGCCCTCTGTCAGATGTGGTGTTGATGAATATTTTTTCTATTCTGTGGCTGGATTTATGTTGAGGTATTTAATCAATTGGACTTAAGTTTTGTGCATGGCGATCGAACTGGATCTATCTGCAGTCTTCGACATGCCATGATCCAGTTATTCCAGCACCATTTGTTGAAGATGCTTTGTTTTTTCCATTGTGTAATTTTAGCTTCTTTGTTGAAAATCAGGTGTTAGTAGGTGTGTATATTAATATCAGGGTGTCCAATTCAATTCCATATTGTACCTGTCCATTTTTGTGCCATTACCAAGCTGTTTTCAGGACTAAAGTTCTTTAATAGAGCTTGAAGTCAGGCATGGTGATGCCTGTAGACATTGCTTTGTTGAACAGTGTTGTCTTGGCTATCCTGGGTCTTTTAACTGAGTTATTGTCTGTCTTTGATGCTGAGGTTTGTTTCTTGTGTTTAGTCTTATGCATCGATCCTAATCAAAGACATGATGACTCTAATAAGTGATAGGTAAAGGAAGTGAGATGTAAGTGAATAACAATAGAGCTTAATGAACCGCTGAACTGAGTGACGGACAGACAGAGGAATAAAAATAGAGATTCTTTTCATATAAGCTTTAAGAATAAAACTGATATGGACCATTGATCCTTTAAATTCACAAGAGGACAGGATCCTCACAATATTGTGTTCACTTGAACTGTCTATATACTAAAGAACTAAAACATTATCTGTGAAGTCTAAGACAATCTAAGTGAAAAAATAGTTATGTTGAATCATTTCCTATCAATTGTGAAAATGACAGTTTGAAATTGCAAACAAACCTATGATTCTGAAAGAAGGAGTCCTTGGGTAATTCACTGCAAACTTTACAGGATAGCTGCTATCTAGATTACACACTGGGGAAAGAGGAAAACTGATAGATGTGGATACTTGATTATAATTGCTTATATTTAGACACTTGTATCAATCAACTATGGCTCAGAACACGTTAATGCAAACCAAAGTTTGTGGTCATTTTGTGATGAGATCATACTAGTTCGAAACTATTTTACCAATATATTTCTCATCTATATCATATTAAGAGCTACTGCATAGATTTGTCATTAAATTTCTGTACAAGTATGAGGACCTGTGTTATAGTCTCAGGACCAAAGTAAAAATGATGTGTTTGCAGAGGGGAAGAAGTTTTAATACCAGCACTGGAGATCAACAAACTAGCAGATCCCCAGCAGTCAAACTAATCTATTTTGTAAGCACTAAGCTAGTAAGACTGTACAAAAATGGTGACTAGGATCTGAAGAAAAACATCTGGCAATTTTATGTGACCTCCGCATGCACACCTAATCAGTTCAATGCACCTGTGAATAAGCATACATATAGAAACAGAGGAAATAATAAAGGTAGGGATATTGCTTTTCATTCAGATTGTCTTGGAAAATATCCCAAATGTGTTAAAACTCTTCCAGTAATAATGAAACTTATCCACCCTTTTTGAAGCCTAAATTAGATGCTAGTGAGGATATTTATTAGTATGTTTGGGAAAGAAAACACGGTAGATATTATTAAAATTTATAGTATGCTTCAGGGAGCAATGAGCATAAAATATTATGTTATTACATGAGTGCATTTCTAATTTACCTTCAGTTCATAAGTGATGTTCATTTGATCACAGTAACTGGATATAGAAATCTACCTCATATATTAAGAAACACAAGGTATTTGGAATCAGTATATTGAATATGCTATGTTTTTGGAATTACTAATTTCATGGCTAGTAAAAAACAATATTCTTATGTTTAAACTTTTCATTCCAATTCACTAGAAAGGATATATATTTATTTGTAAAAGGTTTTTAGAAATAGAAGCTTACAATGCTTTCTAGTGTAATCCCTTATTGCTGCCTACACCCATCCCTTTGCTGTTACATTATAAGGAATTATTTAAGACTGTTACTAGAAAATAAGAATTGAAATTAACATACTGAATTCTAGACTCTTTTGTATCATGTTGTTACTAATTTACGTATAAGGAACTCACTTGCTATCTTTGTAAAACAGTAAATTGACTTTGACTTAAGAGATAGAACAAAAACAAAAGAAAAATAAAGATAGAGAACAGCAATTTTATATCTTCAAAATTAATTCCTCTTCCAAGAATGACTGAAATAGGGATTTTTCAAGAAATTGGGGTATTAAATTTCTTTGATGACAGAGAAAACATTGTATAAAAGAACTTACATTTTATTAAACTCTTATTCTTTGCAGACCCTCCAGTACATATGTTTAAACAGATGTACCACAGATGTGGAAACATCTGGTGGGTCAATGAAATTATGCCATTGCTATTTTCTGGCCAGAACTGTCCACTTTCTGACATCAAAATTTTAAGTAAGGACCATTCCTGGAAGAAAGTAATGTATTACTTCAAATTATATATTACTGTTTGATTTTCTTTTATTTCTAATAAATACATTCACATGTACTCACTGGAAATAGCTTGGTACCCTTGGTTACATTCTATTTGTTTTGGAAATGGTCATATGATTCTTATTGGACTGTATGTAATCAACTACTCAAGTATAGCCTTATTTACATCTTTTTTTTATTACCAAGTATTTTGTAGGTCCACTTAATTCACAGGAATTTTATCTCAGCTGTTCATTCTAAAATACTAACTTGCCAAGTTCTTCAGGCTTGTTTTTCCTTTGCATAGCTTTCAGATATCTCACATATGACTTGAAACTTCTTTATATATTGTGACAAACCATACACCAGTCATCATTTGGCTCTTCTCTTTCAGTGGAATAAACATGTAGGACAAAGTATACATCAACTACATGCTACAAATTTATGTATTTGTGACTTCAGGTATTTTGTGCATGCAGGTAATACAAAATTTAAAAAACTAAAGATTAAACATTCAAATTTTAAAATTTCATTTTAGTGTGAATTTTATATACTTTATCTAAAAATCTACACTGTTTTTGATGAACTATCTCACCATTTTTATGAGCCAGGAGACATTTGTGAGACTAAGGAAATAGTTTATAAAGCTAAAAGTTAGAATGTCTGTAACGTTTACCTGAATCAGAGCAAATTAATAAGATTTTCAGCACTTGACAAAGTGTTCCAAAATCCTGAGGGAGAAGTAGATTGTAGTGTTGCATTCAGTACTGGGAATTCAGGTAATGTGTGACAATAATAAGAGACTTCTCCATACTGAATGGGCAGAGGTTGCCTGACTCCATGGATCAACATGCACCATGGGTAGCTGTAAAGCTATCTAATATTTATCAAGATGTTTACTGCAATGAAACCAGTCTAGAATCATTACACCACACAAAGAGCCTCAGCTAGGAATAGTAAAGTGAGACAAAGACTTGTAATGAAAGTGACGTCCATATCCTGTGAGGCTTAACCCTCTCCTTCAGGTTTATCAGTGATTTGTTTATTTTTCATGTTATGCTCACATTTCTATTGAAGTAGGTTTGCTTTCAATAAATACATCATGAAATACTCTGATCATCTGGTTTTGTTTACTTGCTCACTTGTTCTCTTTAAAACAGGCTTTTCCTCCCCGGGGAGTGTATTTTTCTTTGAATTTAAACTCAACCCAAACATCTACATTTTAATCATGTCGTAATAATCCAAAATATTAACTCTGGCCTGGAAAGCCATGGGGTACTCCTAATCCTGTTTGTGAATCAATAAACACAAACTGTGAATTTAAACTATATCACCACAGTTCAAAAGCACTGTGAAGGAAGGTTCTGAGCTCTGAATAGTCTGTTCTCCAAATATTTTCCATTGCACACAATTGCAGAAAACAGACTTTCCCCACACCAAACATTAAGATTCTGTCAATGCTGCACTGTAGAGGTACAGAAATTCTCATAGCAGTTTGTGTGGCAATCAATCCAAAGTGAGCTTCTCACTCCTTCACCACAGAGGCCAAGTCTTCTTTCAGTTTTCCAATCTGGATATTTGCAATGGCATCCTTTTTGTAAGAGCTGTCAAATGCTGTAATGGCTGCAACAACATATGCTGGGCCTTCTTCAGATGTCTTAGCACAGCGGTAGATCCCTCCCTACTAGTAGACAATGAAAGAGAAAGGTGACATAACATGTATAAGAACGTGTTAATCTCTGATGCAGTGTATATTTGTATGGTTACAGATGGAAAATCCTCTGCGTATAAATGTGTTTTCACCTCTGCATAAACACAAGATTTAATTAAGTAGTTCTTCTTTAGGTTTGTATTTTAGTCTCTGTCTGTATCTATTCCTCTTCCTCTATTCCTCCCCCCAAAATTTTTTGATCTTTATTTTTATTTATTTTTTTATTATTTATTTTTAAGTTTAAATTTAGATTAGAAACAGGGTTGCTTCACAAGTCAGTTCCAGGTCCCTCTCCATTTCCCTCCCCTCCTCCCGTACCCTCCCCCCAAGCCCCCAATATCTCCTCATTTCCTCAGGGAGGGTGAGGCCCTCCATGGCCTCCCCAAAAAATTTAATGTGCTCTTTGTTCCAGGTCTGAAGGTCTGCAATCATGGCATTACTATACCTTGATTCTCTCTCAATAACAACAATGTGCACATATGACAGAGGGCTGATCTCCAAAATTTACAAAGAACTCAAGAATCAAGTCTCCAAAACACCAAAGGATCCAATGTAAAAGTGGGCTACAGAACTAAATAGAGAATTCTCAATAGAGGAGTCTAAAATGGCTGAGAGGCACTTGAGAAAGTGCTCAACATCCTTAGCTATCTGGGAAATGCAAATCAAAACAACTCTGAGATACAATCTTATTCCTGTCAGAATGGCTAGAATAAAAAACAGCCAGGACAATTTATGCTGGAGAGGGGAACACTACTCCACTGCTGGTGGGAGTGCCAAATTGTACAGCCACTTTGGAAATCAGTATGGAGATTCCTCAGAAAAATGGGAATAAACCTGCCACAAGACCCAGCAACTACACTCTTAGGCATATATCCAAAAGATGCCCATTCATGCAACAAGAACGTCTGTTCCACTGCGTTCATAGCAGAAATATTTGTAATGGCCAGAACCTGGAAGCAACCTAGATGCCCCTTAATCTAAGAGTGGATAGAGAACAAAGTGGTACATTTACACTATTCAGCAGAAAAAAAAAATAGAATCCTGAAATTTGCAGGCAAATGGATGGCACTAGAAGAATTCATCCTGAGTGAGGTAACCCAGTCACAAAAAGAGAAACATGGCATGTACTCTCTCACATATGGATTTTAGACATAGATCTTATAGTGCCAGCCTACAATCCCATGGCAAGAGAGTCTTGGAAACAGCCTTCATTCTGTGGCTAATGGAAGCAGAGGCAGACTCCCATGGCAAAGCACTGAGCTGAACTCAAGAAATCCAGTGACAGAGAGGGAGGACTGATGGCCAAAGGGGTTAAGACTGGGCTGATTTAACCCCCAGAAACAGCTGATCTGACAAGGGTTAGCTCTTGAATCCCAGACTGATGCCTGGGAGTCCCAGACTGATGCCTGGGAATCCCAGACTGATCAAGACCCCCTGAATGTAGGTGTCAGTAAGGAGGTCTAGGTAATATATTGAGCCTTGAGTAATAGATCAGTATTTATTCCCGGTATACAAGTTGACTTTGAGCTCC
Source organism: Mesocricetus auratus (assembly GCF_017639785.1). Classification (NCBI taxonomy): domain Eukaryota; kingdom Metazoa; phylum Chordata; class Mammalia; order Rodentia; family Cricetidae; genus Mesocricetus; species Mesocricetus auratus. Next base: position 47,774,745 of record NW_024429184.1, on the reverse strand, counting down.
CATCCAACACTGAGAGATGCACTCTCACCCTGGACTCTTGGGGGAGGGTCTAGGCCCTGCCCTGGATGAAATGACAGACTATGGACACCCCCATGGAGGGCCTCACCCTTCCTTGGGAAATGAGGGGACATTTGGGGAGTGGTGGGAGGGCATGGGAAGAGGAGAGGAAAAGGGAGAGGGACATGGAGCTGACATGTGAAGCAACCTTATTTATAATTTTAATTTAAATTTAAAAATAAAAAATTAAAGTATAAAAAGTAACAACAATGTGTTGAAATGACTCACTCCAACTACAAGGATGCTTTTTGATAGGATTAAACCACATGGAAAGATGTTTCAGTGAAATTATGAAGTAAATTCATTACAAAAGAACATAAACGCTGTGTGAAGAAATGCACCTTAAGTGGTCCTCTCTTGAAAAATTATGAGATGGATTTTGAGTGGAGAATTTTCATTTGGTTGTTGTATTCAAAAAGAGAAGTAAACGTGAAATTATCAGAATATGCTAAATAAAGTGCCATAATGTATGATCGTCTGGCACAGAGATTCTTTAATGAAAGACGTGATGATGGAGACTCAATTATTTTTCCATCTCAGGGAGAAATTCCTTTTGTCTCATAGTTTGAGGAATACATGACCCAAGGTTTTCTGTGCAAATACCACAATATTTGGAAAGAAACACCTAGCCTATTACAGCAGGAACAAAGGATGGTTCTTCTTATTTTTCTGCCACTATGAATACATTTTGTTTTCCTAGTTTACCTAAACACAGGCTAATAAAGCAATTGATGACTGGTAACTTTCATCAACCACATTGCACGAATGGGTCTTCTAATCAAATGGAAAATCTGAGGTCTTGATTCTTAAATAAAATTGGCATTTAAGCTGTGTTCATTTTAACGCTTATATCCTACTGAAAGTTCTACTAATTATTCCTGTACTACACAGGCATTGAATGACCAAACAATAAAGCCATAACAATGAACAATTATTGTAATATAAGTTGAATTCATTTGGTAGTAATGGGGGGAATTTTTTCTTCGTGACTGTTAGTCAATCAAAATACTACTTTAGAATTTTAAGGATATGCCCTTCATTTCTGTTAGTAGAAATTCAAGGTAATAGCTATTTGAGGATTTTGTACAGTGTATTTGATCATATTCATTCTGTTCCCACTATCCCTTCCATTCTCAGTCAACTTTCTTTTGTATTTTATTATCAATTTTTATACATATCAAGTATAAGTAGTATAGCCTGAATAGTCTTGGTTCAGACCAACTTAACTTACCAGGACCCACATTAAAAAGTAAAGTGTCTTTTCTTCTTTCAGTAACTACCATTTGCAGGCTTGCCTCTCCTCTACATTCTAGAATTTTGTCTGGCTTAACTTTGCATGAGTCTTGTACATGCTGTCTCACTTCTTGTGAACTCATACATGCAAATGACTTTCTGTGTCTGAAAAACCTACTCTTAGTCAACCATCACTGCTATCTGTTACAATCTTCTGTTCTTTCTTCCACAATGGTACATCCATAAGGTACAAGAAGCTTAGAGAACCCCAAATATAGTGGACCACAAATAAAGCCCCCATGCCATATAATAATCAAGACCCCAAATATACAGAATAAAGAAAGAATATTAAGAGCAGCTAAGGAAAAAGGACCAAGTAACATATAAAGGCAAACCTTTCAGAATTATACCTGACTTCTCCATGGAAACTGGATGCCAGCCCAGACTACTATACCCGGCAAAGCTCTCAATCACTATGGATGGAGAAAACAAGGGACTTCATGACAAAACTAGATTCAAGCAACACATATCCTCTATCCCAGCCCTACAGAAAGTTCTGTAAGGAAAAACCCAACCCAAGGAAGTTAACTACAACAAGAAGTACATAGGTATTAGATAATCCCATTTTATTAACAGCCAAAGAAAACAGGGGTGGAATTCCACACATAATTCCACCAACAACAACCATTCCAAATCAAAGAAGAATGAGCAATCGTTGGTCATTGATATCCCTTAATATTAATGGCCTTAACTCACCCAGAATGGATTTGAAGACAGAACCCATCCTTCTGCTGCATACAAGAAACACACTTCACCCTCATAGACAGACATTACCTGAGAGTTAAAGGTTGGGAAAAGACTTTCAAATCAAATGGACCCAAGAAACAAGCAGGGGTAGCAATCCTAATACCTAACAAACTAGATTTTAAAATAAAATCAATCAAAAAAGATGAAGGAGGTCATTACATATTTATCACAGGAGAAATCTTGTTTCTAATTTAAATTTAAATTTATAAATAAAAAACACAACCAGGAAATGGAAAGTGACATGCATTAACTGATGAATGGATAATAAAACATGGAACATATACATAATATAATATTGTTTAGCTGTTGAAAAAATAAAAAAATTGAAATCTGTAGATGAATATATGATGCTAGATATAGTCATTTCTGAATGTGGTAACCCAAATCCAGTAAAGACAATTTACATGCTTCTTTCCATTTGTGGATGTTAACTCCAAAACTTCAGATATGTGTATTTCATTTTAATTACCCACAGAGGTCAGCAAACTACTAAGTTGCATTGGAGAAGGGGTCTTTAAGGTCAGAGAGATATAGCATGGTAGTACAAATGGTTATAAGGGAATAAAGAAAAAAATCAAATAAAGTTTCTCTTTTCAGGTATTCTTGCTGGGAATGCAACATTTTATTATATTTTAATTAGTTTTTATTTAAATTCAAACAATCTTATTTTACACAGCAATCTTAGTTCCCTCTCCCTTCCATCCACCCATTCCCACCTCTGTACCCCTCCAACCCTCCATCTACTCCTCAGGGAGATTGAGGCCTCCCATAGTGCAACATCAAAGTCTCTCATATCATTTAGGTCATGACTTGGCCTTGAAAAAATGAAGACCCTAAGAAAGACATACATGGATGCTCCAAGAAGGGAAAAGGAACAAGAACTCCTGAGTAAATATTTTTTATATTTTAATAACATTTTAATTTTAGTAATTTGAATGCAACTTTTTATGCCATGTTTATGAATTATTAAAAACAAGATGTTTGAACATTTCTTTTAGTTTAAGATTAAATATATCTTTTAATGTGATTTGTTTCAGAAATTACACCTTCTTTTTCATTCCTTATTGCCTTTGTTCTCTTCTTCTATATCTTTGAAGATCTTACTACTGGATAAATAAATTAAATGTTGCTATTGAATACTCTGTAACTTAACCTTTTTATACTTAATATAATACATAATTATATTATATATGATTATGAAAGTCTTTATTCAACTTTTATTTTATGTTGATATTTAGTTTACATGAGACTACATATTGTAAAGGAAGAAACGTATTTGGGACAATTAACTTGTTCTATAATAAAATTTCATTTAAGATGCACATATCTATAATAATATTAAAACTTAAGTAATCATATTTTCTATACAAACTGGTATGACCTCCACAGTAAACATTTAAGACTGTTTCCAGCTGATTCATTTTGGCTTGATATATCAAAAGCAAGCTCCACTTTTCTGATATGTATCGCAGAAATAGAGGGCTTTTCTAGAATTCTAGGAGCCTTGGTTCCTAGTCTAATACCACACGAAAACAAAGCAAGATTCCAGTGTACTTAACACTGTAATTTTAACCTATCATGCTATGCCAAGAAAGAAATAACCACATGCATGTACACTTCACTGGAAAGATGTGATGGCATTACAAATGAAGGCATTGGTGTAAAGCAAAATTAAATTGGCATCTTAGACTTCAATGATTGACTATCCAGCATGCATGTGCACACACTGTTATGCAAATCTTCTGAAACATTTTAAATACTTTTACTAATATGTTACAAATTGCACTACTTCTTAATGTGTGTGCTACCAAGGAACTACACCCTCCTTAAATCCTCTACAACTCCAAACCTTTAAATCTTCATATTGTAATCCTAGCACATATCACTTTAGAATAGAACTGATTCCAGAAGGATTTTTCTGTAATGCCTTTCTTATTTCCAGATTCCTATTATTTTGTTTCTTACTCATTAACTTTAGTATTTAATGCCAGATCTACCTCTGTGGTTACATAAGGAACAAAAGCTGTCACAATCTCTCACCACTGACTTTAGAGAGCTATGTCTGTCAAAGTTACCATTGTATCTCTTCTTTTAAGCCAGTCAATTTAGAATTGGATGTATTTCATTGATAGAAAAGTCTCTCAGAGGCCTCAGCATGATGCCTTTTTAGTTGCCATGAGTCCTGTTACTTAAACACTCTTGCACTAACTCTGAAAACCACCATTCCCCATCATTGATGGTATGAGTAATCATAGCCAGTTTTGCCTTTGGAGTAGAATCAATCTAACCAATATTTGTAAGATTAGACTTAAGGTAGATTGATCTTTAACTCATTCAGTATTCATGATGATCACAGTAGTGACTGAGCTAGAATGTCTTCAAACGCAGCCACTCAATATTCAAATCAAAGTTCAGTATTTTACAGAAAGAGATAACAACCCTTGCATTATTTGTTATCTGAAGCCCAGTAATGTTGTGAAGAAAAATAACAGTCTTCTTCTTGCCTCATGGATATGTTTCCATTAGATTCGCAAGCTAGTAAGAAGCTAGAGCTGATAGTTTCTGATTTCTTCCAAGTACCAAAATACAAAATCAAATTAGAAAGATATTTAAATAAACTTCCTGAAGACATGGGGAATTAATTCCAATTGCCCATGTGACATTTTGAGTACAATCTCTCCCTGTTACATATTCATTAAGATAAAGAGAAAGGGTATGAAAATCACACATTCTATGAAAGTAATAGAACTGTGCTTTATATTTAGTGAGAGCAACATGTTCAATGTTAGTATAGAAAGTCACGAAAGATAGTATGTGACATCTAGGTTAATTTCAAATTGATTCTATTATGAAAAAAATTTATACATTTTCAATTTTATCTATGCCATTTCTTTTACCCAATGAATCTGATGAAGTAATTAATGAAGATAAAGAGAAAGTAAAAGAATGAAAATGGAGGCACCCTAACTCTTCAAGCATGCCTGTTTTCATGCCATAAGTAATGTTAAACTTCAGTTTTCTCTTCATTGCCTTCTGTTTTGATTCAAAATATTGTTTTATACATGAGTCTAGTAATTTCCCTTTGACTAAAATTATTATAGTATGTTGTCACTCTATCAATTTAACTTTAATCACAATTGAAACACCATAGAACCATAGAACAAATAATAATTCAAATAAGCTACAGTAACACTTTCATATCTGATGCTTAGAAAATTGATACAATTTTGTGCTTCAGTTACTTCAAAAGCTTCTTCTTAATTTAGAATTTTTGTGTATAGCCTTTGTTTTCAGCATACTGGATACTTTTTATTCTTATCAAGTATTTATACTTCTGTACATGCCCCGCTGCCCTTATCTGCCTCAAAGAAGCACACAGACGCTATAAAGTATAAAGTTGTTGGCCTTAGGCTAAGGTTTCTTATTCGTGATCATTAACCCATTTCTATAAAATCTAAGTATCTCCATGTGGTTTTATCTTACTGAAGAAATGTCCAGGGACCACTTACTCCTCTAGTGTCCTACTCCTCAATAGTTCAGCAACTCCATAGAGAAGAGGAGAGCTGAGAGCAATTTCCTGTTTGTCCCTGCTTATATTCTGATTCTACCTAGCCAATCAGTCAACCAGCATTTTATTCATTAACCAATAAGAGAAACATATACAAAGAAGGACTTTCCCCATCATCTCCTTTTTTCTGTCTAAGTAAAAAGAAGGGTTTTAATATTAACATGGTAAAATTATATATAACAAAACAGTTACCAAGTAAGAGCTGTAGTTACAATATTTAGTCCATTAACATTTGGCAAAACTTACAAAAAATATTCTATTATCTATCCTACCTTTGAGAGTCTAAAGTCTTATATTACATATCCTTAATCTTAACTAAGGAAAACTATAACCATAACTATCTGTCTTCAACTCCATCAAAGACCACAGTAGGATAATACATACAATGTAGAAATGACAGACACATCTCACTGCCTGGTCAAGCACCCAATGTTCTTCTATAACATTGGAGCATCTATCTTCAGCCCATAAGCCACAGTGTGTCTGGCAGATTTCTCAGAAAAGCAGGAAATTTTAAACTGTCCACCTTTATTGACAGTTTGTCAGTCATTTTTCTGTATCCTGCAGAATACCTGGCAAACTCTTGCATGAAGCTGGAATCCTTCAGGACTGTCCTATTTTGACAAATTCAGCAGTCACTTTCCTGTGGGTCCTGCATGTCCAGACTATCAAACAGTCCAGGCAAGAGCAGTTTCTTGCCCAAATAGCTAATCTTACCATGGTAAAGGCAAGTTTCTTCGATGTCCATCTTCCTTTCTGACATAATTGGTGTGCCAGGAGCATTGGTGTCTCCCTGTGATGAAAAAACCTAAACCATTTTAAATGACATATTCTGTAGCTCTTTGAAAGATTTGAAGACTATCTAAAAGTGTATCTCTGCATATCTAGAAAACCTAGCTAACCTGAGTTTTGACTGTTATTGGCGACTATATACAATCTGTATTTAATTATACATCACATTTTAAAAGATCTGTATAAACACAATACCTAAACGAAAGGAGAAGTACACATATATAAAGTTTTGATAACTATATCCCATTCCCATTTTTTCTTTAAAAAGAGATTAGTTGTGATCATTAACCATTGATGACCAATCCCATATAAATGAAAAAAAACTTTTATAAACAATAGTTGGGAATGTGGGTGTCATTCTCTCCAAACTGCCTCCTGCTGTTTGGGGGCACTCTCTGAGGTATCCTAAGAAGGCTCAGAAATCCTGACTAGTACTAATCTGCAATGCTGCCTTGTCCCAGCTGTTTTGAATGTTGGATCATCTGGGATATTGCTTCAGGGGGTTTTGCTTCATCAAACAATATTAGTATGGAGGGAATTAACAACTTTTCATTTTCTATAGAAACACATATAAAATATCATTTCCAAAGTAACATATCCTTATAGTTAAATTTTGAAGTCAAGGAATTTTCAAAATATTTAAGTTGGATTAATTCAGCAGCATTTATAATCAAGTGTATTTTAGTAGTTGCTCCTTTCTTAGCAATTGAACAATTCAAAGACAATGTAATAGCATACAGTATCCAAACTCCGTGTATTTTCCATCTTTATGTGACTTTATTTATTTATTTATCCATTTGTTATAACTCTTTTACTTTTATTTTGTCATTTTCTGAGGCACTGTTTCTCTGTGTAACTTTGGCTACCCTTGAATTCACTCTGACCAACAGACTGGTCTTGAGAAAACAGAGATTTGCTTGCCTCTGCCTCCCAAGTGCTGGGATTAAAGGCATGTACCACCATACCCAGCTACTCTTTTTCTTTTTCTTTCTCTCTTTTTCTTTCTGTCTGTCTTTCTTTCTTTCTCTTTTCGCTCCTACCTTCCTTCCTTTCTTTCTTTTTCTAAAATTACTGTATCCTGTTTCTTTTCTCTCACAATCATGCTTATATTTTTAAACACATTGTAAACATTTAGAGGTTTTACTTTGCTGTATATCTTCATCTTTTTCTGGCTACACATCTTTTATCTCTTAAACAACATTGCTAAATTTAAAGCCACAGCTGTTTTAGCCACTGTTTTTCCAAGATGTTGGGGGTAAATTTAACACTAGCACTGAGAGCTGTGCCTGCTCCCTTGGTATATGCTTCCATCAAGCGCTGTGCTGCCGACTTGGAGATGTGGTCACTGACACTGACAGCTGCTTGTACACACCATTCAATTGCTAGCAGGAGCTCTTAAAATAACCATGCAGTTTTCTGTTTATGCTGAGTAAGGAAACCTCCCTTAAAGGAGCTGAGAAAGTCTCTGCTTGTCTCTAGCAAAACAGCCCATCCCAGAAAATTCTGTTACCAAGAAGCCGTGCTTGACCTTGGGATTTTTTTGTTTCTAAACTCCCTTTTTAAGCTTTTGTCAAGTTGAATTTCATGCTGTATATTGAGGGTGCCTTTTTCATATACACAGAAGGACTTCCCCTATGATACTTACATATTTTTTGTCATTCATATTTTAATTCAAAATGAATATATGAAAATATAATGAACTTGGAATTTAGACATATTTCTTTTTATTTCCTGAGTCCAATAGGACACAAATTTACCTATAAGTGATTACTTTTGCTTCTCTTGTTACTAGGCTTTATGTTAGCTTTCCTACAATGATGCTAAACAATGAGCCCCAATCAACCCTGAAAATGGCATTCCAATAAGCTCTTTTCTTTACTAAATGATCTATGAATTACCAGAAAACCCAGGAGTGTGTGGATCACTTCTATATCTTGATTTCCATGTGTACCTAATAATTTTAAAGCTATTTATAAACTCTAAAAGGAAAGATTGGATTATCAACCTAAGGTTTTTTTTTTTTTTTTTTTTTGGTTTTATGAGACAGGGTTTCTCTGTATTGTTTTGGAGGCTGTCGGTCCAGCCTGGCCTCAAACTCACAGAGATCCGCCTGCCTCTGCCTCCCAAGTGCTGGGATTAAAGGTGTGTGCCACTATTAACCTAAGTTTTTAAAGACGATGCTGATGATGATATGGAATGAAGTACAAAAACAAGTTTTGTGATAGTTTACATTATGACATCTTAAATTAATTTATATTATGACATATTATTAATTATCTTATATTATGACAATTAAATCTGCCATATATGTATACATGTAAACCATCTAGAGTAATGAAAATTGTTTTCTACTATCTATGAACTTCAGATGAAACTAGAGCAAGAGCACTATTGATTTAACTTGCTCCAGTGATATAGAAGATGATACTAATGGTTGTGATTATGTCATTATTCAAAGTAGTTTCACCTCAATCATAATATTTTTATTATTTCTCTTTGGATATTGTTCTGAGAGAAAGTCTCACTATGTAGCATAATTTGGCATGTAAAGCAGTATCATCCTGCTTCAGCCTTTTAAATGCTGGAATAAATAAATGTGCTACCACAACAGGCTCAAAATTTTAATTGTGCCTTCGATTAATTCTTCTGAACATATTTTCTAAAGACATTTTCTTTAAGTATCAGCAAACTTTGGTGATTAATATGATGTCAATTTAGAGGAAAAAAGAGCTCACAAAAAGTGAATTACTTTTCATCATGAATTCAACAAGCCAGCATTCATATACATATCAACAGTACACAGAACCTTTAAAAATTATCTAAGCCTAGAACCCCTCCCTACATTATAACATGATAAAAAATAATCAGCCACTTCAAATATGTTGTCTGTAGCATTTATATGGATGGTTTCATATGATGAAGAGAGGTCAGCTACTTAGCTGGTGTTCTACAGTAAATGTTTTCGTCATGAAGGTTGATCTGAAAACAATAATATGATTCACAAAAAGACACTGACTTCATTCACACACCATGACTCATGTATTCTATTGTGTGACAAAACTAGAGCGGTGATGAAAGCAGGTTAGGATTCTAATGAATCGGCAAGTATTGGGTTGTTTCTTTAGTTGAGCAAAGTAAAATGGGCAAAATCTCATTCATCTGTTTTACATAAAATCACTATCATAGACTAAGAAAATATTAACATTTAAAGTGAAATTTTTATGTAGTTAGTAATCAGTGTATAGTTACTGTGCATAATCTGATTCACAGAAAATTAATTTTGTGTCTAATAAACATGAAAATTGAATTTAATCATTTCTTTAAATAAAATTCTTACTTTAGAAAGGCTTATATTTTAGTGTTATCCCTCAAACATATGATAATCCATTTTGGCTCACACAGTTTCAGCATGTTCAAATAGTGTGCCCCAGTATACTGCAGTTATTTTGTTATGCTATTTATTGTTGTGCTGTGCTGAAATTTGAAAGGGACAGATGATAGAGATGTAATTAAAATCTTTCCTGTCAAGGAGACTTATGAATTATTAAAATTCAGATCCTATTATTCATTCTTAAATTGTTCTTTTTAACTTCTTGTTGCCATACGTGTGAGCCCTATTAAAATGTTAAGCAACTACCCTTCATAGGTCAGAGTACTACCTAAAGGACCTATATGGAAGACTGAGATAAGGGCTTGGGGCTCAGCTTAAAGACTGCAGAACTGAGACATTAAGAGGAGGAGAGGGAGGAAGCTACTACCTTGAGGCTCTCCAAGCAGCTGAAGGAAAATTATTCTACTTCATCTTACATAAATTTCTGGGTGCTTTTGCTTGTTTTTATGAAGTTCACTCTCATTTAACTTCAAAATGTTCTGTTCATATATACACGTGTACTTATGTTTTACATGTATAGGTGTATAATGCAGTCTTAAAAGTCCTGTTTTCATACTAACATGTACATACATAAATACATACATACATACATACATACATATGGAGAACATAATTAAATTACGAAAAACTGGCTAAATACTTGTTAATTTCATTAAAATATGTTAAATAAAATGATTATTATTCAAAATGACTTAAATGAGGTTTAATTTAAAACACAGTTTCTATCATGTGCTTATTTTTTCTGAGGCAATTTATTTCCACAGTACAGAAGCATTTATTTAGTTAATGCTTGAGTTTAAAAACAATAACAAACATTGCATTAAGACATTTTGCTACAAATCAAAACAACTCTGAGATACCAGCTTATTCCTGTCGGAGTGGCTAAAATCCAAAACACCGATGACACTTTATGCTAGAGAAGATGTGCATAAAGGAGAACATTTCTCCACTGCTGGAGTGCCAACTCACACAGTCACTTTGCAAATCAGTATGGTGGTTGCTCATGAAAATGGGAATCAATTTACCACAAGATGCAGCAATTCTACTCTTAGGCATATACCCAAAAGATGGGCATTCATACAACAAGGACATCTGTTCACCTATGTTCATAGCAGCATTATTTGTAATAACCAGAACCTGTAAAAACTTAGATACCCCTCAATTGAATAATGGGTAGCTACAATATGGTACATTTATACAATGGAGTACTACACAGCAGAATAAAAGCAGTGGAATATTGAAATTTGCAGGCAAATGGATGGAACTAAAAGAAACCATCCAAATTGAAGTAACCCAGTCACAAAAAGACAAAAATGGTATGTACTCACTCATATATGGATATTAGACATAGAGCAAAGGATTACCAGACTACAATCCACACTACCAGAAAAGCTAGGAAACAAGGGAGACCCTAAGTGAGACATACATGGTTCCTCAGAGAAGGGGAAAAGACCTCCTGAGTTGACTAGGAGCAAGGGAGGAGGGAGGATGGAGTTAGGAGAAAGAGAAGGGAAGAAGAGGAGGGCAGAGGAGGACATGACAGAACAGGAAGATTGAGTCAGGGGAAGAATACGGGAGAGCAAGAAAAGAGATACCATAATAGAGGGAGCCATTATAGCTTTAAAGAAAAATCTGGCACTAGGGAAATGTCCAGAGATCTACAGGGATATCCCCAACTGACAATTTAAGCAATAGTGGAGAGGCTACCTTAAATGCCTTTCCCTTATAATGAGATTGATAACTACCTTATATATAATCCCAGAGCCTTCATCCAGTAGCTAATGGAAGCAGAAGCAGACACCCACAGGTAAACACTGAGCTTAACTCCAGGAATTCAGTTACAGAGAGGGAGGAGTGGTTAGTAAAGGGGTCAAGGCTGGGCTGGAGAAACTCACAGAAACAATTTACCTGACCAAGTGGGAGCTCATGGACCCCAGACTGGTAGCTGGGAAACCAGCATAGGACCAACTCAGATCTCCTGAACGTGAGTGTCAATTAGGAGGCCTTGGTAGTCTATGGGCCCTGTGGTAATGGATCAATATTTATCCTTAGTATATGAATGGACTTTGGGAATCTATTACATATAGAGGGAAACTCTGTCAGCCTAGACACACAGGAGAAAGCCTAGGCTCTGCTCAAAATGACATGACAGACTTTGAAGATTGTCCCATGGAAGGTTTCACGCTCCCTGGGGAGCAGACAGGGAATGCTATAGGTTGTCAGTGGTGTTAGGGGAGAAGAGGAGATTATTTCTAATTTAAATAAAAAAAACAAAAAGACATTTGCTCCATGAATACTATGGCTGGACCTTTATAAATCCACTGGCCTAGGGATGTACATCATACATTTATCTAATCTTTTTCACTGTGACTTTGAATCTACCCCCAAGTCAGCTTAATGTTGGCATATGTGCTATTTGCAGAGAGGTACTTAGACAAATACCATCTCTAATGACTTTTTCTTAGACATCCACACTGTCCTTTGACATGCTGAAGTGAAAGTTAGACAATATGACTCTACTCATACAATAGAAGGTTGTGTGAAAGTAAAATTTTGGTCAAAAGGCACTTTTCTATTAAAGACATTATGGTTGATCAGGGACAGTTTTGAGTCTCTTCATGTGTGGATTACAGCAAAAGAGGGATCAGCAGTACAAACTTAAATCAGATGGAAGATAATTAACTACACCTACAGCCAGATCCATCAACAGAGAAAGTGAAATATAGATTAGTTGACCAAAAATTGCAAATCTCCCATGCTTACCTGAGAATAAAGAGATGTAAATATACAATATGACAGAAAATGTATAAAATGCAAATATAAAAGTGCTACTTTATCCCTGAGCTGCATCCTGGCATCTCTAATTACTTATTGTTATTTTAATGAGTCTTTGTTAATGGAACATTTATTTTACTCTGTCACCTTTGTTTTAGTGTCTTTCTTGAGCTCTTCTACAGTAGGATATTGCCACCATGTCTCTGCAGGAGCAAATTCTTTTCATGTTTCTGTGTTCACATGAACCTGATTTGTATAAACATCAATTTTGTGGATGAATTTAGGGGCTGGCAACAAGAAATGAGGGTGCTCTCTGGTGTGCAGTATAAAGGGTGGTGCTGGAAATTACTGGAGAGTCAAGTTTAATAATAATAAGATAGTACAGTCTAACTAGATTGTTAATGTTTTATACAGTTGTCAATTAAGCAGAAAGTCAAGGAAATTCGGACAGAGAAAAAAATCTGCCAGAGTCAGGAAAAAATGTATTTATGTGGCCAAAATATGTTAGAATCAAGTTGGAAATTTGAATTCTCCATGTCTTTTTGATTACCAAATTGCCCAGTTATTGTTGTTGCTTTTTTGTTTTTGTCATTTCACTCATTTAATCTTTTGGGAGAAAAGTAGAGAGCATGATCTGATCTGAGTTTCATACTATTTGTTAGAAGTTAACCTCTTGAAGAAAAAAGGACAATGAAAAAAAAGACATGAAAAACAATCACATTCTTTGTAATGTGCCTCATACAGTTGCTAGTGTTTATTATGCTATTTGTTGTTGGTAGACCCAGATCATTCATGATCTATAAGTTTGAAATATGATGGTTATTTGAAAGAAGGTAAATTCTCAAGTTGAAAATAGTACAAGCATAGCCAATCCAGTAGCACTTCGCATGGGATATCAATGTAGAATTCTCACAAGGAAAGAGGAAGTGAGGCATTTCTGAGTCAAAGACCTCGTTGTGTTCAAAAACTTTCAGAGACTCTTCTCTCTGACCACAAGATAGATTCTACTCTGAGGTGAAATTATTCATTAAGCAAATGAAAGGAACTCAGGTTTTTAAATACTTAAGTCCCTTCTCAAGTTCACAGTGTTAGGACAGGGGACAACAGGGCAGAACATCTTTGTCTTCATTCTTCAAAGTGTCTAGCACTCTTACACTTCAGATCCTATTATTATTATTATTATTATTATTATTATTATTATTTTCAATTAGAACACGCAAATTTACCAAAGGACAAGGAAGATAAGCAATTTCCACTGAAAATTTTGAAATAATTTATGAAAAGTCACTGACATTAAACTCAAGTTTCCTAATTTGTAATTCTCCTTGGCCAAATTGGGAAACAGCTCCACACACTGCTATGTTAATTTTCTAGATAACTGGCTTCAGAGTCTAACTAAGAATCTAAGCAATAATGGAGAGGCTACCTTAAATGCCCTTCCCCTATAAAGAGATTATTGCCTATCTTAAATGTCATCATAGAGCCTTCATTCAGTAGCTGATGTAAGCAGAAGCAAAGATTCACAGCTAAGCACTGAGCTAAACTCCAGGAATCCAGTTGTAGAGAGGGAGAAGTGATAAGCAATGAGGTCAAGACCAGGCTTTGGAAACCCACAGAAACAGTGGACCTGAGCAAGTGGGAGCTCAAGGACTCAGGTCTGACAACTGAGGAATAAGTGTAAGACTGAAGCAAGCCCTCTGAATGTGTCATTATACATTTATCTGATAATGCGCAGTATGGCACCTCTGGCAGTGGAACCAGAATTTATCGCTAGTGCAAGAATGGGCTCTGGGAGCCCATTCCCTATGGAGGGATACTCTCTCAGCCTAGATACACGGGGGAGGGTCCAGGTCTTTCCCTAAGTGATAGACTTCGATGATCCCCCATGGGATCACACTACCTTTGGAAAAGATGGAGCTGTGATTGAGTTTGGTGCGGAGCAAAGGAAGAAGGGGAGGAGAGGGAACTGGGATTTGTTATGCAAAATAATATTGTATTTAATTTAAATAACAATTTACAAAAAGAGTTCCCTTCTACACTGTTGACAAAGTCTGAAAACCATTTAAGCCTTTTAAAATGACTGTCATTGAGGACTCAAAGGTTTCTCTTTCTTCATGGTTAAAGAACATGTCATTTAATCACACAAGAACTGCTTTTTGAGCTTGAAAGTCACTTATTTGTCTTTATTTTAACTCTTTTCTCTAAGCATAAGATGATAGTAGTTCTTACACAACACAAGGATAATGACTCAAATGTTGAAATGTAATAGGAATATCTTAATGATAAAGTTTATTTTGATACAAAAACAAATAATATGACAGATACTTGAGAAAATGTTCATATTAAGAAAAATTAAAATGCCCATATTTATTATTGTTCATTTCATAATATAAAAATTTGAACTACATTGCCATGCATTGGTGGCACATGCGTTTAATCCCAGCACTTGGGAGGCAGAGGCAGGCGGATATCTGTGAGTTCCAGACCAGCCTGGTCTACAAGAGCAAGTTCCAGAACAACCTCCAAAGCCACAGAGATAGCCCATCTCAAAAAACAATAAAAAAATACAAAGAAAAAGCAAAGAACCAATAAAAAACCAACAAAAAATTGAACTATTAATGAAGTCACAAATGACTTGCATATTTCAAGTGTATATATTTGATATTCAATATTTATAAAATTATTGATGAGATATGAAACCGGAATTAATATTTCAAAGAGATGGGTTTAGAATGAAGAAAATATCACCCTCTCCAGATACTTTGAAGCAGTGGGAGATAAACTATAGCAATGGGTTAGCCTTAGAGTGGAATTTTATATTATTTCTCTTAAAGCCTTGAATGTCAAGGCATTCCTAGACACTGACTCTCCACTGCTAACATATCTCCACCTATATCATATATTCTATTCAGAAGTTTTTGAAAGAAAATAAGAAATAAAAGCAGATTATGTTTACAGAAAATCCCCAGGAATCATTTCCTATAGGTATGATGAAAGAAAAATAATAATGTTCTGCTGTTGGGGTTTATTGACACATGTGGAACTAACTAAAATCAAATCAACAAAAGTTTTTCTACTACAAATAGTTTTCTCAACTGGTATGTGTATAATGGGTTCATTGTGTTCTGGGGAAATCTACCTCCAGATCAACCAGAATAAATAATAGTTCATAAAATCAGAAATCCCATGGATATACATGTTTTATATTTAGAATTATAACAATGGAGATTTTTCAAAACTTGATATTTGTTTCTAATATATAAACAAATTTAAAAGATATTTTAAAAACTCAAGAGTTTTTCATTAACTGTGACACATCAAGTGAATGTCATCATGCCAACTTTTTAAAAGTTTTGTATATTGGGGGGCTGGAGAGATGGCTCAGAGGATAAGAGCACTGATTGCTCAGAGATCCAGAGTTCAGTTCCCAGCAACCACATATATAATTCAATCTGGTGCCCTCTTCTGGAATAAATAAATAAAAAAAACTTTTAAAAAAAGTTTTATATGGTGACTGAACAGTAAGAAAAATTATGTTTTTTGAAAATTTACACTTGGCTTGTGATAAGATCTGGTCAATGAACAACAACAAAAGCAAAATGAATGCTAGGACACTGAGGTACAATAACTGTCACCATGTTTACCAAATGAAAGAAAGGGAGAGTCAATGAGGAGGCCTGGGCTACCTATGGGGTCCTGAGCAGTGGATCAATGTTTATCTCTCGAATACTAACAGACATCGTGTGTCCATAACACAAAGAGGGATGTTCTCTCAGCCTGGACTCTTAGGGAAGTGCCTGGACCCTACCCTGAGTGAAATGATAGACTCTAGATATCCCCTATATGGAAGGAATTGGCAATAGGGTGGGAGGATGGGGGGATGGTGGGGTGCGGGAGGAGGGGAGGGAGAGGGAACTGGGATTGACATGTAAAACAAGCTATTTAAAATTAAAATAAAAAAACTCTCCAATAGAAATGAGTATTACTATTACACTGAGAACTCTGCCATACATGGCTTATTACAAACTAATTTTCTTGTTAAGTCATTTTTTGTTCAATTCGTTTGTAATTAACATATAAATGAATTAATTCCCACATAGCCTTTTTATGCAAGCTTTTCCTTTTATTGACCATCTTTCAGCATGAGTCAGAACTTTACCTTTATCTACTTAAAGATTAAGCCACAACTCTGTTTCAAGGGGAATAGGGAAATTGTATTCTGGATACAATTGATTTGGCAGTCCCAAATACTAAGTTCCAAATTGCTAACAGCTTCATGAAGTCTTTGTAATTACCGAGGGAAAATGTTCTTAAGTCAAGACAGGCTTCAGATATATAAGTGAGAGTATCAGGTGGGTTACAACACAGCAGTGGAGTCTCTGCTATAGATTTTGGGTGCTATTTGATGGCCGTCTTTTTGGTGAAGTTGGTAGTCTTCTAGTATACTCCAAAAGAATTTACCTGATAATCACAATGATGTGAGGCCAGATACAAGGATGAGTAATGAGTAGAGTAAGAATAGCTAAAGTCATCATAAGTCAACCAACTTGGTAGAATTTTAATATAGATGTCTCTTTCTGCCTGGAATGTCAGTTGATACCCCATTTATTTTCACACCACAGAAGAGCTTTTATCATTTTGTTCTTCCCTCTTTACTTTTGGTATTTCAATTTGGATATATTAAGGCATATCCTTTATTATCATGTTTATCTGAGAATCTCAATGTCCATTAAGTCTATCAGTATTTTTCTACCATTTAAGGATTTTCTTCAATAAATTTATTGAAGAAATAATCTGTGGCTGGAGACTTTATCTTAGCTCTATCCTTCACCTGTAATAAAATGTTCTATTGTCTTTGTGCTTTTCTCCCATGAAATTCACTATTCTACTTTATTCTGTCTGCTAATAATGCTTTCTGCTTTGTTTGATTTTTCTTTTAATTTCCAGTACATCTATAGGTTTTCAATGTCTCATTAGTTTACAACTTTTCCTCTGCTTTTGATTCTTCTGCAAGTTACCAAAACTTTCATCTATTTTAGCATTTTTCATTTAAAATAGATTCTTCTGTCATACAATAAGCCTGTCTATGGTATCCCCACTCTCAATTTCTCCTAGCTCCCTCCATCTCTCTTCCCTACATCCACTCCCCCCTCATTTCCTCTTCAGAAAAGAACAGACAACATTTTGTGTATGTCCACAGTTGACTTTTTTTGTGTCATTTAAGTCTTCACTTGAAACATTTTTATTTTAAAATTAGTGCTCTGAGATCATTTTCTGACATTTTAGCTAATCCCATTCACTTTACTTTCTGGTAGTGAGGTATTGGGAGCAGTCTTAGTGTGTTGACTCATAAATTGTTTTCTTACTGTTAATCGGTTGGGACAGCAACATATAGATCATCATTTAGGGGATAAATTGCTAATTTCTGTAATAATTTAATACTGTCATGGTGTTGACTTTCAGGAGTAGACATTGGTGGTATTAACTCATATCTTCGCTGAAGTTCAGAATGAGAGGTAGTATCGTTTTCTTTAGGAAAACATAGTTTAGAAATTTAGAAATATTTTATCAATATTTAAGTAGAAAAAGATGTAGGAAGGTAAAAGAAAAACAGAAAAGATAAAGTGAGAATGAAAAGGGAGTTGCATAGTGTTACGAAACATAGTAGAGAGATTACTGAAGCAATAGAAAATTATTATAGGGTACAAAATTAAAGGGCCTTCCTTAAATTCTTTCCCAGAAAGATTCAAGTTAAAACACAATAACTTGGTAATTAAAGTGCAAATTTATAAATAACAAAAAATTGAAAGAGTGAAATTGGTAAAGTATTAGTATTATTCCTTCTTCCTTGAGATGGCATGATTTTACTCTCTTTTGAGTTGTCTATTGTATCCATTTCAGATTAGGAGTATGCTGATGTCCCTAATTCAAACACATTAAGTAGTGTGTATTTTCCCTGTTATAACACTGTGTTGAGTTCTCAGCACACTCATAGAACACTTTTAGTAATGTTATATAGCTCACAGAGGCAATGGAATCAGGGAAGCATTTATTTGTTGTTGTTATTGTTGAAAATATCTCCTGGTCTGTTTCAAGGTTCTAATCATACTTCTGCTCACCTCCTTAGCTTCTGCCATGCTACAGCCTACCATCTCTGCATGCCTTATCCATCCTTTGGTTATTTTTCTGTGGATATGGTCCTTTTGTTTTCAGGTTTCATGATATCCACCTGAATTGGCACTGTACTGGCAGGTGCACTCGGGGCTAACTGCAAGGAAATTACTTTTTGGGGATGGGCAACTGCTCTGTCTGGACCCTTTCTGCTTATGTCCTTTCCATTGTGGAAGAAAAGAGCCTTTGATTTCTTTTTTAAAAGATGAAGATAATTGATTTCAGTACATGTTCATTCTATAGCTCATTTTATGGTACTTCATCATGGAAGAAGAGTTTCATGAATAGGCAAATTCATGGAGACAGACCTTAGTGTGTCTTCTTTCTACCAGGACCTCAGCCGTGCCTTTAGAATACTTTAAAGTTCTTTCAGGATAGATGAGGGTTCTGCAATATTTTTAAAGTCTTTCATATGTAATTACTTTGTTAGTTAAGTAAAATTTCAATATAAAACACTAGTAATGATTAAGAAATAACAAAGATGAGAAGAGGTAGATGGATTGTCCAAGTATTAGCACAATTGTCGAAGATGATAGAATGGATCCTATCATTCCTTGTGTTTAAAAAATGAAAATGAATTGCATTGTGAATATTATATTACTCCTAATGACCCTTATGATGTATGCATAATAAAATCTCTGTCTTAACTTTGAGCATGCTGTACCACATATTTCTATGGTGAAAAAACTCACTAATTCCAGCTCAAAGCAAACTAAAGCAATTTTTTTCATAGTTTGTTGAGTACTATGGTTAGATTATTTATAAGGGTTTCTAAACTTAACATTATATTTTAGTTGCTGTTGGACTTAACTGAATTCACCTTTGTGGTTGAAAATTAGAAGTTTATTTTATTTAGTGGTTATGACATTAGGAATGAATAGCTGCAGGGAAGAGATTAAAGAGGAGGAAAGGGGACTGGATTTGATCTCAAATATTAAAACCTACCAAAATAACTGAGAGAAAAAAACCATTTTAATCCTTAAAAAGAGAGTAATATCAAAGATTCCAGGAGAACTGTAGATGAGAGAGAGATGGAGACAGCAACACAGAGAGAGAGAGAGAGAGAGAGAGAGAGAGAGAGAAGGAGAGAGAGAGAAAGAGGGTAGATATGATCCAGATACATTCGTTGTCTACATGTATGAAATTTTAAGCAAAAAATTACAAATATTACTAAATGAGATCAAGGTAGTCACATATTAATTAAATTTTTATAAAACACATTCTGAAATGTGTAAAAGTTTTCATACCATTAGCCATTTATTAGTATATAATTAATAATGTACAGATTTACCTAGAAAATAATACTTGTAAATGTAAAGACAATTAATGAAATTAATTACTTCTAATATAAAGTTTCATGAAAATATTATATATGAAGTATCCCATCTACCGAGAAGCCGATCTGTGTCCAAATAAGATCCAATGGCCCTGATACTTCTGGGAACCAAGTTACTCTTTGGCGAAGGTACTGAAGAAGTTTCCAAGAAACTTGGCTTCTGAATGGCAGTGAGGGCTGAAGTTCTTTCCCCTCACATTTCTCATAAAGAGATTAATAATCAGCTTATTTTGACTCTAAAATCATGCATACAACTCTCGGTCATATAGAAGATCTCTAACTCTATTGAACAGTAGTATAATGTTTTCAGGCATCACCTAATGTTTATACAATTATTAACCTTGAGAGAAGAAAATAAATGTGTTCTCCTACAACCAAAGTCTGTGCTTCATGCGTCATCTTGTGAATCCCAGATTGTTCATTTTTCCTGCTCATGAACTAATCTTGGAAAAAAAGACTTTAAAGTAATCTGCCAGCAACAGCACAGTTTATAATAGTTAAATATTATGCCATTAAGTAGGTTTTATAGTTGCTTATATAGTTTAATGCCAAATTAAAGGCAAAATGTTTAAGAGTTTACCAAACCATTTTAAGTAGCTAATGTTAGCATAAACCTCAATAGCTCTGTTTCTTCTTCATGGATTCTTGCAGTCATATCTGCAAACAATGACTACTCTCATATTTTTTCAACCACAGCAATTGTGCCTGCTTTAGAGGACCATAAAAATGATTTATGTGGTGTAACTTATTTTCTGTAAGACATGATTCCTTTATGTCTTTGCTAGCATCATCCTATCCTCACCTGTTTCTAATTTTGCTTGACAAGTTTTGCATTGCAACAATAAGTCAAAGCTAGATTTTATGTTGCTTTCTTTGATGGATGTTTGAACTGATATGTGTTAGAGTTAAACTGCCCAAACTACCTCGAACATTCTTTTAGAGTATCTTTTGTTGTCAAAATGTTTCCATTCTTATGGCCCCAAGTGGTTAGTGTTCAGTTTCATGGAACTCTAGACCTAGATCTATGGAAACTCCAGGGGACAGAACTAGGCCCTCTGTAAGTGTGAGACAGTTGTGAAGATTGAAATAGTTCAGGGGCCTCTGGCACCAGGGCCACAACAGAAAGCTGGCACATGAGCTAGCTTGTTCGAGCCCATTCCCCACGATGTGAAGCCATCTATGCTCAGCTGTAATACATGGGAGAGATGGCTGACCCTGGCCCAATCTATTGTGCCAGACTATGTTTACTCCTCATGGGAGGTCTTACCTGTGAGGAGGAGTGGACTGGGGGTGGGCGAGGGGGCAAGAATGGGAGGGAGGAAACGTGGGAGGGAAAACTGTGGTTAGAATGTAAAATGAAATCAAAAAATAAAATAATGGAAAAAATGAGAGAAAAACTACCATGTCTGTTTCTAAGCCATACTGAGAGCTCTCTTGACTTTCAGCACCCATCTCACAAGTGGAGTTTGAGCTAATATTTGATGCAGTCTATAGTTCCAACAGGCCTATGAAGAGGTGGGACCTCCCTCCAAAAGACGTGCATGCTTACTGTTAGTTTGAAAAATTCAGGTTCCTTAAAATTCTTTCAGTCTCACACAAAAACTTCTTGTCTGTAAAGCTGACAACTAACCTGTCCATACCACTGACTAAGAAACACCAGGGAATCATGCTTCAGCCACTGATAATGCTATAAGAAAAACAGTTCTTTTCTTTTATTAAACATAAGATTCATTATTTCTACTTTATGAGTAAGAGTATTTGCTCAAATGCAAGTATGTGCACTGTGTATAACTCATTCCCACATAGGCAGAAGAGGGAGTTATTTCACCTGAAACAGGAGTTTCCAGATAGTTTGAGTCACCATGTGGGTACTACAAACTGAACGTAGGCCTTGTGCTAGAGCAATAATTGCTTTAACCTTTGAGCCATTTTTACAGAACAAAAAGTTCTTTCACTATACCCAAAATATTCACGACCTCACAAGCCATGAAATGATGGCAAACATATTATCTTTCAAGTGGTATAACACTGCAAACTTTTCAGGGGTTTCAAGGGTTTTGACAAACCATAACCATACTCATTCCCTCTATTAATGAGGCTGAGTTGTTCACTGCAGTTAGTTAATATCTTAGAGTTCATCTGATAGATGATTAGGGTTAGGTGATTGTGACTTTTGTTTGTAATTATACAGTTATTAATGATTCCCACGTTCATGATTTCTGATATCATTCAAAGTTCATTTTAAAGGAAAGTTCCCATTTACATATCATTTGCTACGATAGTTTCCTTTTCAGAAACAAGTACAGACAGAGATCGTGGATCCAAGAATTTGCAATTAATTTTTTTTATCATTTCTGGCTTGGCATTCATTTTCACAATAATCTGGTTTAATGAATAGAGAGTATTGGTTTTTGAGTGCCTAAATTGCTGAGGCATGCTGCCATTACATATTCAGCTTACTTTAAGAAAGGGACACTATTCAGCCAGCAGTAAGGTAAGAATGAAGTAGTATCCTACAGAGTTGCTAGCATTGTATTGCCATTGTGTGTGTGTATTTAATTATGTTGCATTGTACATATGGATGATTTTATCTATCTCAGATATATGGTAACTATTATTTCTGAAAGATAATCTTATTTTTCATTCTGATCAATTTAATTAATATTTGCTGTTTTTAAGTGTTAGAGCATGTATTTAAATTATGCAGTAAGATATTTTTACATGAATATATCCTAAAATAATTGCTGAGATCAAGAAAATAATATTAACAATCAAAGCAAATAATTACCTAAAATCTAAATTTTGAGCAAATATATTATATACAATATTATTAACTATCACTATTGGTCTACACATTTGATCTGTGTATAAATTCATCTGACATAACCACAATACGTATCCTTTGACGTACATTTCTGCATTTCCCCCTCATCTTGTAGCTAACAACTAAAATTCTTCTCTTTACTTCTATTTTTGTTTTCTCTTTGGTTTGTGGAATTTGCTTAAGAACACATGTAACACTCTATAATTTTAGCCTGGTACGGGACACTTACAATTCAAGAGAAACTTGAAAGAGAAGACAAAAATCTATCATTAAATATAAACTTTCATAGTGCAATTCACTTTTACTTTGCAGGAATTTTATCTTATAATTATTTGTTGTGTGATTGCATGACATTAACATTCTTTTATTCTTTCTTATTTCAATCATTGGAGAGCAGGAGTCCTGTGTGCTGTCTTATTCCTCACAGTATGGTTTATGGCACTATTTTGTGTAGTTATTATAAGTTACAGTAAAGGTTAAAATATATTTTAAATATATGTCTCTTTTGTATGCAATATCCAATAGATCATATAAATTAATGCTTAGAGAAATAGTGGTTTTAAATGAGTGCTAAGAGCATTTATGTAATATTGCATTTTAAATAATATATTTACTTAATTTGCTCTTACCACATATACAAAAATTTTAAAGCTTGTTCAAAATATCAGAGAAGGTTCTATTCTTATTTTAATGAAAGTTTATTTTAAAATACTAGTAACAAGATTATTTTTATTAGAAAATGTTTTCATGCAATATTCCGATTTTGTTTCTCCTTCTTACAACTCCTCCCAGACAATCTTTAACTTACCACCCACCCACTCCATTCCATTTATTTCTGTCTTTAAAATATGAACAAGCAATAAACAACACACACAAACACACACACAGCAAAAACATGGCAACCAAATTATACAAGCAAAAGGCCAAGAAGCCTGTGTGTGATGTGTGTGTGTGTGTGTGTGTGTGTGTGTGTGTATCCTAGCAAAGCAATTTGAATCAAAAGTCTACAAATATACAATTGGGTTCCTTTTGTGTTGTTCATCTACTATTGCTGGCATGGTGACCACACTGGAATGTAGTTAAAACTAACAGTGAGACTTGATTGAAGAGAACGAATTTCTCCTTCTCAAGTGGCATCCAATTAGAGACAGATTCTTGTTTAGGTGTGGGAGATCATGTCCAATTCCCCTATCAAAACTGGAAGACCATCTCCTTAGAGTATACAATGGATAGTGCATATCCAGTGGTAACACACATATGTCACCAAAACAACCTAGTACTGCTAGAAAGATCCTAGGGATTTGAGGAAGATAAAAATGAATAGTGACAATTTATTTCAAATCCATTACATACATATATGAAGTTGTCAAATAACTAGATTAATTAATGGAAAAATTGATGAATAATTATTTTAGGCAGTTCTTTTATTATTTCCTTTTCTTGTGTAAAACACTTACCATGCAAACTTACTTATCAGAATTAAGATTACTCCTTCTAAGCAAATGCCAAGGTGTCCTGAACATGCCACTGTAAGGAAAATGTAACTAGGATGTTCCCAGAGCTAGCTAGAAGAACCATACTGAAAAACTCTGGGGTCAATTGAGAAAGCCTGTCTAACTGAATAAGTTGGATAGTGAATGAAGAAATTTCACAAAACCATTCTCAGTCTAACAAAGCAACAAGAAAAAACATGCAGCCATATACATGTAAGCATATATATATACATACACATACTACACATGCAATGAATGAATGAACGAATGAATGCAATGAGTGTGGCATTCTAAGCTATGTATAGCTTATATATGTTTTTCCTTTCTCTAGATAATTTTAGCTTGTATCAAGTTGATAAATATATCTAACAAGGGCATCTAGGAAGAGAAAATACGAACTGAAGAGATGTATTCCATTAGGGTGGTGACTTCATAAGTTGCTCCTCCATCCACACTGAGGGTTTACTAGTTTGATCTTGTGCAGGTCTTGTGTTTACAGTCAAAGATTCTATGACTTCATGTGTATAAGCCCCCCTCACATCCAGCAAATACAGTTTCACTGCAGATATCCACTGTTACTGGCCCTTATGATTTTTCTACCTTGTTGCCCACAATTATGCTTGAGCATGGAAACCGTGGAAAATTGTGAAATAGATGCCTTATTTAGAACTGAGCACTCCACATTCTCTTAATTTCTACACATTGTATTAACTGCTATCTACTATAAAAGAACATTTCTGTGATAAAAGGTGAAACACTAATGTATAGTTATACAGGTAAGAACTTATAGGCTAATAGTGTGTCCTTTTAGCTTAATAATATAAGGCAGTCCCTAGAGTGTCATACAGGGAAGCAAATCACATGAAGAGATAGGATTGAAAACCAGGTGCAAATTGATTTCATCAGCGTGGGTCAAATTTCATAGAGTCTAATTCCAGGAGGTTCATGTCAACATATTTAAAACATTGTACAAGTTGGGAAAAGGTTTCACAGCAACAGTTTGTTCAATCAGTTCAATTCCAGGAGTACAATAAATGTAAGATACGAATACATAGAAAAGAAAATCTTTTATAAAGTACATGTGACCATGAGGGTTGTTCTATACCTAAAAGACCTAGAATTTAGTGTGGTCCCTAGTCTCTGGACAATATCACAGACGTTAGCAGGCCATAAAGTGCTTGTGACATCTCCACTAAGGGTATTGTTCTAGGGAGGGTAGAGTCTGGGATAAGCATTCCAGGAAATTTGTGTGAGATCTGTCTCACCTATAATAAAAGGATAAAAAGGTTGTTTACCTCCTACACTCTCAGTTTTCTGGATGGAATGTAGATATTTTATTTGTATCTCTTGTATTGAGGAGACACTCCTGTGTGGACAGCATTCCTTGTTCTCTTAATGTTTGTTTGTCTGTGAGTACAAGTACCTCTGTGCCCAAAGAATAACAGTTATACTTTCTGTCTAAAGACATATTGCATAGCTATTTATAAAGGTTTGTCCCAGTTAATGTACCAGGCATGAGATTTGTCTTATGGAATGGACATTGAGTTCAATCAGGAAGTGGTTGTTTATTTCCATAACATTAGTGTCACTATTGCACCATTGATAATATCTTGCCAGGACATATATTATCTTCATTTGGTGTTGGGTTCTCACTTATAGAGCTTAGGGAGAACCAGTACCGCCGGTCACTCCCTTGGGGTTGAACAGGGTGGTATGTATCAGGAAACCAGATCTCCCCTCCTACTTACCAGAGAGTACCACAATGAGTCAGGAGACTTGTCAAAGCAGGATCTCATTTTGTTGCAACAGGCAGGAACTTATACAGGTTTGAGGCAGGGGATGGAAATCTTAGGATGGGGTAAGGTGCCATGAGGCATAAGGGCCAATATTTATTCCACCAAGCTGGCAGGTAGTTAGGTAGGGGGCAGTCTTATTTCAGGCCTTGCTGAGTCACTCCAATGTGGAGGTTACAGGTCAAAGACAGGTTGCCAAATTGTACCCAGGTTCAGGTTACACAGGTCCTCACATCTGAGTCTTTTTAGGCCCAAACAATTTGTAAACTTCAATGTTAGGTAAGACAGTTGGTTATCTTTATTACTAGATGTATATGCTGAGAGTAGAAAACGGGAAATTTTTATAGCAAATGAGTTGATCACTTTCATAGATTTTTCTGTTCACACACAAAACACTTCTTTTTAATATTTAAAGAAACTGTTTACAGCTTACCTGAAAATACTCCGTTTGATTTTAGCACCCCTATTGAGTTCTGTTGTGTTATTTGCAGTGCCTAGTAATTTGAGTTCTGTGAAAGACTGTGCAAAATTGTAGTTTACCCTTCCATGTTGATAACATCTTTATTTAACTATCTGAAATCTGAATGGCAAGTACCAGTAATTTTTGCACAGCATAAGCCAGTTTTGAAGCAAAATACATATTACTCAACAAAATAAATCTTATTAAGTAAGTGTATGTGTCAGTGAGACAAAGTAATTGTTTTTTAGAGAGTCTGTTATGTATAAATAGAGTGATTATTAGAAGGCTGACTAAAACAAACAAATATAATTTTTCTCAGTTGTTAACAATATTTCTTTTGGAAAATGTCAATTATTTTAAGTGTTCTTGACTTTGTGGACATTGTATGTTTGATTTTTACTGTTTGTTGCTTTGTTCCTTTCACAATAGTCCAAGGACCCTGTAGCATTAGTATGTTTTTAATCCAAAGCAAAACCTTGATTCACATAGATACATATTGGCTTAAAATAGCTTATAATCATAATTATCCAGCCACTTTTGCTAGTTCATTCTTGAAATACCAAATTCTCCTTTTTATGATCCATTTAAAACACAAGGAAGCTGTGTAGTCTTAGCAGGCATGAAATTAAGTCTGTCGGAATTACTGTAACAGTTTAAGAAGGAGAAGGGAAGAAAGGAAAGACACCAATCGAAAAATCAGTCTTATATTTATCAAAGTATTAGTAAAATGATTTTTAGACTGTAGAACTGAAAGCAAATCTGAGTAAACCAAGAATATTTCCAGGAAAAATGAGAGATTAAATATTCTAATAACCAACAAATTTTCACAGGGCAAAATATATACAGAGAGAAAATAGCTATCTAAATGGTGGTGTAGAAAATCCAGTTAAAGCCCAGTTAAATTCCCTCCACCAAAGAAAAAGAACACCCCCAAACATCTGATTAAATGGAATTAATTAAAAATATTAGAAACTTCAATTTCCTTGGCAATTTCCTGTTAAAATGTGATAATGAATTTACACACAGAGAGCCTATGTTAAGTAAGTGATTTTATGGTACTCTTAGCTAGAATCAGTTCATCTCCGGCTGTATTGGTAAGGGGATGTTTCCTCTGTTTTCTTCTTGCAATTAGTCCTTTGGGCCTAAAAGTAAGGTATTCTTAGGTGTGTGAGTGAGGGAGGCATGAAGGAAGGATGGGAAGGAAGAAAATGTATAACACCTACTATTAGTGTTCAGAGCTTAGACTATAACAGTTCACAACAAAGAAAAAAAACATAAACAAGAATCAAGCATGGATGGTCTGCAAAACCAAAACTACTTAAAATAATTGGCACCTTTAAAAAGTTGAGAAAAGTTATATATTCTTTCTTTAACCAGTCATCCAATAATCTCTATATCCATGCCTTATAAGTGGCTTATGTTTGAAGAGTTTAGACCTAGATGGTTATTCAAGTGACATGTTTGTATGTAAATTTCAAGTAAAAGTAAGAAAAATTGGTTAACAGAGTCTCTAAAGGGTAATCACTTTGTCTCACTAAATGCCACATGCAACTTAACTATCCTGGAGTTTTAGTTTCAATCTGTCACATGGGCATAATAATGTACCTTCCTTAAAAGCCATTTTGTGTATTTATTATAGCGCTTAGAACTACTATGGGCATGTTGCAAGTACATTGGAGTATAAATTGTCCATTCTCTGTGGGGACACCAGACCTTGAGCAGAAACCCACTTCCCCTTTGGCCTGGGAGCAGGCAGCTGTGTGATGTTTACTGAAAACAATTCAGTGCTAAAGCTCTTGATAGGGCTCAGATAAGGGCTTGCTCACTGAAATACCATGCCTTTGACACCCCCTAAGGCTAGATGTCTCTTCCTGTTTCCCTGCTGTGTCTCCTCATTCTGGGGCCAGAGATTAAACCACCAGCCAGGAGGGTGAGAAGTCTGGAAAGAATTGTATGTAGATGGATGACAGAAGTCCTTAAAAAGGGAAGCTTTTTTTTCTTGGAGAGACTTCTCCTGAGAGCTCTCTCCTAAGCGGACTGGGGTCTCCTCCTAAGCTGACTTGGGAAGCATAAAGTTTTCTTAAAGCAACCGACCGGTCTCTGTGTCATCTATCCCGACCACCTCGCTACATTCTCGGATGCAGGCCACACAGCAGGTGCGACAATTCTCCATTCTTACTGTAAACCATGGGCACTCTACGTTGAGAGTCATCTTTCCTTTTCAGAACGATGACCCTTTAGATTTTAATGATTTTGTGAAATTATAGGTGGCTGTGAACCAAAATTTAGAAAACACTATGGAACATTTGCACAGATACTATTACACAATTAAGCCATTTGCATTTCAATGGTTAAAATAAAAAAGAATTAACATGAAAGGAAGAATAGGTATTTCTTATTATTATTACTTTAATTTTAAATAGATTGCTTTGCATATAAATCCCAGTTCCCTCTCCCTCCCCTCCTCCCACAGGTCCCCACCATCCCCACTTCCTTCCACATAGGTGATATCCAGAGTCTGTCATTTTGCTCAGGGCAGGGTCCAGGCCCTTCCCTAAGAGTCCAGGCTGAGAGTGCATCCTTCTTTGTGTTATGGACACATAAAGTACATTTATATGCCAGGAATAAATACTGATTTACTGCCCAGTGCCCCATAGGTTTCCCAGGCCTCCTCTCTGAATCTCACACTCAGGGGTTCTGTCAGTCTGGGGTCCAAGATCTCCCTCTTGTTCAGATCAGCTGTCTCTGCTGGTTTCACCGGCCCATTCTTTGTCCATTTGCTCATCACTCCTCTCTCTCTGTCACTGGGTTCCATGGGTTCATTTCAGTGCTTAGCTGTGGGTGCTTGCCTCTTCTTCCATCAGCCACTGGATGAAGGTTCTAGGGTGACATATAAGATAGTTGTCAAGTGCATTTTCAGGAATGGGCATTTAAGGTAGTCTCTCCAATTAGCTTGCCAGTTGGTGTCATCCTTTTAGATCGATAGAGTTTTCACTGGTGCTAGATCACTCTTCAAAACCATGACTCCCTCTATAATAGTATTTCTCATCCTGTTCTCTCCCTATTCTACCCGCACTTAACCTTCCTGTTCTCCCATGACCTACTCTCTCCTCCTCTTCTCCCTCTCTGTTCTTCCCAGCTCCCACTCTCCCCCTCCCCACGTTGTATTCCCGATCTGTTCAGGAGGTGTTGCCTCATTAATCTTCTCTGGGGTACCATGCATATCTCTCTTAGGTTCTTTCCTGTTTCCCAGACTCTCTGTCAATGGAATTGCAGACTGGAACTCCCCTGATACATGTCTAAAATCCATATATGAGAGAGTACATACCATGTTTGTCTTTTTGTGACTGGGTTACCTCACTCAGGATAGTTTCTTCTAGTACCATCGATTTGCCTGCAAATTTCAAGATTCTATTTTTTTTCTGCTGAGTAGTACTCCATTGTGTAAATGTACCACATTTTCTCTATCCACTCTTCAGTTGAGGGGCATCTAGGTTGCTTCCAGGTTCTACTTATTACAAATAATACTGCTATGAACATAGTGGAACAGATGCCCTTGTTGTATGAACTTGCCTCATTTGGATATATGCCTAAGGGTGGAATTTCTGGGTCTTGTGGTATGTTGATTCTCATTTTCCTGAGGAATCTCTATACTAATTTCCAAGAGGTTGTATGGGTTGGCACTCCCACCAGAAGTGAAGGAGTTTTTCCCTCTTTCCTCATCCTCTCCAGCATAAACTCTCATTGGTGTTTTTGATTTTGTTAATTAAACTTGCTCTCTCTCTCTGTCTCTGCCTTTTGGTTACTTTGGACAAAGGTATTTCTATCTTGTTAATTTTCTCAAAGAGCCAACTCTTTGTTTCATTAATTCTTTGCAATGTTTTCTTGGTTTCTACTTGATTGATTTCAACCCTCAATTTAATTATTTCCTGGTGTCTACTCCTCCTGGGTGAGCTTGCTTCTTTTTGTCCTAGAGCATTCAGCTGTGCTATTAATTCTCTAGTATGACTATTCTCCAGTTTCTTCATTTGGGCACTTAGTGCTATGAACTTTCCCCTTAGCCCTGTTTTCAGAATGTCCCATAAGTTTGGGTTGTTGTGTCTTCATTCTCATTGAATTCCAGGAAGTCTTTAATTTCTTTTTTTATTTCTTCCTTTACCCAGGGATGGTGCAATTGTGCATTGTTCAATTCCCATGAGTTTGTAGGGTTTCTGTGATTTGTGTTATAGTTAAATTCCAATTTTAGTGCTTGGTGGTCTGATAAGATACAGGGGGTTGTTCCATTTTTTTTGTATCTGTGGAGGTTTGCTATGTTTCTGATTATGTAGTGGATCTTAGAGAAGGTTCCCTGAGGCACCGAGAAGGTGTTATCCTTTTGCGTTTGGGTGGAATGTTCTGTAAATGTCTGTTAAACCCAGTTGGGTCATAACTTCTATTAGTTCTTTGTTTCTTTGTTAAGTTTCTGTCTGGAGGTCCTGTCTATTGGTGAGAGCAGACGGTTGGAGTCTCCTACTACTAGTTTGTGAGATTTTATGTGTGATTTGAGCTTTAGTATTTTTTTCTTTCATGAATGTGTGTGCCTTTGTATTTGGGGCATAGATATTCAGAATTGAGACTTCCTCTTGATGGACTTCTCCTTTGGTAAATATTAAATTATATGAATTTCTTCATCTCTTTTTATTGATTTTAATATGATAGATATTAGGAGTGCTACACCAGCTTGTTTCATGGGTTTGTTTGATTAGAAAATCTTTTCTCAAACCTTTACTCTGAGGTAACGTTTGTCTTTGATGTTGAGATGTGTTTGTTGTATGCAGCAGAAGGATGGGTTCTGTCTTTGTATCCATTTTGCTAGTCTGTGTCTTTTTATAGGCAAGTTGATACTGTTGACACTGAGGGATATTAATGACAAGTGATTGATGATTCCTGTTTGTTTTTGATTCATTGGTAGTGATGTTATTGTGTGTAGGTTCTCCTCCCTTTTTCTTTTGGTGTTTGGTAAAGTGGGATTGTCTATTGCCTTTGTCTTTGTGAGTGTAGTTATCTTCATTGGGTCTAGGTTTTCCTTCCAGTACTTTCTGTAGTACTGGATTCATGGATACGTGTTGTTTAAATATGGCTTTGTAATGGAATGTTTTGTTTTTTCCATCTATGGTAATTGAAATCTTTGCTGTATATAGTAGTCTGGGCTGGCATCCTTGTTCCCTTAGAGTTTGTAGGACATCTTTCCAGGATCTTCTGGCTTTCATTGTTTCCATTGAGAAGTTGGGTGTAATTTGGATAGGTGTGCCTTTTTATGTTACTTGGCGTTTTTCTTTAGCTGCTCTTGATATTTTCTCTTTATTCTATAGGTTTGATGTTTTGATTATTATGTGGTGAGGTTACTTCTTTTTCTGGCTCAGCCTATTTGGTGTTCTGTAAGTTTCTTGTATTTTCATAGGCATATCCTTCTTTAGGTTAGGGAAGTTTTCATTGATTTTGTTGAATATGTTTTCTGTACCTTTGAGCTGTATTTCTTTGCCTTCTTCTGTATCTATTACTCTCAGGTTTGGCTTCTTCACAGTGTCCCATATTTCCTGGATATTTTATGTTAGGGAATTGTTAGTTTTGAGATTTTCTTTGGTTGATGACTGTATATCCTCTAATTAGTCTTCAATACCTGATTCTCTCTTCCATCACTTATATTCTATTGGTGATACTTGCATTTGTAGTTCCTGATCATTTACCCAGCTTTTCTATTTCCAGCCTCCCCCCATTCTGTGTTTTCTTTGCTTCTAGATCAGCTTTCAATTCTTAAACTGTTTTAGTGGTTTGCTTCATTTATTTGGTTGTTTTTTCTTTAGATTCTTTAAGAGATTTGTTTATTTCTTGAATTTTTTTGGTTAGTCTTTTCCCCAATTTCAAGTATTTTTTGTTTGTTTTTTCTTCTATTTCTCTAAGGTATTTCCTCATTTCCTCTTTGAGGGTCTCTATCATCTTCATAAAATAATTTTTAAGGTCTGTCTCTTGCTTCATCTATGCTGTGCTTTTCAGATTTTGCTGGCATGGGGTCTCTAGATTCAGGTGGAGTCATGTTGGTCTTTCCATTGCTGAGTGAGTTCTTATTCTGTCTTCTTCTCATCTCTTTGTCCAATGGGTGCAGGTGGGTTCTTTCTGTCTCCACTGGTCTCCTTCTTTCCTGAAGCTGAAGCTGGGCATGCTGGAGGGTGGGCTCTGGAAGGGCTTCTGTCTTTCCCGTGTGGGTGGGTCCTCTTGATGCCAGGAGCAGGACCCTGGAAGATTGAGGGGGTGAGTGGTGGGCAGGGGAGGAGTCCCAGGAGGACCCAAGGTTACCTGGGGCTGGGTGCAGAAGTTTGGGAAGAGCTGTGGGTAGGGTCTGTGAGGACTGATGTCTTTCCTGTATGGGCAGATATTCTCAATGCCACGAGCAGCCTCCAGAATATTGTGGGAGTGGATGATGGGCAGGGAAGTAGTCCCTAGGAGGACCCAAGGTCACCTGAATTTGAACACGCCAGAGGGTGGGGTCTGGAAGGAATGATGCCTTTCCCATGTGTGCGGGTCCTGTGCATGCCAGGAGAGGTCCTGAAGATTGATGGAGTGGGTGATGGTGGTCAGGGGTGGGATCCAAGAGTAACCAAGCTCACATGTGGCTAGGCTTGTAGGTGTGGGGAGAGCTGTAGGTTGGGCCTGTGAGGACTGATGTCTTTCTTATATAGGCATGTCCTCTCAATGCCAGGGTCAGCCTCTGGAAGATTGTGGGAGTGGGTGATGGGCAGGGAAGGAGTCGAGATATTTCTTACTACAACTTATAGGTTTATGTTCTAAAACTCTATTTGTGATTCAATGGTAGTAAAATGCAGATGGCAAACTTTCTTAACACATACACAAAAATAAAACTGATCTTCAAACAATCATGTTGCTATCAAAACTCAGGGGCCAGAATGGCCACCAGATGGCAGTCAGATTTCAAATGACAATTCAAATTAGACACTTCACTGCTACACACTATTTATTTTCACTTCAATTTTGTAAAACTGCAATATTTCTTTCTTTTTCTTTGTCTAAATACTTCGAGGCTCAGAAGACAAAACTAAATTGCCATCTAAGAGTCATGAGTCCAATTATATGTTTAAATAATATGGACATTTTGGTTACACTGTGATACAAATAATATTTTTTTCCAATTTGGTAGACAAATGTTATATAGAACCTTCAAGCTAAAACAAAGGTGTCTTTAATAATATCAATCTTTCTATTCCAAAACTGTAGTGAAGATCAACTAAAAATTACACTTTGAAAGGACATTTTTAGACTGTACTCAGGATCTTTCCTCCATACAAATGGGTTGTTAATACCAATAAGATTTTTGAAATATCAGACAATATTCAATATGATTTCTTTGATTGCTGTTACCTGATGCTGTAATAATAAACAGGACACTTACTGAAAGTAAAACTAAGTATTTGTATTTATTGTAGAAATTACTCACAAGATACCAAGCAAGTAACCCAGATGAGCCCCGTAGTTCCCCCCCCGCTGCCGAACCGGAAGCCGAAATCTGGGAAAAGAGACCAAGACTTCCTGTGTGCTGTCTTTTATGCCTTCCCACGTAACGCCCCCTAGCCATGCCCAAAAGTGGCCTGGCTAGTAATGTAGTTCACGGCCTATGTCCGTATACATCTTTAT
Source organism: Mesocricetus auratus (assembly GCF_017639785.1). Taxonomy (NCBI): domain Eukaryota; kingdom Metazoa; phylum Chordata; class Mammalia; order Rodentia; family Cricetidae; genus Mesocricetus; species Mesocricetus auratus. Next base: position 47,740,359 of record NW_024429184.1, on the reverse strand, counting down.
GTCCATCCGTATGCGTCTTTAGTCATGCCTAAAGTGGGTGTGGTTAGCGGTGTGGTAAACAGCTCTTTTATTACCTCATCTGTATGCGCCTCTAGTAAGTCACATGGTTAATGGCGGCATACAGGCTTCCTCCTACAGTTACCCCTCAAAAATGTCCTTATTCATAATATATAATATGAGAGAAACATGGAGCAATGAGTAAGAAAGAAAAGGGGAATACAGAAGCAAATGCAGAGTGTTTAACATTTCAAGATGATGAGGTTTTATAAAATAAAATCTCCAAACAGTAGAAAATAATGAAGCAGTGAGTATTTTAAGTATAGACTTTAAAATGTTAGTACAATGTAAGTAAATACTACATACCACATAAAGTTATTCATCTCTAGATGAATACCTGCAGTTGTATTTTATTCATTGTCGTCAAATGCTAAATAAAGACCTGCAGCTTACCAGTGACTATTCTATATGCTAGAAATTAAAAGGAAACATCATATATTAACACAAAGATACCATCTTATATTGACACTAGCCAAGCAAAGAAATAAAATAATTTCTGAAAATAACAGGTTTCTTGAAGAAAACAGGATAAACTTATAGAGCAATAGCTGTTGAAAACTTTCCATTTAGTTAAATTATTAATGCTCAGCAAGAAAAAAAACAGGACAACTTTTATTAGTAAATATCTCCACTATGGAAATAAGTTAGTAAAAAGATCTTAGTGAAGTAATAAGAGGATATGGGTTCCATCTGAATACCTAGAATTCAATATTTATTTCTGGCAGAGTAAAATACGTTATCCAGACAAGATAATGTATGAAATTTTCTTGAATTTCCTTGGTCTGCGTTTCAGTATATTAAATGTATTAGCATTTACTAATTATACATAGTGGGCTCTTGTACTTGGCGGACTATGACAAGAAATAGCTGCTTTCCTGGAATTAGGTTTCCAGAGCTCTCATGAAGTGTTCGTACTCATTTTTTTTAGTTAAAACTTCGAGGTATCTGAGCATGTACTCCTATCATAAATGCACAAGAGAAATCCACAAGTTTGTTCTTTAGAAGGTAGTGGCTTATCCAAACATCATGAACTCAGGGAATGTAGCCCTTTTCACATAATGAGATTGATGACTAACTTAAATCCCATCTTAGACCCTTCATCCATTAGCTGATGGAAGCAGAAGCAGAGACAGATAAGCACTGAGCCGTATTACTGGAATCAAATTGTAGAGAGGGAGGAGTGTTGAGCAAATGGGTCAAGATCATACTGGAGAAACCCACAGAAATAGTGGACCTGACCAAGTGAGAGCACATGGACCCCAGTCATAAAGCTCTGAAACTAGCATTGAACCGAACCAAGCCCTCTGAATGTGGGTGCCATTTAGGAGTCCTGAGCAGTCTATAGGAGCTCCTACAGCGAAACTGGAGTTTATCCATAGCCCACAAATGGACTTTGGAAGCCCATTCCCCAAGGAGGGATACTATCTCCATCCATATACATAGAGGAGGGCCTAGGAACTCCCCCAAATAATGTGACAAACTTTTATGGTCCACCAGGGAAGGTCTCATCCTCCTTGAGGATTGGATGGGGATGGGGGTTGGGTTGGGGACATGGAAGGATGGGAGGGAGAGGGAACTGGGATTGATATGTAAAATATGATTGTTTATAAACTAAATAAAAAACCAAAATAATAGAACAGTAAAAAAATAAAAAACAAACAAAAATCAGAAATAAAAAGAAATTCTATAGTGAATCTTCAATTTTATTCCTAATCTTGGCAAATTCTTAGCCATCATCTAATTGTCCAGAATACAGAAAGTATTGGATAAACAAATTTACACTTTTTGTACTACAATGTAAACCAACTAACTTTCTAAATACTTATATGTACATTCAGAAAAATTTCTTGGCTTGAATCATAACAAAATTGCCTTTGTAACAAAATATTGAAGACATAATTTAAAAATGATGAATAAATAGCAAAGATCCAGAAGACACTGATATTAAAGAGATAAGAATCTCTTTCTAATATAATCCCACCTAGTATCTTGAATGTAAACTCACACAGGCAAGTTGTTTTAAGCAATGACTAGACATAATTTTCTTTTGCTGATGCTTTGCTGGTAGGTACTGTTCATGATCCAAAGATGCTTGCTTGATGAATGACATCTTATAATGGTTCTTGAAATCACATGTATGAGTGTGTAGTTTTACTTGTTTCTTTAAATTGTCTGTATGCTTGCATTATGGAAACAAAAAAATCTGACCCAGTTTTCATAACACAAGTTCTGGGAGGAAATTTACCCACTATCAGGGACTAAAATAGGAAAAGTAGAGAATAAATGCTAACTTACCCTAGTCACCCCATCTTGGAAGAATGTAGAATTCTAATGCTTTTGTTGTGGCAAATCTGGAAGTCATGTAATTCTCCTAATCAAGGAAATGTCCAAAGCAGTCAATACAAAGAACATGTTCTTTGCTAATAGTATTATGCACAGCAGGTACAAAGAATACTGTGTGGAGCTATTAGGCTTAAATTAAAATTACACCTCAGAGTGAAACTCTGCACTAATGTACATTACATTCCTTTAGGGTGGTTTAGCTTCCTTTCTACATTACATTAAGCATGCACTTGACATCATTTGGATATCTACAAAGGGAGAAAAAAATCATCACTACATCACCATTTTTTTCTACTTTGTACTGCATAAGTTGATGTATGAGCACTTTGGGAAGACATACCATGGGTCAGTACCCAATTCAAATACTGAGGCTCTATGAGGCAGAGGAAGTGCTCAGTACCTAGTCATATGTCTTATCTTTAAAAGGAAAATTACCATTTGTACTACCTATTATGATTTGAATTCTATACTTGTAGTAATTCTACATATTTGTGAAAAGGTTTGTATTCATGATGCTTAAATGTAATGAGAGTAACATTGTTAAAAACATACAAAATTCCTTGAAAGATAAGCACTAACATTTCTAAATAAATCTTTAAATTTTTTTCTCTCTATGTTTTCCAATATGCATGCCTCCAGGCAAAATTTATTTTAAGTCATATTTTACAAATCAGTATAAGAAAGTGACAACATAGGCAAATTTTCCTGCAATGTATGCACAATTTCTTTGTGAATAGTGTGAATAAGAAAATTACAAACTTTGTGTTATATTAAAATCTTATAGTTACTTGAACGTTTCTTCTTTGTGTCTTTCTTTTCCCTATGGGCAAGAATGACATGAAGAATTCAAGAAATACATACAACTTAACCTGATTTGTTTGTTGTCAAATGACTAATGTATAGTAGATATATTTTCTATATTTATTCCCTGTCCCCAAACACTAAATTAATCTAAACAATGAATAATTTTAGATTGAACTAATTTGTATTAAGTATACATTTTTATGATTTTATTTACTTCTTAAAATGTAAATCCTAACTCCAATAACTTTGAACTGTACTTTTTCTGATAGAAGTGAAATTATGATCATCACTAAAATTTTCTGATTTTTGCTTTCAGTAGTTAAATGTTATCATTTTAAGATAAATTCACATTCTTACACATCAAATGAGTATTTGACACATGTAGCTTTTATATATAGTGTAACAAGTACTTTTTATCACTTTTATTTAAATTAGAAACAAGCTTGTTTCACATGTCACTCCCAGATCCCTCTCATTTCCCTTCTCCCCCACCCCCCTACCAAACCCCCCACTTTCCCCAATCCTCACTTGGCTCCCCAAGGAAGGGTGCTTCCCTCCATGAGGTATCTCCAGAGTCTGGAGGGCCTCCCAAGGTAGGGCCTAGGACGTTCCCCATGTGTTCAGGCTGAGAAAGCATCTCTGCATATGGAATGGGCTCCCAAAGTCCATTTGTATGCCAGGGATAAATATTGATCTACTATCCAAGGCCCCATAGTTTGTCAAGGCCTACACTCTGACACCCTAATATTGGGTGTTTAGATCAATTCCATGGTGGCCTCTACCATCAGTCTGGGGTCCAAGAGCCCTCTATAGTTCAGGTAGGGTGTCTCTGTGGGTTCCAACAGCCTGGTCTTACCTTTGTGCTCATCATTCCACCCACTCTGCAACTGGGTTCTAGAAGTTCAGTTCACTGTTTAGCTGTGGCTCTCTGCTTCTGCTTCCATCAGCCACTGGATAAAGGCTCTAGGATGGCATATAAGGTAATCATCAAATTCATTATCAGGGAAGGGGATTTAAGGTGACCTCTCCACTATTGCTTAGTTTGCAAGTCAGTGTCATCCTTGTAGATATCTAGAAATCTTACTAGTGCCAGATCACTCCTCAAACCTATAGTGGCTCCCTCTATTATGGTATTGCTCATCCTGCTCTCCTCTATTTTTATCCAAACTCAAACTTCCTGCTCCCCCATGTCTTCCTCTACCCTCCTCTTCTCCCATCTCTAATTCCTAGCTCGATCTCCCCTCCACCCATGCTCCAAAGAATCAATGTAAGGAAGAGTTGTTCTTTGAGAAAAATCAACAAGATATACAAACCTTTACATAAAATGACCAAATGGTAGGGTGTGAACATGTAAATTAACAAAATCAGAAATGAAAATGGGGAAACAACAGACAATGGGGAAATCCAGGTAATCATCAAGTTATACTTTAAAAACCTGTACTCCACAAAATTTGAAAAACTAAAGGAAATGGATAATTTATGGATAGATATCACTTTACAAAAATTAAGTCAATTAAAGCTAATCAATTTGAGTAGACCTATAACCAGTAATGAAATGGAAGCAGTCATCAAAAGCCTCCCACACACACAAAAAAAAGCCCAGGGACAGATGGCCTCAGTAAAGAATTCTACCAGAAATTCAATGAACAGCTAATACCAATTCTCCTCAAAGGATTCCTAGCAATAAAAGGAGCAGGGTCATTGCCAAACTCTCTTTATGAAGCTTCAATAACCTTGATACCCAATCCACACAAAGACACAGCTAAGAAACAGAACTTCAGACCAATATCTCTCATGAATATTGATGCAAATATACTCAATAAAATGCTGGCAAATTGAATCCAAGAACACACTAGAAAAATCATCCACCAGGATCAAGTAGGCTTCGTCCTAGGAATGCAAGGATGGATCAACATATGAAAATCCATCAATATAATCCACAATATAAGCAAAACTGAGAAACAAAAATCACAGAATCATCTCACTAGATGCTGCAAAATCCTTCAATAAAATCTAACACCCCTTCATGATAAAGGTCTTGGAGAGATCAGGGATAACAGGAACAGACCTAAAACATAATGAAAGCTATATACAACAAACCAACAACCAACATGAAACTAAATGAAGAGAAACTCAATGTGATTCCTCTAAAATCAGGAACAAGACAAGGCTGTCCCTTGTCTCCAAACCTCTTCATTATTGTATTTGAAGTTCTAGCTAGAGCAATAACACAACAAAAAGAGATCAACGGGACACAAATTGGAAAAGAAGAAGTCAAATTTTCACTATTTGCAGATAATTTGGTAGTTTACATAAGTGACCCCCCAAAAAACACTCTAACAGGGAACTAATAAAACACATTTAGCAAAGTCACAGAATAAAGGATGATCTCAAAAAAATTAGTATCCATACTATATGTAGATGATAAAAGGTCTGAGAGAGAAATCAGAGAAATCAGTATGGAGATTCCTCAGGAAAATGGGAATTAATATACCACTAGACCCAGCAATTCCACTCTTAGGCATATATCCAAATGAGGCAAGTTCATACAACAAGGGCATCTGCTCCACTATGTTCATAGCAGCATTATTTGTAATAGCTAGAACCTGGAAGCAACCTAGATGCCCCTCAACTGAAAAGTGGATAGAGAAAATATGGTACATTTACACAATGGAGTATTACTCAGCAGAAAAAAACAATGGAATCTTGAAATTCGCAGGGAAATGGATAGCACTGGAAGAAACCATCCTGAGGGAGGTAACCCAGTCGCAAAAAGACAAACATGGTATGTACTCACTCATATATGGATTTTAGACATGGATCAGGATAGTGCCAGTCTGCACTTCCACTGATAGAGAGTCTGGGAAACAGGAAAGAACCTAAAAGACATGCATATATGCATAGTACCCAAGAGAAGACGATTGAGACAAGATCCCCTGAATGGATGGGGAACACGGCAAGGGGTGCGGGGGGAAGTGGGACCTGGGAAGAAGAGAGGGGGTGAAGAGGAAGAGAGTTGGTCATGGGGGAACAGGAAGTTGAGGGCGTGGGGGTAGAATAGGGGGAAGAGGGAATCATAGGATCGAATACAGATCAGGCACCAGAGCGACCTCGAGTGATCTAAAGGGATAACACCAATTGCCAAGCTAAGCAATAGTGGAGAGACCACCTCGAATGCCCATTCCTGATAATGAACTTGGTGTCTATAACCATCCGGGAGCCTTCATCCTGTGACTGATGGAAGCAGAGGCAAACACACAATTAATCACTGAACTGAACCCAAGGAACCCAGTGACAGAGAGAGAGGAGTGATGAGCAAATTGGTAAAGAATGGGCTGGCGAAACCAGCAGAGACAGCTGATCTGAACAGGGGAGAGCTCTTGGACCCCAGAGCGACAGTGGGGAGGCCAGCATGGGACTGATCTGGACCCCCCAAATGTGAGTGTCAGCGAGAAGGCCTGGGCAACCTATGGGGCCCTGAGCTGTGGATCAGTGTCGATCCCTGGTATACAAACAGTCTTCGTGTGCTCATAGCACAAAGAGGGATGCTCTCTCAGCCTGGACTCTTAGGGGAGTGCCTGGACCTACCCAGAGTAAAATGACAGACTCTAGATATCCCCTATGTGGAAGGATTTGGCAATAGGGTGGGAGGGTGGGGAGGAATGGGAGTGTGGGAGGAGGGGATGGAGAGGGAACTGGGATTGACATGTAAAACAAGCTATTTAAAATTAAAATAAAAAAATGATTAAAAAGCCTACATGCAAATTACGCTATATAATCATAGTTGCAAAATGTAAGAAGCAAATTAATTTGTTATTCTATATATAATAAAATGTGCTTTAAATCAAAATAAGCTGAACTAAACTGTAGGAATTAAGGAAGGGCACTGATTAATGGAAGAAGCCATTCATCAAAGAAATATTTCAATTATAAGCATCTACACACCGAAAACAAGTATATCCATTTCATAAAATCAACTCCACTACATGTAAAGATACAAAACTACAATGCAGTGCAAGGGATTGATTTTAATATGGAAGTCTCATTAATGAATGGGTCACCCAAATAAAAAGAGACATATCTGAATTATATACTGTTATATTTTGGCAATATCCTATATATATTACTAATACATATACATTTTTCCTTAAATTCCATCTGATGATGATAAATAAGATTATAATGAAATGAATAAAAAGTATAAACATATAAATTTCAGGAGCCTGAACAGCAGTCTATTAAATAACTCAGCAAATTAATAAACAGTATTTCTAGAACTGAATGATAATACAACCATTACCCAAATACATAGGATGCAATTAAAGTAGTTCAGATGAACACGTTACTGCAAGTGCTAATGTAATAATTTATAGGGATGTCAAATGGGTAAGTTATTGATGCACCTTATGCCTTTGCAGAAATGAAAACTGGTCAAGTTTATGAGTGGTACCATTACTCAGGATTGAGGCTTGGAGTTCATGCATTGAAGAAATTGGGCCATGAATATTTATCACTTTCCTTCATGATTGCAGATGTGAGGTGTCCAGTTACTTCAAACTATTGCAACCTTGACCTGTCCTCCCTGGAGGGTTGCACCCCTGAAGTATGAGCCAAAATGTACTCTTTCTGCCTTAGGTTGCTTTTATCAGACTATTTTAGTAGAGTATCATAAAACCCCCTGTCAAAGTTTTGAAATTTGACATAAATAACTTAAAAGATTGAAAATTTAATGAAAACAAAGCATATATATATATGTATATATGTATATATATATATACACATTTAAAGAAATTCCAGTATAGATGTGCTCACTGTTAAATTTTGTCAGGCCTTCGAAGAGTTAATGCTCATGTTTCTCAGACTGTTCCAATAAATAGGATAGGAATAAATATCACAAATTCCATCTAAGAAGGAAGTGTTACTCTGAAACAAGAAATGACAAAAACATAACATTATAGGTCAATCTTCCTGATAAAAATACATTTTAAAAAACACAGCAAAATACTTGCAAACTGAATAAAAAGACAAATCAAAAAGATCATTCACTATCCACTCTTCGGTTGAAGGGCATCTAGGTTGCTTCCAAGTTCTGGCTATTACAAATAATGCTGATATGAACATAGTGGAACAGACATCCTTGTTGTATGAATGGGCATTTTTTGGATATATGCCTAAGTGTGTAGTTGCTGGGTCTTGTGGTAGGTTTATTCCCATTTTTCTGAGGGAGGGGATAATGGGGGGGTTGGGGGAGGGCACGGGAGGAGGGGAGGGATAGGGAGAGAGACCTGGAGCTGACTTATGAAGCAACTTTGTTTCTAATCTAAATTTAAACTTAAACATAAATAAATAAATAAAAATACCAGCACAATTCTTCACAGACCTTGAAAGAACAATAATCAATTAATTTTGTATGGAAAAACAAAAAGACCCACGATAGTCAAAACAACCTTAATCAACAAAGCAGCATCTGGAGGCATCACCATCCCTGACCTCAAGCTCTATTATAGAGCTGTAGTCCTGAAAACAGTTTGGTATTGGCACTAAAATAGACAGGTAGACCAATGGAATCGAATTGAAAACCCTGATATTAACCCATACATGTGTGAACATCTGATCTTCGACAAAGAAGCTAAAAAAAAAAGAGATCATTCACAGGCTTCTGAGATGGCTGCATGGGTAAAAGGAATTGTTACAAGCATTATGACCTGAGTTTTACCCCCGGGGACCACGTGGTGAAAGAATCAATTCAAGTTGACCTATAGTTTCCAAACATGAACTGTAGCATGTGCCATGTGCACAGTATGTGTGCACACACACACAATGAATAAATACACAAGTAAATACTGTAAGTAATAAAGATTATAAAGTTGGTTTTATATACTACAATAACAGATATAACTCTGTCATTATTAAGAGGGGAGCTAGATCAACATAAGCATGTCAATGACTGCAGCTCCTTGCATAAGTTACCTAAGAGACAAAAATCACAAAGTAATAGCCACTTTGAAGGGACTTTTAAAAGCATCATTTCATATACAAGGTTTGAATAATATAAGAATTCAAGGAACATATCTCAGCATAATATTAACTGTATATTAGCATATAGTCCCCATTATACTAAGTGGAGAAAATTTAAAACAACTCCCACAGTAACCAGACAAGTATGAGCATCTTCTTTACACATATTGAATCCTGAGTTTAAAATATTAGCTGGAGAAGTAAGACAAGGAAGATAATGAAAAATGATACTAATGAAAATAATAAAGAAAAAAGTCAAAGTATCCTTCTTTGCAGATATGATTCTGTAAATGTGTGACTCTATCAGAAAATTCTTATATTCAGTGAATACTTTCCATAAAGTGGAAGAATGAAAATTAATTTACAATAATTGATAACCTTACTGTATTTAAATGACAAACATGCTGAGTAAGAAATCAGGAAACATGGTTATTCACAAAGTCAAAAGAAAAAATAATCCTCAAGATAAACAACAATAATGAAACAAACAAACAAGCAAAAACAAAAACCCGCAACCTGGAATAGGCCTAATCATTATTTATACAACACTGAAACACTGAATAATGATGTTGACAATGCAAGTAACATATGGAAATCTCTCCTGTGATTGTGGACTGGAAAAACAATATTCAGAAATAACTATTAAAGCAAAAGCAATCTACATAATTAATAAAAAAGCCCATGCCACTATTTGTAGAAATAAGGAAAAATCTTAAAATTTATATGTAAATACAAAATAATCCAAAAATTTAAAGTAACCCAGAGTATAAAAATACAATGCCGAAAGTGTCACCATGTTGATTTCAAATTATGTGTGCTAAGAATTTATATTACAAAAAGAACCCAGTGCAATCAAAACCCCACATAGATTAATCAGTGGAAAAGAATAGGAGAACCAGGTATATACCTGTACAGCCACAGATACTCAAATTTTGGTAAAGATGCAAAAAATTTCTTAATGAAACACAGCCTATTGAACAAGTAGTGCTGCAGAAACTAGGCATTCGCATGCAGAAGGATCCTAGTTAGCTCCTTTTGTGAAAATCCACTCAGCTTCAGGGACCTTTACATAAGATCTGAAAGGGTTAGAGGAAACAATAGGGAATATAAACAAGACATAGACATAGGTAAAGACTTTCAGAGTAAAATCAGTGAGCCTGGAAATAATACCAGCAATCAACAATGGCAAAGGAACAGCCTTTATTGGTGAAAAAATGTTGCTAAATACTGATCTACTGCCCAGGGCCCCATATCCCCGGCATACAAACACAAAGAGTGATGATCTCTCAACCTGCACTCTTAAGGGAGTGCCTGGCCCCTGCCCTGAGCAAAATGACAGACTCTGGATATCCCCTATGTGTAAGGAAGTAGGGATAGGGTGGGAGGCTGGGGAGGATGTTGGGGGGATGTGGGAGGAGGGGAGGGAAAGGGAACTGGAATTGACATGTGAAGCAAGATATTTAAAATTAAAGTAATAAAAAATTTCAAAAAATGTGGCTAAAAATACATCTTAGTGTGCATCTAGACTTGATTAATAATTGAAATGTACAACACAACTTCAAAACTAAACAGTAAGAAACTAAACAACCCAGTCAATAAATAAGCTAATAAAATGAATAGACAATTCACAAAAGATGGCATACAAATCGTCAATAAGCATGAAAGAATATCCAATATCAGAAAAATGCAAATTGAGACTACATTGCGATTCTGTTTTATCTAAGTGGCAGTTATTAAGAAAAAAAAAAGACAGGATGTTGGTGTGTCTGTAGACCAAAGGGAATCTTCACATACTGTTGTTGGAAATGTGAACAGTCACCATGTAAATCATTCTGCAGGATCTGCAAAAACTAAAAATAGAAATACCAGTGATGAGAAAACATTACCTGAATTTTTTTCAGTAAAATAGATGAAGGAAAATTTTTTTAAATGTTAAGAAGAAATATATGAGCAAACTGGACTATCCTTGTGTACTTTCCCAAAGCATTTCAGGTCAACACATCTCAGCAAAGTTTGCACGTCAATTTACCTGGCAGAGCTATCCACAATAACTAGGTTATGAATCCAATTTAGATGTCCACAAATGAAGGAAGAGATAAGGAAAATGTAATTCATAAAATGAACAAAATCATGTCATATACAGGGAAATTGATTCAGCAATAGATAAGCAAATTCATTCAGTATCAGAAAGAATAACTTTATACTTTTTTCTTATTTGTGGTATCTAAATTTTATGTAGATAAATATTTAATTGATTTCTTCTAACACTAAGTTCAAATGTCAGATAATATGATATTTGATTATACAACTTTAGATATTATCTGCTAAAATTTCCTTAATAAATATTCAGTAACAATTTAAGAATATTTATGAGTGTTTTACTTTAATATTAAATGAAAAGTAAAATATGATAAGTCATAAACACAAATGATTTCTGGTATGATAAACATTGTTTTGGATTGCTTAACTTAAGCAATAAAGGATTAGGTGACTGTTGTCAGGTTTGCAAAACCATCCTTTAACATTGATTCTAATTTTAAATCTCTTGTAGAAACCAGTTCTGAAATGAAAATCACAGATCAGTTGTATGTAGGAACGTTTTCCCATGTCTGTGAAGTCTTGCCCTAACTGGAAAGCTTTGAGTAAGGCTCTCCACAGAAGATACACTTATCATGAAAACAGTCTATATGGAACACAAAATCAATCAACATTCTCTAGGAATGAAGTTAACAGTCTCCTGAAAGTGTGTGGCAATCTGGAAATTAATAATTTAGCATTTTGACTTAGCTAATGATCTACCTAATTGTGTCCCAATAATACTTTCAAAGTACAGTCTCATTATAAAACTTAAAAGAAAAATAATAACTCTACTTTAAATTTAAATTTTTATATTATAGATGACAGAAAAATCAGTGTTACTTCTCTGAATTTCTATATACTAAATGTCCTAATGTATATAATACTTATATAAGTATAATTCTATGTGGATAATTACTATATTTATCATAATACATATAACCTTTGATTTCTTTGTCTACATTTCCAGTCACACAGACCTTCATATTGACCTTTGAACTCAGATTCTGTGAGAGTACAGGAATAATATTTGGCCATCACTCAGTAAATTAAATTGATACACATTCTGGTAAATAACACTTAAGATAAGCTACAAATAGCAACTTTAAAAGCTGGCATAATTCCAGGTATCTTGGGCAAAATATTAATTCATGACCCTAAGAAACATGACAGTCTGACTGAATTTTTATCAAATGTTTTGCACTCTTGTCAAATGATGATAAAACAATTGCAGTGTAATTTCCCAAACATATAGAATAGAATTATGAGAGGTCTCATCATCCTTTAGGTAGTACAACACCTGGCTCCTGGCTTCTTGCCCTGACTTGCCTAGTGATGGACTAAGAGCTGTAAAGTCAGATAAGTCCTTTCATACCCAAGTTGTTTCTGGTCAAGGCTGAGTAACATATAAAGGCAGACCTATCAGAATTATACCTGACTTCTCCATGGATACTCTGAAAGCCATAATATCCTGGAGAGCTGTTCTACAAAACTAAGAGACCACAGACTCCAGGCCAGACTACAATACCCAGAAAAGCTCTCAATCACTATAGATGGAGAAAACAAGATATTCCATGACAAAACCAGATTTACACAATACATATTCATGAATCCAGTCCTACAGAAACTTCTGAAAGGAAAACTCCAACCCAAGGAAATTAACTACACTCACAAAAACATGGGCAATAGATAATGTCACTTTACCAAAAGCCAGAAATAAGGGAAAAACTCACACATAATATCACCACCAAAAATGAATTCAAAAAAGAAGAACAACAATCAATGACCATTAATATCCAGTAAGGTTTAGTCTTCCCCATCAGCTGCCTGGGCTCTGCCAAGCAGTTTTAGCCCCTAAATAACACAAAAGACAATATATTAATTATGAAGCTGTTGGCCGTTTGCTTGGTTTCTTGTTGGCTATCTCTGATTTTATTATTAACCCATAATTATTAATATATATTTTATAAGAACTTATCTTTTTGAGGACACACTCCTGAGCACCCTTTGCTCCCAGGAGACCACAATGCAAGAGCTCTCCTCACTACAATTCCCAGAATCCTCCTAGACCCCTAGTCCCACCTATCTTGTTTCCCTATTGGCCAACAGTGATTTATTCAAACCAATAAGGCTCATATTTACAGAATGATGTCTCCCAACAATATTCCTCAATATTAATGGTTTTTATCTCCCCTATAAAAATACACGTGCAAACAGAATGGTTATGAAAACAGAATCTGCTACATACAAGAAAAACACTTCATCTTCAAAGACAGACAGTAAGGGTTGGGAAGGCATTTTCCAATCAAATGGACATAAGAAGCAAGTGGGTGTAGCTGTTCAAATATCTAATTAATTAGATTTCAAACTAAAGGTCATTTCAAATTCATCATAGGAAAAATCCATCAGGATGAAGTCTCAATTCCTAACATTTTTACCCCAAATACAAAGGCACACACATTCATAAAAGAAACATTACTGAAACTCAAACCACACCTATAAACCCCACACAATTAAAGTGGGAGACTTCAGCACCCTACTCTCACCACTGGACTGGACTACCAGACAGAAACTTAACAAAGAATTTAGGAATTAATAGAAGTTTTGACCCAATTGGGATTAACAGACATCATAGAACAATCCATCCAAACACAAAATAATATATCTTCTTCTCAGTGCCACATGGAACTGTCTCTAAAATTGACCACATACTTGACAAGAAAGCAAACCTCAACAGATACAAAAAAAAATGGAATACAAACAGACATCATGTGTCCATAACACAAAGAGGGATGCTCTCTCAGCCTGGACCCTTAGGGGAGTGCCTGGACCCTACCCTGAGTGAAATGACAGACTCTAGATATCCCCTATGTGGAAGGAATTGGCAATAGGTTGGGAGGATGGGGGGATGGTGGGGGGATGCGGGAGGAAGGGAGGGAGAGGGAACTAGGATTGACATGTAACACAAGCTGTTCAAAATTAAAATAATAAAAATGTGTACTCCACAAAATTCTAAAATTAAAAGAAATGTACAATTTTCTATATAGGTATCACTTACCAAAATTAAATCAAGAACAGATAAACAATTTAAATAGACTTATAAGCCCTAACAAAATAGAAATAGTCTACCAACCAAAAAAAGTCCTGGGCCAGATAGTTTCAGCACAAAATTCTACCAAAAATTCAAAGAAGAGCTAATACCAACACTCTTCAAATTGTTTCACACAATAGAAGCAGAAGGACCATTGCAAACACTTTTTACAAGGCTGCAATTACCTTGGCACCCAAACCACCTTGAGACAGAAGAATAAACCAGATGACTGTTGGTGCACTGATTAAGACACATAGGATAATATAGTTAATTTTATTTGAGGAGAAGTCACTTACATGAGACACTGAAAACCCAAGAGTTCCAGCTCCTAGGATCCATGCTGGCTGCTCTCCATGACCCAGTCAGAATCAAGAATGGTACACATACCCAAAATTGCACAAAATAAATAAATGTCAAAATTTTATAAGACATTCATGTAGTAGAGTTATGAACTCTTTTCTCACCTCATATAGGAACATAATAATCTGAAAGTTTTGTTTAACTCCAAAATTACTGTTTTCTAAAGTAATGTTTTAAGAAACCCTTGCTTTCTAAGCAACACACAACCAATATCCTAGTCATAATATAAAACAAGGTAATGATTGCATCCTTTTTGGAAATGTTGTACATGAAAGGATATAACCAGCTGATTTTACCACTTTGTGGTTATAAGTCTTCCGTAGTAGGGCCTAGTAGGTGGACATAAGGTTATTAGACTCATTCCCTTACAGGAGAATTTACAACATGATTCTTTGCTTTTCTGTGCTACCATGAGATTGGGTAGTTGAGTTTTTCTTTCTTCCAGGTTGTAAAGTAATACGTCCTAGTGAGAAGGACTGAAATCTCTGAAACCACATGCAAAAGAAAATCTTTTCCTTTAAGTTGGTTGTATTAGGTGTAATATCATGGTGATGAAAATCTAACTCAAATATATGACAAGAAAATGTATGCTTGAAGAAAGCCATTGTACTGAACACTAATTTTAATAAACTAATAAAATAATATGACTACGTCATACAGTAACAATTCTTTGTCTCAAATTGTAATGTGCGATTGCTAAAATTAATTTGAATTTGGACCTGATTACTAAGCTGCGATACCTTTTATTCAACCACATGTAACTTGCTTGTATACAAGATTCTGGTTGTCTGTTTGATTGAATTGAGAAACACACAGGGTTTTAATAAGTAATACCTTAGGATGTGTCTATGAGGGTATTTCCAGGGACAATTAATTAAGAGCAAATACATTTATCCTGAATTAGGGTGGCACCAGTCCCATCAGCTGGGGTCCTAAACTAAATCAAATATGACAAAGGATAAGGCCAGGGAAACTAGCACTGTACTTTCTTTATAGTCACTGCATCTGAGATTTCAAGATTGAAAGAGCCTCACATTTCTGCCATTGTGGATCTACCTTCCATCATGCATTCTTGCCATGATGGACTGCCTATCTGCCAACTGTGATTCAAAATAAAAACTTCCTCCGCTAAGCTGCTTTTCTCAAGCTTTTGGTCACAGCAATAAGGAAAGTACCTATCAGTGCATATGTGGACACATGGTGTTGAGTATAGATCATCTGTGTCTTGCTAAGTCCAATGTAAAGATTATGCCAAATGTACTACCTACATTTTCAACCAGACTTTTAAACTATTACTTACTGGAAACTAATTCCTTTTCATAAGTGGTCCCCACCACCTTTCTTTTCTTTTTAAACATTAGCCAAGTTATGACTTAGTTGTGAGCATAATTTAATTCTTGGTATGATTACATGTATTTTATATCTTAATTATTTAATGAATATTTAAGAAATGAAAGACTATGTTTGGAAAAATAGTAATAATGTACAGAAAAATCATAGAGAAATTTATGTGTTACTTAAAAAGGAGGTGAGTAAATACAGTGTTGATTAAGTTCAAAATTACCTGCGACAAAATGACCTTTAAGTAATTTACCTTTAAATAATGTACAAAAGGCTTTTTTGACAAGATTCTACCTCAAAAATCTGTAACCCAAATTGGGAGCAAAGGGAGTTTACAGTCCTCAATCCTTCTAGCAAACTGATTTTAAAATATATTGATCTCTATTAGGTTTCACTGAATTTATGTTCTCATCTCTGGCTCTTTCCAGCACAAGAGACAACACAAAAAGATGCATAAAAGAATCAGCCACCAAACTTTAATAAAAACTTTGCAATGAGTCAACTTAGAATAACATTTAAGCATCTTGAGTGCTCATCAAATGGTCATAAATAGTGTATCAAGGGTTATATTATGTGAGCACCACTGATGTTTTAGCTGTACCGGGAGGAAAAAAGTGAAAAAAATAATCAACTTGGGTATTAGTCAGAGAACAATGCTGTCAGGAAGGAAACCTGAACTGAAAGTCTTGCTAAAATTAGACATATGCAATCATTTAAGAGGCACCAAAGGTCCTTACGCTTCCTGAGTGAGATTGCTTTGTATCTCATTGATCTTGATTTTCACTAAAAGACATTGATCACATCCAAAGATGCATTTCAGATTGTATATCTGGGGAGGAAAATTAAGGTTTTTCATTCATTATCACAGAGAGGTTATCTATAACTTAACAAAACCTCTTCATTTCAACTATGTATTTGTCAATTCTAAACCCAATCATGATAAAATGTCTTCTGTCATTGATAAGCACAACAACACAGATTATTGAAAGAAAAAAAATACCTTTTAATGACCAACTTCAACTATAAGCCACCTGGACTATGTGGAATTTATACTCGAAAGTAACAGAAGATTTGAGTTATTTAGACAAATTAATGAATGAAATGTTGAAATTTATTGATACTCAACCCACAACTCCTGAAGTCATCATTGCCCTCTCACTGATACCAAGAGTGACCCAACTGAGACAATGTCTGAATTTGTAGCTAACAGATTCTAGTTCCCTGTGTTTCTCATCCAACACATTGAGTTTGTATCAAAGTAGGTATTGTTGGTCACACATTCTGCTGACCATTGTTCCTTCCTCCTACTACCCATCCTTCCCTCCTACTACTCATTCTTTTTTCCTACCACATATTCCTTCCTCTTACTACACATCTCTTCCTCTTATCTGGCAATCAGATTATGCTGTGAGACATGTATCCTCACAAAATTATAAGAAGAGTCCTTACTGTGTTACTTGAGCCCTGATTTCCTATATTTAGTGGCTTACATCTTCCTGTCTCCATACTGTCTGTCTCCACTACTGTGGTCTGAACTCTCCTATCACGTTGTTTTCAATGTGTCAATTCCTCTAATAAATTCCTTATCCCCATCTCTTCTACGAGCTCTTCTAATAAACTTCTTAACCCCAATAATGCATTTGTATTCTGTTGAACTCACATCTGAATGCTTTATCTCAGTCATTAAGAAACAGGACACACACAGAGACACACACACATATACACAATACCCTTTATTAAATTGTGTTTTGTGTATGTTTTTTATAATTCCTATGGTATATGTAAGCAAATGTTTATTTATTTCTATTGAGTTACTAAATTGATAAGGATATGTGCTAGTTTGGGCGAGGGGGTGTCATCCAAAGTATTAGTCACATAGTTCCAAAATTTTGAAAAGGAGTAAAAGGCTATCACATATGGAACTGCTAAGACATATTTCCAGCATTTGAGTAGTGAAGACAGTACAAAAACACCAGCTGGTCCCATAGTAAATGATTTTATGATGTGCTGCTTCACACTGCCTTGTGATGGAATAAGACAATTATTCTTTTGTTGTTGTTTCTATAATGCATAGAAGTTGCAACCTTCAAAATTTCAATACAGACTAAAAATTTCTAAAACACAATCTAATCCTTGAACTAGTGTTGATATGCATAGCATAAGAATCTCATGCAAAAATAAATGAAAAGATTATATGATTCTTAATGGTTTATATGCTAGATTAAATTTTTCTTAAAAATTCTGAAAGTGCCCATATTATTTATTTATTTCTGTGATAAAATAGCTGATGAAAGCTTCTTAAGTAAAGGAAGGTTCGTTTTTCTCTACAGTGTTAGAATACAGTCCATCACAGCAGGGCAGACATGGGAGAGCAAATGGCAGGGACATGAGACAGATCTGGTCATTTGTGTCCACATT
Organism: Mesocricetus auratus; assembly: GCF_017639785.1. Classification (NCBI taxonomy): domain Eukaryota; kingdom Metazoa; phylum Chordata; class Mammalia; order Rodentia; family Cricetidae; genus Mesocricetus; species Mesocricetus auratus. The sequence continues at coordinate 47,721,851 of NW_024429184.1, read as the reverse complement.
ATTGACAAACAGAGATAAATGGTGGTATTAAGATACTTTTATTCTCTTTGATTTAATCTGTTTTTGACTATAGTCCAAAAGACAGTGCCACACTTTCTGGAAATATCTCTGCCTGCAGTTAATCCTCTCTGGAGCTCCCTCTAAACCCCACAAATGTATTTCCATGAAGATTCCAAATCCAGTCAAATAAAAAATAAATAATTAACAAACACAGTATCTTTTGTCAACTTGCCACACAACACATCACTTCAAACTGGATCAGGGCATGCTTCCTTGGATTATACTCGAAAGTAACAGAAAATTTCAGTTATTTAGACAAATTAATGGATAAAATGTTAAAGTTTGTTGGTAGACCAACCAAGCTCTACACTTATTCCTCAATGGTTTCTGGATACTGAAAAAAGCATTTACAGCATCCATAAAAATCCCAAACCTTAATGGTTCCAAAATAGTCCAAAATGTCTGAGTGGAAAGCTAACACACAGACCCTCTACTAACTGTATACCACTAAGAAATTTAAAAGAATTACACATTCTAATATATAATGCCATAGAATAATGATTCCAATTCTAAACTGATATATGGGACCTAGAAAGGAAAGATTGGACAAATGCCAGACTAAAACAGAACATGCCAAACACCAAATCCTATAACTCTGTATCTAATAACAGTGTGCATGATGGCTCCACACATACTCTGGTGAGCTAGAATTGACCCTCCTCTCCAGTCAAGCTATGCAGCACAAGCAGCCTCTCCTGAGCTGACTTCATGCTGTATTTTTCAGCTTGGAAACAAGTATTTCAGAAAAAAGAACAATGATCACACTTCAAAGTATTGATTTTCTATATTGGTCAGCTTATTTAATGTGTGGTGAAAGAAATTTGTGGACATAAAAATTTTATGTTCACTCAATTTGAGGAAACCTTCCCAGTAAGGAATGTTTCGTGGCAATGGTGGTTATAGTCAAGGGCAGGCATGGGAGTCAGCTTCTCAACCTTTTTTTGCAATCAGGAAGCCAAATGAAGTTCTTAGACCACTTCACTCATTCTTATTAGTCATGGAATCACAGTCCACAGGGCAATGCCACCTACATTCAGAGTGTGTCTTTCCTCCTCACTTAAAGCTGTTTGGAAACCCATGCAAAGAAACAGTTTAGAATTATGTATGTAAATGCCAGTCCAGTCCAGTTGGCTTTGGAGATTATTTTAACATTATTTTCAAAGATGACATTTTCAGTCATTGTTATTCTGGAGTTGTTTTGGCTTTGGTGATAATAGGTGTAAGTGTTTTAAGGACACCTTGTGTTATAGCATGACTATTGGAGGTGACCAAAAATAAAAGAAATAGACCCACTTCTCTAGAAACACAATTTTTCCTTTATTCAGAACAACCGAAGGACCACATATAAATAAGAGACTGTGTGCATGTTGCACAGGGGAATTGGAAGTCTAGTAGGTCAGAAAGGGGAAATTTTTGGGAGGAAGACTATTTGCAGGTCAGTTCTCCTGTGGTCACAAAGTCATAGATACCAGGAGGGGTTGATGTGTTGATCCTTCTCTCAGAAATTTCCTGGATCCTAACAACCCACCAATATTACCAGTCACCTCAACTTCCTGCCTGGATCTTCTCAGTCTGTCTAAGTCTTTTGGTCATTAACCTTCACCTGGTAATAATACCCAACTATTACTACATCCCTGTATGTTATCCTTTTTAATCTATGATGAGCTGATTTTTCTAGGCTTGACGTACCATTGTTATCATAAACTGATCAACAGTCTTTAGCCATCCTTTCTGCTATAACCGTGATTGAAAATGCAGCCCAAGACCACTATTATTTAAAGAGACAATAATTCTTACAAATTGCATAATATTCAACATAAATATTCTGAAGACGAACAAAAAGAGTAGTTCTGGAGAGAATAGTCATGTTGTCAAATATTCATATGTGTTTCCTGAGTTGAATTAGCATTTTCCTTGAATAAAATTCAGATTCCTGTTAATCCTTCAAGGTTTTTTGTAACTTATAGTACACAAAGCTTAGTATTTCCTTTAAATATAGCTTTCTTTAGGGGAGAGCTGGAAGTTTGATCCCTTAAGAATAATTACTCTCAACCAACCTGGTCATTAGATGTCATTTCGTTTCCAAAAGGAAAGAGGCTTATGGTTTCCTTGGCAGCACAATGAAAATGCATCTTAAAAGGAAAACAAACGCTTTAAACAGGAACTGCAGATGTGTGAACCATTTGGAGAAGCAACTTGTTGTAAGTTTAGGGAGATTTATGAAAGTCTTTTGAACAATCCTGGACCAATTCTGAAAGTTTATAGCACATTTAGCTTTTACCATGTAGTTATATATTGCTCTGAGTTGTTTCACCTTCTGTTTTTCTTGAGGAAATTTAGTCCCTATTAAAGTGCCAGAGAACTGTTGCTGAAGATGAAATTTTACCCCAGTCACAAGCAGAATCATAAATAACTCTGTTACTGTGTATTGTACTTCTTATTTTACCCCAAATTTTCAGTGTAGAGAAAATGGTTTTTAAAAAAAAATAAAGAAGGGAAACCAACAAAAAACTTAGTAATAGGCCTTGTTCACTTTGATTGGTGAAAAAATTCACTTCATGTTAACAAAAGCATAGAAAGCTTTGTTGTTTAACATGTCAGGTCTCTGAATTTTTTCTACTGACTGTCTTTCCCACTATAAAATTCTAATAGGAGTTTCAAGTTGACTGTTGGGGAAAGTGGAACTATTGGCACCTAAAAGTTGGCTCAACTATATTCACATAACTTACAATTGTTGTTTTAGGGGTGTGTTAGAAGAAGCACAAGATGATTGTGCTTAGTAGTTATCATACTGTGCTGTGAGAACCCATAGAGCATGTGCAAACATTCACAATTCTTTAGCAATAAGTATTGTGTTAAGAGCAGAAACATCAACTGATGACATCAAGAAGCAAAAGGCATTCCACTTCATTTTTTGTTTGCTTAGAATGTGGATTTAGATTTAGACAGAGATATAGATAATAGATTATCTTTTACTATCACTTTTCTCTTCATTGGCCAGATCATATACAGTAAATTAATAAAAAGGCTAGTACAAACATTTAAAGGAATTATTAATTTTTAAATGTATAGGATTTCTTTTTTAACTTCAGACATTTATTTTATTTTAGAAGCACTCTTATTTATATATCCATCCCCCCATTCCCTCACCTTCCCAAACTCCCAAGCTTCCCATGGATCACCCTAACACCCCCCCCAACCACTCCCCAGGGATAGTGAGACCCTCCAGGAGGATCATCAAAATCCATCATGTCATTTGGGGGAGGGCCCAGTCCCTCCTTTCTGTATCTAGGCTGCAATAGTATCCCTCCATAGGGAATGAGCTCCCCAAATCCATTTGTGATCTAGGGATAAACACTGGCTCACTGCTAGAGGTACCATAGACTGCCTTGGCCTCCTAGCTGGAAAGCAGACTCAGAAGGATTGGTACAATCCAATGCTGGTTCCTACATTTTACAACTAGGTTCTGCCCATGCTCTCATTAGATCAGGTCAACTGTTACTGCTGGCATCTCCAGTTCTCTCTTGGTTCATTTGCTCATCTCTCCTCCCTCTCCACAACTGGTTCAGTGGGTGCCTATTTCTGCTTTGATCAGCTACTAGGTCAAGGATCTAGGAATGATAATGGAGATAGTAATCAATCTCATTATAGGTGAAGGGTAGCAAAGGCAGCCTCTCCACCACTGCCTAGATTCTTACGTGGGATTATCCCTGTAGATCCCCTACCATTTCCTCTGTGACAGACCTCTCTCCAAACTTATAGTGGCTTCCTTTATCAAGGAATTTCCTTTCTTGCCCTTCTCTGTTCTTCCACTCTCTCAATCCTCCTGTTTTCCTCTCATCCTTTACCCCTCTCCACTTTCATCTCCCTCCCCTCTCCCCCAATGCTCCCAATTTGCTCAGGTGTTGTTGTCTCCCTCTCCTTCTTCAGGGGCCATGCATTTTTCCCTTGGAGTCCTCCTTGTTTACTAGCTCCTGTTGCAGTGTGGATAGCAGGCTGATAATCATTTGTTCTATGTCTAAAAATCACATATGAGTGAGTACATACTGTGTTTGTCTTTTTGTGACTGGGTTACATCACTCAGGGTGGTTTCTTCTGGTTCCATCCATTTGCCTTTGAATTTCAAGATTTTATTATTTTTTCCACAAAGTAGTACTCCATTGTGTAAATGTACCACATCTTCTCTATCCATTCTTCAGTTTAAGGGCATCTAGGTTGCTTCCATTTTATAGCTACTACAAACATAATTGAACATATATGCTTGTGCATTCTTTGGGTATATGTCAAGGACAGGTGTTGCTGGATCTTGAGGTAGACTCATTCCCATTTTCCTGAGAAACTGTCATGCTGATTTCCAAAGTGGTTGTACAAGTTTGCATTCCCACAAGCAATGGAGGAGTGTTCTTTTCTCTCCACATCCTCTCCAGCATAGACTGTAATTGGTGTTATTGATTTTAGCCATTTTGGCCAGTTTAAGATGGTATCTCATAGCTATTTTGAGTTTCATTTTCCTGATGGCTAAAGATGTTGAACACATTCTTAAGTGTCATTCAGTCATTTCAGATTCTTCTATTGAGAATTCCCTATTTATTTCTATGTCTCACTTTTCTTTTTTATGTAAATAAGTTTGCTTTATTTACATATGTAAAAACTATAAACACCCTAACATACCTCTGTTGATGACTCATAACCAAATGTGGTATATCTATGCCATGAAATTCTACTCATTAGAAACAAGAAATATCTTTACCATGAATTCACAGCAGTTCTGATGAAGCTCTAGGGCATCATATTGAGGAAAGGGAGTCAATCTTTATGATCATAGCTTTTTGTCCTCATTATGTTATATACTTAAAATGACACAGATAAATACTGCTTTTCAGAGATTTCAGAAGCAAAGACTGGATCTTACATTAACCTTATGTGTGATGTGACGAAGTAGCCATCTACCTTGACTAAAATGATGATGTGTTTCCATCTCATAATAACATGATAGACCTAGACATGTATGTATGTAGTAAGTACACCTCACTTATCAATTGGATTGTTTGCTATTATGGTGGCTAGCTTCTTGAGTTCATTGTACATTTTGGAAATCAGCCCTTTGTCAGATGTGGTGTTAGTGAAGATCTTTTCCCATTCTATGGGCTGTGGTTTTTTTCTTGCTGTCTACATCCTTTGCCTTACAGAATATTCTCAGTTGCAGGAGACCCTGATGGGGGAAGAACTCCTGTGTATATGTTGTCCTATTGGTTGATAAATAAAGCACTGTTGGCCAATAGGGAAGTCACATAGGTGAAACTAAGAGTCGAGGAGGATTCTGTGAAATGTAATCAAGAGGAGTGAGTCACCATGTGATCCTGGGAAGAGAGAATGCATGAGGCTGTGTCATCAGTAGCAATTATGGGTTAATAATTAAGTCAGAGATAACCATTAGGAAATTATAGAAAACGGCCAACAGAATTGTAATTAATATAGATTCCTGTGATATCATTTGGGACTCAAGTGGCTCTGGGACCAGGATAGCAAGAAGAATGAATAGTACTAGGTGCCATTTATTAATTGTTGATCTCAATGTCTATGAAGCTGTTGTTATGTTCAAGAAGTAGTTTCTTGTACTAATTTATTCAAGGTTACCTCCTACTTTCTCTTCTAAGAGATTCAATGTGGCTGGGTTTGTGTTGAGGTCTTAATTCATTTGGATTTAAGTTTTGTGCATGGCCATAGATATGGATCTATCTGCAAACTTCTACATGTTTGCATCCAGTTATTTCAATACCATTTGCTGACGATGCTTTCTTTTTTCCATTGTATAACAGTAGCTTCTTTGTCAAAAATCATGTTTCCATAGGTGTGTGGGTTAATATCAGGGTTTTCAATTGGATTCCATTGGTCTACCTGTCTATTTTTGTGCCAATATCAAGCTGTTTTCTGGAATATGGCTCGTTAATAGAGCTTGAAGTCAGGGATGGTGATGCCTCTGGAAATTCCTTTATTGTACAGGGTCATTGTGGCTATCCTGGGTATTTTGTTTTTCCATATGAAGTTGAGAATTTGTTTTTTCAAAGTCTGTAAAGAATTGTGTGGGAATTTTGATGGGAATCTCATTGAATCTGTAGATTGCTATTGACAAGATAAACATTTTGACTATGTTGATCCAACTTATTAAGGAGTATGGGAAAATCTTTCCATTTTCTGATTTTTTTTCTTTAAATTCTTTTGTTAAAGACCTAAAGTTCTTAATGTACAGGTCTTTCACTTGCTTGGTTAGCATTACACCAAGATATTTGATTTTGCTTGTGACTATTATAAAGGGTGATGTTTCTCAGATGTTTTTCTTAACCCATTTATCATCTGTATATTGTAGGGTTACTTTTTTGTTGTTGCTAATTTTCTATCCTGCCACATTGCTGAAGGTACTTATCAGCTGTAGGAGTTCTCTGGTAGTTTTTTGGGGGGTCACTTATGGAAACTATGATTTCATCAGCAAATAGTAAAAGTTTGGTTTCTTCCTTTCAATTTGTATCACCTTGATCTCCTATTGTTGTGTTATTAATCTAGCTAGAACTTCAAGTACAATATTGGAGAGGTATGGAGAGAGGGGACAATCTTTTCTTGTTCCAGATTTTAGAGGAATCGCGTTTGAGTTTTCCAGAGAACAAGGAATTTCTTAACAGCAATCCCACTTCATCTACTCCACCTGATTCAACTTGCTGCATCTAAACTGCCCCACATCATCGACTCCATCTGACTAGTACCATCCTAAAACCTGTTTGAACCTACATCACTGGACACAACTCCGGACCAAGGAACTGATATGGTACACCTTCTACAATTTGGTCAGAGCTTCAGACAAGCACTTCAATCAACATTAGAACTTCAATCAAAAACTTCAATCAAGCATCTGCTGCCAAACAGAGACTATTAACCAAGTTAAGACTCTTGTTACATTAACGTTTTCTTCCCACGGGTCCCAATGAGATTGTCTTCATCCCATTTCAACAAAAAGTAATTTTAGAATACCTAGACTCTTTCCCTACTGTTGATATTACAGGATAATATTAAATTATTTTAGGATTGGGATTGGAAGGAGGTGTTCAGACTTGGGCATCTCTTTCAGATAAGTTTAGGATTTAGATGGGATAGATATGTTTAGGATATATGCAAATTATAACTCGGTTATCGCCTTCTATGTATATATGTTGCATATGTTTGAGTTTTGTATCAAATTTAAGTCTTTTATTTAGATTAGAAGGGGAATTGTAGAGATGAGCCCACATATTGTCCACACCCAAAGGGTGTGGACACAGGTGAGGATAAAAGGAAAAGCAAAACTAAAAGGTCTTTCTCTTGGAAGCCTGACATAAGCAGGTTGATCGTCCAAGCTTGTATGTAGGTACTTTCGCCAATAATAAAAATATTTGTTTCCACATTATATAGGTTCACTTACAGTATGTTGTTGATTTTCTCAAAGAACCAATCTTTGGTTCATTATAATGTTTTCCTGGTTTCTACTTTATTGGTTTCAGCACTCAATTTGATTATTTCCTGGCATCTACTCCTCTGGGGTGAGTTTGCTTCTTTTGTTCTAGAGCTTTCAGTTGTATGGTTAAATCGCTATTGTGACAATTCTCCAGCTTCTTCGTGTGGTTACTCAGTGCTATGAAGTTTCTTCTTGGCACTGCTTTCAAAGTTTCCCATAAGTTTGGGTATGTTGTGTCTTCATTCTCACTAAATTCCAGGAAGTGTTTAATTTCATTTTTTTTTCTTCCTTGACCAAGGAATGGTACAATTGTGCAGTGTTCAATTTCCATGAGTTTGTAGGTTTTCTGCGATTTGTGTTGTTGTTGATTTCTAAATTTAAAGCATGGTGGTCTGATAAGATACTGGGGTTATTCCATTTTTTTCTATCTGCGGAGGTTTTCTATGTTGTTGAGTATGTGGTCGATTTTAGAGAAGGTTCCACGTGGAGCTGAGAAGAAGGTATATTCTTTTGTGTTTGGATGGAATGTTCTATAGATGTCTATTAGTCCCAATTGGGTCCATAACTTCTGGTAGTTCATTTTTTCTTTGTTAAGTTTCTGTCTGATGGTCCTATCTAGTGGTGAGAATGTTGTGCTGAAGTGTCCTGATATAAATGTGTGAGGTTTTATGTGTGATTTGGGTTTTAGTAATGTTTCTTTTATGAATGTGGATGCCTTTGTATTTGGGGCATAGATATTCAGAATTGAGACTTCATCTTGATGAACTTTTCCTGTGATGAATATGAAATGACCTTCTGCCAGGTGGTCGTGACACACACCTTTAATCCCAGCACTTGGGAGGCAGAGGCAAGCAGATCTCTGTGAGTTCAAGACCAACTTGGCCTACAAGAGCTAGTTCCAGGGCAGCCTCCAAACTAGAGAGAAACCCTGTCTGGAAAAAACAAAAATAAATAAATAAATAAATAAACAAAATGCCCTTCTTCATCTGTTTTGATTGATTTTACTTTGAAGTCTACTTTGTTACACATTAGGATAGCTACACCATGTTGTTTCTTGGATCCATTGATTGGAAAACCTTTCCCAACCCTTTACTCTGATTTAATGTCTGTCTCTGACATTGTAATGTGTTTCTTATATGTAACAGAAGGATGGATTCTGTCTTCATACCCATTCTGTTAGCCTGTGTATTTTTATAGGCATGTTGAGACCATTGCCATTGAGAAATATTAACTACCATTGATTGTTGATTCTTGTTTTTTTGGATTTATTGGCGGTAGTGTTATTTTGCGTTGATTCCCTCCCCCCTTTTTGGTGTTTGGTAAAGTGGGATTATCTATTGCATATGTTTTTGTGACTGTAGTTGTCTTAGTTTGGTTGGAGTTTTCCTTCTAGAACTTTCTATAGGGCTGGATTTGTGAATATGTATTGCATAAATCTGGTTTTGTCATGGAATATCTTGTTTTCTCCATCTATAGTGATTGAAAGTTTGTTGGAAATAGTAGTCCGGGCTGGGATCTGTGGTCTCTTAGTGTTTGTAGAACATTTATCCAGGACCTTCTGGCTTTCATAGTTTCCATGGAGAAGTCAGGTGTAGGTTTGCCTTTATATGTTACTTGGCCTTTTTCCTTTGCTGCTTTTAATATTCATTCTTTATTCTGTATGTTTGGTGTTTTGATTATTATGTGGCAAAGTTATTTTTTGGTGTTTGGTAAGCTTCTTGTAGTTTCATAGGCATCTCCTCCTTCAGGTTGGAAAATTTTCTTCTGTGATTTTGTTGAATAATTTTTCTGTACCATTGAGCTGGGCCTCTTCACCTTCTATACCTATTATTCTTAGATTTGGTCTTTTCATGGTGTCCCATATTTCCTGGATATTTTGTGTTAAGGATTTGTTGGATAAGACTTTCTTTTGTTGACAAGTCTATTTCCTCCAGTTTATCTTCAGTGCACGAGATTCTGTCTTCCATCTCTTGTATTCTGTTAGTTTTGCTTGCATCTGTAGTTCCTGATTGTTTTTTCAGCCTTTTGATTTCCAGCATTATCTCAGTTTGTGGTTTTTTTATTGTCTCCATTTCAGTTTTCAGGTCTTAAACTGTTTGAATTGTTTCTTTCATCTGTTTGATTGTTTTTTCTTGGCTTTCCTTAAGAGATTTGTTGATTTCTTGCATTTTTTGGTTTGTGTGTTTTTCCATTTCTTTAAGGGATTTTCTCATATCCTCTTTGATGGCCTCTATCACTTTCAGGAGCTTGTTTTGATTGTCATTATTTTCTGTTTCATGTGTGTTGGTATGTTCAGGTCTTGCTGGTGTTTCTAGACTCTGGTAGTGCCATACTGGTTCCTCTGTTGTTTGCTGTGTTTTTATATTGCCTTCTTCCCATCCTTCCTTTCAGTGGGAGCTCGTGGGCTCTCTTCCTCTCCTGATGGGTTTGGGTCTAAGGATCCTTTCCAGTGCATTCAAGCAGGTCCAATACTTCAATGGGTGCAAGAGGGTCTGGGACACTCTCAAGCACAGGGCAGAGACCAGAGGTTACTTAAGCACCAGGAAGAAACTTAAGCACTTAGGCACTTACACACCAGGAAAGGATTGGAGGATACTGAAGATTGATGTGTGGGCAGATTCAGGGCAATCCTTCTGGGGGGCAGGTCTTCTCTATGCACCAAAAATGCCCAGGGAGAGGGCCAGGGGATGCAGGGAGTTGGGGTTCAGAGCAGGGCCCCCACTCACCTTAAGCCCCCCAAAAGATCAGAAGACACTGACGACTGAGGTGTGGACAGATTCAGGGTGATCCTTCTGGGGGGACAGGTCCTCTCTAGGCACAGAAAGTCCAGGGAGATAGAGCCGGGTGATGAAGTGAGTTGGGGCTTAGAGCAGGACCCCCCACTCACCTTAAGACCCTGAAAAAGAACAGAAGACACCTGCCAGAGTGGCAGGTCCTCTCTTGGCGCAGAAAAACCCAGGGAGATGGAGCCGGGGTATGTAGGGAATTGGGGCTCAGAGCAGGGTTCCCACTCACCTTAAGCACCTTAAGAGCTGGGAAAGGACCTGTGGACACTGAATACTAAAGATTGGGCAGATTCAGGGTTATTCTTTTAGCACAGGTGGGGCAGGTCCTCTCTTTAGGTTGGGAACATTTTTTTGTTGTTGTTGAATATGTTTTCTGTATTTCTTCACCTTCTGCTATACCTATTAAATATATATATATATATATATATATTGTTTGTAAATTCAAATGAGAAACAAGGTTGCTTTACTTGTCAATTCCAGGTCCCTCTCCATTTACCTCACCTCCTCCCATGCCCTCCCTCCAACGCCCCCAATATCCCCTCAATTCCCCTCCATGGAGGTGTACATAGTCTGTCATTTCATCCAGGGCAGGGCCTGGACCCTCATCCAGGAGTTCAGGCATGACAGTGCATCTCTCATTGTTGGATGGGAGTCCAAAGTCCATTTGTATACCCGGGATAAATACTGATCTACTACCCAAGGCTCAATAGATTACCTAGGCCTCCTCACTGACACCTCCATTCAGGGGGTCTTGATCAGCACAATCCTTCACAGACCTTGAAAGAACAATAAATCAATTTTGTATGGAAAAACAAAAGACCCAGGATAGCCAAAACAGCCCAGTTCAACAAGGCAACATCTGGAGGCATCACCATCCCTGACTTCAAGCTCTCTTATAGAGCTATAGACCTGAAAACAGCTAAGTATTGGCACAAAAATAGACAGGTAGACCAATGAAATCAAATTGAAAACCCTGATATTAACCCACATACGTATGAACATCTGATCTTTGACAAAGAAGCTAAAAATATACAATGGGAAAAAGAAAGCATCTTCAACAAATGGTGCTGGCATAACTGGAGGCTGGCATGTAGAAGAATGCTGACTGATCCATGTCTATCGCTATGCACAAAACTTAAGACCAAATGGATCAAAGACCTCAACATAAATCCAGCCACACTGAACCTCTTAGAAGAGGAAGTGGGTGGTAACCTTGAACGAATTGGTACATGATACAGCTTCCTGAACAAAACACCAGTAGCACAGACAGTGAGATCAACAATCAATAAATGGGACCTCCTGAAACTGAGAAGCTTCTGTAAGGCAAAGGACACAGTCAGCAGGATAAGAAGTCAGCCCACAGAATAGGAAAAAAATATTTACTAACCCCACATCTGACAGAGGGCTGATCTCCAAAATTTACAAGGAACTCAAGATGCAAGTCTCCAAAACACCAAAGGATCCAATTAAAAAGTGGACTGCAGAACTAAATAGAGAGTTTTCAATAGAGGAGTCTAAAATGGCTGAGAGGCACTTGAGAAAGTGCTCAACATCCCTAGCCATCTGGGAAATTCAAGTCGAAACAACTCTGAGATACCATCTCACACCTGTGAGAATGGCTAAAATCAAAAACACCAAGGACAATTTATACTGGAGAGGATATGGTGAAAGGGGAACACTCCTCAATTGCTGGTGGGAGTGCCAACTTGTAGAGCCACTTTGGAAATCAGTATGGAGATTCCTCAGAAAAATGGGAATAAACTTACCACAAGACCCAGCAACTCCACTCTTAGGCATATATCCAAAAGATGCCCATTCATACAACAAGGATGTCTGTTCCACTATGTTCATAGCAGCATTGTTTGTAATAGCCAGAACTTGGAAGCAACCTAGATGCCCCTCAACCGAAGAGTGGATAGAGAAAATGTGGTACATTTACACAATGGGGTACTATTCAGCGGAAGAAAAACAATGGAATCCTGAAATTTGCAGGCAAATGGATGGCACTAGAAGAAACCATCCTGAGTGAGGTAACCCAGTCACAATAAGAGAAACATGGCATGTACTCTCTCACATATGGATTTTAGACATAGACCTGGGGAGTGCCAGTCTACAATCCCATGGCCAGATAGTCTGGGAAACAGAACCTTCATTCAGTGGCTGATGGAAGAATAGGCAGACTCCCTCGCCTATGCACTGAGCTGAACTCAAGAAATCCAGTGACAGAGACGGAGGACTGATGTCCAAAAGCATCAGGACTGGGCTGGCTTAACCCCCAGAAACAGCTTACCTGACAAGGGTTAGCTCTTGAATCCCAGGCTGATGCCTGGGAATCCAGCATGGGACTGATCTATACCTATTATTCTTAGGTTTGGCCTCTTCACAGTGTCTCATAGTTCCTGAATATTTTGTGTTATGCTTTTGTTAGACTTGAGATTTTCTTTGTTCGATAACTCTATATCCTTTAGTGAGTCTTCAATACCTAATATTCTGATATTCTCTCTTCCATACCTTGTATTCTATTGGTTATACTTACATCTCTAGTTCTTGATCATTTACCTAGCTTTTCTATTTCCATAGTGCCCTCACTTTGTGTCTTCTTTTCTGTTTCTAGTTCAGATTTCAAACCTTTAACAGTTTGAGTTGTTTCCTTCACTTGTTTTGTTGTTTTTCTTCACTCTCTTGAGATTCTTTAAGAGATTTGTTTATTTCTTGAATATTTTGGTTTGTCTTGTCCTTCATTTCATGTATTTTTTGTTTGTTATTTCTTCTATTTCTGTAAGGAATTTTCTCATTTCCTCTTTGAGGGTCTCTATCCTCTTCATAAAAAAATTAAGGTCAGTCTCTTCGGCTTCATCAATGTTGGCCTTTTCAGGTCTTGTTTGTGGGGAATCTCCAGATTCTGGTGCTGTTGTATTGGTCTTTCTATTGTTGAGTGTGTTTATATACTGTGGTCTTCCCATCCCTTCTTCAAGTGGGTGCAGGTGGGGTCTCTCCATCTCCAGTGGTCTCCCGGTGGCATAAGTGGGCCAAGACTTCAGTGTCTGCAACTTTAGATGGTCTGGCTTCTCCTGGTATTCTACACACTCAAGCACAGCCCACACTCACCTCAAGCAGAGTGTGGTGGGCAGAGTGGAAGCCAAGAATGGGGAGTAGCAGGACTTACATCCTTCCAGTCTGTTTGGATCCACTCAATGTGAGGAACAGGTTCAGGAAAATTGAGGGAGTGGGTGATGGGCAGGAATTTGGACCTGAGCAGAGCCCACACTCACCTGAAGTAGAGTACAGCAGGTGGGGGGACCCAAGAGTGGGGTGTGGCAGGACTCCAGCCCTTCCTGTCTGAGTGGGTCCACTCAATTCAAGGTACAGGCCCAGGAAGATGGAGAGAGGGGGGGTAATGGGTGGGAGTTGGGGCCTGAGCCTGTATAGGATTTCTTACGGTAAAGAAGTTAACTGTCTCATCGTATTCTTCCACTTAGTAAGTCTCAAATATATTGAATCTTCATTGAAGTTTGCTTCATATGTTCATCTAAAATTATAGAAAATGATATTTTCATTGACAAGAGTAATGTTTACAACTGAATCTTATATAGTATGCTTGCAAAATTTCATTTTTAAGCTGTGAAATTTCCTATTGATTTCTAGTTTGTATTATTTACTGGTAGAAAGTCCCAAAATAAAGTTCTTGTGAATTCAACAAGCAAAGAATAATGAGAACCATGGTTAAAAATTAACTGTGTTGCATTGCATTTTTGAAGTACACATACTTTTCTAGATTCTAATATGTATAGAAATAAATTTAGAACTTCCCAGTTTATAAAACATTTATTTAACATTTACATTAAGTTGAATTTTTTTGAGTCAAATTGCTATTAAAACCCTCCTGGGAGCGAAAATATAAACTGTCACTTTACTTTTGCTTGCAATGAGGATAAAACATAAAATTTAATGGAAGGGATCCTGTCTGCTGGAGTTTTTCGTTATTTATTACCCAGTGTTTTCTATGGCAGCCTCAGTGCTTAGCATCTACTTTATAGTATAAGGAAGCATTTTTACCTTTCCTTGGGGAAGCAGAAAGGACTTTTGGAGATTTATGCAGACTATTTGGTAAAGGCCGTGGGGATGAAGTACACTTTTCTGTACTCTGCATGATTTGTTAAGTTTTCTTTGAGCTATGGCTCTGTTTCTTTAGTTCTTAAGCCAAAAGAAAAAAAAGACTGTGATGCTTTCCTTCTTAGTGTTCAATTGTTGTTTCTTTAAGAATTTATCAAAGCATTTATATTTTTAACTTTTAACCTAAACTAGAAGATTCATGATTGCTAGCTATATAAAAGAAGAATTTTAAAATTCAGAAAAGTAGAGAATTTTTAGCCAACTTGAAGAAGCAATGATAATAATAAATATACCATTACTAGTATATGCAAGTAAAATGTCTTTGCAGGCTAGTCATGGGTGCTCTATTTTGATTTCTTCAACAAAACACAATAATTTCCCTTTAAAAACGTCATTGTAAGTTCTTCTCACTCTTCAACTCACCTTGTATACAAAGATTATCAAGGAAAAATTTCCAGTGTTACAGTTAGCCTTAATAGATTTTATATAAGATATATACAACATTATCTTAGTCAGTTAAAAATTCCTTATACTGTAAGAAATTTAGCTAGGGGTGGCATATGCATTTAATTTGAGCAATCGAGTGCCAGAGGCAGATTGATGTCTATGTGTTTGTGGACAGCCTGGTCTATAGAGAAAGTACTAGTACAGCCAGTGCTGTGGAGAGAAATCCAGTCTTGAGATATAAAAACCAACCAACCAACCAAACAAACAAACAAAAACGAAAATGAGAAACAAAAATAAAGAAATTCTATTTGGTAGACAGCCAACTGTTATGATTCAGAAGCTAGATATGAAAATTAAGAATATCAGTTTTAAGTGTCAATGAGACCATACACATGATCTTAAAATACTAGCAAAATATTCTATAATGAAGATGAAAAAGCAGCACAATCATTAATAATTACTTATTGTATAAAAAATATTATGTAATGCTCCATAACACTTGAGAGAAACTTTTGATACCTAGAGTCTAATAACTTTCTCTCCATATATATATATATGTATATATATAGTCTATTTATATATGATATATATTATCATATATATCTATCAGACTTTCAAAGAAGAATTAAAGAAATATTTCTCAAATTATTACACAAAATAGAAACAAAGGAAACACTACCAAATTTTTTAATGAGGCTACATTTACGCTAATATAAAAACTACCTAAAGTCTCCAGTGACATTAGCAAATTTGAAGGCATATGGATGGAACTAGAAAACATCGTTCTAAGTGAGGTAACTCAGATCCAGAAAGACAACACTAGTACATATTCACTCATAAGTGGATTCTAGCTATAAAGGATAACCATGTTACAGTCCACACACCCAGAGACGCTAGGTAACAATGAGGACCCAAGAGTGGATGTATGTATGTTTCTGGGAGGGGGGAATAGAAGAAATCTCCTGAATAGACTGGGGGCATGTCGGGATGGGAAGTTGAGGGAGTTGGTTGGGGGTGGATGGTGGTTGATAGTACTGAAAGAGATGGCTGGAAGGGGGAAGCGTTTCAAGGTCAGATAGAATCCTGATGCAAGAGAAAGTCTCAGGAATCTACAAGGATGACCCCAGCTAATACTCCTAGCAAAAGCAGATACATAGCCTGAATTGACCATCTCCTGTGATCAGAATAGTGACGACTCCAAATGTAATCACAGAGCCTTCATCCTGTAACTGGCAGAAACAGACACACAGACCCACAGGCAAACAGTAGGCTGAACTTGGGGTGTCCTGCTGAAGAGAGGAAGGAAAAATTGTGGGAACCAGAAGGGTCAAGAACATCACAAGAAAATCCACACAAACAGCTAACCTGGCTACTAGGAATTCACAGAGTCTCAAACAACTACGAGGAATCCTGCATCAGGCCAACTTAGGCCCTCTACTTATATGTGACAGTGAGTAGCTTGGTCCATTAGTGTGACTCCTAACAATGGGAACAGGGGCTATACCAAATATTTTGCGTGGCTCTTGGGAACTCTTCCTTAAACTGGGTTGCTTTCTCCAGCCTAAATACAAAGGTAGGTGCTTAGTCTAACTGCAACTTAACATGCATGCTTTGTTGATACCTATGGGATGCCTACCATTTTCTGACTAAAAATAGAGGAGGAGTGATGGTGGGGAGAGACTAGAAGGAGAGCAGTGAGGGGAAACTGGTTCAGATGTAAAATTAATTAATTAATTAATAGTTTAGAAAAGTAATGGAATTATATACCAATTTTCCTAAGAAACATGGTTGCAAAATTTCTTCATTTTAAAATACTGAATATGGAAACACAACAGAAAGACCCACCATGCTTAAGTAGCTCCATCCTGGAGATAGAGGGTGTTACCAACCATATAAGCATACTGGAATGCAAGAACCACATGATCATCTTATTAAATGAAGAAATGGGCTTTGATCCCTTTATGATAAAAGTTCTGGAGTGGAGAAATGTAATGTGTATTCGTCCCACCAGCTACCTGGGTCCCATCACTGCTTAGCCCCAAATATCACAGGAGACTCTGTAATTATGAAGCTGTTGGTCATTAGCTATAGTTTCTTAATGGCTATCTCTGACTTAATTATCAGCCCATAATTACTAACATATATTTCTATAAGGACTTTCCTTTCTGAGGACGGAATCCTGACCTCTCTTCCCAGGGATCACATGGCAATGACTCTCTTCACTACATTTTACAGAATCCTCCTGGAATCCTAGTCCCACCTATCTTGCTTCCCTATTGGTCAACTATGCTTTATTCATCAATATATAGTCAGAAGGACTTCCCCCATCAGAGAGACTAAGAATGCAATGTACACGTCTTAACATAATAACATAATAAAGTCAGTTACAGAAAGTTCACCATAAATGGAAAAAAATCAAAGCTTTGCCACTAAAAGAAATGTGGTACATTTATGCAATTCAATACTATTCAAATATTAAAAAATGAAATCATGAAATTTTAGATAAATGGATGGCACTCAAGGAAATCATCCTGTGTGAAGTAACACAGACTGAAAAAGACAAATATGATATGTTTCAGCTAAATATTCAGAAATGAGTAATTAAATTTTTGATGAGCAGGTTACAATCATATCACTTCAGATGTTATGTATTTAATAAGGGAATGATTGAAGAACTGGATCTCCCTAGGGAAGGGAAATTGAGTAGAATAATAGATGCAACTGGAGATTGGGGGAGGCTGCAATGGGATGATAAAATGGGGAAGGGGAGAGAAAAGGGGGGATAGAAGAGGGAACGGGGGATGGGCAGTTAACACTATGAGTCGTTTGAGGGGCTGGGTGGTAGCCTAGTATAGTAGTAGCTTCCTAAAATATATACATATACCAAAGTGATATAAATGGAATTATCTAATAACAGCAGAGACTGACCCTAGCTGGATATTTCTCTTCATTAAATGATTATTCCACTTCTGTTAATGGGCTAAATCTAATCAAGCTCCTGGCCAAAAGATCCCCATAGGAACCCATTAACCTAAGCTATTGTTAAGTCTGTTGGTTGCTCTCTCAAACTGATGGCAAAGTCCTATTGCTGAGTCAACATACATACTCCTCATTTGCCCCCAATGGAGATTCTTCAAGTTACTATAAGCTACTTTGCGTACTACTATATAAGAAAGGTGAACAGCTACCCAGCTACAAACTCTTCAATTTACAATGGTGATCTGCATGCAAAATGGTCTACTTAAACAGTGGCATAAACCTTTTGGAGCTAAGCAACCAGTGTCAGTTGAATATAGATTCCTCTTTATGAGGTAAAACCCAGGTGGTCAGGAACCTGAGACCAGATAGGGCAGAGACCTAGAGAAAAACCCAAATACTACTTACTGTTCTGCTAAAAGAACAGCAATGAAACGACTCGTATTGACATTATGCTATACTCATAGATCACTGTCTTGTTCAGCCATTATCAGAGAAGCTTTCTCTTACAGTAAACTGGAATAAATACAGAGACCCACACCTGGGCAATGTGCTGAAAGTAAGATGCCTTGGAACATGTGGTCCTAAATGGATGTCTCCATGAATCCCCTCTCCTAACTGCTTAAAGAACCCTATGGAAGCTGAGTAGAAAAAAATTGTAAGAACCTAAGGTGATGGGGGGATACAAAGGAAACAAGGCTTTCTAATTAACACAGTAAAACTGAAACACATCTGAACTCACAGTGATTATGTCAGCATTCTCTGTGACTGCACAAGTCTGAGACTGTGAGGTCTTGAGAGTAGAAGTGAGCCCAACTTTGCACCCATAATCCAAAGGCTATCTTTACTTGATAGCCACTAACAGATGAGAAATTACTTTTCTCCAGCAGAAGAAATCTGACTGGGTATGCAAAGCATTTTTAAGACAGTAGATGGTCAATACAAAAAAAGTCAACCTCAATTTTGGAGAATTTTTATCTCATTACTATTTGTTTCAACATTTTTTCTTTTAATTTTGTCTTACCCAGCAGGTGTTTTCTTATATACTATAGTTTGTGTGTTGTGTGTTCATGTTTTAGTGATATCTCTGTGATTGTGAATGTGGATGTTTCTGCATCTATATGTGTTTTGTTCTTTTTCAATAGTTCTTATTTTTGTATTTATTTATTTGTTTTATCATATTCAGGTTCATTTTTTATTTTTCTAATTTATTATTACTTTTTAATTTTCTTTTTTTAGATTGCTGTACTTTGTTTTCCAAAGAGACAGACTAAGGAAAGTTGTAGATTTGGGTGAGTGTGCAGGGGGGACTAATCTGGAAAGAATTAAGAGATGGTGAGCCAGTATATTATATTTAAAGAGCCTATTTTAAATAAAAATAAAAAGGCCAAGTCTGAGAGGAATTGAGACACATTAACAAATGTATGCAGCAAACATTAGAAATGAAATATTATAGATAAACAAAAAATGTCAAAAAATAAGGCCAGGAAGTTCAGTATTTTTTCATGTATGGTTTGCCGCTGAATCTGATTACTGGTCATTCTCCATCTACTTCATCTCTGTTTATTATTTCTTTATGGATCTTGGTTTATGTTGACTATAATACTGTCATCATTATAAATGAACTGAGGAGTTGCATAATATTTGCTATTGTCTGAAAAGAAAAGTCTGCAAAAGCTTCAAATAAATGCCTCCTTTGAAAAAGTTCTTTCATTTTGTTAGAAACTTTGTTATTGGTCAAATATAAACTGAGTATGTCCTTTTCTTTGTGGTTTCATTTAACATACCCATGGAAGTCCTGTCATGTCACACGATGGCTTAATTCCTTGTTTTATTGTTAGCATGCTTTATTAGAATGGGTTTTTACTTATATTTAAAAGCTCAATTTATTTTATTTTCCATGCCAACTATTTCAAGTAATAATCTGTCATAATTTGATACTACTTGATTTCGTCACGTTTTTAGCCCCAGTATCTGTATGCATTTCTTTTATCACATTATTTTTATTGATTATTTCACAATATGTACCCCGATCTCACTCACCTTCTAGTCGTCTCAGGTCTGCTCTTTGCCACCTTTATGACCCCTCCATAAAAAATAGAGAGAAAAAAACAAATAAATTTTTGATGCCCGTTTACTCACTGAGGCATGGTCAAACTCCCAGTGGCCATTTCCTTAAATAAAACCAAATCCTTCCCAAACTTCACCCCCATAAGAAGCCATCAATTGTGGAGATATATACTTCAGTACACTTGTAACAATTCTTAAGTGTTCTGTTTGCTGGATTTCTGTCTAGACTGTTAGTTTTTATTTGGGGGTTGATGGTTTTGGTGCAGACAGAAGTTGTCAAATTAACCATCTATGTCCCTCTTTCTCAAATGTGAGTCTGTAGTCATCGATACTGCTGCAAAAGTAGATTCCTTGCCTTCCTACTGAATCTGGGGGCTCTGTTGATATGTGTGGCCAGTGATAACACAAAAAGCCATGTAGGCATCCATGGTCTGTGCTGCCACCTGAAGCCATGTTTATGTCTCTGAAACAACCTGCTGTTGGGAACCATGTTGGGGTCCATGATCCTACTGCCACCAAGGGTTATGTTGATGTCAATGGCCTGTGCTACCACCAAGGGCCAGGCAGATGTCTATGATCTGTGCTGTTGCCTGAAGTGAGGTTGATATCCATGGGCCCTGTTGTCATGGAGGCTATATCTTTGGGCCTTGATGCAGCTGAGGACTCTGTGTCTGTGGCCTGTGCTGTGAAAGAGGTAAGTAAGTATTGTTGATGTCTATGATCTATTCAGCCACCAAAGACCATGCTGAGATCCCAGGAATAAGCTGATGCTGGAGACTGTGTGGAAGCTTGTGATGCAGTGTTGTCAATACCTATTTTTAATTTTATCATGAATGGTATTACTAAGCATCTGCCTATATTGATCATCTTTTCAAAAGGTAAACAATTGTTTTGTTAGTTGCTTTCTAGTATGTCTTTACTTCCTGTAAAATTATTTCATGTTTTATATAATCAATTTTATTAAAGTCCTAACTTACTGAAATTTTACTTTGTTATTTTTCTAGTATATGTTTTGTTGGGCCTTTATTTTATAAACACATGATTCAGGGCAAAGGAGGCATGACAGAGAAATGAAGATAAAAACCTACCACAAGACCCAGCAACTCCACTCTTAGGCATATATTCAAAAGATGCCCATTCATACAACAAGGATGCCTGTTCCACTATATTCATAGCAGCATTATTTGTAATAGACAGAACATGTGGAAGGATTTGGCAATAGGTTGGGAGGGGGGGGGGAAGGGGAGTGCGGGAGGATGGGAGGGAGAGGGAACTGGGATTGACATGTAAAACAAGCTATTTAAAATTAAAATAAAAAATGATAAAAACAAAAAAGTTAGAGTCTAATAAATAATGAAATCATATGAGTAAATAAGAAAATAAAATTAGTGACCAAATAGTAAAAACATATAATCCAAAACAAGGAATCAAAAAATAATAACCAAGTTTGTGCAACTATAACTGAGTAGAAAAAATTTTTAATAATTAAAACATGAAACAGAAAAAAAAACAGAAAACTTTGGTGTTGGTGAGTATGAGTCAGTGATGAAAGTCTGATGAAATGTTTGGAACTTGAGTAACTAAAAGCATCATAAACACTATTGCACAACTTAACAACATGAGTGTCATGCATAAGATTCATTGACTGAGAATTAACCTCCTTGAGAACAGCAACAACAGCAACAAAAATAAGGTTGCATTGATTTTGGGGTTGATGAAGACTGTAATCAAGGAAAATAATATTTTCATTTTAGAAAGAATATTATTTTACATATCATCCCCTCATTCCGTAGCCCTCCCATCCTCCCATTCTCCCCAATGATCCCGTCAATCCACCCACACACACTGAAGGATAGTGAGGTCTTCCATGGGGGATCATCATAGTTTGTCATATCATTTGGAAATTAAGAAGAAATTGAAATACAAGGAGAGTTCCTACCATAGATAACTATTGCAATTAAGTTAGTTCAATAAATTGTATGCAAGTAAAACTTAAAGAAATAGGGGGGAGGAGGCAAGAGATATATCTTAGGGATTAAGAGCATAGCTGCTCTGCCAGAGTTCAATTCCCAGCTACTACATGGAAGTTTACAACAGTCTGTAGTAACATCTGGCTCCCTCTTCTGGCTTGCAGTAAAACATGTAAACAGAACACTGTATACGACTAAATAAGCAAACAAGCATGCAAAAAAAAACAACCAATGAAAGAAAAAGAAGACAATACATAGGTGAATTTTAGGTAGGGGAGAATGATCATGGAATGATGTTAGAAAAAACTTATTAGCATTATCTCAGGAAAAACAATTTTAAAACTTAATTTACATTTTTCTTATAATATATGTAGTAAAGAAGGAAAATAACATAGTATTTAAATATCTATGATTTAGATTTTATTAAATATAGCCTGCTCTGGCTGGACTTGGTCTTACGAACTGTTTGTTTCCAAAAGTTTATCAAAAGGGAAGCTAACAACCAGCAATTGAAATCACACGATCACCTCACTAGATGATGAAAAAGCTTTGAAAAAACCCAACACCCCCTTATGATAAATGTCCTTGAAAGATCTGGAATAACAGGAACTTAATAGAACATAATAGAAGCAGCATACAGTAAACCAAGAGCCAGCATCAAACTAAACGGAGAGAAACTCAATGCAATTACTCTAAAATCAGGAACAAGACAAGGCTGGCAAATCTATCCATTTCTATTTAATACTGTTATTGAAGTTCTACCTAGAGTAATAACACAAAAGAGAGATTAAGGGGATACAAATTGGAAAGGAAGAAGTCAAACTTTCACTCTTTACAGATGATATGATAGTTTACATAAGAGACCCAAAAAACTCTACATGGAAATTCTTACAGTTGATGAACACCTTCAACAAAGTGTAGGATACAAGATGAACTAAAAAAAAATTCAGTACCGCTACTATGTATTGACAATAAAAGGACTGTGAAAGAAATCAGAGAAACATCACATTTTACAACAGTCACAAACAACATGAAAAATCTTGGGGTAACATTAACCATACAAGTGAAAGACCTGCATAGCAAGAAATTTGAGTCTGTAAAGAAACAAAGAAGATACCAAAATATGGGAAGATCTCCCATGCTCTGGGACAAGTAAGATCAACATAGTGAAAATGGCAATCTTGCCAAAAGTAAACTACAGATTCAACACATTTCCCATCAAAATACTGGCACAATTCTTCACAGACTTTCAAAGAACAAACATCAAGTTTATATGTAAAAACAATGACCCATGATAATCAAAACAACCCTGTACAATCAAGACATCAGCTCTTCCAAGCCACAAACCCCAGCGAGTCCAGCTACAGAAGACCCACCCACACAGGAAAGACATCAGCTCTTCCAAGCCCCAAACCCCAGCTAGTCCAGCTTCAGGAAATACATCAGCTTTTCCGAGCCCCAAACCCCAGCGAGTCCAGCTTCAGGAAGGACATCAGCTCTTCCAAGCCCCAAACCCGAGCTAGTCCAGCTTCAGCTTCAGGAAGGAAGGAGACCAGAGGAGACAGAAAGACCCCACCATCATCCACTGGAAGAAGAGATAGAAAGAAGACAGAATAAGAGCTCACTCAGCAATAGAAAGGCCAACATGACCCCACCAGAATCTAGGGATCCAACACCAGCAAGACCTGAAAAGCACTACATAGACGAAGGAGAGGAGACAGACCTTAAAAATTATTTCATGAAGATGATGGAGACCCTCAAAGAAGAAACGAGGAAATCCCTTAAAAAATTGAAGAAAAAGCAAACAAAAAATCCATGAAATGGGGGAAAAATTCAAGAAATAAACAAATCTCTCAAAGAATCTAAAGAGCACCAAGAAAAAACAACCAAAAAAATTAAGGAAACAACTCAAACAGTTGAAGGATTGAAAGCTGAAATAGAAATGATAAAGAAAACACAGAATGAAGGGATGCTGGAACTAGAAAAGCTGGGTAAACGATCAGGAACTACAGATGCAAGTATCACCAATAGAATACAAGACATAGAAGAGATAATCTCAAGTGTTGAAGACTCATTAGAGGATATAGAGTCGTCAAGCAAAGAAAATCTCAAAACCAACAAATCCTTAACACAAAATATCCAGGAAATATAGGACACCGTGAAGAAGCCAAACCTGAGAACAATAGGTATAGAAGAAGGCGAAGTAATACAACTCAAAGGTACAGAAAACATATTCAACAAAATCATAGAAGAAAACTTCCCTAACCTAAAGAAAGATATGCCTATGAAAATACAAGAATCTTAGAGAACACCAAATAGGCTGGACCAGAAAAAGAAGTCAACTCGCCATATAATAATCAAAACATCAAACCTACAGAGTAAAGAAAAAATATTAAGAGCAGCTAAAGAAAAAGGCCAAGTAACATACAAAGGCAAACCTATCCGAATTACACCTGACTTCTCAATCGAAACGATGAAAGCCAGAAGATCATGGGCAGGTGTCTTAGAAATGCTAAGGACAAGGAGGCCAGCCCAGACTACTATATCCAGCAAAGCTCTCAATTACCATAGATGGAGAAAACAAAATATTCCATGACAAAGCCAGATTTAAACAATACGTATCCATGAATCCAGCTCTACAGAAAGTGCTAGATCCAAGGAAGATAACTACATTCACAAAGACACAGGCAAGATATAATCCGACTTTACAAAACACCAAAAGAAAAAGGGAGGAGAAAGTACACAAAATAACTTCACTAACAATAAATCAAGCACAAACAAGGATCATCAATCAATGGTCCTTAATATCCCTCAATGTCAACGGCCTCAACTTGCCTATAAAAAGACTCAGACTAGCAGAATGGATACAAAGACAGAACCCTTCCTTCTGCTGCATACAAGAAACACATCTCAACATCAAAGACAGACGTTACCTCAGAGTAAAGGGTTGGGAAAAGATCTTCCAATCAAATGGTACCAAGAAACAAGCAGGTGTAGCAATCCTAATATCTAACAAACTAGACTTCAAATTAAAATCAATCAAAAGAGATGAAGAAGGACACTTCATATTCATCAAAGGAAAACTACATCAACATGAAGTCTCAATTTTAAACATCTATGCCCCAAATACAAAGGCACCTACATTCGTGAAAGAAACACTACTAAAGCTCAAAATGCACATAAAATCTCACACACTAATAGTAGGAGATTTCAACACTCCGCTCTCACCGCTAGACAGGACCTCCAGACAGAAACTTAACAAAGAAACAAAAGAATTAATAGAAGTTATGACCCAACTGGGTTTCACAGATATCTATAGAACATTCCACCCAAATACAAAGGGATATACCTTCTTCTCGGCACCACATAGAACCTTCTCTAAAATTGACCACATAATAGGAAACATTGCTAATCTCCACAGATACAAAAAAATTGGAATAACCCCCTGTATCTTATCAGACCACCATGCATTAAAATTAGAATTCAACAATAACACAAATCGCAGAAACCCTACAAACTCATGGAGATTGAACAATGCAAAATTGCACCATCCATGGGTAAAGGAAGAAATAAAAAAAGAAATTAAAGACTTCCTCGATTTCAATGAGAATGAAGACACAACATACACAAACTTATGGGATACTTTGAAAGCAGTGATGAGAGGAAAGTTTATAGCACTAAGTGCCCACATGAAAAACCTGGAAAACAGTTATACTAGAGAGTTAATAGCACATCTGAATGTTCTAGAACAAAAAGAAGCAAACTCACCCAGGAGGAGCAGACACCAGGAAATAATCAAATTGAGGGAGGAAATCAATCAAGTAGAAACCAAGAAAACACTGAGAAGAATCAATGAAACAAAGAGTTGGTTCTTTGAGAAAATTAACAAAATAGACAAACCTCTGTCCAAACTAACCAAAAGACAAAGAGAGAGCAGGCTGATTAACAAAATCTGGAATGAAAGAGGGGACATAACAATGGACTCTGAGGAAATCGAGAGAATCATCAGGGCATACTTTGAAAATCTGTACTCTACAAAACTTGAAAATATAAAGGAAATGGACAATTTCCTGGATAGATATCACTTGCCAAAACTAAGTCAAGAGCAGATAAACAATCTAAACAGACCTATAACCTCTAATGAAATAGAAGTAGTCATCAAAAGTCTCCCAAACAAAAAAAGCCCAGGCCCAGATGGCTTCAGTGCAGAATTCTACCAGAAATTCAAAGAAGAGCTAATTCCAATATTCCTCAAAGTATTCCACACAATAGAAGCAGGAGGCTCACTGCCAAACTCTTTTTACGAGGCTACAATTACTTTGATACCCAATCCACACAAAGATACAACTAAGACAGAGAACTATAGACCAATTTCCCTCATGAAAATCGATGCAAAAATACTCAATAAAATATTCACAAACCGGATTCAAGAATACATCAGAAAAATCATCCACCATGATCAAGTAGGCTTCATCCCAGGAATGCAGGGATGGTTCAACATTAGAAAATCTATCAATGTAATCCACCATATAAACAAACTGCGAAAGAAAAACCACAGGATCATCTCACTAGATGCTGAAAAAGCCTTTGACAAAATCCAGCACCCCTTCATAAAAAAGGTCCTAGAGAGATCAGGAATAACATGAACATACCTGAATATAATAAAAGCAATATACAGTAAACCAACAGCTAACATCAACCTAAATGGAGAGAAAAATCAAAGCAATTCCTCTAAAATCAGGAACAAGACAATGTTGTCCACTCTCTCCATATCTCTTCAATATTGTACTTGAAGTTCTAGCTACAGCAATAAGACAACAAAAGGAGATAAAGGGGATGCAAATAGGAAAAGAAGAAGTCAAACTTTCACTATTTGCAGATGATATGATTGTTTACATAAGTGACCCAAAAAACTCCGCAAGGGAACTCCTAGAGCTGATAAACACCTTCAGCAATGTGGCAGGATACAAGGTAAACACAAAAAAAATCAGTGGCCCTATTATATACAGACGAAGTGACTGAGAAAGAAATCAGAGAAACATCATCCTTTACAATAGCCAAAAACAGCATCAAATATCTGGGGATAATGTTAACCAAGGAATTGAAAGACCTGTATATCAAGAACTTTGTGTCTTTAAAGAAATAAATCAAAGAGGATACCAGAAAATGGAAAGATCTCCCATGCTCTTGATTCGGTAGGATCAACATAATAAAAATGGCAATCTTGCCAAAAGCAGTCTACTGATTCAATGCAATCCCTATCAAAATTCCATCAAAATTCTTCAAGGACCTGTAAAAAACATTAATCAACTTTATATGGAAAAACAAAAGGCACAGGATAGCCAAAACAACCCTATACAATAAAGGAACTTCAGGAGGCATCACCATACCTGACTTCAAGCTCTATTATAGAGCTATAGTCCTGAAAACAGCTTGGTATTAGCACAAAAATAGGCAGGTAGACCAATGGAACTGACTCAAAAAACCTAATTTTAACCCACACACCTATGAACACTTGATTTTTCACAAAGAAGCTAAAACTGTACAATGGAAAAAAGAAAGCATCTTCAACAAATGGTGCTGGCATAACTGGGTACTGGAATGCAGAAGACTGCAGACAGATTCATGTTTATCGCCTTGTACAAAACTTAAGTCCAAATGGATCAAAGATCTCAACATAAATCCAGCCACACTGAAACTTTTAGAAGAGAAAGTGGGAGATACTCTTCAACGAGTTGGTACAGGAGACCACTTCCTAAACATAACACCAGTGGCGCAAACACTGAGATCGACAATTAACAAATTTGACCTCCTGAAACTAAAAAGCTTCTGTAAGGCAAAGGACATAGTCAAAAAGACAAAAAGGCAGGCCACAGAATGGGAAAAGATATTCACTAACCCCACTTCTGACAGAGGGCTAATCTCCAAAATTTACAAAGAACTCAAGAAACAAGTCTCCAAAACACCAAAGGGTCCAACTAAAAGGTGGGGTACAGATCTAAATAGAGAATTCTCAACAGAGAAGGCTAAAATGGCCAAGAGACACTTAAGGAAGTGCTCAACATCCTTAGCCGTCAGGGAAATGCAAATCAAAACAACTCTGAGATACCATCTTACTCCTGTCAGAATGGCTAAAATCAAAAACACTGAAGACAATTTATGCTGGAGAGGATGTGGAGAGAGGGGAACTCTACTCCACTGCTGGTGGGAGTGCCAACTCGTACAGCCTCTTTGGAAATCAGTGTGGAGATTCCTCAGGAAAATGGGAATTAATCTACCGCAAGACCCAGCAATTGCACTCTTGGGCATACATCCAAATGAGGCAAGTTCATACAACAAGGGCATCTGCTCCACTATGTTCATAGCAGCGTTATTTGTAATAGTCAGAACCTGGAAGCAACCTAGATGCCCCTCAACTGAAGAGTGGGTGGAGAAAATGTGGTACATTTACACAATGGAGTATTACTCAGCAGAAAAAAACAATGGAATCTTAAAATTCGCAGGTAAATGGATGACACTGGAGGAAGCCATCCTGAGTGAGGTAACCCAGTCGCAAAAAGACAAACATGGTATGTACTCACTCATATATGGATTTTAGACATAAATCAGGATAGTGCTAGTCTGCACTTCCACTGATAGAGAGTCTGGGAAACAGGAAAGAACCTAAAAGATATGCATATATGCATAGTACCCAAGAGAAGAGGATGGAGACAAGATCCTCTGAATGGATGGGGAACACGGTGAGGGGTGAGGGGGAGTGGGAGCTGGGAAGAAGAGAGGGGGAAAAGAGAAAGAGAGAGTAGGTTAAATGGGAACAGGAAGTTGAGTGGGTGGGGGAAGAATAGGGGGAAGAGGGAATCATAGGTTAGAAGACGGATCAGGCACCAGAGTGACCTCTAGTGTTCTAAAGGGATGACACCAATTGGCTAGCTAAGTAATAGTGGAGAGACCACCTCGAATGCCCATTCCTGATAATGAACTTGATGTCTATAACCATCTGGGAGCCTTCATCCAGTGACTGATGGAAGCAGAGGCAAACACACAGTTAAACACTGAAGTGAACCCAAGGAACCCAGTGGCAAAGAGAGAGGGGTGATGAGCAAATTGGCAAAGAATGGGCTGGCAAAACCAGCAATGACAGCTGATCTGAACAGGGGAGAGCTTTGGACCCCAGACTGACAGCGGGGAGGCCAGCATGGGACTGATCTGGACCCCCCAAATGTGAGTGTCAGTGAGAAGGCCTGGGCAACCTATGGGGCCTTGAGCAGTGGATCAGTGTCTATCCCTGGAGTACAAACAGTCATTGTGTGCCCATAGCACAAAGAGGGATGCTCTCTCAGCCTGGACCGTTAGGGGAATGCCTGGACCCTACCCGGAGTGAAATGACAGACTCTAGATATCCCCTATGTGGAAGGAATTGGCAATAGGGTGGGAGGCTGGGGGGGAAGGGGAGTGCAGGAGGAGAGGAGGGAGAGGGAACTGGGATTGACATGAAAAATAAAAAATAAAAATAAATAAATAAATAAAAGAAGATAAAGTCGTTCAGATAGTCAGGTCATCACAGCTGCTAGAGATATAATTCAAACACATAAAGACTCTGGTTTCCTTATTGAACCTGATGAGTTACTATTTTATAGTTGATTATATAATGGAATTTTCAGGACAAAATCTTAGTGTATACCCTCTTATTGTTGTAAATTGCTAATCTCTTAAGAAACTACTGGGTAATGCACTGAGGTTTGTGATAGCAGCTACTGACAGAACTTCTTTTTTGAAGCAGATTGTGCAGGCAAGAAAGTACAACTGTTTTTTTTCCTCAGCTTTGGGTCAACAAAAGGTCAATTTTGGGCAGCTATTTTTGATTATATGCTTAACATTTACAGAAGCAGACAGTGCCTATTATAGGATCAAGATGACAGCTACAAGAAATGATAATTTCACTGCAGTGTGAAGTATAATTAAGTGGCTTTTGTGCATGGGATGATAACTGTTGGGAAACTGCTCACTAAAACTTTGATAATGAGACTGGAAGGGACTTGAAGACTTCCTGACTCAAGTTTTATTTAGAAAAACAAAATTCCGCACTCTCTTATGGAAAGCATTTGAGTCTATGTAAGAATGACTTTGAATAGTCATCATAAAGTTGTTCTTCACTCTTGTTTTATCAAAATACCAATGCCTTTCCTGAGACATTGGATAGAATTCTTCAGAATTCTGAGCAGAAAATCCTGTAACCTTCTACCCTACACATCTTGTACTGTAATGTCCATGTCATTGTTGGAACAGTACAAAGGATGTGACAAATGCTTCAATGGTTTTCCTTTAAACTATACTTAAATTCACTAGCAAATGAATGTGTAACTCCATGCTCCTCAGTGGTATGCATTTAAAAATAATCTATTATTTTACTTGCATGCATGCCTTTTCTTTATTTTCAAGCTTGTGATTTTGAGAATAGTTTTCTTTATTCTTATCAGAATATTAAGATATATTCATATATAATATGATATGTATATAAACACATGAAATTTTATAACTTCATCACAGACATTCACTCAAATATGATTAATTTTCCCAAAATAATTAGATATTACTCATTTGTCCTACATTCTTATTTATTTCTTTGACACTTTGTTTTTATCCTCCTGACTCGAACTATAAATTGGGTCATCTATAATCTCCCCACACTATATATATATAGTAGCTTTTTTTCCTTTGGTCTCTTTTCTTGTTCTGTAACTTACAGAGATTTCCTATTATTCAGCACTGATATAAACCCATGCTCCCTGTAAAACAGATTTTAATTCATGATTGCCTTTTACATATACCTTCTTTTTTATTTGTATTCATTTTTCTTTTTTAATTAAATTGGAAACATTCTTGTTTTAGATGTCAATCTCAGTTCCCTCTTCCTCCCTTGCCCCACCACCAGCTCCTTATACCATCCCTTTCTGCTCCCCAGGGAAGGTGAGGCCTTCCATGCAGTAGCTTTGAAGTCTGTCATATCATTTGGAGCAGGGCCTTGGCTCCTCCCCCATGTGGATAGGCTGAGACACTATGGCTCAATGTGTAATTGGCACCCAAAGTTCATTCATACACTTGGGATAGTGATCCACTACCAGAGCCCCATCGATTGCCCAGGTCTACTAACTGACACCCACATTCAGGGGGTGTGGGTTGGTGCTATGCTGGTTTCCCAGTTATCATTCTGGGGTCCATGAGCTCCCCCTTATTCAAGTCAGTTGTTTCTATGGGTTTCTTCAGTCTGGTCTTGACCCCTTTGTTCATCACTCCTCCCTCTGTGCAACCAGATTTCAGGAGTTTCACCCAGTTTTTAGCTGTGGGTGTCTGCTTCTGATTCAATCAGCTAATGGTTGAAGTTTCTAGGATGGTATATAAAGTAATCATCAGTCTAATAATAGGGGAAGGTAATTTAAGGTACCCTCCCTACTATTGCTTTTTATTGTCATCATTATATAATAGAAGAAACAATTCTTAGGAATTCTTTTTAAAACTGATTGTCTTCACTTTTAACAAAAAGGTCATTATTTCAAGTATATGATGAGCTATGGAATTGGCAGATAAAACAGAAAAACAAAAGCACTTGTATAGTGTAACTCTGCTACTTCTTGTCACTTTTATAATGCCTGAGACCCTTTGCTAACTAGGATAAATAGTTAAAATCCCAATATCTTATCTTCATTATACCATCCTTCATGATGTATGAAAATATAAACAAGAGGATGATATTCTGGTTTTGAAGCTGCAAACAGCGTTGTACTAAAATGTACAAAAAGACAGCACTGTAGATGTTAACCAATTTCAAAAGTGAAGTACCAACCAAATACAGAATGCTCATTTGTTATCAATTTGGATCTGTAATATATTAAATATGACTTCTTTATAATTCTGTGTTATAATTTCAATTAACCTCACCACAACTATCTCTATTTGCTCCTGTTTATCATGTATTTCAATTTTTATAGAACGTTTTTTTATTTTTTAATTTAAAGTAGAAACAAGGTTGCTTCACATGTCAATCCAAGTCCCTCTTCCTCTCTCTCCTATCCTCCCATGCCTTCCCACCAACCCCTCCCTAGCCCTCCTTCCCCAACTCCCACTCCTTTTCCCAAGGAGGGTGAGGCCCTCCATGGGGGTACCCATAGTCTGTCATTTCATCTAGGGCAGGGCCTAGGCCCTCCCCAAATAATCCAGGCTTAGAGAGCATCTCTCATTGTGGGATAGGCAGAAAATGTCCATTTGTATTCCAGGGATAAACACTGATCTACTACCCAAGGCTCCATAGATGGCCTAGGCCTCCTCACTGACATCCACATTCAGGGGGTCTGAATCAGTCCCATGCTGGATTCCCAACCATCAGTCTGTGGTTCAAGAGCTACCTCTTGTTCAGGTCAACTCTTCATCTGTTCCACTATTTTCATAGCAGCTTTATTTATAATATCCAGAAACGGGAGGCAACCTAGATGTCCCTCAACTGAAGAATGAATAGAGAAAATGTGGTACATTTACACAATGGAGTACTATTCGGCAGAAAAAAAAAACAATGGAATCTTGAAATTTACAGGCTAATGGATGGCACAGAAGAAACCATCCTGAGTGAGATAACCCAGTCACAAAAAGATATACATGGTATGTACTCACACATATATGGATTTTAGACATGGATCGGAGGAGTGCCAGCCTACTATCCCACTGCCAGAGAGTCCTGGGAAACATAACCTTCAACCACTGACTGACGGGAGCAGAGCAGACACCCACAGCTAAACACTGAGCTGAACTCATGGAACCCAGAGACAGAGAGGGAGGACTGATGAGCATGTGGTTCAAGACTGGGCTTGTTTAGAGCAAATATTTTTACCATTTTATTTTTTGAAGACACAAGAACACACAGTTAAAATGTAATTTTATTTTTGTAGAAGAATTTTCAATAGGTACAATTACTCCAACACCTTGAAATCATAAAGGAGTCTTTATTATGTTTGGCACTTAAATTTTCTTTATCCTTGAACTTTACATGGAAAATAACACATACAGACAGTTTCTGAAAGCTTACATGGAAAGTTACTCATCTTGGAAGCTCTGCAAAGTATGTGATTGGATGTTAAAACATGAATGGTGCTTTGTCTAAGAAAACATCTTATTAAATTATCTTTGGTAATTGAAAAGGAAGAACAGCTGAGTTGCAGGCAGTTCAGAGTAAAATAAAATCATGTGAAGTAAATAAAGTTTTCTTATAAATGCCATATGTGTGGACTGTTTTGACAGTGGATTTTTGCAGCGACAGTATAAGAAAAACAGCCTGTCTCCTATTGAGCAATCTATAATGTCGAATTTCAGAATTAAACTTTTCTTTCTAATAGTCCTCCTTCCTAATAAAGTGTAGTTCATGTTATTTTTGGTTTGTTGGTTTTATGTATATGAGTGTTTTGCCTGTGAATGTCCATGTGCAATGCATATGTGTGCTGTCGGATGAGTCCACAATAAAGTGTTGAAACCCTATGCACATGAGTTACAGAATTGTGAGACATTGTGTGGATCTTGGGAACAGTGGTCACATTCTCTGCAGGAGCAATGAATACTCAGCTGCTGAGTCTTCTCTTTAATCCTGCACGTCATATTTAAAATGATCCTGTGGGATAAATAAAAAGGAGATGTGCTCTCAAGTTTGATGTTGCATTGTTCCTATGATTATTCTGTTATAGGTTTGCAAAGTTTGGAGTTTACTTTCTTGTTTATGCCTAATGCATCCAATGGTGGAATGTAAGACCCTAAAATGTTTTTACTCTTACTTACATGTAAGTTAATGAAGCTCAATATTTTGATTCTGAAGGTAAATTATATTTCAATTTTCATTTTTTGAACTGTATTAATGTCTACACTGACCATTTTTATACACAGCTTTCAGACATTAAGCAAAGCTGGAAAAATGTATCTGAAGTCCTTCATTGACATATTTTTGAGATCTTATATCACCTGGAATCTGAGAAAGTAATTCAAGAATCCCAGATATCAATTCTTCCTTTAGAAATTAATAAATAACAATTAAGAAAAGGTTACCATCATTTTGTAAGAGCTTTATTGATCAGTTTCCACATTCACCAAACCATTCCACAGGGATGTTGATGAGAGAGCAATGACTCTACTGGAATATGCAGATAGGAGCTGCAGCTTGTATTTTTTCAGTTTCTCAATCTAACAGATCTTAAATGCTTTGTAAATTAAGTGATACAATCATTCAGGGGAACATACTGTTACTAGATACTCAGATTAGATATTTAATTTCAGATGAGGTATCATTTTAGGACTGAGTATTGAATGAATGACTATTAGAAGAAATATGCAATTACACAATCTGCTTATGTTTTGGAGTACCTACAGTTTTAGAAGTGGGAAATTAAAGAATTAGTTTTTGTATTTTTTTTTGGTTTTTCGAGACAGGGTTTCCCTGTGGCTTTGGAGGCTGTCCTGGAACTCGCTCAGTAGACCAGGCTGGTCTCGAACTCACAGTGATCCGCCTGCCTCTGCCTCCCGAGTGCTGGGATTAAAGGCGTGTGCCACCAACGCCCGGCCAATTTTTGTATTTTAATTAGAATTTATCTAGCGTTTCTGAGGGTAAGAATAGTTATCCTCAAAAGTTATAATTTCAGAATCCCTTTGCAATCATTGAAGTTATGGAAGCTACTAAAGCACATTTATTCATGTGAGTTGTAACTATTAATATCTAGTGTATTATAATTTATAGTAGAATGTCTACAATTATTGAATTTAATACAAAAATGCTATATTAAAAGCTATAAAAATGACACATTCACATTAAAATACTAGAGTTTTCTAAAACAAAAAAATATTTGGTGAGAAAAATATCAAATCTCTCTAATGTCTTCTTAAAGAACACTGATATCCATGGATGTTTAAGTT
This sequence comes from Mesocricetus auratus, assembly GCF_017639785.1. Taxonomy (NCBI): domain Eukaryota; kingdom Metazoa; phylum Chordata; class Mammalia; order Rodentia; family Cricetidae; genus Mesocricetus; species Mesocricetus auratus. Next base: position 47,687,007 of record NW_024429184.1, on the reverse strand, counting down.
TCCTTCTTTAGACAATACAGGTTGTGCCAAGTTAACCAAAATTAACCACCACAGTATGTCACAATTGGAAAGCACATAGACATTAAGAAGATAACCTTGGGGGAGTGATCTTAATAGGAATGAGATTAATACAATGAAATAATCAGTGAAAGGAGAATAATAGAGTAGGAAGGATTTAAAAAGTCATCAATTTAAATATCCATAAAAATACAAATTCCAGTGTTCTACTGGATAATAGGAGTACTATGACAGCAATATACTTTACATTTCAAAGACAGAAATTTTGGTTTTGTAAGAAAAATGATAAATAGTAGATGTGATTGATATTTTAACTTCCCTAATTATTCCATTGTATAATGTATACATCTTTTAAAATACTGAAATATGCTCCACAAGCATAAAAAATCATTTTGTCAATTACAAATATGAGAGACTATATAAAAAAGTATTTTGGGATTCTAATTTGGTAAAACCATAATCATCACTGTTTTTCCATTATCATGTTTACTGGCCTCTACCTTATTAAGATGAATTCAAAATAGTTAGACCTTGGCAAATGGATTCTATTCTCTTCAAGTGGTAATGGTCATTCCTGGAACTGTTGTTCTCTTGATTTAAGTTGGGTTCCCTCTCTTAAGGATGTAGTGAGAATTTAGTTTTCATCAAATAATAAGAGGGAAGAACAGCTTAACATCCAGGTTGTTACTCCTTGGATAATATTGTGACTCTGTGTGGCTGGCTCACTATGTCTACCTTTCCAAGAATTCTCCTTGTCTCCTCACTTGCCTATCATTCTGCCTCATTGGCTGAATAATGTTTTATTCATTACCCAATAAGAGAAACACATGTGCAGGAAGACAACCCCATCAATTAATAGGTTTATTATAGGGGTGATCATGTTATAGATAGGTGAAAATACATTATTTTGTCTACACAGTAAGAATGCTCCAAATGGTTTAATAATCAATATAACTAATATATCACTCCTTTTTAAAAAAATTTTGAAAGTGTCTTACATATATATAATGAATTTTACTCACTCTTACACTCTATTACCCGCCTAATTCTTAACATTTCTTCTACTGAAACCCTTTCTCAATTAACTTCTTTTCTGCATTCCTGTATTTGTGCGTTGTGTGTGCATAACAAAAATCTTTATTGACTTTAAATGGATCTACTTGCATGAGCATGGGTATAAGCTTATATGTAATACCATGGGTCACATATCAGTGTTTATATCACTATAAAACAGTGACATCCCTTCATATAGCCACCTCTATTCATCAACAGTTGTTCAGGGAAAAGTGAGGCTTCAAGATTAACCCCAACTAGAATGCCTTCAAGAGTACAATGCTTATGCCAACTCTGGAAGTGTCCTCCACACACTTGACTCTTAAAATCTTTTGACCCCTTTCATACAAGTGCTTGTGTGACATAGATGTCTTATTTAAGTCCAGTAGTTCAGAGCCACATATTCTAACCATTTTAAGTTATTATGGGTCTATTCTGCTGTCCAGTGTAAAAAGATCATCTAATATGAGCTTAGAGCTATAATAATCTATGGTTATAAAATAATTATTTATAAACCATTTTATATTACTTTAATTTGGAAAAATAGTTGTTACATTCTCCTCTAGGGATTATAAAATGCAGCCACAAGTCCTTGATCAGGTGAAGAGTAATTGGTATAAATTCATCGGCCTTATGTTCAATCAGAAAGTGATTGGCTAGCCCCATAACATTCCTGTTACTATTTCTTCATTGGGCCTTTCTTGTCATGACTGTCATTGCTGTATTTCATAGGATTCACATCTGGATAAGACTATTAGTAGCTTTCTCTTTGGGAAGCATTCATAGTATCTTCCAGCATTGTGAAAGGTAATAGCAGGGAAAACTCTCCCAGGTAAGAAGCAAGCTGATTTTTTCATGTTCTCTGACCAAGTAAAGGTATAGCATCTCAAAATCAAATTCTGGTGAGAAACCAAGAGAACTTTCTATAAATCCTAATGTTTTGAAGGCTTCCACATATCTTGTCATAGAATTTTTGTTTGACAAATTATGGTTTTCTGGAAGAAACATTACCAACCTGTGAAGGGTATCTCCATTCAAACTCCAAGGTTTTGCTTTGAAGGCTTATAAAATAGGATATTTTTATTTCACTCTTGCAAACATCTTTAGTAATAATTGTCTTTCACCCATCCCATCTTTTGACCTACTCTCCCATCCCCCTTTTAACTTAAACCCTTCTTTTATTATTCCCCATTTCTGAAATCTTATAGTTAAGATTTCTACCCCTCATGACCTTTTAAAGTTAGTCACTAATATACAACATATTTTCTACTTAAATTTTTCTTAGTGATGTTGTTTATTATTACTATATATTAAGGTCTTTCATTTCTGTTAATTCTCCCAAAGGCATTTCTCTCAGAATTGCACAATCAATATCATCTTATCAACAGTAGGTAAAGTGAAGAAAACCTATCAAAGTCACTTAAATCAATACCTTAACTTGCTCTTGCTTGCAGTGTATGTTTCCAAAAAGAGACTATTTTGTTTACAGATGCTCTATCTGATGTCAGCAGAAAGTGTGTGAATGCTTCTACATTGCATTTTACTTAAAACATTTAAAATGGAAGCAGAAATCTTTTTTGTGTGTTCAATGAATAATTTATTATACTTTAAGTTGTAAATACATTAAATATTTCTTGGAACATTATGGAAAAATATTTATGTACTAATGAATTCTAAATTTTTAATCATTAAAATAAATTACGGTCTTCTTGATGGTAACAGAAAAACTTGAATTCTTTATTTGTTTTTTATAATTTGGAAATTGTTAAATATTGTCACTCATAAACTGTTAGATTTTTTCTAAAATTTGTAGAAAATGTTATAAAAGAGAATTTGTTACACTGTCAAAAATCAGTTACATAATGTCAAAAATATCATGTCAAGGCCATATACTTTAAAAAAATCTCTGCTGAGTAGTACTCCATTGTATAAATGTACCACATTTTCTCTATCCACTCTTCAGTTGTGGGGCAGGAGGAGAGATACCATAGTAGCTATTACCTCATCTGTATGTGCCTCTAATATGCCACATGGCTAAGGCAGAGCACCAAATTTTACCCTACAATTCCCCCTTTAGTCTAAAAAGTATATTTAAACTTAAAACAACTAACTTGTGCCGATGATCAAAATGTATCAAACATCTTTCCCATCTAAACCTAAACTTATCTGAAAGAAACACCCAAGTCTGAACACCTCAATCTGTCCCTAGGAAACAGGCTCCAAAAATCCAATTAAGGCTCTATGGATAGATCCTGTTCCCACTGTCACTGGTCCCCCAAACTGCCCAAGCTACTTACTGTTACCAGTATTCAAGGGGCCTAGTTTGTTCTTTTGCAGGTTCCACAACTATCAGTCCAGGGTCAGCGAGCTCCCATTAGCTGAGTTCAGCTGTTTCTGTGAGTTTCCCCATCATGGTCTTGACCACATTGCTCATATGATCTCTGCTCCTTTTCTTCAAATGGACCTGGGAACTGGGCCCAGTGGATAGTTTTGCATCTCTGCATATGCTTCCATCATATGCAGATGAAGGTTCATTGATGACAATTATGGTTTTCACTGATTACACATGAAGGCCAGTTCAGGCACCCTGTACACTATTGCTTAGAGTATTATCTAGGATAGTTCTTGTGGATTCCTGGGGCTTTCCCTAGAGTTGGGTTTCTCATTAATCCCATCATGTTTTCTTCTATCAAAATATTTCTTCCCTTGCTCTCCCTCTCTATCTTTACCCCAAGTCAAGCATCCTGTTCCTTCATGTCATCCTGCCCACTACAGTTGCGCCTTCTCCTCTCCCCTTCCACAAGTGTCACTGCCTCCTGTGCTCCCAATTTACTCAGGAGATCTTTTTTTTTATATTTCCTAGGCAGAACCATATACATCTGTCTTGGAGTCCTCTTTGTTACCTAGCTTCTCTGGTGTTGTAGTTAGTTATCTTTTGCTTTATGTGTAATATCCACTTAGGAGTGAGTACATGAAGGCATAGATGTAAAGATTTCACTAGAATAAAGATAAATGGCAAATGAGTGTTTATTTGAGAACACTTACACAGAAAAATAAAAAGAAACATGGGAACTTTTCTCTGCCCTTCCTACCAGATTGGCTTATCCACAAGAAGGACCTCACATACGGAAGCCATGCTTCAAGCTTCCCACATCCAAAGGGGTGTGGCCACTGTTACAGGTTCACAGACAAGATGCCTACTTACAATATTCATATTTCTTGATCTGGGTTACCACACTCGGGATTGTTTTTTTCTAGTTTTGTTCATTTGGCTGCAAATTTCAAGATGTCATTGCTTCTTTACCTCTGAGTAGTACTCAATTGTGTAAATGCACCATATTTTATTTATTTATTTATTTATTGGTTGGGGGTGTCCAGGTTGTTTCCAGGTTCTGTTTATTATGAATAATGATGCCATGAACATAGGTGAGCAAATGTGCTTGTGTTATGAATGTGCATCCTTTGGATATATGCCCAAAAGTGGTATTGCTGGATCTTGAGGTATAGTGATTTCCAGTTTACTGAGAAACCACCATACATGTTTCCAAAATGGAAACTATACAAGTTTGCATCCCCACTAACAATGGAGGACTGTTCTATTTTTCTCTGCATCTGCTCCAACATAATCTGTCATCAGTTTGTTTGACTTTGCAATTCTGAAAGGTATATGATGGTATCTTGATGTTGTTTTTATTTGCCTTTCCTTGATAACTAATGATGTCGAACAATTCTTTAAAAGTATTTCTTTTAATTGGATTATTTGGGATTTTGGTGTCTAGTTTTTTTTTCATGTATTTTGGAGATCAGCCCTCCGTCAGATGTGGGTTTGTTGAAGAAATTTTCTCATTCTGAAGGCTGCAGTTTTGTGTTGTTCACTTTGTTGTTTTCCTTATATGAGCTTCTCAGTTTCAGGAGGTTCCATTTATTAATTGTTGCTCTCAGTATCTATGCTGCTGGTGTTATACTTAGGAAGTGGTCACCTGTGCCAATACAACCAAGGCTATTTTCCACTTTGTCTTCTATGAGTTTCAGTGTTGTTAGATTTATGTCGAGGTCTTTGATTCATTTGGAATTGAGTTTTGTGCATGGCATATGGATGGATATGGATCTATCATGCATTCTTCTACATGTCAACCTCTAGTTATTCCAGCATCATTCACTGTAGATGCTTTCTTTTTCCATTGTATAATTTTAGCTTCTTCATCAAAAATCAAGTGTTCATAAGTGTGGGTTAATACCTGGGTCTTCAATTCTATGCCATTAATCTACCAGTCCGTTTTTGTGCCAACACCAAGATATTTCATTACTATAGATCTACAGTAAATCTTGAAGTCAGCGTTGATGATATCTCCAGAAGTTTCTTTATTATTTAGGATTTTTTGGCTATTTTTGTTTTTCCATGTAAACTTGAGTATTATTATTTCAAGGTCTGTGAAGAATTGTGCTGGAATTTTTATGGTGGATTATACTGAGTCTGTAGATTGTTTTGGTAAGATTGCCATTTTTACTATGATGATCCTACCTATACAAGAGCATGGGAGATCTTTCCATTTTCTGGTATCTTCTTCAATTTTGTTCTTCATCTAAGTCTTCCATTATAATTTTTTTTTGCTTCTGGTGAGTTTTCTTATCCCATCAAAGTCTGATTTATATGATTGATAGAGTGTATTACCCAATCTATACCACATTTTATTACTGTAATGAAGGAGTATATCAAGAAGATGTTAAGTAATGTACTGAGACCTAGAGCAAAGTATTGACCTCAGAACATGTCTTTGGAAACCCAGACTCAACCTGTTGAATAAGTCCCATAAACCATTGATAATTTGTTCTGGAATGTAGGTGGCTTCATTATTGAGTCACCTCATCGACCTTTACTTATTTCCTGAGACATTAATCCAAACACTGCAGTTTCTATAAGTAATTACATTGAGTGCATTAGCACACAATAATGCCTGGGCATATTTATCATCCATGAAGTGTTCTAGATCATTGAGTTGACACCAAATTAATGTCTTTCAGAGCTAAGGTAACATCTATTTAGCCTACTTAAATGATGTATTTCCCAAAATCTCTTCTTATTGCACATCTCCTATTAGAGCTATAACTTCTAGTTATCCTTTGGAAATTTTTGTGTTATCACACATTTCCTATTTATTCACTTAAACATGACACAATTAAACTATATTTCTCTAACACATGATATGCTTTATAACCTACATTGAGGATTGCAGAACCAGTATTCTTGCCTTTCTTTTAAATTGTATTTTTAGTATTTAAGAAAGTTAAATTCAAATATATTTGATTATATTCTTCCTCTGCTCATGCTTCCAGATTTCCTTTCCCTACCCCAACTTTAAGCTATTTCTCAATAAAGTCACAAATTTAATGCAAGAAAAATCCCTGTTCTAAAACAAACAAACAAACAAAAAACAGGGAAATGAAATTAAACCACAAACCCCCAAAAGAAAAAAACGAAACCATAACCAAATTATTAATTAAAAGATCTCACACACACATAAATACACACACAAACACACACATATACACACCCTTCTTGGAGTCCAGTATATATTGGTAAACTACTTTTGAACATGAGACCTGTCCTGGAATTGCTGATTGACCCAGTGTCAATATTTCTGAGAAACTGATTTTCCTCTTCCCAAGTGTAAATGACAGCTCAGTTGTTATCCTTTACCTTGTGATTGGATTGTCATCCATATACTCATTCATTCATTTGTTTCCTTAAAAAATTAACAAAATACGATATAACGAGGTAAAACAAAAAATTCTTATGAAAGTTGGACAAGACAAACCAACAGCAGGAAAAGAGCCCAAGAGAAGGCACAAAAATCAGATACCCACATGTTTTTTCACTTAGGAGTTTCATAAAAATGCTAAACTGAAAGCCACAATATACAGGAAGAAGACTCAGTGTAAATCCACACATAGTCTGTGCCTGCTGCGTCAGTCTCTATGAGTTCATACAAGCTTTGTTCATGTTGAACTAGAAGACCTTCTTTACTTTCCTGATCGCATTCATCCCCTCTGATTCCTACATTCCATTTGCCTCTTCTTCCACTGATTTCTCTGAGGTGAGGTCAAATAGAGATATCACTTTTATTAAGGATGAGAATTCCAAGGCTTGTCACTCTCTGTGTAATGTCTGGCTCTGGGTCTTTATTTCGTGAAGCAGGAAGACATTTCTTAGCTAATAGCTAAGGAAGGCACTAATAAACAATTATAGAAAATTATCAATAGGAGTTCTTTTATCCATATTTATTAAGACCAGTATTATTTGGTTTTACGTAGGTAGCTGGGGTATCTAGTCTCAGGTTATTGGCCACTAAGCAGTGTTATGTATAGGTTCCATCTTGTGGAGTGTGTCTTTAGTGACAGTTAATAGGTAGTTACTCCCACAAGCCTTGTGCCTCCATTGCTCTATCATATCTTTTAGACAGTACCATATTATAGATAAAGGCTTTGTGATGTCTTGGTATTTATATTTCTCTTTTGAAAGCATGCAGAACGGGTTCCTCCATCAGAAACTCTGAGACATATGGGTGAAGTCTCTATGTAGGATCTGCATCACCATCTCCATTTTTAAACATTTGTGTAGGTTTTGACTTCAACAATGAGGCTGTGCTGTCTGAGATTGGGGGGTGATTCCCATGGGGTTCCTTTGATTAACCAGTATTATTTGGTTTTACCCTAGGTCTGTGAACTGTCTTATCTCAGGGTCTTGATCATTAAAGTAGTGTTGAGTATGGATTCCATCTCAAGGAGTGAAGTGCACCATAATAAACAAATATCTCTTTTGATATTTCCTTCACCTTGAACTCCAGATCAACTAACAGACAATAGAATTGTTTGAAGATTTTTTATTTAAAAATAATCTTATTTTACATATCAATCCCTCCATTCCCTCTACCTCCCATCCTCCCATGTGCCTCCATTGACACCCACAACTCAGCCCTCACCCACTCCCCAGGGATAGTGAGGTCTTCCATGGGGAATCTTCAAAGTATGTCACATCATTTGGGGAAGGGCCTAGGATCTCTTTCATGTATTTTGGCTGTAATAGTATCCCTCCATAGGGAATGGGCTCCCAAAGTCCATTTTTGTAGTAGGGTTTAACTGTTAGAGGTCCCATAGACTGCCAAGGCCTCCTAGCTGTCATCCACATTCAGAGGGCTTGGTTTCAGTCCAATGCTGGTTTCCCAGATTTACCATTAGAGTCTCTGTGCTCTCATTAGTTCAGGTCAACTCTTTCTGCGGGCTTCTCCAGCACAGTTTCAGGCATTAGAATTTTGCTTTAAATAATCATAAATAGATCTCATTAGAGAGAACTTCTTAATGTTGACAACCCTACTTTTTATGCTTGGCAATGTTACTCTCCAGGAAATATTTGTTTAGACAGGGAACATAGGAAGAGACTCCAGGAAACTATCCAATAGTACTAAGAACTATTTTTACATCAAAAATGGAAGAAAAGAAGCAATATTCTATAATTTTTGTTCAAGTCATGATCACAGTGACCCAATGGTATTATAGCAGTCAGCATTAAAGTATTATACAGTAGTTTGAAACCATATTGATGTTTTTCTTTATAAGAGAGTGTTAAAGGTGCTCCTGGGAAGGAGAGCTCACTGGTGTCTTTCACATCATAATAAGTTCTGGATCACAAGTTCCTTTCTCCATATAACACCAGGATAATATGATCTATCAATCCTCCAAATTGTTCTAAAAACCAAATTCTAAAAAAAAATGTAACTTAGATTTTCCTTCAGCTCTCTTTTATTAAACCCATCAGTTAGTTCAGAATGGTCAGATAAAATGGCACAATTATTGTATAAGTCATACAAAGAAATATTTCTACCTTTTTAGTTCATGTATAGCACTGTAAGACTTGACGCACAACCCATTTAACCAAGTAGTCATTACAACTGTCTGGGACCATGTCCTTTCAAAAAGACAACTCAGGATGTTGAAGCAGAATTAATTGGAATTCCTTAGACCCCATTTCATCTACCTCCATTGTATTAACCAGACTGACCTTCAATTGCTGCCAGGAGAATAAAAGAAATATTATACTCAGGAATGTTCAGGAAGAAATCTTAACAAAGTTATGGTGCAAGGATTTAAACCCAGGACCTTAAAAATGTTAACTCCTTCTAATTTAAAAAACATATCTATGTCAGTGTTTCTTTTTGTTGTTGTCATTCTTGCTGTTTGCTTTTGTCTTTAGTAATACTTGTGTCAATTGTGGTGTGGTGGAGAAGATTCGTTTCTGATCAAAACCTTATTCATTTAAAAAATCATGGTGAAGTTTATGAACCAGAAAATGTCAAGGAAGTTGGAGTTTTTCTACAGAAAGTAGAAAAAACAAGATGCTCTTTCATCTTTCATGAAAAAGTTTCTTATACTATGAGACAGTAATATCAGATGTTAGAAATCATAAAGCATATCTACAGTGGTGATATACTCTCTATAACACTGAAAGTATGCCAAAGATTTGATATATCAGTTTTCGAAGATTAGGCAATGATCATAACCCAAGCAATATGCTTTTGTTTTTGTTTATTTGTTTGTTTGTTTTTCATGATGAGACACAATAGCATCCTATTCAACAAAACAGAATCCTGCACTATTTTCTTCTTCCATGATACAAACTTACTTTTTCAAGTCCATGATGATGATGATGAAATAAAAAAACATGGGGACATACATAAAGGTGTGAGTCATTTCTCAGTTTTGTAATATGAGACCTCATGGAATAGACCGTTAGTGTTCATTTAAAATAAATGGCATCAATATTTGATTAACACATATTATTTGTTTGCATTCCTTACAAATCATAAATTGTCTCTAATTTACCTGGGATCATTTTTTAGATGGCATAACAAAAGTGGGAATGTTTGTAAGGTTATTAAAATGCAATTGATTTAATCAAGAACAAGAGTTAGAACAGTTGAGCTCTACTCATGGAGTGGAACCACCATGCTCAATTTTGTTTCTTCATGGTTCACTTTACTAATAGAGGGAACTTAATGAAGTAGAAAGAACACACACTTCAGAGCTTAAAGTTCAAGTCAAGTAAGCACAAATTAGAAGCTTAGAGGTCTCAGGATATTACATAACTTGCTAATTATCTTGGCTAAGAAAATGGATCAGTACCTATTTAATTACATTAGTTACATACACTGAAGGTATGTATATATTTCACTTAACAGACTGCACAAAGCCATTAGGAGAGTATTAATATCTTCTTAACTGTGCTGATAATGTTTTAAAAATATCCCTCATCTGCCATCACATAGAGGTTATTATTTCATATTTTTTTAGGGATTATAGGAGCCTGTGTACTTTCATCATGCTCCAACATCTACCAAGAAGTTGTCAACTGAGGCATATTTCATAGAACAGTAACCAAAGCAGTAAACATAGGAAGGTCTACACTATGCTTTAGAGGAAACAATGCAATTTTCCTTGAGCTACATGTGGATTTTGGTTTGACTCTCGTAAATGATAATATATTAAATACATGCTACTTTTACATGTCTGCTTAACTAAGTTCTCACGCTTGATGTCAGCATGACTATGAGCAATAGTGTTGAAAAAATCTTTTTCCTGAAGATATTCTCAATTTCAAATCTGTGAATAAACACATAAGTAAACTGTATGCTTATTACATTTCCCTGCTGATTCATGTTTGTTAGCTCTACAATAATAATTTTAAGTCCAGTATTATGAGTGAAATAAATAATGATGCCTAATGTAAAATGTTATAGTATTGGTGAAGCTTCTATAATATGTAGTGTCTTGGTGTCAGCACCAAGAAGAAATAAAATACCCATTCCTATGTAAAGCTAGATTAAAACATGCAAACAAATATATGGATATATTTATATATTATATATAAATAGCATATCTGAAAATATTTCAAAATGATACATGCTTCTTTTAAATAGACTGTCATGAAAGGCTGAAATGAAAACCATTCCAGTGTTCATTAGGATCTCTATGATAAGGGGTATACAGAAATATAATGAACTTAACCAGACTGAGGTGGTACATACCTTTAATCTCATCTCTGGGGCGGCAGATCTCTGTTTGTTCAAGGCTGTTCCAGTCTACAGAGCTAGGTTTAGGAGAGTCAGAGCTGTTTCACAAAGAAATCCTGTCTCAAAAATTTTAAAAGAAAAAGAAATATGTTGAATTTGAGAATCAATTGACTGAACATGTAGAAAACAAAGTCACATCTTATATCTAATTTAGATATCATTTAAGCATGTTTATTTGGGTAGTATTTTCATATAATGCTTGCTTAGTTTGACTAGAGTGTTGAATAGCATTCTTGCTTAAATGGCCTGACAGAATGATTCATTTTAACCCAAGGTGTACAAGACAGTTTTATTTTCCCTTAAATTGACTTGCATTTCTTCATGTAAATCTGAGCAGGAAAATATTGTTGCCAAATTATCTTAACCACACACTGTTGGAGCTTGTTATACAGCTAATTTTAGCAGAGGTATGAAATTAGACAATAGAATAAAACAGACTAATAATCTGGTCTAGGTCCTAATTTATACTCTTCTTTAAAATTAAGGTTAGCCTTTTTTCATGGCTCTAAGACCAAAGAAGCACTGAACACTGAGACCTCCCATTAAGTCATCAAGAAAAGAGATTTAGCTAAATCAAGCTTTATCTGTTCTTGAATATTTGTTTTCTTTCTTTCTTTTTAACCTATCTTACCTTTGTTTTTCTATAGCTTATGCTTCCTGATCCATGCTGAAATATAACAAGCTATGCTGGCTTTGCCTTCCCTTGCTCTGATGTGTACATGTCTTCTACCAACATATCATTAAAGTAATTTATTTAAAGAAAAATGCTTTGAAACTTTTTATAAAAGCAGTTCTATTATGTTGTCAAGAAACAGATAGTGATAAGGCATTTTGGGTGGGAAGATGTAAGTTGAGAGAAGGAGGAAATAGGCTTAAGCACAAAAATAGGTTGAGTTTTAATGGAAGTTTGAAATGGCTTTGGCCAGTACAGCAGGAAGCTGTGTTACAGATGCTGGTGCAGACCTAAATGATGAGAGCCATGTGCTATGACTTGCTCTGTCAGCTCATTTCTCTCCCTTGGGAGCTGTGAACTTAGGGACAGCTGCTCCCAAAACAGACAGCTAGAGACAGTGTAAATGGGACTCCCCACAACTGAGCAGAGAGCTGTCTTTGAAGAGCGGTCTAGATGAAATCTTTGTGCCTTTGTGCGTCATTCTGACTCATATGGTCAAGTAATTCATACCAAAGTCTTTTGTGCTAATGATGTAATTCAATGATTGCTTAAATATATTCCTTCAAAAAAGTTAGGAACTATCCTCAGGAAACACATTTTAAGCTCAAGTTCTTCTTCTCCTCATCCTTCTCTTTCTTCTCCTTCTTCTCCTCCTCCTTCTCCTTCTCCTTCTCCTTCTCTTTCTCCTTCTCCTTCTCCTCCTCCTTCTTCTTCGTCTTCGTCTTCGCCTTCATCTCTGTCTCCGTCTCTGTCTTTGTATTTGTCTTCTTCTTTTCTTTACCCTCTCCTTCTCCTCCTCCTCCATTCTCTCTCTCCCCCTCTCTCTCCCACTCTCTCTGTCTCTTTCTCTCTCTCTCTCTCTCTCTCTCTCTCTCTCTCTCTCTCTCTCTCTCTCTGTGTGTGTGTGTGTGTGTGTTTGTGTGTATTTAGAAATGGTCCCTGTATATCCTGGATGTCCTGGAACTTACATTTTAGACCAGGTTGCTCTGGAATTCACTTTGTGGACCAAGTTGCTCGGAACTCATAGAGTTTCACCTGTCTCTGCCTCCCCATTGCTGGGATTAAGGGTATGAGCCTCCACCACTTGACTTGTGCTCAAGTTCTGTAATTGTATGAAAAACAGTGTATTACTCAATTCAAGAATTTCTTTTGCTGTAGGATTTATACTTCCTAACATGAACACTTTTAAAATCTACTACACAGTGACATACAAAGAGGAAGTACATAAGGTATTCTCCAAATCCATACAGATGCATTAAATTAAAACTATATCCAATACATTTTAAATAAATGGGTTGTTTAATAACACTAATGACTCATAAAACATAATTTAGTAAATGTATTTACATTACAGTTCAAAATTTGCATGTTTAGAAGACTTCTAAAAATAGGAACTCTTAATGCAAAAAAATGCAGATGGCATGAATGTATGTGTCCAAAAGAAAAGTTCTTCTTTGATCTTTATAGACAAGTAATCCTTGGAGCCATTGAGAAAACATTACCTGCCACATTGCAAGAAAAATGAACAAGAGTTGTCTAGGGCCGGGCGTTGGTGGCGCACGCCTTTAATCCCAGCACTTGGGAGGCAGAGGCAGGCGGATCTCTGTGAGTTCGAGGCCAGCCTGGTCTACAAGAGCTAGTTCCAGGACAGCCTCCAAAGCCACAGAGAAACCCTGTCTCGAAAAACCAAAAAAAAAAAAAAAACAAACAAACAAAAAAAAGAGTTGTCTAGGATGCTTTCTCAGGGAATGGAAAGGACCATAAAGTAGTATGTCAGGTAAACCTAGACAGCATGTGCTGTGTTTTAGTCTTTTCCTTCAAGAAAACAGTTTTCAGACTAGAAAGTGTAGAGCCATCTTCATAAATAACACCTGGGATACTAGGATGGTGAAAGAGATACTGAAATTACCAATCACTTCCATCACATTTGAAAGGACTAATAAGCTAGACTTTTTTTTTTTTTTTTTTTTACACAGGCACCTGGCACTGAGTTCCTATCTCCTCATCAGCTCCTACCTAACACTTCCCCTTCTGTGTGTGAAGTCCCTGGGACTTTTCCTTCTTTTTTATCATTTTTTATTTTAATTTTTAATAGCTTGTTTTACATGTCAATCCCAGTTCCCTCTCCATCCCCTCCTCCCGCACTTCCCTTCTCCCCCACCCTCCAACCCTATTGCCAAATCCTTCCACATAGGGGATATCTAGAGTCTGTCATTTCACTCTGGGTAGGGTCCAGGCACTCCCCTAAGAGTCCAGGCTGAGAGAGCATCCCTCTTTGTGCTATAGGCACACAATGACTGTTTGTATACCAGGGATAGACACTGATCCACAGCTCAGGGCCCCATAGGTTGCCCAGGCCTTCTCACTGACACTCACATTTGGGGGGTCCAGATCAGTCCCATGCTGGCCTCCCCACTGTCGGTCTGGGGTCCAAGAGCTCTCCCCTGTTCAGATCAGCTGTCTCTGCTGGTTTTGCCAGCCCATTCTTTGCCAATTTGCTCATCATTCATCTCTCTCTGTCACTGGGTTCCTTGGGTTCAGTTCAGTGACTGTGTGTTTGCCTCTGTTTCCATCAGTCACAGGATGAAGGCTCCCAGATGATTATAGACATCAAGTTCATTATCAGGAATGGGCATTCGAGGTGGTCTCTCCACTATTGCTTAGCTTGCCAATTGGTGTTATCCCTTTACATCACTCGAGGTCACTCTGGTGCCTGATATGTCTTCTATCCTATGATTCCCTCTTCCCCCTATTCTACCCGCACCCACTCAACTTCCTGTTCCCCCATGACCAACTCTCTTCCTCTTCACCCCCTCTCTTCTTCCCAACTCCCACTCCCCCCCATCCCTCGCCATGTTCCCCATCCATTCAGAGGATCTTGTCTGAATCCTCTTCTCTTGGGTACTATGCATATATGCATATCTTTTAGCTTCTTTCCTGTTTCCCAGACTCTCTATCAGTGGAAGTGCAGACTAGCACTATCCTGATCCATGTCTAACATCCATATATGAGTGAGTACATACCATGTTTGTATTTTGTGACTGGGTTACTCACTCAGGATAGTTTCTTCCAGTGCTACCCATTTACCTGTGAGTTTAAAGATTCCATTGTTTTTTTTTCTGCTGAGTAATACTCCATTGTGTAAATGTACCACATTTTCTCTATCCACTCTTCAGTTGAGGGGCATCTAGGTTGCTTCCAGGTTCTGGCTATTACAAATAATGCTGCTATGAACATAGTGGAGCAGATGCCCTTGTTGTATGAATTTGCCTCATTTGGATGTATGCCTAAGAGTGGAATTGCTGGGTCTAGTGGTAAATTAATTCCCATTTTCCTGAGGAATCTCCATACTGATTTCCAAAGAGGCTGTATGAGTCGGCACTCACACCAGCAGTGGAGAGTTTTCCCCTCTCTCCACAACCTCTCCAACATAAATTGTCTTAGGTGTTTTTGATTTTCGCCATACTGACAGGAGTAAGATGGTATCTCAGAGTTGTTTTGATTTGCATTTCCCTGATGGCTAAGGCTGTTGAGCACTTTCTTAAGTGTCTCTTGGCCATTTTAGCCTCCTCTATTGAGAATTCTCTATTTAGTTCTGTACTCCACCTTTTAATTGGATCCTTTGGTGTTTTGGAGACTTGTTTCTTGAGTTCTTTGTAAATTTTGGAGATTAGCCCTCTGTCAGATGTAGGGTTAGTGAATATCTTTTCCCATTCTGTGGCCTGCCTTTTTGTCTTTTTGACTGTGTCCTTGGCCTTACAGAAGCTTTTTAGTTTCAGAAGGTCCCATTTGTTAATTGTCGATCTCAGTGCCTGTGCCACTTGTGTTATGTTTAGGAAGTGGTCTCCTGTACCAACTCGTTGAAGAGTATCTCCCACCTTCTCTTCTAAAAGTTTCAGTGTGACTGGATTTATGTTGAGATCTTTGATCCATTTGGGCTTAAGTTTTGTACAAGGCAATAAACATGAATCTATCTGCAGTCTTCTGCATTCCAGTACCCAGTTATGCCAGCACCATTTGTTGAAGATGCTTTCTTTTTTCCATTGTACAGTTTTAGCTTCTTTGTCAAAAATTAAGTGTTCATAGGTGTGTGGGTTAAAATTAGGGATTTTGAGTCAGTTCCATTGGTCTACCTGCCTATTTTTGTGCCAATACCAAGCTGTTTTCAGGACTATAGCTCTATAATAGAGCTTGAAGTCAGGTATGGTGATGCCTCCTGAAGTTCCTTTATTGCATAGGGTTGTTTTGGCTATCCTGGGCCTTTGTTTTTCCATATAAAGTTGATTAATGTTCTTTCCAGGTCCTTGAAGAATTGTGATGGAATTTTGATAGGGATTGCATTGAATCTGTAGACTGCTTTTGGCAAGATTGCCATTTTTATTATGTTGATCCTATCAATCCAAGAGCATGGGAGATCTTTCCATTTTCTGGTATCCTCTTTGATTTCTTTCTCTAAAGACACAAAGTTCTTGATATACAGGACTTTCACTTCCTTGGTTAACATTATCCCCAGATATTTGATGCTGTTTATGGCTATTGTAAAGGGTGATGTTTCTCTGATTTCTTTTTCAGGCACTTCCTCATCTGTATATAATAGGGCCAGTGATTTTTTTTGAGTTTAGCTTGTAACCTGCCACATTGCTGAAGGTGTTTATCAGCTCTAGGAGTAACCTTGCGGAGTTTTTTAGGTCACTTATGTAAACTATCATATCATCTGCAAATAGTGAAAATTTGACTTCTTCTTTTCCTATTTGTATCCTCTTTATCTCCTTTTGTTGTCTTATTGCTGTAGCTAGAACTTCAAGTACAATATTGAAGAGATATGGGGAGAGTGGACAGCCTTGTCTTGTTCCTGATTTTAGAGGAATTGCTTTGAGTTTCTCTCCATTTAGTTTGATGTTAGCTGTTGGTTTACTGTATATGGCTTTTATTATATTCAGGTATGTTCCTGTTATTCCTGATCTCTCTAGGACCTTTATCATGAAGGGGTGCTGGATTTTGTCAAAGGCTTTTAAGCATCTAGTGAGATTATCATGTGGTTTTTCTTTCGCAGTTTGTTAATATGGTGGATTACATTGATAGATTTTCTAATTTTGAACCATCCCTGCATTCCTGGGATGAAGCCTACTTGATCATGGTGGATGATTTTTTCTGTTGTGTTCTTGAATCCGGTTTGCGAGTATTTTATTGAGTATTTCTGCATCGATGTTCATGGACATTGGTCTATAGTTCTCTTTCTTAGTTGTGTCTTTGTGTGGATTGGGTATCAAGAAAATTGTAGCCTCGTAGAAAGAGTTTGGCAGTGAGCCTCCTGCTTCTATTGTGTGGAATACTTTGAGGAGTATTGGAATTAGCTCTTCTTTGAATTTCTGGTAGAATTGTGCACTGAAGCCATCTGGGCCTGGGCTTTTTTTGTTTGGGAGACTTTTGATGACTGCTTCTATTTCATTAGGGGTTATAGGTCTGTTTAGATTGTTTATCTGTTCTTGATTTAGCTTTGGCAAGGGATATCTATCCAGGAAAATGTCCATTTCCTTTAAATTTTCAAATTTTGTGGAGTACAGATTTTCAAAATATGCCCTGATGATGATCTGGATTTCTTCAGAATCCGTTGTTATGTCCCCTTTTTCATCCCTGATTTTGTTAATTAGCATGCTCTCTCTCTGTCGTTTGGTTAGTTTTGACAGAGGTTTGTCTATTTTGTTGATTTTCTCAAGGAACCGACTCTTTGTTTCATTGATTCTTCTCAGTGTTTTCCTGGTTTCTACTTGATTGATTTCAGCCCTCAATTCGATTATTTCCTGGCATCTGCTCCTCCTGGGGGAGTTTGCTTCTTTTTGTTCTAGAACATTCAGCTGTGCTATTAATTCTCTAGTATGACTGTTCTCCAATTTTTTCATGTGGGGACTTACTGCTATAAACTTTCCTCTCAGCACTGCTTTCAAAGTGTCCCATAAGTGTGTATGTTTTGTCTTCATTCTCATTGAAATTGAGGAAGTCTTTAATTGCTTTTTTTATTTGTTCCTTTACCCAGGGATGGTGCAATTGTGCATTGTTCAATCTCCATGAATTTGTAGGATTTCTGCAATTTGTGTTATTGTTGAATTCTAGTGTTAATGCATGGTGGTCTGATAAAATGTAGGGGTTATTCTAATTTTTTTGTATCTGTGGAGATTTGTTATGTTTCCTATTATGTGGTCAATTTTAGAGAAGGTTCCATGTGGTGCCGAGAAGAAGGTGCCCTTTGTATTTGGGTGGAATGTTCTATAGATGTCTGTTAAACCCAGTTGGGTCATAACTTCTATTATTTCTTTTGTTTCTTTGTTAAGTTTCTGTCTGGAGGTCCTGTCTAGTGGTGAGAGCAGAGTGTTGAAGTCTCCTACTATTAGTGTGTGAGATTTTATGTGCATTTTGAGCTTTAGTAATGTTTCTTTCATGAATGTACGTGCCTTTGTATTTTGGGCGTAGATGTTTAAAATTGAGACTTCGTCTTGATGTACTTTACCTTTGATGAATATGAATTGTCCTTCTTCATCTCTTTTGATTGATTTTAATTTGAAGTCTAATTTGCTAGATATTAGGATTGCTACACCAGCTTGTTTCTTGGGACCGTTTGATTGGAAGATCTTTTCCCAACCCTTTACTCTGAGATAACGTCTGTCTTTGATGTTGAGATGTGTTTCTTGTATGCAGCAGAAGGAAGGGTTCTATCTTCATATCCATTCTGCTAGTCTGTGTCTTTTTATAGGCAAGTTGAAGCCATTGACATTGAGGGATATTAATGACCATTGATTGATGATCCTTGTTTATGCTTGATTTATTGTTAGTGAAGTTATTTTGTGTACTTTCTCCTCCCTTTTTCTTTTGGTGTTTTGTAAAGTCGGATTATATATTGCCTGTGTCTTTGTGAATGTAGTTATCTTCCTTGGATCTAGGTTTTCCTTCTAGCATTTTCTGTAGAGCTGGATTCATGGATACATATTGTTTAAATCTGGCTTTGTCATGGAATATTTTGTTTTCTTCATCTATGGTAATTGAGAGCTTTGCTGGATATAGTAGTTCTGGGCTGGCATCCTTGTTCCCTTTGTGTTTGTAGGACATCTGTTCAGGATCTTCTGGCTTTCATCGTTTCCATTGAGAAGTCAGGTATAATTCGGATAGGTCTGCCTTTGTATGTTACTTGGCCTTTTTCTTTAGCTGCTCTTAATATTTTCTCTTTACTCTGTAGGTTTGATGTTTTGATTATTATATGGCAAGGTGACTTCTTTTTCTGATCCAGCCTATTTGGTGTTCTGTAAGACTCTTGTATTTTCACAGGCATATCTTTCTTTAGGTTAGGGATGTTTTCTTCTATGATTTTGTTGAATATGTTTTCTGTACCTTTGAGGTGTATTTCTTCACCTTCTTCTATACCTATTATTCTCAGGTTTGGCTTCTTCACGGTGTCCTATATTTCCTGGATATTTTGTGTTAAGGATTTGTTGGTTTTGAGATTTTCTTTGCTTGACAACTCTATATCCTCTAATGAGTCTTTAACACCTGAGATTCTCTCTTCTATCTCTTGTATTCTATAGGTGATACTTGCATCTGTAGTTCTTGATCATTTACCCAGCTTTTCTATTCCCAGCATCCCTTCATTCTGTGTTTTCTTTATCGTTTCTATTTCAGCTTTCAATCCTTCAACTGTTTGAGTTGTTTCCTTCATTTTTTTGGTTGTTTTTTCTTGGTGCTCTTTAGATTCTTTGAGAGATTTGTTTATTTTTTGAATTCTTCCCCCATTTCATGGATTTTTTGTTTGTTTTTTCTTCTATATCTTTAAGGGATTTCCTCGTTTCTTCTTTGAGGGTCTCCATCATCTCCATGAAATAATTTTTGATGTCTGTCTCCTCTTCTTAGTCTATGTAGTGCTTTTTGGGTCTTGCTGGTGTTGGATCCCTAGATTCTGGTGGGGTCATGTTGGTGTTTCTATTGCTGAGATTGCTGAGTGAGCTCTTATTCTGTCTTCTTCCCATCTCTTCTTCCAGTGGGTGCTGGTGGGGTCTTTCTGTCTCCACTGGTCTCCTTCCTTCCTGAAGCTGAAGCTGGGGATGCTGACATGGATTTTGGGACCTGGAAGGGCTGATGTCTTTCCTGAAGCTGAACTTGCTGGGATTGTGGTCTTGGAATGGCTGACGTCTTTGCTGTGTGGGCGGGTCTCCTGAAGCTGTACTCGCTGGGGTTGGGGTCTTGGAAGGGTTGATGTCTTTCCTGTGTGGGCAGGTCTTCTGGATGCCAGGAGCGGCCCCCGTAGATCAAGGGGATGGGTGTTGGGCAGGCAGTCCCTGCCTGAGACCCAATCTCACCTGAAGCTGGACTTGCTGGTGTTGGGGTCTTGGAAGGGCTGATGTTTTTCCTGTGTGGGCGGGTCTTCCTAAGCTAGACTTCTAATGGTAGATAATTTTTAAGGGGGTGATAAAAATGTTCACTTGAGAATCAGTAAATTTATCAGAAAACTGTCAAATGGCTGATTTATAAATTCCTGATGGACATTAGTTCTGCCAAAATAATTTGATTTTATTTGTAATTGCAAATTTTATGGACGTGTTAATTTAATAAAACATGTTAAGTTGTTAAATAACACCAGGTATGCTAGACAATTTACAAACATCCAATGGGTTCTATAACAAAATGTTAGCTGATACTAATGCTGTTTTGTTTATTTTTCCTTGACCAGATAGCTTCCTAAGGAACCTTAATTGATTTGGTGAAGTTCTCTTGAAGAACACACTGTTTGCATGCCCCCAAATGCTTTCAACAAGTTTACCATAGCTTTTTGGCATTTCTGTCTATAACTTCAATGAAAACCCAGAAATTTCAGTCCTTAATTTGATTATTTCCTAGCATCTGCTCCTCCTGGGTGAGTTTGCTTCTTTTTGTTCTAGAACATTCAGCTGTGCTATTAATTCTGTAGTGTGACTGTTCTCTAGTTTCTTCATGTGGGCACTTATTTATATGAACTTTCCTCTCAGCAAAGCTTTCAGAGTGTCCCATAAGTTTGGGTATGTTGTGTCTTCATTCTCATTGAATTCCAAGAAGTCTTTGATTTCTTTTTATTTCTTCTTTTACCCAGGGATGGTGCAATTGTGCATTGTTAAGTTTCCATGAGGTTGTACCATTTCTGCAATTTGTGTTATTGCTGAATTCTAATTTTAATGCATGGTGGTCTGATAAGATACAGGGGGTTATTCCAATTTTTTGTATCTGTGAAGATTTGCTATGTTTCCTATTGTGTGGTCAATTTTAGAGAAGGTACAATGTGGCACCGAGAAGAAGGTATATCCCTTTTTATTTGGGTGGAATGTTTTATAAATGTCTGTTAAACCCAGTTGGGTCATAACTTCTATTATTTCTTTTGTTTCTTTGTTAAATTTCTGTCTGGAGGTCCTGTCTAGCAGGGCGAGCAGACTGTTGAAATCTCCTACTACTAGTGTGTGAGATTTTATGTGTGATTTGAGCTTTAGTAACATTTTTTTCCCGAATGTGGGTGCCTTCGTATTTGGGGCATAGACATTCAAAATTGAAACTTAATCTTCATGGACTTTTCTTTTGATTTATATGAAATGTCCTTCTGCATGTCTTTTGATTGATTTTAATTTGAAGTTTAGTTTGTCAGATATTAGGATTCCTACACCTGCTTGTTTTTTGGGTCCATTTGATAGGAAAATCTTTTCCCAACCCTTTACTCTGAGGTAACATCTGTCTTTGACATTGAGATGTTTTTCTTTTATGCAACAGAAGGATGGGTTCTCTCTTCATATCTATTCTGATAGTCTGTGTCTTTTTATAGGCAAGTTGAGACCACTGACATTGAGGGATAGTAATGACCATTGATTGATGATTCTTGTTTGTGCTTGATTTATTGGTAGTGGAGTTATTGTGTGTAGGTTTTCCTCCCTTTTTCTTTTGGTGGTCAATAAAGTGGGATTATCTATTGCCTATGTCTTTTTGAGTGTAGTTATCTTCATTGGGGTCTGAGGAAATCCAGGGAATCATCAGGGCATACTTTGAAAATCTGTACTCCACAAAATTTGAAAATTTAAAGGAAATGGACAATTTCCTGGATAGATATCACTTGCCAAAACTAAATCAAGAACAGATAAACAATCTAAAGAGACTTATAGCCCTTAATGTAATAGAAGCAGTCATCAAAATCTCCCAACCAAAAAAAAAAAAGCCCAGGCCCAGATGGCTTCAGTGCAGAATTCTACCAGACTTTCAAAGAAAAGTTAATTCCAATACTCCTCAAAGTATTCCACACAATAGAAGCAAGAAGATCACTGCCAAGCTCTTTTTTACAAGGCTACAATTACCTTGATACCCAAGCCACACAAAGACACAACTAAGAAAGAGATTGATAGACCAATTTCCCTCATGAACATTGATGGAAAAATACTCAATAAAATACTAGCAAACCGGATTTAAGAACACATCAGAAAAATTATCCAACATGATCGAGTAGGTTTTATCCCAGGAATACAAGGATGGTTCAACATTAGAAAAATCTATCAATATAATCCAACATATAAACAAACTGCTAAAGAAAAACCACACGGTCATCTCACTAGATGCTGAAAAAGCCTTTGACAAAATCCAGCACTACTTCATGATAAAGGTCTTAGAGAGATCAGGGATAACAGGAACATACCTGAACATAATAAAAGCAATATACAGTAAACTAACAGCCAACATCAAACTAAATGGAGAGAAACTCAACGCAATTACTCTAAAATCAGGAACAATAAAAGGCTGTCCATTCTCTCCATTTCTCTTCAATATTGTACTTGAAGTTCTAGCTACAGCAATAAGACAACAAAAGGAGATAAAGGGGATATAAATAGGAAATGAAGAAGTGAAGCTGTCACTATTTGCAGATGATATGATAGTTTACAGAAGTGACCTGAAAAACTCCACAAGGGAACTCCTAGAGCTGATAAACACCTTCAGCAATGTAGCAGGATACAAGGTAAACTCAAAAAAATCAGTGGCCCTATTATATACAGATGATGAAGTGGCTGAGAAAGAAACAGAGAAACATCACCCTTTACAATAGAGGGAGTCATTATAGGTCTGAGGAAAGACTGACACTAGTGGGATTTCCAGAGATGTACAAGGATGACACCAACTGGTAAAATAAGCAATAGTGGAGAGGCTACCTTAATTGCCCCTCCTTGATAATGAGATTGACGACTACCTTATATGCCATCCTAGAACCTTCACTCAGTAACTGATGGAAGCAGAGGCAGATATCCACAGCTAAACACTGAACTGAACTCCTGGAACCCAGTGACAGCAAGAGAGGAGTGATGAGCAAAGTGGTCAAGACTATTCTGGTTAAACCCAGAGAGACAGCTGACCTGAACAAGGGGGAGCTCTTGGATCCCAGACTGATGGCTGTGAGGCCACTTTGGAACTGATCCAGATCCCATGGACGTGTCAGTGAGGAGACCCCAGCCACTCTGGGGACTTTGCATAGTAGATCAGTGTTTACTATGGTGTACGAATGAACTTTGGCAGCCTATTCCACATGGAGAGATGCTTTCTCAGCCTGGACACATGGGGGAGAGCCTAGGCCCTGCCTTGTATGAAGTGACAGACTGTGGAAATCCCCTTGGAAGGCCTCACCCTCCTTGCAATATGGTGTTGGGCCTGGGTGGGAGTTGGAGGGACTGGTGGAGGACAAGGGAGGAGGGGTAGGAGAGGGAGCTGTGATTGACATGTGAAGCAAGCAAGTTTCTAATTTAAATAAAAATATATTGTAATAAACAACAGATGCTGTAAAAAGTCACTAATTTTAAGACATAGAGTCCTTCATTTGGCATTAAGAGAGAGGTAGAACGAAAGCAGACCGTCTCAAGTCCTTACCATTCACAGTGAATATAATAAAAAAGAATACACTTCTAATGTTCAGCTGAAGTCCTCTGAAAGGTAAATGAAAGAATTAGATATATGTACAAACTAAGTCAAAAGTAAAACTTTGGTTCTCTGGATTCAGACAGGAAAATTGTCAACAGAAAATGAATAAGTATTGGTGATACTGTGACAGACACACCCTAGCCTAAGCCTGTATAATCCCATTTTCATGTTATTCATGTCTAAACAATCTAGTCCCTTTTAGTTACATCATTTCCCCAAACACTTCCATATACCCATCTTTAATCTTTGTCAAATTCATGGCATTGTATCATTAATTTTTAAATACACATATATACAGACATATATGCATGCATATAAGTGTACTCCTAAGCACATGAACACAATTTGTACTGTTTGTATATTGTTACTTTTGGGAGCTTTTAGCTAGCACAGCTATCTAGGAAAGACTGAACCATTCCTGTGACCATCTCTGAATACTTGGATCTCCTGGTCTGGGAAAAGCTTTGACTTCATGGATTTAAGAACAAATAAATAACTTTTAAATTTTATGTCCTACTGATTTTAATACATTCAGCACAATTGCTATTCTTTGTCTAAGAAACTCATGTTAGTAGGGGAATAATGATGACATCATGGACTGTATTAAGGCCAGTGGTTTGATGTTTTGAGTCAGAGGTAAAATCTTAGTAACACTACTGTCCTGTGTTTCACTATATGCTCCTTTAAAAGTTTTATTCTCCTTTGTACCACTATGCACACTAAGAAACAAACAAGCTTTTGTGTAGGCCACATATATGTGAGCATCTAAAACTGTTTTATTTTAATTCTAAGTATTTGACATTCTACAAAACTTCACACTGTTATTTCATAAAGTATCTTTTTCTTTAATCAAAATCCCAAGTCTCTCATTTAGGCTTCCTATTGCTGTGAAGAGGAACTATGACAATGACAACTCTTATAAAGGAAAACATTTAATAAGGGCTGGCTTACAGTTCAGAGGTTTAGTCCTTTTCTGTCATGGCAGGAAGTGGTGGGATGCATGAATGCATGGTGCTGGAGAAGGAGTTAAGAGTTCTACCTCTTGATCTGCAGGCAGCAGAAGAAGAGAGATAGCTAGTAAGCCTGGTTAGAGATTCTGAGAACCCAAACCCCAACCCATTGTGACACACTTCCTCCAATAACCACACACCTCCAAATAGTGCCACTCCCTATGGACCTATGGGATATGCTTATTCAAACCATAATACTAAGTGCATTTTATTTATGAATAACTCATTCAACACACTTGTCTTTGGAGACACTATGGTCCATCCAGTTCTTTGTGCATAAATATGTCATGTTCATGGAAAAGTAGAGCCTCATTCTAAACAGTACCAAGTAAACAGATGTGACAAAGTGGCAGGGCAACTAAGAGTGGGATTCTGCCCCAGACACTAGCCTTCATTATGGATGTGCACTGGTATGTCAGCTGTAAGTAGAGATCTGCTCAGGTCTCTCTCCAGTGTTTTTCATTAAAATGCTTAAAATCTGCAGAAACTGATGAGTATTTTGAAAATAGATTAAATGATTATATTTCTTAGTAAAACTTATGAATCTGAAGCTTTGCTCATATAAAAGTTACAATTAATTGCAATAATTTGACCAGCCATAGTATTTCAGGGACCAGAAGAAGGGGCAGTCATGGTGTATTTCCAGGTCCCCTAGTGCTGTAGCAGAATGCACTGCCACATCAGATTCTAAGTCTCTAAATGATATATGAAGCAATACCACTTAGTTGGAAGGTGCTATTTTGGCCAGGAAAAATCTCCATTCTCCCTTACATAATTGCAAGTCTTCTTGACATTTCTCAGGGAGCCATGCCTTATAGATTCAATTTCTAGGTTTCCTTGCCACGAAGACTCAGATAGATGGGACACAGACTGCTAAAAGCATTCCGAAGATAAGAACTCTCCAGCGAAAAACCATAATTTTGTGTGCCAGTAGGATACTGTTACTATGTTTATAAGGAATCTTGGCAGGCATGGCCTCTTTCTTTTGTGGTGCTGGCTTCCCCTCACTTAAGAGAAAAATATAGATTTCTGACAAGAGTGTGAAGCACATTTATCCCAGATGTTCTTGATGCTTCCCCATCTTCATATACAGGTTTTCCAAAGGCTTTAGCCAGTATCCTATAACATGCATTTGGAGGAAGAGTGCCCTAGTTTAACAAAAGTTAAAGTGGAAGTCCTGCAAGGTAACTCTCTCCTTTGGGTTTATTTTCTGCTGTGAACCCAGTATATACATTTCTTATGAACTTATCTGCATAGTGCCCTTTGACCAAAAAACCAACAAACAAACAAAGCAAAACAGAAATTCCCCTGAATCTCTATTTTCCATTAGATTAGAAATGAGTTTATAAAACTCATATATGTTTATTATGGAGCCACAGTACCTAAACTGAGGACATATACTGATAAATGTAGGGGGTTCTGATTATAGAAACCAAAATTAAACCAGAATGCACATTCTACACAGTCAATTTTCTCTGCTCTTCCTGATCAGTTGGAACACAGGCACATATGAGACTTTGAGAATTTACTTTGTCATTAAAAATGTTCTATGAGATATTACAATCTTAATTTTAATATGTTCAAATTAATTTTGAAGCTTACAAATGTCTGCAAAGAAGTTAAGGAAAATATAAACAATCTTCAACATTAAAATTATATAAACATACTTTTAGAAAATGTATTTTAAAAATGGCAAAATATTTAAATTTATTAAAAAACTAGGGTGAAATCTGATATAGTGGCATTTAGAATGTTTGCATAGCTGGATTCCTACCTCTAGCAATAAGTTAAAACCCAACAGTTGTGGAGCACACATGTAATTTTAGTACCAGGGAGATAGAAACAGGAGAATCAGCAGTTCAAGCTCAGCCATCTTTCACTGAACATCCAATTCAAGCCACCTTTGGTTACTTGAGTCCCAGTTCACCCTCCACTGAAAGACAAGTTCAAGTCAGCCTGGCTACATCTGATCCTATCTCCAAACAAACATGCAACCAAGCAAACAACAAGCAAGGATTTGACCAAATTAAAAGGGGTTTGAAAGTGTGCTTACATATAATTTTGAATTATTATACACTTCCCTAGAAATATCTTGATTTGGAAGAAGTAATTTTGTAGAGTGGTTTTTAAGTATAATATGAAAATGTATAAAGTTGGGGTGTATCACATAAATATTAAATTACAGAAAGTAGGAATGTCCTGTGATAATTTATTGAGGGAGAAATCACTTACATGAGAAGCCAAGAAAGCTGAGAACCACAGGTCCACACGTGGCTCTCAAGCAACCGGAACCTAAAGAGAGAGCATCTCCTCCCTCCCAGCTCTTCTATCACCTGTACCCTAACTTAAATGAGCATGGTCAGCAATACAGGTCCATAAGATCTCTCCCTACAATTCATCTTTTGGTCTAAAGAAATGATTTAGAGTTAAAACAAAACTAAATTTTCTCAAACATATATAAAGCATATATACATAGATGGAAAACAAATTTTAATCTACCTATGTACTATCCTAAGCATATCTATCCCATCTAAACCCTAAACTTGTCTGAAAGAGATGCCCAAGTCTAAACACCTCCTTCCAATCCCAACCCTAAACAACTGAACACTTACTCTAACAGGTGTAAATTATCCTGTAATATTAGCAGTAGGGAAAGGGTCCATAGTATTCTCAGAATAACTTCCTGCTGAAATAGGACAAGGATAACCTCATGGGATCCAATAGGAAGAAAATGTTAGCATAGTGAAAGTCTCAAGTGGACTAGCTACAACATTTGTACTCAGTCTCGGTTTGAGGGGAAATGCTTGTTTGCAGTTCTAGACTGAAGTTCTAATGTTGAATGAAGTTCTTGTCTGAGCCTCTGGTCATATCAGTCAATTAGTCTGGTGTTGTATAGAATGATGTAGTTGGTCAAAGGGCACCAGTTTTAGGGTGGTACTTCTCAATTCAGATGTATCAAGTTGGATCAGGTGGAATCGATGAAGTGGCACCCAATTTTCTTTCAAAGTTTTGGAGGATTGCTGTTAGGAAATTGTTTTGTTCTCTTTGGAATACTCAAACGATAATGTCAACAAAGAAATTTCAACTTTTATTTATATGCATACCAGGAAAGGCAACAATAAGGAAGATAGTAAATATGAAGGAAATAAGAGTTTCAGAGAAGAACCAAGTTCCTAGATTTTGTTTTCTTCCATCTTACATCAATTGGCTCCTTGATATAATACAGAAACTCTGAATTTTATTTTAACAACATGCTTGGATTTAGAGGAGGAGAGCCAAATCCAGCTCCAAAGCCAGTGTTGGTTTAAGTGAATTGGGACCAAAAGAGTATTAGGAAGTAAAGAGAAACAGATATTATAAGTACAAAGTTAAGATAATTCCACATTGATACCAAACATTAGATTCTTCTTTGTTTGATGGCTCTTAGAGTAGCCATCCTCCCTTCTTAAGGTATCTACATGTTCAGTATCATCTTGCTGTTTGGAAAAGGGTTTTCCTGTGAATACAAGAACAAAACACTCCCCTTTCCTTTTGTGACATCTCCTTACATTTCATATAATATGACTTTGTGGATGATCTGTCATCTTTTGTCCTCCTGAGGCTTCTCCTGTTCAGATTGAATATTGGTCAATTTTGATGGAATCCAAAGCTTTTCTTCTCCTAAGAAAATGAAGGCAAAATCCCTTCCCCAATGTAGCACATATCCTGATTTCCAAACTGAGGTCATTACATCCTTGAAATACACTAGCTGATTTAGTTCAGAAGTTTTCTCTGTAGTTCAGTGTCTTCCTCAGCTGATTGTCCTTTCTCATTAGCATTAAGAAAGCTTAATGTTAATAAAGATTTATAAAATCTGTGTTTGGGGGTTTTTGTTCCACCTGGATGTTTATGGAGCATTTTTTAAAAGTGTGGTTACATCTCTCAACCACTGCTTGTCCTGTGGGGTTGTATGGTATACCAATTAGGTGTTTTATGTTATAATATTTGAAAAACTGTTCCAATTTGCTAGAGACATATGCTGGAGTATTTATTTGTGCATGTATACCCATAACATCCATCACCTCTAAGAGGTGTGTGATAACAGAATCAGCCTTTTCAGAGATAAGAGTACTGAAAATGTGTCTATGTTATGGTGCTCATATTTTAAACTTCCAAATTCTGGAAACAGAAACATCCATTGACCAGATTTCATTTCTGCTATTAACTTTGGTATTACTGCCTACTGGTAATGGAGTTTGATTATACAATGGAAAGGTGGGTCAATTTTTATTAATTCCTTGGCTTGTGCCAAGTGATATAAAAATCCTTTAAGCCTTTGCTATTAACATGATGTTTTTATGGAATTCTGAAACTTCAAGAATTTCCTATTAATAAATGATCAATCTCATCATTACCTTGACCTAGATGTCCTGGCATCTTTCTTCTGCACTAATAATCCTGTGCGGTATTCTCTATATAGTATAATAATTAGAATGCAGTCTAGTTTTGGATCCACATGGTTTACATGTGCTTCTTGTATTCTCTTTTCTACCCATTCTAATTATTTTTCAGCCTCATTTGATAATATTTGTGGACTTGTCTCCTTTTGGGGCCATTTTTTAGATGTTTTAAATCATTCCCTTCTACTCCAATAATTGTCTGTATTTGAGAAATTTCTCTTAGTATTTTTTGAAGATGATTAAGAGTCTGTCAGCGATCTTTCCCTATCTGTACTTTTTGTGGTCTAATTTTTTCAAATCTATTTTATAACCTAAATGATTAATAGAATCTCCTCTTTGTATTTTATGGAGGCAATCTGTAATACCCAGTGAGGTAAAACTTCCTTTACCACCTCAAACATCTTTTCCAAACGTCATTCTTTTGAATTAGCCAGCAATATGTAATCTATATAATGGTAAATTATGGATTGTGGAAATTGTGAATTGTTTCCAAAGGTTTTTGCACAAAATATTAGCACAATGTAGTACTATTTAACATTTCCTGTGCAAAACCTTCCATTGAAATTTCCTAACTGGTTGAGAATTTTTATAGGTAACTGGTTGAGAATTTTTATAGGTAGGCACTGTGAAGGAAAAGTTTTCTCTATCTTTTTCTTGTAAAGGTATAGTGAAGAAGCAATCTTTCAGATCAATTACTATAATTGGCATCCTTTAGGTATCAGGAAAGGTAATGGCATCCCAGGATGTGGAGAGCCCATAGGCTGAATTACCTCATTGACGGCTCTCAGATCAGGAAGCATCCTCCATTTACCAGACTGCTTTTTAACAACAAATACATGAGATTTTCATGAACTGGTAGATTCTTCTATGCCCAGCATTTTCCTGTTCGTGAACCAGCTTTTCTAGAGATTTTAGCTTCTCAGAGGTCATAGGCTATTGCCCTACCCAGAAAGGTTCATCTGTTAGCAATTTTAAGGTTAGGGTTTTAGTTCCTCTGTAATTTTTGCACTAGCATCATGTTTCTGTACAGCCTGTATTTTTGGCAGCTATTTTCTGTATTGCCTTATAATTTTTTTCTATCACTAAGAGCTTGTTTATGATTCATAATTGATATAGAAGAAATGTTCATCTGGATATTCCATTGTTGCAATGGGTCACAACCCCAGAGATTTATATCGATGTCTGCAACATAAGGCCTCAGTCTTCCTCTTTGTCCTTCTGTCCTTATACAGTCAACCCATCTCATTCTTTATTTTGCTGGTGATAGTGTTCCAATACCTAAGAATTGAATATTTACCTCTTGTAGAGGTCATCTGGAGGGCCAAGATTTTTGAGTTATGATGGTGACATCAGTGCCAGTGTATACAATTTCGTTAATCAACTTATTCACCTTAACTGGTAATTTGGGTCTGTGATCCTGTGTAGAAGCATGCCAAAATAAGTTTTCTTGTTTTCTCCAGTTACAACTGATTCATCCTCAGTAGATAATCTATCATTTAGAATGGTATTATACTTTACAATAGGCAGTGAATCTTCTAATTGTCCTGGGAGAGATTGTCCATCACAGTGACTGAGAATGACCAGACCACTTTTTACATGGGAAACTTCAAGAGGCCCCTTCAGGAGTTTCCTGATGGTAAAGGGTTGCCTTGTTTGTCTGTGGTTGACCTACATTCATTAATATTGTGTTGGCTTTGTCATATCTCCTACATAATCCAGAAGGTTGTAGACTTTTGTTTGAATCATTCCTAGGAGGAGCATTATTTCTAGGAATGCTTTGCCTACAATTTTTTTCTTAGATGTCCTAATCTACCACAATTAAAGCATCTGGTATTTCAATATCTCTTTAAACTTATGGAGATTGTTTCTCCTACCCAAGTTTATATATCCTCTGGGTTAAGGCATTTGGCACCTTTGTGCCTCTTCAAACTTTACAAATTGCCTCTCCTACCCAATCTTCTGTATCTTGATGTTTTTACTCAATGTTAGCTGTATACAAGACGCATTCACTCAATGATGCTGATTTTTAATGGCCAAAGTAGGTACTTTGCATTGTGAGTTTGCATTCTCAGAAATTAAAGATTCTGTAAGTATTCTACTAGAATCTGAGTCACTTACCTGTAATTATACTGCCCTGGACAGTCTTTTCAAAAATTCAGCAAAGCTTTCTCTTGGACCCTATACCACCTTTTTATAAGGTTCTATTTTATATCCTGGTTCATGAACCTTATTCAAAGAATTCAAAGCTGCTGTGTGGCATAAAGACACGATGTTTTCCTCATACATATCTGAGCTTGTGGGCCAGCATAATCATCCTCACCAATTATCTTATCTTGGGGAGCTTCACAACTGTTCTTTAAGCCTTGAAGTTGGAAGACTTTTACTTCTTCCCTCCATAAGACTCTCCATTGTATTTGAGAGGAATTTTCTTTCACAGCTGAGATCAATTGACTCCAATACTTAGGGGTAATTCTACTTATGCTTGCCCAAGAGTTCAGAAGTTCTCTGACATAAAAAAATGACTACCTTATGAAACAATGGCTTGTTTGATTCCCTTTAGCTAGCTTCTTCATCTATATTGGTTCTTATTGGTAAACAACAAAACCATTTGGATGCTTCTTTGTTGCTGGTTTTTCAGTTATAGATACTGGAAAGATCAAGGGCAAGGGCATAACAACATTATAAAGATCTTCTCTGTATCTGAGAGGTGTAGGTAAATGTCTGTTATTACCTGTTGCTAGTCTGATTCTGATGTATCATATTATAGGTTGTCTAAGACCTGCCACCTATTGACCATTGTTTCTCTGAGTGCTTGATCTTCCTGTGTCAAATTTTTTTCTAAGGACTTTGTAGAGTCTGTCAACTTCTTGGATTCATCATTTATATGTGATTCCAAGTATTTAATATTCTCTTCATTAGATATTATTTGAATGGCATGTAAGTGGCCTTCAAGGAACAGTTTTCTATCTGATAGCTGGGCATTATTCTCAGACATGTAATGAATTGCTTCAGTAAGTTTACCAATCTGATGTTGCAATATCTGAGTTATATTAATTGAATCTTCTGACAAGGAACAAGTTATTTCTGCCAGTCTGATAATGTCCAAGTGAATGAATCCTATTTTGGACATTAGAGCAGTAGTCCTAAGTTCTAAGTTGTCTACTTTGTTAGACATTTCCACGTTGACCTCAAGAATTTGAATTTTTGTCTCTAATTTTCCAATATTTTGAAGAATGTCCCCGCTTTCCACCCTGTTATCAAGGCTTCTCTTTCATAATAAGGAAAGCTAATCATTAATATTAGATACAAATATATTTGGGGCATGTCATAATCCTCTCCCATGATGTCATTCATATATAAAGCAATGAGATTCCTAATGCTCAGCATCATAAGATTATCCACCATGGTATAGAGAAGGTAATTTTATCACCAGCTTAAACTACTGGAATGCAAAACCTACCTCTAATTAGGTTGAGGTGTGGATATTTACTTGCAGCAACTATGTTTGACCAGCAGGTGGCATAGGTGTAATGCCAAACGCAGTTCTGTCTTAGGTGCTCTGTATTTTACCAATGGAATCAGAAAAATCCGAAGTAGCTTTTACAGAAAATTAGCGAGCAGGATTTTGTTAAAATGAAGGTGCAAAAGCCCTGCGCAGATTGCAGGAACCGGTGGGGAAGAAGGGCCAAGTTCAGCAGGCCACATTTAGGGGAGAATGTAGCTGCTGGAGAAATTTGGGGCAGGCTCGTGCAGTTCCACTGCTGTGGCAGTGGGAGCTGGACTCGGCGACTCTGGGACATGTGGGGCTGGAACTGGATATGGTCTGAGAACAAAGGAGATGTAACCCAATTTGGCAGAACACGAAACAGGAGAACAGGACGGAATTGGAAAACCCTGGTGACTTAGGAGTGCCTCAGTAGGCACCAAGCTACACTGGGCCATAGGCCATGCAAGTAGGCTGGTGGCTGGCAGAGGGCAGGGAGGCTTTTTACACTTACTTCCTGACACCTCACAACAGATATCACAGAAATACTAAACTACACAAATTAGGGATGGCCTATGATATTTTATTGAGGGAGAAGTCAGTTACATGAGAAGCCAAATAGCCTGAGAATCAAAGGTCTGCATGTTGCTCTCTTGGATGCAAATGGAAACCAAAGAGAGAGCGTCTACTTGCCCCCAGCTCTTTTATTCCCCTCATGCTCTATGTACCTATGACTATGCTATGGTTACAGAAGATCTCTCCCTACAGATGTGTCTGTTTTTAGATCACATACTGTTGACAATTGATAATCACAATGACTTATGGAGAAAAGAAATAGTAAGATTATTCATATATATGTCAAATTATTAAAATAGTTTTAAAAAGAGTTCCTAGACAAATATTTGATGTAATACACTATATGTGTAATTTAAAATAAAATTATGTCTGTAACATATTCGTCAGAAGTTTCTCTTAGTTTGAGATTACCCATAAGGAGATGTTTTCTCAGTTAGACATGAACATTTTTATAGAAGGACAAACTAATATTCAATAACTTTAAGTATTTTCATAGTGAACATAATAAAAACTATTGACAATTTCAAATTACATTTCTTTACAAAAATAGAATTAGAGCAAACTATACCTATAAAATTGATTAAATAATATGAGTATTTATGAATACTATTTTATTTTATTTCATTTATGAGGAAAAAGTATTGTTATGGCAATAATATACATGAATATGCAATATTTTCAGTTTACAAGGTTATTTTGTTTTTTAAAATCACATTTAATTGTGTTGTTTTATTGAGAAAATAAAAACAATTTACTGGAGAAACATTTAAAAAATTCATGTCATAATTATTTTAATGCTCCCACAATCACTAAAATTATATGTGTGTGTGTGTGTGTATCTATGTATATTATACATTTTGGTGGGCTGTTCTGTGATAATTCATATTTCCTGTCACAATATTAGAAGTCGCACATTCTTTGTGCTTCATCTTGATTCACAAGTTAAGTTATAAACATTGTGGTGTAGACTTCTGCAACTTGTGCTATATTTGTTTTACTCATGAAATCTTGAGCATGTTTAATGACATGTATAATTTCACCTAATATTTGTTTGAAGGTTCTGAAGTCCGTATTCATTTTTTCTGGCATAATTTTAGCATACATAGAACTGAGTGTCCTAGAGACATTTCCATAAACACACATTATGTGGTTTTCCATGCCCCCTCCATGTGACTACTGTACCTTTCTTCTTCTTACCCTTTTCTACCATTAGAATCCTTTCTTTCCCTATCCAGTTTTGCTTCTGATATACTGTCATGTATACTTAACATGACTTTATCTACATAAAATCTAGGAACCCAAATGACAAAAAAGGTGATCATTGTTATTTAGAGTCTGATTTAATAAGCTTAATAAGAAAATATAGTTACATTCCTTTTCTGTAAATGGGAAAGCATTCACTTTATTTTTAAATGTAATATTATATATCATATTTAATTTATTAATACATATATTTAATTTATAATACATATATAACACATACATTTTATTTATCCACCCCTGTGCTGGCAGATGTCTTGGTTTATACACAGCTTAATCAGCTTCTATCATGCTTCAATAAACATCATTGTGCACATGGATTTTTATAGCTGCATTGTGAGAAAATTCTGTTTGTTTTAAACTTTTGAAGGAACTTTTATTATTATTTCAGTCACTATAACTTGCATGGTGACTAGACTAATGTGCATCCCTGCCAGTGATGTGTAAGGTGTTACTTTACTCTGCCTCCGCACCAGTGTTTACTGTTAACGTTTTCGTAAGGGTTAGTGTTCTGACTGGACTAGGAAGGGTTCTCAATGTTGTTTTGATTCTCATTTCTCTGATAGCTACTGATGTTAAACATTTTAAAATATTTGTACTTCATATTAATATTTTATGCTTTCTTTATTACTTATATTTTAATGTGGATATATTCCTGATGCCACATGTGTGTAGAGTTCAGAAGGCCTCTATTCCTGCTTGTGGGAGTCTATTCTGTCCTTTTAGCATGTAGGTATCAGGGACTGAACTCAGGCAGTCAAGTTTGGAGGCAGGTACATTTACTTGTTAATCCATCTCCTAGGTGCTATACCTGATATTTTTATGACTGCTGCTCATGCCATTAGCTCATTTATGGATTGGGCTGTTTGATGAAATCCATATTTTTTTTGTTTGTTTGTATTAAGACAGAGTATCACTGTATATCCTTGGTTGTCCTGGAACTTGTAATATAGAACACCTTGTTGTAAGTTCCCAGAAAGCAGCCTTACTTTGCCTTTTAGTGGTGGGATTTAAGGCTTGCACCACAACGGCCAACAAAAGCTTAATTCCTCAGGACAAAGTTTGGAAATGCTAGCGGGGTACAGTTCTTATTATTTTTTATTGTTTGTTCCATTGTTATATTTCATTTACATTTGCACATATGTTCATAAATTTCTCCCTAAATTACATTCAGAGTGTAAATCCAGTAAGTTCCCTAGTAATGACAATGAACTAGTGGTAAATTTGATGTGAGTTGAAAGGATGCCTGTCTGGAGTAAGAAGTAATGGTAAGAAGATTCTCAATTCTAAATAAAACCAAATTTTACTTAAATCAATGAACTATAAATAAATCATTCAAAATCTCAGTGAAATATGACCGTCTTGTTCCTTGTTATAGTTTAAGTACTGATTAAATACTAAGGAAGTATTGACATTTCCAATCTAGGGTTCCAGGACAGATGACAGCCTCCTCCTCTTATTCATCCTCCACCTCTTCCTCCTTTACCTCCTCCTTCATCTCGTCCTCCTCATCTTTCAGCTAGTCCTGCTCCTCCTTATTTTCCTCCTTTTAATTCTCTTTGTCCATCTAGTTATCCTTCCAAAGCTTTTCCTGTTATATACTTGTACATTCTTTAGCTTTTGACATATTTTTGTTATGGGCACTTGTGGAACAATTATTGTTAAGGAAAGTTAAACATCCCAAGGCTGAAGTTGTCTAGGAAGTTTACAACCTCATTTGTCTGAATGCTACAATTAAAGTATGAGTCCTCCTGATAACATGGCTGGAAAAATGTGAGCTCTTTCTCTTGTAAGCTTGTAAAAATCTTATAATGTTTTTTGTCTTATGTTCTCACAGACAGTTCGATAGTGTGGAAGAACAAGTTGCCTGTAAATAGTTTCATTACTTCCCAAGCAGAATGGAATTTCTTCATAAATTGTTAATTCACGTTTATTATTAATTTTCAATATTATGTGTAGTTAAAAACAATGGAAATGATACACTGAATTAGAATTTGTGAGAGAAATAACTACTTGTACACTTAAATGTTATAGACTTTGACATATGTGAAATAGGTAGAAAGTTCTTTGATTTGACATAGGGATCAAAAATCACAAGAGTCTATTTTCATTAATAAGTTATGGAATTTCCATTTTAGCAAAAGGCTACAGTTCAAAGAAATTGACAGTATCACAATGGTTAGCTAATATCTCTGAGAAATCTTTGCCTCCACCATTC
Source organism: Mesocricetus auratus (assembly GCF_017639785.1). Lineage (NCBI taxonomy): Eukaryota > Metazoa > Chordata > Mammalia > Rodentia > Cricetidae > Mesocricetus > Mesocricetus auratus. The sequence goes on along the minus strand of NW_024429184.1, from coordinate 47,650,200 downwards.
TACACTTAACTAAAGTAGCTCAAGAGATCAGTGGTTTTCAAACTTTTACTTCCCACAGTTTCTTTACACTTTGAAGCAAGTTTTCTCCCCATAGGCTTTTGTTTTTATCTTGGAGAATATCTTTGCTACATTGATTATATCATGCAAGAGCTCACGAGAGTTAATTATATATGACTGTTGTATACTGTGCAACCATGCAATTTAGAAAAGTGATTTTAACAGAAATAAAAGGAATGGAAAAGTTATTGACCACTAATGTTATTCTCTTTGGTAGTGATACATTCTCTGTTCTTCCTAAACCTTTAATTCTAATATTTTTTCTCTTCAGTCATGTGTAACTAAGTAACATTGTATTCAAGGTAGAGCTACTCATATACTTCAAGTAAGAAAGAGCAGAGACTGATGTTCCTCACTGCTTTTCTTTGAACTCCCTCATTCTGTTACTATTTTTGTTTAACTTCACTTCTTTGCCTACATTTTGAAGTATTAAGCAAACTGCTTCACATTGTGTCAGTGACAGTGAAGTGTGCACTATAGACAGTGTTCTCCACCTCTCACAGCAGTCTGAGGGCTTCTCAAAATATTCTACTCGGGTGTAGATCACATTATTGATTTTACTGTGGAAAAGAATTTCTGGACATGATAATATGATTGAGAGCAGTAATTTATTCAGAAAACATTTTAACATAATATTAAGCATACAGCTGATAGAAAGAGAGAAACAGGGATAGGACAGCCACACTGATATTTTTTAGTTGTAGTCATATGTAGAGTTTTAATGACTCTTAAGTTACATCTTTTCAGGATAGCTGAGAAACGTTTTCCCCGCTTTTTGGTGAATGTGATATAGGACTATACTATAATAAGTTAAAGTCATGGAACACAAAAATAACACAGATGGTTCAGGGATTTTTACTATAAATGGATTCCCTGAGATCCCTGGGAATGGCAGGTTTATAACTGGGGAAAAAGACAGGCCATATATGCTCAGCACTTAAGCATGATTCATTGCTGATTCTCTTTCTTATTTGAAGCATCTCTATGAAAGAAAAGCTATCTTTTCACAGCATATTTTATTGATTGCACTGGAAATCTTGACACTCAACTTGACTCAGAGTTCAGGGCTCATGTCCCATGTCTTGTTATTTTCTACATCTTAACTCAGCATAAGTCTTACCCTTTTGCCAGATGTGAAATGCACTTAGTGCTTGCTCACTACTTGAAAGGTCACATGATCAGGGAAAATGACACTGTGGTCACCATGGAGAGCTTCAAAATGTGGTCCCTCAATAGAATGGAACAATTAGAGGAAGAAAAAAGGAGACTTTTATTTTCATTCAAAGTTTGTCAAGAAAGAATCTTTGGTTATTTTTCTGAGGAGTAAAATCTAGATGGAAGAAGGGGATTTAAATAAAGTTTCAGTAGTCTTTGAAAAGTAAATACCTGCTAATATCTCCTAACTGTTTGAGGTCCAATATAAATTGAGTGATGATTCTCAACTTGTGTGTCTCAACTCCTTTGGGGGTTGAACAACCCTTTCACAGGAGTGATGTATCAAATAACCTGCATATAATATACTTACAGTATGAATCATAATAGTAACCAAATTTTACAGCTATGAAGCAGCAAAAAAAATAATTTTTTACTCGGGCACACCACAACATAAGGATCTGTATTAAATGGCCACCGCATTGGAAGGTTGAGAACCACTGGTTTACAGTATATGAGGTCACTAATGTGCACATGCATATATAAGCAGAAATGCATTTCTGCCCTACAGTCTTGTAACAGGTGGCTTGATAATAAAATGAAAAACACAAGTAATGTGAAAGAGGTATAATACACTGGATAATAACATCTAGTTTCTTGTTGGGGACTGCTAGAACCTTGAACAAAATGGAGTCTGTCAACCGTTTCTTGGTCTTCTGCCTACGTGACTGTGAGCACACAAGCCCTTGAGACAAAGGAAAAGGCTAACCATAAAAGTTAAATTTACACAGGGCAGCCCACCCGCCTAGCCAGGGGGAAGTACCCTCACAGAACAATTGTCTTTGTTAACAAGATTATAGTGTTCTGCTGTAAACTCCCTACCCCTCCCTAATTCCTGCACCTGACTTACGCTGACAAGCATTTGTGGAATGCAACTAATGACTGATGGAAAATTACAGCTTTGTCTTTACCGTATTTGGTGTATATTTGAAATGAGACTTGATTGACATGCTTGTACCACCCCCCTGAGGTCCTTCCTCTATAAGTTCCAGCGTGCCCCAAAAAATAAAGGCTCTTGATCAGCGAACGTTGTCTTGAGCCTGTTTCCATTAACCTCTTGAAGTTCAATTTCCAGATCGGATCTGCTCGTGAAGGCCCACCAAATTAGTAGCGACCCTCATCACCTCACCCCCGCGGGTCGGGGGGTCCCTTCCCGGGGGTCGCAGTTTCTTTGTGGTTAATGTTCACTAGACTAGCAGGAACCTCCCTGAGCTTCTTTTAGACACTAATGTAACATAAAGCAACAGTGCAGATCAATCTATATATCTAGATTCTAAATTGTTAACTATGACTGAAGAGTCGCACAGGGACCATGTTTTCCATATTAGAAAACAGACTTAAGGAATGGAAGCATTTCTTTGTCAACTTAGGTTTTACCTGCTTAGCAGTAGCAGATGGAAATATGGTTTTCTGCTATCCAGTAGTTCTTCCTGATCCAACCTTTTCTGTTTGTCATTAAAGAATAACAGTCATGTAAGGATTATCATATAAAGTATAATAAGATAAAATGAAAACTAACACATTAGAAAAGGAAAAAACCTACCAGCTGATCATTTAATATCAGCAATACTGTGTAATTTATAAAACAAAGGGTGTTCACCAGATACCAAAGTGTTGGTACCTAGTCCCACACATATACACTCTGAGGAGATAGTCATCTGCTATAAAAATCAGTCTAGAAATACTTCCCATAGAAAGAGATAAACTTTTAGGAAGAGACAGCAAAAAGGCAAATTTCTCCACACATAATTTTTCCATTAAAATAGATGGAAAATTCAAAGGGACAGAAAAAGTAGTCCATTTTGGAAGTGTAATATATGAAGCATATTTAGCTATGCAATGATGATTAAAAGGAAGAATTCATTATCATGCATAATATACATGTAAAGATATTAGTACACAAAGTATCTCAGTGAGTTCACCAATGGCAAATATAATATAGTATATGAAATCACAAAATAACCAGCTCCAAGATTTCCCACACTTTAAAACACTGAGGGAAAAGGAGGAAAGCAAATTAGGAGTAACACAGAAGGACAGCTAAAGAACCTACAGATAAAAAAAATCACTCCAAGTGTAGAATGCTCAACATATCCACAATACAAGTATGCCTGGTAAAGAAGAAAAATACATGGCAAAGTATTTTGGAAGATGGGTCACTGGAAAGAACTTTCCATAGAGAGATGAGGGAAAAACATCTTGGTTTTTAAAAATCATTGAAATAAATAATTAGAAAGAAAAAATATATTAAGGAAAACTTCAAGAAAGGAGAGAAATGGAGTAATAAATTCAAGGAAATGTAAAAAGTGTGAGGTTATATTATGTAAATTCCATTAAAGATACTTTTCTGGCTTTATCTGATTGATAATTCTGTACCTGGAAAACCAGGGGAAGCAAGACAACAAAGCTGGTCATTCTTTATAGAGAGTGAATTCTGAAACTTACATGAAGTCAGACATTGTAAAAGCAAGTCTTGGGTATAAATGTTAGATGTCTTTGACTGAAATTCCAAGTTGCTTAACTGTTGTCATGATCACATGTAGCATAAATCTTAGTCTGTGTGTTATTTTATAACATTTTACAATTTAGGAGATAGAACAGAAAGAGGAAACTTAACAGTGTGCTTGCCACTCTAAATATTGTAAATAATCCCTAAACTCATGCTATATTATGACCATTTCAGAAAGCTGATATGAATTTAATGTCTAATGTTTTAAGGAAAAAGTAACTGAAATTCTCAAAAAAAGTATTATAACGTTTAGTCTTCCCACCAGCCACCTGGTTCCTGTCACCACTTTAGCTCCCAGTAACACACAAGACACTATATTAATTATGAAGCTGTTAACTGTTCGCTTTGTTTCTTAATGGCTAGCTCTGACTTAATTATTAACACAAAATAGAAATATATGTTTTTATAAGGTCTTATCTTACCAAGGACACAGCCTCATGCATCCTCTCCCTGTGATCACATGGCAACACTCTACTATTGACTACATTTCCAAGACTTCTCCTTGACTCCTAGTCCCACTTATCTTGCTTCCATATTGGCCAACAGTGCTTTATTTATAATAATCAGACAAACATGTACACAAAAGGACTTCGCCCATCAAAACATAAATATTACAAAACTGGAGAGTGAAACAAAAAAAACTGTAGTACTGACTACAAAAAGCAATTTTTTGAAAGTTAGGCAACACTTTCCTTAGATGACAGATCATCAGTGTGTGGTAGGCAACAGAAGACAATATTAAATTACTTAACTATGAAGACAATAAAAGTGATGAAAAACATTTGGACTATGTACTTTATGACATTACCTCTTATTAGCTCTATATGTGGAGAGATGATTAAAAATCACATTGATTCTGAAATAGCATCATTCTGACAGAGTAGAAGGGACAAAGGAATGTGGTTTTTATTTGAAAAACAAAAATTTCTTTATTTGTAATATGTTGTTAGGATAAGATAATAGTAGACACAGGTTAGCTTCCATAAATTTCAGTTTCTTTACCAAAATACAAACCAAGAACTCAATACAACAACAAAATATGGAAAACAAAACCACACCCCAAACAAGCAACCACCACCAAACTTTGGCCAACTATATCACACACACATACACACACAAACACACATACCAAAATAAAATAAAAGCCCATGAAGTATATTATTTTTGTCAACTACTTCTGGACATGAGATTTGCCCTGGGTATCATTCCACTGCAAAAACAGAATTTCCCTCTCCCAGCAGGTATAAATGGCAGGTCAGTTGTTAACCTTTACTTTAGTAGCTAGGTGAACATGTATACATTCATAGATTCATTTAACTTTTTGAATATAAGAATATAAAATACAATGAGATACAACAAAAACTATTACATCAAAGTTGGGCAAGACAGACCAACAGAAGGAAAAGATCCCAAGGGAAGGCACAAGAGTCAGAGATCTCCTCCTTCACACACTTAGGAAGTTCCATAAAACCATTAAACTATAAGCCACAACATAAAGCAGAGGATGTAGTACAGACCCATCTAGTGCATGTCCATTCTGCCTCAGTCTCTGTGAATTCACATGGGCATTGAATGTGTTGATTTTTGGGCCCTTGTTTTCTCAGTGTCCTCTACCCCTCTGGCTCTTGCACTCTTTCCCCTCCTCTTCCACTGTGTTTCTTGAGTGATGACGTGAAGGATTTGATGGAGATATCCCATTAAGTGCTGAACATTCTAAGTTCTCTCACTGACTCCATAACATCTGGCTGTGGGTATCTACACTTGTTCCCATTTGCTGTAGAAGGAAGTTTCTCTGCTGATGATTGAAAAGGGCACTGATCTGTGAATATAAAAAGAATATCATTAGGAGTCATTTTACCATTATGTTTTTTTAATTTTTTTAGACCAGTATTATTTGCTTTTCTGCTGGGTCCCTAGGCTATATAGACTCAAGTTCTTGGTCACTCAAGCAGTGTCAGGTATGGGTTCCATCTCATGAAGTGGGCCTTAAGTCAGACAAGTTGTTGTCTGGTTACTCCCCCAAACTTTATGCAAGGATGACTCTAGCTATCCTGCAAGCATGATACTATTTTAGACAAAGGGTTTGTGCCTGCGTTGGTACTTATGTTTCTGCATTAATAACAGCAGGATACCCACTATCAATGATGCTGGAACATAGGGGTGATGGCTCTGTATAGGGACCAGACTATATCTCCATGTTCAATAATTTATGCATATGTTGTCTTTAGCAATAGGGTCTTGCTGTGGGTTCGTGGAGAACAATTAATAGGCTTGACAATAAACTGAGTTGTCTGGTGATTCCTGTGTGGTCCCATTGGCCAGCAAATCAACTAGATGTATCAAACCTGGTACTTGAAACTTGACTGAGTGACAAGAAATGGCCATGTATGTCTCTCTCCCTAATATTTGGTGATTATCTTCATATATGTGTATATTTTAGAAGATTTTTATTACATTAGGTGTCCATGTTACCCCTCAAATGTCCTTTAATTTTAGGTCTCAGCACATATTGATTTCCACTATGCTCTTTCCCCTCCCATGCCCATTTTATCTCACCACTCTAGACCATCCATCTATAAATATCTATTCTATATTCATTCTATGATAGGATCCATCTGTTCCATCTAGTCTCTTACTCTATACCTACCCTATGTTTTTCTATGCATTGTTGTTTGGTTATTATTGACCTAACAGCTAATATCCACAAATAAGTTAATTCATGCCATATTTGTCTTTCTGGGTCTCTGATACTTCACCTAGCATTTTTCCCTTTCCTACCCATTTGCAATCAAATTCTAAGATGTCCTATTTGTTAACACCTGGTTCATATTCCATTGTGTAAATATAACATATTTTTATCAGTTCATCTTTTGAGAGGTATCAAGGTCATTTCAAATTTCTGTCTGTTATGAATAGAGCAGCAATGAACATGGTTGAACCAGTTTCTCTGTGATATGATGATGTGTCCTTTGGGTATATGCCCACGAGCAGTATAGATTTATCTTGATGTAGGTTAACTCCAATTCTTCTAAGGAACCACCACACTCATAGTGGCTGTACAAGTTCCCACTCCCACCAGCGATGTATGGGTTCCCTTCTTTCCACCATGCTTGTTTTACAAGAAATGACACAATCACCATTAAGAATTTAAAACCTATATCTACAGAATTCATTATATTTAAAATCAGATCCCAATCTAATATAGTTAATCAGAACCATGGTGAAAACATTTGAAAGGTAAGCACAAGAGGTGTTCTAATGCACTGCCTTGAAAGAACACTTGTACTACTCAATGAAGGACTCTTTTGTAATCCTCATGATTACTTGCATATTGCATGCCCTAATGCACAGGTTCATATCCATAGCAGATAAGGAATTTCCAAAGCTGCCTTCTAGAGATTATCATTATTCATTACACATACCTTACAAATTTAATTACTATGCCCGTGGATGTTAGATGAAATTATTATTTTAAAGTGATCATGGATGAAACTTCCCTTAATAATAAAATCAACAAATTGATTTCCAATATTTAGAAATATGTCTATGTGAATGACAATATTACAAAGGAATTTCACTGCAAAAACCCAGGCTTTCAGGGACTTTTAAAATCTTTTAAATGACAAAGCACACATTTATTTATATTACTCTCTTCATAATCTAATAGATTTTAAGTTTGTGATTTAAAATGTAAAAAATTCATTCAAATGACCTGTTGCTTAATGAACAAGATAAGAGACTTCACAATGCTGTTGTATAGTATCTGAAGACTTAGAGGTTAGAATTACTCAATCAGGGTGAAGAAAAAAAACCTATCAGATGTATAGTGGTAAAGAACAATTTCCACACACACAAAAATAAAGTATATTCTGTATGTCACAAGGTACTATAATTCAACAAAATTCTTAGCTGTGATTGGCCTTCTCTTTGTATATTTTTTACTATTTATGTTTTCTTATTTGCAATTACATGCTTCAGTGATTTATGATGGTAATATCAAGACATAAATCCTAAAGCAATAACATTATTATATTGGAGACATCTACTTGTCTTCAATGTCTTCTAGGGAAGATAAAGTGATATTGTTAGGCTAAGGGGAGGAATCTTTTCAATATCATTCTCAAAGCAAATGGCAAAGCAATTGCTAGATCATATGTTTTGGAATCATTTAACAATTAATGCTACAATGGTGTTTTTCACCATATTGAAAGTTTTGAATGTAGTTCCTTTATTTTCTGAGATATGTATTTTTGAGAAAATTTTATTATATTAGAGAAAATCAAATAGAGGATGCCACATGAATTGTGTTACCTTCTTGACTACCTGTGGGATAAGAACAAATGTCCTCATGTGTTTCTTTGTCTCTTAAACTTGCTTGTTGGTTAATGAAGAGACTTACATTTAACACTCTCTTCTATTCAGTATAGTGCTAAAAATCTTAAAGCAATGCATCGTGTAAAGGACATAAAACAGAAACAATCAGGAAAGATGTTGACAGATGTTACTGTAGATTTCTTTTGTCCTGTCAGGTCTTGCTGACACTTTAGCCCCAAATGAACACACAGAGAATTATATTTATACTATTAATGTTCAGTTGAAATAATTATGATTCTCTGGCTAATAATATATGGTCTGTAATTTGGGAAATTCTATCATCTTCATTGCTAATAGTAAGTTGAGACCTGGTACAAAACACTTAGAATAAGTTGTGGATATAGGACACTCAATGTATTTCTGATAGCAGTGATACTCTGTGTAGTTTACAACTTTGTTAAGCACAGTATCTTCTACATTGCTACACAAACCATAGTCCTTTCCCAGTTTCAATATTGTTATGGATTTGTTTAATATGGAAATTTCAAGGTAATTTGTCTAAGCCTTTCCTTTTCCTTTTTCTCTTGTATGGATCTGTGGAGATGCTGTATTCTCATTTTTGCAAATGGGTCAATGGTCAAAAAGAGCTAAAATTACATCAATCTCCAATGAACTCTCATTAGCTTTTAACTGAATAGATTTCTTGGACTAAGCTGTACATGTACTTTCCTATTCTTCCCATGACTAGCTTCTATAAAAGTCATGAAGAAGTTTCTTAATTTAGACTACCTGTCCTACTGCTCCAATCCCACAGCATGTGGCAGGCTTTCTTTTGCTATGGCAGGTTTTGCAATGTAAATTATGTTGGCAATGACTTTTTTAATCTTCCTGCCCTTGCCAACTGGTGGTATAGGCATGCAACACCATTCTCAGAATATATATATATACAACCTGTGAGGAACATCTTCATTGACTATGACATAGGTGTATATTTTTGTCTATTGGTTTTCATCTCTGTGATAATGAACACATAATTTATATACCTAGAGTAGTTAAGGAAATAATCTCTGACAATCAATTAACACATGGCAATACTGTCGACAGAATATCTGGATGTAATGGATGCAACAGTATATATGAATTTAGATTTTATCATCTGTTACAGATATAAGTACTGAGTATTATTTTCTCTTCAAACTGTGTCAGATTTCATTCTATGATACATTTGATACATTTCATATGGCATAAACAATAGAGAACAAGGTACTGAAAACCATTTCTAACATAATATTCCTGAATTACAGAGAAAAAGTGACTGTATCCCATTTTATAAGAAGCCCACTATAGTCTATAATCATTTATTTTCCTTTCATTTATTCCTTTATGAGTAGATATTTAACTGTTTAACTTATCTTTGCTTTTTCAAATTCTTGCTCTCTTGCATTCATGAATTTTTGTGTGATGCTAAATTAAAAACTATGTCTTCATAACACCCTGTTTTAACTAAAAAGCACACTGTCTTGGGCTAGTTAGGCCTGGAAGTCAAAATTTCTGTTTTGCTTTTGGATGTGGTCCAGAATTAACCTATTAGAATTTTAGTCCTCCACTATAACAACATGGTCTATTTGTAGAAAACATATATAAAAATGGTCTAGAATGTGAAAGGACATTAGACTAGAGTTTTGGTAATTTTGTTTCATAGGATGGTGTTATTTTTTAGTTGCTCTTTTAAATGTCATGGATTGAGATAAACACATTGTCATGATTTAAATTGCTTTCGCGTGAATATTCATCACATAACACTTTTGTTCTATTTGTTTAGTATTACTGGGTATCTTGGGAATTCTAAGCAACCTGTAATGTGTGAATGATTTGGTTTGCTTCATAGTCAGAAGTCCTTGCAACTATATAAAAGATTCAGAAGTGAGTTATTTGAGCCAAATAAGTCTATACTATGTATCAGAGACTAATTTGCTGGTAAATTTCTTGCTATTTATTAGCATGACATATACTGAAAAGAAAAATAAGCAATATTTTTCAGAAGGTTAAATAAGAAATTCTGTATTTAGATATTCAGTGAAAAGTTTCTGGTAGTTTTCTATCAGCAATTGGTAACCTCAAAAAATTATTAATTCTTCAGAAAGTTCTGTAAATAAATAAAATGATCAGCATTATTTTACATTTGGAAGGGATAAGGTGAGGTTCATAATGTTGAACCTACATATTTGTTGAACTTTTTGTAAAGGAGAAATAACTATGTGATGAAAAAGGGACAAAAATTTAATTATCTTCTATATAGTCTATGGAGACACATATTTAAAACCACTCACTAATTTCTCCCTGAGTTTTGAGTTCTGTTTTACATTAGCTGATTCTACCAATATGAAATAAAATAAGCATCTAGATTAAAATGGAGGGCAATTTGCCATATGCTTATGTATAGAAAGTTTTATGGAGACAAAGACTAAAACATAAGTAATCTTGGAAATACAAAATTTACAAATAGCGTTACATATTTGAGATATGTGTGAGAAGAGATATTTTGTGAGGAGGGAAAACATTATATTATAGTAAAGACACCACAGCTTTGTGTTTTGGGTGACAAAGAGTCAACCAAATCAATTGAAATAAAAAAAATACCTGGTCATCTCTTTTAAATGTGAACAGATGTTTCTTTTAACATCATTTCCTACACAGTGTGGAGACAAATATTTGCATAGCTTTTCTATTCTATTAGCTATTGTAAATAATATAAAGTTTATTAATAGTAAACAAAGGGTGTCCATGCATCCCAAGAGAATACCATACCTTGTATACACTTGACAACTTGAAGATTTTGGCCCTCATTAAGTCCTTAGAGCATATGAATGAATGACTGTGGGAAATGGCAGGGAAATTACTCTGGACAGAGAAAAAATTGATGATCTAAAAGCATCATTTGTAAAATACTATGACTGAGACAAAAAGCAAAACTTTTCTCATAAAAACAGAATGCAGTTACCTCATTGATTTTTGTAGAATGGAAGGCAGTTTGCCTGATATAGGAATAGGATGATGTTTCTTCAAAATTCTTCAGTTACATGTAATAAGTTTATTGGCTGATACATAGAGAAGGGAAGAAAATTTTCAAGTTTTAATTGTGATGAAAAGACATAAAACAAATTACTCAAGGTTGGAGAATGAATGGAATACAGAGGCAGAGTATATTGTCAAGTAAGTGAAAGGCTCTTCTGGGGAGAGTAAGGATGTTTGTTTTGGTGTATCTAGTTACATCCTACTGTTCTACTATAGTTAAGTATCAGTTAAATTTCAATTTATCAATTATCAATGAACAAAATAAAGAAAGGGATTTAAAGTAGTATTTGAGAAGAGAATTTTAATAATGAACCTATGAGGCCCATTAAGAATATTTGTAAAACAATGAAGAGAAAGTAAGCCACAAAGAGTCAATTAGATAAAGATGTTAAGGTTTCTTGATATCTGAGATAAAAGAATTGCAAATACAGAGACTGTGACTTGGCAATATCATGAAACAGAAGTCAAGTATATGCTCTGGCTGCAAGTCTTAGGACAGATCACTGATGGTAAGAAATCAATGAATCATAAACTAAAGTGATAGTGTTGAATGTATGCACATTAATTCATGGAAAAAGCTATGTTTGCAAAAGCTGATTGCCTCACTAGAACTTCAGTGATGTGGAGAGGTAAGAATGCTGCAGGTACAAAGACTAATTACTACTTATCATGGGGCATGTTTAGCTTTGTAAATAGCTATTCCTTATTCATCTGTGTGTCAGGTCTAACTAATAAAGAAAAAGTGAAAACATTTGGAATATATTAACACAACCAAGCATTATTCTCTGTCAACCAACGGTGTACAATCATGAAACTTCTTGGGCCTGTGGCTGAACTTTCTCTGCCTAGCTGTAAGCAGCCTTGCTGACATTTTCACCCATGTATTTTTTAAATGTCGATTTATGACTTTCTTTATTCTGTTACTGTAAAACGTCATGAAATTTCTTCTATGTTGGAACATAAAATGTTTGGCAACCTAAACCTGTGTTTCTGAAACAAGGTCATTCAGAATAAACTATTCTCTTTTTTTATTTTTTATTTTTTGGTTTTTATGAGACAGGGTTTCTCTGTATTGTTTTGGAGGCTGTCGGTCCAGCCCATCCTCGAACTCACAGAGATCTGCCTGCTTCTGCCTCCCGAGTGCTGGGATTAAAGGTGTGCGCCACCACTGCACGGCTGGAATAAACTATTCTTTATTGTCTTTGCATGAAGGCATTGTTTGTGCATCAAAAAATGAATCCAATATATAGATACAGAAAACATCAAAAATGGGGAAAAGAGGGTGATTTAATGAGCAAAGTGCTAGAGGTACACGTGAATGAGAAAATAAATGTGGACTGTGGGATGTCTGTAGACAACTAAAGAAAAAGATTTCATCCCTCAAACTTTCATTAAACCAAATATACTGCTGGGTTTAAGAAAAAAAACATGATAGACCTTTGATTACTATTTTAAACTAGGTACAGAAACTTCCCTACCATTAAGTCTGGACTCAGCATTCTCATAGTTGCTTTCTTGCTTTTGTTAAAAGACCCAGGACAACCAAAACAACCCTATTCAATAAAGCAACATCTGGAGGCATCACCATTGCTGACTTCAAGCTCTATTATTGTGCTTTAGATCTGAAAACAGCTTTGTATTGGCACAAAAGTAGACAGGTAGACCAATGGAATTGAATTGAACACCCCGATATTAACCCATACACGTATGAATATCTGATCATCGACAAAGAGGCTAAAAATATGCAACGGAAAAAAGAAAACATCTTCAACAAATGATGTTGGCATAACTGGATGCTGGCATGTAGAAGACTGCACATTGATCCATGTCTATTGCCATGTACAAAACTTAAGTCAAAATTGATCGCAGACCTCAACATGGATCCAGCCACACTGAACCACTTAGAAGAGAAAGCGGGAGGTACCCTTGAACGAATTGGTACGGGAGACTGCTTCCTGAAAATAATACCAGTAGCACAGACACTGAGGTCAACAATTAAGAAATGGGACTTCCTGAAACTGAGAAGCTTCTGTAAGACATAGGCCACAGTCAACAAGATAAAAAGGCAGCTCATGGGTGGACTTGGCAAGGTCTGGTCTGGGACTGGGGCCATAATCTCAAAGGAGTTGAGGAAACCTGAGAATACTGGTGTTATCAGTCCCCAGGGTGCTTTATGTTCAGTCTCTGATGCCATTTATATATCCTGTGTTCCCCTTGTACAGTATTGTTTGATTTCCTTACTGTTGACTTCCTTCCATTGTATGAGATTCTGCTGATTTTGTCCCATTTCTGTCCCAGAAAATTTGTATGTATGTATGAATGCTGTACTTCTTAACAAAGTAGGTTGGCATAAGTTATCAATTTGTGCAACAGCTTTTGCTGCCAACTTTCCTATCTTTTCCTATCTTTATCTTTTAATCCCAGTTCTTTCCCATCAGGACTCTGTCATTGATAAACTGCCTGATCATCTAGGTCAGTAATCATACATGTGAAAGTAAACTACTTTTAAAAAAATCAGATAATCATGATCTCTCTTTCTGTGTGTGTGTGCTTGTGTGTGTGTGTGAGAGAGAGAGAGAGAGACAGACAGACATACAGACAGAGAGACAGAGAGTAGAGAGACAGGGAATATGCATACATATTTTCCCTGTGTCTTTCTGCTAATAAACCTAGAGCAGATTTGAATGTTGGTTTCTAATCCTTTTTTCCAATGAAAGAAACTAAAGATTGTGAAAAAATACTTATTGGGAACCTAATAGATATGATTAGCCTACTTTGTCTTCTAGTGCTTTGGTGATTAATCTTAGATGGCAACTTCTACAAATTCAGTACAGTATACTTATGATTCTGTTATTGAGGAAATTGTGCTACTTTGTATTTGCTCTTTAATCATGTTAAAAATAATATAAATATTTACTAAGAAGAACACTTAAGAAATTATACTGAACTTTGAGAGAAAAACACCATAGCAGGCATGGTTTAAACATTGGCAGTTGCCAGGAGAAGGTCAAGGAAGATAATAAAGATGGAAAGCTATACTACATGTGGCCAAACATGCTGGACATGCAATCCCTTGGTAGAAGTGAGAGGGTAGCTTAAAAAAAAGAGTGTCTGAGAATGTAGCTTTTCACCAGTAACAAAAAGCAATGAAAAAAAATTAAAGAAAGAGGAAAAAATTATATTGTTTTTGAGTAATTCAGAAAAACAGGAAGTGACAGTTTTTCATGTTAAGTGACAGAAAAATGGGGGGAAGTCTATTAATTCTCTTTCCCCAGGACATGCATAAAGCTTATTTTTATTATGAATGACAAAGATTTCTCGCAAAGTAGATACCATATAAGCACATTTTTATGTTATTTTTACCCTATATCAATAAGGAACAATAAAGATGTTCAGCTCTTCTTGAAATAAGCTATATTAATCCTGATTGGCTTTTGTTTGTTTTAATCAATTTAGGGTGAGAAAGTGTTAAAACCACTTCTAAAGCATAAGGTACTTTAAAGTCAGGAAATTTATGTAGTACACATCCAAAGTAGAAAATAATGTTATTCTTCTAAAGTATATTGAAACATGACATTTATCTCTAGCAAGATAATGAATTTTACTGTGGATATCATAGCAAGAAGTAAAGTGATTGACTTACCAGAAGAACATGGTGTGGATGAGAGGGGGACAATTTTAAAACTCCTTTGGAAATAGAAAGTAGTTTTTTTTCATTTCTTTTATTTTTTTGTTTGTTTTTTATTGTAAATAGCTTGGTTTACATGTCAATCCCAGTTCCCTCTCCCTGTCCTCCTCCTGCACCCCCTCACTATCTCTCCCATCTTCCCCCCCATTGTCAATTCCTTCTGCATAGGGGATATCTAGAGTCTATCATTTCATTCAGGGTAGGGTCCAGGCACTTCCCTAAGAATCCAAGCAGAGAGAGCAACCCTGTTTGTGTTATGGACACACGATGTCTGTTAGTATTCGAGGGATAAACACTGATCTACTACTCAGGACCCTATAGGTAGCCCAGGCCTCCTCATTGACTCTCACATTCAGGGGGTCTGGATCGGTCCCATGCTGGCCTCCCAGCAGTCGGTCTGGGGTCCAAGAGCTCTCCCCTATTCAGATCAGCTGTCTCTGCCGGTTTTGCCAGCCCATTCTTTGCCAATTTGCTCTTCGCTCCTCTGTCTGTCGCTGGGTTCCTTGGGTTCTGTTCAGTATTTAACTGTGGGTGTTTGCCTCTGCTTCCATCAGTCACTGGATGAAGGCTCCAGGATGGTTATAGACATCAAGTTCACTATCGGGAATAGGCATTCGAGGTGGTCTCTACACTATTGCTTAGCTTGCCAATTGGTGTCATCCATTTATATCACTAGAGTAGAAAGTAGTTTTTGACTTATAATCTATTTTTTGTTCCATCTAAGTAAGTACAGTTTAAAATTCTTAGTTCTGAAACATTGGCAGAGTTATGTATGATAATAACATAAAATAAGTTAATTATGTATTATACAATAAATGTCAATGTATTAGACTTATTAACCTGTACCATACATTATATAATTTTTGTCTGGTGAAACACTATATTTTTATACAGAAAACTTGAGTTAAAGGTAACAAATATATTGCCATATGTCCACCAAAAGAAGATCAACATTTTCTGTAAAATATGTTACATCCTGAAACTGAGAGTCTTTTGTAAGGCAAAAGATACAGTCAAAAGGTATAACAGTACCCCACAGAATGGTCTTCACCAACCCCACATCAGATAGAGGGCTTATCTCCAAAATATACAAAGAACTCAAGAAACTAGTCATCAAAACACCAAATAATTCAATTAAAATTGGGGTATTAAACTAAACAGAGAATTGTCAGAGGAATCTAAAATGGTTGAAAGACACTTAAGAAATTGCTCAACATCCTTAGCCATCACGGAAATGCAAATAAAAACAACTCTGAGATACCATCTTACACCCTTTATAATGGATAAAATAAAAAACACCAAGGACAGTTTATGTTGGCAAGGATGTGTAGAAAGGGGAACGCTCCTCCATTGCTTGTGGGAGTGCAAACTTGTAAAGCCACTTTGGAAATCAGTATGGCAGTTTCTCCAGAAAATGGGAACCAGTCAGCCTCAAGATTCAGCAATTCCACTCTTAGGCATATACCCAAAGGATGAATATTCATACAGCAAGGACATCTGTTCACCTATGTTCAAAGCAGCATTAATTGTAATAGCCAGAACCTGGAAGCAACCTAGATGCCCCTCAACTGAAGAATGGATAAATAAAATGTAATGGAGTACTACTTAGCAGAAAAAAAAAAAAACAAGAATACTGACATTTGCAGGGAAATGGATGGAACTAGAAGAAACCATCCTAAGTAAAGTAACCAAGTCACAGAAAGACAAACATGGTATGTACTCACTCTTATGTGGATATTAGACATAGAGCAAAGGATTACTAGCCTACAATATACACCTCCAGATAAGCAAGGAAACAATAACTGTAAGAAAGACATACATGGTACTCCAGTGAAGTGGAAAAGACAAGAGCTCCTGAACAAATTGGAAGCATGGAGGACAGAGAAGTGGAAAAGAGGAGGGGGGAGGAGTACATGAGGGATCAGGAAGACTGAGTGGGGAAAGGAATAGAGAACAAGAAAAGAGATACACGAATAAAGGGAGCCACTATAGGCTTAAAGTGAAATCTGGCCGAAGGGAATTGTACCAGAGATCCACAAGGATGACCACTACTAGGAACCTAAGCTATAATGGAGAGGCTACCTTAAATGCCTTTCCCCTATAATGAGAATGATGACTACCTTAAATGCCCTTAAATGCCGTCCTAGAGCCTTCATCCAGTAGCTGATGGAAGCAGAAGCAGAGATCTACGGCTTAGCAGTGAGCCAAACTCCTGGAATCCAGTTTCAGAGAGAAAGTAGTGACTAACAAAGGGTTTAAAACCATGCTGGGAAAACCCACAGAAACAGCTCACCTGAGAAACTGGGGATTCATGGACTCCAGTCTCATAGTTGGAGAGTCAACATAGGACCAAACCAGTCCCACTGAATGTGGGTGTCAGCTTGGAGCACTGGACAGTCTACTGGGTCTCTGGCAATGGAACCAGGATACATCCCTAGTGTATGAAGGAACTTCAGGGGCCCATTTCCCTCGGAGGGATACTCTCTTAGCCTAGATACAAAAGTGAGGGCCTAGGCCCTTTCTAAAATGACTTGACAGATTTGGTAGTCCCTCATGGAAGGCCTACCCTCCCTGGGGAATGGATGGGTCATGTGATGGGGGTGTCAATGGGGCACATGGGAGGATGGGAAGGAGAGGAAACTTGGACTGATATGTAAAGTAAAATTGTTTCTAATTTAAATAAAATTTATAAAAAACAAATGAATAAATAAAATATGTGACATACTTTATTTCTTTATTCTATTGTTGATGGACAGCTATATTTCTTCTATAACTTAATTATTGTGAGTTGTATTTTATCGTTCCTAGAAGAAATACTTATATTCTACAATCACACCTGTTTTCCTCAACCTATCAAACTACCAAATCAATGAATCGCATGAGGCTAAAATTCATCCCAGGAATCTCATGCTTGGAAAAGAAAAAAGGTAAAGCCTAGCTAGGCAGAAAGGGAATTATTTTCCCAAGAAAGAGACTTTGCACAATTGTTACAACCTGTCAGACTATCCATTAGGATGAGATCAAAGCCGAGGTATATTTGACAATGATGGGCAGGAACCACACCTTAAATGATGCTACTTAGATATGTATAATGCTGGACCACTAGTAAACTTCAGTCTCATGTTAGGACCCTTTAACTATGCCAGAGACTTTACTAGATCTTTTTTCCTCTTTTGATAAGGCTACAACAAATAATCAACTTTTTCTTTCCTTTGTTTTTTTTTTCAATTTTAGTTTGCCATTTTAACTGTATTCTTCAGTTTTGGCAAATATGGTTTTCTAAGGTTAGAATTGTAGTGAGTACCAATTTGCAAATATGCCCATGATATGTTGATCTGTAATCTCTTGAGTGAACACTCATGCATAGTGTCTTTGGATAATATGATAGATCAATTTTGGGTTCTTTTTAGAAACCTCCACTTTAATATCCAAAATAGCTGGACTAGTTCATATTTAAACCACAGGCACAGCATGAAAATGTTTACTTTTGTCACAATTCCTAGAATTTGCTGTTATTAGTTTCATTCTGATTAGGGTAAGATTAAAATCTCAATTCAGTTTTAATTTTAATTTCTGTGATAAATAGTAATACAATGAAAGTTTTAACCATCAAGAAGGATGAACACTTTTTTTTTATAGTAAAATGTACACAATTGGAGATAATTTCAGGAAATGAATTGTCAGTCAGGAAGACAAATATTACATATTTTGTCTCATTTCTGAGCCCTAGATTTTATATAGATACATAAAGTAATTTAAATATAACTAACATAAAAGTAGAAGTTAAACAGTGTGGAGAGGAAAGGAGATTAATGAAAGGAGAAGGGAGACTGGGAGTAAAGGGAGAAAGAGGGCGTATGTTTAAAACAGTGCATAACTACATAAAATGGCCTCAGGAAGTTAGTTTATGAGATAAAAAATACTTCACTAGACTATTAAGTAAAATACTTAGAGCATCAAGGTAAAGTGTAAAACTGAATATTTTTCAATGTCCATAATACCTGAACAACCAAGCATTAGATTTAAAAGAAAACATATCGACTAGGAGCAATGTTTCAGGGTTTGAGGACTTGCTGTTCTTGCAGAGGACACAGGTTTGGTTCCCAGTACTGACACAGTCTTTGCCTGTGACTCTAGCACAAGGCAGGTATGTGATGTACATGCATGCATATAGGCATTCACATAGACTTGCAAAATGAAAACAATAAATTTTAAAGAAAGATAAATGGAAATGTGCATTACTTTTACCTAAGTATTGTAAAATATCTAATTACTTATTAAGTATTTGTTTGATAGCATGTTATTCTCCTATCCCGTTTTTATGATGGAAACTGTGGTTGTTTATATAAAAAGTCCTGATACGTTCATATATTGGAAAACTTGGTATCTAGTTGGTAGAACCATTTGGGAAGAATTAGGAGGTGTGGTTTTCTTGGAGGAGGTGTGTTACTGAGAGAGAGTTTGAGTTTTTAAAAACTCCTAGCATTCTCAGTGAGCTCCTTCTGCCTTATGGCTATTGTTTCAATATATAGGTTTCCAGCTACTACTCTGATGCCATTCCTGCCAACCTACTGGATTGCTCCTTGCTATGATGTTCATGAACTCTAAACCTCTGGAACCGTAAGCTCCTAAATTAAATACCTTCTATTATAACTCACTGTTCCCATAGTGCTTTGTCTTAGCAATAGAAAACAAAAATATACTATAAGCCATAAATTATTAAATTATAAATTAGTCAGAAACTCAAAAAAATTCACTACAAATTTAGAAATAAATACAAATTTACATATTATGGATAATTTTCACGTTAATTTGCACATAATTTACACATTATTCAAAATTTGAATAAAAAACAAAAATGCAATGATTTTAATCCTCAAAGCACAACTTTTATGTTAATGGACACATAGAATCAACATAAGTATGATATAATTTAATAATTCAATAAAATTTATCATTTGTGATCCATTTTTCTTTAGAGGTTCACTATGTTTTAGTTTGCTATTGTAATAGAATTTTGTAATAAGAACCACAGTGTAGAAATAGCTCAAAGATAATTGTCTATCTAAGCCACCTATTACCAAGGAAAACCTCTTTACATGTGATGATGATTTCTAAAACTGAATGTGGAATGTTAGATGGTTTCTACATCAGAAATCATTCAGCCTTATAGTAACCATTTAGTGGTAGTCATAATGCCTTATGATTAAACTTAATGGAACATCAAACTCTTAAATGGAGCTGTGGACACATTCCAATATGTAAATAGATGCCATATGTGGTAATCTAGGCAAGATAAATATCCTAGACTTTTACCTTAGGGCTAGCAATTTTACCATCATTGTTTTGTAACATTAAAGAATTTGAAATTAAAATCATAAATCATACAGTGAAGCTTAAAGCTAATATATGATTTGATCTCTAAATGCTTTATTGGAATCAGAGCCAAGTACTATTAATTCAGTGAAGCTGTACTAAACTACAAGAGAAATTTGTCTCAGCAAAAACCTTTTCTTCATACATAGAAGCCATATCCCTTCTTCAATAAGGACAAAAATAACTTCTCCACACTGAAGATCAGCGGCTTACTATCAAAGGTTAAAACTACAGAAGTTCCCAAAATATATACCAGAAACTAGGCCTGATCAATTTGGCCCATTTAATGGTTTCAGTTAATGCTGGGAATTCTCATTTTTGGTCTTCTTATGCAGATTTTGCAATTAACTGCCATGGTTATCAATTTGAAAATCCATTATAAGATAAAATACAATATTGATGGCAATGTCTTTATCTTCAAGCTGGTTAATAAACCTCTACCCATAAAAGATTGCTATTAAATCTTTTTGGAGGTATACATACCAAAATATAGATTGGATATTTATGATTTTAATCTATTGTCTCCTACCCAATCCTTTCCTATCTTACTCTTTCCCTCCCATTTTAATCCCTCCTTCTATTCCTTCTTTATGTTGTCATCCACTGTAGGAACATCTGAACAATTTGTCTTGATTTAGATTCACAATCCCTAAATTCTGTTGAAATGTCTTCACAAATAATCATATCTAACATCCAGGTTTAGTAAAATTTCATTTTCCGCTGTCAGTAGATTCTGTAATATAAAATATCAGACCTTCTACTTTAATTCACTTCTACATTGCTTAATATCAGATAGACTCTATGCTGTATCCCTTGACTACTTTGTTTTCTGTATACTTATATTTATTTTTCATCATTCCCCATTGTACTTGTGCTCAATAGCTGATATCAATGACCAATTAATAGTGATCTCTTCTTGGCAAGAATTTCAAATTATTCTGTTCAGGTATGTTCCTGCTATCCCTGATCTCTCCAGGACCTTTATCACTAAGGGGTGTTTGATTGTGTCAAAGGATTTTCAGCACCTAGTGAGGTGTCATGTGGATTTTCTTTTGTAGTCTGTTTGTATGGTGGATTATATTGATAGATATTTGTATGTTGACTATCCCCAAATCCCTAGGATGAAGCCTGCTTGATCACGGTGGGTGATTTTTCTGATGTGTTTTGAATTTAATTTTCCAGTATTTTATTGAGTTCTAGACCCCCTTAACGTGGATGTCAGTTTGGAGGTATGGGAAATCTATGGAACCTCTGATAGTGGATCAGTATTTATCCATAGTGTATGAATGGATTTGGGGCCCATTCCACATGGAGGGATACTCTCTCAAGCTAGATACACCAGCAAGGGCCTAGGTCCTGCTCCAAATGATATGACTTTGAAGATTCCCCATGGAAGACCTCACCATCCCTGAGGAGCAGAAATGGGAAGGGATAGTGACTCAGTTAGGGGCAGGGGAGGAGGGAACGGAGAAGGAACTGGGATCAATATGTAAAACAAGCTTTTTCTAATTTAAATAAATAAAACATCCTCACTACCTCCTTTAAACACTGAGATCAGTATTTTCATTCACCCTTCTGGTTTTGGACCACATAATAATGGTCTTGTTTCAGAGATATTATTGTGAGGATGTGGCCAATTCAGTGAGGTAGTGGTTTTTTTGTTTTTCGTTTTTGTTTTTTTTATTTCTCACACGACTATTTTTATTATTCCCCTTTCTTTAACTCTCTGGTTTAGTCTGGTGAATTCTTATAAGAAGGAATACAGAAATATTTATTTTCCTTTGTATTATAGCAAGAACTCCACTCAAAATTCTTCTTTTAACATGCTAAAATATACCATTAATCCCCCTCCATTTGCCACCAGCAGAGAAAATATTTAAAATCACATTTGTCCCTCTGTCTGCCTCTTAAATAATACTGATATTCGAAAAAGATGAGTACACGCCAGGAAATAATCAAATTGAGAGCTGAAATCAATAAAGTAGAAACAAAGAACACAATACAAATGATCAATGAAACAACAAGTTGGTTCCTTGAGAAAATCAACAAGATAGATGAACCTTAATCAAACCTAACTAAAAGACAGAGAGAGAACATGTTAATTAACAAAATAAGAAATGAAAAAGAGGACATAACAACAGACACTGGGGAAATCCAAAAAGGTCATCAGGTCATATTTTGAAACCCTGTACTCCACTACATTGGAAAATCTAAAGGAAATGGATAATTTTCTGGATAGATATCAGTTACCAAAATTAAATCAAGAAGAGGTAAGCAATTTAAACAGATCTATATCCCCTAAGGAAATAGAAGCAGCCATAAAAAGTCTTCCAACCAAGAAAAGTCCAGGGCCAGATGGTTTCAGTGCAGAATTCTACCAAAAATTCAAGGAAGGGCTAATACCAATACTCTTCAAATTGTTCCACACAATAGAAGCAGAAGGATCACTGCCAAATTCTTTTTTTACGAGGCTACAATTATATTAGCAGCCAAACCACACAAAGACACAACCAAAATAGGGAATTACAGACCAGTCTCCCTCATGAACATTTATGCAAAAATACTCAATAAAAAACTGTCAAATTGAATCCAAGAATATATCAGAAAAATCATACAACATGATCAAGTAGGCTTCATCCCAGGAATGTAGGGATGGTTCAACATATGAAAATCCATCAATGAAATTCACGATATAAACAATCTGAAAAAGAAAAACCACATGATCCTCTCAATAGATGCTAAAAAGGCCTTAGATAAAATCCAACACACCTTCATGCTAAAAGTCTTGGAGCGATCAGGGATAACTGGAACATACCTAAACATAATAAAAGCTATATACAGAAAACCAACAGCCATCATCAAGCTAAATGGAGAGAAACTAAAGGCAATTCCTCTAAAATAAGGAACAAGACAAGGATGTTCCCTCTTTCCATATCTCTTCAATATTGTACTTGAAGTTCTAGTGAGAGCAATAAGAAAACAAAAGGAGATCAAGGGGACAAAAATTGGAAAGGAAGAAGTCAAACTTTTACTATTTGCAGACGATATCATAGTCTATGTAATCAACCCAAAGAATTCTGCCAGGAAACTCCTATAGCTGATAAATACCTTCACCAAAGGGACAGGATACAAAATTAACTAAAAAAAAATCAGTAGTCCTACTGTATGTAGACAATAAAGGGGATGAGAAAGAAATCAGAGAAACATCACCCTTTACACCCTTTACAATAGCCACAAACACCACAAAATGTCTTGGGGTAACTCTAACCAAACAAGTGAAAGTCCTGTATAACAAGAACTTTTAGTCCTTAAAAAATAAATTAGATACCAGAAAATGGAAAGATCTCCCATGCTCTTGGATAGGTAGGATCAACGTAGTAAAAGTGGCAGTCTTACCAAAAGAAATCTAAAGATTCAATGCAATCTCTATAAAAATACCAGCACAATTTTTCACTGACCACAAAAGGACAATCCTTAACTTTATATGGAAAAACAAAAGACCCAGGATAACCAAGGCAACCCTGTACAATTAAGAACCTCCGGAGGCATCACCATCCCTAACTTCAAGCTTTATTATAGAGCTATAGTCCTGAAAACAGCTTGGTTTTGGCACAAAAGCAGACAGGTAGAGGAATGGAATAGAATCGAAGATCCTGATATCAACCCACACACCTTTGAACACCTCATCTTTGACAAAGAAGCTAAAACTAAACAATGGAAAAAAGAAAGCATCTTCAACTAATGGTGCTGGAGTAACAGGATGCTGGCATGTAAAAGACAACAGATAGAGTCATATCTATCACCATGAACAAAACTTAAGTCCAAATGGATCAAAGACCTCAACATCAATCCAGTCACAGTGAATCTCTTAGAGAAGAAAGTGGAAAGTACCCTTGAACGAATTGGTACAGGAGACTGCTTCCTGAACATAACACCTGAAGAACAGACACTGAGATCAACAATTAATAAATGGAACCTCCTGAAACTGAGGAGCTTCTGCAGGTCAAAGGACACAGTCAACAAGACAAAATGACAGCCCACAGAATGGGAAAAGATATTCACAAACACCACATCTGACAGAGGGTTGATCTCCAAAATTTATAAAGAACTCAAGAAGCAAGTGTCCAGAACGCCAAAGGATTCAATTAAAAAGTGGGGTACAGAACTAAATAGAAAATTCTCAATAGAGGTGTCCAAAATGGCCAAGAGACACTTGAGAAAGTGCTCAACATCTTTAGTAATGAGGGAAATGTAAATCAAAACAACTCTGAGATATCATCTCACTCCCATCAGAATGGCTAAAATCAAAAACACTAATGAAGTTTATGCTGGACAGGATGTGGAGAAAGGGGTACACTCCTCCACTGCTGGTGGGAATGCCAACTAGTGAAGCCACTTTGGAGATCAGTATGGAGAGACAAGATCACTGAAGCTCCCTGGTGAGACAGCATAGGCACATTGTGGAGCTTCAGGCACAGTGAGAGACTCTGTCATAAAGTAAAGGTGGAGAGTAATGGTGGAAACATACCTGACGGTGACCTTTGATCTGTACATGTGTGTACACATAGGCACTCCCACCCGCTTGTACATATGTCCAGATCTACACCAGTACATATTCATACACATAAATTCAAAATGCCACAAATGTATACACAGAAGTTTTTAAATCTATTTCTCAAATATTTATCTCATATGCAATACATGTGATTCTTGGTTGTAAGTAGCCCCTCCAGAAATGTTAAGCTCTCTTGATTACTTTGATTATTTTAATTTTCAATATAATTTAATAATTACCATGGAATATATTTTGACTGAAGTTCAAAGAAGTCATTTGAGATTATTTAGGAATACAAATCACAAACAAGGATTGTACATTTGAGTCACACCAAATTATTTGTTAGAAAAAAAATTCTACAATAAGACAAACTGAATACTTATTTTTATTTTAAAAATAATTTTATTTTATTAATGTGTATGTGTTCAGGTGTCAACAGAGGCCCAAAGAAAATGTCAGAACCTAAGGATTTAATGGTAGTTGTGAGACATTATTTGGGTGCTATGAATTGAACACAGGTCCTCTGACAAGAGCAGCAAGGGGTCATAATCTATGAATCCTCTCTTCAGCTACCAAAGCAACACCTTTTAGATACATATAGTCAGCAGTCTCCATATATAGTCTTTACATATAAAGAACCAGAAATATGGCCCTAGGCCCACCAGCGAACAACAGCAATAGTTATGCCCCATGCCATGGCTTGTGACTGGGGCTGGTAAGAGTAAACAAAATGCTGCCTGGGATTTCTAGCCTCTGGCACAGAGCAGTCAGGCACCACTTTGGTGAGCAAGTACAAGGTGGATGGGTGGAAGAGAGAAGTGGAGTGGTTCATGGGCTAGGCAGAGAGAAAACTCTGAAGATATGAGGGTGCTGAGGAACAGGTTCATGTGAATGGCCTGCTTGCTCTCCAAGTCCAAAGTGATATCCAGTTGTGGGCTATACAGCCAAGACCCAAGCCTTGGTTGGAGACCCTGAAGCAGCTGAGGGGACCTGAGTGCCTGCTGCCAAGAGCCATGTCTGGTTCTGTGGCCCTACGACAATGGTCTTTGTTGATGGCTATAGCACTTGATACCATTGAAGATTACACAGATGTCAGGGAACTATGCTGCTACCTGCATCAAGTGATGGTCTCTGAGAGGCATACTGTGTTGGGGGACATGCCGTTCAAGGTAGGCTGCACTGCTACTTAGGGTCATGGTCTCATTTGAGCCTGGGCTGCTTTGTAGGACGATGTCTTGGTCTGTGGTCCTACCACACATGAGGTCTGTATTGATGTTGTAGCCCATGTTTCCACCAAGGGCCACATGGGTGTCAAGGTTCTAGGCCAAAACCTGTGGCCATATGGGTGTCTCAGGGTAATGCTGCCACCAGGGTCATGTTCATCTAAGTAGCCTGTGCTGTCATTGGATCAATGGTGTCAGCCGGTCATGGCTGCTATCTAGAACCATGTCTGGGTCCGTGACCCTGTAGCAGCCAGGATCTGGGTTGATGTTCATAGCTCCTGTTACCATGGATGGTTGTTTAGATGCTCAGGGGATAGTCGGCTACCTCAGACCATTCTGGTATCTGAGGGCCATGCTGCCTCCAGGGCCATACTGATCTAGGTGGCCTCTGCAATGGTGATATATGGGCCGAGATTCTTAGGACCATGTCTGGATCCATGGTCCTGCTGATGCTGGGGTCTGTGTTGAACCTTGGTCAATGTTACCACATGGGTTCTTAGGAACCATGCATGTTGAAATTCGAAGGTCATTCAGAGCGGTACACAACCCTCAATGGCCTTGGGAGAGCAGGCCCTAACACTGCCTGGATTCTGTAGCAGGAGAGCTGGCCTGCACACTCAGTTAAGATGGCCCCATCCCCACCCCAGGTGGATCCCAACCTGGGCAGCTCACCAGAGCTCATCACAGAATAATAAGAATAGGAGAACTAGTTACGTCCCTCACCAGCTGCAGCACACAGGAGTGTGCATTCACTGTCCCCCCCCCAGGGCAGCACACTAGATCTAATTAACCCTGTTGTCAGTGGCCAGTTGACTCAGCCCTGATGGCATGAGAGCAGGAGAGATGACCCCATGCTCCCTGTGTGCTCTCTATAGAAATGGGAGAGAGGGTCTTGCACCTCACCTGGGCAAGACAGTGGACCTGGCCCTGATGGTGTGAACATAAGTGAATCAGAGACAAATGCCTGAGAGCAGGAGAACTGGTCCTGCTCCTTGCTGCAAGTCTGTGCTTGGTGGGCTGGCCAAGTAGTGTAAGAGCTTCTCTGTGCAGTGACAATGAGGGAAAGCAGACTGACCAGTTCAACTATCACCTAGCCCCAGAAACAGGCCTTTGAGTTAGCCCATCCCAACATTTTCTTCATCTATGAACTGTTGGAGCACATAAAGGAGACAAATTTATAGATCCAAAACTACAGGATCTCCATTATACAGGACAACAGGATATCCAAGAGGAGAACCAGTGAGAGTCCAATATTAATGGTATACCAGAAGCCAGAGGCTTTGAACCAGACCCATGGCTATGCACAATTGCAAGCAAAGATGAAGAGACTAAAAGGTGAACTGTGTAACACACTAGGACACACTACAGCTTCTATGACAAGACACTTTTTCCTTCCCCTCCTCCTCCTCCTCTTCCTCCTCCTCTTCCTCTCCTTCTTATTCATCTTCTTCTACTTCTTCATTTCTTCTTTTGCTTTGTTTTATTTGTTTGGTTTGGTTTTTAACATTTCTTTTCAATTTTGTTTTGTTCTTGAGGGAGGTTGCAAGAGTGGAGGTAGACGCAGGGGGCAATGGTGAGATGGGCAGGACTGGGATACATGATGAGATTCCACAAGGAATCAATCAGAGGTTTTTTAAGAACCAGAAATATCTGATCTATTCTCAGGAGAGAAGACAAACTTTGATTTATAGCATATTTAAAGAGATATTCTCAAGGACGTAAAATATGCTTAGAGAATATAGCAAAACAGGGAAGAGTAAGAGACATTTAAAATTCTAATGGTGATACTAGAAGTGTAAAGTATGTATTTAAAGCACAAAGTCATACTCAGTAGTATGGTAAAATGATGGAGGGAATTGTTCATAAATATAGAAAATTATATAAATTTATTAATATGCATAAAAGATAAATTATCTCTAAAAAGTAACCTTTGAACCCTCAAATATATATAAAATTAGACAATGTATAATTAGGAAAAATAAGATTGAAAGTGGGGTAAATAACTTTATCAAATGTTGGGAAGATGTACATTTATAATTTTATAATCATCAGTAAGCTAGGGAAAAATTCTAAAGAAACCAGTGGACAGAAATAGTGCATTTGAATTTCTGAAGATGTGAGACACAAAAACGTTATTGAAATAACACTGGGATAAAATCTACAAACAGAAAACAAAAATTAGAAATCTCTAACTTTGAATTACAAACCACAGAAAGCACCAGAGCTACATCTGTGATATACTTAGAAGGAAAACATAGACCTTGCATTCAGAATTCTAATTTATATTATGCTAATTAATAATAATTAATGACTTATTAAACATATATGAGAAACACACACAGACACAGGCACTTCCATACATAATTTCATGTCAAGACATTGGAGTGGTTTATGAAAAATGTTACTTTTCCTCAAAAATCATGTAGTTCATTTAAAATATCTTAGAAGTATGTGTGTGTATCATATAGCATGGTGCCAAAGAACAATATATCCACATGATCCAATGGACTCTGTAAAATAAACCTCAGGGGAAAAGGAACCCCAAGCAAAAATCAGGTAAATATACTGGGGAGACCAGCTCCTGAACTGAGAAAAGGTTTGTCAGATACAGGATGAATACAAGAGTCTGGAGCGAAGAGAATGCAGCTCAAACTCTGGAATAGATGAGATAGAAAGATGTCAGTATACATTAGGATGTCTGACAAAAATGTATATATTGAAAGGCATCCAGGAAAGGCAAAGAGGAAACTGTATTTGCACTACATTTTATTGTATCTTCATATTTTCAAAATTCATTAGAGCAGCTATAGTCCAAAATTTTGGAACTCTCTCAAACTAATAAGTGTTCCATTTCTTGCCACTTCTTTTCTGTGCTGTGAACTCTACCACACTCTCTGTCTTCATCAAACAAGCCTACAATCTGATCCTGGGTGAAGACACTAGCACTAGCCCAATTCAACTGATGTTAAAATATTTTTCTTATCTTTTCCCCTGTTTTACAAGAAGGCTTCAAACACACTAATAGTTAACTCATTTTTGGGGATGTAATGTTCTTCTAATTTTGTTTTTGTTGTTGTTAATTATTTACCCATGAATGATTTGCTTTCTCTTGAAGGAATTGTGGAGGAGAAACAGAAGGGTGGAAACTAATGGAAAGTTTACAAACAACTGTTCACAACTGTGCTTTTTCTCCCAACAGACTGGCAGTATTGTATGAGGGGGGAATATTTGTAAAGATATTTTACCACAAATTTGCTTCCACATATTGGTATTGGAATCATCTTGGTTCTGCTCTGCTCATGGCAACCCAGTTTTCATTCTGACACTAGAACACATAGTACAGAGGTCTGTACCGCACAGTAAGGGCTTCAATTTTATCATGCATTTTGTGCTGGTACCTTCTGAGGCATGCTACTGCAAGTTTCCCCTTGAAGCTATGATTTCTCTTTGTGGCTGCTCAGCTCCATTCCTCCCTGCACAGCTTCTGACTAATTTCAGCTCCGTTGGCAGCCCTTACTTCTCATATAAAACCAGGGCCTACACTATCTCCTTTAATGTTGAGTATGGAATTGTGATGGTTTTCATTTTGAATAACCTATGGAAGACAGCTGTTTATTTGCACAGCCACATTCCTACTGGAAATCTGTACTTGTATTTTATAGAAGCCATTTGATGGTTGCGTCTTGATTATTTACAGCTTATATTACATATTTGATCATCTGTGTATATGTATACACGTGTATATGACATATTTGTGTGTGTGTGTGTGTGCGTGTGGGTATAAAATAAGTGGGTATGGGTGTGACAACAGGGGTTGACTGAAAATGTTTACTTAATCATCAATCTTATTGTTATTTTCCTAATTTCTATTTATCTTTCAGTATATAAGAATTCCTATTTATTTAAATTTTTTGAGAATTTCATTCATGTGTACTAGAGATCCATCTTGTATAATACGCACATGTCCCCTCCAATCCCTTTGTTCTGAACCATTCTCTTTCAAATTCATATCTTTTTTAATGATTACTTCTGTGTGTGTGTGTGTGTGTGTGTGTGTGTGTGTGTGTGTGTGTAACTTCCTGAGTCTCTTTATATGTATATGGGTTAAGAACTGACTGCTTGCCATGGGATAATCTTTCAGGTCATTTAATCTTTGAGAAAACTGATGTCTCTCTCAGCACTTATTAATTGCCTTAAAGTTCTTTCTCTAGGATTAAAGCTTTGTGAGATTTCACTGGCATGTATTATCCCTGAGCAAACCTCCTTTAAATAAAAATATTTTACTTTCAGTTTTGAAACTACAATCATTTTTTGAGATGTTATGGTTGGAGTTTCTATGGTTTATAGAGATGACCCTATATTACAACATACTCATGGTGCTCTGACTTTTACAAACTTTCCTGTTCCTCTTTAGAAACATTTTGCAATCTTCAGGTATATGGTTGCCTTGTAAATATATCAGTTAATTTGGTATCCCACAATCAGTTGTTTTCTGTATTTCAATCAGCTATGTCTTTCTGTAATGGTCACTGTCTTCTGAAAAAGCAGACTTCTTTGGTGAGAGGTGAGACATACACTTATCTATGATTATAAGGCTTTTAGAATTGTGTTAAAATTGTATCGGTAGCTATAGCATATTCTTGTCTAGGGGCAATAATCTAACCAGCCACAGGTACTTGACTGAATTTAAGTACTAGAAATAAATTGCCTTTTACAGAGTGGATCCTGACTTCAATTAAGTGGTTGTTTTTTACATCAATATATAAATGCCAGTATTATATTCTTAATGACATTGTTCCCTATGAGTCACTGTTGTAGGTCTCAGTGTTTATAGCTGGGTAGAACTGTTGTTTGCAGTTTTTATCTTTGGTAGCTTGAGTAACCCTGTCAGATACTTACAAGAGATAGTCAACAGGAAGAGTTTTCAGGCTAGATCAAGGTATATTACTCAAGCCCTGTGTCTGAAGTGTGTGGCATCTTCACAATTATGGTCTTTATCTTCAAGTTTTATGAGGCATACTCTCAGCAGCTTATGGTGAATTTTGTGGTGCCTTAAACTACACTGACCAACAGTTTATGCAGTTGTTGGAGTGCTGCCTGAAACCATGGTATGCTGCCCAACCCTTATAGGCCAACAGCACTTAGGTGCAGGCAGTGGCCTGGGGAGAGTTAACCTCACACTACTCTAGTCATTGTACAGCTCCTGTTACCATGGAAGCACATGGAGACAGACTCATCCTACCTTAGGAAGCTAGACACTGGGATTTTGGCCAAGATACAGTGAATATATGGATCATGCAAATTGACTTCCTTTTTTGGGTAGGTGGGGTGTCATGCGCGAAGGGTGTAGATATGGGAGGACTGGAAAGTGAGTGTGATCAGGGAATAGGATGTGAGATTCACAAATAAACAATAAAAACAATTCTAAAAATTATTTTATAGGCAATTATAGATTTTCAGCCTGAACTGACCATCTCCTGTTTCCAGGCAAGACTTCCAGGACAGGGATTAGGACACCAACACAACCAGGAAATCTCTGACTTACCATCTGTGCGATGTGCTAGGGTAATGGTGGCACAGACACTCTGGCCAGCTTTGACTATTGCTATGAAAGTAAGCCAACTGCTTGCAACTCCTGACTATCTGAAGTGCCAGGACCAAGATGTTGGATGGCTCAGGGACCTAGGATACAAGCAGTAATGACTAGAGGGAAAAATGCCAGTGTAATGATGCCTATACACTGTTATCCTCATAGATTGGTGACCCAACATCAAATGTTAGGTAGAGTTCAGGGATTCCTGTAGAAAAGGAGGGGATTCTAAGACGCAGAGGGTTCAAAGACATCACAAGAAAATCCATAGAATCAACTGACCTGGCATCATAGGAGCTCACAGAGACTGAATCAGCTGGGGAACCTACATGGAATTGAACTAGACTCACTGCATATATGTGACAGATTTGTAGTTTAATCTTCTTGTAGGACTTTTCATAGTGGGAACAGAACTGCCCCTCACTCGTAGGATTCTGTTTCTCATACTGGGCCACCTTGCCCAATCTTAACACATGGCAGGGTGCTTAGCCTTATGACAACTAGATATGCAGTGTTTTGTTGATTTCAATCAGAGGTTACCCTTTTCTGAATAGAAATAGAGGAGGAGTGGATGCAGGGGAGGTACAGGGGAAGTAGGGGACAGGGACAGGGAAGAGAGGAGAGAAAAGTTGGGATATAAAATAAGTAAATAAAAAATGATAAAAGCATTTGTGGGATTTAACATACTTACCTAGTTTCATTTGCTTTGAGTATTTTGCGGGAAAGAGTCAGGTGTTTCTCCTATCATTAAATCCTGCTATTTAAAAATACAAATATATACATATATATATATGTATATCAAGCTCTATTATAGAGCTATAGTCCTGAAAACAGCTTGGTATTGGCACAAAAATAGACAGGTAGACCAATGGAATCGAATTGAAAACCCGGATATTAACCCACACACGTATGAACATCTGATCTTTGACAAAGAAGCTAAAAATATACAATGGAAAAGAGAAAGCATCTTCAACAAATGGTGATGGCATAAGTGGAGGCTGGCATGTAGAAGAATGCAGATCAATCCATGTTTATTGCCATGCACAAAACTTAAGTCCAAATGGATCAAAGACCTCAACATAAATCCAACCACACTGAACCTCTTAGAAGAGAAAGTGGGTGGTACCCTTGAACAAATTGGTACAGGAGACAGTTTCCTGAACATAACACCACTAGCACAGACAATGAGATCAGCAATTAATAAATGGGACCTCCTGAAACTAAGAAGCTTCTGTAAGGCAAAGGACACAGTTAGCAAGACAAAAAGGCAGCCCACAGAATGGGAAAAAATATTCACTAACCCCACATCTGAGAGAGGATTGATCTCCAAAATTTACAAAGAACTCAAGAAGCAAGGCTCCAAAACACCAAAGGATCCAATTAAAAAGTAGGCTGCAGAACTAAATAGAGACTTTTCAATAGAGGAGTCTAAAATGGCTGAGAGGCACTTGAGAAAATGCTCAACATCCTTAGCCATCAGGGAAATGCAAATCAAAACAACTCTGAGATACCATATCACTCTTGTGAGAATGGCTAAAATCAAAAACACCAAGGACAATTTATGCTGGAGTGAAAGGGGAACACTCCTCCATTGCTGGTGGGAATGCCAACTTGTTCAGCAACTTTGGGAGTCAGTATGGAAATTCCTCAGAAAAATGGAAATGAACCTACCATAAGACCCAGAAACTCCACTCTTAGGCATATGTCCAAAAGATGCCCATTTGTACAACAAAGATGTCTGTTCCACTATGTTCATAGCAGCATTTTTTGTAATAGCCAGAACTTGGAAGCAACCTAGATTCCCCTCAACCGAAGAGTGGATAGAGAAAATGTGGTACATTTACACAATGGAGTACTATTCAGCAGAAAAAAACAATGGAATCCTGAGATTTGCAGGCAAATGGATGATACTAGAAGGAACCATCCTGAGTGAGGTAACTCAGTCACAAGAAGAGAAACACGGCTTGGACTTTCTCATATATGGACTTTAGACATAGATCTGGGGAGTGCCAGCCAACAATCCCATGGCCAGAGAGTCTGGGAAACAGAATCTTCATTCAGTGGCTGATGGAAGAAGAGGCAGACTCCCAGGGCTAAGCACTGAGCTGAACTCAAGAAAGCCAGTAACAGAGAGGGAGGACTGATGACCAAAAGGATTAAGACTGGGTTGGATTAACCCCCAGAAACAGTTGACCTGACAAGGGTTAGCTGTTGATTCCCAGGCTGATGGCTGGGCATCCAGCATGGGACTGATCAAGACCCCCTGAATGTGGGTATCAGTGAGGAGGCCTAGGTAATCTATTGAGCCTTGGGCAGTAGATCAGTATTTATCCCAAGTATACAAATTGACATTGGACTCCCAACCAACAATGTGAGATGCACTCTCACCCTGAACTCTTGGAGGAGGGTCTAGGCCCTTCCCTGGATGAAATGACAGACTATGGACACCCCAAAGGAGGGCCTCACCCTCCCTGGGGAAATGAGGGGTTGGGGGGAGAGCACGGGAGCAAAGGAGGGAAACGGAGAGGGACCTGGTGAAGCAACCTTTTTTCTAATTTAAATTAAAAATAATAATAAAAAATAGAAATATATATTTATATCATATAATGTATATTATGTATTATTGTATATATTCATGTCATATAATACATATTATGTATTATATAAATTACAAAATTTAATACATTTTGGAAACTTATTTATATATTACATTATAAATATATAATACATGTATTTTAAGTAAACATAAATTAACATGCTTCCATATGACTTTTTCAAAGAGTTTTAGTAACAGTCCATCCTACATTCCTCTCCCTCCATTCTTCTTTCCTGTACAAGTCCCACTTTCCATTTCTCCCTTCATAGAAATTCTTCCTTAATTTCAAACTCTATTCAAATCTATTTCTTTCATTTTAATAACCCATTAATTGCAACTATTGATGCCCTTATATACATGAGTATGGGCATCAAGTGGAGCATGGAAATCTTACCAGTGGCCACATTCTCAAAATAGAATGATGCTCCTCTCTTGGAAATACCAGCTGCCAAGAGCTGATCAGTAAGACCTTGAATCTGAGATCATCCATTCATTTATGACAGATATTTGACTGACTTCATCTTGAGAAGAAGGTCTTGTTCAGGAAGTGGGGATTTCTGGAGTAGCTACTATGATTTGGGTACTATATCTGAATGCAGATCCTCTTGCTGAAGCAGAAATCACCTTACCCACTGAGCAATCTCTTCCTGCTCCTGAGGTTATTTTTTAATATTCTACTTGAAATTGAAGGGTCAAATATTCTCAACTGCTGTGTCCTAACAAAGTCAGAAATACTCCCTTTATCTGAATCTCTCAACAAAATCAATTTATAATTTTAATTTGAATTGATAGTGAGAATTTACATTGCTTTAATTAGACAATAAATTAAATTATATAATTTTTTTTATTTCTTGTGGTCTAGAATTGTCTTACCATTTTCTGTTACTAACTTTATTTTCTATATACTTATCTAAATTCACTGTGAAACTGTGATCTTAATTTCTGGCTATGTCTAGACATTTCCTGTGACTGTAGTTCTTGGACCTTATAGTGAATCTACACAGACTAAGTTTTCTAAATTATATTTTATCATCATTTACATAGATTTACTTTAATCTTCATTATAATAATTCAGGTACAGTTTATACATTAACTTTTTAAAAATTAGTAGTTAGTATATATATATATGCTATATATATATATATTCATCTATCCTACATTTCCCTCCTTTCTCCCTTCATACCCAAGTTCCACTTTTCATAGCAATTCTTTCTCAATTCCCAACATGCTCTACTTAGTTTTATGTCTTTAGATATATACATATATTTAGGCATAAATTCTATGTGGAGAGATAGATGGTGTGATTAAATGCGTGTGCATGAGTGTGTATGTGTAGGTGTGTGTGTGTGTTTGGTGTGTGTGTGTGTGCATGTGTAAAAGTCAAAGGACAACTTCAGATACTGTTCCTCATGTACTTGCCAAGTAAGCCTGAGGAGTTATAGCAATTCAATGAGATCTATTCTTCTATATCTTACTAATCCTAGGACAACAAATCCTCACCCCATGCATGGCAATTTTTTAAAATATAAGTTTGGGGATCTAACTGATATCATCCTACATGCTTTCCACATGCTTGTCTTTCACCAACATGACAATCTTCTCATCACTCTATTATAACTTTTCTTC
Source organism: Mesocricetus auratus (assembly GCF_017639785.1). NCBI lineage: Eukaryota > Metazoa > Chordata > Mammalia > Rodentia > Cricetidae > Mesocricetus > Mesocricetus auratus. The sequence goes on along the minus strand of NW_024429184.1, from coordinate 47,614,379 downwards.
AGATTATTTGGCACTTTTAAGTTATTACTTCTTTTTGTGATTTTATACTCCTCTGTTTTCATTCTACAGCTGATGTTGTCAAAAGAAGCAATTGTTATTTTCCTATAATTTCTCTACTTGTGATTTTATATACATTGGTATCTCCTAAATTTGCCTTCAATGTAAAACTTTCTCTAAATATATTTCCTTCTGTAACTCTCTTTTAAACTATTCTAAATGTGTCTCAAAGTTACACCTAAAACTATTTTTAATTGGCCTGATTTATATCCTTGTTTCAAAATCTATCTTAATTGTTCTCTCTCTTCTTCCTTTCCACTCCCTCTCTTGACTCCTTGCTCTATGTCTTCTCTTAACATGCACACATGCACAAACATTGCACCTCAAAAAAATACTTCTCTTCTTCATTATTTGATGATTGTTGCTCTTGTAGTGTAGTCAATCTCTAAAAATCCACATTCCTAAACTTCAGGGCTCCTTGAGATATCATCTTTCGTACCTACCAGAGGTTCTTAAGTGAAGCAAACAAGCACTGCAACTATTTTGAAGTGTAGTCTCATGTAATGTGACACATATATTCCTTCAGACATAGAGTGGTTGAGTTGCACCACTCTAAGAATGACAGCTTAATCCTCCTTAATAATTTACTATATAGTATAGTATGTAAAAGTAACATTTTCCAGTACCATTTAAAATGTTAAGTTTTTCTTTTCAAAGTAAGCACCTGTGTATGTAGCCTACATATTTCAGCAATTTCATATGAGGACTGGAGAATCACCAATATGTCCATCTGAAAGATCACATAACATAAGATATCCAAAAGTGGTACAAATAATAAAAAACAAGAGACAGATATTGGAGCTCAAATTAAAGATCAAAAAAGCAAAGCAACCAACCAATGACTTTTACCTTTCCCTTAGACCAAAAGGGTGATCCTGGCCTCAGATTGTATCTCCACTGAGCTGGTCCTCAGATTCACTGAGACTAAATTACCCATGAGGCCCTGTGTTCCTGCATTATATGTAATTCTCTAGTGCTTGGAACAAAAGTTATACACCACCACTGTTCATTCTGTAGGGATAACCAGTGTGTCTGCTGGGATTAAAGGAGTGTACCACCGCTGCCCGACCTCTATGGATGCTGCTTGTTTTTCATTCTCATCTTCAGGAAACTTTATGAGGCCACAAATAACGTATCACAACAATTCCCCTTGTTTGTCTAATACAAAACATGGTTCTAACTAATACAAGCAAACTATATACAATAAGTACAATGACTATATACAATATATATACATATATATATATATACAGGCAATAAGTTCATTTGCATTTGACAAGTTCAGATAAAATATCCCATTATCTATCTTATCTTGGTGACTCAAAAATTGTACCTAATTTACTTTCTATCATAGCTTATATATTACTATCCAAAACTGCCTTTTGATATTTCTCACCTTATACATTTTACACGTCTTTAGTTAGTTTCTTTTATGAGTCTGGTAAATAAGGAAAACTATAATTACCTAGTCTTCAACTCCATCAGAGAAGTGAGAAGGAAATAATATTAACTGAGTAAAAAGAAAGTACAAGCAAAGAGACTTCCAAAAATATGAAAAATGACAAAATCACCTGACTACCTTGACAGTCAGCCAAGGTTTTGTAATATTGGGGCATCCATTTTCAACCTATAGGCCTAGCATATCTGAAAAACTGTTCTGTGGAGCAGAACTTTTGAAGGAATATCCCTCTTTATCTTGGCAAGGATTGGCAGTCTCTTTTGTGACCTGCTTGTCCAATTTGGACAGCATTCTGTCAGCAGTCAAGGAAAGGTCACTTTCTTGCCCAGTAGCTACCTTTTGCCACAAGGAAAGTAAGCTACACATGGAGTTTCTTTGGTGGCCATTATCTTCTCTGAAGTATATTGGTGCTGCAAGCAGCAGATATGTCTCATTGTCATAAAAAACTGTTATTAAAACATCTCCAATGCCACATTCTGTATATCTCTGAAGTGTCTGAAGATGACCTATGTTTTTAAAACATATTTCTGTTTAATCTTGATTACATACCTAATGTAATTGCAAGTTTCATGTAATAGGTAAATAATTACTAACCTGCATTACCTTATTATTCTACATAGTTGGTAATAATAACTTTCTTCTTCTTCTTCTTCTTCTTTTATTTTTTTGGGGTTTTATGAGACAGGGTTTCTCTGTATTGTTTTGGAGGCTATCTGTCCAGACTGGCCTCGAACTCACAGAGATCCGCCTGCCTCTGCCTCCCGAGTGCTGGGATTAAAGGCGTGCACCACCACCGCCAGGCTGGTAATAATAACTTTCAAGGACTAGAAGTTTACATTACATTGTTAAATGAGCTGTATAAGTACAATGCCTTGAACAAGATTAGAATTGGATGTACAACATGTTTTAACAAATACATCTCAAATTTGTTTCAATATACAAAACTTGTAGACACTATACAAAAGTCGAATGCAGTGTAAAATATTTGGATGATACACAGCTTTAACCTCAGCACTCAGGAGGACAAGGCAGGTAGATCTCTGTGAATTTGAAGCCAGCCTAGTCTAAAAAGCTATATTAAGAAACCCTGTCTCAAAAAAACAAACAACAAACAAAAAGCCTAGTAGTTGTTTTTTAAATGTAGATTCAGCAATGTACCTTTTAAGTATTATCATATCTATATCCTCTCTTTTTTCTTTTCAGAGTAGACTGAAAAATCTACCCTTTTATCCTATCATTTTTGTATCCCTCCTCTTTTTCATTTTAAAACAAGAACTTTAAATCTAATCCCCTTTGTTCAACTTTCTACCAAAATAGAACTAATAAAAACTTGCAAGCAACCTCCTGAACAACGAAAAATAAACATACCCAAGAAAAGACAAAAAATTACCCACCTAACCTCTTGGGAATATGGGTATTGTATTCTTAAAGTCACTTCATACTGTCTGGGGGTGAGGGAATATTTAGAGGTTCATGAAAAGAAAAATTTGGGTTAATTTTAAAGTTCTGGGAGAGGTGACTCTATCATTTTTGTCCTATCCCTGCAATTGCAGGCTTTTTAAGTCTAGGCTAGAGTAGTATGTAAGACTGGATAGTCACAGCTAATCAACTCAAAATGGTTCTGAGCAATGTGTAGTCCATACCTGATTATTTGTTGGTGTTACCATAGTCACAGTGGAATCATCATTTTGAACTTCCACCTTCTTTTTGGAGACTCCAGGGATCAAATAAGGTCAGATTATTCCTTTTCTTGGTATTTTTTCCAGGTATTTCTCTCTTCTTCTTTGGATGCATATTTGTCCAAAGGTCTTAAATTCCTCAAGGTATTTCTTTTAATTTTCCTGAAAAGACAAGGTCAAAACCTCTCCCCAAGCTTAAATTTGGAGATGTTCCCAATCTAAACTTTATCAGTTTTGGTTTATGATTTCTTCTGAAACTTTTTGTTCTCTCTTCTATAACTGTTCTGTTATCCAGAGAAGTATGGCTTCTTACAGTAGGCATTAGGTTCTTTAATTGTTGTGGGTAGGAGTTTCCTTTCTGATGACAGGAAAAAAACTGAAACAAATTTGGCAGGCCCCACAAAAAGTTTCTGGATGGTAAAGGGTTGCTTTTAATGTATCTTGCTTACCTACATTCATTACTCTAGTGGTTACCTTTGCCACACTTTCAGCATATGCTAGAGCTGAATTATGCTTAGAAAAAACATCATTTTTAGGAATGCCTTGTTTACATTCCCTTTTAAGTTGACCATAATTGAAACATTAGACACTTCATTTTTTTCTTTAAACCATTGGAAATCACGTTTCTTATCCATGTATCATCATGGTCATGAGATTCAATATTGATTATAACTAGGATCCATTCCTCCAAGATACTTACCTTGCCTTTAAAGGCCTAATTATCCTTTTGCATTGAGAATTAGCATTTTCAAAAGCCTGAGATTTAATTATTGTTTGTCTAGCTACTAAATCTGGTGTCATTCTATGTACTGCTGATGCCACTCATCATAAGAAATTCACGAAGGCTTTCTTTGGGCCCTGTATAACTTTAATAATAATTTAACTTTCTTTCCTACATCTCCTGTTCTGTTCCAAACATGTAAAAGCTGCTGCTGGGCATAAAGCCAGGCAGTGGTCATCATATAGAGATTGTCTGTCTATAGTAGCATAATTTCCTTCTCAAGAAGTTGATGTTAGGATATTTCTATACCTCTAGATGTACACACTTATTCAATACTCTTAACTTCTTCTCTGAACCAGGCATTCTATTGCAGTTGTGGACCAGGATCCAGAACAGCTTTATCCAAATCTGTCTAGTGTTTAGGGATAATTCTATTACAAACTGAGCATAAGTTTAACATCCTCTTCACAAATGGTGAATGCATGTCATATGAGACTAGTGTGGCTGCTGGGATTAAAGGTGTGTACTACCACTACCTGGCCTCTATGGCTGTTGTTAGCTTTCCATTTCTGGTCATCAGGTAAGCTTTATTAGATCATAAACAATATATCACCACACTCAAACTTTTCAGATTTATATTCTTATTTATAATTTTGTGCCTGTGTTGGTTTATTCTCATGCGTAGGGTTTCCAGTGAATGCCAGAGGCAACAGATCACCTGCAGGTATAGGTACATGTGGCTAAGAGTCAACCTACATGCATGCTAGGAATCACAGTCAGGTCTTGTGCAAGAACAGTACCTTTTCTTAACCATTAAGTGTCTCACCAGCCCCCATTCAATGCAAAATTCTATTTTCAACTACATGATCCTATGTTTCTCTAGCACGCTAATGATACAAATGGAAATGTTTGGTGTTACCATATTTAATAAAATATTGTTGCATTTTTAATATCTTCAGCTCTGAGTTGGTAATTCTGTTCAAAATTTTAGTTCCTTTACTGTATTTTGTATTAATTTTTAAATGATGTGATTGCATATTTTAAAAACAACCATACTGATTTCCAAAGTGGCTGTACTAGTTTGCAGTCCCACTGACAGTGGAAGAGTATTACTCTTTCTCCAAATCCTATCTATCGCAGTCTGTCATTGAAGGTTTTGATCTAAGTCATTCTGACAAGTGTAAGATAGTATGTCAGAGTCCTTTGATTTGCATTTACCTAATAGCTAAGGATATTGAATAATTCTTTTAGTGTTTTCCCTAAAAGGGAAAAACACTTTTAGTGTTTTCAACCATTTGGGATTCGTGTGTTGAGAATTCTCTGTTTAAATCTGTACCCCATTTTTGATTGGACTATTTGGTATTTTGATATCTATTTCTTAAGTTCTTTATATATTTTAGAGATCTTTCCTTTGTCCGGTGTGGGGTTGTTGAAGATTTTTTCCCATTCTGTACGCTGCTGTTTTGTTTTATTGACTGTGTCCTTTGCTTTATAGAAGCTTTTCAATTTCAGGATGACCCATTTATTAATTGTCAATCTCAGTGTCTGTACCAATGCTAAAGAGTTTGGTGAACACCCTAATGGTTATCAAAGAGCCTTCATCCGGTAACTGATAGAAGTAGATTCAGAGATCTACAAGCAGTCACTGGGAAGAACTCCAGTTGTCCAGTTGACAAGAGGATATGAGAGATTTTATGAGCCAGTAGGGTTAGGATCATGAGGGGAAGCCCAAAGAGATGGCTGACCTGAGCTAATAGGAGCTCACAGACTTTGGACAGACATCCAGGGAGTCTGCATGGGACTTAGCTAGGCCTCTATATGTGAATGACACTTGAATAGGTTGGCCTATTACTAGAAGCCTAAGCAGTGTGATCAGATCCTGTCCCTGGTACATGAGCTGACTTTGGGAACCTATTCCCCATGCAAGGAAACCTCGACCAGCCTTGATGGGGGGAAGAACTTGGTCTTGATTCACCTTTATTTGCCATGCTCTGTTTACTTCCCTTAGGAGGTCTACCCCTTTCTGAAGGGAGGAAGAATGGATGGGGGGATATATGGAAAATGGAAAGAGGGCATGGGAAAAGAAGGAGGGAAAATTGTGGTTCATATATAAAATAAATGAAAACATTTAAGTGAAAGAGAAAACATATATAATTACTTTAAGGAACTAATTTTTGAAATATAAAAAATAAACTTGATTTATGTTATTTTACTTTTAGATACAAATAGTTTTAAATTGTGAAATTACTGAAGAGCATTAATTTTTATTTTTTACTAATGTATTCATTTGATGACAAAATCTAGAATCTTGTTAATAACCAAAACATAAAATGAAAAAACTGAAGGAAAGAAAACAATGATAAAAAGAACAAAACAGATATTTTCTCAGGATGAGGAATATTCATAGGACCCTTTTGTGAAATTACATTTTAGCTGCTAAAATTTTATTTAAAATATAATCGCATTAATTTCTCTTCCCATTCCTCCCTCTACCACTCCCATATTACCTCTCCTACTTTGAACAGCTCCCAAGTCCTCATCACTCCCTCTCAAAAATGATGGCCTATATTTATATATGCACACACATATACTCACAAACACAGACACATACTTTCCTGAGCCCAATTAGCATTGCCAGAGTGTACACAATGTCAAGGACAATTACTATGTATTGTATAGTTGATTAAAGGACTCATTCCTGGGAGAGTCTAATTCTGACTCTCTCAGCAGTCATTAGTTGCCTATAATTCTTTGTCTAAGGGTGGGAACCCTGAGATTTCTCCCTTTGCATGTTAGCATGTTGGTTGGTATCATCATTTCTTAGATCTTGTTTGGGTAGCCACACTGTCAAGGTATCATGGGGTTAGCTTTGCTCGTTTTTCTAACCAATACAAATTCACATCAGACTTCCTGGTCCCCTGGCTCTTACAGTATCTCCTTCCCCCTCTTCAGTGTGTTCCCTGAGTTTTCGGTGAAGGAATTCTCTTATAGATGTATCTGTTGGGATTAGAATTGCCATAATGAACTTGGTTTCTGAATTATGATAGGTTTGGGTTTTCTGTAATAAAAAGAGAAAAGCTGTGAAGTGAAACTTCTCTGATGGGAAATGAGAGCCACACTTATCTGTGAATGTAAGGATAATTTTAGAATGCTGTTAGAAATTAACTGGTTAGTAATAATCTCATGAGTAGTTTCTAAGAACTATAACCTTAATAACATCAGATAGTTTGCCAGGATTATAGTACCATGTTTAGTTTCCACTTGTTGAGTGGGCAGTAAGTACGATTACATGGCTTTTGGTTACTACCAACATATGAGTACTGTTGTTGCAACTTTAGGGATATCTTGCCACATTGGTTATTCTTATAGCTCACATGTGTAACAAATAAATGGGACTATTGATTTCTTCCTTCTCTTTTTATTTTGCATGTAAGCTTCAGGTATTATGGATGATAGACCATAGGAAGGGTGCTTTCAGAGTCAACTTGACTCTTTCAAATCCTAAGTTCAAACCATATAGTGTGTTTAATAGTAAATATTTAATTTCTACCTCTGAGAGGCAACTAAGGGCATAAGCAATAGTCTATATTGTTTTGGGAGCTTCCTGACTAACCTGTCCAACAATTTGGTTTCTCATGCTTGAAACACAGGTGTTTGCTAGCCTTTGACCTTTTACAGAAGTTTATTAGTTTAATTTGAAACTTTAAATAATTAGAATTCCAGCTCTGACATATTGGCTTCCATTTATGTCCACACATTTTCATTAAATGGAAGACAATGACTCTAAAAATCTACTGATTTTTGATTGCTTTATGTGTATCCTAATACATTACAGAGAACCCTCTATGCCATAACTTCAACCAAAACCAAAGTGTCTTTCTCAGCTGCCTCAACACTTTATTTAGTTCAATGTTTAAGTCTATTCTTAAACATCTTTGGGATTTTCTCTTCATCAGAAATCTTTCCAAGAAAATGCAAGGACAATGACTACCACATGGGTGCTGGGAAACAAACCCAAGTCCTCTGAAAGTGCAATAAGTGATCTCAACCACTGAGATAACTCTCTAGCTACCTTGTAGGAATACAAGTTACACTAATACAAATCATAATGCAGAACTGTGCACTGGTGAATGTATACAGTTACAGCAGTGAGTTAAGTACTTTCCATTTAGGTACATTGTCAAAAGTAAGCTTTCTTGGGATTTCCAGAAGAATTCCATTATCCTGTATCATTTTATTCTTTTCCATAGGAAGAATACTGTTTTTAAGTCTTTGCTTTGGCTATATTATTTTAGTATGTGGAACAGATGGCTTTCAAATTACTGAGGTTGCTTTTGAGAAATGTCTTAGGAAGTACAAACTTAGGCAAAAAAAATCTTTGCACAATTTCTTTTTTTACGTGGACTTCATAGATTTAGTTCATGAGACCTAAGATTTCTTGTAGATGACAACTCATGAAGTTATAACAGGAGAGATTCAAATTTATGTAATTTTTAATTAATAAAATAAGTTAAAGGAAGCTGAAAATATTAAAGTAGACAAGTGACATATTAGTGAACAAAAACAAAACATTAAAATGAATTTAAATTAGTTCAGGGAAGCAGAAGAAACAATTTTTATTCTCATCAACTCATCAATTTTCTTAGTTTCTTCACAGACAAATTGCCTTGTACTTTCCAAATGAGTTTATGATTTTCCCATCTGTATGCTGACTAGTCTTATTATTAATGTCTGTTTACACTATGCTGTTTATTTTCCATAATGCATACCAGTTATTTTCCTAAAACTTACAATGGTTTTTGGTAACATTTGCATGGTTTAAAATCTCAAATGTCATTATACAGCTCAAGTATCCTATGGAGGCTTTCTAAATATGCCAAGCTATTTTTCAAAATTTAATCATCCAAATGGCAGATATAGGTGCATTTGCTGTCATTCTTTAAAACTGGAGTAAAATCCCAAGTGTCTCCCAATCACAGAGAAAGGCTCATCTTGATGTCCAAATCCAATAAAGAGCATCCTTCATAATCACCTTAAGTTTGTGCCACCCCTATACTATAAATTAGCTCCATCATATTTCCAAATGCAATGTTTTTTGTTATGAATAGCACTGTGATATGACAAAGTGAACTTATATACATGAAACCAAACTTGCTTTAAGTGAAACAATGTTATTTTGTTTATATACCAAGGCATTTTGAGGTTAAATGTCTTGGTCATCAAGGTTTCATATAGGAAGCTAAATTAAAGAAGCCAAATATTGCAAATGTTCATTTTTAAAAGGAGTGTGCCTTTTTGCTAATGATGTCTACTTGTTTCCATATTTACTTTTTTGTTTGCAACCTGAACATATGATGACTGTTATTGTAGCCAGACCCACTTTTATGATGTAATGTTCAGAAAAACATACAACATCTGGAAAATATATTCAAAGATATATTCATTAAAATTAATGTATCTAACCTAATTTTAGCAATTTATAAACATAACATAATTTATTATATGTGTAAAATTATTTTAGTAAATAAAGAGTTATAAATAAGAATGAAAAAAAAATCTCAAATGTCCCAGATTCAAGGAATGACCTTCTTGGTCTAAGTATTTGAATGAGTCTGAAGATCTTAGTTTCTTACAGGCTTATACTGATGGAGCATGCCCACAGTAGAACCTGACATAAGCAAATATAAAAGTAAATGCATTAAAACTTAAGTCCAAATGGATCAAAGACCTCAACATAAATCCAGCCACATTAAACCTCTTAGAAGAGAAAGTGGATGGTACCCTTGAATGAATTGGTACAGGAGACAGCTTCCTGGACATAACACCAGTAGCACAGATAGTGAGATCAACAATTAACAAGTAGGACCTCCTGAAACTGAGAAGCTTCTGTAAGGCAAAGGACACAGTCAGCAGGACAAGAAGGCATCCCACAGAATGGGAAAAGATATTCACTAACCCCACATCTGAGAGAGGGCTGATCTCCAAAATTTACAAAGAACTCAAGAAGCAAGTCTCCAAAACACCAAAGGATCCAATTAAAAAGTAGGCTACAGAACTACAGAGAGAATTCTTAATAGAGGAGTCTAAAATGGCTGAGAGGCACTTGAGAAAGGGCTCAGCCTCCTTAGCCATCCGGGAAATGCAAATCGAAACAACTCTGAGATACCATCTTACTCTTTTCAGAATGGCTAGAATCAAAAAAACCAAGGACAATTTATGCTGGAGAGGTTGTGGTGAAAGGGGAACACTCCTCCATTGCTGGTGGGAGTGCCAACTTGTACAGCCACTTTGGAAATCAGTATGGAGATTCTTCAGAAAAATGGGAATAAACAAGACCCAGCAACTCCACTTTTGGCATATATCCAATAGATGCCCATTCATACAACAAAAGATGTCTGTTCCACTATGTTCATAGCAGTATTATTTGTAATAGCAAGAACTTGGAAGCAACCTAGATTCCCCTCAACCGAAGAGTGGATAGAGAAAAAGTGGTACATTTACACAATGGAGTACTATTCAGCAGAAAAAAAAACAATGGAATCCTGAAATTTGCAGGCAAATGGATGGCACTAGAAGAATCCATCCCAAGTGAGTTAACTTAGTCACAAAAAGAGAAACATGGCATGTACTCTCTCATATATGGATTTTAGAAATAGATCTGGGTACTGCCAGCCTACAATCCCATGGCCAGAAAGTCTGGGAAACAGAACCTTCATTCAGTGTCTGATTGAAGCAGATGCAGCCTTCCACGGCTAAGCACTGAGCTGAACTCAAGAAATCCAGGGACAGAGAGGGAGGACTGATGACCAAAGGGGTTAATCCTTGGCTGGTTTAACCCTCAGAAACAGCTGACCTGACAAGGCTCAGCTCTTGAATCCCAGACTGATGCCTGGGAACCCAGCATGGGACTGATCAAGACCCCCTGAATGTGGGTATCAGTGAGGTGGCGTAGGTAATCTATTGATCCTTGGGTAGTAGATCAGTAATTATCACGGTTATACAAAAGGACTTGGATCCCATCCTCAAAGGGGGATGCACTCTCACCCTGGATTCTTGTGGGAGGGTCTAGGCCCTGCCCTGGATAAAACAATAGACTATCAACACCCACATGGAGGGCTTCACCCTCCCTGGCGAAATGAGGTGATATTGGAGGGGTTGGTGGGAGGGCGCGGGAGGAGAGGAGGGAAAGGGAGAGGGACCTCGAATTGACATGTGAAGCAACCTTGTTTCTAATTTAAATTTAAATTTAAAAATAAAAAAATAAAATATAAAAAGGTAAATGCATATCAGACTCTGTGCATACTAGGTAATGTGTCTCTGTGAACAATGCATTCCAATCAAGATAACATGAAAAACAGGATTAACATGACTGGAAATATGCTTATTTATTTATGTATTTTTTGTCTGTTGTCTTGCTCTTTGATTTGCTCACAGCATTTTAGTGAATCATTAAGTGTTTATCATTGCTTTTCTGCATTTCTTTGCGCACACACGTGTGTGTGTGTGTGTGTGTGTGTACTCATCTGTTTAAGGATGTATGAGTGTTTGTGCAAGTGTGTATCCATTTATATGTGCTTGACTTTGATGACAACAGGTCAACATTGAATGGTATTCCTCAGACAGCATCTATCTTTTTGTTTACAAGCCAACATCCTCCAATTGGCCTGGAGCTCACCAATTAGATTATACTAGATGATGACAAACTAAGGGATACCTCAACAGCTACCTCTCCAATGCTACAAAAACAAGTAGACACTAGATTTTTCTGTAGGTTATGATCACCAAATTTGCATAGTAACTACTTTACCAATTAAGCGATCTTTTCAGCCCCATCATTCCTTTTCATTTTTGCTTCTGGATTTGGGTGTCTACTCTGTCGGGGGACAACTCGGCTTTATCCATCAGGTTATAGGAGCCCCTGACTTACTGACACATGTATCACGAAATAATTCTCCATAAACATGTATAATTAAGAACCCAGCATTTTCTTATGTTCCTCCATTTTCTCATGCACTTCTACTTTTAGAGATATAGCTCCAAGCTGACCTTTTCAAGCAGAATTGATTGCCTCTTCCTCTGTTTTACCTATATCTTGACAGGAGATTGAGAAATAATAACTTATTAAAATGTTCTAAAATATGTAATTATAAAATCCAGAATGGAATGTTACAAAACACATAGAAGCTTAAAGGGAAACAATCTTCAATTATCCAACCACCATAAGATAACCTTTATTATTATTTAGATATGTATCTTAAAGTATTATTTTACACAAATACTAAAACAGCACTTACAGTGCAAATGTATTATTTTATTATTAACTCACAGCATGTATTAAATGCAGCTTAGTAAGTATATGCTTTTCAAAGGGTTGCTTCCTAATACTTTTAAAGTGTATGCTTGTAATTTGCTAAGCTACATCATTGCATATTGTTGTCAGGAATATTAATGTTTTGGTTATATTAAACTAGAACTTACACAAGTAATATCAGTTTCAAACATGCGTGTATATGATATATCCAGACCTCATGGTAGTCAATAAAATATTAAGAACCCCCACTTTCCTATAATACATAAATTTAAAAATACGGCAATGTCAAGCTAGGCCAAATTATGTGGAAAAATTACGCAGAACATTTGAATATCTCTAGCATACCTTTGGGAGTGTCTATTGATTCTAAAAGTTGTAAAAAATTCTTTTTTCTGTTTGGGCATTTATGTTACCTTTAAAATATTTTGCTTCATCAAAATACTGTACTGGTTTGATTAAAAATGCTCTATGAGAACTACTTCTTAATTTAGCATTGACTACTGCTATAATTTGGATCTTGAGTGTTCCCCAAAGAGTGAGATCTCAGAATTTCTTTATTAAAAGATGTTGGATCCTTTAAGTAGTGGAACCTACTGTGAATGCTCCAGGTCATTGGAGTCTGCCTTATCAAAGACATAAATTAATGCAGCAATTAATCATAGAGAACAACTTCAATATCTGTGAACACAAATATGTGTATCTTTCCGTAAGTTAAATGTGCTAGACAGTCTATAATAGTGAGAGAACATTGACATGACTTCCCATTTCTGTTCTCAATCACCTTTTTCCTCCAGTGGTGATTTCCAATTACTCAGACAAATGGTTCAAAAATAAATAAGTGTTATTTTGTTTCTAAAATCATCATTTTCAGACTTTCCTTTGGCTAGTACAGATCTGTGTTACAGAAGAACTATTAAGAAATAAAAAGATGTCTCACACATATCAAAAATCGAAAGAACAAGAAAACATGCTTCATAATGAAATTATGATGTAATAATTACAAAAGAAAACACATTTTAATTGTTGCAGGATAAGCAAAAAAGAAATGTGAAGTATTTTAAAAATATATGTCTTTCAGCCGGGCAGTGGTGGTGCACGCCTTTAATCCCAGCACTCGGGAGGCAGAGGCAGGCGGATCTCTGTGAGTTCGAGGCCAGGCTGGACTGACAGCCTCCAAAACAGAGAAACCCTGTCTCGTAAAAAAAACAAAAATAAAATATAATATATGCCTTTCTACCTCACTAATTAGTACCTGCCATTTCCTGGATCCTAAGCTTTTTAAATATACATTAAGATATTCTTTAACATAGTCCAAATATCTGGTCTTTAAGACTGTGAAAACCATTTTAGTACATTCAGTGATGGCCAAGACACAATAAAGTGGACCTAACTTACATGGAAGTATACATTAGTCAACCTCTTTCTTCTCTTTTCCTTGAATAGGTAATGTTTAAATAAGATAGCAAATTACATACTTTTCTCTAAAAGTGTCTATATCTAGGATGTATATTCACAAATAGGTTGGATATTACATGTAGTCCTACTTATAAGCATAAAGAACAGCGATTCGAATGATTTCTAATAACTCCATAATCAAATTGTCATGTTAAAAATTTGGTAACAATTTTCTTGGACTACGTTGATGATGGAACAGATCCACACAACTAATATTGGAAAGGAGGTCTAGATATTTATTTAGAGAGAGCAATCACTTACATGAACAGCTGGGTCAGCGCTCTATGGTATCTGAACCATGGTCAGGATCCAAGAGAGAAAGAGCGCCCACCTCATCCTTCTCTTAATCCCTGAATCTCCCACATACCCGTGATCACGCTCGCTTGGGCGTGGTCAGCTTCAGGGACCTGGTCTCTCCCTATACTCTGTTTAACAAGCACACACTGTACATGAAAAATTTTCAGACTGTGGAGAGGGTTACAAGGGTTATTGCAGGGTAACTTGGTGTGGGGCAGAAAAGATGAGAGGAAAGATTAATCTATTGGAGTGCACTTTGTTAAAAAGTAGCATAGTGATATCTAAGCTTTTGTATGCTAAGTTTAAGAAAACAAAATGTTAAAAGTAAATAATGATCTCTCCAAATGTCTTTTGTAAGAACTTAATTAAGATATCCAATTGTTGAAATCTTATATGAAATTAGCAATGATACTCTATTCTTAGCATTCTGTAACTATGTGCATTCACATCGTTGTTTTAACAGTTGAAGAGAATTATAGAAATTCAGAGAAAAAGAAAAGAGTGTGGTTGTGATTCATTTTTAGTAGAGAAGTAGTCTTCACTGTTGAGGCCTTAAATGTGAGGTAATTTTGATTTAATATGTAAGCTTTCATTTCCAGTCTTCCCATTATGTCCTAATAATTCTCTTACTTGTTACATATAAACACAGTTTTTTCACAAACGTTTTTCCAAAAGAGACAAAGAAGGAAGGAAGGGAGGGAGGGAGGGGAGGGAAGGAGAGAGGGGAAGGAGGAAGGGAGAGAGGAAGGAAGAAGAGAATGACATCAATATAAATAAATGTCTTATACACTATGTGGTCGTTTGAATGAAAATGGCGCCCATAGGCTCATAGGGAATGGCACTAGTGGGAGGTGTGGCCTTGTTAAGTAGCCTTGTTGGAAGTATGTCACAGGGTGGGTTTTGGTAATCCCAAAGCACAGTTTCTTAGTCTTCCTGTTCATGCTGATGCAGATATAGAACTTCCAACTCAGTCGCTACTACCATGTCTGCCTGAGTGCTACCATGCTTCCCACCATGATGATAACAAACTAAATCTCTGGGATATAAAACAGTACCAATTACATGTTTTTCTTTTAATTGTTGCAATTGTCATTGTGTCTCTTCAGAGCAATAAAACCCTATAACTAAAACACTAAAGTAAGAATTGTAGCAAGGGAAGTTCTGTCAATTTTTCACTCTGAGCAGCATGCTTAATGTGCCTCTGTTCACACTCCATAAAAGTGATAGAATATGGTGTGTATGTAGGCCATTGTTTATGCATTTGGAGAGGACAACACCAAATCTGGGAGAGCAGGTCACTGTGCATATGTCTGTGATATAGGTTTTCTAGTTATGAGCATAAAATGGGTTGTAAAGAAGGCCACAGATTTATTTTGATCACCTAAGTCCCCCTTCTCCTTTAATTCTGTCTTTACTATCATCACTTCCCAACTTTTCTTTTACCATTGTTCTTTAAGGCAGGTTAGTGTGATAAATGTGAAGTTTATAGTCTGGTATGTAAAATCCTAACCTTCAATCTAGCTTAAGAATTTTCCATTTATACATTGATTTCCAAGGAAATTAAACTTCTTATTGTTGTTTTTAGTTTAAAATAGTGAATAGTACATAACACAGAATTTTGGAAAATTTTGAAGACTTTTAAAGATGTCTAATTTAGTGGAAGCAACTGTACAATAGTGCTAGTTCCCTTTCCCTGAAGGATCCTGGCCCCATTCTGCAGAAGTGGCATTTGTCTCCCTTGCCAAGTCTCTGCCATTTTATCAACCCAGTCACCTGGGATGCCTCTGTCCTCCATTTTCAGGCCCTTTTAATTTCATGCCTGAACTATTTCAATAGTCTCTTGTCTCTGATCTCCAGCTTATTTCCCCTCCCAACCTCTTGTTCAGTGTTGCCAGACTAATCTTTCTAAAGTATCATTCTATGCTGCCATTTCATTGCTTAAAATATTTAAAGAATTTCTAATAGATACAAAGAGAATTCAAAACTGTTCACTGACAAAAGAGCTGGCTCCCACAGTATGAACTAGCTAACATTTATTTCTTAGGGTCTTGGATCCTGGCAGTTTGCACACATTTCCTTTAATCCTCAGAGCAATGAAGCAAGGCAAGGATTGTTATTCCTCTAAAATAGCTGAAATATGTCATCTAGCACGTAAAAACAGAAAAAGGAGTCTCCGGTTTTGTTTCCCTGTGAAGGCTCTGTCTTTCTTTACTGCATTTGTATACTTCCTGTGTATAGTTTGCATCTTTATTTTATTTGTTTCCAGCTATTAGACTCCATGATGACATCTATCATTATAATACCTAGCAAGGAATGGGCTATACTCTTTTTCTTTGCATGCCTTAACTCATATCTAAATTAGAAGGTATATTCAGAAAAACTGCATATTGATTGAAGAACTGCATAATTAAAAAATAAAGATGGCATTAAGATATCTAAATTGGTGCTTGAAATTCAAGAATCACTTGTGGGCAATGTAGGTAACCTCAATTTTAAGATGGCCATGGTGTTAAGTGTGTGAGAATTGTGTGTGGGAATTAGATGAGAGATTAAGGATGAAAATCACAGTGTAAATTATGAATTTAAAAGGTACATGATGAAATTTGTATATCCACCTCTTCTATTTTCTCATTAACTAATTATGATACTCATTTGTGTTCATTTCACAGTTTACCTCATATGAACTAGTGAATATGTTGCTCAAGGATCTGTCCTAGTAGTAGCCTTGAACTAGAAAGAAATTATGTCAATCATCTAAGGAAGCAAATATTTTATCATCTTGTTGAGTGAAGCCTTTTCCTTGCCAGCCACTTTGGTTTTTCCCCACCAGATGCTTGGGCTCTGCCACGTTGTAGTCCCCAAATAACACACAAAGCACTGTATTAATTATGAAGCAGTTGGTCGTTTGTTTCTTGCTGGCTAGCTCTGACTTAAGTATTTAACCCATCTAAGTATTTCTCTTACCGGAGAAAGGTGTACGGACTTCTTACCCCTAAGGCAGCTACGTGATGACTCCCTATGTTTCTCCTACCCAGAGTCCTCCTCGACTCCTAGTTCCACCTATCTTGCTTCCTTATTGGCAACAGTGCTTTATTGACACATACACAGGACTTCCCCATCATCATCTAATTGTGATAGTCACCCTGTAACCTTTAAAAAATAGTAATATATAAGTTTTAACTTTTAATTTTAAAGTCTCTCTCTTTCTCTTCTCTTTATCTTTATGTGTGTGTGTGTGTGTGTGTGTGTGTGTGTGTGTGTGTGGTATTTCTTCTGGTGTGGTCAAAAAGAATTACAAAACATTAATTTCTGCTTCAAGGTGTTTCAAGTATATTTGGGGAGATACTTTAATAACACAAAATGCATACAAGTTCAACTATAAAATTTAATATATACAGTGACTCTCAAATTTAAAAAGAATGAATAGACTCTAGGGATTTTCCCATTTCACTCCTAATAAAATATAAACATGATTAGGCCTTTAAAACATACATTAACATCTCTCCTCGTACAAACAAGCACACATGCCTGATTTCCAGAATGGAGCAGCTTCTTCGCTTGTCCCTACGTAGCTGAGTCTCCTTGCAGTAAAGAATTGGCAATAAACCTCTCATAATTCTTTGCCTTTCAGTAACAAATGGTTATTAGAATAATTGATCAAAACTGCTCTTGGAAACTAATTACCAGGACTTAAAGAGAGGACATTCTAGAATTAACTATAAAAGCAATTTTTTTACCCAAGTTGACATATTGAATGATAAATAAAATTAGAAAAAATGAATGCAAACATGAAATAATGACAAAAATTAAAGTTAAAGACTCAGTGTTAGTCATACTTGAAAATTCAACTTCACTCAGTGCTATTTAGATGTCATGATTGTAAAAATGATCTTATTTATTTTATTTTATTAGGCAATTTTTCCATTCTCTTCCTGAGTGGCATTGTCTGTCTGCTTTGATACATAATTGGTTTCAGCTGCTAGCCATCTGACAAAGTCAATTATGTCTTGTCTGTCTTCTGGTCCTAGGAGAGATCTCAGTATCTACTGAATTTAGTTTGAAGTAGCTCCGTTATGTAGTAAAAAAGGAGAATGAAATCATGATTCCTAGAATGAAACTTCTGCATATGAATGGAATAATATGCAGGAAATGTGATCAGTTTCTCTTATGGGTATAGAGAATTTGTTTTTTCATTGAAAGTATCTCATTTTATCTCTCCAAAGTCATAAAATTTAAAAATTTTTATAACTGCAAGCCTCATGACATGAAGGTATTTTCTTATTGCTGGAATAAAAATTCATATGGAGTAGGAAAGAACATGGCTGGTATTCTTGACACCACTTTGGCATATGGTTGTGTGGGAGAATGTGTGTGTATGTGTGTGTGTAGAACGTACTCATTGAAGGTATTCAAACATAGTTTCAAATTAAAGACAACTTTGTTTTGTCCTTTTGATGAGGACTAAAGCTCCCACCTAATTCTTCTTTGCTTCTTTGCTTTTTTGCTACTCTCCCTAGCCCATCCCCTTACCTTTTTCACTCTGTTGATGATCCATAGAATTACTCTATTCTATGAACCATGAATCCACAAAACTTGGAGGAGATTCAAGTAGTTTACTTGTCCCCTCTCTCTCCACCTCCACACAGTTGTGTGTAGTGTACCACTATCCCAGGTCATGCTGCATGCCCTACTCCTCAATCCAGTAACTTCCTTTCCCTTTAGATCTGTCCCTATTTTTGGCCTGACCCAAGGTACTATCAGTCTCCCTCTGTCTTCATTTGAGGATCCAACAACAAGTCACACTTACAAGAAATCCAGGGACATCTCCATATGCATCTGCCAGACTATCATCCACTCCATCCTCTGCTCTCATCATAGACTTCTTGGTCTGAACCCAGAGTTGCAACAAGAATGTCAGATCTGAGAACAATAGGAATCTGAACAATATAGCAGTGTGGACTCAGTACTGAAAACTAACCATTTTCCTTTTGTCCACACCCTATCTTATTTGGGTAATACTAACTCAGTAACTTAACACCCAACCCACCCAACAAAGGCAAAACCAAACAGAAACACCACAAATATACAAATATCATAAATCCAGATATCTAGATCCCATCAAAAACCTAAAGAAAGCAAACAAACATACAAAAGCCATAAACATGAACAATTTGCCTCCTCAAGAAAAGTCAAGAACACTAGTCAGAGATCACTGAGTAAGAGTAAACAAAGACTGAAGTAAAGACTTGACTCCCGAGATTCCATCTTTTTACAATAGAATTCTAACATCTTTTTACAATAGAATTCTTACAATTTAAAAGCAGTATCTCATTATGGTTTTAACTTGTGCTAGTGACAACAAGAATTGTTCTCAGGCACATGTTAGCATTTTGCATGTTTTTTTTTGACACCAACATTATGAAAGACTCTATATACTCTTATATATATTGAACCATAAGTAATAACAACCAAGATTTGTGGCAAAACTTGAAACTGCCCCCTATCAGATAAAGGAATTTTTTAAAAAATATAGTAGATATAGTAAACAATTAAAATATATTTGGACATTAAAAAGAATGAAATTCTGTTACCTATGTCAAAATGTATAAACATAAAAGAAACAGATAGGAAAATATCACATTATCTTACTTATATGTGGAGTTTGAAATTTTAATTCACAAAAATAGATAGGTAAATATGGATACTGGAAATTGAGATATGAACTAGAAGGGTCTAATGCTATTCAATGTTTATTTCATTGTTATTAAGATGGGTACACTTGCACTATCTACTGCATAGCAATGTGACTACAGTTAATAGCAATAAGTTGTAGCCTTCAAAATTGTTATGATTACATTATAAATACCCTCATAAATAAATTATAAGAAGATGAAGTGATGGATATTTTAATTAGCCTTAAGTCATAATGTATGCATTTGAAGCATTTTATTATATTATATAAATATATATTAATGCCAAAACACAATTTTAAAATTATGCACATCTACAAGTGAAAAGGAAGTACGTAGGTGCTATAAATCCATTAACACATTCCTATTAAAATACTAATTGGTAATTCTGTTCTCCTCTTTCTAAAAATCCCCTTTTAAGCTTTTGTTAAGTGGAAATTTGTGCCCCAATTCTGGGCACCATATGTAACATGCATTCTTCCCGCCAGCCGCCTGGGTCCTGAAGCTGTCTCAGCCCCCAAATAACACACAGAACATTATGTTAATTATGAGCTGTTGGGAATTTGCTTGGCTTCTTATCGACTAGCTCTGACTTAATTATTAACCCATAACTGATAATCTGAGTATTTCTACATGGCCTTCTCTTACCAGAAAAAGGGTCTGAACCTCTTACTCCTCTGGTGTCCTACATCATGACTGACTGTGCCTCTGTTCGCCATAATATTTTTTCTTCCTAAGTGAAAATGTATTAACATAACTCATTAGTGTTTTATTGCTAGGTTGTGGTAAACTCAATGGATTATATGTATTTTTGTGGGTTAGCTGGTGAGATATGTTAAGGAGGGTGAATATTTTGCCATATTCAAATAAAATCTATAGACACATGACAGATTATTCATAATGTTAGTTGTAGGATTATTTCATGTTCTTAACACATTGCTCTTGTATCCTTTATACCTCATCTGACAGAGATACTCACATTATATCTTAAGGGTTAATTATTATATACCATAGCAAGCATCTCGGCTTTCAGTCATTAATAAATTGAGGAACCATGTAACTCTTTACATTTATTTCTATTGATACTTTCTAAATTGTATAAATGATTCCAAGTGTGATTACTGACAGATGTGGGCCAGAAGAATCTAATTCACAGAATATAAAATTATGATGGAATATTACTCCAATGGATTATTCCTAGCAAAGTACCATTGAGTAGGTAGCTGAAAAGGCAGAGGTACATCTTCTACAGAATGCAAACCTGAATCAAGATATAATAGAAAGAGTTCATAACCTTTGTAGTTTCTTCATAGAATTCTTTCTTTTTTGTTACAAATGGTGCGACCTGCTGTGTCCTTACATTGCCTCTGAGTGTGTGTGTGTGTGTGTGTGTGTGTGTGTGTGTAATTTCCTATTCTATTTTTTTTTGGTTTTTTGAGACAGGGTTTCTCTGTATAGCTTTGAAGTCTGTTCTGGAACTAGCTCTTGTAGACCAGGCTTGTTTCGAACACACAAAGATCTGCCTGCCTATACCTCCTGAGTGCTGAGTGCTGGGATTAAATGCATGTGCCACCACCTCCTGGTAATTTCCTTTTCTTTTAGTGTCAATTTCACAAAGGAATGTGGTCTACTTTAAAGACCATATTTAAAATTGGTTGCACCTTAAGGTTCCCATGTCCAAACACAGTGTCAGTTTCAGGAAAGTCTTAAGGAGTAAGATTTCAGCACCGTAGTTTGAGATGATGGTAGATAGTTACATAGTATGAACTCTTAATTATTTTTAATGGCCTGAGTAGTTTTCTAGAAGATCTATTGGGTTCAAAAATTTAATTTCTTAAAACTATTTTTCCTCTGTAGTATTAAAAACTTAGTTTACTTAAAGGTAGAAATCATCCCTAGCCATTTCTCTTAGATAGCAACTATACAATGCAATGAAATCATTTAAAATATGCTTTGGCATGTAATCTTTAATTTTTTTCTCTGGAGTCAGATATGGTAGAGCACAGCTGTGAACCTAGTCCTCTGGAAATTGGGTAAAAGATCTCACATTCAAAACTAGCCTGGGCTATACACTGAGGCACTGTTTCAAAGCAATAGCTATTTTACTGTGAAAGTTCTGTAACCAATCAGGAGAAACTGTTAATAACTAGCACATCTTCCATATGAATTTAAGTCAGGACAAGAAGGATAATGTTGCAGCACTAAATGAACTACTCTTCAGATTATTCCACAACAGAATGAGGGTAGGTCTTTTGTGTGTCTGTTTTAATTTTTGTCTTGTTTTGTTTTCTCATTCAGAAATCTTTTAGAACTTAGTTAATAACTAAAAGAAATCCTGAATTTTACAAATTCTTAGCTACAAATAAGTCTAGTCTCCAAATTATGTTTCATTTCATGTAACTTAAACAACATTCAATTGGTTTTCATACCAAAACCAAAGCTGCATCTCCAGGGAACTTTTAAAATAAGCTGCAGCACGTGCCTTGAGAAAGTCTCACTCAGCATATACATTTCCTGCACCATAGAGAATATAAATGTTCTTTGTTATATCTCCTCTGGAAAACCAAATTCAATAACTGTTTTCATGTTCAAAACTCAATGTCAGGACAGATCACTTAAGGGAAAACATCCTGCACATTAGAAAGCTAGTCATCTTCCCAGAGCTAGTGATGCCATGTACTCAGTAAAGAATCTACTATCACCATGTTTCTAGAAATATTTAATATATTTACAAGCTAAGACTACTTACTAGTATTTATATTCTGTGGAAATACATACACAATTGGAGCTGAAATTAAACTTTTCTAAGTCAAACGAAAAGTAAATGTGTTTGATGATAACTTATCTGTTGTGCAACAAATGTTAAGAGAAGTTAAGAGGTAAGAAGAAACATAAATAAAAGACCAAAGATTTATACAAGCTGAAGAAATAACAATTAGTAAATGGGACCTTCTGAAACTGAGAAGCTTCTGTAAGGCAAAGGACACAGTCAATAAGACAAAATGGCAGCCCAGAGAATGGGAAAAGATCTTCATGAACCCCACATCTGACAGAGGGATTATTTCCAAAATAAACAAAGAACTCAGGAAGCTAGTCACCAAAATACCAAATAAAATTGGGGTACAGAACTAAATAGAGAATTCCCAAGAGAGGAATCTAAAATGGCTGAAATGCACTTATGAAAGTGCTCAACATCCTTAGAAATCAGTGAAATACAAATCAAAACAATTCTGAGATACCATCTTACTCCTGTCAGAATGGCTAAAACCAAAAACAACAATGACAGTTTATTCTGGGGTGAATGAAGAGAAAGGGGAACTCTCTTCTACTGCTGGTGGGAGTGTGAACTTGTACAGCCACTTTGGATATCAGTATGGAGATTCCTCAGGAAAATGGGAATCAGTCTACCAAAAGATCCAGCAATTCCACTCTTAGGCATATACCCAAAAGATGCATATTCTTACAACAAGGAAATCTCTTCCAACATGTTTATAGCAGCATTATTTATAATAGCCTGAATCTGAAAGCAACCAAGATGCCTCTCAACTAAAGAATGGATAGGGAAAATGTGATACATTTACACAACAGAGTACTACTCAGTGGGAAAAAAAAACAATGGAATATTGAAATTGGCAGGCAAATGGATAGAACTAGAAAAAATATCCTGGGTGAGGTATTCCAGTCACAAAAAGACAAACACGGAATGTATTCACTAATATAGGATTTTATATAGAGAGTAAAGGGTCAAGAGCCTATAATCCACACCACCAGAGAAGCTAGGAAACAAGGAGGGCACTAAGGGAGATATATATGGTCCCATGGAGAAGGGGAAAGGGACAAGATCACCTGAGCTAATAGGGAGCATGGGAGTAAGGGAGAGGCAGGAGAAGTGAAGGGGAGAAAAGGTAGGGAGGGAAGGACATGGTAGAGCAAGAAGATTGAGTCAGAAAAAGAATATGGGAGATAAAGAAAAGAGATACCATAATAAAGGGAGACATTATACATTTAAAGAGAAATCTGACACTAGGGAAATGTCCAGAGATCTACAAGGTTTACCCCAACTAACCATCTAATAAATAGAAACACAGGGGAGGGTCTAGGTCCTGCTCCAAATGACATGACAGACTTGGATCATCCCCTTTGGAAGGCCTCGCTCTCCCTGGCAAGTAGAAAGGGGATGGGATAGGGAGCCAGTGAGGGGCCAGGAAGGAGGGGAGGGAGAGGCAACTGGGATTGACATGTAAAACAAGCTTGTTTCTAATTTAAAAAATTTTTTAAAAAGAACTGTAAATTAGAGACACAAAGAAAAGTGGTTGGGAACAGTGAAGAAGGAATAAGCAAAGGTAAAATAAAAAATATTTGTCTTACATCATCTAAACATAATAGTTTGATTCAAATAACTCTGCAAGCAATGCATTTGGTTGTGTAGTCTTACGTGCTGGATTGAATGATAATGGCCCCTGTAGACTCATATTTAAATGTTTAGTCATCAGGAAGTGGTACTGTTTGAAAATATTAGGAAGTATGGCCTTGTTGAAGTAGGTATAGCCTTGAAGGAGGAAGCACATAGCTAGTGCCGGGCTCTTTTTCAAAATGAATACCAGGTGCAATGTCTTCCTCTGCCTGCCTTCATACCCACATGCAAAGCTCTCAGCACTGTTACAGAACCATACCTGACTGCTTCCTACCATGAAGACCATGGACTAACCTTCTCAAACTGCAAGCAAGCTCCCACTTAAATGCTTTCTTTTATTAGAGATATCTTGGTATCTGTCTCTTCAAATCAATAGAACAGATAGGCTTCTTATAAATCTCATATACTTGTACATCTGTGCTTGCATATACTTGTACATAGATGAAATAATGATTATATTATCAATATATAAGATATTGTGATAGACATCAGAATACTTTGTTATAAGAGCTAATTCTATAATATAATAGAATGTTATATGAAAGTAGCTTTGTAGTAGTTAAACATGTATATATACATATATATTACTATATATTGCAATATTTCAGGTAGCAATTACATTAAAATACTGTAGCATACCGCTGAAAAAGGAAGAAATATATAATAAAATGTAACGTTTTGTCAAAATTATAGCAGATGGAAGAGAACAACAGACAAAAACAGTAATAAAAATAAAAACAGAAAATAAAAGCAAATACGGTAAATGTTTATCTAATCATGTTAATCACATTAAATTAAATCTGTAAATCACTGAATTAGAAGACACATTTATTTGTAAAAATAGATGAAACATAATGCATGTATGTATATTTTCTCTCAGGTACTCAATATCTTTGTTTTGTTAATTGTGTAAAGTTATAGTGTGAGATGTGAAACTTTACACATATAAACAAGATACAATGATCAAATAAGAATAGATATTATCCTGCGAATTTCAAGATTCCATTGTTTTTTTCTGCTGAGTAATACTCCATTGTGTAAATGTACCACATTTTCTCTATCCACTCTTCAGTTGAGGGGCATCTAGGTTGCTTCCAGGTTCTGGCTATTACAAACAATGGATAGCACTGGAAGAAACCATCCTGAGTGAGGTAACCCAGTCGCAAAAAGACAAACATGGTATGTACTCACTCATATATGGATTTTAGATATGGATCAGGATAGTGCCAGTCTGCACTTTAACAGATAGAGAGTCTGGGAAACAGGAAAGAACCTAAAAGATATGCATATATGCATAGTACCCAAGAGAAGAGGATGGAGACAAGATCCTCTGAATGGATGGGGAACACGGCGAGGGGTGGGGGAGAGTGGGAACTGGGAAGAATAGAGGGGGTAAAGAGGAAGGGAGTTGGTCATGGGGGAACAGGAAGTTGAGGGGGTGGGGGTAGAATAGGGGGAAGAGGGAATCATAGGATCGAAGACAGATCAGGCACCAGAGTGACCTCGAGTAATCTAAAGGTATAACATCAATTGGCAAGCTAAGCAATAGTGGAGGGACCACCTCGAATGCCCATTCCTGATAATGAACTTGATGTCTATAACCATCCGGGAGCCTTCATCCTGTGACTGATGGAAGCAGATGCAAACAAACAATTAATCACTGAGCTGAACCCAAGGAACCCAGTGACAGAGAGAGAGGAGTGATGAGCAAATTGGCAAAGAATGGGCTGGCGAAACCAGCAGAGACAGCTGATCTGAACAGGGGAGTGCTCTTGGACCCCAGACCGACAGTGGGGAGGCCAGCATGGGACTGATCTGGACCCCCCAAATGTGAGTGTCAGTGAGAAGGCCTGGGCAACCTATGGGGCCCTGAGCTGTGGATCAGTGTCTATCCCTGGTATACAAACTGTCTTCATGTGCCTATAGCACAAAGAGAGATGCTCTCTCAGCCTGGACTCTTAGGGGAGTGCCTTGACCCTACCAAGAGTAAAATGACAGACTCTAGATATCCCCTATGTGGAAGGATTTGGCAATAGGGTGGGAGGGAGGGGGGGAAGGGGAGTGCGGGAAGAGGGGAGGGAGAGGGAACTGGGATTGACATGTAAAACAAGCTATTTAAAATTAAAATAAAAATGATAAAAAAGAATAGATATTATCTTCCCTTTTTAAACACATATTTAAATGGTTGGTTATCTTGTAATTTACACTCTATGAAATACTGTGTGATATTTTAAATTATGTATAAACTCATTAGTCATAAAATAAAGGTAATTGAAATTTCCTCCTTCTTATCATGCCTCAGACTTTTACCTCTTTTCTTCTGATCATTCACGGGCTATATGACAATTTATTTTAAAGTATATTCACCACACCATGCTAGAGGATATTGTAAACTCTATGTTTAATAATTGGTATTCAAACTCTTTTACTCTCTCATGACTTTACATGATGAAAAAAATTGCTGGTTTACATTCCTGCTGACTTCAGTCCTTTAAAAACAAACTCATAAACAAAGAACATGTCATAGGTGTCTGAATTCTACTTAATATACTATTTTCTAATTATATGCATTTTGTTTTAAATGTAACATATTAACACAAACATTTACATACAATTGTATGAATATTGAATTCTTCTTCCATTCACCTATTGATGAAAATCTAGATTGATTATATACCTTAACTATTGTGAATAAAGTTGTAATAACCAAAGGCACCCAAATGTCTATTGATACAATATTATTTTATTTGCCATAACTTAGAAGTGATATAACTCAATCACATGTTAGATCCTGGAATCTCATGTTATTTTTCACAGTGGCTATCCTAATTTATATTCCAACTGAAAATATTTAACTTCTGTTTTCTCAACATCGTCACTACAATTTTCAATGTTTCTTTCAACTTTTTGTCAAAGTCAATTCAAATATATACCATCATAGTTTTGGCTTATGTTTCTTTGATGGCTAGGGATGCTAAAATGTTACATAAATTCCTGACCATCTTTTTTTCCTTATGAGTCTCTAGGGGTTAGCTTTTTATGGTATAGTTTTTATGTTCCTTCCATAGTATGAGTATTAATCTTTCTTAGATAAATAATTCGTAGGCAATATTTCATTTATTTGCTTCAGTGTTCAGGACTTTTAATTTGTCATTTAAGAAAAAAAACAATAGAACATCCTTTTACAACACCCAGTGAAAAACCTCCCACCTACTTGTAGGAAAATAGTGGTTTCATACATGGAATGAAACAATACAATTTAAGATGTATTGAAGATGGTTAGTTCTATCACTCATCTTTTAAAATTTTATATGAGTACCGAATTAACATCAACATGGTGTATTTCTTGAAATGATATGTATATAGATTCCAAGGAGAAGTCTGTATATTGTCTTAGAAAGTCCTCTGAAAGCCTTCATTGAGAAGGTAATGGTAAAAACCCCCTAGAGCTATCTTTCAAATGATGAGAGAAAATCAGGTATGGAAGAAAAAATCAAATTTCAACTTCTTTTCCTGTGACATGAGTTCTTACTCATGTTCTCTGCTGTATCAGAAGCACCATCAATCCCCAAGACTTCCAGGTCTCTGCTACAAATTGTGCCTCTTTTTCTGCCTCCAATGAGCCAATGAAGACAACTTTACCTTTAGGTTTTGGCCATTCCCATGGTAAGTTGTTTTAATCAGTTTTACCATCTTCCATTTTCTCCTTGGCAGTTTTGGCATTTTCTTCCCTAGTGCAGTCTACAAAACAAAAATCCATTGGAGGAGTCAGTTTCTTCATCAGTAACTATTTTTGTATGAACATGGTCCTCACATAATTCTTTTAAGGTCCCTTTGGTGGTATCTTCAGACAAAATGTTGACAAATGATTTGGATGTCTAATTTCTTGCATTTTGAGCCTGATCTGTCTTCAATATTCATTTTAGTATAGAAATGTCAAGCTTATTTAGCATCTTCAAATGAATCAAATTCTATAAATGTGAGCCCTTTATATTTGTGTTTTTTCTGGGGCACGTAGGTAAAAGTTACTTTCTCAAATAATTGCTGTAATGTTTCTTCTGTTGCACGGTAGGAAAGGTTACTTAAACCAAAGTTTTTATTCACCACTCCAACTCCTATTATTTCCAGCTCTGTCTATCCTTGCCCTTTCTTTCCATTCTGTAGGAGGGGGAAACAGACTATGCATCAAACTCTGTCCCCTGAATTTTGTCAGAGTTTATTTCTGCAATAGATTGTTAAATTCATCATAATCAATTCTCTTAAATTGAGAATAGGCAGTACCTTTACTCTTCGTATGCTGGGTGATTTAATTGTTCTCCAAGACATCTTCAAATACTTCTTTTAATATATCCTGTGTGAATTTGAAAGACAAGTATTTTGGCTAAAAGTACTTTTTACAGCTCTGCCTTTCTTACCCTCATTTACTTTTAGCTTCTCTTCTTTAATTTCACAACCAAACACTTTTAAAAACAGTGAGTTCCAATGTCTTTTCTACATCTTCAACAGATTAAAAATTCACATAACCAAAGTTTCTATATGTGCCAGTTCTGACATTCACAGCAGCAAGATCATTTTTATTCAAAAGTTCACTGACTGCAACTTTCAATTCAGCAACAGGTTTGGTGGAATTGAAGTTTCCACTGGATAGATTGAAAAGCAGAGTTCTTCTGAGCCTTCTATCTCTTGTTTCTTGAATTTAGGAGCTTCTTTCTATTTATTCTTTTTCTTATTTTTCCGAGCTCTTCCCCCTCTTCTTCCTTCTTTTCATCTTCCTGTTCTTCATCATCATTGTCATTGTCATCATCATCATCATTATCATCATCATCTTATTCTTTGTAATCTTCATCATCTTCCTCAGTCACATTCTTGGTTTTTACAGGAACAACTTTTTAAAGGGCTTACTCTCCTTTTACTTCTGATCTCCATAACTTCTTCTGTGTAGTCACCTTCCTGTCTTTATTATCATTATCCCTATCAACTCTGTCTTTGAGAGAAGGAGCAGGAGCTGCTGCCTTTGCTGGAATCACTGCTTTAACTACTGTTGACTCAAATTTCTCCTCCGGCTCATTATCGTTATCCTTATCATTGTCATATTCTTTGTTCATCTTAATCTTCATGGCTACATTACTTCTTGATATTCTTAACGTGCTTACCTCCTTTTGCTGGAGTGACAGCACTCTTTCTACAAGGGGTTGCTAACAATGATTTGGCTTGAGTGACTTACTTCTTACTAGTTGTTGCAATTATTTGGCATGGCTTACCTGCCTTTTTGCCTGATGTGGCTATTGCCTTTTTTAGCTGGTATGGCAGCTGTAAATTTTTGTTTGTGAAGCAACCACCTTGTTTGCTGGAGTTGTGGTAAGACAAAAAGCTTTCTTGCCTTTCTGTCCTGAGGGATGACCATCTTTCCTCCACTGCTGTCATCTTAATCTTCTTGAATTTCATTATCTTCACTCTTCTTCTACATCCTTTTGGGAGGCAACCATTTTCTTTGAGCTACCAAGACTTGTGCTGGTCTTTGCAAGCATCATGACCATTGTGTGTGTGGGGAGTAAAGTGCACACAATAGCCTACAGGTAGTCTACCAACACTGACTGTAGTCACTATAGGCACTGAATCCAGTGAAATATGTATGACTTATTTACCAACTACAGCTAGCATATTGGTGAAAGACCTATTTCATAGTCTTTAGCTTGTCTCTTCAGTGTTATGGAAGTTTCCTTTGTCATGCCAATTCTTCTTAGTTTGGTATATCCAATTCTTTGTTTTTGCTTTTGTTTCATGTTCATTGGAGGTTTAACAAAGTGTACATTAAGTTCTATCATGATGACTTGATGAGTTTGCCTTGTTTTGTTCTTGTAGTTCCTTTATAGACTTTGAAAGGACTTTGTTTGTATATTAAGATTCTGTCCTCTGACTATAAATATACAGTTTCTTATCATCACATATTAAAAGAATGTTATCTCTGATTTATTTTCTGTGAGTTGACTAGAGTTGCCTAGGTATACTTCTGTACTCCCTAGTCTGTTACCCTGTGCTTTGGATTAATATAGATTTTCAGTACATTTTACAAATAGAAAATACAGTTCTATCAGCCGCTTTATTATATTTATTCAAACACTTTATATATTTGAGGTCTTTAGTGCTTGCATATGAATTTTTGTATTGCCTTTTATACGTGTATAAAAATGCCATTGATAGTTGGTGAGAATTTCATGGAATCCATAAGTTTCTTGGGATATTTAATGAATGTAAATTGTTCTTACCATGTACACTAGAATAATATATATATCATCAAATACTATTTAAAATATTTTATTGAAGATGTCATCAATTAGTTCACACATATAGACACCTACATTAGGTATGTGAACATATGTAGATATAAAATACAAGTAGTAGTCAAAAGAAAGCAGGCGTTGCTGTGTTAACGTTAGAAAATAAGATGTTATAGCAATAAAAGTTGTAATTTGTAGTGTATGCAGGTATATACTACCTAATGATATGGGTAAACCTTATATTTAAGGACACATCAAAATATTTAATGTATATGTGCTTGCCAAAACAGCTTTGAGGGCATAGGAAGTTGCAGTACATACAGTTAACAGAACATACAGTGCATACAGAGAAGTTAACAGTACATACAGATTTTGCATTAGATTCAAATTCTTACCCAGAATTACAGGGAAGTTGTCCTATTCTGAAAGTCCAGATTTGTGGGACTATCACACACCTGTTCTCACTTGTGCACAGGTACACACACACACACACACAATTTTAAATAATCTAAGGAGTAGGGATTGGATTGGGGGCTGGGAGGGCTGGTGCGGGGGAGTGGGTGTAGATGGGAGGGAGAGGGATCTGGGACTAACATGGGAAGCAAGCTTGTTCCTAATTTAAATATATAATAAAAAGTATAATAAAAATAAAAAATAAAGAGAACTAGATGAGGTTAAATCTAATAAGTTACAAGGAGAAGTATATGAATCTATTATCATAGCTGGAAACCTCACGATCCCTCTAATGGAAATGCAGTGATCCCTTAGGCAAAATGTCAATATGGATGTAGCTGAACTTAAGAATACCACCTATCAATTTTATAGAATTGATACTCATAGACTATTCTCCAAGCAAAAGAATCCTCAGAATATACATCATTTTGAAGTTCACATAGAAGTTTCAGCCAAATGTCATATTTTCTGCCATAATGCACATCTTGTTAAATTTTAAAATAAAATAGTATATATATACATATATATATATTTCTCAGATCACAATAGAATTGAACAAGAAACTCCACTCCACTCCAAAGAATACGTGAATGACAAAAAATAGCTCTAACCAACAGATAATCAAAATGAAATCTTAAGAAAAAATTAAATTACTTTTAATCAAGTGAAATGAATAGAAACTACCAATATTTATGAACTATGTTAAAACATCAAGGCAAATACTTACAGTATGCCATTAATATAGTATAAAAATACAAATAAAACAGAAATTTTCATCTTCACAAAGATAAAAACAATGACAGACTGAATTCATGGTAATTGAAAACAAGTAAGATATTTACATTACACAATAAACAAATAAAATAAAAATATGGAAGCTCAATACAGTAGTAAAATGAAAACAAATTTAATTTAAAATAGTTTAAAGAATAACAAATATTCATTTAGGCTAAGGAAAATGTTAAAGTCACATATTAATGTCAGAAAGTTCACTTTAGAACTCTTGAATATCACAAGGAAAATTGATGAATATCTGTAACTGTATGTACACAAAATTGATAACTAGAAGAAACAGATGTTTTCAAACCCAAAGAGTATCAGGTCCAGTGTGTTCACTGGTAAGTTCTTCTCAGCATCTAAGGAAGATGCACTATCATTTCCTTGAAGTATTTTTCAGATTACAAGTAGATAAAGCTTAAGATTTTTATAAGATGTTTATTACCTTAAAATTGGAACCAGATCTTCAAATGCCGCCAAGTGTGTACCCTTACCAGTGGCATCTCTTTGCCTCTCATAATGTCAAGCATCAGCTGCTCTCCATGACCCTTCATGCTATCAAAACAAGTACCACCCTGATGAATCTTGGCTGCCAACACAAGTACAAACCCCTACAGCTTCTGGAATATTGTTTGCATGTGGTGAGCCCAAGGAAACTCTTCCCAGAAGATTTTACCTCAAGTTTGGATGCTGGTCTCTTCTTCATCACAGCTAATTTCTTAGCTCCAGCCACCCAGCATTAACTGACATAATAATGCCTTGTTTCACTTCAATGACCTGGTCTGTTGTTAATCCTTGGAAACTCTTCATTCTCAGCTTTTAGACTGAGACAGGTTTAACTGAAAATAGAAAAGGGCCCAGATAGAGTCTTAAAACTTCCCTGTGAAATTCAGATGCCAAGCCTCCATATTTAGCACTGCACTGGCTATTCTTATCTTATAAAATCTTACAAAATATACCACTGAATTTTCAACAGTTAATAGTCTTTCCAGCCCAAAGTTCCAAAGTTCTTCCACAACTCCCCCCAAACATGATCAGGTCTGTCACAGAAATACCCCACTATGCTGGAATTGACTTGTCTTATTTAGGGTTCTTATTGCTGCAATGAAACGCCATGACCAAAAAATAAGTTGAGGTAAAAGGGTTTATTCAGCTTTTTTTCCACAGCACTCTTCATTACTGAAAGAAGACTGGACATAACTCAGAGAGAAGGATCCTGGAAATAGACAATGAGGCAGAGGCCATGGATGGATGCTGTTTACTGGCTTGTGATGAATGGCTCACTCACTCAATATTGGGCCTCCTTTCTTACAGAACTCAGGACCACCAGCCCAGTAGGAGTTCTACCCATAGTGTTCTGGGCCCTCCCCCATTAATCAGTAATCATGAATATGCCTTACAGCCAGTTCTTATGGAGACTTTTCTCAATTAAGATTTCCTCCTTTCGGGTAACTCTATTTTATGTGTCAAGTTGGCATAAGTCTGGCCATCACATGCCCTGAAACAGAGTAGAGAAAAATATCATTTTAATATTCACTTTGGACTATAAAGTCTTGTGTCTTTTACATTACACAAAGGGAAAAAATCATATAAGCAGAGTAAAATGGGAACTGACCAAATAGATGAACTGAATTGTAGTTTAAATTGATTTGTGATTATTTGTTAGGCATGATGATATTCCTTGAAAGAGGCATACAGGCATCAGATAATCAGTATATCCCTGAAGTTTGTATAGAGGTTATTCTAGACTGCCTCTATGTGTAGGGAACACTGACCATGTGATGTTACTGCCCTCTAATGGATGGAATGTGATAGGATTAGTTAAAATTACATATATAAGAAATTATCCAATGATGAAAAAGGCTATAGGCAGTTATATTTATATAATGATTTTTTTCACCTTATTAAATATGTATTTACTATTTCAGTAACATTAACAGAAACTTTTCTAATCCTGTTTCTTAACAAAATATACAATTTGAGGAAATTCCCATAATAACAAAATTTTAAGATAGGAGCTTTGAGTCTTTTGTTACAATACAATATTCAAATCAAGGCACAAATTTTCCTACTTAGAATTTTAAACTCAAAACTTGTTCTTTAAAATATATATACCTATAAACTAACAACTTAATTGAATATTAACATGTACAATAACTAAATAAATTATATTTAAAATTGTACATTAGATAAACCAATCAAATAAATTGAATTGTATTAGTATTATGCATTGTGTTAAAAAGAGCTAAGTTAACACTTATTTCATTTTTATAATCCTTTAAATTTAATTTTCAAAAGTTTCATATGTGTGAATAATATATCATCGTCATATTCATCCCCTGTTTCTCCCTCGCCAAATCCCATACCCCCTCTACATATCTCTGTTGTAAATTTATATTCTCTTCTTTTTAAATTATAACAAACTGAGTTCACCTAGTTCTGATTGGGGATTATTTATTGAAGAATGAGTAACCTACAATTAGCCACAGCTGTCAAAGAAAAGTAGCACTCTTCTTTACAGCAGCCATCAGCTGCCTGTAGCTCCTCATCTAGCATTGTGTGATCTCTGTAGCAACACCCTTATACATGCTAGTGTAGATGAAGGCTTCTATTCCATCCTGCCCTGAAGCTGTTTAGTACCAAGTAAACACAAAGAGTCTTATATTAATTATGAATATATATCCTTTGACAGATGGTTCAGGATAATTACTGGGTATCTCTCTTAATTATTAACCCATTTCTATTAATCTATTAATCTGCATATCTCCATGTCTACCTGGCTTACCAGTGATGCCCAAATCTCTTGCTTCTTTAGCAGCTATGTGGCACCCACATGACTCTACCTACTACCTTTCTCTATGCCTGTTTGGATTTTCTACCTGGTTAAATCCTGCCTGACCATTGGCTGAAACAGCTTTATTCCTCAACCAATAAGAAAAACATATTCACAGCATACAGAAGGACATCCCCCATCATCTCCTCTTTTCTGTCTAATAAAAGGAAGGGTTTTAATTTTAACTTAGTAAAATTATATATGACAAAATATTTATCAAGCAAGAACTATAGTTAATAATATTTAGTCCACTATTATTTGGCAAAATTTACAGAAAATATTCCATTATATCTTTGTGAGCTAGAGTTTTATATATATATATATATATATAGCTTATCTTTTATCATAACTAAGAAAAACCATGACCATAACAATCTGTCCTCAACTCCATTTAAGACCCAGAAAGATAATATATAAACTCTGTATTGACAGATAGATATCACTGCCTGGGCAGTCACCCAAAGTTTCTCAGTAATATTAGGACATCCCTCTTCAGCCTATAGGCCCAGAATATCTGGTAGATTTTTTGATGAAGCATGAACCTTGAAGGATCCTGTCCCATGGCAAGTTCAGCAGTTACTTTTCTTAGTAACCTACTTGTCCAATTTGGACAGTGTGCTGTCAAGCAGTACAGGCAAGGGCAGGTTATTATCCAAATGGCTATCCCCCACATGTTGAAGGCAAACTCCATAATGAGACTTTTTGATGTTCGTCTTCCTCTCTGACATAGTTGTTGCTGCCAGGAGATATGTCTCATTGTCATGAAAAACCATAATAAACTATGTTAAATGTCATATTCTGTCTGTCTTTGAAAGGTTTTAAATAAAGCCTATAATATATGTATATGTGTGTGTGTGTGTGTGTGTGTATCTAGAAAACCTAACTAACATAACTGTAAGTTTTGTATTTAGCATCCCCAAACCTCTATTTTGAAATGGAGCAATTCAATTTTTAAAGACATTTTTTTTGACAATTCAAAAGGAGTAACAGCTTTTTTATGGATGGTTCCTAAATATGGTAAGCTACTAATAATTTTAATTTTTTTAAAGAAATTAGTTTAAACATCAAGTGGAATAATTAGTAATACTACATATAGGGAATGGGGGTCAGTAAGGGACATGGGAGGAGGGAAAGGAGAGAAAACTGAGATTGGCACACAAAACAAGCTTGTTTTTAAATTAAATAAAAAAATTGGGAAAAAATAAAAGAGTTAAGAAGACAGTTTTTTTCCTAAACTCTGCCCTTTGTCATTAAAATTTCCAGTCAACTCTAGTTTAATTTTTAAATCAAGAGAAATTTGAGAATAATGTACCTAAAAGACCAGGTAAGAAAAGAACAATAGTTTTTAATATTTAAGCATGCAAATTTATATATGCAATAAAGGTTTAAATATTAAGATATTTATGAATACATGAATGTTTTCATCTGCCATTGTTAAGCTATTTTACCATGGATAATATAGATAAATTTTTCATAATTTGAAATAGTTGCCAGTAAAGAAAATATATATCTGGAGGAAAACTGCTTCTATCACAATGAATGTTTTTATATAAACTCTTCCAAAATAACATAGGTTATAATATAAATAGCTAATTCTTCAACCATTATAAAAGCATTCAACTGTGTTCTCCCTTAATTACTATAACAGCCTTGAAATTGAAGAGTGACCATGACTGTCAGGTTTGACAGGAGGAATCAATCATAATTGATATTCTAACAATATAGATATTTCTTCAATATGTTTTACATTGATGCCAGGCATTTTATAATTTTAAAATTGATTATCATGTTAGTATGGCACATAAATTTCTAACTAACAAGGTATAACAAGAATGATTTCTGCATTTCAGCACTCACATATTTAGGATTATTTTCATTTTGTTTTGTACACTTTGGTATTATCAAGTAAATAACAATGTACATATCACTACCACATGATGAGCAAGTCAACTGTCTTAGTTATTTTCTGTTGCATCATGACCAAGGCTATATGTATATATATATATATGTATGTATATATATATATGCACATGTGTTTACATTTTATATTATATTATATGGTATAGACTCATGGTGACAGATAGTTAGGCTCCACCAGTATCATGGGTACATGGCAGCAAGCAGACAGGCAAAGCACTGGAACAGTAGCTGAGAGGTTACATCTGATCCACAAGCAGAGGCAGAGAGAGATTAACTGGTAATGAGTGAATTTTTATAACCCTAAAGCCGCCTCCAGTGACATACTTCATCCAACAACCATACTTCCTAATTCTTTCGAAATAGTCCATCAAATGGTGACTAACAAGCTTATGAAGACCATTCTCTTTCAAAACACGAGAGAATAAAGAGAGAGAAGATGTGAAATTAGTTATTTTTTTAAACTCGGTTTATTTGTATCTAGTTAAATAATCTGCTTTACTAATTGTCTATAATTACAAACTAAACATTATTTTATTAAAGGAAGAATGTTAAGCAGAACACTTAAAATCTGTGACTCATTTTCATAATTTTTCCTTCACTTAGCTAAAATATTTTAAATAGAATTGTATAGAAATGCTTCGGTTTACCACACCAGAATCAGATAAATACATGGTGAAGATTTACAAATTTCTGAGCTCAACTAATTTTAATGTTCTTACAATGAAACCATAGCTGAATACCCCACTACATCTAGTCAGCTTAAGAAACAGCTATTTACATGAAAGTGTAGAATAACAATTAGTGGCATGTTTGTCTAATTCCTGGTTTGCAGTTTCACAATAAACAAAGCACAAATAATGAAGCATTTTCAACATTGTAGCCGTAATACTCTGTCCTACTGCTTCACAGTAGGCCACAAGTTGGAATGAAGCTCAGCATGTATGACAGACAGGAGAAACCACAGATGTTTTCACACTTTGTAGATGTGTTTCGTGGCATTTTATAATGCTGAGTTATGTTCCACAGTATTTTAAGCATGTAAAAAATAAAATGATTTCATCCATGAATTTAAAATAGATTAGCAGAGACACATTCAATATTTTTCTAGAACCACCAGTATATACAAAGTGGAAGGACATGAACTATAACCATACTTTCCAGCTAGTTGACTAATTCAATAAATAGCTGATTAAAGTAACAAAAATATTTTTCTTTATTATTTCAACTTTTGTCTCCTAATATTTCAAACATTGAGTCCCACATGCATATTAACTTCATCCTTAATAAAGCTGTTTAACCCATTATTATCAGAAATGTTGAATTTTGGTTAGTATTTAGCTGTGATACTGATGGAACAAACCAAACAGTCATCTCTGTGTTACTGTGATGAAATACCAGGGCACTATCATAAGGAAAGTAAGCTTTCTTACTTCATGTATTTGGAGGCGAAAGGACAGGACTCCACAGTTTTATCACATGACTGTTACTTGTAGGAACAAGACGTCCCATGTGTGAAGATATTACAGGGAAAGATGAGGGGGGTGAGGAGAGCAGACATAGTCTATAATATCCTTCCTTAGAAATATACCTCATACCTCCGTGGCCTATTTTCTCTTTTCAAGAGTTTTACCCACTCCAACAGTAATCTGGGACTGAAGCATTCAATCAGAATTGGTCTCTTGGGACACAAAATCACAAACACATTGTCTAAGTTCTTACCTTCCTAGAGTTGCTCCACATGTATTTGTGCAGATAATGAAACATTAATGTAAAACTGATTCATGAAGAAAATCTAAAAAATATGACAGAAAATAAGTTTGACAGTCATTGTATTTGTATATTACTTAATGGCATGTGAAGAAAGAAATAAGCATAATATTGCAAAAACCCACATGCCATAAGCAAAGATTATAATGTTACTAGACAAAGGCAATAAAGGTTTTCCTAATCAGACAGAATCTTCTTACAGGACACACCGAAGAATCTTAAAGGATTGTCAGGCTCCAGGCATTTCTCTTGGTATATGTCAACATATCACCTAAAATTATGAAGACAGCTTCAACGTCTCACTTTGCTAACATCTTTTATTTAAAAGCGTTACTCTGTTACTTCTCCTTTCTCTTTTCAAGAGCATAAATCTCTTTACTGAAGTCTAAACATCTTGGAGATTATCATACATAATTTAGAGGGCTAAAACCACTGTATGCTTTCTAGAAACAATCCCAATGCTTTGAATTGACCTATGATGTCCATTTATCCTCAGTAAAATATGTCAGTTTTAAAAAACCAGTTTAATTTTTCTAAATAATAAAGGCTTGCTCTTGTTTCTTACTCAGCTAATTACAAAGTATCTGCCATTTGTCCATTAGGAAATGTGTATTAATGTCCTGATGAAATCAGTCAGGTTTGAAAGCTAGTAGTGGCAAGGAAAACTTTTTTAAAAATAGCCTCAAAAGGAATCAAGACAGAAATAAATCATTACTGCCCCAAAAATGTCATGGTTTATTTATATATGAATGCTGAATCAGGAAATTGCCATGTGGGTGAACTGCTATTAGTAGAAATCATTGCCAAAGGGAACAGAGGTTTATTTTATGTTTCCAATTTAAGTGATCATCATTTTATGATGTGTTCCCAGTGGATTCATAAATAAGTTTATCTTGATTGCATTTATCATACACAGGAAGCATTACCAGGGGACTTTTTTGAGTCTTGTTTCTCTAAACCACAAGATACTTAGAGGTTTATGCCTCATGTTGCTCCCTCAAATTCAATTAACTGTTTAATTTCAGGGTCCTTGTTCTTATCTGAGATCTATATCATCTGATTTTTTTAAGATTTTGATTATAATTAGTAATTCTAGAAAATTCTAAGCCTCAGAGTCTCAAGATAACAGGAATTATATCAACACAAAATCTGAAATACTCTTTTTTTTTCTCCTGTCATTTCTGGAAAAGGTTTCTTAAGTGCTGCTCTTACTGATTTATAATATAATTTTAATATAAATATGTTATTAGAGTATCCGTGTGAGTTTTCTTTGAGGTTGCCTTGTGGCTTTCAACATAGGATTTAGGTGAGATACTGCAGATTTAATTGAGATAATACCTACTTGGTTTCAATCATCCATTCCCAACACCAGTCATGGTCTGCATATCTCCTATTTAGAAGGACATTTATCAACCCAAAGTCCTTAAGCAAGAATGACTTATAAATAAGAAACGTTTAACATTAGGATGCAAACAAAACATTTAAATCATGTTTAGTTCTATAAAATTTGGATCTTACATACCATATAGAACTTTTATGAGCAAGTTGCGATCAGGAGGTCCCTGGTGAGGTGTGCCTATTTTGTCCATTGGAACATTAATATTAAAAATGGATTACTCCCTCAATTTGTTTCACTAATTAATTACTTAAAAAGTTATTTAAAACAAAATGAGTGCTTTTGTCATTAAATCAGGCACTTTCACCTCTTTTGTCATAGTATTATTGAGATTTTAAATGTTATGTTCTAAATACAGTGATTAAAACTGACAGAAAAGCAGGTGAATAAAAATTATGCTTGTGGTTATTCTCCATAAAAATAAAGCCTTTATTATTTTAACCTACACAAGAGTGCAATCGTTGCTATAAAAATCAAGTCAAGATACTAAGGGTGATGATGAGTACATATAAATTTAATAGGACTTAAGGAAAACTGCTACCATAGTAACCACTTTATCAAAATTGAATCAATTCTGATGTTCATTTATTATTTCTTATTGTAATAACCAGTATACATCTTTATCGACCTCAAATGAGGTTAACCAATCTTGATTTCTCCTATAAACAAATAAAAACTGTTTTGTCTTATAAATCTTTATTGCAATTAAGGATAAAAAATTACCTATTGTTTATATTTCCTATGTGTCAGTTTATAGAAACACAATTTTACAACCACTTCAAGTATAAAATCTATTAGAAAGAAAATTCATTCACTTAATTTGTAAAATAATATACAAAGTGGGTTTTATGCTTAAATCACATAATCATAAATTCACTATTAATATAGTGTGGAAAATGCTGGAAATAAATTTCCCAAAAATAGTACCATAATGACATATCCATACAAGAAATATACTAAA
The DNA here is from genome assembly GCF_017639785.1 of Mesocricetus auratus. Classification (NCBI taxonomy): domain Eukaryota; kingdom Metazoa; phylum Chordata; class Mammalia; order Rodentia; family Cricetidae; genus Mesocricetus; species Mesocricetus auratus. The sequence continues at coordinate 47,573,911 of NW_024429184.1, read as the reverse complement.
AAACAGTTTAATTTACTGATAAATGTTAAGGCTCTGGGAAAATACCCATAATCCCTTGTTCAAAGGGAAAACTCCAGAGTGGTCCTTTTCAATTTTTAGATTTATTTCTTTGTATAACTGCTTTGTTGCTTGTATCAATGACTTACATACATGCATATATGTGCACCACGTGTGGGCCTGGTTCTGAAGGAGGTTAGAAACAGCTTTCAAATGCCCTGGAACTGGAGTTACAGATGATCTGAGCCAATCTTTTGACGGTAAGAAGAAAATTTGGGTCCTTTACAAAAGCAGCGAGTATTCTTTGCTGTTAAGTCATCTCTCTAACCACACCACACACCAAGTAATTTTAATTATCATTTTTCTTAGCAGAGGAACTCAGCTATTTGTATTCTTCCTTTTGAGAATTCTCTGACTCTCTAATTTCACATATCTAAATATATTTTATTTGTAACACAAAATAAAATGATTCACTATGGCCTTTTCAAATATCTGTACTGTCAGTTTTCCCTCTCCCTCCGTGTTGCTTTTCCTTCCCACTCCCCAGATAGGCTCTCTGCATTTTTTTCATTTCCCCCTTTATAGCACTTTTTCTCTGTTACCTCCCTTGCTTAGAGTTCCTGCTCTCTTCATTTCCCACCTAGATCTCTTTTTACTTTCCTGATTTCTTAGGTTACTAGAGGCTTTATACTCACATCTAAAGATTCAGAGCTAGGAACCACAGATAAGAGAGAACACATGATGTGTGTTTCTGTACCTCTTTTACTGTACTCTGTATTTATTTTCCATTTTCATCCATTTAGCTTAAAGATTTCATTTCTTTTCTTTCCAGCTGAATATAATTCCAGGGTGTATACGTAACACATTTTCATGCCCATTCATCATTTCACAGACATTGAACTTTTTTCTCTATCCTTGTCATTGTAAAGAATTTCACAGCATGGCCTCATGGGCATTGTCTCTTGTCTTCCTGTGCATGATAAAATGTGTTCAGTCTGCTTCTTGACTGTAGGGTGGTCTCATGCCTGTGTGGTCATCCCTTCCTTGTCATAATGGACTGTATGTCTTGAACAACTATCAAAATACATTATTTCTTCTTAAGTTGATTTTTCTCATGGTATTCTATCAAAGCAACTAATATGGAAGTCATTTAAAGACATTTGTATATAAAAGTTTATTTTGAGATCTTTCTCACAGCGTGATAACTGTATTGGCAGTGGTATATTACGCATTCCTCAACAGAATCTGAAGTGACTCTGAAAAAAATTTGTAAGGTTGACGTTGGAGAAAGGGCTCAGTGACTAAATGCATTTCTTCTTCTTCTTCCAAAGGTGTTAAGTTCAGGTCCCAGCTCCTAAATGGTGACTAACACCCATCTGTAACTCCAGTTCCAGTAGATTAGATGTCCTCGTCTGACCTCTGTGGGCACTGCATCCATGTGGTATACACATTCATTCTGGGAAACACACACACACACAGAGACACATATAATAAAAATATCTTTAAATATTAGTAAGGTCATGGATATGTTAATTTGTTCACTTTAATCGATCCAAGTTGTATTTATAAGAATACAACAGTGTCTGCTAACTATACTTAAGTTATTTAAATTAAAACTATAGTATTTTAAAAGGTAAAATGATGGCTTTCTTACAGACTTAAAATGTATATGTCTTTCTTATTGTATGCGCATCATATAAGGGATAGCATAGATAAAATATTCACTTCAAAAATCTAACCAAACATAACAAATTCATATAAATTAATACTGATCTGGTTTATAAATGAGATAAATCAAGTAAATTATCCTTAAAGTACACCATTCACTTGACACTCTGACTTAAAAGACATCTTTAAAAGGCACTAGGCAAATTACAAATTTGCAAACTTCAAAGAATATGCCATAGTAGTATAAATTCCATTTTAGTTTCAAACAGTAGTATTTAACCAGAAGAGTTATCCTATAACCTGCATCTTATTTTTATAATACCATTACCAAATTGTACCAAGAAACATTGGCATGTGTGCAAGGTTATATTACAAGATGTAGGACTGATTTCTTATTTCCATATTGTTTTAGATGCATAATTTATTGATAAAGTGATTTAAGAAATAGAGAAAGATTTACAAACACTACTTTAAATGTGTATTGTAAGGATATCTAAGCATTAGTTGCTAGTTTATAAAATATGAAAAATTATTGGAATTTCATACTTGACAAACTCAGAGTAGAGAGTGTGGAAGACATTATTTTAGTCAAAATATATATGAAAATGTCTCTTTACCCAGATAATGAAAAGCTAAGTACAATAATAAGATGGGCAATTCTATCTCCATGCCACTGGTATATAGGTCTTCCTTTCCTGTGTATTTTTCTCATTAGGAATGTGGAAAATATCTAGCATTGGTCTCCATGCCTCTACAATTCCAACTGCCCCTATACTAATTGTAGTTTCTCAATGAAATTTGTATATTGCAGAATACAACTCAAAAGCTCCTGTCTTCTTCTGAATGCACTTTGGATAATGCCTTTTTAGTTCGTGATATTTTTTGAGAAAAGTGGGAAGAGGAGCATTCCAGAGAAGGTGGTTGGTAAAAATCATATTCTTCTGGGGATAGACATGTTAAAATGATATCATGTAGTTTCTGATCAACTATCTATGAATGACATTATAGTTCATTAACTATTTTAAAGTGGATTGCTTTATTTTGCTGTCAGTTTGTTTAGCAACCTATGCTTTACACTGAGGTGGTTGCTTGGATCCAACTTTGGAAAAAAAATGTGTGTGTGTGTGTGTGTGTGTGTGTGTGTGTGTGTGTGTGTGTGTGTGTGTGTATTTTCAGAATACTAGGTTTAGTGACCCAGTGTAATTGTTTTCAGAGCACTTTGTCTCAGACTATTTGTTTTTATTTGTTTTGTTTTCAAAAAATAATTTTAGAGCATTTGGTCTTTTTACTCTTGCTTGTCCTCTAGTATCTAATTCTGAGTTTATTTGTGAACTCACTTATCTTGCTGTCGTTCCTTAAGGAATTTCAGCAGCAACTTCTTATAAAGGCACCATGATAAGAATAAGGCACGCTTGTTCCCTTCTGTCCAACATTGTGGTATTGCCATGACCACTCATTTTAATGTTTTTAACTTATTTCATACTGAATTTACAATTCTTGGAATTGCTAATTTAGTATGCACATGTATGTATATGAACGCAAACCTTTTAGGATTATGTTTAATTTATGACCATGGCATTACTGTGCATGATTTACACCTATCGACCTGTCCAAAGCTCCCTGACACTATGCTTCTGCTTCCTATGACAAAAATCTTGTAGGTTTACACGACAGATAACTAATATTGTTTTTCATCTAAAGGGACATGAGTTTATCATTCAATATTAATTCATTGGTAATAAATACTTTATTCTGTTGTGAATATTGTTATATTAATATCTAATTTGGTATTTACATATTATAAAATTATTAGTATAAATTTAGTATTATTTAAAGACTCTAATTTAGAGGCTGTACTCATCAAATTATTAGACTCCATATTTATGTAAGTGAAGACATGCAATAAATAGAATATAAGCAACTTTTAGACAGATACATCATACAATTCCACAGAAAATTTTACTCACTTTATTTTGTGTTCACCAATGTCACTTTTTAAAAATCTTAATGTACAAATTTCTTAGGACCATTGTTCCCTCACTTCTTAGGACCATTGTTCCCTCACTGGACCTTCTGTCAAGCCTCCTGCACAATCTGGATATCACTTTCTCCTCCATTACTTAAAAAACTGTATCATTTACTAACTTCTCAGTTCCTTAGGGAAATCTATGTCTTTCGTTCCCCAACTGTGATTACTCAGTTAACACAGAAAGATTCTTGACTGTATAGGCATTTTTGTCTCCTGTCTCCTTTTGGTTAAGAGAAATTCATTCTCCAAGGTCATTTGTTATAACTCTAAGACTCTTGAAACGCCAAAGGAAACAGCAAAGATCTCAGTCCTGATATCATATATACATAAGTAACACTAAACATATTCACCAGGTTGCATTATACAAATGCATACACATGCAAACACATCAACACACAGATTGTATTACACTATATATTCAGTAATAATCAAAGAAAAATAGCCCATCAACTTGAGATGGGGTATGAACAACAAGAGGTATTAGAGAAAGAAAGGGAAGGATAAAAGTAATGAAACTATATTTTAATTAAAATTAAATAAAAACAGATTTTAATTAAGATTTAATGAGAGACAAACAAACAAATACAGCCAAAATGTTTGCCTAAAATCTGAACTCGATAAAAACTGTACTCTTTAACAGCATATATATAAGATATCTGAGGTTGTTTTGTCATATTGTATGATTTGGATTTTACTCAATAAAATTAAAAATTGGTTTTTCCTGTTGTTTTATAACATAATGTTAAGGAGTATTTCTTATAGTAATATAAGAAGGTTTTGTTATTAATTAAAATAATTTTCCAATAGAGAAAATGAAGGTGAAGTCAAAATTGGGTTAAATATGTCATATAAAGATTTACAAAGGTTGAATTGTAAAGAAAATATATGTGTGTGTGGGATATACACATATACCTCTATCAACAATAAATATTTCAGAAATGTCTTATATCAAATTCAAATACTCTATCTGTCTTAATTTTCAGTTGCTGTAATGAAACACCATGACTGAGGCAACTTACAAAAGAAAACATTTAATTTGGGGCTCACTGTTCCAGAGCAATGCAGCCCCTGACAACATATCAGCAGCCAGGCAGGCCTGGTTCTAGAACAGTAGTGCCAGAAGCAGCTCCAGTGTGACTTCACACCAGATCTACAAGGTCAATATAGTAAAGAGGTGAGACTAGTGTGTAGTTTTCAAACCAAAACCATCTTTCAGTGCCACACTTCATCGTACAAGGCCATCCCTGGTCATCCTTCACAAACAGTTCTATCATCTGGGAAACTAGTTTCCAAATATAAGAGCCTATAGGGGTCAATTTCACTCATACCAACACAATAATATAAAATTAAAAACTAACTTTCCATTAAGGATAATGAAGGTTTACTTTACAAAAACTGACTTACAAAATAGGGCATATTTAGGACACATTAGTAAATAGGATATATTTTATTCAATTGGGTAAGTCAAAGTTAACAATTATAATTTATCCACATGCCTTGAACTCAAAGACATCAATAAATTTAATGGGTTCTATGTTTTTCTGGCTTAAAGTTTTTCCTTTCCATAGAGTCAATTCTTTGGTGCTTGACAAACATGGAAAAAAATTTCTCCACATTGGAGCATTTGAGCTAAAATACATAGTAGTAAAATAACACATTTTTATGGACAAATATTTAAATCTATTTGTGAAATTTGACCTAGTGCACAGAATGCTACAATCTGCAATCTTTCTGCATTGGTGATTTAAATAAACAAGTGATACTAATTACTTAGTAAAACTGTCCATGTGTAACTTTGACCAAGGACATTACAATACATTTTTCTATATCTACAATATATTCATTCCTTATAAAGTAGTTACTGGGCATCCTGTATTGTCATACAAAGAATTATTTAAGTCATCTCTATTAAAAGAAAATAATACATGCAAATATAAAGTAATTTTTGAAATGCAAACCTAAACTTCCTAATTGGTTGTGGGGTACTACAAGTATGTGAAGATATAAAATAATGAAAACTAAATACAAATGGTTTGTCAAATGCAACAAAGACACCACATCACAGGTATTTTTCATCCTTGAGAAAAGAGACTCAATCAGGTACTTCTAATGGTCTATTGTTACCACAAAACTTCAGGAAATGAACATTTCAGTGTATATGTTTTACCTCCACATTGTCTCAGCTTCTCCGATTATGTTCATGTGAACTAGAGAAAAGCTGGGTAGTATCACAGTTTTTCCTTTTTTTCTTTCATATTTTTATTTAACTTTTTATACATGTCACTCTCAGATTCCTCTCCGTCCCCTCCTTCCCTAACATCTTCCAATCCTCCCAACCCCCCCCAATTCATCCCCCCTCCACTTCCCAGGGAGGGCAAGGGCTGAGTAGTACTCCATTGTGTAAATGTACCACACTTTCTCTATCCATTCCTCAGTTGAGGGGCAGCTAGGTTGTTTCCTGGTTCTGGCTATTACAAACAATGCTGCTATGAACATAGATGAGCAGATATCCTTATTGTATGAGGGTACATTTTTGGGTATATGCCTAAGAGTTGAATTGCAGGATCCTGTGGCAGACTAATTTCCATTTCCCTGAGGAATCTCCATATCAATCTCCAAAGTGGTTGCACAATTTGGCATTCCCACCAGCAGTAGAGGAGTGTTCCCCTTTCTCCATATCCTCTCCAGCATAAACTGTCATTAGAGTTTTTGTTTTTAGCCATTCTGATGGGAGTGAGATGGTATCTCAGAGTTGTTTTGATTTGCATTTTCCTGATGGCTTAGGATGTTGAGCACTTTTCTCTTGGCCATTTTGGACTCCTCTATTGAGAATTCTCTATTTAGTTCCGTATCCCACTTTTTAATTGGATCCTTTGGTGTTCTGGAGACTTGCTTCTTAAGTTCTTTGTAAATTTTGGAGATCAGCCCTCTGTCAAATGTGATGTTTGTGAATATCTTTTCCTATTCTGTGGGCTGTCATTTTGTCTTGTTGACCATGTCCTTTGCCCTGCAGTAGCTTCTTAGTTTCAAGAGGTACCACTTATTAATTGTTGATCTCAGTGTCTGTTCTACTGGTGTAAATTTCAGGAAGTGGTCTCCTATACCAATTCATTCAAGGGTACTTCCCACTTTCTCCTCTAAGAGATTAAGTGTGGCTGGATTTATTTTGACATTTTTGATCCATTTGTGCATGGTGATAGATATGAATCTACCTGTTGTCTTTTACATGCCAGAATCCAGCTACTCCAGCACCATTTGTTGGTGAATATGCTTTCTTTTTTTCCATTGTATAGTTTTAGCTTTTTTGTCAAAGATTACCTGTTCAGAGGTGTGTGGGTTGATATCAGGGTCTTTGATTTGATTCCATTGATCTGTCTATTTTTGGGCCAATACCAAGCTATTTTCAGGACTATAGCTCTATACTAGAGCTTGAAGTCAGGGATGGTGATGCCTCCAGAAGTTCCTGTATTGTACAGGGAGGCCTTGGTTATCCTGGATCTTTTGTTTTTCCATATAAAGTTGAGGATTGTCATTTCCAGGTAAGTGAAAAATTGTGTATCTTGATAGTATATTGCTTTTTACTATGATGATCCTACCTATCCAAGAGCATGGGAGATATTCCCATTTTCTGGTATCTACTTTAATTTTGTTCTCTAAAGATTTAAAGTTCTCGTTATACAGGTATTTCACATGTTTGGTTAGAGTTACTCCAAGATATTTTATGGCATTTGTGGCTATTGTAAAGTGTAATATTTCTCTGATTTCATTCTCATATTCTTTACCGTCTATATATAGCAGGGCTATTGATTTTTTAGTTAATTTTGTATCCTGCCACTTTGCTGAAGGTGTTTATCAGATGTAGGAGTTTTCTGGTTGAATTCTTTGGGTCTCTTATGTAGACTATCATATTGTCTGCAAATAGCGAAAGTTTTACTTCTTCCTTTCCAATTTGTATCCCCTTGATCTCCATTTGTTGTCTTATTGCTCTAGCTAGAATTTCAAGTACAATATTGAAGAGATTTGGAGAGAGGGGACATCGTTGTATTGTTCCTGACTTTAGAGGAATCGCCTTTCGTTTCTCTCCATTTAGTTTGATGCTGGCATTTGGTTTGCTGTATATAGTTTTTATTATGTTTAGTTATGTTCATATTATTCCTGATCTCTCCAAGACCTTTAGCATGAAGGGCTGTTGGATTTTGTCAAAGGCCTTTTCAGCGTCTAGTGAGATGATCATGTTTTTCTTTTTCAATTTCTTTATATGGTGAATTACATTGATGTATTTTCGTATGTTGAACTATCCCTGCATCCCTTGGATGAAGCCTACTTGATCATGGTTTATGATTTTTCCTGATGTGTTCTTGGATTTGATATAACAGTATTTTATTGAGTACTTTTGCATCAATGTTCATGAGGGAGATTCGTCTGTTATTTCCTATCTTGGTTGTGTCTTTGTGTGGTTTGGGTACTAATGTAGTTGTAGCCTTGTAGAAAGAATTTGGTAGTGATACTTCTTCTTCTTTTGAGTGGAACAAGTTGAAGAGTATTGGTATTACCTCTTCCTTGAATTTTTGGTAGAATTTCACACTGAAGTCATCTGTCCCTGGACTTTTTTTAGTTGGAAGACTTTTTATGGCTGCTTCTATTTCTTTAGGGGTTATAGATCTGTTTAAATTGTTTATCTGTTCGTGATTTAATTTTGGTAGGTAATAGCTATCCAGAAAATAATCCATTTCCTTTAGATTTTCCAATTTACTTGAGTACAGATATTCAAAGTATGACCTGATGATTCTTTGGATTTCTCCAGTGTCTATTGTTATGTCCCCTTTTTCATTTCTGATTTTGTTAATTAGCATGTTCTCTCTCTGTCTTTTGGTTAAGTTTGATAAAGGTTTGTCTCTTGTTGATTATTTACAAAGAACCAACTCTTTGTTTCATTGATTCTCTGTATTGTTTTCTTTGTTCCTAATTTACTGATTTCAGCTCTCAATTTGGTTATTTCCTGGTGTCTACTCCTCCTGGGTGAGTTTGCTCCTTTTTGTTCTAGAATTTTCAGTTGTTATGTTAATTCTTTAGTGTGGCAATTCTCCAGTTTCTTCATGTAGCCACATAGTGCTATGAATTTCCTTCTTAGAACTGCTTTCAAAGTATCCCAAAGGTTTGGGTATGTTGTGCCCTCATTTTCATTTAGTTCTAGGAAGTCTTTTATTTATTTCTTTATTTCTTCCTTTACCCAGGGGAGATGCAGTTGAGCACTGTTCAATTTCCATGAGTTTGTGAGGTTTTTGCGGTCTATGTTGACATTGGGTTCTAATTTTAAGCTGTGGTGGTCTGACAGGATGCAGAGGGTTATTCCAATTTTTTTTGTATCTGTTGATGTTTCCTTTATTGCCATGTATGTAGTCGATCTTAGAGAATGTTCTGTGTGGTGCAGAGAAGAAGGTACAGGTATATTCTTTTTTGTTTGGGTGGAATGTTTTATAGATATCTGTGAAATCCAATTGGGTGATAACTTCTTTTAGTTCCATTGTTTCTTTGGTAAGTTTCTGTCTGGTGGACCTGTCCAGTGTTGAGAGTGTGGTATTGAAGTCCCCCAATATAAGTGTGTAGGGTTTAATGTGTGATTTGAGTTCTAGTAATGCTTCTTTCATGAATGTGGGTGCCTTTATATTTTGGTCATATATGTTCAGAATTGAGACTTCTTCCTGATGGAATTTTCCTATGATGAACATGAAATTACCTTCTTCATCTCTTTTGATTAATTTAATTTGAAGTCTATTTTGTTAGATATTAGGATAGCTACACCTGCTTGCTTCTAATGTCCATTTGATTGGAAAGTCTTTTCCCAAACTTTAACCTTGAGATAGTGAATGTCTTTGAAATTGAGGTATGCAGTAGAAGGATGGATTTTGTCTTTGTATCCATTCTATTAGCCTGTGTCTTTTTATACATGAGTTAAGACCATTAATATTCAGGGATATTAATGACCATTAATTGTTGATTCTTATTTGTTTTGGATCCATTTTTGGTGGTGGTTTTATGTGTGAGTTTTTCCCCTATTTCTGATTTCTGGTAAAATTAGATTATCTATTGCCCATGTTATTTTGTGTGTCGTTAACTTCCTTGGGTTGGAGTTTTCCTTCTAGAACTTTCTGTAGGGCTGGATATGTGGATACATATTGCATAAATCTTGTTTCGTCATGGAATATCTTTTTCCTCCATTTACAATGGTGGAAAGTTTTGCTGGAAGTAGATGTCTGGGCTGTAATCTGTTGTCTTTTAGTGTTTGTATAACATCTATCCAGGACTTTCTAGTTTTCATAGTTTCCATGGAGAAGTCGGGCATAATTCTGATAGGTTTGCCTTTATATGTTACTTGACCTTTTTCCTTTGCTGCTTTTAATATTCATTCTTTATTCTGTATTGTAAAGAGAAGCCTTTTCCTTGAGAGAAGCCTTTCCACAAGCCTGGTTCCAGAGCTGCATCAGTCCCAAATAAACACACAGGAGGCTATATTAATTATGAAGCTGTTGGCCTTGCTTGTTTCTTACTGACTAGCTCTGACTTAAGTATTTACCCCATAATTGTTAATCTCAGTATTTCTCTTACCGGAGAATAGTTCCAGGCTTCCTACCCCATGGCGTTACATCTTGACTCTCTGTGTTTCTCCTTCCCAGAGTCCTCCTGGACTCTTAGTCCCACCTATCTAGATTCCTATTGGCAAGCAGTGCTTTATTGACAAAATCATAGGACTTCCCCCATCATCTCCTTTTTTCTGTCTAAACAAAAAGAAAGGTCTTATCTTTAACACAGTAAATTATATAAAAAAACAGATATCAAGTAAGAACATAGTTACAATATTTTGTCTATCAATATTTAGCAAGATTTAAAGAAAATATCCATGTCATCCTTGTGAGTCCAAACTCCTATATGTAGATTATCTTTTATCATAACTAATGAAAACTAAAATTATAACTATCTGCCTTCAACTCTATCAAAAACCACAGAAGAATAATATATAAAACTAGGATTGACAGAGACATCTTGCTACCTGGACAGTTACCCAAAGTTCCTCTGTAATGCTGGGGCATCCATCTTCAGCCCATAAGGCCACAATGTGTCCAGAAGACTTCTCACTAAAGCAGGAAATTTCAAACTGTACATCTGCATCGGCAGTCTCTCAGTCATTTTTCTGTGTCCTGTAGAAGGTCTCGTAGACTCTTCCATGAAGCAGGAAACCTGAAGGATTGTTTCACTTCAGCAGTCACTTTTCTGTGGGTCCTGCATATCCAGTTTATACAGCAACAGTCAAACAGTCTAGGCAAGAGCAGTTTCTTGCCCAAATGGCTAATCTTGCCATGTTGAAAGCAAACTCCATAACAGGTTTCTTCGATGCCCATCTTCCTCTAAGATGTAATTGGTGTTGCCAGGAGCAGACATTTCTCATTGTCAAGAAAAAGCCTAAACCATTTTAAATGCCATTTTCTGAAGGTCTTTGAAAAGTTTGAAGACTGCCTATCTATCTCAAATATATTTCTGTATATAAAGAAAACCTGACTTACCTAACTATAAGTTCTATTATAAGTAACTATCTATAGTCTGTATTTAATTTTGCATTATGTTTTAAAAGATCAGTGTAAGCATGATACTTAATCAAGAGTAGAAATACTCTGTGAGTTCAAGGCCGGGCTGGACCGATAGCCCCTGAAACAACACAGAGAAACCCTGTCTCGTAAAAACCAAAAAAAAAAAAAATAGAGGAGAAATAAGGAATATACACATCACAAAGTTGACCTTGAATTTGTATCAATAAATGAAAAACCATACCCATACCATAATTCCCCTTTTTACCATTAAAAAGAGATTGGCTGTGATCATTGGCCAATGAAAAACAACCCCATTTTAAATTAAAACAAAGACTTATAAACAAGATGGGAAGATGGGAATTAGGACATCGCTTATTCCAAACTGCCTCGTGCTGGAAGGGGGCGCTATTTATACCATGGGGATCATGACAAAACTCAGAAACCTGTATAAGTCCGTATTTTCAGGGTCTGTAAGACTGCATCATCTTAGCTGTTTCAATTGTTGGAACACCTGGTCCACTGCTTTCAGGGGGTCTTGGTTCATCAAACCACAGAAGGCTGGAAGGAATCCTCTGTGGTAAATAAATATATTGTTTTCCATATAGCATCGAATATCATTGATACTGTATGTTTGGTGTTTTGTGGTGAGGGGACTTTTTTATTTTTTTATTTTTTGGTCCAGCCTAGTTGTTGTTCGGTAAGCTTCTTATAGTTTCATAGAAATCTCCTTATTCAGGTTGGGAAAGTTTCCTTCTATGATTTTGTTGAATATGTTTTCTGCACCATTGAGCTGGGCTTCTTTGCATTCTTCAATACCTATTATTCTTAGATTTGGTTTTTCATGTTGTCCCATATTTCCTGGATATTTTGTGTTAAGTATTTGTTGGATTTAAGACTTTCTATTGTCAATGAATCTATTTCCTCTAGTTTATCTTCAATTCATGAGACTCTGTCTTCCATTTCTTGTATTTTGTTAGTTATGCTTTCATCTGTAGTTCCTGATTGTTTACTCAGCCTTTCTATTTCCTATTTCCAGGATTACCTCAGTTTGTGTTTTTCTTATTGTCTCCATTTCAGTTTTCAGGGCTTGAACTGTTTGAGTTGTTTCCTTCGTCTGTTTTTTTTTTTTCTTGGCTTTCCTTGCTTTTTTAAGTGATTTGTTGATTTCTTGCATTTTTTGTTTATGTTTTCTTCCATCTCTTTAAGGGGTTTTCTCATATCCTTTTTGAGGGTCTCTATCACTTTCAGGAGGTTGTATTGAAGGTCATTCTTTTCTGTCTCATCTGTATTGATATGTTCAGGTCTTGCTGGTATAGAGTTTCTAGACTCTGGTGGTATCATACTTGTTCTTCTATTGTTGGCTGTGTTTTTACATTGCCTTATTCCCATTTCTTCTTTCAGTGGGAGCTCATGGGGTCCCTTCCTCCCCTGGTGGGTCTGGATCTAAGGATCCTTTCCAGTGTGTTCAAGCAGGTCCAATACCATGATGGGTTCAGGTGGGTCTGAGACACTCTCAAGCACAGGGTGGACACCAGAGGGGACTAAAGACTCAAGCATGGGATTGGGGCTCAAACACAGGACAGAGAATGGAGGGCACTGAAGACTAAGGAGTGACCAGATTCAGGTAATGCTTCCTGAAGTGCAGTTCCTCTCTAGGCACAGAAAATGCCCAGGGAGACAGAAGCAAGGGGATGTACAAAGATGGATTCCAGAGCATGGCCCCCACTCACCTTAAGCACAAGTCAAAGACCAGAAGGCACTGAAGACTGAAGTGTGGCCAGACTCAGGATGATCTTTCCGGTCAGGGCAGGTCCTTTCTTTAGTTTTTCATTCAATAATTGAGCACCCCATCTAACAGAACGTAAAAACATCTCTACCAATATTTGCATTAAATATCACATTTTGTGTTTCTTAATTTCTTTTGCTTTTAGATATTTTTAAAGTGTCTGATTTGTTTTATTTTTGGCATATTTACTTATGTGAATGAAATAAATGTTGATATATGTTTTAGTAAAACTGCAAATATACTTATTATATTTTAATTCATCATGTTTTAATGAACATTTGCTTGCCAAGACCACTTTCTTCATATAAACCAGCTTTTCATTCTTAAAAGATTAAAGTTTCACTTTCATAATACAACAATTCTGTCATTACTGAATATAATTTAAAATTTAAATTGTAAAAGACTCCTTTTAACATCTTCTGAAGGTAATTCATTTATAAAGGGTATTCTATTTTAAACGTCATCCTGTAGAATATTAACTGTGTTTAATCAATTTAATTACCATGATTATTCATGTTAATACTGTTAGGATACAACAAATTAAATTCTCTGAGAAGTTTTACAATATATTTAGATGTCTACCTGTTACAAAGGAACTTACCCCTGACTCTACTCATATTTATTAAGGATATCTACTGATATGGATTAGATCTATAGCTTTATCAAATAGTATAGAAAGAAGAATAAAACATATACCATTTTCATAATAATAACCTATTTTTCTTTGTTCAATGAGTATTTAAGTATCACATAATACAGTTATTATTAGTGAAGTAATTTCACAGTAGGGGTGCAGGTGAGGTGTTGTAGTTACTGTTATCATTGCTGTGATGAAACGATGAAACACCATGACCAAAAACTTGGGGAGGAAAGGGTCAATTTGGTTTACACATCAACATGATATATATATATATGTGTGTGTATTTATATATATATACATATGTTATTCATATTTTGCCAATGAGAAATAAGTGAACAATACTAATGAAGCCTCATTTCTTGTCTGTGCTCACAAAATCTATGCAATCATTTTTAATTTCTCACAAATCCAAACTCTTGTTTCAAACACTTTAGAGTAATATTTGCTATGTGAGGAAAAGATAAATTTATTTTTAAAAACTTAAAGTGATATTGTATTATTATTTATACCCCTATGCAGTGTGATTATCCATTCATTGTTCCAAATTGCAACTGGAGGGAATAACAAAATAATAGAATAAATAAAATTGTTAATCACCAAATGGGTGTGACACAATTTTCGAAAAATCAAAATTTGTGCTAGAGCAACCCTGCCTTGAAAAACCAAAAGAGAGAGAGAGAGAGAGAGAGAGAGAGAGAGAGAGAGAGAGAGAAAGAGAGGAAGAGAGAGATTGACAAAGTCTATTTAAAACCAAGAATGTTAAAATAAGTCTCAATCTAAATTATTATTTTCCTTAAAGGTTTTTCCTCATTACAAGTCTTCAAAAATTTTAAAATATAAAAAAATATAAATTGAGTTCATGAAGGGAATAATTGTCAAAGATCTGGAAGAAAGCATAGAATAGAATAGGGGTTTTCTTCCTGCACACACCCTTAACTGGCACAATCATATTTCATGGGAATGGCAGAAGCCATAAGATCAGCACAACTGTTGACAAAGATCCACCAAAGCTCAGCCACGTGATGGCTGCTGTGCCACATTTGGCTTTCATTTCTACCTGTTGCACACTTAGGAGACTTTTATTTTTTGTACAGTTTGGAGATATTGAATTGATGGGAAATTTCATATCAATCACTTATGCCTTCTCTCTGGAGTATTTCTTGTAAACTTTCCCACAAAGCCCTGACCATACTATCCCTACTGCTTTTACGGAGTTCTCCTTATCTACTTAAATGACTTCCCTATGCCTTAGAGGTGGTGACACACATAAAGAAGTCAGAGGTTTCTTTATAAGGTTATGAAGTACTCTTGAAATATCTGTCCATGTACTTACTAAGGAACAAGATAATCAAAGCAAAGTTTAAAAGGTCAACAAGATTTGATGGGCTAGAAGAGTTGGCCACAGATCAGACTGGGAGCCTCTTCCCACTATACACTACATACATTACATTTATGACAACTAAGTTAGATTAGCTGCAGTCACCTCTGCATTACAGAGACTTATATTGTTAGGCAAAGAATGGTGTAAAAACATGATAAAAGAATGAGATGTCACGGCTTTCCTTTCTTGTAAAATTTGGCTCAGCTATCTCTACAGATTTCTCCATTATGATTTTGACCACCATTTATCAAACGTTCCCTCCTTCCCCTTTGGCCTGGATTCCTGAGTTCAGTCTGGTTTTTGGTTGTGAATCTCTGCAACTGGTTCCATCAATTACTGAGTGAGAGTTCTATGAAGATAGTTGGGGTATTCACTAATCTGATTACAGGGATAGCCCAGTTCACACATCCTCTTTATCATTTGCTAGGAGTATTAGTTGGCATCTTCCTTGGGAATTCTTTTTGTTATTTTTCAGTTTAAATTTAGATTAGAAAAAAGGATGCTTCACAATTCAGTTCCAGGTCCCTCTCCCTTCACCTCCCCTCCTCACATGCCCTCTCCCCAAACCTCCCATTATCCCCTCATTTCCCCAGGGGGGTGAGGCCCTCCATGGGGGTGTCCATAGTCTGTCATTTCATACAGGGCAGGGCCTAGACCCTCCCCCAAGAGTTCAGGGTGAGAGTGCATCTCACATTGTTGGATGGGAGTCCAAAGTCCGTGTGTATACTAGGGATGAGTACTGATCTACTACCCAAGGCTAAATAGATTACCTAGGCTTCCTCACTGACACCCACATTCAGGGGGTCTTGATCAGTCCCATGCTGGATTCCCAGGGTGATACCTGGGATTCAAGAGTTAACCTTTGTCAGGTCAGCTGTTTCTGGGGGCTAAACCAGCCCAGTCTTAATCCCTTTGGTCATCAGTCCTCCCTCTCTGTTACTGGCTTTCTTGAGTTAAGCTCAGTACTTAACCATGGGAGTCTGCCTCTTCTTCCATCAGCCACTGAATGAAGTTTCTGTTTCCAAGACTCCCTGGCCATGGGATTATAGGCTGGCACTCCCCAGATCAATATCAAAAATCCATATATGAGAGAGTAAATGCCATGTTTCTCTTTTTGTGACTGGGTTACCTCACTCAGGATGGTTTCTTCTAGTGTCATCCATTTGCCTGCAAATCTCAGGATTCCATTGTTTTTTTTTCCGCTGAATAGTACTCCATTGTGTAAATGTACTACATTTTCTCTATCCACTCTTCGGTTGAGGGACATCTAGGTTGCTTCCAAGTTCTGGCTAATACAAATAATGCTGCTGTGAACCTAGGGGAACAGACATCCTTATTGTATGAATGGGCATCGTTTTGATATATGCCTAAGAGTGGAGTTGCTGTGTCTTGTGGTAGGTTTATTCCAATTTTTTTGAGGAATCTCCATACTGATTTCCAAAGTGGCTGAACCAGTTGGCACTCCCACCAGCAATGGAGGAGTGTTCCCCTTTCACCACATCCTCTCCAGCATAAATTGTCATTGGTGTTTTTGATTTTAGCCATTCTGACATGAGTGAGATGGTATCTCAGAGTTGTTTTGATTTGCATTTCCCAGATGGCTAAGGATGTTGAGCACTTTCTCAAGTGCCTCTCAGCCATTTTAGACTCCTCTGGTGAATATTCTCTATTTACTTCTGCAGCCCAGTTTTTAATTGGATCCTTTGGTGTTTTGGAGACTTGCTTGTTGAGTTCTTTGTAAATTTTGGAGATCAAGCCTCTGTCAGATGTGGGGTTAGTGAATATTTTTTCCCATTCTGTGGGCTGCCTTTTTGTCTTGCTGACTGTTTCCTTTGCCTTACAGAAGCTTCTCAGGTTCAGGAGGTCCCATTTATTAATTGTTGATCTCACTGTCTGTGCCAGTGGTGGTATATTCAGGAATCTGTCACCTGTACCAATTGTTCAAGGGTACCACCCACTTTCTCTTTGAAGAGGTTCAGTATGGCTGGATTTATGTTGAGGTCTTTGAACCATTTGTACTTAAGTTTTGTGCATGGTGATAAACATGGATCGATCTGCAGTCTTCTACATGCCAGCCTCCAGTTATGCCAGCACGATTTGTTGAAAATGCTTTCTTTATTCCATTGTATATTTTTAGCTTCTTTGTCAAAAATCAGATGTTCATATGTGTGTGGGTTAATATCTGGGTTTTCAATTCGATTCCATTGGTCTCTCTGTCTCTTTTTGTGTCAATGCCAAGCTGTTTTCAGGACTATAGCTCTATAATAGAGTTTGAGGTCAGGCATGGTAATGCCTCCGGACTTTGCCTTGTTGAACAGGGTTGTTTTGGCTATCCTATGTCTTTTGTTTTTCCATACAAATTTGATTATTATTCTTTCAAGGTCTGTGAAGAATTGTGCTGGGATTTTAATGGGGATTGCATTGAATCTATAGATTGCTTTTGACAGGATTGACATTTTTACTGCATTGATCCTACCTCTCCAAGAGCATGGGAGATCTTTCCATTTTCTGAGGGCTTCTGTAATTTCTTTCTTTAAAGATTCAAAGTTCTTGCGATACAGGTCTTTCACTTGTTTGGTTAGCGTTACCCCAAGGTATTTTATGATGTTTGTGGCAATTGTAGGGTTGATGTTTCTCTGATTTCTTTTTCAGCACTTTTATCATCTGTATATAGTAGAGCTACTGATTTTCTTGAGTTGATCTTGTAGCCTGCCACTTTGGTGAAGGTGTTAATCAGCTGTAAGAGTTCTCTGGTGGACTTCTTTGGGTCATTGATGTAAACTAACATATCATCTGTAAACAGTGAAAGTTTGACCTCTTCCTTCCCAATTTGTATCCCCTTGATCCCCCTTTGTTGTCGTATGGCAATGGCTAGAACTTCAAGTACCATGTTGAAAAGTTATGGAGTGCATAGCCTTGTTTTGTTCCTGATTTTAGAGGAATTGCGTTGAGTTTCTGTCCACTTAGTTTGATGTTGGCTGTTGGTTTACTCTATGTAGCTTTTATTATGTTTAAGTATGTCCCTCTTATCCAAGATCTCTCCAAGACCTTTATCATAAAGGGGTGTTGGGTATTGTCAATGTCTTTTTCAGCATCTAGTGAGATGATCATGTGATTTTTGTTTTTCAGCTTGTTTATATGGTGGATTATGTTGATGGATTTTTGTATGTTGAACCATCCCTACATCCCTGGGATGAAACCTACTTGATCGTGGTGAATGGTTGTATTGATGTGTTCTTGGATCTGATTTGCCAGTATTTTATTGAGTATTTTTGCATCAATGTTCATGAGGGATTTTGGGCTGAAGTTCTCTTTCTTAGTTGTGTCTTTGTGAGGCTTGGGGATCAAGGTTATTGAAGCCTCATAGAAAGAATTTGGCAAAGACCCTTCTGCTTCTATTGTGTGGAATACTTTGAGAAGAATTGGCTTAAGCACTTCTTTGAATTTCTGGTAGAATTCTGCACTGAGGCCATCTGGACCTGGACTTTTTTTGGTTGGGAGACTTTTGATGACTGCTTCCATTTCCATAGGGGTTATAGGTCTATTTAAACTGCTTATCTCTTCTTGATTTAGTTTTGACATGCAATATGTCCAGGAATTCGTCCATTTCCTTTAAATTCTTGAATTTTGTGGAGTACAGGTTTTCAAAGTATGACCTGATGATTCTCTGTATTTCCTCAGAGTCTGTTGTTATGTCCCCCTTTTCATTTCTGATTTTGTTAATTTGCATGTTCACTCTCTGCTGTTTGGTAAGTTTGGACAAAGGTTTGTCTATCTTGTTGATTTTCTCAAAGAACCAACTCTTCGTTGCATTGATTCTTTGTATTGTTTTCCTAGTTTCTACTTTATTGATTTCAGCCCTCAATTTGATTATTTCCTGGTGTCTACTCCTCCTGGGGGAGTTTGTTTCTTTGTGTTGTAGAGCTTTCAGCTATGCTGTTAATACTCTAGTATAACTATTCTCCAGTTTCTTCATGTGGACACTTAGTGCTATGAGTTTCCCCTGTAGCACTGCTTTCAAAGTGTCCCATAGGCTTGGGTATGTTGTGTCTACATTTTCATTGAATTCGAGGAAGTCTTTAATTTCTTTTTTACTTTCTTCTTTGACCCAGGAATGGTGCAGTTCAGCATTATTCAATTTCCATGAGTTTGTAGGTTTTCTGCAATTTGTGTTGTTGTTGAATTTTAATTTTAAAGCATGGTGGTCTGATAAGATGCATGGAGTTATTCGAGTTTTTTGTAGCTGCTGAGATTTGATATGTTGCCAAGTATGTGGTCGATTTTTGAGAAGGTTCCATGTGGTAGTGAGAGGAAGGTATATTCTTTTTTTATGTGGATTAAATGTTCTGCAGATGTCTCTCAACTCCAGTTGGGTCATTACTTCTATTAGACCCTTTGCTTCTTTGTTGAGCTTCTGTCTGGAATTCTGGTCTAGTGGTGAGAGTGGTGTGTTGAAATCTCCCACTATACCTGTGTGGGGCTTTAGATGAGATTTAAGTTCTAATAATGTTTCTTTTACGAATGTGGATACCTTTGTATTAGGGGCATAGATGTTCAGGATAGACACTTCATCTTGGTGGATTTCACCTGTGATGAGTTTGCAATGACCTCCTTCATCTCTTTTGATTGATTTTATTTTAAATTCTAGTTTGTTAGATATTAGGATTGCTACCCCTGCTTGTTTCTTGGGTTCATTTCATTGAAAAAAATTTTCCCAACCTTTAACTCTCTGTTTTTGAGGGTGAGGTATGTTTTTTGTATGCAGCAGAAGGAAGGGTTCTGTCTTCGAATCCATTCTGCTAGCCTGTGTCTTTTTATGGGTGAGTTAAAACCATTAATGTTTAGGGATATTAATGACCATTGATTGCTCATCCTTCTTCGATTTGCAATGGTTATTGTTGGTGGAATTATGTGTGGAATTTCACTCCTTCGTTCTTTTGGCTGTTAGTAGAGAGGGATTCTCTAATGCCTATGTTTTTCTGGTTTTAGTTAGCTTCCTTGGGTTGGAGTTTTCCTTCCAAAACTTTCTGTAGGGCTGGGTTAGTGGATACGTATTGCTTGAATCTAGTTTTTGTCATGGAATATCTTGTTTTCTCCATCTATAGTGATTGAGAGCTTTGCCATGTATAGTAGTCTGGGATGGCATCCATGGTCTCTTAGTGTGGGTAGAGTATGTATCCAGGACCTTCTGGATTTCAGAGTTTGCATGGAGAAGTCTGGTGTAATTCTGATAGGCCTGCCTTTATATTTTACTTTTCCTTTTTCCTTATCTGCTCTTAATATTCTTTCTTTATTCTGTATATTTGGGGTCTTGATTATTATGTGGCGAGGGGACGTTTTTTGTGGTCCACTCTATTTGGTGTTCTGTAAGCTTCTTGTACCTTCATTGGCATGTCCTTCTAAGGTTGGGAAAGTTTTCTTCTACGATTTTGTTGAATATGTTTTCTGCCCCTTTGAGGTGGTTTTCTTCCCCTTCTTCTATACCTATTATTCTTAGGTTTGGTCTTTTCATGGTGTCCCATATTTCCTGGATGTTTTGTGTTAAGGATTTGTTGGACTTAAGGTTTTCTTTGGTTGATGAATCCATTTCTCCTAGTGTATCTTCAAAACTTGAGATTCTCTCTTCCATCTCTTCTATTCTGTTGGTAATGCTTGTATCAGTAGTACCTGACTGTTTGTCCAGCTTTTCTATTTCCTGCCCTTCTTCAGATTGTGCTTTTTTGCATTGTCTCTATTTCAGTTTTCAACCCTTGCAGTGTTTGCATTGCTTCTTGCAAAAAATGCAAGAAATGGAACAATAGAATACCAAGATTAGATATATAGAAGAATTCAATAGCAACATAAAATATAAACAATGTATTATGCCAGAATTTGAATAATAACTACAACAGTTTGTCCTGAGGATTTTTCCTGAGTATTCTGACCATTAAGAGTTGAAATTACACTGGTTCAGGTATAGCAATATGGCTGGGCTGGCTTGAAGATTTTGTTCTGTTCTATTGTTGTTATAGTCACAAAAGCTACTAGCCCCAAAACAGGTTGCTATATACCACTAGAATCTTAAAAATTAGGTTCTGCAGTTGATGAGTAAAAATGGTTATCCCTGACATACAAATAGACTTTGGCTGCCTATCCCATAATGAGGGATGTTCTTTCAGCCTGGACTCTTGGGGGAAGGCCTAAGCCCTGCCCTGGATGAAATGAAAGACTCTGGAGTTCCTCCAGGAAGGGCCTCACCCTCCCCGGACATTGGAGTGGTGTTGGGGAAGTCCTGTGTATATGTCAATAAATTACTGCTGGCCAATATGAATCTAGATAGATGGGGCTAGGAGTCCAGGAGGATTCTGGGAAGGAGAAACACAAGAGAGTTCGAGATGTAACGCCATGGTGTAGGAGCCCAGAACTATTCTCCGGTAAGAGACATACTTAGATTAACAATTATGGGGTAATTACTTAAGTCAGAGCTAGCCAGTAAGAAACAAGCAAGGCCAACAGCTGCATAATTAATAAGGTGTCTTGTGTGTTTATTTGGGGACTACAAAGCGGCAGAGCCCAGGCAACTGAAGGGAGATAAACCAAAGCGGCTAGCAAAGAAAAAGCTTCTCGTAACAGAGTGGAAATTGTGTAGGAGACTGGGGGGCCTTGAAGGGGGGCGGGGAGTAAGGGAGGGAGAGGATGCTGATTGATATGTGAAGCAAACTCGTTTCTAAATAAAATAAAAAATGAAAGATAACTCTTTATTAGTGATGTCAAAACTTGATAGAAAATTATTGAAAATGATAACTCTGTTCTGTCATAGTTTATTAGTGCTGACTAAAAGATGAGCAAGAGAAAGTGAAACATATCTCCAAAATCAAAAAAGATATGATCTATGTTTTGGAACAACATGACTGTATCTCTGCATACTAAATTCTGTATAAATAAAGAAGCATTCTGGCTGCTAGCCACTCAGCCTGTAAGATTCTCCTGATCATCATGGCGTTGTTCACTCTTTTCCTTTCCTACTCCTTACATCCTCTTCTGGAGCCTGTCCATTGTCAGGGATTACTCCCCATACTTGATCCCAACTCATTTCCTATCCACCAAATATCTGATGTCATCTATGTGGGCACGTGCACATGTGTTGACCTGTATGTGAAGACCTTAAGTTGACTTGAGGCATGTTACTTTATATTGTTCTCCACCTTGGTTTTTTATAACAGGATTAGTAATTTGAACTCAGAGCTCTGGAAATCTGGCTGTCTAGTGTCTTCTAAGGCCAGGATTACCGCTAAGGACAGTTGCCTACAGGTTTTATATGTGTACCAGAGATCCAGTGTCTGAATGTTTGCATGACATGTTCTTTATCATCTGGCCCATATCCATTAATATTTTTAAATAATTGCCTACTGTGGCTTCATTCAACATTCTGGTGACCTTCAAATCTCACTAGAGAACTGTTTATTTAGCCCAAACTGTCAGACAAGATGAGAGAATTATCTGGGAGACTAGAACCTGACATCTTTGCTTAGAAAGATTACCAATATAAACACACAGGAACTCATAATCCAATTCATATATCACTTAGAAAATGTTAATACTATTTTGAAAATGTCAAAAGGAATATAAACTAATTGTAACCATGTTTCTCCCTTGCTTCTTTTAAGATATATTATGCTATGTCAAGTTTCAAGTTTTCTATTAAAGCACAGTTAAATCTCTGTGGCAAAAATAAACTCACCATGACACAACTTGAAAATGCAAATTGACACTTAGATATTCGGTCATTTTTTACTTCATTGCTTAGAAAGAATGTTGTCAGGCTCTTTTCTTCTCACTAGAAGCTATATCAAGAACAGTAAAATTGCTTGCATAAAGTTCAAACTAAATATAAAATAATTTTGTTTAGAATGTGCTTTTCCTCAGTGATGAGGTGGCATTTTCTAAATGAACCCTTTACACAGTGCTGAAGAAATTTTCTCCAAAAAGAAATCTACCACTTGAAAGATTGTGAGAATGTTATTTACCTGGTGGGGCCATTTGACAACATAAATCCCCCAAAGAAATTAGAAAGCTTAATGATCTGATGTTAGCTCATGGGCCCTATCATTCTCATGAATTACATGTTCTATTGAAGGATCAAAAGGAAAGGGAGGTAAGAAATAAGATGGAAGCCTAAGAAACACACTGACTGACATGTCACTGTAAGTCTAAGATCCTTCTATTTTAAGTGGGACTTATATAACAATGACTAAGCAAATGATGAGCATGAGTCCTTAGTACCATGGTTATCCACCCTTTCTGCACACCAGAACCACTGAAGTACATGTAAAACAGCAGTATCTGATTTCAGAAATTGGGTGTAAGTGTTCTGAAGTGTTGTGTCAGCTATGGTACTTTTAAAAGATCAATGAGAATATTAGATGTAAAGCAAAGGATAATCAGGCTACAATGCAGAACACCAGAGAAGCTAGGTTAAAAAAGGGGGCAATAAGAGAAACACATGGAAGGCCCCAGGATGGGAAAAATAGGTAAATCTCCTGGGTAAACTTGGAGAGGGTAGAAAGGAAGGGATGGGAATGGGAACATGATTGATCAAGAAGACCCAGATGGCAGACGACAGAGGGGAAGAGGAATGAAAGAGATATCTTGATAGAGGGAGCCTTTATGTAGTTAGGGAGAATCCCGGTGTGAGAGAAAATATCAGGAATCCATGAGAATGACTCCTGCTAAGACTCCTGGCAATAGTGGAAAGACTGTCAGAATGGACCTTCCCCTTTTATTGCATAAGTGAATACTCAAGTTGTAATCAGAGCACCTACTTCCAGTAACTGATGGGAGCAGATGCAGTCAACCAAAGTCAAGCACTGGTTTGAGTTCTTGGAGTTCTGTTGAAGAGGGGAGGAGAGATCTTATGAACAAGGGGCAGTCAACACTATGAAGGTGAAAACCATAGTGACAGCTGACCCAAAATAGATGGTCAGCTCTCTGAATGTGGGTAACAGTGATGTGACTTGATCTATTGGGGTTCAGGAGCCTCCTGGCAGTAGTACCAGAACCTATCTCAGGAGCATGAACTGGCT
The DNA here is from genome assembly GCF_017639785.1 of Mesocricetus auratus. Lineage (NCBI taxonomy): Eukaryota > Metazoa > Chordata > Mammalia > Rodentia > Cricetidae > Mesocricetus > Mesocricetus auratus. Next base: position 47,549,765 of record NW_024429184.1, on the reverse strand, counting down.
TTTTGGAGCCCATTACCTATCCTGAGATAACTTACTCACTTTTATTGGAGAGGAGGGGCTTGGTCCTGCCTATACTTGGTATGTAAGTCATGTCAGACTTTGTTGACACTCTGAGGGAAGTCATACCCTATCTGAGAAATGAATAGGGGGTGTGAAGGGGGTGATGAAAGAAAGGGAGGGATGGGGAACTGGGGTTGGTATATAAAATGAAAAAATAAAATTTTTAGATAAAAATAAATAAAAGATCCACAAGAGATCTTGAAACACAAGCAGGTTAGTAGTTCACTTTCTAGTCTATAAAAATGATATTTAACCTTTCCCTGATTACTGCATCTTTAAGACTATGTTACAAACTCTGATACTCCCCTCCAAAAACATACAAAAAAACCCCAGGGGATTGATTAACATTTTCCCTCTCTGAAAATGTTTTGTCCACATTTAAAATATGCGGCATGTATAAGGATTTGTTATTAATAAGTTTAACACAAACTGATGACATCTGAGAAAAGAACACCTCAAATAGGGAATTGTCTTTCAGTGCGTCTATGGAGTACTGTTTTCTTGTTTGTTTGTTTGTTTCATTTTTTTGATTAATGGTTGATGTAGAAGGGCTCTCTACCTGCTAAGGGGCTGCTACTTCTGTGCATGTTGTCCTGGATTGAATAAAAAAAGCACAATACATTAACATTGAGGGATATTAATGTCCATTTATTGATGATTCTTTTTGATATGGATTGGTTGGTGGTGGTGGAATTATGTGTGGAATTCCACCCTTTTTTTCTTTTGGCTATTGGTAAAATGGGATTATCTAATGCCTATGTTTTTCTGGTTGTAGTTTTAGTTGTAGTTACCCTCAATATTAATGGCCTTAACTCACCCACAAAAAGACAACAGGCAAACAGAATGGATTTGAAGACAGAACCCATCTTTCTGCTGCATACAAGAAACACACCTCACTCTCAAAGACAGATATTACCTCAGAGATAAAGGTTGAGAAATGATTTTCCAATCAAATGGACCCAAAAAACAAGCAAGGGTAGCAATACTAATATCTAACAAATTAGACTTTAAAATAAAATCAATCAAAAGAGATGAACAAGGTCATTACATACTCATCACAGGTGAAATACACCAAGATGAAATTTCAATTCTGAACATCTATACCCCAAATACAAAGGCATCTATGTTGGTAAAAGAAACATTACTAAAACTTAAATCACATACAAAGCCCCACACACTAATAGTGGGAGACTTCAACACTGCACTCTCACCACTAGACAGGAATACCAGACAAAAACCCAACAAAGAAGCAAAGGCACTAATAGAAGTCATGACACAATTGGGATTAACAGACATCTATAGAGCATTCCATATACATAAAAATGAATATACCTCTTGTCACCACCACATGGAACCTTCTCAAATATTGACCACATACTTGGCAACATACCAAACCTCAGCAGCTATAAAAAAAATGGAATAACTCCATACATCTTATCAGACCACCATGCATTAAAATTAGACTTCATCAACAACACAAATTGCACAAACCCTACAAACTCATGGAAATTGAATAATTGCACCACCCCTGGGTCAAAGAAGAAATAAAAAAAGGAATTAAAGACTTCCTGGAATTCAATGAGAATAAAGACACAACACACCCAAACCTATGGGACACTTTGAAAGCAGAAGCATTGCTATGGGGGAAGTTCATAGTACTAAGTGCCCACATGAAGAACCTGGAGAATACCTATACTAAAAAATTAACAGCACAGCTGAGAGCTCTACAACACAAAGAAGCAAACTCCCAGAGGATGAGTAGATGCCAGGAAATAATCAAACTGAGGGATAAAATCAATAAAGTAGAAACTAGGAAAGCAATACAAAGAATCAATGCACCGAAGAGTTGGTTCTTTGAGAAAATCAACAAGATAGACGAACCTTCTTTTTGGCATTGTAATATCAAAACACGTATTTTGGTAGAGCACAAATGCAAGAAAAACATCATAATGAAAAAGGGAGAAATGCAAACCTGTCTCTCCTTCTGAGTTTGCTGAGTCTTCATTTTGTTTGGGTATGCCTTTTCAAATAATCAAGGACTTTTTGCAAACATCTGCAAATGTTTATCAAATTTTAATCAATTATAAAATTAAATATGACCTAGTGCCTGGGGATTGGCTGGGGACTGCTACAGAGCTTCCCATCCCAGCAGGAGCCATGCACCCCAGATCCCAGGTCTTCTCTTCTACCAACAAGACCAGGGGACCAGCAGGTTCAGGTGACCATCAGGACAAGTGGGTCCAGCAGGAAAAGGTAAAACATGCCCTGCATCCAGGCCTGAGTTCCAGTGCCTGGGGATTGCCTGGAGGCTGCCACAGAGCTTCCCATCCCTGCGGGAGCCACTCTTCCCAGATCCCAGGTCTTCTCTTCCACCAAGGATACCAGGGGACCAGCAGGTCCAGGTGAACAAATCCCTGGACCATGTAAATCATGTAAACCAGACCCTGCATCTGGGCCTGTGTTCCAGTGCCTCTGGATTGCCTGGGGACTGCCAAAGGGAACCAGCAGGTCCAGACCAGCGGACCAGCCGGTCCAGGGGAACAGTGCCTGGGGACTACCACAGAGCCTCCAATCCAGGCACTAACCACACACCCCAAAATGCCAAGTCTTCTTTTCCAACAAAGGGACAAGGGGGCCAGGTGGGAGAGTACGCACCCCAGATTCCTGGGCTTCTTCTCCTCCCATGGGACCAGAACCAGGACCAGGAAGAGAAGAACTACGAGAGTATTGGACTTGCTTGCACACACCAAAAGGGAACTCTGGTCCCCTAACCACCAGACCAGTAAGGGGCTCTTTCTGTACCCACTAGAAGAAGAGATGTGAAAGAGACAATACAAAAACACAGTCACCAACAGAAAAACAAATATGACATTGCTAGATTCTAAAGACTCCACACCAGCAAGACTGCAACATTCCAATGCAAATTAAACAGAAAAGAATGACCTTAAAAACAACTTCATGAAAAGCATAGAGGCCCTTAAAAAGGACATAGGAAAATCCCTCAAAGAAACAGAAATAAATGGAAACCAAAAACTGTAAGAAATGGAAGAAAAAAGAAACCAAAAAAAGGCAAGAAATGGTAGAAAAAATAAACCAAAACATGCAATAAATGGAAGAAAAAAACAAACCAAAAAACTCATAAAATGCAACAAATGGATGAAAAGATAAACCGAAAATTGCAAGAAACAATTAAAACAGTGCAAGGGTTTAAAACTGAAATAGAGACAATAAAAAAACACAATCTGAAGGAAGGCTGGGAATAGAAAAGCTGGGAAAATGGTCAGGTATTCAGGTATTACAGATACAAACATTACCAACAGAATACAAGAGATGAAAGAGAGAATCTCAAATGTTGAAGATACACTAGGAGAAATAGATTCATCAACCAAAGAAAATCTTAAGTCCAACAAACCCCTTACACAAAACATCCAGGAAATATGGGACACCATATAAAGGCCAAACCTAAGAATAATAGGCATAGAAGAGGTGAAGAAAACCACCTCAAAGGGACAGAAAGCATATTCAACAAAATCAGAGAAGAAAACTTTCCCAACATAAAGAAAGACATGCCAATGAAGGTACAAGAAGCTTACAGAACAGTAATTGAGAGGAAAGAATATTAATAGCAGCTAAGGAAAAAGGCCAAGTAACATATAAAGGCAAACCTAAAAGAATTACACCTGATTTCTCCATGGAAAATGTGAAAGCCAGAAGGTCCTGCATAGATAGTCTATCAACACTAAGAGACCATGGATGCCAGCCCAGACTACTATCCCTGGCAAAGCTCTCAATCACTATAGATGGAGAAAACAAGATATTCCATGACAAAACTAGATTCAAGGAATATATGTCCAGCAATCCAGCCCTACAGAAAGTTCTGGAAGGAAAACTTCAACCCAAAGAAGATAACTACCACCAGAAAAACACAGGCATTCGATAATCCCACTTTACCAACAGCCAAAAGAAAAAGGGGATGGAATTCCACAAATAATTCCACCAGCAACAACCATTCCAAATCAAAGAAGAATGAGCAATCAATGTTCATTAATATGCCTCAGTATTAATGGCCTTAACTCACCCATCAAAAGACACAGTCAAACAGAATGGATTCGAGACAGAACCCATCCTTCCTCTGCATACAAGAAACATACCTCACCCTCAAAGACAGACATTATCTCAGAGGTAAAGGTTGGGAAAAGATTTTCCAATCAAACGGACCCAAGAAACAATCAGGGGTAGCAATTCTTATACCTAATGAATTAGACTTTAAAATAAAATCAATCAAAAGAGATGAAGGAGGTCATTACATACTCATCACAGGAGAAATCCACCAAGATGAAGCTTCAATTCTGGACATCTATGCCCCAAATAAAAAGGCATCCATGTTCATAAAAGAAACATTACTAAAACTCAAATCACATATAAAGCTCCACACACTTGTAGTGGGGGGCTTCAACACCCTACTTCCACCACTAGACAGGAATCTTTTTTTTTTTTTTTTTGCTTTTTCAAGACAGGGTTTCCCTGTGTTGCTTTGGAAGCTGTCCTGGAACTCACTCTGTAGACCAGGCTGGCCTCGAACTCACAGAGATCCACCTGCCTCTGCCTCCCGAGTGCTGGGATTAAAGGCATGTGCCACCAACGCCCGGCTCTAGACAGGAATCTTAACAAAGAAGCAAAGGGTCTAATAGAACTTATGACTCAATTGGGATTAACAGACATCTATATAACATTCCATCCACATAAAAAACAAAATATCTTCTTCTTACCACCACATTGAACCTTCTCAAAAATCGACCACATACTTGGCAGCATACCAAAACTCAGTAAGTGCAAAAAATTGGAATAACTCCATGTATCTTATCACACCACCATGCATTAAAATTAGACTTCAGCAACAACACAAATTGCACAACCCCTACAAACTCATGGAAATTGAATAATGCACAATTGCACCATTCCTGGGTCAAAGAAGAAATAAAAAAAGGAATTAAATACTTCCTAGAATTCAATGAGAATGAAGACACAACATACACAAACCTATGGGACACTTTGAAAGCAGTGCTATGGGGGAAGTATATAGCATTAAGTGCCCACTTGAAGAAACTGGGGAATATCTATACTAGAGAATTAACAGCACAGCTGAAAGCTCTAGAATGCAAAGAAGCAAACTCCCTCAGGAGGAGTAGATGCCAGGAAATAATCAAACTGAGGGGTGAAATCATTAAAGTAGAAACTAGGATACAGACATGGAGGGCCTCACCTTCCCTGGGGAAATGAGAGGATACTGGAGGGGTTGATGGGAGGGTGCAGGAGGGGGGGGAAGGGAGAGGGACCTGGAATTGACATGTGAAGCAACCTTGTTTCTAATTTAAATTTAAAAATAAAAAATTTAAAAAATCGAAAAAATTTTAAATATGAAAAGTCATTGTAAAATTTCTCAATTATAATTTCAAGTAAACTCAAATGAAATGAATACTAGCAAATCTTATCAATTTATAGTCTATGTCATTAATATCCACACTTTCAGTAATCACAGTGCAAAAGTCATCAAGGAAACTGTGTTCAGAGAAGGTAAAATACACAAAAAGCACTTTAATAAAGAATAGTGCAATGAGTGCACTTTGACACCAACCTGTTAATACAAAAGGTGGGGGTTCTACGTTTGGATTTCAGCCAGAGGGAAAATACTGCAGAAAGAGTGGCAGAGGCTCTCAGTGTGATTACGTGATAACTATTAGCAAATTGCAAATTGTTGGAAGTTGGATTTTGCACCCCTAGACTGTAAAACCAATGGAACTATTTCTGTCATGGCATAATTCAAAGGCATAGCTCCCAAGAGGTTTTTATTTCATTTGTTTGTTTGTTTTGGGGGAATTTTTTTTGCTTGTTGTTGTTTTTTGAGATTGGGTATCAGGATGGTCTTCAAATTGTTATATATCTGAGCATGGCCTATAACTCCAGAATCTTGTGCCTCCACCTCCCAAATGCTGGGAATATGTGCTCGCAGAGCTTGGGAGAAAACTCTGTATTTCATGTATGCTAGAAAAGCAATCTATTGACTGAGCTAAACCCAGGCCTACTCTTTGGTTCTTGAGAAATAAAGTTTTGGTTTCTGAAATTGTGAAGAGTTTATGAGAAGTTTTATGTCTCAAAGACACACAGAAGAAACTCAAAACAATAACTTTTCTTAAGTATTTTTTCAAATAAGATGTTCAGAGTTCTATAGATATGAGGAATCTGTCTAAAACTTAACAAGGATGAGCAAACAGTGAAGGCCTCAGTGGAGACTAATTGTTTTTTATAATCATTTCTTTTAAAAAATCATATATAGAAACTTCATGTGTTGCATACAAGAAAGAAAATATTCATCAGTGGAAGCTAGAGTTGATAAAGTAAAAATAGGGAACAGAGAGAGGGTTTGGGTATTGGGCATATAAAAAGACTGGATTTAACATTCTATAATATAAGACAGCCAATGTAGTGCATAGTAGACTAGTATACTTTTATAAATAACTAGAAGAATGGATTTTAAATTTTCTCAATAACTGTCAAAGATGATGGTTTTTCCAATTACTGATACAAATGCACAATGTATTAATTTATGGAGTAATCATACTGTATTTACTACATATGTAAAATATTAGATGTCAGAAGGACACAATTTCTTTTGTTTTTATGTTTTTAAAGTTGAAAGGATGAAATAGGGTACTTACTCAATGTAGCTTCATACAGTGAACAACATAAGGATTCAGTGAACCTCTCCAGTTCTTCTTCAGGGTCCTTATGTGAGATCAAAGTTTAAATACAGGGCTAAGTGTATGCAATTTTAAGCTATTACTGTCAAGTTGTAGTTTTTCCCACTCTTGGATCATCATTGTTTGTGCCTCTAACTGGCTGTGAAAACACTGATCTTTGAGGAGCATTCTGAAGAAACTATGGCACATGACTATTTCTCTTCTAGCTTGCATTGCAGTGACAAGCCAAAGCAGCTTGGAGGAGGAAAGGGTTTATTTGGATTACAATTTCATTGCTCAGTAATCATCTCAGGAAGCTGAGACAGGAGCTACATGGATTGAGGATTTTTTGTTTTTTATTTTTTTTTGTCCTTTTTTGTTGTTTCTTTGTTTTTTTGTTTTTTTGTTTTTCGAGTAGGAGCACTCCCCTGATTCATATCTAAAATTAATAAATGAATGAGTACATACCAAGTTTCTCTTTTTGTGACTGGGTTACCTCACTCGGGATGGTTTCTTCTAGTGCCATCCATTGCCTGCAAATTTCAGGATTCCACTGGTTCTTTTTCTGCTGAATAATACTCCATTGTGCAAATGTACCACATTTTCTCTATCCACTCTTTGGTTGAGGGGTATCTAGGTGGCCTCCAAGTTCTGGCTATTACAAATAATGCTGCTATGAACATAGGGGAACAGACATCCTTATTGTTTGAATGGGCATCTTTTGGATATATGCTTAAGAGTGGAGTTGCTGGGTCTTGTGGTAGGTTTATTTCAATTTTTCTGAGGACTCTCCATACTGATTTCCAAAGTGGCTATATAAGTTGACACTCAAACCAGCAATGGTGCAGTGTTCCCCTCTCAGCACATCGTCTCCAGCATAAATTGTTGTTGGTGTTTTTGATTTTAGCCATTCTGACAGGAGTAAAATGGTATCTCAGAGTTGTTTTGATTTGCATTTAATGGATGACTAAGGATGTTGAGCACTTTCTCAAGTGCCTTTCAGCAATTTTAGACTCCTCTATTGAGAATTCTCTATTTAGTTATGTAGCCCACTATTTAATTGGATCCTTTGGTGTTTTGGAGTCTTGCTTCTTGCGTTCTTTATAAAGTTTGGAGATCAGCCCTCTGTCACATGTGGGGTTAGTAAATATCTTTTCCCATTCTGTGGGCTGCCTTTTTGTTTTGCTGACTGTGTCCTTTGCCTTCCAGAAGCTTCTCAGTTTCAGGAGGTCCCATTTATTAATTGTTGACATCACTGTCTGTGCTACTGGTGTTATGTTCAGGAAGCTGTATTCTGTAACAATTTGCTCAAGGGTACCATCCACTTTCACTTCTAAGAGGTTCAGTGTGGCTGGATTTATGTTGAGGTCTTTGACCCATTTGGACTTAAGTTTTGTGCAGGCGATAGACAAGGATCTATCCACATTCTTCTACATGCCAGCATGCAGTTATGCCAGCACCATTTTTAAAGATGCTTTCTTTTTTCCATTAGTATATTTTTAGCTTCTTTGTCAAAGATCAGATGTTCATACATGTATGGGTTAATATCAGGGTGTTCAATTCCATTCCATTGTTCTACCAGTTTTGTTTGTGCCAATACCAAACTGATTTCAGTACTATAGCTCTATAAAAGCACTTGAGGTCGGATGGTGATACCTCCAGATGTTGCATTGTTGAGTAAGGTTGTTTTGGCTATCCTGGGTCTTTTGTTTTTCCATACAAAACACTACCCAGGTGTTAACAGCTAAAATAATTATTTGCATGTCAGCATGGAAATTTTAATTTGGTTTATTGACTTAACAGAACAAAAAGTTATATGCTGGACATTTCAGATATCATTGAATGTACTGGGGGCATAGAAAGCTGAACAGCTTAGAAAGAAAATAATATTCTGTCTACTTTCTTAATATGATCCACAAACTTTTATATACAGACTAATAGTTAAAACAAAAAGAGCAATTTCCTGCCTCCCAACTATAAAATCTACTTCTTCCTGTGTTATTTTTACATTGACTACACACTTGTCAAGAGTCATATATGACTTCACATTAAGTAAAACCTCATCAACACACAACATTAATGTGGCTTCTTTAGAAAATCAATGTGTAGTTATTTCATAGAAAGGTTTTTGCCAGTATTGAGTGTTCTAGCTGTGCTTGTCAGTTGAACTGAATAGAGACAAAATGAAATTCGACTGGCAATAGAGATAGTCTCAGAAAATGCTACAACAGGATTTTCGAATGTGACATAAAGCCATCAAACTCCTGACAACAACAATAACAGAACATAATCAGACAGTAGAGAAAACTATTCCAACCCAGTAAGCTGCTCCCCCAAATTATTCCAGATGAAGGATCACATGCTTCCCAATAATTTTAAGAAAAATTACCATTTCATCCATTAATCCCATAAACAAATAATAATTAATTATTTCATTCAGATCTGACATAAACCATTAATAATACTATAAATTAATGCTTATAATTAAGCCCCAAACTAACAAAGTAAACAATAGTGGAGTAGCTACCTTAAATGCCCTTCACAGATAATGAGATTGATGACTACCTTACACGCCATCCTAGAGCCTTCATCTAGTAGCTGATGGGAGCAAAAACAGACACCCACAAGTAAGTACTGAGCCGAATTCCTGGAATCCAGTTGCAGAGAGGGAGGAGTGATGAGCAATGGGATCAAGACCAAGCTGGAGAAACCCAAAGAAACAGCTGACCTGAACAAGGGGGAGCTCATGGACCCCAGACCAATACCTGGGAAACCAGCATAGGACTGATTCAGATCCCCGGAATGTGGGTATCAGTTAGGAGACCTGGGCAATCTATGGGGCCTCTGGTAGTAAATCAGTAATTATCCCTAATGTGTGAACGGACTTTGGGAGCCCATTCCACATAGAGAGATACTCTCTCAGCCCTGCTCCAAAGGATATGCTTTGAAGATTCTCCCCTCCTTGGGAAGAAGAAAGGGGATAGGATAGTGGGTCAGTATGGGGAGGAGAGTAGCAGAGGGAGAGGGAACTTGGAGTTATCTATCAATTCTTTCATAGTGAACTATGCAATTAATTATCATTCATAGAAATCCAAGAGAATGGTGCCCATTATAATGCAATTTATAACTAATTTGTGTATAGTCTAGTTTTATAAGTATTGCTTGATTTCTAAACATATTCCAACTTTAATTTTACCTTCCTCTCATGATAACATCTTAATGGATATCTCATTTATCAATAACTTCAATAAGTTTTTTATGTTTTTTGATGACTCATATTGAATATTGATGCAGGAATCCTATTATCATCTTTTATTCTTTTGCATGTGTGTGTATTTGTATGATAAGTGCCTGTAGGCACATGTGTACCACATGGAGCATTGAAAGGTCAGTATATAAACTGAGTTTTTGATCCTAATGCTCCTCTTTGTTTTAAATGTAGTATCTGTTGTTTGCCCCTGTGCTGCATTCAGTGGGCTACCTGACCCCAGATCTTCCAAAGATTATCCTATTTCCATATCACATCAAGCCTTGAGAGCACTGGGATTAGCATATTGCCCAGTTTAACATAAATTCTGGGGATTTAAACTCAGGTCCCCAAATTTGCATGACAAACACTTTACCCACTGAGCCCTTTTCCCAGTCCCCTATTACGTTTTTGAATGATATTATGCTTTAAAATATTCTTGCATGTCCTTTACTTAACTTACAAACGTTGTTCTTATTATTCCTTAAGATGATATATTCTTCCATATCATCACTACCCTAAAGGATAGGCAATCAACTCCTTCTAATATTTCAGTTTGAGGGATAAGATTCTAAGGGATAAAGTGTCAGGTAACATATCCCAATATGATAATACTAAAGGAAAAGATGAATCAGTTCAATCCCTTTGGGTACATTACACAAAAAGAAGTCATGACCTCTCAGAAATGAACAATGTTACTAGTGTATGTATATGTTGTTTCTTTAACTCTAAAAATATAAAGAGAGGACTGCCCTTGTCTGTTTTCTGTGCTATAATAAAGATCATGATCAAAAGTAATTGGGGAAGGAAACAGTTTATTCCATTTTGAAACAACCCGGTCACAGTTCTCTCTGAGAGAAGTAAGGACATGAACTCAAGCATGGAAGGGATTGAAGAAAAGAAGTGATGTAGAGGCCATGGAAGAATAATATTTACTACCTTGTTCTTCACACTTTTTTCAGACTGCACTTTTATACAAGTCAGTGCCAACTGATCTGAGATGGTACTGCCACAGAGACCTAGGGTCTCCTTTATTAATCATTAATCAAGAAAATTTCTCACAAATTTGCCTATGGGTCAATTGAATTGACACATTGGCTCAAATAAGCTCCCATCTTCCCAAATTACCTTAATGTTTGTCAGATTGGCAAAAACTAACTGAAACAAAAGAACATGTAAATATAAACATAGTAAATACACCAAGAGCAGATGCTTATATCAGGGCCAGTCTCCTAGAAATCACTTGGATTGGTATGGTGTAAGTTAGAGAAAGGAGAATGAGAAAGCATGAAAATGAGGTAACAAGAAAGTATTGCATGAAAGGTATGAACACCCGAGTTATTGAAGAGAATATAAAAGTAACTGTTTTTGTAGATTTTTTCTTCTTTATGATGAATAGGTACATAAATATGTATTTGATAATGAAAGTATAAAACCCAGTATGCAACTCCACAGTTGCCAAATGGCTATTCTTACTTTATAGAAGTTAATAGAGATAAGCAGACATTGGGACTGATTATTTATATGACATAATATTTTAATTGAAAGATATTTATAATAACAAGCATAATTTTCTCAGTAGATACCACTATTTAGAGTTAAATCAAGATCAGGTAAACAATTTAAGGAGTCCTAGACCCTCTACTGAACCAGAAGTCTTTAAAGTCTCCCAACCAATAAAAACAAAAAAGACAGCTCAGGGCCAGGTGGTTTAATCACAGAATTATACCATACTTTCCAATAAACTTAATGCCAAGACTCCTCAAATTGTTACACAAAATAGAAGCAGAAATAACCATTATCCACTTAATTTTATGAAGCTCCAGCAACTCTGATACCAAAACTATATAAAAACTCAAAAGGAAAGAGAATTACAGATAAATTTCCATTATGACTATAGATGCAAAAATACTCAATAAAAACTTGCAAACCAAATAAAAGAACACGTAAAAAATAATCTAGGATTATTAAATAGACTTCATACCAGAGATGCAGAGATGATACCATATTAAAAAAGACAGTAAGTGAAATTCACCATATAAACAAACTGAAGAGAAAAATGGGATCTTTTCATTAGATATGAGAGAGGTCCTTGACAAAATCCAATATCCCTTCATGAATTAAGTCCTGTAGAAATTAGGGATGCAATGAACATTCTTAAACATAATAAAGGCAATATATATGTAAAGCCTATATTCAACATCAAATTAAATGGAGAGAAATTTAAAATAATACAACTAAAATAAGGAAAGAGAAAAGTTTGTCTACACTCTCAATATCTATTCAGTATTGTGCTTGAAGTTTTAGCTAGAGCAATAAGAAAACTACTGGAGATCAAAGGGATACAAGTTGGAAAGGAAGATGTAATTTGCATATGATATTTTAGCATACATAAGAAACCCTAAAAATTCCACTAGAAGACTCCTATAGCTGACATATGCATTCATAATAGTAGTTGGACACAAAATTAACTCAAAAAAATCAGTAGCCCTCCACAAGTAACAAAAGGCATAAAGAAAAAATATCATTAAAAAACTTCCAAAATAATCTCCCATAATAAAACATACCAAGCAAGTAAAAGTCATGTAAGACAAATTGAAATAAAGACCTCCCCAGAAATCACACAAACTGAACTTGATAGTAGATAAAGTAGGCAATTTGCACATAAGCAGTTTCTCTGAACTGAATGCCAAGAATCTAGGCACTAACACAATTAATAAATGGGACTTCATGAAAGTGAAAACTTCTGTCAGGCAAATCAAACCATCAATCAGACAAAGTGGTAGTCTACAGAATGGGAAAGAAGATTGTAGTTTATTTGTACACTGTGTGAATAAGTAACACAGTGTAAAATTAACGTAATTCTATAGGTCAATCTTCAATATTTAATAAGAAGCTCTATCGTTATTTGGGATCTGACAAGACAGAGAAAGACCCATTATATATGGTACCCAATGCAGGGTGCCAGATGTAAAAATTGCAAAATTGTTCCAGTATAATAAAAGCTTGGGAGTCACAAATTGAGATAAAGATGTGATAAATCCAATGGACAATGGAGAGTCAATTGGCTGACCCTATTTCTACCATGTTTTCCTCTGTAACTGAAAACAAGCTTCCAACATCATTGTAACTAAATCTTTAAAGTCATTTGGAATAATCCTGTTCTTAGTTGCCTATTAATTTAACATTTTCACAAAGGGTGAATGCATCTCATATGAAGTGATTATTTCCTTAAATCTCTCACATCTAACGTTTCTATAGGATTCAAGTTAACTTCTGCCATAAAGTAGGGAAATGTTGTAGGATATATGTACATCATGTGGAAATGCATTGCTGTGATTAATGTAATAAATACCTAAACGGGCAATAGCCTGGAAGAGGCTAGACAGGAGTTTTGGGGACAGAGAGGTATGGTGATATTTTATTTATGATTTATTAAAGTTTTCTTGAGTATTCAGGAAGGTAAGTCAGAATCAAGCTAAAGGGATGATATATATATATTTTTTTAATCCCCAAAATACAGGATTAAGACGTAAATAGGGAACTCTGTTACTTCAAGGCCACACAACCTACAAGAAGTTGGTCTAGACATAAAAGAAACAGCCTACACAAAGGATCACAGACATTTAATCCCAGCATTAGGGAGGTGTATATGAATGGAGCAGAGTTTTAAAGTTGGCATTCAGTCTGAGAGTTAGTCTCTGGCAACACTGAAGAGAGAACAGCAGTCTGAGGACCAGTGAAGTCAGGAACAGTGTGAGGACTGCCCTTTTGGCCTGGGCTGGGGTACAGGTAACAACAGTTGGCTGGCTGCTTTGCTTTTCTGATCTTCAGCTTGAAGCTTGAAGTCCAATATCTGTCTCTGGGTCTTTTATTTATTGTGCTACAGAGAGTACTCTGGTAAGAAGAGAAAGAGAGGTGCCAGGAGACAAGGATGATGCAGTATGACATTTTGTGTCTGAACACAGATTAATAAAAATATGGTTTAACATAAATTATAAGAGCTAGTGGGACAAGTCTAAGTTAGGGCTGAGACTTCATAATTAATAGGAATTCAATATACTGTCATTATTTGTGAGCTGGTAGCACAAAGAAAATCTGACTACAAAAGATTTTTGCTAATTCCACATGTATAAGAAGACTAAACTCAAAATGTACAAAGAACTCAAGAATGTGTGTGTATGTGTGTGTTTGTGTGTGTGTTTAAAATTATGCAATTAAAATGGGATACAGATCTAAACAGATTTCTCAATAGAGGAAATGCAAATGACTGAGAAACACTTAAAAATGATCAGGAAAGAACCTAAAAGATATGCATATATGCATAGTGCTCAAGAGAAGAGGATTGAGACAAGATCCTCTGATTGGATGGGGAACACCACAAGGGGTGGGGGGGGAGTGGGACCTGGGAAGAAGAGAGGGGGCAAAGAGGAAGAGAGTTGGTCATGGGGGAACAGGAAGTTGAGGGGGTGGGGGTAGAATGGGGGAAGAGGGAATCATAGGTTAGAAGACAGATCAGGCACCAGAGTGACCTCGAGTGATCTAAATGGATAACACCAATTGGCAAGCTAAGCAATAATGGAGAGACCACCTCGAATGCCCATTCCTGATAATGAACTTGATGTCTATAACCATCCGGGAGCCTTTATCCTGTGACTGATGGAAGCTGAGGCAAACACACAATTAATCACTGAACTGAACCCAAGGAACCCAGTGACAGAGAGAGAGGAGTGATGAGCAAATTGGCAAAGAATGGGCTGGCGAAACCAGCAGAGACAGCTGATCTGAACAGGGGAGAGCTCTTGGACCCCAGACCGACAGTGGGGAGGCCAGCATGGGACTGATCTGGACCCCCAAAATGTGAGTGTCAGCGAGAAGGCCTGGGCAACCTATGGGGCCCTGAGCTGTGGATCAGTGTCTACCCTGGAATACAAACAGTCTTCGTGTGCCTATAGCACAAAGAGGGATGCTCTCTCAGCCTGGACTCTTAGGGGAGTGCCTGGACCCTACCCAGAGTGAAATGACAGACTCTAGATATCCCCTATGTGGAAGGATTTGGCAATAGGGTGGGAGGGTGGGGGGGAAGGGGAGTGCGGGAGGAGGGGACGGAGAGGGAACTGGGATTGACATGTAAAACAAGCTATTTAAAATTAAAATAAAAATGATAAAAAAATGATCAGGAAATTGGAAATCAAAACTTCTTTGAGATTTCCTCTTGTACCTTTCAAATGGATTATAGTAATAACACAAGTTACAGCTCATGTTGCAGAGGATATAGAACAAGCAGAACACTCTTCCATTGTTTGTGGAATTCTAAACTTGTGCAGTCACTATGGAAATCAATATGGTGGTTCCTCAGAAAATTGGAAATCGATCTACTTCAAGACACAACTATATGACACTTGGTCATTTAACCGAAATGCACTCCATTCTAACACAGAGATAGTTGCTCAACTGGTCACATCTGGCTTTATTCATAAGAGTCAGATAGTCAAAACAGCTTAAATGTTCCTCAATTAAAGGGCCAAGTAAAGAAAATATGCTAAATTTACAAAAGGTTGTATTACAAATGGCATCATAAAACTTTTAGGAAAATGGAAGGAACTAGAAAAAAAATCATCCTGAGTGAGGTAACCCAGATACAGAAAGATAATATGATACATATTTGCTTATAAGTGGATACTAGTCACTGAGTAAATGGCAACCAATTTAAATCCAGAGGGGTTAGGTAAAAAGGAGAAATCTAGTAGGGATGCAGGGATATCTCTGGGAGGAGGAAATAGAATAGATTTCATGGTTCCACTCGGGGCAGGTGGGGACAGAAGGAAATAACAGAAGTTTGAGGAAATGGGTGGAGGAATAGACTATTGAGAGAGATTGCTGGAATTGGGATGTAAGGGTGTGTGTGTGTGTGTGTGTGTGTGTGTGTGTGTGTGTGTGTGAAACCTAGTGTAATGGGAACTTATGGAATGTATACAGGTAATCTTAATGAGGACTACTAGTAATGGGAGATAAGGAGTCTCAACTGGACATCATATGGTCTCCAGGCAAGACTTTCTGTCAAGTGAATACATTGCATCCAATTGAGTTTCTGGCCAAGGAATTCCCATGAAAATCCTCAACCAACCAATGTTGTTGCTAAGAGAAAGGGTTGCTTTCAGCAAACTGACAGTGGGGGCCCATTGTTGAGAACAATACCCACACAATGTATTGAAAATGGAGAACTTGAGCTGGTGCCCACATGGAGTCTTCACATTTGTATTTTTTGGTGTGAGAAGGTTCTCTACAGGCTACTGAAAAAGAAATATTGACACCAAACCAGCCACAAAACCTTTGATCTATAATCTGTCATGACCGTAACATACGTTAGGGCAATAATGTCACAGAACTTGTGGGAATAGCCAAGCAATGTTTGATTTGACTTAAGGCTTACTCTTCATGGAGAAACCCATACCTGACAATGCTTGGGTAACCAAGAAAAAGAACTACATATCTCAGAGACATAGGATAAAACCAAACACTAGTGATTTTCCCCCAAAAAGTATCAATAAAATGGCTTACTATTTTACTCATTGATCAGTGTTTTATCTAGTCATCTTCAGAGAGGTTAACTCCAGTAGCAGATCGAAAGATATGTAGAGACCCACAGTCATATATTATGCAGAGAAAGAGTCTACATATGAGGTCTCCATCAAATCTCTATCTCCAATTCAGAGCTCTGGGAACACATATAGGAAGAGGAGGCAGAAACCATACAAGCCAGAGGGGATGGGGAACACCAGGAGAACAGGGCCCTCTGAGTCAACCAAGCAAGATGTGTATGTACTCACAGACTGAAGCAGCTAGCATAGCAACTACATGAATGTGCACCAAGTCCTCTGCACATATTTTATAATTTTAGCTTAATATTACTATGGGATTCCTGACTCGGAGAATGAGTGGGTCTCAAACTCTTGTGCCTGCTCTTGAAACTCTTTTTCTCCTGTAGGGATGCCTTTTGGCCAAATTTTATATCACAGTTTTGTTTCATATTACTGTATCTTATTTTTGGTTGCTATCTCTTCGAAGCCTACTTTCTAATGAGAAACAGAATGGGAGTGGATCCAGATGGCAGGAGACTTGGGGAGGAACTGGGAGGAGTAAAAGTAGAGAGAAAACGATAATCAAAATGTATATTATGAAAAGAATATATTTTTAATAAGAGGGAATAAAGTCAAAAGTAAACTATGAATTTATTTATAAAGTTTTAAAATCATTAGTAACATAACCATTCTACAGTATTCAAAAAAGAAAAGAAACAGTGTTGGAAGAGCCTTGTTTAAAAATTACTTCCGTCCATTTCTTCTGGAAAGTTCCACCTTCCACTGTGTTTTTTTTTTGAAACTACCTGTAGCTGAGATAACCATAGAGACCTATTTAAATATGAGCAATAATCTGAGAATAATGATGCTACTTTGGAAAATCATATGAATGATAAATAAGTTTCTGTTTAATTTCTTGTGAATGGAACTGTAAAGAAGTTATTATGCCTATTTATTCTGTCAACAGAATAGAACTTGCCTTAGTTGTTTAAAGCAGAAATTGTTTCATGATTTGTTATGAGAGGCTTATGTGCCATTTTAAATGGCTTGGAATAAGTTAAAATGCCATTACTAGTTTTTAGTAAAACTAGCTGTACATGATATATGTCAAACCTTTCTAGAGTTTCAGAAGCAGTTGACAATAAATGGATTATTTTACTAGAATTAAAGAAGATAAAGTCCATGCCTTAAACTTTCTTTGCCCACACACCTGTCCAAGGCTGGAAAATAATAATGTTACCTGTTGACTTCCCTAATACTCCTAAATTATGTTATTCATTGTTACATTTGAACAGAAAACTGCTGGTTTTGAGCACAAGAAAATATAGTTCCACATTCTATCATGGACAAAAACTATAGAAGCCAGTAGGGGAGATACTGCCCCAGCAACAGGAATCCAGGCATAGAGGCTCATTCTCCACCCATCTATCTTCTCTGAAGAGGAAGTATGTCTCTGTGGATAAGTCTTTAGAATTCCACATAATTGTGGCATTGATTTCTATGAATACTTTTTAATCTGGTGGTGTATCTATTTTAGACTTCCCATAAATCAATTACCACTTTTATCCTGGTAATGCATTTATCCTTTTTTGTTGAATTTTTGTTTGTCAGAACCAAGCTCCCCAGATCATTCAAATATGAAGAAAAACAATGCAGTTAATTATGAATGTAATCAATATGCTGCTTCTTTTTATGAAAAAGTAATGCCTAACAAACACATGATATCTTAGTTAGCCAGTGATACCAAACAAAATACATAAACACAGTAGGCTTACATAATGAAAACTTATTTCCACTTAATTCTAGATATAAAAACTGTAAGATCAAGGAACTAGTTCTCCTTCCTGTCCTCGCATAACCCCCACTATCTCCCCATCCCATACCCAATCCACTTCTTAGGGAGGGTGAGGCCTCCCATGGGGAATCATCAAAGTCTGTCACATCATTTGGAGCAAGACTGAGGCTCTCTCCCATATATCAAGGCTGAGATAATATCTCTCCACAGGAAATGTTAATAGAGTCTGATACCTTTGTGCATAAGACTCAAGGTTTGACTCACCTAAAGAAAATATCCTCCAGTTTTGAGCTGATGATAAAATTAGATGAGGTATGTGTTCCCAAAATTAAATCATGGAAACTCATGGGATAGACATTATTATTTCAAAATGAAGATCTGGAAATGAAGGATGGGTGACAGGTCCTAGGCAAGTAAAACCAATTTAATTATATTCTAAAGCTCACGAATAATTATTTTGTTTGAATCTCCATTATAGTCATACATGGGTGGCAATATCATCCTCTGATTTCTCTGCAACTCTAGTCATTTGGATAGCAGGGACATGGATCTTCTGGCTATAAGTGCAGGCTCTCAAAGTGGAAGGAAAGTCATAGGTCTACAGTGAGTGTGGTAGTATGGAGGAATACATAAATTATCTTCAAGATCATGTATTTGAATGGGCAGTGAATTTTACAAAAAGCCCTTCATGGATACTTCTACAGAATACTAAATTCAACTTCAGAATTTTTTCTCTCATCTATAGGTCCTTTAGTTTAAATCCAGTGCTAGTATAGTCTCATATCTATTTCTGGCTCCTTCTGAGTTGGTTAATTATATATAAATTTCAACCCCATGATACTTTTTCAAATTATTGACAAGTCCTCAGTCATACACTTTGGGTTCCTTTAAAAGCAAACTTTTTCATTTTCTGATAGACAATTCTTTCTTAAATTCATCTATCTTATGTTATATCTTGTGTTATATATTACTCTGTGGCTTGAAAGAACTAGCCAGTTCTTACAGCTTGTTGATAAAAATGTGCTTAGCAAGCCATCAAATTCACCATTTGAAAATTTATATTTACGTTGTTCTTATGAGAAAAAGGTAAGTAACAAATATATGTTTAGAAACCTACGATGTTACTATTTATTATAAAATTTTAGTTAAAGAGAGACTTCATATACCACATTGGTGTCAGAAAAAATATTACATAGTAGCTGAGTATATAAATTCATAGTAATAATTCCTCCATTGAAATATTTACAAGAGGATCACAAGATCAAACTTATCCTTCGTTACATAATTGTCATGGACATCCTGAAATACTTGAGGCCCATACTCAAAAATAAAATAAGATGCAGAGGCTCTGAGGGTAGGAGTGTTTATGGCTCAATTATTGAGGATCTATGTTCTAGTCCCTAACATCCACACAAAAATCCAAATATGGTTGCATGTGCCTATAATCCCAGCATGGGGTCATGCATTTGAGGGAATACTGGGAACACAGTGGAGATGTTTCTAGGTATAAAGAAAAAGGAGATGCCAAGCAATAGGAAGAAACCAAATGTCCTCTTCTGATCTCAGTATGTATACACATGGTCATGTTCACTCCCACAATCATGTGTATGTACCACATATATACAACATGAACACACAAATAAAACAATAATAAAATGCAGCTAGCAAACTAATTACATGTGTAAATATCAAAACAACAATGGTGTCATACTGTATCTAGGGAATGGAGTGACAAGAATTTTCTTTCAAGATATGACATGGTGTGCACAAACACCAGGCATGGAGATAGCACAGAAACACATGCAAGAGGAATACCCATGCACATAAATAAAAGGGAATTATATGAATTCTTTAAAAAGAGTAGGTAAAAGGGACGCAGATCAAAGAGGGGATAAACAAAGCCTGATATGTAAAATTTTAAAACCCCTCTTGCAAATGCCTAATTCTAAAATATTTCATTTAAATCAGATTAAATTAGCAATGCTCTGGAATTTTCTTTGGACAAGTGTTTGGATCCAAGAATAGACTTAACATCAAATCATTCTTATTCAAATTAACAAACATAATTGTTAATAATATCAGATAATCTGAGTTTATAGGGTGTTTTCATGACAAATCATAGCCAGAGGGTTTTGTTTTATTTTGTGTTTTGAAGAATAAATGAAGACTTTAAATTAACAGTAGGCCAAATGGGAAAGCACTGGGATATACAAATTAGAAGATTATGCAGACATGTCTGAGCTAAAGATTTTCTATAGTTAATGATATCCCAAGCAACATTAAAGATACTTGTGCTTTTGGAGAATTACTATAAATCAAATGCATTAAGCCAAGGTTTTGACTTGCCCACCAATACAGCAATTCTTCATATTCTTTGTTTCCAATATATTCAGATTTTGTTGTTTACTCAAAATTGAAGGAAAACAGAAACATTTCCTAATAAAAGAAATTTATGGCAAAAACTAAACTTTATTTAAGAAGGAAGCAAAGAGTTCAATAAAGTAATGAAGACACTAAAAATGGCCTTTATATTAGAGTTTGTGAAGACTCCACATGATGTGTTTTGCATTCAGAGTTTGTGGTTTTCTTCCTGGACACATGGAATTGATTTATATGCTCACAATGTAATGTCAAGGTCATTCTTACTAATCAGACTCAGGAATTCACAGGAACTGACTGTCAAAATAATAGGTAAAATGTTAATCCTAGTGCCAACCCCAGTAATGCAAAAGTTTCCATTTTCCCAGGTAAAGTTAGCATGTTGCTTAGTAATGATTTGTACATAAAAAGCAGCTTTACTTTCTACGTAACCAACAGAACCCTACCTAGAACAGATGGAATCTTCTACACTTAAATTAAGAAAAATATGACCATAAATTCTTTAAAAATATTTTATTTATTTGTATAGGTATGTGTGTGAGCCCATGTTGGTTTATATGTCCCACATGTATACAAATATCTGTGAAGGATCTGAGGTCATGGGATCCTCTGGAGATAGAGTCAGATGGGAGCTGTGTGATGGGAGTGCTAAGTGCCAAACTCAGTTCTCTGCAAGAAAAGTAAGTGCATTTAGTTACTGAGACATCTCTTGAGCTTTAGATTTGAAAACATAATAATATCTAAGAAGCATATGTGGTAATATGCATTATTATACTAACAGGGCTTTAAATAAATAACATTTAAAATTTTTAACATGAAATATTTTAAGAGGTGTATTTTAAAGAACTCTTAAACCATTTTTAGATTAAATTTATTTATCATTTATTTACACCTTAGCCACACTATCCCCTCATCCCATTCCCTAGGTATTTCAAGTTCTTGTTATTACAAATAACCCTGCTACGAACATAGTCGAGAAAGTTTCCTTTGATGTGATTGAACATACATTGGATATATGCCTGAGAGCAATATTGCTGGGTATTCTGGTTATCAACATTTTTTATTTAGAGATAACACATGTAATTGTTTATATTTTTAATATTACTTTAGTTTAAATGTGATTTTTTAATTAAATTAGAAACAAGCTTACTTCACAAGTCATTTCCAGCTCCCTCTCCCTACCTTCCTCCCCCACCAAAACACCAACCCACCCAACTCAATCCTGACTGCACTATCCAAGGAGGCTGAGGTACTCCATGGGGGATCTCCAAAGTATGTCATATCATCATCCAGGGCAGGGCCTAGGGCCTTCCACATGTGTCAAGGCTGAGAGAGCATCCCTCCATATGGAATTGGCTACCAAAATCCATTGGAATGCCAGGGAAAAATACTGATCTAGTAACCTAATCACCAAAGATTTCCTAGACCTCCTCACTGACACCCACATTCAGGGGGTCTAGATAAGTCCCATGCTGGATTCTCAACTATCAGCCTGGCATTCATGAGCACCCTCTTGTTCAGGTCAGCTGTTTCTGTAGCTTTCAACAGCCTGGTTTGACCACTTTGCTCATCACTCTTCCCTCTCTGCAACTGGTTTCCAGGAGTTCAGTTCAGTGCTTAGTTGTGGGTGTGTCTGCCTCTGCTTCCATCAGCCACTAGGTGAAGGCTCTCGGATGCCATAAAAGGTAGTAACCAATGTGATTATCAGGAAAGGGCATTTAAGGTAGGCTCTGCATTATTGCATAGATTGCGAGTTGGTGTCATGCTTGTAGATCCCTGGAAATTTCACTAATGCCAGATCTCTCCTCAAATCTATAATGATTGCCTAGATTATGGCATCTCTCATCCTGCTCTCCTCTATTCTTCCCCTGGCTCAAGCTTCCTGCTCCCCCAGGTCTTCCTCTCCCCTTCTCTTCTCTCACTTACTTTTTCCCTGCTCCCTTCCCCCATGCTTCCAGACCTGCCCTAAGTGCAATGAAACCCCTGTTGGTAAAAGAAACATTACTAAAACTCAAATCACACACAAGACCTCAAACAATTACAGGGGGAGGCTACAATACTCAAATCTCACTACCAAACAGGACCACCAGAGAGAAACTTAACAAAGAAATATAGGATGTAAGAGAAGTTATGACCCAATAAGGTTTAACAGACATCTATAGAACACTCCATACAAACACAAAAGAATATACCTACTCAGTGCCACATGGGACCTTTTCTAAAATTGACCACATATTTGGCAGCATAGCAAACCTCAACATATAAAAAAAAGTTGGAACAACCCCCTTTATCCTATCAGAACATCATGGTTTAAAGTTAGAAATCAACAGCAATAATTCCAGTTCCTGGGGATTGCCTGGAGACTGCCACAGAGCTTCACATCCCAGCAAGAACCAAGCACCCCAGATCCCAGGTCTTCTATTCCACCAACGAGACAAGGGTACCAGCAGGTCCAGGGACAGGACCAGGTGAAACAGGCCCTGCATCCAAGCCTGCATTCCAGTGCCTGGGGATTGCCTGCGGACTACCACAGAGCTTTCCTTACCTGCGGGAGCCAAACACCCCAGATCCCAGGTCTTCTCTTCCACGAACAAAGGAGACCTGGGGACCAGGTAGGAGACTATGCACCCCAGATTCTTGGGCTTCTTCTCCACCAATGGGACCAGAACTAGGACAAGGAAGAGAAGAATTACCAGAGTATTGGACTTGCTTGCACTTACCGAAAGGGAACTCTGGTCCCCTAACCACCAGACCAGTAAGGGGCTCTTTCTGCACCCACTAGAAGAAGAGATGGGAAAGAAACAATACAAAAACACACTCAGCAACAGAAAAACAAACATGACACTGCCAGAATCTACAGACTCCACACCAACAAGACTTCAACATTCCAATGCAAATGAAGCAGAAGAGAATGACCTTAAAAACAACTTCTTGAAAATGGTAGAGGCCCTAAAAGAGGATATAGGAAAATCCCTCAAAGAACCAGAAATAAATAGAAACCAAAAACTGCAAGAAATGGAAGAAAAAAGAAACCAAAAAAATGCATATTACTCAGTCTAAAAAACACAATGGAATTTTGAAATTTGCAGGCAAATGGATGGCACTGGAATAAACGATCCTGAGTGAGGCAATCCATTCACAAATAGACAAACATGGTATGTACTCATTCGTTTATAAATTATAGACATGAATCAGGGGATTGCCAGCCTACAGTCCCACTGCCAGAGATTCTGGGAAACAGGGAGTACCCTACGAGATATATGCTTGGTACCCTAGCGAAGGGGAATGGGTTATCCACATACTTAAAATCACTGTTTTCAAAAAAAAATGCTTACATTTCAAGTTTCTAGCCTTTACTAGGACAAAGTTGAATATACTGTGTGTTACTCAGAAATAAAGTGCTTTTAACTGAATTGAGTATATTTTAATGAAAAGTCAAAATGCAGTTATGTATAAAATATGAACATTTATGTTTAAAGTGAATGATTGGTGTAGGTTTATGATATTAAAATCCTTAAACTTAGTATAGGTACCTGCTGGTGGCCATGTCAGAGAAGCAGCACCTGACAACTGAAGTTGAGGTGCCAGCCCACCAGGAGAAAAATGCCTAATGGATGAATCTTGATTAGGAAAGACTGTAAGATTACAGAATCAATAATGCCTTTTGCTTCTACTGTACCTTCACATTTTCTGCTGTCATCTTTCTCTATTTTTATTATAATTATTTTTATTACATTGTTTAGAAAAAAAGCTTGCTTCACATGTCAATCCCGGCTCCCACTCCCTCTCCTCCTCCTGTATCCTCCCACTATCCCCCCCAGCCTCCCACTCTATCCCCAGTCCCTTCCACATAGGGGATATCTAGAGTCTGTCATTTCATTCAGGGTAGGGTTCAGGCCCTCCCCAAGTATCCAGGCTGACAGAGCATCCCTCTATGTGTTATGAGCACACAAAATCCATTTGTATGCCAGGGATAAATACTGTTCTACTGCCCAGGGCCCCATAGTTTACCCAGGCCTCTTCAATGACTGCCACATTCAAGGGGTCTGGATCATTCCCTTGCTGGCTTCCCAGATGTCTGTCTGGTGTCCAAGAGCTCCCTCTTGTTCAGGTCCGCTGTTTCTACTGGTTTCACCAGTCCATTCTTTACCCATTTGCTCATCACTCCTCCCTCTCTGTCATTGGGTTCCAGGGGTTGAGTTCAGGGTTTAGCTGTGGGTGTTCGCCTCTGCTTCCATCATTCACTGGATGAGGTTTCTAGGATGGGATATAAGGTAGACATCAAGCTCATTATCAGGTATGGGCATTTAAGGTAGTATCGCTACTATTGCTTAGTTTGCCAGTTGGTGTCATCTTTGTAGATGGCTAGAGATCTCACTGGTGCCAGATCTCTCTCTTTACACCTATAATGACTCTGTCTATAATGAAGTTTCTCTTGTATCTGGCATGGTGTGAATGGGTGTGGGGGGAACCCCCACTGCCTGTAATGTAGTGTGTTTAACTCATGGAAATATCTATTCTACCAGACATTTTAACATGTGGATTACTATGAAGGTGATTTCTTCCTAAGATATGCTGTCTAATAGATAATTATAATGTTAGTATAGAATTTTGATGATTAAAAATAAAACAAGGAAGTGTCATACATCTAGAAAACTTGAGTGTTTCTATTATGGAGTCATATAGACTGTAATTTAGGTTAATTACTATGAAAAAACTGATTCCCAGCAGTCCAGCTAGCTTAAATTCTCTTAATATTAATGTTGGGTGATTTGTGCACAGGTCTTGGAGTGCATCATAGCTGAAACAATGGTTTGAAAGTAAATTAAGATTAGATGAGAAGTTTTTGTCAAATAGCTTAGAGGTGAAAAACCCGAGAAGACAGTCTAACATTTTAGAAAGGCTCATGGTCAAATGAGGAACTTACTAAGGCCAGGGAGCAAATACAAAACAACACAATTATGATTAACTGATATGCCTTTCTTGTCAGCATTGACTGATGACCAAATTTAATGATTAATTCCTTAAACCCATTTCTACCCTCAATCTCCTGATATAAAAAAAAACCAAACTATTGATGAGTGGGTATGTACCGTAAATATTTAAAGTAGAGCTGACTGATTGCTTTTTACATGTAATAGTTTATATTTGTGATTCCTTTAAGATTCCTTACAAAATTACCTTTCAAAATAAGTAATAAAGTGATTGTTCCTTTCTTTGTAATCACAAAATGCTCCCCGCCAGTAAAATAATAGCTTTCTTGCTTACACTAAATCTGTAAGAGGTTACTTGGGTATGAATGCTTTTATATTCTCAGGAATATTTGTTTTTCACCTGTAATACATAAAATATTTAATCATGTAAGGAATATGGAAAATGTTGTTTTTTACTTGTATTCACTCTAAAATGTACTTGAATAACATAATATAACTACATTGTAATTGTTTTATTGCCTGTAATATTTTGGGGGGTATATAAACTGTAAGGGAAAGAATAAAGACAGATAAAATGGTTTAGAAGGAAAACATCAAAAATGAGAAAGGTGGAAGGAAAACAGCAAGAATGAGAGAGTTAGAATGAAATATCAAGAAGGATAGCATTGGAAGAAAAGCATCAAGAATGAGAAAATTAGAAGGAAAATGTCAATAATAAGAGAGTTAGAAAGAGATAGAGGGAAACATCAAGAGAAAAGAAAATGCTTTGAAGACTAAAAATGGCAACAGAAGGTTTAAACTGTTGCAGACATGTTCTTGGTGGAGCAGCAACACAGTGTGAAAGAAGTGCCTTGAATTGTGAAAGGAGTTCTGAAGGCAAAGTGATATCAAACAGTATGACCTGTTGTGGAGAATTCTTATCGGGGAAAGAACAACAGTACAGGGAGTTTTGTTGCTGGCTTATTTTAAGAAATTTCCATATCTACCCCAGCCTATAGCAACCAGAATTTCGAGGAACCAGAACTCATCAAGAAGAAGGAAATACCCATCCATCGCTAAAATGTTTGACTTATTAAGGACTTATCACCAGCACTTTTAAAACACATTTTTCACACTAATACATATAATTATTTTTTATACATTATAATACTACACATTCCCTAGTTAAAGATTAATTTAACTTTTACATATCATGTGAAGTCAAATGTTTATATGATTTGTTTTATAATATTCACTTGCTTTTAGTTTTTGTGGAATTGAGCTCATCATATCTTGGAGGTTATGTCTGTATTGTACACTCTTAAGGAGGTCTCAGAATTCTTTCTGTAGTTAAGAGATTAAGTAGAAAAAAACTTCCATTAAAAATAAACTTTCCACATAGGATGCTTTTCACTGATTCCTTTTCAAGATGAATTATTGCATAGTAACTAGAGTAAGTGGATGAACAAATAGGTTGTATTCATCTTCCAATTTCAGCAGCAGAATTTGTTTGAGATTTTATGACAGAAATGTAGAATCTGTAGGCATGAGTAGGAAGTTTTCTTAGGTATGACTTTGCAAAGGAAAACATCAAGTAAAATCTGAGCATTTAAACAACACACGTGTTGTTTTTAAGGTTTCCATCTTCAATAAAACCACTTAAATACATCGTATACAAAGTTCAAAGGTGTTAAGCTCATTTGTTTTCTCCATTCTGATGCTAAATAACAGAAACAGCTTATAAGAGGGAATACTTACTTTTCTGAAGCCCCAGTCTTTACAGGGAGGCACGAGAACACAGCTCAGCTCCTGGAAGCAGGAAAATGTGACAGAGTCCTTTATGTCACAGGGAAAAGAGAGAGCAAGCCAGACAGAGAACTCAGGTTCTGTCCCTCAAAGGCCTATTCACCTCATATTGACTTATATCTTCCAGCCATGTCTAATGTTCAAAATATTTACAGACACCACCAAGGCTACCACCAGCTGGGAAGCAAATGGTCAAAATGTAAATATTTCAGATTCTAATAACAACACATCCAATTTTTAAGTGGCATTAATAATTTCATTTCTTCATTTTGCACTTGAAGACCATGTAATGATTTATCATGTGACTTTAAGAGAGACAACTTTGAGTTTAGTTGAGAACATAATAAAATAAGTTGTTTCAGAACTTTAAATTTACTAAAACATTATAATTACTTATTATGCTAGTAGTCATTTTACAGTTAAGAAAAAAATCACTAAATGAAATAATATAATTGCCATGTTATGCTGGTTTATTTTTATGTGAACTTGACAAGTTGGAGTCATTTTGAAAGAGGAAATTTTATTTGAGAAAATGCCCCACAGATTGGCATGTGGGCAAACCTGTGTTACATCTTAAATTTCCTTTCTTTCTTTCTTTCTTTCTTTCTTTCTTTCTTTCTTCTTTTCTTCTTTCTTTCTTCCCTTATTTATTTACTCATTAACCTTTTTATTTGTGTGTTTATTTTTGATTCATGAATGATGTATAATGGTATAGTTCACTCTAGGCAATGTTACCTCTCAGATAATACACCTAGGTGTTATAAAAGCACAAGCTGAGGAAGCCATGAGGACCATGACAATCAAATGCACTCTTCCATGACCCCTGCTTCAGGTTTTGCCCATGTTTCCTGCCTCTGTTCCTCCCCTAAATTGTCTAGATGGTGGGACACTATCTGTAAGTCTAAATGAACCATTTCCTATCCAACTTGCTTTTAGTCATGATGCTCTATTCACAGGAATTAAAACTTTAACTAAGGCCTATTATATTGAACTTAATTAATGACTGTCATGAGTTCAATTTGAATACCAAGGAAAGATGTAGTTGCTGTAGTTAACAGCATATATGCAGGCTCCTGAGAGATAGTCAAAGAAGAAGTAAAATAGCAACCCCAGTTTTATTTTCCTTTTTCTAGTGCCTGACTGTCATTTTATGAGCTCCAGGCAAAAGTTAAATATTTTTTTAATTTATCTCAATTTCATTTTTCATTCCAATCACAGTTCTTCCTCCCATCTCTCCTCCAACCCCCTCATACCTCCAGCACAATCCCATTCACTCTTCCAAAAGGGTAAGGGCTCCCATGGGGAGTCAACAAAGCCTGACTCTGTAAGTTGAAGCAAAACCCAGCCCCTCCCCACGGTGCTAAGGATGAGCATGGCATCCCTCATAGGGAATGGGCACCAACAAGCTAGTTCAGGCACCAGGGATAGATCCTGTTCCTACATTCAGGGGTCCCCAAAATAGACCAAGTTGTGTAACTGTCTCCTAAATGCAAAGGTCCCCATGGAGGACCCACAGGCATAGGTCAAGAGTTCATGAGTTCCCATGATCTTGGTTTAGCTGTATCTGTAGATTTCCCTTCATGATCTTGACCTCTGCTAAACATTCAAAACATGACTTCTATATCAAGAAGTATTACATACTATTGTAGACAGTTTTTAATATTGTCATGACCTCACACTTTCAAAATTATTTAAAGTTACACATGTCTACTGTGATCTTGGGGAAATTTTCATAAATTCAAATGTCCTCCATTCTAAAAGTGTCTACTTTGAATCAGCCAACTTCCATGTAAACCAAAGGAACACACAGGGATACATTACTAAAAAACATGAAAGTCATATTTCTTCATCCAAACCAACATCTTCCAAGAATGATATTGTAACTAACTATATGTGATTAATAATTTTAATACTCTAAATAGATGAAACAAATAATATCAGAATAAGAGCATCTAATGACAATAAGCACAGCATGTTTGACTTTAAGGGCACAAGACCAAAAGAATTTTACAGTCAGAAAATTGTATAAAAGTCATTTCAGGGAAAGAATTCTATCTTCTGTGGCTTCATTTGTCTTTATAGACATTAAGATCTGGTGCTTTCAGTTTGTCCTCTGTGTCCCAAAGATATTGACTAAGGAATCTGAAAACAGGGAAATGATACCTGCTGGAAGACGTTACTCAAAAATAATTCTCAGATTGACCACTATCACTCTGTGGGGTAGGGCATGAAGCTGTTATTACTGAATGTCTTTCAGAAGCAAGAGGCTTGTGCCTCCAAAAGCAACCAGTGAAGATCTGCTTAGGCAAATTTTAGAGTATAGATCAAACAAACAAGAATTGATTAGTTGATCAAGCAGGTGAAAATATTTCCTAGCACATTTAGCCAAATGCTCATATGGGCTCTGAAGGGGATAGCAGAGTTTTTAATGACATCAACAGATTAAATGCTGGTTAAGATTAACATTTCCCATGACAGGATCAACCCACGCCTTCCTCTTATTATGAAACACATTTTTATGACTCTAAGAATGCCAACAAATTGACTTTATTTCATTTCATAGTTATTCCATTAAATGCTTCCCAACACCCTAAATGGATCAAATTCCTCTATGAAAAAGAAACAATAGGAAATGAGCTGGTAGGAACAAAGTCTTCCCAGATTTAATGTTTCTGGTTTCTGACAACTCATTTTGAAAAGAAATGAAACATCTTTCTGGAATGGTTAAAATGTATGAAACAGATTATGAGAATAGTCTAACAATGGTCAGCAGTATATGAGGGCATTAGCTAACTTCACCTGCTTGTTATTAACAGAGTTAAGCAGAGCTTTTATGCCTCTTTGGACAAGACATTACAAGGCCAAATAGCAACTCAGCATCACTGGACATGTTTTACTATTAAAAGTTGTTGTCTTTTTTTTTTTTTTTTTTGGTTTTTACGCGACAGGGTTTCTCTGTATTGTTTTGGAGGTTGTCGGTCCAGCTTAGCCTCAAACTCACAGAGATCCGCTTGCCTCTGCCTCCCGAGTGCTGGGATTAAAGTTGTGTGCCACCACCTCCTGGCTAAAAGTTGTTGTCTTGATTCCTTTGCTCATCACTCCTCTTTGCAACTGGGCTCCAGGAGTTCAGTTTGGTTTTTAGCTGTGGGGAAACCCACAGGGACAGCTGGCTGGGGAAACCCACAGGGACAGCTGACCTAAACAAGGGGGAATGCATGGGTGCCAGACTGATGACTGAGAGACCAGCATGGGACTGATCCAGACATCACCCACCCCACCCCCACCCCCAGCCTGGGTGTCAGAGAAAAGGACTTGGCCATTTATGGGACTTTGAAGAGTAGGTCAGTATTTATTCCTGGAATACAAATGGACTCTGGGAGCCCATTCCACATGGAGAGATGGATGATCTCTCAGCCTGGACACATGGGGGAGGATATAGGCCCTGCCTGGGATTATATGAGACTCTGAAAATCCCTCATGGAAGGCCTTACCCTCCCTGGGTAGCAGAGGGGAGATGGAGTGGGATAGTGAGTTGGCAGGAATGGGGGGCTGGGGGAGAAGCAGAGGGAGAGGGAAATGTAACATGCAAAAAAAGTTTAATAAAAAATAATTATATGAAGCAATTGTTGGAACAAGCCTGTTTTCTGGTCTACAAGAAGATATTGTTTCAAGTTAAAACTCGAGTAAAACTCGATTGAAATCTGATTTGCTTATTTTTTTCACGTATTGATATCTCCTTCATCCTAAGATTGTAGAGAAGCATTTGTGTTATGTCTATTCAAGCTCTAGTAGGATACTGCAGTAGATTCAGTCTGGTCATGGGCAGTTATTTGTAGGGAAAATTTTGAGTGACCAATCTTCCTCAGTGTCTGTTATCAGTGTAAGTTTTTCAGTCTTCTTGTTTTAATTTTGATAGAACAAATGATTGGAGCTTTATATATCCTTGTATATTTTATAACTTTTTTGAAATGTAAATATTCAAATAGTCCTTTATAATTCTATGGCTTTTATTGCCCTCCCTTGTAACAACTTCATTGTTATATTTTGGGTTATTTGGATTTCTCTTATGATAAAGTTTTGTTTATTTGTATTTCTTTTCAAATACAAATAACTCTTTTTATTGAGTCTAAGCATTGTTCATTTAGTCTCCTTTAACCTCTTTCTAATCTTTGTTATATTTATTGCTTTCTGTTGCATTAAACGTTAATTCTGCTTTTTCTCCACCAACTTTATTAACATTAGTGTAATCATGGTTAGAGAGATTTTGTAGACTAAAGAGAGATTATATTTTCTGTGGCTAGCTTCTGAATATAATGACGTATGATAAATCATATATCACTTTGTGTTAAAGTTTATTTTAGAAAAAGTATATAAAACAAATATATATACACACACACATAAATATACACATGTATATGTATGTATACACACACACACACATACATACACACAGCCTTTTATGGCCCTCTATGTTTATTTTATCAAATTGAGAGCCCCAATAATTGTGTTTAAATATCATAAATATTAAATCTCATAATGTTCTTTTATCTTTATCAAATATGATTCTTATTGGTTTCAGTCTTCACTGTCAAATAATAGAATAGCTATGCTGAATCATTTTTGGCTTCTATTTTCTTGCTAAATGAATTTAAAGCATCATCTATCTGTTTGTAGTTTTTCTTTAGTAATGAGGTATATTTAGAGTAAACAATTGAATTGGATCTGCTAAATTTCATAAACAACTTTGTGTATTTTAAATGATGAGCAAGGTCATTGCATTTGATGTTTATATTGAAGAGGATACAATATTTCCCATGGGTTTTTTGTGTGCTTTCCTCATGAGTGAGAATATTAATTATTCTGTTTATTCTCTTTATGTTTTCTCTGTCGCTACACTAGACATAATGAATTCCCTACTAGCTCTCAGATGTTCATTTACCACTATTATGTAATTTATTTTTCCCTATTCACTCTGAATTGGAATTTATTTTCTTCTGGATACTGTATTTTCTACAGTGGTGGCATTGGTGTTTTACTTTGTAATTGTCCTGAAATGTTCTTATTTATGCATCACTTTGAAAGAAAACTACACTGGATTTATCAATCTCTGTTGGCAGTTACTTGCTATCAGGAATTAAAACATATCATTCACTCCTTACTAGACTTCTGCATTATGATTATGTTACTCCATTGTATTTACCTTGTAGATGAGCTGGCTTTTGTCCTTTCCTTCCTTATAGCTTTTAAAGTTGTTTCTTTGCCTTGCTTGTGTTTTTCCTTTCCCACATCCACTATTTCCTATGGTTTTAAGGGCATGTGAATGTGTGTGTGTGTGTGTGTGTGTGTGTGTGAGTGTATGTGCATGCTTGTGTGTTTTTAATTTTTTATAGGTTTGCATTAAGATAAAATCAGATATCAAGCCTGAATACTTTCCTCAGTAGCTTTTCACACTTTTTGTTTT
Organism: Mesocricetus auratus; assembly: GCF_017639785.1. Taxonomy (NCBI): domain Eukaryota; kingdom Metazoa; phylum Chordata; class Mammalia; order Rodentia; family Cricetidae; genus Mesocricetus; species Mesocricetus auratus. The sequence continues at coordinate 47,516,786 of NW_024429184.1, read as the reverse complement.
GCTTCGACTTTAGTTCTTTCACTGAACCTGAAGCACAACAATTTTGTTAGACTGGATCAGTGTTCTTTGTGAGCAAGTTCCAGATATCTTCCTGTTTCTGTTTTCTTAGCTCTGAAATTATAAGTTTACATAAGGTTTTTATTCTCTCAAAATTGTTTCACATGTCAAAATTTTATTTTTGCCTTGGTTTTATTGATTTGGTAATACTTCTTTTCTACTATATTTTATTTCATAACTAAGCATTTGTGTTTCAGAATTTCATTAATTTCTTTCTCAGAGTTTTAGTTCCTTTGTGAGTTTTTTTCCCTTTAAATTTTTTTCTTCTAAAATATTGAACATTTCATCCACTTTGATAACTGTCTTGGTTTGTTCATGAATTTATTTCTTTACTTCATTTTTTGATAGCTTTCTTTTCTCAGTCATGAATTTCCTTACTTTATTCATCAGTGTTCTTCATGCTGGCATTGATCCTTTTTAAATGTGAGTCTCATGTTTCAGTTATCTCATTATATATGGTTCCCTGTTATAAGGATCTGTGAGTCTGTGAGAGTATAATAGTACTATCCTACATTTTGTTTATTATTCTTTCATATACATCCACTAGTTAAAATGTTTCCAGAATTTATTTGTCATTCTTCATATGTATCTTCATAGTAAGCTCATATCATCTAGAATTATATTTCCCAGTATTACTTATGGAAAAAACTGACTACAGTAACATAAAATAGTTTAGTACCAGGACTTGTGCTAGCCAAAGTGGATGGTATGTGCATGTTTTATTTGTGTACATAACAAGATGATGAGACAGCAAAACCAAGGGTAATGATTGATAAAAACATCCTTTGAGGCATTTTAGAGCTAGGGAAGTTAATGAGTAGCTCAGGAAAATATGATGGTATGGACAGGTAAAAAAAAGAGATAGCAGAATATGAATAAACAGAAAGCATAGTAACTATAGTTGGAAAAGTATCATAGGAAAAATATAAAATTGGTCGAGAGAAGCAAAGACAGCTAGCATAAATGTCTATTCTGGAAGCACACAGACTACAGAAAAGCAATTTAACAATTTAAGTGTGAAGGCATAATAAAAATAGAAATAAAATGGAATACATGAAAAAGATAGTATAACCAGTAAGCATTTTTTCCTGTGTATGTTGTATAGCCTCACCCTCTATGTTGCCTTTTGTGGTAGCCTCTACATATGAACAGACTGCTAAAAAATTAGTAGCTGAAATAAATTAACTCAGTTGTCTCTTCCTTTGAAATATATTTCTATGTGATCTCCACCTTCTGTGAGAACTTTATAGTATGAAATTCCCTATGGTACCTTGGTGATCATTCTCTGTTTCTGGCCCTTTCAGTAATTGAGGCTATGAAGTGATGTGAGTGGCTTCCTGCTGCTGTTTAGCTTTATCACCAGGCAGTGTGTTCCCAGTCATGCCTATTTTCAAGACTATACCAGGTTTCCGAGAAGCACTTCACATTTGTCTGTGATTTTGGCTGCCCTGGTGGTGCCAGAGATGGATGCTTCTTAGAATCTTAATTCCAGAACATTGGAGACTCTCAGTGTATGGCTCATGCAAGACACTTCTGTCCTACTTCTGAGCCTGCAGTTCTCCCATGTCTCACTGATCATGGTGCATCTCTCTCCTACTTGCATCTTCATAACCTGGTCACTTCCTTTTAGTTCTCTATTCCTGGTACCTATAGGTTCAGGAGAAAATATCATCTCCCTGGCAGTTACTGCTGACCTCAGCCTGACATGGGCAGTAAATGGCAGGAGCTCTTAGTAGATTTTTGGTTGAAGGTAGTACACAGACTTATATTCTTCCTCTTCTACTATGTTTCCTAAGGAAGAATTTATTATTCTTATATTTAGCACAGGCTGGTTTTCACAGACTTGGTTTATAATCTATCTAAACACTTTGAATTCAAAGAACCTTGACCTAGATGATGGGCCCGGCTAATTTCCTATTCACATCAATGTATCGCCAAATTGGGTATTACTCCCACACAATGCTAAGGAAAGGCTCTAGACACATTAACCACAAAGACTCTCAACCTCTTGACCCCAGAAAGAAGAAACTCTTTTGTTCTCTGTATTTTCCTACAGCCTTCCAATTATCTAAACAGCAGGAAGGGCAGTGGCCAGGGCTGTTTCCTTCAAGGGAAACCCCCACCCCCACTCACAGGATGTGGTCAGGCATTTGAGTGAATATTCTTTTCCCCTTTGGCATCCACAAGGCAATCACAGCAATTTTAAATATATTTCCTATGTTTTGTTTGTTCTGACTGAAATTACACCATGTGGGGAAAAGCAATTTAATAGTTTACATATTTAGATGAATGCATTCTCTAGTCATTTAAGGACAAATGTTTGGTTAAAGATAAACCTAATTTGTAACACACTTTGTGTTTCATCTGTAACATCTGTTTTTGAAGCATTGTCACAATAGAAGAACAGATAACTGACTTTCTTAAACCAAATTTATATTTTAATTAAAAATAAAGAATATGTCTTTATATATTTCTTACTTCTTGACTCTTATACTCAATTTGGCCCCAGATGATATCAGTATAAGAGAAGCTATGTAACAATTTGCTTACCAAAAAATATTCATCCAGTGAGTTTATAATCAGTTTACATGTTACAATTACAAAACAGAAAATCAGTACATCTAAGCTTATCCATTACTTGTTTTAAGAGAAATTACAAGAATTGTTGTTATTGCTGTTACTATTTACTTTGAAACACATGCATAGTGCTTGAATTTTATTATACCTTGACAAGGTAGCCTAAAATTATTTTAAAAATAGCTACATTCTTCATAATTTATTATGGGAATGTCTCCCAAACTACTAAAAACAAACAAACAAAATAAAAAACAAAAAACTCAAACCTTCAAGATGGTAATTGGGTGTCCTTGGGTAATTTTAACTATAGAAGAACTTAGGACCATTCATTAGTCAATTTCTCAAAAAATCCATCAAATTATCTGACTGTGGTGATTGTGGGAGTTTGAGTTGTCAGATACAAGTGGAACCCTGTTTCTTCCAAATACCAGTTTTACACTATAAAATATAAAAATTTTCAAAGATCTTGTATTTGGAAATATGGCTATTAGTAAGGGAATTAGTATTACATTGGGGGAAGCTTAGTTCACTGGAGACATATGTGTAGGAGTGAACCCCACAAAGTTATATGGCCATGAGGGCAGGGACAAATAAATTAGCACAGGTAGAGATGAAAGGAAGCAAATGGAAAAAGGACCTCCTCTTTTAGAAGCCAGCCACACTTCTGATTCCCAGCTTGTGTGATTTACTCTCTGGTAAATAAATATATTGTATTTCCTATTGCATTGTCTATCATCATTATCTGGAGCAGTATTAGTTTCTATTTGTGCAGATATACCCATAACAGCCATCACCTCTAAGAGGTATGTAATAACAGAATCAGCCTTTTCAGATCTGAGGGCAGTAGCTCATTGGAAACCTGAGAACGTGTCTATGGTATGGTGGACATATTTCAAACTGCCAAATTCTGGGAAGTGAAAAACATCCATTTGCCAAATTACATTTCTGCGAATACCTTTGGGATTACTGCCTTCTGGTAACAATTATAGAACAATTAGGGCAATTTCTTACTATTTCCTTTGTTTGTTGCCAGGTGATAGGAAAGTCCTTCTTTAAACCTTTGCTGTTAATATGGTGTTCATTGTGAAATTCTGAAGTTTCCAACACATTTCCTATGAATAAACAATCAATTACACCATTGTCTTGTGCCAGAGGACCTGGCAGACCCATTTGGGACCTGATGTGTGATATATATATATATATATATATATATATATATATATATATATATATGATGATTACTGATTCTGATGGTTTCTTGTAATTGTAAAAACAATGAGGTTAATTCTGTGCCATCAGGAACAAATTCTGCAGTCTCAATGTGTAAGACAACTCTCTCTGCATACAGAGAATCTGTGACTATATTGAGAGGCTCTGTAAAGTATTTAAGTACCATGCATGAGAATGGCATATAACTCTGCCTTTTGTACATTGTTGTAAGGGCTTTGAACTACTTTACTTATATTTCCTGATTTATACCCTGCCTTACCTGATTTGCTTGCAGAACTCCAGAAATTGGTGTTTGTCTCACGATACGAAGAAGAATCCAAATTGTTTTCTTTATGAATTCATTCTCTCTGTTTTGGGATAGTTGTTACTAGTAATTCCCAAAATGTTACCACAAGCTATTTGCCAATACTCATTATCATTCCATAAGGAGGAAATTTCCACATTAGGTAAAGGTACAATAATTTCACCTGGGTCTTTCCCTGTCAGTTGATAAAGCCTTAACTTTCCTCTTAATATCATATCTGAGATCTTTTCTATATATAGTTTTTTATTTTGTTTATGTGGCAGAAATACCCATTCTAGTATGATGTCTTCCCTCTGCATTAAAATTCCTGAGGGGTATTCTCTAGATGGTAAATTAACCAGAATACAGTCCAGTTTGGGATCCACACGGTTCACATGTGCTTCTAATAATCTCAGCTGATAGAACTCGTGGGCTATTTAGGTCTTTGTCTCCCTTTAAAACCATTTTCAGGTGTTTTAAATCATGTCCTTCTACACTGATAATTGTCTGTAATTGAGAGATTTCCCCTAATAGTTTTTGAAGATCATTAAGAGTCTGGTAATGATATCTTCTAATCTGTACTTTCTACAGTCTAGTTTTCTGAGAGTCTACTTTATAACCTAAATAATTAATAGAATCTTTGTATTTTTTCTGGGGCAATTTGTAATCCCCATCCAGGCAAAATTTCCTTTACTGCTTCAAACACCTTTTCCAAATACCTTTATTTGAATCAGACAGTAATATGTCATTCATATAATGATATATTAACTAATGTGGAAATTGTTTACGAATTGTTTCTAGAGGTTTATGCACAAAATACTGACACAAAGTCAGGCTATTTAACATACCTTGAGGCAACACCTTCCACTGAAATCTCCATACTGGATGGGAATTATTATAGGTAGGTACTGTGAAGGCGAACTTTTCTCTGTTATTTACTTGTAATGGTATAGTGAAGAAGCAATCTTTTAAATTTATAACTGTAATTGGCCAATCCTTAGGTATTAGAGGAGGTAGTATCATTCCTGGTTGTAGAGACACCAGAGGCTGAATTACCTTGTTGATGGCTCTAAGATCAGTAACCATTCTCCATTTCCCAGACTTCTTGATAACCAAAACAGGTGAATTCCATGCACTAGTGGATTCCTCAGTATGTCCAGCATCTAGCTGTTCCTCAACTAACTTCTCCAAAGCCTCTAACTTCTTAGATGTCATAAGCCATTGACCTACCCAGACAGGTTCATCTGTTAACTATTTTAAGAGTAGAGCTTTTGGTTGATCTGTAGGTTTGGCATTAGCCTCCTGTTTCTGTACATCCTGTATGTTTGGGATCTGTTTTCTGTAATGCCTCACTATATTCTTTCTAGCATCAAGAGCTTGTCTACAATTCTTATTTGATACAGGAGGAATGTTAATCTGTGTATTCCATTGCTGTAAAAGATCATGGCCCAAGAGATTTATAGCAATAACTGCAACATATGGATTTAACCTTCCTCTCTGTCCTTCTGGCCCAATAAAGTCAATCCATCTAATGCACTGTTTAACTTGAGATAGGGTTCCAATGCCTAAGAATTGAACGTTTACCTCTTTTAGAGCCCAAATCAAGGGCCAAGACTTCTGATTTATGATTGTGACATAAGTTCTAGATTCTAAAATGCCATTAATCACTGTATTATTTACTTTAACTTGTCTAAAATGCCATTAATCACCATATTATTTACTTTAACTGACAACTTGGGTCTATGATATGCATATAAGTGTGCCAAAATATATGTTTTGCATTTCTCCAATGGCGCTGATCTTATTTTTAATGGCCAAAGTACCTGCTTTCACTGTGGATTTGCATTCTCATATGCCAAAGATTCTATAAGTAGTTGCCTTGATTCTACATTTGTTACTTTTACTTCTATTGCTCTGAACAATCTTTCTAAAAATTCAGTGAACCTTTCCCTTGGACCCTGTACTACTTTGGTATAGTGTTGCATTATCTCTCCTGTTTCTCAAACCCTATCCAATGCATTCAAAGCAGCTGTACAGCATTAAGACAACATGTCCTTTCATATTCGGACTGAACCTGTAGGTCAACGTAAGCACCCTCCCCAAGATCTTGTCTTGGTGTGCTTCATAGAAGTTCTTTAATCCCTGAATCACTAGGGCTTATGCCTCTTGCCTCCATAAAGATCTCCATTGAATTTGACATGAATTTTTGAGCACTGCTGAAGCCAATTGGGCCCAGTCTCTTGGGGTTACTCTATTTGCAGTAGCCCATGAGGTTAGGAGCTCTCTGAAATAGGGAGAATGAAGACCATACGATACAATGGACTCCTTGATTCCTTTTAGGTCCTTCATCTGTATAGTTCCTATTGACAAGCAACAAAGCCATTTGGGTGCTTTTTCATTGCTGGTTTTTTTGGTTGCACATACAGGGAAGACCATAAGAGAGGGCCTAAAAACCTTAGAGTGGTCTTGCAGGCATTTGAGAGTTGTAGGGAAACCTCTGTCCTGACCTGTTGCCTGTATGTCTGATTCTGAAGTATCAGATTGGATGTCTTATGATACTTGCAATCTATTTATCAAATAATTTTCCAAGGACATCATGGAATCATTTATTTTTTTGCAATCATTATTTATACGTGATTCCAAATATTTAATATTCTCATTCTTAGAAAGTATTTCCATAGCATGTAAACTACCTTCCAGAAATAATGTTCTATCAGCTAGTTTGTCATTGCTCTCAGACATAGAACAAGTCTTTTCTGTTAGCATTTCAATCTTATGTAGTTTGTTAGTGAAATCATCAAACACAGAACAGTTTTGTTGGTTAAACTTTTCAGCATTATGTTCCGCTTTTTCCATTCTGTCTGTTGAATCAACAGATATGGAACACATTTTTCCTGAAAGTAATTTAATTTTATGTTCCATCTCTTTAAACCTGTTTGTCAGATTATCATGTTGAATATCCTGAATGTTTTTTACCAACCTTCCTTACTATCCTGCAAGAAATTTTCCATTTTCTGAATTCTTTGTACTAGGATTTCATAACTATCCTGCAATGACCGTATGATCTGTATAAGTTTGTAACTTTTCGCCCTATTCTTAAACCATTTCTTTAGTAAAATTATCTGGATTATCAAACAAACTCGTGGTTAGAAAGTACCTTCCAGGTGGTTCCTCAACACTTTCTAACATCCCTTCCATACAAAAAACAAGAAAATTCTTAACGTCCTGCACTATAATGTTAGTTGTCATTGTATAAAGCAGTTAAGTTTATTACCAGTGGATTTTTATTCAGGCTGAATTCAGCAGGCCACCAGTAAAGGAGCACGTGGCCATGAGGGAAATCTCAGAAGATCACTTAACCTTACCGGCAGGTAGAAGGTGCTGGTTCCTGGGTGTGAGTGTTGGCAGGGGTGGCAGGAATCATGCCTTGCTGATTGAAGTGGTGGGGAACTTAGTGAAAGGAGAATCCATGTGTGCCTGGGACAGGCAGTATAGGGGCTGAGGGACAGCCGCTTCCAGGGTGCCTGGATGTGGGTTCAGGAACTCCAGAAATCAAAATGATGCTGCAACAATCATCTGCACACTTGTTGAGGGTATAGGTAACTGTTTGTTGTAGAAATTACTCACAAGAGAAAACAGGAAACCCAGATGAGTCAAGTCTTTCGCTACCAAACCGAAAGCCAAAAGAGAGTGAGCACAGTTCTGCCACAGTCTTTTATCCTTCTTCCATACATGCCCCTAGCCATGGCCAAAAGTGGACTGGCTAGTGCCAAGTTCCACCTCCCTGTCTTTAGTCACGCCCAAATTGGATGTTGATAGCAGCACAGTTCCACCCTTTTGTTACCACATCCATATGTGTCTTTAGAGTGTCACCTGGCTAATGGAAGAATCCTAAATTCCCCCTATAATTATCTATTGAGTTCTGTAGCCCACATTTTAATTGGATCCTTTGGTGTTTTGGAGACTTGCTTCTTGAATTCTTTGTAAGTTTTAGAGATCAGTCCTCTGTCAGATGGGGGGGTAATGAATATCTTTTCCCTTCTGTGGGCTGCCTTTTTGTATTGTTGACTGAGTCCTTTGCCTTACAGAAGCTTCTCAGTTTCAGAGGTCCCATGTATTAATTGTTGACCTCAGTGTCTGTGCTGCTGGTGTTATGTTCAGGAAGCTGTCTCCTGTAACAATTTGTTCAAGGTTACCTCCCACTTTCTCTTCTAAGAGGTTCAGTGTGACTGTATTTATGTTGAGGTCTTTGATTCATTTGAAACTTAGGTTTTGTGCATGGCAATAGACACCACTTGTTGAAGATGCTTTCTTTTTTCCCTTGTATATTTTTAGCTTCTTTGTCAAAGATCAGATGTTCATACTTGTACAGGTTAATAACAGGGTGTTCAATTCGATCCCATTGGTCTACCTGTCTATTCTTATGCATGTCTTTACACAGAGGAACTATACAATTAAGGGAATTTATTTTAATTACAAGTCTGGGAAGGGTTAAGATTGGACATTAAACATTATCAAAATTGTATTTTATTTATTATTTGTATGCATGCTCATGTTTGTACAAGCACACATATGTTTTACAGGCATCCTTCAAATTTCATAATTTAGCTTAAGCAAAGAGTTTTCCTTCTGATAGTAAAGATAAAAAATCTTCTGTTTACTTCATGCCAATTTTCTTTTTAATCTATTTATGTTATGCAAACTTATGCATAGATAATATAATATGATTTTATTTACTACTCTTAGATGTTATTTACTTAAGATTCAGTAAAAGAAAATGGTCTGTCTATGTTTTCCATGCATAAAATTTTAAGCTATCAGACTTCAGCCCAACAAGTTCCTGTCTCTTCTCCTGGGGAATCCATTTCTCTAGGTTAGGATTTTAAATTTAGCTCTTTAAACTTCTCTCATTCACAGTTCCAAAAATCTCATAAGTATGGATGGAATGAGAACTCAGTACACAAGATTGTGTGATATGCAAAGAGGAGGAACTACACATTTCCTCCCATTTTGAAATTAACTTTATTATTGAAATAATTCCTTAAAGAAATGGGGGAAAACACATCTAAAAATTTAGAGGAAATCAATCATCTCTTAAAGAATGTCAAGAAAACCAAGAAATAAAAACAAGAGTTTACAGAAAGAAATAAGATTATACAAGACCTGAAAAAATGAAAATAGAAACAACAAAGAAAACACAAATTGAGAGATTTCTGGAAATGGAAAACCTTGGTAAGAAAACAGGAAGTATAAACCCAATCATCATCAACATAATACAGGGGGTAAAAGAGAGAATCTCAAGCATTGAAGATACCACAAAATAGAGTTACACCAGTCAAAGAAAACATTAAGTCTAAAAAAATTCCTTACACAAAACTGAAGATGGAAGTTTAGAGACATAAACTGCCTGGTCCTGCAGCTGTTTAGTCTCAAGTGCACAAAGAGACTTACATTAAATATAAACTGTTTGGATGATGCTCAAGCTTCTTATTGGCTAGCATTCTTAGTATTTCTAAGTGGTTTTGGCTTACTTGAGAATGCCCAGAATCTTTTCAGTAGTTACATGGCAACTCTCCCTCACTCTCTCTCTTTCTGTGTGTGTGTGTGTGTGTGTGTGTGTGTGTGTGTGTGTGTGTGTGTGTGTGTGTGTGTGTGTCCTGTCTTCCCAGCATTATCCTAGTCTGGTCGTCCTGCCTATACTTCCTGCCTGACTACTGGCCAATTAGCAATTTATTAAATGAATAAGATTAATTTTCAAAGCACATAGAAAGAACTCCCCATCATCTCCTCTTTTCTGTCTAAATAGAAAAGAAGGTTTTTGAAAAGAAAGTTTTAATATTAACATAGTAAAATTATATATAATGAAAGAGTTATCAAGCAAGAACTATAGTTAACAATATTTAATCCATTCTTATTTGGCAAATTTAAAGAAAATATTTTATGATCTATCCTATCTTTGTGAGTCTAAAGCTTTATATGTAACTTATTTTTATCATAACTTTGGAAAACCAAAACCATAACTATCTGTCTTCAACTCCATGAAAGACCTCAGAAGTATAATATACAAACTCTAGAATTAACAGAAACATATCACTGACTGGACAGTCATCCAAAGTTCCTCTGTAATGTTGGGGCATCCATCTTCAGCCTACAGGCCTAGAGTATCTGGCAGACTTCTCAGCAAAGCAGGAAATTTGACAATGGCCCACCAGTGTTAGCAGTTCTAATCACCATAGATGGGAAATAGGACGTTTCATGACAAAGTAAATTTCCATCATTATCTATAAACTCAGTTCTGCAGAAGTTACTAGAAGGAAAATTCCAACCCATGGAAACTAGCTACATCAATTAAAACACAGGCAGTAGATAATCCCAGCAAAACCTAAGGGAAAGTCACACACACACACACACACACACACACACACACACACAGACCACCAATATCACCAAAACAACAACAAGTAACAACAACAAAATAAGAGGAATTAACAATTCCTGATCATTAATATTTCTCAATGTCTGTGGAATCAATTTACCAATAAAAAAACACACGCTAACAGAATGTTTAAGAAAATCAGATCTATTCTTCTGCAGCATACAATGAAACACACATCTACACCAAAGGCAGAAATTACCTCAAAGTAAAGGATTGGGAAAACATTTTCCAATCAAATGGACCCAAGAAAGGAAGCTGGTGTAGCTGCCCCAATATCTACCAAATAGACTTTGAACCAAAAGTAATCAAAATAGATGGACAAATCTACCAAGATTATTTCTCAATTTTGAACATCTATGCTACAAATACAAGGCCACCTGTATTTGAAAAAAGAAACATTAAAGCTTTAATCACATATAAAACACCACAAGTAAATAGACTTCAGTACCCCACTAATATAAATGAACAGATTGTCCATTCAGAATTTAGCAAACAAATAAGGTCTTTCACAGATGTTATGACTCAGATGGTCCTAGCACATCTACAAAATATTTCACCCAAACAAGAAAGAATATACCTTCTTCTCAGCACCTCATGGAACCTTATCCAAAATTGATCACAGATTCAGTCACAAAGCAGTGCTAAGAGGAAAGTTCACAGCAGTAATTACCTATATAAAGAAACTAGAGAATAGTTACAGTAGTGACTTACTTGCACACCTGAAAGCTCTAGAAAAAAGCAATACAAAAATCACACAGGAGGGGTATATAGCAAAAAATAATTAAACTGAGCATTGAAATAAATAAAACAGAAGCAAAGAAAACAATATAGTCAATTAAACAAAAAGCTGGATATTTGAGAAATTCAACCAGTTCAGAAACCTCTATCCAATCGAACTAAAAGGCAGAGAGCAAATAAACAAAACCAAAATGGAAAATGGGGGCATAATAACAGACACTGGGAAAGTCCAGATAATCATTAGGTCATACTTTAAAAACCTGTATTCCATAAAATTTGAAAATTTAAATTAAATGGACAATTTACTTGATAGGTACTATACACCAAAATTAAATCAAGACAAGGTGAACTGTTTAAATAAACCTACAACCTCTAAGGAAATAGAAGTAGTCATTAAAAGTCTCTAACTCACAGAAAACGTCCAGGACCAGATGGATATCATGCTGAATTCTACAAGACTTTCAAAGAAGAGATAATACCAATGCCCCTTAAGTTCTTCTACAAAATAGAAACTGATGGAACATTACAAAATTCTTTCTATGAGTACACAGTTAGCAAAATTTCCAAACCACACAAAGACTCAACAATGAAAGAGAATTAAAGACCAGTTTCCCTCATGAACACTGATGTTAAATGCTCAACAACATATTGGAAAACTCAATCAAATAATATGTCAACAAGATAATCTACTGTGATCAAGTGGACTTCATCCCAGAGGTGCAAGGATGACTAAACATATGAAAATCTGTCCATGTCATACACCATATAAATAAACTGAAAGAAAAAAATCACATGGCCATCTCATTAGATACTAAAAAAACTTTGACAAGATTCAAATCTCTTCATTATAAAGGTCTTAAACATATTAGGGATACAAGACACATACATAAAAATAATAAACCAACAACCAAAATCAAATTAGATGGAGAAAAATGCAAAATGATTTCACTACAATCAGGAACAAGATAAGGCTATTCTCTCTACCCATATCTATTCAACACAGTGCCCAAAGTTCTAGTGAGAGCAATAAGATAACAAAAAGAGATCAAAATGATTTAAATTGGAAAGATAGTAGCCATTTTACAATTTGTAGGAGAGATAGTATACATAAGAATCCACAAAAATACTACCAGCAAGATCCTACAGGTGATAAACACCGTCAGTGATGTAGCTGGAGACAAGATTAACTCAAAAAGAAATCAGTAGCCCTCTCATATACAAATTATAATGGGCTGATAAAGAAATCAGTGAAAATACACCATTTATAATAGCCAAAAATAAATAAATTATCATGGGGTAACTCTAACAAAACATTGAAAGACCTGTATGACTAAACTTTAACTCTTGGAATAAAGAATTTGGAGGTATCTGAAGATGAAAAGATTTCCCATGCTCCTGTCTTCATAAGATTGGCATAATAAAAATGTCAATCTTACCAAAAGCGATCTACAGATTCAAAGCAAACCTGTCAAAATCCCAGCACAATTCTTAACAGACCTGACAGGGATGGTACTCAACTTCATGTGGAAAACAGAAACAGGATAGCTAAAATAATACTTCAGCAGGTATCACCATAACTTACTTCAAGGTCTACTATAGAGCTATAGTAATAGAAACAGCATGGTACTGGCAGAAAAACAGATAGGTGGATCAATGGGATTGAGTTTAGGACTCTTAAGTATATCCACACACCTATGACAACTGATTTTTATGAAGATGCCAAAATTATACAACTGAAAAAAGTATGCATCTTCTACAAATGGTGGTGGCATAACTGGATATTGGCATGTAAAAGAAGCTAAATCACCCTAAACAAACCTCAAGTTTGAGTGGATCAAAGATCTCATCATTAATCTAGTTAGACTGAACCTGATAGAAGAAAACTTGAAAGTAGCCTTGAACATATTGTCACAGGAGACAACTTCCTGAATAGAATTCCAATAGCACAGACACTAAAATCAATAGTTAATAAGCAAATAAATGGGGCCTCATGAGACTGAAAGCTTCTATAAGACAAAGAGCACTGTCAATAAGACAAAATGGCAGCCAACAGAACGGGAAAAGGTCTTTACCAATCCCACATCTGACAGAGGGCTTATCTCCAAACTATATAAATGCAAGAAACTAGACTTGAAAATAGCAAATGATTCAAATGGGGCACTGATTTAAGCAGTAAATTCTCAACAGAAGACCATCAAGTGTCTGATATATATTTATATAATGGTTAAACTTTTTTATCCACCAGGAACATGCAAGTCAAAACAATTCTGAGATACATTCTTATACCTGTCACAATGACTAAGGTCAAAAATACTAATGACAGCTTATGCTGGAGAGGATGTGTTCTAAGGGGAACACTCCTCTACTTCTGGTCATAGTACAAACTTGTAGAGCCACTTTGGAAATCAGTATGGCTGTTTCTCAGAAAATAGGTAATCAATCTACCTTAAGACAGCTATATAAACCTTTGGGATATACCCAAAGGATGCCCAGTCCCACCACAAGGACAGTTGCTTATCTATATTCATGGCAGTGTTATTCATAATAGCCAGAACCTGGAAGTAATCAAAATGTCCCTCAACCAAAGAATGGATAAAGAAAATGTGGTACATAGGCTGCCATGAAGGAAGATGATTGTCATTCATCCCAACTGATGTCAGGAATTCAAGCTCTTAGTGTTAGACAAAATTAAATCATCACTGACTCAAATTTTTTAGTTTTAGAGAAAGCAGAATATTTTCTTTTTGTTATCTGTCGTTGGCTTCTTTGTTGGTACTGGATTGGTCCTGTTTTGATAACAGGATAATGCTAGTTTTGTATATAAAATTTAGAAGAGTTAATTCATGGCCAGGAAAATAAGTGTACAGAATTGTTGTTACTTCATTTTTCTGTGGTAGGACTTGGTAGAATTCTGAATTTAGATTTCCTCAGCAAAGGGATTTCATTTAGAACAGGTATTTAAATATAAATTAAAATTTCTCAAAGAATCTAGCTCATGATGAAATGCGATAATTCAGTTTGTACTTTTCAAAAATTGATATAGTACATTAAGGTGTGTCAATTTTTCATAGTATTTATTTTACTTAAACAATGTATTTAATAATCATATAAGCATATATGGTGCTTGTAACAAATGCCCCTCCAACTTCATGTACTCTCTTTTGAAAAAATGAAATAAAATAAATAGCTGAGTCCAAAAAAGAAAAGATAATGTGGTACATTTACACAACAGAATATTACTTAGCATAAAAAAGCACCTATTTCATGAAATTTGAAGGCAAATGGAAAAAAAACTGTCCTGAGTGAGGTAAACCAGACCCAGAAGACAAACATGGTATGTGCTCACTCATAAGTTAAAGTTAGATGTAAAGTAAAGGATAACCAGGCTATAATCCATATTCTCAGGGAGGTTAGGTAACATGGAAGGTCCAAAGAAGATGCATGGATTTTTCTGATAAGGGGAAATAGACTAGATATCCTGGGTAAACTGGGGTGGGTAGGAACAAGAGGAATTGGGTTAGCATGGTTAGGGGCAGGATGAAGGGGGTGGGTAATGAAAGAGATACCTTGATGGGAATGGCCATTTTGGGATTATCAAGAAACCTGGTGCCAGGGAAAAATCTAGAAATCCACAAAGACAACCATTGCTAAAATTCTTAATTTTAGTAGAGAGGAATAGATGCCTGAACTGTCCATCTTGTATAATAACATTGGTGACTACCATAATTGTCATCAGAGATCCTTCACCCAGTAGCTGATGGAACCAAAAGCAGAGATATACAGTTAGGCACAGGGTGGAGCTCCAGAAATCCTGTTGAAGAGAAAGAGGAGGGATTGTATAAAACAGAAGGATCAAGATCATCACAAAGCAAACCACAGAAACAATTAACCTGGGCTTGTAGAGTTCACAAATGCTACAGTATCAGCTAGAGATCATTCATGGGACCAACCTAGGCCCTCTACAAATGTGTGACAGTTGTGTAGCTTGATCTATTTGTGGGACTTCTGGCAGTGCTCTCAGGGACTGTCCCTAACACTTGAGCGGGCCTTTGGGAACCTATTCCTCTTACTGGGTTGCGTCACCCAACCTTAATACAAAGAGAGGAACTAGAAACATTCTCGACCCCCAAACCCAGTGGCTGTCCACACTATGCTAAAAATCAGGCAGGTGATCTTCACTCTTCTTCCTGCCCTCCACTGCAAATTCCCCAATATCATACCCAGCCCTATAGCAGACCACATCCAGGGACATGTCCCTAAACTCTACTTTCTTCCCCAAGGATTGTTCCAAACCTGTGGTAGACCCAGTTTCCTTACTTCCTTGGGACCCTCTTAGGTAACCCCTTTTAGCCCACTCCTTTATATTAAACCTGTCTACCCTGGATCCAGAGTGGGAACACTGGAACTGGACTCAGTTGCCAATCCTCACTCTCATTGTCCCCCAGTAAAAGTTCTCATGTCTTATCCTCTAATTGCTCAAGGTAGATTGCTTGCAAGGGTCTGTCCTTTAACCCTCCTGTCAATCTCAGAGAGCTGCGGAACCTTTCCGAGTTCCACTTCTTCCTGAGAACCCTGTTTCTAGCCCATCCCCAACCCTTCCTGTCACACCAACACTTGAAACACTAGGTAACTTATAGTCACCATTCCTTCCAAAGATCCAGATAGTAGAGGAATCACTTTAAAGAATAATTTTTAAATGTTAAATCTCTGTTATGAGACTAAAATTTTATTTCTTATTGAACAGATCACACAAAGAATTGCAATGGTCAAGTATAAAATATGATGATAAGATAGTACTTAGATGAGAATACATAAATCATGTGATTACATATTTTTATACTTGCCAACAATCCTTGAGTATATTACATAATGTAGACATTTATTTCTCACATCAAGTATATAAAAATATCTCAAATTTTTGGTATTAACTAACTTTTGGCCAGAATATGGTTTCAGTGTGGTATAGAAAACTCAGGAAGACTTGCATTTGAATGCCATTTGTATCATTTATTATTGTTGCTTCCCAGGGAGAATAAAATGTTTGACTCAGTTTTCTCACATTTAAAGTCTTTTTATATCATCAAACCAAATTATTAGTTAAAAACTTTAGAATAAATTGCAGAAACTACTAAGCACAGTTGAGACTATCAGTGATTAGTAATATTATCACAGATCATTCTAATATTACCTAGTGAAAAGAGGACATTAAAGTAATATTTGAAATATTTAGAAAAATATTAGAAGGGTATTACAAATTTTCTATAACTTCTTTAGGCAAATAGATATGTTATATTTTTGCAACAATGAATTTAAAGACAAAGAAATTCAGCCAAAATTTCATACGAGATTGATAGTTAAAACTCAATAGTTAGATTATTTCCCTCTTTCCTTTCCCTGCTCCAAGATTCCCCATATTTTCTACCCTTGATCCATTTCAAATTCATGGACTCTTTTCTTCAATCCTTATTGTTGTAGATAGATGTTATTTTATGCATGTATAAATATATAAATACAATGCTGTCAATCAGCATAGTATTTCTTGTGTATACATGACTTCAGTGCTGGCGATTTGGTGTCTGATAACCTATCTTTTCTTCTTTCTGCCTTCCTTAGTTGCCTGTTGTTCTTTGTCTAGTGTAGGGTTCTGGTGAGCATTCCTTCTTACACCTTAGCATGGTTTTTGCTGACCTCATTATTCAGGTCTTTCAAGCATTATTAAGTTCTTTCAACAATACCACATTATTGAGGCATCACATGTATAGCTACTATGTCATTTCTAAGAGACACACTCTCACACATGTGATTCCTAGTCCACTGGTTATTGCAAGCTTTGTGCCTCCTCTTCCATGTTGTTCCTTGAGTCTCAGATGCAGGAGTTGTTTTATATACGTATTTGTTGAACCTAAGTACCTGATGATCTCTGAATTTTGACCAGTTGTGTTTTTCTGTGTTTCTCTCCATCTATTGCAAAGAGTAGTTTCTTTGATGAGGGTTGAGATACATACATATCTCTGGGTATAAGAATCAGTATTTAGAATTCAGTAACGAATTAGTCTGCTTTAACAAAATGGTGGTAGCAAGTTCTCTACTAAGATACCTGACTTTGGTAGTCACATCTTATTGTCTAAGTTTCCAGTACCAGACATTCTATCTCTCCTTCTAAATTGGTCTTAAGTCCAATTAAACAACTGATGGTTACTGCCGTAGAATGAATACCACTACTGCAGAACTCTTGATGTTATTGCTTATCTGTAGTTCCAAACTGAAATTTTAATATGTGAGAATATGACCTGAAGTACTCTGTGTGCCCATGTGCATGCATGTGTGTATGTGTGTGTGTGTGTGTGTGTGTGTGTGTGTGTGTGTGTGTGTGTGTTTAGGAGACACTGGAATAGCAAGATATGAGTGATGTGAAATGGAACTTTAACATAGGAGGAAGATTTTTTATTTTTTTATATTCCATACAGAAATGAGATAAAGTCTTTCATTTTCTATATCTGGCTTTTTTCGTTTAACATATGGCTTTCCATTTAATCCATGATATTGAAAGGATTGAATTTCAGTTTTAATGGCAAGAAAATATTGCCCCATATATACATAGAGCACCATCTATCATTCAAGGATGTTTAGGCTGCTTTTATATTTTTTCTATTATAAATAGTTCTGAAAGACTTGGATTGCTGTCTCATAATTCTAATTCCATTTTCAGCTTATTGAGTAATGTTTATAGTGTTTCCCATCATGTCTATACTAATTTATAATTCATAATTGCTTAAGTACTCCTTTTCTCCACATTTATTCACTAGCACTCATTTTGTTTTTTTATTTTGTGGTTTTCTTTTTCTCTTTTGTATTTGCTATCCTTAATTGGGTAAGTTTAAATGCTATGGTGGCTTTGATTTACACTTTTCTGCCACTTATACTTTTATTTGAGAAATACCTAATTTGATCAATTGCTCATTTTAATCGGTTTATTAATTTGGTTTAATAATGTTATTAACATTCCTCTTGGGGAATTCCTGATTAAAAATTAGCATTTTATACTTGAATAGTTTTAAGAGAAAAATTCTTTTCTACTACTTAGCAAAGGTGTGAAGACCAGTCTGGAGAAACACACAGAAACAGCTAACCTGAATAAGGGGAAGCTCATGGACCCCTGACTGATAGCTGAGAAACCAACATAGGACTGTTCCAGAGCCCTTGATCGAGGATGTCAGCTTGAAGTCTGGTTAATCTATGGGGCCTCTGATAGTGGATCAGTATTTATTTCTGGTACATGAATGAACTTTGGGAGCCCACTCCACACAGAGTGACTCTCTCAGCCTATACACACTGGGGAGGTTCTAGGTCTTGCTCCAAATGATAAGACAGACTTTCAAAATACCCCATTGAAGACCTTACCCTCCCTGGGGAGCAGAAAGGGGATGGGATAAAGGGCTGGTGGGACTGCAGGGGAGGAAATGAGGGAGAGGGAACTGGGATTGACATGTAAAACAAACTTGTTTCTAATTTAAATTAAAAAAGGAAAAACAACTGGACTCTATGTCATAATTTATACAGTAATTATTCTTACATGGGTATTTTACAATTGTGTAAATATGTCACATTCAAACATATATTAAATTGCAAGTGTGTGATACTGTAATAAAATGCTACTTATAAAGTGATTCTGTTTTTTCCCTGACACATGCCACATAATTCCTCCTTATACATATGTTTATTGCACTTGAGTGGCACTTTAGTGTGGCAATGTCCATTATCCTACCAGTTTGAAAAATAATTTTCTATTTAAAGACATTGTTCTTTTGTTTCATTCCCTCAAACTCTGCTGCTTCAAGATTTTTCTCATACTATTCCTGCAACTTCTAATTTAATAACATTTTGCATCTTTAAATATTTACTGAAGAATTACGTAAGTCATATTGATATACACTGAAGACATCTTTTAATTAGACCTGGGTATAAATAGTATCATGATTAAAAATAAAATTTTATAAGGAGAATGCGTGATTTTTTTTTTGGTTTTTACGAGACAGGGTTTCTCTGTATTGTTTTGGAGGCTATCGGTCCAGCCTGGCCTCAAACTCACAGAAATCTGCCTGCCTCTGCCTCCCGAGTGCTGGGATTAAAGGCGTGCGCCACCACCACCCGGCTGAGAATGTGTGATTTAACTAAAGCAATGATAGCCATATAAGTGTTATTTTTTTACAAATATTTTTATTATTTGATTATGAATTATTTACCTTTTATTTTAAAATAAATTTAATTAATTTGTATTAATCTCATTCATCCTCCATAAGTCACTGATCTTCACTCTGTACATTAAAATACAACCATAGGCTAAATTATTCAAAAATATATAGCTCCAACTCTTTTACCTAAAACTCTCTTGGTGGATTATCTAAGCATTTGTACCATGATAATTATTTGATTTTTCATAACCTTATCCTTCAATAAAGGTGACATCAATAAACAGGTGTAAGGACATTTTTTTTGGAGTTAACACAGATGGTTACACTTGAACCAGACTCCCCGTCTTCCCTGTACTCCATTTGTCACCCACATTAAACCTTAGTACACACAGGCATTCCCAAAAGAACAAGCACAAAAGGACAATTATCACATTTCAATTCCACATTCCTCCTCACTTTGCATATAGCTTCTACATGTATAAAAGAGTCTCATGCCCACATGCCATATGCTGAGCAACCCTTGCTTGCAGAGCCTGGTATGCTTGATGGAACTCATAGATGTGCATTTATTTAAACTTTGCCTGTTTGTGTGGCACCAAAGAGTTCCTGAGGATTGCCCTTGTCCTGCAATTCACTATGGTAAAGTTGCTTTTTTTGACACACCTTACAACTCAACTGCATCCTGTATCTTGTATTATTCTGAGTCCCCTTATCTGTGTCGAAAGCAGTTACCACCACAATTTTAACCTCAAAATTTAGGCTTCTTATCTGTTTCTGTGAGCTGTTCCATCCTCAGGCTCAAGAACAAATTTATTCTGGTTCAGTGATATTATCTTCCCTTCCTCAAGCCATCTCACATCCTCTGCACCATCTGTTCGTGGCATATCTTCACTACAGCATTTGTTACCCAGAGGAAAGTGTTCAGACAGAATTTTTTCTTTCTTTCTTTTCATTTTGATAAGAGCATAACTTGAAGAAACTTACCAATATTCCTTGTTTGGTGTATGTTCAAGGTGGTCAGTACTTCTTATTAGCTTCCATGTGTGTGAAGTAAAATAATCAACTAACAAACACACTTTGTTTTTTGGTTTTACGATACAGGGTTTCTCCATATTGTTTTGGGGGCTGTTAGTCCAGCCTGGCCTCGAACTCACAGAGATCCGCCTGCCTCTGCCTCCCGAGTGCTGGGATTAAAGGCATGCGCCACCACCGCCTGGCACAAACCTACTTTTTTAGATCAATTCTGTTTTCAATAGCAACCATTACTTCTGTATTAATTTGATATTTACTTTTCCATCCTTTCCAACAGTTTAATAATTTCAAACAGTCCTTCAAGAAAATGGTGTCAGAAAAGTGCTCCTACTCACTGAATTTGTGAAGAAGGGAAAAGAGATAATTTTTTGATTAAGCATATAAAAAATTGAACTGCCATGGTATTATTACTATTAAAATTAAGTGACATTCCTTCTCTCCAAGGGCTTCTTTGTTGACCAAATCATTAATTCAGGTAAACACACCTTGGTAAAAAACAGTTATTTTATTTGATAGTGAGTTCCCGCATTTTATTGTGCCTCATCCTGAACTCCATCAGATTTTGGTTTAACCTAGTCATAGAGAAAAGTAGTTATTGATGTCAACAAGCAGCTTTGCTCTGTATGTATAAACCCTTAAAATATTAACACTATGAACAATTTCTTTTTTTTCATCATTCTTTTTATTTAAGTTAGAAACAAGTTTGTTTCACATGTCAGTCCCAGCTCCCTCTCCCTCTCCTCCTCCCCATCCCTACCCACTATGCCCCCTAGTTCCCCCACCCAATTTCCACTCTGATCCCCAGGGAGGGTGAGACCCTCCATGGTGGATCTCCAGAGTCTGTCATGTCATCCATGGTAGGATCTAGGCTCTCCTTCAACAGTCCAGGTTGAGAGAGCATTCCTCATTGTGGGATGGGCACTGAAAGTCTATTTGTATTTCAGGGATAAATACTACCCAAGGCAACATAGATTACCTCAGCCTCCTCACTGACATCCACATTAAGGAGGTCTGGGTCAGTCCCATGCTTTCCACACAGCTGACTATCTGGGGTACAAGAGCTTCCCCTTGTTCAGGTCAACTGTTTCTGTGGATTAAAACAGCCCGGTCTTAACTGCTTTGACCATCTGTTCTGGCTTTCTGACACTGGATTACAGGATTTAACTTCAGTGTTTATCTCTGTTGTTATCTGTCTCTGCTTTCATCAGTCACTGGATTAGATGCTGACACTCCCCTGATTCATGTCTATAATCCATAAATAAGTGAGTACATACCATATTTCTCTTTTTGTGAATGGATTACCTCACACAGGATGGTTTCTTCTAGCATCATCCATTTGCCTGCAAATTTCAAGAATTCATTGTTTTTTTTTTTCCGCTGAATGGTATTCCATTGTGTAAATGTACCACAATTTCTCTACCCACTCTTTAGTTGAGGGGCATCTAGGTTGCTTCCAAGTTATGGCTATTACAAATAATACTGCTATGAACATAGAGGGGTAGATATCCTTGATTTATGAATGTGCATCTTTTGGGTATATGCCTAAAAGAAGAATTGCTGGGTCTTGAGGTAGGTTGATTCCATTTTCCTAAAGAATCTCCATATTGATTTCCAAAGTGGCTGTATGAATTGGCATCCCCACCAGCAGTGGAAAAGTGTTCCCGTTTCTCTACATCCTCTCTAGCATAAACTGTCATTGGAGTTTTTGATTTTAGCCATTCTGACAGGAGTAAGGTGGAATCTCAGAGTTGTTTTGATTTGCATTTCCTGGATGGCTAGGGATGTTGAGCACTTTCTTAAGTGTCTCTCAGCCATTTTAGACTCCTCTATTGAGAGTTCTCTATTTAGTTCTGTGGCCCACGTTTTGACTGAATCCTTTGGTGTTTTGGAGACTTGCTTCTTGAGTTCTTTGTAAATTTTGGAGATTAGCCCTCTGTCAGATGTGGGGTTAGTAAATATCTTTTCCCAATATGTGGGTTTCCTTTTTGTCTTGTTGACTGTGTCCTTTGCCTTACAAAAGCTTTTTAGTTTCAGGAAGTACCATTTGTTAATTGTCGATCTCAGTGCCTGTGCCACTGGTGTTATGTTCAGGAAGTGGTCTCCTGTACTAACTTGTTTAAGAGTATCTCCCACTTACTCTTCTAAGAGTTTCAGTGTAGTTGGATTTATGTTGAGATCTTTGATCCATTTGGACTTAAGTTTTGTACAAGGCGATAAACATGGTTCTACCTGCAGTCTTCTGCATACCAATACCCAGTTATGCCAGCACCATTTGTTGAAGATGAATTCTTTTTTCCATTGTATAGTTTTAGCTTCTTTGTCAAAAATCAAGTGTTCATAGGTGTGTGGGTTAAAACCAGGGTTTTCAATTTGGTTCCATTGGTCTACTTGACTATTTTTGTTCCAATAACTAGCTGTTTTCAGGAGTATAGCTCTATAATAAAGCTTGTAGTCAGGTATGGTAATCGCTCCTGAAGTTACTTTTTGTATAGGGTTATTTGGGCTATCCTGGGCCCTTTGTTTTTTCCATATAAAGTTGATTATTGTTCTTTCAGTCTGTGAAGAATTGTGCAGGAACTTTGAAAGGGGTTACATAGAATCTGTAGCCTGCTTTTGGCAAGATTGTCATTTTTATTATGTTGGTCCTACCAATCCAAGAGCATGGTAGATTTTCCATTTTCTGGTATCCTCTTTGATTTCTTTCTTTAAAGACTGAAAATTCTTGATATACAGGTCTTTCACTTCCTTAATTAACATTATCCCAAGATATTTGATGCTGTTATGACAATTGTAAAGGGTGATGTTTCTCTGATTTTTTTTCTCAGCCACTTCATCATCTGTATATAATAGGGCCACTGTTTTTTTTTTTTTGAGTTAACCTTGTATCCTGCCACTTTCCTGAAGGGTTTTATCAGCTCTAGGAGTTCCATTGCAGAGTTTTTTGGGTCAGTTATGCAAACTATCATATCATCTGCAAATAGTGAAAGCTTGACTTCTTCTTTTCCTATTTGTATCCCGTTGATCTCATTTGTTGTCTTATTGCTGTAGCTAGAACTTCAACTACAATATTGAAGAGATATGGAGAGCGTGGACAGCCTTGTCTTGTTCCTGATTTTAGAGGAATTGCATTGAGTTCCTCTCCATTTAGTTTGATGTTAGCTGTTGGTTTACTGTATATTGCTTTTATTATGTTCAGGTACGTTCCTGTTATCCCTGATCTCTCTAGGACCTTTATCATGAAGGGGTGCTGGATTTTGTCAAAGGCTTTTTCAGCATCTAGTGAGATGATCATGTGGTTTTTCTTTCACAGTTTGTATATATGGTGGATTACATTGATAGATTTTCTAATGTTGAACCATTCCTGCATTCTTGGAATGAAGCCTACTTGATCATGGTGGATAATTTTTCTGATGTGTTCTTGAATCTGTTTTGCTAATATTTTATTGAGTGGTTTTCCATCGATATTCATGAGGGAAATTGGCCTATAGTTCTCTTTCTTAGTTGTGACTTTGTGTGGCTTAGTATCAATTGTAACCTTGTAAAAAGAGTTTGGCAGTGAGCCTCCTGCTTCTATTGTGTGGAATACTTTGAGGAGTATTGGAATTAGCTCTTCTTTGAATTTCTTGTAGAATTCTGTACTGAAGCCATCTGGGCCTGGGCTTTTTTTTTTGGTTGGGAGACTTTTAATGACTGCTTCTATTTCATTAGGGGATATAGATCTGTTTAGATTGTTTATCTGTTCTTGATTTAGTTTTGGCAAATGATATCTATCCAGGAAATTATCCATTTCCTTTAAATTTTCAAATTTTGTGGAGTACAGATTTTCAAAGTATGCCCTGATGATTCTCTGGATTTCCTCAGAGTCCGTTGTTTTGTCCTCCTTTTAATTTCTGATTTTGTTAATTAGCATGCTCTCTCTCTGTCTTTTGGTTAGTTTGGACAGAGGTTTGTCTATTTTGTTGATTTTCTCAAAGAACCAACTCTTTGTTTCATTGATTCTTCTCAATGTTTTTCTGTTTTCTACTTGATTGATATCAGCCCTCAATTTGATATTTCCTGGTGTCTGCTCCTCCTGGGTGAGTTTGATTCTTTTTGTTGTAGAACATTCAACTGTGCTATTAATTCTCTAGTGTGACTGTTCTCCAGTTTTTTCATGTGGGCACTTAGTGCTATGAACTTTCCTCTCAGCACTGCTTTCAGAGTGTCCCATAAGTTTACGTATGTTGTGTCTTCATTCTCATTGAATTCCAGGAGGTCTTTAATTTATTTTTTTATTTCTTCCTTTACCCAGGGATGGTGCAATTGTGCATTGTCCAATTTCTACAAAGTTGTAGGGTTTCTGCGATTTGTGTTATTGTTGAATTTTAATTTTAATGCATGGTGGTCTGATAAGATACAAGGGGTTATTCCAACTTTTTTTGTATCTGTGGAGATTTGCTATGTTTCCCATAATATGGTCAGTTTTAGAGAAGGTTTCATGTGGTGCCAAGAAGAAGGTATATCCCTTTGTGTTTGGGTGGAAAGTTTGATAGATGCCTGTTAAACCCAGTTGGGTCACAACTTCTATTAGTTCTTTTGTTTCTTTGTTAAGTTTCTGTCTGGAGGTCCTGTCTAACGGTGAGAGCAGAGTGTTGAAGTCTCCTACTATTAGTCTGTGAGATTTTATGTGTGATTTGAGATTTAGTAATGTTCATTTCACGAATGAAGGTGCCTTTGTGTTTGGGGCATAGATGTTTAAAATTGAGACTTCATCTTGATGGACTTTTCCTTTGATGAATAGGAAATGTCCTCCTTCATCTCTTTTGATTGATTTTAATTTGAAGTCTAGTTTGTTAGATATTAAGATTGCTACAACCACTTGTTTCTTGGGTCTGCTTGATTGGAAAATCTTTTCCCAACCCTTTACTCTGAGATAACATCTGTCTTTCATATTGAGGTGTGTTTCTTGCAGCAGAAGGAAGGGTTCTGTCTTTGTATCCATTCAGCTAGTCTGTGTCTTTTTATAGGCAAGTTGAGGCCATTGACATTGAGGGATATTAATGACCATTGATTGATGATTCTTGTTTGTGCTTGACTTATTGGTAGTGGAGTTATTTTGTGTAGTTTCTCCTCCCTTTTTCTTTTGGTGTTTGGTAAAGTGGGTTTTCTATTGCCTATGTCTTTGTGAATGTGGTTATCTTCCTTGGATCTAGGTTTTCCTTCTAGCATTTTCTGTAGAGCTGGATTCATGGATACGTATTATTTAAATCTGGCTTTGTCATAAAATATTTTGTCTTTTCCATCTATGGTAATTGAAACACTTGCTGGATATAGTAGTCTGGGGCTGGCATCCTTGTTCCCTTAGTGTTTGTAGGACATCGGTCCAGGATCTTCTGGCTTTCATCGTTTCCATTGAGAAGTCAGGTATAATTCAAATAGGTTTGCCTTTATATGTTACTTGGTCTTTTTATTTAGCTGCTCTTAGTATTTTTCTCTTAATTCTGTAGGTTTGATGTTTTGATTATTATATGGCGAGGTGACTTCTTTTTCTGGTCCAGCCTATTTTCATAGGCATATCCTTCTTTAGGTTAAGGAAGTTTTCTTCTATGATTTTGTTGAACATGTTTTCTGTACCTTTGAGCGATATTTCTTTGCCTTCTTCTTTACAGATGGTTGTGAGCCACCATGTGGTTGCCGGGAATTGAACTCAGGACTTCTTGAAGAACTGTCAATGCTCTTAACCACTGAGCAATCTCTCCAGCCCCTTCTTTGCCTTCTTCTATACCTGTTATTTTCAGGTTTGGCTTCTTCACGGTGTCCCATATTTACTGGATATTTTGTGTTAGGGATTTGTTGGTTTTGATATTTTCTTTGGTTGATGACTCTGTATCCTCTAATGAGCCTTCAAAACCTGAGATTCTCTCTTCTATCTCTTGTATTCTATTGGTGATACTTGCATCTGTAGTTCCTGATCGTTTACCCAGCTTTTCTATTTCCAGCATTCCCTTGTTCTGTGCTTTCTTTATTGTTTCTATTTCAGCTTTCAATCCTTCAACTGTTTGAGTTGTTTCCTCCATTTGTTTGTTTGTTTGTTTTTTTTGGTACTCTTTAGATTCTTTGAGAGATTTGTTTATTTCTTAAATTTTTCCCCATTTCATGGATTTTTTAATTTGTCTTTTCTTCTAATTCTTTAAGTGCTTTCCTCATTTCTTCTTTGAGAGTCTCTATCATCTTCATAAAATAATTTTTAAGGTCTGTCTCCTCTGCTTCGTCTATGTAGTACTTTTCAGGTCTTGCTGGCATTGGTTCTCTAGATTCTGGTGGAATCATCTTGGTCTTTCAATTGCTGAGTGAACTCTAATTCTGTCTTCTTCCCATCTCTTCTTCCAGTGGGTGCAGTTGAGGTATTTCTATCTCCACTGATCTCCTTCCTTCCTGAAGCTAAAGTTGGGGACGCTGACACTGAAGCGGGAGCTGAAGCTGGGGTCGCCGGCGGTTGGGGCCTAGAAGGGCTGATGTCTTTCCTGTGTGTGCAGGTCTTCTGAAGCTGGGATTGCAGGAGGTTGGGGCCTGGAAGGGTTGATGTCTTTCCTCTGTGGGTGATTCTTCTGGATGCCAGGAGCACCCCAGAAGTTCAAGGGGATGGGTGTTCAGCAGGGGATAGGGAGTGTCCCCCCAGAGACCCAAGCTTACTGAAGCTGTGATAGCAGGAGGTTGGTGCCTGGAAGGGCTGATGTCTTTCCTGTGTGGGCGAGTCTTCTGGATCCCAGGAGTGGCCCCTGAAGATCGAGGGGATGGGGTTGGGCAGGTTATGGGGAGTGTCCCCTGGAGACCCAAGCTTACCTAAAGCTGGGATCGCCAGAGGATGGATTCTGGAAGGGCTCACTTGTTCCTGATTTTAGAGAAATCATTTTGAGTTTCTGTCCATTTAGTTTGATGTTGACTCTTGGTTTGCTCTATATAACTTGTGTTATGTTTATGTATGCTCCTGTTATCCCAAATCTCTTTTCTTTATCATGAAGCGGTGTTGGATTTTGTTAAAGGCTTTTTCAGCATCTAGTGAGATGGTGAATTACATTGATGCATTTTAAATAATCCCTGCATCCCTGGGATGAAGCCTACTTGGTAATTTTGCTTCAGTTTTCTGATGTGTTCTTGGATTCCATTTGCCAGTATTTCTTTTTTCTTTTTTCTTTTTAAGTTTAAATTTAGATTAGAAACAAGGTTGCTTCACAAGTCAGTTCCAGGTCCCTCTCAATTTCCTTCCCCTCTTCCAGTGCCCTCCCCCCAAGCCCCCCAATATCCCCTCATTTTCCCAGGAAGGGTGAGGCCCTCCATGGGGGTGTCCACCATCTGTCATTTCATCCAGGGCAGGGCCCAGACCCTTCCCCAAGAGTTCAGGGTGAGAGTGCATCTCACATTGTTGGATGGGAGTCCAAAGTCCATGTGTATACTCGGGATAAATACTGATCTACTGCCCAAGGCTCAATAGATTACCTAGGCCTCCTCACTGACACCCCATTTCAGTACTTTTGCATCAGTATTCATGAGGGATATTGGTCTGAATTTCTCTGTCATAGTTGTCTCTTTGTGTGGCTTGTGTATCAAGGTTACTGAAGCCTCATAGAAAGAGTTCGGCAAAGCCGGGCAGTGGTGGCGCCTGCCTTTAATCCCAGCACTCGGGAGGCAGAGGCAGGGGATCTCTGTGAGTTCGAAGCCAGGCTGGACCGACAGCCTCCAAAACAATACAAAGATACCCTGTCTCGTAAAACCAAAAAAAAAAAAAAAAAAAAAAAACCAGAAAGAGTTCGGCAAAGACCCTTTTGCTTCTATTGCAGGGAATACTTTGAAAAGAATTGGTATAAGCTGTTTGAATTTCTGGTAGAATTCGGCACTGAGACCATCTGGCCCTGGATTTATTTGGTTGGGAGATTTTTGATGACTGCTTCTATTTCCTTAGGGGTTGTAGGTCTATTCAAATTGTTTATCTGTTCTTGATTTAATTTTGGCAAATGATACCTACCCAGAAAAATTGTTTATTTCCTTTAGATTTTCAAATTTTGTGGAGTACAGGTTTTCAAAATATGACCAGATGATTCATAACTAATATAACCAGTTTCTGTTAGAAGAGTTAGTATAACATGAGTGAGTTTATGGACAAGTTTGGAGAGTAAAGTTATAACGACTTGTACTTATTAGGTTTTCATGAGCTAAATAATCCCACCCTGGAATAATTTCATATTGTTGAACATGCAGTTGGGACTTTATCTGCAATGAGCAGCTTCCAAAGACTGAAAGCATTGTGGTTTTAATGAAATGTGCAACCAGGGATCAAAGAAAATACCCTTTGCCTACCATGAAAAACAATGACTTATGAGCCAAAGATCTATTTTCTGGATGAAATTATTGTTTGAGACATGCATTTTATTTTTAAGTTGCTCAAATTGAGTGACTATACTAACAGATTTATGCTCTCTGTCTACTGTGCATAGTTATATGTTGCCTAGTGAATTTTATACAATGTTTAAAGAACAAAACAGATAAAACATCATTTTTCAGGGCATTTGAAAATGTGATCTGAAGCTAAGCTACTTTAGGCCTTGCTAGGCATGTGGCTCAGCAGACGAGCACTTGCTACTATAGCTTTGCTCTAGTTTCCATTCTCAGCACTACAAATAAAAAACAATAAAGTTTATACATTGTTAATGACAATATTATATTACAATTACTTAAAAAATTTACTCATAAAGTTTCTAGTACATATGCACTCAGTATTAAATTGCATTTAATGATGAGCATATTATTTGCATGCATTAAGTAGTACTCACTTTAAAAGTGACCACCATTTCACTTCATTTATTTAAATATCCAACAGTAAATATAAATAGTGGTTACTTTGAAAAATAATAGCATAATCTTGGAAAAGCAGAAAATTCAAAAACAAAAATGTAGCAAACAACTAGCTTTTATTTTCAAAATCCACCCTATTTTAGGTTTTTAAAAATTATATATGTGTGCATGTGTTTGGGTTTATTCCTGTGTACCAGGTCTAAAGGTCCAAGAAGAACAAGAAGAGCATGTTAGATCCTTTGGAAATGGTGTTACAGGAGGCTGTGAGGGATCTCATGTACGTGCTGGGAGCTAAAAAGTGACCCTCTGTAAGAGCAGTAAGTGCTCATAATCACTAAGCTATCAGCCCCAAATCATTTGCACTAAAAAACAACAACAAAATATTGTTTTATGGTCCACACTGTTGTGTAGTTCTGGCAGCAAAAGTTTAAGTATTTTAAAATATTTACAATGATAAATATTGTTCCATAACATTTTAAACAATTATTTATTAAGAATGAAGCATAATTTTCTCCTATGATTTTTGTTTTATGCACGAGATGATAGGTAGCTTTCAAAAGTTTATATTATAAAAACACAGAAAAGTATTCCTGCATGTATTTGCATTATTATTTTTGGGAATATCTGTAGCATTTATCATACAGGTTTTAAGCTGCAGGTGCATAATGACAAATTTGCATACTTAAATAATTTGCTATACTAATTGGCAGTATATCGAAGTGCTGGTTTCTTAATAACTCACCAGTACTCTGTATTTATCCATGTCATTTTTCCAAATTTTTAATAATTGATTATTGGTATTAGCTACTTTTTTTGTTGCTTCAAACAAATGCTTGACAAAAAAGGCAACATGTAAGAGATAGGGTTTATTCCACTGAGAGTTTGATGGGTTTCACTGCCAACAGCAGAAAAAGATATTCAGAACAGCATATTGAGGGAGCAGGTCAGATTGCATCCAAAGTCTCCTCAGTATGATAGATATTTGGAACTGTGTGCCCCAAAACAAAAACAACAAACAAACAAATAAAAAGAAAATCTCAAATGACAGACTCAAGATATCCCCTATGTGGAAGGATTTGGCAATAGGGTGAGAGGGTGCGGGGGGGGGGGGGGGAAGGGGAGTGCGGGAGGAGGGGAGGAAGAGGGAACTGGGATTGACATGTAAAACAAGCTATTCAAAATTAAAATAAAAAATGATAAAACGAAAAAAAAAAGAAAATCTCTATTTCCTGTTTTGGGAAATACACAGGTATAATTTAATCAATCAGTAACTCAGAAAGTAGGTTTGAACAGATATTTAATCTATACATATGAACAACAAATAAAAATATTTGTTCTCCATATCATTTCACTTATAAATTCTTGTGAAACAAAAAAAAGGGCTGTTACCCGAGTTTTCTATTCATGTCTGGACACTGTTTCTCTGTATAACTGGCTCTAGTTTACATTATTAATGACTGAAGAAGAATCAGATCTTCTGACTTTTGCTTTAGTTGGTAGAGTATGTTTCTATGTGTGTATTTGTCACAAGTTGTGAGTGCCAATGGAAGCCAGATGAGGATATTGGGTGCCTTGATGGTGGATCTATGACCTACTGGATATAGGTTCTGAGAACTAAATTCAGTTCCTCTGAAAGAGTAGAAAAGTTACTTAATTTCTGATCAATTTTCAGCTCTACATGAAGAACTTTTAAGAGAATTTTCTAGAGAATTAGCATCATACATCATCACTATAGTGGTAATACTGTTTCTAGATTAACCAGCTCTTTATCATTTTGAATATCTATAAATATAAAAATAATATATCACAAACTATTCTATCAATTAGAAAGTCAATTAAAAAGTATTTACTAAATGTGAGTAATCAAATAATTAAAGCCATATTTATGTATGTATAAAATATACACCTAATACACTCATTATGCAGACATGATGCAACTTTTTTTCCAATAAACCTAAGTATCAGAGGCAATGGAATAAATATGCAAACAACTGGCGTATGGTATAGAAGAATTTTACTAATGAAGAAACACAGTTTTGTGATCTTAAATGAGGTGGTAAATAATTCCACATGATAGAATTATGGAACATTCATGAGAAGTAGTTCTGAACCATGAAGAAACACTAGAGTTTTCACAGGCATAGATGATGATAAAACATGAGCTAGGAACAAAAATAGGAAAGCTCTGGGCATTTTCAGAGAATATGAATTACACTGTGTACAGATGAATCTCAAAGCTTAGTGGATGGAAAGCAAGAAAAATTAGATTAAAATTCATTTATGTTGTAAGGAGACCCACACTATAGGACAGTGGTTAAAGAATACATTGCCATGTCAGCTATCCCACTGAATATCTTTGTGTACATACCTAAAAGACTTTGAGTTTTTGTTCTCAAAAACAGCACTGATATAGTAAACATAACAAAGGAAGAATCTAGGAGA
Source organism: Mesocricetus auratus (assembly GCF_017639785.1). Lineage (NCBI taxonomy): Eukaryota > Metazoa > Chordata > Mammalia > Rodentia > Cricetidae > Mesocricetus > Mesocricetus auratus. Next base: position 47,484,970 of record NW_024429184.1, on the reverse strand, counting down.
ATATAGACTAAAGTCCTTTTGCCTACATCCAATCATAGTATGAATGAAGACACAATGAATATGATTTCCTTCTAACAGATGTGCATGAAATTAATAAAGAAAACATAAAGTGAAGCTTGAAGTCAAATTTACATGATTGTGAGCCTCATTAAAATAGCCATCCCAGTCATCTAGTTTCAACCTAGTTGAGAAATTAGTGAAGTACACTGTAAAGTATGGCTTTTTCCAAACAGAATAATATTTTCTCAGTAGCACTAGTTCATAAAAAGAAACATTATATTTGCTAATTGTGGTACATAACATGTATGTACAATGTGTTCCAATAGCAGAGCCATCTGTCCAGATAAATGGCTCCAACTTTCAGAAAAGAATTAGCCTACTTGTAATAAAATCTGTTATTTAAATTTAAAGTTTATAAAGCTCACTGATGCAAAGAAATGACAAAATTTGAATAGGAAACATATTTGGGGATTTCCAGGAAGTTGTAATAATATACAAATCTGATGTCAGGTAGTTGGGTTCCTTTACGGTGAGTGAATGCAGAGGGTTGAAGGGGAAAGAGAGAGCCAGAACAATTCACCCGCTGGGAAGATTTTGGCACATCTGAAGAGGTGAGGGCAATGAGCAACTGGAAGAGGTAGATGCCCTGGTTGGCCCCCAGAACCATGGCAATATCTGTGCTTGGCCTGCTACCAAGGGCCATGACTTGGTCCATTGCCCAGATGCAGCTGTGGAAGGTGATGTTGATGTCTGTAGCTCCTGCTGCTACCACCAAGGGTCCAGTAGATGCTTGTCATGAGGACCACTTACATATGTCCAAGGGATTTGCTCCCACAGAGGCTGCGCTGATGCAAGATTCCTGTAGCACCACCTATGACCATAGTGACATCGAACTCAGACTGATGCTGCAGTTAGGACCAAGCCTGGTTCTGTATCTGTGTCACAGCCAGAGTCTATATCAATGTCCAAGGCTCCTGTATTACCTTTTGAGGCCATGCAGATACCTAGAATCTTGGGCCCCAAGAGGGCCGATGTATGTGTTTGAGGGCCACACTGCAGCTGTGTTCATGCTATTATGAGTGACCCACACTATCAACCAAGGTCATGGTCATATCTGGACCCAAGCTGCTGTTCAATACATTGCTTGGTTCCATGGTCCAAGAGCAACTGATATTCATGTATTGCCACTAAGGGCCATGCATATATCAAGGGTCTAGCTCAACAACTAGGACCATGTTAGCATCTGAGGGCTGAGCCTCTGCCTGGGCCATACAGATCTGAGCAGCCTGTGTTTCCCCCGGGAGAAATGGCATCATCCTTGCCTGGGCTGCTGCCAAGATCTGTGTCCATGGTCCAGCTGCTGCCTAGGTCTGTGTTGATGTTTATTGCTCCTGTTACCATAAAAATTGTGAGGATGGGGTTGCACAGAGTTGGTCCAGCCCCTCACTGACTTCATCATTCAGGAGAATGGGTCTTGAGCCTCCCCTGAGCAGCATAGGTGAGCTGGTCCTGTGGGTGGGAGAGCAGGACAGCTTCCCGCACCACCTCCTTCGTTCGCCATGTGGTGGAAAGGGTGTGAAATATGACCTTCAACCCTTGCCAACTGCAGCAGGTTGGAGAGCTGACTTCAGGCGCATGAGAATTGAATATCTGGCCCTGCTCCTCACCAAGTGCTGCAATTGGGGGATAAGACCCTGCACCACACTTAGGCAAACCAGGAAAACTGGCCCTGGTGGCATGAGTGCAAGTGAGCCAGACCCAAGGGCATGAGAACAAGAGAACTGACACCACTCCTTACTGCCTGGTACATCTGGTAAACTAGTTAAGGCAGTGCTGTAGAGCTTTCTCAGCGAGTGACCGTGAGGGAAAGCTGCCAGTCTGAGCAACCCAGCTACCACCCAGGTCAAGAAGAAGGCATATGTGTTGGTCCATCCTAACATCCACCCCATTTATGAAATGCTAGACTATGTGAATGACCTGAATCTATAGATTTATAGATCCATGACACAGAAAACAACAGGATATACAAGAGCAGTTCCAATGAGAGCCTAGTAATGACATTGTAGCAGAAGGCAGAGGGCTCAAACCAGACCAATGCCTCATTGCAATGAACAATGACAAATACACTAGGGTTCCACACCAAGATATTTTTCTTTCTGTTTTGATTGTTTTTTTCTGTTGCTGTATTTTTAGTTTTACTTTTACATTTTGTTTTGGGGGAATGTATATAAGGGCAGAGGAAAAAAAGTGAGGGGATTGAGAGGAGTGGGTTCATGATGCATGATGTGAAATCCACAAAGAATCAATAAAACATTTTTTAAAAAGAAGACATGGAAGCTCTTAAAGGATTTGGAGAAAGGGAAAGAACATGATCAAAATGCATTTTATATAAAAATCCTAAGTAAAACATTTCTTTAAAAATATATAATTGAAATGGTTGTGTAATAAATTTTGCCATCAGTGAGTACAAAACTCAGTGGCTCATTTTACATTCAAAATTTACCTGTGTGGCTTTTTTCACACTGAGACGGCAATCCACCACAAGCTTGCTAAAAGTGTTAGCATATATGATCTGCCTTCAAAATGCCACCATTTGGGGATGCAGGACACTCTTCTTCTTCATGGGTCCACAGCACACCATTTGTTACTATTTGGATTTCAAGTATAGTTTAATTGTTGGTGCTTTAATGACCTTAAAAGTTAAAAGACTCTTACTAAAATCAACACTTCAGATGAGTACATATTACTTGCAGAAGTCTACATTAGATACTTTCAGAAAGGCTTTACTGATATACCAGTATTCCCTTTAAAATTTCCCTGTCTCTCCTGCTTCCTACCAAAATTTTCCTTCATGTAAAAATATATGTGTAACAATAACAGTTGGAGAACAGGAGGCCATGAATTTAAAAGAGAGAAGGGCTGCCATAGGGGAGAGAGTTGGAGGAAAGAATGGTAAGGAGGAATTGATGCATTTATGTTTTAATTTTCCAAAGGTCTTGTACATGTCCAGTTGAACATTTACAATGGAGTTATAAATATGCATTCATATTAACAAGTTATAGTTCACCTGGGATTTAAGTTGTATTTGTTAACCCAAGTTACTTGCTTTCTCCCTTTACCTTTCATTAAATAGATGATGACAGTATTGAATACCATCTAATTTTTCAGTATTTAGAAAACATTAATGAAGAAAATAAACAAAGACTTCCTCGATTTCAATGAGAATGAAGACACAATATACACAAACTTATGGGACACTTTGAAAGCAGTGCTGAGAGGAAAGTTTATAGCACTAAGTGCCCACATGAAAAAACTGGAGAACAGTCATACTAGAGAATTAATAGCACAGCTGAATGTTCTAGAACAAAAAGAAGCAAACTCCCCAAGGAGGAGCAGACACCAGGAAATAATCAAATTGAGGGCTGAAATCAATCAAGTAGAAACCAGGAAAACACTGAGAAGAATCAATGAAACAAAGAGTTGGTTCTTCGAGAAAATCAACAAAATAGACAAACCTCTGTCCAAACTAACCAAAAGACAGAGAGAGAACATGCTAATTAACAAAATCAGGAATGAAAAAGGGGACATAACAACGGACTCTGAGGAAATCAAGAGAATCATCAGGGCATACTTTAAAAATCTGTACTCCACAAAATTTGAAAATTTAAAGGAAATGGACAAATTCCTGGATAGATATCACTTGCCAAAACTAAATCAAGAACAGATAAATAATCTAAACAGACCTATAACCGCTAATGAAATAGAAGCAGTCATCAAAAGTCTCCCAAACAAAAAAAGCCCAGGCCCAGATGGCTTCAGTGCAGAATTCTACCAGAAATTCAAAGAAGAGCTCATTCCTATACTCGTCAAAGTATTCCACACAATAGAAGCAGGAGGCTCACTGCCAAACTCTTTCTACGAGGCTACAATTACCTTGATACCCAAGCCACACAAAGACACAACTAAGAAAGAGAACTATAGACCAATTTCCCTCATGAACATTGATGCAAAAATACTCAATAAAATACTTGCAAACCAGATTCAAGAACACATCAGAAAAATCATCCACCATGATCAAGTAGGCTTCATTCCAGGAATGCAGGGATGGTTCAACATTAGAAAATCTATCAATGTAATCCACCATATTAACAATCTACGAAAGAAAAACCACATGATCATCTCACTAGATGCTGAAAAAGCCTTTGACAAAATCCAGCACCCCTTCATGATAAAGGTCCTAGAGAGATCAGGGATAACAGGAACGTACCTGAACATAATAAAAGCAATATACAGTAAACCAACAGCTAACATCAAACTAAATGGAGAGAAACTCAAAGCAATTCCTCTAAAATCAGGAACAAGACAAGGCTGTCCACTCTCTCCATATCTCTTCAATATTGTACTTGAAGTTCTAGCTACAGCAATAAGACAACAAAAGGAGATAAAGGGGATACAAATAGGAAAAGAAGAAATCAAACTTTCACTATGTGCAGATGATATGATAGTTTACATAAGTGACCCAAAAAACTCCGCAAGGTTACTCCTAGAGCTGATAAACACCTTCAGCAATGTGGCAGGATACAAGGTAAACTCAAAAAAATCAGTGGCACTATTATATACAGAAGATGAAGTGACTGAGAAAGAAATCAGAGAAACATCACCTTTTACAATAGCCAAAAACAGCATCAAATATCTGGGGATAATGTTAACCAAGGAAGTGAAGGACCTGTATATCAAGAACTTTGTGTCTTTGAAGAAAGAAATCAAAGAAGATACCAGAAAATGGAAAGATTTCCCATGCTCTTGGATTGGTAGGATCAACATAATAAAAATGGCAATCTTGCCAAAAGCAGTCTACAGATTCAATGCAATCCCTATCAAAATTCCATCACAATTCTTCAAGGACCTGGAAAGAACATTAATCAACTTTATATGGAAAAACAAAAGGCCCAGGATAGCCAAAACATCCCTATACAATAGAGGAACTTCAGGAGGCATCACCATACCTGACTTCAAGCTCTACTATAGAGCTATAGTCCTGAAAACAGCTTGGTATTGGCACAAAAATAGGCAGGTAGACCAATGGAACCGAATCGAAAGCCCTAATTTTAACCCACACACCTATGAACACCTGATTTTTGAGAAAGAAGCTAAAACTGTACAGTGGAAAAAAGAAAGCATCTTCAACAAATGGTGCTGGCATAACTGGGTACTGGTATGCAGAAGACTGCAGATAGATCCATGTTTATCGCCTTGTACAAAACTTAAGTCCAAATGGATCAAAGATCTCAACATACATCCAGCCACACTGAAACTTTTAGAAGAGAAAGTGGGAGATACTCTTCAACGAGTTGGTACAGGAGACCACTTCCTAAACATAACACCAGTGGCACAGGCACTGAGATCGACAATTAACAAATGGGACCTTCTGAAACTAAAAAGCTTCTGTAAGGCAAAGGACACAGTCAAAAAGACAAAAAGGCAGGCCACAGAATGGGAAAAGATATTCACTAACCCTACATCTGACAGAGGGCTAATCTCCAAAATTTACAAAGAACTCAAGAAAAAAGTCTCCAAAACACCAAAGGATCCACTTGAAAGGTGGGGTACAGAGCTAAATAGAGAATTCTCAGTAGAGGAGGCTAAAATGGCCAAGAGACACTTAAGAAAGTGCTCAACATCCTTAGCCATCAGGGAAATGCAAATCAAAACAACTCTGAGATACCATCTTACTCCTGTCAGAATGGCTAGAATCAAAAACACCGAAGACAATTTATGCTGGAGAGGATGTGGAGAGAGAGGAACACTCCTCCACTGCTGGTGGGAATGCCGACTCTTACAGCCTCTTTGGAAATCTGTATGGAGATTCCTCAGGAAAATGGGAATTAATCTACCACTAGACCCAGCAATTCCACTCTTGGGCATTTATCCAAATGAGGCAGGTTCATACAACAAGGGCATCTGCTCCACTATGTTCATAGCAGCATTGTTTGTAATAGCCAGAACCTGGAAGCAACCTAGATGCCCCTCAACTGAAGAGTGGATAGAGAAAATGTGGTACATTTACACAATGGAGTATTACTCAGCAGAAAAAAAACAATGGGATCTTGAAATTCGCAGAGAAATGGATAGCACTGGAAGAAACCATCCTGAGTGAGGTAACCCAGTCACAAAAAGACAAACATGGTATGTACTCACTCATATATGGATTTTAGATATGGATCAGGATAGTGCCAGTCTGCACTTCCACAGATAGAGAGTCTGGGAAACAGGAAAGAACCTAAAAGATATGCATATATGCATAGTACCCAAGAGAAGAGGATGGAGACAAGATCCTCTGAATGGATGGGGAACACGGCGAGGGGTGGGGGGGAGTGGGACCTGGGAAGAATAGAGGGGAGAAGAGGAAGGGAGTTGGTCATGGGGGAACAGGAAGTTGAGGGGGCGGGGGTAGAATAGGGGGAAGAGGGAATCATAGGATCGAAGACAGATCAGGCACCAGAGTGACCTCAAGTGATCTAAAGGTATAACATCAATTGGCAAGCTAAGCAATAGTGGAGGGACCACCTTGAATGCCCATTCCTGATAATGAACTTGATGTCTATAACCATCCGGGAGCCTTCATCCTGTGACTGATGGAAGCAGAGGCAAACACACAACTAATCACTGAACTGAACCCAAGGAACCTAGTGACAGAGAGGAGTGATGAGCAAATTGGCAAAGAATGGGCTGGCAAAACCAGCAGAGACAGGTGATCTGAACAGGGGAGTGCTCTTGGACCCCAGACTGACAGTGGGGAGGCCAGCATGGGACTGATCTGGACCCCCCCAAATGTGAGTGTCAGTGAGAAGGCCTGGGCAACCCATGGGGCCCTGAGCTGTGGATCAGTGTCTATCCCTGGTATACAAACTGTCTTCATGTGCCTATAGCACAAAGAGAGATGCTCTCTCAGCCTGGACTCTTAGGGGAGTGCCTTGACCCTACCAAGAGTAAAATGACAGACTCTAGATATCCCCTATGTGGAAGGATTTGGCAATAGGGTGGGAGGGAGGGGGGGGAAGGGGAGTGCGGGAAGAGGGGAGGGAGAGGGAACTGGGATTGACATGTAAAACAAGCTATTTAAAATTAAAATAAAAAATGAAAAAAAAAGAAAATAAACAATCCCTTTAAGTTACAAAAGAACAGATTAAATGTTAAAACAAATGCAAAACAAAGATTATTTGCCATTTTTACATCTCTCCAACATTGCAGAGCTAAAATTGGGATCAATTAAGAGGAAAATTCAAAACTGTAAATTAACTAAATCTCCAGATTTCATATAATACAGGAGATTGTATTTACTCATGTAGTACTTGTTGTTTTTGTTTGCTTCTAGAGTAAGAAATGCAGAGGAGATAAATGAGTCCTTTAGACACTTTTTACAATCTTCCAGCAAAAATAATTAGGCCAGTTAATAATGTGCACTTGCTCCTATATCATGCTAGTTTGGATCCCAGCATCCATGTGTGGGAGCTTGCAACTTCCTGGATCTAATTCCCTCTTCTGGATTCCGCAAGTACTACATGTTTAATGTATGCATAATTAGAAATAAAACAAATCCTTATTTTTAAAAACTGGAGTGTTTGCTGTTCTTCCAGAGGTTTCAAGTTTTGTTCCCAGCATCCATCCCAGTAACTTAAAACCAACCAAGTGTATCTCCAACTCTTGAGGGAGATGTGATGCCCCTTGCTGGCCTCTGTATGAACCTGGTGTGTATATATCTACACATAGATGTACAGGAATGTACACAATGCAAATAATAAATAAAAATTTAAAAGTAATAAAATTCAAAGGTCTACCTATAGATAATTAAAAGTTCCCAAAAGATAACCAGTATCAGTTATAAAATAAAAGAAACAGACATTTGATCTACTTTATGTCACATCAACAGCAGACCTCATGAAGTAAATTTGACTGAATTATTGAAACTATGCTTATTATGAATATCAAGTTTTGCTCACAACTTTTTAATATTCAAACTAAATTCATGCCTTGCCATCTTCAACTAAGCTGGATTCATCAATTAACTCCACCAAGAATATTCCCTTTTCTTTTATGTCTTTTTCAGTTTGTAGGCTCATTTTTTATCAAAAATACATTATCTTCTCATACAATATATCTTAACTATAGTCTCCCTTTCTTCTACTCATGCAAGTTTGTCTTCATCACCCCTCTTCCCCACATCCACTACCTTTCTGTTTGTCATTGGAAAAGAAAAGTCTTCTAAGACAATCAAATATGACAAAATAAAATTTAATGAAATGAGTCAAAACCTATCACATCAAAGTTGGACACACACACCAACAAGAGAAAAAGAGTCCCACAAACAATCAATAGATTTAGAGACCAACTTGATCTCATAGTCAGAAGTCCCATAAAATTATTAAGCTATTAGCTATAATATATATGTAGAGGACCTGGTACAGTCCCATGTAGACCTTGGGCTTGCTGCTTCAGTATATGTGAGCTCATGTGTGACTTGATTAGTTGGTTCAGAAGACTGTGTTCTCCTGTTGTCCTCCATCCTCTCTTTCAAAATCTTTTTACCTCTTCTTCTGTTTCTCTGAGCTATGAGGGGAGGATTTGATGGAGACCTCCACTTTAGACTCAATTCATATAATTTCAGGCTGTGGGTCTCTGCATCTGTTCACATCTAGTGACAGATTTAGCCTCTCTAATTATAACTGGAGAAGTAACTGATCAAAATGTATAGAAGATTGTCATTAGAAATAACTTTTACTAGTTTGTGTTTATTTTATCTTTTAAGATCAGGTATGTTTGGTTTCACCCTAGGTCTCTGGCCTATCTAGTATTTGGTTCGTGGTTACCCATTCAGTATTCAGTAGGTTCTGTCTTGTGGAATGGGCCTTATGTCAAACCAGATATTCATTGGCCAATTGAACAAGCTCTGTGGCACCTTTGCCCTAGAATATTTTACAGTCATGGCAGGTTGTAGGTCGATGGGTTTGTGACTGTAATGGTATTCACACTTCTCTTTTGGTAGCATGAAGAGCATCTTCCTACACCAAAGAGACTAGGATGTAGTTGTGAAGGTTTCATGTAGACACCAACTCAACATCTACATCTTCAATGAGTTGTGTAGATGTTTCCTCAGCAACAGGCTGCACTCTCAGTTTTCAGGGATATATCTTTTGCTTTAGCTCCTGCCTTTGTTGTTTAGGGATTTCCATGGGGCCCTCCTGGCCCACAACTCAAGTGAATGAAACCCAATCCCTCCCCTGGAGGCTTCCCTTGCTAAAATACATGGCCAGTTGGTACTCTGTATCTCCCATTTCTGAGTACTCACTGGAATAACCTTCTTAGATTCCTGGAATAGGTTTCCATGACACTCCCCAAATGCCTGCCACACAATTCCATTTGTCTCTCTTCACACTCTCCCTGCTCCATTCCGTCTCCCTCCCCAAGCTGATAACTCCTATTACTCTCCCCCACCTGTCCCCAGTCCACTCAAAAAATGTATTCTATTTCTTTTTCCCAGGGGGATCTAACAGTTTCCACCTAGACTCCCTCCTCTTTACTTAACTACTGTGGGTCAACAGACTGTGTACCTTGGTTATCATATACTTCTCATAATATCCACTTATAAGCGAATACACACCATATTTGTCTTAATGGGCCTGGGTTATCTCACTCAGGATAATTTTTATAGCTCTGTCCATTTGCTTGCAAATTTCATGATGTCATTTTATGAAGGCAAGTGTATAATGATTTCCCTAGAGCCATGATAAATAATAAAAGTGTGTTTATTGGGGAACACTTACTCTGAAAAATACAAAGAACTAAAAGAGGCCTTCTCTGCCCTTCCTACCAGACCAGTTGACCCAATAGAAAAGGCCTATACAAGCAAGGTCATGCCTTACACTTCCACCTTTCCAGTTCTGTTCAGCTAAAGCCAAGACCAAACGGGTGTGACCACCATTACAGGCAAAACTGCTACAATTTTGTTTTGTTTTGTTTGTTTTTTGAGACAGGGTTTCTCTGCATAGCTTTGCATCCTATCCTGGAACTCACTCTATAAACCAGGCTGGCTCTTTCTCCTGAGTGATGGGATTAAAGGCATGTACCACCATTGCCGGGCTCATGATGGTAATATTTTTAAACAGTGGAATAACCCCTCTTTGTGCTATCTCTATTCTGTACTCAAACTCATCTCCTGTGCCAATGGGTGCAAGGTTATCCCACACTTTCTCTTCTATCAGGCTTAGTTTATCTGGTTTTATGTTGAGGTTTTGATCCACTAGGACTTGACTTTCATACAGGGCGATAAACATGGGTCTATTTAAATTAATTTAATTGCAGATATCCAGTTTGATTAGCACCATTTGTTGAAGATGCTATCTTTTGTCCACTATGTATTTCAGAATATTTTATTTTATAAAATGATGTGTTCATATGTGTTTGAGTTTGTCTCTGTCTTCAATTCTATTCCATTTATCAAGGTGTCTATTTTTGTGTCAATATCATGTGGTGTTTTTTTGGTTTTTTTTTTTTCGAGACAGGGTTTCTCTGTATTGTTTTGGAGGCTATCAGTCCAGCCCAGCCTCGAACTCACAGAGATCCGCCTGCCTCTGCCTCCCGAGTGCTGGGATTAAAGACGTGCACCACCACCACCCGGCTTATCATGTGGTCTTGACTACTATATTTCTGCTGTACCACTTGAAATCTGGGATGGTAATATATTCAGCAGATTTTTTATTATTCAGGAATGTTTTTGCTATCTTGGGTTTTTTCTTCTTCCATATGAGGTTAAGAACTGTGCTTTCAAAGTCTTTTAAGTACTCTGTTAAGATTTTGATGGGAATTACATTTAATCTGTAGATTCTTTTTGGTTCAGTGGTTATTTTTCTATATTAATCTGACTGATCCATAATCATGGGATATCTCTTTAGCTTCTGACATCTACTTCACTATCTTTCTTTCAAGACTTGAAGTTCTTATCATACCAATCTGTCACTTGATTGATTAATTGAGGGTATCAAAAGGTGTTTCTTTGGTTTATTGTTTGGATCATTTATCATATGTATGTAAAGGGATATTGGCTTTTCTATTTAATTTAATCTCGTATCCAGTTGTTAGTTGTTTTGCTGTAAGTATCTATCAGTTTTAGGAATTCCAGGTAGAATTGTTAATATCTCTCCCTCCCTCTCTCTCTCCTTCCCCCCTCTCTCTTTCACACACACACACACAAACACACACACACACATACACACACACACACTATCCTATCATTTACAAATAATAGTATTAGTATGTTGGTTTCTTTCTTTACAATTTCTATCATCTTGATATCCTCTAGGTATTTGATTGTTCTCCAAAACTACAAGTATTATATTGAATAGATGTGGAGACAGCGTAAAACCTTGTATTGTTCCTGATTTTAGTGCAACTTTCTGTTGGCTACAGGATGGTAGAAACTGTTTTTATTATGTTCAGGTAAATTCTTTATATATCTAATCTCTCCAGCATTTTTATTATATAGAAGTATTGCATTTTGTCAAAGACTTTTCTGCATCTAATGAGATGACCACGTGGGTTTTTCTCTTTTAATTTGTGTATATGGTAGATTAAATTTGCTAATTTTAATATATTAACCCACTTGCTTCTCTGGGATGGAGTCTGCTTGACCATGGTGGATAATGTTTTAGATGTGTTCTTGGATATGGCTTGTAAATATTTTATTGAGTATTTTAACATCTATGTTCAAGAGACAAACTATACTATAATTTTCTTTCTTTGTGACTTTGTGTGGTTTGAGAATCAAGGTAACTGTGAACTCATAAAATAAATTGGGCAATATTTCTTCTGTTTCTATTTTTCGGAATAATTTAAGAAGTATTGACTTCAACTCTTCTTTGAAAATATGGCACATTTCTGTGCTAAAACTGTCTGGCCCTTGAGCTTCCAGTTTGAAGACTTTTAATGACTGTATTTCTTTTACTAGCAGTTATAGTTCTATTTAAATGGTTTATGTGATATTGACTGGACTTTTGCAAGTGGTACATACCTAGAAAATTATCTATATCTTTTAGATTTTCCAATTTGTTGGAGTACAGATTTTTAATGTATATCATTATGATTCTTTGGATTTCCTTGGTGTCTGTTACAGCCCCCTTTTCTTTTATGATTTTGCTAATTCATATTCTCTCTTCTCCTTTTAGTTACTTTGGTGAGGATTGGCTTATTTTGTTGACTTATTCAGAAAAACTACTTTTTGTTACATTGATTTTTTACATTATTCTCTTTGTTTCTGTTGTATTGGCTTTAGTCCTCAGTTTGATTCTTTCTTGTCAACCACTGTTCTTGGTTTTGCTTACTTCTTTTTGTTGTAGAACTTTCAATTGTGCTGTTAAGTGGCCCATGTGAAATCTTTACAATATATTTATGTAGGCAGGCACTTATTACTGTGATCAGTGCTATTAGCAATGATTTCCTTGTGTCCCGTATATTTGGGTATGCTACGTATTCGTTATTTTTTAATTCTTGATAGACTTTAATTTCTTTGTTTTATGTCTTAAACCATTTTTTAAATTCTGTATAGTATTGTTCAGTTTCCATAAGTTTGTAATCTTTCTATTGTTTTTGACCCAACATTAGTCTGTGTTAGTCTGATAGGATTCAGGGAGATAGTAAATATTTCCTTGTATCTGTTGAGACTTGCTTTGTGTCCAAGTAGGTGTTCAATCTTCATGAGGTTCTGAGAAAAAGGTAAATTCTTTTGAGTTTGGATGAAATGTTCTATAAATATCTGTGATGATTGTTTGCTTTATGAATCTGTAATCTTGAATATTTCTCTGTTTAATTTTTGTCTGGATGACCTGCCCATAAGGAAAAATTGTGTATTGAGATCTCCTGCTATTAATGTGAGGGTCAATATGTGATTGTGCTTCTTTTACAAGGTTGGGTGCCTTTTGTTTTTGTTTAAATGCTATTTTGTTAGTCAAATGGACACACCAACTTGCTTCTTAAGTACTTTTGCTTTGTATAACTTTTTCCAACCCTTTATCCTGAGGTAACATCTATCCTTGATATTGAGATATGTTTATTGGATACAGCAGAAGGATGGATCATGTTTTTTTCATCCCTTCTGTTAGCCTGTGTTTCTTATTGGGTAAATGAGACCATTATATTGAGAGTTATCAATGGCCAATCATTGTTAGTTTGTTGTAGATGGTGGTTGTGGTGTTCTTAGTGTGTGTGTGTGTGTCTTTTTTACATTCTTTTGTTTTTGCTTATTTGTGATTATTTATTTCCTGTGTTTTCGTGGGTTAGAATTTTCCATTTTTTCAATTTTTCTATACCTTCTCTATGGGTGGATTTTTAGATAATGTTTAAATTTGAATTTATCATGGAATATTTTATTTTCGCCATCTGTGTTGATCAAATGGTTTGTTAGGTATAGTAATCCGGACTGGCATCTGTGGTACCTTGGAGTCTGCAGCACATCTTTCCAGGTCCTTCTGGCTTTTAGAGTCTCCATTGAGAACTTAAGGCAATTCTAACAGGTCTGCCTTTATACGTTACTTGGATTTTTTTCCCTTGCAGCTTTTGAAATTCTTCCTTTGTTATATATGTTTAGTAGTTTGATTATTATCTAGTGAGAGAAATTTCCTTTATAATCCAATTATTTGGTGTTCTGTGTTTTTGTACCTTTAATAGGTATTTCCTTCTTTAGGTTAGGAATTTTTTTCTGTGATTTTGTTGAAAGTATTTTTTGAGTCTTTGGGCTGGCATTCTTCTGCTTCCTATATTACTATTATTCTTAGTTTTGTTCTTTTCATAGTATCTCTAATATCCTCAAATTTTTAGGTTCAACATTTTCTTTGACCTACATATGTTACTTCTGCTATGCCTTCAATGCCTGAGAATCTCTCTTCCATCCCTTGAATTGTGTTGGTAAAGTTATATTTATAGTTCCTGTTCTAAGTCCTAATTTATCATTTCCATAATTCTTTCCATATGTGTTTGCTGTATTGCTTCTATTTACCCTCTTCTATCTTCTACAGCTTTATTTGTTTCTTTCAACTGTACTGTTGATTTTTCTTAACTTTTGGAGGGAATGTATTCATTTCCTGTAATTGTTTGTATATTGTTGATTTTCTTTAAGATAGTTATTCATTTCCTTTTTAAGAACCTCTATCACCTTTTTAATGTAACGTAGCTTTAACATATTTTTCTTATGCTTTAGCTGTGTTGGTTTAGGGTTTGCTGTGGTGGGATAGCTTGGCTTTTTAGTGGGCACATATTTCCCTGAATGCTATTGATTTTGTCCTTATACTGCAGTCTGGGCATCAGAGTCTCAGATAATTTGCAAGTCTACATCTGGATTTCTGGGTTTGTCTTTGTTGGATAAGTCTTTTGTTCCTTGGTTTCCTGTCTCCCCTCTGGATTTTTATAGATTGTTAAGGCTGTGTTGCCTATTTTATTGGCTGCTCAGGTGGTGTGTTCACAGAGAATCACTGCTGGTGTTAGAGTCTGGGATACATAGATTGAGTTTGGGGGAGCAGTTAGGAAGAGATGATCTGTGGGATCTGTGTAGTGAGTCAGGAAGGGAAGCTGCAACTGATGAGTTGATACTACATGTAATTTACTTGTTAACCCTCGGAAAACGCTATGGAATGGGCTGATTCTCTTCTTTTTTACAGCTTCATAATCAAACAGTTCTCTTTGTTTGCAAACTTATGCAGGCCTGAGGAGAAGATAATGTGGATAAAATACTTGTTGTGCAAGCATAAGGATCAAGAGTTTGAGTCTACAGAGCCCATAAAAGTAGGGGAAACCTAGAACAAAATTTACAGGCTGAATGGGCAAACTGAGAGTCAATGAAAGACTGCCTCAATAAATAAATTAGAAAGCAGTTGAGTAAAACACCAGTTTTCAATTTGCATCTTCAAATACATATAAACATGCACCTAACCACATGTAAACACACATATAGGTACTTATTCCACTATGTGTACACATGAAAACTTTTTAACGATGTATGCATTTTTGCTACAGTATGAGCTTGCAGTCTACTTTAAATCTGTAGAAGAGGGCCACCCTTGAAATCAAATACAGTTGTAATTATGTAAATCGAATGTGTGGGATAGAAATTTGGACCAAGAAAGACAACAGGTAAATTCATAATCTATGAGGATGAACAAGAGGAATATGTTTGCCCCAGTTAAAAATTTTATTGGGTCTTCAAAAAAAAGCATCTTTGATAGAGAACTGCAGGCCCAGCTACCATCTCATGTGGCCAAACTTTCCATAAAAGTACAGACTGCTCAAAGTATCAGAAACAATAGAAACTGTTATGTTAAGTTTTTCAACAGTGGAACTGTATCCTGTGAGACAAAGATGATTGAAACAATAGATGACTTTCTTCCATCATCAAAACCATATTATGTTTTCAATAATGTATTTCATACATTGCTTGAAAGGCT
The DNA here is from genome assembly GCF_017639785.1 of Mesocricetus auratus. NCBI lineage: Eukaryota > Metazoa > Chordata > Mammalia > Rodentia > Cricetidae > Mesocricetus > Mesocricetus auratus. The sequence continues at coordinate 47,469,485 of NW_024429184.1, read as the reverse complement.
TTTGAGATAAAACATTCCTCTATAGGAATACTATCAAGCTTTCTTATTAATATAAGCCTTTTATAATGTAATACTTGTTTTTTTATTTTTAAATTTAAATTAGAAACAAGGTTGCTTCACATGTCAATTGCAGGTCCCTCTTCCTTTCCCTCTCCTGCTCCCATGCCCTCCCACCAACCCCTCCAGTATCCCCTCATTTCCTCTGGGAGAGTGAAGCCCTCCATGGGGGTGCCCATAGTCTGTCATTTCATCCAGGGCAGGGTCTAGACCCTCCCCCAAGAGTCCAGGGTGAGAGTACATCTCTCATTGTTGGATGGGTGCCCAAAGTCCATTTGTATACCCTGGATAAATACTGATTTACTACCCAAAGCTCAATAGATTACCTAGGCCTCCTCACTGATACCCACATTCAGGGGATCTTGATCAGTCCCATTAGTCTGGGATTCAAGAGCTAACCATTGTCAGGTAAGCTGTTCTGGGGGTTAAACCAGCCCAGTCTTAATGCCTTTGGTCATCAGTCCTACCTCTCTGTCACTGGATTTCTTGAGTTCAGCTCAGTGCTTAGCCTTGGGAGTCTGCCTCTGCTTCCATTAGCCATTGAATGAAGGTTCTGTTCCCAGACTCTCTGGCCATAGGATTGTAGGCTGGTACTCCCCAGATCTGTGTCTTAAATCCATATATGAGAGAGTACATGCCATGTTTCTCTTTTTGTGACTGGGTTACCTTACTCTGGATGGTTTCTTCTAGTGCCATCCATTTGCCTGCAAATTTTAGGATTCCGTTGATTTTTCTGCTGAATAGTACTGCATTGTGTAAATGTACCACATTTTCTGTATTCACTCTTTGGTTGAGGGGCATCTAGGTAATATTTGAAAGTGTCATTCCCATTCAAAGTGCTAATGATTTCAAAGTTTTATTATCCTGTGCTACAAGGTATCTGCTGGTTGGCTGAGGAACTATCCTGGGTTTTTCTATTGTTGTTGTTTACTTTCATACAGATCACCTGATTTTCTGTTAAGTACAGGGAAGTTCGGGATAGAGACTACATTTCTCAGTTGACCAAGCTACTGTCAGCTCTGTTGAAGGAGATATGAGCAGAGTTTCCATTGTTAGCTTTCATGGACTGCTTGTCTGTTTCCTGCCAAAGTGAAATGAAGACAATAAAATGGTGAAATCATTCAATTAGCTCCAAATCCAAAAAGATGCCAACTGACAGTGTCAATAAAGTTAACCTAGGTTTCATCTTGTGGGTAAATGCTGTGGGAAGGCAATAATTTTATTTGATTTTGTTTTTTAAGGCATTGTTTTTATTTTGATGTACAGATACATTCTCAGGTTTCACCATTACAAATAACCGGACTAATATTCAATACTTGAGATAGAATCAAATATTATGATTTGAAACTCTATTCATGAAAGATTTTTAGTATAGGAACTACATTCAAATTTTGCTTTAAGTTCTTACAAGTCAATAATAGATTTTTCTTCATATTACAGAACACTTCTCTAAAGTTTTACACTGATCAAGTTTTTGTGAAGATGCTATTCCAAATCACATCTCATCAAAAGGAAAACTGCATTGCCCAGCTCATCTTTACATTTGCTTCTTATTCAAAGTCCTCAGTTTCTTCAGAACTCAGCTTTTTTGCCTTATCTTCTTTTTCTCAAGCTAATACAGTTGATTCCTTCATAGCAATACATTTCTGTCTTTTCTGTACCACAATGTAATATTGTTATTTATTTTAAATTGAAACATCAACTCCTGTGTGGAGGGAAGAAATTCATTAGATTCGGGAAGCAAAGGAACTTACAGAATACTGAGAATCTTAAAAACTGTAGATGATTCTGGAAGCTACCAAAACCACAATGTCCTTAAGGCCTCTCTCTAAAGTCAGATAAGCAGTAAACAATTACCAGAGAAAGGGAGAGTTTCTAGATGAACTATAAAAATATGTGACATGGAGCTGTTCCTCCGGCAGCATCAGGTAAACAGGCCGGCTTCCAGGCCTGTGTTCCAGTGCCTGCAGATTGCCTGGGAACTGCACAGAGCTCCCAATCCCGACGGGAGCCAAGCACCCCAGACTCCAGATCTTCTCTCCCACCAACGAGACCAGGAAACCAGAGGAGGCTGGGAGTCCAGGGAAGCAGCTGTTCCTGCAGCAGCATCAGGTAAACAGGCCAGCTTCCTGGCCTGTGTTCCAGTACCTGCAGATCGCCTGGGAACTGCACAGAGCTCCCAATCCCGGCGGAGCCAAGCACCCCAGACTCCAGATCTTCTCTCCCACCAACGAGACCAGGAAACCAGAGGAGCCAGGGAGACCAGGGGAGTAGCTGTTCTGGATCAGGTACAACAGGACCCAGCATAGGGTGCAGGGGACCAGGTAGGAGGCTAAGTGCCCCCAGATTCCTGTTCTTCTTCCCCACCCACGGGACCAGCATTAGGACAAGGAATAGAAGAACCACCAGATTATTGGACTTGCTAGTACCCACCAAAAGGGAACTCTGGTCCCCAGACCAGTAAGGGGCTCGTTCTGCACCCACTAGAAGAAGAGATGGGAAAGAGATAATACAAAAACACACTCAGCAACAGAAAAACAAATATGAAACCGCCAGATTCTAGAGACTCCACACCAGCAAGACCCCAACATTCCAATGTGAACGAAGCAGAAGAGAACGACCTTAAAAGCACTTTCATGAAAATGATACAGGCCCTAAAAGAGGATATACGAAAATCCCTCAAATAATGGAAGAAAAAACAAACTAAAAAATGCAAGAATTGGAAGAAAAAACAAACCAAAAAAATGCAAGAATTGGAAAAAAAACAAACCAAAAAAGGCAGGAAATGGAAGAAAAAACGAAGCAAAAAATGCAAGAAATGGAAGAAAAAACAAAGCAAAAAATGCAAGAATTGAAAGAAGAAACATACCAAAAAAGGCAGGAAATGGAAGAAGAAACAAAGCACAAAATGTGAGAAATGGAACAAAAAGCAAACCAAATTTGCAAGAGATGGAAGAAAGACCAAACCAAAAAAATTCATAAAAGGCAACAAATGGACGAAAAGATAAACAGAAAATTGCAAGAAGCAATACAAACACTGCAAGGGTTGAAAACTGAAATAGAGACATTTAAAAAAACACAATCTGAAGAAAGGCAGAAAATAGAAAATCTGGACAAACAGTCAGGTACTACCGATACAAGCATTACAAACAGAATAGAAGAGATGGAAGAGAGGATCTCAAGTGTTGAAGATACACTAGGACAAATGGATTTATCAACCAAAGAAAACCTTAAATCCAACAAATCCTTAACACAAAACACCCAGGATATATGGGACACCATGAAAAGACCAAACCTAAGAATAATAGGTATAGAAGAAGGAGAAGAAATCCAACTCAAAGGGGCAGAAGGCATATTCAACAAAATCATAGAAGAAAACTTTCCCAACCTTAATAAAGACATGCCAATGAAGGTACAAGAAGCCTACAGAACACCAAATAGAGTGGACCACAAAAAAAATCCCCTCACTACATAATAATCAAGACCCCAAAAATACAGAATAAAAAAAGAATATTAAGAGCAGCTAAGAAAAAAGGTCAAGTAACATATAAAGGCAGACCTATCAGAATTACACCTGATTTCTCCATGGAAACTCTGAAAGCCAGAAGGTCCTGGATAGATATTCTACCTACACTAAGAGACCATGGATGCCAGCCCAGACTACTATACCCAGCAAAGCTCTCAATCACTATAGACGGAGAAAACAAGATATTCCATGAAAAAACTAGATTCAAGCAATATGTGTCCACTAACCCAGCCCTACAGAAAATTTTGGAAGGAAAACTCCAACCCAAGGAAGCTAACTACAACCAGAAAAACATAGGCATTAGAGAACCCCTCTCTACCAACAGCCAAAAGAACAAAGGTGTGAAATTCCACACATAATTCCACCAACAATAACCACTGCAAATCGAAGAAGCATGAGCAATCAATGGTCATTAATATCCCTCAATATTACTGGCCTTAACTCACCCATAAAAAGACACAGACTAGCAGAATGGATTCGAAGACAGAGCCCTTCCTTCTGCTGCATACAAGAAACATACCTCACCCTCAAAGACAGACATTACCTGAGAATTAAAGGTTGGGAAAAATTTTTCAATCAAATTGACCCAAGAAACAAGCAGGGGTAGCAATCCTAATATCTAACAAACTGGTCTTTAAAATAAAATCAATCAAAAGAGATGAAGGAGTTCATTACATACTCATCACAGGTGAAACCCACCAAGATGAAGTGTCTATCCTGAACATCTATGCCCCAAATTCAAAGCCATCCACATTCGTTAAAGAAACATTATTAGAACTTAACTCTCATCTAAAGCCCCACACAGTTATAGTGGGAGATTTCAACACACCACTCTCACCAATACACAGGAATACCAGACAGAAACTCAACAAAGAAGCGAAGGGTCTAATAGAAGTAATGACCCAACTGGGATTAACAGATATCTATAGAACATTTCATCCACATAAAAAAGAATATACCTTCTTCTCACCACCACATGGAACCTTCTCAAAAATCGACCACATACTTGGCAACATATCAAACCTCAGCAGCTACAAAAAAAATTGGAATAACTCCATGCATCTTATCAGACCACCATGCTTTAAAGTTAGAATTCAACAACAACACAAATTGCAGAAAACCTACAAACTCATGGAAATTGAATAATGCTCAACTGCAGCATCCCTGGGTCAAAGAGGAAATAAAAAAAAGAAATTAAAGACTTCCTCGAATTCAATGAGAATGAAGACACAACATACCCAAACCTATGGGACACTTTGAAAGCAGTGCTACAGCGGAAGTTCACAGCACTAAGTGCTCACATGAAGAAACAGGAGAACAGTTATACCAGAGAATTAACACCACAGCTGAAAGCTCTAGAACACAAAGAAGCAAACTCCCCCAGGAGGAGTAGATGCCAGGAAATAATCAAATTGAGGGCTGAAATCAATAAAGTAGAAACCAGGAAAACAATACAAAGAATCAATGCAACAAAGAGTTGGTTCTTTGAGAAAATCAACAAATAGGCAAACCTTTGTCCAAACTTACCAAACAGCAGAGAGTGAACACGCAAATTAACAAAATCAGAAATGAAAAGAGGGACATAACAACAGACTCTGAGGAAATCCAGAGAATCATTATGTCATACTTTGAAAACCTGTACTCCACAAAATCAAAAATTTAAAGGAAATGGATGACTTCCTGGATAGCTATCACTTGCCAAAACTAAATCAAGAACAGATAAGCAATTTAAATAGACCTATAACCCCTATGGAAATAGAAGCAGTCATCAGAAGCCTCCCAACCAAAAAAAGTCCAGGTCCAGATGGCCTCAGTGCAGAATTCTACCAGAAATTCAAAGAACAGCTTATACCAATTCTTCTCACAGTGTTCCACACAATAGAAGCAGAAGGGTCTTTGCCAAACTTTTTCTATGAAGCTTCAATAACCTTGATCCCCAAGCCATACAAAGATACAACTAAGAAAGAGAACTTCATACCAATATCCCTCATGAACATTGATGCAAAAATACTCAATAAAATACTGGCAAATCGGATCCAAGAACACATCAAAACAATCATCCACCACAATCAAGTAGGTTTCATCACAGGGATGCAGGGATGGTTCAACTGATGATCAAAGGGATTAAGACTGGGCTGGTTTAACCCCCAGAAACAGCTGACCAGACAAAGGTTAACTCTTGAAGCCCAGGCATCAGCCTGGGAATCCAGCATGGGACTGATCAAGACCCCCTGAATCTGGGTGTCAGTGAGGAGGCCTAGGTAATCTATTGAGCCTTGGGCAGCAGATCACTACCCTTCCCAAGTATACACATGGACTTTGGACTCCCATAGAACAATGTGAGGTGCACTCTCACCCTGAACTCTTGGGGAAGGGTCTAGGCCCTGCCCTATATGAAATGACAGACTATGGACACCCCCATGGAGGGCCTCACCCTCCCTGGGATAATGAGGGGATAATGGGAGGGGGGTTGTGGGGGGACGGAATGGGAGGAGGGGAGGGAAAGGGAGAGGGACCTGGAACTGACTTGTGAAGCAACCTTGTTTCTTATCCAAATTTAAACTGGAAAATAAAAAAAAAAAGAAAAAAATCTTCACAGGCTGAGTTGTGAGTCCTCTGTCTACCTCTCAGTGGCAAAAAAAATGTGACATGAGTTCCATGAATGTTGCTTTTATGAGTAGTTTCCCAGGCTGTGGTAAAGTTTCTGGTAATGAAACTGCCTTTAAGTTAACCATGCTTCTCGAAGAGACACCAATAAACACTAAGACTCACCAAGCAAGCTTTTTGTAACTGTTTTATTAGAAGCCCAAGTCCTTTTGCGGGTAAACAGTTTAAATCAGTCCATATCTTCTTCTGAAATGTCACACAACATATAATTTTACCATTACTTAATCACATCAATTTGTACAATTTGTCTCAAGCAAATTAACTATCAAGAGACCCCCATCAGAACTAATGTAACACACTGTGACTTCTAAAGACTTCTCAGATATGAGGTTTTTTCCCCTAAAGGTCACAAAGGATAAGTCTACCATAAGAGACAAGGATTTGAAATCAGATTATTCAAACCTCATTCCTGTATTAACAGATAAAAGATATGAAAATTTGCATTTAAAACCTATGCTTCTATTATGTTCTGTAGAGATACTGAGCACTTAGCTATATTGTTTCTGTGAAGGTTCAGTGAGAACATAAATTCTAGAACCAAAGCTAGCATACCACTCAAGAATATTAGCAACAAAATTATTTCCAAGAAAACTGTAAACATTATTATTACATAATCAACTTAATTTGTCATTTCCCTAATATATTGTGAGGCCTTGCTGTCTGGTCAGAGGTTACAGTCTATCATGGGCTGGAAGCTTTTTGAAAAGCTCAATGACATGGGACTCCCTCTCACTACATCAAAAATTCCTGTTTTTTACCTGCATTTATCTGTAGAATGTCTCTATGCCTGGAGGACTGAACTTATCTGAATGCTGTCTCTAAGCCAAATTCTTGGTTTATATTTAACTTGACCCTTGGCACAGATCCGTATTAGAAGCCTGCAATGATGCACATATGGTAACTAAGACTTACACTAGGATCTGTGCTATAGGATGGTAGGGGATCATCAAAGTCTATCACATCATTTGGAGCAGGGTGTAGACCCTCTGCCTCCCCTGTGTATCTAGACTGAGAGAATAATCTTCTATGGGAAATGGACTCCCAAAGTCCATTCATACACTAGGGATAAATACTGATCCACTGCCAGAGGGCCCATAGACTGCCCAGGCCTCTAACTGACAACCATATTCAGGGGTGTCTGGATCAATCCTATGCTGGTTTCCCAGCTATCTGTGTGGCGTCCATGAGCTCCCCTTTGTTCAGGTCAGCTGTTTCTGTGGGTTTCTCTAGCCTGGTCTTGACCCCTTTGCTCATCACTGCTCCCTCTCTGCAACTGGATTCTAGGAGTTCGTCTCAGTGTTTAGCTATGGGTATCTGCTTCTGCTTCCAACAGATACTGGATGAAGGTTCTAGGATGGCACACAAGGTAGTTGTCAATCTCATTATAGAAGAAGGACATTTAAGGTAGCCTCTCCACTATTGTTTAGATTCTTAGTTGGGGTCATCTTTGTAGATCTCTGAACATGTCCCTAGTGCCAGATTTCTCTTTAAACCTATAATGCCTCCCTCTATTAAGGTATCTCTTTTCCTGCTCCCATTCTCCATTCTTCACCATGCTATATATTCCTATTTCCTCATGTACTCCTCCTCCCTCCTCTTCTGCCCTTCTCTCTGGGAGTTCTTAAGGAGAGTTTTCTATCTTATTCATATTTTTTTAGACTTACTGCGTTCCTTGGTTAAAGGTTCCCTTTCCATCATTAAAGCAAGCTTGGTTGTTCAAGTATGATACTCAATGTTATCTCTTTTGATGAAATTTTAGGCTACTATATTTAATAATTTAAAAAACTGTAGGCAAATAAACCAAAACAATTCATTTGCCTTTATTTAAATACATCAACAACATTAAGTTTTCATTGGTATATTACACCTACAACTTCTAACTATCTTAAGGTGGATATTCTTGCCACACACTATTACATTTCATCTTACTCTTCATTATTTCATATAATTTTAACATATTAATATATCTATCACTATCTAGCTCACAAGGATCAGCTTATTGAATATTCAATTGTAAAAATAGAGTGCCAATTGAATGAAATTGATTGCATACGTTTCTGCTATCTCTAATGTCTTTCCTTCTTTCTTTAAACTATTTAAATGTTTTCCAGTCTTAATAGGTGAAAAACCAATGATGATAATGATAGATGACAAATGATAGCTATATACAGAACTAATTTTCTCTTTTTGAATTTACTTGAAGGTTAAAACTTATTATTTTAACAGGTTCTACAATCACATAGAAGAGAAGCCTCTGGGTACACAAACAATGAATTTTTGAGATTAGGTTAGACTCTGAGACAATCTGAGAGCCTTAGAAGATTATCTAGAGTAAATTAACTCAGGTGGGAAGGTTCACCCTGATTATATATAGAACCCTTCTGAAGACTGGGATCCTTTATTGAATGTAGGACAGAGGCAAGCTAAGTACTAGTATTCATAGCTCCCTGCTTCTTGACTACAATCACAGTGTGACCAGCTGCCTAAAGCTGTGTTTACCATGATTGTCCTGTCAAATATGCCTAAATGTTAACTAATATAAGTCCTTCCTCATCTATTTTCTTCCTTTGGGTATTTTGTCACAGCCATAAGACAAATATTATTATAATGTCGATGCTTTAAATCTCCTCATCCATGTGTTTCTTTGGATTTACTGCTCTCATATTTTCAGATGCATGTAATTAATTACCCCATTTGGGCAGAGGCATAAACCATGGAAACAACAACATGTACCGAAATTATTTTCTCAGATGTATGATAAGAACACTGGGAAAAAAGTGGTCATGTGAGTCCTGGAAGCAGTAGGTAAACACACTCGAGGCAGTTTGGGAGCTATCTGCATGAAAACAAACCTTTCCCTATGCTATAATTATTTCTGTTTCAGAGTCTTCTTGCAATTATAAGTAAATCAGAAATATCCTTTTATTATAAAACCCAGTGTTGATATAGTAAAGAGTAACTTGGTTGGTTATTAACCACTATATGAAATTTAACATGTTCACTAAAATAACACAGACAACTTCTGAAAAGTCCATTTTCATCCATTTTTTTCTATGCCAATTTCAAAAACAAATGAATTAAAAACTTAGAAGTAAGTTAGTGCTTCCCTAAGTAAAGGAAGCTTTGTTATTGGTGTTCTGCCCAGGAAGCCTTTGAATTGGTTGGAATTGAGCTTCGTACAGAGTGACAAGTATTGACTCATTTTTTTTTATTCTACATGCACCCATTCAGTTTGACCAGCATATTTTTGTTGAAGATGCTATCCTTTTTCGAGGTACTACAACCAACAACTAGTAAATGTTACTTCATGAAATGGAAAGGCTTCTGAGTGGCAAAGGTACTGTTGTTCAGACAAAGAAGCATCCTGCAGAATTGGAAAACATTAATAACTACACATCTAATAGAGGGCTAATATTCAAAATATAAGAAGAAATAAAAAACCTAGATATCAGGAAAACAAATACCCCAAATAAAAATGTGGTACAAATCTGAACAGGGAATTCACAAATCTCTAATGTGTGAGAACCACATGAAAAGGTTCAACTTGTTTAGTCATCAATGACTGCAAATTAAAACTACATAGAGATTTCATCCTATATCTGCTGAAATAGCAGATATTAATAAAATAAATGACAGTTCATGCAGGTGAGGATTTTGAGTAAAGAAAACACTCATCCATTGCTGGAGATTGGGAAAGTTTGTATAAACACTGTCAAAATCATTATGGTAATTCCTCAGGAAAAATACCTAAAGGACATCTCATATTACCATAGAAATGCTTCACAAACCATTTTCATTATTATTGTATTCACAGTGACCAGCAACTGGGAAGAACTTAAATGTCCCTGAACAGATGAATGGATAAAGAAAATATGGCAGATTTACACAATGAAATGATGGGGGAAGTCAAGTCTTCTGTATATGTTTCTCTTATTGATTGATGAATACAATGGTGTTGGCCAATAGGGAAGTAAGACAGGTGGTACTAGTAGACAAGGAGGTTTCTGGGTAATGTGGTAAGAGAGAAGTCACCATGAGTTCCTGGGAGAAGAGGGCACATGAGGCTGGCATCTCGGTAAGATAAGACCTTGTAGAAATACATGTTAACAGTTAGCCAATAAGAAATCCTAGTCACCAGCCAACAGATTTTTAATAAAGTGTCTCATGTGTTGTTTGGGGGTGAAGGGGTGACAGAACCCAGGCAGCTGGCAGAAAAGAGAACATGTAACGATGATATATTATTCTGCCCAATAAAAAGAATGAAATCATAAAATTTGTTGCCAAATCAATGGAACTATAAGAAAATCATTGTGAGGGATGCATTCCTGACACAGAAAAACAAATTTGGTGTGTATTCACTTATATGTGAACATTAGCAGTTAATCAATTATAATCAAGCTACAATCCATAGAAAAAATATAGGTTGTATATAGAGTAAGTAACATTCCCAAATAGATCATCCTAGGAAAGTGAAGTAGAATGCACAGTTTTGGATGGACATAGGAAAGATGGATTGGGAGAATCAAGTTTGGAGGTGGAGGGAGAGAATAAAATGGGACCCATTTATAATTATTGGCCCTTTAAGCAGCTATATTGGACTATATTACAATGGAAGAATCCTGAACTATTTACATACATGAAGACAATTAAATGAAATTAGCAAATAATTGTGGGTACACAACCCCACCTGGACATCTCTTGTCACCAAATGCATCTTCCAGTTCTTGAAAAGTTGTAACACAAGTAAATGACCCAGAGACTAATACTGGGGTTCAAATTACAAGCTGAAGATGAAAGAAGCAAAGCAGCTGGCCACTAGCGTCTTACCTCTACTTCATGCTGAATGGGCTTATCCTGTCTCCATGAGTTCTCACAAAGCCTCAGAATGTAACTTCTCATCAGAGAATGAATGAGTTTACTCACACCTTGCTTCTGTCTCATATTCTTCCCTAATGTTCAGATTAAAGGAATGAGCTATAGTTTTATTTTAGACTGATTCACTCTTATGTAGATCAGGTTGGCCTTGAACTCACAGAGACCCATGTGTCTTTTAATCCTGAGTCCTAGGATTAAGGGTGTGTATCACTAGCTCCTAGGTTTTGGCTGCTGGTATTAAAGGTATGTGCCTGGCTTCTGCAGCTTATGGCTAACTTTGCTTTTCTGAGTCCTCAGTTAAGTGTAATAAATCATAAATGATATATCACTACAGAAAGTGTTACATTTAATTGAGTTGTTGACCAATGGGTCTCATGGGAATCCCAAAACAACCCAGGCTATTGTGAGACTATAAGTTTTTCTCCACAAGCTGACAACAAGGTCCCATTGCTGAAGACAACACCCGGTCAACTCACTGAACATGGAGAAATTACTCTGATACTTTTATAGAGCTTTCACCTTGACATTATAATGTCTTTGTTAAAGAAAGGTAATCTGCATGTTACCAAAGGAGAAACATACAGCACCAACCCAGTTACAAACCTACTGATCTACAGAAGTGTCTTTCCCATAAGAAATACAAGTTGGTGGCACAAAGCCTGTGGTTGTAACCAGTGAATATCTGATTTGGCTTAAGGCCCACTCCACATCATGAAACCCTTATCTAATACTACTTGGGTGACCAATAACCTGACACCAGATATCCTAGTAACTGGGTGTAAACCCAAATACTCTTGTTTTACTAAAAGAACATAACAAGAAAATGACTCTCAATGACATTTTGATATATTGATATATTTATCAGTGCCTAGCTCAGCTATCATTAGAGAATGTTCTTCCTACAGCAGATGGGAACAAATACAGAAAACCATAGTCAACTAATAACCAGAGAATGAGAGAACTTGGAAATAGACCTGAATTCATGTCTCCATCAAATTCTTTCCCTCTGGATGCAGATAACTCTGTAGTAGAAAAGGTGGAAAGGTGGAAAGGGTGAAAGAGTCAGAGGGAATGGAAGATTCCATGAAAATAATGCCCTCTAAATAAGTAGGACATACACACATATACATTTATAGAGACTTGGGCAACATTTCAGGGCCTGCACAGGTCCTTGGATCTATATTATGACTTTTTTTTTTGTTTTTACGAGACAGGGTTTCTCTGCATTGTTTTGGAGGATATACTTCCAGCCCGGCCTCGAGCTCACAGAGATCCGCCTGGCTCTGCCTCCCGAGTGCTGGGATTAAAGGTGTGCACCACTACCGCCCAGCCTATATTATGACTTTTAGTTTAGTGTTTTTAATGTGATTCCTGAATGTACAAAAGAGTGGTTATCCTAATCTATATCAGTTTCTTGTGCCTCTTCCTTGGCTCCTTCTGTTTGTCCCTGTTTATTTTATCCTTTGTAGATGTATTAGCTTTTATATTATCATATTTTATTAGTACCCCTTACAAGTCTGTATTTTGTTTGTTTTAACAGCTATCATACATTTATTTGTTCATTCTCCATTTCTCTAGCATTGACTATTTGAGAACACAGTATATTCAGCAATATGTGTACACTTATCCTTTTTGTCATATTGTCAACCAGCATAACTGGATATTAATTCAATGACTCATATTACTGCTTATCATTGGGTATTTAGTCTTACAGTATCTAATATACATAATGCCTGTGTAGCACATATTCTTCTGTTATTAAGCCTGTTTGTTTTCTAAACGACAGTCAGAAAGGGGATATATCTGAGAGGAGTAGAGGAATATAGAGAAAATGTAATTTGGATAAATTATGTGGAGGAGGAGAGCCTCTTTTCCCACAAAAGGAAACAACAAAAACTTGATGTGCACTATTCTTATTGCAAAACAAGAGAAGTAATCTGAGACATATATGCTAGTCATTCTTTTTATCGTTGTAACAAAACACATTATGAAAGAAACTCTTTAAAAAGGGATTTATTTTGGTTCATAATTCTAGGCAAGTAATCCATTGTCATAAGAAGGACTAGCTGGTCACATTGTTCACACAATAAGGAAGTATAGACCTCAGAATATGTATCCTCTGCTAACTTCTCATTATTACTTAGTTTAAGATCCCAGTCCATGAAATGGCACTGTCCATATTTCAGGGTTGTCTTCCAATATCAATTAACACATTCTAGCTAATCTCTCACAGACATGCACAGACATATTTGTGTTAATGATGACATGCATCCCCATCAAGTTGATTCTCAAGGTTATGCACCACTAATTTCTAGAGCATAAGTGAACACACAGTTATCTTCTTACTGGAAACAATGAGGTGATCTTGGTGGATGAAAATTATATTATACTTTAGAACCATATTCGTCATAGGATCTAATGTCACAGACTAGGTGTACAATACTTTTAATAAGCTAAAATATATATAAGAGGAAAATACATTCATAATTATAATAAAACTATCATGACTTTGATTTTATTGATGTTTTCAGAACTGATAAATATAATATTACTTATAAACAAATGCACATTGGCTATAAAATGTTGTTTGAGGAGTGCAGAAGCACATAAACACACACATGGGCTAGATTAGCCTTATATTGAAGAACATATGCTATGAGGAATATCTTAGGAAGAATAAGTAGGAAAAAAGCCAACATCAGTGAGCATGGAGAAATAAAAGCAAAAGAAAGTCCATGTCACAGGAAAAGAGAAGGCTAGAGACAGTGATGGCAAATCTTGGAGGGCAATTTGAGGGAATCACTTCTCTCCTACAATGTATGCTTCAGGGATCTGACTCAGGTCATCATTTCTGACTTTTCACCAAGGCAGCATATTTTTAAAGAGAAAGAAGTTTTAAACTCATGGACAAATATTATGTTTTTCCTTTTTCTTTTGGCACATCTGTAACTTTAGTAACCCCATTAGTTTGTGATTAAAAAAAATAGGTACACTTTTTACCTGACTGATTGAATGAATCTCAGAAAGCAGTGACTTATGAATCTTTGTCATGCTGAGAATTCCTGGGGATGTACATGGGGCCTTATTCATTGACCCAGGCATAATCAACACTAGCATGATTTGGATAAAGACATCTGAGACTATTAACCAAATGAACAAATGACCCCAACTGAAAACCACTGCTGACATGATTAGGAAATCAAGTTTCAAAATTATTTGTACATGTTGAAAAGTGATTCAGAACCAAGTACAGTAAAATTAAATAAGAATGTGTGTAAAATTTTTAGTTCAAAAACAGATTTAGTATAATATAGGAGTATAAAGATCCCTGAGAACATAAAAAATAATGACTTCAAGCTATAAAAGACACATTGCTCCTGTAATATATGGTCAAATGCTATATATTTGTAAAGGGGCTTTGCATCAGTTAGTAAGGCTTATTGGTAAAGTAACCCTCCTCAGTTACTGCAGGCTGTTTATTCTCTTTCTCCCTCTGACTGTTTCTTCATAGTTTCTTAATAAGGTCACTGGAAGGGGTGACATCCTAACACCATAAGGGGGCATAGCTTCATTGATGGGTGTGGTTATTGAATTGCCCAGAAAGTTATTAAATTGCTCGGCCTCTGTATCATTCAGTTTCCCAAGAGACATGTGAATAAATGTCATTTGACCTTATATAAGGTACCAATGATAGACTAAAAGAAGGATGACACACCGAAGTCCAGCTTGCTGGCTCAATGTGTTTATTGGTTTTGCTCACATTATGGTGGCTATGGGATTGTTTGTAGAAATGTGAGTGACATACCAACTAACTCATGGATGACAACCTCATGGGAGCTCTATCATGGAGTTTCACTTTCAGTTAAGCTTCAGTTAATATATTTATTTTTTAAAAGAAGCATAAGTAAAATTTGTCAATGTCTTTTTGGAATATTCCTGTGCTTTGTACTAAGCTGAATAATGGTGATGGACTTCATGCTATCTCTCAACATTGCAAAAGTTGCTGTACATTGTAAACATCATAAATATCTAAGTTACAGAGTCTAATTGGAAAAATAAACTATGGATCTAGTAATGTCCTCTTACTGCTACATAGGAGTTCCCAGTGTCATGTTGCTGTACCATGAATGAAGTAATTACTATTTCTAGAGCTGGAAAACTTAAATCCTTTGAGTTCAGGGAATTTTCATAAAAATCTTTTGCTTAGAAAAAGATTCTGGGGTTTATTGATATAACAGAGAACAAGATTCCACTATTGTAAAGGAAATAAACATTTTGCTCATCATACCATGTCACCCAGTGTTTATCTATAGTCATTAGGTGGGCTTTATGAGGAAACCTTGTGAAAATTCATATTTTAACCACACCCATCAATGAAACTCCCTCCCCATGAGGTTAGGATGTCACCCCTTCCAATGACTTTCTGTTACAAAATTGTTAAGAAACAGAAAATTCTGGTTTTTTGGATCTCCAGTGGGGCAGTTGTTTTTCAGAAATCTGGTTTCCCATAGATATCACTCCTTTAGAATCCTCTTCTTCATCTTGGTGTTTCACTGAAGCAGCAGATTTCTATGTGCTGGAGAAATGCACTATTCTCAGGATTAGAGCTATCAACTGGCTTTGCTTTTGGGGTTCATAATCTTTCAGCAGAACCTCCAGAACCATTCTAATTTATCCCTGCTGTTGGGAATCCAAATTCAAACTTAAGAATGAATTTGGTCCCACTGCCTCTTTTTTTTCTGAAACAGGTTTATTAATGAAGTAGCATTTATCAATATGCAACTTTGGAAAAACATTTGATAGTCTATCATCATAGTAAATGATAACATATGTGTCATCATTGAGTTTTATCTGTCACAACTCTTCCTGTGACTTGCTCAGAATTTCTGTAATGTGCTTAATTTCTAATTTTATCCTCTTGGTTAAGATTTGCATTTTGGAACAATCTGTTCTTCATTGAAACCATTTTCATTTTTTCTTTAGGTTTGTTTATCAGTTTATTTATCAGTACATTTCAATGGCTTTCTACATCATTCATTATTTAAATTTAAAATGCATGCTACTACCGAAGTGATGGGCATGGAGGCAGCAAACCTCTCTATTTGCTTTCCCCATCATGGCACTATTGCTGTTATATTTCTTCCTATACCTCACAATTACTGAGTCTTTAATTAACATATTGGTACTGGTGACCAAGATTAACCTCTGTGGTCTTCCAGAGCTATAAGCATATGAGATGATTTAATGATTTTAATTCATTGGGCTATTCATTCATAAACTAATTTGGTACAATATGAATATAAAAAAATGAGCAAACAGACAGAGACTGTATATATATGTGTGTGTGTATGTGTGTACATACTCATACATAGTAGATTCAAAAATATTTTGTAGCTTAAATTTACATTTGTTACAGTATTTCCTTAACCCAAAATCTATATTTCTTTTTTTATGTCTTTTTTACTTTTAAATTTAAATTATAAACAAGGTTGCTTCACATGTCAATCCCAGGTCCTTCTCTCTCTCCCTCCCTTCCTCCCACACCCTCCCATTACCCTCCTCCCCCAGTCCCCACTCCTTTCCCAAGGGAGCCTGAGGCCCTCCATGGGGGGATATCCATAGTCTGTCATTTCATCCAGGGTAGGGCCTAGGCCCTCTCCCAAGAGTCCAAGCTAAGAATCTGTACTTCTAATGAGATGAATTTTAGTAAAACAACATAGAGGCCTTCTATCTGAGACACACAGTGCCCAGGCTGATTACAGTAAGGTTCTAAACATGATGAGTGGACGTCATTAAATTGCTTTAAAAGGATTTTCTTCTTCTGTTAGTTTTAAATTGGAAAAGAATCTAGAAAGCTTGTATTTTGATATTATTGTTATTGTTTTACTTTTAAAAGCTTATAACACAGACATACAGGTAAAATTTTTGTTCCTTAATCTCATAATTGTAAGTAAAAATCATTCTAACACTGTAAAATAATAGTTATTCATACTTATAGTATTTGATAAGATAGTCTTTTTCTTACAGAGTATGCTTAACAAGATTTTAAATGTTATTGCCTTCTGGGATCATATTTATTTTCATTTCTATTTCTGAGGCATAATTAAATTCTAGTTAAAGGATGCAAAGGAATGTTTTTAATGTTCACATATTGTACTTAAAACATTTTAATTTTGATGAAACATATTAAATAGGCCTCAGAATACCATTTTAATGTATTTCTAGAATTCAACACTTAAGTTTATAAGGCTATGGGTGTTTATTAGGTCTTATAACAAATATTTAAATCTAAATTTTATGACAAATTGACTCATGCTTTTAATTCATATCTTTGTTGTAAACTGTTTTTCCTTTTAAATTCCAGAATATTCAGTTATTTTAGGCACAGCTTCTAGAACTAACATTTAAAAGCATCATATCCATAACATCTCATAAAGAAAGCTGAAATCTGACTTTCCAAGTCACTTTTTGTTTAAACTACAGATAAGGTCCTAATTTATCCCATTTTTCTTTCTGTAATCCCACATTTACAGACAGCTTAAATTATTGCATAAGCAGTTTTTTTCCAGAGAAACAGTAGAAAACTAAAAAGGAGGGAAAAGCTCCTATATAATAATGTGTTCCTAAATCACCTCCCAAACATAGACACACAGACTGACAGACAAACAGACAGACAGAAAGAAAGTCAGACAGACAGACAGACAGACCTTAAATTAGGAATTCTAAAAATAGTCATTTTAACACAAAATCAATAATGTGGTGTGGCTGAGCCCAGGCAACTGGCGCGGGAGAAACAAACAAAGCGGCTGGCAAGAAAAATACTACACTCACCACATGGTTGTCTGAAGTGCTATATGAATTTCCATGTAGAATGACAAAAGCTTAAAAGGATTTTAGAAACAACAGACAGAAGCATGGCTTTTTGATAGCGGCATTTTTCTCAGGTGGGCTCTGCTTTGCTAGTGACAAAGAGACTCACACAGCTTACTTAAGGGAGTCTTCCTGACTCTGCATTAAAAAAAAAAAAAAACAGAAAGGTTCTTTTGTTTGTTTGTTTTTCAAGACAGGGTTTCTCTGTATTGTTTTGGAGGCTGTCCTGGAACTTCCTCTGTAGACTGAGCTGGCCTCGAACTCACAGAGATCCTCCTGCCTCTGCCTCCCAAGTGCTGGGATTAAAGATGGGCGCCACCAACGCTCAGCCAGCAAGGTTCTTTTAAGAGGCTCTGCTAATGATTGAAAGGTGTGTACATACAGCTGGAAGTGGCAGTGACCACGTCTCCAAGCCAGCAGCTTTTGCTGGATGTCAGCATAGACAGAGGTGTTGAGCTGGATTCAAACTTACACCCGTTGTCTTGGCAAAACTGCAGTTTAAACAGCCATGATTTTTAGCTGATAAGACATGTGGCCAAAAAACAAAGATTTACAGTAAAGTCAGATTTAGATGAAGAAAAACCTCTAAAGGTTTACAGTGTGTTTAAAAATATACGTAGGATTGAGAGAGAAAAATAACGGCATAGTTGTAAATAAATAGAGAAGCCAGCTGTGGTTGCACATGCTGGTAGGATTTGTTCCAAAAGCAGAGGCAGAATAATTAAATAAATAAATAAAAGTAAAAGAAATACAGTAATATAAGCCTCGTAAAATGGAAAATACACTGAAAGTCTGGATACTGTATACTATTGGGTTTTTCAGTTGTTCAATGGCTAAGGGAAGAACGGCTGCTGAAATATACTTGATCATAAATGCTGCTGAATTAATCCAACTTATATATTTCAAAAATGCTTTGACCTCTAACTTTAATTATAAGGACTGGTTACTTGGGAAAAGAGTTTTTGTTTATGTTTCCACAGAAAATGGAAAAATGGATTCCTTTAAGGCTTCTGTGGTTTGATGAACCAAGAGCCCCAGAAGCAGTGGCTCAAGTGATTCAACATCTAAAACAGCTAAGATGATGCAGCCTTATAGAACCCGAAAATAAGGACGTCTGCAGGTTTCTGAGTTTTGTCATGATCCCCGTGGTATGAACAGTGCCCCCATCCAGCAGGAAGCAGTTTGCAATGAGCGATATCCAACTTCCCATCTTGTTTATAAATCTTTGTTTTTATTTAAGTGGGGTTGCTTATAATTGGTAAATGATCACAGCCAATCTCTTTTTAATGGTAAAAGGGAATTATCGTATGGAAATGAATAGTTGGTATGGGTATGGGTTTTCATTTACTGATAGAAATTCAAGGTCAATTTTGTGACATGTATATTTCTCCTCTTGTTTAAATATTGTGTTTATACTGATCTTTTAAAACGTAATTCACAATTAAATACATATTATAGATAGTTACTTATAATAGTCAGAATTTATAGTTAGGTTAGTTAGGTTTTCTAAATACAAAGATATATTTGAGATAGATAGACAGTCTTCAAACCTTTCAAAGACCTTCAGAAAAATGGCATTTAAAATGGTTTAGGATTTTTCTTGATAGTGAGAAATATCTGCTACTGGCAGTACCAATTATGTCTGAGAGGAAGATGGGCATCCAAGAAACTTGTTATGGAGTTTGCTTTCAACACGACAAATTAGCCATTTGGTCAAGAAATGCTCCTGCCTAGACTGTTTGTCTGTTGCTATATAAACAGGACATGTAGGACCCACAGAAAAGTGACTGTTGAACTCAAACAGTCCTTCAGCCTTCCTGCTTCATGGAAGAGTCTACCAGACTTTCTGTAGGACACAGAAAAATGACTGAGAGACTGCCAATATGGATGGACAGTTTGAAATTTTCTGCTTTGCTGAGAAGTCTTCCAGACACACTGTGGCCTATGGGCTGAAGATGGGTGCCCCAACATTATAGAGGAACTTCAGGTGACTGCCTAGGCAGCAAATGTCTCTGTCAGTTCTTGTGTTTATATATTATCCTTCTGTGGTCTTTGATGGAGTTGAAGACAGTTATAATTATAGTTTTCCTTAGTTATAATAAAAGATAAGCTACATATAGGACTTTGGATGGGATAGATGATATTTTCTTTAAATATTGCTGAATATTGATGGACCCCTTTCTCAGATAAGAGAAATACTTAGTTTAACAATATGGATTAAATACTTAAGTCAGAGCTAGCCAGTAAGGAACAGGCAAACAGCCTCATAATTAATATAGCCTTCTCGGTTTTCATTTGGGACTGATGTGGCTCTGAAACGAGGCTGGCAGGAAGGGTTCACTCTACAATGTGGCATGGAAATGTCCACAGAGTTAGTTGATATAATTCTACATGTACAGTGTGGTCTGTAACATGAATCTTAGAAACAGTGTGATACATAAAAATAAACAGTTACATGAGAACAGTTTATAATGAACTCACATGGCACAATTACATTAAATCAGAGTGTATTTGGTAAAAAAACAAAGAAGATAATAGTTTTGTCTAGTTAACTTTAGTAGGAATAAGGTTGCATTCCTGTCTGTCAGTTCCTTCATCTCTACAAAGCAGGCCAAATGCAGCCCTAACACAGCTTAAACTGAGGGCAGAGAGTACAACGTTAGCTCTATTTTCTTTAGATACTCAGAAAAGACCTTACTTCAATTCCAGAGTCTATATCATAGCAGGGGATTTGACGGAACTGAATTTTTCAAAAGAGAAATAAATGCTTCTAGATAGATAATGTGGCCTCCATCCACTTCAAATTCTAAGGAACTCTGCTGAGTTAGAGCATACTCTCTCCCCTCATGCCACCAGTCATATCAGCTAGCTCAGAGCCGTCACAGGGGTGTTGGGGGCACTGACTTGAGTGCCCATCTTCCCTGAATTATACATGTAGGGCCAGAATTTCCATCTTGGTAAGTATCATTAGAATTGCTTCCAGGTGTATGTCACCATCATTTCTACTCATGGAATCACCAGTATCTTTTGCCAGCATTCTATCTGAAGCTGTCAGAGAAGTGCCAATTTAAGGTATCTTGATGCATAGTAGAGAAAAATATAGGATTTCTTCACTCTAGAATCTACTGGACCACAGGCCTAGACTCCATTTTGTCCTTCCTATATAGAACTTTGATTAACAACCATGTGAATGGCATATGTAGTTTTCCTACATTTTATCACTAAATTATATATTAGGTCTGTTTTGCAATGCAGTTTGTAAAACACTTAGCTCTATTCCAGCTTGTCTACTTAGTCTCTGTACATATTATTTTAATTATAATTATGTAATTTTACACATGATGGAACCAAAGCTCAAGAAATTTTGTGAAGCATCTCTGATTGAGCTTCTAGCTAATTAATGGTCAAGCATAGACCTTTCTAAGTCAAAACCCATTCACATAATATCTCTGCAGTATTGTCATAAAATAAAGATTAAAATAAAAGTGGTGAGATGATGATTATGCCATTGCATGCCTATAATCAGATATCTTTGCCTTATGTCCTTCTCTGGCCTATATATTTGCAAACATTGACGTTCATACCAGAACACTCATATGTGCACATAAACACACTCACTGAAAGAACTAGATAGAAAAGGGGAAATCAAGTTCAAAAGGGGGAACAGAAATAGGAAATGTTGAAGCATTTAAACCTTTTTGAGTTTTGAGGAAGAAAGGATCAATGAAATATTTGAAGGCTTGCTGTATAGAATACAACTTTATCTACCAACTAAAACTTATCCTTGAATCAATAGTACAAGGTCTATGGAAGAATTTCAGGTCAGCATAAGAGACTGTGTTCCAAGCAATGAAAGATATCTCTCCATAGGCTGTATTTGTTAGTTTTTCACTTTACTCATCACTCATCCAGCACTTGACTCCTATCATTTGCTAGGCATTCCATTAGATTCATTTGATACTAAGATGCATTAGCTGTAGTTTTTACTTAAATTAGTAACAAGCTTACCTCATATGTCAATCCCAGGTGTCTCTCCCTCTTTCCCCACAACCTACCCCAACCCCCACTCTGCTCCTCAGGGAGGGTAAGGTCCTCCATGGGGGATCTCCAGAGTCTGTCATTTTATCCAGGGCAGGGCCTAGGCCTTCCCTTATGTGTCCAGGCTGAGAGAGCATCCCTCGATGTGGGATGGGCACCCAAAGTCCATTTGTATGAAAGGGATAAATACTACCCGAGGCATAGAAGTCTAGGCCTCCTCACTGACACCCACATTTGTAGTTTAAGACATTAATATTTATTTTTTAGAAGAGAAAATTTACAACAAATAATTTTTTAAACACTCAGTGTAGAACAATAATTATAGAAATTTCTTCAGGTAAAAAAGCAATTGCCTATATTTGAATCTTCCAGGGAAAAATGTCCTAAAATACAGATTTCTGTAAAAGTTTATGTTTAAGTAAATTTTGACTAGTCCAGAACAAAATGAGAACAGAACAATATATATGTTCATCTTTACAAGTCTAATTTATTCATTTTCTTGAGTTTACTTATATTTTCTATTGATATTAAGACTTATTTTGTAATGATGTGGTTTTATTGATGGCTTATTTGGTTCAATTTATGTTGTATTTGATGTTAATATATCTATGTTATAACATAACATTTTAAGAACCCTATGCTATCACCAATTTTAAATGTGTTTATAGTCTTCTAATTCTATAGTCTAACTCAAGTTGAATATTGAAAGTTCAGAAGTTCAGTACACCAGTGTACAGAAATTCCCATATAAAAGTAGAAATAGTATATTCCTAACAAAAAGATATTTTAATTCTGTATGGCTGTGATATTTAACTACTTTAGTCTTCTGAAATACTTAGAATCTCAAAAAGTATGGCAAAATGGAAAGCTTCCAGAAATGAATATGTAGCACATCACTTATGGCCTTTCATTCCATGGTAAGGGATTTTGATGGGCTCTTGTAGGCAACTGTCAAAATGTATGCATCTGTCAACATGATCAAACTGTCTGTTAGAACAATTTTCACATGGATCCACAAACCGTTGCTCAGTGATTACTATCTAATCATATTCTTGAGGTTTTAACAGTTCGTAATTGTTATATTTTAGGCCTCATCTGTCTACACAGAGAACATCAACATTAATGTTAGATAGCATTTCACTGAGACACCAAAAACAGTATTTTCAGAAGATACATATTTTTCTTCTAATTTTTTCACAGAAAAAATATGAACTTTTTTATGATTTAGAAAGATATAGACTGATATGGGAGCAAGGTTGGGAGAGACAGTGCTCTGGGAACATAGATGACTTAGAAGCCTGAACATCAGTTAGTTTCCAACGTCCTGAAGGCTTGTAGAAATCCACACGTCATTGGCAATCAGACTCTACAACGTTTTTGTTGAAATGGGACTATCTACTCTTAAGATGTACCAATTTTTAAAGAAACCCCCATATGGAAAAGTAGTACATATAAGAATGACAAGGGTGAAAAATCACTAAAAGAGTGTACTTATGATATGGACCATTTGAGCCCACATCAGTTACTTAAGAATTTGAGAGATAGAGGTAAGAAGTTGATGTACACAATATCAATCTTATCTGTATGATCATTCAAGGCCAGACTGTGATACATGATATTTTCTCTTCAAAATGAATATAAATAAATATAATTTTAAATAAATAAGTAAATGTATCTCTTTTTGAAGTTGCTTTACTGTATACTTCAGAAAGACGTCACACTTTCCTGCCTTTTTTCTAGTGTGATCTTGTCAAAAGGGACACAGAGTACTTCTCTGGCATCATCTCCTTAAAATACAAACTATCTTCTTAAGAAATGCATCCATGTAAACTTAAATAAAATCTGCTAGGTGTATCAAATTTTCCCATAGCTTTTGCTTCAATAAAATACCTGTACTAAAGGTATCTGAAATTCTATCAATAAAATAAACTTACAGTCTAAGATTAAAAACAAGAAGTACAACAAACTAGCATCTAAAAAACCTTAGTAAATCAATGCTTCAAAATAATGCTTGAAAGGGTATGATTAGAATGAAGTCACACATGACAGCTCTCTACCTGAGTTTCACATCTAATAAGTACTTTAGTATTCTTTTGCTAAGATGTGGAAGATGTTAATTACATTGGCGATCCTAGAAAAAGACTCAGTGAAGCATGGGATATCATACACAGATTAACCTTCCCCTATAAATTATTCCTTGATTTCAACGATAATTCTGTAATTTAATTTGTAATTTTAAGTGAATAAAATGTTGGTTCTTAGCAGTTGCCAGTAATTTTATAACCTACAATGACTAACATTAATTCCTGTTTATTTTTTTTCAAATCATGTTGGGTGTGATTGCAGAAGGTGTCACTCATGTTACAATGACTTATGAAATTGCCTTTCAGTAGAACAAATGATATTAACAATAACATTAAAATATTTTATCTAGAAAATTTGTTTTCTCCATCAACAAGTAAGACTTTGAATGTAGATATTTAGACTGATATTGAGTGTTTATATCATCTTGCTCTTAACTTGGATTTAGTGATGATTTCATTTTTAGACCTGATAGTAAGAAGTATGAAAAAAATGAATATGCCCTACAATCATTTTCCCAAGATAGGATAAAACTGCAAATGAGCAATGACTCAGACCTGTTTCCTGCTCATTTTGTTGATTATAGCAATATAGTGAACAAAAATCTTATGTGGAATGTTCCTTGGAACTTCATATCTCCATGATGTACATTTTTAAATGTAATTTTCCCTGGTACTTAGTCTATTTAAATGAAGAAGAATTTTCTACAATGTTTGTTACTACTTCCAAATTTTTTTTCATGTGAACTGACTCATAGCACTGAAGTGTCCTGAAATCCAGAGTGTAAAATGAGAGTACACTGACTGTGTACTTCTGGGATTGGCTGTAGTTCAGGGTTTTGATATCAGAATCAAACCAACTGCCATATGACAGGTTAAGTAGAGAAGTAGAGAAGGTGTTAAATTTTGCATAGATTTGAAACTAACAGGATATACCTATATGATTTCAGTTCCAGGTCTACAGTTGAGCATATCCGTATGTAATGAAGCCAACTTATGTTGCTGAATTTATTGCAATAATAACATAAAGCAACATATTTAACATACAAGGTCACATTCTCACATAGCCAAACAGTTTTGTGGCTTTGTGGCAGCAAGATATACATTCCCTGTTTTCATCTTAATGGCCACATGTTATGCCATTTTATGAGACATAAGTTCATTAGACCTTCTGTTCAAGTACCTTAAGGCCACAGTTTATTACAACTCTGCAATTATCTTTGACAATTTTTATTTGCAGCCAAATTTTTCAATCTCAGTGGGAACATTTGCATAAATTGAGGGCTTATTCTCTCCTCAGTGATAATCTCATTTTTGACAAAAAGAAATAAAATGATGGAATATGGAAAACATCAAGGATGAGCATGTCATTTCACTTTTTCAAAAGCAAAGGGGTATATGGAGCAATAGATAACAGCACATCTGGATTTTTATAAATAGTTTGCATTACCTTGTGATAGAATATGAACTTGGGAGAAGGGGGCTTGCTGGTAACTTTTCTTATTGGTAATATAATGCAAACCTCCATTTTTCAAAGCTCCAAAATATGTTCATTCTAAGTTACAACCCAAGCTGTATCCTCCAACATTAATGGTTCTTCTGAAGTTAATCTTGAGAACAATCCGCTTAGATTTCAGCTCATGAGTTACCATTACAAAGTCTATCTTACAGGAATTTAAATTACATATACCAAATATATCAGAGTGACTGCTTTACAGACCTGATAGTGAACAGATCCTCTGATTTGAACACAGACAAAGGAAGACTTATTCCTATGAGGGATCCCAAGGGTGTGATTTATTAGTTTTTGGTACACACTGGTCTAAAATATGCTTTACAAGATAGTCTACATATGCATACACTTGAACACTGAACTCCTTAGTTAAGTTCATTATGCTTGCTTTCTATTTTGAAGGGTCTAGAGTAAATGTCAGGGTTTTTTTGTTGTTCAAATAGTTAAGACTTCTGACTCAGTATGGGATTTCTCCTTCCCAAAGCAGAGGTTGTATTGATCCTAATAGAAAATGTTCTGGGAAATGTCAGGTTGACATGGATTGTACCTTTTCCTCCACTGAGGATTATACTTCCACACTGAGTCCCAGGTTATACTTTTTTTATTCTTTCAATATCAGTTAATAATGGGTCACAGAATAGCTTACTCAATCCACATCAGCCAGCCATTGTGCTGGGATCACTCACCTCACAACCCGTACTGTGAATACCAGGGAGCACTGCATGAGTTCTTTTCAAGTCTAATAAATCTTTCAGTTTATAAGATATCTCTTATTTCCTATTATGGAGACCTGCCCTAAACTATCCATCTCTTATGAATCCATATTTTATATATATTCTTTGTCTCTCATGTTTATAACAAATTCATCTTATAACGGGATATACTGGAATTAATAGCCTAAACATCTTCCAAACCCTTTAATCAGAGCTACTTAGAAAAAAAATCATTATCTTCATGTCCTATGACTCCACAACACTGCTAACAGATGGAAAAACTAAAACTAAATGTTTGATTTTATATTGCTTAGTATCAAAATTAAATCTTAAAATGAATCTTAACAAAATAATGTACTTAATTACAGCGCACAACTTTAATCCCAGCACTCCAGAGGTAGAGGCCATTGGATCTCTGTGAGTTCAAGGTCAGCATCATCTACAAAGCAAGTTACAGGACAGCTAGGACTGTTTCACATAGAAAGTCGGTCTTAAAAAACTAAAAAAGATATAAATATCCAGATGTTGAGTGTTTTTCTAATTTAGCTACCAGTATTCTAGATGAGAATAGATATTTTAGATGATGTTATATTGTGAAGTTTCCTTCCGTGAATACTCACAAACATCAAAAGATATGCTGAATTACATCTTGAGCATGCATCCTTGAGGTAATGAGATTCTTGAAATAACCATATATATATATATATATATATATATATATATAGCAAATTGTAAATATACACTTGTAAATATATATAAATATATATGTGTGTGTTTATGCATGTATGTATGTATGTGTGTATGTACTCAAAGTTGCTGCTATGTGTGAAAAATTATCCATCACAAATATTTAAGATAAAGATTATAGAAAGTGTAAATGAGAGCTTTAGTGAAAACAAAAATAAGGCGATCAGTGCTTTCTATATATGCCTATGTCTACAAAGACTTCCATTTAAAAGAAAACTATTCAGCCAATTAGTTCCCAATGCACTGCTAAAAGTCTGATTTCATCTAATCATTTATTTCCACTTTAAAAAGCAGTTGCTTAAGAAATTGACCCAAATACCTACCTCTAATATGATATCTACAGATGCATTTTCTGAAAGACTTTAAGCTTAGGCTATAATGATTATGATATTAACACAACCAAAATTCTTTGACAAAAATTTACAAAGACAAATATTGCAAAATAAACTAGCTACTCTTTAAAATATCCTTCAAACCTTCAATAGTTTATCTCTACAAAGCCCAAGATAAACCATATGTCTTTAATCTTAAAAGCCTTGGACACAGGCCACCAGTTGATTTTCCACCATTAAAGACTTCTGTGAAAAATTGCCTCTCTTTTCAAATATATAAATGTTCAAGTGTGTGTGGTATAGCAATATAAGTTATCTTGTTCATCTAAGGGAAGTTAAGATAAAATACTCCTTGTGGAAAAGCCAGGAGGACACAAAATTGAATGTCAATGTCTAAGTTTTATGTGAATTAAACAGTGCTGTCTATTATAATGCCTTGAGGAATACAGGTAGCAATAAAATGTTTCCATAGAGAAAGTGGCCCATTTTTTAATACAAATTTCAAGGTCATTGTTCTGGACACTATGGCAAATGAAAAACTTTATTTCCAATTTAGGTTTAACAGTGTAAAGATAATAAAAAACATGTGATGACTAATATTCACCTCTGTATAGGGAGACTACAATAAATTATAACACACTAAGCTTGTTGAATAGCACAAACAATTCTAACATACTCATCCATACAGAGTGAATGAGTATATGCATACACAAACTGTGGAATTTGGAATATGGGAATTATCTTTATATTTCACATGTTTTTGAGTGCTTTATAATGAATGTAATGTACAGGCATCAAAGAACTGATAAAACCATATGACTGATGAAGCATATCTATACCAACTAAGATTATTACTGTTCACCAAAGGGTTCAAAATGATCTTTCTACCTGAACTAAAATCCAGGTTAACAAATATATGGGTTCCAATGAAATGTGGGTTAGATAAGTGTTGGGGAAGTCCTGTTATTTGCCTGTGCATTTGTCAATAAAGTACTGTCTGGCCAATAGGGAATCTAGATAGGAGGGACTAGGAGTCCAGGAGGACTCTGGGTAGGAGAAACACGGGAGAGTTCGAGATGTAACCGCATGGGTAGGAAGCCCGGAACTATTCTCTGGTAAGAGACATACTTAGATTAACAATTATGGGGTAATTACTTAAAGCAGAGCTAGCCAGTAAGAGACAAGCAAGGCCAACACCTTCATAATGAATACAGCCTCCTGTGTGTTTATTTGGGACTGATGCGGATCTGGAACCAGGCAGGCGGGAAGGCTCCTCTCAAAGAAAAAGCTTCTCTTAACAAAATGGTGATCAGGAGTGGGATCATGAATTTCCACGCAAAACAACAAAAGCTTTAAAGGAATTTTAGAAATAGAAGAACAGAGAGAAGCACAGACTTTGGTAGCAGCATTTTTCTCAGGTGTGCTCTGTTTTGCTAGCGACAAGCCGAGATTCACACGGCTCGCTTACGGAAGTCTTCCTGACTCGGCATAAAAAGAAAGA
Organism: Mesocricetus auratus; assembly: GCF_017639785.1. Lineage (NCBI taxonomy): Eukaryota > Metazoa > Chordata > Mammalia > Rodentia > Cricetidae > Mesocricetus > Mesocricetus auratus. The sequence continues at coordinate 47,440,565 of NW_024429184.1, read as the reverse complement.
AGAAAAAAAAAAAACAGCCAACAAGGTTGCTTTAAGAGACTCTGCTAACGATTTAAAGGTGTGTACGTACAGCTGGAAATGGCAGCATTTGCTGGATGTCAGCATGGACTGAGGCGGTAAGCCGGAAACACGCTTACGCCCGCCATCTTGAAAGCAGCAGTTTAAAACAGCCGCGGTTTTACAGATAAGACACGTGGCCAGAAAAACATAAAGATTTACAGTAAAGTCAGACTTAAATGAAGAAAAACCTCCAAAAGGTTTACAGTGTGTTTAAAAATATACGTGAGATTGAGGGAGAAAATGAAACGACAAAGTGGTAAATAAATACAAAAGCTGGCTATGGTGGCACACGCGGGTAGGAATTGCTCCAGAGGCAGAGGCAGGCAGGTTTCCAAAGAGAAACCCTGTCTCAGAGAAAAATAAATAAAAGTGAAAGAAATAAAGTAATAATAGATAAATAAATAAGCCACGTAAAGATGGAAAATACACAGAGAGTCTGGATACTGTATGCTATTGTGTTTTTCAGTTTTTTGATTGCTAAGGAAGGAACAAATGCTAAAGTACACTTGATTATAAATGCTGCTGAATTAATTCAACTTATATCTTTTGAAAATGCCTTGACCTCAAAATTTAAGTATAAGGATATGTTACTCAGAAAAGGAGTTTTAATTTATGTTTCCACAGAACATAAAAAGCTGAGGATTTCTTCCAGACTTCTGTGGTTTGACGAACCAAGACCCCCGGAAGCAGTGGACCAGGTGTTCCAACTATTGAGACAGCTAAGATGATGCAGCTTTACAGACCCCGAAAATATGGACTTATACAGGTTTCTGAGTTTTGTCATGATCCCCATGGTATAAAGAGCGCCCCCTTCCAGCAGGAAGCAGTTTGGAATGAGCGACGTCCCAATTCCCATCTTGTTTATAAATCTTTGTTTTCATTTAAATGGGGTTGTTTATAATTGGCTAATGATCACAGCCAATATTTTTTTAATGGTCAAAAAGGGAATTATGGTATGGGTATTGTTTTTCATTTATTGATACAAATTCAAGGTCAATTTTGTGATAAGTATATTTCTCCTCTTGACTAAGTATTGTACTTATACTTTTCTTTTAAAATGTAATGCATAATTAAATACAGACAATAGATAGTTACTTATAATAGTCAGAATTTATAGTTAGGTAAGTTAGGTTCTCTAGATATATAGAAATGTATTTGAGACAGATAGTCTTCAAACCTCTCAAAGACCTTCAGAAAAATGACATTTAAAAATGGTTTAGGGTTTTTCTTGACAATGAGAAATGTCTGCTCCTGGCAGCACCAATTACGTCTGAGAGGAAGATGGGCATCGAAGAAACTCGTTATGGAGTTTGCTTTCAACATGGCAAGATTAGCCATTTGGGCAAGAAACTGCTCTTGCCTAGACTGACTGTTGTTGTATAATCTGGACATGCAGGACCCACAGGAAAGTGACTGCTGAACTCAGTCTTACAGGGTTCCTGCTTCATGGAAGAGTCCGTGAGACTTTCTGCAGGACAAAGAAAAATGAATGATAGACTATCAATGCAGATGGACAGTTTGAAATTTCCTGCTTTGCAGAGAAGTGTTCCAGACACATTGTGGCCTATGGGCTGAAGATGGATGCCCCAACGTTACAGAGGAACTTCGGGTGACTGTCCAGGCAGTAAGATACCTCTGTCAATCCTAGTGTTTATATATTATCCTTCTGTGGTCTTTGATGGAGTTGAAGACAGATAGTTATAATTATAGTTTTCCTTAGTTATGATAAGAGATAAGCTACATATAGAACTTTGGACTCACAAGAATGAGATAGATGATATTTTCTTTAAATCTTGCTAAAATATTGTAACTATGTTCTTATTTGATAACTGTTCTGTTATATACAATTTGACTATGTTAAAGTTAAGACCTTTCTTTTTGTTTAAACAGAAAAGAGGAGATGTTGGGGAAGTCCTGTTATTTGCCTGTGCATTTGTCAATAAAGTACTGTCTGGCCAATAGGGAATCTAGATAGGAGGGACTAGGAGTCCAGGAGGACTCTGGGTAGGAGAAACACAGGAGAGTTCGAGATGGGTAGGAAGCCCGGAACTATTCTCTGGTAAGAGACATACTTAGATTAACAATTATGGGGTAATTACTTAAAGCAGAGCTAGCCAGTAAGAGACAAGCAAGGCCAACAGCTTCATAATGAATACAGCCTCCTGTGTGTTTATTTGGGACTGATGCGGATCTGGAACCAGGCGGGCGGGAAGGCTCCTCTCAAAGAAAAAGCTTCTCTTAACAGATAAGGCTTATCAGATGTTGTTCATTGCTAATTATCAAGCCACAACCCACAGCTACTTAATTTATGCATTCCCTAGCTCTCTATTGAGAGAACTTCCTGCTTTCCATTGCCGTTTATCTGACTGTAACATTTGCACATCCTTCTACAGTTAGCAGAAATGAATTTGCTCCAGCTCTTCTGAGAATTTTGTGTTTCATAAGTATGTTCCCCATTTCTGTTTGTTGCTTCTTGAATAACAGAAGACAGAAAGACCTCTTAACCTCACGGATTGGTAGAATTAATATTGTGAAAAAAACCATTTTAGCAAAAGTAATGTATAAATTCAAATACTCTTCAACGGTTCAACTTTGGTATCCAAAAAATTGAAAAATATTTCTAAATTCAATTGAGAACATACATATGCTTCAAATCTAGAGTTATTATCATTCCTGATTTTAAGATATACTTCTGATATATATTAATAAAAGCTGCTTGGTAATGTCATACAAAGTCATACTGAATAATGGGATAAAATTTAGAAACCATATAGAAGTTCCAAGTCCTAACACCTAAAACCATCTTATTTTGATCAAATGGAACTGATCAAACTGAATAGCTGTCTGTAGAATGAAAGTAGATCATTATTTCTCACCTAGCAAAAATCTCAACTCCAAATGAGTCAAGGATTTCAGCATAAGATTTAATGGAGGAGAAATTAGGCAATGTATTTGAACTTTCAAGCACATGAAAAGACTTTCTGAACAGGACCTTTATCATTAGCATTAAGACCAACAACTGAAAAACAGGGTCACAGGAAACTAAAATACTTCTGTAAAGCAAAGAAAATAATGATGAATGAAGAGGTAGTCTACTGAATGGGGTAATATCTTACCAGCTATACATCTGATAGATAATTAGTATCTAGAATATACAAAGAACTCAAAATATGTATATAATCTTTAGCCCACAGGGAAATGAAAGTTAAAACTACTTCCAGGTTTCATTTTACTCCAGTTAGAATGGCCAAGATAAGAAAACAAAAATAATAGCAGTTGGTATCATGAATATGGAGAAAGGAGAGTAACTATTATCAGTTTGGGGCTAGGGAGTGCAAATTGCTGTAAGCACTATGGGAGCAAGTATTGAACTTCCTGAAAACCTGGTAATAGATCTAACACATGACTTAGCATTGACACAGCTGGTTATATTCCCAAATAATTCTTTATCTTACTATAGAGACAACTACTCTCTAGTTCATTGATTTACTATTCATATTAGCAAGGAACTAGAAACAATCTAGGTGTTTGTATATTGCTGAATGGAATGAAAACATGGTATAAATACAATGCAACATTATTCACTCTTAAAATGAATTATGAAATTCACAAGTAGATGGAAAGTGCTAGAAGCAGTCATTCTGAGTGAAATAATACAGACACAGAAAGGCAAATCTCAAGTGTTTGTCTCATTTGTGTATATCATCATGGAGTATTCACATATGCATAATCCATTTGCAATATCCAGAGAGATACATGACTTCTTTAGCCCAGAGTAGCTGCCTAAATTTCCAGGACAAGGCATGCTTTTCTTCCTGTTGAGATGACTTCAAGTTCAATTATAGAGTTGTTAGTTATTATGAATTATGTGTGCCTCTATGGCATCCTCTGGGATATCATGCCATGCTAGTTAATGTAATTCATAGATATCATACCTTGATAGGACAGTTATTCCTTCCTTCTCTTAGAAGAGTGATTCTATACCTTTCTAATGCTTCAAACTGTACATAGTTCTTCATGCTGTGATGATTGCAACCATAAAATTATTGTGTTGATAATTCATAACTGTAATTTTGCTACTGTAATGAATAATAATATAAATCTCCAATGCAGGCTGTCTGACATATGACACATGTGAGAGGGATCACAACCCACAGGCTATAAACAGCATACATGACAGACCTCATTTTGTTGTCAGTTCTAATTGCTGAAGGGAAACCAGAAACATTATAGGCAACAGTTGTTGTCCTTGGCTACTGCCCAGAGGTTGAAGTTAAGTTCCTATTGCTCATGTTACTACATACTTTGGAGACAGCACCCAGAGGATAGAAGTTAAATTGATCAGAAAGTCTCCTCCATTATTACCAGCTGCCATGAAACAAGAATGTACCTTTATACTTTTTATAGATCTGAATTGCTCTATTATTTCACTTCTATCTGAAATGTATTTTGGGTAGGTTCACTTCAGACCAATGCTGTTTTGCTTTTGTTTGTGTCTATTCCTATATAAATTTAAATTTATTGCTCCTACATAATGAAATGCTACATTTCAGAGAATATTGACTTTGAATTCTCATAGGCAGAATGCTTGTTTAGTGTTTCTTAATTTTCAATGCTTTTGTTTCATCAGTTTGTTCATAAAATTCTTTCACAATTTCAGATATGAAATAGGTTAGGGTCTCTCATTTTCATCTAGACATGTGTGTGTATATGTGATATTGTATGTAATCATTGTCTGATCTCAGGGTGTTGTCTACAAATTTGCCTTTGAAAAGTTTGGTTGTTTCCAGGGTATTGTTTTTAACTCAGTATCGGTCATACTATTTTATGAATAAAGATTTTAGTGCCACATACGTGGGTGAAAACCTGCTAGCTCAGAGAGGCAGAGAACTCACCCAGCTGCTTCCTCCTTCACTGTCTTTCCAGAAAGAGAGCTTTCTTCTACATCCTCTCATAAAAACTTCTCCAAACAGGTTTCACCCTTATACTTCCTGTGTTGTTTTCTCTCCATCCCCCTGACTTCTTCTTACTGTCTCTGCTTATTAACTGTCAACTGGTTGCTTGCTCTGCCTCTTGACCTAAGGTTGCTTCTAAATACTGTTTATGATATTCTAGCAGGAAGCTCTTGGATTAAAGATGTGTGCTAGGATTGAGCCAAACCACAGGCTATTCCAGTAAATAACACAATCTCAGGGTTCACAGTGAGATCAACGATCCTGCAACACCTGGGTTTTTTTTAGTAGTTCCAAATGTGAATTCATGCCATTATAAGTAAGTATATTTATAGCCTCAACTTATGCTAATACATATATCTGTCATTTTCTATCTCAATTCCTTCTATGACTCTATTGTACATATGACAAACACATATATCTATGAGTAACTATTATCTTTTTCAAAATCTTCATTCTCAAGGTTGGATATTCTTTACTAGAAACTATTTTCTAACTAAATGACTTGAAAAACTATACTTTTGCAAGGCTTTTTAAGTTCTATATGACCCAGGGTATCTTATTTTAGAGTTGCTACATCTCTCATAACACTTAATGTAATTTATATAGTAGCTATATTAAAATTATTACCTACTAAGAATAGCAATGTAACCTCATGTTATCTTAAAGAAACTATTTTCTCAATGTTTTAGGATATAGTCATTTAAGATTATATTGTGAATCATATAGATATAAAATATTCCTGTAAACTCATTGAATATTGAGCATGAATTTATGATTTTACTTAAAAGCAGACACATAATGATTTAAACATACTTTTGTAAGTTAACAAATTAAAGGATAAATGACTGACATTTCTCATATTTCTATTCTTTAAATTAGATTAGATAAATGACTTTACCCTTTTCCCATGTAATCATATTATGAATCATCTAAGATTGTCTCAATTCTCCATCATGTGATAAGCATGTGGAACTCATAAGAAAAACCAGTTCTCTTGTAGAGGCAAGATGGGAGGTGAATGTGCCACTAGTAAGATGATTGCTCTGGTATGCAGAAATAACTGCTTCCATTATCTTCTTCTATCACCAAATATTTAAATAAAAATCAATGCCACATTATGATGTCTATTTTCTGATTTTCTGTCCTTATTTATAATTGTTTCAGCGATTCTAGGGTTACAGTATACACAACTAGTTAAATTAGTGCTCATTAGATGAATTTTCAATATGGTCTTGGCATATTCAAGATCAAATTTTAAACAGATTTTGATTATAATTATGTTTTTGGAAATTATAGTCAGTTCAATTTTAGAATTTGCATTTTCCAGTGAAATTATATTATAGTAAGAAACGGAAGTATAGAACAATGTATCATGGAGGAATGTCTTTTGCTGACTGAACATTTTTTCAATCAATGAAAATATACTGCAATTTCTGAATATGAAAGATAAGCTTCTCTTTATAAATAACTGCTTTATATTCCAAATGAAGTACCTGATGGTGGCAGCAAGACTAAGTATCACTTTTTTATTTATAAGTAAATACAAAACCTATCTGGTAGTGTATATTAAAGGGAACTTATTATGGGAAAATTATATATATTGAGATACATGAGGTTACTTTTACAATCAGCTGTGTCATTCTTAAAGACTTCAGAATTTTTGTCATCTCAGAAGCCAAAAAGGATGAATGAAAGGAGAATTTTTTTCTGACAATTTAGATGAGTCCACAAGTAGTAATTATTCTCATTGCATGGAATATGTGCTCAACAGAAGTATTAAACTAAAACAAAGCAAGGGATTCAAAGATGTACTTTTGTTTGAGAGCAAGATGAATGATAAAGCAAACTATTATTTTATCTTTTGGGTTTTTTTGTTTTTTGTTTTTTGGGTTTTTTGTTTTTGTTTTAGTTTTTTTGGTTTTTCGAGACAGGGTTTCTCTGTGGCTTTGGAGGCTGTCCTGGAACTCGCTTGGTAGTCCAGGCTGGTCTGGAACTTACAGAGATCCGCCTGCCTCTGCCTCCCGAGTGCTAGAATTAAAGGCATGCACCACAAACACCCGGCTTTGAACTGTTATCTTTAATGAACATTTTTGTGTCAAGAAGAAATAACCTAAAGAGAAACATTGAGTTAGTATAGTTAATAGGAAACAGCTATAGTACTACATGTTGTTACTATATTTATGGTTTTCTCTTCCAAAGCACAAGGTAAGTAACACACAGGGTAAATATGTTGTTCTCCTTCCTCTACTTCTCCACTTAACGCCACAATCTACCCTCAGACAGTGCCCAAGCCTGATTGTATTCAGCCTTGGAGAAGGTTCAAGAATCAGTAAAATCATTTCTCCAGTTGGCTAAAAGAACACTGATAAAACTAAGTTTTGGAAGACTTCTATGAAATTTTGTTGGTGTGGTTATGTCTCTGAAATGTCTGTAAAGCACATTTTAGAAAATGCCTTATAAATTTAAATAACGGAGCTATCCAATACATAAAATGATACTAAAGTAAATATAATTTAAAGCTTAAATGTATGTGAGGAAGCAAGTTGCTAATCATATGTTCTTCCACTTCTATTTTAAATGTTGGGTTTGATTTAAACCATGACACATGGTAAATTTACAGCAGGATAAATCTTTACTTCTCTCTTTTGACTTAAAGATCTAAATGGAAAGCACCATAATCTGTAACCTGAAAAAGTATCTTGGCACAGAAATTTAGACTTTACTTAGGCATAAATGACCACTAAATGAAGAAAATTAAATCAACTATCTTACAACAAAGAATACATATTAAATAAACATACATTTTAGTTGGCTATTAGTCACAAGAGCACTCCAAAATTATCTTAGAATGTACAATAGAATTTAAACAGGTTATGGAGTTTTTGTTTGTGCTTTTGTTTTTTTTCTTTTCTTTTTTGTTTTTGGTTTGTACGAGACAGAGTTTCTCTGGATTGTTTTGGAGGCTGTAGGTCCAGCTTGGCCTCGAACTCACAGAGATCTGCCTGCCTCTGCCTCCCGGGTGCTGGGATTAAAGGCATGCACCACAACCGCCCGGCTGTTTTTGTTTCTTTTTAGTTTGTAATAAAAAGTGTCACTTGTGAATGAACACAGAAAAGTTTCATAGAGTATATTCCTTTGATATTGGTAATTATCTCTAAAGTGGTTGGTGAGATTTTCTGCATGCAGGCATAATGAGAATTTATTAAGTGATATAAATTAAGGAACATGTTCATTTCTGATTCATTATGGAATAAAAATTCATTACAAACTTGCATATGACTTTAAGAATAGCTATTGGGAAAAGGGTTCTTAAACTTATCAACCTTAGAAACCTCAATACCTTCCTAAACCTCATTCTACAGTAAATATAGAACCTAAGCTAAGTTGTGTTGTTATAAATGCTAGGAAAAAGGGGTGTTTGCCACAGGTATTTGTTTGTCGCTAGAGGCTAACCCTAAAGAGTGGGACTGCCCATGACCGTGATAACATATTGATTCTGTCATCCTTCCCAGGTATCTACAATGGACACAAGATCTGACACAGTGGGATTTGGTCTTACTTTTTATAGTTCGTTTCATTATATGCCCCTATTCTTCACTTTTGGAATGTGTATTAGAAATATTCAACTTGTTTACTGGGCTCATGGGGGTTCATAGATAGAGATTCCCTAAAGCTCCAGAAGATAATTTAGACTGTTTATAACTGATGATTACCTAATGATAGCATTATGGAGGCCCTCAACTCTTAGTGTACTCAGTAACTTCATGAAACAAATAGGTTGTAATTACACTAGAAAGTCTATGTACCTATTAAGATACGTTGCTTAAATTGCTTTGTGAGAGATACATTAGCACTGTTTCATGTAGGTCATGGAAGTCCAGAGAATATATGAAGTATGTTAATCTCAAATTAAGCCACACAGAAACCTCTGTAATTTTATGCCTCATGATATTCCAAATGCTCTATCTGTCTGTCTGTCTGTCTGTCTGTCTGTCTCTCTCTCTCTCTCTCTCTCTCTCTCTCTCTCTCTCTATATATATATATATATATATATATATCCCCAGAACATCTTCACTTAAATGGATCTTACTTCTTCAACAGTTATGTTTATTTCACTGTAATTTCTGAATATATCTATTAGATATACTTTAAGGCATACTGGATAGTCAATATCATCATCTGGTCCTTAAAAGCCTCTGAGTTAAGAGTTCCATAATTTCTTGGAATAAATTCACTCTATTCATATTTTCCCTTGTGGGGAAACTAATAACCTTAAACTACACAAAGAATATAACAAATGACTTGATGAAGGACTTAAGAGATCATAGTGCTGAATTAGAGCCTTTACCTTGTTGGATTTTGTTTAGGATTTTACATAGAAGATCCACAATTGCACAGCATGTAGAGAGTAGAGCTTTTGGAGAGATTGGCCCTAAATGGTAGTCTGTATCACAGCCCACGCCTCCAGGTTCAAAGATCTTTGTGAAAGAGGAGACATTAAGCTTGTAAGATTTAGAGGTGATAGCCGGGCGGTGGTGGCACACGCCTTTAATCCCAGCACTCGGTAGGCAGAGGCAAGTGGATCTCTGTGATTTCGAGGCCGGGTTGGACCAATAGCCTCCAAAACAATACAGAGAAACCCTGTCTCATAAAAACCAAAAAATAAAAAAATAAAGATTTAGAGGTGATGGATGACTCGAAGAAAGCAGGATTTTACAGACAGAGCATGGATGCAACATAAGTCAACTTGCTGAGACTATGATAGCTTGCAGAAGATTTGATGCACACTTTTAAGCCAGATAAAAATCCAGCACAGAGAAGGGCAAGTGGTCACCAAGTCCTACTCATGTAGAAAAAAAGCCTTTCACAAGTAATAGCTACTAAGAGAACAAAAAAATCACTTTTCTTGTATGAATTTTGACTTTAATAGAGGAATGCAAAGGGAGTTGTCATATTACATCATTATCAACTCACTTTAATTTGTCTGCTTATTTTGGTTTTATTTTTGTAGATCATAAAAAAGTTACTACCAACTTCTTTGACTGTAAGTGATTGCAAGAATGGTCAATCAGAAAATTTTGGAAACTTATGTCAGAGATACATTAAATTTAGTATCATAATATCACAACCATTGTACTTGATAGGTGCTTAGCATGTTGTGCTAACCATCAACCAAATTATACATATACTCAAATCAATAGGCTATCCACAAAGTGGATGAACCTTTAAATAAATGAATAAATTATGTTCTGATGCAATGACTTTCCCCAAAGTCCCTGGAAGTTAAATTGTAGCGATTTTATTACCAACATTGTGGATAGTTTTACCATGAGGTATTGAACTATGAGATCTCTAAAGTCTCCAGCAACTCTGAGAGTTATTGATGGTAAGAGTACATTAATATTTATCATCCTGATACTAGAAATATATTTTAGCTGCTTCATTTCTGCCACCTTTCTTAATCACACGAAAACTGACTTTCCTCCATTTATTACACTGATTTCTTCACAAGCTCCAATGAATTTTGTTTAATAATCAGTTACAATTTCTCTACTTATGATTTAAATTTAAGTAATGGTTCTTTTACAAATGTGAGGGCCTCTGTATTTGGGCATAGATGATCAGGTTTGAGACTCCATCTTGATGGATTATTTTTTTCTGTGATGAATATTACTTCTTCATCTCTTTGGATTAATTTTAGTTAGAAATCTAATTTGTCAGATAATAGGACAGCTACACCAGATTGTTTCTTATGTCCAAGTGATTGGAAAATCTTTTCCCAAACTTTTGCTCTGAGGTAATGTCTGTCTTTGAAGTTAAGGTGTACTTCTTACATGCATCAGAAGGGTGAATTCTGTCTTCAAACCAATTCTGTTAGCCTGTATCCTTTTTTAGGTGAATTGATACTATTGATATAAGAGATATTAATTACCATTGACTGTTGATTCCTGTTGTATTTGGATTTGTTGTTGGTGAAGGTATTCTCTGTGTGTTTCCCTTTGGTACGGTTAGTAAGGTGGTATTATCTATTGCCTATGTTTGTGAGAGTGTTGCTAACTTCCTTGGTTTTCCTTCCAGAACTTTCTGTAGGAATAAATTTGTGGATATATATTGCTTAAATCTGGTTTTGTCATGGAATATATTGTTTTCTCCATCTATTGTGATTGAAAGCTTTGCTGGGTACAATAGTCTATCCTGGTATCTTTGCTCTTTTAGTACTGATAGAACATATATCCAGGACAATCATCTTTCAGAGTTTCCATTGATCAAACCTCAATGTCTTCTGATATGTCTGTCTTCATATGTTGCTTGGCTTTTTCCTCTCCAGATCTTAATATTCTGTATGTTTGGTGTTATGATTATTTTGTGGCAAGGGAACATTTTTTGGTCCAGTCTATTTGGTGTTCTGTAAGCTTCTTGTACTTTCATAGGTATGTCCTTCTTTAGGTCGGGAAGGTTTGGTTGAATATAGTTTCTGGACCTTTGATCAGGACTTCTTCACCTTCTTCTATACCTGTTAATCTTAGGTTTGGTCTTTTCACAGTGTCTCATATTTCTTGGATATTTTGTGTTAAGTAATTGCTGGACTTAAATTTTCTTTGATCGATGAATCTATTTCCTCTAATGTATCTAAATGACCTGAAAGTCACTCTTCCATCACTTGTATTCAATTGGTTATGCTTGCTTCTGTAGTTCGTGATCATTTTACCAAGAATTTCTATTTCCAGCAGTCCCTCACCTTGTGTTTTCATTATTTATTCTATTTAAGTTTTCAAGTCTTGAACTGTTTGAATTTTTTCTTCATCTTTTTTATCCCCCCACCATGGCTTTCCTTGCTTTCTTTAAGAGATTTGTTTATTTCCACTATTATGTCTTTTCCATTTCTTTAAGGGAGTTTCTCATTTCCTCTTTAAGGGTTTCTATCATCTCCATAAAGTTGTTTTTAAGGTTGTTTTCTTCTGACTTCATCTGTGTTGTGATGTTCAGGTCTTGCTGGTGTAGAACCCCTAGTCTCTGGTGGTGTCATATTACTCTTTATGTTATTGAATGTGCTCATATACTGTTTTCTACTCATCTCTTCTTCCAGTGGATCCTGGTGGGGTCTATGATTCAGGAGATCTCTTTTCCTCCACTTGGTGTAGGTGGAGCCAGTGACTTAGGTATTTGATCTTCTTCTCACAGTGGGAGTGGGGCCAAGGCTTCAATGATGGGAGATGCAATGCTTGATAGTTTGGGGGTATGAGGAGGGTGCTTCTAGGTCTCTAGGCTTTCTCTCTCATTGGTATTGGGATCAAGGCTCCCAGGTCCCTGGGGGACTCCTTGGGTAGGATGGGGTGATATGCCCTGATCAAGTGCCTGGAATGAGGTGGGTGGAGGGACAAGGCCAAGCACTCATCTTTCCTGGTGGGGGTGGGGTCAAGGCTATGGACTGTACTTTCATCACATTCTTACACTCAAACATTTATACAGTTTCAATTGTTTAGTTGAATTGCAAAATCTTAGCACATTAATATACTCATTATGTGGTATTATTCATGTATTTACACCTTCCTATGAAAAATAAATCATATCATATTATCATGCCCTGATTTTCAGGTCTCCCACTTTAAATGAAATATGTCTTTCTTGCTAATTCCCTTAACTAGGAGTGGTGCTACCATTACTTATAACTCCCCTGAATAAACTTTATCAGAGATTCCTTCATGCCTACTGTTATTGCTTTTCCCATTTAATCTTTTAAATATGTTCCTTCATTTACTCAGTTTCTTTGTCTACTGCTGTGACAAAATATGCTAACAAAAGCAACTTAAAGGAGACAAGGTCTATTTTGGCACACACTTCAAAGTTTCATCTATCATGACAGAGGAAATTAAGACATTGAGAGCTCAAGGCATCTGGCCATATTTTATTCACAATTAGAGAACATAGAATGATGAATGCATACATAGTATTGCTCACATAGTCTAGGATGCCAGCCAGGAAATCCTACCATCTGCAGTGGGTGAGCTTTCTCACTTCAATTAATAAAACCAAGGTAATCCCTCATAGGCCTATTGCCCATCTTTCAAATGATTCTACATGTTATCAAGATGACATCTGAAAGGGCTATTACATTCATATCTATTCCCACAAGCATACTTAGCCCACTGCCATGTAGTCAAGAAACTGTGTTTAGTTTCTTTCTCACTCTTGAGGAGACTCACTCTATTCTATATTTTATTCCAATTCCTGTTTCTTCAGAGTACCTTCAAAGACACCATTGAATTTGTTTTCTGTTGGCCATCTACTGGGGTACACCAAGCCAAAAATGATGAGTAGTGTGTTTCCCTAGTGAGGCTCCCTTGGAGAAAGTTAAATTTCCATTTGCAAATGGCTATGCATTTGAGTTAGAGTCTGGGTTAGTAGTGGGACATGTGTCCATTTCTCCTTTTGTATGGTGAAGACCCACACAGGCCCTGGGAATGCTGTCAGTTTCTAGGAGTTCATTAGAGTTTGGCTCATGGTGGTTTAAAGGGCCTTGTTTTCTTGGTGTTCTCCAAGTCCTCTGGATCTTTCACTCTCTCTGCCTCCTCTTCCTCAGTGTTACCTGAGGTATGAGGGTAGAGATTTGATGGAGGCATACCATTTATGTCTGAGTGGTCCAAGAACTCTCACTGTCCACATAATATCTTTGTGTGAGTCTCTGTATTTATTCCCATCTGCTGCAGGAGGAAGCTTCTCTGCTGATGGCTAAGCATAGCACTATTCTATAAGTATAACAGAATGTCATTAGGAGTCACTTTGTAGCTATTTTTCCTTAATTTGAAATAGTTACAATAGTATTTGGTTTTACATTGGTCATTGTACCCTCTAGTATCAGGTGTTTAGTCAGATAAGCAGTGTCTGCTATTGGTTCTACCTGGTGGAGTTGGCCTTAATTCACTTCAGATATTGTTTGGTTTCATACACAAGTTTTGTACCACCCATCGGATTAGCATTTCTTATAGGCAAGACAGCAACCTAGATCAATAGGTTTGTACTGTACATTTCTTCTTTGGTAGCATGATGAGTAAATTATTGCACCAAAGACAGAAGGACACTGAGATGAAGGCTTTGTATAGGCATTTTCAATTAGTTGAGCAGGTGTTGTCTTCAGCAATCAGGCCGCAGCATCAGTTTGTAAAGAATGATGTATTGTGTTTACACTAGACTGTACTGTAGAAGGTTATTATGAGACCAATTTGGACAGCAACATAATTAGATATAAAACTAATTCTGGTATTGGAAGCTTCATTTGGAAAGAAGAGATGTCAAGTTGGGTCTCTATCTTTCCAATTAATTGGTGATTTTTCAATTGTGGAAATATTTTAAGAAGTTTCCATTGTTTTAGTTTCCAACACTATCCCTCAAATGGCCTTTAATTTTAGCTATCTCAGCCTATATTCCATCTTTTACCCAATTTTCTCTCATCTCCCCCTACCTTTGGTCCTGCCATTCTACTCCACCTCTGTTTATCCATAACTTTCTAATCTATTTCAATTTTCTTGGAAGTTCTGTCTGTCTCCCACTAGTCACTTACTCTATACCTACCTTCTGTGGCTCTATAAATTGTATTTTATTTGTCATCGACTTAATAACTATTCTCCATTTATCAGCTGTTTAATTGTTAAAAATTCCATTCTCTAATCTTCCTTTTTGTCCAAGTGATGGTGACTATCCCTGCACATTAGCTTTATAATTTCACAGGGTCTCATTTACTAATTATTGATCTTAGTGCCTGTGTTAGGAGTCTTCTGTTCAGAATGTCTTCTCCAGTGTCAGTGAGTTCAAGGCTATTTTCCAATTTATCTTCTATTGCTTTTATTGTATCTAGTTTTGTAGTGATATCTTTGGGATATTTGAAGCTGAGTTTCTCAAAGTATGTATTTATTAATCTATTTGGATTCTTCTTCATGAAGCCACCAGCTTTATTCCACTGTATATTTCTGGCTTCCTTGTTAAAAACTAAGTATGGGTGTTTTGATTTATGTCTGGGTAACCAATTAGATTCCATAGTCAATGTGTCCATTTTGTGCCAATACTGAACTACTTTTATTACTATATCTCTGCAGTACAATTTGAGGCTGTAATAGTGATAACTCTTATCAGTTCTTTTATTATTCAGTTTGTTTTAGATATCCTGCTTTTGTTTTATTTATTTATTTTTCTTGTAATTCCATATGAAACTGAAAATTTGCCTCTTAAGATCTCTGAAGAATTGTGTTGGATTTTAATGGGGACTGTACTGAATTTATAAATGGTTCATGGTAATAATGCCATTTTTTGACTACTAACTCTACAAATGCATGAGCATCGAATGTTTTCCATTTTTGATATCTTCTTAAATTTCTTCAGTGTCTTATTTTTTATCATTCATGTCTCTCATTTGCTTGATTATAGTTACTCAAAGATATTATACTATTTGAGGCTATTATAAAAATGCTATTCTGATTTCTTTCTCAGTCCACTAACCATTTGTATATAGGAAGGTTATTTATCTCTGTAAATTAAATTTTTAATCCACCTAATTGGTTGCACTTGTTTATAAGTTATAGGAGTTTTCTGGTGAAACTTTAGGTCAGTTATGTATATTTTCATATTATAGGACAACAAGGATACTTGGTTTCTTCCTTTCCAATCTGTGTTTCTTTGATCTCCTTTGGTTATCTTATTGCTCTACATAAGCCTTTAATCACTATATTGAGTACATATGAAGAGAGTAGACAACTTGGCTTTCTCCTGATTTTACTGGAATTGCTTTGATTTTTCTCTCCATTTAATTTGATGTTGGCTATGCATCTGCTACATACTGCCTTCATCACATCACAGCTTCCCAAAGGAGCCATCTACAGTCTTCTGGATGTCAGTGATGGCATGGACTGTGGTCATGAGTTCTTTTACAATGCCAAAGTTGTCATGGATGACCCTAGCCAGGGGGGGCTAAGCAGTTGGTAGTGTAGGAAACATAGCTGAGAATCTTGAAGGAGTTGTACTTGTCATGATTCATACCCATCACAAACATGGGGCCATCAGCAGAAGGGGTGAAGATAATGACTCTCTTGGCCCCACCCTTCAAGTGGACCCCAGTCTTCTCCATGATGTTGAACATGCCAGTAGACTCCACAACATGCTCGGTGCCAGCATCAACCCATTTGATGTTGGCAGGAACTTGCTCCTAGAAAATGGTGACAAGCAAGCTTCCCATTCTCAGCTTTGACTGTGCCTTTGAACTTGCCATGGGTGGATTCATACTGGAACATGTAGACCATGTATTTGAGGTCAATAAAGGTGTCATTGATGGCAATAATGTCCACTTTGCCAGAATTGAAGACAGCCCTGGTAACTAGGTGTCCAGTAAGGCCAAATCTGTTCACTCTGACCCTCACCATTATGTCTCAGGAATGAGACTGGCACTGCAAAAGGAGAATGTGGCTGTGTCTAGGGCAGAGTGGAGCAGAGAGTCTTTATTGATTTTCTTAAACAACCAACATTTTAATTGATTCTTTACAATGTTTTTGTTGTTCTTTCTATCTTATTGATACTAGCTGAGTTTGATTGTTTCTGTGCAAGTATTTCTTTTGGGTATGATTACTTTTTGTTGTATAATTTTCAGGTGTACTGTTAATTTAGTAGTATAATATTTCTCTCTATTTTTATTGAATGTAGGCACTTGGTGCTATGAACTTACCTATTACAAACTCATTCATTGTGTCCCTGAAGTTGGGTATGTAGTGTATTCATTTTATTGAATTATAGAAAGTCTTTTATTTCCTTCTTTATTTCTGTCTTGGCCCATTTTTTGCTCAGAAGTTAATTGTCCAGTTTTTATGCTTTCTGTTGTTTCTGCTGTTATCAATATTCTGTTTTATTTTGTGGTAGTTGGATAGGAAGTAGGGTAATATTTCAATATTTTTGTGTATCTCTTGAGACTTGTTTTGTGTCAAAGTAAGTAGTCAGTTTTGGAAAAGTTCCAAGAGATGCTGAAAAGAAGGTATATTTTTTTATATGAGTGAAAGATTCTGTAAAATTTGTTAGGTTCATTTGTTTCATGACATAAATTAGGTTCAGCATTTTCATGCTTGAATTATGGTTTGGTGAGAGCTGAGTATTGTGAAGTCTCTGACTACCACAGTATGAAAGTCAATATGTTATTTAAGGTGCTGCAATTTTTTGTGAACATTGGTGTTCTTGTTTTCGGTGCACAGATGTTAAAAATTGCAATGTCTACCTCAAGATCCAGCAATTCCTTTCTTTGGCATGTACCCAAAGAATGCACATTCATACAACAAGGACATATGTTTAACTATGTTCATAGCATTGTTGTTGTAATAGTCAGAACCTGGAAGCAACCTAGATGTCCCTCAACCGAAGAATGGAGGACTGAGACAGTGGAGGAATAGAGGAGGGCAAGAAAGATGATGCCTTCACAGAGTGAGCTGGTATATGTTTGGAGAGAGGGCTGGCACAGGAGAAATGTTAGTGGATGCATAGGGATGACTACAACTAAGAATCTAGGCAGAGGTGGAGAGGCTGTCTTTGATGTCCTTCCTTTATAATGAGATTGAGACTACCTTGTTTGCCACTCCTAGAGCCTTCATCCAGTATCTTATCGAAGCCCAACACACACTTATAGCTAAACAAGGAAACATAATCCAGGAATCCAAGTGTGAAGAGGGATGAGGGATGAGCAAAGGAGCCAAGACACTGTTGAAAAAACCCACAGAAACAGTTGAACTGACCTACTGAGAGCACAGAGACCCTAGCCGTAAAGCTGTGGAACCAGCATTGGACCAAACTAAGCCCTCTGATACGGGTGACAACTAGGAGGCTAGGGCAGTCTATGGGACCTCTAACAGTGGAGCCAGTGTTTATCCCTAGAGCACAAATGGACTTTGGGAGCCGATTCTCTATGGAGGGATACTATTGCAGCCCAGATACTGGAAGGAGGGCCTGGGGCCTCCCCCAAATTGTGTGACTGGACTTTGATGGTCCCTGGTGAAGGGCCTCACTATCCCTGGAGAGTGGGTAGGGGATGGATTGAGGAGTTGGTGAGGTGCATGGGAGGATGAGAGGGCAAGGGAATGAGGGGATTGGTATTTAAATAAGAGTGGTTATAAAATAAAAAAATTTAAAAATACAGTATCTTTCAGTGCATTTTTCTTTTGATGATTATGTTATGTTCTTCCCATCTCTCCTAATGAGTTTTGGTTTGAAGATAGTTAAGTGGATGCATCAAGTTGCTTGTCAGTCCATTTGCTTGGAATATTTTTTATCCTTTTATTTTTGAATTATATCTATACTTAAAGCTAATGCATAATTCTTGGATATAGCAGAAGGATGGATCCTTTTTCTTCATCCATTATGTTAGTCTTTAGGACTACTGAGTTTGAGAGATATCAATGAGCACTGATGGATAATCTTCTTACTTTGTTGTTGTGGTGGTGGTGGTGGTGATTGTATATGTATATGTCTCTGTTCTTTTGATTTGATTACCTGGAGTTATTTATTACTTTGTTTTTCTGGGTATGATTAATGTAATAAGGTTGTAGTTTTCATTCTATCATCTTCTGTCACCCAGGAATTTTAGATAACTATTGTTTAAATTGGGTTCTATCAAATGTCCCCAAGAAACAAGCAGGGGTAATGATCCTAATATCTAACAAACTAGACTTTAAACTGAAATCAATCAAAAGACGTGAAGGAGGTCATTTCATATTCATTACAGGAAAAATCCACCAAGAAGTCTCAGTTCTGAACATCTATGCCCCAAATAAAAAGGCATCCACATTCATAAAAGAAACATTACTTAAAATCAAACCACACATAAAAACTTACACTCTAATAATGGGATACTTCAACAAACCACTGTTGAGGGAAATATCCCACTAGACAGGACTACAAGACAGAAACTTAACAAAGAAACAAAGGAAATAATAGAGGTTATAACCCAATTGGGTTTGACAGACATCTATAGAATATTCCATCCAAAACACAAAAGAATATACCTTCTTCTCAGCACTATGTCGAACCTTCTCAAAAATTGACCATATACTTGGCAAGATTGCAAACCTCAACAGGTATGGAAAAGTTGGAATAACTCCATGTATCTTATCAGACCACCATGCTTTAAAGTTAGAGTTCAACAACAACACAAACTACAAGATCCCTACAAACTCATGGAACAATGCTCTACTGCACCACACCTGGGTCAAAGAAGAAATAAAAAAAGATATTAAAGACTTCCTAAAATTCAATGAGAATGAAGACACAACATATCCAAACTTATGGGACACTTTGAAAGCAGTATTAAGAGGAAAGTCCATAACACTAAGTGCCCACATGAAGAAACTGGAGAAATGTTACACTAGAGAACTAACAGCACAGCAGAAGATCTAGAACACAAAGAAGCTAACTCACCCAGGAGGAGTAGATGCAAGGAAATAATAAAATTGAGAGCTGAAATCAGTGAAGCAGAAACTAGGAAAACAATACAAAGAATCAATGTAAGAAAGAGTTGGTTCTTTGAGAAAACCAACAAAACCTGTATCCAAACCAAACAAACGGCAGAATGTGAACATAAAAATTAACAAAATCAGAAATGAAAGGGGGACATAACAACACACACTGAGGAAATCCAGAGAATCATCAGGTCATACCTCGAAAACCTGTTCTCCACAAAATTTGAAAATTTAAAGGAAATGGACGACTTCCTGTGTAGATATGACATGCTAAAATTAAAACAAGTACAGATAAGCAATTTAAATAAACATGTAACACCTAAGGAAATAGAAGCAGTCATCAAAAGTCTCCTAACCAAAAAAAAAAAAAAGTCCAGGGCCAGATGACTTCAGTGCAGAATTCTACTAGAAATTCAAAGAACAGCTTATACCAATTCTGCTCAAAGTATTCCATGCAATAGAAGCAGAAGTGTCTTTGCCAAACTCATTTTACGAGGCTTCAATAACCTTGATCCCCAAGCCACACAAAGACACAACTAAGAAAGAGAACTTCAGACCAATTTCCCTCATGAACATTGATGCAAAAATACTCAATAAAATACTGGCAAATCGAATCCAAGAACACATCAGAAACCTCATCCACCAAGATCAAGTAGGCCTCAACCAGGCAGGCAGGGATGGTTCAACATCCAAAAATCTATCAATGTAATCCACCACATAAACAAGCTAAGGAACAAAAGTCACATGACCATCTCACTAGATTCAGAAAAAGCCTTTGACAAAATCCAACACCCCTTCATGGTAAAGGTCTTGGAGAGATCTGGGATAACAGGAACATAGTTAAACATGATAAAAGTTATATACAGCAAACTGACAGCCAACATCAAACTGAATGGACAGAAATTCAAGGTGATTCAACTAAAATCAGGAACAAGACAAGGCTGACCCCTGTCCCCATACCTCTTCAATATTGTACTTGAAGTTCTAGCTAGAGCAATAAGGCAACAAAAGGAGATCAAGGGAATACAAATTGGAAAGGAAGAGGTAAAACATTCACTATTTATTTGCAGGTGATATGATAGTTTTTACATAAGTGACACAAATAACTCTACCAGGGAACTCTTACAGCTGATTAACACCTTCAGCAAAGTGGCAGGATACAAGATCAACTCAAGAAAATCAGTTGCCCTAATATACAGAAGATAGGAGGGCTCAGAAAGAAATCAGAGAAATATCACCCTTTACAATTGCCACACACAAGCTAAAATACTTTGGGGTAATGATAACCAAATAACTGAAAGATCTGTATCGTAAGAACTTTGAGTCTTTAAAGAAAGACATTTAAGAATACACCAGAAAATGGAAAGATCTCCCATGCTCATGGATAGGTAGGATCAATGTAGTGAAAAATGGCAATCCTGCCAAAAGAAATCTACAGACTCAATGCAAACTCCATCAAAATCCCAGCACAATTATTCACAGACCTTAAAAGAATAATTCTCAACTTTATATGTCAAAACAAAAGACCCAGGATAGCCAAGACAACCCTGCTCAACAAAGCAACATCTGGAGACATCACCATTCCTGACTTCAAGCTCTATTATAGAGCTGTAGTCCTGAAAACAGCTTAGGATTCGCACAAAAATAGACAGGTAGACCAATGAAATAGAATTGAACACTCTAAGATTAATCCACAAACCTATGAACAGCTGATTTTCGACAAAGAAGCTAAAATTATACAATGGAAAAAAAGAAAGCATCTACAACAAATAGTGCTGGCATAACTGGATATTGGCTTGTAGAAGACTGCAGATAGATACATGTCGATCGCAATGCACAAAACTTAAGTCCAAATGGATCAAAGACCTCAACATAAATCCAGCCACACTGAACCTGTTAGAAGAGAAAGTGGGAAGTACTCTTGAATCAATTGGTAGAGGAGACAGCTTCCTTCCTGAACATAACACCAGTAGCACAAACACTGAGATCAACAATTAATAAATGGGACCTCCTGAAACTCAGTAGCTTCTGTAAGGCAAAGGACACAGTTATCTAGACAAAAATGCAACCCACAGATTGGGAAAAGATATTCACTAACCCCACATCTGACAGAGGGCTAATCTCCAAAATTTACAAAGAACTCAAGAGGTAAGTGTTCAAAACAACAAAGGACCCAATCAAATGGGCATTCAATGTGCTCTCTCCACTATTGCTTAGCTTGCCAGTTGGTAGGGAGGCTCTCTCAGTATGGACATATGGGGAAGGGCCTAGGTCCTGCCCTGGATGAAATGACAGACTCTGGAGGTGCCCCCAAGGAGGGCCTCATCCTCTCTGGGGAATGATGTGGGGATTGGGCTGGGGGTGGGGGATGGGGTTGGGTCTGGTCGAGGGAGAAGGGGGAGCTGGGATTGACATTTGAAACATGCATGTTTCTAATTTAAATAAGCAAACATACTTAAAAGTTGGGTTCTACCATTTAATGATTTATTTTTTACATCTATCATGACTGAAAGTTATGCTGGATATGGTAATCTGGGCCTGGTTCACTAGTTTTTTATAGTTTATAGACTGCCTCTCCAGGCCCTTTTAGATTCTGACTTTGAGACTATTCATTGAGAAATGTTGTTTTATTCCAATTGGTCTGTCTTTATATTATATATGATATTTTTTTCCTTTGAAGATTTTTCTGTAAATTTAGCATATTGATTATTATGTGCTTTTTTCTGTAAATTTAGCATTTTGATTGTTATATGCCTTTTTTCTGTAAATTTAGCATTTTAATTATTATGTTCCAAATTAACTTTCTTTTCTGTTCCAGTAAATTTGGTGTTCTGTATGATTCATGTACTTTAAAATGCATCTCCTTCTTTAGGTTAGGGATACCTATTTTCTGTACCTTTGACCTGGATTTCTTTTCTCTTTTCTACTCATATTAGTTTTAGATTTGGTCTTTCATGGTGCCCCATTTTTTCTGGATGATTTTTTTTTGTATAACATTTTCTTTCACAGATACATTCATCTCTCCTATCTTTATTTTCAAGGCATGAGATTCTCTCTCCTATCTGTTGTATTCTTAATGTGGCTTAGCTCCAAGGTTCCTGTTTCTGTTTCTAACTATTTCATTTCCAGTTTTCCCTCCGTTTGCATTTTCTTTATTGATTATATTCTACTTTAATGTCTTGAATCTTTTTGTTTGCGCCCTTCCATTGTGTGTATGTGTGTGTATGAGTGTGTGTGTGTGTGTGTGTGTGTGTGTGTGTGTGTGTGCATTTTCATGGATGTCTTTAAGGGAATTTCTTTATTTCCTCTTTGAACATCTCTATCATATTCATAAGGGATCTTTTAAAATTACTTTCTTTTGCATCAGTTATGATGTGATTCTCACCTTTACCCTGTTAGGTTTTCTGGACTCTAGAAGTATTTTCCTCACTGTTATTGATTGTGTTTCTATGCTGGTAACTAGATATCTGGGTTTGAAATTATTGTAATTTTAGATGTTGTGTAGTGGGTATCTTGTTCCTTGGTTTCTGTGGCCCTCTCTGCTTCTTGCGAATGTGTGGTGGCTGTGTGTAACTTAGTAAGGTATTCTTTCGGTATCCTGTCTCATGGGGCCACTGGGATTTCCCAAGTAAAATTTTTTCTGGTTATTGGAAACTAACACTTAGGAATATAGATGAACTGTGTGGGAGGTTGGGGAATTGTTGAATGATCTCACAAGAGGGAGGAAAGCAGAGTTTTCCATTAGTGTCTGCTTAGTTCCCAGGGAGTGGTGGCACAGCATGTTGGCATGCCACAACCAGTACTCTTCTACAGAGTTTTGAGTGGGACTAAAGCATCAGATTTAGAAAAGATAGGAGAAAAGTGAAGATCTGCCTTTAGGCTGCCTATTTTCCTGGCTGGGGTGTGGAATGATCCATGTTGAAATTGGGTTCAGGGAAAGGAAAGTTGGAAGAGAAGGTCTTAGTGATCAGGTGCATGTGGGCCAGTAAGGGAGGAGAGCTGCATGGGAGCAGTTACAGAGGAGGGCATGAAACAAGTTTGGGATTTGGAGAAGAGGAGAGACAGGTGAATATCTGAAGGTAGCTTCCCTGCTTCCATGGTTTGAATGACTTGCAAGCTCTCCAGAAATGCTCATTAGTTGTGGGGGAGGGCTGAGATAAATTATTGAGTTGGGTGAAGAAAGGTTGAACTTGGGACCAGGGAGGGAGAAGAGGTCAATGCAGGTCATATTCTACAGAGCTGGGGATGAGACTAGGGGATTGAATTTACAGGAGAGAAGGGAGAGGTAAAGTGCTTCAGTTAGCCTTTCTGCTTCTCAGAGAGGGTGGTGGTCCGTGAAAAAAGATACATACATACATACATACATACATACATACATACATACATACATATATATATGATGTGTGTGTGTGTGTGTGTGTATTTAGAAACAGGGTTTGTCTGTATTGCTTTGAGCCTCTCCTGGCACTTGCTCTGTAGAACAGGCTATTCTCAAACTAATAGAAATCCACCTGCCTCTGGGTTATGAGTGCTGGAATTAAAGGCATATGCTAATGCTACCACCACCCAGCCCCATGAAATATTTTATAAATGAGTTTTTCTCTATGTTTATTTCCTTCAAAATTGCTAGAGAGTAATGTCACAAAGATTTGTTTGTTTGTCTTAATTAACTAACATAAGTCCAGGTTTACTCATGTTGTTTCCAACATAGTTAGTATTTGTTGATCTCCTTTCTCCTCTCTTTTCTCCCAACCCCTAATTACCCTGTAGCCTTCTTCCTCTCAGTACCCTCCTATGTGCAATATTAATTTCCTCAAAACATTTTTGCGTTTTTGTGATACTTTTTCTTGTTTCATGACCCCTTAGGACACTGAAATCCACATATGTATGAAGACACCATGTCATGTGCATATACACATTAAACATTAAAACACAGGATACACATATGAGAGAGGCCAATTGATACTTGTTTTCTTAGTGTTGGTTATCTCACTGCACAGACTAATTTTCAGACCCATCTGCTTTCTGTAACTTTCAAAATTTCCATTTTGTTATATCTATGGTTCTATATTAGAAATAAATGTATTTTCATGATTCATTCATTTGTTGATTGACATCTTGCTTGATTCAATTCCCCAGTTATTGTGAATAGGCATGGATTTCTGGTTAAATATATAGTCTATTACAAAACTTATTATTTAAAGATAGCTATCCTTTGAACAAAGCCTCAAACCATAAGGAGTCCTTCTGTCTTTCACCTATGTCAAAGAAATTTTAAGTACTAGCTTAGAATTTGATAAATTCTATGCAAAGGTCTTGAAAGTCCCATCTTTGACCTTATCTATGAACTACCTAGAAGGCACATTTTCCTGAAAAAAAAAACCAAGTGATTTTATCTTTTCTCTAAGGTTTATTATATGTTTTTGACTTGAGAATTTTTTCACTTAGGAATTTTATGATAAAAATAAAATGTCTTGTACCCATAAGTTCGCACTAAAGTTGAATATTGTATTTCTTAGCTCATCTTCTATATAATAAATCATCTATAAGTTACATGCAGCTAACATGAATTACTTGATATTTTTAAATTCTAACTTTTTATTTAGCCTAATCAATAAATTATGTATATTTTCCACATTATATTAGTAATAATTTTGTTAAATTCTTCTCCTCCCCCACCACATACTATATTACAAAGTTTTCTCACCTCCAATTTTCAATTATATATTTTACTTGTGCTTTAGCCTACATGACTCACCAGGAGGATTGTTAGTATCCATTTTTCATCTCCTCCAGTGCACTTCAGTATTTGTCTGATACCTAGACCCATTTACTTTAGGGTTTTGTTGAAGATATTTCCTTTTATGGTGCTGGTTTTTAAATCAAGGTTCAATCAGCAATATGGAATCACTGTGAGAGCATCAAATGAGAGCTCCAGCATTTGCATTAATTATATGATTCCATTTTCTATAGAAAAGTCTTTGTAGGACTTTTGCCCCTGCTTTGAATTTTATGTGTAATGGCTGGAAATCAGCTAAGCCCAGATTCTGGAAAGAAAAAAAATAGACACAAAGTGAAGAAAGCAATGACAAACTAGAGCCCACAAAGAATGGAGACTATTAGAGGAGCAATTAAAACTATAATCAGCCTTAGAGATACAGATATGCAGAAGCAGCTGCCATCTATACTGAGGTGCAATGTACACAGAACCTGCATGAAGAAATACCGAAGCAGATTAAACATGACCTGAATGAGATACATGACCAACATATTACTGCCACCCCCAAAAGATAAGATGGCGTATCAATGCTAAGAAATTGACATATCTTTATCATTAGATTTCTCTCTGACTTGTTATTCATTGACTAAGTGCTTCTTTAAATGCCCTTTTGAGTTGGTGCCATTTTAGGGTGACACAGGGAGTGGTATTCTAGAAACTATTCTGCTCAGTTAAGTAGACAGAATGCACAGTACCTGGTAGACTTCATGGTATTATGATATTTGAAAAGGAAATTTTAAAACTGAAAGAGCAGTTGGAAGAATTTCTTAGTAGAGTGCTTGCATAGTCTGTGCCAGGCCCTAAACTGAATATCTAACATAGGTAGAAAAGAAAATTGTGTAGAGAGAGAAAAGTGAGAGGAAGCATTGATATTTAAGAAGAAAAATGAAAACTAAAGGCACTAAGGCAAAAATATTATAATCACAGATGCAGATTCAAGGAACAACAACAGTAGCTTGAAAAACAAAGACATCGGTAAGTGAACTAACCAGAACCATAGAATGAGTCTTTCACTGGGACTCCATTATGCTCCAAGGCCTAAGAAGCAAGCTGCATTTAGTCATAAATCTTTAATAAATGAGTATTGACTAGTAAGTATGTTAAGCACGATATGTGACACAGAGAAGCATAGAAGCTGAAGTGATCCATTTTACTGCACCACATAGATAGCTTCACAAAGGTGATAGGCAGAAAGTTCTGTGCTCAGGCAGTTGCTGAGGAGACCCCAGACAGTGTGGTAAGACACAGACCAGTCTACAAGAGCAGTGAAGCAATAAAACATTATTTTCCCCAGTCCAGACACACACATATACACAGGGAAGTATAACAAAGGCACAGTTTGATATTGATATGTATGAGATAGCTACACTCAAAACAGCTTTAACATATTCCAAATACTTTTAACAAAGAAAGTTTCCTAGTGACTGCTCCAATACATCTTAGTGCATGCAATCATTTAAATCATTTTTTCTGATATATATCCAATGATGATATCCTCCTTGATATTAATCAGTTCTCTCACTTCTCACATTTTTTTCTCTTAGGTTTTGCTATTTGTGAAACAAAATAATCGCTTTTTTCAGAAAAGTGAGCTATGTTTTATAAGTAGATTATTTTTCTCACAATACATAATGGGAAATCACATATACACAATTAAAGAGTAAGTATTGCAAAACACAGGAATTAAATTTCCCCATCTCATATTCAAAAGAACCATGATGGACTTTTAATGCAATATGTCAAGGTTTACTTTTATATAGCTTTTGTCAAGGAATAAATACAAAAAACAATGATCTATGTATGTATTCCTACATTCTCTGTTTTGGGCAGTCAACTCTGGTAAGCACTGAATGATAAGATTGCTAGATATCCTGTCACTCATCGCATTTGATGAAACCTGGTCTCACATTGAAGGCTTCCTGATACAGAAACATGATTAAGAGTGTGTGCAGTAATGATCAAAGCTGTAGCTTTTACAAGGAACACAGTATTAATTTTTCTTCAAAATTTTCTTCTCCTTATTCTATTCTACCACCACCTATGGAGTGTGTAAATTCTTTTCTTTTCTGTTTTTTCTTCCCTTGTTTCCTTCTTCCCTTGTTTGCTTTTCCTTTTTAGGGAATAGGTTAATACCCAAAAAGATGGACATCATTGTGGCATTTTCATGCATATGTGTCTCTGTACTTTATTTACAGTCATTATCTTCCCCCACTGTCCTCCTCCATGCCACTGATGTCCTGTGACTTATTATCTTCCTTCCTCCAGATAGTCTTCCTTTTTGCTAAGAACAGAATATTAATGTAATACCAGACTTCAGATTTTTAATGAATTAGCGGGCCTTTATCTTTGGATTTGTCAGTGGCTTGTAAATAAATCAGATTAGCCTTATTTAATTGTCTTCAATCTGTCACCAAGAATTAACATCTCCATGAATCTTGAATTTATCATGTACATTCAATTTTCTTGTAAAACAAATCCTTTGAAGTTTTTTTCTGCACAGCCTTCCAAGCTCCTTTATGATGTGGCAGTATTTCTTCTTTCTGTTTTAAAATATATTACTCAGCGATCTACTTTAACATGTATTTATTTGTAGATTATAAGAAACAGAAAATGCTGTTCTTACAATTATGTATATACTTACCATTACTAGAATGTGAGAGAAAGATATAACTACTTATTTGTATTAGTCAAAATATTGTAGAACATACAGGAATATAGGAACACTATGTGTGATAATTGTTGAGAAATTCAGATGTGATTTTTTCCAGTGCCTTACATTCTTATATCCTCAAGCTTTGGATAATAATTTACTTCCCATCCCTGGATGGATTTTAGCATGGGAATCAATTAAATTAAGACTTCCTAAGAACCAATTTTCACTATTTTAAGAATGTAGTGAGTGAATGGAAACTCAAGCGTATATGCTTCCTCAAATGAGATTTGTGCTTAAACATTTAGAGAGTATAGAATTCCGAAGTAAAGCACTGTGTGGTGGATGAGCAAGGATAATAATTCCTTATACAGTCCTATTACTTCTACCCTCTGTCTATGGAAAATAGAAGAGATATATTACAACTTAGGAAGATTGAGAATACAGATTAATTAGTAGAGTGCACGCCTAGCATGAATTAAGATCTACTAACATATAGATCTTTTGATACATTCTTTTAATCCTGGTATTCAAGAGGGAGGTAGAAGCTGAAGTTCAAGGAAATCCTCGGCCCATTGTTGACTTTGGGACCAGCCTGGATTACATAATACTCAATCTCCAAGTAAATAAAATATAAAATATTTGATTAACAGCAAAATAATAAATATTAATTTAGGAAGACGATTTCCTCTCAGAATTACTAACCAACACGTGTACTATACAGAGCACTCAACAATGCTATATGATATGCATTTTCCATTATAAAAATTCTCCAAGAATGCCATAGCCAACACAAGGCAAAATAAAATGATTTTAACTGCAGGTGAACCTCAGAGTTTAGAAGTTAAAGAAAGAACATGCAGATTCTTTTCAAAACTTTTCCACTAAGACTGTTATAGCTAGGCTTCAGAATGGCCTCCAAAGGTTAATATTTTGAGTGCTTGTTCTCGAGAGCTTGGTATGTTGACTGGAAATTCTAAGTCAGAAACCCTTCCTCCATTAAACAGTGTTTTCCAGGAATTTAGGCCACAGTTATGCAAAAGTAATGATAGCAAAAACCATGAGACAGAATGAGGCATTTGAAGACTGAAATATGGAGAATTGCTTGACTAAGGAAAACTAGGAGATACTGAGACTGATGAAATTGTATGATGAACAGAGCATTGACTATTATATTTGAAGGTAACAAGAGAAGAAACATAGTGTAACAAAAGTAATCATAAATTTGTATCAATATACAAAAATATCTTTAAAAAGCATGGAAACATATATACACTATAACAAAAATAACCTTAAATTTGTATCAATGAACAAAAAAGCATACCAATGTAAAATATTTGAGACTAGTATTTATTCTTTTAGTTTGAAATTAGATACAATAATTCTCCCATGTGGTCTACTATTTCTATACCTCCCCCCTTTTTTTCAAAATGGGATCCATAAATCTAATTTCCTTTGCTTAGTTTTCTAGCTGACCATGACCAATAACAACTTGTAACCAAATACCCTAAATGATATCAAACATACACTGAATGACCAAAAATCACCCTCTCCACTTCTTGGGGATGTGGACATCATGTTCTTAAAATTAATCCTGTTGTATGGGGCAACAGCATCCTTAGGGGACTCAACCATGAAATCATGTACAGGAAGGTAGATGAAACCTATTTCTAGAATTAGTACTCTATATGACAATTAATACAAAATCTTATAAATTTTGAGAAATGTTTACACCTTAAGAAAAGTTTAAAGGTCAATTAAAAAAGGATTATAAGATTAGTGATAATAGAATAGTGTCTTAATTTTGGTTTTCTTCTGGCATGGAACAGAGACTGTGAATTTTCATCTAGCAAGCATGCTTGTGTTTAGAGAAGGAGAGAACCATATTCTACTCTAAAGCCAACTTTAAATTTAATTGACTTGGGACTACATAAAGACCATTTGCCTTATATGTCTGTAGAAACAAACATTTGGGAAGATTTTTGAATGCTTTTGTTGGTAATATGTTTTTAGCATTAAGTCAATTTATTCTTTTTTCTCAGAACATTTTCTCTGGATGATGTGTACTACTTTGTCAAATGTCTTATTTGTCCAGTGTTCTTCAGATTTTTTAGCTGGATGTTTTTACTCTCCTTGAAAGACAAAATAAAACACTGCCCCAACCCCAGCTATGGAGGGTTTCCTTTTTTTTGTCTGACCAAATGAAAGACATTTGGTAGTCTTATCAGTTAAATTATGTAGAATGGCCATGAAGTTGATGAACTATCACCTCTCCTAATCAAATAGTCTCTCCTGTTTAAATCTAATCTTTATCAATCTTTTTTTATTTTGTAATTTAAATTAGAAACAAGCTTGTTTCACATGTCATTTAAAGTTCCCTCTCCCTCCCTTCCTCCCCTGCCCTGAACTGACCCCCTATTCCATCCCCTTTCTGCTCCCCAGGGAGGGTGAGGATTTCCATGAAGGATCTCAGAGTCTGTCATATCATTTGGATCAGGGCCTAGACCCTTCCCTCCACGTGCCTAGGCTGAGAGAGTATCCCTTTATGTGGAGTGGGCTCCCAAAATCCATTTGTATATTACGAATGAATACTGATCCACTACCAAAGGCCCCATAGATTGCCCAGACCTCCTAACTGACATCCTCGTTTAGGAAGTCTGGATGGGTCCTATGCTGGTTTCTCAGCTATAAGTCTGGGGTCTATGAGGTCTCCCTTGTTCAGGTCACCTGTTTCTGTGGGTTTGTCCAGCCTGGTCTTGACCCCTTTGTACATCACTCCTCCTTCTCTGAAACTGGATTCCAGTAGTTTGGCTCAGTGTTTAGCTGTGGGTGTCTGCTTCTACTTCCATCAGCTACTGGATTAAGACTCTAGGATGGTATATAAGGTAGTCATTAATCTCATTATAGGGGAAGGACATTTAAGGTAGCCTCTCCACTATTGCTTAGATCCTTAGTTTGGGGTCATTCTTGTAGATCTCTGGACATTTCCCTAGTGCCAGATTTCTTTTTAAACCTATAATGGCTCCCAATATTATGGTATCTCTGTTCTTCCTCTCCTCTATTCTTTCCCTGGCTCAATCTTTCTGCTCTCTCATGTACTCCTCTCCCCTCCTTTCTCCCCTTCTTTTTCTCCAAACTCCCTCTCCCTCCCCCCCATGCTCCCAATTAACTCAGGAGATCTTGTTGCTTTCCCTTTTTCTGGGGGACCACGGGTGTCTGTCTTAGGTTATTCCTTGTTTCCTAACTTCTCTGGTGGTGTGGATTTTAGGCTGGTATCTTAGGCTTGCTGCTAACTAGTTCTGACAACTTAAATTAACCAGGATAC
This sequence comes from Mesocricetus auratus, assembly GCF_017639785.1. Taxonomy (NCBI): domain Eukaryota; kingdom Metazoa; phylum Chordata; class Mammalia; order Rodentia; family Cricetidae; genus Mesocricetus; species Mesocricetus auratus. The sequence continues at coordinate 47,409,319 of NW_024429184.1, read as the reverse complement.
CATGTTGCATTGCCCCTTTTCAGTACAGCATTCTCATCTGCTTCTTATCCTGCATCTGGCTAGCCACTTTACCTTTCTTCTTCCCAGCATTCTCCAAGACCAGCTTTCCCATGAAACCTCTTCCTGCCTAGCTATTATTAAACCAATGAGAACAATGCATAGTCACAGTATACAAAAGGATTATTTCACAGCAGTGTCTACTTCTGACTTTGATAGTCCTTTTTCCCCCTTTTCCATGATGATTTCTGATACTTACATAGAAGGGATATGATGAAATACAGATACCTAATTTAGAGCTGAGCACTCCAGTCTATTTTTTTTTCAAGTTGATCAGTTATGGGTCTCCATTTAATCACTTTCTCCTTATTAATCACCAAATATAAGCTTCTCTGATGAGGGCTTATAGAAGCACTAAGCTATAGTTATAAAGATAAGATTTAAGGGATGCTTCATAACTATGTTAATTTATCAAAGCAATAATATTATGTTCTGTCCTGGACCCAACCCTGGCCAGTCATTGATGTTTGACCTAGTCAACGTCACCAGGCCTATATTATCTTTCAGAATAGATTTAAATCCACTCAGAAATTGACTTAGTACTCCCAGAATAGTCATGCCTGTATTGTACTGGATCATATGCCTTGCCAGGTATTTAATGAGATGTCTTTCCTAAGTCTTGGAGATTGGAGTATCTGGTTTCCAGTTGGAATTCATCCTGGGGGATTCAGATATGTAGGAGGCATGCTAGTTGGGTAAACTTAAGTTTTCAAACACCTTTTGCTGTCTCAAGTGTACTTTCTGCTATCTGTGGATCAAGACTAAACAGTTAGCTACTCAGATACTCCAGTCATTTGGTATTGTCATCTCTATCCCCCCACCATAAACTCTAACTCTATTGATATCTTTCTTATAAAAGTTGTCTTGGTCATGGTACTTTATCACAGCAATAAAAAATAACATAAATTGTGGCGCCCATGCGACGACCAAGTCTGAAGCATCAGGAAATTAAAGACAAGACCTCCAATCATTTGTGCTAAGAGAATGCATCTGCATTGTCAGGAGAATGTGTGTGTGTGTGTGTGTGTGCCACACCTGTGTGTCTTTATTACGAGTGCTAAGAGGTCTCTCTCTCTCTATCTCTTATAGAGAGAGAACAGGCTTATATACAGGCTTACAGGGCAGTGGAAAACCCCCATGTGGAAGAGATCATGTTTTCCTTTGTGCTAGATGTTGATGTCGTTGTGGCAATGTGGAGGCAGTAAACCAGTACTAGAAGACGGGATGCACCTGTGGCTATCAACTGACAGACAACTCAAAGACCACACTAGTAGTTGTTATAGCTCACAGGGCAAGACAGCTGGGTAAGGACACTGATGACTTTTCATAACCAGAATCATATATAGAACCTTCCAGCACTAAGAAACCTAGCCAGTAGGAATAAAATTTCTAATTCTTTACCACCTTTATTACTCCACGTTTTACTACTTAGGTATGTGACTTATTTAGAAATACAGACTTGTCATCAAATTATGGAGGTCAAACAAGAGAAGTGGCAATAACCTATAAGATTTGGGGTGGCTTTTATGGGAGCCTACTGAATAGTAACTCTAAAAGGTGTAACATATACTAGCTATTAACTTTTTATTTAGATATCATCTATTATCTGGAAAGGATGAGAAGCAGCAGGTTTCCATACAGCATTTTCCATGCTCTTTAGTGTTAGTCATTTCACTCCATACTCCCTCCTGAACATACCCTTCTATCTTACAATTCATGTTCCATTATTGCCATTTTCACTTTCTTCCTTCTCTTCTTTTTTTTATTTTTGTTTTGTTTTTCTTTTTCATGACAGGGTTTCTCTGTATAGCTTTTGCAGCCTGTCCTGGAACTCCCTCTGTAAACCAGGTTGTCCTCAAACTCACAGACATCCACGTGCTTCTGCCTCCTGAGTGCTGGGATTAAAGGCGTGTGATACCACTATTGGGCATTGTTACCCTTTCATCTTCATATCACCTGTGTTCTCTCCCTTTTCTCTTGTAATTCCTGCCAGATCCCCTTACTAAATTCCTGAGTTCTATAGACACATCAGTTTAAATCCACACATTTAATGCTAACTTTGCCATATGAAAGTGAATATGTAGCATTTTTCTTTCTGGGTCTGGGCTACTTCTCAAAATGACTATTTCTGACTTCACATATTTACATGTTAATTTCATTTCTGCTAATGAATATTCCATTGTGTGTATGAACCAAATAGACTGTCTCGATCTCTTGGCCAGTTCTGTAATTTTGACATGCCTCCTGCCTCCTGCTTATAAATACCCTATTGCTGACCAGCAGGAAACACATCTGATCTTTTGCTGCATTTCTCCACTCATATCCCCACACAAATAGACTCCATGGAACATGTAGGCCAGATTCACATTTGACCTAGTGAAACATGCCAAATCTACATAAGAAAACAACAGAATAGATACACGTTCAGACCTAGATGAAAATGTGTTCCGCTTACAAGGTACTTTCTTAAAATAAAACTTTTAATGTTATCATACAGAATCTGAACAGAATGGTATATAAAAAACAATTATTTTGTCATTAGTAAAATGTTGCAGATCTTTGTCATTTTGAGCAATTATTTAAATGGAGGCAACTAAGTATATTTTCAGAATTTTTCTGGGATTGTTTTCATGATTTACTGATTTGTTTGGTAAGAATTACCTTTGTTGAAATATACTAATGACAATATATAGTTTTGAACGTATGCTTAAATTACAGGAACATGGTCCATATTAAAACAAGGGGCTAATTCAGAGAAGATGTTGAAAAAATCACTCCCATGTTCCACTTAAGTGGCTCTTACTTTTTCCTAAACAGCTAATCTGGTTTCTGAGGAGAAATATGAACTGCACTGGGAAGAATGAATAAACTGGAGCGTTTATTTTTATACTAAAAAATAATTTTCTAGTTTGGAGCACAAGATTAGCAAGGATTATTGTTCCTGTACAAAGATACCTTAAAATAATCTTCCCCCAAAATGGAATGGCTTCCTAATAAGAATCTGAACTCTTTGATTTGCTGTTAATGTAGAAGAGAGATGCTCTCTCAGCCTGGACTCTTAGGGGAGTGCCTGGACCCTGCCCTGAGTGAAATGACAGACTCTGGATATCCCCTATGTGGAAGGAAGTGGGGATAGGGTGGGAGGCTGGGGGGGGGGATGGTAAAGGGGTGTGGGAGGAGGGAGGGAGAGGGAACTGGGATTGACATGTGAAGCAAGCTATTTAAAATTAAAGTAATAAAAAAGCTAAAAAAAAAGAAGAAAGTAAAGAGCAGGTCTGCAACCAGAAATAATACTTACAATCTTATTTTTAAATGACTCCATACATGGTGAGAATTTCTTTTTTTCTCATATGATTATTTTAGAAAGAATATTTACAAAATTCAACAGCCATTTATGGTAACTTTGTGAAACAGGGATAGAAGAAAAGCTTCCTCAACACAATTCAGGTTATTTGTAAAAATAAAATAACTAATTAACAAACTTATAATAAAATAACCATGATTAAATATGATCAAAATACATGTATGACATTCTCACAGAATTAATAAAATATTGTTTTGTGGTGGTATATTATTTATGATTTTTAAATCTTACCTGAGGGTTTAGAATGCAAAGTAGCCAAGCCAGTAGATCTTACCTCTGCCAAGCTGAAATAGCAATCCTGTCTCCACAAATCCTCAGAGGCAAAAGCTCTCAGTTCTTGAGTCCTTCTGCCTTATATTCCTTTTTCTGCCCAGCCATCGCACTCCTGTCTCTACCTCCCTAGTGCTGAGATTAAAGGTGTGAGCTCTGGTTTTCTTCACTCTTGTGTAGTCCAGGACAGCCTCAAACTCAGAGAGATCCATCTGACTGTCTCCTGAGTCCTGGGATTGCAGGTATGTGCCACCGCTACCTAACTCTATGACTTGCTAGCATGGCTGCTGGGCTTAAAGGTGTGTGTCACCATTGCCTGACCTCCATGGCTTGTCAGGTCATGGGGAATTTCATACAATCATCTACTGCTAATTCCTGTTTATTTTACAGTATAATGTTAGGGTAGCTTGGGAAAAATAGTCTTACCCATTTTAGCTAAAGAAGTCTTGTCATTGGTAACTTTCATTTTGTCCCTTTGTTCAACTCCAACCGGATCTGTACTTTTTAAACAAAAATGTACTGATACACATTTCCACATAATATCTACTAAAAAGACTGATTCCTTTAAAGTTAATTCACAACACTTCATAACTTTTTAACTTTGCAAACAACCAAGTACTTTTCTGGTTTACTAGATCAGGTGAGATATTATATGCTCTTTTGAAAATCCACTGTATCCTTCAATGAATCCTATTAGGAAGATAGTACTATCAGTTCTGTTTTATGATAAGTGCTAAGAGGAACAGGACCTTTGAAACTGTTCCAGAAAAAGCAGGGTCTAATAATATACCCTTTGTGTGCTAGGTACCCTGTGTACCATAAATCTGCTTTCCTTCCTTCCTTCCTTCCTGCCTTCCTTCCTTTCTTTCTTCTTTATTTTTTATTAATTGAATGAGATTTTGCATTAGTATAGAATGAATAAAAATTTGAAAGACTGTTAAAATTCAGTTTTCACAAGAATTGAGGTAGAAAATATTAATATTTACCATGTTTTATTTTTGTAGATTTTAATTTACACCAGTAGACCATAAAGATAAAATATATTTTTATTCCTTTATTTTTAAAATATATTTTTAAAGAAGATACATATTCAGTTAACAATAGAATAGAGAAATTATCTTTGAACACTCTGCTAAATTGTATCAGCCCTTAAGTTAACCTTTATTTTGATTAGAGGCAATGTATTATATAAGATTTTGACCCTTTATCAAAAAAAGGATGTTTATCAATCAAAATGCAGAGGAAGCATATGGATCTATAAAGCTGTAATGCTTGTGTAGAACCAATTTTGAAATCTCTAAATAAATGTCTAAATATATTTATATTTCATATAGTGGGTATTTGGGGATTTTAAGAGGAGAATTTTCAATACCTAATGGCATTTCACTGAACTACAGAGCTACAAGAGGATATTGACCATGTATGCTAGTCACCTTCTTATGCCTTGTGTGAAGTAGAAATTTTTAGTAAGTTTCGAAGGATAAATCAGTTGTAGATACAGTCAAAACTGGGAGGGTGGGAGCATAGTGTTTATGAGCAATGAGCTAGGACTGGCCTCAGTTGGTAGTGAGAAGATGAGAGCCAACACAGATAATTTCAGACTCAAGGCAGACATTTCATGTTTCCTACCATATTACAACTGTGTCTTTCATCTAATAGAAAGAAGCTTTGACTTCAAATCTGGATGGTTTTATCTCTCTTACAGATGATTATGTGACATTGAGGATGAGACTTTTTATTATACATTATTTTTCAAGTTACTAAACCAATTCAAAGGCTATTTATGAAGTTTATATGAACATGACATGTGAGTGATGAGATAAAAAGTAAACATTTAACAGCTTGCTTAATTGAAATATTATTATGATTTAATCTGAAATCATTACAAGAACTTTCATGGTTTTTTAGAGGATTCTTGTGTGTGAGTGTGCATAAAACATGCCCAGTAGAAACTTTCAAATACAAAAATATTAATCACAAGTAAGACACATCCTTAAGTTGTAAAGTCCAGAAATATAAAAGAAATTAAATGTTGTTGCACTTGAGAGGCAGAGGCAAGTGGATCTTTATGAGTTTGAGACCAACCTGGTATACAAAAGCTAGTTCCAGGACAGCCTCCAAAGCTACAGACAAACCCTGCCTTGAAAAACCAAAAAAAACAGTACTTATAAAAAGAAATTAAATGTTGTGTTTCTCAGAAAGTTAGAGTGATGTACTTTATGTTATGAAATAGAGAGAATTTTAAAACCACAGACTTCTTTAAAAGTCAGTCATGTTCTTCATTAATAACAGAAGGAGGGCCACATTCAACTGCTTACGGTAGGCACTAAAAATATATGACTTGAGTGAACTTTGTAACATCCAGGTTGCTGTTTTGTGATTTGATATAAACATATTAAACAATCTTGAAAAACATAAAAGCTAGTCAGAAGTGTGCACAGTTGCTCTGCGGCTGAGGATTGAGCATTTTAATGAAGTTCAATACCAGCTTGGAAACTTGGTGTCTGTCTCAACATAAAAGAGTAACAGGATCTAGGGATGTGGCTCTAGTACTTGTCTAAAATAAGCAATGTCTTGAACTTAGGATCCAGCCCTAACCAAACAAGCAAGAAAACTCAATTTTTAGAATTCTTTTTGATTTGAGTACTCTTTAAATAAACTAATTTTTATATGACTCCTGTAGTGATATCCTCAAGGCAGAGATGCTGTGTGTCTTAAGGCTGGACTGCAGTGGATGGAAGCCAATAAATAATGAGCTTGTATGGAACAGTGCCTAGCTGACTAGATTATAGACAGGGAGACATCAGTCTTTTTTACTATGTTATATCATTCTTTTTGAATACATGACCAGCACTGCGATTGCTGAATAGCACATTGGTTTTTTACAGCCCATTTCTTTTAAAACTGTCCATACTGTTGTTCCCAATCACCATACTATGTTACATTCCTATCAGCAATCTGGAAGACTTACCTTTTCCCCACATCCTCACCAACACTTGTTACTGCTTGTCTTTTGGATAATAGTAGTTCTTACAGGATTGTGATGGCTTTTCTTTTGATATTTCACAATGATTAATGATAAAGAACAACTCTCATCTAATTATTAATCATATGTTTTTCATTTATGGGCCAATGTTTACTCAGCACTTTAACCTATTTTGACTTGTGATTTTAGCATTTTCAACACTGTGTTTCCTTATACTTTCTGGAAATTAACATCTTATAAGACTGAGTTTACAAACAGTTCTTTCAAAATACTGTAGATTTGCTGCTTGTTCATTTGCATCCTTGCTGTATAGAAGTTGCCATTTAGTTCATAGTAACAAAGAACCTTATTCTATAGTTTTATGAAATAAAAGTAAATATTCATTGATGAACAAATATATAAATAAAGTAAGATTATATATTCATAATGGAATATTAATTAGCAAAAATAAAACATCAGGGAATCCTGTTATTTCTGTATGGAACTGGAGGACATGATTATGGGAAGTAAGACAGACACAGGAAGACAAACACCACATGAGCCGACTGCTAAATGATATTAAACTCCTTATCTAAAAGGATTTGTTTTTATAAAATTGAAAGTATGGTAGCAATTCCCAGAGACTTAGGACTCTGGAAATGAGAGGAGCCAGGGAAAGACTGATATATTGTTAATGTCTAGTGTTTGATGACACAGTAGCATGAATGTAATTATACACCTCAGACTAGAAAAGGAGAAATTGAATGCAGTTGTCATAATAAATGATAAGCTTCCAGATGATGAATAAGTTAATTTATCACTACTCTAGGTAGGCAGGATTCAAAATACCACATTTTTTCTCATAAATACATTCAAGTATAATTTATCAATAAAAATCCTTTTAAAATATTAGTTGGTTATTCTAAGGATTTATTGACTGAAAATTCCATTCTGATATTCTGTTGTTTGCATAAATTTTCACATTTTCATAAAAACATTATCTCAAAATGCAAACTACATTTTTGTAAAATTATACTAAAATACACAACTGGTAAATTCCTTACCAAGAATTCTTGATTTGCCCATTGTTTTTCTTCTGATAAACAGAAAATATTCTGATAACAACTTTTTTCCAGTGACCTGCAAGACACCCAGAAATTAAATACATTACTAATTTAGTATTCTGTCCTTGAACACTATTTGAAGACAAAATGATGTTTTTATATTTCTCTTTATAAAGCAAATGCATATCGTGCATAGTTGGTTACTTTGAGGTTTTTTTCCACAAATTTAAGTCAACAGAAATTTTGATTAACAAAAGCCAACTTTGGACATCCTCATACTTTACATTCACAGTTCTACATGTAGTTCTTGCATCATACAGTATAGCAGCATCACCTACGACTTGTACCAGGTAGACTTCTGTCAAGATATCCACCCAAGACCAAGTATTAAAGAAAAATCTTAAATATTTTATATGCATATCTGTTTATTCTTTTTTGTTTTTTAAATCTTTTTTTTTAATTAGAAACTAAGCTTGCTTTATACATCAATCCCATCTTCCTCTCCATAACCTCCTCCCCCACCTACTCAAACCCTCCTACCCCACCACCCAATCCCCACTCGGGTCCCCAGGGAGGATGAGGCCCTCCATTGGGGGATCTCCAGTCTGTCATTTCATCCGGGCCAGGGCCTAGGCTCTCTCCCATGTGTCCAGGATGAGAGAGCCTCCCTTGATGTGGAATGGGCTCCCAAAGTCAATTTGTATGCCAGGGATAAATACTGATCTACTACCGAAGGCCCTATAGATTGCGGAGGCCTTCTCACTGGTACCCATGTAAAGGGGGTCTGGATCAGTCCCAAACTGGCCTCCCAGATATCAGTCTGGGGTCCATGAGCTCCTCCTTGTTGAGGTCAGCTGTTTCCCCTGGGTTTCACCAGCCTGGCCTTGACCCTTTAGCTCATCACTCCTCCCTCTCTGCAGCTGGGTTCCAGGAGTTCAGTTAAGTGTTTAGCTGTGAGTTTCATTAGTTTGATGACTACCTTATATACCATCCTAAAGCCTTCTTCTAGTGACTGATGGAAGCAGAGGCAAAATCTTAAATCTTAATGCAAAACATGGTGTTGACTTGGCTATTCTTTTTCATACTAGATTTCCAACAAGTAGTGATGTGACAGTGGTCTGATAAGATACAAGGGGTTTTCCAATTTTTTACCTGTTGAGGTTTGCTATGTTGCCAAGTATGTGGTCAATTTTAGAGAAGGTTCCATGTGGCGCTGAGAAGAAGTACATTCTTTGTTTGTGAATGGAATGTTCTATAGATGTGTATTAAACCCAATTGGGTCATAACTTTTATTAGTTCCTTTGTTTCTTTTTTAAGTTTCTGTCTGGTGGTCCTGTCTAATGGTAAAAGCACAGTATTGAAATCTCCCATTATAAGTGTGTGATGTTTTACAAGAGATTTGAGTTTCAGTAATTTTTTTTTACAAATGTGAATATCTTTGTATTTGGGGCATAGATGTTCACAATTGAGGCTTTATCTTGATGGATTTCTCCTGTGATGAATATGAAATAATCAAAATGAAAAATTTGGTTATTTTTACTTTAAAATAAAGTCTAATTTGTTAGATATTAGGAATGCTACGCCAGCTTGTATCTTGTGTCCATTTGATTGAAAAATATTTTTCCAAACCTTAACTCTGAGGTAATGTTTGTCTTTGAATTAGAAGTGTGTTTCTTATATGCAGCAGAAGGATGGAGTTTGTCTTCACATTCATTCTGTTAGCTTGTGTCTTTTTGTAGGCGAGTTAGGACCATTAATATTGAGGGATATTGATGACCATTTATTGTTCATTCTTGTTTGTTTTGGATTTGGTGGTGGTGGTATTGTATATGAATTTCCACCCCTTTTTTCTCTTGACTGTTAGTAAAGTGGGTTTATTTATTGCCTATGTTTTTGTGAGTGTAGTGAACTTTCTTGAGTAGGAGTTTTTCCTTCCAGAACTTTCTATAGAACTGGATTAGTGGATATTTATTGGTTAAATCTGGTTTTGTTGTGGAGTATCTTATTTTCTCCTTCTTAGTGATTGAAAGTTTTGTTGGGTATTGTAGTCTGGGCTGGCATCTCTGGTCTCTTAGTGTTTGGAGAATATCTATGCAGGAACTTCTGGCTTTTAGAGTTTCCATGGAGACCTCAGGCATAATTCTGACATGTTGGACTTTATATGTTACTTGGCCTTTTTCCCTTGCTGCTCTTAAAATTCTCTCTTTATTCTGTATGCTTAGGGTTTTGATTATTATGTGGCAAGGGGACTTTTTTGTAGTCCACTCTATTTGGTGTTCTGCTGCAAGCTTCTTGTACTTTTATTGGTATGTCTTTCTTTAGGTTGGGAATGTTTTCTGCTATGATTTTGTTGCTGCATCTTTGAAGTAGGTTTCTTAACCTTCTTCTGTACTTATTACCTTAGGTTTGGTCTTTTCAAGGTGTCCCATATTTCCCAGATATTTTGTGTAAGGAATTTGTTGGTCTTAAGATTCTCTTTCGCCAATGAATCTATTTCTCCTAGTGTATTTTCAACACCTGAAATTCTCTCTTCCATCTTTTGTATTCTCTTGGTTATACTTGCATCTGTAGTTCCTGATAGTTTACCCAGCTTTTCTATTTCCAGCATTCCCTTAGTTTGTGTTTTCTTTATTGTCTGAGTTTCAGTTTTCAGGTCTTGAAGTGTTTCTGTCTTCAGTTTTATTGCTTTTTCTTGACTTTTTTTAAAAGAAATTTATTGATTTTTTGTAATTTTGAGATTGTTTTTCTTCCATTTCTCTAAGGAATTTTTCATATTCTCTTTGAGGGCCTCTATCATTGTCATGAAGTTGTTTTTAAGGTCATTCTCTTAGTCTTCATTTGCATTGGGATGTTCAGGTCATAGTGGTGTACAATCTCTAGACTCTGGTAGTGTCATATTGACTTTTCTGTTGTTGAATGTGTTTTGATATTGTCTTCTTCACATGTATTCTTCCAGTGGGTGTATGTAGAATTTCTTCCTCTCCTGGTGTGTACAGGTCCAAGATTCTCTTCCAGTGGGTTCAGCAGGTCCAATAGTCTGAAGGCTCTCCTCTTCCCATCAGTACCAGTACTGGTACCTGGACTTTGGCAGACCCTGGATTGGCTGCTTCACCAGGATGTATTCCCCTGCATGCAGGCCCCAAGCCTCAGGAGGCTCCTAGCAGGCACTGTAAGGCAGGCTGGAAACATGCCCATGCTTACCTCTTCTCGTGGGTGGTGGTAGGACCAGGAAGCTGACAATCTCTTGATAGGCAGTACCACCAGGATGGATTCCCCAGTACGCAGTGCCCGGAACTCAGATGGGACAGAAACAGGCCAATGCCTACTTCCTCCCATGGGTGTAGGCAGGACCAGGACACAGCTAGTCTCTGAGTGGGCTGGACAACCATGATGGGTTCCCCAGGTCACAGTCCCCAGGCCTCAGGAAGCTCTGCATATTTAGTAATTTCAAAGTAGATACATTTATAATATAATATATAATTAATAAGCAATTGGTACATGCCTATAATACTCAGTAACAAAATCATCATACCAAATTAAATATGTCATCCTTTATTAGAGATAAGCTTTCATAATTATTGTCCTTAAGTTCCTCTCAGTCTACTGTGTTATGTACATATGTTCATGGGAGACTCAGATAATCATTTATTTGAAATAAGTTGACAAAGATGCACCAAATAAAAACTGGATCAAGGTTTTTTTCATACTAAAGCAATACCCAGACATGCTAACATAAACATAACGAATTTCCTTATAATTTCATGTTATATAGTTTCTTCAGCTCAAGAGTAGTATCAATGGTTACATTCACAAAGCTGAATAATCAGGAAGAGAAAAATGGGATTCATTATATGGTGTTTTAGAAATCACCTGGAAAGTATCTTCCTCTTGACTAGCTCTATTCAAAAGCAAGGCATCTGTGAGCTCTCCCAGTGCCTTGCCTTCTGGTTAACATGAGGTAGAGGGTGGACTGCACTGGGCTGTAAAGTTCTCTCCTTTAGAGGATGTAAGAAAACTCAGAATCACATCTCCAACAGTGCTATCTTATGAAGACTGTGAAAATACTTTATGTCCTGTAGCAACAGAATCAAATCCCTTTTTGAGGCCACAGGATATAATTATAGAGGACTACAGTGTCTCTTTCAGGTGATTGTACACCGTTTAGACACAATCCTCAGTGAGGAAAAGACAGCTGTATGAATTCAAGGCCTCTGTTTCTGAACAGATCCAAAGCACAGATTTCTATTTCACTGAGTCCTTTTGTCAAATCAAGATAAGCCTATATTCCTATTTATGACTGTATTGAGTAAATGCAATCAAAAAAGTTGTCTGACTTAAAGACTTCAGTTATATATTTAATAATTATGTAAACTCTAATGTATAAGTAGATTTGTTTATTTTATGTTTCCCTGGCCCTCTGTTCTTGCACATTTTAACCTGTTGCAATTGTCAACTGCTCTAATACATCCTTCCAAATCAACTTTTCCTTTAATGTCATTGTTTGTTTATAATAAACTTTAAGTTTTATAGCAGTTTAGGTTTAGAGCAGTACACATAGCTCATGTACATGTTCCATCCTTGCACATTCAAATACACCCTCTCTGTCACATCCAGTAGTAGATGAACCTATAATTTCTATTATATTGCTGAAAATACACTGCTGTAGCATTGTCATCAGTAAACTGTGTTTTATACTTGGGTTCAGTCTTCCTGCTGAGTGTGCTATTAATTTTGAAAACAACTTTAAACAATATATCCCCTTTTATATTCCTTATAAAAGAGATTTCCTGCTCTAAAATTTGTGCATATTCTGTGTAATAATCTTGCCATCTACAGTAGCACCCACAATACTAAATAAGTATCCCTCACCATAACTTTTCTATTCCAGACGAAATGGTGCCATATGTCACAAGGCATAAGTATTTCCTCTAGGGAATCCAAGTGAACCTATTTTATAGTGAAACTTTTTGTGAAATAGATTATTTCTGACACAGTTTGGCAAGGAGCACCTGTTGCAATTAGGAACTAGAGACCAGAGATCATGAGACATCCTGGGTTACACAGTACCATGTTGTACAAAAAATGATTATTTCAGTCTGAATCATACTTCTTAAACAGGAGTCTGCACTATGGGAGTCTCCGAAGCCTTAGAATCTAATCAATTTAATACTACCACATCTGGATGGATGCAATTTGAAGGCTGATTTATCTTTATTTTCTTCTAAAAGATCTCATGAATACTTCATGTTGAGAGCCATAAATATTAAATGTATAAGTCTTCAAGAACAGAATTTGAAGTACTCCATTTATGGTAAATGGGTTTACATTAAATGGAGGCAAGTAAATGTATCCTACCTTAGCTTTCTGTAGAGAAACTGTATGGACATTGCCCTAGATTCATCACTAGAACAGTGGGATGAGTTGAGCTTCAATTGACAGATGAAGATCTTAAAACCAGAGCATGTAAGCTCCTTACTATAGTTTGGATACTTGTGAATACAGGCAGCTGGAGTGTCACTCTGAATAACTTCCATTATATCCCTGTACAATATAGAATGAGATTCAATTGTACTGGAGGTCACTGAAAAATAAACTAAATCATCCATAAATCCATTCTCCTTTCTGAATTTTTTGGTGTGTGTTCAATATCAAAACATTCACTTACATTAAAACTGAATTTATTTTATTTACAAGTACAATTTAATCTTTCCAACTTCATTTCCTTGCCCTATAGGAGAATTCATTTTCAAAGATGTGAATGAATCAAACATAGTCTGGAAATTATACTTCTCTAAACTATTTATAAAGTATATTTAAGTAAAATGCATTCCAATTGTTCTTACTTTTGAAAACTACAGTACAGTATTGTTAAAATACACATCTTCAACATGTTTTGAAATGGGTATTAACAAGGTGGTCTGAGATGGACTCTGCATCTCTCCATTCTATACTCTCCAATTATCTTGTCTTGAAAAGTCACAATGGGTTTTGTTCGTTAGCTTTTCAAAGCTTGTTACTGGACACTAAATTAAAATAGATTTCATGTTATTCAATAAAGTAGAATTCTATACTTTGAAGTTTTGTTTTTTTATTTTATGGAGCTCAAATATGTTTTCTTATTGAATAATATATTTTGGTATTTGCTGTTTCTTCTTACTGGAAGACAAGGCTTTCAATTGAAGATAAGGAAAAGTTTACAGTTGTGAAAAAAGTGGCAAACAAACTTACTGTAAGTAAAAGCTTCTCCAAGGCTTCTGACTTTGTCAACAATACATTAAATGCACTTTTGACTTTCAGGAAGTAATCTAGACCAAAAAAAAAAAAAACAGTGATTTAACTAACAACACTACCAGTTGCATTATCCACATTACAATTGCATAAATAAAACTGAATCTTTATCTTCTGTGTGGTGTAAATTGTTTAGACATAATCTCATGCTTCACGGAAAGTTGTAAAACTGAAAGGTATTCAGCAAATATTTCTCTCACCTCATTAGAAAGTTTATGTTAATAGAGCTTTATCTTTTTAAATATAATTATCTGAGTTTCTTGAATTGTCCAAATCACATGTATCCACTATTTCTGTATACTATTAGTTTTCACACATCTTCTCAGTCGCTGTTGGAAGAATTTTAAACTTCACCAGCAATTTTCCTGGCAGTACTTTACAAGCAATATTTTCTTCAGAATAGCTTGCTAGGAATTTTTTTTACATAGATGTGTCCCTGAATGATTCTTATGATTTTGGAGAATATAGTAGCTTTTATTTTAAAAAATGAACTAGTTGAACAGTCAGGGCACACTTAAACTTCAGAAATTCTGTTTGATTAATGTGATATGGCATTAATCTGTCATCTTTTACACTGGGAAATGGGCTATAACAATGACACACAGTTTCATACTCAAGTGAACTGCTTCATGGAAAGAATCACTGTTAGATTAATAAAAGTAGAAAAGTAAACTCCCAGCATAGATGGAAAATAAAGAAAAATTTGTGAATTCTAAAGAAATAATAGTCTCTAGGGGAAAGGGGACAACGTTTTATTATTTTCTATTAAATTTATTCATTTATTTTTCATTATGACCTCAGATTCCCCTCCCTCCTCTTGTCCCATTCCTTCTCCCCCCATGCCCCAAATCCTCTCCAACCCTTCAACCCCATTGCTCATGTTCTCAACCCCACAAACCCCCAGATCTGTCTAGAAGATCTCCTCTATTTTTCTGTCTCAGGTAAATTCATGTGAAGGGGACAACTTTTTAAAGGTATAAATACACACTAAAACCTGGCTTTACTGATTCATCAGTCAAATTCATTTATTTGTATAGTTATCAACCTGTGTAATTGAATATTAGA
Organism: Mesocricetus auratus; assembly: GCF_017639785.1. Lineage (NCBI taxonomy): Eukaryota > Metazoa > Chordata > Mammalia > Rodentia > Cricetidae > Mesocricetus > Mesocricetus auratus. The sequence goes on along the minus strand of NW_024429184.1, from coordinate 47,394,246 downwards.
AATCTAACACACACACACACACACACACACACACTTTTGTGTCTTTCCACGATGTAAAAAATGAATTGAATAACAATAGTTTCTTTGGAAAAGGTTTGTAAAATAGACCCATTTTTCTTGATTATCATTAAAGGCAAACAAAGGTTCTTTATTTAATTCTTCATTACTAATATTAACTATTATATTACTAATTACAAGTCACAAAGCCAATTAATATCTTTGCATATGTAGGTTACAAAATGACTTCAGGAGCTAAAGAGGTCACAGAAGAGCTCAAAGGGATTTGAAGAGCTATTAGACAGATGCAATAATTTGATAGAGATCCAGGAGTCTGGGTGATGAAGCAATAACTCAACCTCTGCAGATCTGTGGAACACATTGCTGTGGAATCAGAGTAATACTGGTTTATGAGTTTGAGTGGTGCCTCAACACTAAGATGAATTGCAGACACAAGGTGAGACTACAAAAACTGTAGTAGAAAAAGATCAAGACTGGGTCTAAATGAAAAAGTGTACAGATGAATGTATGGTAATTGTGTCTCTCTGTGTGTATGATGTATGCACATGTATGTGTGTGTCCTACTGTGTGTGTGTAGTTCTGAGGCTTTTGGGACTTTTTTTTCTTCTACTGTGGAATTGAACTCAGGTCATCAGAATTGCAAGGCAAGGGCTTTTGCCTGCTGACTTGTCTCACTATCTTCTAGTATCTGTTTTTAAACAGGCTTTGTTGCTGAATCCAGAGCTCATTAATCTGACGAGTCAGTGAGCCCCAGGCATCTGCCTGTCTCAATAACCTGTAGCTAATAACCTATCTCAGAACCTGGTTTTTGATGTCGAGGCTGGGGTTCCAAAACTAAAGTCATTAACTTGTGTGGCAAGCACCTTTCCAAATAAGCTATCTGTATAGACTCCAAGAAAATATGTTTTAGTTAATAAATGTGTTAACTTTTCCTAGGAAGATGTAAACATGGCTATATTCATTCTAGGTAATGCCAACCAAATGTCAATATTCCATCAAAGTCCAATTCTGAAGAACACTAAATCTACTGGACTGACAGAGCATGAATAACAGGATACTTACAGGACTGAACATGATCCAAGACAGCTACATAATTGTAAAATTCTACCGCATCACTGATGATGACCTCTGGAATCATGGATTTCCTTTCTTAGTAGTCATCCATTTCCTAAGTGATTAACGTTTCTAAGGAACATATAAACTTGGAGTGGAGAGTAGGAGTAATGGGTGGAGGTCTATATAGGATTCTATTACCATCCTTGATTCCCTCCTTCCATTATGGAGGACTGACAGCTACATTACCATCACCATTGATCTACCTCTGCATTATTCAGCTTACCCTGTTGTATGGATACTGAGTCCAGGTTATTTATCTCTAAGATAGTGAGGGGATGATGGTATCATGCCCAAATGAAAAAAGCCATATTACATCAATAACTTTTCAGAGACTTGTAATTAAGGAAAATCACATACATATCATCTTGGATGTAGGGAAGAAGTGTCACTTTCTAGCTCAACCAGCAAAGATGTCAGAACCGAACTCTTAAATACTTCTTGTTTTTCAACTTAAGTGGTAGCAGTGTCTCTCTGTGCTTTCAACTTTTCATAGACATTTCTGAGTAACAAGCTCTCCTTCATATCATTTATGCCTAAGGAGTAACCTCAGCAGAGTCTGTAGACAAAGAGAAAGATAAACTTGGAGCCATTTATGTTCTTGTTTGACAAATAGGATATTTTATACCAAGAAGTCCTGCTCTATACAATAGCTATGGTGCAAACATTATATTAAAGGCTGGAGCAGGTTACAAATCATGAAGCCAAGCCATTAACTGGCATCTGTGGATCCATGAAAATATCTATTATCTATGTCAGCTGAACACTTGCACAGTTCTGGTTTCTGGCAATTTTATTGACTTCCCTACTGTAACACTTTGGTGCATTTATATTGTTCAGATTGGAATTGCTTGAAATAAGAAACTAAGCATGTTCAATATGATGACCTATCAGTATTGACAATTCATGAATTTGCTAAATATATAGATATAAAAAGAAAAATTGATGCTATGAATTGTGCAGCAGAAGTTTTATTGTAATCCATACTTAGATTATTAAATTGGCTTTCAATGTGAATCTCAGCTAAAAGGGGAAATGTCCTGAATGAGTATGTCTGGGACTTAATAGTCTCTTTCATAGACCATTTTCCTTGTAGATCAACTATGACCAATAAATTGTTGAAGCCTGATTAATTTGCTCAACTATCTAATCCAAAAATAGTAAATTGAAGGAAGAAAAGATAGAAATGACTCTTCCTTTATATTTTTTAAAACAGGCAGGCATTTCGAACTGGTTTATAAAGGCATATAGATTATAGTCATTTGTTTAAATGTTTTGGTTCCATATGCACATCAATGACAACTCCAAAACATCCTTTGATCTTCTCTCTAAGGCATTCCAATCACTTCCTATAATAACTAACATTACCACCCATACCACAAGGGAAAGGGCTCTGATTATTCTTGTCTTAATTCAACACCTTGACAGAAATCTAGATAGTTACTAACAGTTCTATCTGTTTGGTGTATGTGCCACAATATGCCATGGAAAATTATGGAAACAGAGATGTGAGAAAGAATTTAACAATGATGTGGTTAAAATATCCAAATGATCAGAAGTGTGTTTTATCTAATGACAAACACTCATTCTTATCATTCCAAAAAATGGTTAGGCTTCAATTTGGAACAGAAATACACAATTTATTGTGTAATTTTCATATGTGGAGATTAAAGGGGAAATGTTACAGGCAACACAGTTTGTGAGTGTTACTAGAAATTATTTATAATCATCGTAGGATCATATTGACTGTGTGCAACTCTCTAATGGCTTACGACAAATTATCTCAATTGGAGGAAATATAGACATGACATAAAGACATGACAAATACTTTATCAATTCTCGATTTAAAAGGTTATTATGTAGACCAAGGTGGCTTGGAACTGAAAGAGATTACATCTGTTCTACTATGTTCATAGCAGCATTATTTGTAATAGTCATAACCTTGAAGCAACATAGATGCCCCTCAACTGAAGAGTGGATAGAGAGAATGTGGTACATTTACACAGTGGAGTATACTCAGCAGAAAAAATACAGTGGAATCCAGAAATTTTCAGGCAAATGGACAATACTACAAGAAATCATCCTGAGTGAAGTAACCCAGTCACAAAAAGACAAGCATAGTAGGTATTCACTCATATATGGATTTTAGACATAGAGCAGGGGATTGCCAGCCTACAATCCCACCATCAGAGAGTCTGGGATAAAGGGAGGACCCTAAGAGAAATATGCATATTATGCTGGAGAAGGGGAAATAGGACAAGATCTCTTTGTTGGGGGAAGTCTTGTGCATTTGTCAATAAAGTACTGTTGAGCCTATAGGGAACCAAGATAGGAGGGACTACGAGTCCAGGAGAACTCTGGGAAGGAGAAACACAAGAAAGTCAACATGGGGGTAGGAAGCCTGGAACTATTCTCCGGTAAGAGACATGCTTAGATTAACAATTATGGGGTAATTACTTAATTCAGAGCTAGCCAGTAAGAAAAAGCAAGGCCAACAGCTTCATAATGAATATAGCCTCCTGTGTGTTTATTTGGGACTGATGCGGATCTGGAACCAGGCGGGCGGGAAGGCTTCTCTCAAGGAAAGCTTCCCTTAACAAAATGGTGTCAGGAGTGGGATGATGAATTTCCACGTAAAATAACAAAAGCTTTAAAGGAATTTTAGAAACAGAAGAATGGAGAGAAGCACAGATTTTGGTAGCAGCATTTTTCTCAGGTGTGCTCTGTTTTGCTAGCGACAAGACGAGATTTACACGGCTCCCTTAATGGAGTCTTCCTGACTCGGCATAAAAAGAAAAAAAAAACCAGCAAGGTTGTTTTAAGAGACTCTGCTAATGATTGAAAGGTGTGTATGTACAGCTGGAAGTGGCAGCATTTGCTGGATGTCAGCATGGACTGAGGCGGTAAGCTGGAATCACACTTACGCCCGCCATCTTGAAATGGCAGTTTAAAACAGCCGCGGTTTTAACAGATAAGACACGTGGCCAGAAAAACATAAAGATTTACAGTAAAGTCAGACTTAAATGAAGAAAAACCTCTAAAGGTTTACAGTGTGTTTACAAATATACGTGAGATTGAGAGAGAAAATGAAACGACAAAGTGGTATATAAATACAGAAGCTGGCAGTGGTGGGGCACGCCGGTAGGAATTGCTCCAGAGGCAGAGGCAGGCAGATTTCCAAAGAGAAACCCTGTCTCAGAGAAAAATAAATAAAAGTGAAAAAATAGAGTAATAATAATAATAGATAAATAAATAAGCCACGTAAAGATGGAAAATACACAGAGAGTCTGGATACTGTAAGCTATTATGTTTTTCAGTTTTTTCATTGCTAAGGAAGGAACAAATGCTAAAGTACACTTGATTATAAATGCTTCTGAATTAATTCAACTTATATCTTTTAAAAATGCCTTGACTTCAAAATTTAAATATAAGGATATGTTACTTGGAAAAGGAGTTTTAGTTTATGTTTCCACAGAAAATGAAAAGCTGAGGATTCCTTCCAGTCTTCTGTGGTTTGACGAACCAAGACCCCCGGAAGCAGTGGATCAGACGTTCCAACAATTGAAACAGCTAAGATGATGCAGTTTTACAGACCCTGAAAATACGGACTTATACAGGTTTCTGAGTTTTGTCATGATCCCCATGGTATGAACAGCGCCCACTTCCAGCAGGAAGCAGTTTGGAATGAGAGACGTCCTAATTCCCATCTTGTTTATAAATCTTTGTTTTCATTTAAATGGGATGGTTTATAATTGGTTAATGATCACAACCAATCTCCTTTTAATGGTAAAAAGGGGAATTATGGTATGGGTATTGTTTTTCATTTATTGATACAAATTCAAGGTCAATTTTGTGATATGTATATTTCTCCTCTTGATTAAGTATTGTGCTTATACTGATCTTTTAAGATGTAATGCATAATTAAATACAGACTATAGATAGTTACTTATAATAGTCAGAACTTATAGTTAGGTAAGTTAGGTTTTCTAGATATACAGAAATATATTTGAGATAGTCTTCAAACCTTTCAAAGACCTTCAGAAAATGGCATTTAAAATGGTTTAGGGTTTTTCTTGACAATGAGAATTGTCTGCTCCTGGCAGCACCAATTACGTCTGAGATGGGCATCGAAGAAACTCATAACGAGTTTACTTTCAACATGGCAAGATTAGCCATTTGGGTAAGAAACTGCTCTTACCTAGACTGTTTGACTGTTGTTGTATGATCTGGACATACAGGACCCACAGGAAAGTGACTACTGAACTCAGTCTTACAGGGTTCCTGCTTCATGGAAGAGTCTACGGGACATTCTATAGGACACAGAAAAATGACTGACAGACTGCCAATGCAGATGGACAGTTTGAAATTTCCTGCTTTGCAGAGAAGTGTTCCAGACACATTGTGGCCTATGGGCTGAAGATGGATGCCCCAACATTACAGAGGAACTTCGGGTGACTGTCCAGGCAGTAAGATACCTCTGTCAATCCTAGTGTTTATATATTATCCTTCTGTGGTCTTTGATGGAGTTGAAGATAGATAGTTATAATTATAGTTTTCCTTAGTTATGATAAAAGATACATATAGAACTTTGGACTCACAAGGATGGGATGGATGATATTTTCTTTAAATCTTGCTAAAATATTGTAACTGTGTTCTTATTTGATAATTGTTCTGTTATACACAATTTGACTGTGTTAAAGTTAAGACCTTTCTTTTTGTTTAAACAGAAAAGAGGAGATGTTGGGGGGAAGTCCTGTGCATTTGTCAATAAAGTACTGTTGAGCCTATAGGGAACCAAGATAGGAGGGACTATGAGTCCAGGAGAACTCTGGGAAGGAGAAACACAAGAGAGTCAACATGTAACGCCATGGGGGTAGGAAGCCTGGAACTATTCTCCGGTAAGAGACATACTTAGATTAACAATTAAGGGGTAATTACTTAATTCAGAGCTAGCCAGTAAGAAACAAGCAAGGCCAACATCTTCATAATGAATATAGCCTCCTGTGTGTTTATTTGGGACTGATGCGGATCAGGAACCAGGCGGGCAGGAAGGCTTCTCTCAAGGAAAGCTTCCCTTAACATCTCTTTTTTTTATTTTTTATTTTCCAGTTTAAATTTAGATAAGAAACAAGGTTGCTTCACAAGTCAGTTCCAGGTCCCTCTCCCTTTCCCTCCCCTCCACCCGCCCTCCCCCCAACCCACCCACCCCCATTATCCCCTCATTCCCCCAGGAAGGGTGAGGCCCTCCATGGGGGTGTCCATAGTCTGTCATTTCATATAGGGCAAGGCCTAGCCCCTTCCCCAAGAGTTCAGGGTGAGAGTGCACCTCACATTGTTCTATGGGAATCCAAAGTCCGTGTGTATACTTGGGATAGGTACTGATCTGCTGCCCAAGGCTCAATAGATTACCTAGGCCTCCTCAGCATGGGACTGATCAAGACCCCCTGAATCTGGGTGTCAGTGAGGAGGACAAGATCTCTTGAGAGGATCAGGAGCATGGAGGGAGGGGAGAGGGAGAACAGTAAGGGAGAGGAGGACATGGGGGGGGCAGGAAATTTGAGTGGAGGGAAAAATAGAGGAGACCAGAATGAGAGATACCATAATAGAGGGAGTCATTATAATTTTGAGGAGAGATATGGCACTAGTGAGATTTCCAGAGATCTACACAGCTGACACCAACTGACAATCTAAACAACATGATAATAATATTGATGACTACCTTATATGCCATCCTAGAGCCTTAACCCAGTGACTGCTGGAAGCAGAGCAGACACCCACAGCTAAACAATGAACTGAACTCCTGGAACCAAGTTGCAGAGAGGGAGGAGTCATGAGCAAAGGTGTCAAGAATGGACTGGTAAAACCCACAGAAATAGCTGACCTGAACAAGGGGGGGACTTATAGACCCCAGACTGATGGCTGAGAGACCATCATGGGACTTATCCAGACCCCCTAAATCTGGGTGTCAGTAAGGAGGCCTTGGCAATCTGTGGGACCTCAGGTAGTAGATCAGTATTTATCCCTGGCATAGTATGGACTTTGGGAGCCCATTATACATGAAGGGATACTCTCTCCTCTCAGTCAGGACACATTGAGGTGTCTAGGCCCTGCCCTGGATGATATGGCATACTTTGGAGATCCACCATGGATAGTGTCACCCTCCCTGGGTATGTACTGGGGATTGGGTGGGGGTTGGGGGTTGGTGGGGCTGGGGAGGAGCAGAGGGAGAGGGAGTTGGGATTGACATGTGAAGCAAGCTTGTTTATAGTTTTTAAAAAAGTTTATTATGAATCAAACAAACACAAACCTATATGTAATAACATTTCTAGAGGTAACATGATGAAATATACTACTTAGTAGTTTAGCCCTCAGTAAAAAAAAAAATGGCATCAATGATGCGGGGTCCTTTTGGATTGAGTAATAGGCAGCTCAGAATCATGTAGAAAGTAACAGTGTCTCCAACTATGCACAAAGAAAAACAACAATTTCCCAAATTCCTCCCTGCAAATCAAGTTTAAAAGGTTCTCTCAGTAAGACAAAGGTGAGTTATTTTTTTTTTCTTTTTTATAAATATAGAAACAATCATTTTACTTATCAGTCCCCCCTCATTCCCTCCCACAACCATCCTCCCATGGCCCCTACCACCTCCCAACCCACCCTCTACCTGCTCCCCAAGGACAGTGAGACCTTACATGGCAAATCATAACAGTCTGTCACATCATTTAGGGAAGAGTCTAGGCCCTCCTCCCTGTATCTGGGATGAAATAGTATCTCTCCATAGGGAATGGGCTGCTGAAGTCCATTTGTGCACTAAAGATAAAACTGGTTCCACTGGTAGAGATTCCATAGTCTCATAACTGACACCCACATTCACAGGGTTTGGTACAGTCCAATGCTGGTTATCCAGCTTTACAACTGGTGTCCCTGTGCTCTCACTGTGTCAGGGCAGCTGGTTTTGTAGGTTTCTCCAGCATGGTCTTAACCTTTTTGCTCATCCCTCCACCCTCTGTACAACTGAATACCAGGAGTATGGCTCAGTGCTTAGCTGTGAGTGCCAGCCTCTCCTTCCACCAGCTACTGGGTGAAGCCTATAGGATGGCATTAAGGTAGTCATCAATCTCATTATAGGGGAAAGGCATCAGTGGTGGCATACTGCCTAGATTCTTATTTGGAGTTATGTTTGTGGATCTCTGAACATTTCCCTAGTGCCAGATTTCTCTTTAAACCTATACAGGCACCGTCTATTAAGGTCTCTCTTTTCTTGCTCTCTTCTATTCCTCCCCCGTCTCAGTCTTCCTGATCCCCCTTGTTTACCTCCCCCATCTTTTTCTCCCTTTCTCTTTTTCCTCCCTCCCTCCCCTCTCTCCCTTGTTCTCAGTTTGCTCAGGAATTATTCCTTTATTCTTCTTCAGGGGAGGAATAACTCCCTGTATATTTCTCTTATGGTCCTCCTTGTTTCCTAATTTCTTTAGTGGTGTAGATTGTACACTGGTAGTACTTTGAGCTATGTCTAATATCCATATATGAGTGAGTAAATACCATGCTTGTCATTCTGTGATTAGGTTACCACACTCAGGATAGTTTCTTCCAGTTCCATCCTTTGACTCTGACTTTCAAGTTTTCATTGTTTTTTTTTTCTGTTGAGTAGTACTTCATTGTGCAAATTTACCACCTTTTCTGCATTCTTTCTTCGGTTGAGGGGCATCTAGGTTGCTTTCAGGTTCTGGCTACTACAGACAATGCTGCTATGAACATAGCTGAACAGATGTCCTTGTTGTATGAATGGGCATCCTTTGGGTATATGTCAAACAGTGGAATTGATGAATTATGATGTAGACTGATTCCCATTTTCCTGAGAAACTGCCACACTGATTTCCCAAGTGGCTGCAGAAGTTTGCACTCCCACCAGCAATGGAGGAGTGTCCCCCTTCCTCTGCACCCTGACCAACACAAACTGTCATTGGTGTCTTTGATTTTAGCCATTCTGGCAGATGTAAGATGGTATCTCAGAGTTGTTTTGATTTGCATTTCCCGGATGGCTAAGGATATTGAATGCTTTCTTAAGTGTCTTTTAGCCACTTTAGATTCCTCTATTGAGAATTCTCTACTTAGTTCTGGACCCCAATTTTTAATTGAATTATTTAGTGTTTTGGTGACTAGCTTCTTGAGTTCTTTGCATATTTTGTAAATCAGCCCTCTGTCAAATGTGAGATTGGTGAAGATCTTTTCCCATTCTGTGGGCTGCAGTTTTGTCTTGTTGACTATGTCCTTTGTCTTACAAAGGATTATCAGTTTCAGGAGGTCCCATTTATTAATTGTTTATCTCAGTGTCTGTGCTAATGTAGTTACGTTCATGAAGTAATATCCTATACCAATTTGTTCAAGGCTACCTCCCACTTTTTCTAGTAAGAGGTTCAGTGTGTCTGGATTTATGTTGCAGTCTTTGATTCATTTGGACTTAAGTTTTGTAAATGGTGATAGATATGGGAATATTTGCAGTCTTCTTCACGTCAGCATCATGGTCAGATATGACAGACTTTTGAGATCCCTCATGAAGGGCCTCACCCTCCTTGGAGAGTGGAGTGAGGCTTAGATGAGGGGATGGGTGAGGGTTGAAGAGGTGAGAAAGGAGGGGGAGAGAGAGCGAGCTGGGATTGACATATGAAGTAAGCTTGTTTCTAATTTGATTTTTTAAAAATTTTGGTGAAATAAAAAAATAATAATCAGGTGTTCATAGGTGTGTGGGTTAACTTCAGGCTCTTCAATTCAATTCCATTGGTCTATGTGTCTTTTTTTGTGCCAATGCTAGGCTGCTTTCATTACTATAGCTTTATAGTAGAGCTTTAAGTCAGGGATAGTGATGCCTCTGGAAGTTACTTTATTATACAGGGGTGTTTTGGCTATCCTGTGTTTTTTCATTTTTCCGTATAAAGTTGAGTATCGTTGTTTTAATGTCTTTGAAGAATTGTGCTGGTATTTTGAAGGGCATTGCACTGAATCTGTAAATTGCTTTTGACAAGATTTCCACTTTTACTATGTTGATCCTACCTATCCAGTAGCATGGGAGATCTTTGAATTTTCAGATACCTTCTTTAATTTCTTTCTTTAAAGACTCAAAGTTCTTGTGATACAGGTCTTCCACTTGTTTGGTTAGCATTTTCCCAATATATTTTATGTTGTTAGTGGATATTATAAATGTAATGTTTCTGTTATGTAGGCTTAAGGAGAGATCTGACACTAGTGGGATCTCCAGAGATCTACAAGGATCACACCAACTGGCAAACTAAACAATAGTGAAGAAACTACAATAATAGCCCCTCCTTGATTATACGGTTCATGACTACCTTATATGCCATCTTAGAACCTTCATCTAGTGACTGATGGAAGCAGAGATAGATACCCACAGCTAAACACTGAACTGAACTCCTGGAACCTAGTGACAGAAATGGAGGAGTGATGAGCAAAGGGGTCATGACCATGATGATGAAACCCACAAAGACAGCTGACCAGATAAGGGAGAGCTCTTGAATCCCAGACTGATGGCTGAGAGGCCAACAGGGGACTGATCCAGACTCCATGAATATAGTCCCAGGGAGGAGGCCACAGAAATCAGTGGGGCCTTGGGTAGTAGATCAGTGTTTACCATGGTTTATGAATGAGCTCTGGGAGCCCATTCTAAATAGAGGGATGCTCTGTCAGCATGGACACATGGGGAAGGGCCTAGGTCCTGCCCAGGATAAAATGACAGACTTTCAAGATCCCCCCCCCAAGGAGGGCCTCACCCTCCCTGGGGCATGATGTGAGGATTGGGTGGGGGGGCTAGGTGTTTGGTGAAGGGACAAGGGTGGAGGTGTGGGAGAGGGAGCTGGGACTGACATGTGAAACATTCACATTTCTAATTTAAATAAAAACATATATATTGAGGAAAAAAGATGATGTTTCTCAGATTTTTTCAGCCCATTTAACATCTGTATATAGTAGGTCTATATAATTTTTTTAGTTCATCTTGTATCCTGCCACTTTGCTGAAAGTGTTTAACAACTGTAGGATTTCCCTGGTAGACTTTTTTGTTTCATGTATGTAAACCAGGATATCACCTGCAAATAGTTAAAGTTTGACTTCTTCCTTTTCAAGTTGTATACCCTTGATCAGCTTTTGTTGTCTTATTGCTCTAGCTAGAATTTCAGGTACAATACTGAAGAGACATGGAGACAGTAGAAAACGTTGTCTTGTTCCTGATTTTAGAGGAATCATGTTGAGTTTCTTTCCCTTTAGTTTGGTGTTGCCTGTTGGTTTACTCTACATTACTTTTATAATATCCAGGTATGTTCCTGTTATCCTTGATCTCTTCAAGACCTTTATCACGAAAGGATGTTGGATTTTGTCTAAGGCTTTTTCAGCATCTAGTGAGATGATCATGAGGTTTTTCATTTGCAGTTTGTTTATATGGTGGATTACATTTATAGATTTTTCATATGTTGAACAATCCCTGCATCCCTTGGATGAAGCCTACTTGATCATGGTGTATGTTTTTCTGATGTGTTCTTGGATTCAATTTGCCAGTATTTTATTGAATATTTTTACATCAATATTCATGAGATATTGGTCTGTCGTTCTCTTTCTTAGTTAGATCTTTGTGTGACGTGGGTCCCAAGGTAATTGTAGCCCCCTAAAAAAGAGCTTGTCAATGACCCTTCGGCTTCTCTTGTGTGGGACATTTTGAGGAGTATTGGTACTAGCTGTTCTTTGAATTTCTGGTAGAATTCTGCACTGAAACCATGTGGCCTTTGGTTTTTTTCAGTTGTGAGACTTTTGATAACTACTTCTTTTTCATTAGGGATTATAGGTTTATTTATACTTCATATCTGTTCTTGATTTAGTTTCAGTAAGCGATATCTATCCAGAACACTGTCCATTTCTTTTGGTTTTCAAATTTGGTGGAGTACAGGTTTTCAAAGTATGGCATGATGATTCTCTGGATTTCCTCCATGTCCATTGTTATATCCCTGATTTCATTCCTGATTTTGTTAATTTCATGTTCACTTGTCTTTTGGTAACTTTGGATAAAACTTTGTCTATCTTGTTGATTTTCTCAAAGAATCAACTCTTTGCTACATTGAGTTTGTCTTTATTGTTCTCCTAGTTTCTACTTTATTGATTTCAGCCCTCAGTTTAATTATTTCCTGGTGGCTACTCCTCCAGGGTGAGGTTGCCTGTTTTTGTTCTAGGGCTTTCAGTTGTGTTAATCTCTAGTGTGACTATTCTCCAGTTTCTTCATGTGGGGACTTAGTGCTATAAACTTTACTCTTAGAACTGCTTTCCAAGTGTCCCCTGTGATTGGCTATGTTGTGTCTTCATTCTCATTGAATTCTAAGAATTCTTTGATTTCTTTTTTTATTTCTGCCTTGACACAGGAATGCAGCAGTTGTGCATTGTTCACTTTCCATGCATTTTCAGGATTTCTGCAATTTGTGTTGTTGAATTCTAACCTACAGCATGATGATCTGATAAGATACAGGGGGCTATTCATATTTTTAACAACTGCTGAGGTTTTCTATGTTGTTGAGTATGTGGTCGATTTCAGAGAAGGTTCATGGTGGCACAGAGAAGAAGGTATATTTTTTTTGTGTTTGGATGGAATGTTTTATAGATGTCTGTTAACTCCAATTGAGCCATAACATTGGTTAATTCCTTTCTTTCTTTTTTTCTTTTTTCATATATATATTTTTATTTTTAAATTTAAATTTAAATTAGAAACAAGGATGCTTCACATGTCAATTCCAGGTCCCTCTCTGTTTCCTTTCCCTTCTCCCATGCCCTCACACCAACCCCCCAATATCCCCTCTTTAACCCTCCATGGGAGTGTCCATAGACTGTCATTTCACCCAGGTCAGTGCCAGGACTCTCCCCACAAGAGTTCAGGACTCTCATTGTTGGATGGGAGTCCAAAGTCAATTTGTATAGCTGGGATGAATACAGATCTACTACCCAAGGCTCAATAGACTACCTAGGCCTCCTCACTGACACACACATTCAGGGGGTCTTGATTAGTCCCATTCTGGATTCCCAGCAATCAGTCTGGGATTCAAGAGCTAACCCTTGTCAGGTCAGCTGTTTCTTGGGGTTAAATCAGCCCAGTCTTAACACCTTTGGTCATCAGTCTTACCTCTCTGTCACTGGATTTCTTGAATTCAGCTCAGTGCTTAGCCATGGGACTCTGCCTCTTCTTCCATCAGCCACTGAATGAAGGTTCTGTTTCCCAGACTCTCTGGCCATGGATTGTAGGCTGGCACTCCCCAGATCTATGTCTAAAATCCATATATGAGAGAGTACATGCCATGTTTCTCTTTTTGTGACTGGGTTACCTCACTCAGGATGGTTTCTTCTAGTGTCATCCATTTGCCTGCAAATCTCAGGATTCCATTGTTTTTTTTTTTCTGCTGAATAGTACTCCACTGTGTAAATGTACCACATTTTCTCTATCCACTCTTTGGTTGAGGGGCATCTAGGTTGCTTTCTAGTTCTGGCTATTATAAATAATGCTGCTATGAACATAGTGGAGCAGACATCCTTGTTGTATGAATGGGCATCTTTTGGATATATGCCTAAGAGTGGAGTTGCTGGGTCTTGTGGTAGGTTTATTCCCAATTTTATGAGGAATCTCCATACTGATTTCCGAAGTGGCTGAACCAGTTGGCACTCCCACCAGCAATGGAAGAGTGTTCCCCTTTCACCACATCCTCTCCAGCATAAATTGTCTTTGGTGTTCTTGATTTTAGCCATTCTGACAGGAGTGAGATGGCATCTCAGAGTTGTTTTGATTTGCATTTGCCTGATGGCTAAGGACGTTGAGCACTTTCTCAAGTGCCTCTCAGCCATTTTAGAGTCCTCTACTGAAAATTCTCTATTTAGTTCTGTAGCCCCCTTTTTAGTTGGATCCTTTGGTGTTTTGGAGATTTGCTTCTTGAGTTCTTTGTAAATTTTGGAGATCAGCCCTCTGTCAGATATGGGGTTAGTGAATATTTTTCCCATTCTGTGGGCTGCCTTTTTGTCTTGCTGACTGTGTCCTTTGCTTTACAGAAGCTTCTCAGTTTCAGGAGGTCCCATTTATTAATTGTTGATCTCACTGTCTGTGTTATTGGTATTATTTTCAGGAAACTGTCTCCTGTACCAATTCTTTCAAGGGTACCACCCACTTTCTCTTCTAAGAGGTTCAGTGTGGCTGGATTTATGTTGAGGTCTTTGTTCCATTTGGACTTATGTTTTGTAGGTTTCATCGCAGGGATGTTTCAACATCTGAAAATCCATCAATGTAATCCACCATGTAAACAAGCTGAAATCAAAAATCGCATGATCATCTCACTAGATGCTGAAAAAGCCTTTGACAAAATCCTACACCCTTCATGATAAAGGTCTTGGAGAAATCTGGGATAACAGGAACATACCTAAACATAACAAAAGCTATATACAGCAAACCAGCAGCCAACATCAAACTAAATTGACAGAACTCAATGCATTTCCTCTAAGATCTGGAACAAAGGCTGTTCACTCTCTCCAAGCCTTTTCAATATTGTACTTGAATTTCTAGCCAGAGCCATATGACAACAAAAGGAGATCAAGGGGATACAAATTGGAAAGGAAGAGGACAAACTTTCACTATTTGCAGATGATATGATAGTTGACATAAATGACCCAAAGAACTCTACCAGGAAACTCTTACAGCTAATTAATGCCTTCAGCAAAGTGGCAGGCTACAAGATCAACTCAAGGAAATCAGTAGTCCTACTATATGCAGAAGATTAAAGGGCTAAGAAAGAAACCAGAGAAGCAGCACTCTTTACAATTGCCACAAACAACATAAAATACCTTGGGGTAAAGCTAACCAAACAGGTGAAAGACCTGTATCGTAAGAACTTTGAATCTTTAAAAGAAATTATAGAAGCCCTCAGAAAAAGGAAATATCTCCCATGCTCTTGGATAGGTAGGATCAATGTAGTAAGAATTGCTATCCTGCCAAAAGCAATCTACAGATTCAAAAATCCCCATTAAAATACCAGCACAATTATTCACAGACCTTGAAAAAACAATAATCAATTTTGTATGGAAAAACAAAATACCCAGGATAGCCAAAACAACCCTGTTCAACAAGGCAATGTCTGGAGGCATCACGATCCCTGACTTCAAGCTCTATTATAGAACTATAGTCCTGAAAACAGCTTGGTATTGGCATAAAAATAGACAGGTAGACCAATGGCATCGAATCGAAAACCCTGCTATTAACCCACACATGTGTGAACATCTGATCTTTGAAAAATAAGCTAAAAATATATAATGGAAAAAAGAAAGCATCTTCAGCAAATGGTGCTGGCATAACTGGATGCTGGCATGTAGATGAACACAGATAAATCCATGTCTATCGCCATGAACAAAAACTTCTTTTCTTTCTTAAGTTTTGTCTTGTGGTCCTGTGTAGTGATGAGAGTGAGGTGTTAAAATCTCCCAGTATAAGTGTGTGGAGTTTTATGTGTGATTTCTGTTTGAGTAATGTTTCCTTTATGAATGTGGCTGCCTATTGTATTTGGGACATAGATGTTCAGTGTTGAAACTTCATCTTGATGTAGTTTTCCTGTGATGAATATGAAATAACCTTCGTTGTCTCTTTGGGTTGATTTTAGTTTGAAGTCTAATTTGTTAGATTTTAGGATTGCTACACAAGCTTGTTTGTTGGGTCCATTTGATTGAAAAATCTTTCCCAACCCTTAAGTCTGAGTTAATATCTGTTTTTGAAGCTGAGATATATTTCTCATATGCAGCTGAAGGATGGTTTCTGTCTATGCATCCATTGTGTTAGCCTGTGTCTTTTTATAGGCAAGTTAAGACCACTGATATTGAGGAATATTCGTGAACACTTATTGTTAAATCTTGTTTGTTTTGGATTTGGTGGTGGTGGTGGTATTGCATGTGTATTTCCACACACACCTTTTTTCTTTGGTGTTTGGTAAAGTGGGATTTCTCCCAGAGATGCTATCTGTATCCATAATTGTGACACAAAATCTAGTCGTGTTACAAAGTTCAGAAATACACTAATAATTGTTTGTTGAGTTTTTTCTGTTATAAATACAATGCATATGAGATTTAACCTTGAAATATTGGTAACAGGTATGTGCTGAATGAATAATGAAGTGAATGGCGACATTAGTTAAGGAATTTTGAAGAAGTTACCATAGAACACCATCCCTAACTTGGCTATGTAGATGTTACAGAGTACTTCTGCAGAATTCATTGTTGAAAATGTAATTCCTTTGAAAGGAAAGAGAAGACTTATCTTTTCAATGAGTAAACCAAAAACAGAAATGATTTCAAGTTGTGTTATTCCAGGAAATTGCCTTCTCCAGCCTGCAATCTTCCCTTTGGTAAAAAAGCCTTGATTGCATTATCCTTCCTGAAATACAAGGTTTCTATTGCAGTATCTTTGGCAGAATTGCTATTTAGGACACTGGATTTTCAATTCTGTCTTGTCTTCCTGATGATGTCTAAAAATTTCATGTATAAAACAAGTTTCCACACATCATTTCAAAAGATTTGCCACTGGATAAAAAATTACAGGGATGAAAGTATTCAAAGTCATACAGTGAATTCTTAAATGCTATTTGTATTTTTCAGCACATAATTCTATACAATGCTAATATTTTAAATATAATTTTACTATTATTTGTTTTAAATTAGCAAACAAAAACAGTTTCACTCTTTTTAATTTTTAGTTTTTATTTGTTTTTATATTTATTTTCATGTTTGTGTGTGTGTACATATGGAAGTATGAATGCTAGAGTGCACATAGAATTAGGCAAATTGTGCAGGTTATCATTTTCAGACTCATTGTCTATATCCCTCTGTTCATTAGTTTTCATCCCTGTGACCAAAAGACTTCATGGAAATAACTTGCGAGAGGAATGATTTCTTTTGACTCAAAGTTTCAGAGGGCTCAGGAGGTTATAGCAGGAAAGCATGGCAGAACTCGAGAGTTCTTAACACAGCAGGCTGAGAAATAGAGATTGCTGATAATCAGTCAGGTTTTCCTCCTATCTGTCCCTCTGTTCAGTTTGAAGCATAACTTATGACTTGATAGATGACACTTACAATCAAAGGTGTTGTACCTTTTAGTTGGTCTTTCTAAAGCTCCATCCATGTATGATTCCATTTCCTCAGGCCTTTTGAACCCAGACAATAGACAAGGAATACTAACCTTTACATAGTCCACTCCTATAACACAGTGTGTCCGTCTTTATTCAAAATATGCTTTTTGTCTGTACCTTAATTAATCCAACATTTTCCTATTTTTAAAGATTTACTTTATTATATCTAATTGTGTGTGTCTGTGTGTGTGTGTGTGTGTGTGTGTGTGTGTGTGTCTGTGTAAATGCTTGCAGAACACAACCGCAGGAACCAAAGAACACAGTGGCATTGCATAGCTGCAGATTGCAGTACAGGGAGTTAATAGTGAGTTGTCCAAGTTGAGTGATGAAAATGAACTTTGTTCTTTTGAAAGAGCAGTCAGTCTATGCAGTCTGTGCTCTGAGTGGCAGAGACCTTTCTCAAGTTTCACTAATTTTATTTTTCATTTTATGTGTATATGTTCAGGCCCCTATGTATGTATATGTACAATATGCATGCAGTTACCAATGGAGTCCAAGAGAGGGTATCAGACATTCAGACCTGGAATTACAGGTAGTTGAGAGCTCCCTGACAGGAGACCTGGCAACCAAACTCAGGTCTTCTACAAGAGCAACAAGTGCTCATAACCGCTGAACCATATATCCAGTCCCCATAATTCATAATTTATTGTATATTGTGTGCGAAGCAAAATAGTGTGAAAACCAGAAAAATTTGGCTCGGTGGCTTCATGGGGAGACAGTGTACATAAGGATAAGATACTAACAACATGTGCCACCAATGAGGAAAGGTCACATGGGAATGTAGGGTAGAGAAGCCGTGAGGGAAGGACCCCTAAGAAATCACTTATTGAATACTGAGAAAGCATATGTGAAAATAATGGTGAATGGTGCTTCAGCGAAGTCCCAATTGTGAAACAAAACACAGAAAGTCAAGTTCAGGACAGACAGGCAAACAGTGGGGATTGTGGAAAGAAGTGTGCTGTCAAGACAGACTGGCCTCAAATCATGCATTTGTAACAGACCATGTCAGAGTCTGGTTTGGAGTTTTTCTGAATACAAAAGACAGATGTGGAACTATTTGGGCAAATAAGCCAGATACAATAATTACATTATTTTGTAGAAAATATGTGAGAAAAATAACAAAAGGAGAAACTAATAATCATTTAAATTGTTGTTTATTTGTGTGTGTGTTTTTGTTTTTGTTTTTTTGTCCAGCAGAAAGAAAATAGGAATTTGGGAAAGACACTGGCCATAGAGACAGAAAGGGACTTTGGAATTGCATTTGCTCATAGTCTGGATACAGAAGTGAGGGACAGAATACATGAATGCAATTCAGGTGTTTTTTTCTTGAACAATTTTCATATTTACTGAATAGAGGAGATACAAACCTTAAACACATTGCATTTTCTTCATTTCTTATTATTATCAAATTAATCCATGTTATTTTTCTAATACAGGTGATTGACCATGAGTAAGTTGCTAGCTATTTTTTATTTCTCTAAAACCAAAAGCTTACAGCCAGAGATACAATCAAGACTTTTCAAAGAAATAATAGATTTAGCCTTGGTCAGGGAAGACAGAGAGTTTTGAAGGTAGCTTTCTGGTTCCATTACCTATAATATAACTTAATGTGCCACAAGGTAGCCGTCATATTCTACTTTCCACTTGGCCAAGTTGGAGGAAATACCACTTTTTTCTCATGGTAATAAGGGCTTTAAAGGAAGATAAGATTGCCTTCAAGTGAATTTACCTTTAAACTTTAAACTACAAAAGAAACTGCTAATTATTTAGCACATGTACTCTGATTAGGATAAGTAACAATTTATTACTCCTGGAGAAGATGAATAGATGGGTGGAAGGTCCATGATAAGTTGTCTTTCTGTTGGCCTGGGGTGTGTGTGTGTGTGTGTGTGTGTGTGTGTGTGTGTGTGTGTGTGTGTGTACATATGTATGTATGTATATATGTATGTGCCTCATTAAATCAGTTTTGAATATGAATTTCTGTTGTATAAATTTGAAAGACCACTGGGGACTTTCTAATATTTTCAGAAAGCAGCAATTATTTTTCAGTGAATTTCTTATCTAAAATTAATAGTTTTCTTATGGGACTGATGCGGCTCTGGAACCAGGCTGGCGGGAAGGCTTCTCTTTACATAATAATGATCAGAAGTGGGATCGTGAATTTCCAGCAGAATGACAAAAGCTTTAAAGGAATTTTAGAAACAAAAGAATGGAGAAAAGCATGGGTTTTTGGTAGCAGCATTTTCTCAGGTGGGCTCTGTTTTGCTAGCAACAAGCAGAGACTCATGCGATTCGCTTAAGGGAGTCTTCCTAACTTAGCATAAGAAAAACAAAAAACAAAAAACCCAGCAAGGTTCTTTTAAGAGGCTCTTCTAATGATTGAAAGGTGTGCACATACAGCTGGAAGTAGCAGTGACCACATCTCCAAGCTGGCAGCTTTTGCTGGATCTCAGCATAGACTGAGACAATGAGCTGGAATCACACTTATGCCTGCCATCATGGAAAAACTGCAGTTTAAACAGCCGCGGTTTTAACAGATAAGACACGTGGCCAGAAAAACATAAAGATTTACAGTAAAGTCAGACTTGAATGAAGAAAAACCTCTAAAGGTTTACAGTGTGTTTAAAAATATATGTAAGATTGAGAGAGAAAAAACAAACGGCATAGTGGTAAAAGACAGTTATATTTATAGTTTTCCTTAGTTATGATAAAAGATAAGATATAGAACTTTGGACTCACAAGGATTGGATGGATGATATTTTCTTTAAATCTTGCAAAAATATTGTAACTATATTCTTACTTGATAACTGTTCTGTTATATATAATTTGACTATGTTAAAGTTAAGACCTTTCTTTTTGTTTAAACAGAAAAGAGGAGATGTTGGGGAAGTCCTGTGTATTTGTCAATAAAGCACTGTTGGTCAATAGGGAAGCAAGATAGGTGGGACTAGGAGTCAAGGAATACTCTGGGAAGGAGAAACACAGGGAGTCAAGATGTAACTGCCATAGGGATAAGAAGCCCAGGAACTTTTCCAGTAAGAGAAATACTTAGATTAACAATTATAGGATAAATACTTAAGTCAGAGATAGCCAGTAAGAAACAAGCAAGGCCAACAGCTTCATAATTATTATAGCCTCCTGTGTGTTCATTTGGGACTGATGCAGCTCTGGAACCAGGCTAGTAGGAAGGCTTCTCTTTACAGCATCCCTTCAGTCTTTTCAGCTGAGATCATTGGCATGAAAATTCCATTGTTTCACTGTGGTAAAGAAGACTGTTTCTGACTCAGCCTTAACTATCACATTCACACATCCTAAAGTCACTGGAGAAGGTAGTCTCAGTTGATGTGTTATGCAGGTCAGATTGACCTATGAGCATGTGTGAATAGTACTGCTTTGATGTTCATTGGTATAAGAAGGTCTAGCTCAATGTGCACAGCACCATTGCATGAGCAGTTGAGCCTGGACTGTATAAAAATACTATCTAATGTGGAACTGTTATTGAACTAGCAAGCAGTTTTCCTCCACAGTTTCTGCTTCAAGTTCCTGCTTACAATCCCTGCCCTGTCTGACTTCCATCACTGATGGATTGTACGCTGTAAACTGAAATAAGCTCTTCCCTTTGCTCAGGTGGTATTGGTCAGAGTGGTTTACCACAGCAACACAGATGAAACTAGAACAGGCTCTGTGCCACGGCTTGTATAACCCAATTTCTGTGTGTACATTTCCTGCTGTTTAAATGCACCCCAAATGTAGTTCCTAAAAACAGTACTCCTAGAATTATGGAAGTAGTTCAATGTTTCTAAATAATTAATGTATACAGGAAGGGGTTAATAACTGCCATCACCACCATGAAAAAAGCATTTTAGAGGTTAGGAACTGTCCAAGGTTCAAGTGGCTTCAGGATCTACCTAGCTACCCCCAAGAGCAAGAAAATCAATAAGTTGGCACATTAGTATTTTGTGGCAATCCATTTGTGGCATGCCAGTACTTTGTGGTACATTGCCAAATCAAAATGAATTAAAGCATATAGTGACTTATTTCCCTTAAGAGACATAATGGTTGCGTAGACTTGTATGGCAGCCAGCAACTCCAGCCAGTTTCATCTTATAGCTTAAGGTTCCATGTGCAGTTTCTTGTCCACATGCTCCAATGTGATTCATGATAGTAAGCTTCTTGCTTTAGAAGACAAGATTAAAGGGAAGGAAGATGCACCCCTTAATTTTAAATGTTTGAAGAAAAAGTACTACAAATACCATTGCCAAATAGTGAGATGACCTATTGCCAAAGGAGCATTGGCTCTCAAGCTGTGGGTCAAGTCCCCCATGGCAGTGTCACACATCAGATACCCTGCATAATAGATATTTACATTACAATCATAACTGAAAAAAATTACAGTTATCAAGTAGCAATGAAATACTTCTATGTTTGGGGGCCACCACAACATGAAGAATTGTATTCATGTCCCCACATTAGGAAGGTTGAGAAACACTACAAAGGAGTATGAGTATGTGTTATTTATAAAAAGTGAAATGCCAGACATGTATCTTCCTGCATTCTCTCCATTTGATTACCTAAATTGTGTTATATGCATGTCAAGTAAGACTGACTCTGCATACCACCTATATGAAAGTCACAGCTCTATTCAGGTCAACTTAAACTAAAATCTCAGAGATACATGGCTAACTTACTAAAGTCAAAATCACCCATTGAGTAGTCAGTCTATAGACCTCAGATTATCATGTAAGTAACCCAATAACCTGACTTATTCCTGTAAACAAAACAAGCAAAATTGCTTATACCTTTTGTGTCTCAGAAAGATAAATTTTCTATAAAACAATATCTAGAAAAACAGAGAATTGCAAATATATAGTAATCCCAGGTAATGCTCAGTTTCCATTAGAACAAAAGTCAAGAAAATTCCTGATCTGTTGCTTCTCTAAACCTCTTGTAAACTGTCCTCTAAATTCCCTTGCCCTTTCTTCTGGAATATTTTCCAGGTGATGAGTAAATCTGGGTGGAGTCATGAAGAATACAGCTTCCTCTGCAAGAGAACAACTACTATGGCAGCCCTATTCCTGCTGCTATCTGGACAGCACAGGCAGTGCTTACGTTCTATGTCCATCTACACCCAACTATAGCCAATATGGGTCTCTACACCTAGGACACAGGGAATTTGCTTACAACATGTTTCATGTTCTTATAAACATCACTAAAAGTTGGGTGTGTGCACACACATGCATTTCAATTCACTGAGTGGTGCTTGCTTAAAGAAATTCAGACAGTAGGTTTAGGGATCAAAAACAATTCCCCTATAACATTTCAGCACTGGGGTAGTTTATTTTCTATGGCTTAACAATTTTAAATGGTAGATGTTTAAAATTCACTTAGCAGCATAGCTTTTGAAAGTTTCTAAGCTATGTCATTTAATATTTTACATTGAGGTGTCAAGCAGTGTTTCTTTATTGACTTAAATCACCTAGCTAATACTGCCTTTGCCAACTTGGATTACACTCTGCATAGACCTTATTCTAGCTAGGAAGATTTGGTTTAAACTTTAAATTTTGTTAGCAATAGTTGTGGTCCAATTTTCTTCTGACAGGATTTGTTGAAAATATCAATACATACAAATCATAAGTAACATTCAAGAAAAAATATATATCCAGTGTTAAAATAGCATGTGACCTTGTGTTCGAGCTCTCACAAACAATTGCCAACGCTTTGTAACAGCACTCCTGCTTTGAGGAAGACATAATTTTCAGAGACCAGAATTTTTAGTTAAGATATACTTCATATGTTTAATATATAGACACCTAAAATGAAACTATTTATATGCAAGAATACCCCATATCTCTGCAAACTCAGGAGCTCAAAGAATTCTAGGAAAGCACTGTACATGGCAGTTCTGCCTCCTGCTCCTCTGCTTTCATAGTTAAATATTAGAATAAGGATTTTTTTGTGGCCATACCAAGGAATGTGGGAGTTTTCAAGAGCACTGCTATCTTTCTGAGTGTGTTCTCCTCATCATTTTCTGTACCAGCTCACCATTTTCCACATAGATCAGACAACATAATGGAGAGTAGAAATGACTGAAAAGGAGTAAGGTTTTTTATCTTCTTAAGATCACAAGTGAGAACTAGTTCAAATTTGATTATTGAATAAATATTATGGGTCAAGAGTACGTAACAAGGCATGAGGTACCTGAACCTGATGCTAGAAATGTAGGCATCTGTAGGAGGAAGTCTGATGCCGCCATTAAACATGTGATTTACTAGAGGCGCATACAGATGAGGTAATAAAAGGGCGGTTTACCACACCGCTAACCACACCCACTTTAGGCAGGACTAAAGACGTATACGGCTGGACGTAAAGACGTATACGTACGTAGGCGGAACTACGTCACTAGCCAAGCCCACTTTTGGGCATGGCTAGGGGCGTTACGGGGGAAGGCATAAAAGACAGCGCACAGGAAGTCTCGCTCTCTTTTCCTGGAGTTCGGCTTCCGGTCCAGTCGCTAGCTGAGATCTGCTGGGCTTCTCGGGGTTTGGTATCTTGTGAGTAATTTTCTATATAAAATACTTAGCCTTATTTTCAGTAATTGTGTGTCGCGTATCGTTACAGCGTCCGTAAAGCCAACAGTTTGGTACCTTTGCCAACTTGGATTACACTCTGCATAGACCTTATTCTAGCTAGGAAGATTTGGTTTAAACTTTAAATTTTGTTAGCAATAGTTGTGGTCCAATTTTCTTCTGACAGGATTTGTTGAAAATATCAATACATACAAATCATAAGTAACATTCAAGAAAAAATATATATCCAGTGTTAAAATAGCATGTGACCTTGTGTTCGAGCTCTCACAAACAATTGCCAACGCTTTGTAACAGCACTCCTGCTTTGAGGAAGACATAATTTTCAGAGACCAGAATTTTTAGTTAAGATATACTTCATATGTTTAATATATAGACACCTAAAATGAAACTATTTATATGCAAGAATACCCCATATCTCTGCAAACTCAGGAGCTCAAAGAATTCTAGGAAAGCACTGTACATGGCAGTTCTGCCTCCTGCTCCTCTGCTTTCATAGTTAAATATTAGAATAAGGATTTTTTTGTGGCCATACCAAGGAATGTGGGAGTTTTCAAGAGCACTGCTATCTTTCTGAGTGTGTTCTCCTCATCATTTTCTGTACCAGCTCACCATTTTCCACATAGATCAGACAACATAATGGAGAGTAGAAATGACTGAAAAGGAGTAAGGTTTTTTATCTTCTTAAGATCACAAGTGAGAACTAGTTCAAATTTGATTATTGAATAAATATTATGGGTCAAGAGTACGTAACAAGGCATGAGGTACCTGAACCTGATGCTAGAAATGTAGGCATCAGTAAAGAAAACATGTAGTTACCTCAGAATTCTATTAGTTTGGAAAAGAATCAATTTTAGAACGTGTGCTTTTACATCAGGAATTTTCTTGAAGAAACTCCTGTAATACAAGAGTAACTTTTGTATCTTCTTATGCTTAGAAATGTCACGGCAGAGACAAAGTTTTGGAGAAAAGAGAGTCAAATTCATAAATGTTTAATTTATATTTTTCTACTTTGAAAATTATTAATTAATAGAAACAAAAGCTATCTGAATCATTCTTTGAAACTAGATTTTTAAATCACATTAAATGTTTATTACATTTTAATTCTTACTATCAAATATTTATTTGGTCTAGCTTATTGGATTTTATGGATTTGTTACTTTTACAGGACACAATAAATGCTGCATTTGTGTGATTGAGTCTCCTAAATACTACTTAGAATACAAATTACTACAACTAGGCAAGGAAACACACTAAATGACAACATATGAGTAATCCAATTTAAATTCAGACAAAGATCTAGACACTTATAAAAACAAATGATACACATTCAAAATGTTTTTGAAAAAAAATTCAGTATTACTAGTTACCAGGAAATGCAGATATTAAATAACCATAATGAGATAGTAGCTCACAGAATAAACTTTAAAACATACTGTCTGAATGTATATCTTCAATAACAATTACTGAAAGCAGAGTGTAGTGCCATCTATCCTTACCAGTGTATTTGTGTTAATGGCTACCCCTTTGGGCCCAGCTAGCTCAGCTGGTCATGGGTTCAAGCTCCATATTGGGCACCATTTGAAGAACTGAAGGTGTGGTTGTAATGAGTTCACTAAACCCAAGATAAATGATAAATTGATGTTTTATTGGGGAACAGCTAGCACAGATAATGATAAAGAACTGCTGCAGCCTTTCTCTGCCCTTTCAGTCTAATCTGAGACCAAAAAGAGGGAGGGAGAGAGAAAGAGAGAGAGAGAGAGAGACAGAGACAGAGACAGAGACAGAGACAGAGAGACAGAGACAGAGACAGAGAGAGAAGCAGAGAGACAGAGAGACCTGGTGAGGGAGAGACTGCCCCACACTTCCCTTCTTTCAGTTCCATCTGCACCTGAAGCCATGCCCAAAGGGTTATGGCCACTATCACAAATACACTAGAAAGGAGAAGCCACTACAGGAGAGGCCACGAATTGAAGGAGAGCAGTCAGTGGTATATGGGAAAATTTAGAGGGAGAAAAATTGGAAGGCAGAAATATTGGGATTAAACTATAATCTCATTTTAAGATATAATGCTTTCAGATAAAAGAAAAGAAAATTACTGTTTGGTGGAGAATATGCTTAGAGTGTACAAAGCCCTATGTTCAATTCCTAGAACATACATAAGACGGAAGGTAAGAAAAGCAGGCAAGAATAAAGAGAAAATGGACACTTTGCAAAGAGTTGTCCTACAATCAAATTAGAGAGGGGAGGTGAGGAAGATGCTGAGAGGAGTAGAGGGAAAGAAAACTATGGTAAAGATGAATTTTATAAGAAAAGAAACTATTTTCAATAAAATATAATGAAGATGAAAAGATTAATATAATTCTTTTGAGGATTACAAAAAAGAAAAGAGACCATAAATGTTTCCTTTCTAAAAAGTGTAAAATAAGATTGTCCTTACACCTGAAGAGGTGTCAGCATGTCTATATTTGTATAGCAATATTTACAATAGCACAAACCAGAATTTCCCTTTCTATCAACTAATGAAGTGATTAGGAAAGTGTAACCCACACATGCATTGCAACTTCTAATTTTGAATTCTGAAAAACTTTTGTATTATTTAGCACATAGTAATGAGAAAATTCTTTAACTATCAGAAGAAAAAGAATCCCTTTGTCCTGAGTTGTGAAATAGCACATCCTACTGTGACAATAGGCCAGGAATTACAGAAACAGGAGTGGAGAAAGATCTCCAAGGGAGGCCACTCAATGCTTCCAAATGCTGATGTTTGCACAAGAAATCCTCAGACATCTGTCAAAGCCAGAAGAGTAGCCTGGGACCCAAGCCTAGCCACAAAACTAAAGGGTAAATCGAGGACAGTAAAGAAAATTAGCTTTTCATCCCTGGTCAAAGGGCAATGAAATCTGAAAGCCAAAGTAATGGTAATAAATTTGTTTAGCTGTGGGCTACCTCAAATGTTCATTCCAAGACTCAGCAGCCATTAGCTGATTGTTATATTCCAAAGTCAGCAGTAACAGAATATGATTAGTTGTCTCTTCTCTGTTTAGTAGGAATAGGTGGAGCTCAGTTTTCACATTTAGACCTCTTATCTTCCTAGATACATTGGTATTTTCATACTTACCTCAATGTCCTCAGTTGGTTCAGAGATGGAGATTATGTAGGAGAAGTTGGTAGAAGGTAGAAACATACTCAAAATACATTTTGTGAAAAAAAATTAAAGAAGAAAATTTAAAGCCCCAGTGGACAATAATAAGAACATGGCTCTTTCTTGTCCTGTTGACCTATCTTATGTCACCTCCATGCCACCTCAGGCTCTTTCCTGTCCTGGTGTCCTACTGCCCACCTTGAAAGACATTTTTTTTTGTTCCTACTCTGTTAATAGTTCTTTTACCCTTTTCTCTTGACCTTAATTCATTCTTTGGGAAGGTGCTTTAGAGAAAGGATTCCCAACCTTAGGTTACCCCACCCAAGGACCCAGGGAATTCTCCATTTCTCTGCTAATAATACTACTATTCCCATTAGTACAATTCAGTATATTGATGACAGTGCTTGATCAGCAGGCTAATACTGATAATACTGAATTATCCCTGGAATCAAGGATATTTCTCATATCAATCAGGTCATCATGAAATCATGTTTCTAATGCATCATTGAAACATCTGTGACTTTAGACTGTAAAGTTACAGTTTACACCACCATTCTATCAATTTTATTTACATATCAGGGGAAAAATTACTTATACCTCATAAGTCATAGACCCCCCCTTAAAAATTCAGATATTATTACAAGCTGTTTAGGGGTTAATGTAAAATGATATTATCTATAAAATATATTATGTTCTTAAGCAAATGATAAAACACATAAAAATTAATTTTAACCTCAACATGTGGTCTCATGTATCTTCTGAGGAAAAATGTCAAGGAAATATTACAACAAATAAGTTAAACAGACGTGAGTAAAATACTTTCATGTGGTTCTCTTTAAATATCTTCAAAAATAAGCAAAACCATGGCATTTTCTTTAACATTTGGTAAAAGAGTTATCCTTATCATGAGGTTGAATTGCAAGGAATACAGGGAGACTGTAGAGCTCTGGACAAGTAGAAAAACACTGTATTATAGGATATATCAAGTTATACCTTGACAATTTGCATTTTCTGTACATATGTTTTATATATATACATATATATATAGTATGTAAAATAATTTTTGGCTTTTTATTTTAACACAGAAGAGAGTAACTGCTTATTAACAGATTGGAAAACTTATACTACCTGACTTTTAGCAAAACAAAACCACAGTAGATTAATAATACTTTTATATTAAGCATGAAATCTTGGCAACTCATTACTACTTTTAGAAAATTTGATTGAAATAATCAAATAAATAACTTTTTGTTTGTTTGTTTTATTTAATGATATACAACTTTTTATTTTAGCTAGGTCATTAAAAAATTTCATCTTGTTTTCTACCTCTGTGTGTGTGTGTGTGTGTGTAACCTATAGATAGATTAAAATGCATCTCTACATATCATTTTGATTGCCATACTCTTAGAGATTAATAATTTGTAAATTTCTGCATACTTATATTGCACTCAGATATATATATACAAATATATATACATATACATGTGTGTGTGTGAATCAATATATATTTGTGTGATTTGATAGGGATGATAAAACTGCTCTCCACATATAGTGAACCAATATATGGCCTTATAAACTAATGAAACTTGTTGCCTCATTTATATGCTATGAGTTATCAAACTTTAGTGTTCTGTCATTTTATAGGACAAAGTGTTATCTCATTTCTAACATGAAATCAAACATCTTTTTCATACGTTGTCAAACTATGCGTCACTTTCTGAAATCAGTCAACATTACTGATGTTGTTTTAGTCTTCCCCTCTTCAGTCCATGGGTTCTCCAGTGCTATGCAATCATCACTCATTAGTTATCAAAAGGATTTTCCTGAAATTTCCATTTGTCTCCCGAGTTTACATATGATAATCTTTATACTGTGTAAAAATAAAATTATCATACTTGTGCTGCCAAATTTACTAACATTTATTTTAACAACACATACTTTTGAGTAAACATGGAAAAAGTATAGAAAATATCACAAAGAATCCTTTGATGCGTACTTAGTAGCTTTTATGTTCATTTTTAACATTTAAATCCCTTTCAGAATTTATCCTAGTTTAAGGAGTGCAAATTAAGTCTTTCCTAAATGGGTTTCTAAATATCCTCCAAACTGATCATTGATTTTCCCACTAATTTGATAGTCCATTTTAATATAATATATTCTCACACAATGTTGCACTATTAAAAAATTTTAGAATCTGAATTATCATAAAATACACAACTATCTTAAGCATCAGAACTGCAACAAATGTTTGAAAACATCCTGATTTATTCTTTCCTTGGATGTTTTCAGAGTATCTCTATCATTGAAAAATAAAATTGGAAAACCCAATGACTTTTATATATATTTACATTCTAATATTTATAAACTGTTTAGGTTAAATAAAGATAGAAAAGACAACACAAACAAAATGCCCAGCCAGTAGGAAATTAATTGCCAGTTGTGAGGTCTTCCATGTAAAAACTACACCTTATTGTTGGAAGTTGGAAAAGGCTTCTCTTTGTAAGTATGGGGACCTCCATCATTCTGTAGACCATGTGTCGAAGTCAGGAAAGGTGTCATATTCTTAGAATTCTGCAGCTTAGGAGGCAGAAAAAGACAGATCTCTAAGGGTTACTGTCTAGTCAACCTAACATTCCTGATGAAATATAGACCAATGAGACACTGTGTCTTAAAATCAAGGTATACACACCTAAAAAACAGCTCCTAATGTCCTCCACATACATGGTCACAGATTTCCAGACACATAGACACATCCTGGGCATGGGCACCTACGCGCACATACACAGACACACACACACACACACACACACACAGTGTAAGGGCAATGAAGCATAAGTAAAAGTTAAATTTTACCAAGTACTTCCAGTGGATCAAAAAAGTTTACATTGATTTTCACATTTAATTTTTATTGAATCTATATGAAGAAACTCCCAAATTTAATGACAATGAAATGGCAAAAAGAGAATCAGAAAGAGTGAACATATTTTGCATTGCTCTAATGATAAATAAAAAGTTTTTCAGAGCTCTGGACCCAACTTTTCCAGAAAACCATGAAAATAGAGTTTTGTGGGGCCAATATGAGTTCCATGAAGTAGAGTGCAAAAGCTGCATGATTTTATGAAGTGTAAATATCACAAAGAATTTTTAAGTGTTATAGGTGGTTGCTGTGTGATTTCTCTAGAACTCCTCTGTTAGTAACTTTTAAAGAGCCTGGCATTAAAGTATTATATTAATGAATCAGTTATGTGAGGGAAGTAACTAATAGAAATCTGAATGAAAATAAAACATAACTACCAAGATTATCAGGGATATAATGACCTCTTCTATTTAGGAATCCAATTTCACCTGTAAACTCAGTTCATGTCTTCTAATTTGTGATCTCTATCCAAATGTTGTGACAGGTAAAACAAATTGGAAAGAGACTGGTTTATCCCTTGATTAACATGGTAGTAGGATATACCTATTAAAGGAAAACTTCATTTAGCTATGAAAATATTTCTTCAGAGACTTAGTGTAACATCAGAGGTTAAGTCATAAAGCAAACTGGCACATGGAATGTGCTACATTGTAGTTACCCCCAAGAAATTGCTAAGAAGTATTGTAATTCCATTACACAAAGAATAAAACCCTAAGTGGAATTTTCAACTATGAATTATTTATAACATATCAGAAAACATAAAACCACCCCCAACACACACACACACACACACACACACACACACACACATCCTTCAGAAACAATAGCTGTCAGGCTAATAGTGATGTTTTTGTTCTTTGTCTTTGTTTCCTTTTTTTTTTAATCTTTCAACAGACTATTCTAGCTTTGCAGACAGTATGTATAATGAATTACTTTTTGCTTGGTATACAACCATGAATTTTTTACACTGAGTACCAGGTGCAAAAACTTGACTCAAACAAGTTCATTAATTTCTTAGAACTAAACCAAGGTTGTCACCTTCAGACAGTTGTTCCTCCTCTGTCAGCTGCAGTCACAGAAATATCTACATATATCAATTATATTCAAAACTGGGAGAATCATGAGGTACAAAGAATTTACAGGTAACAAAAGAAACAAAGGTAGACACTAGTCTGACATAACATCAGGTTCAAATGTTTGGGAACAAAGTTCTAGGAAAGTATGTAGCATTTTTGTTGAGATCATTCAACTAAAATTTGAACATGTAATCTTACATTTTAATGGTATAGTGTGTGTGTGTCTGTTTGTGTGTGTGTGGTCTATGTCTGTTTTCATTATGTTTGTGTGTATTATATGTAATACTAAAAATAAAAGACCCAGAAACTGATATTGGGGTTCAAACCTCAAGCTGGATATCAGAAAAACAAAGCAGCTGGTCACTAGCTTCTTACCTCTGCCTCAGGCTCAATTGGTTGCTCCTGTCTCCACCAACTCTCACCAAGTCTCAGACTATAACCTCTCTTCAGCATAGCTGGAGAATGATTGCTCCTATCTTCAGTGTGGCTGGAGAATGAATGCCTATCTCCTGTCTTATAATCTTACCTAATGTTGAGATTAAAGGTAGGAGCTATAATTCTCTTTTAGACTGATTCACTCTTCTGTAGATCTGGGTGGCGTTGGACTCACAGAGATCCGTCTATATATTAATCCTGAATCCTAGGATTAATGGTGTGTACCACCACCTTCTAGCCTATGGATGCTGGGATTAAAGGTGTGTCACCATTGCCTGATCTATGTAGCTTGAGGCTGACTTTGCTTTTATTAATCCTTGAGCAAATTTAATAAATCATAAATATCACTACAGTTATGTGTGTGTGCATTCATGTGTGCAGTGTGTGTGTACGTGCTCTAGAGTCTGAATTTTGGCATCTTGCTCTATCCCATACATTGCTGTTTGAGATGGGGCCCTTAATTTTTTTAATTGAAAAAATATTTTCATGCAATGTTTACTTATCACACCTCCCCTACACCATTTCCTCCCAGATGCTCCACACATCTCTATCCACTGAAATATATTCCCTTTTTCTATTCTTGCCTTAAAATAAAGACACACACTCACAAAATAATATAAGACAAAAAGTCAATGAACATATTAAGTTTATTAGTGTTGGTCAACTACTCCAGTACATAGGGCCTACCTTGAAGTATGGTTAATATACACAGCGAGACTCCATTGAAGACAACTAATTCTTTCATTATAGTTATTTGTCACCTCTGCCACTTAACAGTCTTTCAGTCCCCTCTTCCACGTGGTTTCCTGAGTTCTGAGTGGAGGAGTTTGATGAAGACATCCTAGTATCTTGATCTCTGAATTTTGTCAAGTTTTAGGTCTCTTTATTTGTTCCCATCTACAACAAAAAGAAACTTCCCAGGTGATAACTGAGTGAGTCACTAATTGATAGTTGTGTTACTTTAGTTAATAACGAGTATTTGTTTTCCCCTAGGCCCATAGCCTATCTAGTCTCAGACTCTTGGGCCACCTAAACAATGCTGAAGGTGGATTCTATTATGGAATTAGGCTTAAATCAAATCATAAATTGGTTGGTTACTCCCACAATATTTGTGATACTACTGTCCTAGCATATCTCACAGGTAAGTCACTGTTTTAGTTAACAGAGTTTAAAGTTTTCTCCTACCACCTTTCTCCTCTTATAGGATGTATAGTACCTTCCAGTGCCATGAATTCTATAGAGGGTGGCAACAGATGGACTTCACTATGTCCGATGATAGGTGTTAGTGTTCTTTTCAACAATAAGGCTTTATCATAAGTCTGTGGAGAGAAGAAAGATTTTTGCACTGAACCTGGAGTTTGTGTTTCAAATAGAAACAAAGGTCTTAATGATTGCATGGTAATCTTTTTATGCACTGAGACATTTCCCCTGAGAATTGACTTTTTAATTCTGAAATCTGTTTACCTTTATCTCTGTCATAATGTAAATGCTTAGGAAAAAGAATAATCATGATACAAAACAATTTTGATATTACTAAATATTTCCATTTTATTTCCTATTTATATAATGACTTAGCAGGGTACATAGGCTAAAACATATGAACAAATGTTAGCTACATGGATATGTTTATATTTAATCGTGTGATCTAATTGTTTGTATAATTCATAATTAAATTCACAAGTTAATAGAAAAAATAGGGCATTATGCCAAATACATTTGTGTGGTCTTAAGCAGATTTTTTATACTTAAAATATTTTTAAATGATAATATTTTTCTATGTGCCTAAGTATTAAAATGAGCTCCATTTTGTGATGGATGAGTAGATCAAAGTTCTATGTCATTGTGCTTTAAAACATGTTCACACTAAAACTGAAATTCACTGACAAATAGTCAGTGCTTTTTACCCACTTTCTGACTTCCAAGTAGTAACTGTTAAATTGAGCTTCGGGACTCAGCCTTCCTTTCTCACCGACAAGAAAACTGAACCTGAAATCTTAATCGTCTGAAGTCTGCAAAGCAGAATGGAAGCACTGTGGTTGGAAATTCAGTCTTTCCCGTGTTGGAGCAGAAGCTGCATATCTGTGCCCACAAACCGCCTGCTCCTAAGTGCGTGACAGACAGCACTAATCAATTTCAATACTCTTTGGTTCTAAGCTTCAGCATGATCCCAGAGTCCTTTTCTACCCAGCATTTGAAGACGCCATTACCAATCAATTGGAATCAGTGTACAACTTAAAAAGCTGTTTTCCTTTTCTGGCCCCAGCTTTTTTCACTGGAGTGAGCTGCCTCTTGAGAAATGATTAAAGAGTGGCTACTTCCCAGGTATGCTGATCATCATGTAGCAGACTACTGATGACAGGGCTCTGTGAGGTGAATTCTAAATAGGTCTGTTCAGTACTCCCACTGTTCTCTGTATGCACATTGGCCTCTTTAGAATGGTACTAGTTAACATGACATGTAATTTTGCAAACTAAAGAGGCCTCTGGTATATTTAAGTGCTCTGAAATGATTCCTTGGAGGGCTCTCCAGGAACTCATTTCACATGCATCAGTCCATGGGTCTGAAATGCAGAATGGAAACCATATTGGAGCTGTAGTACCCAATTTCTTTTAAGCCTTCAAACAGGAGGAAATGAGGAAACAAATGGCTCCCGAACAAAAGGCCCTTCACGTGATTGTGGCTGTAAAGGCAGGCAATTGTCCATATGATGATCCTGACTCTGGCAGCTGAGGTTCAACTCTAGTTCTGAAAGAAACAGGGTACATAGCAGTGACAGAGATATGGGAGGGCAGATTTCACACTTTGAACAGTTTGTTACCTTCACTGAAAACTAATCAGTTTCAAAGAGTTCCCATTAAGAGGTTCAGGTTTAGTGAGAAATGAAGCATGACCTATTTTTAAATTTTGTTTTTCCTACATTTTAATTGGCCTATATTCATTGTGTATGGGACTGGGTTTCATAAGCATTTTTCCTACTAATATATAATATTCTGTGAGCATATCCCTTCTCGTTTATTTCTTCTCCTCACCTATCTCCTCTAACACCCCAATCCCCTGTTTGTTACCTTAATTTACCTGGACAATTTCAGTTCTAGTTTTATGTCATATACGCATGCATAATATGACCTACCTGTATAAAATCTGTGGTCCACAAAGAAGAGAAAGTATGCAATAATTATACTCCTGAGACTGACTTTGTTAACCAGTGCCTTAACTTTATTTTCTTTGTGATTAAAAGAATTTCCATTGTCCAATATGAAACAAAATTAAATTTAAAAGAGATGAAAATAGAAAAAATGAAATATCTTATCATGGAAGCTGTAGAGTGAGTGACCTTGAGATACACAATGTTCTTGTTCATTACAGGGGTTTGGTTTGGTTCAAGGCCTGTGACTTTTGCTACAGCATGAGTCCTGGACCCTCACTTGGGCTGATCTTGGATGACCTGTCCTTGTCCTGTGTCAGGAAGATCCTATAACTTTGGGTTTACAGAACCAGTGCCTTCCCATGCTCCAACAGTTCATAGATGAAGTGGATCCTGGGATGGGCCGTCTCAGTTCTGGTTGTGGACTGTGTGGTTGTTGAGTTGGTCAGTCTGCCAGCTCACCCTCATCTTCAACAACAGGGTAAGAGGAGGCATCTCTAACTCATCCATGTAGCTAGTCCTGCTCCAGCTAGCTGACCCTATGTAGTAATCAGTAAGGGCAGGGCTTGTTCTGCTTTCATGTCTTGGGACCAGATCACCCAGACCTATACCACCAGGGATATCTCTACTGTGTTACCCAGGCAAGGTGTTGAAGCCACTTTTCCTGAGTGCCGCAGCTGGTGAGAGGCAGGATCAGCTCTCTTGCACTGTGACCTCGGGGATAGCTCTCCCACCTGCCACAGGATTTGAGGGGTACAAGGAGGAGGGCAGTTTCTCACCTTTGTCCACCATGCCACCGTATGACAGAAGAGAGGTGTGGACAAATCTCCCAGGCTCACGTTCTCAGGGCCAGTTCACTACACCCCTGCAACAGGGTCACCCGTAACTGTGTTGCCGAGGCAAGATGCAGGGTCCACTTTCCTAGCACTGCATCTGCATCTTGCCTGCTGCATGTAGCATGACGGAAGAAACTTGCCACATCAGATCTCCCACTCTCACAGTCTCAGAAGTATCACACATTTCGCTGTCAGCAGAGTCAGCACTACTGTGCTGCCCAGGTAAGGTGCAGGGCCTGCTCTCTGGAGTGCTGCAACGGGTGAGGAGCAAGGTTAGCTCTTCTACTCTCAAGACCCAGCGGCCATCTATCCTGCCTGCCACAGGCATCAAGACGTGAGGGGTAAAGGGAGGCGTCTCGGGGTTGGCTCATCTGTGTGTGCCACCACCAGCATGGTTTGGCTCTGCTTCATTGCCCAGGTGAGGTGCTCACCCGCTCTCCCTAGGGCTGCAGCTGTTAAATTGCTAGGACACCTAATTCATTCTCATGACCTCAGGGCCACCTTTCCCATATGCCACTGGGGGTGAGGAGTGAGGTGGGGCATCTCCCCTGGCTCACACCAACATATGCAGATGATGGGCAGGGACAGATTTCCCATGCTCACATGTTCAGGACATCTTTTCCTTGCAGTCAGGGAAAGGTAGGACGAGTTCTTCCTCATGTTGCAGCTAGTGAGGGGCGAGTCCAAATCTGTGCAGCCCTACCCTCTCAGCCTTCAGTACTAACAGTCGACACAGACGTGAACACAGACCACAGATGCAGTGGGGCCATGGGCACAGACATGACCCTTGGCTGTAGCTCAGGCTCAGATAACACCATGGCCCCTGTGGCAAGGAGGTTACCCATCTCTGCCTGGTGCTCACTGCTCTTGCTTCTTGGGATCAGTCTCTCTTTACAGTACGTGGGACATTTTTTCTCTCCCATAGCCCGCCATGTATTTGCTCACTCTAGCAGAGCCATTCACTCAGCAAGTACCTTGAAGCTCTGGGTGGGTCAGGCTCCTGTTTTATCCTCAGGGTCTGGGGATGAGAGGCCAGAGTAGATGTGTGTGGATGTTCATCTCCTGCTCACTCTTACTGGCCCTAGGAGGTCTTCTCCTCCAGGACACACATATCGTATTTTTCTTGGTATTTATTTGTTTGTTTGTTGATTTGTTTCCCAGCCCAATCACATTTTCTCCTACCTCCTGCCTCTTCTCCCAGTCCTTCAACCCATCCTTCTTTCTGCCCCATTCACTACTTTGTCTTCAGAAAAGTGCTGGCCTTGTATGTATACCAGACAGCCATGACCTTTGAAGTTACACTAATACTAGGCATCTCCTCACCTATTAAGGCCAGCGAAGGCAATTGATGGTGGTGGTTGTAGTGGTAGTGTGTGTGTGTGTGAGTGTGTGTGTTTCCCTTATTTAGGTTTTGATGGTATATGGTTTTCTTTTTGTTTTTGTTTATTTTTTTTCCTTAAAACTTTATTGACATTAGAAAAGCAAACATTGGGGAGATAACAGTAATGTTCCAAGAGTTGTGACACAGTTGCAATGAAATTGAGCCACACAGCCACAGTTACCATTGTCACCAAGTTGTCTTGGTAATACTTGGTAATCTTCACTAGAGAGACTTTTAAATCTTAGTTTTCTTTTTTTTACGTCTTAATGTTGTCTTATTTTATGCCCAAAAGATGCACAAACAACAAAGATGTTTGTTCCACTACATTCATAGCAACATTATTTTTAATAGGCAGAACCTGGAAGCAACCTAGATGCCCCTCAACTGAAGAGTGGATAGAGAAAATGTGGTACGTTTACACAATGGCGTAGAAAAAACAATGGAATCTTGGGATTTGCCAGTATGAGGTTTTCTATTGACTGTGTTTTTTGAGGGTGTAATTAACTTCATTTGGTTGGAGTTTTACTTCAAGTATCTTGTGTAGGGCCGGATTTGTGGATACATATTGTTTAAATTTGATTTTTGTCATGAAATATCTTGTTTACTCCAATTATGGTGATTGAAAGTTTTGCTAGGCATAGTTGTTTCGGATGACATGTGTAGTATCTTAGAGTCTGTAAGGCATCTTTCCAGGTCTTTCTGACTTTTAGAGTCTCCACTGAGAATTCAGGTGTAATTCTAGTAGGTCTGCCTTTATATGCTACTTTGCCTTTTCCTTTGTAGTTTTTAATATTCATTCTTTGGTCTGTATGTTTACTATTTTGGCTATTATGTGGTACAGGGACTCTTTTTTGGTCCAATCTATTTGAAGTTCAGTAAACTCATTGTATCTTTATTGGTATGTCCCTCTTTAGGTTGGGAAAATATTCTTCCATGATTTTGCTGAATATAGTTACTAGGTTTTTGAACTGGGACTTTTGTTTTTCTATTCCTTTCATGATTTTCCAGGCTTTCCGGATGTTTTGAGTTAGGAATTTATTAGATTTAACATTGTCTTTGCCTGATGAATCTATTTCCTCTATCATATCTTCATTGCTTAAGAGTCTTTCTTTCATCTCTTGTATTCTGTTAGTTCCTGTTCATTTACCCAGATTTTACATTTCCAGAATTCCAGAACATTTTGTTTGCCTTTTCCTCAATTTCTTTATGGAAATTTTTCAGATCCTCTGTAAGGACCTTCACCACTTCATAAAGTCTGTTTTAAGGTCATTTTCTTGTATTTCACCTGTGTTGGAATGTTCAGGTCTTGCTGTTGTAGGATAGCGGTATTCTAATGGGGCCACATTGCCCTTTCTATTGTTGATTGTGTTCTTGCACTATCATTCAGGCATCTACGTTTGGGATAATTATAGGTCTGGGTGTTGATTCCTTAGTTTGCCTTTATTGGGTAGGTTCCTTCTATTGTTTCTCTTTCCTCTCTGTACTTCTTGCCTAAGTGGCCAGGGGTTCTGGTAACTAGTGAGTATTCAGATTCAATAGGAGGTTCCTAGGGTGTTTTTGGTATGCAAGACCTCAGGAATTTTCTGTCCCAATGTTTCTTCTGTGATTCCAAGTGCCTTTTTGGCCTCTGAGGTCCTGGGTACCTGTTTGGTCTTTAGAATTACAAATACAGTGTGACCTCCATCACACCAGAAGCTTTTTGGCAAGGTTATTGTGGACAGTTAGACCAGTTTTAAAGAGTGTTAGCTGTCTGGGGCAGTGTTCTACCTTGAGTCTCCAGAAATGTCCTGGTCCCACATAAAGTAGAAGTCATATACTAATATTGTGGGATGCCCAAGGGAAGGGATAGGAATGGGCTGTTGGGTGGGCTTTAAAGTGTGTTATCAGGGGCTGGTCTATATCTTACCTGGGGTTTCTAGGGCATGCATGGCCTCAAGTAAAACAGAACTGTGGGATGCGATATGAAGGCCAGGGGATGGTATCCATTATATATTCCTAATCCATTCTCTATTGATAGACTCTCAGGATACTTCAACAACTCAATTATTGTCAGTAATACTGAAGAAAACATTGGAGTTTAAGCATTCTTGTGATAAATTGATATAGAGTCATTCAGACAAATACCCAGGTATGCTATGGCTAATGTGATATAGTCATGTAATAAGTCTTTTGGGGGAAGCTTATATACTTATTTCTGCAGTGGTTGAACTAGTTCAAGTTATTGAAAGCAGTGTAAGTTTTTCTACACATTTTTATTAGCATTTGTTTTGATGACTGTCATTCTCATTAGAATGAGTTGGAAAATTTATGTAATTATGACTAGTAATATTGAACAGGTTTTATGTTTTTAGTGATCATTTGTACTTCATCTTTTGAAAACTATTTATTTCAATAGGACCTGGGAGGTTTGATTTCTTACTACATTCTAGAGTTCTGGTTATTAGTGTTTTCTAGATATTAACCCTCTGTCAGAAGCACAGATATCAAGGATTTTTGTCTCATTATATAAACTACCTGTCCATGAAATTATTTTCCTATTTTGCTGTGCAGAAGCTTTTTTGTTGCATTCAATACCATTATTTAGTTGTTGAACTTATTTCCTGAATGATTTCAGTCCTTTTCTGAAAGGCTGTGCCTATATCTTTATCTTGAAGTGTTTTTCTTGCTGTGTCTTCTAAAATTTCTCTTATATTAAGGTCTTTGACTCATTTGGAGTTGACTTTTTTATATGATGAGGGATAGAGATTTAATTTCATTCTTCTACATGTAGACAACCAACTTTCCTAGCAACATTTGAAAAGTTTGTCTTTTTCTACAATGAATATTTTGACTTTGTCAAACATCATAACTGTGTAAACTTATATTTGGTCACTGTATTGTTTTTAGTTGTTTGTAGGGTGTGTGTGCATGTATGCTCACATGTGTGTTGACACTTACATATGAAGACCTTGGGAGTCTTCCTCAATCACCCCTTACCTTATAGTCTCTTATTTGAGCCCAGAGCTTACTGATTTGCCTAGTCTAGCTAGCTTGCTCCTCATCGGCCCTGCACACCCAAGTCCTCTACCTCTGTCCCCTCTCTTGGGATTGAAGGTGTCTATCAGACATTCACACATAATTATAAGTCAGGTCTACTATATACCTCCAGCATTATTCTGTTTGCTCAGGATTGTTTTGGTGATACAGGGTCTTTTGGGCTTTCATGTGAATTCTAACATTGTATTTTTTATTTTTGTGAAGAATGATATTGTAATTTAAGTGAGATTGTATTAACCTATTAAAAGTTTTTGATAGTAAAGCCGTATTTAATTCTGCCAATCCATGAGTATAAAATAATTTTAATATCTTATAGTGTTTCCTGAGTTTGTTTATTTGATACTTTAAATTATTCATTGTGTAAATGTTTCACTTCCTTTGTAAGGTGTATTTTAATGTTGTATTTTTGTTTTTTTCTTCTGCTTTTTGAGACAATTGTTTCCTTCTCAATTTGAAGAAAAGACTCATAGAAGTAGTGAATTTTGTCAGTTCTAAGCATGTGTGCATACTAACAGCACTAACTTCTTTTCATTGAGCCACACCTCCTAAAGGATCTACAGACTTCCATTCTGTAGTGTCATGAGCTATGAACGAACTATTTACCACATGTGCCTTTGATACACTTTCAAGATACAACAACTGCAGTCTAATTAAAAAGAGGAACTATGAGACAATTTGATGATCATGAATGACAATAGTTCAGAGGCAGAAAATCAAATGACCTCTTCTAGACCGGATTTCACAGATGCTAAACAGTAGATTTTAATCGCTGGAAGCACTGGTTTTCAAATTGCCTAAACTAACATAAAATTACTTGTTTGTTTTGAACTTTTATTGCTGGGGTAAGATTATTTGAATTCTTCTTGACCATAGCTAATATGTATTGGGCACTGACCATGGTTAACAGCATATTGGGAATCTCATTCAAATGCTCTTAATTAACCCTCACAAATTTACAAGAAATTTACTATTATCATCCCCTGTTTGTAAAAGAGGAAATCATGCTTGCCAACTGTCAGTAAATGGATTAAATTGGAGTAAATTCTGCAGTATATCACATTGTTCTGACACCAACCTCTGTTACAGTGTGTGTCGCCCTATTATCAACTCTTCCTCTTAAATGTTTTGGGTTTTTTTTTTCGCAATTACAATAATATACAGCATGAGATTTTGGCTTGATAATGGAATGAATAAATATATAAAAGTACCTATAAATATAGAACCTACATGGTCAAAGATTAAAACTATCATTTTTTAAAAACATCCAACACAGTGATTCTGTTGTTCTAGTTTTTGATAACATTTGTTATTAAACTTTTGATTACTTCATGGTACTCAGTGTATAGTGATAATTTTCATTTGTTAACAGTAGTCTTCAACACCATTCTCTTAGGGCACATAAGAATATCTTCAAATTTTGTATATTTTTAAATAAACAATCTGGAGTTGGGAGATGGCTAAGTGGGTTAGAACATTTGCTTTACAAATATAATAACCTCAGTTCAAATCCTCAGCATTCACACAAAAAACCCAAGCATAAAATCATCTGGCTGTGAGGCCCCAATTGGGTAGAAGATCCCTGGAACAGTGAGAAACCCTGTCTCAAAGAAATCAAATGTCAGCCTGGTGTTGGTGGCACATGCCTTTACTCCCAGCACTGGGGAGGC
The DNA here is from genome assembly GCF_017639785.1 of Mesocricetus auratus. Lineage (NCBI taxonomy): Eukaryota > Metazoa > Chordata > Mammalia > Rodentia > Cricetidae > Mesocricetus > Mesocricetus auratus. The sequence continues at coordinate 47,352,700 of NW_024429184.1, read as the reverse complement.
AGAGGCAGGCAGATCACTGTGAGTTTGAGACCAGTCTGGTATATAAGAGCTAGTACCAGGACAGCCTCCAAAGCCACAGAGAAACCCTGTCTCAAAAAACAAACAAACAAAAAATCAAATGGCAAATTATAAAAGAAGAGACAGGCATTTTCCTCTTGCATCATTATGAACATGTACATTTATCCACACAATCATATATTAACATGTATGCACCAGATATATACACATCACACACACACAAACACACACATACACACTCACACACAGTAATTAAAAATCTTCAGAACAAAAAGAATAATCTGCTTCTATAAACTAAATAACTGGATGGTGAAAGAGTTTTGATTGCTTGAATCAAACAGACAGCTTTTAGATCTGGATTGTACATCTTGTTTTTTTGTGTGGAGCTGTATCTTGGAATGTTCAGTAGGAATTCTCTAACTGATAAATGACACAAAATAGAAGTATTTGAAAGATTTGTATAATAAATGATACTCTGAAATCATGCTGCATGATGTGAGCTCAGAAATAATTGCAACTATTGCTCCTTATGAATATTTCTCCCTATAAATTTTTGGGACTTGTTAAAGTCAAAACCACAAGGTGAGCTTGGAGTAGCCACGATCTGCAGGAAGCAAGCACCATTTAGTAGTGTGATTTGTGTGGTGCATATGGGGCATTTGCCAACTCACAGTGAGATAAAATGTGGGGAAGCTGAGTGTTTAGCTAAGAGGAATTATATGTAATGCTAATCTAATCCTATTTTTTTGGTCTAAAATGAAGAGTAAGACTATGAAGCACTTTGTAAACATACATTGACTGATGAATGTATAATCATAAAGTAATGAATTCTGCATTTTTCATGTTCATCCATAAATGCATTCAGCAAACATTTATTGAGTTCCTAAATGTTTTATAGTAAGGATATATTCCATTTGCATGTCAAATTAAATATTTCAAAGAACAGAAATCACTGGATATCTATCCAATCTTCTAACTCTGGAATTCCTGCTCTACCCAACCTAGCCTCTTGCCTCAGTCTCCCCCTAGCATTCTCAGAAAGCAAGAATGACAGCCACATACCCAGCCACATGCTGTGTCCTGATTTCTGCTGCCAACTGATTTTTGAAAAACCTATTTTTGATTTGTTTTTAATGCCTGGAGCCTAGGTAGAAATGTGGAAATATATTTTTACAATTACAATCTTGAAGTTTCAAATATAGCAACTGTTTACATGAAGCAGATTTTAAAAAATTGATTCTGTGCAGATCATTTATTGATAAAGATCTGAAAATAAAAAAAATCAAAGTGAATCATTTGAGTATCATACCAGGCTCTGTACAAATTCATCACAGATTTTTTTAATACTATGAGTAAGCCATAAAAATTACCCAAACATTTAAGTTCAGCACAGACCTCAAATTTTTCAATTCCTCCATTTAGAATTTCTTTTTTTATTGCTAGCCTTGTAAAGAATTGGAGTTTTGTTTAACCACTTCGAGCAGTTATTATTAGCACAGTCCGTTAAAGCCTGGTGTGTACCTTCTCAGAGAGACTGAAAAAACAGGGTTGAAGTGTTCCCTTGATTTGAATTGAAAAATTGCAAGGCAATTAGGAACTAGTGTGTTTAGCTGGAATTTGAGGCATCAGTCTGCACATTTGTTCTGTAGGATGCTGCCCATAAATGAAATGAAAACCATTTAACAGGGATACATTTTAAGGATCCATTACTGAAATTATAACACTAATGTCAATTCATGGATAAGGTTTTGAAATACTGGAGGGAAGAATCTGCTTCCTGATTGGCAAGGTTTCAGGAGAGGAAGAACAGTGGCACATTCACATGCACAAACTCCAAGTACAACTGATGTGTCATTTAGTTTTGTGCAAACCAGGAAAACCATGTTTGCTGACAATGAATTCATTAGAACCTCTCTTCTACAGCCAACAGGCATAGGAAAAAAAATGAAATGTTTCTGGCAGTACTCAGTGTTAATGGAAGAGTCAAAGTGGCCTTCAATGGGCTGGTGGTAAAAGGAGAGCTTTGTTTTGAACTCCAACTGCCTGAACACAGTCATTTTGAAACTCAATAAAGGTGTGTGTTCTAGGAAATCAGAGGAGTTGATTGTTAATACATCAGCTGGAACAGAGGAAGCAGGGAAACTGTCATGAGAAAATTCATGATGCCTGTGGAGACTTCCTGAGAAAGTTCCCCCAAAGACCCTGCATTAATAGAAGTCTTTTTTGGTCATAAAATTGGATAACCCTGTGAGCATCAGAATTAGTTGTGGATATATTTGCTCAAAATTAAATTCGCTTCTTTTCTAATGTTTCTTAATGATTCAGACAATAATTTATTGAAAGAAACGTATAGAAAAAGGGTGGTTCATGCAACCAGTATTATCATTAAAATATTTTGATTATTGAGCTTGACCAATTCTCAGAACTTTGTAGGAAGCTTCATGTTTTCCACTATAGTCCCAATTACCCCACATTCCACAAAAAATTACAGGAAAATTATTTTTAAAACCCTTCATAACATATTCTGGATTTGTATTTTTTTTTATTGAAACAGTTCTTGATGGATCAGGAAACCAAAGAAAGATGAAAACACCATGACATAAATGCCTAAGTTTGATGAGACAGAATATCCCCTCAAGGAAATCACCCCCCTTCATCATTTACAGTAAAGAAATGAAGGCTATTTTGATTATTGGTTTAAAATTAAATGCTTCAAAAATTTAAGGTAAAATTATTTTGAAGTGTATAGATATTAATAGAATCAATGTCAATTGCTTATAATAGCTAATCATCTTGAAAATTATTCATATGTACATTTTCAGTATTGAAAACTAGTATAACTGGCATTTAAAGCTTACAGCAGTCAATAGACAAATGATAAAGTCTAGCAGTGCTAACTCAGACCTAACTCAGACTGTCTCATCTGTCCTCACAGTGAACATACTTATTAGATGTTGACAATGTACAGCTAAGGGTACTCAAAATACTAAAATTTGTATCATACATTAATCTGAGTGTTTGTATCTCATAAATGAAATTATTTCTCCAGTCTAAGATATCAGAGAGATATCATCTCTCCCCTCATGTAAAGACATTGAAGTGTTTTACCTCTGTGTCTGAAAGTGAGTTTTCGTTGATGTGTTATTTGATCTTGAGCTTTTTGTCTCCAGAACAATGAGTCCTGAATTTCTGTTGTTTATATGATAATCAGTCTGTAATTTTTGTTATAGCAACACAAAAGACTAACCACATATCCTTACTTTCACTCTGGATTTGCTAAGGTCAAAATCAATTCCAGTCTCTCCTGCAAAATGATGATTTTATCTTTCTCCTTTTCATGTTACTAAAAATTGAAGGTAATTTTTTAGCTCCTTTGCTTGTAGCTGTGACAAATGTCCTGAACAAGGCAATTTAAGAAAGGAAAGTGTTTATTGCTAATTAAGTAGATGTATACATGATATGTCATATATTACATGTAAAATAGTAAATGTAGTTTTGTGTGTTTTCGTATCATTTTCATCAACATTAAACATTTATTGCCTTTAAATTTTATTCATCATTATTGTATATGTGATTATATTTGTTTATGTGTGTGTGCATGCATGTTTGCATGTGTTGTGTGTAGGGGGTTGTCCTCAAGCCATGGAGCGAATGTGGTGATCAGAGAACAATTTTATTTCTTTTTTTTTTTTTTTTAGTTTCTTGATCCAACCATGAATGTACCAGAACCTGCTTTGTAGACCAGTGTGGCCTCTACTTCCTGAGAGCTGGGATTAAGGGTGTGTGACCAATGCCTGGTCAGAGAACACTATTCTGTAGCTTGTTCTTTGCATCAGCCCTTGGATATCCTTGTATGGTTGAGCTTGTATAATAAGGCTTGCATGGCAAGCACTTTAACTACTGAACCATCTTTCAAGTTTCTCATATTTAGTTCACAACAATGTACTTAAAACTGGATTAAGAGTATTAAAAGATAGTCTCCATATATTTTCCTATAATTTTTACCATTTAAATTCAACTATATCCTTCCAGTCACCCAGACAGAGATCCTTGATATAAACTTTAACTTGCCTTTTTCTCATACTGCATTCTAAAAAGTAGTAAATTTTGTTAATTCGTCTTCAAAGTGCTTCCAGAGTTTTAATTCTTCTTGCTGTTTCTACTATAGTATTCTATTTGCATCCAGGATACACTTTGAATTATTACAAGTCTAGTTACAGTGGTTTTCTTGCTCTGATATTTTCTTCTGAAACAGAGTGGTGCTCTTAACATGTAAGTTGAACATTATAACCTTTTTAAAACTCTGGTGGAACTTCATCTTATGTAAACAATACCAGCCCTTACAGAGGCCCTAACTTCCTTTGAAGTATATGTGTTCCATTCCTCCCTGGATCCACATAATCCATATATCCACTCACCAGTTCTGTTTGAAGATAAGTCTTCTTTCAAATGTTAGCACATACCCTCTGTACAGCTCTCTTATACAAAGTGATACACGCTTTATGATTATTAATCTTTGTTGTTGTCTTAGTCAAGGTTTTATTTCTGTGAAGGGACACCATGACTATGGCGACTCTTACAAAGGAAACATTTAACTGGACCTGACTCACATATTCCCAAGTGTAATCCATTGTCATCATGCAGAAAAACTTGGTGCTGAAGGAGGATCTTAGAGTTCTTCATCTGGATTGGTAGGCAGCAGAAAGAGAGAGACACTGTGTCTCCCTTAAGCTTTTGAAATCGCAAAACCCACTCGCAATGACACGCATCCTCAAACAAAGCCACACCTGACAATAGTGTCACTCTCTGGTGACCAAGCATTCAAATATATGAGCTTATGGAGGATAGTCTCATTCAAATTACCACATTTGTAAATTTGATTTGATTTAGAATAAAGTCAGAGTCACGACTCTGGCATTGTCTATAAAAAGGTTGCTTCCATTTCCTTTCTGTTGCTGATAAATCACTGACTAAATTAACTTGGGTGGAAAGTGTTTATTTGTCTAATTGGTTATAGTCCATCAGCAAGGAAACTATGGTAGGAAGTTGTATGAGCTAGTTAGAAATAAGTAGTAAGCTGAGCTTTTATAAGTAATAATAACTCCCAATGACATCGATGGGGAATCAATGGTCCTAACAAAATGTCCTATTACAGAGTTTCCCTTTTCCCATCATTCTGAGCTTGAGACAAGTTGAAAGAGAATGCAAAAAATACAAAAGGTTTTGTTGGAAAGAAATAAACGAAGGGTGAAGACTTTCTCCAAGACTGGGTAGCACCTTTGAAGTGCACACCATATATATGGAGTTCTGAAGACAGAACAAGGGTGTTTTTGTCTTCATTCTTTATTTTTTTGATAGTTCATAGGAGTGACCAATAGCTTCTTTAATAACTGTGCTATAGTCATCCTTCCTGACAGATATGTGTGTGATTTGGAATGACATACTCATTGATCACCTGCACTCAGAGAAGCTATGATTACCTGTAAGAATCTAGCACAAGATGAGGCCCATTAGGGCTCTTAGTCACAGCATCTTAAAGGCAATTGTACGAGTCCACTGAACATGTGTCTGCCTTGTTACCAAGAAGTGAGGGTATAAGCAGCCCATACATCGCCTTTCTCTTATTTGAGCTGATAATACTCTCCAGTTTTGTGCCTGGGTATCACACCATTTCTGTTCTCAAATAACAGTGCACTTAATTGCATAACTTTTGCTGTGGATGGAGCAATCTGCTATTATAGTGAGTCAGCAACTATAATATCTTGCTTGATCAGAGCACTGAATCATGAGGTAGTTTGAAAAGGAGGTATCCTAGAATTAGATGAATTTGGCAGCTTACACATGTTGTTTGCCCCATGAGCACTTGGGGAAATACAGTTCAAATACATTTAAAATTGTATACATCAGTACAAAGGCACCCAGTACTTGTATTCAAATATTCAAGTCCCTTATCATCTTGGTTGTTTTGTTCCTTCTGTCTATATTTTGCTAGATAGCCACAATGAAGAGGCAAGAAGGCCAGGCACATAGCTTACATTCATTTTTTTATTTTAATATTGTTAGCATTTTACTTTCCTATATTGTAGAGTTATGCTCACAGAATGAATTTTTATTCTGTTTTGTTTATACTTCTTGCAAAGCTGTGGGAACACAGGCTGTTCTTTGGATTCTGTTCAAGCAAGTTTTATCAGTTCTTTTTACTTTTGTTTCCACAGAACTTCATTGACAAAATTCATTTCATCAGAACTGAAAATATGCAGTTCAGCACCTGGGTCTCTTATCTGTGCCTCACATTTGAAAAAATTTTAAACCAAGTAACAAGAAATAGTATTTAAGTATCAGAGGCCAGCTGCCATGCTACACTTTGAACATCCTGGTGATGAAAAGTGAATTTTTAAATTTTAACCTCCAAACCAAGAGCATCTGGAAGTATGAAGGCTCTGTTTGTAATAAAGATAAAATCCTATTATAAACAACTGTAGAGAACACCTGAGTTGTCCAATGCCACTGAAATTTTACTAGAAGTAATAATAGGAGTCTATAAATCACATTCCAGTAAACACTAGCAGAATATGATGTCAGCTCTGTGCAGCTATCCCCGCAGTGAATTGATACAGGAGACTTGCAGCAAAATCCATAAGAAGGAAAGCATCCATCACATGCCCCCTGCACCCTTGTTCCTCTGAATCCTTTCTTTCTTAACTGATAGTGATATGGATTATTTAGTCTAATGGACTTTTGGGAGTTCAGGTTAGAGGAATGCGGTAGGAGAAAGTAGGTGGATCTTACAGAGGAAATTAAGATAAAAGGGCATAAATATGAAGATAACTTCTCTACCCTTTTCTTCATGTAGCAAACTACTAAATGAAGCAATTTAAAGTGGTCTGGGGTATAGAGGAGAGTCTTTATTTGTTAATGTGTTCCACCAATCCAGTCAGCCCACCACACTTCCCTGGGCAGTAACATGTTCATCTTGATGTGTCACAAAACAAAACATAATGTGAAATTGCCCAAAATTAATTAATAAAAAATCGTGCCTGGCATATCTAGGAATTGATGTAAAGATGGTGGTGTTTTGTTGGTTTGTGTTAACTTGATTTCTTAACCATCATCTACAGGTTTGACTACTTTTTCAACCATGCTGCCAGGAACACCATCAGAATTCACTCTATGCCTTTTTATTACTAATTTTCCACACTGAGTATTACATGACACTGCTTACCCAGTTTTCCATCCTAAATGACAAGTTGAATATGTTTTTCACATCAGCACCCTGATGCTGTGGCTTGAGTTTGAGATACCCCTTAAAGTTTCTTGTCCCACATGCTGGTTTCCTAGGTGGCAGATGGGATATGCTGTGAACCTTCTAGGTGTTGGGTCCTGGACAGGAATGAATTTACTAGGTCAAGCCCGACCCTGGATGAAACAGTCCTGATAAGTTCAATGTCGGCTACTTCTCAGTGCTGTCATGAATTCTATTGCCTTTTCCCTTCCAGGAGGGATTGAAAGTATGAGACAGAATATATTTTTCTTTGTTTGAGTTACTTATACCAGGTATTTTCATCACAGTGATGTGAAAGTAGCTAATATATCTGTTTGGAAAACCAAATAGGGCAGAGAATGTTTTCAATTGCCTTCCTTCTGGTGTGTCCTGAGAAATGTGGTAGCTAAATGACAGTTACTCAAATATGTCTGCATCTGTCCCTAGAGTTGGTTCTTAAGATGGGAAAGTGGAGTAGAAGCTGCATTCATGTAAGGACTCTGGAGAAAAAGGGACTATTATGAATTATTTCACTAGGTCACACATTCACTACCATCCTTACAGGGAAGAGACAGTGAGTTTACAAGCAACAGGGTAGAAAAAGACATGGTAGGATCTCAGTTTGCAGAGTAGAATAGGCTACCAGGAACCAGAGAATGCAGATGTTCTCTAAGAGAAAGAAAAGAAGTGATTTTTTTCATTCTCTTCATGCTTCTATCACAGAACACATGATACAGATGATTTATAATGGACATACAAGATCCAGGCTCTAACATCTAACAAATGTCTTCTTGCTACATCCTTTCATGGTAGAAGACAGAAAGGCAAGAGGCCAAATACAGTGCCATCACAAGAACAAGAGTCCAAGAGAACAAAATAGGCATATACCAAGCAAACCCCCTTTCCTCAAACTTGTGGAGACACACTCATGGCCTAGTCACCTACTTAGATTCCATTGCTTGAAGCTATCACATGTGTAGTACAATGTATTTTAATGATTCCCGTCATTACCAATGAATTCTGGCTTAGAAACTTCAGAAGGATTTAGTCCCATTGACACTTGAATTTGGGCTTCTGACCTACAGAATTACAGAAGAATAAAATTCTGTTATAAATAGTTTATGGGGTCTGACAGATGGCTCAGGGAGCAATAGCACCTGCAATGTAAATCAGTATCAGACTCAAATCCCCAGCACTCACATAAAATCTGCATAAGCCAAACAATGTGGGAGTGGAGACAGGAGGGTTGGTCAGGTTTGAAGACTGCAAGCATACATTCAAGTTTAATGAGACCCAGTCTGAAGGAAATAAAGTGATATGTGATCAAATAGGACATTAAAAACCCTCTTTTGGCATCCAGGTTCATGCACAGACCTGCATATCCACACCAGAATTTGTTCATTTATCACACACACACACACACACACAGAGAAAGAGAGAGAGAGAGAGAGAGACAGACAGAGAGACAGAGAGACAGAGAGAGAGAGAGAGAGAGAGAGAGAGAGAGGAGACAGAGACAGAGACAGAAACACACACATACAGAGGGAGAGAGACAGAGAGAGAGACAGACAGAGAGAGAGACAGAGAGAGAGAGACAGAAACACACACATACAGAGAGAGAGAGAGAGAGAGAGAGAGAGAGAGAGGTTTGTCAATAGGAAAGCATGTTAGTGTCAAACTTTTCACCAGTCCTGAAAGACCAAACCTTGCCATGCACATCACATGGTCATAAGTATTCAATGACCTGAAGCTATTAGAGAGACACTTTTGGTAACAGGGCAGAAGTTAAAAAGTGGGGCTATTTACTTGCCTTTTTATTGCACTTGATACTGTAAGATTCTCCTGCTTATCTTTGTGTAAGGAGTAAAGCAGCAGAGTTGTGTATCTTATAGAAGGGCCATCTAGCCTCATTTGGTAAAGCTTGTAAAATGCTGGGAAGATAATAAATGCTAATCTTTATTTAATCAACAAGGCAAGAAGACAATTAGCTGAAAGACAACGACTGTGCCTTGCAGCTTGGTGTCTGATAGAGTTCTTATAGCAAAATTCAACAGAAACCTATACTTAAAGTACAATTTCTATAATCTTCCGTATCAAAGTGATAAATTGAGGCTTAGGGCTTCCAATTCCTTGTTTATCTTCACTGCTTAAATTCAATTGCTTTAATTAAAATTACATTGTGAATGCATTTTCCAATTTAGACTTCCAAAGGCCACTGGGGTTTGTTCCATTACATCCTTTTCATGTTGTAACATTTAAAGAACCATCGCTTAATTTTCTCAATAGTTAAGGAAATGTTTTTTTCTTAAATTAATAGTTATTGTTTCAACTAACAAGCCATAAACACATCTCATAGTCTGCAGTGCTAACTTCTAGCTAACTGCTAATTTCCAGTCATTCAGCTTTCACAATTTAATTTTGGTCCCAGGCTTGCAGAGAAGCAGAAATTTCTGGTGCATTTCTGTAATCTCAGTGAAGCTGGATGATCACAAGTCCAGGACCAGCTAGGGTACACAATATGTTCAAGGCCAATCTTATTTATGTAGTTTGACTGTTTCAAAACCAAAATTAATGATAACACTTTGGATATTACTCAGGCAAATTACCTAAGTTTAGTCTCCAGTATGTAAAAAGAAACATATATAGAGAGATATTAGTTTGCAATAAAAAGACTCATTCCAATCAAAGGAGAGTTATGATGATAAAGTTATATTGAACACCTTAGGTTAGCTTAGCATTTACTAAGTGACCTAAGAAGAATCTCCCACTCATTGTAATTAGAGTGTGAGAATTCTGTATTTGGAGAGGCCATCCTACAGGAATCACAACAGATAGAGTCCCATCCATCCAAACCCCAGAGAAACTCTGAGATTTAAGCCAGCTAAAAGATACTGTCCTTCAGAGAAAAGTTCAGCTTTCCCACCTACTCCCCTTCATTACTTCACTGTAATTCAATAAAATGCTACATGTAAGAAACAGCCTGCAAAGGAACTTGTCTGTATCCTTGTCCCAAACATATACATTCTGTATATGTTGTCCTGTTTGTTTGTTTTTTAAACCCATCAATATGTCCAGTTTCTTTCTGACTCTTATGATACTTCCCTGAAGACACTGTGCCATTATGCTATGAAATTGATTGATTCTACATTCTCTATACTCTAAATGAAAGGAATTTATCTTCTATATTTTCTCCCACAAATCACCAAAATGGAAATAATTTACACTGGGGCAAAATGGTGGTTCTTTTTAAATTTTGTTAAAGATTTTAATAAAATATTATTAATTATTAATTTAGAAGTCTATAATTAATCTATGCAAATAGCTGCTATGCTGGAAAAGGCTTTATATTTATTGACTGTGATGTTATTGAACAGCACAAGTAAATTTATTCCTGAAGATACTTAAATAAGTAATTTTCTGATAGTATTAATTTTGCATTACTATGGAGAAACACCCGAGGCAAGAAGCTTATAAAGGAACCACAGAACTAATGGTTATCCTTAACCTGTCCCAGTAATGAAGTAAGCATTCTTCTACAACTATTGTTCATAATCGATAGATGGTATTTACAACATGAGAATTGACTGCTGCATATTCATTCACTGTTTTAAGTAGGTCTTAGATCACAGGTCCTTTTAATTAATAGAGCTAGAATATGTGCATAAATTTATATCTATATTCAAATATATTTGGGTTATATATCTATAAATAAATAGTTAAGAATTATTAAGTCTTATTACCTTTGTTAATCCTATACAACTCATTCTTCTTTGTCCAAAGTTGACCTATTACTCAGTGAAAGAGGATAAACCTGATCTTACACTTTTCTGATGCATAGAAGTCCATATTCAAAATCACTGAAGTTAAATCATCTGTTCAAGACCTACAGAAATATCTTCAACTCTCTTATCAGTATCTATAGAATACTTAAGCCTCTCTACCATCAGAACTCACTCTTGCCAGCAATTTGACTCAGCTGGTAAAGTCACTTGCAACCAAGCTTAATGGCTGGGTTCAACATCGAGACTCAAATGGTAGAAGGAGAGAACGGAGATGCCTGTGAGTTGTCCTCTGACCTGTGAGCACACACACATATACAACAGAACTCATTCTTTCTGAAGTAACATATTTGAAAATGATTGTATTGTATGCTCATATTTGACAAAAGATTAAAATTTATATTTTTCTAACTTAAGATTTTAAAACTATGTCTATCTGAGATACTGTAAGTGCGAATATGTACTATGCATGTAAATGAAGGTAGACACTAGAAAAAGGGTGTAGGAGTCCCTGGAGGTGGAGTTCCAAGTGATTGTTAGCTGCCTGGAATGGATGCTAGGAACATAACTAGTGTCCTCTGTAAGAACAGGATATGCTCTGAACCACTGAGACACTCCCCAACACCAAAATTTCCTCAGTCTAAAAATCGATTAAATTTTTAATTTATTCATTAACACTGATGATAAGCAAGTACATTAGTAGTCAGATAATTGAATTAATTGAGTTTATTCTTCAGGAGCCTTACTGACAATAAAAGCCTAGTATAAGATGCCCTTTCAGCATCTATTAATTTAATGACTTGTCTATACTTTGCATAGGCCATATTTGTTCTCTGAAGAAATGAAGTGTATAACAAGAACTATATATCACAATACTTTTTCTGTTTTTATCTAGGCAGCAGAAGAAAATTTCTTTTAACATGTGCTTTCATAGAAGCCCTATGGTTTAATAACATAATAATCACGAGGGAGTCTAGAACTTTGAACACATTTTTTTCTAGGAGCTGCTTTTAGGCAGTTGTTGGGGAAGTCTTTTGTCAATAAAGCACTGTTGAGCCAATAGGAATCTAGATAGGTGGGACTAGGAGTCCAGGAGGATTCTGGGAAGGAAAAACATCAAGATTTACAGTAAAGTCAGACTTGGATGAAGAAAAACCTCTAAAGGTTTACAGTGTGTTTAAAAATATACGTAAGATAGAGAGGGAAAATAAAGAAGCCGGCTGTGGTGGCGCACGCCAGTAGGAATTGCTCCAGAGGAAGAGGCAGACAGATTTCCAAAGAGAAACCCTGTCTCAGAGAAAAATAAATAAAAGTGAAAGAAATAGAGTAATAATAATAATAGATAAATAAATAAGCCACGTAAAGATGGAAAATGCACAGAGAGTCTGGATACTGTATGCTATTGTGTTTTTCAGTTTTTTGTTTGCTCAGGAAGGAACTGCTACTAAAGTACACTTGATTATAAATACGGCTGAATTAATCCAACTTCTATCTTTTGAAAATGCCTTGACTTCAAAATTTAAGTATAAGAATATGTTACTTGGGAAAGGAGATTTTACTTATGTTTCTACAGAAAATGAAAAGCTGAGAATTCCTTCCAAGCTTCTGTGGTTTGATGAACCAAGACCCCCGGAAGCAGTGGACCAGGTGTTCCAACAACTGAAACAGCTAAGATGATGGAGCTTTACAGACCACGAAAATAAGGACTTATACAGGTTTCTGAGTTTTGTCATGATCCCCATGGTATAAACAGCGCCTCCTTCCAGCACGAAGCAGTTTGGAATGAGTGATGTCCTAATTCCCATCTTGTTTATAAATCTTTGTTTTCATTTAAATGGGTTGTTTATAATTGGTCAATGATCACAACCAATCTCTTTTTAATGGTAAAAAGGGGAATTATGGTATGGGTATAGTTTTTCATTTATTGATACAAATTCAAGGTCAATTTTGTGATGTGTATATTTCTCCTCTTGATTAAGTATTGTGCTTATACTGGTCTTTTAAAATGTAATGCCTAATTGAATACAGACTATAGATAGTTACTTATAATAGAATTTATAGTTAGGTAAGTTAGGTTTTCTACATATACAGAAATATATTTGAGATAGATAGTCTTCAAACCTTTCAAAGACCTTCAGAAAATGGCATTTAAAATGGTTTAGGGTTTTTCTTGACAATGAGAAATGTCTGCTCCTGGCAGCACCAATTATGTCTGAGAGGAAGATGGGCATCGAAGAAACTTGTTATGGAGTTTGCTTTCAACATGGCAAGATTAGCCATTTGGGCAAGAAACTGCTCTTGCCTAGACTGACTGTTGCTGTATAAACTCTACATGCAGGACCCACAGGAAAGTGACTGCTGAACTCAGTCTTTCAGGGTTCCTACTTCGTGAAGAGTCTATGAGACTTTCTCCAGGACACAGAAAAATGACTGACAGACTGTCAATGCAGATGGACAGTTTGAAATTTCCTGCTTTGCTGAGAAGTGTTCCAGACACATTGTGGCCTATGGGCTGAAGATGGATGCCCCAACGTTACAGAGGAACTTCGGGTGACTGTCCAGGCAGTAAGATATCTCTGTCAATCCTAGTGTTTACATATTATCCTTCTGTGGTCTTTGATGGAGTTGAAGACAGATAGTTATAATTATAGTTTTCCTTAGTTATGATAATAGATAAGCTACATATAGGACTTTGGACTCACAAGAAAGAGATAGATGACATTTTCTTTAAATCTTGCTAAATGTTAATAGACAAAATGTTGTAACTGTGTTCTTACTTGATAATTTTTGTTATATATAATTTGACTATGCTAAAGTTAAGACCTTTCTTTTTGTTTAAACAGAAAAGAGGAGATGTTGGGGAAGTCTTTTGTCAATAAGGCACTGTTGAGCCAATAGGAATCTAGATAGGTGGGACTGGAAGTCCAGGAGGATTCTGGGAAGGAGAAACACAGGAGAGTTCGAGATGTAACCGCCATGGGGTAGGAAGTCCGGAACTATTCTCCGGTAAGAGAAATACTTAGATTAACAATTATGGGGTAGCCGGGTGTTGGTGGCACACGCCTTTAATCCCAGCACTCAGGAGGCAGAAGCAGGCGGATCTCTGTGAGTTCGAGGCCAGCCTGGTCTACAAAGTGTGTTCTAGGGCAGCCTCCAAAGCCACAGAGAAACCCTGTCTCGAAAAACAAAACAAAAAAAATTATGGGGTAATTACTTAAGTCAGAGCTAGCCAGTAAGAAACAAGCAAGGCCAACAGCTTCATAATTAATACAGCGTCTTGTGTGTTATTTGGGGACTACAACGCGGCAGAGCCCAGGCGACTAGCAGGTGATAAACCAAAGTGGCTAGCAAGGAAAAGCTTCCCTTTACAGGCAGTTTTATATCACTTTAATAAATATCTGAGATAATCATAAATAGAATAAGATTTTCTGACTCATCCTTTTGGAGGCCCTAGTCCATGACTGAACTCTCTTTTTACAGTAACTCCTCTGATAAGGTCCTAGTTGGTAATGCTAGATAATATTGGACAGAGCCAAACCACTCATCGCTGAGAAGATCAGGCCTTTGTGAGGAACAGGCCTCAGGTTTCAACAGGCTGGATTCTAGCCTTCAGGCAAATGGTTCCAGAAAAAAAGAACAATGAACAAAGAGCAATTTACCTTCAGTAACCTTGATAGCAAGGTTACAAGGAAAACTGCACATTCTGGACTCAGGCCAACCCCAAGTATCTCAAGGTAATAAACAAATAAAGTTAGGATCTGGGGCTTGTCCAGCCCTGCACCTAAGTAAGAGAACTACAGCCCTCTCAAGCCCCTTAACTAAACCTAGCCAGTTCGAACACACTAATGTGATGGCCACATGTTTAAGCCAATTATAGTAAAATGACCTAACACTGCCTTAGTAAGGCTTAAAAGAAACCTCCATATACTTCTTCTTGGGCTCTTTTGCCATCTTGTTTCTGTGTGTGGTGATACCATAGCATGCTGGAATAATAAAAACTTACTTGTTGGTTCCACACATGAATGATGGTCTTTTGTGGAATTTCTCTGTTACCTTAACTATTCCCCAGAAATGAAACTATCACAATGAGACTTGTAGCTCATGCTACCCTTTGGATGTTTAACCCCAGCAACCTAAATATGCCCTCAAAAGACCCTATTTGTGGATGTTCTGCCACTTCTTACTAGCTTCACTTTGAAATCCAAACTTTAGACACACTACTTGTGAGGGATATTCATGATTTAAAATACAGCACATGTAAATCGCATTTAGTGTGATGTGAATTTTTTTTTCTGGCCCAGCTTGATGCCATTGCCCTTCTCTACTCCAAAGAAACATGCAGACGCTATATTAGTTAAAAGCTGTAGACTGGCGACTTGGGCTTCTTACTCTTAACCCATAACTACTAATATATGCATTTCCTCATGGCCTTAACTTACCAGAGAAAAGGTCCAGGCCTATTATTCCTTTAGGGTCTAAACTGCATGAGTTCATGTCTCTGCAGAGATAAGAAGAGCAGAGAGTGATTTCCTTCTTGTCCCTGCTTACATACTGATTCTGCCCTGCAATGTCACTTCCTGGTGGTGACTTCTCTTTGCCACATTTCCCAGAGTCATCCTCAACTCCTAGTTTTACCTGTCTTGCTTCTCTATTGCCCAACAGAGCTTTATTCATCAACCAATTAGAGAGACTTATACACAGAAGAACATTTCTCATCATTTTAGGAATTTGAGAACCTAGATGATGAATGAGTTTCTATTAATAGAAATAATCAATACAACTCAATAGTTACATGCAGGTTTGATAAACCTTCCATAATTTCTGGGGCTATTTGTCAGGAAACTGTTAGAAATGTGTCTTGGATTGAAATAGTAGCAAAACCTTCTTCAGTAAACTCTATGAGCAAAAGATGAAAATATAGAAATCTCAAGCTATACCTGAATAAAGAAAATGGCTGAAGAAAGACTGTAGAAAATTTTGAACATGTCATGATTCTTTATTTGTAGTAATGTCTACAGGACTGAAATATCAACAGCTACTAATACCATGAATTGTAACATAATATTGTGATAGAAACAACATCTGAATAATTTCAGTTTCTCTGGTAAGAAAAGTCTGAAAAATAAACTATCATGATGTGTTTATCTAATTATTCTTTATCAATAAATCCTCAGGAGTCAGATATCAAGATAGGAACCCTGAATGATCAGAGAAGTTTCAGACCAGTGACCTTCTTTATCTTTGTTTCCAAAATAGCCAAGACCCTCTCTAAGCCCTGCCCTACTACTTCCTGTCTATCTGTCCTCAGTCCTCCAATACATCAATGGTTAAGTTTGTTCAGCTAGTAGCTAGCTCCATCTTCTGATTCAAAGCAATTTTTTATTGGCTGTCTTGGAAGCATCAGAATACAATCAAAATCTTGCATAACACTGTCATTTCTAATACCTACTTGTGTCAGTTTTCTATGTGATCAACATTTTCAAATTATCTTCAATGAATTCATTCTCCAAATAAACTCGCTGATGTAGGACAGTTAAAGAACAAATCAAGTCTTGCTTATTTATGTACTGGACATGTTCTACTTCTTTGGAATATACTAAACAACTTTATCACAAGTCCTATTTATCACAAGTCCTATTAATACTTGTGATGATTTTCCTGGGAAGGTGATGCAATCATTTTATCAATGGTGGAATACTTGTAAAAGGGACAGGGAATCAGCTACTTGACAGTTGAAGGAACAGCTGATAAGTTCATGTGCATTCTACACATTTTACACAGGGATGCTACCACTAGAAGTTCCGCCTAAGCATTGCTTCAACCTGACTTCTCTACTTACACACTGATGAGGCATACGAGTGATGCTGGGGTACAGCCATTGAACACAGCTTCTTGCTGTCTATGAGCTATTTCAGTGTAAAACCATAAAAAAGAAAATTCCCTTACTTGATTGTTGGCAAATCTGTTTCCAGAGTCTGTGTAGGTTTATTAATCATAGTGCAATGGTCTGAGTGAATCCTCCTTAAATTCATGTAATTGAAACTTCATTTCACAGTGTGGTTGTGCTGGGAAGTGGAGCTTAGTTTGTGTGTGTGGGTGCTGTATTCTTAGGCCAAAGCCCTAAAGACTGGATTGAAGGATGCTTCACTTATGAAACTGGGATAACTATTGCAGAGTTCTGATTCCTTTTCTTTCTTCTGAATGCTTATCTCATCTTCATTTCCAGGTAGCACTATGTTGTTGATTCAGCATGAAGGCTTCCCCAGATACCAAGCAGGACTAACAACAGAATCATGAACTTTCCATCCTCCAGAACACCAATCTAAGTAGATTTATTTACTTGATGAAATACCTAGTCTATGAAATGCAGTTATAACATCAGAGAATGGACTAAGACAATCAAGAGGTGGCTGTTGACAGAAAACAGGAGGTTTAAAACTGTGACATCTTGAATTTCATAATTCAGGTTTTAGAAAAAGAGAAGAGCAAAAGTCTGAGAATGCTAAATTCAATTGCAAATTCCAAGTTTTATGAAAGGCTTTTCATACAGATCTCATGTAGGCTTGATGGGTAGCTCTACTTTTTTTTGTTCTTTCTTTCTTACACATGGTTTGGACAATATAGATATTAGAGACTAACATGAATAACAAAACTGACTCTAACTTTCATCCATTTCTTTTTTGGTTTTTCGAGACAGGGTTTTTCTGTGGCTTTGGAGGCTGTACTGGAACTAGCTCTGGTAGACCAGGCTGATCTCCAAATCATAAAGATCCTCCTGTCTCTGCCTTCTGAGTGCTGGGATTAAAGGCATGCACCACCACTGCCTGGCCCTCATCCATTTCTTGAAAAGATATTTTAATTAACACAAGTACAGATTAAATATTGTTTACAAAGTACTGTCCTTCTTTGTTTTTAAAGTATGTAGGTGAATAGCCCGGCATTGGTGGCGCAAGCCTTTAATCCCAGCACTCGGGAGGCAGAGGCAGGAAGATCTTTGAGTTCGAGACCAGCTTGGTCTACCGAGTGAGTTCCAGGACAGGCTGCAAAACAATACAGAGAAACCCTGTCTCAACCCCCCCCAAAAAAACAAAACAAAAAACAAAAAAAAACAAAGTATGTATGTGAACAATTGCAGATATTGATTTTTTTCAATGACCCTCCATGTGTCTCTGTACAAAGAAATTCACTCAGTCTCTGAAATATATTTTTGTTATTGGAAAATCCTTTATAAATTGTCAGGTGTAAATTCTAGAACCAGAGAAGTTGAGAGGGCAAATGTAATCAATATGCTGCTGGCTAGGTTACAAAGTGAATGCAGACAGGGCCTTCTTGCATATCTGTATGTATCATGAAGACACAACTGCCTCTTGAAGAAATTTTAGAAGTGGAGATTACTTTTGATGCTTTTTTATGACATAATTTTATAAATTATGGAGTTGTAGCTCAGAAAGTCACCACTCTTACACCAAAACAACAATAACAAACCATCTTTACATAGACTGAAAAAGTTCATAATGAATGTGGAGTCTTCAAAAGTTATTTAATTAGTTTGGTTCATAAATGTTTTCCAGTTTGGTGATTGCCTATGTATTGAGTTTCAAAGTTATTATCAAAATCAATTTCTTTAGGAGAAATAAAATGTTTTCTTTTTTTGAGATTATAATATAAGTACATAACTTCTTCCCATCTTTACTTCTGTCCAAAGCTTTCCATGTTTATTTCCTTACTCTTTTTCATACCCGAAACTCTGTCTATTAATAACTCATATATTTATATATTCATATATATTCCTAAATATAACCTGCTCAGTCTGTATAATGTTATTTGAACGTATGTTTTCAAATGTGATCATTTGGTATTGGATAACCATCCTTTTGGTTTTTGCTGAAGACTTTTTCTCCCACACAAAACATCATTTTTTGTTTGTAGTTCTTTATATAGGATTGCAGCCCCTTAGCATTTGCCCCATCCATTTGGCATGTCTATTGGTTTTGCCTCTGGTCAGTTCCTATTTAGACTGTCACACTGGTGAGACAATATGGATGTAACTTCTAATGTTACTATAAGACACACTCTTGAAGCAAATTCCTGGATCCTTTGCTTTTGACAATCTTCCCACCCCATCTTCTGCAATGCTCCTTTTGCCTTAAAGAAGTGTTTTGTAGATGACTCCATTGGAACTGGACTCCCAAACTCTGCATTGTTGCTGATTGTGGTTTTCTGTAATAATTTCTGGCTGCTCTAAAAAGAAGTTTCTTGAAGAGGGGTAAGCACCACACTTATCTCTGTGTGTAAAGACAAATATAATGTAGCTAGGGATTATGCTCATTTACTAAAGTGATGATTGTAACTTATCCAAGATCAATGCTTTACTATCACTCTGTGCTTGGATAGGTTTCTTTCCATTATCAGACTTGGTTTCTGTCCTGTTGAGTTGAGCTATAGCTAAGGTCATGGAAACTGGAGATAATCTAGATGTTTATATAATGGAAATCAGGAAGTAGGGAGAGGAAGAGGAGACATATTGGCAAGGGAGTTGAGGCAGGAAGAAAAACCATAGCTTTGCCAGATGAACATCTTCCCTAATGACATTCCTGTGCTCAAAGATGCTGACTAGAGAATCTGTGGCCATTTTTGAAACTGTAGCATAAAACATGCTTTGTTCCAAGAAGGAAATGATAAAAATAGCTATCTTTTTAACACAAGCACTAGCTTTAAGTGGTATGCAACATCTTTTTCATCAATCAATTAGATTTCAAGTCAGAAGGCCCTGAATAACAAACATAGCATATCTCCTAAGTCACTTCAGGGTGCTGTTTAAAAATAGAAGACTGCCAGAATATGAAAAAATATAATCAATACTGTAATTAATGGCAGTAATTTCACATAAACATCTGGGCAATTAAATATGCTCTTAAGGAGGTGTTTTGCCTTGAACTAGTGAAGGAATGAATGAATTTCAAATCAAACATCACTGTCACTATGTTAAATAATTCACAGCTACAACAAAATCAAGTGGGAATGTAGCCAGCTATCAATGCCATAAAAATACTTTCATTTAGCAGAAAATATAACCTGGGCCAGGTCTTCACTCTGTAATCCATTTTCACTAAATAGGGAAATATATTGTCTATGCAACAAAAAGTCTTTGCTTCCAGACTTTAACTGTGTCTCAAGGTTTCTGCTCCCTGGCAAATTTAAATGGGAGGAGTAGGAAGTAAAGAGTGTTCTGAGAAAACAATGAATGATCAAACATTTTTTTCTATGCCTGACCAATGATCTAGCTCTTTGAAGCACTTGTTAAATTTAATTCAAAGTTTTGGTAAAGCATCTATGAGGCTTCCTTAATTGCACCTTTAAGAATACCTCATGGCAGTTTTTAAGGGATTTGATGAAAGATGATCTCATTTTACCTCAAAACAGTCCTCAAATGAGCTGGCATGTTAGCATGACACTTTAAGCAACACAGTTTAAAGTACACAGCATATGCAGTTTTACCCTTCATTGAGCTTTGCCAACAGGCTGAGTATTTCACTGAAGTCATCTGTGGAATCCTTGAACATTAGAAGATGAGAAAAATAGCCACTTATATATATTGGAAACAAGAATATTGAAAGGACTACTTGTGTTGTTCCAAAATAAATGAACCAATGAATAAATGAGTAAATAAATACATAGCTGAATAAATAAACTACTTCAGTCCAGGGGATCAAATTCATGATATTCCACAAGCAGGATAAGTACTCTACAACTCAACCCACCCTATCTCATTGTCATAAAATTTATATAGTGAATCACTATACTACTATAGCCAATTTCAACCCTGATTGCTCTGTTCAACAATACTGGGCACCATAAGACAAGGTTGATGTGAGTTCAAGTATTTGGATATCTACTAACAAGCCCAATGACAACTCGATGACTTTTGTACAAAAATGTTCTTACAGGTTACATCTTTTAAATTTTTATGCTCAGAAATTTTACGCCATGAGTAATGCTATCAGTTTAGTAATATTGATTTTAGTTATGACAAAGCATTGCTATAGAAAGTAACTACTTTGTTTCGAAAAATTGAGATGATGAAGAATGGCCACTAGTAAATTAGTTACTGTGATTCTGATTTTGTCGCTTTCAACTCTCATATCATCTAGTCAAATGATTATAACTAGCCTATGCATCAGTGTAGATACTTAACTCAGACTATATCTCATTCCAAGAAGAAAATTTATCACTTGAATTTACTTTCTATACTGCTCTTCAGAACCGCTCTTGAGTTGAAATACTGTACATTTCAAGTAACCAGGTACACAGGATGGAAATTGTTGCATCTCAGGCTATAGCCATTGCTTCAGAGAGAAGCAAATTGGTAATATGTATCTATTTTTCATGGACCATAGGCATTTAGGTCTCCATTGGATCGCATCTATTATTTACAGTTTCTGAATAAAAATGTATTGCCACTGGCTTTTCACAAGTAATGTCATGGACACTGGGAAACTAAAGTCCTAGTATTCCATCTCTCAAAATAATGCTGAAGTAGAGAAAGATAATAGAGGATGGTTTTCTAAAGTCTTGAGAGGCTACTTCTTCCCAGTAGAATGAAGATTAAGTAGAAATTTATAGGGAAAGAAATAACAATAAACAGTCGAACCTATAGATTGTTGTGATTAACTGTGATCTATTTCAGAAAACTGAATTTGTTACTTTTGTGGTAGACATAGCAGGGGTACACCCAAAAGGCCAACACTGAAGAAGATAATATTTTTGAGGCCAACTGGGTCACATAGTAAGTTCAAGACATGCTCTGGCTACAAAGTGAACTTTTCCTAAATATCATGCAGGTGAGACAGTACATAAATAGAAAATCAGACCAGAGTTAGAGAAAATCACTGCTGAGATGTCCATGAAAATGCTAGATATTTATTTTTCCTTTGAGCATGATCACTTTATGAGATCTGAGGAATTGCCTAGATCCTTTCAATGTCTCTCCCTCCAAAGTAACAAGATATTTCTTTTTTATTTTAATCAGTGCTGAATTTATGGTCCTATTTGGGTATGAGAATTGGGAAAATTCTGTCTTACTAGTAAGAGATCCCATTTGTAATATCTTTGTCATTTACATAAATCAGGTGGGATGTTATAGAATATTCTTCTGTCTTGATAATGGGAACATTGAAGACAACTTACCCACTTAGTAATATCTACTAATTAATTATAAACATAGTTCTCTGCTTCTGTAGTCCACATATTGTAGTTTGTGTGCTGTCACTATTGTGATCTATTCTCCTTATTAAACTACTAATATACTTTTATCATCCCAGACACAGGGAAATGTCTCAGTTGCTTACAGTAAAAGATCTGAATTTATAGCACCTAAGTAAAACATTGAGTGTAGTGGTACGTGTCGATACTTTCAGAACTGGTTACATTTAGACAGGAAGATATGTGGAGCTTGTTGGACAGCCAGTTTAGCAAAATCAGTGAGCTCCAGGTTCAGAATGAGGTGCTGTCTCGCAAAATAAATTGGAAGTGACTCAGGAAGGAGCCTAGGTAACTTTTGGCCTCTACACATACATTCATGGATATAGATTTTCATATATGCATACACATACACAGAACAAACAACAAAGCATGCACAACACACACACACACAAACAAGCATACACACCAATGCACACACTGCATCACATAAACATAAACACACAGGCAAACACACACCTACACATATACATGCCACATGCTCACACACACACACACACACACAAAAAAAAATAAGTAAGCAAGTAAATAAATAAATAAAGGGTATGCTGGGTTGTTGAAATATGTTAGGACACAAATCTTTAGATTTCTTCTTTTATGGTAACTATTGGAGACTTTACACAGTGTTAAAAAAAAGATCAAACAACATCTCAGATTGGGAAAATGAGATAATTGTACTATAATGTGCTACAAACTTGGAAGAATATGAACCTGTAAATCTTTCTACATGCCCTCACTGTAATTCCTAGAGTCCATTTCTGTGCTACAATCTTATGTTTCATAGTACCTATTGTGACTTGGAATTAGTAGACACTGAAATCTGGCAAAATACTAGGTCAAGTGTGGGTTCTGTTTCTAGCCTTCTCAGAGCTATGACTATAAAAAAATCAGAAATCTCAAAAGTTTTAGATTTCAGTAGAGGCCTGAGCCAAGAAAATGTGAAATTAGCTTCTGTTAATCTTTTTACAGATTTTATATGCTATTGGAAGTACTGCTTTCAACTCAGTATCTAATGTCTTCTGACAAGTTATGCCCTTATATGGCCTCAGGAAAAAAGAAACTGTGCCCTCTAAAGTCTTGTTCTACCTTCTCTAATTCCAGGCCAATGGAGATAACACCTAGCTTTATCTGCTTTGTCCGTATACATAACCAGTTCTTCAAAATATGTCACTTTCAAATACACAAACTTTTACACATCAAGCCTTTGGATAGACTATATAAATAAGTTCTGGCTTCTATGAGAAAAGCCAGCTCAACCAGGGGTTTTAGCTGCACGACTGAAATCAGGCCCTGCCAACATCATCCACAGTAGATGTCTTTTCTTTTTCATCCACCTAAAATGTGCTATATATGAACAATGATATTTTAATGAGTATCAAAGAAAATCAAAATTTCTGTAGATAAGTGAATCTGTAAAGTATTATCTTTAGCATGGTGACCCAGACTCAGAATACCAAATATCACATGCTTTCTCTTGTGCAGAACCTAGCACTTAATGTGCATATGTGGGTGTGAGTTTGAGTATCTGCAAGGATGCTAGAAAGAGGACCACAAGAAGCCAAAAGAAGCAGCACTGATGAGGTAAGAGTGCTATAACACACATAAACAGAAATGAAGCTAATCAGAATAGAAGATGCCAGAGGGAGCAGAATGGTTGGCAAGAAAGATGAGACTGTATGAAAATTAACAACATTTTAAAATGCTAATCAAAATAAATAATAAAAAACGAATAACAATTGTTTTTCAAGGATTCACAGGTACCTTATAGAACAGCAGGTGGATTACAGTATAAAGACTCTGGCATCAAATCTCTATCACTTAGCCCTTACCTGCACTGTTTCTTTATTGCACCTTTCACAACTGGCCTTATTACAGACCATATTCCACTTTTAGAACAGTTCTGTTCTCCATAATGCACCAACTCACACCTGAGCACATTTCAAAAAGTTGTTCTGTCTGAAATGCTATTTTATTTCTTTTCACCAATTTCTGCTTCACCTTTCATGATTTTCCTACTTTATAAGTTTTCCCTGCAAGTCCCAAGGAAAGCTTTGGAAGAAAAGCTTCAAAACTTTGAAGGAAAATCATTAAGAAGGTCATGGCTTCCTTTGTCTTTACCATTAGGAAATAAAAAAGAAGAAAATAAGTTTGGAAGTGGGAGGAAAACAGCGATTAAATGAAGATGAGCACTTTCCACTGAGTGTATGTCTAGGGGTGTTATAGCAGGCCCTGTGGTAGCTCATTGTTATTATTATTATTATTACTATTATTATTGTAATTTCCTTAGTGTCTCCTTGTGGTTGTTTTTTGTGACAGTGTAAAGTTTATATTCTTAGGAATATTGCTCACTACACTATTGGGAGATATGTTTTGTTTTGCTTTCTTTCTTACTAAATTTCATTTTCCTTTCTTTGATCCCTAATTTAGCTTAATACAAACTCTATTTGGGAAACATATCAAGAAAAGGATATTTTGAGGCCGGGTCTTGGTGGCATATGCCTTTAATCCCAGCACTCAGGAGGCAGAGGCAGGCAGATGTTTGTGAGTTCAAGGCCAGCCTGGTCTACAGAACAAGTTCCAGGATAGCCTCCAAAACAATACAAAGAAACCCTGCCTTGAAAAACAAAAAAAAAAAGGGGGCTGGAGAGATGGCTCAGAGGTTAAGAGCACTGGTCTGCTCTTCCAGAGGACCCAGGTTCAATTCCCAGCACCCACATGGCAGCTCACAACTGTCTGTAACTCTAGTTTCAGGTGATCTGATACCAATGCAAATAGTTTAAAAAAAAAGAAAAACCAAAAAAAAAACCCAGGATGTTTTGTTTTTATACCGTGCATTTTGCAAAATTTTGTGTAAATATTTTAGGAACAAAATACATTGTTGTGGAATGTTGAAGATAATGCTAGGTGATCTAAAGTTTTTAGTATTGCTTTAGAAAACACTGAGGCTTTTCTTATCCTTTTCAAATTGCAACACAATTTACTATCCTTATTCTTGAAACTTAGAGGTTCTTTTGTTCTTTATGACTTGGCTTTTTAGAATTATATTCTTGATTCTGAGTCTTTTTTCATTCTATATATTATACATAGCAAGGCTTCTTCAATCTTGAAAGTCAATTCTATAAATTATGGAAATTTTAGTAAGTTAGATAATTACTTCATTTCTTCTGGCATTATCTACAAGAACTTTTATTATTAAAATATTAAACCTACTAGAGATTGGTCCTCTAATTTTCTAACACTTCATTGTAAATTTTGCTCATATTTTCTGTATTTTTCAGAGTTTGAATTACATTTATTATGGTTGTATTAAGTTTATCATTGTTCTTATGATTTTAATTTTCAAAACAATGTTTTGGGTTTTGGATTTTTAAAGACAAATATACTTCAAAAAGTTGTTTTTCCCTTGTAAAATTTATTTCCTTTCTTATCTTTGTTATTTGGCCTGTATTTTTAAATTTGAAGCTTTCCATAAGAAACTTAAAATATTTGGTTATTGATTCTGTTTAACAGGTAACCAAAGTTTCTTGAGAATGGTGAAGGACATATTATCAAGATGTTTAATAAAGATTTACTTTGCTGAACACTTTTGGGAGCTACACTGCCGACCAAATTTTAATAACGTGTCTTGGTTTTTCAGTGATGTGTGCTCCATTTACTTGCTTAGGTGAAAATAAACCAAAAGGAAATGCTGTGCTGAGCTGCCTGTGGTGAGATGAAGGAAGAGATTCGTTTTCTCTCCATCTTGGTATAGAACTCTCACATTCTTCAGTTCAGAATTTGACTCTTTCCACGGAAGAAAGCAGCCTTTTCGGCAACAGAGAATAGTTCCCTAGAAGCAGGATGCTTTTTTGTTTGAATTTAGTCAACTGCCTTTTCCCTACTTCCAGGGAAACCCATTCTCTGCTTGTTTAGCATTCAAGTTTCATTGGTGTATTAATCTAGTTGTTGTATTTCTGCTTTCTCCCTAATCCCAAAATAATGCAATTTTCACCTTTCTTGTACTCTCATTTCTTAGGAATTTGAAAAAAAATCTACTTTCTGAGGTTTAAGAAGGCTGTGAAGGTCAGGAAATTATGTTCCTATGTTTGATCCACCATGTGACCTAAAGTTTTTGCAGTATGACACACACCAACTAAAATCAATAACATCTTCACAGAGAACAGCAACTGTAAGTCTAGTAGCTCAAGACCTGTTCAAAGTAACAATTTCTAAAACAATTTCTTTTCTTGTCTTTGAGCTCTTTATGTGTTCTATTTTTTCCTGACTTGACTTCTTTTTTTATTTCTGAGCAACTCTGTCAACAACATCCTAGTTGCTTTCAGATCAAACAAAGTATTTGATATCTTGTCCCATTCCCACAATGATTTGGAGTGCATTTCCATCTTAATAGGCAAAATGACCTAAAAAGTACCTGCTAGTTCCCCATTGTAGCTGACACTCCTCTGCGACATCATATTAAGTAAGCTAGTAACCACTTCTTTGATGCCTATGCATTTATTTGAGTAAGGATGATTTACTTTTTTGGATATTGTTCTTATATTTACATTACCATGGACACCTCCAAAGCACAGGTATTCTAACTTCACCAGAACACAAAAACTGAAAACATTCCCATTCTTAAAGTGTGACAAATAGAAGTAAGAGAGACATGTAAGATTTAGCTTAAATTACAGGCTTACCTTATGTCTTAATAGGAAACATTTTAGGAGTGTTAGAAAACAAAGCTTTCGAGAGAAACAAGGTCAAGTACTTAGGTACTTTACATCAGAAACAAGTTAGTTAAATGTCTTTATTCATAAAATTATTCAGGTGGATTAGAGAATGTATAGCAAAGCCAAATAAAATTCCTGCAATTATTATTTTAAGAATGTTATTTGACTTAGTGCAACACATGTTTCTGAAGCTCTTCCTTTCAAACAGTCCCTTGCAATGGATGCTGCAGCAGGAGCAAAACAGAAAGTAAATCATCACAGTGTGGATGGCACAGTTTCTATGGAGCAGATGTTATCAAAGAGCAATATAAATAAGTTCACATACAAACTAATCCTTGGCCAAATTTTGCATAAGACTATGGTCATACAGTGTATTATATCACCGAAAACATTTGAAGTGAGAAGGCTGCAATATTAATTATCCTATGATTGCCCTAGGAGAAATACAATGGAAATTCAAAGGTACATGGATTTTATCTACTTAGGAAAAATAATGACAGTGAAATTAGAATTCAAAGTGGCTGCAAATGCATTATAAATACAAAGTCAACACACAGAAAATGGCAAATATCAAGAAGGTTTCAGGTACAACAAAGTTTAGTGATAGAAAATTTTGAAAGAGAAGTAGAGAATAAATTTTAGAGAGTACTTATATAAAATCTTTGTTCTTGGGGCTAGGGAGAAAGCTTAGTGAGTTAGAGCTCTTGCTGGGCACAACTGAGGACCTGAGCTCAGATCTTCCACACACAAGTCAAAAGTTGGGTTGAGCTATATTGTGAGTAGGGGGGTTGCTAAAGCCATTGATTACTGGCATAACAATGGGCTCAAACAGAGATCTTGTGTGAAGAGATGAAGAGGAAAAATTAGAGAAGGACACATCTCCACATTCATGAACACTCTCCTTCCAAGATGCAAGGCAAGCTGGGAATGAAAAATCGAGATAGGCAAGAAGATGGAAGATTGACTATGAACCAGTATGGCAGTGAGCTCTGAGGGTAGAAGAGGTATGTAATATGAGTAGGCTTACACTACTACCCTGGAAATGTCTACAGAAAGTACTTGTGGAAATGAAATTATTAGTCTTAAATACAGTGAGTAACCCAAAGGGGGTAGGAAGCAAAAAATAGCCATTTTAAGGATAAAAATTTCACATACTTTAAAAGAAATAGGCCTTCCGGGCGGTGTTGGTGCATGCCTTATTCCCAGCATTCAGGAGGCAGAGGCAGGCGGATCTCTGTGAGTTCGAGGCCGAGCTGGACCAATAGCCTCCAAAACAATACAGAGAAACCCTGTCTCATAAAAAAAAGAGTTTTCATTGGTGTATGTTGTCATTCTCATACATGTATAGTAAAATGATAGCTATTCTAAACATGTTACTTCTAAAACAATACAGAGAAACCCTGTCTCATAAAAACCAAAAAAAAAAAAAGAAATGGGTTAAATAATTAAAAGAGCACTAGTCAGTAATAAACCCTAGCCACGAGTCAAGAGTTATATAATTAATATGTCTCTGTGTGCTTATTTGGGACTGAGAAGGGTGGCAAGACCTGGCACGAAGAGAAAATACCAGCAACAATTTAGTACCTGAACAGTACCTATGGATACAATTTTTTCTGCAGCTCTTCTACTGAAACTTTTGATAATCATCTGGACTTGCACTAGGACAAAGGCTCAGCAACATAACAGAAACATCTTTGTCTCATGAACTTTTTGACTACATAGGCAGTTATCTCCCATGACCATTCTAGTTCATTTGTCTAAAGATCCTTGTTTACATGTGCATTAAAATGCAAAAAATTCGGCTGATCATGGTGGTAAATGAGTATAAGCCCAATAGCAGGAGGCTAAGAGAGCGGGATTTAGAATTCAAGACCAATCTTGGAATGTTTGTCACCTCTCCCTTCCTTTCTCATTTTCTCCCTCTATGTGTTTGTATGTATGGATACGATTAATTACTTGGCACATGGTAGACAGATTTTTGTATGAGTGAATCTCTTTTTACTTTACTCCCAATAAAATGTTATTCCTTGTAAAATTTGTTATTTGTTATTATGCATATGGCCTTTAGAATTTGAAGCTATTGATACATGCTAGAACTGATTTTCAGAAAATGCTTAGTTCAGCATTTTAAAATAGAGCTATTAAGCCTGGCATTCATTGGTGGCACCTGCCTTCAACCCCAGCACTTGGGAGGCAGAGGCAAGCGGATCTCTGTGAGTTCGAGACCAACCTGGTCTACAGAGAGAGTTCCAGGACAGCCTCCAAAACAATACAGAGAAACCTTGTCTTGAAAAAGCAAAACAAAAAAATTCAGCTATTAACTATTTTCTGAAGGGTATTTAGCTGATTTTGTAATTCATTCAAATGTTAAATACTAAAGGGTTTATTCTTAGCTTTACTTCCGGAAGTTACTTCTCCATTACTAGCCTTTCTTTAATCTAATACAATTACTTATTATGTTAATATTATAAGAAGAAAGAACACTGAGTGAATTCTGATCATGAGCAGTCCTTGATTCTGATCCCAGCACCAACAAGAAAAGGGAGGGCTCTGCAAACACAGTTTTTAAGAGACTCAATATAAAACATAAAACAAAATTTAATAAGATTTACTTAATCAGGATTGGCATACAACTTGAAGTTATACCGTATACTTACTTTTCTGAATAGTTATTTTTCATATTTCCCGACTCTCATAAAAAGCCATATCTCTGCTCATAATAAAATCCCTGGCATACATGTGGTACCATAGTATTTTCGACTCCTCTCCTTGAACACAACTGTATAGTTAGTTGTTAAGCAATTCTCAAACTGATAGAGCTAGTTAAACATACTTGCTACTTCAGGAAAACACAAAAGAAACATTTCTCCATATTAACAAAGCATTTTGAATTCCTGTTTCTTAATTAGGAAGCCAAAGACAGTAAATGACGATGCTATAGATCATGTTCTACATGCTGGTCATCAATGGAAGCAAATCATGACTAAAACCACAATGTCTATGAACCATTTTTCGGTTTTCTTATTTATTGACATTTTTTAAAATTACAACACAATGAATTGATGGTAAATACAGAAGATGCAACAGTATAAAAAGCCATTTAACCTTTTCCTAGGTTAAGACACTTACAGCAGACAAAACACTGCCCCACCCAAAACCCTTCTTGAATGGAAGTGAAATAAATATAAATTAATAAATACAAAACAAATAACTGCACAGCCCTTAACTCTTTGATTGTCATGGCACAAACCATGCTGATTATTCTAGCTTGTGACATTTGTATGGTTAAGATTGCCACAGCAGTCAAAGGGTTATAGCATTGTAAACATAAGTACCTTGTGAAAACGTTCAGTCATGTTACTGATCTATAGAATGAGATTAATAGCATGACCCTTGACCTTTAATGAGACCTCATTATAAGGAGTCAAGGAGATAATAGCAATGTGCTATGAAGCCTTAATTTTACTAATAAAAGATAATCTGTGAATAAACACTGTTCAACACACTGGTCAATAAAATCAATGAAAAATTAATGGAAGCACCACAAAATTTTGCCTGATTATATCTGACAGTCATAATACACTTTAGCACCATGTATGTAGCCTTTTATTTGCACACAAACAAGCTTTGTGTTTGTCAGTAGAAGCAATAAGAAAAAATATATATGCCAAATTTAAGATGGAATAAATGTATATAATTCTTTACGATCAAATTCATAACATTCAATCCTTAATATCCACTGAGAAAATAAATGTGTCATTTCATGCCTTCTACGTGGAAACATACAAGTTATCATAACATTAGTAAGATAATATAGAGTACAATGTAAGATGAAAAGAACTCAGAGTTATATCTTCATACTCTGTAACTAAAAATATTGGAATGAATAAAATAAATGATAAGGTACAGACAACCACAAGACAACCATCTCAAATCCTAATTTCCTAGCCTTTCTTTCTGCTTCACAGTCTATTGTTTAATAAGGTCTGTTTCACTTTTCATGTTTTAATTCCTAATATCCACATTATATAAGTAAATGATGATTTTCATAGGAAGATATAAAATGATATTTTTTATCCAGGAGACAAATTCCCTCTGCAATTGTTTGTATCTCATTTGGTATCGGAAAGGTAAATATATGTGCAAATATTAAAAAATATACAGTTTTTATTTATTAATTGATGGGAGGTTTTTATCTTAATCTGTCTAATGAATATATATGTATATACACACACATGTATATCATATACTATATATTCCCAAATATATGTTACCAGATAGCTTATATAGATATCACATATCTATATTCACTGTCAACTATATTGATCCACTATTGGAATCAAGATAACAACACATATCAAAGTCTTAAAACATCTTGATGATATACACCACACTGTTCAAGCAGGCAAATTTCTTAATGTCAACAATTTGTTTGAATAATTAGACTATGAACTGATTATATTTTATTTTTTATTAAAAATTAAGCTTATTAGAATTTTATATTAGCACAAAATTGAACTGCTAAACTCCATTCATTTACTTTCCATAATATAAAGCCAAAATATATTTGATTGAAATTAGATACATGTAAGAAAAACATCTTTAAAGACTTTTATGCTTGTAGCAATTTTTAATGGTCAAGTCTCTAAATCCCCTGAAAATAGAGGTCCACCATAGCAATGCTGATACAGACAAAACTAATGCAGCAGAACACACTGCTGTGACATACAATATTCTTTTTTCTATCTCTTTCTTATATATGTAATTTACCTCTAAGGGAAACTATCCCAAAGATTCAAGACTGTAGGCATTAATTCCCTTTTGATGGACTTAAACACTACATTGTGGTATTAACGGTACTGTTTATTTATATTTGATATAATCTCCAAAAATAACTTTTCATTCTGTCTTATCAATAGACCACAGCAATTATTCTCAGCATTTATCTTTTTTTTTTTCAGGGGAAGAGCTCTATACAAATATAAGCCAATAAGAGAATTTAGGTTGTGATAAGGACTATGTTTTCCATGTAACTTACGATGGAAAATTCTGAGGAAAAAAGCCAAACATTTCCAGGGTTCCACCTATGTGCTGCTAAATTCTGGTTTCATAAAGACAAAGGACATAAAATCAGATTTAAAAAATTGGGGTGGAGAAGTTGGTGACCGAGAAGAATCAAATAATGATCAGAGAATGGGCAGGCATGGGAAATGTTGATGATCATTCACTCTTGATTACGATCCATGTTGGGCTGACTGTGAAAATGTGTATCCATGAGTAGAAAAAGGAATAATGGATTTCGTGTTATATATAAAAGAAGGAATATCTATCCAGCATAAATTCCTAATTTTACTTAGGAAATTGGATTCAGAAAGAGCAAGACATGAGATGATGTTATTTCAGAGTAGAAAAAAAAATATGTTCGATAACCCTTGTATTATATAACCCTTCTTTTACTACAGAAACCAGTCATTCAAGGTATGTTTTATGGTAACAAGTAGGCTATTGTTCTATAGATAAGGAATGAGATCCAATTGGTATTGCATGGCAGCAAACATGCATTCTAGTCACTTCAAATGACAGTGTACAAAAGGCTTTTATTCATCAGTATCCTGGTAAGACAGGCCAACATAGTAACACACGTTCACATAAACATGGAAAGCACCATAACCTATCGTAGGGAAAAACAACCTTTCCTGTCACACCTCACCAAAGCTACATAATATATGAGGCAAGTATCAAAGGCCTGTGTTAAAAATGCTATGATTGAAATCCAATCTGGCTACACATCAAGTGATAGAAAGAGGTTCATACACAACTCATATATGGAAAAATATGAGCAGGTGAAAGAAACTGCAGAAAATATCTTTGTTAGCTACAATTTTGTTTTGTTTGCTTACCATTCTTTCTATTTTCTCAGTGAAATAAAAGTTAGTGATATCTTACTCTGAAGCTAAGTGACATAATAGGAAAGAGTTATACTATTTGATAATTTCTTCCCTTCTTAAGGGTATAAAATTCTAGCTCTGTAGCAGAGCACATGGCAATGTCAAGTGAATCAGCCCAACACTCCAGCTTGGGACATGTTATCCTGCACAGCCCAGTGTGTACTTTCATGGAAGGACACATAGGGCACACATCTGATTAATATATCTAGTTTTATGTTAATACAATAAAAATCCAAATCACATCGCTTTTTTAGTTGAAAGGCATAGAATCTCAGCTCTATCCATATATAAATGTCCTCCATCTATAGCTTCTTATGCTTACGATGTACTGATCAGAGGTACTGATTTTGCCCCATTTTCTTAAAGCAGATTTCACTACAAATGCCTGTGAAGCCTTCATTACATCATTAAACTTCTCATAGTTTTGTATCACTACTTACTATAAATAATTGATTATTCTAAAGAAATGATGTATGTCATGTTCTGTCATCAGTTCATAGCCATGTTCAGACACTGAAGCTGCTACATCTGGATCCTACCAGAAAAATAGGTGGGGATTATGAAAATTCACAAGTTATTTCCTATGAATTTCTGTGACTATGTCAAGTCAGTATTCATTCTAGGCTTTCTATACTATTGAAATATATTTCAGTAGACATGTTGAAGGAGATATAGATAATTTGATGTTATTCATTTGACCTGAAATATTTCAAAATCAACTCAAACTTAGACTGATATAAAGACATGAGAAAAGATGGGAGTGGTGCATTATAGACAAAGTCTACAATTAGATCAGACTAGAACACTAAGGCAACTTTTGCTACTATGCCAAGTGTTTTGTGTTATATGATTACTGAGGTAAATTTCTATCCTAGAGAAATGGCTTTTCTCACAGAGTTCTAACGTTTCTCTGACTGGGGTTACAGAATGCATACTTTTACCATTTTGGGTCTATGAGGCAATGGATGAGTATTTGATGCATTTTCATGGGTGTCATCTAATGAGCACTGACTAAGTATATACATTGATATTAAATAACATGCTAATCACTGTTGTGAAGAGCTTGAAGTTTCATTTTTCTCTATTATTTTTTGTTCTTGATAAAGGAAAACTTCCAGTTATAATATTACAGAGAATGACTTGAGTATGACTTTATATTTTACAAAAGTCTGGTTTTGTCCTTCTCCACTGCCCATTCTACTTATAAAATGTAGCATTCATATACTAAGTTCAGGCTTTCAAAGGTGCTTGTTACAACATTACATCATAGCTTTGTTTTTATTTAGGCAACAAGAAACCTGTCATTAAACTCTGGCACGTGTTACCTATGGTTGTTGTTCATCAGTATTGTGGAGGTGAATGCCATTGGAAGGAATGACTGGATTTTACCACAAGAGTCGCTTGAACACTTCTGTGCTACATAAATTAGTGAAGACTGCATTTATAGTTCTTTGCAGTAGGCCATCTGAATGTCACACTTGTGATTTAAATGGTACATTGTGTCTATGATATTTTGGAATATGCTCTCAAGATGTCAAAAATTAAACATTTTGATGTGATTACTGTAAACATTTGCTCACCATCCCCAGGCTTATTACACTATATACTACAATCTCACAGACTCAAAACTATCAGCAAATAACTGCCTTTATTTGTTTCTGTAAATAAATACCAATTACCTAAAAAATTGGTTATTTTCATAACTATTGTTTAACATGTCTATTCAAGTATAACGTCTATTCTTCTTCAGATAGCACATTGAGTTCAATTAACATGGGTGTACCAGTTACTCAGTTGTAAGGTTCACATAACAGGAATCTGAATTTATGCCATATTAGAGATATCACCCCAACATGGAAAACTTGAGAATATTACATTACTCTTCCTAGGTTTCAGTATATACACCCCCATTCAGATATGACAGCAAGCAAGCAGTAGAATCTGGACAATGTTCTTATTCACTACATTGCACTGTAATCATTCACATAAATGAAATAAAAATGTACAGTATTTGGAGAGCCAAATTATGTGTTGATAAAAAGAGATTGTAGGCAGCTCAAATAACAAAGGTAACATTTTCTTATTTCAGTAACCTGTCTCTGTTCTTTTAATACTTAGTAATTGCTTTTAGTGATTATTACATAGTAATTTATTACATTTGCTTGAGAAAGGCCTTGCTCTCTGATTAGTAACAGAAACTATATTTGCTATAGTTTGCTAATGTTGTCTAATTGAGCTCTGTAACCTCTGCCATGTCAGTGAACATGTGTCTTTATCTGCTGTGGCCGCGGTCTCTGCAGAAAACTTGTTTCTCAGATGGATTAGCAGGTACCTAAAGTCGTAACTTTCTCTACATAACTGATGCAGAACTACTGTGTTATAGAAAATTCAAACTGATCACCTATCTTAATATTTCACTTAGTCTGATTAGTGACAGATAGAGAAACAATATGTATCTGAAATTGTAAACTATAAATTCATTTTATGTAAAACCATCACCTTGATGACAGCTGTCTTTAATATTTGGTAAATTAATAAAAATAGTCAAACATAAATTATTTTATGAACATGAATATGTTTTCACTTCTGTTTTGGACATAGTAGGTCTAAGCTTTCATGTTACTCATTTAGAGATGACAGAAAGTAACTTGATCTGTTGCATATCTTCACTGAAATTGAGCTGACATGTTCTTCATCCAGAGAACTTATTTTTTAATTTTTAATTGCTATTTTCATATGACAGATTAATAAATCATTCTCATACTTTCTTTAGCATTGTCACATTTTTTTTCTTTTCACTATTAAAAATCCCAAATGTAAGAAGAATCAGGAACCATATGAATGAA
The DNA here is from genome assembly GCF_017639785.1 of Mesocricetus auratus. Lineage (NCBI taxonomy): Eukaryota > Metazoa > Chordata > Mammalia > Rodentia > Cricetidae > Mesocricetus > Mesocricetus auratus. The sequence goes on along the minus strand of NW_024429184.1, from coordinate 47,316,877 downwards.
ATGCCTGGCATACAATGAACAAAGGTACCCCAGTGGTTTTTATTACATTGTATGTAGCTCTTACCACTTATGATCTTATAAGTGTCCTAGTCAAGGTAGTAGACATATAAGCCTTTTCTTGAAGTACATAGACTTCTCACATTCAAGGCAACACAATACAAATCATATCCATGATGCTTGCCATAATTCAAGCATTAAGAAGATTCCTTTTCAATGCTATAATTATTATCTAGCCCTTAGGTACTTACAGTCTCATGACGAATCAAGGTACTGTGATGAATGAGTAAAGAGGCAATAGATTGCTTATTTGATTTCTTTTTGATTTTAGACAGAAAAGTGTTCATTGTACGTTGATGGAGTTTCTCAATGATTTACACATGTCCTAAAATGTTACAGTTCCTCATTTCTATCATTAGAGAAACGTTTCCAGTCATTTTTTCTTGACATCAAGGTCCTGAAAGAATTAACCCTCTAACAAGCAAACACTGTATAAACAGGCTTATGCATACAGTCCTCCATGCTCTGTAGGAACTAACTATACTATTAGCATCATCTAGAAAGGAAGTTTTGAAGTAGAGGTACAGGGCTGATCCTTGCCCTCCCCTTTCTTACTGACCCTCCCATTCCAAATCTTTGATGTCCCGTTAAGTATAATCTGCAATTCATAATGTGGTGCTACAAAGCCATTCCTCTTTCTTAACTGTTCTTTTTATCTTAGCCTTACATGATATATGCTCAGATTGTACGAAACACCAGCTTGCAAGGCTTTTCAGCATGCCACCCATGATTAGAAAATGTTTTCCCCAACCAAATCATAAACATGTAGTTTAACCAAAAGGCATTCTAACTTTCATGCTATGTTGAGTATAAATATAAATTCAAGGCAGCCAAACTATACATTTCCAAATAAGAATGTATACCTACACTCATTAAAAATCATCTGGAAATGTGTATTATTAGCAAATGAGTAAGAAATTTTCACTAGTATAAAATTCCTGCTTCATATAAAAGCCACACTGGCCATTCAAGTATTTGAGGTTTTTTTTTCCTATGTTTTTTGTAATTTTTACTAAAATGATGAAATTAAGTTTGAAATTAAAGAAAAAAATAAAAACTACCTCTACCTACAGGGCATATTCAGAGTGTGCATGTAGAGGGCAAGGCATCCACCTCCGGTTCCAATACCCAAACTCTCTCCACTCTAAGGAAACAGCCCTTGCTTACTAGGCTTTAGAGAATAGCAATCCAATGGAGAAATGACACCAGATTTCCTTCAGTTTGTGCCAGTTTGCAAGTTAAAGGTCAAAGGGCAAAGACACAGAATAGGACTCTTCAGGGAAAATTTTCACAGAAGACAATGTTTAAGTTGCTGTTAATGACAGTCAACAGATCAATATCAAGTTCAAGGCAAGCTGTTCATTGTTTCAAAAGCTAATCCCCTCAAAAGCTGGCTTCCACACAAAGCCAATTGTCTGACTCATGGGGTGCTTTCCTTCTGACCATCTCTAATAAGTTCACAGCCCAGTGGCTGTAAAGCATTTCACTGCAAGAAGCAGCTCCTAAAATCAATAGAGGTCTGTCAGTTGCTGACTTTTCTCTAGGAAAAAAATATTGATACAAACCTGCTCTGCAGGTCACATGAAAATGACAATACTGCTGTTAGGACAAATTACACTCAACAATGGAATGCTTTGGTGTCTCTTGGCTCTGTCAGTGATCAAATGGATGGCTAAATGCCAGAAGCCACACCAACCCTTTGAGAACTATGGCTGACATGCAATTGGTAATGCATTGAAAGATATTCATGCAAACTCAGAGTCAGTGTTTTAATTCTTTTTAACCCCACAATGCTAACTGCATATTTTATGGCAAATTGAATTTTCATGCAATGGATTTTAAATTAAAAAAATTCAATATGTCGGAAGAAGAAAAGACAGGATATTCTAACCAATTATTCAAATAAAATTTCACTCTCATAAGATACTGTTAGCAAAATATCTTTTTTTATTTGCCAGAAAAATTTTGGCAAGTCACATCATTGTTGTTTATTATAAAAGCATTTATAGGTTGCTGTCAGTCATAAAATAATTACATGGGATTTAAGATATGCTTTACAAATCTGAACTTGTTAAATCTGTGATGGCTTCCACTGTTGGCCAGCTCTACCAATGACCAGACCGCATGACTGATCACCCTGACTCTGTAGCCTGGTCTTATAGTTCTCAAAGGGTTACACTGATGTACGAACAGAGTCACATGTCTTTTATAAAATGACCATCACTTCAGTAGTTCAGAGACACACTGCTTCTTGCTCTGCTTTCTGCTGAGTATTGCTGACAGACCAACAGAAGGCCTGGGACAAAGGCCTAACACAACTGGGAGAGCATCACAATGATGTTAGGTCAGGAGTCAAGAGGGGGTTTGGAAACACTTCAAAACAATCAAAAGGTCCTGTTTGAAAACACCTATGAGTATGAAGGTGATGAAACGTTGTGGACATAGCTGAGAACATCTGTAGAAAACGAAAAATGCATGTATTATTAAGGCTGTTACTATATTGCAGATATTTTGGCCCCTTGTTTGTTGGAAAATGGCTGTCCCAACAGTCTAGAGTCCTGCATGTCTCTTCCAGATCTCCCACCTGAAAAAACGATGTGCAGGAGACTATCCATAGTGGTCACAGAGCTATCTTCTTTGGAGACAAAGCTGTTTTGGGTCTTCACACTTTCCTGAAAGTTCAATTGTGGATTTTTGTTGTTTTTTTTAAAACTCTTTCTCCTTTTGCTTTAAAGCAAAAACCTATGGGGTTTTCTGATTTGCTCTTTTTGCTTACTCTTTCTCTCTCTCTTTCTGTCTCTCTCTTTCTCCCAGAAATGGGCTCAGATTTCAGAAGGAAAAGTATTTTTAAAAAATTCAGAAGAAACTTTTCTTCTGTATTTCCTCTTCTTCAGTTAATCCTGAAATTTGACTGGGCATTGCGCGTGCAGAGGAAAGGCCTACAACTGAATGACAAAGAAAGACAGAGGACTGAAGAACAGCAGGTACTGTGCATCATGGAAGCTTCTCCATGAATGTATTTCCACTCATGTGCAGGACCAGCAACTCTCTAGGTTTGGAAGGTCAGCCCCGAATCAGGCTGCCACAAGCCTGCTCCTAGCTAGGAAACAGCATAACAGCTCTTGTCTTGAATCTCAAGTTACCACAAACTCCTGGAAAAGAAAGGAAAAAGAAATCCCTACATCACACCCACTCTTGCATAGAGCGTTTACAGTACAGTATGTGGCGGGGTGTTCCTTTCCTCTTGAACTGGAACACAGTGTAAACCAATACAAGGAGGCATAAGGCCAAGATGCAGGGAATGACAATAGCTATGGCTTTCACAGTGCTGGCTGTGTTGTCCAATTTGATGACAATGTCTACATCATCTGGTGGGCTGAGTCCTTCTTTATCTCGGTCTGTTGGTCCATCACAGCCCATAAAATCCTTGAGGATGGATCTCGGATACCCAGGTTCTACTTTTAGTATTTGGTTGTTGAATTTCCAATACTCCTTTCCTTTGTAGAAATAGGTAAATCCTGGGGGAGAAACATACATACACAGGGACTACTTATTTGTGATCATGTATATAAAATAATAAATAATAATGAAATAGACTACTTCTCAAAACACATGTTTTAGGATCTTAAGTTCTCAGGGAAGAATACACAATCCTCAGTTCAACTGTATTACAAAGGCTCTGGGTGCTGCATTCCAGGAGTTATGCCTTCTCTCTCTCTCTCTTCCTTCCTTCCTTCCATCCTTCTTTCCTCTCCGTTATCCCCTTCCCTCCCTCCTACCTCCCTCCCCCTTCCCCGCTCCTACCCTTCTTCCTTTCTTTCCAGCCTTCTTCCCTCCCTCCCTCCAAGTGTCTCTCCCTGTTTGAGAAAGAGTCTAAGTCTGGCACTTATGCTGGTCTAGCACTCTCTATAGAGAACAGGATGACCTCAAACATAGGACAATTATTTCGCTTGCCTCAGCCTCACCAATGCTTGGGTTGCAAGCCTGGCACATATGCTCTAAAGTCTGAGAATTCTGTGACTGAAATATATGGGTGGCAGTTTATCTACATCCATTCCTATTGTGGATTGTAAAGAGGCTGACATCTTTTTTTCTGGTTTACAGAAATACTATCACATAATTCACATCAAAATCAGGATATTAACATTTATCTGAGAATTTTGAATTGCTTGAAAAAGTAAACCATTGCTGATCCTCAAAGTGCTACTGAGGAGATTGTTCAACGCACAATAAAGAAGTTTCCCACCTATTCACAAGTCAGGGCAAGTTCTCAATATCTCAGCACTGGGATTTTTTTGTGATCTTCCTCAACATGAGATTCCTTCTTGATATTTGGATAAAACATTTCGACAATTAGGTGTTTCCTTATGTCTATTTGAAATTTTAACAAGCAAACATGTATTTATAGCATGTTGTGCACTAACCTAATTTTGGGCTGTAGGTCATTCCTACTTTGTCCTTTCTTAATTTTTTGTCTTCATTTATCATATCTATTTATTTTATCCTAAATTTGTGCTACATATGGACACCTTATGGAATTTTTAAAATTCACTATTAACTGTTTTAGAAATAAAGAGAAAACAAATCACAATTTTGTCTTAATATATTCGAGTGATATTTCTAATTAATCTATGAAGAGTTGATATAGGAAGTTTTAAATAATTCAGTAATCTGGGATCCAAAATGTTATGGTTAAAAATAACAGACATTCTAAAGTTCCTAACACATAAACTTGTAGATTTTCTTAGATATATTTTCCAATATATTAATATGTCTAGTCAGTGAAGTTTCTGATTGTATTACCTTAGATTTGGTTTTGTTTTTAGGTAAAACCACAAAAATTAAAACAAGCAAACAAACAAAACAAAACAGCAACAGCAATAGCAATAACAAATTCAGAAAAATACTCAAGCAATTTAAAATATATATTTTGGGAGTTAGCTATTTTGAACAGAATGTTACAGCTTAACAGTTCAAAGTTATGACTGTTACTGTATGCTGCTACTATGAAAGACTTCATTGTTAAAAGCACTGCTTTTATCTTTCATAACTGCTCCACTATTAAGAAGAATTAACTTCCTATTCTTATTTTTTGAGCTATATTGGGAATCAGAGGCAAATACATACGATTATGACCAAATAAGACTTAAACACCTTTCCATATATAGAGCTCTAGTACATGACTTTGCTTCTTAAACACCACTTGTCACATAGGCATCACTCCTGGAATAAAGAATATTGCAAACTCAAGAAATTTTATGTATGACAGATAGGTCCTCATTGGTTGCTTTATATTGGAAATTATTTTGTTCAATGCTGTAAATTTTTGCTGTGGCTTTTAACTTTGAAGATGAGTTATTCAGTCATAGTTTACTTATTTATCAAGTTTACTTATTTATCAAGTTTAGATGAGAAATGCTGAGGAACTGTCAAACAGACTATGACATGATCACAGTTGAAGAATGTCATTGCTTTCTAATTAGATCTTCAAATTAGATGAAAGTACTGCTAATGGCTATAAATGGGACTGTAATAGCTATAAATGTCCTTATCTTTAATTTTTAGCACTGAATAATTACCACAAGGGTAATGAACAGCACAGCAAGGTTCAGAAGATTCCAGTCTACAATTTCAATTTTACAATAAAATTTCCAAGCATGGGAATAGAATTTATATTTACTTAATGTATTGGTTAGAATAATAAAGCTGGTCAGTAGGACTAAAAGACGTAGTCTAAAATCTTTGCAACAGACATATGTCAAATTTTATTTCTGCTGTAATCATCTGTGATAATTTGGGCTTATTATCTTCACTTATGAAATACCAGTTGAATAAATTTTCAGCTCTTTCACCCACAAAAATAGTTTTGCTGTTCTATTCCTGTGTTATGTTTCTTATGAGGAAAACTTTTAAGAAATAAATCAATGAAAATGCAAGGCAATATATTGTTTTCATTTACGTTTGTTTTGATGGTATTGGATCATTTCGTACCGTTTTGTCCTCTTAAAGTAACAAAATAGTCCACCTTGGTGCAATATTCCTAGGTTAGACCATGTGTTCTATTCTCTCCCCTTTCTAGTTTGTTGATGATATTAATTAATGCTAAAACAAATTAATGGATAGAATGATTCTTACAAAAGACATATGCAAATTGCATTTGGAAATTTTAAGAGGGAGTAGTGAATTGTATAGTTAATACATACAATCAATAAAACCATGAGACAGAACTCTGTTAACAATTAATCACAAGGCTGCAAACAGTAAACTGAGACACAAATATGAAAAGCAGTTTGTATTTGCTTATACTAAAATTGCAAAAATAAATAAAATATTTCAGTAGTGTAGAATGTAGGAGAGGTTAATTTTCTGCCATAATTTTAGGATAATTAAAAATCTATCAAGCTTTTTTTAAAAAGTTGAAGAATGAGGGCTAAGAGGAGATCATTCAACTTTAGGTGATATGAACAAATGGAATTTGGATTACTGCAGCTACTTAGACCAGGATAAGAGTAAAGAGGAAAAGAAGCAATAATTACAACAAAAGAAAGAAGAAACACAATAGTTAGTGCTTAAATTAATAGCATGATTGCTTAGGAAGCTAGATTTAGCACTTGCTTAGTTTGAACCAAGTAAGGAATTTAGAAAGATACAACAGGCCACTGATTACATCAATGTAGTGAGGAAAACTTTCAACTTATTTTCCTTGTAGAGAGTTTGTTAGACCACATTCAATAATGTTAAATTCTTTTGTATAAAGTTTTAGGAATATTTATAATATTTCAACACTAAGCTGTTTAACTCAGCTGAGTATGGGTAAAAAGGCCTTTTGGTTGGAAAATTAAATTAATTTATGAACTATATTTTATACAAAGGAAGCATTCTTATGGCACCAGGAATATTTCATGGCTGATAAGGAAGAATTAAAATAATACTAAGATATTAGAAGTGACATGTTTCTCATAGAAACAAAATGGGAAAAAGATTAAAATTTTGTTTTTGGATTAAAATAAATCACATTAGGAGTGGATTTGTAACAGCAGAATTTTGACAGTGGTTGAAGAGTAACATAGAAAAATCATTTTAATGTTCTGTCTTCTTTGCTTTATGATATTAAAAATAATGTGTAGGGCTTATATGTTGATATCCATCCATTAATTCTAGTCTGACTGTATTGAGGACGTCTTCCTCTAATCATAGATTAGAAGAATGTGCCATTGTAGTTGGCTGACTCAGGACAGAGGCTTTGAGACAAATTTCTGTACCACCCACATTTGTTGTATTTTCAGAATTTTAATACATATATATATGTATATATGTTATTAAGAATATGCATTCCTCAACAGTAAACTATTACTTACATTTTCTTCTAATAGATTTAAATAAATGTAAATGAATTAATTTTCAAACTGTCCAGAGAGTAATATTAAATGTAAATTCTTTAAAAATTTTTAATTGAAATTGTAAATATGAATATAAATGATGCATAGTTCTAGCATGCCATGTTCTAATTATTTGATTTAACATAAAACTGTATGATATTAAAATACAAAACTCAAGCACTGAGGATTGCCTGTGCTGTGTACCATTTTCTTTGTGGACGAAAGCTCCCTGAGGTGATTCAGGAATCCCCTTCCAGATGGTGATGGGCTTGGGATAGCCAGGATCCATGGTTTTCATTTCTTCACTGTATCTCCAATATCTAAAATTAGATGAACACAACCATACTTGTATTAAAAGAAATACTCATGCATGTATTTATATTTTCTTTAAAGCTTGCTGTTTGCTTATTCGCCTGTTACTGACTTAAAACACTGAAATCAATGGAATGATAACTGACATAGAACTTATTCTCTGTTTTGTGCACTGTAATATTATCCATATCCTTTATATGATGAAATGAGTATCCAAACTTTTCAAGTTAATAATCATGATAAGAGCATAAAGCAATCTATGTAAAAGTTTAATTCATGAGCTAACCACCAAAAATCATATATATACCTATGAATGCTCAGAAAGACACATATAGAGGTTAAATCTTGATTGTCATAAAGATATGTAATCCTGAACAGAACAGACAAGCACTTGATTTTATCAACCTTAGAGTTTCAGATACATGGTTATAAATAAAAGAAATCAAATTATTGAGGAAAATATAAAATGATATGAGCTAGCAACTGCTGTGAAGTGAGCAAGGCATAAAGTGATATACAGTAAACATATAAAATATTAGAAGTAAGTCCTTTGTGAAACAATTGATATTTGAGGCAAGAAATAAGAGGAGGAGCAAACAACTGAGAGAGCAGGAGAGAGACAGCAGGAGACAGCAGCTGTGAGGGATCAGAACTGAGAGAGCACACGTGAGTTAGGATCCATCCGGGACTGTACAAATTTGGGTGATGAGATCATAACTACTTATACTCTCTAATGATTAACGTTAGTTCTCAACTTGGCTGGTCACTTCAGCTAGGCCTCCAGGCTTACTTAATGCTTATTATCTAAATCACACTCATTGTTGTTTGTGTGTGGGATCATTCTCTGAGGAAGGGGACACTGTATTGTATAAAGTGAAGATTACAAGTTGAGAATTATAAAGGCTTGCTCTCTGGTATTTTATTGTGAATGCAGTATGTCCAGCTGCTTCAATCATCTGTTCTCTTTACTTCTCCTGTATGACGAATTGGCAATTGAACTGTTAGACAAAATAAGCTCCCTTTTGAGCTACTTTTGCCGGAGAATTTTTTTTAAATCACAGAAACAGGATATGAACCTAGACATAATCTAAAGATCACCCTTGAGTAAATATTTCAGGAGAATTTAAAGAAATATATAATTCCTTCCTGTGCTGAACCAAGTACAATTTATGGCAGGGAAATAAGGCAATACTTAATAGCATGGATACTGAGAACACATTTTCCCCCAAATATTGAATCTACAGATGTAAGAAAGCACTTTGCAGTTGGTATAGGATTAAACCTCTTTGTCAGGGTTTTCCTTTAAATGATAAATTAAATAATGGAACAGCACACATGCACTCTTTTGTATATGACATAACTTTAAGGTAAAGTAAATTTAAAGTGTCAAGCTAGCATTATGAGGAAAATCTAAAATCCTTTGAATAGCATGACATCATTAAATTCTTAGATATCAGATTAGTTTTCAGACAGCCCTCAATATAATAATATGTACATTTTATACAGGGCATTATGCCTATAGAGTGAAGACACACAGTATATAATTTTATTACATTTAAATCCTTCAATCTTATCCCCTTATACTGTAAATTAAGTCCCTTGTGATAGTGTCCAAACAATAGTTAGAGCAGCTATGGCGCCCAGTTGAATCAATGATACAGTACTGGAACCTAAGTCATCTATGCTCTGTTTTAATAATATAAAAGTTAAGTTTAAAGCAACTCTTCAGTTCATAGTTCAATGTGATGTAGGATCATGTTGCTGCAAGTAATTTCACAGACACAGCATTCCTATGATGACTTCGCTGGCCAGTTTTAATCTGTGTTTCCTACAAGTACTGGTGTTCATTTTGTTTTTGAGATTTTTTTCTTCCTCCTAAGTATTCCTATAACATTCAGCCATTAATATTCATCTAACACCTTTATCACAGACCATGGAAGATTCATAGAAATCACATTTCAAGAAATCATTTAAGGAGTACACATTTTTATTAGAAACTACATATAAGAATTCTGGGTGAATTTGTCAAAATAAATAGGTTTTGCCTCTCCTCACAAGGAATGGAAAGTAGAATTTGAGATCATTTTATATTTGAGGAAGTGAACTTAGGTTTTCTGTTGTATGTCAGCTTTGATATATACCTCACAATAATCAATGGAATTTGAACTGTTCAACAATGCTCACAGTATCTTACAAAATTACTGGACTAATAAACACAAGTAGCTATTTTAATTTCCTAAATATTTTCAACACCAATGTAAAAGTCAACATTTTGTTTGTTTGTTTTTTTCTCCTGAAGACTGAATTTTTGGATTCACTAACAGCTAAAAGGCATATCCATTCCTTAACACTGTAAATAAAACAGGTTAAGGGATTTGAAAGCTATGAATTTCCATGGAGAAATCTTAAAACCACAGGGTCATATTTGCACAATATTAAAAGGATTATAAAGGACATTATAAGATCTCAAATTAGGTTTCTATGGATAAGAATGTCCATTTATAGATTCATTACATTTCTAACTTTATGTGGTTAATTTTTATTGCACAATGCCATACATTATAATTCCTCATTAGAAAGTCAAGGCTTTCCTAAAACATTTCTAAATGACTCACTAACAAAGCGATCCATCACAGATGTGTGAAGTATAGTCATGGAAAGGAGACCACACCCCACAGAATGAAAGTGAATAGATGAAGGACTTTATTAGAATAGGATAATTACCACTAATAAAAGCTAACCCACAGGTTGACAGCACATTCCCTTGTTGTTGTTTTACTTGATTTGAGAAATGTTCAGCCCATGTGGCCTAGGTAGACTTTGAACTTGAAATCTTTGTTCAGCCTCCTCAATGCTAGAATTATAAGCATGAGCCACTTCACTAAGCTTACCTAATTTTACCTTTTAATGAAGACAATATGAATATGAGACAGTTCACTCATTTTCAGTAATTTTAAGATGCCATATTTGTCTTGATCAAGCACTTACTGGTTTGTTCAAAAATTAATTTTAGCACATGCTAAATGATGGTTCCTAAATACTAAAGTGACTAGAGTCAAAAAGACCCCCAAGGTTCCTCTTATAATCCATGGCACTTTATTCTTTTGGGAGAAGTGAATAAGAAGCTATAAATAAACCAATGACCTTGGTCATTTTCATATTGAAAAGTGCTACAAAGCAGTACAACAGTATTATAATGAGACCAAGGTTCATGAATGATGAGACGGTGAAAGGTCAGGTCCATATGAAATAACTTCTGGATATAGCTGTATTTCAGTCTGGAATTCAGTATCCTGCAATTTATCACTGAAACAATTACTCTTAGTCCTACTTTGCAGAACTGGCAATAAAACGAAACTATTTAAAAATGGTCATAATTCAAAATAGAAAAATAACTATATATGTAAAAACAAATTCGTGTTAACACTTATTTCTTTCAAAAATAATTAGTTACAGAAAATGTGTAACAGGGGTACACATACAAATGCATATATGTATTTACCCATATATTTGCTATAGCTTAAAATGCATGTTAAAAATCAAGGGAAGAGGAAGAATATAGTGAATTCATAAGTGAGTAATATTAGATGTATGTAGTTAATGAAAATTTATCTTAAATATATGAAACACACTGACAATATTTCTGGCATACTAACTTTTGTGTTTATATATAAATATGTCATTATTTATAGTAATGTCTAACATTGAGTAGGGGTTCTTGACTTTTGAAATCACTAGGTAACTGCCAATGTATGTGGTGTCTTCAGTGTGTCACATATTTACTGACCTGTCACCTTTGAAGAAATACGTTTTGCCAACATCTTCCCACCAAATGGCAGAATCAATACCGTGGGGGGGAATTCCATTCCCAAGGGTAATCAAGTCATGAGGGTAACCTGGTTGAAGAGTTGTGTCCTTGAACACCCAGTATTTGTTACCTGTGTGAAATAAGTGTAGGTACATAATGTATTAGTGAAACATAAATTACAAGGTACCTGTCAGCAAAATGCATGTAAGTTACTATGCAAGACACCCTGGAAATAATGTCATAGTCACTCTCAGAATATTCATATTTTTGCTCAAACATCACATTCAAAAAAAGATATAATAGTTGTCTAAATATATCACTTATTCTAGATCTAAAACAGAACAACTACTTAGTACAAATTTTTGAGCTAATATAAAATTTAAATCTATATTTTATCCAGGAAGAAAGAATTATTCAAGGATTCTTTCATTCTTTCCCTGGGTTGTCAAAGGCCCTACTTCTATGAACTGCTACAACCTTCCTGCAGTTTGTACATACTCTATGGCTAATTGACTTTTTGATGATACCATGTCCTCTTTGTAAGCATTTCCAGTGGGCTGATTCTTTCCCTTTATTATTCAAGTGTTTACAAGTTGTCTAAGTCTAATGAGGTCTTCTAGTTTTAACTCACTGTTCATTTGAACTATAAAGTTTACAAGGGTATGTAAGAAGAGGGGAAGTTTAACTGTAAACTGTTCAAATTTGCTGAGTATAATACACACACAGAAAAAGCAGGCAGATCAGTCAGTTGTATTGCTGTTTGAAGTTGCCTTTTGACAAGACATATGTCATACACCACTGTCCTTAACACACTGTACACATCACTTACTTCTTAGTATGCCATACCATCTAACGATTTCTTACTTCACTGAAAGCTGATTACAATCCAAACTTTCACTGAAACTTCCACTTTCAGAGTCATCAATACTTCCAGTTAAATGAGTCTTCAGTTTGGCGATTTGAATGAGAATGACCCCCACTGGAGTCGACTTTAAAGTTATAAAAACCTATGCCAGTCACAGGCTTTCCCTCCCTTTGGCTGCAAGATCAGGATGTAAAGCTCACTCTTGAATACTGCTCCATTATTGCACCTATATGATGGTAATGCCTGGAACTGCAAGCCCCTGCTTAAATGCTTTATTAGATTTGCATTGGTCATGGGGTCTCTTCATAACAATAGAAGATAATTAATATATTTAATCTTATCTGTAATTCAACTGACCACTGAGAGTAGTTTCTCCACTAAGCAGCTTGGAAGTCATTTTATCTTGTCCCCTTTTCCTCTGTAGCTCTTGTTTTCTTAACTGGATTTATTTTATAGTCATCAGCAGATTAATGTTGATTTTCGGTTTTCCTTATTATAATTCTGGCTGTGCTTTCCACACTGGGTACTCAGTTTGCCATTTTGGAGGAATTGGAGTCTTTGCGAGGTAGGGCATGCTTGGGTAAAATTGTCCACTATGTCTGCTCTCTTGTCTACCCATTAAAGCATGAATAGCACTGGCACACAGTCCCAGCTGTTCTGCTTGATTTCCCTCTAGGATGGACTGAAATTTCCCTGAAACCATAAGCAGAAGTCAAGCTTCTTCTTCGAAGGTGTTAGTCAGGTATTCTGTCTCAGTGAAAAGGGAAAATGGCTAATGCAGATCAGGGAAGAGGAGGTGAGGACTTTTACTAATACTGAGACACTGACATTAAAGTCAGTAAATACACATTGCCTCAAAGAACTCCTTCCCTCTTTCCCTTCGGATGCACAATTTATGACCCAGCAACACCTTCCAAGTCATTCTCTCTGGAGGCTGACATTTAGAGATTAGTGAGCTTATGTCTTTCCTAACAGGTGTTAGCCTTACTTGCTTTTATAAAATTTTAATCTCTCCCTAAGACAATAGTTATAATACATTGCAAAATTCATGTTACACCTATAGATATTAAAAATTAAGACAAAGTATTTCCCTGACAACAACATAATACCAGCAGGGCAGTGGAGGTGCATGCCTTTAATCCCAGAGAGGCAGAGGCAGGCAGATCTCTGTGAGTTCAAAGCCAGCCTTGTGTACAGAGTAAGTGTGGGGATCACAGACCCTGGCCGGAAACCCACTCCTCCATCAGCCTGGGAGAAGGCAGCTGCCAGACAATGTTTACTGAAAACATGTTTACTGAAAACAATCCAATGCCATAGTTCCTGATAAGGGCTTGATAAGGGCTCACTCTCTGAAACACCCTGACATTGATCTTCCGGATGGCTAGCTTTTTCTTTCTGCTCCCTGCTGTTTGAGATTTAACCACCAGCCAGGAGGAAAGAGAGAGGTCTGTTGGAGATTTGTGCATGTATGGATGTCAGAAGTTTTTCTGGAGGGAAGCATTTTTTTCTTGGGAAGTTCTCCTAAGCTGATTTGGGGAGCATAACTCAACCGACTCCCAACGCCCTGGCCACATTCTTGGATTCAGGTTGCGCAGCAGGTGCGGCAAGTAAGTTCCAAGATAGGCTCCAAAGCTATGCAGAGAAACCTTCACTTGAAAAACCAAAAAAAAAAAAAAAAAAAGCTTCTACCATTTCATATCATTTAAATTAAAATACTGATTACTGTAAGCATCATGTTTGAATGCTAAAGAAAGTCTGACCACCATCATTATTCTTCACATTAATAAAATAGTTTAGTGAAAAATAAATGTGCACATATATAATTGCAGAGACTAAAAAGCTAATGAATAGTAACAATAAACACATTCAAGTCTGCCCAAATAAGAATTTAAATCCAGAGGAAATTCCCATTAATAAACAACAGGCCAAAGTTTAAAGAATGAAGAAATACCTATGCAGAGAGTATCAGGAAAAGCCATTCAAGGAAGGGAAACTTGTTATCAATGAACTGAAAGATTGCTGGAGGACAATGAGCAGTGAAACCTCACTGAAAACCAATTTAATATACTTCACAGTCTTTGATTACATTGGTAAAGACCTCAAGGTGATCAAATTGGGGTCCTTTGAAAATAAAGTTATGGACAGAAAAAAGAAATAAGACAACCATTATTTTTTGTGAGAATCGCTCACTAATTGAATATATTCAACAACTAACTTCCTATATCTTCTGCCGTATGCAATAGAAAGAAAGGGGTGAACAAGAAGGACATTTCCTGTCTCTTAAGACTGGTAGTCCAGTGAGGTGATGAGGGAAACCTAACCTTAAGACAGGAAAAGTAACAAATATAAACAACTTCGAAGAGAAAAAATGTTCATGTTGAATAAAAGGAGATGGATGGGATGGAGAAAGAATGAGGATAGTTTTGCATTGAATGCAGGAAAGATCCTCACCCAATTTTTGGTATATGTGTATGTACAGGAATGTGAATGTGAAGTGGTATCATTTGCAGGTGTGTGCACACGAAAGTGCATGTGGAGAACAGAAACCAATATTGTCTTCATTACTTAGAAACTCTATACTTCATTCTTATGAAACAGGGTCTCTAAACGGCCTGGAACTTTGTGAAGTTGGCTAAGCTGGCTGGCTAGTGAGGCCCCAGGATCTGTCTGTCTCTACCTTTCGCATACTGTGGTTATAACTCAATATGCAACCATACACACACACACACACACACACACACACACACACACACACACACACACATAAAGACACCAGATCAGGAAATGTTGAAATATTGAAAGCAAGTTGTATAATGGGAAAAAGTTTGTTGTATGTTTAGAAGAAAACTGTTACAACTCAGATCATAAGGATATAGGTGAGGACAGAGAATCTATGGAAGTTTGAATCTTATTTCAAAGGTTTTGAGACAGTTTGAACTAAACTGCAAAAATAGACGTGAGAAGGAGAAAATCCATTATGAAGTTAGCATCATTGAGCATCACTGACTGACTGGAAAAAACATGAATATCAGAGATTATGCTTTATGTGTATAGAAAAGAGAATCTAAGTATTACTGAACGAGGCAAACAATATTAGAGATGGATGGGAAGTTGCATATTCAAACCAAAGGCGTGAGATGTTAGTGATACCTCTATTAAAAAAACTGGTAGAGGTAGCTATATGTTAGTATAATTATAGCAATTTGTAGGTTGTAAGCATAATGTGACATTTGTCAATTTAGAATTCTGTGAAGTTATCTGGGGAAGAGTAAATAGCAGTTACAGTAAAGCCATAACTAGGTCTCTAGAAAGAAATGCCTTTTTAAGAGGAGAACATAGAGGACTAAAGAATTGTAGGTAGTAGAGGAAGGTTATGTAGTGGTGGTAACTAGCATAGTAATAATATTCACAAATGGAGAGACAGAGATAGAATGGGGGGACACAAATCAACAAACTGGTTCTCTGCAGTGCCAATGCCAATAAGTCTGGAAAACCAAATAGTGTATGATATTGTGATTATTTTTCTACACAGTTAACTTACAAGTGAAAGATACACTTCATTTCAAGACCTGTGATCTAGTTTCATTTACTGTTGTGATCAAATATCCTGACCAAAAGCAACTCAGGGGAGAGATGGTTTGTTTCAGCTCACAATTGTAGGTTATATCCCGTTGTTATGGGGAAGCCAAGATGACAAGAACATGAAATAGCTTGTCACATCACATACTCATTCAAGAGCAGAGAAAGAAATTAAATCCTACAGACTCACTTGTACTCATCCTGCTCTCTATACATAGGCAGTACTAAATCAAAATCCAGAAAATAGTGCTGCCCACGGAGAGACAAGTCTTCTTACATTGACTAACAAGTAATCCAGACATCTTCCCAGAGACAGACCTTATCTAGTCAATCCCTCATTGAATTCCTCTTCCGTGGGGAATCCAGGTTGTGTCCACTTAGCAGCTAAGATTAACCATCACCAAATATCTCCTTATTAATCTCATTCAGGCAGGTGTTGTAAAACTTATGCAGTTGATCATATAATAAACCATGTTCAATATCTTTTCATATTGTACAGTCAACTGACTTTTCTGCCACTGTAATTTGTACCTTGAAGGTCAGTAATAGAAAGTTTTTCTTTTGTCTATTCTAAAAGCAAATATTCCATAACTTTTTCTGCATATGTTCCCTCTACATTAAGACAGGGATAATGATGAGGCAGAGGCTGAGTAACACAGCTGAACTAAAAGAGAAAAGAGGACAGAGTAAATATGAGCTGAACTGTGAGTGAATGAGACACCAGGTGCTCTTTAGCGATGACTAGTTTGAACAGTTCCTGTGCTGTGAGTTATCATATCTTTCCTCTCTTAAGCTTGATGAGCCCATCTGAGTTTCCTTTCCTTTTAACTCAACGAGACACCTCTTTATGAACTCTGAGCATCCAAATTCTATTAAAGTATGACATGTGTATGAGCCTAGGTGTTTGAATCAGAGACCTGGCTTTTAGTCAATGTTCCATGCTTGTCTACTAGCCAAAGTTTATAAACTATTTTTGTGTCTCTAAAAATTTTAAAAATTTTAAGTTGTTTCCCTCATCCTCACTCAATGTATTTCCCACTGGGAAAAGGTATGATAATCCCTCAGTATTTATTTTGGCTTATTTTTGTGGGAGCACCCTTCCTATTTAGCATGGTTTTGTTATATTGCCTGAGTGTCTAGGCTTTACCTTCATCGTGCTGCTTAGTTAGTTGTTTACAAGTTACCAGCTACGTTAAGCTTTGAGAATCCAAAAGAAACAGAACAGTGATGCACACTAGTTTCCTTAAGTACCTCAAATCCAACACCTGAAATTTTTTAAGTGCTTAATAAATGGCTGACAATGAAAGGAACCATACTTAAGGTTAAAAGAATAAAAAAATACAGGATTGAAGAGCTAAGAAAAAAGAACAGTAAAGATATGGTTGCTATTAATTTGGAATCTTTTTAGCACAGCTGGAAGATGAATCTTATAACAAATAGGATGTCTGATCAAGCTGCCACAGCTCACTACTGTGTTGAAAAGCTATGTATATGTTATACTTAATGATATATTAGGAAATACCACAATTTCCCCAGGTTTTTTTTTTCTTAATCTGGAAATTTTTAAAGGAAATGACTGGCCTAATGTCCAGATCAAACCATTGACAGAGTAACAAAGTAAAAAAAAAAAATCCAAAGAACTTTTTCACAGCACAAATCTACTTTAGTGCTATCTCTTTCACCATTAAAACAGAACATGTTAAAACAATAGCGGAGAACACTTAAAGGCCCAGTCTACTGACCTATGCTCAGCACTTCTGTATTCTTTCCTTTTATCCATCCCCAATTAGGAGAGAAGATGTGATGGTCATGCCCCCATGTCAGCTACTGAGAGTAAGTCTTTTGTCAGGTTGACTCCACTGTGGCTTTCCAGTGGGAGCATTCTATATTTTATAATATGTTCCTTGGCATTTTTGAACTTTATTACTTTCATGGCAATTTCTTCACACATTTCGCATGTTCACAGTGGGTAAATACACAGAATCCAGGGTTCAGAGAAGCTTTCTTTATATGTTAGCTAAATTTCTAAAGGGAGAGTAACATGAGAATACAAAG
Source organism: Mesocricetus auratus (assembly GCF_017639785.1). Taxonomy (NCBI): domain Eukaryota; kingdom Metazoa; phylum Chordata; class Mammalia; order Rodentia; family Cricetidae; genus Mesocricetus; species Mesocricetus auratus. Next base: position 47,298,822 of record NW_024429184.1, on the reverse strand, counting down.
AGATGATGGTCTCATCCAAAATTATCATTATTCTACTAAAATATTTTCTTCTCTTTTGTGATTGCATGTGACCTATATATTTGTATGTACATAAGATGTGTTCATTTATGTATGGATACTTGTGCAAATATGTGATTTTGGGGTCCACATGCCATGGTCTTTGTGGACAGGTCACAGGACAACCTCAGGTTTTGGTCCCACCTATCATGTGTTTGAGACAGTCTCTTCTGTGCCTGTGTATATGCTCCGCTGGCTAGCATATACAGATCAGATTCCCTGATCTCCTTTCCCAACTCTCTGTTGGAGCATTTGGAGCACAGGTCTCTGCTTATAAATCAGGCTTTACATGGATTCTGATCATTAAAATTCAGGTCTTCATACTGTGGACTTTTGAGGCTAGGGAAGCTAGCACAATTAACAATGCTTCCTAAAATCTATATAATGAAAATGATTTCTATTCGTCCAATATTTTACTTCTATATAAAGGGGAATAACCAATCCTTCACTTTAAATGAATAAAACTTTATTATGGAAGATCATGACTTGCATTTTTCCTGTTAGAAATAAACACCAAGAAATACATTTTAGAAGCACTTAAATATCATTGGAAAAAATAAAGTAAAACAAAACTTGACAGCATTTGCTGTTGAATAACAAGATGGAATCCCAAGATTTATATAAAAAAACGACAACAAAAAAACATTATGGAGACCATGATCTTGCCTGTTCAGTATTTTGGTCTTGAATTCAAGGAAATATCAATTGATAATGAGTGTCAGTACTTAAATTTTCTGTACATTTGTTAATGAGATACAACATAATTCCTTCTGCATCTTAATGAGAGGATTTTCACATGACAAAACTCAGGTGACTCAGTCTCTTCTTTAACATGCATATGAGTGATTTATATTGAACTCACTTCATTTTATATATAAGAGGAGTAGCTTTATGCTTATGTTATAATAAGGGTGCCTCCTGACTTTCAAAGACACTATTGCCTGAGACACAAAATGAAAGTTTTTGCTGGATTTCAAGTGACATTGGCAGGTTCTGGTCTACGTGGAAAAACTAATCTTATTGACAATGTATTAGAAGAATGTAGATGAGAGCATCCACAAATCAGAATAAAGGCAGAGAGGTATTCTAAATAAAAAGGATAACCAGAAATAATGAGAGAGAAGAACGTGCAGGGCATTTCAAGGGAATTATCAATCCCATCCAGGTATGAGTTGCTAGTTAATAGTCTATGAAAGTCACTGAAAGAGGAGATGCAAGTTAGCTGTGAAAGCAGCATACAAGGTATTAATGCTTGTGGTACTTATAGACTATATACATTCAACTTGAGAGCAGTGGGGGTGAGGGGCAAGTGAGAGGGAAGGTAGTTGTGACAAACTAGCAGCTGTATGGAGGAAACAGAAGGGGTAGTAATGCAAATCTATTTTACTTGACAACATACTCAAAACAAGACCAAATCTAAAAGAAAAAAACAAAAAATAAATCATGAGATCCATGAAGAAGAAAGCAGACAGGATGTAGTCTCTTTGCAAGATATATAAGAACACAAATCAAGGAGTGGCTAATTTTTATAAGAAAAAATATATTAGAGTCAGGTGTGTTCATATGTAGTTTTAGTCATAGCTCTCAGGAGGCAGAGACAGGCTTATTTCTGTGAGTTTGAGGCATCATGCTCTACCTAGTGAATTCTAGGACAGCCAGGAATACTTAGCAAAAGCATGTTTTTCATTTGCTTGTTTTTTAAGTTTTTATTGCTTTAATTTTAAATAGCTTGCTTCACATGTCAATCCCAGTTCCCTCTACAACCCCTCCTTCTGGATCCTCCCCACCATCCCCCACAGCCTCCTGTGGGAACAGCAGACCTTGGCTGGAGGCCCACTTCCCCATCAGCCTGGGAGCAGGCCACTGTAAGACAATGTTTACTAAAAACATGTTTACTAAAAACAATACAGTGCCTGGAGCAATAAGCTCCTGATAAGGGCTGGCCCACAGAAACGCCCTGTCCTAGACCTTTTCCAAAGACTAACCTCCTCTTTCTAGCCCACCCACCGCTGCCTCTGGTGTCAGGGTATATAATAACCTCCTTCTTGAGGAGCCTTCGGGAAGCCACTGATGGGTTTCTGTGTCAATCCTGACACCCTTGCCACATTCTCGGATACAGGCTGTGCAGCAGGCACAGCAGCCTCCCACCCTCTCCCTACTTCCTTCCACATAGGGGATATCTATAATCTGTCCTTTGCTCAGGGCCTGGTCCAGGCACTCCCCTAAGAGTCCAGGCTGAGAGAGCTTCCCTCTTTGTGTTATGAACACATGAATTCTGTTTGTATGCCAGGGATAAATACTGCCCAGGGCCCCATAGGTTGCCTAGGCTTCCTCACTGACTCTCACACTCAAGAGGTCTGGATCAATCAAATGCTGGCCTCTCAGATGTGGGTCTGGGGTCCAAGAGCTCTCTCTCGTTCAGATAACTGTCTGTGCTGGTTTCGCCAGCCCATTCTGTGTCACTGGATTTCAAGGGTTCAGTTCAGTATTTAACTGTGGATGTTTGGCTCTGCTTCCACCAGTCACTGGATGAAGGTTCTAGGACGGCATATAAGGCAAAAGCCTGTTTTTAAAAAATAAAAATATTGAAAGTTCTCACTGTGGGGTATTTGGAAAAGTTTTTAATTAACAATAATTCTGCCTTGGATAAACCTCATTGGCTACAATACTGCAATGAAATGATAGACTCTGGAGATCCACCATGGAGGGCCTCACCCTCCCTGGGGATCAGAGTGGAGATTGGGTGGGGGACTGGGGGACCTGATGGGGAAGGCGAGGTGTGGGATGAGGAGGGGAGGGAGAGGGAGCTGGGATTGACATGTGAAACAAGCTTGTTTCTAGTTTAAATAAAAAAAAAAAGGAAGAGGAAAAAAATAAAAGTAAAACAAACAAGACATTACACATATGTGCAGCACTCAGCACATATTATTTATTAGGCAAAATACTGTTCTATATCTATATATTCAATTGTGAAAACTTTATAGGGTTGAAATTAGTGTCAAAAAGTTTTGCGGGGGCAGGCATTAGGTTGTTGTAGGCTTAGTTAGTGAAGCATTTAGCAGGTTTGAAGTTAAATAGGTATGGAGAATGACAGATCTACCAAATACAAGCTCTGAGATCATGGATAAGTCATTATGTGGATTATTTTCCTTCCTAACTTGCATAACATAAACTGACACTTCTCATTCAGAGTTTTGTAAATAATTAGATTTTGAATGCATATACAAGGATTCTCAATTTGCTTACCAAATATTCTATATGCTTACAGATTTCTCTCATACATACATGTGTATATGGATGCATGTCTATTTTCAACAGTAAATTGGCACATCTCTGTTATTATTTAGGATATGGCTTAATTTTTCTCATCAAAATTGCAGTTCTTGAATAAACACCAAAACTATTGAAGTTACATTGGAGCATTTGTTTTTATAGGTTTATAAGGTTATCAAATGAGCAGAGAATTTTGAATTCTTTGCTAGAGTGTTGTCACTGGATTGTGAAGCTCAGATTTTCCTTCAGGAGAACTTTCCCTACTAGATGAGCTCCTTCCTTTGAGAACTTTAATACCCTTTCTGGCTTCCTAACCTAGTGCTGTTCCTAGGGAAATATAAACAAAAGAATGCAATGCAAGTTAATGCAAAGTTTATGAAAGCGAGAACAAATTTTAGTTATACAAGTAATATTGCTGTTGGAAAACACAGAAGACAATAGTTTGAATTATAAATGAAAATAAAAATAACTAAAAAACTGTAGATTTTGGAATACTCTATAGCTAAAAACATGATATTATTGGAAAGTTTCAGTTATCAAATATTAAATTTTTAGCAAGGCTAAAAAATCAAGGAGATTTAAAACATTATAATGGCACATGTTGTTATATTTTAGATTAAGGTCAGAAAATTGTTGATATGTATTTTTATTATAGTCTTCCAATTCAATGAAAATTTTCTTAGAAAATAAAATAGTTAGAATTCAATTAATATTTGTAATTAAAGTAATGCTATTATACATCTAGCATCTATTCTTTGCATATAGAAAGACCCTTGAAACTCTAGGGTAACTTTATTATTCATTATCTCCCAGAGACAAATAAGTGCTTATTACACTCAGCCACTTACAAATAGTAGATTTCTTTGAATTATTGTACTGTGTAAGAAACAAATTACTTTGATCACAAATGAATATCATTAGAACAGCTAAAACTCCAAAGAACAATAATTTGTAAGTAGCATACAAAAAAGTGCAGGTTCATTTGAAATAAAGTAAACATGCAAGGAACAGAATCTGAAATAAGTAAGTTTTGGCCATTTTCTGGTGTGGTCTATTTTTAGAAGATTCTAATCCTTCTCTTTTCCTGTACATCTTTTAATGCTTTTCTCAAGTGTTATGATCCCCATTCTGTCTTCAAATAAATATTTTTGTTTCCATTCTGTAAGTGATCTTTTTTCTTCTTTGCCTCTGGAAATGAAACTTTAAAATGTGGTAAGAAATATTGCTTAAAGTTACAAAGTAATAGCAAAAATAGGAATTTCAGAGAAATTTAAAAGTGCTTGATTTTGACAGTTGCTTGCTCTTCATTTTAAAATTTACTTTCTTTGTCAGGTATATTTTACCAGTTCTATTTTCTACACAGATTATTTTTGATATCACTCTCTCCTAACCATTCACTCAACCTGCCTTGTAATTGATTGTAAACATCTGCCATGATTATGTTTCCCAAATGTGTATGATATCAATGGTACCAGAAGATAATGGTACATCTTTCTAGAATCATGGGTGTCTAGCCCTATAAAAATTTTTTTTGAGGCAGGGTCTCATCATGTAGCCTGGAATATACTATGGAGACCAGGCTGGTCTCAAACTCACAGAACTCCACTTGCTGCTGCCTTAGTAGTGCCAAGATTAAAGGTTTGTGCTACCACATCTGTTATATATGAAAACGTTCTAAAAAAGGTTTCCTGTTTTACCTTCTAATGGGCGAGATACACTACATCCTTGATAGCACATTTCCTTTCTTATTTTTTTGGATTAAGGAAACAATCTTACAAACTCAATGAAGGAGAAGCACTCAGAGTAGCTGCCAAATATGAAGTAGAAGAGAAACAGAAGGAAGTTGATATAGACCAAGTAAGTAAATGTAACCCAATCATTGTACATGCAACAAATTCATGCTGAGAACAGCCTGTTTTATATTCATCCTCATACCCAGCTCAAAATCACCTGTACATAGTTGTACTGTTTACTATGTCAGCAAGTTAAGTGAGACATTATCCAATAACTTTGATATATTTTTATTTTTTTAATTTTTTAGTTATGTGTATGAATGTGTGTGGTTTTGTGTATGCAAATGTTGGTACCAGGGGAGTTACCAATACACAGGCTATGTGATTGTGAGCTACCTGGTAAGAGCACTAGGAACTAATGTCTGGTCCTCTGCAAGAAGTAGCACTCTACCCCACTGCGTTGTCTCTCACCATCTGAAATGACTTCACTTTTGTTAAAAGGAAAGATCCATACATATATACGTTTAGTGCATTTTAAATATCATTTAAAGTTTCAAATTCTGTGTTTCTTCATTTTATAAAATCTTAAGGTGTCTTATGAAGAGTATACAATTTAATAGAAAAAACATTAAAAATAAGCAGAACTAAATTAGGGAAATTAGTAAAAATAGAATAGCAATAACAATTAAATATATTATGGTGAGTTTATGCAAAAATATTCTTGCTGACATATTTCATAATGATTATCAGAGCAGAGCTTTATTAGAACACACATTAAAGTCACTTCAAGAGAGTAGTATATAACATTAAATTAAGATTATGCATTGTTTTTAATATAGTTTTGGTAAATGGGTTACCTCTCTATTGAGACTTACTTCCTCATTCTAAAAACAGTCCTAACACTAGAACATAAGGCAACACAGGAAGCTGATATGAAAGTGGAAACTCTGCTGTGAGCGGCCCCTATTTGATTATCATGATACCTTCTTATTCAGTAGTGAACTATAATGAGAAATGTGTGTTTACATTAAGCATGCACTAGACATATAAATGATTAATTCTAATACCTATGACCTGGCATATGTGAATTTGTAGAATACATAAACTGATAGGATTCCTCCTTTATATAACAGCCTTGTTTGTTATGACGATCATAACATAATAAATAACATGAATTTAAAGTACATAATCTGTAAAAATTTGATGTTTGGTATATATAAAACTTTAAGTACACATGTAGATACACCTATCAAAAAATCAAATAACTATAATAATGATCATCTTAATCCCCCTGGATTTCCACATGGTTTGCCTGTATTCCTTCCCATTTCCCTCAACTCTCATCTGAAATCTATATATTAATGTTGGTGAAATTTTTCTCCATATCTCTCAGTTTTTATTGAGCTATATAAAATTAAATTTTCAAAAGTCTTTGTATATATACACACAGGACACACTGTTCTCTTTTCTACTTTAAAGTATCTTTTTAAAAAATGAAAATCTTTGTGGATTATGAATTCTGTTGAATTCCTAAACTCAAGTCACAAATGTCTGCAATATTGGTCTAGAACATCCAGAGAATCAACTGCTTTCAGCATGGTGATGAGGCCATTGGGAATTCATATATAGTCCAAGATACATATCAGAATTTGTACATAAATAGCCAATGGATTAGGCGGTATTTGTTGAAAGGTTCTTGGTTTGCTGCTAATGAAGTTTTCTGCGACTTTCAAGGGAATCTCTGAAGAAAAAGATTACTTTTAGATATATGTTTGGTTCTATTTCTGAACTAGCTCTTCATTTTCACTCGTATCTAATTTTCTTCCTTCATTGCGGTGACTTATTGTCTTCCACAGTAGCTGCAACATAAGTCTCAAATTGATGTAATAATCTCATAGACCCTTTCTGTATCTCTACTACAATAAAGTCGGTGGAAGTTTTGAGTGGAACAGCAGTGGAACTATAGATAAATGTGATTAGATTTCACTTTGAAATAGTATGTTTCATCCAGGAATAAAACATACTTAACCTAAAATTTCTTTACTTTTGTTTAGTGGAGTGTTGTAATGTGTAAGTGCTACATATTTTTTTGCAATTGGATAGAGAAATATTTAAATTTTTAAATGATATGGCCTTTAATTTTTTTCTGTACTAACATGTAGTAGAAAGCAATTCCCATAGATTTCTTGGTTTGTACTGATAGCCTTTACTGTGAAACACATTTGCAAAGATACTTGTATAATGGATCTTCTTGAAACACATTTGCAAAGATACTTGTATAATGGCTCTTCTTGACTCACAGTGCAGTAACTCTTCATCTTAGTAGGGATTTCATTTACTGTCAAGTTTAGTAAAGAAAATGTTTTACTTCAGTAAACAGTTATGTGGGCTTGATTATCATTTAGTTTGCTGTTCCTTTTAGCCATGAAACAGACTATATGAAGAGGAGTTGTCTCACCCTTTTCATATCACACAATGGGAGTTGGGTTGCAGGCTGCTGAATTTTCCCTAACTCCCTTTCTCTTTTTGAGGATTTTCTTGCTGTCATTCCAAATTTTATGAAAGTAAGATAAGCTATGTTGTTAGTTTACAAATATTATAGAGTCTCAGTTCCTATATAAATGATATTTCTACAATCTTATCTTACTATATTCACTCACCAATTTGAGAAACCTTTTGGGTGACTGCATCGTATATCGACATAGGCACAAACAGTTCTATGAATAAACTTTTCTCTGTTTCTTTGCAATATTGAAGCTTTTAACTTGAAACACTTGCCCTTTATACCAGATATAGGCTTTAAGAATATGAGATGTAGGAGGCAGATATTGTGATTTACTACATTTTATACTCCATATTTTTCTACCTGTAACTATTCTTGAATTTTCTTCCAGACCAATTTCATGGGAATGACTAACCACTTCAGGTCTTACCTAAACATTTCTTAGGCAGGAACAGTGTACTGATTATTCTTAAGCCATTGACCCTCCCACCCATCTTACCTCCATCACATTTGAGGCAACTTTTGAGCATGAATATGTGACTGAAAGCAGAAGTTACTGTCAGCCTCTGTGACTGCCATCCTTATTTAAATTCCTAGTGACATTTAATTACCACTTAAATGAATTATTTTATTAAAATGCTTATTAAGTAGTGACCATGCCATCAGTACTGTTTCATGAACTGAAAATATAGGGGTGGTAAAATACAAGCAAGTCCCATCTTTATGAAATTCTTAAGTCTAGACATGCTTTCCCAAACACTCCTGGCGTCTGTACTCTCTTTGTGTAAAAGTAGCCCAATCATTCTACCCTGTGGCTCTTTTTCTTCCGTGTGGCTGCTTGCTGACCTCCACTGGCTTGCTTTTCTCTCATTGTCTAATGAAGTTGTGCTTAAGCTTGCTTCTGAGTCTCTTTCTAATTTATTTTATATTTTTGGTTGTGAACCTAGCCTTCACTGGCCAAGCCATCTCTCCAGCCCCTAAGATATTTTATCAACAAGACTTAGAACCCAGCTACGAGTCCCATTTGCCTGGCAAAAATGATGTGCATAATTCGTTCACAGCAGTATACCTCATGCATATTTCAGTTACACCTGCTACAAAATAGCAGGAATGCAATAATAATAATCATTGCAGAAGCAGCAATAACTGACATGCACTCACAGTATACATGTGCAAAGTGCATGTGGTAATAATTTAGTAGTCCTAATAATTCTGAGACAGGGAATAATGTGGATCATAATACCTAAAAGTAAGCTGAGGCAAGAAATGTCACCCAGATCAGGATGTTGAGAGTTTATAAAGAAAAATGCAATACTAGACTTTCCCTGTACCCCTACCCCTGACATGATGTATGACTTACACACCTGTGTTTCTATTTCAATCAAGACATGGTCTGCAAAGAAAAAATAATTCAAGAATGCACTCATTTCATATAGGTTCAAGACATACAATGTCACCAAACTGTTTTCAGTGCACTCATCATTAATTCAAAGACTAATTCAACCTTGAAAGTAATACATTTTTTTCTCCTCAAGATTATCTTCTTCCTGTCTGAAACTGTGTCATGTTTGAGTTTACTCTTAGCTCTGGAAACCCATCTATCACACATCAATTATGATTCTTCCATTGCCCAGGCCTCAGTTTCAGTTCAGATTGGCCATCACAAATCACTCAGTTCTATTTTATCTCTGTGTTCCTAACCCCTCTTAAAGTTATCCATTCCCAAGTTTTAATGATACAGAAACAGTTCACTTTTTACTTTTGTATGCTAGGTACTTGGCAGCATTTCTGAGATAAATACTCACCACTGAGATACATAATTAATAATTAAGTCAATATCAGAATACTGATCATTGAGCAAACTTTCAAGTCAACCTTCTCTCATCTTTATGGTTAATTTCTTAGTTTGTTTAAAAGTTATTTATATAAGCACAGTAAAACCACAAAGATTATATACTCTGAGTTACAAACATACTTCACCACAAAATACAGTAAGCAACTCCATATACGTAAATAAATGAACACGAAGATGAGGAATAGCCAGTTATTTCCTTCCACTCCTTTACTTTCCTCCCTCCCTTGCTGCCCCCTCCCTCTTCTCCTTCCCTCCCTTCTTATGACAAGGTCTTACTATGATTTCCAGAGTACAGTAGTGTCAAACCACTGGGTTCCAGTGATTCTTCTGCTTCAACATCAGTCTCCTACATAACTGAATTTGCAGTCTTGTACTGGTTGTCTGCTGCCTCTTACTTTTACTTTGAACTGTATATAATCTAAATCTAAAATTCTTACAGAGAAGAATGCCAATAAATCTTGAATTACACATGAGCATATGGCAAATGAAAGTATATAATTAAACATTATACCAACTTTATTTCCCACATATTTTATTCTATATGTATTTTACTTCATGAAATCCATTACATAATCTTAATTACCTTTATTATTTACTTCCTTTTACTATACAGGGTCCTGAACAAGCTGATCAATATACAACAGAACCAGTCTGAGAAAACATGCTTACCTTTAAAAAAGACAAAATTTCCATCACTGTTTTCATAAACTGCATCAATACTGGGAGGCAAGCCCCGCCAGAAGTAAGTAATTTGCATGGGGTATCCATCCATCACCCTGTTGTTTCTCACTCTCCAAAACCACTGGTCCTGCAAAGCAAGAAAAGCAATGCTTAGCATTTCTTCAGGCCTGTCAGCACTGGAGGGACAATCGTGCACTGGGCAGTTTAAAAGCTAATTTAGGATTCTTATTTTCTTTCATCATCATAACTTGAGGGAGAGCTAATACTTCATAGGAAACAAACTAGTAAATCCCTCCATCTCCAAACCGCAATGTGTGAATAAATATGGTGTCCCAATACTCTAGTGTTTTTATTTGTTGTTATCTGAGGACTTTCTAGATGGAAAATGAGAAGCACAGAGAGCGTGTTGCCTGGTTGTGGTAGGTGGGTACTGAACACAGCTATGACATGTGCCCTTTTACCCACACACAGGATCCCATGCTCCAGATGCTGAGGTTTGCAGAGAAGTGTCATATCTCTCTGAATGCCCATGTAACAGCTTCTGTCTGTGTAATGATTGATAATCCAAGGTGTCTCAGATTGGTCAGTAATGGTAACTCTACATAGTCACCACAGAAGATACCACCTAGGCTAATTTTCTCTTCTACCTGATTTTGCAAACTGATTTACTTGTCTAAGTTTTAAAACAGGCCTTGTATCTATTCTTAATCTAGTGCATAAAAGAGATTTGGCTTGCCATAGTTGTTTATAAAGTTGATTGGTTATTAATTAGACTGAAAATAATGTATATTCATATAAATACTACTGGACAGAAAAATCAAAATGTAACAAAAATCTACGAAAAGTGATACATATGGCAATAATGAGTCATTTCCAATTGAACATTTGAGAAAGATTATTCAAAGTGTTCTGATACTATAAAACATGTAAAATTTTTAAATTATTTACAATTCAAGAACACTTAAGTTTCACCACATTTCATATTCCCACACATATAGTAGAAATTACTTCTATTGAAATTAAATATGTTTACTATACAGACAAGTATGTATTGAGAGGGAGTTCTAGGGAAGTAGTTTGTGTAAGATATCACCCACACTTTAGTGATACACCTGTCTGTGAGTCACTTATTCTTAAAAATCTGGAAAAATATAGGCAATACACAGGCCATGAAAAGACAAAATATTTTAAATACATATGAGGATAAATAACCATTCTAATGAGTAAATAATGTTTACCAAACCTCCATTAACTTGATGCTGAAATTGGGTGCAATAAATAATGTCACTGCAACATTTTTGGTGTTAAAAGAGGCAATTTTATACATGTTGAGAAATTCCTGCTTTGGTATCACTCATCCATTGCAAATCCCGTCCAGATGCATAGCTAGGATCTCTGATTCAGCCTTACCCCTCACTCTCCAGAACCCACCTACATATAACCTTCCAAGAGGCAGCTCCTCTACCAGAGATGCTCAGGAACTTAAGACCCAGTCTCTGAGCAATTTCAAGAGTCTCCAGGGAGGGCTTAGCTCAAGTTTGTCCTGTTTATTAATCCTGTCCTTATTATACAAATATACATATATTGGTGGTGTGGGAGGAGCTTGTGACAGACTCACTATGCACCCAGTGGTTACTGGAATTCATTATATGGACCAAGGTGACCTCCAAGATGACACCATATAATTAAATTAGTACATGATCCATTTGACCATAATAAAAATAAAATCAAACATGGTGATACCATAAAAGTAAAAGCTGTAGACTTCACATTAAATTTTCCCTTTTAGGTTACTTCCTGCAGAGAAGGCTACAGGGAATTGCAGTGCTTAAAGAAAAAGAAGGAATCTTGCATAGTTAGTGAGATATATTACTCTTCAATATTGGGAAAGAAAAATTAAAATGATAACTTGGGGAAGAAAATGAAAACTCTAAGGGGGACATAATTATATATGCATTGTAAAAGCAATGCCCTTTGGAGAAGTTTGCACTATCATGTCACAGTAGCTTACATAGGCTGTTTTTGGTAAATAAACATTAGGGCATAGCCTAATGTTTAGTCCAACCATTAGAGCAGTCTTTTTTCTAAGAAGGCATGAATGTATGCAATGATTTTTGCTATTAAGAATTTCACAGCTCATCAATGCAAGACCAACCAGAGGAAATGCTGGGAATAAATATGCAGCAGTCCATCTGCACTGGCCAAGCACTTTGCATAGAGTCTACATTGTTGAAAAATGATAAAAAAATAGACCCATTAGAGGAGCAGAAGGAAATAACACATTAGCAAGGTTCTTCCCCAAAATGATTAAACTAATAATTCCCAAAATACTTTAAAAAAGGCATATCCTAGAGTTGGTATTTCAAGTTGGAAGGGTAAATTCATAAATAAATGAAATTCATATAGGTGTTTGTAAGTAAAGGAGCTAACGTTTCAGAAAAAAATTCCTTACTACTGAGACAAATTGATGTAGTAACTTGCCCAATTTTAAAATGTTTCTAAAATCATTTGGTTTTTGTTGGGGCCTAGTCCCCACAGGGTCTCTGAGTTGTTTGTCAGCTGATAGCCACAGGTACATCCTGTTTTCTAGTCCTGGCTTACTGCCCCCACATTGCCCCACTGACATCAACATCTAGCACCAGGAAAACATGCTCTCTTCCACCTGGAGTTTTTCTACTGTGTTGTAAGACTGTATATAAGACTTCTCCCCTCTACAAGAGAGAGACCTCTTAACACTTGCAAAATAAAGATACTTCTTAGTACAAATAGCTGGACATCTGGTCTTTCTTTTCCTGATACCTCAGAGTTGCTTGTGGCATGGGCACTGCAGGTTTCAGTTTAGTATATATATGTATATATATGCATATATATATATATATATATAAAATCTGGACACTGAAAAGTTAAATGATGTGGTTGGGGTGGACAACTGTCTTATTCCTTAATATTTATTAAATCATGACAAAGCAAATACATATTTTAGTGCTTAAAAATTTATAAACACCAATGCATAATTTAATGTGTACATATAACACAGACACTCATTTTATTTGATTTCCACATATAATTAATGACCAGCAAAGAAGTGATGCTTCACTTCCTTAGGAGAAAGTAGGATATAATTACTACTAACTCTCTTTTCACTATTAGGTCCTGCTGCATTTTCTGATAATTCTTTTGAAATCTATGCTTGTTTAGAATGTATACTCTAATGGTTATGAGAATTTCAGAATTATTAAAAAGAGGCACTATTTAATACACACCATTGGGGTTATCAAACTCCACACATATTTCAAATGCAGCAACATTACAATTTACTATTGTTTTCATCTTCTGGGACCAGAATATCAGGAATATTTTCAGGTTGGTGAAATTTCAATTCAGATGCCTAAAAGTAGGTGTAGAAAACATTCAGTTCATTGCACTCTATCTCAGTATTTCATGGGAACTGTTGATTGTGCTTATAGTCTCTCTTGTCCAAACATAACCCAATATATGGACATAACCAACTGGCTTGTGGGATCATCTGTTTCCTCTTTCGAAAAGAATCATGCTTATTCCCATTAGTATCTTCTAGCTCTTGCCATCCTGGGCAAAATGCCAAGGCCTTATCATGTTGTGGGGGTTAGGGATGCGAAAAGATTTATCTTATGACAGAGGTAGCATCAGAGGTGTGAGACCACACTAGAGATTTTACTTCTACCTTGGCCACGAACAAGCCTTATTTTTCCTCTGCAGACCTGACCATAACACAAGAAGAAACACTCCGGGCTGGAAGCTATAGAAATGAAAGCAAATGTGTTCTTTGAGTACAATATATTTAATAGAAATAAAAGGCCCAGTCTTAACTGAGCTAGTGTAGAGGCAATGACTTTGAGAAGATGGTAGGAGGCTGACAAGCAAGAATAGCCTAGGGAAACAGTTTACATTTTCAGTGAAAGAAATATGAAGTTACTTGTCAACAACTGATGTGTTAAAGGACTATGTTGAATTAGAAATTTGTTCCCAAGAGATAAGGGCAGCTGGGGCAGAGAATTCCCAAGTAGAGCAATGCAAGACACCCTGAAAGATTCCTAAGTGAGGTTGTTTCAGAGGCCACTGGCAGTTGTTACCATAACAGCAGTGGCTAACTCTTATTATCATTGCCTAATTGCTTTATGCTAATATGCTCTTGAGAACATTCCTTCTGCTCCCACTGTTCCACTCAGCTTTGTTTACTCAAAAACAGAGTTCAAAAGGTAATTGCCCTTCCTTACTTTCCATGTGAGTCCTCAACAAATAGCTTGACTGCAAAACTGCCTCTACCAAGATGCTTGTGGAAAATCAGACAACTTCAATGTCAGAAAATGGAAAGTACTGTGAACCACTATTTGTTACTGCTGTAGTGGAACATGGTAAATCTTCTGCAAAATTAAAATAAGAAAATATGCTTCCTAGTCATTACACTCAGCAATGGAGCCTTAGATGATTATGGTGGGGCAGAGAGATGGGAACTCACTATTTAGAAACCAGGCTACTATTTACTGTATGTCTGTGGCCTGGGCTGCCACACATTCCTGCAATCATCTTATTGCAACCTTGAAACTGCACCCCTACACTTAGAGATTTTTGAAAAATATTCTGAGACACTAGTAATCTAAAGACAGAGAGGCTATGCACAGCAATGGGCATTCTTTGTACATAAAACATATACTTGCTTAGAATATTTACAGATTAAGAGAAATTCTGGAAATCAGAGATGAGGATGAAGGATGATATTGGCTTGACTTTCATAGGCAATATTTTTAAAAATCTACTTTTCTGTTTTTGAGATTTAAATGTAATTACATTACTTATCCATTCTCTGTCCTTCCTTCAAAATATTCCATGAATCTCACACCTCCTTGATTTCTTTCAAATTCAAGGCCTCTATTTTTTCTAATTATTATTACACATGTATATATGTGTATGTGCCTATATATGTATATATATAATTCATGAACATAAGTTCAACTATCTTAGTTTTCATGATGGGGTGTGTGTATGTGTGTGTGTGTGTGTGTGGGTGGGTGGGTGCGTGTGTGTCTTCAGAGCTGGCCATTTGGCTTTGGATACCCAACTGTCTTGATCTTTCCTGAGGAAGACCCTTTCTCCCACATATAGCATTCTGTAGTTGCCTCCAGTTCTTTTTCTAAGGCCGAGGCCAGGTGAGCATTGTTTTCCACATTATACATTACACAGTGAAACAAGTAACAACCATAACAAATAAAATCTGTCAGGATGATGGTGACCACACATTCCTAGAGGAAGGGAAAATATGATGTGAAGGCAAGATGGAATTCAAGTTGATACAGTAGGGCAGTGTGTGTTAGGGCAGTGTAGGTAAGTGAGGAGAAGCTAGGACAACAGTAGAAGTTATGGCACATAAACGGGAAATAGAACAGGAAGCAGGTAGCTTGATGGGACATGGGCCCATGACATAATCAGTACAACAGATATCTAACTAAGGACACAAGCATTGAAACAAGATAGGGAACAGAAGAGGAAAAGCAAAAAGGACATTAAAGATATTTGAAGGATAAGAAGGATCCAAGATATTATTCAGGGAAGTACCTAAGTCTAAACTTGGACATACAAATCTCTAGGTTTGGGAGGGAAGATGTCTAAAGTAAATACTGAGGAAGAAAAAAACTTGAGTTAGGTTGCCTTGAAATGAGTTCTTGTAACACAATCATATAGGTGGGAAGATTCCTCATTGCTTAATCATGTACATAATTTGAAATGCCTAACTATGTTCATTTATAACTTTCACATCTGGGGTTATGGTTGGAAATTTGGGTCTAATATAAAACCTGTCTGTATTTTTTTGTGGGAGTCAAATTTACGTAGAAATGTTAGTATAGTAGTAAACGTTTTCTTACTGTTTTCTGCTCATATACGAAGAAATGGGAACAAAACACAGATTCTCTGCAAGAGCAGCCAGTGCTATTCAGTGCTGAGCCATCTCTTTAGTCATGAAAAGAACAATTTTCCTTTAATTTTGTGAATATTCCTTCCATGCAAATTTAAATAAATCAATGTAAAAACTATTTTGTATTCAGACAATGGCTTTTCCCATTCAATATTTATGGCTCAGGTTTCTTTAGCTTCAGGTTACAATTAGATCATTAACTCGAGGAAGAGAATTGAATCAAAGAGGTTACTGATGCATAACACAAGTGAATTAATGATTCATGATCTTGCTTATCAACCTTCTAACATGTTCAAACTCATTAGAATTTCTCTCTCTCTCTCTTTGTGTGTGTGTGTGTGTGTGTGTGTGTGTGTGTGTCTGCATCCCACATTGAGTGTGGAGGCCAGAGTCTAACATTGGTTGCTGATTCTTACTTTGAGATAGAGTCTCTATCTTTCTCTCTCCTCTGTCTCTGCTGTGTGCATCAGGGTGGCTGACCAATGAAGCTTTAGATATTCAACTGTCTTGTCTTATTTCCAAGTAGAGACACTGGGATTACAGATCTGCTACAGTGTTTGACTTTTATGTGGGATTAGAAAATCAAAATTAACATTGTCATGCAAGAACAGCAAGTACTTTAAGCACTGAATCAATCAAATTAAAAATCCATATTTGGCAATTAAAAATTACTTTCATAGTACGGATTACAACTAAAAATACATTGTCATCTTACAGTTTGTTAGAGCTTTCCAAAATGTGAATTATACTGTTTCCATTCAAAGCTGAAAATGACAAATGAATGAATGAATATAAAGAAGGCCCAAGATAATAAATAGCTATGTGAGCTAAATATGTATTACATGATTCAATCTTACGCAAATTGCTTTGTTATTAAATATCATCCTCATTAATATATGAATGTGTGTCTGAAAACAGTCTGCTAGACTAGACTCTAGAAGCACAGTAATGTGTCCAGAAAATGTTTCTTATATAAGCTTCTCCCTCTCTTTCCTTTGCTGAGTGAATTCTTTATTCTAGTATCTTCATAAAGGACACAGTTATTTATAGGCTGGTTTCTTTTATTACTTAAAACTCTTTTTAAAGTATGTCTTCAGCATTTTTAAGTAATAATGTTTCAAGACATTGATACTACTGTTTATATGGTAGTCACCAGCCACAGGCAGGCTACTACACTTAAATAAACTGCATACCATGGCAATGTCTGCCTGCACATCTACTAGACATAATAAAAATGTTCAACACTAAACGAGTCTAGGGGAAGAGCAACATGGGCTGCTTCTACCATTACAGTACGTTCCATTAAACAGTATTGCACTAGAAAATTTCATTCTGCTATTAGTTATTATTAATTCTGTTATTAGCTATGGCATATTATGTCACCTTTTTATTTAAGTTCCAATATTACTGAAATATAATAATTCATAAATGGAATAGTGGTCAAAACCTATGGGAAAAACCTGAATGAGACAAATCTTTGCAGAATTATTTGTAGAGTTTTTAGCAGGACAAAAGAGAACTGGTTTTAAACTCACTAACTATAGTCAGCCCAAATGAATATGATGATAATAGTCTGCTACAGATATAGGCAACACAGTCTCAGTTTCCAGCTTTTTATTTTCAATTTATTATGTTTTGTTTCATTTTTGTTCTCCTGAGGGTTGGGAGCTATATCTTCATTTAAGCTGAAAGTTTTCCTGTAGTGTTCCTACACCGCAATTTTGAAACACGGCTTCCAGCATGTGTTTTATAAAATTTCATTTCTTCCACCATGATCTCCCTGAATCCCTAAAATTTGAATAGTTTTGATTTAGTAAATGTTGGATTATAGAAAAATCCTCTATTTGAAATCCTTTATATTATTTTATTATTTATTTGTTTGGTTTTTTTGAGACAGTGTTTTTTCTGTCCTGGAACTTGCTTTGTAGACCAGCCTGGCCTTGAACTCATAGAGATCTGCCTGTCTATGCTTCCTGAGTGCTAGGATTAAAATCATGCACTACCACTACTCGGCCTACTTGAAATCTTTAAAGGATGAGAATCGGTGTAAAATATTTGATTCTTATTGATATCCCTTCGAAGAAAATATTGGGACCCTATGCTTCTCCTTCTGTTTCACTCTCTCTATGTGAATCTTAATGATTACACAAGAATAATCAGGGACATCTCCAAAATGTTGACTGAAAATACATATTTTTGCTTCCTAAGCTGATTTCTGGATGTAGGTAATATTGTTACAGTAATAGAAAGATGATTGCTATAAGATCACTTTTTATTCATATCTACGTTATTTTTTATCAGATCACCTTGTATTATACCACCATTGCACTTGTTAATATTTAACAATATTTATTTAATTTCTGTAAGTCTTCTTTCCTAAGTAAAGTTAATTTAGAAGAGCTCATTACAGTATCATCATATCCTAAAAGGCCACCATGCAAAGGCAACTACCTTATAAATATTTATTATGGAAATAAATCAATAAATGCAGTGGGTAAGAGATGGAAATTAAAGTTTTTCACAACACAAATATGCCTCTTTTGAAATACAAAGCCATTTTAATTAAAAACACAATTTCTTCAGTTTCTAGATTTGATCTTTGCCATTTATATTTACTCAACTTAAAATCTGAAATGAAATGAGTACAAACTTACATGTTACAAAACAAGTTTTCTTTGAAAAATGCTAAATGAAAGGCTAGTTTATGCTCGAGGAGATTGACCATTCACAGTGATACTCATGCATGGGAGGCATTTGTTGGTGAGACTGGGTATTCATTTGGATCTACTGAAGAGTAAGAAAAGTACATCTTCTATGTAAATGGGAATTATGAAAAAAGTCAATTTAGATTGTACACTATCCAGAAAAAAACACATTAAAATGCAGTTTCTGGAGAGATGAATTCTTACTAGCTAAAGGGGTGCATGCATTGAAACCTTTGCACAGGCTAGCATGTGTGATATTGGACTCTATGCTAACTGTAACAGTAGTAGAGTGTTATTAGAAGGTTGGTGATTTCCAGGATGCCATTAACATTACCTATTCGAAAGCAGCATTATGATTACAATTTACCTTATAGCACAGATTCTTCTAGAGCACACATTCATATTTTTTTAGAGAATTGAGGAGTTTCTGTGAATCAATATTACAATTCCAGTCATGCCCCACATTCTTTTGTGAGTTTGGATGGTTGACCAATTAATTGCTTTTAAGGTTGAATCGACTCTAACCACTTAGGCTATAAATTCAGGAATCAATTACTGGCATGTTCTGCCTTCCACTACAGGGGAAGAGGGGATCTTCTGAACTCTCCCTCCCTTTGTCCTCCCTGTTCCTATCTTCCACTCCATCTTCTGACATTCCTGTCTTCTGCTCTATTCCCTTATTTTGCTTATTTCTCGTCACTTTTAATTCAAATAAAAACCATATAATTTCTTTAAAGTAATATCCAAAACACAAAGAATATATGACAGAGTAGTAAGTAGTAAATTGAAAAGAAATAAAAATGCATTCACACTGTGATATATTTGTAAGACACTACATGATTTTTCTACAAGTCACCACTTCATTTGTAAAGTGTTCATGGTTTTCAATATGCTAAAGTAAATAAAACAAATCAATATATAACCTTCAATTTTAAAACCATTGTAGATAATTAGAATGCTAACCATCAAACTCATCATAATTATCTCTGGAAGCTTGTGTTACTGTTACTATAAATTCATTAAATTATTACATTGGCAGCCATATATACCACCACTAGCATTAAGAAGTAGATGTAAAGAAAAATCATTTTCATATGTTTTTTTTACAACTCTTGTTCCTTGCTTAAATATTCCAGGTTGGGTAAGTATGTAAATGCCAATATAACAATAAACCTATTCCACTTTTTTAATGAATACCAAAAGTAATGGCACAAAGTAGATATTTTTACTATGTGTAATTTATTTTTTTAATAAAACACTATTCTCTAGTCTGCGCAAATTATCTCAAAAACCACCTCCATTATTCTAAAAAAGATGTATTTATTAATTAAATTTGTTCTTGGGAAATTTTGCACATGTATATATGCATACTGACCATTCTCAACTCATCCATCTACTCTAGTCCCCTCCTTTCCAAAAATATCTCTCATGTGTTCATGACTTATCCTTTTGTTTTGTTATATACCATGTCTATGAATTCATAAGCTTGGTGCATTGCAGCCTGCTGGACACTCAGAAGTGGGTAAACTAAAGAAAGTGATTTTCCCTCCTCAAGAATTTGTCAAAGACCAACAGTTCACAGGTGAAGGATAAGGCATACTGGGCATTTCCCTCTTCCACTACTATAGCTGATGGCCTTTCTCGTGAGGGACCAGGGAAGGAAATCAGTTACAGTGAATTAATGATTGTAATGCTTTATTAAGTTCATAGAATGACATTGAAGACCCTCACTTTATATTTCACATCCACTGTTTCAGAAAATTCTGTGAGCAAAAGAGGGCATAGTACAAAGTCTTGGTTAGGTCTGAACTGGTAACCATTTTTTATTCTCTGTAGGTTACAGGAACACCCCCCCACACACACACACCAATAATACAAGCTTTGGTCATCCCCTTGGTTGCTCACCAGAACTAGAAATTAAGACTGTACTATGGAAGACACCATATAACATGTAGCTGTAAGATATAGAGATAGAAAACTGCAACTGAGCTGAAAATCCCTTCCCTGCGAGCTAGCACTGAAACCACAGCATGGTGTTGAGTGGGCTGCTGAGGGAGAAAAGGCATCAATTATCCTGTCCAGCTGTGAACCCTATGAAGCAGAACACCAACCTCCCAGGAAAGATATGCCCAGCTGTGCGACTCTGGGTTCCTCCATACTCATGTTCATCTTATTTTTTTTAATTTTCTTTTGAGTATTGAATTTATGTCTTGCATTTGCCAGCTATGCACTCTGACAATGCCCTGTATTACCTAATATATTAAACTGCAGTGCAAATAACCTTTGACATGTATGTTTTGTCATTTTTCCTTGCTTATAAATTAAATTTAAGGCAAAAATTTAAAAAACATATAAGTTTGAAAGGGAACATAATTATTACTTAAAAAATACCCCAATACACACTTTAAGGCAGAGAGTATCAATTGAACCCTTGAATAGATAGGGAGTGTATACATGGAACATGCTGTGGGGTTAAGCCTTCTTTAAGGAATGACTGGGGTAGAGTTGAACATGAAATACAAACTTAAATGAGGGGCTGGAGAGATGGCTCAGAGGTTAAGAGCACTGCCTGCTCTTCCAGAGGTCCTGAGTTCAATTCCTAGCAACCACATGATGGCTCACAACCATCTACAATTCAATCTGGTGTCCTTTTCTGGCATGTAGGCAGAACATTGTATATGTAATAAATAAATAAATCTTTAAAAAAACAAACTTAAATGATTCTTGATCTTTTTCTTTTTATGCATGTATTAAAATTTCAAAAGACTACAAATGTTTCTTGTTTGAAATATGTAAAGACTTTTAAGATAACAAATTTTACAGGCTATTGCATATGTTCACCAAGAGACTCACATTAATATGAGGTTCTATGACAAATATTTAGTATAAGGCGGGCCTGATTTGGTCTGAGATGAAAGAAGAGTATATTACTGGCAATAATAGAAAGGACTCATTATTCACATTAATATAAGCACATCATAGGTTCTTGGGGGGGAAGCACCATGGTAAATTTTCATGTGGGATGCTCACATTCATTTCTTCCTCCGCCAACATGTATGAGTCCTGAAATAACAATATTATGGAAACATTTCCTACATATTTTAACAGAGTCCTTGAAAATACCAAAATAAATACTAGTTTATGACAGACCCACTGACAAATATTGCTATTTAAGGAATTAATTGAAAGTATTTTTGTGTTGTTAACCTGTAGACTAATTTATAAAATAGTTACTTATAATCACCCAAGCTTATTGACAGTAGAGGAGTAAAATCCAGTAGCTAAGCCTGCTGTAAACTTTTCACCATTCTTTTTAGAGTCAAGACAATTTTGCTTTCAGATACATTTACTGGCTAGAATTAAAAATTTGAGGTAAGGGGAAAATATTGTACTTTCTCCCCTCTTTCTAAGTTCCAGCCACCCTTTAATTTATATGGAACAGGGTTCTCGTTTATGGAGTTGATAAAACAGCCTACATAGTATTTCTGGTCCTGTAATCAGCAGCTTCCAGAGAAATGAGAGGTGGATATTGATGATCAGCACATCTCTGAAGTACCATGGCTTTGTTTGCTCCAGCCAACACTTTAGAGACATGATTTCAAACTGACGGGTCAGCAGTAGGGAAGTGTGTTCACTGTTTTTCTCAGTCTCTCAAAAGTCCATTATAGGCCCTCAAACTGTAATGGCCATTAATCGGTTTTAGTTGGTTGCTATGCTAAGCCTCTCTGGGTGCCAAGGTGAAAAAGACCTTTAAGGGAATGTCAGTCCCTCCCAAACCAGCTTGTCAAAGGATTTCAGTTTTCTTCTTATAGCCTTCCTCACCACTTAGAAAGGTTTACTTTTCTTTTCTGGTAATTCCCTTATAAATGCATACTGCTCATAACCATAATTCAGGGTGGGCTATGTGGTTAGGAAGTTACAGACAGTTGACTAGGAATAAAAATGAAAAGTTTTACAGTATATTAATGCTTTATCACCTGCTGATCTCAGTGGTATGAAGAAAAAGCATTTAATATGCTAACAGTTATTTTTAAGGCCCTATTAATTTTGCTTTGAAAAAATACTGAAATATATTCCCCTTTAATTCTATTATGGAAAACAGATAACCTGAAATATACACATACATTTCTTAAAATATCTGGTCCCTAATAACTATATAGAGACAAGGCAGAAATCCCTAAAAGCCTTGAATTCTGTTTTGATTCTTCGCTCTGGCTTTGGACTTGTATAATGAGGTCGCAATCTTCAGCTCTCAGGCCCATTGGCCCAGACATCAGTGAGGGAATGTAGTGATATATTATTTATGATTTATTGAATGTTGCCTGAGGAGTCAGAAAGCAAAGTCAATCACAAGCCATAGACCCAG
The DNA here is from genome assembly GCF_017639785.1 of Mesocricetus auratus. Taxonomy (NCBI): domain Eukaryota; kingdom Metazoa; phylum Chordata; class Mammalia; order Rodentia; family Cricetidae; genus Mesocricetus; species Mesocricetus auratus. The sequence goes on along the minus strand of NW_024429184.1, from coordinate 47,275,699 downwards.
GCACACTCCTTTAATCCCAGAATCAAGAAGATAGGAAGTGACGGAACACGTTTAATGCTAGAATTTCAAGGGGGCAGAGTTGATTCTTACAGAGCAGGTTCAGCCCCTGTCTCTGAGTCACATCTGCTTACCCAGTAGCACTTTATTGGAGGAAGCCACTCTACCCTGAACTTCACTGGACGAGACTGCATTGAATAATTCTATTTTATTTAAAATTTGCGATCTTAGCTGTTTTCTTTAATGCTAGCAAACACAGGCTGAGATGAGAATAGTTACAGATTTTCCAAACTGCCAAAATGTCTAGAAAATTCACAGGTAACTATCCAATTTAAACATTTGAATGACACATGACAACAGAAAATCTCTCTTGACTAATTATTGACTATTATTTTCGATTGCATATATATTATATTTATCACAAGTATATATTAACATATATTCATGTGGTATATTACCTATATATAATGTATATCATATCTTGAAATATTATTGTACTGTAAATACATATGAGATTTTACTGAGAGAGAAGAAATTTTTATAGAATACTATAGAAGAAATTTTCTATGAATGGCTGAAATAAATAATAACAAAAACAAAAAAAATTAAATTAAATTTAAGTTTGGATGTCACATAAATGTATCTGTGAGAAAACTCTGTAAAAATAATTTTCTAAATGATAATACAATTTTGTTCTTGGGCATATTGTATTAAAACATCAGTTGTCAAACTTTGAATTTAAATGTGCACAGTAATTGCATTATCTTTAGGGAACTCCAACATGCTATTTCTGTTCCTGTGAGTCTCCAGTTTTAGCTTTTTGTCTTTTTGAATCTTAAGAACAAGCACACGAGATGTCATAGTCCCAAGGTTCCCATCTATCACCTGAGGGCCTGTGTGTATAACTGCCTTCAATCTAAATGCTACGGAAAGACACATTGGCTGTGAGAGAGAAGACAGGCCGGAATGGGGAGACCCAAATAATTCTTTTTTTTTTTTTTTGGTTTTTAAGAGACAGAGTTTCTCTGTATTGTTTTGGAGGCTGTTGGTTCCAGCATGGCATTGAACTCACAGAGATCTGCCTGCCTCTGCCCCCTGAGTGCTGGGATTAAAGGCATGCGCCACCACTGCCCAGCGACCCAAATAATTCTTAAACACACCACTCTCATGCAGAATTCCCATACCTTCCAGAGAGCAGTGTAAATATTAAGCTATCTGGATGACGTGATTTCTTTTTTGCTTTTGATCTTTAGGTTTCCTTGCTAGAATCATCCATCTGTGGGAACTTGAGAAAACCTTCTAATAAAGCAAGTTCTGATGTTTACACACTGGACGAAATCTTGTTACCTGTATCTAGTAGAGAGAGAGGGTATACAAGCCCTGAGATCTGCTTTCTTAACATAGTTCTAGTTCTGCTCTGAGCATGCACAAAATATATCCAGGCCACTGGAAGACTCAGAAGTGTGATGTCACCTGATGTAGCCCTTCTGGTGATTCTTTGTGGAAAACAAATCTTTTAATAATTTATTGGTAATAGGTTACAAAGAATCAGAAAAAAAACATCATTTCTATTTAAACCAAATTATTCAAATAAAAACGTATTTGAGTGTTAAATAAGAATGTTGGTTCTAAGCTAATAATGTGAAAAAAAACCCTTCCTCCTTTTGCAATTCCTCCATGTCATTTTCCCTCTTCCTCTTCTTTCTCTTCCTACTTTTTCTCATCTCTTGCTCTCTTCTTCCTTTCATCCTCCTTTTCCTCGTTTGATGTGATATATTTATGTTGTTCACTCTAAAATCAAAGTCAAAATTCTTTTGTCTCAGCCTGCATAGTAGCTGGAACTACAAACATGAAAAACCAAAAACACAGATCTTTTCTGTCTATAGATCCATGCTGTTCCACATCTCGTCCATACAACCATAGTTCTGCTACCACCACATTGGGGAAATTACAATCTTCTGTAACACTAGTCCTTTCTGGCCTCCATAAACACATACACTCACATGTGTACACCAACACACACACACACACAAACATAATTAAAAATAAAATAAGTATAAAAAAAATAAAGAAGTTTGGTACATGGATCCAATATCCCCTGTCTCTCCAGGCTACAACTAAGAATCAATGATAAGTAAAATTTCAAGTCTTCATGATATTTTAAGGTTATTAAGATTCAAAGAGGCAGTATTACTATTGTACTACATTATATATTAATGCCATGTAGATATTAAATACTGTTTCAAATGTAGAATGTGGAGCTGACACTGAGCTGAAACAACAGTTGGGAATATGAGTTATCACTGGTGTTTAGAACCAATCAAACTATGAGAATAAGGGCAGAGGATTCTAGGAGTCCAATCCTGTCATTACAAACAGAGAGGCAATACAGTTACAAAGCTAGAAGGGAGCATTTCTGAGATCATTGTCACCTCTGAATCCAATGGCAAGGCTTGGGGATTCAGAAAATGTCTCCAGGTTTGATAACTTGCTAGGAGTGTACACAGAACTCGCTGAAATCTGCTGCACCTATGCTTTATTAAAAGAATGAATATTTTTAAAAGGAAGAGATGTAACCCTTCAACAGAGATGCTTCCTCATATTTTCATTGATCAGGTTTTAAAAACACACCAAAATCACTTTTTGGCTATTAGTGAACTAGTCCACATTTTGGTTTTGATCAACCCATACAATTCGCTTTCGGATTCATCAATCAGAGCTTGTTTGCCCCATGAACCTGGGAATATGTTAAGGGTGAGAGTCCTAAGATGAAGGTCCTTTAAATCATCCTTTTAGGGATCACAGGTTGACTCTTCCTCATGTAGCTTTCCATAGTCTAAACTTCACTGGTACCCTAACCTATTTTCCTACACACAGCAGAGACTCAATACAAATTAAACAATGTAACAATATATAAGGAACAAAGTTTCATATGCTTCTCCATAGAGTACTTATCACATCATACATTTAGACAAAAGAAATAAGAAGTATCTAGTCTCCTGTAAATACTCTACAGGGTAGATGTATCCTCACAAGTAACTTAGGAAAATATTTTTTCAGACAATCTTTATAGTGTCTATCATGTATTTTCCTTTGGGTTTCCTACTTGATCCTTTGTCAATGTGTCCAATAGGGAAATTGGATCGAAAAATATACAACAAAATGTTACCCAAAGCAGTCTATAAATTCTATACAATGCCTGTAAAAAATCAATAGCATTCACAACAGAGAGAGAAAAACTCTAAATTTTACATTAGATAATTCTTTGATTTATTTGTACCAACAAAAGTCAGAAGTAGAAACAACATCATGAGTCAACAGAATAAAGCAGGGGTTATCCATACAACATAATGTTAAAATATACTAAAAGGAAGTGAGCACCAAAATAGTTTGACATTAGCATCCAAACAGATACACAAATCAATAGCAACCAGCCTACCAAGATATGCCAAGCAGTACAGTGATGAATGGATGTTGTAGGGATAACCACCTGCTTTATGATTGTATTTAATGCTTGTTAATGGAAGGGAACACATGCCAGGTATGGTAAAGGCAGCAAAGGACTCATGGCTGGAGAGCTTACAGATTATGAGAGCATAGATTAGGAAGAACTGATGCAACAGAATGACTTCCAGACATGACAGCGTCATTACACTCATGATGTAGTTTCTTACACAAGACCTGGAGAAGACCAAGCTAGTCAAATTTCTGGTATGAGTGATGGAACAGTTTATGAGGTTTCACTAATAACTGAGGAACTATTGGCAATTGATGATTACTAGAGCAAGATAATTTTCTTTACAGGTATTCCCAGTGGTGGCTTTGTCACACTCCAGTGGTTGGCACAACACCCATATGCCTACAAGCAGTAACAACTGGACACAGGTGGTTATTAAAAACGGCACAAACCAAGCACACAAAAAAATAGGAAAAACGTTCTCATGAGATCACATAAGTACAACTAGAATCAGAAGTAGGAATTACATCTCCTTGATTATATCTAATATATAATATATACAAATCATATACTATTACAAAAGATGTTTTTTCTATTTATGTTAAAATAAATATAAAAGTAAGAAAATATTGATAATAGTGTATTACACAGAAAATAAACTCAAGAATCCATAAGGTGTTTGATGGAGAATGTTCTTCTGTATATATGTTTGTCTGATTGGTTGACAAATAAAATACTGATTGGCCAGGCAGGAAGACAGGTAGGACTAGGAGACAAGGAGAATTCTGGGAAAGGTAGTCAACTAAGAGTCATCATGTGATCCCTGGAAATTACATAGCTGGGCAGAAACTGCCACTAGCTAACCATAGAGATCTGGAGGTCTGTACAGACAGGCAGGAAGTGACATAGCTGGGCAGAATCAGGATATAAGCAGGGACAAATAGGAAATCACTCTCTTCTCTGTGAAGACACTGAGCATTCACAATGTAGAGTTGCAGGTCTGACATTCTCCAGTAAGTCAGACCACATGAAAATACACAGATTAGTAGTTATGGGTTAATAATTAAGACACAGCTAGCCAAATAAGGAATTCTAGTCACCGGCCAATAGCTTTATAATTAATATAGCATCTGTGTGTTTTATTTGGGGCTCAAGGGCCACAGGACCTGCCAGACCAAGAGTCACATGTAACAGTTGATTTTTTGCATTACTCAGTAGCAACTGCAAATGAATTTTGAGTTCAAAATATGTCAGTGGGACATGAGAGACTAGCTCTTACATTAATTCCTTTAGGCTTCAGCACAATGATATTAATGTTAACTAATTATTTGACCAGGGACTTCTCTGAGCACTGGATGTTTCAAGTTGAATCTTCAGAAGTGTAGTGTCTGAATACAGGAGCTCAGAGATGAAGAATGAATGCAACAAAGCATAGTCACACCCAATTTTCTATAAAGAGAATCCATTTCTACTCAGGTGAACTAAGATATACTACATTATTTTCAAACAAAATTTAAATAACTATTTGCACTGAGAAAGAAACACTATAGAATTTATTTCTACTGAACCCCCAATGTTGCAGCATGTAAAGACATGGTATTTTTTTAATCACATTCCAAGTTAGATTATTTTCCTGATTGACTACTCTCTGAATCACCTCATTGATTCAATTTCATGAACCACATAAAGAAAAGGCCCATAAAAATCTGCAGTTAGCTACAGCACTTGAATGCCTGCCACCGTCTCTAAGGGTTGTCATTCTTAAGATTGTTCCTTTTCCCTGTTCCCACAGCCTTGTGTTGTGAGTTGCCCTATCAGCAGCTGGTTAAAAATATGTCTCACTTGTTTTCCCAACAATTCGTTGTTCATATCTTCTGATTTTCTTGATCACTCTTTTAAACTTTCCTTTTATTTATTCTTAGTATCTTTCACATTAGGCATTTTTATCCTGTTCTATTTCCCTGTCTCTTTGTATCCACCCTCTGCTCTTGCAGTCCCCTAATAAAACAAAATTCAAGAGAAAAAGAAGCAAAAAAAAAAAAAGGAAAAACAAAACTCCTCATGGAAGCTATAGTTGACACACTTAGTCTTACAATGAAATCTTTTATCCATTATTTATTTACTTATAAATGTTCATTGCAGAGTCATTGGTCTGGTCTGGTTTCTGCTACACTATCAAAACTGGACCCTCACTAGGACTCCTCTTGGATATCCTGTTGCTGCCCTTTGTTGTGGCAGATGTCAGTAGGGTCAGATCTACTGTGATCTCCAGGAAAGGTGCAGGGTCAACTTTCCCAGGTGCTGCAGCTAGTAAGGGGGAGGGTCAGCTCCCTTGCACACCACAGGTGATCAGGGCAAGAGGGGAAGGGCATCTTTCCCTCACCCCTCCCCACACACATGGCAGATGAAGGGGTGTAGCCAGCTCACCCATGCCTCAGCCAACAGGTTCAACTCTACTCTGCTGTCCAGGTTAGGGGTAGGACTTGTTTTCCTGAGTGCTACAGCTGGCAAGGGCAAGAGTCAGCTCCTTTGTCTGGCAGGTGATAAGGGGCAAGGAATAGGGGGTTTCATCTTCCCCTGCCATGCCAACACATAACAGATGAGTAGTGGAGACCACTATCCTATGCTTACAACTTTGGGGTTGACTTACCTATACCTCAACCAATAGGGTTGGCTATACTGTGCTGCCCAGGTGAGGTGCAAGCCTGCTTTTGTGAGTGCTGCAGCTTTTGAGAGACTGGGTAGCTCTCCTGATTTTAATACTTCAGGAACTGCTCTCCCTTCAGCCTCAGATGTGGAGGAATGGGGAGGGGTATATCTCCCCTGTTCATGATACCATACAGCAGAAGAGTGGAAGGGCAAAACTCTCACCCTCACATTCTAGGGGTGGCTCACCCTATGTCCCCCCAGACCCCCTCTCCATCTCCCTCCAACAAATAGGGTCAGCTCTCCCATGCTGCCCAGAAAAGGTACAGGGTCCATTCTCCTGAGTGTTGAGGCTGATAAAGGAGAGGGTCAGCTCCCTTACCCTCTGTAGGCAGTAGGGACAATGGAGTGTGTAGATTTCCCTTACTCCTACCACCACATTAAGAAGAGAGAGGTGGTTCCAGCTATTCCTTTCTCAAGCCCTCAGGGCTGACTCATCCACACCCCTGTCTACAGGGTCAACTCTACTGTGCTGCCCAAGTGAGGTACAGGTCACATTCTCAGGAGTTCTGTAGTAGGTGAGGGGTTGGGGCAGGTCGCCCATCTGCTGCAGGTGTAGAGGGATGAGGGAGGAGGGCATTGTTCCCTCAGCCATACTACCATATGGCTGGTAAGAGTGGAGTGACCTGCTCTTCCCATTTTCACGCACTCAGGCCAGCTTTCCCATACTCTTGCAAACAGGGTCAGTTCTAGTGTGCTGCCCAGATTAGGTGTAGGGCCCCCTCTCATGAGTGCTTCAGCCAATGAGGGTCAGGACCAGTTCTCCCTAGTGCTGCATCCAGTGAGGGGTGGGGCCAACTCTCAGCCTTCAGTGGTATTGGGAGCCCTGGGCATCAGCACAGACTGTGGCTATATCAGGACCATATGCCCATACATGGGTCCTAAGCAGCATCCCAAATCCAGACATTGCTCTGGGTAGCAATCCAACCACCCACCTCAGCCGACTTCTGATCTCGTTAACCTTTCCATATATGCCTCTGTCCACAGGACATGAACCATTCTGTCCCTTGCTCCCATAAATATGCTGACTATAATAGTGCAGGTTTTCCTGGTGTGCAAGACAGCAGTTGGGCCTGTATTTTCTTCTCTGAGCCAGGAATAGACTACCCCAGGCCTGCATGAGGGTCTTTTTGTCCAACTCAGTCCATCATTGCACTGGGCAGGACCTTGCTTCTTCCTTGAAGCCCAGAGCACTTCACTCTGGGCCTGGGTGCAGGTATCTTTTTCCCACTCAGTTCATCATCTCTACTACTCTTTATACTCTCATCTAGTAATTCCTGACATGCAGAATAAAGTCAAGTTTTCAACATAGTATGTCAGATCATTTTTGAAGTACTCTTTCCTTCATTTTTCAAGTCAACTTTTTTGATTTCTATAGTAAATCATACTATCTTCTCAATGCACCACCACTTTCTAACCTTCAGGTTTAGCTGATGTTAATTGTTTCAGCAGTTATAGATGAAATAGCCTCAAGACACATTTCTTGATATATGCCCTTGGATTATACAGTGTACCTTAGATATTGACATATTGTCTACTGGGCTACTGCTTAACCCAGGGCAGGCAGAACAGAGAGTAACAAGGATGAAAATAGCAGAACTAAGTCTCCAAAGATCATTTCATGGACAGTCAACACTTTCTTGAAGGAAAGAGTGAAAACAAACTCATAATAGTGCTCAGTAATCATAAGCTTCTGAAGATCAAGTCAAGTTGCCACTGAATCTTATTTTTTTTTTGGTTTTTACGAGACAGGGTTTCTCTGTATTGTTTTGGAGGCAGTCGGTCCAGCCCGGCCTCGAACTCACAGAGATCTGCCTGCCTCTGCCTCCCGAGGGCTGGGGTTAAAGGCGTGCACCACCACCGCCCGGCCTGAATCTTTTGCAGACATTAATATTTTGCTCTTCACTAGATTAGTACCAGAAGCAACTAGAACAATGGTGCCACCACAAATAGCTACAAGAATAATGGCAACTGTTGCAACTTCTTGAGCACTTGTTGTGATCTTAGAGTGTGCCGTTGTTAGATTAGCTGACAAATTGCCATGTGGCAGCTCTCCTTACGTTACAGGGGCTAACACTACTCTGCATATATTTCTGAGTATCTTGTCATTCTGCATGACATGCTATGTGTTAAAAAGAAAGAATAAATTCTTGCCTTGGTGGTCAGAACAACAGAAAAACTGGTTATAACAAAATATTTGGCTAGATACATTCACCTTTTACAATAAACTTGTTTCTAGACATTTTATGGTTTCCTGCCATTGAAAACTATTGTCTGTTCTTGAACATAGTTAGACTCAAACCACACAGCAAAGGAAGCATACACAGTGTGATAAAATGGCACCCTGGTAAGGGTGCTTGCTCGCAAGTCTCATGACCTGACCTAGTTCTGCTGAACCCATGTAGTGGAAGGAGAGAACTCATTCCCAAGTTATTATCTGCCCTCTACATGCACACCATGGCCTACTTGTAACTGTATATACACACACAACTACACACAGCCACACCCAGATACACAGCACATAATGAATCCAATAAAAGTAATAATACTATGCAATTTTACTTGCTGAGTACAAAAAATGTAGTAAAAATGAAAATAGGATCTTCAGTGGTAAGTTCTCTAAATTTCTAACAGAATGCCTTGGAAACCGTGAACCTTCTGAGGCCATTTGTTCTTACATAATGTGTGGTCTATGAATAACAACACATTGAAAACACTGAAGAAAGTTGGTAATGGCACATAGGTACTAAATAGGTGTTGCATATATTATTATTTCATTATGGGGTATATGACTTTTATCAATAAAAGGAGCTGAGAAAAATCTATGAGAATCATGCAGGCTAAAAATACTATTTTCTTTTACTCATTATTAATTCTGCAAATTATCTGCTCATAAATAGCTACCATTCAGAAACTTTATAAAATCATGAACATTTAGAAAGAGTTGCAGAAACTGATAGTTACTCATTTGGTGTCTAGTCCTTCTCTTTCCTGTGACAGAAGTCAGGATCTTATTTAGAGAACAATTTGCAAAATTTTCAGATCTTGCTTATCAGGCATCTCTATATAAGTAGCAATATAACAGCTGTAGTCTTGGAAAGAAAGCTGAGCATTTGTGTCTTTCCCCCTGATATGGTTGCTACATATTCATTTGACATTTTCTTATTCTGTATAAAATATGAAATATCTGCAGGCAAGGGGCTCATTCTGACACCCTCAGAACTGAAAAACATCAATCAGGTTATGTAGGGGATTGATGATGGATAGAGCTTGGAATGAAAGTTTGGCAGAAGACTTACACAATTTAAATTACCCTGTCTACATATCAATTAAAAATTTGAAGAGTAAGGACTCCTTTTCTCCTATCCCATTAGAATTACAATTATTACTTGTAGAATAATGTGGGAGAGTAATTATTTTCCAATATTGTATTTCCATGCCAGCACATTGTAATCTCCCCCTTATTTAATTCATTTTAATTTACATAATTAAAGGTTTTTTATATCCCACATAATAATCTCATTTAAAGAAAAAAATATGATGTGCTAATTGCAAAAACTATTCTAAGTACCAGGACTAGAATAATGAATTAGGTTGCTGAGAACTCTCCTCATGGAACTCAATTTCAGGGAACAAAGTTATAAGCAAAAATACCATCCAGTAAATAAATATTTATTGAATATTACAATTACACCAGGCATTTCTACTTAAGTTGGATTTTATGACTGATTTGATTATGCCAAGGATCGTTTCCTGTTAATAGTCTAATTGGTTATTGGGATGTTCTTTTCAAACTAATGTTTCTAGCTGTCTTTCTAAAGTTTTGAGTATGCAAATGTTTATATTAATTGATTTTCTTGGACACTTTTAGGAACCCACATAATTTGGTGATGATTGTAGCTTTATTCATACTGTATTGTAAATATGTATGCATATGACCACTTTGTGAAGATAAATAAGTGCTGTGAATTTTTTGAAAGACATGGGTGAATGTTTAAAATAATTTTACATAACTGCACGTTTGCAGTGATGATTACCATGCTGGCAATTTACATGTATAGTAGACATAAAAGCAGTAAAATTAACCCCTGCTTTACAGAAATACAAGCAATTTTGTTCACCATTTTGTAGAGATAATTGCAGTAACAGATTACTGGCACCGAAAAGGGAAGGAAGTTTAGTCTGGTTATATTGTTCCAGGCAAAGGTGTTTAATTTGAGGTCACAGTGTCCCAGGTATGTCCATAGTGACTTTGTTATGAGCATGATCAGGAACAATAAACTGTGTACATTCCCTCCAAAGGAAGCTATCAATTTCGGCTTCTATAAGTGAATCAGCTTCATCTCCTTCATCTACAATCATCTCCTGAAAGACCCTCAGTTATCAAAAAGCCATGTGCATGGAGGGGAATCTCCTGTTCAAACTGTTAAGGGGTCAAAACTGAAACATAGAAATATCAAATACAAATGAAAAATATTTAGAAGGGGTGGTTTTCAAAAATTCTTCAATAAAAATCATATTTTCATGTTTAATTAAAGTCTCAAAACTATACTTACGATTTATATTAAGTGAGTGAATATAAGTATTCTGTACCATGAATTGGGAAAATAATCATTTTCTGTAAAAATTTTCAGTGTGATCAGATATATTATAAAACATATTTAACACATGAATCAGAAAAAAGAAATATTTAACATGAAATTTACATGAATTTTAAATACATATAACAGGGAAATAGATACCACTATGGATGGAAAGGTTTTACAAACAGACTATATCCTTCTAGAGAACAATTTTACAGAATTATTTATTGTCAAGAGTGACTCTCCTCTGAACCAAGTAATTGCCATTTTGCAGTCATAGGCTTGGCCCCTACACAGGGACATTCCAGGTTGGATTGCTTCCTCTTCATGAGTATAGAACTGTTCCTACTAACTGGAAACCTGATACATAAATAACATGATGTTGAGACTAGAAAAAAACGGTGAGGGTGTGCTTGTGTGTACATGGGCCTGTGTGAGTATGAGTGTGTGTGTGTGTGTGTGTGTGTGTGTGTGTTTGTGTCTCTGTGCATTTGTGTCGGTGGGTGGTTCATGTGTATGTGTGTGAGTCTGTGCACAAGTGTCTGCCATCATTGCTGCTACAAAATTTTCAAGTATAACCATAAGGAAAGGGGTGCCCACACCCCCGTAAATAACCCTCTTACCTCTGCCAAAATGAACTTTGATGAAATTGTGCTTCAGCTTGTCACTGAGACCTTAGGAGAAGGGGTAGACATTGCTTATATCTCCCCACCAAAAAGGATTTTAGCAATATGTATTAATACCAATATAAACTGTATTTCATAAAGCAACTTAGTATTCAAAATACATACCATAGTTACATATTAAATGATATTTTATAAAATTAAGATAGTTTTAGTCTCATTACGGCTAGTATTAAAGTATAATCTTAACACCCTTACACTCATTAAATCATTGACTGAGAAAGAGTGTGGGAAGTCAGGTGGCACAAATTCATTCCTTCTCAGGAATACACAGGCACGTGTGGACACACGCACACACACGCACACGTGAAATTTCCCTAGTAGATATGTCAGTGAACACTAGAAATAATAAACAATTACAACAGGAAATCATAAACCAGGAATGAATACAACAATCTTGAAAATCAGTTAATGATGATATAAACATGCAGCATCATACCCAGTAACAGTTGTTTCCTCAAAGGTTTGCCTACGATACTTGGAACACTTTGATTTTGTAAAAATTCTGGTTTGACTCCCAGAAACAGCAGACCTGACAAAGGTTAACTCTTGAATCCCAGGCATCAGCCTGGGAATCCAGCATGGGACTGATCAAGACCCCCTGAATGTGAGTGTCAGTGAGGAGGCCTAGGTAATCTATTGAGCCTTGGGTAGTAGATCAGTACCCATCCCGAGTATACACATGGACTTTGGACTCCCATCCAACAATGTGAGGTGCGCTCTCACCCTGAACTTTTGGGGGAGGGTCTAGGCCCTGCCCTATATGAAATGACAGAGTATGGACACCCCCATGGAGGGCCTCACCCTCCCTGGGAAAATGGGGGGGGATAATGGGAAAGATTGGGGGGAGGGCACGGGAGGAGGGGAGGGAAAGGGAGAGGGACCTGGAACTGACTTGTTTCATATCTAAATTTAAACTGAAAAATAAATTAAAAAAAAAAGAAAAAAAAGAAAAATCTTGATGAAAGGCAAAAATTATAAGTGCCCAAAAAATGAAATTTTAATTAATTTCCCTTAATAAGTATTATTGTGACTTTAGTTGTATGTGAGTCTGGACATGATTTTAATACCCTGTTAGTAGGTGACACTCAGGCAGTACCAAATTAAGATTTGACTAAATACAATCCAAGATTATCCTGTGCTATGACAGTCCTGGAAGTAATTTTAGGTGTCTTGGAGAACTCTTTTTTAGATTCTCTTTCAAACAAATATGGCTTGATTATTTACTGAGTGTGACAGTAAGAACAATGAAAAAAATATATCTCCTTTTCCATATACCATAAGGATTATAGCCATTTTCTAATAGGAGTATACCCCACATTATAAAGATAATTTCAGAGACTGGAAAGATGGTTCTATTGGCAAGGTGCCCGATGCTCAAACCTGGGAATGTAAGTTCATATCCCCATAACCAAAGTATATAGCTGGGTGTCATAACATGTGTCTACAAACCCAGTGTTGTGGAGAAAAGACCAAACATCATTGGAGCACACTGGCCAAACCACTGGGCAAACCTGATGTGTCTGGGTTTAATGATAAGCTATGTCTCACAATGTAAGTTGGAGAACAAGGAGGAAGACATTCAGTTTTGAGTTCTGGGTTCCACAGATATAGACATGCATATGTACCCACAGTCACAAAGTGCAAGCATACAAACACACACAAACACATACACACACACACATATACACAGCCTAGAACACCAACCACTGTGCACATATATGCATGTACAAACAAACAGCAATTTTGGTGCTTGATTTGGTAGTAAAATGATGCAAAAATGAGGATGGCCTTGCTCAAGAACATTATACAGATTTCTGTTTCATTTTTAGAGTAAACACCATTTCAAATTTAATTCAAATTTGAGCTACTGAATCAACTGTCTAGTTAGCCATGCTGTTTCTGTTTTGCTTCTTAATAGTTAGCATTTACTTTCCTTACCCTAGACTTAGAATGGAATTTCTTAACTGTAGTTAATTTGGAGAGTAAGTTTTGAAGTGTTTAACAAGTATTTATTGGCTACTATGTTCTATCACTGTGCAATACAGCAGTGGTTAAGTTACTCACTATCCTTATTTGAAGTTCATAGTAAGTGGGATTTAACCCTTTATCGTCTAATGTCTAAGGACAGCAGGATCATCCTATTTCAGAATAAATGATGACACTCTGTTAGGGAATGGAAATGAGTTAAACCACAATAGATCAGCAGAGATTCTCCTGTGAGTGTAACAAACCAAACCATGCCATCATTTAAGGATTTGAAATTTCATAGTATACTATGTTTATGTGTGTCTGAGATTCTTTGCATGTTATGTCCACGCTCAGCAACATGTGTATCTAGGTAGCACCATTCAGAATGGGAATGAAGAATAAACACAGCCTTCACGTGGTGAACACAGGGGTGTAGAGATCCACAAGTGCTTAATTCCTATTGGACAGAAAGGTACAATCCTGAGAGTATCTGGCACATTAGAGGAATCACAGGATAGAATAAAAAATGACTAGGCTTGAAGGAGTGAAAGAGCAAAGTCAGAGAGAGGAGAACAATTCCAGGAGAAGGGAGGAGATTGGACTAAAACCTCCAGGGAACAGAAAAAATCTTGACCTTTGTTATGAAATAGGGAGAAAGGGTTTTACTGAAGGAACCCAGTGCTGAGACACACACTCTTAACATACCACTTCACACACTGTACTGGCAACAGAGTGTCTGTGTGTGGAGGGGTAAAATAGGACAAGGAGGAAAGCAGGAGACTAATTTAGAGAATATTATCTTTAAGGTGAGATGTGATGGTGCCTTTGTATTGAGATAGTATGGTAACAGTATGCAAGGATTCAATATTGTTAGAAGGGTTGAACCACATTATGAAATATTATAAAAATGTTTATAATATGGAATTCTTATGTTTCTATACCTTGTTTCAATCTTTCTCCTTGCATTTTTTCTTTTCAGTAAGAAATCATCTACTTGTAGGAAAACTATCAAATCAAAACCTATGTTTTTGAATGCAACTGGACTATATTCTGTAATTATTTGGATCTCCTCAGTATAATTAAGTACATGATATCAATAAAGATAGTCATTTGTGGGAAAACAAAGATTCTGATGCATTAATAAAAACAAAACTGGACAGGAAATTTGAAATTAAAGAGTCAGAGGAGGATAAAGAATGCTGTGCTAGGCATGTTTTGATATGGTATGGCTGTTGGACTTATAAACTCACAGGAGCTATGATTATCTCTACAAAATGAAGTCTTCCAGAAAATTCAGCATGAATAGGGAAGGGCTCCCTGGGTCTTACCTCTTATTGGAGACCTATTGATGGGGTTAATAAGATAAGATGGATGGTGAGGTGTTGCAGGGCATAGTGGTGAGTAGATATTATCATATTTCATTGTATATATGGGTGAAATTCTGAAGCATGAAGAAAATTATTTTAAAATGGACCCCAACAATATGTGCTTGGTCTTTTGTTCTGTGCATTATAAAATGGCTCCACATCTAGAACCGCAAGCTTCCTATGCATTGGCAGCATTTCGTTCTTGCCTTGACATCTTCAATCTTGAACTAGACTTTGCTTGCCATATTTGATATAAAGAACCTATGAATTGACAAAACCAATTCTTTTTACCTTAATGATATGGCATTTTTCCATCTTCCAGCTTCAAATTCTACAGCTACTGCTTCATTCTTTCAAACACAATTTAATATTTTATTATTGAAATATGTTTCACATAATCTCACCCAATTCTATCTGGCACTTTGTTTCACACAAAAATAAAGAAAAATAATTCAATATTTCCATGTTAAAGAACAAAGTCATAGGTTGTGTTCATTGAGCAATTAGATCCTATTATTGCCAGCTCAGTCAACACACCTGACATATTCTGGGAACAGTCTTAGGAAGTAACATTGCTTCTTATGTTATTGTTACTTTTTTTCTGTTCCTTGGAATTTTTCTCTGATCTTCTTTGCTTGCCTTAGGTGACATTATAGTCCCCAAAGACTATAAAGCTGCAGGGTTTCACTTTCTGATGCAAGCATCAATATAGACCACATGTACATGTACACACACACATATACATATACATGTAACAACCAATTAAAATATGGTTCCAGTATAGCTCACTGTAAATGAGAAGATGATAATGAATCCTGTAAGAGGAAACTAATAAACCAAAGGAAATATGCTGAAATTCCTATTGTAAGGGAAGAATTATTACTAACAAGCAAACAAATCTAACTTAAGTCACTACCTTTTGTGTCAATCTAGATTTTCCTTTATTTGTTAAAACATGCATATAGAATTTAAGTATATCAATGCTCATTCATCTTTCAAAAACAAAGAATAGGACATCAGGAACGCTCATTTGAATGCAAGCCAGAGAACTACTTGAGTGTAAACCCTACAACCCACATGGTGAAAGGACAGAAGTGTTTCCCTTAACCTGTACTCTGACTTCCATACAGATGTTATGGCACTTGAAATACCAGTAATAAACAAACAAACCACATAAAGTTAATGATTTTTCCAAAGGCAAAATAAGCACAAGACTTTTAATATTTCATTGCTTTTCATAAGTATGTTGTTTATTACTTTCAGCTTGATGGAGTTGCTACGCTGAGATTCCTGTATGTTAGTGGTGAGGACTGGGACATGACTAAATGTTGCTCGGAGCAAGTCCATCATCATCTTAAAAAGTATTTAACAAAGACAAATTGTTGGAGACATCAATCCAATGTGCTATCTACATGGAACAGGAACTCAAAACAATTAGAACAAGTTTTGGTAGAAGAGGCAGTCAGGATTAAGTTTTCTGCAGAGACACATGGTTAGAAAGGTTCCAGAAGCTGAGGCTCACAGAAGAAATCAACAGGCATTGAAACTCAGGGGTGTGGATGGGAAAAGTTAATGGATTCTCCAATTTGTATAACAATTTTAAAAAAGAAAAATAAAAATAAAGTCATGCTACATTAGTTAAGAGTAAGATCAAACAATAAAAAATTCCTAATAATGTTTGAAAGGCTAATAAACAGGGAGAAATATGAAAAAGTGTGTGCTTACAGAGGAAATATTTAAAAGACAGGAGTTTAAAAGACAGACTGATGGTGACTATCAAGCGGGAAGGCTGTGTATACAGCATTGACACTGATGTAAGGATGAAGGTCATCTGGGTTAAATACGTATAGCACAGAGGGAGAATAGCAGATCAACTGTCATTCACAAAGCAGTCTTTAGCTCTCAGGTGTTCCCCCAACCCTCATTCATGGAGCCTAGTGTGCAGTTCTTCCTATTAGTTACTTTTCTTATCATTGTGGTAGACACATGACAGAAGCAACGCAAGGCAGGAAGATGTATTTTGGCTTGTTTCTTCAGGGAAGGCAATGCATCATGGTGAGACGAAATGCCATAGTAGCTCTCTCCATGGCAGTTCAACGGGGCACTCACAGCAGGAAATGGAGGCTCATTCACTTTGTGACTGACAGGGAATAAATTACACGGTTGGAACTAGAAGTAATTACCACCTTTCAGATTCATCCCTGTTCACATTTGGCTAAGGTACACCACAGTCTGAAGGTTTCCACAAACTTCCAAAACAATATCATCACCTGGCAACACATTCAAACACAAGAGCCAGTAGAAGACATTTCACATGCATCCGTACCACCCTTATTCTCCTCGAAAACATGAATGCCAGCTCTAAGAAATAAGAGTATGATCTCTTTTATGTACTGTTAATTTGTTATCACCTAAAACAAGGCAGACTAGGGTCACAAAAATAATCCTTCAATATTTATAACTTCAAAATATAAATTTCAACTTTGTTTTGGGTTATTTTCTGATTTTCCAGATAATAGATGTAGAAAGTTGAGTTGGAAGCACAATGGGTTGAAATAAAAAAGAGATAGTCCAACATTTCTTTATAGTTATTACATGAGAATAAGTGATAGAAGTTTTCTGAATTTTCATTTTCTAGTAAGACAAAAAATTCTATTCAGTTGTTGCTGTGGGGTTCAGAGATGGTAGACATGTGCCTAGTATTCAACCAAGCACATACTGATTGCCCAATCTGGAACAACCAATAACTAAGGGCAGATAACCTTCCATTGGGCCTTCTACCTACATATCATGTTGTTTACGTCTGAATTATAGTACTAAGCACTTTGTAGTAGATAATATCATGCCAGATATTTTCAGTGGAAGAAACTGTTACCTATTTATTTAATGTTCTTGGGAAATTCTGCTCTTAAAATTAATTCAAAATGCTAAATAAGTAAAACTTCCCTAGTATTAAACACTAGTACTATCTCTTAGTGCCAATGATATAACTGCTGTGTTTGTCTTAATGGTCTTTACATTCATGTTCATCTTCTTCTACTTTCAGTTATATGATTTGTGTAGAGACAGGAAAACTACTTTGTAGTCATACATTATTGGTATCTAACAGGTCATCTTAAGCATGCATGCTTATTATGTGACAACACAATAAATACTGTTAATGTGTGACAACACAATAAATACTGTTAATGTGTACAGTACTAGGAAAGTTGTTATTAAGAAGAATATAATCTTTCATGTGATATTATACTTAAGAAAATTTCAGATTTATAGTAAGAACTGTTTCCTTTAGGTATGATACGGAATCTAAGGTGAAATATTAAAGTGCGGAATCAAGTTGAGCTATAACATTTATGATACCGAAAGTAGTCGCTGTGGCTTTGTGTTGTAGAGTCTGATATATGAGCTTTTTCATATACTTCTCATTCCAGAAACCAGTACCCATAGGACTTTATTGGTTAATCCAGTGCATTCTCTGTGCAGTACAGTGTGCAGGACAAAGAAGTGGGTGAAGTTAATTTTATTGCCATATATGCAGCTATTACCCTCTTCTCAGAATAACAGCTAGCTCACACAGACAGAAATAATAAGGAAAGGGTGTAGTCAGGGTTAATTTCACATTATATTCACATTATGTAATAGGAATAATATGGAATTTTTATTTTATCCAGGTATGTTGCAATGTGGAAATTTACCTAAGGCAGTAAAAATAAAATGCTGGTCATATATAATTTAAAAATGCTGTGTTTTGTCTTCATTTTCTTTCCAAGTGGTTGCTGTGACTTAGTCACAGAATAACTGTGGATAATGGTGAATTATGAAGAGGAGATTTGGGATTCATCACTCATGAGTGATAGGAGATATACACAGATACAAATGTGTGGATGCATTTATAATTAAAGTAAGCTTTTTCCTTACTAACTGCATCTAACAGTACTAATATCCTTAAAATTAAGTAGTGGCAACCAGTTAAGTACTGAATGACATTTGTAGAATGAACAATTTTTCATGTTTGTGGAAATCTTTTTTTTACAAGAAAGCACACTTGTCTTGTGCTCATAACATCAAACCTTGGTCTTATTTTCAAATATAGGAAATATAATGCTTTCCTTCTATATTCTATAAAAGCTCGAGTTGAAATGCATATTTTCTTACTAAATTGCTGTATTTTGTTTTCATTTTCCTTCCAATTGTTTGCTGCAGCTTAGCCATGGAGCAACTGAGAACAATGGTGAATTATGAAGAGTAACTTTGGGGATCATCACCAAGTGACATTGGCAGACACATGCAGATGGTGTGTGCACACTTAATAAAAGTAAGCTTTCCTTCTAGCATTTTCTGTAGAGCTGGATTCATGGATACATATTGTTTAAATCTGGCTGACAATTCTCAGTAGAGGAGGCTAAAATGGCCAAGAGACACTTAAGAAAGTGCTCAACATCCTTAGCCATCAGGGAAATGCAAATCAAAACAACTCTGAGATACCATCTTACTCCTGTCTGAATGGCTAAAATCAAAAACACTGAAGACAATTTATGCTGGAGAGGATGTGGAGAGAGAGGAACACTCCTTCACTGCTGGTGGGAGTGCCGACTCATACAGCCTCTTTGGAAATCAGTATGGAGATTCCTCAGGAAAATGGGAATTAATCTACCACTAGACCCAGCAGTTCCACACTTAGGCATATATCCAAATGAGGCAAGTTCATACAACAAGGGCATCTGCTCCACTATGTTCATAGCAGCATTATTTGTAATAGCCAGAACCTGGAAGCAACCTAGATGCCCCTCAACTGAAGAGTGGATAGAGAAAATGTGGTACATTTACACAATGGAGTATTACTCAGCAGAAAAAAATAATGGAATCTTGAAATTCGCAGGGAAATGGATAGCACTGGAAGAAACCATCCTGAGTGAGGTAACCCAGTCGCAAAAAGACAAACATGGTATGTACTCACTCGTATATGGATTTTAGACATGGATCAGGATAGTGCCAGTTTGCACTTCCACTGATAGAGAGTCTGGGTAACAGGAAAGAACCTAAAAGATATGCATATATGCATAGTACCCAAGAGAAGAGGATGGAGACAAGATCCCCTGAATGGATGGGGAACACGGCGAGGAGTGGGGGGGGGGAGTGGGACCTGGGAAGAAGAGAGGGGTGAAGAGGAAGAGAGTTGGTCATGGGGGAAAAGGAAGTTGAGGGGGTGGTGGTAAAATAGGGGGAAGAGGGAATCATAGGATCGAATACAGATCAGGCACCAGAGCGACCTCGAGTGATCTAAAGGTATAACACCAATTGGCAAGCTAAGCAATAGTGGAGAGACCACCTCGAATGCCCATTCCTGATAATGAACTTGGTGTCTATAACCATCGCGGAGCCTTCATCCTGTGACTGATGGAAGCAGAGGCAAACACACAGTTAATCCCTGAACTGAACCCGGGGGTATCATACCAGTGACAGAGAGAGAGGAGTGATGAGCAAATTGGCAAAGAATGGGCTGGCAAAACCAGCAGAGACAGCTGATCTGAACAGGGGAGAGCTCTTGGATCCCAGACTGACAGTGGGGAGGCCAGCATGGGACTGATCTGGACCCCCCAGGTGTGAATATCAGCGAGAGGGCCTGGGCAACCTATGGGGCCCTGGGCTGTGGATCGGTGTCTATCCCTGGTATACAGGCAGTCTTCGTGTGCCTGTAGCACAAAGAGGGATGCTCTCTCAGCCTGGACTCTTAGGGGAATGCCTGGACCCTACCCAGAGTAAGATGACAGACTCTGATATCCCCTATGTGGAAGGATTTGGCAATGGGGTGGGAGGGTGGGGGAAAAGGGGAGTGCGGGAGGAGGGGAGGGAGAGGGAACTGGGATTGACATGTAAAACAAGCTATTTAAAATGAAAAAAAAAAGTGAAAAAAAAAACAAGCTGCTGGCAAGGAAAAAAAAAGTAAGCTTTTACTTTGCTGACTACATCTAAGCTGATCAATACACAAAATTAAATTCTTAAAAATATTAAGATAATATTCTCGTATTTACATCTTTGTGTTATAGAATTTGCCTTTTATTTTCATTCATATTTTATTTTTCTTTAATTTTTATTAGCTTTTACAGTTGCACAAAATAAATATCCTGATCCTGAGATTTTCATGCATATATAAATTTATTTTGCTCATATTTAACACCTATTTTCTCTTTTCTCAAACTGTTCATTGGGAATAAATGAACTGGACCAGGTACATTTTTGTGTAATAAAAGTACTTTAATAGCTTGTAATTAAAAATATAAATTTAGTCTGCTAATGAAAAACAACAATTGACATTAAGTGGAAATTATTTAACTAAGGTGGGGAACCGTAGACCCACAAAAAATGAAAAAAAAAAAACAAAAACCCAAAAGAATGACAACCCACCCGCAACAACAACAGTAACAACAAAACAACCAAGCAATGCAGTAATTGTAAACCGAAGCTACTGAGACATTTTAAAATTTGTATAGTAAGACGTCACAGAAACAGCATACTGGGAAATGGCTAAGCTGGCAAGCAAATCATCGCTATTAGATCCCATTCATGATTTAAATTCTGCTATTTTATCTTTTCCTAACATGCAGTACTTTTTCAACCTCACATTTCCAGGCATTTCAGTGCCTGCTGACATAAGTGCTTTCCCAAAATAGAGTCTCGCAGCAATCTTCTGCTAGACGTCTACGCCCATTTGTGCATGTATTTTTTAGGATGCTTTTTTTTTTTTTTTGAACCTCTTAACTGTGAGAGGGCCTGGAAGGTAGGATTAGAATGAATGGGAACTTGTTTCCCGAAACGACACTAGACACTATATCTACTCTTAAAAAAATAAATCACAGTCTCCTACCTTAAAAACAAACATCTCCCGCCGAAGAATAGCTAGAGTGTTGAAGTTCCCATCACAGATGTTGGGTTTGGCTCCAGGATAGGAAGGTCTGCCAGTGGGAGGCCGGGGAGGTTTTGGCCTGTCATTTTTCTTTGGGTCAGCAGGAGGAACAGATCGGTGAGGGGGCACTGTCGGTAGAGGTCTTGTGGGTGGAGGGATCTTGTCAGGTGGACCTTTTGAAAACATGAGGACAGTGCTTGGCTCACTTAAACCTGGAATAGTGCTGGAAGATATGCTACAGAGAACAAGTGCTTATCAGCAGAGGGCACAGACTAAGCAAGCTGAGAGGTCATTAAGATCGTATATTTTCAGAAAACACAAACCCTCAAACCCTCCCAACTGCTACCAAGGGTGTCTCAGACTGTCCTCATAAGCCTGGAGTTCAGCTCCTAGTACTATGACTTCTTTGTTAATTTTTAGTGAGTTTTATTTTATACCTTCAACTCAGTCACTATTGGGAAGTTGCTCTCAAAAGCAGTTTAAAAGTAGGTTTTCATGAAAAAATAGAAGTATGAGAATAAATACTGGACTCAATAGCTGTGAGCTTTATTCAAGAGGAAACTGGACTTCGACAGATGCTGATTCCATGAAAATATTTCCAAAGACAAACACTAGCAAAGCAAAGGTTATTCTACCATATGTCTCCAACTATGTATTACAAGCTTATACTGATTTCATTATTTTATTTTAAAGAACTATCTTGACAGATAACTCAGTGTTTCATTTAAATACTGAATCTAAAGTGTCCATTGATTAACTTACCACTGGTGAAATATTAATGTAAAGTATTTCTAAAAACAGACTTCCAAGTCCAGTCAAAGTTTACTCATGTAATTTGCAACAGATGTTAGCCATCAATCCTCAAGGGACTGATGCTGTTTCTCTTTAATAAATAGAGTTGTTCACACTTAATATTCAGATATTCTTTCATGGACCTTCAGTCTAGACTACTAATTCATGAGGTCATGAGAAAGAGACTTCTTTGAGTTAACCAAGTAGAAAGAATTTCTGATGACACACAGAGTTGATGGATCTCTCTCTCAATATCCAAGCTCTTTGAATTTCTGTCTGTGACATGTATCACTACATCCAATCCAATTTCAAATTCACTTTACCCCTAAGAGAATTGTATTAAAATAAAAAAAAACTAATGAATGCAAAACAAATTACTGCACATGAATTATATTATTTAAAAGGCAAATCATACATTCTAGTTACTAATTGTTGACACACTGATAGCACACATTCATCTTTATAGAAATAAAAGTTTTATTTCCTTAATCTAGCAAAGCATACCTGCTATAGGCAGATAATTAATGTCAAAACCAAAATAATATGAGAAATAAATATCTTTACAAAGTCACTGATCGTACTGAGGACATTATGGTCACTATAAATACCCATGACAGTTTTTCCTCATTTATCTTAATTTGCATTTGTTGAATAAAATCTATTAGTAAAGAAATACTATCAAAAAAGAAATGTAGTTCAGAATATTAGAAATAGAACTGATGCAATCTGTTGAAAAAAATTAGTCACATATTTGCTTTATTCACTTATTATTTCACTTTCATTCTGACTCAAATAACTTTGAGGTCAATATCTTCTTATATATATTGCAAAAATTGTTTTCTTGACCTTCAAAAGTTATTTGTCTTAGAATTCCAGAAACTTTAAACACTAAGTTCGGCTGTCAATGGGTAAGAAAGTTTATTTACATTATGTGACAATTTGTACTTTTAAATATTTTTATGAGTTATGTTTTTATTTTAATATAATACTACCTAAATTGCTTGAAACAAACTTCTCTTTCTTAATATTTATTTATTTATTTATTTATTATGTAGACAATATTCTGCCTGCATGTATCCCTGCATGCCAGAAGAGAGCACCAGATCTCATTAAGGATGGTTGCAAGCCAACATGTGGTTGTTGGGAACTGAACAAAGGACCACTGGAAGAGCAGTCAGTGCACTTAACCTCTGAGCTGTCTCTCCAGCTCTACTACCTAAATTTTAAATGTGCACACTATTAGAAAGTTTTGTAATTCTAACTTTACAGCATGATCAACAAGAAAGCTTTGCCAGTAATTAAGTCTTCTGGTAATCTACATAATAAGATTTAGGGAACTATTCCTGATATAACTTGACTGATGATAGAATTTTTCCAGTTAGATGGAACATTTTTCTTCTATTTTTCTCTGTTTTATATACTAAAGCACTCTATCTCAAAGGGGGAAGCAAACATGCACATGACTTCTAATTTCCCCATCAAATTAGGCAAACAGGAACAGTGGAACCTACCATATATTTTCTGGATGCCCTGCAAATCATCATTAGGAAGCTTGAAGTTGTCTGTTTCCATGTACTGGTAAAATGGTGCCATGATAGCAGTGGGGTCATTGGAATGCTCCAGTCCTAGAGCATGCCCCAGCTCATGAACTGCTACAAGGAATAAGTCATTTCCTGTCAAATGAGAAGAATATAGAGTAAGATTATTGCAAGTGATAGCCACTGGAATGAAAAGGGCAACTTACCATTATAAAAACATTAACCAGAAAAGGAAAAGAACCCCTTGCTCAAGTGGTCAACATGATTTTAACATTTGCTAATGGCAAATATTTGCTTTAAAGAGTTGAGATAGGTGATGGTGAAGGTATGGATGCTTAGAGATTATAAAAAAGGTTTTAAAAAGTTTAAAAGCAATATCAAGACCTAGAATCAC
Organism: Mesocricetus auratus; assembly: GCF_017639785.1. Classification (NCBI taxonomy): domain Eukaryota; kingdom Metazoa; phylum Chordata; class Mammalia; order Rodentia; family Cricetidae; genus Mesocricetus; species Mesocricetus auratus. Next base: position 47,251,307 of record NW_024429184.1, on the reverse strand, counting down.
TGGTGTTAATGTATCTTTTCAATCATAAGGGAAAATACATAATCTTAGCACAATTTATGCAATAACAAAATATAGAGCAAATATATAAATCCTATATTACAAGAATCCAATAAGGCACAGAGAATTTGCTTGTCCCCTTGATACACATATCTACAATTCTAATCAATGCATAGGTTATATGGACCAAAGGCATTTACTTAGGAACTTTGTTCTATCATTGAAAATTTTCACTTAAGTAAACTTGTATAATATAGTCTATATAATATAAATTCAAGAGAAATCTTGGGGTGATACTCAGGTCATTCTTCTACCTTCTTCTACTCTGTCTTTCATTTTTCTGCTATTTCTTATTCATTTTTCATCCTTCTTTAAAAGTCTCATTTTATGTTTAAAGACAGGTGCCCTATGTATCCTTAGGCTAACTTTGAATTTGTGGACTTGCTGTCTCAATCTCTGATGTGCTAGAATTTTTATCTGTAAGACTAGAATTCTAAGAATTTCATTTCTAAGGAAATTATTAGAGGTATTGAGAGGAAGTACAACACTTTCTTTGGAGGTCTTGTTATGAATAAAAATAATATCAATAAGCACTACTTTCAGGAAAAACCCCTATCAACTATTTCAAACACTATAATACAATTTAATGACCCTCTTTTGAGAATTATATAATTTTTTTGACACAGAGTAGGAAAATAAGCAAATATATTTACATTCCTGAGTAGTCTGTCTCAGTGAAATGGAAGAGGTCATGTGACCAATTCTCATGTGACACTGGCAAACTGAAGATGAGGGAGCCACAGAAACATTTACAGCATCTCTTTATTCCCAAAGAAAATTGACTAGAGACTGTTATAAAAATTTCAAGGGGATTTAAAAAAGAGATGATAATGAGCATTTTCAGACTTCAGAAACTTACCTTCTTTTCTTATAAAATTAACTAGTAATGAAAATTAAGACATAGAAAAATATAATATTTAATTATCTGTAATGGAAAAAAGATATACCTTTACTAGAAACTTACTTCCAATTCTATAGATGTTTTAAACACTTTCACCACACCTTCTTATTTAATTTTTGCAAAAAATTATATGATTTTGTTATTTATAATTATTACTTTCATTTTAGTAAATCAGAAAAGTGTGGGAACTGTTGCACAGCAGTTACTTCTAAGATAAAATTTTTCAGCTTTGAGGGAAGCTCTTTCAGATTCAGAATCTTCTAAAGCAAGGTGAAGCATCTACCTTACATTCAATGTCATGAAAATTTAGGATTTTCCCAACTCAATAGCCTCAGAAAATCCCTGACCAGATTAATTACCCCATAATCTTCCCAAGCTTATACAGTAGTGGTGACTGCAAAGAGACACTTAGACTAGGAGAACTACTTACTAGATGCTTCCACCAGCCTGGATATCTGGAAAAGACAGAGCAGCCAAGCTGCCTAGAAAAGGTTGTGACCAACTGAGCTGCTGAAAAGAGACACCTTCCAATCTATCAATCAGCATGCAAGTTATATAGTGATGTCATGGTTTATAGTTTCCAAGAGTCATCACTCATGCTAGAATGGGCATTTGTTGATGCAGCTATTTTTCAGTTATTTCTTGGTTTCTAAGTAACTTCCCAAAGCTCACTGGTTCACGAAGTTGGACTTTAGGATATCATTTGATCTGTCAATGATTCCCTATCTGGGTTGAGTAGCATTTTGTTCATGTCTCCCAAGGGTCCATTCATACAACAGAAAAGTGTTATGGGAAGGAAAATAGAAAAAAAAAGAGGATGACACATACTACAATTTCGGTTCTCTAGTTAGAGGAAAGTGGAGGATAAAAAAGACATTGTGGTAAAAAAAAAAGTATAGAGAATAAATCAGCTTTTTTTTTGCGAGACAAGGTTTCTCTGTGTAGCTTTGGAGTCTGTCCTCAGACTGGCTCTGTAGATCAGACTGGCCTTGGACTCACATAGATCCACCTGCCTCCGTATCCCATATGCTGGGATTAAAGGCATGTGCCACCAATGCCCAGCTCTATTATCTTTTATCAAAAAGTATATGAGGATAATGTTGATGAGCAAGGGAACATTAATGAGGATTTGTAACTTCTCTGGTACAAAAATGTCATGAAAGACAGGAAAGGATGGAGGGAAAAGTGATAGAGAGAGGGAGAGAGAAAGAGAGAGACAAAGACAGAGACAGACAGAGACACAGAGAGAGAGACATAGAGAGAGACAGAGAGAAAACATGGTGATTCTCAAGTTTCACAATCAGAGGACAGAGAACAAGGAGTGTCCTGTATTTTAACCACTATAGCAGTGCACAGATGTGAAAGGTTTAAATAAGTAAACTGTATTCTAATGCAGAATTTATAATCAACTTACTGTAAGTTAAAGAAAAACCGAAGAACTTGACTCATGGCAATGACAAAGAATTAGTGTAGGTGACAGGGAGACAGACATGTGGACTGTGGCAGAAAGGAAAACTTCTATTTGAGTCTCCATCATTTCCCCACTGTCTACCAGTAAATCCTGTATCCTGGGAGACAAGACATAACCAAGAATATTGGCACATATGTCTGTGCCCTGCCATTTCAAAAATATCTCTTATTTCCTTCTGCGAACCTTTTATGGTTAGAGGAATATAAGCGTGTTCTGTCTTTAGGGTCTCTACTAAACTATCTCCTTCCTGGGATGTCATTTCTCCCACAAGGTGTTGGATCCTCACTTCTTTAGAAATATTATCTATCACAGATTAAATTTTCTTTTTCTATGAAGATTTTCTTTCAGGTCAGACAGCCTTATGACCTGTTGTGCTCTTCATACTATCACAGCCCTAGTGTAACACTCCAGCTATTTCATGACACTTATGTTTTATTAATACTGTCTGTTCACATATTTTCCTGCATATTTTGAATAAAGACTGATATTGAGCATTACTTACTTTAGTTTCTATAATTCTGAAGGTATTGGCTGCCCCAAAGCAGATATTTAATATTTCAATGAGTTTTAATAAACAGAACAATGTCTGAGAAATAGAAAGCTAATTAAAATTGAGCATTAAAATAAGAACATAAATTCCTTCTAAACATGGTTTGAAGTGCGCGTCTAGATATCCTGCTAAATACTGTAAGGGAATGATAAAAGTTATGAGAAAAAGACAGAAAGACCATTGCTCAGAGAAAACTTCAGAGAATAGAGCAAGAACACCTATGTTTTCCTGTTGCTCAGTGAACAGCAGTGAATGCTTATGGTTCAGATAACATGCATAATTACTATGGCTTTGTTGGGGTATTATACTCAGAGAAGAAGAAAGAAAAACAGAAAGGAGGAGAGTCACTCCTGAAGTGGTTGGCAAGTATATTTGCAGGTGTGCAATTTGGAGAGACACCTAAGGAGTGTAATATCAATAATTATTTCAAGGCAAGAGGAAGACTTTGAAAAAAAAAACAACAACAACATTTTTTTAGACAGAAAGAGCATCTAACTCCAACTCTAAATACTTTTAAAATCATAAACCACAAAATCTAAAACAATGAATTTGTTTCACCAAATAGTGTTAAGTGGTACTGGCCAGTGGTAGAAGTGGTAGGCCATCTTCCGAGCATACCAAACCAGGTCAAAATAGATGAATTTGGCTTCAATCCTCTATCAGTGGGCTAAAAGTAAAATCAAACTATCCCCAAGGGCAAAATTCTTAGGTAAATGAAGATAAAATAAACAGTGGAGTAGAAAAAAAATCAAGGCAGCCAATTGAAGAGCAGAAAATACAAAAGATGGCACTAAATTTTACAGCAAACAGCTGGCTAAATGTGAGTTCAGGAAGGGGGCAGTGCTGGTTCATGTGGCTTTAGACTCTCTATGTCTCCATGTGGCAAGACAGATACAGACTCTTTGTTCAAAATCTCAAAGTGGCCTCCCAATAACTGTCTTCCTTTTGTTCTTTAAAGGGAAAAATATTATCTCTTCATTGGTTTTCACCTTGTGGATCAACTTGCCTTCATTTGCAGAAGAAATACCAGGAAACTAATGCCTAAGTAAACATATGGGAACCAACTGTCCTGTACTTAGGCAAATGTATACTGCTTCCAGCCATCCACTAAGCTGTTGGCTAGTGGCCTAGCTAAATTATTAAAAGTACTTCAGATCTCACAGGAAACAAGTCTCCTGGTCAGTTTTTCCCCTTGGCTTCCAAGAGGAACATAAAAGACAAAAATAAACCATACAGAACAGCAAATAGGTCATAATAGACAAAATCAATTTAAAACATGAATAGGTCATGAAATTATTCAGGTTTTCCACAGCATTGTCTTCAAGGATAGAGCTATTCCTTGGGAAATGAATAGAGAAGGTTTTAGAAGAAATTTAGCAGAATTGGTGTGTGAACTTATGATCTGTTTTACATGCATGATGCTTCAATAAGAAACATTGGCCAAGTGTTCCAAGTAATTACAATTCTACTGATGATTGATCATACTGTAATTGAACATCACTTGCAGCTTCACAATAGTCTGAAAGGGTAAGTTGTTAAATACAGTACCACCCTGTGATTTGAGTTACTAGGAACAAAAGTTGTTGGCACATAAAGAGGTTTGGGTAATCAGAATGCACCTAATGCTGAAAATAATAACTGCTTCTGCAGTACCCCATTCATTCACATTATTTAGGCTTTTCAATTGTAATATGCCTGATCCTATCAACAAGCGGGCAACAATGGAGAAATCAGCCTTTCTGTTCTTAGCTCAGAAATAGCACTTGCTGCTCTTGCAAGATTTTGAGTTTTGTGTGTGTCTTCCAATTGAGTCTCTAATCTCTTTCCCTTTGTGTATTCCAGCACCATATGGAATACTGAAGTGGATATTTTGAGAGACACTGTATTGTTTGTAATTGGCTGTCATAATTATGTCTATATTTTATACTCAGTTATTGCACAGCTTCATGTGTTTTATAAGTCGTTTCCACTGATGACATATCTGTCCTGAATATAAGTGAATGATTACAAGGCCTTCAACGTAGTAGAAAACACACATCTATAAACTTCACTGGGATTTACCTGTAAAACAAGCTATTTAAAATTAAAATAAAAAGTGATAAAAAAAGAAAAGGCAAAAAAACCTTCTTAAACACTTTGGTACCAGCACTATTGGATCTCTTTTCCTGTTTTATTCCATAACTTGATGCTGTATTCCCTTCAAGTTTAAGTGCTGTCCTGATATGGAAATTACTCATTTTCTAGCATATACTTTTTATATTTTGATCATCTAAGTGCAGTTTGATAAGTCATAATATCTCTGGTATCTGAGCTTCTTAAATTTGGCACTTTTTTGTATATTTCCTATGAAATACACAGAAACTTAGAACTTTTTTAAACTATTTGTAAAATCTATTTGTCCATTTGTGGTTATTTATCCTTAAAAGCAAATTTCAGTTCCCTTCTCAGTGAAGCTGCCATGAATACCCAAGTCAGTTCTGTTGCTCTGCTTCTGTGTTTCTCTAGCATTTATAAATTATCAGCTTTACAATAAATGTGTTGATAATATCTGATGTTTTCAACATTTACCTGTGAATTACGTGACTAATGAACCTGAAGAGATTTAAATTTTAAATATTTAATTTTAAAATACTTGAATATTTGGATCACATATTATATTGAGCTGAAATTCAAAAATTCATCACCACATTTTGATGAATAGAACATTTTCCAGTGCTTAGAGTATAGATGTGGCAGAATGCATTTCTTAATCCTTGGCCTTGTATTGTGGTGATATGTTATTTATGATTTAGTAAAGCTTGCTTCAGGATTCACAAGGCAAAGATAGCCACAATCTACAGATGTCAGGCAGTAGTGATACAAACTTTTATTCCCAAAGCTATACTATCTAGCCAGGCAATGGTAGCACATGCCGTTAATCCCAGGACTCAGGAAAAAAACAGATGGATCTATCTGAGTTCAAGGCCACCCTGATCTATGCAAGAGTGAAGAGTAACAGAGATCATACCTTTAATCCCAGCACTTGGAATCATATGCCTTTAATCCCAGCACTAGGGAGGTGGGGACAGGAGTGATATGGCTGGGTGGAGAAAGGTATAAAGGCAGGAGCAGACAGGAACTAAGAGATTTTGCCTCTAAGGATACATGGAGACAGGATTAACATTTAGCTTGTATAGGTAATATCTACTGGCTTGGCTGCTTTGTGTCTCTGATCTTCAGCTCAAAGTTTGAACCTATCTGTCTCTGGGTTTTTAATTTTGGTGTTACACTGTATGACTTCATTCAAAGCTAGTTCTTTAGTGGAAGAGCTAATGTCAGTAATTTTTTATGTTAAGTAAAGTACCAAATAATCTATTTGGATTTTATCTATTTGCCAACATAATTGATCTTATTACCAACAATATAAAAGCAAAGAAACTAGGGCTTTAATAGAGTAGGTGAGTTCACCAAAATCATATCAAATGGGAGAAACTTGAATATCCAACCCAGACAAGGATCACTATCAATAATTTAGTGTATTTACAGCTGGGCAGTGGTGGCACATGCCTTAGATCTCAGCACTTTGGGGGGGGCAGAGGCAGGTGGATCTCTGTGAGTACAAGGTCAGCCTCTTATCCAGAGTGAGTTCCAGCCAGGGCTGCAGTGAAATCCTTTCTCAAAACCAACCAAACAAACAAACAAATAAAAAGTATATTGAAATATTGAGAAAGTGTATTTCTCTTTTTCTCCAAGACCTAGGATTTGCATTTCAAAGTAAAAGAAACACTGTCATGTTACCTAAACAAGTGACACCCCCAGCATATTATAATTGACCCCTCTAAAAGTTTGTAGTAATAGTAGTTATTTCCATCATTTAATTAAAATTAAATTTATCGAAAATCTGCAATGTGTTTTGGACTGCCTGCTGTGCTATAAAAGCCTAGAAACTGGACATCTTAAACATTACAAGTATCCTTTCTTACAGTTTGTCAGGTGGTAAATCTGTGGTCAGTAAGTTGTCATGATTGGTTTTGGACACGGCTATCCTCCTAAGTTAAACAATGCTGCCTTCTATATGACTCAATACATCGTGGGTAACCAGGGGAACAAAGACTCAATATATTATCAATCAATAGCCCTCATCTTAGCAGTAGATGCTATGTTCAAACTGTAATCTAAAGTCAGCTACCTTCCCAGAGTTTCCAGATACAAATTGTACATTGGGAACTATAGCTTCATTGTGTGAACTTTGTTAGTAAAACGCTGCATTACTAGGCCATAACACCTAACAGAGTGATGCAAGGGAAGCAGGATAGATTTTGGCTCCTGGTTTCAGTGCTGAGTTCTCTGCCTGGTTGATTCAGGTCCCTTACTGATACGGAATATTAAGGTGACAGAGAAACATGATGTAGGTTATTCATTTCATGCTAAACAGGAAAAAGAGGAAGAGGAAAAGCAGCAGAAGAGAAGAGAAAACCTAAGAAAAACAAGAAACGGAGGTGAAGGAGGGTTGGGAGGGGGAGGGGGAAGTGGAGAGGAAAGTAGAGGAGTGTGTTTTTCCTTTTCCCTTTTTCATTAAGTGTACAACTCTGGCATTTTCTACAGAAATGCAAGCAGAATTGCATTGACTGGAATAAAGAAGCAGTGCATGAACATGCATTAAAAGTAAAAACATTACAAAAAAAGAAAAAAGAAAAAAAACATCAAGTTCAAGTTTAAAAAATACTTCAGAACATTTGTCAGCAATTGAGGGTGGTTTTCTGACGACTTGGGAGCTGTATGGATGACATTTACTTCAAAGACTGCTACAAGAACACACTAGTTAGGCAAAAATCAAACACTGGGCATTAACATACATGGTAAATAAATCACCACTTAGTAAATCATACACCAAAAATCAGTAAAAAAAAACCTATGCAAATAATAAATACTGAGAGTATTAATTTAAGTAGACACTGTAAAGTAAAAAAATATAATTAAAGCAACTAAGGTCTATGTTAAGCAAGTCTAGTGGAAATACTATCAAAAATTTTGGACAATAAAGGCCATAGTGCACTTATTATTCCTTTAGGGAATAGTTTGGTTATGAAGCCTGTAGTGCATTAGTTCTATATTCTCTTACTTCAGAACAGTCTTGATAGAAAAAAAAAAGCAACATATGGTTACTTGCAGCACTGTAAAAAAAGAAATACGGGTTGTATTTTTCCTCTTCTTCGGAGTTTAGTTAAACTTCTAGGAATATTCTCAGCTAATGTATCATCTTATTTATTCATGGGCAGGCTATTTATGCTCTGTTTTCCCCAGGGCATCTCAGTCTGATTGGTGAGGACCATTACAAAGGCTTACTCACCTCTCTGTGGCTAGTATAAAAGAAATTAATATTTATGGCTACATAGACCACAATAATCATATAACAAATCACAAAAGCTGCTTTTAAGAACCCAATTTGCATTATTTTATATATAGTTTTTGAATAATGCAAATTTTATCTGATTACCAATCAGTGTTTACCATGGTTTATGAATGAGCTTTGGGAGCCCATTCCAAATAGAGGGATGTGCTCTTAGCCTGGACACATGGGGAAGGGTCTACGTCCTGCCCAGGATGAAATGACAGAGTTTAGAGATCTCCCACAAAGAGGGCCTCACCCTCCCTGGGGAATTATGTGGGGATTGGGTGGGGGGTTGGGGGACTGGTTGAAGGACAAGGGAGGAGGGGTGGGAGAGGGAGCTGGGACTGACATGTGAAACATTCACGTTTCTAATTTAAATAAAAGCATATATTGAGAAAAAATCCTGCTAATATGTGTTACAATTTCCAAACCAACAACCACAATACAACATGCTTGAAAAACTACTAATTTCCTAGCATATAAAAGGAACTATTTGCAATATTAGTAAACCATTAATAAGCAACTTATCATAACACATAATTGATTTTTATAATGTGTGATAGAAAATATGAATGTCATGGACTCCTAAGAGAATAGCAGGATCTTTGTTATCCCTCTTATATTTTGTTTATTTATTCATTAATTGAAACAGGATCTTGCTGTGTAGTCCAATTGGCCTTGAAGTCATTTTGTTAAACAGAATGTCTTCAGACTTGCAAAATTTACCCCCTCTGCTTCTGAATGCTAAGATTCCTGGCTTCTAGTCTCATGCCTAGCTCAGGACTTTCATTCTTAGCTACAGAACTGAGCATTTAGTTCAGTGATTCTGAACTTCTTTTTAGCACACCAGACACTCAGTGTAACTGAAAATGTGTGGAAATTCTCCCAGGACACAAACATATGTGTCATGCTCACTAGAAGAGGGCACCATATCTTATTACAGATGGGTGGAAGCCACCATGTGGTTGTTGGAAATTGAACACCAGACCTCTGGAAAAGCAGTCAATGACCTTAACCTCTGGGCCATCTCTCTAGCCCCCACACATAAACATATCTGTATCTAATATGACTGTAGAACTATTTGTCTCTCACTTGGTCCAGTGGCAAAATCAGGCATGAAATTATTACATTTATCTATTTCTCTGTGTGTACACATACACACAAGAGCTACAGTGCATGAGCAAAGGTAAGAGTAATTGGTTTTCTCATTCCATAATATAAATCTCTGGGACTAAATTCAGATCATCAGACTTGGCAACAAACAATTTCACTGATTAGCCATCTTGCTAGCCCAAAATAATAATTTTTAAAGCATATATTATTTTATGTGTATGAGTGTTCTTCCTGTAAGCATGTCTATGCACCACATGTGTGCAGTGCCCAGAAAAGCCATACGAAGGCACTGGATCCTCTGGGACTGAAGATTTAGATAGCCATGAGCCTTTATGGACATTGACCTCTGGAAAGTAACCATTGCTCTTAAACCCTGATCCTCTCTTCAGGTCCAAAAGTTTAGCGCTTAATACAAATAAGACATTTCAGCACTACTTTCTGATTCTGGTCAATATTGAGAAGGTGGTTGACAGTAAAATGATATTACTGCATAGTAATTTTACCTCAATATGAAAAGATGGTTGGAGAGACTAGGAAAGTAAAGGAAAAGGGAAGTATTGGATGTTCATGACTTCAGGAGAAGACAGAGTCAATTTTCTTCAAAGATGTAGTATCTAATAAGTTGCCTATGCGCGACTGGATGGATGCATACCAAGCAATATAAAAAGTGAAGAGTGTCAAAATGTGTTGTATACATGAATAAAATAATCAAAGACTAAATTTTGTTTCAGTAAGTCAAAATTCTTACGGGATAAGGACTGAAATGAAGATGGGAACAACAACAAAACCAGAAATACCTAAGTGACAGAAAGATTGAAAGATTTAAAAAATTCACATTTAAAATGAGTTACTACTAACTCTTTATTTACCAAACTCCATGTAGAAATGCATTCTTTTACATCTGTTATTGCCACCATCTTCAAAATGATTTTTCAGTAAATTTTCAAAAACAAACATTTGGTTTTTGAAAGTAGATTGAAGAATTACAGAATGATGATACATGACAATTTAAAAAATCTGTCCATTTAAGAAATGAATATTTCACATTATTTTCAAATAGTATCTGAAATTGGCATTTCCTTATTAATTTGTGCTTAGCTACATTATGACTAGAGATAAAGAAATGACAAAGAGGTTATAAGATGTTTCATTCACTTGTTTGTATCTACAGATAAAAAAAACAGTTCTCATCTGTACTTTAAATGATTAGAAAGTTTAGAAAAATAGAAACTTGATAAAAGTCTATCCTTGTTCTTTCAACTTCTTGTTGAGAGACAGAAATGACATTTGGCAACAGAGAATATACCACAAGACTAAAAACAGACAGACAGACAGACAGACAAAACTGTTACTCTCCCCATGTTTAATTAGGGTTACTCCCAGGAACATGGATTAATGGCTGCTTAGAGAAAAACGGACAACATATAGACTACTATATTACTGGAGAAAATGTCTTTCACCCCCACCAACTGTGAACCTTTTACATGCTCTTGGGGGAGTAGTGGGACTTGTGAGTCCTTCCTCACTGCCTACAGAGGAACATTAACAGGCTCAATCTTGTCCATGTCTCATGCAGGTAACCACAGTTTCTGAAAGTTAAAGACATAGTGGCTATATATTAGATAACATTGTATTGCCAAAAACTTTTGGCATATGGGTCTTTTCTCAGTTTTGTCCAACTTAATGTCTTTCTCTAGGACTACAGTCTTATCTCTGTGGCCTGTAAGCATATGGAATGATTCCTTTTCCTCTCATTTGAAGCCGCAGAAATACCATTATGAATAGAGTCAATTAACAATCATAGATCACTTCAGAGTATTCATTAATCTATGACTGTATATCCTGAGGAATGTATAAAAAAGAAAGATGCCACAGAGCTAAGATGGTTATGCGTGTGGCTTTGTGTATACCCAGCTACACTCCAGGAATTTTTTGGTATGCTACTATTTTATATATAAAAGGTAAAATTTAAAGAAGCTTGGATTAAAATTGCAAGCTCTTGAGACTCTTAGTAGAAGTATATGAGCTTCAGCATGGAGAATGTAAAAAAGGGAATTAATATGAAATCATGTGAAAATAGGTGACAAAACTGAATAGATTAGTTGTGGATAGAGTAACAAGAGTGGGGTGTACCTGTCTCTCATAGTGAATCCATAACATGTGTTTCAATGTACTTATACTCATTTACATAGGTTAAAAAACACCTAAACTGCAGGGCGTTGGTGGCGCAAGCCTTTAATCCCAGCACTCGGGAGACAGAGGCAGGCGGATCTCTGAGTTCGAGGCCAGCCTCGTCTACAAAGTGAGTTCCAGGACAGCCTCCAAAGCTACAGAGAAACCCTGTCTCAAAAAAAAAAACACCTAAACTTTATCCAAGTATAAGTACTTATTTTCTGGAAGTAGAATTACTGCTTTCCAGGAAGCTAGCATTTTTGTTGTTTCCTACATATTGACTTTTCCAATTCATCAACATCACATAGTACATATTTAATGTTTAATGGTGGAAATTTTCATTATTTAAGAAAAAACTACAGAAGAGATAAAATTACCTATGCACAAGTGTTTGTATAGAGATCAATTAACCAAATATTAGTAGAGAAGCCAAACAACAGCAGGTGCATATTAGAAATCACCATGGCTTCATCTTGTCTTGTCACACATCCTTCCTAATGAGACTTTCATCGAACTGAATAGTATCTCAAGAAACGGCTAGACTTTGTTTTCTTTTTTAAGTACTGTTTTAGTATTAATTTTCAGAAGTCTTTTAATACTTTTTAATTCTAAAATACAAGTGTTTCTTTATTTCACACAGCTGCTTATTTTCTTTTCAGAAAGTTACTCTGTATAGACCAAATTCTTGTACAAAATACAAAACAATTTTGTACTGAACACTTGAGTGTAATTGCACATTGTCAAAGTGTGCCTCCCTCTATCTTTCTATCTCACATTTTTCTTTCTCGCACACAAACAGGTAATGCTTTTGTTTTTATGTTTATCTTTCCATCATACTATTTTCCACCTGTAGAAAACATGAAAATACTTCACTGGACTATCCTAAACAATGAATGCCTAGACGTGAAAATCAATAGCTCAAGACATTGTGACAAGTTTGCAAAATGTGCAATTATTATTAGAGAACAATGATTTATGCTAAAAGTGGGGTTCCAAAAACAAAACATGGAAGTTTGTTTGATCAACAAGTTCTCATTTCTGTATGAAAAAAGTTAGAATTCAAGATCACAAATTGGATAATTACTTGTCTGGTTAAGGTTAAAGCAGGGACTCAGATGGGGAAGTTCATCAAGAGTATTTTAGTAAAATGGTAGACTTTAAAATATATATGTGGAGCATATGAACAAAAACATAATTTTTATGCAAGACCTGGTATTCCACCAGCAAATTTTACACAGTATTTGAGGATCTTGGAGTAGGATGTGATATCACCAAGTGCCTTCTTTTTCTGTCTTTAGAACATTGAAACTGAAACAGTAGGATAAAAATGGAAGTGAAAGATTTCTTTTTATAAAATAATAAGTGAACTTTAAATCAACTTGTGATTTATACAACATATTATGTACCCAAGACTCCAAATAAAATAGCAAAAGACCTTGCCGGCTCTTAAACAAACATATAAAAGACAAAATTGTAGTTTGGAATTTGGCAGAATATTCTATTGGCAGCACAGTTAAGAATTTCAAATGTTCTGAATGATGTTTTCTTTCTAGGATTCATGACTTGGAAGGAAATCATATATATATATATATTTCAATTTTTGTGTGTTGTCCATGTGTATTTTAAGTAATGAATGAAGCATCTATATTTTAGGATTTTCACATATTTTATTAAGGTATAATTCCCATATAATAACTTTACTGTAATTTTGGAAAATTTCTTCTATAACTAGATAAAACCATATGAGAAGTACTGAATAAGAAACAATAACATCGTAGGCACCCAGATTTAATGATTTCTCTTCACTTTTAGATATTCCTTAGTATCAAGAGGCCTAATGAGGTTGACATGCAGTTTTTCTCATTTGCAAATAGGAATAAAAAATTAACATGCATTGTTTTCTCACTATGCCTAGAAATGAATTCTCACAAAAACTCTTCAGGTAGATATGCTTATCCTTTACAATACCTGAATAATCAACAGTATAGAGTAAATAACTAAAGCTGGTAAATAGTAAAGGGATTTTTTGTGCACCCAGGTGTCTTTAAAAGCACAGATTCTTCTTGTTCCATGACTCAATATATTATAAATAACACACACAACAGAAACCAGAGTAACATCAATCACATAAACTCAACTTCAAGGCACTGATGCAATCACATGAAGAAGGAAAATGTGCTGATGCTAAATGTAATAAATAGCACGCTCATTAATACTTGCTCCTGGACCATTGTTTTCCATAACACAGAACAAAAGAGTGTTACTCAGTATCCATACCCAGCATTTGCATGCTGGAGAGTAGACAGGGGTCTCTGGAACTGTGTGACCCCAGGCAATATCTGCTATTTATTTGGATGGATAACTAATGGAGCAGCACAGTCATTAACTTAGCCATTTTTATAAAGCCCTCGATGGTTTCTTATAAGTTTTAAAATGCCACTAAACTTAGCCATATTCTAGTTCAAACTCTGCTCTCCAAACTGCCATTCATTATTTCTGAACATGTAACTTACCTCTCAACAGTTCGCCTAAAACAATATATTAATTTTGCATATTTCTTCATCTTTATACCATAGTATATTATTACTACATTCATGTACTCTATATGTCTATATTTAAGTATTATTATCTGCTCTGAGATCAAACAAATTGGCTCAGTCCACTTTTTTCTGTTTTTCCCAGTTAATTTTTTATTTTTAAATTTAAATTTAAATTAGAAACAAGGTTGCTTCACATATCAATCCCAGGGACCTCTCCCTTTCTCTCCCCTCCTCCCATGACCTTATACCAAACCCCCCAATACCCTCTCTTTTCCCCAGGAAGGGAAAGGCCTTCTATGAGGGCTTACATAGTTTGTCGTTTCATCCAGGGCAGGGCCTAGACCCTTCCCCAAGAGTCCACGGTGAGAGTGCATCTCTTATTGTGAGAAGAGCACCCAAAGACCATTTGTATGCCAGGGATAAATATTGATCAACACCCGAAGGCCCCATTGATTGGATAGGCTTCCTCACTGACACACACATTCAGGGGGTCTTGATCTGTCCCATACTGGATTTTCAGTCATCCGTCTGGGATTCAAGAGATACCCCTTCTTCAGGTCAGCTGTTTCTAGGGGTAAAACCAGCCCAGTCTTAACCCCTTTGCTCATCAGTCCTCCCTATCTGTCACTGTGTTCCTTGAGTTCAGCTCAGTGTTTAGTTGTGGGTGTCTGCCTCTGCTCCCATCAGCCATTGGTTGAAGGTCCTGTTTCCCACTCTGTAGCCATGCGACTGTAGGCTGGCACTCCCCTGATCTATGTGTAAAATCCATATATGAGAGAGTACATGCCATGTTTGTCTTTTTGTGACTGGACTACTTCACTCAGTAAGGTTCTTCTAGTGACATCCATTTGGCTGCAAATTTCAGGATTGCATTGTTTTTCTTTTCTTCTGCTGAATAGTACTTCATTGTGTGTAAATGTACCACATTTTCTCTATCCACTCTCCAGTTGAGGGGCATCCATGTTGCTTCCAGTTTCTAGCTATTACAAATATAATGCTGCTATGAACATAGTGGAACAGTCCTTATTGGATGCATGTGCATCTTTGGATATATGCTTAAGAATGGAATTGTTGGGTATTGTGGTAAACTGGTTCCCATTTTTCTGAGGAATATCCATAATGATTTCCAAAGTGGCTGTACGAATTGGCACTTCCACCAGCAGTGGAGGAGTGTTGTCTTTTTCCTCATTCTCTCCAGCATAAACTGTTTTCTGTTTTTTTTTCAAGACAGGGTTTCTCTGTGTAACCCTGGCTGTCCTCGAATGAATTATGCATACCTGGCTAGACGCAAACTCACAGAGATCCATCTGCCTCTAGCTCTCAAGTGCTGGCATTAAAGATATGTACCACCATCACATGGCTAAGCTCAGTCCACTTTAAAGAAGAAAAATTGTACCATATCTATTCATTATGAAACATCATATTGGTGCTTTTGTGAGGCCTGTATTCTTCAACGGGAGAATTTCCTTCTGGAGCTCCTCTGAATATTTCAAAATGCTCCTTCTGGTCTTTTTATGTTTTATTTCCATAGTTAACTTGATAGCAAAATGCCTCTTAACAGAAACTATGTTAGTTACAGAGAAACAGGGATTGCATGTATGTGTGTGTGCATGTGTGTATGAGACTAAACCATGTACCCTGCCATTTGTAATGTGGAAAATAACAGAAATTGTTTGTGATAGGAATTAAGTTTTAGTGCTTGAAAAGGTAGGGCAAATCATTCAGATATAAATTTTCAATCATTCTTTGGAAAAAACTATAGCAATGGTAATGAACTTATTTAGTTATTTCTTAATATGAAAAGATCAGGTTAATTGAAATGTCATTATTTCACAATTTCAGGAGTTAGGAATGTGAGAGAAGCTTAAAATATACTGCTCAAATTAATAATCTATAGATAATTTAGTAAGTATCTGGGCTGGAGCTATGAAAATATATGAGTAGGTAGATAAAGGTTCATTCAAGTGTCTGCTGAGAAGTCAATCATGCATTCTGCTACAGGAGCAGGCCTCACCCAGTTCATTCTATTCATATGTTACTTAGGTGCCCCTTCAACTTGACGTATGACTCCTTCCACAGAGACTGATTAGAAAAAGATTACCTGAGTTGGAAATTGTTGTTTATAACCTAATCTTGGAGTGGTTTGCCGTTATTCCTTTTTTTTCGTTAGAGAGGAACCATTTTGTCCAATGTATAGTAAGGCAGGGGATATTACCTAGAGTGCCATGATCAAGGATTGGATCATTGCTTGCCATCTTTGAAGGTGGCTAATTGAATATCAATAAGAGTGACTGCTGCTATTTTGGAGAAGTTCCTATGTTTTGCAAGACATTATGTGTGCACACTAATTGCAATTACTATTTAAAGCTGATTCTCTACCAGCATTTGATCTATAAGAAAGATATTACACCATCCTAGGAAGTTGGCTAAGTTTCAAGAATCAAACATGATTTCACTCCCAATGAGTGTGCTTTAAGTAACTACTTGGCAGCTGTTGAGCTCCATAATTGGCATTTCAATTTGGAGTCTTCATTCTTGAAACCAATACTTACAAACAACAAAATGGACTCAGCAAGTTGTATAAACCTATATAGAGATGCACATATAGATATTTATGTAAATATATGCATATACATACATATATATAATAACTAAGAAAAAGAGGGAAGTAACTTGAGGGTAGAGAGACATGGGAAGGGTCTTAACAATAGCTGGTTGGGGCTGAAGAGAGCAAAGGGAATGGGTAATATGATATAATTGTATTTCAATTTAAAACATTTTAAAAGGAAAAATAAAGCAAATACAATGATGTTAAATGAGCAGCAGATATTTCTGTAAGGGAAAAACCAAGAACTCAAATGCTATTGCACTTTCTTCAAAATCAGTGCTTTCTTATGTCCTTCAGCACTTTGTTTTTAACAAATTGTAAAATAATCATAGATTATCTAAGCTGATTCCACACAATTCTGAAGAATCCATGATGCTTGGCACAGAAGAAAGACACTTACTGAACTATCTTGCTTTTAAATTTAACAAATTTTGTTTTAGAAGAAAATAACAACCTTCAGAATCTGACAAATTTCAACATGACTTAGAGAAAAGAAAGAGCATGTCTGAATTGCTCAATTATGAAATAAAATATTTTTTCTCAGAGTTGCTTGCCTGAGAAATGTGGAGAAAAGCAATTGTCTTTCTATGGCACCCGGGAAATCAGTATGGACTTTACCCATCCCTGTACTCACACAGAAGATGCAACGAGGAGCTAGAGATGACCAAGAACCAGAGACAAGATAGCCCAGGGCTTTAGGGGAAAACCATATATCACTATTCTAAAATACATTCTTGGTCATCCATCTATCTGTGTGTGTGTGTGTGTGTGTGTGTGTGTGTGTGTGTGTGAAGAGAGACAATCAAAAAATGATACTTAGTGACATAGTCTTATACTCACAGATCAGTACCTTCCTTAACATCATAACAGAAGCTTCCTCCTGCAGCAGATGGGGACAAATACAGATATTCCACAGCCAGACATAATGCTGACACCGTAACACTTTGGAACACTCCACCATAAATGGAATGCCTCCATCAAATACTTCCTCTAGTCTGAAGAAACACCACAGTAGAGGAGACAGAAGGTGTGTAAAAGCCAGGGTGTATGGAGGAGACTAAGAAAACACTGTCATCTAAATCAACAAGAATAAGGGTTATATGAACTCACAGAAGTTGGGGCAGCATGCATACTGTCTGTAGGGGTTTTCACCATATGGTGCCTTAGGGCTGAAAGAAATGGACAGATGTCATGAACCCTAACTTAGAAGCTGTCTAAAATTGACAATTACTTGCAAATGGAAATTTAGTTTCCCCAAAGGAAGTCTCACTGGGGAAACAAATAATGTCTTAAATTTTACTTAAATTTTATTACATAATGGTAACAATTACAGAAAAAAATTAAAAATAACATACCTAATCTCAAACAAAATCACCTATGGAGTCAAATTGACAAGCGTTTTGATGATTGTTATGTCTTAGATGCTATTTCTAATTTTATTGTACTAAAAATTAAAGGAAAAATATCAACATTTTACTTGCATGGTTATAAAATGATACTTTTGCTCAGTTCAATATAAGGAAAACTATAAGAGGTGAATATTCACTTTTTAAATATTTGGTAGAATTAAATAAAATTTGAAGTAGCTGTAAAAATAATGCTGGCAAGGATAGGGAGAAAATGGAACAGTTATTCACTTCTGGTGGATGTATAAACTGGTGAAACCTCTATGCAAATTATTGTCAAAGTTCTCCTGAAACTGAGAGATAGAGATATCATACAACCCAGCTATACTAATTCCCAAAGTACTCTATATAATGCTTTGGAGATAATTGTAATACATGTTCATTGTTCTATTTACAATAGTCAGGAAATTATTACAGTGTTGATTATCTGACAACTGGACAACGAAATTGTGGTACGTATACACAATCCAATACTGGTCAGCTGTAAAGAAAGAGAAATTGTGAAATCCATATGTAAAGAGCTGGAGCTGGAAATTGCTTAATATATTAATACAGACCTATAAAGACATACTACCTACATTGTCTCTCTCTCTATGTCTCTCTCATGTGTGGATTATAGTTTTGACTTTTTACATAGGAGTGTTGAGATCAGAATACCCATAGAAGTCATTTAACTATTAAAGGCTATGACTATCTAAACAAACTATACAGATCAGGCCCTCTACATTTTAAGTGTATTGTTAAAAATTGTAATTAATTACTCAGATATTGTTCTTTCCAGAGATAATATTCCCACTTCTCAATTAACACAGGCCTTAGAAATATTCTTGGCACCCACCCTTCTTTTCATTCTACCAAGATGCCTGGCTATATATTTCATCTCCTAAATGCTTTTATCCCCCACACTCAGACATCGAGATCTAATGCTGATATTGTATGTTGGCTTATTCAAAAGATTCACCCTGTAATATAATACTCACAGCTCTATTATGTGTTAGTCTTTGGTCTGCTCATGTCTGGATGATTACATGAATAGAATTTCCCCCAAATAAGCTTTTCTACCATAAAAAGAAAATAAGGCTTTTCCTTTTCAACCATGAGTGCACAGCTTATCTTACCATGATTTCATTGATTCTTTATAAAAGTCTCTTCCATTGAATCCTTTTAAAGTTCTTTTATTAATCTTTATTGTCCCTTACAAGTTTCTAATCAAAGTTTTTTTAATCAAACTGAATTCTACCACATGCATTTATTCATTAAGCAAAAGTCTATTGAAAATCAGATTAAACACACAGCCCTGATTCTCAATGAGATTAGTTTGATTCAGTAGAGTGATAAACAGAAAAAAAAACATGAAGAGCTAAATCAGAGATGTCAAACTCATCATCAAAAACAGTACAATGTCTTCAGTCAGTTGAACTCCAGAATCAGTCTAAAGTTTTCAGAACAAAAAGCTTCAAGGTTATAAAACAATTGTACCCTTATGACACTTAATGAACCAGTGAAGGCTCAGATGAGGAAACAGACTTTTTTCTTTACTTCCTATTTGGATAGTAGCCTGAGGTTTGAAGCTGATAGCAGGTTAATGAGGTACAAAATAATAGAAATACAAATTTAAGAAATAATGAAATAGATTGTAGAATGGCATGGGTGGCAAGTATTTTACAACCTTGCGGTGGGGGACAGTGGTCCAACATCCATTATTCATGAAAAGTGCTAAAAGAGTATAAGGACTCTGAAAATATCCCAAATTCAAATAAACAGCTTTGGTCAAGACTCAGCTTCTGTTCTGGACAGAGAGATGGATGACAATACATTAAAAAACATATAAAAGATGACAAATGTGAAGTATATGAGCAAAATAAGTTTACTTTTGAAATTATACATGGATAATCCTATGGGCACAGTAAAGTGGAATTAGGATTTGGAACTCAAAGTAAACCTGAAACAAATAAATACATTTATAAATTATTATTATAGAAATATTTTAGGTCAAAGCAGTAGATCAAAAGTAACAAAAGGATGAAGTGGTAGACAAGAGAATATGAGGGAAACATGAAAAACCTTCAAAAAAGTAAGATGGACACCTCACATGGTGGAAGTTCCATTGTGCATGGATGCATGTTTGTGTGTGTGTGTGTGTGTGTGTGTGTGTGTGTGTGTGTGTAATAGGGTAAGTGATGTGCCACAAATGGGTTTGTGTTTTGAAGTACTGGTAATTTGAGTGGTTAAAAATAAAGACACTAAGCTTGTACTGTCTTCCTTGATAGCCTTTGTAGTACTGGAGGATGCTAGGCATTCTACTAGAGGAGACTAATCAAAATTAATTCAGATGTGTACCCTTTGAGCTACAACAATGACTGGAAAGTTTAAATTATGCTCATTGGTACAACTATGGCTTGAATATTGTAAGAGTAAGCTCCGTGTTCTGGTTGCATTTAAGTCCATCTATGCAAGATGAAACCCATTCTTAGCACCATTATCAGGCCAAGAATACAGGGCTAAAGATGTCATAAGACCCAAGATGAAACCTACCACTACTCTTAATGGATATGGTATGAAACTAGAGTATAATGACTTATAACCTCAAATGAATGTCTCTCACAACATTCTGCAGAGAAGCTTATTCTATGGTAGGTTAAAACTAATACAGAGACTTACAATTAGTCATGAGAATAATAGACTGTTGTAAGTCAACCACACTAAAGCAGAAGACAACACAACCAAGAAAATATTGGAAACATAAATTGCACATGATTAATATAGTAAAAAAAGAAAAGAACACTGCATTGTATAGGTAAGGTAGAGTAAGGTAGGGTAGGAAGGACAATTTTGGAGGAGTAGGGAGAATAGATTTGTATGATTAAAATATAATGCACAAATCTATCAAAGAACCACTATACAAATAAAAACAAAAAGGAGAAAGTACAAAAGGAAGAAAATAAACACAGACAGTAAATATTTCAAGGCATATGGAATGTATAACTCTTACTTTTCTATGTCTGTGACAAAGTACCATGAACAAGGCAACCTATCAAAGAAAGCATTGGATTTGGGTGCTGATGTTTCCAAAGGGGAGTGGTGTTCATTACCCTCATGTCACTCAGTTTGAGTAGTAGCTGAGAGTTTACATGTTGAAAGAACAAACACAAGGCAGAGAGAATGCCAGTATGAATGACATGGGGTTTTAAACCCCAAATTAGACACCCAGTGACACACATCCAATAAGACTGCATCTAATAATCCTTCCCAAACAGTTCCACCAATTGTGGGACAAACATTAAAATATATGAGCCAATGAGAGACATTTAAATTAGCATGTTAGGGAAGTAGGGAAGGAATTCTTGAAAAGCCATGCTCAGCAGTTGAAATAAAAGAATAGCCTGTGAGTATCCTGTAGGGAATTTACAAAGAATTACACATTTGAGAGCAGAATGTAAGAAAATCTAATCATTTCTTCTGGTCACCATGGGCACAACATGTGTGTGTGTATAGACAGATATGTAGACAAAACTCCCACACACACTGAAATACATACATACATACATACATACACTTAAGACAAGCTACTTTACATACACATAAGACAAGCTACTTTGGTTATTTTGTGGTAACTATGTCTCTAGTGGAAGTATTATCATACTACTATGATCAAAACATAAGATATCCCCTATGTGGAAGGATTTGGCAATAGGGTGGGAGGGAGGGGGGAAGGGGAATGCGGGAGGAGGGGAGGGAGAGGGAACTGGGATTGACATGTAAAACAAGCTATTTAAAATTAAAATAAAAAATGATAAAAAAACATAGGATGCTTGTTGCTAAACATGAAACAGAAATCTCTATCTTCTACTTGTTAAGAAGACTTGAGCAAATAAATTGTTGTGTTCACCTATAGTTTTTCAAATGGATTATTCAATATCAGTGTAGTGTATAACTTTATTTTTTTATTATTTATTTTCTCTCATGCAATACATCCTGACACGTGCCTAGTAGTAACAAACTGTTTTGTTACTAAAACATACTGGAGACTTTGAAGTTTGTCAAGAAGAATGCCACTACAAACTATTGGTCTATATCTTTGTACCAAGCAAGCACACACAGCGGAAACGTGCACACAGAGTGAAATATCTGTTCATTAAACATACATGTATGCAACTAAAAAGGATAGTTTTAATTTCAAATGAAACAGAGCTGGATGTTTTATTAAAAATCATTTAAATAAATAAAAGAAGGATAAGAGGAAGAAAGAGGAACTTAGGAGGGAAATATAATACAACTAAGAGAGAGCTTATAGGTTTCTCTCACAGTCAACAATGACGTAATTTTTTATAATATATGTATTAAGGTTTCAATTTTTCCAGGAAAATATTTCTGCTCATATATACATTTCTTACTATAACATGCTTATTCAGTGTTTTATGTTGTTTGATATGGAATTGCCATTTTCCCTTTTATATGTTGAAAGATATTTATATACAGCAGGGTTCATGAGGTATTAGAATTTTGTCTATGTTGGGAGAAGTAAGAAGCTAGCTTGTCATATTTCATAGGATAATAAGATACAGGGTACCTAGTCTGAGACAAGACCTAACTACTCACAGCTAAGTAATAAAAAACATGAAGATCAGTCGGGCAGTGGTGGTTCATGCCTTTAATCCCAGCAGAGGCAGGCAGATCTCTGTGAGTTTGAGACATGCATGGTCTACAAGAGCTAGTTCCAGGACACCTCCAAAGCCACAGAGAAACTCTGTCTCGAAAAACCAAAAAAAAAGTTACGTGTCCTAACTCTAATTAAAATTTATTAAATTATAAACACATAGAAGTCCAAATAAATCTGGTTTCTCCTTCTACTGGTAATGTAATTCCACTGAATTTATTTTGTGAGATAGTGAATATATAACTAAATTCTTTAAAATATTTAATATATTTTTAAAACTTCTTAACCTTATTCAGCATACTTCATAACATTTTGATTAGAAAGAATTGTTGCTACAAGGACTCAGAAATCCAATTATCTCACATCATAGAATTTAAAAAGAAGAAAATAGAGAAATATTCTGTTAACCCAGGTTCTTAGCTTAAAGAAATTAAGAATTTTTTTCTGTATGTTATAATAGGGAAGGTTGAAGAGTTTGAAAGTAGAAGAAGATTTACCACTTGAAAAGTCACCACAAGTAAATAAGCATGTGGATTAAAACTGGCTACAAGTTCCTCCCAACACTCCTAAAATCACAAAATGAAAAGCAATGAAACTTGGAAGAACTGGCAAGAGATTTCCACAGAGAGTGGAGGGGGATATTCCACATAGGCTAAGGAAATGGAAGGAACCTCCAGACCTTACAATGTGAAAGAGAATAGTTTCCTTTCTCCGTGCTTGCCAATGATTCAGTGCTAAAAATGAGACTCACAATTCATATTTATGTATGTTAGATGTTTCTTTCAATCTAATAAAAATAATTCTGCATAACTTCCCAAAAGAAACAAAGGCAGAAAACATGAGTGCACTAATTTTACAAACAAATTATATGCCTTTCAATATTAACAAAATAGGAAATTAAGCAAAGTTATATTTTTGTATAATCAGGCGGGTCAAAGTGAAAAACAGAAAAACTTAATTTAATATGCAACTGATTAGTTTTGAGTGGTTAAAATTCTATGCTATGCAGTCTCCTTTGGGTAATAACATTCCCTGCAAAACAGGAGCATGAATTTCATCCTGGTACCAAACTGGCAACATTTGTCATGGTACCTAACTGCCCTTGGCATTCAGCAGTACTGTTATTATAATGAATTTATACTCTTGCTAAAACTCCATAGATATTAATATGAAGATCAATGAATTTCATACTCATACATAGTGAGAAAGCGTAAACTGGGTACCTATTTATTGAGCCTTCTCTAGCAACATGTCAAGCTCTATTGAAATATTCACAATTAATTATCTAAATAATCCTATGATTCTATTTTAAAGAAACAGCATCAAACATAATTTTATCAACAAATGGGTTAATTATAGAAAAGTAATAATTTGATCATCACCATCATAAAATATACTAAAATAATTGAGAAAATAATTTATACTATCTATAAAGCTGTACATACATATAATCCTAGCAGTTTGGAAGCTGAGGTAGGATAGTAGCAATTTCAAAGCCAACTTCCTTTAAAAACTGAAGTCAAAAGAAGTTTGTGCTACATAGTGAGACCATGTCTCAAAAAACAAATGCAGACAAACAAGCAAGAGAAAAACCAAAAATAAAACTTATTTTTCAAAGTAGCAGGAAACTGTGGAAAATACATTCAGAAAATGGGTGTATATTTTCAAGCCCATAAACAATATACTAGGAGTTATATATGCCGAGATATGCACCAATATTTTCTTATTCTGTATTCTATTAATATTATATCCACTTAAAGCAATTAATTTATACTGAACTTTTTGGTTCACAGTTTTGGATGAGGGAGTTTGTAGTAGAATAGCCTCACTGCCTTGGTGCATACATCCCAGTGAGAGCATGTGAAAGAAAAAAATCATACACTTCATAGCTATGAAATGATAGAGGAATAGGTAGTAAAGCTCTAAGACACATTCAATGACCTGAAGGCCAAACACTAATGCCCACACATTAAAGGTCCAATCAGTTTTTAATGCTTTTCTCTGGTGAGCAAGCTGTAAACATGTGGACATTGGACGGTTACTTAAAATAAAGACACCAAAGGTATAGGTTTCATTAGTAATTAAAATACCACATGGGGATACTGGTACCATATATTGGAAATTACAGTGATTAACTTAAAGTGGAAGAATTCAAAGTAATCGCAAAGTTAAATTCTAATTTTCTGGAACTTTAGAAAAAATGTACATATATTATATTATTTAAACAAAAGAAACTATATTGCAGTTAGATATTTGCTATAAAATTCTGTTCTAATACCTGTAAAATATCAATTTGCTCTCTATACTAGTACACATTAATATTTATTTTAATATATATTACATGACAAGAATTGAGATGAGCGTTTTGAGGTAGGTGTACTCTTCTGTTTATAGTCTTTACATTATATTTTATTTGTTTATTTTATGTCTGTGTGTATGTGTAACATGATAAATAAATTACCCAGAGACTGATATTGGAGTTCAAGTTTCTAGCTGAATATCAGAAAAGCAATATAGCTGGTCACTAGCACCTACCACTACCTCAGGCTGAAAGGGCTGATCCTGCTGCCTCTCCTCAGCATGTCTGGAGAATGAGTATGGTCTGAGAATGAGTGCCTTCTACTGAATACTGAAGACACTGCTTCTATCTTTTATAGTCCTCTATTGCTGGGATTAAAGGCATGTAATCTGTTGCTCTCTGAGACTGATTCAATCTCATGTATCCCTGGGTAACCTTGAACTCAGAGAGATCCATCTACCTCTTAATCCTGAGTCCTATGATTAAGGGTTTATACCACTACCTCTTAGTTTCTGGCTGCTGGCATTAAAGGTGTGTGCCTGGGTTCTATAACTTGTGGCTGACTTTGCTTTCTGAATCTTCAGGCAAGCTGTAATAAATTATAAATAAGATGTATGTGTGTGATCATATGCATAACATGTGTCATGTGTGGAGGTAGAGGATAACTGTTGCAACTTGCTCAGAAACATTAACTATGTCACTTATAGATATGATATGCCAAGTTCCTCATGAAGAAATGTATCTTTCTCAACTGTTACATGAATAATTGCATCCATATCAAGATATATTGATGGTGATGGATCCTCCATGTGATGCCCAATTACTTTAAAGATTCCTCATAATTTATTAAAAACATGTTAAAATATATGTTTGTAAGTTAATTTTAGAATTTAATATGTATTCCTGTGTTAAGATAGGTTAAGTTCATTTACCACACAGTCACAGCAACTCTTTTTCTTATGCACGGGAACCTAAGGACAGACAACATAGATAAAAATCACACAGATTGTGGACTGACTAAGAAGAATCTTCAAAAATTTTCACTTGTCACCTGACACTTTTATTCATAGAATATCATAGTGAAAAGCTTACGTTCACCTTAGAGTAGCTGCAAGGTGAACAGAGAGGCTGGGAGACAGTCTTGGTGTGTCTCTGGCAAGAAACTTGTGCCTGTGTGACTCATTCCTCATTTATTCTCTAGGATCAACGTGAAGGTCACAAGATGAGGACACCCACATAGGTATTCTCATAAAGGAAGATAAACTCATGAGATTCCAGGATTAAAGGTAGACATTACTCATTTCATATTTAATAACAACATATTAAAGAGTATGATTTTTTAATGAAAACTTAACCACCATTTCAACTCCATGTTTGTTAGACAGTGCTGATCGCCTTAACACATGCCTCTTTACACACACACACACACACACACACACACACACACACACACACGATGATGGACATCAATCTCAGGGATTCTTTTTTTTTTTTTTTACGAGACAAGGTCTCTCTGTATTGTTTTGGAGGCTGTTGGTCCAGCCAGGCCTCGAACTCACAGAGACCCGCCTGCCTCTGCCTCCCCAGCGCTGGGATTAAGGTCGTGTGGCTCCACCGCCCAGCAATCTCAGGGATTCTTAATGCCAGGCAAATATTTCTTCCTTGACACTTAAAATTATTTTCTTGTTACCAGAATTGGAATTTAAATTCATAATGAAATTCTGCTGATTAGCAGATAATTTTCTATAATACACTTATGTATCCTTTTATAGGTATGGTAATTTTTTCTCCTGTAGGTGATTGATTTGAAATCTTATTGTACTAGATACTTGCTTATTCAGAAGTAATTGGTATGATGTTTGCTTTAAGGTAGACAACTCCATGTAAACTTTTATTATTATACTCTAGCTTAGAAAAGAATTTTTAAAGTTGGACATTATTCAAAATAGATTTTAACATTCTGCTGGAGTTAAATTTTCCTCCTTATTTCAAGGCAATAAATACTTTTTAAAAAGCCTTGTCTAGCTAACTATTTACTGTTTTGAGTCACTATGCCTGCTCTCAGCTTTTTCACTAATGAAAACTCAATATAAATTTGAAAATGACATGTTTTATTAAAGATATATGCATATGTAAATGTTCTTTTATGTTTTAATAAAATTATTCTGTAATTCCATTAATGATAATTAGCTTGAGTTTTAAAATGCATCATGACAATAAGAAAATTGGTAAGGAAATAGGCAACAATGGTCTATAGTTACTGGAAGCCTGTGACAGTGTTTATATCTTTTCAGGTAGACAGAATTCAAATTGCATTCATTAGCGGGGCAATATGCTGTGGAAAATGAGCAAGAAACTTAAGAAGAGGCCCCTTCATTTGCATATTTTTGCTGCAAAAACAAGCAGCATTGTTTTCTAGCTGCTCAACAGCTGTGAATGAGAGGGAAATAAAACAGCCCAGGTAAGAAAGTCAGCGTACTCCAGGTTTTGATTAAAGAAAAGAAAAAGTTTATCAATAAAGATGTCAGAATTATACTTTGTGATATCTGTGCTATAAATGAGAGTCTTGTGATCTGTTAGGAGCTGGGATATAAAACTGCTTGATGCTTCTCACATCTACCAATACCACAAGCGAAGCTGGGAGCTGTTCTCATAATAAACAATCAATCCTTCAGACTGACACAACCTAGATGTTTGCTCTTGCTGCTTAAGACTCTGAATTTCAATTAAGCAGTAAATCGTTATAGAATTATATTTTCAACTGCCAGTTCACATGCCCTAATTCCCTAGCAATTCTGAAACACTTTCATTTTGCAGAATTTTTTCTTCAGGATTCTCTCCAGAGCAAAAATTCTTACTTGACTGGTAAAGATACTTTTCATCAAAGTGAATGGCACAATATCAAATAATTACTTACATGGTGTAAAATGGCAGCTGGGTACTTACGTCAAAAGACTATTATAATTACACTTTAAGTTACAATCCACAGTATAAATTAAGGAAAATAGCTTGTATTCTTAACATTTTGGCAAACAGGTCTTGACCTAGCTCTAAGTATTAAGCCATGTATATTTGATATTTTTTCTCACTAACATATTCCTTGGAAAACGTTTTAAATAAAATGAAACATATAAGCATTCATAGTACTGGTCCCACTCAAATTAGAGGAAACATTTTCCTTTCCTATATAATCAAATCCTCATTTGTATTTTTGTCAGTAAACTTGTTTATTACAAATGTTCTGTCTGATACCTAGTGGAGCATAGACCTAAAGTTTAGTGCTGCTTCATTGAGTATTTCAGCATTTTAACAGAAAATACAGACAGCTTGAAAGATAGAATCTTTATGCATGATTTAGATAATTTAAATTTATGATGTCATGAAGCTAAATAAATGCAATTGGTAACATTCAGCTATGTCTGCCAAAGTTTTAGTATTAGAAATGAAGTGTTGTAAATAAGATAAACATATTCTATAGACAGCTTACATTGAAAACACTTCTACTTCCAGGGTTCACAGCCTATAATGTAAGTAACACAATATAAAGTAAAGCATATTCGTTGGAAGTTATTTGATATAATGATTAGTAAACAAACATTCAAACATAATTCTGCTTGAGTGCAAAACTTTGGCTTTTCTTCCCTCCACGAAAAATTTGGGGGTCTGGGAGGGAGTTGGTGGTAGTGGGGAAGGAGCGGAGGGAGAGGTAGTTGGGATTGACATGGAAAGAAACAACTAAGTTAAATAAAAATATTCTATGGTATTCCCTCATTGGCTTTACAAAACTTATTAGTAATGTAAGCCTAATTTAATACCATAAAACATAGAACTATTGATTCCAAAGATTTAGTTAGTATCACATATTTTATTGTGGAAAATACATAGATTTATTTGTCCTATAAAACCTCTCTGTATCCTAAAAGGAGCAAGGTAATTAACAAAATCCATCCAGCTAAACATTCTCATGAACTAACAGAACTTCATTCCATGACTAAGATTAACCCATCAAAGAACAACTAAGGGTTTTATTAACTGATTGGCTGCCATCAAAGTGAAACATGTTGTAGTAGGACACCATTTACAAAAGCGAGGAAGGAAAATTATTTATGTCTGGATTATGAAAATGAAGGATTTGAACACTAACGAGTTATATGACTCTAGGCTTCCCAAACAGATTTTTTGAAAACATAATCTATAAAGGAACGCTTGTATATAAGGAGAAACATTCTTTTAACAACAGTATCTCACTCTTGGATTGGATTTTCTGATGGGGTGAATCATAACACAATGATAGCAATTGCACAACCAACCGGTATTTTTTGAAAATAATATAAGAAGTTTGCTTATGAGACAATATAGATGGTATTAAGGTAACTAATCACATACTCATGCCCTATCCCAATGACATACATGACAGACAAAACAAAAGGAGAAATGGTATAAATAAGAAGGGTGGTGGGAATAACAGGAGTAAAATAATACAATATATACAGTGGAGCCCACTCTATGTGTCAAAATTATATTTCATATAGAAAAATGGCATAAGGTGTATATAATGAATATTTCATGACTTCAAAAATGAAATAGAAATTATTTTAAGAGGTAATGATTTACAAAACAATGCACACTTATACCAATTCCTTCAAAGAAAACTTACATATCTATACAATGCAATAATTCTGATCAATTATTTTCCTATTATTTTCCTAAAATATAAAACACCTTAACCAATGCTTTTATAATTTTACACATAATATTAAACTTATAAAGGAGAAAATCATTTGAGAATGGAAAAATAAAAGAGGGATCATTAACCTTGGAAGACATGATGCACTTACCATCATGATTGGGATTTCCCAGTGTCCAAGGTTCATCAGAATCAAAATGAGTGTCTCCTCCAATTCCTGGTCCAGGGAAATAGGCATGTGCCAAAAATCCTCCCTCCCCATCAAAAGGGGAACTGTCTCCATGAAAACCAGATGCAAAAATGATGGTTATATCCACATCACGTTTGCCATTTTCTAGTTCACTGTAGGGAACTTCTTCAAATGTTAGCGGAGTTACATTCTGCCACACATCAAAGGCACGGCGAATTGCTCTCCTGGTCTCAGGGTCTCCAACTTTTGGAGTTACGTTCTTTATACTGAAAGTTGGAAAAGATAATTATCAGTGTGGCTTCTTGTGTGTAATTTGAATTATTGCAATTTTTCACCTCTTTAGTTCAGAATTATCAGAAAAAATGACTGCATTATAGAGAAATAGAATTTATTCATTTTAATCGACTATATAGACACTCTTCATTACACTGGGTTATTTCATTATCATCAAGGGAACATTTATGAGCCAAGGCTATTAAGGAGAAGAGCTGTGTAGGACACTTAGCGGGTGGTAGGATGATAGATCAATCAGTTTGCCAAGTGATGAAGCAGGTGCCTCATTTGAGTTGAAATAAAAAACCCAATTTCCTTTTTATTTCCATCATTGTATAGTTATTTTTCTGTAATTATACAATCAAATAATATCTTTATGCTTAGATATCTAATGCCAACTCAGCATGAAGCAAGTTTTATATATGTTTAACAAAGGCCCAGTTATTGTGGTCTCTGTTATTCTGATTTGCATAACAAGGTTTTTTAGAAACAAACACAAAATAAAATATCTACTTACAATGAAGATTTACAAATTTTGTCAATTTAAAAGTATTCAGGAAAAAATAAAAAAATTACCTTGAAATGTTTACTTCATTCAATCTAACGACATACATTGATAAAACAAAACTACTATGTTTGATTCATTTAACACTAATCATATATGTATATATATATGTATATATATATTAGGATTTCCTGGTAATTTCTTTCAAATACAACATAAATGAAACCAGTATATATAATTATGTAATTTTATGGTGCAGAATACTTTCACTCTATGCATTTTAAAATTCACAGATGAATACTCCTGAGTCCACAGGTTTCAAATTCTCTCAATCAGTAACATTATGTAAATAAGATTACATCAAGTAAAATCTTTAATATAAAAAATGCTGATGTTCACCTGAATATAGCTTACTATACAGTCATCAAAGATAATTGGGGGACCTGCAATTTACAATGAGAGTGAAGTAGCGAAATTATGGTATCTAAACTGCATGACATTACTTATATAGGACTAAGATTTATTTTTCTTATTAAAATCTATTTCTCAATATTGAAAACATTTGAAGTCGTACTTTCTAGTAAAAAAGGCAACATTCTGATTATATACAACTAATTTCTATATAATAATTAAAATACTACAATAATAATTATCTTCTTTGAGCATTGTGAGTATGACAAAACACTCAACATAACATATCTAATCCTACCAATACCACGTGGAGCAGAGTATTAATGCCTACATTATAAAAATGTTGCAATTTACATTAATTTAAAGAAAACTTTTCCCATGAGATGAGAATGTTCTGACAAGTCTTTTTCTAAACACAAGTCTCTTGTCTTGTAGTCCATATACCCCATAACACATGTCCCATCCAAAAATAAACTTTGCTTTCCTTTATAATGCATAGTCTAGACTTTATTTATATTTTAATATTATTTATTGAATATTACTCATTCTTTAAAAAAGGACAAAGCACCAATAAGTAGAAATGGAAATGTTCCAGCATAATCCAAGGGCAAAAAATTACATGGTGTAGCTTGGGCAGTGAGAAAGGGGTTGTCAGAGGTTTTTTTTTCTTAATTTTGTTTTCTATTTTTTAAAAAAAAAGTCTTCATGTAACTGAGCTGAATGTCGAAATTATGGAACAAATCTCTAGCTCTTTTGTCCCTATAATTTTTAAATGTTATATTTTTATTAATGACCTCCACTTTACTTATTGTATGTTGCTCTGAGTTATGGAAGACGAAATGGCGCATTTGCAATGACGCTTGGCTTTGGGTTTCTATCTTGAATAAGTGATTTGAGCCACAATGTGGAATGTATAATGTAGCAGAGAAAATGCTGAACTGGAAGGCATTTAAGGACTTGCAGTCCTCAAGTTGGAAGATGGTGGGACAATGGATCAGGTGGTGACAACAGAGACAGGATGCATTTTTGAGGGTACACACAAGTAAATTTAACATCAGTGAGAGGATGGATACAAGAAACTGCTTTTGCTGGCTTATGGATGGTTGGTTGTCAGTTTGTGTTCATCCTCTACTCCATTCAGCATAACACAGAGCATTATATTTTGAGAAAAACGAAGTATCTACTCGGAGGCATCAAAGACTCTGTAGCAGCCGGGCGGTGGTGGCGCACGCCTTTATTCCCAGCACTTGGGAAGCAGAGGCAGGCGGATCTCTGTGAGTTCAAGGCCAGGCTGGACCGACAGCCTCCAAAACAATACAGAGAAATCCTGTCTCATAAAACAAAAAACAAAACAAAAAAAAAGACTTTGTATGTAGTTAGAACTCATTTCACATCTTGAGGCAGAAGAGGCATGCCAAGTGAAGATATAATTCTTACTTTTGTGCAGATTAAATTACTAGTAGCATTTATCCTCTTTATACACTGAGACTGCAAATGTGCTACTGGAATGCTGTTTGAAAAGATTTACTGCAGAAAGAGTACTTAACTAGATGCTGGACTATATTCCAAGAAAGTTTGTATAATTTTTGCAACAAGACATAGGAAATTTAAAGAAAGCCAATGATAACCTTGGATAACAATTGAGTGAGTGAGGAGGCAAACAAAAGATGCTCAATGTTGCACCAAAGTCACTTAGCACTTAGTGTCTAGATAAAGAAGCAGCCAATTGTAGGCCATTCCAAGAAAGTAGCTGCGCTAATGTGTCAGAGAGTTAAAAATGAGAGACGACTGTCAGGACGATAATACTCTATAGATGAAAGATTCTAGAAAGGTGTAAGCATAGAAGGCCTACGATCATATTATATTATGGAAATTAGTATATCCTATGAAAAACTGAGGAGAGGGTAAAAGTAATAGGAAAAATATCCTTCCACTAACTCACAGAGACAGGAGCATGTTAAGAATAATGGTCCTGGAGACACAGAGAAGATGTTTTACCCTATATTCTGCGAGAACTGTAAGTGTAGATTGGTGATAAAATATATGATGGAGAAATTGATTTCATTTCAAGTACTTGATACATTAAATGATGAAAACGAACTTATGCTAGTACGATTTTAGCTAAGTTATTAGAGGCTATGAGAAAAATAAAGCAAAAAGGACAATACAGACTAACATACCCTGTAAATGCTTTAACTTGAAAACTGTCACTGTTTTCCTGATTCAGTACACCGATAAGCTTCCAAAATATGCTTTGCCATTCTACATGTGATATTATTTATAAATAAATATAAACCACACATGTGTACTTCACATCCACGTTGGGAATTCAATATAGGAAACTCAAAAAGCAAGGTGTCACTAAAAAATGTGCTTCTTAATAACCTATTATATTAGCTGATAAATGAGATAACAAAGGCATAGGATTGACAGTAAAGTGGGTAGCCATAAATTTCTAATATGTGATGCACAAATAACTAAATGTTAGCCACATAAAACATCAGTACTATAAAATGAGAAGTCCCAATTTTTGTCTACTCTAATGAACCTGATTGATTTGGAAAATATTGCTTGAACCTGATTGATTTGGAAAATATTACTTGCTCATTTCCTTATATAGATAAAGAGAACATCCATTAAAATGGATTTCATTTGCTCAAGTGTTTATCTGCATATATTGGATACATACATATACATATATATGTGTGTGTGTGTGTGTGTGTGTGTGTGTGTGTGTTTTATAAAACTGTAGTCAATGGCTAGGGCTTCTTATTGGTTAGCTGTGTCTTTTTTTCCCTTCAATATATATTTTATTTAACTTAGAAACATGCATACTTCACATGTCAATCCCATCTCCCTCTCCCAACCCCTCCTCCCTTGTCCCTCCACCAGCATCCCATCCAATCCACACACCATTCCCCAGGGATGGTGAGGTCCTCCATGTGGCTACTTAGAATTTTAACACTCTTCAAATTTTCGTTCTGATAATATTTTGAATTTTAATCTAAAAGGCACACTAAACACAAGACAACATTAAACTAATACAGCAAACTGTTCAGAGACTTTTATTTATTGGAATAATTGGCATTGGTATCAAAATAAGTGAGCTGAGTTTTTTAACTATGAAGACTTGGGGTTTCTACTCCTAACATCACTATAAACTAACTGTTCCTGTTAATTTCATGATAACAACACATAGGAAGATTGTTAATTTATTTTTTATTATCTTGGTAAATCTTTTGCAATGTGAGACTGTAGTTTTATCTCTTATATAGCAGGTAAGAACAAAGATTAATGCCTTGGAATTTAATTAAAATACAGAAACATTTTAATACTCTTTCCTCAAGATCACTAATGTTTGGGAGAGATAAATCATTTATGTAAGGAAAAAGCCTTCTCTGGCATAAATTATAAACAAACAAACATTGTTTTCTAGGCTTATAGATAACATTCAGGGTGTTCAGTTATTGAATAAGGTCTGTAGTCAAGAACTTTGTCATTGCATGGTATGCATATTGGAGAATATACAGTGAAAAGATAAAGAGCCAGCCACACAAAAATATTCAGAACCAACTAAAAGTCTGGGATATTGAACTAGTTATTCAAACTAATTCATTGACATATCAGAATCTCAATAAAAACTTAGCTAACATAAAAATATAAGGTTTTTTTTGTGTGTGTGGTGTGTGTGTGTGTGAGCCTAGTGATAGAAACTGTAAGAAACAAAATAGAGAACAGGGCAGAAATGACATTACATGTAAAAAATGAGGGAAGCCTCTGGTATTCTTATTATGGCCAAGAAAAGAATCAGCGAATTCTAAAATATTGCAGGAAATTTCTAAACTGCAAAATATTGCAAAGAAATGATGTATACCAGAATAGATTATTCCAGGAACTATAGGAAAATAGATGTAAAGATTACATGTAAATGAAGAAGAGCATATGTAACAATGTCAGACAATGTTTCAATGTTAGCAACAGAAAACATGTTACTGATCCATGAAACTCAGAGCTCATGTAGGAGCAATGCCCATCACATCAAAATATTATATATTTATAAGAACAAATCAATCAATTACAGTTAAAATTCCCTTTTTAAAATGCAAGAAAGCAGTACAGTACATTTAAAGTGATCAGATAATAAATAATAAAACCACCAACCTAGAAATCAGCATCCAGTGAAATTAACATTGAAAAATGAAGTAGAAAAAATAATGTGTTCAAAGAAAACTAAGAAATTCTTGTCAGTATACTTTCCTGAGAAGAGATTTATGACTCTTTCAGAGACAAGATCAGAAATTCAGATCTACATAAAGAAAGGGCAATTATTAGAGAAGTAATATACTTCCTTCTTAGATACCATGAAACAAACAAAATTATGTGAAAAGAATATTTAAGCTAACATTAAACTGATATGCCTATGAATTGCTGTTTTACATAAAATATTTATCATATAGATATATATGTATACAGTCTATATGATAAAAGTAAAAAATCCTGACATAAATTAAAATATAAATAAGTAGGAAAGATGTCATGTTTGTGCAGAGGAAGATTCAGTATGTTAAAGTTTTAGTTCTTCCCTACTTGATCAGTAGATATATGCACTATTAATCAAAATCAGATCCAATTATTTTATAGATATGAACAGATATAATTTGAAGTTGGTGTTGAAATTCCTGAAACTTAACACAATCAGCACAATACTTTAAAAAATACCCAGAAATAAAAATCTACTAGATATTACAGTAAATTCAAAGCTACTAATGGTGGATTAGAACAAACATATCAGGGACAGAAAGGAAGAATAAGTCCAAGAGGGACCAATGGAGAAAAGTCAACTAATTACTAATGAGTGAAAGGAATACAGTTTGAAAAATGTAAATCTTTCTTAGCAATATTGCTGGGGAAGAAAGGGTACCCATTCCCCACACACATATATCAACAAATGTGTCCACATGAGACTCAATTAATGTGCGCATTTTTAATGCTATTTTAAAAGTAACTGAAATGATGGTGGGGGGTGTGTATCTCAGTTGGTAGTCATTAACTAGAATGCAGGATCCCTTGATCTGTTCACCATGATCACCCAAACAAGCACTGTGTTGTACTCATGTAATTCTAGCACTCAGGATGTACTGAAAGATACGGAATTACTAGGAGAGAAGAGAAAGGATCATCTAGATGTTTCTGGTTTCTATGATATATTTTTCATGTTTGTTTATTATTTATTTATTTATTTTTCATACCCATAGCAATTATTGCTCCCATCTCTCCTCAAAATCCCTCCCAACCTCCCTTTTGCCTTTGCTTCCCCCAAATCCTCATTTTCTATTCAGAAAAGGGCAGGTCTCCCATTGATATCAATATTGAGTTGTAATAAGACTAAGTACCTCACCTTGTATGAAGGATGGGCAAGGAAACTCCAAATGAGGAACAAGGTCCCAAAAGCCAGCAAAATAGTCAAAGACAGCAACTTTTCCCATTGTTAGGACTCCCACCAGAAGACCAAACTTCCCAACTGTCACATATATACAGAGGATATATGTCCTTTCCGTGTAGGCTTTCTGGTTGTTGGTTCAGTGTCTGTGAGCGCCTATAAGCTCAGGTTAGTTGATTCTGTTTTCTTGTGACATCCTTGACCTCTCTGGCTGTCCTACAGGCCTACCTCTCTTTCTTAAGCAAGAGTGCCTAAATTTGGTTTAATGTTTGACTATGGGTCTTTGTTTCTATCAGTTGCTAGATGAAGCCTTTATGATGACAATTGGACTAGGCACCATTCTCACTCAGGATACACAAACAATAGCCAGGTCAATATTTCACCACTAGAGCCCAGCAATCCCGCTACAGAAAGCTGTGATGGTATACTTTTTGGACACTGCATATAACAACAAAGGAAGGAAAATGAGTTAGATATTATAATTTAAAAAAAACTGCTCTAAAAATCATAAAAAATGAAGTGTAGGCTACAAGCTAAGATAAAATGGTTGAAGATTACTGATTAAAGAGTTACAAAATAACTGATAAGTTTCCTAAACAAGAAAGCCATCTAGTTATTAATCAGAAAACCTGAGGAGACACCTTACCAAAGACGATATTATGAAAGCATGAAAGTAGTAAATATAGATGATTCTGAATACTTTTCACTAAAGAAACCATCTAAGGACAATATCTCCATTTGCATTAACAAGGAGAATTCTGCCCGTGTCCTAGTTATTTTTGTGTCCACTTGACAAGCCAGATACATTTGGTAAGAGAGATTCTCAATTGAGAAAATGCCAAATAACATCCAGCTGTAAGGATCTTAGTCTTAAAGGCATGCTCTTAATTAGCAGTTTCTGTGCTAAGGCCCAGCCCATTGTCCTTGATTCCAATTCTGATCTGTTAGCCCTCAGTTTTATAAGAAAGCAGCCTGAAGACACAAGAAGCACTCCAGTACGCAGCACTCCATTTTTTCCTCTGTATCACTTCCTGCCACCAGGTTCCCACCAGATCTGAGTGCCTCTTTTTTGCTTCCCTCTATGTTCTGTGACTAGGGATATGTAAGCCAAATAAACCCTTCCTCCCAACCCTAAGAAAGGCTGTCAAACACTTACCTACTAAAATCTGGAGTGATTACAGGCAATAGAGTTTTCAGAAACCACTAAAGATGATTCAAAAAGGAACATTAAGCCATGTTGGAAGTTTTCCATAGAGCTCACCCAAGTTTTAGTACACAATAAGCAATCACTCTCCTTGGATATTATTCAATTTATTTAGAAATAAAAATCTTGAACAAAAAATGTTTATTCTAGCTAGATTCCTGAGAAACCCTGAAAAATAACTGAGATGACTTTAATACATGAATAGATAAATAAACTGTAGTATCTTTACAATCCATTGTGATATGGTAATAAAAAACAAATGAGCTATCAAGTCACAAAAAGATGTGAAGAAAACGTAGTTATATCCATGTATGGAGAAATGAATTGGAAAAGACATTTTGCAAGACCACAATTATATGGCAATAGATAAATTCAATGTGATAATTCAATTTGATTATAACAAAATCAGTAATACCAAGGTCTTAGAGGGGAGAGAGATGAAGTAAATTGGTAAGAAATGGGATTTCTAGAGCACTGAAACTACTTATATTCTATTGTAAATGTAGACACATGACATCATACACCAGCCAAATACAAGGAACAAGAAAAAGTGAATGATAGTGTAAAAAACAGTTCTCCAACAGGAATCAATAGTGACTTGTAATTGTAAATGTGCCATACTAATGAAAATATTCCTAACAGCAGAAACTGGTCTAAAATTCCCAACAGATTTACTGGTCTGAAATTGCTGTGAAAGATGAAATTGTTTATTATTTACAATGGCCAGAATTCTTATGATTTTGCAATTGTTTAGAATTATGCTAGGCTTTATGAATATAAATGTAAAGTCTAAGTGACCATAGGTTTAATTTTTCAAACATTTATATTTTATAAATTTTATTGCCTTTCTAAACACATTCTATATCACTTTATCAAGAAAAGAATTTCATTCAATCAGTCTTGTAGTAAGTATACAAGTGCTTTTCAATCAGTTTCCAACCTTCTCACTATGTACTACTTGACAATGAAGTTCACTAGAGAAAGAAGGACAGCTGATTGGACAGCAGGCATTAATACTGACATTGCTGGGACAATATAAATAGTATCCCATATTAATTTCTGGGAAGATATATAACTTTCTTTGAAAAGCACAGTTAATATATGTGGTTCAAAATGTTCCTGTAGCTAAATGAATAACACCATGAAAATATTTAAATGACAGTGAATATTAACTTCATGGAAAAAGCCAAGGTTATTTTCTCTTTAATTTATCTGAAGAGCAGTTGACATAATTTACATAAAACAATTATCAAGTGTCATTCTATTTGGGAGGATAATATGAGATTACAAAGTAACTCTGAGTGATGTTTGTCCTCTGAATAATAAAAGTAAGCAGAAATGCCATACTCTTCTTGTATAAAAGAAAACAAAGACAAATCATTTTAATGTTACCTTTAAACATTTCATTCAGGTCTATTGGTGAAAATAGCAAGAACTATAAACTTCCTTTTCTAATAAAATTTGATTGAGATATTTCTGGGCTCACTACTGTCCATGAAGTGTCTTTTTTCTTATATGCATTGGTTTGACAATTTCTTTCAAATGTTCCTATGGGCTTTGGTTAAGAAGAAGCATTTCAATAAAACTATAGTTTCCTAGAATGGCTAGGCCAAGGATCTTATGTGTGTGTCTTGTTTCTTCCTATTCATATTTACACCACATTTATATTATTATTTGACCTCCACATTGCTATACTTATGTTTTATTTGTTACTATCTCCCAGGAACATATATCTATATACCTATATGTCTACATACCTATATATCTTATATCTATATATCTCTATCTATCTATATATTTATATCTCTCTATCTATCTATGTATATATGGTCTCCCAGAGGAGGGGAAAGGGACAAGAACTGAGGAAATTGAGAGCATAGGGAAGGGAGGAATGAGGATGGAGGAGAAAGAGGAGAGGGGAAGAGGAGGGGAGAAGAGAACATGAGCGATCACGAAGATTGAGTGGGAAGAAGAATAGAGGAGAGCAAGAAAAGATATAGACTTAATAGAGGGAGTCGTTATAGGGTTAAAGAGAAATCTGGCAGTAGGAAAATGTGCAAAGATCCACAGGAAGGAAACCTACTAAGAATCTAAGCAGTAGTGGAGAGGCTACCTTAAATGCCCTTCCCCTATTATAAGATTGAAGACTACCTTAAATGCCATCCTAGAGTCTTCATTCAGTAGCTGAAGGATATCCACACCTAAATACTAGGCTGATTTCCTGGAACCCAGTTGTAGAGAGGGAGGATTGATGAGCAAAAGCATCAAGAGCATGTTGGGTAAACCTACAGAAACAGCTGACCTGAGCAAGTGGGAGCTCATGGACACCAGTCTGACAGCTGGGGAACCAGCATAGGACTGAACCAAGCTCCCCTGAATGTGGGTCTCAGTTTGGAGGCCTGGGTAGTCTATGGGACCCCTTCACCATGAGGTAATACTCTCTCAACCCAGATACAAGGAGGAGGGACTTGGTCCTCCCCCAAATGAAATGACAGACTTTGATGATCACTCGTAGAAGGCCTCACCCTCCCTGGGGAGTGGATGAGGAGTTGGGATGGGAGGTTGGTATGTGACATGTGATGATGGGAGGGAGAGGGAACTGGGATTGATATGTAAAATAATATTGTTTCTAATTTAAATAAAAAAATAAGCATAAAATTTCCAATAAGTAAGTGTTGCCATTAGGTTGGATGTCATTTTGCATCATTGAAAGCAACAAAGAAAATTTGTCAAGTCCAATAGTTACCACAGCAAATAAATAAATAAATAAATAAATAAAAGCAGAACAGTTACAGTGCTACCACAAACATTAACCATTTCTAAGGCATTTTGTTTAAAAGTTAGACGTAGCTGCGAAGTGGTGGTGCATGCCTTTAATCCCAACAGTTGGGAGGCAGCACATGGTGGATCTCTAGGAGTTCAAGGGCAGCCTGGTCTACAAAGGTAGTTCCACAACAGCCAGGTCTGGTAGACAGAGAAACCGTGACTTGAAAGCCCCGGCCAAAAAGGTAGACTTATAGACTATATTGCTTGTCTATTTTTAGATTATATTTGTCAGAGATTACACTGAATTATAACACCTATTTCAAAATCCCTCAGGAGGTTAACATCTTTTGGAAGTTGTGAGGCACAAATACAAAGAGACCAACAATGTCAAATAACATCTTCAAGGTCCATGATGACCATTTTATTCTTTTCCTATTGCACCTTTAAATTCTCTAGAACAATATATTATCACTGGCTAATTACACGTACTCCATGTTCATAAGTTAGCATGCATCAAACAAAAGGACAAAGTAATAGAAATGAGACAAGGTTGGGAGTAGGGCTGAGTAGTGTACCTGTAAGTGATATGCTTGTGTTGCCACTTCTGTCCAGTTAGTGCGTAGCGTTTTCGACGAATGTTGAATTTGGAGCTGCCTCTTGTCTGGTCTGGTACACCACATCGAGGCTTCTTCATCCAGCTAAAAAAAGAAAAGAAAAATAAATAGCTTTCAGTAATTCCTCTTAGTAATCTTAAAAGGAAAAGCAGCAGTTACTCATAAAATCATCCCGAAATGGTTCATGTTCAATGTCCTTACAATTTAAGTCTAAATAGTTACCATATATTTTCAGAAAGATTCAACACTACGTTACTACTCAAATTCTTTAGTGCATTAACTTCCTCCAAAGTTCTCTGAGATAACTGCAAAAAGAATTTACCTGAAATTTCTATACAGATTCTAATGTTGAAAAAGTATGTAATATGAAGCAAAT
This sequence comes from Mesocricetus auratus, assembly GCF_017639785.1. NCBI lineage: Eukaryota > Metazoa > Chordata > Mammalia > Rodentia > Cricetidae > Mesocricetus > Mesocricetus auratus. Next base: position 47,209,696 of record NW_024429184.1, on the reverse strand, counting down.
CTTTATGTCATGTCATCTCTGAAATAACACCAGGGCATCATGAAATGCTAACATTCTCTGTATTTTGTTTTCAGATGAATTTTCCTTTATTTCTGGCTATACTATTCTATCATAACACTTTATTATATTATTTTATAATATAAAATTACAATTATACTATTGTATTACAATATCTCAATATGATATTACAACATTTCAATATAATATGGTTGGCATATTGAAATAATTCTATAGTTCTAATATTCTCTTTTTTCTGAGACAGGATTTTTCTGTGTGACAACCCTCCATACCTATCCTGGACTCACTCTGTAGACAAGGCTGGCCTCAAACTAACAGAGACCCACTTGCCTCTGACCCCACCACCCATGCTGGGATTAAAGGCCTGTGACACCACACCTACCTTGAGTCTTAATATTTGATCTCAAAACTTTTTGCATGGGATATGAGTTAACACTTGTGTCCTAAGATATGATATCAAACTTTCAGTACATTTTTGCATGGGATGTAAATTAACATTTTTTAAAGACAATACTTTAAAATTTTATTTCATGTATATGGATGCTAGGCTGCATAGATGCATGTGTGCCATGTGTTTGCCAGGTGCCTGCAGGGTCAGAAGGTGGAGTTGGATCCCTTGGAACTGGAGTTCCAAATGATTATGATCCACCATAAAGATGCTGAAAATTCAACCCAGGTCCTCTGGAAGAGCAGCTAGGGTTCTTAACTATTGAATCCTCTCTCCATTAGTTTCACGGGTTTTTATAGTCCTCATGCTCTTTCTAATGGCTGGGTTCACTAGGGCAGAGACCCTCACCTCCAGGCTTGAGAGAAGTACATTGTTTGTTCATATGGTGCTGGCATTTTTTCAATTCTTTAATTTCAGACATTATTCATGTTTCCCAATGAAAATCAAATTCAGTCATTATAAAATATTTTCAGAGTTAGGAGTTCAGCATCACAGAATGAAGCTCAACATTGAATGGGAATGTTGTTTTGTGGATTAATTTTACTGTGCAGTTATATATCAAAGTCTAACTTGTCTTCTGGGGCATGCATTTGATAACTGTCATGTTTATTACCTAGCCTTGAGTCTTGTTTAAGTAGAAGGCTGTTAAGGATTTTTAATAGTTTCCCTCACTAAACATTTTCCCCTGTTCATTACCTCTTTACTAACTACCAAGATCATATATTATATCATCTTGTTGCTATAAGCTTCAATAGAATGTAAAAATAATTTCATTTTCTCTCTTTCATGACGTATGTGCACTTTCAAATATTTTAAATGGACTTGAATTTAGAAATGGCTATCTATATTTTTATGTGTGCTTAGAATCATGGCAACTAGTGGGGGAGCGCTGAAATAGGTTTGTGAGGTCAAGGTCAGCTAAGTCAATCATTCTAGGACAGATTAAAAAAAAGAACAGAACAACACTGATATCTAAAGTTCTTTATTTATTTATCTATCTAGTTTTTAATCTGTCTCTCCTATTGCTTTGTTGTTATTTTATTATAAAACTGATACTTGCTCATTATAGAATGACTTCAAAATTAAAATATATATATATATATATAAACTTCTGCTTCAGGAATTGAATTAACTTTTTAGAAGTAACATGTTTAAAATAGCTATTCTTTTACTATACATGTATGAGAATGACAACATACACCAATGAAAACTCTTTTTTTTATGAGACAGGGTTTCTCTGTATTGTTTTGGAGGCTGTCGGTCCAGCCCGGCCTCGAACTCACAGAGATCCGCCTGCCTGTGTCTCCCGAGTGCTGGGATTAAAGGCTTGTGCCACCACTTCCCGGCTTTTTTTTTTTTTACCAATGAAAACTATTAACTTTACAAGAAAGGTAACACTTTAAAAGTAAACATTAAAGGTTTCATTGTATTATTATTATTGTTGTTGTTATTATTATTATTATTATTATTATGCTCAGAATAACTGGGACATCACAGCTTTCAGATACAGCCTATCTCATTCAACTCCAAACAACTTAGTTATCAGGAAAATCACCTGCTTTCCAAATCAAATGGGATGCATCCTAACTCCTAATTCCTGGGATGCTACCATACATTCCAGGATTAAATACTGTAGAAATGAGTATTCCCAGTCTCAGGAGAGCATCCCATTCAAATCAGAGGTTTTTCTACTTCCTTCATAACAGATATTATAACAGCTATCTACTCTCAGATTTTCATAATTAGCCACAATCTCAGAAAAAAACAATTTGTACATGAGTAAGTAATATACACACATTCTGCACACAAAGCAGTATGAAAGCTTTAGGGAAATTTCGTTTTAGAATTATATCTGTGTGAACACACCAGACTGGTAATACTAGCCAGTGGTCTGTTTCTGGGCAGTTGGTTTGGAAATAATCCTCATTACAAGCAATCTTGTAGCTTCAGAGTTTCCAATATCTGTGATTATGGTTATACATGGTCAGGTTCTGTTCAACACAGTTGTGGCCCATATATCTGGTGACACTGCAGCAATGTTGCTGGAAGCAGCCCTCAGCAGGCATAGAAGGGAAAGCCAAATCACAGGGATGTATTGGATGTCACATCGCTTTTGTATGCGTGTATCTACAATTACTTACAGAAAAATTAATGTTCATAATATTTTGCAGTAGATTCGACATCCTATTCAAATTTTAATGAAATTGAAGAATATTAGCTGTTGTTTAGAGTTGTCTCCAGAGCTTTCTAGGATTTCTTAAATAAACTTTTATTTTGTTTTGTTTTGTTTTGTTTTTTTAAATTTTAGGCATTCATAGGCTGTATCAATATGGAGAAGTCTAGATCTACCAGGCATACAGGGACTGGTAAAAGCAAATTTGCACAGGGCTCAAACATTAAAGACTTATTTTCTCTTGATATATCAACTCAATAACTGCCTCTCTGGACATAGGTGCAACTCACAAGACGGAAAGTACAAAGATAAAACACTGAAATTCATGGGGAGAAGTATGAAATGCATCGCTCACAACCATCATCAAAATCAAAAGTCATCTGTTGCCTGCTCTTATTAATGTGTTACCATTCTGATAAGCTCTAAGCTTCCTGACTTAGCTACTAAATATATGTCTGCAGCAAATAAAGTCATACTCATCTACTAATGCAATACTGTTTGAAAGCTATCATCATACAAGGAAACTAAAAAAAAAAACTTTAACTACTGAAGACCATGATATTTCTCTAAATGTAAAAGTATTATTGGTAATTTACAACCCGAACAAAAGAATAAAAATAAAAATATTGATAACTGCATAAATAGTGTTGTTCTTGAAAAATCTAATTAATCATCCTAATTAAAAATACAATTAGGATTTTAAGTACTACTCCATCTTCATAGTAATTTTTTAGAAATGTTATTTAGAGTTAAAAGAGCTCAAATAAAAATATTAGCAAATGTTGAATGAGTTGCATGTCATTATTTAGAAATCAAAACTACTCAAACACACATATATATCAACACACCTATATATGGAATGTATATTAAAACAGATAAAATATTAACGACTGTAAGAGATAAACTTCTCATCAAAAATCCTTCACTATGTACTACCATGTGTAAACATAACAAGAACCCCTCCCCTGCACGTGTACAATTATATTTTAAAATTAGAGACAAATGGTCAGATATGCCCTACATAAAGAGTTTGTATTTGTCATCTTGATGGAATATATTTTATTCTTACTATAAGTTTGTCTATTCATTAAGAAATTTAAATGAGCTTGTTTAGTTAATCAACTAAACAAGGAAATTTAAAGGAAATATCCTGTTAGACAATGGACTTAGTAGCCGAAAACAAAAGCTACTAATTTTCAATGTCAGTTCTAATGAGCAAAAATGTAATAAAATATTCTATTCAAAGAAATATCTAAATTTGTTACATGGAACTGGTTAGTTACTTCAACATAATACAAAGATCACTGCAATTGGAATAATCACTATTAATTACACAAGAATTATAGATTAACTGTGTCCCATGTCTGCCACAGCAGGATTTCGTTTTTAAACAAACGAAAGGCGAGAGTGATGGTTCAGTGGTTGTGCGTGCTTACAGTTCTTGTAAAGGAACTGAGTTCCATGCTGGCACTCAGACTGAGCAAGTGACAATCAACTAAACTCAAGCTCCGGGAGTACTTGCACTCATGTGCACCTGCCCCCCCCCACACACCTAAAATAAAATTCATCTTTAAGATCTGACCTGGGCACTTACTTGTCTGTAACCAGCATTCAGGAGGGGTAGGCTGGATGTATGACTGCATGGAGATTGTGGCTACATAGGATATTGGAGGCAGCCTGGAGGCTGCAGGAATGCAGTCTCAAATCAACAAGCAAACATAAACTAATAACTGAACTGAATGTGTGACTAAGTAAATATGAGGAGCCTAAAAATCAGTAACATTTATAGATCATATGTTGAATAACTGAAAAGCAGTGTTTTAATATGCCTGTAAGTGCAGGAAGTAATTTGTTTATTTGTTGTTGTTATTGTTGTTGTTGTTTGAGATAAGCTCTATCACGCATAGGCTGATTTCTAACTCTTACATGGGACTGAATCTGAACTCACATTAGCAACATTAGGTAGTGTTGTGGCCTGAGTGAAAATGGCATCCATAGCTCATTTATTTGAATACTTGGTCTTCAGTGTGAGAAAAATCTTGGAAAGGTTGGATTGTGTGGCTTTGCTGGAGGATGTCTATCCCTTGGGGTAGGCTTCAAGGTTTGAAAAGTTCACATCACCACCAGTCGTCTGTCTCTTGCTTGTGTGTCAAGATGTAAGGTCTCATCTACTCCACAACAACTCTACAGCCTGCTGCTATGTTCTCTATAATGACCGTCATGGACTCAACATCAGAAACTGTATGGACCAATAAACTCTTTCTTCTACAAGTTGCCATAGTCAAGGTGTGTTGTTATAGTAGCTGAACTGTAATTAAGACAAGCAACAAACTCCTAATTTTGGTGCTGTATCTCTGGTCTAATTTTTCCATGACATGATTTCACTTCCTAGTCAGGACTTACACGAAACACATTATCTAGGCCAAAATAGAATCACAGTTGGGTCAATCATTGTGCAGCCACTTCTTGCATGCAGATATTACAGATGTGGAGCAGCATATCTTACAGTCTATGTAAGGTAGTAGATTGAAATTTCAGCATGATATGCATTGCATACCCATGTAATTAAAAAAGAACAGAGCTAGAAAACTTTCAATAGTCCATTTCTGAAATTTCCCTACCAGCCCAACAGAAAAGCATTACTTGTACTGCTTCCCACTTTTGACTGCTTGAACATGTGCATCGTATCCCATCCAATATGAAGCTGTTAATGGGATAACACTTTGCAGAGAAGTGAACAGTGACTCTCACAAACCACACAAAGCAGCAATCATGAATTGCCATGTCATACAATGTCTTAAAACATGTATTTACTTTGAATCTTGCTTATATTTTCTTTCCTGAATCAAATTGTGTTGTTAAGACAATGTGAACAACCTGAATTTGTATATTACATGATATGAGAAGCCTTAGACATTTGGGGTTGGAAATCGGATACATTCCAAAGGAAAGTCCATGAAGCAAAATATCTCAATAGTGGTTGCTGAACACTGTATTTTTTGTGACAATTTAATTGGGCTCAAGTACCAATGAGAGAAAGAATGTGGAGGACATTACTTACTCAATTGTGTTCCTGTCCACTTTTCCTGTCATGTTAATGCCATAGAACTGCTGCATGGCAGCTAGGGCCGATTGCATAGTCTCTGCAGAACGTAGCACTGACATTCTGGAATCAGTCGGTGGAAGGTAGCCGTATTTTTGTAACCAAACCTGTAATCACAAGTACAGTTCCTTTAGATTAACTTTACAATTTAACATTAATGTTCTATAAGTTTATATATATCTACAGTAGATTCTAGACTTATTTTATATCTTTGAGACATACATTATGTACTTTAGATTATTTTATAATTTCTATCGTGGTTGTAGCAAATTCTAATAGATTTTTAAATGTGAATTAGTAAAAAGTGTGATTAATCAATAACTAGATATTTATAGTATATAATTTGTATACTTAATATGAAATAAAAATACAAATAATATTTCGTGTGTCCTCCAGGAACCAAATTTCAAAGTCATACTTTTCTAGTAGTCTGTCAAGACATCATTGCTAGAAGGGGCAAAAACTATTCATATGATGCATCTAAAGGAAGTTTTCTATGAACAACTCAGCAGTGGCTGCCACAGGGAAGGGTACGTGTGCAGATGAACTATAATATTAATGGAATTTTCATATGCTATATATGTAGACAATTCACCCAAATGAACTGGATATTCTTGAGTATGTAATGATTTCATATGAATAATAAACATTATCTAAGCTATTTCATGAATTGCAATGGATGCATAATATTGAAATTTCTTATATGTTTAGGTTTCAATTTAGAGGTCTGATGATTTTCGACTTCTCCCTAGATTTGGGAAAATGGTGAAAGAAAGAAGTTAGAGAGCAACAAATTTCCTCATCTTGGTGCAAGAGTTGAGAATCATTTGAAGTCACAGATAAACAAAACAAGCAAACAAAAAACTAAGGGAATTTAATGAGCACAGACATACTTTGCTGCAGCCTCATGCCTTCATTCCCAAAGTGCATTCTTGTGCCCATCCCTGATGCAAGCATGCTGTCTTCTATATCAGTTTTCCCAGGGGGTACAGGGGTTGGTTAACAGCAGTGAACTACTTGGTAAACTGCTAAGTCTCATGTAATTGTAGTAATACTTAGTTAGGGAAGCCATTGAGAAGTGGTTGTTTCTCTCACTGATGTGGTCTAGTTATCATGTAGGTGCAGTTTGCAGCTTTTCCGTGATAGCTGGCATTATATAAGTTATATCTATTGTCCAGGACATTTATTTTTCAAGTCAAAATAACTACTACACACAGAAATAACTTTCCTAAAATGTAATTCTAAATATACTGGATTTAAAATTTTAAAATAAAAGGAAAATCTTCTATGGAGTCTCTAAAATTGACACCCCTAAAAGTATAACCCCTATCATCAGCTTGATAAAAGTGACTTAAAGATGAGAATTGCATTGCTATCAATTTACCAGGTGACTGGTAAAAGGCAGTCACAAAAAGCTGCCTCCTAAATGATAAACGTGTGTCAAGATGCTTCTTATCTAGTGAGTGATGAACAGGTAGCCAGAGAAAAGGATCCAGTCACCTATTTAGCAGTGAAATATGAGAAAGATTCCAGTATTTTCTGAATGAAGGAGGAAGTCAATAATAATTCTTAGTGTGAAATTAAATATTTTAATTCAATAGATAACATAAGAAGACTTTAACAATATACACAAATGAATTTTTTAAGCTCAGTAATTTTTCCATAGCACCACATTCATGTCAAACATGCTAGGAAGCTGTTTGTTGCTAGGTTACACTTCGGTGCTAAGTTACTGGAAATCTCATTCGTAAGAACAGCAAAGAGAAAGCTATTAATAAGAAAACCTATGTTGTATATATATATACAAATATATTAAATATAAAAATACATAAAGTACATAATGAAAAATATCATGTTTTTAAAAATGCATATTTTATTTATGCCATAGCATTCCCAACAAGTGATTTAAAATAATGTAAAAATGGAGTTATATTTCCATTTCTTTCTCTTACATGATATTCTTTAGCATGAAATGCTGCTTTACCCAATGAGTGACAAGTGGGCAATTCATTTTATTATAAAACAACATGCTAATAAGAGACGTTCCATTTTGCAGTCAATTTATTTTGAGTGATATATCAGTGTCATGATTTTGTCAGCCAAGAAGGAAATTTCCTATGAAACTAAAAAAACCGTTAGAAAAAATCTGAATATTTAAAGATACACCTCACCTTGTATTTTTATTAGTAGTACTCAAGGTTGATAATATAGTGTCTACTCTTGTATCTTGAGCACTTATCATACATATTCATTACAGGTGAATATATATATGTATATATATGCTTGCCTATACATATGCAAACATGTATATACAACTGCAACACTAGCATCCATTCTCATATTCTGCTATTAGAAATATATTCCTCTCTTAAACTTTGATCTAAACTACTGACACTCCTAGATCACTGACAAAAGCAGATTCGTCTGCTAAGATATATTTTCTGCTTTGGAATCTTTGCAATGCACATTCAGTGTCCGAATGCACATTATGGGTTCTTAAGGAATATGACCTTCAAATGTTTTTTTCAGGACAGCATGAGACTGAAGTCAGAATATATAAAACTCACAGCAAAATCCATGCTCAGTAAGTCATATATTTAAGCCTTTATTATTAAAATGTGCCTGCTCAAGTGTAGGTTATCCATAAAATAGGACAACACTGAAACATAGGAGGAGTTTAAATGGCCTTTGGAAGCAAAGGTCACAATAAAAGAATCACAAACTGTTTGAAAATTCCTCCTCAAACAAAGTGAATGTAAAGTATTTGCCAAACAGGGCTTTGGTTACAGCCATTGTTGCTTCATTTATTTTATTTTACTCTTCTCTTTAGATCAAGTGAATTTAAGAGCATTGAAAATATAAACAATTGGAAGGCTCTTTAAGAACTTTTACCTGCCTTATGATCCAGTACTTCTAGCCAATTACCACTGGAAACACAAACGTCAAAAGGATCTGGGTGACTTCACCTTAATTGTAGTACATGTGCTATACTTTATCCATGTATATTCCTCCCTTCCAGATACAGTAGAGATTATACATTCAGTGGTATATAATAATTGAAGCACAACCAGAACAATGCTCCTGTCTACAAAGTTGGATCTTTCAAGTTATTTTTAAAAGAATAAATGGTGGCCAAGAAATAACATCCTCACTAGTTTTTACTTTCAATAGGAGCACTTTTTAAAGTAAACTTTACTATTTAAAAAGGCCATCATTACTAATATTTAATGTACCCATATCATAAAAACGCATATTATCTGGTTCATTTAGACATCTTATCAGACATGCTACAAAAAGTTAATTACCTGACCCATATGAACATTCCATAAATGCAATAAGTTTTCAACTAAAATTAACAACTGAACAACTGAGTGATTAACTTCATAATTTATGATTTCATAAAAATCACAAAATCTGCAGGATATTTCATCCTGAAATTCTATCATTCATACGGCATAAGCAATGATAAATTTCAGAGCTTGGATGTAGTAGCTTTAAAAGTGGCTATAAAAATGAATTATAAATGGCTAGTAATAAAAATACTAAAATGATGCAAGTGTCTTCTCTCAGCATTGCTCATGCTGAAAACTGATAGAATAAGTTAACTGGGAAGAAATTGGCTTTTTTCTTCATTCAGAAATCCAAATGGTTTTTATAGCACTATCTCATCCCCTAACATGAATGAATTACATGAGCATCAGAAATAGCATTCACTCCACTGAGAATTTTGCCATCTACATTGTATTACCCAAATGGAATAAAACAGAGGGATGCTGTTCTGGTAATTTTTTGTCAGTTTTTTACAAACTCTGGTCATCTGGAAAGAGGAACCACAATTGAGAAAGTATCCCCACCATATTAGCCTATAGACAAGTATGCAAGGATATTTTGCACTAATGATTGATGTGGAAGGGTACAATCCATCTTAGGTTGTGCCACTCATAGGCAGGTGACCCAAGATGTATAAGAAAGCAAAAACCGAGCCAGCCTAAGAAACCAAGGAAGTAAGCAGTACTCCTGCTTGTTCTTTTTCAGTTCCTGTCTCCGGGGTCTCAATGTGAAATCTGACTTCGCTTCACAAACTGTAAACTGTCAGGTGAAAGCAGAAAAACGGCTAATTCATGAGTAAGCTGCAATAAACATCATGGCTATATAGTTTATAGCAAGCTGAAACTCTCTCTTCCTTGACAGAACCTAAAACTTCTGTGTGTCAAACTGAGGACAGTTTTTCTTTCTACATAAGTGAATTTCACTATGTACTTGATAGTCATAAAAGCCAAGCTCTTCAGTCAATAATATCCAATCCCCAGTGACAGGCTGTGTAGCTCCCTTAATTAAAAACCCATAATCTGCTACACATTGCAAGAGGAAGTTACAGATCTGAGTCCTGATTGCTTCCTATTGCCTTTTCCTTAGTGTATTTAGATTCCCTATGAAGTTAAGTGGGGAAACTCCCAAACATGTAATAAGGACAGACACCTTTCACCAACCAACACATAATCATCAGCACCAGAACCAGAACCACCACCACCAAAAACAACAAATAAAGAGGATGAGTGAATCACCACAATCTGTGCTGACATTATTCTGCATTATATCATATTCACCTCACCAATCCCTAAACAAGAAAATTCCTATGAATCTATACTTCATATATGATGGAAGAGAAGGGTTAAACAATGTAGCATATGAACTTTCTAGAAAGCATATGCATAGCGTGAGTCATATGCGTGAGGATCTCAGCTCCCTTTTATATTCGTTAAGCAGAGTCAGTACCTACAGAGTGGTTGTACAAAAATCTCCCATTCAAATATAGAAGCATTTTCTGTATTATAAGCATTCAGGCATAGTTATATGAGTATTCTATAAAACCCACAGAAAGAAAGAGCAACTTTTAATTTATAGGCTGTTCTGTCTTCACTGTGACCATACTTCATGCACACATTGTCTGTGTTTCATTGGCTGTCCAGAGGAAGAGAAAAGAAACCGACAGTGTATAGGTGCTGGTATTGCCATCATAAATAATCAGTATGAGAAGAGGTATGAGTGAAAATGGAGTAGCCTGAGTTTATTCAATGTAAATAGAGTGTATATAAGAAAATTCAACAATGAAACACACAATTATGTATGGTTGATTCAATGAAGAATATGAAGCAGAAGCCAAAGACAAATTCGACCGACAGGCTTGCTCCTGAATCATGCTCATCTAAATGACTTATGCAGCCCATACCCCCCTGTTTGGGAAGAGGAACATGCAGTGTGTGGGACCTACTTACATGAAGTAAATGAACCACAGGCATGACCACAAAACAATTGGATCAGGCAGTCCCCTGAGATTCCCTTAGATAACACTGGGCTCTGTCAAGCTGATAGTTGAAGCTAACTAAAGAGAACCAGGAAAAGTGGGTTTGTGCTAATAGCTATTTGGAAACACAAGGGATGTACAAGGAAGTTTTCAACCTGTCAGAGTCAACACACTTTTGTTTTTATTCTTAACCCTGCCTACCAAATTCTCTACTGGGGATTACGTTTTATCCAGAAGTGACCTACTACTGTCACACCTTGTTCAATAGTCCCAATGATTCTCATCAAATACTGCAACATTTTGCAATTGGCTTCTGATTTTCCACGTTGCTACTTGTTGCCCAACGACCATGAATCAGATATTGCTTTAAAAGTGGAAAAATGCACATTGCTCAAGATTTACACTTTTAACTTCCTCCAAGATAACAATTCACTGGCATGGACCTAGCTGTGTAGCTGGTACCACCATTCATGCCAGAATTTCTCATTGTCCCCAACTGAATCTCTTATTACACTATGGCTTCCTCATATCTCTATTCCCAGGCACTCCTATTTCGTTCTCTGTCTGCATGAATGTGGCAATACCCTGCACCTCATCTAAGTGGAATCATGCAACATATACTCTTTTGTAACCGGCTACTTTCATGTAGGACTATGTTTTCAAGATTGACGTATTAAGCATCACACAGTCGTTGTACACTGAATAATCTCTAATGCAGAGATATTTCATAACTTTCTTATCTATTGACCCATTAATGAATACTATTGATTAAATTAATGTATGAATCACTGCCATGAGAAAGTCTTGGAATCCTAAACCAATGTGATTGCATCATTGAAGCCTTTAGATTAGTACTCCGATGAATAACAAATGATAATTCTATAGTCATTCTTACACTTCGAGCACACTATGAAATGTTAGCAGCATGTGATTGGAAGAGGAACTTCATCTTCAAAAACAAACATCTTGGCACCTGTTTTCAGTATCCAGAAGTATATGCAATACTATATATTAGCAGTCTATAGTATAATAGATTGGTATAATAGTTTAAATTGACTAAAGCAATGGCTATTAGAATTCATTTTATTATACAGAGTGATCAATATTTTAAATTATTGCCAACTTTACTCTTCCAATTAAAATTTTACAATCATGGCTATTTTAGTGGATATGACATGCATTTTTCTTAAAGCTAAGGTAGAGACTATAAGGTTCATTTGATTATATTCTATCAGCAATTCCTCAACTTAATCCTAAATTATTATGTCATGTAAGTGAAGAAAGAGTTACTGTATATTTTGCAACTTCTTCACATGGAACCTTCTTTTTCTTTTTATATTTCAAGTACACTGTACTTATTTCTGATACAAGCTAAATTTATTCCTACCTTGGGGCATTTCATTTGCCTTGCTATATAGAGGACACAAAATACTGTCCTTTTTATCCTTCAAAATAAAGTTCAATTAGAAAACTTCAAAGAGGATGTTTTTTCTTTCCTGTACCATGTGGCATGTTTAATGTCATTAGTTATAACCTTCATGATCACCACCTCATCATTTTTTTATAAATAGTTTATTCTTTAAGTTTTGTTGATAACTTTTGGCCCAACAACTATAGAATCTCCTAGATTTTGAACGTTATGAAAGTAATTATTTGGTCTATCTAAGTGGGTAATCTTCATACTAATGCTTAGCTGATATTTTAAGTAGCCATGCATATGAGATGCTGCCATTTTCTACCACCTAGTCAATTAGTGGCATACTGCTACACCCACACAACTAATACACATTGAGAAATTTTAAAAAGAAGTTTATCATGTACATAGGCAGAGTATTACTAACTTCCTGGTAAGTACTATGTAACTTGGAGAAAGTTTAAATAAGAGACAGTCATTTTGGCTGCTATTCAGAAATTATTTGGCTTATTGAACATAGTATGTGCATATATTCAACAGTGCTGTAATAACAAATACATAAGTTCATGACCAGTCAATAAAATGTATTATTAAAATTTACTTTAAAATTACAGTGTGAAATGTGCTTTAATATTTGTACATTACTCATGGCAATTCCAACATTCTGTGTGAATGGCATGATTGGTACTAATAATAATTAAGCAGAAATGTGATAATCTTCTCTATATATTAGCACATGTAATTATCAGTCTTTTGTGAATTTCAAAACCAGATGACCTTACTGAGCCTTTGTCATATTACAAACATAGGCACATAAAATGCTACTAGAAATTTACTGTATGTATGTGGGACAAATAGTTCCATCACAAAAGCTAATAGAAATAGCAAAGAAATTCTCCATCTTTAAGAAATTTAGTGAAAAACACATTTGAGTGAGACGAGGAAAGGAAGTTACAATGTCTATCACTGCAACATTTACGCAAATTTTATGAGTCAAAATAATAGAAAAGCAGACAATTGTTTACTCCATTAGTGATTTTATGTTTAAAGTTATATTAGAAAAATATCATATTCTCTGATCTGTGGGAAATTAGTTGGATAGCACATAAACACAAAAGTAGTGAAAAAGTAAAATCAATTCTTCTGACAACTCAAGGAAGTATTAGATCAATTCATGATTCATTTTAGAGCTAGAGTAACTGTGGAAGCAATGGAACCTTCATTGTGGTTGTCCTAATTGTTTATTTTGTGTATAGAGTTTTAAGGAACATAATTTTTGGGCTATGATTCAAGGGTAAACAGCAAATAATCTGTTACTAAGTTCACAGTACAATCATCAGAATCAAGGCAGTATGCCCATTGAACATATACTGTAACTGAAAAATGGCATGGCACACATACTTTACAGGGCAGATTTCTGTCAAGCAGTTGAGTGGAAATGGACTGACAAATACTGAAATAGTACTTCAAATGTTAATATATGAGGGTTTTGAATATTTGCCAAACTTCAAATTTTCTAGATGACCTCCTACATCAAGTAATCATTCATTGACACTTTAATATTTTCTAAGGGCCTAATTTGCTGCCCTGGCTCTGGATTCTTTCAACTTTGACCTATTCTACTTAGTCCAGAAATAGCAAGTTTCATAGAAGATTGTCCTTTATTTAACATGCCTGATCTACACATCATGATTTCTGTCATTACTTATTAATGTTGCTTAAAATACTTTATCCCTAAATGTAATAAACTCCAGAAGTTCTACATGTCAAACTTTGGAAGGTAAAATTATCTAAAAAAATAAACTGTACAGTCAGTCTCTGTGCTGTTTCTGGATCACTGATGTTTACCCTTCCTATGCCATCATTGCTCTGTATATACCAGCATGCCTTGGCTGACATGCCCTACAATTCCCCTCAGTCTTCATATACCGGTAACTTCTGCCTAGGTTTTAATAGCACTTAGTATGTGGGTAACTCTATGAGTGCTTTTTAAGGTTATAAAAAGAGGTATGGTTGTGATAGCTATGAGTGGAATATAATCTCAGATTGTTAAGGATAGTTTCACTCAGCAATAATTAGATAGAAAGTCTTAATCTTTATAAAATAGTATGGCACAACAAACCTGAACAAAGGTGGATATGAAATATAAATAGTCAAGTATTTCTTTAATGTAATTGGCAAGTGTGATTGTTTGAAAAAATGGCATCAATAGGAAGAGGTGCTATTAGAGGATGTGAATTTTGGGGCAAATATGGCCTTGATGTGCCATTGTGGTGGTAGGCTTTGGGGTTTCCTATCCTGAAGCTACACCCAGTGTGACACAGAGTTCCTTCTACTGCTTCCAGATCAAGATGTAGATCTCTTAGATGCTTTTCCAGCACAATTTCTTCGTGCACACCACCATTTTTTTCATGATAAAGGACTACAATTCTGAAAATGTAGGCTAGCCTCAATTAAATAGTTTTTCATAAGAGTTGCTATTGTTGTGGTGTCTCTTCACAGCAACAGAAACAAAAACTAAGACAGAATTTTGGTACCAGGGGCTAGGGTATTGCTGTGATAGGCCTAATGGTGTTTTAATTTGAAGGAATTTAGATTTCGGTACTTTGGGTTAGAAAAGCATTGAGTACAGCAGAAGAGAGCTTACCAGTAGGAGTATGGGAGGCAATGGGACTGAGGGTGTTTAAATTGTTAGAGGCCTGGCTCAAGAGTTTAGAGAGAAGAATAATTTTCATATGTTGTCTAAAGATCATTCTTTTGATATTTTGTAAAGAATGTGACTGCTTTTTGCTCTTGTCTAAAAATTCGGCCTGAGGCTAAAATGAACAGTTTTGGGTTAATACTGCTGGCAGATGAAATCTCAAAACAGTATACTGTCAGCTGATCGAAGTAGAAGCACACACCCACAACTAAACCCTGAGCTGAACTCCTGGAATTCAGTTGCAAAGAGGGAGGAGTGATGAGCAAAGGGGTCAAAACAGGCTGGAAAATCCCACAGAAGCAGCTGACCTGAACAACGGGGAGCCCATTGAACACAGACTGATACCTGGGAAACCAGCATAGGACCTATTCAGACACCCTGAACGTGTGTCACTTAAGAGGCCTGGGCAGTCTATGGGGCCTCTGTTAGTGGATCAGTGCTCTTCCCTGGTGTATGAATGGACTTTGGGAGCTCACTCCACATAGAGGGATACTCTCTCAGCTTAGACACACAGGCAATGATCGAGGTCCTACTCCAAATGATATGACAAACTTTGAAGATCCCCCATGGAATGCTTTACCCTAAATGGGGAACACAGAGGGAACAAGATGGGGGGTCATGGGGGGGCATGTTCTAGGTCCACAAAGCAGCAGAACTTGACAACTTTGGCTATGTGGTTATGGTTTCAGAGTCAAGAATAGAAGAAAGGGGTTATAGATTCATCCTTTACATGTAATGAAACACACATAAAATATTGTTAGGTGAGTACATATAAAAGCTTAATATATATAAATTCCATGTGTTACATAACAAATCATTACGAGCAGCTAATTAAAGAAGGTGGAATTGGTGGGCAAAGAACTATGGTAGAAAACCCATTTTTGATATTTGAAATTGTTTCAAGATTATATTTTTGTTTATATTAATAAATATTTAATAATAAAATATTAGGTTCTACAAACATGTCTCATACTCATTAATGATTTTCAACTGACCACCATCAAAACGATGCCATTTTCCTCATCACTGCATTTAATCAAATATTGTACATCTCCCTATGTGTCACAGAGTATGTAAATAAGTAAAAGAACTCAGTATTTCACAACTCAAAGTCAGTACCATAAAGGATGCTTGAATGAAAATGCTAGGCTTATGCATTCTGACAAGAATTTTATCTCTCACTCTTCTGGGTCTGTGTAAGAACCTGATGATAATTGCAATAATTATCCTTCATGTATTTCTTTTAAAATGTCTTAGAACCATCATAAAAATTGTCATTGTGGAATTACTATGATTGAAATCTTGTTTAAAAGTTAATCTTTTATGCAAATAAGATTTCAATAAATAAATAAATAAAGCAAGCTGAAGCTTGAAACGTGTAAACTTTTTTATATTAATATATTTGAGGAATAGAGAAAGTTCTCTTAGTGGAATTTCAGATTATCTTCCTCTCTAGGGTTCCAGAAATGCTTCTCATATTTTATATACAATATTCCCACCTAGATTGTGTCTCCAAGGAAATAGCACATCAATCATCCATAGCGGAGACTGAACTTTACCTCAATACTTCTCTGGCTAGCAGTGAAGGCAAACATTGTCAATCATAGAATAGTTATCATTGCCCAAACTCAAAGCATGAAGTTATTGGAAATGGCGTCTTCTTGTCTTCAATCAGAAGTTTATACAAATAACTGTTTACATAATTAGCATTCCTCTGGACTCAATGTTCCCTCCTTCCTTAGCCTCAAAAGAGGACCTCAAGCTTCCCTGTCTTTTAGGAAACACTTCCTTACATTTCATTATGTATTTCATACAATAAACTTAAAATGACTAAATGTAATTAAACTATATAAGTTGATTATTTTGAAATATTCTATGAATTTTGGAATAGTTAAGTCAACTTAACATTAATTTCTTTATATTTGGATTTATTTGTGGTGAAAGCACTTTCATTGACTTATAGAAATATTCAGGTTACAGTCCTTAACTGTAGGCTTAGTAACAGTGTAGGCTTAGTGCGATAGTGTTCCTGAACTAATTGCTAACTGAAAGTTTATAGCCTCTGATTTTCAACATTTTTAATGAAAAAATATACAGTTGATATACCAAGTCACACTAGCTGAAGATTTTTTTCCTATTTTCTCTTTGCCAGTGGGTATCAAGAAAAGATAGATTCTTAGTTAGGGGTCATTTTTGTATAAAATTTTAATCTTGGATTATTTCAGTTTTAATAGAAAAATATTTCAGTTCAACACCAAAACTTAACTGTTCATACTACCTTAATAATCTTAGCCTAAAATATCTCCTTAGTCTTTTCCTGATATTCCCAACTTTGGCACTAGAGGATAAGTCACTTAATTAGGAGAATAACTAGTCTGACAGTGCCTCATAATTATATTTAGATATATCTTTGGCAGAGATAACTCAAAGCACTGTATGGATTTACAGTGACATACAAGATTGACCCACCTATGGTGAATTTCTTGGACCATTTGCTTCAAGTGGCATCTGTCAGCTTATGATGTCAGTAAAGCCATGCCCTTCCTTTGTAATTGATGGGGATATCCAGATTACTTTAAAATATCTAAATATCCTGTTCTTGAGCATTCATACTTCCATAGTGGATAGATCCTGGTTACTTTTTTCGATGGAGTTCCATTTATTAAAGCTACTGCATGCTATGACATTCATATTATGCCTGATTGATGCAATAGTAGACAGTAACATAGCATCTATCCTTTCAATTTGTCATCACTACTTCTTGTGAACTCTTTTGCATTCTGACAAAGCAAGATATTCTAGACTTATCCTGTACGTTTCCATCCTTAGCTACTGGTTTGGCCATTTCTCTAAGAAGTTGCAGAGGATTTTATTAGGAAATGGTATTTAAAGCCAAGAACTGGGGAAATGTTGGGGTCATTATTAGAATTTTCACATTTTTCAACTATCTAAATGATTAAAACTTGAGGAAAACTACATTCAAACACAAGTATGCACAAGTATGTCTACTTGGGTATGCATGTACTTATTCACATGTACATAACAGCATTTATATTTACTACCAAATATTCTCTAGCATATTTGTTTTCAGATATGTACTAATTTTCATATATGTATCAATATATTTAAGAATATGACATCATGACTACCAGCGTTGGTTTAGTATATTTTCCTTTACTACATTTTCAGTGTCATTCTGTACCAATGTGATCCTGGACTTCATAATCAGTAACCAATGATATATTGAACACTCTTCTACATAACAAAATGATGCCTATCACAATAATTCCTCTTTCTTGCAAACAAGGAAACAAGATATTTCAAGTAATTCCAATTCAGGTGTATTCTTTTAAACATACACTCAGAAGAATTTAGATCCTATTTATTGTCATTTTATGAACAATAGAAAATACATATTAAAAATCAGTCAAAAATGTTATAATTCTGTGTTGTCTACACATATTCTACTAAGAGAATAGATCAATGTCCACACACCTACAAACACCTGAGTTTTGACAAAGAAGTTAAAATTATACAATGGAAAAAAGAAACCATCTTCAACAAATAGTGCTGGCATAACTGGATGCGGACATATAGAAGACTGAATATATTTCCATATGTTTTAACCATGTACAAACTTGAGTAAAAATGCATCAAAGACCCTAACATGAATCCAGCCATATGAATCTCTTAGAAGAGAAAGTGGGAGGTACCCTGGAATACATTGCTACTAGAAACCACTTCCTGAACATGACGCCAGTAGTAAGGAGACTAAGACTGACAATTAATAAATGGGACCTAGTGCAACTGAGATGCTTCTATGAGGCAAAAGACACAGTCAACAAGACAAAACAGCAGACAAGAAAATGGGAAATGATCTTCACCAACCCCATGTCTGACAGATGGCTGATTTACAAAATATACAAAGAACTCAAGAAGCTAGTCAACATTTCTTAATTTTTTAATATGAAAAAAATAAAATATATTAAGTTAAAACAAAAACTATCGCTTAGATGTGGAACAAGAAAAACCAACAAACTGAAAATAAACCAAAATAAGACACAAGAGTCAGACACCCTGTCATTTTCATGCTCAGGAATCCCCTTAAAACACTAAACTGGGAAGCTGTAGTATGAACTCAGAGGATGGAGTGTAGACCCATGTAGGTCCTATGCACTGTAAGTTCATATGAGCTTTTATCAGTTGACTTAGAGGCTCTTGTTTCTTGGTGTTCTCTATTAGTTTTGCCTCTTGGAATCCTCTTGCCTCCTCTTACTCTGGGGTTTCCTGAGTTGGAGGGATTTGATGGAGACATTCCTTTCAGGGCCAAGTATTACAAAATCTCTCACTGTTTGTGTAATGCTTGACTGAGGGTCTCTATATTTGTTCCCATCTACTACAGGAGGAAGCATCTTTGATGATGATTTGGCCAAGCACTGATCTATGAGTCTAGTCATTTTATAACTACATTTTTAGACCATTATTATTACTATTTTCTCATACTCTAGGACACTGTTATCTATTTTCCCTATCTTGGTCATGCAAGTAGTTATGAGTGCCCTCTTTTGTAGTGGACATAAGTCAAATCCTTTGTTTTTACTCTGACAAGCTTTGTGCCATCAATGCCCTAGAATATCTTTCAGATAGTACACCATTGTGAATAAATGTTTGTGGCTACTTTGGTGTTTATGTTTCTCTTTCAATATTTAACAATACCTTCTTGAATAAAGGACACTGGAATGTAGGAGTGAAGGCTATAGGTGGCACCTGCTCAATATATTGGTGTTCAATGAGTTGTATACACCTTTTCTTCAGCAATGACTTCATGTCATTGTTTGGGGAGCAACCTTGGCAACAGACTGGGTGATTAAGGATTTCCTTGGTGACACTTTGACCAAAAACTCAATTAGATGTAACCTAGTCCTGGGATTGAAAGCTTTGTTTGGTGATATAGGAGATGACCAGTTAGCACTCTGCAACCCCCAGGGAAAAAAATTGTTTTCCTTGGGGAAAAAAAACAAAAACAAAACGATTAGATTGCCTTCATATCTATGTACTTTAGGAAGTTCTACTGTAGTAGGTTTCAAAGCTACTTATCATATGGTCCTTAATTTTAGCTGTCTCTCTCCATATTCTGTCAAATAGCTATACTCCCATCCCCTCCCCCCTACATTTAGTGAACATTTTACCAAATGATGAACGTATATACTCAACACAGCACCTCATGGACCATTCACCAAAATTTACTGCATAAATGGACAAAAAGTCTCAACAGATACAAGAAAATCTAAATAATAGCATACATCCCAACAGACTACCGTGAGTTGGATATGGATATCAACAACAGAACAAACAGAAATTCATGGACACTGAACAAGAAATAATCAAACTCAAGGATGAATTCAAAGCAGAAATGAAAAACAAACAAAAAAACAATACCAAGATTTATAAGATCAATGAATGACAAAACTTACCCAAATTAACTAAAAGGGAGACAGAGAAGATCAAAATTAATAAAATTAGAAATGAAAAAGCAGGCATATCCACAGATGCTGAGAAAATCCAATGAATCATAAGGACATATTATTTTAAAAACATGTACTCAAAAGAATTGGAAAATCTAAAACAATGGATAATTTTTAAATAGGCAAAATATACAAAATTAAATAGATTGATACCCCATAATTAAATGGAAATAGTAATTAAAATCTACTAATCTAAAAAAAGCCCAGGGCCAGATGGATTTAGTGCAGAATTATACCAGATTTTCAAGAAGTATTAATGTCAATATACTTCAATTTATTCCTAAAAATAGAAACAAAAGGAACATTGCTAAATTCAGTTTATAAGGTCACAGTAAACCTCATACCCAAAATGCATAAAGATCTAACATAAAAATTTACAGGTCAATTTCTTTTATGAATATAGATGTAAAAATACTCAATAAAATACTTATAAATAGAATCCAAGAACACATGAAAAATTATCATCCACTATAATCAAATAGGCTTCAACACATAGATAAAGGGATTAACATATATAAATTGATAAATGTAATCCACCAAATAAACAAAATGAACTATATGATTACTATATGCAAAAAGCCCTTTGAGAAGATCTAACACCACTTCATGAAAAAGTCCTGTAGATATTGAGGACAGGTGGAGGAAACTTCAACATAATAAGGGTATTTTACAGATAGCCAATGAGAAGAAATTCAAAGCATTTCCATTAAGATCAGGACAAAGACATGGTAGTCCACTCTGCCCATGTCTATTCAACACAGCACTTGAAGTCTTAGCTGGAACAATACGAAAGCTGAAGAAAATCAGGGGGATAAAATTTGGAAAGGAATAAGTCAAAGTACCATTTTGTGCAGTTGATATGATAGAATGCCTACATTACCCCAAAAATTCCACAGCAAAATCTCTACATCACGTAAACATTTTCAGCAAAGAGTAGAATAAAAAAATTAACTCACAAAACCAGTAGTCCTCCTTCATTTAAAGAACAAATGAACTGAGAAAGAAATGAGTGAAGCAATACCTTCCACAATAGCCTCTAATGAAATAAAGTATCATTGAGTATCTCCAGCCAAGCAAGTGAAAGACAAAAACTTTAGGCTAAACAAATCAAAGAAGATAACAGAAAAACGAAAGATCTCCTATTCTCATAGATCCATATGATTAACATGATATAAATGGTCATCCTACTAAAAACTATCTACAAATTTTAACATCCCCATCAAAATTTCACTACAAATTTTAACATAGATTAAAGGATAGTTTTAAGCTTCATATGGAAACACATGCAAATACAGAATATGTTAAACATTAATGACCAATACAAGAAATGCCTGAGATATCATCATTCCATTCCCAATTTCAAGATCTACTACAAAGCTATAGTAATGAAAACACTATGGTATTAACACAAAAACAGACCATTGGTCAATGGCATTGAATTGAAAACCCAGACATAAATCCACAGATGCATGGTCACCTGAATTTTTGATAAATATACCAGAAATACACACTCAGTAAATCCTACTGATATAACTGGGTGGCCGCATGCAAAAGAATCCAAATAGAACCATTCTTATCATCCTGAACAATACTCAACACCAAATGAATCAGACTTCAACAGGAAACCATATATACTGAACCTGGTAGAAGAAAATGTGGGGAATATCTTTGAATTCATTGGCACATTAAAAGACTTACTGAGTCCATCACAAATGTAGACATCAAGGTCAACAATTAATAAATGGGACCTCATGAAAATGAAAAATTCCTGAATGATAAATAACACTGTTATTTGGAAGAAACAGTAGCCTATAGTATGGGAAAAGTTTTTTGCCAATTACATATCTAGTACAGCGATAACATCGAAATGTATAAAAAAATCAAGAAACACATTATAAAGGACACATATAACCCAACATGAAATGGCGTGCACTTCATAACAGAGAATTCATAATAGAGGTAGTGCAAATGAGTTAGAAGCAATATGTTCAAAATCTTTGGCCATTAGGGAAATATAAATTAAATTACTTTGACAATTCATCTTATACTTGTCAAAATGGCTAACATTCAGCAAAACATGTGACAGCTTATACTGGTTAGAATGTGGAGTAAGAGGAATATTTATGTGTTACTGATGGGAGTTCCAACTCATACATCCACTATGGAAATCAGTGTAGAGGTTCCTTAGGAAAAATGGGAATCTATCTACCTCTTGATCCATTTATACCACTCTTCTCTTAGTCATATAGCCAAGCCATCCCTTACCCTAACATAGAGACACTTGCTCAGCCATGTACATTGCTGCTCTATGGAAGATATGTAGGAACTAGAAACAATCTAGATGCTCCTCAAGTAAAGACTGGATAAATAAAACATGGTAAATTTACATGATGAGGTATTTGTTACTCCAGAACTAAACAATGACCTCATGAAATCTGCAGGAAATGGATGGAACAACATACAACAAAACAAAACAAAAATCAATGATAACAAAAAACATCCTGAGTGAAGTATCCTAGACCAAGAAAGAAAAAAATGGTATGTATTTGATTGTATGTGTATATCAGGTGTTAAGTCAATGAAAATCAAGCTACACTATATAGAGAAACACAGGGTAGATAAGTAGTAACAGACTAGAGAGTACAGATTAATCTGGTTATGAAAAGGAACTAGAATAAACAGATATGAATAAATGTGAGGGTAGAATTGGGGGACATTATTATATTTGATTAAAATAGCTTTAGATTTTATGTTGAATGACTTAAAAGCAAAACATACTTAACTTTTAACGTAATCAAAGTAAATTATCAATTTATCATATATATGTATATATGCATCATTTCTTTTGAAAAATTTCCAAGATAAAAATAGAGAAAAATGTAAATGAACTTAAATGCCACATGGCCTTCAGCAATAATCAATGTAGACACAAACTTCTAAAATACACAAAACTTTCAATTAATCATATTTTAGTATACCTTCCATTATCAAATAGGATTTAATTGACATCATCATACATGTACCTAGCTTGTATTAAAACCAAAATATCCTGTATACTGTTACTATGATGCTTAAGGATTTTTTATTCTGTTTCTAAATTCCTCAAATTGATCTTTCCTTTCATATTATTATTATTTTTTTGCTTCTAGAAATAGATCATTTCAAATAAGTTTCCTGAGTTTGCTTCTGGCTTATTCTAATTGCTTCTTTACACTGTTATTTATCACATTCCACTGTAACTGGTAGTTCACTTTTTTCAGACTGACTGTTTCAAGTATTGTGTGTGTGTGTTTGTGTGTGTGTGTGTGTGTGAGAGAGAGAGACAGTTTGAGAGAGAGAGAGTGTGTGTGTGTGTATCTGTATACAATATAATGAAGAGTTGAAATATGTTTATTTTGAATATCATCAGTATGGAAAAGTATTCACAATAAACTCAAAGAAAATTGGACTCCTGAAAAGGTAAATTAGAATGTCATTGTAGCTCTGATACTCCTGTGACATGGAGCATTAGTGGTTTGTGACATCTAAACTGTCTTACAGTTTACAATGTTAAATTCTTACACCCATGAAAAGGGAACATTCACAATTTAAAAATAAACTAGGAAGATCAAATATGTCAATTTTTGTGTATCCACTTTTTAAAATTATACTAAATTACAAAATAAACTAATTCAATAAAAACAGGCTCAAGAGTCATACAAACATCCATTAGACTTTCAAGACTCAACCTAGATCATCTGTGTACCCATGAAGATGAGGATGCATCAGGATCAGAATATAGCATGTGGAATAACAAGGACAAACTCCTGACCCTGAAGACATACATAAAGTAATATCATATGGATTAAACAAGCTGTCTTAGAAACATATACATATATGTGTGAATACATACATATATGCATGCTAAAATACATATATACATATATTCAATATATACATATATGCAATATCTAAATAGATGAATTCCATAATAATAAAAAGACTGAATGAATTAAAAGGAGATTCTGGAGGGTTACATAAAGTGGTTAGGAAAGAAGAAAAGGAAGGGGAAAATATTGTAAATATATTATGATCTCAAAACTACATAAAGTAAGAGAGATCATAGGCTATTTGACTGAGGAGGCAAGTTACTGAATAAATAATGGGATAAACAGCTAGACACCCTGCCTGTTTCCACCTAGCTCCTAGGAAACCTGGCTAGGACATCCAGTAAACATTTCAGTGCTTCAGTTTGACATATGTGTGGAGAAAGCCATGGAAAATGAGTCAATGGAAACAACTATCAAAACTAAGAATTCAAACCAAACAATTATCACATTTAAAATCAGCCATTGGGAAAACAGACATGAAGAATATGTCAAGAAAAACCCACAATTACCCTTTCTAATTAACACCCTCAGGAAACTAAAGCTATGCAACAAAATAAACAAGTGAATAGAATAGGATAAGAACAATGAAGTAAAAATGGAAAATTGGCAAATAAAATATAATCAGAAGTTACGGTCAATAGGAAAAATTCTAAGGAAATATAAAATGATGCAAACACATGAATAATAATAAAATCTATTTAAAAGTCTGAGATAAGCCACACAACTGGAAAATATGTTTAAAAAATAAACAGAAAGGGAAAACAAGCATGTTTACTTATTTTTGACCATGACATCATGTACCACAGAAGATTATATGAAGTTAAAGAGTCCATGAGCAAGAAGTTTAATATTAATTCAAATTGGATAATTAATTCTACCACAGACTTAGGATGCTTGATAATCTCAAAGCATCCACTGTGTAGATACTTTTTAATTTAATTTTGTATACATTTATTTTCTCAGACCACCATGCTTATAAGTTATTTAGTGTCATTTAGATTAGCTATAGCATCTAGGTAGGTAGCCATCACCTCCTTTTTTAGACTTTTGGACTCTTCACACTCCATGGAACATGAAATATTTTGGACTAAGCATGCATGAAATTTCATGAAACTTCTTTATATAGAATTTAAAGCAGGTAGTTACAAAAGATTCTCAACAACTATGTATGGCAACGTATATAAGAGAGATTGCATGATTTTGCAATAATCAGAAAATTTTCTAGTAGGCAAGAAGGAATAATATAAATCTGATTAATAAGAGATTTTTTAAATATGAAGATGGAATCTAAGATAAGGAGCAGGACAAGGATGCACACATCCCTGCTTTTATGTGTCAAAGCTGTGTAAACCCTTATTATAGTAGTCACCAGAGAATTACATGTTACCCAAGATAAAAAGAAGAACAATTTCTACTAAGTGAACATGATTTGATCTTATGCATGCAGCTGTTTCCAAAGAGTCAAGCACTAGCTGTTAGAACTGATAGATGAATGAATGAATGATTGAATGAGTGAAGCAAAGTTGCAGAATGGAAATCAACATGTGGAAATTCTCTGAGAAATGCAGAAACAATCTCAACTCCAATTGCCACTAAAAAATTGCAAAACACAAAAATATAAAATCATCAGTCAAGTAAAGGACTGGTAAGATGGCTCAGAGGGTGAAGGAAATTGGCATCAAGCTCCTGATGATCTCAGTTCAAACTTCGGAAACCAAATGGTAGAAGAAGCAAACCAACCTCTTTTAAGTTACCATCTGATATTCACATGCGTAGTATAGTAATACTTGACTATTCTCAATGGAATAAAAATAAATACAAAGATATTTTAAAGACTAAGAGTGAATTTAAAGAGCTCCCATGAAATTATACAGTGTTCATGAAATAAACTACAGACTATGCAAAGGCATAGAAGTTATTTGTTGTTTATTATTAATAAGTTAATATTATTAAATTACACGCAAAATCTGCAGATCAATGCATCTTCTGCAAAACACCATTTACGCTGTTCAAAAGAACTATGAAGAACAATCTTTAAATTGAATAAAATCACAAAAATAGTAAATAGTCAAAGCTATCTTGAACAAAAAGTGCAAACTATTAAGCATTTTACAACCTGACATTAAATGTATCCCAAAGTTTGAGTAATAAAAATAGCATAATGCCACCACAAAAACAGATTTGCAGACCAAAAGAACAAAGTAAAAAGCCAATAAATAAATTACATTTGGACAGTCAACTAAGTCATAACAAATAATAAGACTACCCTACAATTCACATTTTCCCAACGAGGAAATTATTTCAAACAATTAAAATTAGTATGTTGAAGGGACACCTGCATACCTATGTTTACTGCAGAACCATTCATAGTAATCAGGAGGGAGAAACAATCTGTTTAGAAAACATAAAGTTGGTAACATACACAATGCAATTTCATGTAATCTTGCAAATGAGTGCAATGGAGTCATACCAGAGCACTGTATTAAGAGAAACCATTAATTTGTGAGATCGAATACTGATCCTGGAGAAATTGGTAGTTATCAGGGACTGAAGAGAAAGATGAAGGAATGAAGGGAGAATCATTGATTGATAGACAATAAATTATATTTAGGAGCAAGAATTTCTGGTGTTTCAGTGCATAGTAGGATGGCTGTATAAACATAATGTTCTGCATATACACTCCAAAACACTTGGAAATGAACAAGAAAGTAATGAAAGGGCAGGGTAAAAGTGAATCCAAATACTAACGTCATGAGAGAAATGGCCTGATGAATACAGAGGCTCTGCTGAACTGGAAGTGTGTACAGCAATAGCCTAAGCATTTAAAACAGCTTCTAAATGCTACCATCTTGATGTTCAGTGTCAACATCTGGTGAGAGGTTTTACTATGAAGGAAACTTAGTATGCTGTCATTCTGGACCCCCACATTTAGGTCCATTAATACCTTCAGACCATCTCCTAGAATTTAATGCAATATACCGGTTAATTCATTTCATGAAACAGATGACTGATTAGGAGATGTATCATTGAATCTGCAGGACCCAGAAAAAGAATAAAATAGCCATTGATACTGTAATCAAATGTTTAGAGTTTATTTTTCCCCACCACAGGTATTAGTTTTTTTCATTATTCACATTAAACTAGTTTGTAAAAATGGTCATATGTGATATTGAACATGTGCTTAAAAATAAACATCGATGCTTTCATAGTAAACTATTGACTACCCAATTTAAATTGTATATCCAGGATGGTCATAATAAATTGACCACACAAGAATACTGCAAACAATTAACAACTATTCTGACCAGCAAATAAACCTGTTGCTAAGATTCATTTGAGGCATTGATACATGAATTCTTAAATTGTAGAATTGTATTTTCATTACATTTTAATGGATGATCTGCAGGACAAAAACAGAAAAGACTACCATAGTCAAATATACATGGTGAATGCTGAAGTAAGCTGATGTATCTTTCTAGAGAATCTTACAGAGCTAATGCAAACGTAATTCAGGCAGAGGCTTAAAAATACAAACAAACAAAAAGTATTTGGCCATATGACATTTACTTCATGTATTTTCTTTCCAGGAGTAACACTGATGTCACTGAACTAGACATGAAAGTCTCACTGGTCTAAAGGATTAGATTCACCTCTGAACTTATTTGGTGTTTCCTGAATGAGGTGTGAAGTAAATGTGGCACCTCTATATTTTTGGTTCTACCTAGCCTTTAAAGGCTGAGCCATCTCTCCAGCCCAACAGGAAAGACACTAAGAGAGACATGCACTGTTCTGGTGAGAAGGGGAATTGGGCAAGATTCCTGAGCTAATTGGGAGCATGAAGGGAGGGAAAAGGGAGTTAGGAGAAAGAGAAGGGCAGAAGATAAGGGGAGAGGAGGACATGAGGGAACAAGAGATTGAGGGGGGTTACAGGAGAGCAAGAAAAGAGGTACCATAATAGAGGGAGTCATTATTGGTCTAAAGAGAAATCTGGCACTAGGGACATATCCAGAGATCTACAAGGATGACCCCAACCAACAATCTAAGCAGTAGTGGAGAGGCTACCTTAAATGTCTTTCCCTGTAATTAGATTGACGACTACCTTGTGTGCCATCCTAGAGCCTTCATCCAGTAGCTTCATCCAGAAGCAGACACTCACAGCTAAATACTGATTCAAACTCCTGGAATCCAGTTGCAGAGAGGGAGGAGTGCTGAGCAAACAGGTCAAAACCACGCTGGAGAAACCCACAGAAACAGCTGACCTGAACAAGAGGGAGTTCATGGACCACAGACTGATAGCTGGTAAACCAGCATCAGACTGATCCAGACTCCTGGAACATAAGTAGGTGTCAGTTAAGAGACCTGGTCAATCAGAAAATGGAAAGATCTCCCATGCTCTTGGATAAGTAGAATCAATGTAGTAAAAATGGCAATCCTGCCAAAAGCAATTTACAGATTCAATGCAATCCCTATTAAAATCCCAGCACAATTCTTCACAGACCTTGAAAGATCAATAATCAATTTTGTATGGAAAAATAAAAGACTCAGGATAGCCAAAACAACCCTGTGCAACAAGGCAATGTCCGGAGACATCACCATACCTGACTACAAGCTCTATTCTATTATAAAGCTATAGTCCTGAAAACAGCTTGGTATTGGCACAAAAATAGACAAGTAGACCAATGGAATCGAAGTGAAAACCCTGATATTAACCTACACATGTATGAACATCTGATCTTTGACAAGGAAGCTAAAAATATACAATGGAAAAAAGAAAGCACCTTCAACAAATGGTGCTGGCATAACTGGATGCTGTTATGTAGAAGAATGCAGATCGATCCATGTCTATCGCCATGCACAAAACTTAAGTTCAAATGGATCAAAGACCTAGCATAAATCTAGCCACACAGAAGCTCTTAGAAGAGAAACTGGGTGGTATTCTTGAACGAATTGGTACAGGAGACAGCTTCCTGAACATAACACTAGTGGCACATACAGTGAGATCAACAATTCATAAATGGGACCTCCTGAAACTGAGAAGCTTCTGTAAGGCAAAGGACACAATCAGCAAGAAAAAAAGGCAGCCCATAAAATGGGAAAACTCATTCACTAACCCCACATCTGACAGAGGGCTGATCTCCAAAATTTACAAAGAACTCAAGAAGCAAGTCTCCAAAACACCAAAGGATCCAATTACAAAGTGGGCTACAGAACTAAGCAGAGAATTTTCAATAGAGAAATCTAAAATGGCTGAGAGGCACTTGAGAAAGTGCTCAATCCTTAGCCATCTGAGAAATGCAAATCAAAACAACTCTGAGATACCATCTCACTCCTGTCAGAATGGCTAAAACCAAGAACACCAAAGACAATTTATGCTGGAGAGGATGTGCTGAAAGGGGAACACTCCTCCATTTCTGGTGGGAGTGCCAACTTGTTCAGCCACTTTGGAAATCAATATGGAGATTCCTCAGAAAAATGGGAATAAACCTATCACAAGAACCAGCAACTCCACTCTTTGGCATATATCCAAAAGATGCCCATTCATACAACAAGGATGTCTGTTCCACTATGTTCATAGCAGAATTATTTGTAATAGCCAGAACTTAGAAGTAACCTAGATGCCCCGCAACCGAAGAGTGGATAGAGAAAATGTGGTACATTTACACAATGGAGTACTATTCAGCAGAAAAAAAACAAGGGAATCCTGAAATTTCCAGGCAAATGGATGGCACTAGAAGAAACCACCCTGAGCGAGGTAACCCAGTCACAAAAAGAGAAACATGGCATGTACTCTCTCATATATGGATTTTAGACATAGATCTGGGGAGTGCCAGCCTACAATCCCACGGCCAGAGAGTCTGGGAAACAGAACCTTCATTCAGTGGGTGATGGAAGAAGAGGCAGTCTCCCACAGCTAAGCACTGAGCTGAACTCAAGAAATCCAGTCACAGAGAGGGAGGACTGATGACCAAAGGCATTACGACTGGGCTGGTTTAACCCCCAGAAACAGCTGACCTGACAAGGGTTAGCTCTTGAATCCCAGGCATTAGCCTGGGATTCCAGCATGGTACTGATCAAGACCCCCTGAATCTGGGTGTCAGTCAGGAGGCCGAGGTAATCTATTGAGACTTGGGCAGTAGATCAGTATTTATCCTGGGTATACAAATTGAGTTTGGATTCCCATCCAACAATTTGAGATGCACTCTCACCCTGAACTCTTGGGGGAGGGTCTAGGCCCTGCCCTGGATGAAATGACAGACTATGGACACCCCCATGGAGGGCCTCACCCTCCCTGGAGAAATGAGGGGATACTGGGGGGTGTTGGTGAGAGGGCAGGGGAGGAGAGGAGGGAAACAGAGAGGGACCTGGAATTGACAAGTGAAGCAACCTGGTTTCTAATTTAAATTTAACAATACAAAAATAAATAAAGAGACCTGGGCTATCTATGGGGCCTCTGGTAGTTGATCAGTGGTGTATGAATGGACTTAAGCCTCACCCTCCCTGGGGAGCAGAAAGGGAATGGGATAGGGGTGTGGTTAGTGGGGAGCAGGGCAGGAGGGAAGGGAGAGGGAACCAGGATTGACATGTAAAACAAACTTGTTTCTAATTTAAAGAAAAAGAAAAGAATGGAAATGCTACCCTTCAGCTATATAATCGCAATGTAAGGTGTAATGGTGGTTCAATTCTTTAATCCCAGCACTCTGAAACTGAGCTTCCAGGGCTATTATGAGTTCAAGGGTAGACTGCACTACAGATTAAGACTTTACCTCATTTAATGTAATAGTGCATACACAAATTAGCCTACCATTGTCTGCTTTTTAGCCTGTGTAAAATTCGTAAAATGCAGAGAAAAGACACTAAAGGATACAAATAAGCATTGTATTTCATATAGAATGTTTTCAAAACATAGAAAAGGGTATATAATTTGTATAGTTTACTAGGAACTTTTTTTGGTAGGAAAATCTTTTTCTTTTTTTTCTTTTTTTTTTTTTTTTTTGGTTTTTCGAGACAGGGTGGCTTTGGAGGCTTTCCTGGGACTAGCTCTTGTAGACCAGGCTGGCCTCGAACTCACAGAGATCCACCTGCCTCTGCCTCTGCCTCCCGAGTGCTGGGATTAAAGGTGTGTGCCACCAACACCCGGCTTTTTTTTTCTTTTTTCTTTTAATTATTTTTTTATTTAGGTTAGAAACCACCTTTTTTCACATATCAATCCCAGCTCCCTCTCCCTCCCCTCCTCCCCCACCCTACCCCATCCAGGTCCTCCAGTTCCCCACACAATCTCCACTGCTATCCCCAAGGAGGGTGAGACACTCCATGGTGGATCTCCTGTAACTGTCATTTCATCCAGGGCAGGGCCTAGACCCTCCCCCAAGAGTCTAGGATGAGAGAGCCTCCCATATTGTGGCATGGGCACTCAAAGTCTACTTGTACGCCAGGGATAAGTTTGCACAATTGCACCATTTCTGGATCAATGAAGAAATAAAAAAGAAACTATCCCAGGAACTTATTTTTTTAGCTAGTTAGAATTTATTAGCATATTAATTATGATTTGGGAATTCCTTATTCTTAGAGACACATTTTTATTTAAAATAATATTTATTTAATTGTAACAGTAGTTATCAAATAATAACAAAATAAAGAAAGACAGAGAAATACATAGAAACATGTTCATTCGGAAATGTACAAGAGCATGAACTCCACTCACACAGTCTTACCTATGAGGAGGTTTTCGTGTATTTAGTCTTAATGTTTCATCTTTTAATATCCTGTGATCCATTCATATGCATAAACATAGACACACAAACAAAATCTAACTATATACAATCATAAATTATACATATTCTCACAACCAATCATGCTTAGGAACTAAGTATTACCCTTAAAAATTCTCATCAAACATACACCATACAGATAGACAAAAACAAACATATGACTGTGCACCTGTGAACTAAGCATAAATATCTCCTCTCAATTTACAGTGCACGTTATAAGATGAAGTATGAAGCTTGCACCATTAATCATTTTGAACACAATGTGTCAGGCAGGATTACTATGCATAACTTTACCATTAATTAATACATTTCCTTCCAATGAACATTTAATTTGTTCCAAATGGGTCATCACTTCAAAACCACTTTCAGAAGCTTTATGCAGAATTGTGCTTTTTCTCCTCTGATAAATTCCTGGAAGTGGCAAAGTAGAATTAACTGAATGGATACTTGCACTTTCAAGGCTATGATGTCTGTCCTCTGAGAAAATTGTGCTTCATTCACTTTCCTCATCAGCTCCTAATTCAACCATTTCCTTATACTCTATTGTAGGGGGATTTAGCAGATGTCTGCAGTCTCTGCACATGGGTGTGTACAAGTGTGTGTCTCAGTGCACTTCCAGGAGCCAGAGAAGGACTTGGGGAATCCATATCTATTATTCTCTACCTTGTTCCCTCGACATAGGATCTCTCAGTGAATCTAAACCTAGAGGCCATCAAACCACAGTGATCCTCCGGTATCTGAATTCCCCATTATTTATTCCTAGCACTTCGATAGCAGGCTCACTTGTCCATGCCTGATTAAAAATACATATAGTTATATTTATTACATTTGTTTCTTTATGCTCCAATTATTACAGAATTTTTTTAGTTTATTTTTTTTAATTTCATTTTCATTCCAACTAGAGTTCTCCCTACCATCGCTCCTCCCATAACCCCTTACCTTCCCATCAGCCCATCCCCCCACATCCACTCTTCCCACAGGGTAAGGAATTCCATGGGAGTCAAAGCCTGGCCTATAAATTAGAGGCAGGACAAAGCCCCTTACCCCTGCATTAGGCTGAGCATGGAATCCCACCATAGTAATGGGCTCCAACAAGCTAGATCATGCACCAGGGATAGATAGTAGTATGATGGTCAGGGACCCTCAGATAGTCTCAGCATACTCTGCTTCTTATGTGGATGTTTGGATCTGAACTCAGTCTTTCATAACTGTGCAGTAAGTGCTGTTAAACACTTAGATATCTCTCCAGGTTTTTCCCCTGGAAAACAACAGTCCCAGTGTTGCTCATGACCTGGACAACAACAGTTTCAATGAAAGCACAGTTTTGTTAAATTTCACAGCGGAAAGTATATCATCCCCTCCACTTATCTTTCTTATGTCATTACCAAGATAAAATTATGTGAACATTAAGATTAAAACATGTGAACAGCACTGCCATTTTACCTGTCCATTTTCCAAAGGACACACATCACTTTTTGTCTAATTATTTATTTATTTGTGTGGGGGGGTAGGAAGTGGGCATGGGTACATGTGGGTCAAGGAACACATGTAGGTTAGAGAAAACCTTGTGGGAGTCAGTTCTTTCCTTCTATGATGTTAGTTCTCACACTGAATTCAGGTAATCGGGCATGGAAGCAACTCTCATTGCCCACTGAGACATTTCCAGAATTCCTGTAAATCCCAGGAATTTTTACAAAGCTAATATATATATATATATTATGCATTTAATTTTTTTTGACTTAGAAATTTGTGCTCATGACAACCGCTGTGGCTAATGTCTGGAAGGGCCACATAGGATCTAGTTATTTTTCTCTTCTTTCATATGCAATATATTTTAAAGCAATAGGAAACAGTAAATACCCCAATCTGGCTCTGTTTTGAGACAGGCTATCATGTCTCAGATTTGCCAACAAGCAGCTGCAAGCAACAATGACTTTTGTACTCCCGATGACCCTACTTATATCCCTGATGTGCTGAGATGACAGGCCTGTGTGGCAACTTATTAGTTTTGTGATATTAAGACCAAACACAAGGATTGCTGCTAGCCATGACTCTACCACCTGAGTTATATTCACAGCTCTGCCTTTGGTATCCACTTACACTCCTGCCTTTTTTGACTAAACCAGCTGTGCCTGGCTTGCGATACTTTACAAGAAAAAAAAAACATTTCTTTAACTTGATCCAGCTAGATGTTTTATGGTACTGATAAGAAAAGTAACTAATTAATATGTAAAATAAAAATTGTAGCATGACATACATATACATGGCAGTTTTCAAAAATTTTCATCTCAGTCTTTCTCAAAAGAAATTAAGAATTTCCTTTTGAAATCTCAGTTCTAATATTCAATCTTGAGTAGATTCTGACTAGAAAGTTACTGAATCATGATTTTTGTAGAATTCTTTCCTCAGACAGTTATTATATTCACACATCCATTTTCTAGGCTATATTGCAAAGGGTTATGAATCAATGGGGTAAGGATTAGCATCATCTTATTTACCCCCACTAAAATATTTGGATACATGTATAACATCCCAGAAAACTTAGTGGTAGGTCATAGGATTACTATTTACTCCTAATTATAAAGGATTCATGCCCAAATTCGATGGTGTTTTATGATGAGTCATTCTATGAAGATGATACTGCATTTATATTTTTAACTAAAATCATATGCTGAGTCATGTTTTCCATTATTCACAAACAGGCCATGCTTCACTACAGATTTGTTCTCCTCTACATTCATTTTCTTTTCTCATAGTTTGTAGTTTTGTAAAGGGCACTTGTCAATAGCCAAAGCTAGTACTATGTCATACACTCACCATTAATCCAAATGAAGACTTCTAGCTATGGTCTAGCCATCTATTTCTACATCACAAAACACTTGCAGTGGGAAAAACAATGTATATTTTTTCATGAAAACACAAAATTATATCTTAATAGCATAATAGACAATGTTTACTCAATATTTCACTGGAGAGGATTCAGAGGCATGAATATTACCATAAAAGTGCTAACAGATTTTAGTCAAATTTGAAATCACCAATTTCAAAGGCTTAACAAACTTAACAAAGGTATGGTTCTTCCAGACAATAGTCTTGTTCTGACAGGAGAGAAAGATCCCTCTGTGTTTACTGGGCTTCTGTCAGATTCCTCCCTTGCCTGTTGACTAAGGTCAGAATGAAATTCTTACATGTGATGAATCACTCCAGCTTCCCAGGAGGGCCCCATGCTTTAACCAAGATTTCTACCCTTTGTTTGTTTGAACACATGACTTTGTAGTATATTCTACTCTTGCTCAAAGAAATCCAATGTCTTCAATATAAAGTAAAACTTGATTTCTGAATCATAACTTGTATTTCCTTCATTATCAGCCCCTTTAAAATGGAAGTGAAGTACAGCAATCATTGTTTATAACTGGAAATAACCTAAACTAGCCAGAAATAATAAAATGTAATTGTCACTTTTAAAAAATAATGCATTTATAATATATTTTGCATTTCATTAAAAATATATAAAGCATTGTGGGAGGTAGTGGCATACACTGTTAATACCAGCACTTGTGAGGCAGAGGCAGGCAGATCTATGTGAGTTCTAGGCCAGCCTGGTATACAAAGTGAGTGCCAGGACAGGCTTCAAAACTAAACACACACACACACACACACACACACACACACACACACACACAGAGAGATTATATATATATATATATATTAGTAGCAAGAAGAAAAACACAACCTAAACATGAACAATTATGTTGTATGCAAAATTTCAGAAGTAAAATTGACTGATAATAATAAAAAACATTTAAAGCAGCACTGGTAAAAGAAACCCAAATTAAATCAAAACACCTTTTCCTTTACAAACTATGCAAAAATTAGAACACTGTTGTCTTCAGCACTAAGAGGATTACCCGGCATCAAGATGTCATCGGAGCTGCTAAACTACAAACTGCTTCCTGCTGAATAAGGGTTGGCATAATATTCTTAGCAGCTTTCATTTCATTTCATATCCTTGATCCACTTCTAGGTAAGTATAAGAACATAAGAGAACTAAGAAATAAATTGTACAAATATTTCATAAGGAACTATTTTAATAAATAAAATTTTCTGATTGGAAAATCTTTTTCCCAACCTTTAACTCTGAGGTAATGTCTGTTAATAAATAAAATTTTAAGAATGAACATTTAAACACATATGACATAAATGACTAGAGTGTTACATGTATATTATCAGACATTTAGGCTGGTTCCATTTTAGCTGCTGTGTCTAGTGCATCAGTTAATATATTTAAGGGTCTCTGTACTGTGCTGACTTAGATTCCTCTGGTATCTTGCAAGAATGTTATAGTTTGATCATATGGAAGTTCCAGTTTTAGTTGTTGGAAACCCCTCCCCACAACTGATTTCCATAGTGACTATACCAGTTTATACTCCTACCTAGAGTAAGTTAATGTTCCTCTTTCTCCACACATTCAGCAGCACCTGTTTCTGTTGATGATAGGCATTATAATTGGGGTGAGGAAGTCTCTCAGAACAGCATAAATAGGCATTTGCCTGATGGCTAAGATGAACACTATTAAGAGTATTCAAACCTGTGGAGCCTTGAATGCCAATGTATTCAACTGTTTAGGAAGGATTAGGTGGTACTGTTTGCTGAGGTGTGTCACTTCAAAAGCCTGAGTCACGTCCTGTGTGTTTGTTTATCCTCTCTCTCACTCTGTCTCTATCTCTGTCTCTCTGTCTCTCTCTCTGTCTCTCTCTCTCTCTCTCTCATCTCTCTATCTTCTGTCTTGTATTTATTTCTGTATCTCTGTCTCTCTCTTTGTTTCTGTCTCTGTCTTGGCTACTCTTCCAGAGTTATGCCTACCATCCTGATCCCCACCATGATGATCATGGACTCACCTTCTGCAACTGAAAATAAGCCGTCTATTAAAAGCTTTCTTTTATGAGTTATTTTGCCTAGGTCATGCAATCCTTGGACACAGTGTCTCCTTGAAACAGAAAAGAGACTAATGCAATCCCATCCAATTTCTTTCAAGAATTGTCTGCTTGCTTCTTCAGCCCGTTTGTCCTTAATTGATTAGATGAAATATGAGGTTTATTCTGGTGTCTTAATTTTTCAGTCCTTTATGTATTCTAGATGTTAATTCCTCTGTTTGATAAATAGTTGGCAGTTTCCTTTTTCCATTTTATAGCCTGTCTTTTCACTTTAGTGATTATTTCCTCTGTTGTACAGAAGCTTTTTTATCACACGGAACCTCATTTGTCAGTTCTTGGGATTGTTTTTCATGGCACTCAAGTTCTTTTTTTTAGAAAGTCTTTGCCAATGCTTCTTTGCGAAATGTGTTGTCTGATTTACTCTAGCAGTTCACAACTTCAAGACTGGAATTAAGGTCTTACATCAACCTTCAGTTTATTTTCTGCAAGGTGAGGGACAAAGATCTGATTTTGTTTTCTGAGTGTGTAGATCCATTTTCCCAAACCCCATTTGTTAAAATGCTTAATTCTATTTTGGACAACTTTGGTGAAAATTAGATGGTGTTAGCTGTGAGATTTAATCCTTTGGTCTTCTACTCTATTTCATTGTCATACATGTCTGCTTTTGTGTTTCTGCCATATTTTGCTACTATGATACTGGAGTCTAATTTGAGGTATAATTTGAGATCAGGAATTGTGATACCTGACACATTTCCCTTTGTGCCCAATGATTGATGGCAAAGATGTGTGTACATAACTAATAGGAATTGGAATTGGCATAACTGAAGTTTTCAAAAATAATTCAAAAACTAAAAAATGGATATTCCTATATTTCTATATCCAAAATAAGAAATTACTGTCATGAAAATCATTTAGATTTATGTTTGAAATAATATTAATGTCTTCTTGAAAGAAATGAATAAATGTCATTTAGACCAATGTCAAGTCTGTAGTAAGAATACAGAATCAGTAAAGACTAGAATAAAATTAGTATATTCCCTAATCCTTCATTCAAATAATGTGCATATAACTTAAAACTAAAATAATGTCAAACAAAAATCAATTATCATCATATAATTACTCATTCTTCAATAAAATAGGTTTCATCCTATACACTACAATTCATCTTTGTCACATTTCATTATGTACCTTCTGTGGAAGCTAATATAGAACTCAAAATTAATTGCTTTCTTGAGCTAAAATCCTTAGATGATAATTTTAGTGTCATTAGAGAGAAGTAACCTAAGACACATATTCTATTCACTCTAGAAAGTTAATTCTCTTGGAAGCAGAAAGCGTGGGACAAGGAAGCATGTAGCTTCTATGCTGTGAAACTCCTCTTGCTAAATAATGCCCATGAGCACTGTAAATCATCTCAGCAAAGCTCCTGAGGTGACCAGGCTCTAAGTACTAGAAGACCTTAGGATCTTTTAGACATAGGATTCTTTTCTATGCCTAAAAACACCAATGCTACCAACCCAATTCCAGCTTCTAAGTTTCAAATTATGTAAAACTTGCAAACATGCTCTGCAATAGATGTAACTATTTTAAAAAATCTTTTTATAAAACATTCCTAAATGTCACATGCAAAGTTATATCTTTGGAACTTTTATATTTTGACTTTTCATCTTGCCTCAAATTGACTGGAACTTTCAAGATTCAGAGACAACCACAATCTGTATAGCAAGATTATCTTTTGGGTTCATTTTGCTGTACAGACATAAAAGCATCAAAAGGAATCAGAAAAAAGATCCAGAGACACTCCTGATCATCCTTCAAGAAGTTTTTAATCTATGAGGATCAAAGTTTCACGTGTGCAATAAAGAAGCAGTGCCCCACATAATTTACATCTGGATTGGTATGCAAGGCCAAGAAAAATATCTGAAACGGCTTTCATCCTTTATTTCAGAATGGTTTTAGGAGAAACTTGGATTTACTTCCCTATTAGTTGCTTTTTATATTGCGATGATACAACAGCATAACTAAGGCAACTTAGTGTATGAAGTGATCACAGGAGCTTATTGTTTCAAAGTGATAATAGTGGCCATAGAGCCAAGCATTGTTGGTGCATGCTTTAAAATCCAGCACTCAGGAGGCAGACGCAGGCAGATCTCTGTGAGTTCGAGGTCAGCCTGGTCTACAGAGCAAGTTCCAGGAATAACTCCAAAGCAATACAGAGAAGCCCTGTCTTGAAAAAATACCAAAAAACAAAACAAAACAAAACATAACAAAAAAACAAAAAAGTGGTCAAAGATATTGGTGGCTGAAGCTGAAAGCACACACCTCAAACTGTGACCATGAAATTGATATCCTATTAGACCATGGA
The DNA here is from genome assembly GCF_017639785.1 of Mesocricetus auratus. Classification (NCBI taxonomy): domain Eukaryota; kingdom Metazoa; phylum Chordata; class Mammalia; order Rodentia; family Cricetidae; genus Mesocricetus; species Mesocricetus auratus. The sequence continues at coordinate 47,170,072 of NW_024429184.1, read as the reverse complement.
CTGTCTTCTTCTTTAGATACACAAATCTGCCACTTCAAGGTCAGCGCAAAGTGGAATTGAAATTCATGTCCATAAAGCAAAGGATCAACAGCCTACAATCCATATCCCCAGAGAAGCTAGGAAGCAAGGAAGATCTCCTAAGAAAATTGGGTGTATGCAGGAAGGGGAGAAGGAATTAAGAGAAAGAGAAGGGGAGAGGAGGTCATGAGGTAGCAGAAATATTGAATCAGGGGGAAAATACAGGAGAGCAAGAAAGGAGGAACCATTTCTCTATTTGTCTATAGAGAAATCTGGTACTAGGGAAATCTCCAGAGATCTAAAAGGATGGCCCCAACAAATAGTCTAAGCAATACAATAGAGGCTATCTTAAATGGCCTTCCCTGATAACGAGATTAATGCCTCCCTTATATGTCATCCTTGAGTCTTCATCCACTAGCTGAAGGAAGCTGAAGTAGACACCCACAGCTAAATACTGACCCAAATATCTGGATTCCATTTGCAGAGAGATACTAGTGATGAGCAAAGGGGTCAAGACCAGAAATACAGAAATCCACAGAAACAGGTGACCTGAACAAGGGGGGATCTCATGGACCCCAGACTGATAGCTGGGAAACCAGCATAGGACTGACACAGGCCCCCTGAATTTGGGTGTCAGTTAGGAGGATTGGGTAGTCTACGGGGCCTCTGAGAGTGGAACAGTGTTGGGAGCCCATTCCACACAGATGTACACTCTCTCAGTCTAGGCACACAGGGGAGGGTATATATCCTGCTCTGATATGACAGATGTTGAAGATCCCTCTGGGAGGCTTCACCATCCCTGGGGAGCAGAAAGGGGATAGGATAGGGGGTTGGTGATGGGCATAGGAGGAGAGGAGGGAGAACCAACTGGTATTTACATGTAAAACAAGATTGTTTCTAATGTAATTTTAAAAATCATAAAAAAACTGAAAAAAAAAAAGAAATCTATATCCAGTGGTGATACATGAAAACAAATGAGACAAAGTTTGTCCCTAATGTGTAAACATGAAAACAATGAGAATTTTAGGTGCACATGTCCCTAATGTAGAAACTTCAAATGAGGCAAAGTTTATTCACCTTGGAACAAATTTTTACTGTACAGTATACCAAGTCATTATGATCTCTAGGTTTCTTTGGGGTGTGTTGTTTCTTTGTTTGTGCTTTGTTGTTGTTATTTTCATTGTTTGATAAATTCCTAGAGTTGGCATCAAATCTAAGTACTTCTTCTTATTGCCAGGCTTGCAAGGTGACATATATTATGCACAACTTCAAGGAGCTTAGAGTAACTGCTGGAAAATAATATGATTCAATTAATAGATATAGAAAAACAAGCCATCAATTAAAGCTACTTAGCATTTAATTAACTAGACACTTTATTCTCTCAGAAAAAAATTCATACCTCCTCATTCAAGGTCTAAAACATTCATAAAGCATAGACTCTCCATAAGAAAACAGAAGAAAAATATGCTAATACTAGTACATACAAATACAGAAATATATTTACTTAGCTCAATTTATTGAACTATATCATCTTATAGCCTGAATTTAACATAAAAAGCAATAATTTTAGTATGCCACAGATCTAAAATGTGGAATTCATAGTTTCTTGAGAATTTAATAAAAATTAAAGAAGCCTGGCAGGAGTATGGCATAATATCAATCAGGAGAACACACTGATTTTTTTTGAGCCATAATTCCAGGAAGAGACTTGGCCGGAGGAATGATGAATGCAAACTCTTTCTGCACTAATGGTTCAGGGTGTCATGTGTCTGCCCAACATTTTTTTAAATAATGGCTGCTTTTAATTTAATCATTTAACTAACTGTTCAGCCTTGACCCTTTTCAACTACAGCAGAACTTTTGTTTCCGTCAAGAGACATGAGGACAAATATAGGAAATTTGGGGTTAGTATTTAACCTTTCCTTACAGATACAATTAGAACCAGTCCTTTTAACTACAGTGATGCATTAAAGGGAACCAACTATAAAGAAGGGCAGTTAGCAAAGGTCAAAGTCTAATAGAAATAAGATGCTAGGAGGCCCTTCCAAATCCCAAAATACATTGTTCTGTACTTTATAGTTCATTCTTGTTCCAATGTCTTTCTGGAAGAAGTATAATAGTAAATTCATGCCATTACTGAAGTTACACATCAGCAAATAAATTTCAAATAATAAATCAGATTGCTTAAACTAAACCCAATCAGGAACCTCACGGTGTCTAACTCCCATTAACCAAGGAGAAATTCTGCCTGTGTGCATAGCTTCTAGTTTTTGAAGGTTTGTCAATCCTTCCAGAAGAGAAATGTTAAGATTCACTGGCTTACAGAATGAGAAATGTATTAAAATACAAATTAATTTATTCCTAAATGAAAATATAGAGATATGAAAATGTTACCAAAGTCAGGGAACCTTTTACAAGCATAAATCCTCAGACCTGAGCATAGTGTCTGGTCAAACTATTTGTCTTCATTGGCTCAAATGAACTAACTGTAAATTGAAACAAAAACTTCTTTTTTTTTTTATATTTTATTTTCCAGTTTAAATTTAGATAACAAACGAGGTTGCTTCACAAGTCAGTTCCAGGTCCCTCTCCCATTCCCTCCCCTCCTCCCGTGCCCTCCCCCCACCCCCCCGTTATCCCTCATTCCCCCAGGGAGGGTGAGGCCCTCCATGGGGGTGTCCATAGTCTGTCATTTCATATAGGGCAGGGCCTAGACCCTTCCCCAAGAGTTCAGGGTGAGAGTGCACCTCACATTGTTCTATGGGAGTCCAAAATCCGTGTGAATACTTGAGATGGGTACTGATCTGCTGCCCAAGGCTCAATAGATTCCCAAGGCCTCCTCACTGACACCCAGATTCAGGGGGTCTTGATCAGTCCCATGCTGGATTCCCAGGCTGATGCCTGGGATTCAAGAGTTACCTTTGTCTGGTCAGCTGTTTCTGGGGGTTAAACCAGCCCAGTCTTAATCCCTTTGATCATCAGTCCTCCCTCTCTGTTACTGGCTTTCTTGAGTTCAGCTCAGTACTTAACCAAGGGAGTCTGCCTCTTCGATCAGCCACTAAATGAAGTTTCTGTTTCCCAGACTCTCTGACCGTAGGATTGTAGACTGGCACTCCCCAGATCTATGTCTAAAATCCATGTATGAGAGAGTACATGCCATGTTTCTCTTTTTGTGACTGGGTTACCTCACTCAGGATGGTTTCTTCTAGTGTCATCCATTTGCCTGCGAATCTCATGATTCCATTATTTTTTTCTGCTGAATAGTACTCCATTGTGTAGATGTACCACATTTTCTCTATCCACTCTTCGGTTGAGGGACATCTAGGTTATTTCCAAGTTCTGGCTATTACAAATAAAGCTGCTATGAACATAGTGGAACAGACATCTTTGTTATATGAATGGGCATCTTTTGGATATATGCCTAAGAGTGCAGTTGCTGGGTCTTGTGGTAGGTTTATTCCCATTTTTCTGAGGAATCTCCATACTGATTTCCAAAGTGGCTGAACCAGTTGGCACTCCCACCAGCAATGGAGGAGTGTCCCCCTTTCACCACATCCTCTCCAGCATAAATTGTCATTGGTGTTTTTGATTTTAGCCATTCTGACAGGAGTGAGATGGTATCTCAGAGTTGCTTTGATTTGCATTTCCCGGATGGCTAAGGATGTTGAGCACTTTCTCAAGTGCCTCTCAGCCATTTAGACTCCTCTATTGAAAACTCTCTATTTAGTTCTGCAGCCCACTTCTTAATTGGGTCCTTTGCTGTTTTGGAGACTTACTTCTTGAGTTCTTTGTAAATTTTGGAGATCAACCCTCTGTCAGATGTGGGATTAGTGAATATTTTTTCCCATTCTGTGGGCTGCCTTTTTGTCTTGCTGACTGTGTCCTTTGCCTTACAGAAGCTTCTCAGTTTCAGTATGTCCCATTTATTAATTGTTGATCTCACTGTCTGTGCTACTGGTGTTATGTTCAGGAAGCTGTCTCCTGTACCAATTCGTTCAAGGGTACCACCCACTTTCTCTTCTAAGAGGTTCAGTGTGGCTGGATTTATGTTGAGGTCTTTGATCCATTTGGACTTAAGTTTTGTGTGAAACAAAAACTTCTAAATCTTAAATCATACATACTGGAGACAGCAGTTTCATATGATATAAAAGTAAACACAGAGATGGAAATTTTAGGTGGTATCTATATAAGAACAGAGAAAACATGACAACCTGAGTAGTAGGCAGTATGAATGAAGAATCTGACATGGGAAAGAGTCAGAATCTACCACCTAGAACTCAGTGATATGGCCTTGGTGCTCTAATGCTGTGTGTGTGTGTGTGTGTGTGTGTGTGTGTGTGTGTGTGTGTGTGTGTGTGTGTAAATGTGATTGGCATGTTGCTTGGCATGTGACTATTCATTAACCAATAAATGTTCAAGACATTAGCTGCTTATGGAAGAATCATGATGGAAAAGATTCTAACCTAAAGTGAACAGAGTATAAAAGTATGACCTGAGACTCAGGTTGTGTGCATTGACCTTGAGTAGGGCATTTTGGAAGCCAGATATAACTCACTTTTCATAAAAAAGCCACTTTAACAAAAGCTTTAATATAAATCTTGTACCACCTACTATTTATATCTGATCATGGAGAAGGCTTAAATAACCATATTTTTTTTACTATTTTTTTGATTATTTGGGAATTTCGCATCATGAACCCTGACGACTCTAATTTGTCATTATTCCCATGTCCTCATCCCAACCCTTGTGACTCCCAAGAGGACAAAAATAAGGAGGTGGAGGAGTAAGAGGAGGAGGAGAAGGAGGAGGAGGAGGAGGAGGAAAGAAGAAGGACAGCAACAACTAATACAGAAAAAAATACAAGACCAATTTATGATGTTCATATACTCCCTGAAGCATTGTGACACTCCAGGTGGCCAGTCTCTTAAAGAAAACTGAGTCTTTGTCCAGTTGCATCCTCACCAGAAGTTATCAGTTGAGGAGAGTTACACTTCAACATCCTTTCCACAATATTTAAGAATTCACTTTGAAGGCTTTCTGTCTTGGCTATTACTTTTGGAGGTGGATGTAAAGTGTAGGGTGGGGGGTAAGGATTTCCAGAGAAGCCTAGTAAGTCTCTTTTTTCAACTGTGAGTTTGCAGTTACCAATACCACAGAAATGGTAATTTGCATGGACTTTATAGTAAGTGGGAGCAAGCACCGTGGGCTTCAACTTTTCTTTTTTGCATATTTTGTGTACTTGGCAAACGATGCTCTATACCACCATGTCATATAGAAGAGGGAAAGCCCAGATAACAGTAATCCTTTGAAATTCCTTTGGAAATACATTTTGATACCACATGTATGCATGATTTGTGTAATAATTTTAGATGCTTAAGATGTTAATGTTTGTAACACTGAGTGAGAGAATACAGTGATGAAGTGAAAATTCAAAGAAAAAGTTAAAATGATTCTGCTAACTTTGGAGTAATTCACTGTTTTCTGTGGTAAGAATAAAACATATAAGTTTTAACTTTCTCCATTGCAGTGTATTTCTAGCAAAATAAATATGAATTCTGTTTATTTAGCTTCAAAACATAACCTATTTGAATTGTGCAAGGATAGTTAATGTCTTCTCTGTATTTTCTGAAAATGGCAAAGGATTATAAATAAAACTGAGTGAACAAAAGCCAAATAAAGACACAGTTCATATGATATGAATTGCATGCTAGGTAATGAAATTGTTCAAGTCCTTAATTAGAAATATTCTAAGCACAATGATTTACATATCTATTACAGTACATTATTCATTTGATCACAAGAAAAGTAAAAATAAAAAAGTAATATTTATTAGAAGAAATATAATTTTATTTTCCCTAAAAAATAAATAGGAATAACAACTAATACGTTATACTTTCACAGCTTTCTTAACATCAATTAAAATATCTTAGAATTTTTAATAAACAACTTTTCTTTTATATAACTTACCTAATTGATTCAGATACAATTTCTCTTGACCTCTCTACTCCATGTCCAATAACACTGTCATTACAGGATGCTTTAAAAACCTTCCTGCTATCCCAAGATGTCCCAGAAACTGTAGTTGTTCACTCTACAAATACAATTTAATGGCCAAATCTATAGAAAACATTTCAAAATATCATCTTGCCCTTAGAAAACAACATAATGTAGAAGTTGTACATTTTTTGAAGAAATTAAATTGAATTGTCAATCAAAGGGGGAAATTTTGTGAGAGATCTTTGTGTACAGTAATAAAAAATACTAGAATTTGAAGAGGAAGAGGATTGTGGCAAAGTCACAGGAAATGGTAAGTAAATAGCAGTGTGATAACTTTTGATTTTCCTCTTTCAAGTACCATACAAGTAAAAGTAATGGTTAAATGGTAGCCATTTTTCATAATCACACCATTACAAAGAGATAATAACAGTATGAGTTCCAACCAATGTTTTCTCCTTCATGAGTTAGAAGAACTTTACCCAAATTAACTTGAAGGATTCATCCATCCCAGAAAAGGATTAGTTTGAATGTTAGTTTTCTCTGTACAAGGAAGGCATCACACTAGGTCTCCCTTGCCTCATGCACATAGACAGTGACAGTAAGATAACTCAGGTAATTACTCAGGTAACTTTTCTCACATGATAAATTGAAGACTACCTTGGTCCTAGTGTGAAGAATAACTATGCATTAAGAACAACATCACACTTTTTATTGGCCACCTTAATGCATTTTTTAGTGTTTATGAGATGCTTGATCTCCACATATATTTTAGATACCAACTTATTATACAACATCTATTTTGAAGACATTTTCAGACATCAGTAGGTTGTCTCCATATTCTATTGGTTGATCTTTGGGTGCGCAACATTTTGCTTGATCTCTCTTAGTTATTTTTTTTTTGGTTACTCTACTAAAGGGGTCAAAGACAAACGTTCTTTACATAGATAAATGCATGGATATTTTCTCTTTTGTTTTCTATTGTACTTTCATAATTTCACACATTATATTCAAAGCTTATATCCACTTCGAGTTGATATATTTCAGTGATGTCAAAGGTCTACCTTCATGTCTATACACACAGATATGCAGTTCCCTAGCACCATTTAATAAAGTATGTCTTTTCATCATTTTGTTTTTAAGTACCTTTGTAGAAAAGGCCCATAGTGTATATATATATATATATGTATATATATATATAAATACTCATTTCTCTGTTTTCCATTTACCCCTGTTATCATACATATTTGCTGAATGTTTGAGTATTCTTGAATTCTTCATATACCCCTCATCAAATATACATATTTGGCATGATATTTTGTATTTCTATAGTGTCATGGGTTCTCCCTCTTAGTATTGAACACTTAATATACTTCTACAGAGAAAAAATAAATGGACTTGTAAATCTTGTAGAAAGGTTATCTCTTTCAAATCAGCTAAAGCAACAACACTAATGGATAAATGTTATGATGCTTTACCTTGGCTGATTTTTCTGTAAATAGCTCAATAACTGTAATTATTTTGCCACTACTGGACTCTCAGGCTCTGAAAGCAAAAACCATCTCTTGGTTTTGGTAAAATGAATCAAATATAGTAAGTGCTTAGCATAAATCTTAATGAGCAAAAGAATGTGTTTTATTTAAATTCTAAATAAAAATAATTTTTAAGAAATAGATATATATTATCAACTGTACTATAACACCAGACATGTATTTTCCAATATTGAACAAAAGTAGACTTTTGTTGTGTCTTTTTGCTCCTTTTTTGTTTTTCGTTTATTTGATTGGCGGGGTGTATTTTTTCTTGCTATTTTTTTTTAAGATTAGCAGTTTACAGCTTCTCTGTTAGTTATTGTAGTAACAGAGAGTTGCCTCATCCTGGAAACCTTAAACATTTATTGCCAAAGAATCAATTTTAGGAATTAAAACAATGTAAATTTTAGTGAAATATGAGCAAGTGTTTGAACATTTAACATCAATTGCCATTGGTAACTGCATAGTGTTAAATTAAGTCATGAGGCAACTTATGTTTGGATAAGATAGAAAGATATAAAAATTAGATGGTAGGAAGGTCCTGAAATGAATTCATATGTTAGAGTTTTGAAATATATTTCTAATGGATAATGAAAGGAAGACTACATAATTTTAGGTAACTATATTTTTATATAAAACCTACATCTATCATTGAATTTACAAATTATTTCCCAACCTTCAAGATTTAATTTTGAAGTAGATATTTTAGGCAAATTTTCTAGCTAGGTTATCATCAATATCCTTTGTAATTACCTTTACACACTAATTATAGTGTGCAGAGACATGTTTTAAGCCAAATGGTATTTTTCACAAAGTTCTGTATATTCTCCATATGTGTACACAGCAATGAAAATACCTACAGTCTAGCCATCTGGTCAGAGAATTTAAAACAAGATTTCATAAATTGCAGAGGCAAAAGGACCACAGAAGTACACTGCTATTTAATTCCACACAGACACAGTGAACTCTTCATTTGAATGCCACATGTCAGCATAAACTGATGATGGTTTGAGTCATTCTGAACTAAAATAGCACTCCTAGATTTCAAATGTACAATTCCATCTTGAGCAATGAGAATCACAGTAATAAAAGGGTTCTCTAAGTTTAAGTATATAACTGAAAAAAATTCATTGTAGTTTGACTCAAGTTAACTAGTGGGGAGCAGGTAATTCTAGCATTGCTAGGATTGTAATGACTGCTATTTGTTCACATTGTTAGTCATGAATTGTGTCAATTTTTAACTTGCTTTGACTGGATAGTCATCTGATAGAAAAACTACATATCTTGACCCCATCTAAAAAACAAATGCTCTCTGATCTCAACATTCAATATTCAGTAGACTAACAAATGGATTTCAGGATGTTATTCTAGAGAATGAGAACATGGTGCTTTCAAGAAGTCATTTATTCTACCATCAACCTTGACATTAAGCTTATAGAAAATGACATAGAATGAAAGTCACCATGTCAGTAAATTATAGACCAGAAAGATAAATATATCCCCAAGGTCATATATGGTTGTTGAGACTTAGTATTTGGTTTAAGTATCAATAGAAACCAGTTTGCCTAGCCTGGCTTAGGAAGGCATTCGATGTGATACATGTATTTTGCTGAGAGCTCCACTCCTGTCAGTGACCATAAGAAAGCTGAAAGGTTAGCGTGGATGTATGAAGCTGACAGAAATGCCTACAAGTCTTCAGTTCAACCAATGCACGGCTCTATTAACAGTTGTTATGATAGAAGTCCTGGCAATTAATAACACAGAAGACATTCAATTCATTCCATAAATCCTCTCCTAATTTTCTTTCCCCTCAGCATGTTTCCACTTGGAAAATACTGCAGTAGAATTTGAGAGGAAGGCAAAATAAGATAGCTAAAGCTTAAACTTATATCTGGGTAAAGAATCCTCAAATTTGTTGTGGAATGCTTTCTGCTGAGACAGAATTTTTATGTTAATATTTGGAAGAAGTCCCAGATCCTTGAGGATTCCGTGTGTGTGTGTGTTAAAATAATGTTGAAATAATATATGATATCCGTGTTTGATTAGGGAAACATCTCATCGAGACACATAATCACATAATGAACTGGTCTCTAGGTAGTATTGTCAGGAAGCCTGCTAAAGATAATGTGGAGATCAACACTTTGGATTGCTAGAGTTTCCTTCTTAAAGTCATTTATTTGAAGCAACTATCACTGCAAGAGACAGCAAATATGCATGAGACAGCTGCAACTTATTATTTCATCACCACATTCAAAATTACACTAAAATAGTACAATAATATAGTATTTATCTTTAGATTTAATGATACATTAAACTCATTGTTTGTTTCTGTATTCAAGATTTTCCCATACAACACTATCCTAGTTTCAAGACCTACAACTCTTTAAGGTAGGTGTTCCTCATTATTAATATCCTGTGGATTATCAAGGTCACAAATGATGACCATAGCATTCCAGAAGTTTGAGACATTCCATGTGACAGTTGTATGGACACACTATGAAAAAAGCATATAAATAATTGTACTATAGTATTTTGATAAATGGGCATGCCTCTCTGGAATCCTCTTAAGTGAGGGCAGAGAGAAAATTTATCATTGTTACTGCTTCACGGGAAGACAGAAAAACATAATAGGCTCAGATATCTTTTGATAAGCTACAACATGAGGAATATGAGAAATTGCGTAAGATGAAGGAAAATTTGAAGTACTCACAGCAGAGTCAACTAAATAAAATGTTTCTATCATGGGCTCCACAGGATTACTGCATTTGTATCGCTGTGGGGCTATGTGGTTGTAAAAGTATTGTGTTTAGCTTAAGTGGCATTCAATGATATCAAAAGTTGGGAGAGTGAAAAACTAAGACAACTTAATACTAAAGGGTGTGACTTTGGGAGAGATGATGTGTATTACCAAAGTACATCAGAGGAGATCATAATATGAAGCAAATCACATTGACCAAATGATTAGGATATTTTCCTAGCTATCTTCTCTTTTGTTGTGAAAAACACTGAGCCAAAAGCAACTTGGAAAGGAAGGGGATTATTTCATCTACAATTTACAATCCATTGTGAAGGGAAGGCAGGATAGGACCTCAATTTGAGAATGTAGAGTAGACAGGAACCAAAGCAGAGATCATGGTGAAACAGTCCTGATTGTTCATTCTCTGTGGCATGTTCAGACCTACCTGCCCAGGAGTGAAGCTGCTCATATCACACTGTGCATTCCTACATCAATTAGAACATTTTAAAAACTCCCCATAGATATGCCACAAGCTACTCTGATTGAGGTAATTGCAAAACTGTGGTTCTTCCTTCTAGAGATGTCAGATTAACAGCCAAGAGTAGCCATCACAGATATCATTTTGACAATAATGTATTTCGATAGTCTATTATTTGTAATTTATTCAGATGAACTGTCGAATTATCAGCCAATTTTTTACTTGTGTTTCTCTGTGCCTACAGGGTATGTGTATGTATCATGTGTTGTGTGAGTGAGAGGAGTGTTTTTCTATGCATGCACAAGTATTTTTCAAGCCACTATATCTATTGTGAAAACTGAATCCATCAAAGATTGTTATTTTAGTTTCAATTATGTACATGTATCTACACATATGTAGAGGGAGTATGTTTACAGTTCATTTGAAGAATGAAAATGCATAGAGGAGTACAGTTTTTTAATTTTTGGAACTTTAACAAGTACTTACCTATTACTATGTGAAGCTCTTCTATTAGAGCTTCCCTTATCAAAACTGTTACATATTTTTCTCTAAGACTTTGAAATATTTGTATATACATAACAAGATTTCTTGACAATGGAACCCAAGTTTAAATACAAACTTCATTATGAAGTTTTATCTATATAAAAACTAAAGATGATTTTGTGTGCAAATGGTATTTTGTATGTTTTTAACTAAATATCTATCTGTCTGTCTGTCTGTCTGTCTATCTATCTATCTATCTATCTATCTATCTATCTATCTCTTCAAGAGTTTCTGTCTCACCACAGTAAATTCGGCTCCTTTACAAGAGTCTCCTTTCCCAAATCTATGTATGTCCTGTGTGTGTGTGTGTGTGTGTGTGTGTGTGTGTGTGTGAGTGTGTGTGTGTGTGTGAGCCACTGTCAAATGACCACTGATGTAGAACTTTTCACTGGAGGCTGTTGGACTGTAAAGAATTATTTTCATACTTCTCTATGATAAGCAAAATGATAGGCAGCTTCCTACTTTTTCTTCCAGCTATTGTGGGAATGCCCTGATAAAATCATCTGAATGAACAAACGATGCCTTTTCAACTCAAGGTGACACATTACATATCATGTCAGGGAAGCCAGGTGGCAGGAGCTGAAGAGATTTGTCACATTATATCCACAAAGGAGAAGTAGAAAATGATGAATGATTGCTTTCATCTTACACTCTCCTCCCTATATTCTGCAGGAGCTATGCCTAGGGAATAGTGTCACCATTAAGAGTGGACAGGTCTTCTTACCTCAATTAGCCTAATCAATATAATTAACCCACAGGCATGAACAGAGAATTACCATTGCCAAATACCATCAAGTTGACAAGTCATGTTAATCATTACAACAGAGTAGAAGACTTGGTTTCTCTTAAGGTTCTTCTCCTTAGTTATATCCAAATTCACCAAAGTTTTGAGATTAATGGAACAGTAGTTTTGTATTAATAAATTCTTATGAAAATCGACTGAAAGAGAAATACTACCTGGGCCAGCTATAACATGTGGGGACACCAGACCTTGAGCAGAAACCCACTTCCCCTTCGGCCTGGGAGCAGGCAGCTGTGTAATGTTTACTGAAAACAATTCAGTGCTTTAAAGGTCTTGATAGGGCTCACTGAGATACCATGACTTTCACACCCCCCTAAGGCTAGATGCCTCTTCCTGTCCCCCCTGCGGTGTCCCCCCCCCCCCCATTCTGGGGCTGGAGATTAAACCACCAGCCAGGAGGGTGAGAAGTCTGGAAAGAATTGTATGTAGATGGATGGCAGAAGTCCTTAAAAAGGGAAGCTCTTTTTTTCTTGGAGAGACTTCTCCTGAGAGCTTTCTCCTAAGCGGACTGGGGTCTCCTCCTAAGCTGACTTGGGAAGCATAAAGTTTTCTTAAAGCAACCGACAGGTCTCTGTGTCATCTATCCTGACCACCTTGCTACATTCTCGGATGCAGGCCGCACAGCAGGTGTGACAATAACATCAACAAATAATGGAAGCTATAGAGAAGCTATAGAAGGTTTTATCAAATCAGAATACTATCTGCCAATGAGTGAGGCAAGCATTAAAGACTAAAAACAGAAGTCTGTTTTCAATGGTAAAGAATGAAAGGATGAATTTATGTCTTTTGCTAGTCAGAAAAAGCATTCTGTATTAGCTAAAATATGAACATGCAAAATAATGCTTTACAGAAGCTAAAAATTATAGTTAATTGAATTTTGTTCATCGAATTAAGTTTCAATCTGAGTTTGTTTTGTTCTTTAATGTCTTTCTTATAACAGAATGGATACCCTTTATTGAAATTTTTACAGGTCCAAATAGAGAATTGAAGGAAGTTGTTTATTAGGCACAAAGAATAGCAGCAGTCAACTAATGGAAAATAAAATTATTAAACATCTCCAAGAAGCCTAAAGCCATACTGAGATAGTTTAGTTCAGGTAACAATCAGTCATATTTATCTTACTGTCTTGCATCTCTGAAAGGTTCACAAAACAGATGCAGAAGCCTGTGGTTAATTCCATGGAAGTAACTTCCATATCATATTACAAGATTTTTAATAGCATCATATGGAGATAATTCAAGAATGAATATTCTATAGAAACATTTTATACTGCTGAACAATTTTATTCATTTAATTTGGAGTTTCCATCTTCCTTTACATAATATAAATTGTTATCATATGATTTTAAAAAATATGAGATGAGACAGGAAGTCATGTAAAGAAATGACAGTCATCATTCCCATGCCTTAGGAACTGGTATTGAGTATTCTGTCCTCTCTCTATAGAAACTCCCAGAGAAGAAAAAATTGACAAACAAAAGAACTCAACAGGATAAAAAATAGCACTTCTAGTGACAATATTTCCCTGCAATTGCTGGATAAAGCATATAAGCATTAAGAGATTGATAATGAAAAGACAAGAAAAAATCCCTGTAGAAAATATATGTGGAGCAGTCTTGAAAAGAGACTAGTTCAAACCTTATGAATATAAGATAGACTATGTTTATAATAAATGTCATATTCTGGGTAGTTATTTATCAGTCTATCTGCAATAACAAGATATTGGAAAAATGTAAGAATGGATGGAGGTTTGTGTGTCCCTGAAGGCCTGTACCTCCACTTCTATTTTGCCACAGTGGTTAGGCATCCAAAGCTCTCAAAAATAAATATGCATTTAATATTAGAAAATCAACTTAGAAAAGTACTAAAGCTTGAACCCTACATAAGAATTGGAATAAAATTTGTGGTTAGAGTAGTAGACTGTGCAGTAAAAGCTATCATGAAAACCTGGTAAATCTATAGAGTTCCCATACTATAACCACCACATCAAGCCACTAATCTGGTTCAAACACTCTCACACACACACACACACACACACACACACACACACACACACACACACACACGAGAGAGAGAGAGAGACACACACACACCGAGAGAGAGACAAAGACAGAGAGACAGAGAAAGAGAGAGAGAGAGAGAGAGAGAGAGAGAGAGAGAGAGAGAGAGAGAGAGAGGTGTTAAATGAATGGAATGCTGCAGAAGTCAAGTTTGAGGCTACGTTTAGCAAATAACGAAGACAAATTCATTCATCTATACCACAACCTAAAAACACAAATAAACATACAAAAGTCATGAGGTTGATCAGGCAGTGGTGGCACATGCCTTTAATACCAGAACTCAGGAGTTAGAGGTAGGTGTTTCTTTTTAAGTTCAAAATCAACTTAGTCTCCAGAGTATCTTCTAGGATAGCCAGGACTACACAGAGAAATGCTGTCCAAAGAAAACCAAAACAAACAGACAAAATCTTCCACACTATACAAATACAAAATTAATGAGTCCTGGAGCAAGTACATAGCATTATCATATGAAATATCAGAGAGAATTATTAGAACTTGTATAAATATAAGACATGGAAATGGCAACTGAACAGATGAAATAACATAATAGTTTGGAATAAGGGATGGATTGCAGAATCAACAATGGGAATCAAGTTAAATTCACTGAAATGCTTGCATAAAGTGTGCACTAGGAAATGGAGACATTGTCTCGGCATAAAATGATGAGCTGCTGCTATTAAAATGATGATACACTGGACAAGGTAAATGTTAACTTATTTCCTACCTACAATTTGGTTTATAAGTTCATGGTCAATATAGAAGATTAACATACTTATTTGCACAAATATAATTAGTAACTCTTTGTTTCTCTTTCAGTAAAAATTTCTTACTTATCTAGAGTAAAATTAATCATTAAAGAAAAAGGGGGGCTTTGTATAATACAGCTTTTTAAATTAACCAGGAAAAATGATTCAAAGCTGCACTCAAGAAGAAAAATGCCTAAGGTTGAAAACCTTCAGCAAAGAAGCAAGAGTGGAATTCACAGGCAAAAGCATATTAGCCCAGTAGATGCAAAAGAAAGAAAACTGCAGTGAGTGTAAAATGTCTTCCAGTGTGCCATGTAGGAAAGGGGAAGTAGGAATGGGCAGAAAAGAATCATAATAGACGCAGACTGGAAAGAATAAGAAAAAATCTAAAATTTTAAAATGAGAAATGCAAAACAGAGTATAATATCATTAACTGTTCTGTATCCAACTTTAGACCTAGCAAAGACTTCATTAAAGCCAAACTACAGAAGAGGAAGCAAACTGTGAAAATCTGTGTGCGAGAATCAATCCCCAACCCCAAGAAACTGATGTGTCTTCTAATATTTAACCTTGCTGGTCCTTCTAACTCCTGGGATAATGTACTCATCTCAGCATCCTTTTTTGGAAAGGACCTTCTTTAAGGAATAACCAGTAACAAACTGACTAAAAGATCAGAAAGGCCCTCCCCTTGGCTAAGCAAGGAGTTTTTGGATGTACTATTTCTTCACAGGCTAAAACATTCTGCAGTAAGTGGATCTGGGAAGAGGACCAGCAAAATAAAATAGTTCCGGGAGCTCGCACAATGAAGTCAAGGGAAACTCTCTGGGAAGAGTGGCGGAAGAGCATTGACAGACAGGTAGAGCTGTACCCTAGTATGTCTAATAGCTCCAACAGGAGACACCAGCTAGAAAATCAGCTTTACAATTTTGTCTGTGGAACAGTTTTCCCTTTCCAACTTGCATTTTATATAGTGGTTATATTTTTTTATTTTATATTACCAATATTTGTGAGCATTAACAGTAAAACTGCATAGGTAAAAACCAATCTATCTAGAGTCCTCCTGTCTGTATGTGTACCAACTACTTCTGCTATTTTCCCACCATGGAAATGTTTTCCAGCTGTTGAGAGCTTCTACATTATGCCCAAAATGTACTAGATCTTTGTATGTGCCCTGTATGTATAGTCTAAATGCCCACAACACTTTCTGAGTGATAAAGTTCTATTCGATTTCCAACATCCAAGTCCCAGAAATCATCAAAAATTAGTAGCTCTCTAATCAGAAATCACATGAACCTAGACAGCTCAACCATGTTAGACTTAAAGGGGCACAAGTATTATGTCTTTCTTTTCAAGTCTTAGTACTTGATTTATAAATGTCTGGGCTCCTGAAGTGTTAATATTAAGTAAATTACATGTTTCATAACTTCATATCATTAAATAAATAATGCTAGCATGCGAATGTGAGACAATTATTAATTTCAGTTTTGTTCCACTTAATCAAATATAAATCAACTATGAAATCAATAGCTTTATAATAACCAACAATAGCTATACTGCATAAAATATGAAAGAAACCAAATGACAAATTTTAAAATATTTTACATTCCAAAGTTCATATTACACACAACTAAAACAAACATACCTGAGAAACAATCCTTCTTTGGTTAGTTTCCATATTCCATTCATTCCTGTTGCTTTCTTTTAAGCTGTAAATAGCTGCATGTAGTTTGTCCTACTAATCCCTCTTCCATGTTCAGTTTCTAACTGATGGTGCTCATTATCCCTGTAGACAATGAGAGACCTCTACCTGATTCCTAAATCCCTGAAGTTAATCTTGGATTATCATTAATCATTTTCACATACAGCTACAACTATAAAATAGAAAGCACATTTTATTTCTTATTGCAAATGACCCCTTGCTTTATAGAAATATTCTATGCTAAACACAAAGAAAAAATAGACATACACAGACACATATATGCATACATACATTCATACATACATATATTTACAAAATGACTATTCAGATAAAAATTAGATAGCATTTATAATAAAATGTCAGAAAAAGTATATTTCTGCTTAACAGCATAATAGACACATAACTAAAGTTTAACTGAACAGAAATAATTCCAATGGCATTTAAAATGTTTTATCAAAAAAATTAACTTGTTCTCCCAATATAGTTAAGTACATAATAAAAAACATAATAAAAATTAAATCAACATAAAATTCTCCTGATAATACCTAGCTTTTATTCATTAGTGATAACAAAGCTTTAATGGAATAAAAATGGAATAAATGATAATGCAAATTACATAAAATGACTTACTTGAGTCATGCCAAATAGATTTGAAAAAGAATTGCCAACAAATGAGCAAGTAGATTTTAACAATAAGTGAGCTTGTGAATTAATTAATATGCATGGTAAGCCGTGGGAAAGACAATTCTGATAGTGCTATTCTTTAGGGAAATGGCCTTTTCTTTCATTAGAATTCCATTTCACTCACCTCATCTATTCCCTCAACTTTACAAAATGGCTGTCAGATATTTTTGAAGAGGTCTTGATTAAATAGAATTCCCAGAATGCACATGATACTATTATTATTATTAGCCGTGAGAATAATTAATTATATGACACTGTATTTTCCATTTTTCATATGCATAACCCCAAAATCTAATAAAATAGATATAGTTCTGTAGGTAGAGTATAACTAACCACTACTTAAATCTTGATTGTGTGCAATAACTTCCATCCAAAGAGTATAAGATAGTAAGAAATATCAACTTGGTATACCATGCTTTCGTGATTCCCATGGGAAGCCTTTCTCCATCTGTACTGAGAATGAAGAGGAGTGGGTGGGGGTGGGTAGAAGAGAGGTGCATGGAAGGAATGGGAGAAAATGGGGGAGATGAAACTGTGGTTGGTATGGAAAATAAATTTTAAAATGATGACAACAAAGGAACATAAAATTAAAAAATGTAGCATGATGGGAGGAGAAGACATTCTGCAAATATGTCTCTCTTACTGGCTGATGAATAAAGCACTGTTGGCCAATAGGGAAGCAATATAGGTGGGACTAGGAGTTGAGGAGGATTCTGGGAAATATAGTCAATTGTGGGAAGTTGCCATGTGATCCTGGGAGGAAAGGGTGGCAAGTCTAGGAAAGATAAGTCCTTATAAAAATATGTATTAGTAATCATGGGTTAATAATGAAGTCAGAGCTAGCCATTAAGAAACCATAGCTAACAGCCAACAGCTTCAAAATCAATACAGTGTCTTGTGTGTTATTTGGGGGCTGAGACAGCAGTGAGACCCAGGCAGTTTGCGGGAAGAGTACACACTACAGTAGCAAGACAAGAAAAAAGTGTAACTTTATGAGGAGAAACCTGAGAAACAACATCCTCCATTCACCTCAATGCTCAAGATACACACCACAATGTTGACTCAGTTTGGCAATTCATTCCCTTGATATGATATAACAAGATACACGTTCTTCTTATGTTTTCCCACTATTACTTCAAAAGAACAGAACCCTGATTCAATTGGAAGAAAACATCAGAAATCCCTATTTAGAAATATTTTAGAATAATATAGGACCAATAATCAGTAACCTTTCCAGGATCAATACAGACATGGAAGAGTTAAAAATTGTCACTACCGAAGGAGTAGTCTATAGAGACCTAACAATTATATTTTATGCTGAATGCTGGAACAGATCCTTGTAGGGAAAATCATATTAAATAAAAATTAACAATGCCTAAATAAATTATAGAACTAAAAAATACTGTATCAATTTGGGTACTTTAATGGTTATAGAGGAACCTAACTATTTACGATGTTAATAAAAGGCAAGATCATTTGAGAAAAAATGAGAACACCCTATATTTTTATCATAACTAATTTAAAGCTAATATTTTATTTCTTCGTCTTTGATACAAGTGTTTTCATGTGCAACTGCATTTATGTGTGTGTGGTGGGGATACCCACTCAAGTGGGTGCATATACATTTGGAGGACTGGGGTGGTTATCAGGTAAGACAAGGCTTCTCACCAAACCTGGAGCTCACTGACTCACTAAATTGTCAGGATGGAGAGCTGCAAGGTTCCAGTCTCTGTACCCTCCACAGGAATAAAGCTATCCATGAGTGTCATCATGTTAGGCTTTTACACAGTTGCTAGAAATTAAAACCCAGATCATCATGTATGGCAAGCACTGAACATCTGACAGAAACATTCCCTCAGCTGCCTAAATTGTTCCTAAAATGAAATATTGAATTAAAACAACAGGAATGGACCCCCATATACAAATATGCAATATCACAATTACAGTTGAAAATGCAGTTTCTTCCATGTGAGTAACCACACTGGATCACTAATAGAGGGTAAACTTGAACAATTACACAAGTTTTGGTGCTAAGAACACCAAAGAGGTCTCTCTATTTTCAGTCATATTTCAGTAGTAAATCCATTTAATATATGTATTTGCATTAAAACATTACCTCAATTTTATTCTTAGATTGGTAGTAAGACATGTGCTACCTGTAAGGATGTTTCTAGATGCAAAAAAATAAACCAGAATTCTACATTCATTAAACACTGACAGATAGTAAGAGTCTAATTTTTTTCCAGCAGTAAAGCATGTAGCTTGGTGTGTCCTTGTTTGACAGAGGTGGAATCCAATCATTCAGATCTCAATTTCTGCAGTCATAGCTTCAGGGAACCATTTTGAGGATGCTGGCTCCATTTTCTCCTTCTCTATCTTTTCATTTATCCAGAGGTCATTCTTATCACTCTTCTCTGTTGAACCTCAAGGTTGTCCCAGCTTATCTTTGCAATGTCTCTGCACCTCGTGTCCCTGGTCTCATTAACACAGCCCATCTCCTATTTTCAGCTTGTGGTATTTTTCCTAGGCAGCATTTTCAAGACCTTTAATTTTCCTTCAATACTTTTGTCATGTCCAGTTGATCATATGCTAAGCCATGTATACAGTCATTGTTTTTGAGGCACTTTTAAATGTTTATCTGTATTATCTGTAATGTTGAGTGTACTTTGACACACACATGAATGTGAATGTAGATGCTCGAAGAGGCCTGAAGCATTAGTTACCCTGGAGATGCAGTTGTGGATGTTGTGAGCCTCCCAATATAAGTGCTGGCAATTGAGAAATAAGTGCTTTTCGCTGCTGAGCCATCTCTCCAGCTCCTCAAAATACTTTTAACATGTACATAAAGAACTCTTCCATTGTTTCATTTATGAAAACAAAGAATAATAAAAATGCAATGCTTGCATTAGTTAAAATACGTTTGATCTAAGATATTTTTGTCTAATCAGAATTAATTTTCTTTTAGTAGAATGGATAAATGAGATAACATATTTCTGCTCTTTAATCCAAAGTTGAATGGTAAAAGGAAATTTATATAACAATTTTCAATGTCAAATGATCTAAATATGTGTTTATGTAACTATATGTTTTTTCTTTTTAAAATTAGATCTTGACCTGTTCACGAAACTGATGTGCCTAAGACATTTAGAAATCAGTAAATGACTTGTATTCCAATGCAACTTTAATGTACTCATATCTATAGAAGATTCATACCTACAGGAACTACGATGTTAACCACTGAGGCAGTCCTGCCATATTTTAATTTGGGAAGTGAAAAGTCATTAGTGTTGGTACTAGTGACAGCTCTTGGTGCCTAGCAACTTTATGATTATCCTACAGCAAAGGTTTAAGGATCTGCCCCCACCTTGAACTGATCTTGTAACATAACACAGAACTTCAGTGAACAGTGCTCTAATGGAAGACTGGCTGCTCTGGGAAGATGCCTGTGATGGTGACAAGCAGGGGAACATTAAAGCTTTGTGTAGCCAGACATACCACTGTACTGAAATTCTCTCCCTTCTCAAAAAGCTCCCTGCATACACATCTATGCCTCTGGGTGCAAGCTTGGCTTAAGCATCTTTTATTCTCAAGGCATAATAGGTCTTTGACAAGGGAAGGAATGTTTATAGAAGCTGGATGAATTATTGTGTCCCTTGGGATAGAAACTAAAACCAAACTGTGTAGATCACCCCAGGGATTGAGGGTATAAAATACTTGCATTATAGTGGCTTCATATTTTTATTGTTGCTCAGAAAGTGCAAAGGACCTATGAGAATCAAGAGTAAAGGAAACTTGAAGAAAATAGCGATATGAAGCTGGAAGTTTGCCAAATACATTTTTATTTTTCTCAAATAATGTTAGATAATTTAAAGGTTATAGAAATCTAAACTGTCAAAAAATCATGAGGAGGAATAGGAATATAGTGACAAGGTGACTGCCTAGTATGTCTGAGATCCTGAGCTCAATAGCTATCATTACAAAACATTGATCAATTGAAAATAAAAATAAACATCTATAAGGAGAAAAAGCCAATGCTTTAAATTCATCTATAAATGATAGTCTTTGAAACGAACTGATCCAAGGCGACAGCTATATTTAACTCTCATTATTTAAGTTCCATTATAAGAGCACTGTTTGAAACCAAATATATACACGGGTCTTTCACATTGTGTAACCAACTTCAAATTCACATCCTCTAGATGCCAAGCTTGTCTGTAAAGTCACGGAGCTGCAGAATGTGATGAAAGGAAGAAGCAACGTAGGAATGGTGTTCATTCATATTTTTTCGACTGAATGCAAGCTTCCTCATCTTCCCACACTGCTACGTCTCTGCTGTTCCTCTAATAATAATGACACATGAGGCTGTACTGTTAGTATGCCCTTAAAGGTTTATGAAGAGGGGTAGGATTCATTTATCACTGATTAGGGTAATTCTGAAGTGGCATAAAAATCCCTTTGAAACATGTCCTGAACTAATTTAAGATCCTCAGTCACAGAAATTAGATACTTTTTATGCTTGGTTCAGGGAAATTCTTGGCCAATCTTTTTGAAAGTCCATGATAGTTAATATTTATTTAATAATTTTTCATGTTTTGATTATTTTGATTATTTTTAAAAATTGCATGTTTGTTCATGTTAAACTTGCAGGCACGGCTGTGCACCACATGTACCTTGTATCTGGAGGCAGAAGATGATGTCTGATCTTCTGGAAGTGGAAAGTTATAAACTACCATGTCTATCTTGAAATTTAGATATGAACTATGTAACCTCAAACAATCTCATTTTACAGCACATAACACTAGTTTCTACAGAACTTCCATTCCAATTTTTGTGTCCTCCTTTTTCCTTTAAATTTTACACTATTTAAATTTACCCTGATCAGTTTGCTCCTTTTCATTATGAATCTTTATCACTCATAACCACATGACACAGGCTATACTAGGCTGTTTTGAAATTTCCTCTGACAAAAGAATTTATCCAAAACTCTTTAATTGAGCCTCAGGAAGACTCTTCAGACAAAGGCAAAGGTAGGTACATTCTTCACCAAACTAACACAATAATGATCTTTAGGTCACATGTTGATATTCTTCTCTTCTGAAACCCCTTGAACTATCCTTACAGTTTATCCAATCACATTCATCACCACTGTTTTCCATGCTCCTACTAGTAAGGTCCATTAAGCAGAACTTAAACACTTCATCTGCCTTTCCAATCCACAGTCCCTAAGTACATAGGCCTTCAAACAAAAACATGATTAGGCACATCACACTAATATTCCAGTCCCTGTTACCAACTTCTGTCTTAGGGTTTCAGTTGTGGCCAAGAGACATCATGAGCATTGAATCTCTTATAAAGGAAATATATAATTGAGGTGCCCACTTATAATTTCACAGATGTAGTCCATTAACATCATGGCTGGGAGCATGGATACAGGCAGGTAGATGCAGTGCTAGAGCAAGAGATGCTACATGTTGATATGCAGGCAACAGGAATTAGTCTGTTTCACTGGGTATGGATTGAGCATAAATGAACACTCAAAGCCCATCTACACAGTGATGCACTTCCTCCCACAATACCACACCTGCTCCAACAAAGCGAAACCTCCTAATAGTGCCACGCCCTTTGGGGGACACTTTCTTTCAAACCAACTTATATTCTTTACTACTGAAACATCTCTTCTCTTCTGTCAAATACACTTTAAATATTCATTTTCTATCAGGTATATATATTTAACTAAGAAAATGTACATTACTTAAATATTTATAAAATATGGCAAGTAAGGAAAGATTCAAATAAATACTTAGATGTAGGAGGAAGCCTGGATGCCGCCATTAACCATGTGACTTACTAGAGGCACATACAGATAAGGCACTAGGCATGCATACAGTGCACAAACATACATACAGGGAAAATCTTCATATATATAAACTCATAAATAAAGATGGAAAATTTAAATGATCTAAAATTGCCTGAGCAAGCATTTGAAGAAGTCTTTAGAATCGTGGACTATTTAAAGAAGACAGCAGTATACATGTACTAAGAAATATAAACAGAAAATATACCTAAGGCCGGGCATTGATGGCACATGCCTTTAATCCCAGCACTTGGGAGGTAGAGGCAGGCGGATCTCTGTGAGTTTGAGGCCAGCCTGGTCTACAAAGTGAATCCCAGGACAGTATCCAAAACAATACAGAGAAACCCTGTCTCGGAAAAAATATATATATGTATACCTAAGAAATCTGTACACCTTTCAGCAGTGAGAAAAATTACAAGGATTCATACCAATTTTGCATTTTGCACATATGTTATATTAAATATCAACAAGAAATAAAATATACCTATTGCTCTTATTTTCATATCCAATTTTCTTAGTAAATAAATTGGTTTCTAGAAAGACTGACATATTTGAAGCTATCTAACACTTGCAGACTTAATGATTTAACAATAAATATCATTCTAATTTTACATGTATGTGCTGTTACGGTTTTACTAGCAATGCAATAACTCTTTCATTAATGATACATGCCAGTCAATCAGTAAGTAAGAAAATTTTTTTACTAAATATTGGTTAGTCTAGCTAAACAAATAAACACTCTGGCATGTCACTTAGACAAATATATGAACACTGGATTTTTCTATTCTAGAAAAGGGTATTCAAATTAGTAAAGGCTATGACTGGACCATGATGGCTGTACTGATATTACCCTGTGCATAAGCCTGGGTTACAGGCACACATGATGGTTAAAGCAACTGTTAATAACCAGGAATTAAAAAGAATTAAATATATAGAGACAGAAGTATGGGTACTTCTCAACTCCAAAATAAAATGCTTCCTAGAGACATGTGTAGGTGACTAGTGACAAGTGAATTGATGGGAAAATAATTTAGGGAATGGTGGATGGAAGTTCCATAGTTATTCACCCAGGAAGACTCACATCACATACTTTAAATCTTTCATTTCAACTGTTTTGTTAAGGTTTCCTGGGCTCCTATCTCTTCTGCCTTAATAAAATGTCCTTCCTTGCCTGACTTTCAAGAACAAGATGATTAAAATGCACCACTTAAGATCAGAGGCTAAAATGTGTTTTCAATTTCAAAAACTATGAATAGGTTAGCATAGTGAACTTCTACTGTGTCAGTGCAAGCATACTAATTCCTGCCTAACAGACTCAGGTCTCTCCCTCAGATGAAAAATAACTCTGTGCCAAGTCCTAATTCTTTTCCCTACATGCCACCATTGTGTTTCTAACCTTTCTTCCAAAACACAGGAAATTAATGAGGGAAAAAAAGATTAAATGAAGCTGTGCATGAATGGTGCAAGACTCCCAAACTCACAGTCACATAGGAAGTTTACAATAACTGTTTAAATGAGAACAAAGGAAAAGAATTTATCACTATTACTTGATAATATCTTTTCCAGCCTGGAGAAATGATGCCTGTGATGGTCACATTCAGAAATTAAGTAATGCCAGTTCCTTTTGGAGACAGAAAGCATTGCAAGAAATTTGGGATATTTAGGCAAAAAGAAACATAGAAAGTCCTCATTATTAAACAAATAATGAAAACAATCAGTTTTGTTCTATTACATATTAGTTTCACAACCATGATTGAGATATTTCACCTCCCATTTAGAATAGAACAGTATTTTGGAACAAACACAACATCATGAAAAACTTTTGAGGAACCTCTGAATGGTACTAAGCTCTCCTCTTTTTTTCTCCTTTTTTTTCTCCATCAACTCTATTATTACAAGTGACAGTGAAGCCCATGTTCATATCTCTGAATCTGCCAGTATCTTTAGAGAGCTATAGATAATTCCATTTATTTAAAGTATCAATAGAAAATCTGGGTATTTTATTCAACCTTTTGAACAAACCAGGTTGAATCTAGGAAGATGCATAAGGTCCCAATGGAGCTGCCTTGGTCTCAAATTTAGACAAAAATCTCTTAAGTATATTAAACCTGAAGGTGAAAACTGAGAGTGACAATGTGTACTTACTGGTGAAAATTAAGGCATTTTTGTACTCTTTTATCTTACAGCAGAGTGATGTTATCAAAAGACAAAGGAACAATGGCATTTTTAAAGTCAATGACAGACAAAAGAAGAAAGGGAAGAAAGTAGGAGAGAAGGAACAAAAGGAGGAAGGAGGAAAAACAAGTAAGGAAAATGAATAAGGTGTGGGAAAAATACACTAAAACCTAGTATGATTATATTAGCAATCAGAAAATAATTCTATTAAATTCTATGTATACATAAGGCTTTTTTAAACTTATCTTAGAGAGGAATACAGATGGTTGTGTTATGTGTTGGCTCAGACTTTCAGCCAGAGATTCTGGTGAAGACTCCATCTTACCCATTCCTACTCCATCAGTAAGAACAGGAACTGTATGACTTGACCGTGTTTTTGTAAGAGTTTATGCAGTATGTAAAGCTAGTATGAATAAAGCATATTTCAATAAATAAATTGTTGCGTCCTTGTCCTGCCTCCAAGCATCCTAGCACCACTCTAAAAGTGGAAGCATCAATCTTCTTAGCTTAGCCAGTTGTGGTGAAAAGTAATTTATCTATAAAATATACAATATAAAGAATAAAAAGAAAAAGAAACATGCCCACAATGGTATCCATGGAAACATAAACTAGGAGAGTACCTAAAGAGATAAAAGCCATGTTTTCTACATTTGTATAATACAGTGCAATTGTTTTGAAAGATAGTATATTGATTTTCTGTGTTAAAATGTGTGAAATATTGCCCTCACTAAACATTTATAGCTAAAGAATGCATTCTCCTTTTCGAAAACACTGCACAATAATAAATTTAAAAACACTTCTATTCCTTGCCACTTAAGACCCTTCATCTTCTCTTCTGACCTAAAAGTGTATTTATCATCAGATTCTATGGTCATTTATTGAAAGTCACTTAGTAGGCTATTATAATAAGTATCTAGTGATTATTTTTCTACTTTGTACAACCATGACTAAGTGCTCATGTAGCCAATCAAAATAGGATATTATCTCTTATAGTTTCAAGGCTTAAATGAGTTTTTAATAAAATCCAGTGAACAGTGCTCTTCCATCTCTAACAAGAGAAAGTCAAATAACAAGGCCAAAACTTACTATCGAAAAAAGTCAACACTTCAGCAAGAAATGAGATGTAATTTCGCAAATACAGTACAGATTAAAGCTAGGAAACTGTAAAGATACATGTAACAAGCATGACTACAGGTGATGGTATGATGCATTCCATTGTGTTCCTCAGTTAACAGGTATTTTAACTACCTGCTACTTAAGTACTCATTGCTAAGAACCTAAAACTTAATACGCTGTCCTAAGTTGGGAATCATTGTGGTCTTAAGTCAGATACCCTTCTGACATAAACATTGGCTCATTTTTACATTAGGGATCTCAGAAGCAAATACAGTTCAAAAAAACATCTTTTTCACTAATGATCTGATTATTTAATTACCTTCATTTTGGAATGCTGGGAACTGAAACCACGAATAGATATGCAATGATTCATTTTGCCTATGCAATCAAGGCAAGGGACACACTGCACTCTGAAATGTTTATGACATTTAAAAATTTCTATTGAAAAAAATGCTCCAAGTATTTTGCGCATGTATACTATACTGATTAGACATACCAATTCTAATTTACACCTTCCTTTGATCTCAAATATATTACTAAGATAACTTTTGACATGATCAAGTGTACATGGTTAAAATGCACAGTTGGTTGGATGAGTACTGATTTACCTGTATTTATTCCTATTAGAAAAATTATTTAGGAGAAAGATATGTGATTTTAGACCCAAATATTATTTCCTGAGCAGTCATCTCTTGGCAAAAATCTGTCACTGTGTATCATGTCCTCTGGGTTCCTGGATACAATAATTTATAATTCAAAATACTATTAAAACTCTAAAATAATCTCCTAACACTCTTATCATACTGTTATTTTCTCAAAATAATACTTGATAATATAATCAATGTTTTTCTTATTGCCTACTTTTCACATTTTCTAGCCTTCTCTTAAGATAAACATGTTTCCCTCAGTCAAATTCTGACAAAACACTTGGCACAAAGATAGGTTTGCAAAGGATTCCATTTGTCACACATCATTGTATCTAATAGCAGAGAGGCACTCCAAATCACTTTTTATTCAATGTTTTACATACACACACACACACACACACACACATTTTGTAAAATATAGTGACCATTGTACTTAGTACCAATTGTATTATTTACAATTCAGAGCAATACTGTGAAGTTACAGAGTAACCATCATTGTCCATCTATGTCCTTGGGAGACAAGCCCCAACAGAATGTATACTCAACCATGGATGGCAACAGTCTTTATATATAACTGTGCCTTTTGCTATAAATGCCTTCCTGCTATACAATTTAACAATTAATTAGACACATTTAAAAAACATTAATTAAAACTAGATTGGAGTAACATATGCCCACACTCATGGCAGAGCCCAGAGGTGTACTCTGGGTCCACATCTTAGACCCCAATCCCTCTCAGTCACCCTCACTGGGATCCCCTGACCTGGGGACTTCAGCCAGGTCAACTCGCCCCGGACTGCCAATCAAGTAACCAGGAGCCTGTAGAGAGAGCTGGTCCACAATTGCCAGCACTCAGAACAGAGGACACAGGACAGAGAACAAAGAGCAGAGGCCAGAGAGCATTGGATTTGCTTGCACCCACCAAAACGGAACCCTGTTTGCTTGCCCACAAGGAGAGGAAGAGGCTCTTTCTACACCCACTGGAAGAAGCGATGGGAAAGAGGCAATATAAGAACACACTCAACAACCGAAAAAGAAATATAACACCACCAGAGTCTACAGATTCTACAACAGCAAGAACTGAACACGCCTGAAGTCTGAAGTATGCTAAAAATAAAAAACTGGGGAAACAGTCAAGTACTACAGATAAAAGCATAACCAACAGAATACAAGAAAGGGAGAGAGAATCTCAGGTATGGAAGACACAGTAGGAGAAATAGATTCATTGACCAAAGAAAAATTTAACTCTAACAAATCCACAACATGAAACATCCAGGAAATATAGGACACTGTGAAAAGACCAAACATAAGAAAAATAGGTATAGAAGAAGGTGAAGAAACCCAACTCAAGGGGACAAAAAACATACTCAACAAAATTGTAGAAGAAAACTTTCCCAAACTAAAGAAAGACATGCCAATGAAGGTACAAGAAACTTACAGAACACCAAATAGAGTGGAACACAAAAAAAGTCCCTTCACAACATAATAATCAAGACTCCAAGTATACATAAAAAAGAAAGAATACTTAGAACAGCTAAGGAGAAAGGTAAAATAACATATAAAGACAAACCTATCAGAATTGCACCTGACTTCTCCATGGAAACTATGAAAGCCAGAAGGTCCTGGATAGATATTCTATGAAGAATAAGAGACCACGGATGTCAGCCCAGACTACTATACCCAGCAAACGTATAAATTGATATAGATGGAGAAAACAAGATATTCAATAACAAAACCATATTTAAACAATACATATCCACTAACCCAGCCCTACAGAAAGTTCTAGAAGGAAAACTCCAATCCAAAGAAGTTAGTTACAACCAGACAAACATGGGTAATAGATAATCCCACTTTACCAACAGTCAAAAGAGAAAAGGGGTGGAAATCCACACACAATTCCACCACCATCCACTATTCGAAATCAATATCCCTCAATATTAATGGTCTTAACTCACCCATAAAAAGGCACAGGCTAAAAGAATGGATTTGAAGACAGAATCCAACCATCTGCTGCATACAAGAAACACACTTCAGCTTCAAAGACAGATGTTACCTCAGAGTTAAGGTTTGGGAAAAGATTTTCCAATCAAATGGACCCAAGAAACAAGCAGGGGTAGCAATCCTAATATCTAACAACCTAGACTTTAAACTGAAATCAATCAAAAGAGAAGGTCATTTCATATTCATTACAGGAGAAATGCACCAAGAAAAAGTCTTGATTCTAAACATCTATGCCCCAAAATTCAAAGATATCCACATTTGTAAAAGAGACATTAGTAAAACTCAAACCACACAAAAAGCCTCACACATTTATGGTGGGAGACTTCAACACCCCACTCTCACCACTAGACAGGACTACCATCCAGATACTTAACAAAGAAACAGAAGAACTAATAGAAGTTATGACCCAACTGGGATTGACTGATATCTACAGAACATTCCATCCAAACACAAAAGAATATACCTTCTTCTCAACGCCACATGGAACCTTCTCAAAAATTGACCAAGTACTTGGTAGCATATCAAACCTTAACAGTTACCAAAAAAATGGAATAACTCCATGTATATTATCAGACCACCATGCTTTAAAGTTAGAATTCAACAACAACACAAACTGCAGTAACCCTACAAACTCATGTCAATTGAATAATGTGCAATTGCACCACTCCTTGGTCACAGAAGAAATAAAAAAAGAAATTAAAGACTTCCTAGAATTCAATGAGAATGAAAACACAACATACCCAAACCTAGGGGACACTTTGAAAGCAGTGCTAAGAGGAAAGTACATAGCACTAAGTGCCCACATGAAGAAACTGGAAAGAGTCACTAAGAAACTGGAGAATTAACAGCATAACAGAAAGCTCTAGAACAAAAAGAAGCAAACTCACCCAGGAGGAGTAGACACCAAGGAATAATCAAATTTAGGGCTGAACTCAATAAAGTATAAACAAAGAAAACAATACAAAGAATCAGTGAAATAAGGAACTGGTTCTTTGAGAAAAGCCAACAAGACAGACAAACCTTTATCCAAACTCACAAAAGGGCAGAATGTGGACATGAAACTTAACAAAATCAGAAATGAAAAGGGGGACATAACAATGGACACTGAGGAAATCCAGAGAATCATCAGGTCATACATTGAATACCTGTACACAAAATATGAAAATTTAAAGGAAATATACAACTTTTTAGATAGATATCACCTGCCAAAATTAAATCAAGAACAGTTAAGCAATTTAAATAAACCTATAACCCGTATGGAAATAGAAAGAATCATCAAAAGTCTTCCAACCAAAAAGCCCAGGACCAGATGGCCTCAGTACAGAATTCTAACAGAAATTCAAACATTAACTTATACCAATTCTCCTCAAAGTAGTCCATGCAATAGAAGCGAAGGTCTTTGTCAAACTCTTTTTATGAGGCTTCAATAACCTTGATACCCAAGCCACAAAAAGACACCACTAAGAAAGAGAACTTCAGATCAATATCCCTCAAGAAAATTGATGTAAAAATACTCAATAAAATACTGGCAAATCAGATCCAAGAACATATAAGAAAACATCCACCATGATCAAGTAGGTTTAATCCCAGAGATGCAGAGATGGTTCAACATACAAAAATCCATCAATGTCATCCACCATACATACAAGTTGAGAAACAAAAAACAGATGATCATCGCACTAGATGCTGAAAAAGCCTTTGACAAAATCCAACACCCCTTCATGATAAAGGCCTTGGAGAGATCAGGTATAACAGAACATACCTAAACATAATAAAAGCTATACAAAGCAAAACAACATCCAACATCAGACTAAATGGAGAGCAACTCAAAGCAATTCACCTAAAATCAGGAACAAATCAAGGCTGCCCACTCTCTCCATACCTCTACAATATTGTGTGTGAAGTTCTAGCCAGAGCAATAAGACAACAAAAGGAGACCAAGGGAATACAAATTGGAAAGGAAGAGGTAAAACTTTCACTATTTGCAGATGATATGATAGTTTACATAAGTGTCCCAGAAAACTCTTCCAGGGAACTCCTGCAGTTGATAACTACCTTCAGCAAAGTGGCAGGATACAAGATCAACTCAAGAAAATCAGTAGCCCTACTATATACAGGTGATAAAAAGGTGGAGCAGGAAATAAGAGAAACATCACCCTTTACAATTTCAACAAACAACCTAAAATACCTTGGGGTAACGCTAAACAAACAAGTGAAAGACCATTATCACAAGAACTTTGAGTCTTTAAAGAAAGAAATTAAAGAAGACACCAGAAAATGGAGAGATCTCCCATGCTCTTGGACAGGTAGGATCAACATAGTAAAAATGGAAATCTTGCCAAAAGCAATCTACAGATTCAATGCTATCCCCACTGAAATCCCAGCACAATTCTTCACAGACCTTGAAAGAACAATTCTCAACTTTATATGAAAAAACAGAAGGCCCAGGATAGCCAAAACCACCCTGTTCAACAAGGCAATGTCCAGAGGCATCACCATCCATGACTTCAAGCTCTATTATGGAGCTATGTCCTGAAAATACTTTTGTATTGGCACAAAAATAGACAGGTAGATCGATGGAATCGAATAGAAAACCCTGATATTAACACACACACATATGAAAACTCGGTTTTTGACAAAGAAGATAAAATTATTCAATGGAAAAAAGAAGGCACCCCACAGATTGGGAAAAGATATTCACTAACCCCACATCTGAAAGAGAGCTTATCCCCAAAATTTACAAAGAACTCAAGAAGCTACTCTCCAAAGCACCAAAGGATCCTATTAAAAAGTGGGTGACTCAACTCAATAGGGAATTCTCAATAGGGGAAACTAAAATGGCTGAGAGACACTTAAGAACGTGCTCAACATCCCTAGAAATCCGGGAAATGCAAATCAAACAACTCTGAGAGACCATCTTACTCTGGTCAGAATGGCTAAAATCAAAACCTCCAATGACAGTTTATGCTGGGGAGGATGTGGAGAAAGGTGAACACTCCTTCACTGCTGGTGGGAGTTCCAATTCGTACAGCCACTATGGAAATCAGTATGGGGTTTCCTCTGGAAAATGGGAATCAGTCAAACACAAGACACACTAAGAAGCCACAATCAAATTTATCTGGATCTGGTTTCAGTGAAGCTGTGAGATAACACATGCCTACATGATGGGTGAAATGAGGTAACATAGTATTACATGACTGGAGGTTGATGAAATATCATATGACTGTTGTGTGTCAGATTATTTGGTTGAATGCCAGGAACAGCCAGTGTCTTGATAATTACCAATATTTGGTACTTGAAGAGTTTTATTAACTTATTTTTTTACCCAGTACTTTTGGATAAACATTGTGTTCAGAAGTTTTTCTGTATTTCCTTATTACCTGCCAAAGTGCTGTTGTAATTTTGTTACCACAACAGTGATTTCAGGGTACTCATTCCATTAGTGCATCTTCATTAAGAAAGCTTTCTATGAAAGTGTAAAATATTTGAGACAACAAATTTAAAAAAATAGGATATCTTGTCATGATTCAAAGTTGCATAGATTTCATTCCATAATCATATGAGTATTTTTTTTGCCTGAAGCAGCACAACAAGCCCTGTGGCAGACAGTAAGTTTAATCATGAATTCCAAGAAGGAAACAGAAGAACAAGAAGATAGGTTGTGATGTTGATCTTCAAGAGTGCACTGCAATGACCGGTATGCTCACATCTCTAGTGTTTAACCATCTTCCAATAGTATTAAAGTCTGGGGACTGTGTGCTCAATGATTCCATATTCAGGGAATTCAAAATCTAAGCTATGACATTAACTGAAGATCAGATTCTTTAAGATTTTGCAATTTGGAAGACTCTGCCAGGTTACTGTGGTGTTCATGAGGCTGCTTCCACTTCAATATCTTGGTTTTTTTTTTCGTTTTCTTCTTCTTCAGATGACCCAACATGTATCCAATTACTTCTTCATTAATATTTCTTAATATTATTCAGCATGTCATAACACTTGGCCATCAAGCATGTCACCATGTTTTCTTCACCAATTTTTCTTCCTGTCTGAAAGGCTCTCCTAACCTTTCTATCAGTCTCCTAGGAGTTTTAAACATCATTGAAAATTATCACATCAGAGTTACAGTATGAATTTACATTGTCTGTTTTTAATTTACCCATTGCAGCTTTGATGTCAGAGCAATGGTGAATAATTTACAGCATTAAAGATATAAGTCTACATAAACTGTGGAACAAAGGAGAGAAGATACCAGAAGAAGATGTATGTCGCATTTATAAACTGAGTTAAAGTGGTCAAGAAACTGAAGCGATGTATTTTCCTTAGTCATAACATATAATATCAACTTTTTAATTTCATGGTAAACAGGATCAGAATGCACAGAAACATTGTTTATCATAATAGGAATTTCCTCTGTTCTTTCGTCTTCCCTTCTGGGAACAAGCATTGAGGAAACCTTTCTATAAACAATATGGTTGTCATCACTCTCTCTGAGGACAGAGAAGATGATAATTTTGGTTTTGTTCATATACTTTTCAGTGTTTCCACATAACAACACTACTTTGTGGATTAAAAGTTGCTGAAATTTCAAATACATTTGTTTTCATGTCTCCCATCCACAGATAATGCCTTATCCTTCCTACCAATGTACTTATCATGTATTTTGATCACAGAGTTTACAGTGCGATATGTAACAATATTTTTATCTTCCTCCTTACAATTTTTGGATAGGAATATTTTCTCACTGTAACATAGCTACATTGTGTTACCTTTCTTTATTTGATTTTTTATTTTTCCTTAAAGGGTGCACTTCTTTCTTGTCAAATCTGAAGTGGGAGCATCATAAAACAAAGGTTCTCTGGGAAAAAATATATCAATCCTGAGACTGTAGGACTATTAAGCCAGAGGACTCCAAAGTGACAAAAGGGTCAGCAATATATACAATGTGGATACACTAGACAATGGGATGATTAGTGATGAACAGGACAGAACAGAATCCTATAAATTTTATTCTAATTAAAATTATATATAATGTAAAACTAATGAACTGTTTATTTATGGAGGTTTCCGTTTAATATTTTCTGAATGTTGATAACCTTGGGTACCTCAACTGCAAAAAGCAAAACAACAGATATGGGCATACATCAAGGAAATAGTCTTGTAAATGTTACTTGGAGCACAATCAAGTAAAATATGAAGATTAGTATGAATGTGTTAAGAACAGTGGCCAGCCATGTCTCACTGACTATATTTCAGAGTCTATCATAGAAAAAAAATGAGATAGAGTTATGTTTGATCCTCAGTCAAACCAATCCAAAACTTAGTTCTCATCAAGTAAACAAAACTTAGAAGAAACTCAGGATTTGTGTGTGATAGTGAGATATACTATACTGGATAAAAACGAAAACACAAATGTATGTATGCTATACACTTATTTTTTTAATTATTTGCTATATACTTATTAATAAAAATGTTACTTCAAGTCTTCAAGCACTGCCACTTGTTTTCAAGTATTGGGACATGTAGCAGTGGAAACATAATATCTACATTTTATTAAAGTGGAAAAAGAATTTAAATAAATGCTTGTTTCTTGCTTCTTATGTTGGTATTTCATTTGATTCTCAAAGCTTTCTAAGACACCATGTGATAAAATGATATTTCTGACCAGAATATTCTCCATAAAACACAAAAATATGTCTAGAACACATATACAGCAAATACAGACGGTAAACTGCTCCCCTTTGCATTCATTAGGCAGAAAGGACACACCTGGAGGCTCCTTCAGGGAAGTGCCTCTTACTCCTTGCATAACTTGCATAAAAGAGAAAGTTTGTTGGCTCTGATCAACATAGTTGTAAATATGAATATTTGTGGCTGTGTGCATTTTAAATTTATACATTTCTTAGACTGTAAAATCTATAAATCTTTCAATAAAAATATTTTGACTAAGATATTTTTGGCTAATTGGCAGTTTGGGAGTAATTTAAGTATTTTAGAATTTAACAGGAATGCTGACATGTGATTATCTTCATACCTCCATATATCTTACAGTTAGGGAGAGTTTATTGTGAGAATCAACCCTCTGCTACACAGGATATTATGCTGTCATTTGCCACTGTCTGCACAGATAACATTCTCAAGCAAGTTTGACAGAAAAATGCAATTTTCTTTAAAAAATTCAATTTTTAGTTCCTTTTTCTACAACTGGAGACACTGACCTCAATTATCAGAGACATTTGTTTTCTCCAGTGTCCCAGAGTACAGATGAACTGTTCTGGCATGTTACTTAAAGAACAGTTGAAATTATAGGCAATCCTTGGCAGAGTGTTGTATACACAAATTCTAACCCACAATTTGCATAAGTCTCCTAATTTTTAAATGACATATTGCATAGCAAATGGCTTTAAAAGAAAGTTGACTTTATTCTTATAGATCCCTGGTCCTGGGGTGTAATAGCAAGGGTTTGATGGTGTTGGTTCCTTGGGAAAACCAAAGGAAAGCCTCTGTACCAGGCTTCTTTTCTTGGCTTAAAGATGTCACTGCCTTTCCCTTTCTCCATCACCTTTCATACTCACTTTTCTACATCCAAATTTTCTTTTCCAAGACACATTAGGTGTTCTGAAAGTCAGTTCATACAAAGTAATTTGCTTTAATTTAATCAAAATATTTTCTATTTATTTTTTTCATTTTACATAAAAAACCCCGCTCCCCGCTCTCTCCCTTTCTGTCACCCCCACTGTCCCCCTCCCAACTGCCCATACACTCCTCAAAGAGGTTAAGACCTTCCTTGGGGAGTTACCAAAGTCTGGCATACCAAGTTGAGGCAGGACCAAGTCCATCCATGCTGTAACCAGGCTAAACAATGTCCCACTGTCAGGGACTCCCAAACAGATCAAGTCATAGAACTGTCACCCACATTCAGAAATGGGGACATTCAGAGAGGGCAACAGTTAAACTTACTTGGCTCCATAGAATTCTATTTCTATCCACAAGTCACTTAGAACATAAATGGTCTGATCTGCCCAGAACCTGGATTTTAAGAAATGTTTTAGCTTTTATATCATATTATTAGATTCGAAATTTATGTAGATGCAAATTTTGTGCTCATTCTAATATCAATAGTTTTTCATATAGTTCTTCAAAACTTTTACTCCAATATTTTTATTTGTTTTTTAGTCTTATCCATTATTCTTATATTGTCTTCACTAGAAGAACAAAAATTCTCAGACAAAAAGTCACTGAACACCTGCCACAGTTCTTAGCTCTATGTAAAGGCAAGCTATTTCTCATGGGATCTCATAGTGAAGATCTAAATACTGATGCCTTGGTTCATGATAACAGGCAGCCAGGAATCACCTTTATATATCAATTTTTTACACAGTTAATCACATCTACTCTCATATATCTAATTGGAAGCATATCAAGATTAATGTTTGAAAGTCAATGTATAGTTTGCAAAAACTTCATAGCCTTTTGAACAATTACAATAATTTACTAGTTATATTCTGTAGAAACAAACATTGAATGTTAGCAACATTCCTTAAAACCAGTGAAAGACAGAGATAAGTAGGATATTGAATTAATGAACCCTTCATCTAAGTCAATAAAGAAACCAACTCTTTCATTTCATTGATTACTGCTAGAGCATTAAAAACAAACAAAAATCATTTTTATGCCCCCGATGCTTTTTCATTTCTCTCCTAAGACTCATCCAACTCAAGGATTTCTAAAAAATTATTTTTAAATAATTAATAATGTTTGTGCCAGTGGTTCCACATATTACAATTGCAATTTGAAACCTTAGCAAGGAAGCCAATATACTGGGGTGTGTGTGTGTGTTTGTGTGTGTGTGTACATGTGCACAAGTGCAGTGCAGTGGACTTCCCATTATTCGTCTTACAATCACAGTCATTTTCCTCAGAAATGAAGTAGTGTCATACAAAACACACCTTATAACTAGTGTTTGAATTTGCTCATCACCATAACCCACTATTACTCAAAACTTATGCACTTTGGAAAAGAAACAGCACCTTTCAATCTTGTTAGAATACACAAAATATCAACAAACACATAAATGTTTTTGAGTAAAGATCACAACCACTCGAATCCTATTATTTTTGTTTCTTTATCCAGGAAAATCATTATAAACAGTGACTCTGTCTACATGAACATGATTAACACACAAATGATGCTGTGAGGTCAGAAAAGCATGACTGGGAATTTGCTTCAGTTATCTTTAACTCCTGACAAAGTTATCCCACATGAAATGGAATAATTTGCAAAGAAATGTTCACAAAGACATTGTGAATAATACATCTCATGAAAAACAAGAAAGTAGTCAAAACCCAGAGGTAACAAAAATGTGAATGTCAAGTCAATAGCTTGGCAAGAAATAAATTTCAAAACGTCAGACAAGTGAATAGTGGTGACTGGTGAATCACTAATAGAAGTATTTTATAAGCACGTGGTAAAGGAAAACTTATCTCCCAACTGAAAGAATGTTTAGGGTGACCTCAAGATTTCTTTCCCAGAGACTGAGAATAAAACTACCAACCATGATCAGACAAATAACGTGAGGAATATGTGTAATGAAACAGTGGAGCTGAGTCTCTGCTTATAGCATGCCTTCAAATACATTATTCTATAAGCACAGGCACTGCTTTGAGGACCACATGGTAACAACCTGGCTAAGGAAAGACTGATGGCAAGTCCTCTAAGCTGGCTCATTTGAGCAACACACAATTGGGTCTGGACTAGTTTTTCATTGAATAATATGCTATTTATTGTACTTTAGCTACACAATAAATAGAATATAATTTAAAAATTGCACAGTGCTAAGGATAGGACAGATATCGTCATACATTCTACATTAGCAATCTACCACCAGTCTGTATTAAAAGCCTTAAATCAACTAGATTAGACAGACTATGGACACCCCCAAGGAGGGCCTCACCCTCCCTGGGGAAATGAGGGGATATTGGGGGGGAAGGGCATGGGAGGAGGAAAGGGAAACAGGGAGGGACCTGGAACTGACTTGTGAAGCAACCTTCTTTCTAATTTAAATTTAAATTTAAAAATAAATAATAAAAAAAGAAAAAATAATGGTCATATACCCAATCATTCACATCCTAAAAAGGTGCTTGAAATCATTTTTCTCATGCTTTCCAGATTTGAAAAGTTGTTTTCTTTGAAGTACTGTCTTTTTCTGAGACAAATATTTTAAAGTCCATATAAAACGTTGCTAGTAACTTAAAAATATTCGAAACCACTGACAAACATCTTCAAATTCAAGTATGATCCTTACTAGTCAATACCAGCAAAAGCACCATACTAAATATTTACTTGATCAAAAATGCAGGAAAGCCAGGAGGAGATCCATCACAGGTTTAATGCAAGAACCAGTAGAAAGGGCTTCACATGAAGGGAGATATCAAGAGAAAAATAAAAAGAAAGCAGGCAATTAGATTTAGCCAACTAGAGATCATTGGCTATCTTGACAAAAAATAAGAAACTGTGAAACTTCAAGTATGAATACTGGATTGGTTATAAGAGCATATGAACAGAAGAACTGAAGAGACCAACTGTAAACAACACTTTCAAAACATTTTGTTGTAAAGACCATTACAGAAATGAAATAGCAATTTGGGCCGAATAACCATGCTTATGGCCTTCATATTTTCTTTATCAGGTATAGAGGCAGATGGAAAAATACATATAATGTAGATGATAGATCATATGAATGTAAAGGAGGAAGTAAAAGATATTCATATGCATACAAAAACAACAGAAAGAGGGAAAAGTAATTTTATAACAATGGAGAAGGAATAATTATTAATCAATCCTGAGAGATGATGGGGATAGGTAACTATGAGGCACGAATATTATCTGCAACCTTAGTGGTATGTCCTTACTCATTGTCATCACATTTACCTTCATGCTCAACATTGTTACCAACAATGTTGTTTAATCTATGACTTCAAAAGTAGTTTTATAGGAAGAGAAGAAGTAACAGATAGCACATTTATATAGCACAAAAATACACAAATGCAAATGTTGGAAAGACAAGCAAACATTCAAGCAGGGCTTAGCATCTGTGTGGTATTTGTGATGAGGAACTTGAAGTGAGACAAGTTGTTAAATTTGTGTTTTTCTTCATTTTATTCACGAATTTAAATGCAAACGCGAGATTCATGGGTAGCTAA
Source organism: Mesocricetus auratus (assembly GCF_017639785.1). Classification (NCBI taxonomy): domain Eukaryota; kingdom Metazoa; phylum Chordata; class Mammalia; order Rodentia; family Cricetidae; genus Mesocricetus; species Mesocricetus auratus. Next base: position 47,130,788 of record NW_024429184.1, on the reverse strand, counting down.
GTTAACACAAAGTATAGAGGTTTGGCTAATGACTATGATAACAGAATAAAAACATACATGCTTAATAAACTGACTTTATACTCTTCTTCCATCTTTTCCAATCTTTGCACATTTTATGAAGCTAGTTGTAAATGGTTTCTAATTAGTGTTAAGTTCCACATTTCACTTCTCACATATCTCTGATTTCTATCTCTCACACTTAGCACCATGCTTGGCATACAGATATTTAAACGGTATAAGAAGAGTATGTGAAAGATCAAATGGAACATATTATGGTGAATAACTACACTTGGAAACAGAAATAAATTCCAACTCAAATTATTCATTTATTTTCCCACTACTTTTTGTTTATCTAATGATCAAAAGGAACAACGGGAATGTAAAATATAGATTAATTATGTGTTATACATACATTCAGTTAAACATTACATGGTCAACAGTCATAAAATTAACATAAAAGTCTTCCCTAATAAAATTTAAGACTAGCATTAATTACGCAACATAGAAAAATGATGCCATAACTCCACTCTTAGGCATATATCCAAAAGATGCCTATTCATACAACAAAGATGTCTGCTCCACTATGTTCATAGCAGCATTATTTGTAATAGCCAGAACTTGGAAATAACCTAGATGTCCCTCAACCGAAGAGTGGATAGAGAAAATGTGGTACATTTACACAATGGAGTACTATTCGGCAGAAAAAAACAATGGAATCCTGAGATTCCCAGGCAAATGGATAACACTAGAAGAAACCATCCTGAGTGAGGTAACCCAGTCACAAAAAGAGAAACATGGCATTTTCTCTCTCATATATGGCTTTTAGACATAGATCTGGGGAGGGCCAGCCTACAATCCCATGGCCAGAGAGTCTGGGAACAGAAACTTCATTCAGTGGCTGATCGAAGAAGAGGCAGACTCCCCTCGGTTAAGTACTGAGCTGAACTCAAGAAAGCCAGTAACAGAGAGGGAGGACTGATGACCAAAGGGATTAAGACTGGGCTGGTTTAACCCCCAGAAACAGCTGACCTGACAAAGGTTAACTCTTGAATCCCAGGCATTAGCCTGGGAATCCAGCATGGGACTGATCAGGACCCCCTGAATGTGAGTGTCAGCGAGGAGGCCTAGGTAATCTATTGAGCCTTGGGCAGCAGATCAGTACCCATCCCGAGTATACACACGGTCATTGGACTCCCATCCAACAATGTGAGGTGCACTCTCACCCTGAACTCTTGGGGAAGGGTCTAGGCCCTGCCCTATATGAAATGACAGACTATGGACACCCCCATGGAGGGCCTCACCCTCCCTGGGGAAATGAGGGGATAATGGGGGGGGTTGGGGGGAGGGCACGGGAGGAGGGGAGGGTAAGGGAGAGGGACCTGGAACTGACTTGTGAAGCAACCTTGTTTCTTATCTAAATTTAAACTGAAAAATAAATTAAAAAAATACAAAAAAAGAAAAATGATGCCATTTCTAAAAAAAGATTGGTCACACTTTTATTATATTCAGTTCTTCCTGTTATTATCAAATATCAACATATCATAACTGATTAATAAGCAACATATCACAATTGGTTAATAAGGTGCCGTATTTGTTCCAAGGATGATGCTCCATGTGAAAGATAAGAATTTTAGGAAGACAACTTTGATCCACAAGCGATTTTCACCTATGTTGGATAGGGCAGGAATAAGTTACAATTTACACATCAGTTGAGACACCCAGAGAGATTCTAAGATAACAAAACAGCTAACTGCTGCATCAAGACTTGAAAGATCAAGTATGTATTTGACAAATGAAGAAGAGAAGGAATGGAGAATTTCTAGGAAGATGAAGAGTCTGTATAATGTAAAGATGATAGAACACTTGACATTTAGGAACAGGCTTAGAGCTCAGCGAATCTGGAGGATCTGATACACAACTTATCAGTAATAGTCACAGTTTAAATAAAACATCAGAAAACAAAATGAATATCATATTTATAGATCAATTATATTTTCCACCTGAGAAAAGCAGTAATCAATCCTATCCCCTGGTTTCCTGTGGTGTTTTGAATGCCAGGGATTCTCAGAGGCTCATATATTTGAATGCTGGTTCTGCAGGTGGTAGAACTTCTTGGGAAGGATTATGAGGCATGGTCTTGTTTGAGAAAGTGACGCCAGTGGTGGGCTTTGATGTTTTAAAACCAAGTGGTCCATTCTTGTCCTCTATCCATGGAGTTTGTAGATTAAATGTAAGCTCTCTGCTACTGCTCCAACACAATGTTGGCCTGCCTGCTGCCATGCTCCCAATATAATGGTCATAGACTCACATGCAGAAGAACCTCATAAGCTGTCTCTTTACAGCAATACAACAGTAACTATGACATTTCCTAAGCTACAATATCCTCACGCTTAACCTATATAAAACTAGTCAATTATCATTAACCCTTCTAAGTACTAATATTATAAAGCTATAACTATTCTATTTCTCATCAGGTTTTAAAATTACATTTTTTAGATTCATTCTTAATATTTTAGGCCAAAGAATTATAATCTTTCTTAGTTGAAAGTGAATACTTTACAAAATCAAAATTAAGGACAAAAAATTGAGATTTTTTTACATGCATAGAAAGGAACAAGTTTTAAGCAACATCTTAAACAATGGCAGTGGCAGCAATGCAGAGGCATCCATTCTCGGTGTATAGTATACAATTATGTAGTTTCTCATTTCTCCCTAAAAGACAGAGAGGAAGGTGTGCATGTGGGTGTAGTAAAAGCATATTGCTACTGTCTGCCAATATTCTGTGGTTTGCTGCATCTTTGGATTTGAGTATTACCCATTTCCCTCAGGGATAATTCTACAGTCTCTACAGAAGCTTAAATAAGAAATAAAAGCAATTCTATGCTTCCTGCTTTCAAATGTATTGCTTTATATTTATGCAAATGATCATCTCAGTTTCTTAGAAAATTCCAGACCAAAACAAAACCTAGCCTAGAGAACTGTTGAGCATTTTATAATATTGAAATTGCCAGTATCGTCAGACAATGTTTCTAAAAGAAAATTAAATACATAAAATAGTGTGTGTGTGTGTGTGTGTGTGTACTAAATTATGTACAGTTAGTGATCACCTGTCACAAAGAGACATTAGTGGTTGTCATCTTTAAATTATAAAGAATATAACTGCTAAACAATTTGTTATCCAGTATTAAAAGATTAAATTAACCAAATGATAATAGGTCAAGTTTCATTCATTTTTATCCATGGTTTCAAAACATCCATATAAAATAAAAACTCAGTTGGATGCACAAATAACAATATACTAAACAAAACTAATCTTTTAAACTGTTGGATAACACTCTTTTGCTCTGTAAGATTTTCCCTACAGCTTTCTTATCTTTTAATTAAATATTAAAGTTAGAATATCTCAATTATATTACATAGCTTCAAAGAATAACAAAATACCTCTCACATATACAATATATTAACTACATTTTAATCATAAAGCAGTTATGAAGATGCTCAACTTTTATGTTTAATTTTTATTCCCATATTGAAACATTTGCATTTCTGTATACAACAGAAAGCAACGAAAGGCCCAATGGCTCAATACTAATTATTTGATATATATCCCTCCTTTGTCTTTAATTTGTCACTATATTTTTTTCTTCAAATCCATTTAATAATTAATGTTCAACTCAAGCTTTTCAGGTAAAATCTCAGAGCATCTGTAGATATAAATCTGCACCCAGATGTGCTGTTAGGCTAGAACATAGTTAAGCTTCAGATAAATACTAATTAAGTGAATCAATGATGGGGCTGAAAATATAGCATGGTAGTTAAAAGCACTATGTGCTCTTCCAGGAAAAGAGGGTTCAATTCCCAGCATGGACATGGCATCTCACAACTGTCTGTAAGTCCATCAATGTATCCAGCACACTCAAACAAATGAACAAGGAATCATCAAACATGCAGGCAAATCACCAATATTCATAAAATAAAAATAAATATTTTTTTAAAATTGACTGTGTTTATCTGTTTAAAATGGAATTTTTTCTTAAAAATTAAAATTACAGATGTTTTCCAGAGAGACATTGAAAACAAAACATGTCATCTTTTTCCTTTTCTAATCTTCTAGAGCTGAAAATATGCTCTTAATGTCTACATGTGTCAATCTGAAAATTAATGTTGATCCAGAACTTAAAATGTAGCATACATATACCTTCATAAACCTTAAGGGTGATGATGTGCTCTTAGGTGTTGCAGAGAAATAGTGGATAGAGTTAGATACTCTAAGTTCTTTAAGTAAGGGAACTGTGGTCTGCTGAATTGCATGTAAGATTATTGCTTCAAAGAATTAGCTCTAGCACACTTAGTATCGACCTACCATATTACCTGTGACCCACAGGGTTTGTGTACTCTCAGAATAGTGTTTGATTTGGTTTTGACATACTTAATAAGATCAGTAGGCCTGTCTTTCCATGGTAGTAAGACATTCTTATGCATTGATTGTTCATAGTTGGTATTTGAAGACCATTTTGAAATACTACTAATTACATTGAATTCCTGAAAACTTATTGAGTAATTTTCTTGATTACAATTTTGATGCCAATTATTTTATGGCTGAAATTAAGAAATATGGCAAGCAATATGATTAAACACATAACAGAAAATACCTCAAAAGTTAAATACACATCATCACCACAGATCCTTTATATAGACTTAGTCTACTGGTGTCTTCATTTTTCACCCATTACCACTGAAATAGAATCCAAAGCCTATATTTTATGGGTTCTTTGAGAGGTTTATTGACCCTGATTTTCCAGGCCAAAGGAAGTCTCAGAATAAAGAACTGAAATATAAGCTTTATCATGGATTATGAATACATATTGTGATGGTTAATACTGTCTGCTTCATGGGTTTAAAGTTCAGTACATGCTTCTGAAATATTGTCTGCATTGGTTTGAGATCCACCTTAACAGTGGGCAGCATCCTTCTATGTGCTACTCTTCACAGTGGGCAGCATCCTTCTGTGTGCTGCTGGTCTGACAACAAAAAGGAGAAAGTGACCTCACCTTGATTATTCACCACTCTTTGTTTACTGATTTTAGACTCAATGTCACCATCATCCATGCTCATGTACTCCCTGCCATAATGGATTGTATGCTGGAATTGCAATTCCTTACAGTACTCATTTCAGAGATTTTGTCAATTTATTGAGACAAGTGTCTGGGTCTGAATACAATATTTAGGTATAGGCCTCAGCTCAAATCTCCTATTGTCTTTTAGATGTTGGCTGGTTACCTGTGGATGGCCTGGTCACAGTGGAGAATGACTTCTAGTTTGTGTAACAATAGACCTAGGCCTGCACCCATCATGGGGACTAGTAGGTATTGCCTGGGAGGTCAATGAGACATAACTGAAGAGTCACTAGTGAGACATGTGTTGTGGGAATTCTGTGGGCTTATGTACGTGCTTTCTAGGACCATCTCTAGGGTTAAAGGGAGTATTTCCTATTCAGCCCTATATAAATGATAATAGATGTCTCCTGGCAGTACCTCTGCTTCTAGAAAGCTATTTAAGAGGATGCTAGAATAAACCTGTGTCTGTAGTATGGACTGAGAGTCCTCCTGAAATGACAAGATGTTTCTGTGTGGTTCTTAAAGCCATTGGTTGGGTAGCTAGGACTTCCTTGATCCACATTCCCCCACTCAGGGTTGAACCCGGGGTTGTTCGGCTGGTTCCAAACACAGCCCCAAAGACATCAGTGCAGGATAGATGACCCCTGTAGCATAGTGTAGTGATACAGGCCAGACCCCAGAAGACAAGTGACTAACACATATGTCCTCTGCTTAGGAAACAGAAAAGTTAGCAAAAATGCATGTTGCAAGGAAATGGTATCAGGCTCTATATCCATTAACAGATTAAATGGGTAAAGAAAATGTTATGTATCTACACAATTGAATTTTATTCATCCTTAAATAAAAATAAAACTATGACATACTCAGGAAATTGAATAGAACTGTAAAATGTATTAAATAATCCAGGTCCAGCAAGATAAACACTATACATTTTTCTCACACATGGATCTAAGCTCTAATTGCCATATTTCTTTGCTAATCTGCATATATGTATATGGTAGAAAGCTGGAAGAGTGCTAACCAATAAAGAGATTAATAGAAGAAATGGGATACAAAAATGGAAGAGGGAGATGTAGGAGTACAAGGCTTTAGACATAGATAGAGGCAGGAAGATTCAGGAGAAGAGGAATACAAGGAAGGGTCAATAAAAAGGAATTATTTATGATGACATTCGGCAATCTTCTATTTTACAAGCTAATAAAATAATTTGAATTTTTAACTTTTAATAAAACTTTAGTAAAAATAGAATTACATCACTTTTCTTCTTCCCTTGAACCCTACTTCCAGCCCTGGCCCTGCAACACTCTCAAATTGAAGGTTGAGCCCCCGTATTGTGAATCTAATACAAAATGGTCATTCTAGAACAATGTACATCCAAAATGGACTCAGAAATTTGTGTTATGATATGTGCATACAAATACATATACATATTCTGTATATAACAATAATATTAAAAGAAAAATGAGTTTCCCAAAATTAAAAGAATCTTTGTAATTATGTTGCACCCCAGCCTGTGAAATCTAAAACACTTTCAATGCTGGAGTCGTAATAAATGTACTGCTTGGATTTATTTTCTTCTGCTAACATAAGCAATCCTCACATATGGTACTCACTATCTCTGTGGACTGTCACAGCTAAATAAGAGAATCACACTGTTTTTCAGAGCATGTAATGTTACTAACAGTTCTGCATTGGAGCACTTAAAAAACAAAAGATGTTCATAGAAATTAGTGACAGTTGTTAACAATAAATCTCTGGCCATTTTTAAAGGTAAAAAGTAAATATATCAAAACACCATCACCTTTTGTCCACAAACAGGATGACTTCAGTAAAATTATTTGATGGAGTGTTACCACTATAATCCACTGTGTTACTGAAAATCACTTGAAATGGCAGCAAGTGGTGTGGGTATCTTTTAAGGAATACAGGAGCTAGCTGTTAATGCAAGGGATGTCATAACACTGCACCATTGGTGGGATTCTGGGGTGTTAAGAGAAGCTTTTCCTTGCTAGCCTCTTTGGTTTATCACCCGCCAGTCGCCTGGGCTCTGCCACATTGTAGTCCCCAAATAAACACACAAGACGCTGTATTAATTATGAAGCTGTTGGCCTTGCTTGTTTCTTACTGGCTAGCTCTGACTTAAGTAATTACCCCATAATTGTTAATCTAAGTATGTCTCTTACTGGAGAGGTTTCCGGGCTTCCTACCCCAATGGCGTTACATCTCGACTCCCTGTGTTTCTTCTTCCCAGAGTTCTCCTGGACTCCTAGTCCCTCCTATCTTGGTTCCCTATAGGCTCAACAGTACTTTATTGACAAATGCACAGGACTTCCCCCAACACTGGGGTTTATTTAATAGCCATGTAGCCAGGGAACATAGCTTGTGCTTATGTGCTAAACAGTGAGTATGTGTTTAGATGCCCTGTGATGACAATTTAAAAAGTGTTTAGTTAGAAAAGACCCGAACCATTTACTCACTCAGCTCCTTCCACTTACAGTGACAGTGTTGTTTCACAAAAGATGTTATATCAAAGGTCTTGTAGGCAGAGTGCAGTGCAATGATAAACTGCATGTCACCAGATGCCCAATTCCGTGCTTCTTTGAGTACAACCTGCTGTCTCTTTTGAATACCATAACTGTAGCACAGATACACTGAGCACTTCCCAGAAGCATAGGACAAAGATGATGGCCAGAGAATGCATTGCTCACCAAATGTGCCTCTGGTTATAGAGTCCATTCTTGTGTATCAGGGCTTCCTAGACTGCTTCCACTACACCCAACTTAGAACAGCTTGAATCCTCTCCCTGAATACCTCAGACTCAAGTTACTTAACTTTTGGCGGTTTATTGTTGTTGCTGACTTCTCTTTTCTGTTTCTCAAATAAACCTACTCCATTCTTTTGCAGCCTAAGTTAATTCCCACTTGTCTATGAGGTTGGAACCTAAATATAAACCCTTTGTGGTAAACTTCTCTGAACCCTGCTATTATGCGGACTTTTTAATATACTCCTAGAAATGGTTTATTTTCCCCACAATACCAGTTGGCATTTGCACTTGCAGTATCTTAAGTATTTGTCTGTCTCCCCAAAAGACTATACTTTGCCTCTCTGATGGTAAAAATTTTGCTCATAGCTTCCTTCTTGAGCTTTCATTCTTCTTCAGTATCAATGTCATATTTATTTCCATAGGCACCGTAGACATAAAACATCTCCACATAAACTGCTGTAATATCTAATAGTTTTATCTATATCCACCACAACTCCAATTCAACATTTACTCTCAGCTGCAATAAACATCACAATATCCCTGCTCACTTAGGACTATGCAAGGGCTTCCCTGATTCCAGAATAATGACAAGCCCATTAGTGGCACTTTGTGCTATGTCCTAGCATGTATTCCAGTCACGCCTATCATCCAGCTACCAGCATGGATTTAGACTGTCCAGCCACCTTTCAGTCCTTTTTTTATCAGAGCAATACTTACCATTCTCTTTTGTATGTTACTCTTAACTGCTTGAAAAGGTGTTGTGTCGCAGTTTCGTTTGTGACTACAATGATCCATTTTGGAGGGAAGCTCCTTAAGAGACAGATGTTAAAAGGTGAAGTGAAACATTTCATTCTTCAGGAAACTTCCTGAAGCTCAGAATGTAGACAACGCAAAGGTTTCAGGAAGACCCTGAAATTGGCCAGATTCACTGTAATATGTAGGCTATAAGGTCTGGTGAGAGATGCTGGCTAACACACGGAGTTGCCTAGAATAACAGACCAGCAAAGAATCCTGAAAGATGCTGGAACCAATGAAGGCCCACAGAAAATGAGATCTACAGAGCCAGCTGAAAGACTCTCAGACATCATGAGCTGAATCAGAAGGCCTGCAATCTGCTGAGCTACCTGTGGGCTGGGTAGAGTATGCTAGGTTTCCATGTCAGGTTGCAAGCATGCTGGCCTGGTCTTTGGGTGATGCATCCATCTTTAAGTTATCCTGGCTTCTATAATTGGTGACACATATTTCTATATAAGTACACCCAATAAAATACATTGGTTGACCAAATTGGACTTTGATGATAAGTTTACTTTTGTATGTGAGCCTCTCATCCCTTTCTCTCTCTCTCTTTCATTCTCTTTGTAGGAAGTGAGTGAGTTTCCTTCACTGTAAATTTTTATCATAATAATCTGTCTCAACACAGACCCATAAGCAACAAGACCAATGGATTTGAACTAGTAAAACCGTGAAACAAAAATAAACCTGTTCTCTTTATAAACTGATGTTGGGATGTATTGTGTTACTGGAGAGCTTAGTGGATAGGTGATGAGTACAACAGAGAAGGCATATTGCAGGTAAAATAATTCCTAATATTTTTGTAAGCATGTCCACGAGTGGCCAGGAAGACATCATTATTAATGATTTATAGCAAGTGGGCAAATTTACAAATGTTAAATGTGCCAAGCATAGGGACAATGCATACCTTATGGATCTCTTCATAACATACTGTGATACTAAGTATGGAGAATAGTTGCTATGTAGCTTGATTATTTACAGATAAATTATTATGACAAAAATGTGTGTTCTCTTAAAATTGGAATTCAACCTCTAAAGAAATGTAATGGTACATTTCTATTATCCCAGTGTTTGAGAGACTGAAAAAGAGCTGAAAGATGAGTACAAGAAAATGATAAGCATAAAAGCTGGGAGATAGACATTTGAAACATTTTGTTTCAGTATTATTGTTTAGGGTATCTAGAGTTTATACCTGAAAAAAGAAAAAAAGAGGCACTTTCAACTCACAATTTTTTAAAATATATGATTTCCATATTTTGAGAATTTAGAGCTTATCAGACATACATAATATAATTATTCTTTCATTCTCATAGTTGTACTATATGGTAGAATTCAGCACATTAATTTTGCTGATCCAGAATGGAGACATGAAGACACTGATCTTTTTCAATTGCACAAAGATAGTATTTTGAGGTCTTTAAATGAGATGCTTGCATATTAATACCAATGCACAATTGGAGCCACAGATGAAAACAATACCTGGGGAGCACAAGCTGGTAGTTTTGAGGAATGAATAAACCGAAACGATTGCCTGCTTTGATAAAGAGATTAATGTTCAATAAGAAATCAGATTTGTAAATTGAAGTTAGAAAAATATTTGGACCACTTTCAGCTCAATTTTTCTTTAATTAGTTCACAGTGTCAGTAGTTTTAGTTCTTATTTGATTTGAGACTATGGACTCACTTGAGAAAAAATAGCCTTAAAGTAGATTGTTGTTACGAGAATTTAAAAAAAAAAGGTTAAAAAATCAAATGATAAAACTAGAAATCATAGGACAGAAAAAACAAATCTATAATGTGCAAATGATCTCTTTTAAGGTATCAATGAAATAAGTTGTCATTGTTCTTATTCTCACATATAGTTAAAATCTAAATCTAGCACCTGCATAACTACAGTTTGCATTTATGTTATTTAAACAAAATGCTTGAATAATGCAACATATATTATGATTTTAATCCAGTTATACAATGAAATCACTCTTGAAAAGAAGAATATTTCATAAGAAAGTGAAATTTTAAAAATTGCTATTATTTATAAACCTCTTTTAGTTAACTCTCATAATATTATAATTGTTAATATATGGGGATACTCTTAATTTAACATTTGATTCAATGAATACTCTGGATTGAGCATTTGAGAATCTGAAGAATCATGAGAAAGCGACTTTGGAAAAGCAACAATTCTGTCAGTACTGATGTAAATTTGCTTATATCTTTAGCAATATTAAATACATCACAGAAGATATATTTTAAAAGCATTAACTGATTGTTTGTGTCATATCTGTGTTCTCAGCTTCTTATGAAACTAAGTAAATAGAACTGAGAGTTTAAGACCCGCCTAGGCTACAAAGTGAGTTCAGAGAAAGACTCTAGCTATAGAGACTCAAAAAGTAAAATAACAAATATTTGAGTTTAGAGTTCAAAGTCATGGTACCAGCCTGGTATGTGAAGGGTACTGGATTTAATCCCCTGTAAAGCACACACACACACACACACACACACACACACACACACACACACACACAGCAGAGAGAGAGTTGTATTACCTAATACTCTACAGCACTATTCAATGCATAAAACCCCAAGTTCATTATTCCTCGTCATAACTTCAGGCTGACAGTAAATCTCAGTTATCCCTCTTCCAGAACAACCTATTGTTTTGACTTTAGAAGAAACCCTAAATGCTGGTGATTGATGGATTAGAAAACCTCTTTGAGCTGGCAAATGGCCTCACCTAACTGAATTAGTTAACAATTCAAAATGTTTTGCAACTAAAAAATACAATTAGTCAACTATTGTGCATTTTCAATAATGTTTCAATATAAATGATGATTAGAGTAAAACATGTTTTAAAAATAAATTTTAATTTACTGCTTTAAATAGGAGCTATTTACCACTCCTTGAACTTAGAAAATATTGAAAGTATGCTTTTAAGCTTATACTATTTATACTAAGAGCATGCTATATATTTACAATTTTAAATAATATACTTATGATCTATAAAATAAGTAACATTTTTGCTTTAGAGAAACAAAAGAAATTAAGAATACTAAAGCAAATTGTTTAAGACTTCCTAGTTTAAGTGAAATCAGGAAAATACATAATAGGAAAACTCCCTTCTCATCTAAATTGAACCATTTCTACATATTCCATGAACTATTAGCCAATGTCTAGTAAACAACTATTATGTGCAGGGCCTTTTATTGGTTAGTATCTAATTGATAAAAAGAAACAATATATAAAGAGCAATGTGAAGATGATGCTAAAACTACAGTGTTAAAATGATATTGTAAGAACTAGAGCAGACACTATTCCAACTGCTGTAGAGCCCACTGGCAGGATAAATATGAAGTTTCAAAAACTGGCTATATAAAGATATTTACATTTTAGTTGAATTTCAGTAAGGAGGTTCAATATTCTACTTTAAAAAGAAATATCAAAGGCATAGCACTCTGTATGCTTCAGTTTGCACACAAAAAAGGTTTCTTAGATAATCCAGGGTTTGGTTATAGTTTCCTAAGTAAACATCTGGATTTAGGGTTAGGGTTAGGGTTAGGGTTAGGGTTAGGGAAAGGGTCTAGGCCCTGCCCTATATGAAATGACAGACTATGAACACCCCCATGGAGGGCCTCACCCTCCCTGGGGGAATGAGGGGATAACGGGGGGGGGTTGGGGGGAGGGCACGGGAGGAGGGGAGGGAATGGGAGAGGGACCTGGAACTGACTTATGAAGCAACCTCGCTTCTTATCTAAATTTAAACTGGAAAATAAAATATATAAAAAAATGTAAGTAGTCTATGAGCTGCAGAAATGTATCATTGAATTCTGAGTGTATGTGTTTAATATGTTTGTGGCTGCATTTATTTCTTTTGTTTTATTTCAAAATTTATTCATATGAAGAAAACCAAGAAAGGCATATTCTTAATCCCTATTTTCAGAAGTGGTGTTTGACGTATCTTTCCATCATACAAGGTAGAATGCATACTTTAGGACACAACGAAAGAATCAAGTCTCGTTCTGATGTGCACTTAGGATTATCAATTACTGAATGTTCCTGCCACTTCTGTGTTCTCACCTGAATTTTGAAGTTATTCGTCTCTCATTCAAAAATTTTTACAATAAATGCCGTTTTTAATTGATGTTGATTGTTTTCCTATTTGGGCTTTCCAAGGACTTGGAAGATAAACAATAGCCCAACAATTTCAGATAAAAACTACTATAGGTATTGGCAACCCATTTGGGAAGTTAAAGTGAAAAGGAAAAAGAAAAGTAATTAAGTGATAGAATGTCTGAGTCTGGCATGGAATCTAGTAAGCATTACTCCTAGACATTTCTATTTTTAAAATGTTATACTATAGAAAACATATCATGAAAGAGCAATGTAAGTATTTGACTGGTAACCCTGGTGTTTCAAAAGTTCAAAATATGAACAAAGGATATTTTCTCTGATGTTCCATTTTCTTAATATTAATGCTCACATCAAACAAGCATGGAAGTTTTTGAAAAGAATTCACAAATGTATTCCAACCCTTAATCTGCTTTCATGACACACCGGGAGGTTAAAGAGAATGGTAAACCTGGAAGTTGCGTAGTCTTTTTCTGGAGATGAATGAAACACGGATGGTGTTATATCCCTTGCCTAGGATATATTTCTATATGCAGAAGGATGTTTTCATGAACTCTGCAATAGGCCATTTCTTTTTAGCAAGCCAAAACAAAGCATTTAATGTGTACATTAGATAAGAAAACACAAAAATCAAATAAATGCTTAAGTATAATATGTAGCTTGACTGCATTAATTTTTGAAATTTGCACTGCTGATGTATCATTTTAATAGAACCCTTAATTATTAAGACAAGCCTAAATTTAAAAAATGTAATTATTTGCCCTCTATAATTTACAAACTGGCATTCATTCACCTAAAATTTGATCACTTGGCTGCTAGTAGTTGGTGACACTCAGGGGCTCGAGAGATGACCTAGCATTTGAGAGCATGTGCTGCTCTTCCAGAGGACCAGAGTTCAATTCCCAGAACCACATGAGGTGTCTCACAAGCTTCCATAAATCCATCTCTAGGGGCACTCAACCCTTGGACTCTGTCAGTATGTGCACTCATGTGGCACATACCCAGAAAGATACATACATACAATTTGGAATAAAAAAGAACATTTTCACAATAAATAATAAAAAAACAATAACACTAAAAGATAACCTGGAAAATGTCTATAATGAAGTGAACAATGGCTTAAAGCAAGAACTTCAGTTCCATTCATTCCTATTACTGTGATTGGCTCCATTTGTCTCAACAAATACAGCAAATTTCACATTATAAACCTGGGTATAATGAGTGACTCAGTACTTGAGAAGCTGAAGTAGGAATATTTTCATGAGTTTGGAGACAGATTATAACATAGATTCAGACTTTGCATCAAGACTAAGAACTCAAAACCTAAAACTTGACATTGGTGACTAAGCACCAGAAAAAAAATGATTTTAATGAAAAACGAACATCTGAGCCAGATATGGTAGATCTCACCTGTAATTCCTGTACCTGAGAAGCTGAGGGAGGAAAAGTGCTACAAGTGCAAGGCCAGCTTGCCTTTTATGGTAAGTTACAGCCACCCTAAGCTACAAAATGAGAACTTATGTCAAAATGGAAAATTAAAAAAAAACCTAATGTTCAGTATATTTACTTTATGGCTACATAGGTATATTTTATGAGATTGCCTAAAATATTATTCCGGTGAAAATCTTCCATACACAGTTAAACCCACGCTGACCGTATTTTACAGGCATACTCATATTTCCAAAAGTGACCCTGCACATAGTTCCTAAGCAGAGGAACTTACAGAAGCAATGTACAGGACATGCGGATTACTACCATCTGCAGTTGTTGTTAGTGGGAGAAACAGTGTCTCTAGTGAAAATACCAGAACACTGAACAGCCCTTACAAAGGTTTACCCTAGCTGTGGTGGTGCATGCCTTTAATCCCAGCACGTGAGAGGTAGAGGAAGGCTGATCTCTGAGTCTGAGGTCAGCCTGTCAACAAAATGAATTCCAGGGTACCCTAACTTAATTCCTTAATGCTTGTGGAATGGAATAACTAAGGATACTAAAACAGTTATTGTAAGCATGGAGAAAAGAGACCTTCAGTGGTCATTAGGAATCACTACTGAAACGATTCCTCTAAGTATCATCACATAAAAACTTGGGATTAGTCACCAAATATTCAAGGATTTGCTGGTGAAAAGAAATGACAGCACTGTGTCAGTGAGGGTCTTAACAGAATCAAGACGGGCTTGCTTCTCATACAGAGATACCACAAATGGCTCACAGACTGTCAATATTGTGTGGTACCTATATTCACGTGCTTTGGCATTAATATGATACCCCTGGGTTTCATACTCATCAATTTTAAGACATTAGGCACATAAGTATTTTGCATTTTCTGATTTCAGTTTTCTCTTCTGTAGACTGGGTACATTGCTAACGTGAGTATCTGTAATGTGCAAACCAAAATAAAACATTTTAGTATCTGTCTTTGGTCAAAACTTTTAGATGTGGGAAGCATTTCTGACTTCTGAGGGAACTGTACAATCAGTAAATCCCTGATTCTGTGAAGTCATAACTTACAGCACCTCTGGCCGTAAGTGTTAGGACTGAAGATAATAAGGCTGGAATACCGTATATATACAAAAGCAATCATAAATAGAATACAGTAATATATGCATGTTGGGGAAGTCCTGTTATTTGCCTGTTATTTGTCAATAAAGTACTGTTGAGCCTATAGGGAACCAAGATAGGAGGGACTAGGAGTTCAGGAGGATTCTGGGAAAGAGAAACAAGAGAGTCAACATGTAATGCCATGGGGTAGGAGCCCAGAACTATTCTCCGGTAAGAGACATACTTAGATTAACAATTATGGGGTAATTACTTAAGTCAGAGCTAGCCAGTAAGCAAGCAAGGCCAACAGCTTCATAATTAATATAGCCTCCTGTGTGTTTATTTGGGACTGATGCGGATCTAGAACCAGGCGGGTGGAATGGTTTCTCACAAGGAAAAAGCTTCTCGTAACATATGCATCTTTTAGTATAATGTCTGGAACACGTAGAAGCTATTCAATAAATACTGGCTATTTTAAGGATAAAGGAACCATGCCCATTGCACTGACTAGCTCTTTATAAACTTGATTCTAACTATGGTTCCTAGGTAAAAAACTCTCAATTGAGGAAAGAACCCAACCAGATTAGTAATGGTCAAGCCTGTGGTATGTTTTCTTGGCCAGATATTGCTAAGGGAGGAACCATCGTATTGTAGGTGATGCCACCCCTGGGTGGCTGGTCCTGGGTTCTATAAACACACAGTCTAAGAAAGTCATGAGGAACAATTCAGCAAACAGCACTTCTTCCTTATTTCATGCTCCAGTTACTGTTCCTAGGTAGTAACCATGAGTTCTTGCTCTGGCTTCTTTCAGTGATGAGTTTTATAAGATGTAATGTAAAATAAACCAAGTCTTCCTCAAGTGGTTTTTGGTGTTTCATCACATTAGAAATTTAACTAAGATTCCTATTAAAATGATACTTAAGGAATAGGTAATCAATTAACCAATCATTACATGCCTATTCAGCGAAATGAGTGTGTACATAAATCATAGCTAGATGTATTAGAGAAGGTAAGAAAAATAAAAAAAATGCTGAGTAAATAAAGATGCCTTTGTGCCAGTTCAAAATTATTTGGAGGATAAATTTTTGAGGAGGCAATGAAGCTATTAAAAACATAAGAAACGTTAACAACTTGGAGTTTCTCATGCTTGGTACTGAGGATTTTATTACTCTATGGCTATTGGGGAAGCCTTGTTACTCAAAATGGCGCAACTTTATTAAAACTATACTTATACACATATACGTATATTTATATCATTTAGGTTAATAGAAAATAAATTCTTCCTTATTGATTTTTCAGACAATCTTAGTGCTATTTTCCCTCTTCCTACACACTCCTTTTATACTCATCTCTCCATCCCGAAATAATGCCATCCTCTTTTTGCCGTTACCCACTTCGTATCAATTGAAGCCTGTTATTAAAAGTGCCCAAACAATACAAGCGATATCTGTTGCTTTTCCTTGCCTCAGATAGGCAGAAGATAAGTCAGTATTTCTAAAGACACTGTATACTTTAGACATAGGACTCAGAGGATATGAACTGGACATGATCAGAAAACTTCCTACATGAGGGTTAACTTCCATTGTATTAGGCAATTTGACAAGGGAAGAAAGTATCAATAGCTCTACCCAACTGTGCCATCTTTGAACCACACCAATGAGAGCATGGCAAGAAAGGCCTAATTTTGCAATGGTGACATTTACATCGTGACAGTAAAAAAGAGTTTTTAAGGGACATAAAGCCTGCTTCACAGGAAGGAAATACTGTGTAATACTGATAACCTACACAACTACCAGGACTAGTGAGGTGATAGATCTTAGAACAAAATGTACTACCATTATTATTCTAACTTCATTCTAAATATTTACCCTATACCTGCAGGTAAGTGTGGCTCTCACCTCTTTTCAAATAAGCTTCTGTGTGAAAAAGATGTAGACAATTCCAGAAAAATACAACTTTTTGAAATTCAAAATGTGACTATGGTTGCTCAGCCCTAATGCATACATAGCACAATTTCTGGAACTAGGGCACAGTGATCTTTGGAAGAGAGAGAAGAAAGATCATAAAATTCAGAGAACTACATAACCTGCTGTGAGATTGTGTCTCCCAGAAATGACAGGGAAATTTCACCTATAATGCCTCAACAAAATGTGTGCCTAAACAACACCTGAACAGTTGCAACATCAATAACCATGTCAGCATTAAAGGGGAAATTCTCAAGGAACCCAATACTAACAAAGAACTACAGGCACCTGAGAACTGTCGAGAGACAGAGAAAGTATTTCCCAAAAATGAGCCCCTTGGGGAGTTGTTCATTATCAAGTGGTCAGTCTTGAAATTATATACATACAAGCAACACATACAGGCTTAAAAGATTACATTTCTAGGTGTGTGTGTGTGTGTGTGTGTGTGTGTGTGAAACAATAAAAACTAAAGAGAAGGAGTCCATAAATTTAAGAAGGAATGGGCTCTGTGTCATTTCAGTGGGGATAGAAGGAGGTGAGGAACTTTCATAATTACAGTTTAATTTTTAAGTTACCATTAGTAAAATAGAAGAAAGAGTGCTTGCAAAACATTTTGAGGTTATTCAGTAAACTTTATGATATAAACTCTTCAATACTCTAAGATAGAAGAGTGTAAGAAGGCAGATCCATCTAAGAATCAAAGTACAGGCAGTGTGGGAGAGAATGCATTGCTTGTAATTGCCAAATTTACATGTGGAACAAAAGATGAACCAGAGAATTACTGACCAAAAAATACCTGAATTCAATTTAGAGGATGAAATGGAAAACACATGCAATTGGTGAGAAAACAAACCTTGAGGAAATCCTATAGCTGTGCTTCCCAAAGCAAGAACAATGATTCAGCGGCAACAAATCACATAGGGAGAGGGAAGAGAGTTTTTTAAAAGAATTTTATAATTTTAAAAAGTATTTCTACATCAGTGGGACAGCCCATAAATAGCTGACAGTGGAGATAGATGAAACAAAGATTCAAAATCAGTGTATATTGTCAGTTTAATTTCACTTGCCTTGTGACATTATGACTTTGACTTAAAATGTGGTTAATAGAAATCCAAGAGTTTTCCTTTTAGACGTAATCTATGATGGTTATACAATGAGGCGAAATAGAACAGACAGGAACTTTCATAGCAAAAGTTTGCAGTACTCAGAAAATGCAAATCTTCGTCTTTTTTGCCTGCCCTTTGAAACTGCTTTGTATCTGTTCCCAATTAAAGAAAAATAGATTCCAAACAGATTAGTTCAATTTTTTCATGGATGACTTATTCTTTACACTAAGTATACGATCTTACTTCCTGATTTTGGGTTTTCACTGTTTTCAGTATATTTAAACTGCAAAAATAAAAATGTTCCAAATATCAAAACCTCTAATTGTCACATGGTATCTCTAGATCCTCTACCTGGAGCACACGTGTAGGGAAGGAGCCAAAGGCATCCTAGGAGTAAAAATCCATTCCGCTTTCCTACTTATTCTTTTCCATCATCTTCCTCAAGATAGTTTAGGAGAAATCACCTCTTAAATATCCCTGCCGTACAAAACACAAAACCTCTTGCTGATTTTAAACACAGGAAGAACTCCACCGACATCTGCTGCCACCAAAGCACTTCGAATTACAGACACATTGTCAAAAGAGCCAGCTCAAAGTAAGTGATTATGATGTCAGCAATCTGTTCATATGGCAATGCTGCCACAAAACTTGGGGTAGAAGATGGGGAAAAAATTAAATAAGTAAATCACAGAAAAGAGACAAGACTCTTCTCCAGAAAGCCATTCTTCTTTCATCTCTGAGGAGTTAGTCTATAAAGGAGTCAATAAATTTCAGTTCCTATTACAAACATTAGGAACATTCACTTATTTCCCCTACCAATTTCATATTTCCATTCCTAATAACACACCAAGCCTTAAAATCTAATATCTGTGTGTATTAGGCTTTAAGAACAATTTAAAATATGTTTATATTGTTTAAGCTTCTAGTACTTTCCTGTTAAATAACATGAAAATCTGACATAGAGGAGAATGCCAAGAAGTCTTTCCAATGAAATGATGGAAGAAATGTGGACACATGTAAGTTATTTCTCAAGAAAATAAAGACATGTTTATTATGTATTCAACTACCACAATTGTAAACAAAATGTAATTTTTACATCATTTTCACCCTGGGAGATTGTATGGAGAATTGCATTGAATGTTACTTTTCTGTGTATTAAATTGTAAATTTAAAGTTTACATAATAAAAGATCCAGTAATTATTAAACATAAATAATATACACATTCCTTTTAGCCCTGAATGTCACAAAAAGACACAGGTTTATGGGAGAGAATAAAGTGATAAGAAAATATTGAAGGTAGTCAAGAAATTAAAGTAAAAATTTAGCAAATGAAATCAAATAGGTCAAAATCACAAGAATAATTTCAAATCAAATGATACATGAAACACTAAGGAGAGAAATCATGAGCTATATTATTTTCTATGTGCTTGGAGAATTAAAACAGAAAAAAACTGAGCTTAATATTAGAAGTGGTACAATGTAAAACTTTATTAGAATAACACCAATATATAATTTAACTAAAATCTAAAAAATCACTTTCTCTACTTGCAGTAACCACCATCATCCATGATTCAAACCATTGTTTGCATTTATTTCTTTGTTGTGTTTGAGAATTTGAGTGGGTGTATGTGTTTTATTATCGGCATGACATCAGAGTACAACTTGGAGGAGTATATTCTCTCCTACCATGTAGGAATTAAACCCAAGTTATCAGACTTACTGGCAAGAACTTGTACAGACTAGCCCATCTCACTAGCTTATCATCCTTGATTTAAAATCTATCTTGAGAAAAAAACAGGGTTATCTCTCATTAGGGTACCATGTAATAATCCTGAAACAAAAGCTATTCCTTTCAAATATAACCTGAAAAGAAGGTGGAAGTCCTTTCCTACTGCTCATGTTTCCTTTGTATCCTCTTACTGTACTCCTCCTCCGCATCTCTCTGTTTGAGAACTGCAGTAATTCTTAGTTGCAAGACCTAAAAATGAAGAGTTCCTGGAGTGTCACTGCCTGATCCTCTTCTTTATTCTGTCCTAGAAGTAGGCAAATATTTCTTTCATTTCAATATCTCTGTGACTTATTGGCTACAAAGTTTAAAAGTAAGAAAAAAAATACTGACATATATAAAAAGTTGAATGACTTTAAAAGCTTTTTTGAATTATGCATGAATATGCATGCTATACTATAAATCTTTCCCTTATGAACAGTGAGATATATACAAAGGTATGACATGATGTGTATATAGTTAGGAATCTGTTTAGATGTAACACTGCATATAAATTTAAACAAAGATGAAAGAAAGACACTCTTGTTTAAAATGCCTAGGGCTGAGATGACTGAACTACAGCTACAATACAAACTTAGACTTGCTACTGAGAAAGGAATATATACCCAATAAAATTATGTGAATAAAAATGAATTTGCCATTGTCTTAACTCAGAAAACATTTATAAACAGACTACCACTCTTGTTTCTTTTTACTCTTGATTTATTACTCCACCAAAGTCAATTTACAAGAACCACACTAATAAATTTACACATGAGTATTTAAATGCACAAAACTTTACTATTTCACATTGTATTTTGTCAGAAGTGGGCAACACTCCAAAAATAGAAAAATCATAATCACCCCCAGCTTACCATAATGATTCCTGACAAATGACTAGTGATTAATTTGGCTAACATGGTAATAAATGGACACTGATGTCTGAAGTCCTAATTTTTATTGTTTCACATGAGACTAACTCTTTTCCCCATTTTCTTTTGAGAAAGTGTTCTATATTGTTTTTCTGAATTTTTCAGATGTTTTAAGGAAGTATATAGTTAGTCACAACAGAAAGAAGATCCATAATCTTCTCATTAAAAAAAATGGTGGGACCAGAGAGATATCTCAGTCACCAAAGTGATTGTTGGACGACAAAAAGTGAACTGCTTCTCCATTTCTCATCATGAAGAAAAACTTACAGCATAAGGTCTAATTACTGCTCAAGAACAACTTTAAACTTCTGGACTTGTTTTCTCTGTCATATTTGCTACACTTAGAACAATTCCTGTCTTTGTCACATAACCTGTACACAAATGATATCTGTGCTGTCATTTTCTTTTTTTTTATCATTTTTTATTTTAATTTTAAATAGCCTGTTTTACATGTCAATCCCAGTTCCCTCTCCCTCCCCTCTTCCCTCACTCCCCTTCCCCCCCTCCCTCCCACGCTATTGCCAAATCCTTCCACATAGGGGATATCTAGAGTCTGTCATTTTACTCTTGGTAGGGTCAAGGCACTCCCCTAAGAGTCCAGGCTGAGAGAGCATCTCTCTTTGTGCTATAGGCACCTGAAGACAGTTTGTATACCAGGGATAGACACTGATCCACAGCTCAGGGCCCCATAGGTTGCCCAGGCCTTCTCACTGACACTCACATTTGGGGGGGTCCAGATCAGTCCCATGCTGGCCTCCCCACTGTCGGTCTGGGGTCCAAGAATCATTTTCTTAACTGATGTTTACTCTGCACCTGTGATAGCATGAGCTCTGATTCACAGCCATGCTGTTATCCAAACATACATCCAGATGTGGGGAGGAAAATGGCAGACAAAGGAAAGTTGGAAAGAACATAGGGAAGGAAGGAAGCATATGTAAGTGGGATATCTAAAGATGCAGAAAGGGAGGGAAAGTAAGATAAATGAAAGAGCAAAAATAAAAGGCAAGAATAAATCAATTTACCTGTTTTGAACATCTGTTCGTGGTGGCCTATGCAATATGCCTCTTCAGTTTCTAGAAAACCCTTTTTTTCTGCTTATTCCCAACTCCAGGAACTGCCATTTTTGGAGTTCACACTTTCTGTGGCATTCAGGGATAGCTAGTAACCTAATGTTGACTAATCCTAGATCTCCTCTTGAGTTTTGTTTAGCAAACTTGGAAGTAAACACATACTGGTAAAGAAAGTCATTTTCTTATTGCAGTTGATAAAGGGCAAACATCACACAGAGAATGCGTAATGTAACCAAGAGAAAATAGCCAGCCAATGATGGAAGTAGTGTTGAAGTGAAGAAAGAGATCTCTGTAAAGGCAATAGTTGTGAAAACTGTAGAGAAGTGTGGGTGGATGTGAGAGTAGTTAGAATTAGATATGAACAAAGCAATTTGTATGACATTCTCAGAGAAGAAATAAAGATGAGGAAAAAATATGTGTCCCTTGCTCCTTGAACCATCTGGTCAACAGTGTGAACAGCAATCATATTTTATGACAAACTCATCTACCTCTTGAAGTGGGTCAACTGGCTTCTTGTTCCAAGATACCAACAGTCATGAATGAAAATCTGGAATAAAATGTCCCCACTTTCCTCCAAAAGCAAACTATCAGTTGATTTCTTCAAAAGCAATTTCAACCTCCTGTAACAGGGTTAGTCATAGAAACACATCAATAACTAATTCAGTGATTTGAACTTTAAGAAACCAACAAAGAAATTTTAACAGAAAAGTAAATATGTGAAAATGAAACAAACACTCTTGATGAAAGCACTGAGGGATATAATACTAAATCTCAACACTTTGTGATGTTGGTCATATAACATTTCACAGCCAACATAGTGCTTAATACACTTTCTACTTAGTCTCCTACCCTTTGTGTAAATTTAAGACAATGCACAATGTGTCTGGAATTATCATGGATAAAATAAGTAAGCTTTTGACTCTTTATAGAGTTAATAACTGACAATTGACAATACATAGATGTTCATCACCTTTTTTAAAGTTTTAAATATTAATTAAATATATTGTTAAAAGTATGCATATAAAAGTTATCCTTAAATCAGAATAATACTGATACTCCCTAATATTGACGTAATTTCTAAATACTTCTCTGTAAAAACAAGAAACGTAAATAAGGCAAAAGAATATGTTAAAGGAAAAACAGGGAAATGAAGCTGATATATAATGACAACATAGAAAACTACTCAAGAAAATCCACAGGAAGGTATCTAAGACAATATGAAGAACCAGCAGGTATTTAAAAAATTATTATATATAAATCTGTGGTTTCTCTTTAAATAAATAAATATATGGTAAATGTAGTAAAAAATACTCATTCTAAAAGCAACTAATAGCAAAATGCTAATTACTTTCATATAGAAAGGTGAACTATTGAGACAATTAAAGCAAATAGATTGAAATATCCCACAAATATTTTCTAATTACTGGGTCTATTTTCAGATATAAGTTGAAATATGTATAAAATTAATATAAGATAAACATAGCAATAGAACAATTGAAAATGTCATAGAAAACATTGGGGTCTCATATCTTCCCTTTTCCATTTTCCACACACCCATGAAACCATCACCGACAAAGTGTATATATATAAATAAGTACCTTGATTTTGGCACTTGACCTTGACATGTGACCACTTTACTTTATGCAAATGATAGTGATTAAATAACAGTATTCTAGTTACATGACTAAGACTTAAGGGATCTCTCTCTCTCTCTCTCTCTCTCTCTCTCTCTCTTACACATACACATACCTGTTTGCACTCTAGGGCTTTTATCAACAACTGGGTAAGGAAGTCTGTTCATATTCATACATATACATTTATATGTATGTGTGTGTACATATGTATGCACATGTAGATGAATATATATGTATATAAATAAGGAAACTCTGTACCATATTTTCACCTATAAGATCAAATGGAAAATTTGTCTTGCAGCACAGAATGTAATAGCTGTAAGTTCTCCATAAAGCCTAAACAATAGTTTCATAATAGAAATCCTATTGTAAAAATGTATTTAACTTTTCATAAATTACTATATATTAATTTATATGTATTAATGGAAAAATCATGTTAGTACAGTTATATTAAACGGTTCAGGTGTTTATATAATTGATTTTTAAAAAAGGGGAGTGTTGAGTGATAGTGGCATATGGCTTTAAACCCAGTATTTGGGAGGCAGAGTCAGACAGATCTCTGTGAGTTCAATGACAGCCTGGTATACACAGCAAGTTACAGGACAGCAGGGTCTATTAACAGAAACATTGTGTAACAAACAAACAAATAATCAAAATGACTGGAGAAAATGAAAAAAGGATGGAAGAAAGCAGCAAGTTGCAAAATGAACTGTATGTTTGCTGTGAGTGTATGCTTGTCTAGAATACTTCTGAGCTATCCCAAATAACACAAAAAAGAGGAAAACAGTCTAAAGAAATAAAAATGAGCTTCCAAGTCTTGGGCATATGACTCCTCTCAACCATTATTTCAGATAATTGTCACTCAGGCAGAAACCATGTTTTTACAGTTAAAGTAAAAGTGACTAATTGTCTACTTAATATTAGGAGTTGGCCTCTCCCCTCTTCTGCTACTGAAGATGCAAGCTAGACACAAAATCCATCTACCAATGAGAGAATGAAAGAGTTAATATTATTCTCCTATTCTAGCCAGGAAGGAGGTATTTCTCAAAAGTCCACAACTCCTTTTTATGTCTTGAGTCAATTATTCACAATTTATTAGAATTGTATTGTTTATAACACAATGTATGATCTATTTTAATGCAAGTTATCTTAAAGAAATTCAAATTATTATTTTATTATTAATTCTTAGAGTTTTGTGTCCCAATATATGTAAATGTTAACAGTATATACATTTGTCCTCAAACATGTAGTAAAAAAAATAATTGGCTTGAATTAAAATGCTCAATGAAAAACAAACAAAACTGTTCTTGTGGTTTCTGATCATTAATAGAAACAACTACACTTGAAGTCATTAAACTAGAACAAGGCTATTATCCTCCTCAATTTCATCTTGAGAACACACACATATATTAGTTGTTTAATGGCAAGTCAAAAGTGTCTACATAAATGTTCCATTGGAGAATGAAGATAGTAAATACTCTTTATTTCTACTTCAAAAATATTGTTGAAACATAAGGGAAAGAGTTAGAAAAAAATCCAACAGAGAAGTGCATATCTTCAACTAGTTGAGAGTCACTCAAATAGATAAAGCCCTTGGTTCTGTAATGTTAGAACCTTTTACTATTCTCAATAAAATAACTGAAGTAAATGTAGCCTGCTATATTAGCACACAGGGCATGCATTCAGTAAAGAAGGAAAAAAAAACTTAAATGAATCAGAAAATATTACTAGCCACTTACACATTTGAATCCAAGTGATGTAACCCATTTGTTCCTTGAGTACAGAGCTAGTGTGTTCTTTACTCTTAGCATAGCAATCGCCAGGTCATGAAACACAAAGGTGGCCAAAACAAATACACTGGTAAATAGCAAGCTGCACTTTACTGTGGGAAACAGATTGGATCTATTACACAACACCTGGATAGCAGATAATTTGCAAGGCAGATAGTTGGCTCTGATATTCAAAATGTATTCATATGCTCTGAGCAAAAAGAGAAAAAAAATTCAGTCTCTTAAAAATGCTCTCCCTACAAATATGCATTTGGCCTACAGGGTTCAAGAGAGAGGAAATTTAAAGCTCAAAGGCACATAGGTGTGAAAATAATTAGAATATGACTTTTTAATACCTATAGGCCAAGTCTTAGTATTTAATGAGCAAAGTGATGGATTTTCAATACTGATGTTTAGTCTTCTGTGACCCTATGATATGGCAACAATATGCAGCTTAATATCAGTGTCATTGACATGATAATGTGGAAAGAGGCAAACTTAGGAGCTGCCCCTCACAGTAGGTTATCCAGTACAAATCGGACAGTCCTGCGATCAAAAACACACAAGCTACACTAAATGGACTCAGCAGGTTTTATTTACTGGTGTGTATATACATATAGACACATGGACCAGACTGTCCTAAAACTCTTCCATTGTCCCCTAGGTTTAACTATTTCATATTTTGCTACAAAATCATTCTCATATCTTTCATTTCCTTGCAACAGCATATTGAGCTCCCTAGAGACTACATATAATACTTTATAATATTGTCTATGTAAATGAAGTATGGAGATAACATTAGCTACTGTTTCATCTAACTACAAAATATATTTGAGAAAATATAAATCAATGCAACGTTTCTTAATGTTTTATAATAATTAATTTTCATAAAATATTATCTTTGGTAAGATATATATTGACAACATTCTTAATGGATTTCTAAAGAAATATTTTCAGGCTTATCAAATCTTTCTAATGACTTAAAACAGATATAAACCACATTTTAAAATTATTTGGGTTTTTCATTTTCTTTAGATATGTAGTAAACATCCCTGTGACCGTCACAGAATGCAAAAGCTAAATATTATCTGCAAGGCAAGAGAATGGGATTGGCTTTGACATTGAGAGACCTTGCTGACATCGATGGCATCATGTGAAGCATGTTTAGCATGTGAAGACAAGAGCTGTGATGGCCCAAAAATTAGGCTGCACAAGAGAAATAGAAACAACAACTATAGATTTATTTAAATACAAGACACAAGGCAAGTGATCAGAAATTGTGACTGAGATAGGGCACAAAAGCCGTGTACAGTAAGGTTGGTATCTAACCTTGAAGTTTGCACCCACGTGGTAGGGAGTCGCAGGGATGTAGTTGAAAGCACAAGTAAGAAAAAACATAGAGAGAAGAAATCAGTTTTTTGTTTATGAGGGTGACAAAAGAGAACACAAGCTGAGAAGAGGAGATTTAAAAAAATGGCCATGGCTTTCATGTGATATTTTAATCATAGGAATTCACTAATCAACTAAAACCAAGTACTAATCAACGCCATATTCCTATAGTTAAGCACTTTAACATTTCACTCTGTTCTTTCCCATGCCAATTTAGGCAACACCATATATGAAATTATTTCCTGTTAACATTTGCTTGGTTACTATGTAGGAAAAATTACTTTAGATATCCAATATGCTACTTCTAACATCTCTAATGGGGTATGCTAAATAGCCAGTAAGTAGAACATATTTAAAATGTGTAAATGTTAAATTTTGGCATTCGCGTGAAACCAACACTGCTACCAGAGAAACTAAAATATTCTTCACCTTGAAAGTCTTCTGGAATCTGAAAATTCTTTTAACCTACCCAGCTCCCCAGTTCCTTGACCACCATCAGTCTGCCCTCTCTTTCTTAGGTTTGTATCCTTTCTCTATAATTTGTGGAAGGGAGCCGGGGGGTTCCTCTTTTATGTCCTGCTGTGTTACTCAACATTAATTATTTAGGGGTTAGTTCATGTGTTACTACTTATAACATTTCTTTCTTGTTTATCATTCTTTTAATCTTTGTGTTTGCGGGGCAGTCTATGAGAGGGAGACGTGCAAATACTAGGGTGCACATTGAAGCAAGAAGAAAACCTCTGGGGCCAGTCCTCACTTGATCCCTTATTTGAAACACGGTCACATTTTTGTTGCTGCATATATCAGTCCAACTGGTCCATGGGCTTCTGTAAGTTCTACTGTCCCCACTTCTCATCTCCTTGTAGTACTGGGACTCTGTGGGCTCCCATACCCAGCCTTTACATTAGTTCTAGGGATTAAAAACTCAGATATTTCAACCTGTACATTGATCACTTCACCCTTTCCCCCTGAGTCATCTCTCTAACCCAATTCATCCTTGTTTTATACTAGCTGTATACCCACTAGAATTTATTTTCCCTGCTCACACAGGTGGGTGTTCCCATATTTGGAATGCTTTTGAATATTCAGACCTTGTAAGCTTAAAAGTTATTTGTTTTGGCTTCATTTTTGAGAGATATTTTCAGTGAGTGTGTAATTCTAAGCTAACTGTTTTGTTTTACTTGGTTTTGTTTCTTTTTACTATGTCAAGGTGTTGTTTCTGACAAGAAATCTTGCTTCCTTTTTAAATTCTTTGCTGTATAAGCT
Source organism: Mesocricetus auratus (assembly GCF_017639785.1). Classification (NCBI taxonomy): domain Eukaryota; kingdom Metazoa; phylum Chordata; class Mammalia; order Rodentia; family Cricetidae; genus Mesocricetus; species Mesocricetus auratus. The sequence goes on along the minus strand of NW_024429184.1, from coordinate 47,102,556 downwards.
ATCTCCGTGTCTGTGTCTAATATTGTTCCCTTGATAGTTTGCTTATCCAATCTATCTGATTTACATCGAGAATGATCATCTCTGTGGCATGTGTCATCTTTGTGATCTTGGATCTGTGAATTGTCATAATTCAAACAAAATTATTGGGAAAATTTCATCTTGCTTCTTTCTCTCTTTCTTTCTTTATTTCTTCCTTCCTTTTTGCTTATTTCTCTCCTTAGCATATTTAAAATACATATATATTATGGTCTTGCACATTCTGCTTACGTTTAAATTGTCTGTTCTCGGTGATTCATATACATATTCATTCTGTTGTTGTGACCTAGTTTTTATTCAGTAATACCTAATGTGCTTCTAACCTTAATTTTATTTTCAATCTACCTACTATAATTTTGTAATTTTATAAGTTTGTATCTGCTTACAGATTATCTTCCATGTTTCAACTTTTAAACATAGATAGTAGAGTTGTAATTTCTTAATATTCTAATTTTAACTTCTATCTAATGTTTGGGAATGGCTTACAAACAATGAAATCTCTCTTTACTCAGAACTGCTCTTTAGTGAATTACACATACTCTAGAGGAACTATTCATGCACATAACATGTGTGTGAAGGTTAGAGTACAACATCACGTGCCATGTGTGTGAAGGTTAGAGTACAACATCACGTGCCTTTCCCATTTACTCTCCACCTTATTTTTAGAGACAGTATCTTTACATGAGATCTGCTTATTCAGATAGACAGGCTGGCCAGGGAGTCCTAAGGATGCCCCTATTTCTACCTCCCTAACTCCAAAATTCAGATACATGTTGCCACAATCACTTTTTAAAGTGAGTGCTAGAAATCTGGTCTCAGGTTCTCATGCTTGTGTGGCCAACATTTAACCGACAGATCAATTTCCACATCCTCATGTTGGTAAGTTTTTATTGGATGACAAATATTGAGTTTTATCATTTGGCATATGAGATATTTAATCCAATAAACACTACAGAGTTTCATTTTTAAGTCACTTAGAAATGATCTGAACCTTTCAGACCTTTAGGAATTGTTAAGAGAAACACTTAATGCTGCATTCAGGGCTAGTTATTTCCCACTTACTATTACAAGATAATTTTGGGTACTCTACAAATATCCAGTGAAAATGAGGTTTTCCTGTCTGGCTTGAGTAGGGCACTGGGCACTATTGCTGTTGCTTCATACACACCACTACATACCTCCACATTATTTGGCTGATTCCCATCTACCTGGGTAGTCACTTCACAGGGAAATAAAGCAATTGCAAGGGGAAAAACCTCTCGCAGACCATTCAGGTCTTCACTCTTTGTAGTTATGTCATTTTCAGTACATTGACCTATGAACTATAGGGACCTTGGTCTCCCCTAGCTTAGTTTCCTCTGTATCTTGTGAGTCAAGGATGGCCAAACCAAGGTTTTCCCTTTTGGTCACTTTGCTGAAAACCATTACAGGCAGAGCACACCTCACGTCCCAACTCCCAGAGACAGCATATTCTCTACTAAACATTAAGTTACTTATAAACAAAGGATATCTGTTCCACTACATTCATAACAGCATTTTTTGTAATAGCCGGAACCTGGAAGCAACCTAGATGCCCCTCAACTGAAGAGTAGATTGAGAAAATGTGGTACATTTACACAATGGAGTACTATTCAGCAGATAAAAACAATTGAATATTGAAATTTGCAGGCAAATGGATGGCACTAGAAGAAACCTTCCTGAGTGAGGTAACTCACAAAAAGAGAAACATGGTATGTACTCACTCATTTATGGATTTTAGACATGAATCAGAGGAGTACCAGCATACAACTCACTGACAGAGAGTGAGAAACAGAACCTTCATCCAGCGACTGATGAAAGCAGAGGCAGATACCCACAGACAAACACTGAACTGAACTCCTGGAATTCAGTGTCAGAAAGGGAGAACTGATGGGCATAGGAGTTAAGACTTGGCTGGTTTAACCCACAGAAACAGTTGACCTGAACAAGCGGGAGCTATTGAACCCCAGATAGATGGCTGTGTGAAAATCATGAGACTAATCCAGATCCCCTGAATGCAGGTGTCAGTGAGGAAGCCTAGGTAAACTATGGGGCCTTGGGTAGTATTTATCCCTGACATACAAATAGACTTTGAGTACCCATGCCACAATATGGAATGTTCTCTCGGCCAGGACTCTTGGGGGAGGGCCTAGGCCCTGCCTTGGATGAAATGACAATCACTGGAGATCCACCATGGAGGGCCATGGCCTCACCCTCCTTGGGGATCAGAGTGGAGATTTGGTGAGAGACTGGGGGACCTGGTGCAGCGGGCAGGGGAGAAGGGGAGGGAGAGGAAGCCGTGATTGACATGTGAAACAAGCTTGTTTATAACTTAAATTTTAAAAATTAAAAAAATATATTTCAATAAAAGTATAATAAATAAAATAAACCCTTTCTTTTAAAAAAAGAAACATGGTTTCATTTATTTTATACAGTTTGAGAGTTATTTTAAAGTAGAAGGGATAAATTCAAATATGTTATTTTTTCTTTGTCCAAGATCCATTTGCAATTCTTTAATCTTAGATCCAACATGATTATTATTGTCCCTGTTTTACATGTACCTGGAGAATGAGTCAGCAACTCAACTCACTCAAGTTTACAGTGCATGACACAACATCTAAGGGTCTCAGACACATTCTGATACACTGAAACAAGACAGATATGGAATCATTATTTAACACTGAGGATTTCAAAAAGTGAGCTATAGTATTACGCTTGAAAACTAGTTTCAGCACACATCTCATTTAAAATAATAATGAATAAATTATATGATTCATGGAAGCTGCACACAGTAACGATCATAAGATCAAAAGATGTTATCCAATATCTATTGCTCAGTCACCAACTTGGACTCTGTACAAAATTGGCAGTGACAAGATAACAGGCATGTTGACAAAATTTGAATATTTACTTCATTATTTTTGAGGTATCTTCTCTCTCTCTCTCTCTCTCTCTCTCTCTCTCTCTCTCTCTCTCTCTCTCTCTGCCTTCTATCCCTCCCTCCTTCTATCTTTCTGAAGAAGTTTCCTTTCCATTACAAATAAACATTTTGAAATGGTAAATCTGTTATCTTCTAACTTCTATCACAGAAATCACCTAAACTTCAGCATATAACATAACAGTCTATAGTCACATACAAATCCACAGTCTCACAAACACATCCTCTCCTGCAGGGATCCATAATGTTGACTTCTGATGGAAGTTTTCTACAATAAATTCCTTCATCATAAAATATGATGAAATATTTATGACTTTTGAGCATCATGTTTAATAGTAAACAGATTTAATAGTTGAGGAATAAGATTACAAATCATCTACTATCATATGTAACTTCAAATTAAGTCTTAGAGAGTTTACAAATACCTAATGATTTATTAGACATTTAATGTTAAAGATATTTTACATTAAAACTTTATTGGTCTATATAATCAATGTTGAATCAAGCAATCAAATAAAGGAACTCCTACTCAGTTTTGCTCCTATAAGATTCTGCTTAGAATAGGTTCCTCAAATCTATTGTGCATACTAAATATTTATCTTTAGGTTGGAGTATGAAAATGTCATAAATGGGAATGTATCCAACATTCCTCACAGGGAACCTGGAAATTACTTTTCACCCGAACTTAGTTAGGAAACTTGGTTCCAGACACACTCACTAGTTTGATTCTATGCTTCTCACCCAAAGACTCTATTTCAATATGTTTGTGTCAAGATCTTTACCCTCTCTGTGACTAACTCCTCACTGCATAAGGGAAAGAGTTGTGGTATTCACAAGACTATAGTGATGAAGACATATGCTAATGCAAGATATTTAAGCACTTCTTGGGTTTCAGCATTCAATCTTTGTTATTTAACAAAGTTTTTTGTGATTAACATAAAACATCTGAAGAAATCAGAAGTCTTTCCATTTTGCTAGATGTTTTTCTAATGAATATTTAGTAGCAAAAGATGTCTACTTCTGTTCTCTAGTCCTGAGAGTGACTGCAGGAAGAAAAACTTAAAACTCCTCCAACTCTCACTTTCAGGGGTGATCAATGTAAACTTGTTTCTGTGCTGTCATTAAAGACTTGAATTATGGGGAGGAGGAGCTTGGTCCTGACTCAAATTAATGTGTCAGGCTTTGTTGGCTTCCCATGGGACGACTTACCCTTTCTGACTTGGGAGAAAAGGAGCAAAAAGGACATAGGTGGAAGGAATGGGAGGAGAGGAGAGGGGAAACTGTGGTTGGTATGTCAAATAAATTAAATTTTTAATTAAAAAAAGACTTGTGCTATTTATGAACAGTGAAGATCACAAACCTGTTGCAAGCAAATTCCACTTTAGCAATCCTAAATTACACATAAAGTAGCATGGGAAACTTGCTGCAATACTAAGAATGCTCAATCTGCAAAAAAGGTTTTATCTGTAACTGTCAATGTTCTGGACTTTCTACGTTTGTTCTTAATGTTATACAAGCAGCTGGCCCCTATTATTATCTAAAATCTACTTGTAGCTCTTTCATCTCACTCATGATGAAAAACGGAGTGGTAGACATTTGGTTTCTCATAACATTTCCCAACTTATACAACAGATTCTGAAAATTTGTGAAAGTATTAGATGGCTTATGACACAAAGTAGAAGAAACAAATAGACCCTTGAGAAGAAACAGGCAAGCAAATGTTTAAAGAAGGAATGAATGTTCAAAAGGTAGATACCTAAACAAAGACAAACATCAATCATTACAAACCATTAGCACATAATATTGATTTAACTGACAACTTCACATAGGAGAATTCTACCAGTGAAATCCACTGAGTTTGATTATGTCAACCATGTGCTGAGGATTGTGCTTGTATTTCCCTCCTGTCACATCAAGTGCACACAATTTGGAGATATAAAATGCCATTCGTGACAGCATCCAGCATCCCCTAAAAGAGAAAGGTTTATTCTGCCTTCTATTTGGTGTAGCTGAAACAAATACTAGATAATTCCATCCCCTTAAATAATTTATGTCCTTTCAAGAACTATACCTCCTGAGAACGTAGGTTATTTTATTTATCTATATACCTTTAAACTTACTCAACAGAAACACATTTTCTAAAACCTGAGTGACATTTGTGAGTAGGTTATATCTTAATTAAATGTTGGTACTCATTAATGTATTAGTGAATGTCTTCTTATTCATATCCTTTTCACCCATAATAATCTTTCATAAAAGGGGTCTAATATTTTTAAATTAAAAGACTTTTGAAGTTCCTATTTAATCTAATGAGTTTCATGATTTTGTGACTTACATATGGTAAAAACAATAGGCATAAACTATATTTGCAAATCTGTCCTTATTGGAAAACATTCATTTAATATGATCCCAATTAATATTATTATAATAACACAAGTAGATATCAAAGGATTAAATAACCTTTCTGTACTTGTAAAATTAGATTTTTGCTACAAACATATAACAGGCATATCAAATTAAATTCATACTACCTCTGCTCTAAGACCATGAGTCATTTTCGTCTTAAGGCAAGGGCAGTAACTGAAGATATATAGGTTTTTAACTTTTCCACAAGTACAAAGAATAATATATGAAGCAAATATATAAAGCAGTGCTATATCATAGTGTTAAGCTCAGAATATTTCTCTCCCAAAGAAATGTTATTTCCTTCTTCATTCAGGAAATATATAAATCTTGGTTACAAATGAATGCCATTCAAGCCAGGTGAAATCTTAAACCATATGTTACATGCTCACTGGCTTCTTCATAACTCTGATTATCTATGAGTCATTCTGTGACATCTGATTCCACCTAGTTTCTTTGATTTTTTTCAAACCAAGTTCTTCTAAGCCATGGTAGTCCTTATTAAACAGCTCAATTGTGCCCTCTAGCCTCTTTTATTATACTACACCCAGAGGTCACATTTAATCAAACTTGCTATGTGGCTCAACAAGCTAGTCACAAACTCAAACACACACACACACACACACACACACACACACACACACACACATACACACAAAACAAAAAAAAGTTTGATGTTGGTGGTGAAACACCATGACAGAGCATGCACTCAGAGTGCTAAATGACAGGAAGAATCAGTCAAGGATGGTTTCACGAATGATCTCAAAAATCCACAAATAAATTCCCTAAAAAAGCAAGACAAGAGACATTTTGTTTCTTGGGCCTTACCTATGTAACTACTTAGCATTTTTTATTTTGCCTGGAATTTCATGTTGATTATATTAGCTAAATATTTTATGAAACAAATGCAACCTGATTTCTCACAGTCGAAATAAATAAGTTGCAGGAAAGATAAACTAGCACTCAGATAATGTGTCAAAATGATCTTCCACAAAAGGCAAAATGAAGACACATAATGCATAGGCAGATAATAAGACAAACAGATATACAGACAGACAGGGATAGGTAGAGATGATACATAATAGATGATAGATAGGTAGAAAGACAGGCATACCAACAGAAAGATAGATGATAGATAGGTATCAACCTTGAGAAACACCAAAACAAAAAAATCTCAGACAAGCTACTGCATCTTCCTTTTCTTTCTTTATAAACTACCACTTTTAAGTATTGTATATAATTTTGTAAAATAACATTTACATGTTTCTAATATTTAATTTTAAAATTTGGTACACTGGTAAAATTTTGATTTTAAACTTATATATTATCTGATACCAGTACTTTTACTACTAGGGAGACTGAGATGATTTTGAGAATGAAGTGCCCTTTGTTGCTAGAGATGGTAATGTGGTTAGATGTAAGTTGTAACCAGGCATAACCCAAGGTATTAATTTTAGAAAACATGTTAAATATCTACCTTTGTAATCTAATTTGTCCCCAAATTTAGTGATAATTAGGTACATCCAATCTCTGATATTGCAGTACTATATAAACCCCATGTTCTGAACCACAGACTAACTACTGTAAATGACCTTTCTGTTAGTTTGGCTTGTTTTATTTGTTTTGTTTTTCTTTTTTTTATTTGTTTCCATCTTCTGTCATTACTATGTGAAAATCCCTACTTAAGGAACTCAAGGGAAGGATTTATTTGGGTTCACTGCTGGGGGGCACACTTCCATGTGGAAGAAAATTCATAATATAGCAGGATCTTGTGACAACTGAAGCTCAGTTTCCACACCCCTTCCTATTTAGTCCATAGTTAAGTAATTATAGTAATATATAAAAGCCCCTCACAGACATATCCAGAGGTATGTCTCAAGATGATTGTAGAGCCTGTCAAGTCCAAGATTAATGAAAATCACCACATCAGTATCCACAGTTTATTTTAATACTCACTGCTTAGAAAATGGAAATGAGCCAGGCGTTGGTGGGGCATGCCTTTAACCCCAGCACTAGGGAGGCAGAGGCAGGCAGAACTCTGTGAGTTCCAGGCCAGCCTGGCCTACAGAGTGAGTTACAGGACAGCCTTCAAAACAATACAGAGAAATCCTGTCTCAAAAAACCAAAAAGAAAATGAAAATGAAGAGACTACTTGCCTATGGTCAAAGCAATGAGGGACAAACCAGAGCTGATGCCTTCATCCTGAGACACCTACTTTATGGTCCACTACACTCCATCAGGAATCATTTTGTCATTCCCAAGGTTACATAAAAATGATTTTATTAGCTCTCTGTCTTTGTTCAAAGTTTTAATACAACTGCTCTATATATTGAATGTTAGTCCTATGCTTAGAGAGAACAAACTTGGTCCTCAATTGACTAAAAAAAAGCACAGGTCCTTTGAATTATAAAGTACTATTTATTTTTCATGGTACTACTTAAACTAGGAACAGATTTCAGCAAACTCTTCCTTGTAATAGAAAGTGTAAGCTGAACTTGACATTCTGTGATAGTAACAGATGACAAGACAAAATGTGAAAATCACATTTTTGAGCTAAACTGTCTAAGAAAAAACTCACAGGAATAAAGAGTACTGGTGTTGGTGTGACTGATTTTTAGTACATTACCATATAAAAACAGAAAAGATATTGAAATGAATATTTTTCTTACTAGCTGACAAGTTCTAACCTGAGAAATTACATGTTGTTCCCATCATAAGAATGTCCTGTATCAATACTGACTTACAACTAGTAATTGATACCTAAAGAGTGTTATATTTAATCATTCAGGAATGATTCCAACAATGCATGTGAATATATGCATAGGATATTCAGTGTTTGAAATCATCAAAACAAGCTACACGGCAAAGAGTATCCTCATCTCTCAACTATGTGAACTTTAACTTGTAGAGACTGATTAGTGTTCCAGCAGAAAGAATGGGATTAGATAGAAGCCAGGAAATCTAGTGTCAGGATACATGTTCTTCATAAGCACAATGCTTCACAAAAGGCAATGTGATAGACATAATTACATCCACAGATACCGAAATAAACTGTAGTGGAATGTAACCAGAAAAGGAACTTTTACAACATAGATGACAGACAAAGGGACCAGAAAATTCCCAAAGGAGCCTGAGCAAATAAATCTTTCTCTGCCAACACTGAATAAATCCAACACATGGAGTCACATATTTCATGGATATTCATTTTTAGCCTGAAAAACTTTTAGTCATTTGCAAATCTTCAGACCATGTATATTGTGGATAGCTGCAGAGAGTCTCAAAATGAAATAAACTCAAATGTAATACCACTAATCCAACATTAGAATAATAAATATTAATCTGAAGAAGTTCATTAAAATTTCCTACTTAACACATTTCCTGAATACGAAAAAACAGAAACTTCAATATGTCACTAATAACTTGACTTTAAAGGTAACAAAACGGTTATTGAGTGTAACTTGATCTTTATTTTCTAGAAGGTGATGAAAAAGAAAATCCTACTGGGCACACAAAGATGGACCTGCAGGTCTCAGGGGACTTTACTAGACACATTCTCTGTCTGCCTTCAGAATATCTCCCTAAAGAATGCTAGATTTGGGCAGAATCTGTCTAGACAACTTCCAAAGAGAAAGGCAGAGACAAAGTAAGACAGAGCAAGCAGCTGGGAGAGCCTTGTACTGTTAACTACTGACCACCTAGTTGCAGACTTTGGCACTCAGAAACATTTTTAAATGGCCAGCACATGTGGAGTGTCTCATTCAGCCTATAATCCCACAGCAGACACACACATTTATGAATTAGTCATAGCAACCTTGCTGCAGATGAGCCATTAGCTGCTCTGACCCAGACTTATGGAATGCTGTAGGTAGAGGTTAGATGTAGACATATTTTTAAGAGCAAACGAAATAATCCATCTTGAACATTTAAGCAATAGGAATCAAGAAATAAGCAATGAAACATCACAACATGCAGAACTTTTTAAAAATAGAAGTACTTTTATCTCTTAAAACATCTCATAATCAATTACTGGCACATTGAAATGCAGTACATAGCTATCCAAATCAAACTTTCGCATTTTGGATACATCAGACTAACCTGAAAACACTGATTGGGAAAACAACCAGTTACATAAACAAAATACATGAAAATTTAAGAAATGGCTACACTCACAATGCATACCAATTTTGATAACTCTTCTGTATGGCATATAGAATCTTATTTCTTTGATTTAAGGAAGTCAAATTTTGCTTCATCAAGATTATTTTTCCGCCAAACCATAATCATCCTCTTCCACTTTGCCCTATGCATGATTCAGTTTTACGTGGTTTTACCATCAAGCTACCTTTAAATATTTTCACTCTTAACAAACACTTATTATTCTTAAAAAAATCAATCTAAGGATATGCATAGGCATGACATTCTATAAAAATCGACATTATTGGCATCACAAACTAAAATGTATTTCAAATTTCATAACAAAATAATGTGTATGCATCAAAGGTAAGCCTCAGAATCGTGAAAATATCTAGTTCCCTGTAATGACATTAAAAATAAAATGATTTTAAGAGTGTAGGAATTAATCAAATCACAACTTCTTGTTAATAATTTACCCCAGTTTTAGACTGTTATCCAATGACAGCAGTTTTTGTCTTTCAATTAATATTACTCATGCTACTCCTTTGTAATGTGGTGACTTTCACCTCAGTGAATGAATATTCACTTACAACATAAGGAGTGGTATAGAAATGCAGGGAAATCTAATCATAGTATTACATTTGATAGTATCTATTTCTTGACTTAATAGATACTTTATTTGCTTTTTTAAAACTAAAAAATATCCGTTTACCATTGGCTTTCATAAGAATATCAAACATTTTCTAGCATCCATTCTGAAAGTGGAACACTAAATGTTTATTTTCTTAAGAACATCAAACAGGAAAGAGTTAACATGAATACCTCCACCCAGCACCTCCTACAGTTAAAATAATTCAGGCTTTTCAACCTTAAATAATACAGACGAAAACTATGGGAGAATCGCAAATTAAGCTCTGCAATTTAAAAAATGTAATCTTAGTTGTCAGCATAAAAGGCATCTCTCTAAAGTTCTGTTCCAAATTAATAACTAAGTGTGTTGGCTAAAAAAAATCAGAATCCTATGAGTCTCAAGCATGATTTATGCTATTACTGCACTTTTTAAAAATATTGCTTTGGGAATCAATGGAATAAAACAATCTCAGTGTATATGCTTTGCAACCAAGACTGTAAGAGCACAATTTCTTTTCGCCTGGAAAAGAAATAATGGAGTATTATTCCTTTAGCATTTCCTATTAGAAAAAATATCTAGTAAACTTTCATTAGGCATAGACACAAGTCAGAAAACTCCTATTACCTTATGTTATATATAATATTTTAATTTTACTAACAGCATTGTATTATACTTTTACTAACTTGTAATATATACATATATACATGCAAACACATATATAATATACATATAGGCTTAGAAAGTCATCCAATCAAAGAAGTACTAAAGAACTTACAAAGCTCTTGGAAATAATACAAGCTGTGAAACACAATCGCCTATAAATCATTAGAAAATTCCCTTTGTGTTAACTAAGCTTACTAAAGTCTCAGAGGGCACATAACTCTTTCATCTGTCAGCTAAATCTTTGCATTGTACAATAAACATGGCTGGAGTAATTTAACTAACCCCCCAAAATGGGAAAGTGTCTCTGTGGACTACCCTTCACATGAGTCTTGAGAGACAGATATTTGAAATTCAAAATGAAATCATTTTCATAAAAGTATTTCAACCTCTTTCAGGTAACAACATCTGTTTGAACTGAGATCTTCCCATATAAAGAAACATAATCTCATATGTATTTCATGAAGCTAACTTCATGAAAACAAACCTAATCATCATCAAAACACTGATGTCATTCAATCTGGTAAATGTAAGTTAGAGTTTCCCAAAGCAGGCAGCTATTCACCCAGGCTCAGATTCCCATAGGAAGCTAGATGCTAGCCAACACTTACTCTAACTGCCTCCCCCTCACCCCCTCACCACAGTCTCCTTTACCACCAAGCAACAGCCCCTTCTGTATATAGCATTATAAACAACAGCTTGCCATTTTCATTCCTTCAGCCTATGACTCAAATACTCTTTTATTTCAACTAAATTATCTCTTGATTTAAATGTTAGTACAGAACTCATATTGGCATGTAGTTTCTAAAGTTTAAATATACCACCAAGAAAATTCTGGACCTTTCTTAATATTGCTGTTTTTATGTAGAAAAAAAATCAAGCTGGGTGCTTCAAAGGGTTAAACTATTTTTGGTTTTCAAACAGTTGTTTCTTTGAAACATATTCCTACTTAATATCTGCAAACTTCCTTACTTCCTGTGAGGATGGCAATTACTTTTTCAAATACATCGCTTCTGCCCCATTATATGGAGTCCAAATACAGTCAGTCCATAGATGACTCTGCCTGCACACATGGCACTTATTATGGACATGTTCCTTATAAATTCGTTGGATGAAACATGTACAAACCCTGTGCAACAGGTCCTGCTATTGTGTTAACACAGCTCCTAACACCACAACAGGAAGATCCAAGACAACAACATAACTATCAAACCAATCCATGCAGTTTCTCTCATAATTCTTTTAAGATATATAGTCCTAGTAGCTAATCAGGAGAAGTTTGTTTTACCCAGACCCTCCCACAGTCTCAACCTTAAGTGCAATGTTAATGTAAGGAACTGTGTCACAGCCCAGGTGTGCACGCCTTTCATTGATTTACCGCACATGACTGGCTTTAGTTCTCCATTGATGACAGGAAGAGTACTTTGGCAAAGGTCTGACAAGTCCTTATCCTTAAGTTCCCTATTGCTTCTGTGAGCTGTTCCCAAAACTGTCACAGTAAACCAAATGGCAATCTAAGAAATTTAGGCTTTGTCATGTCAGTGTGAAATCAAATTAAAAATACACCTCCGAACTATTAGACTGGGCCACGTTTATTTCCAGTCCCCTGGGAAGGGAGAGAGTAGGCACTTAAAGGCGATGGATTTCATGTGCTCTGTACAGTTAGATCTAGTTACAAGTGTATTAAGTTATGTCTAATAGAAAGACACTGTCTGCTGGAGTGTTTTATCACAAAGTGATGTTATTAAGCATATCGAGTATTCCCATACTCTCCTTGGATTCTTTGATTTTATCCTCCCTTTGTTAGGCACAGACCACAAGCAGAAATATTGCAGGAACAATACCCAGGCGGCACATGATGCCAGCCATCAACGCTGTTTCCCTAGCAGTGTATCCAGCATAAACTCAAGCTTTCTTATAAAGCTACACGTCTGCACTCGATAGAGCTTTGCCTCTTCCCTGGCTAAAAAGCTCCAGCATGCTACAATGACTCTCTGGGCAGCATGCAGCATCGTGCTTTGTGCAGCTGGGGATAACGGATTGTTGGTCTCCAGGCATCCATCCCCTACAACATGGGCAAACTCTACAAGGGTTTCGGTGGCTGGTTGCAAAGGAAACAATATGCTCCTGGATCCGAGGAGTGAAGGAAATGTTTCAGGGAGCAGCCAGGCGATGGGAGAGGAAGAAAGCGCTCTACTCTTACCTCCACATTGAAATACTGCTCCGTTCCGCAGACCGTAGCACATAAAATCCAAAGCAAGGTTTGCAAGAAAAACACCCCTGAACGATGCACGAAATCCAACCTTCTTCCAGTGCTGAATGCGAGTAAGATCATAGTGAACTGTGCCTCAAAGGATGGAAGAGCTCCCCTGTGTTTTCTCCCTCTTTCCCAAAGCACACTCCCTCGTTTCCTTTCAAAAAAAGTCCTCGGGTGGGCTGTAAGCTCGCAGGTTCACCCACCCCTCCAGTGGAGGAGATCAGCGACTGGCTGAGCAAGCCAGGAGGAGCGGATGAAAGGCAGGGTCAGCGGCGGCGAGTGTTCACCATCCTCACCCTGCCGTCGCCCCAGAACGTGGCGCCCAAGTTCACCCGCGGTTCTGACTCCCAGAGCCGCCGAGTCGCAGCCGCCGCCTCCAGCCCGTGCGTCCTCCGCCTCCTCCACCTCCTACGCCGCGGGTGCCCCCAGTTTCTGCAGGAAGGGCCCCTGCCGCTCCCAGCTCACTGCCTCAGCTGCTCCTTCCCTCCTCTCCGCTCCCCTCCAGAATGTTCACCCGTAATCTACATAACTCCTCCTTCTCGAGGTCTGCGGTGATCTCCGGGGCCCCGCGCGTGCACAACCACACGCGTGCGCGCCCAGTCTTAGACACACACAGACACACACAGACACACACAGACACACATAGACACACGCACGCGCGCGCGCTCGAGCATGCACAGACACACACACACACACACACACACACACACACACACACAAGCCCCACATGGGTATACAAGGCCTGAAACACACGCAGGCGCGCTTCTTAAAGGAAAAGGCTCCTAAAGACTGCCTCTTGGCTACCTCAGGGCACACTGAATTAGGCACCCTGCCTTTGAGCAGGGCCCTAGTTGGTGATGAATTCTTTTTCCTTATTTTCTGCCTTCATACATGATACCTGGGACCCCCGGGAGACTCCATTCCCACATCTCTCCTTGTCCCCTGCATTAATGTCTGAAAGCAAGTGCTCCCCTCCCCAACCAGTTCTTGGGTGGGGCTTGGGCTGTGGACCCTGCTAGAAGCTAAGGAGCAGCCCTGACCTCATCTTGAAGAGTATTTGGCATATAGTTAGAGAGGTTCAAAAAGCACTGGAAATCAGAACAACATGCAGGTTCCTGTGAGTTGCTTGACTGTGTGGGTCAATAACCAGGTCCGACCAAGTTCAAATGATAAGGATTGCAAATCTGCCATGAAGAACTTTTGTTAGAGTCCTCTAATCCTGTGGCCTGGTATCTCCCAGGATCATGGTATTCTGCCTAACAGGTTCAGGGAATCAGCACATGTTTTGGGTAGGAGACAAGTCAAATTCAGAATCAGCATCAAACTGTCCTGTTGAATGAGTGGTGAACACATTTGTAAATGCTGGGACTCCAAAGGGTTCTTAACACATCTGGGAAAAAGACCTTGGGGAGGGGGCAATTGCAGAACCAAAGCTGAGAAAAGAGGCAGCAAACACCCTGGGGATGAACCGCTAAGGAGGGCTGGAGGAAGATTAGAGCAGAGCTGGGGGGGGGGGGGGGGGCAGGGGGCTCCTGGAAGGAGCCCAGAGAACTGCTGGATCAGGAGGGAGGCTGCTGGCATGCCAGCCTGGCAAACAGGGCCAGCAGACTTCAGCAGAGGCTGCAAAAAGGGACCTGAACAGAGGCAATGTGAGGCAGTGGACAGGGGAGGCAGCAACTACCAGCCTTTGGCAGGTGACTTTTGACTGAAGAGAAAGGGGGGAAGGGAACAAGGCAGGCCTCTGTCTTGGGGTAAGGCCAATAAATGTGCTTCTCCTTGGCAGCCAGTAGAGGGAAAGAGGAACCCACAGGAGAGAAAAGTAGCCAGAGCAGTGAGGAGCAGTGTTCCAGGTACATGACAGCTGCCTAGGCAAAGGGAAGAGAGAACTGACAAGATGTATTTCACGGTCAGTCAGCAAAGCACGAAGCAGAACACAAGAGGTCACATTTAGTAAACACTAGGAAAAATGTTGAAAAATAGTTTGCCAAGAACTGTATTGGACAGTGAAATTTGTATATGAAATCTGGCAGGTGGGGGATGGGTTGAAGACTAGTTTCCTGGTATTGCTTTATTAAAACCTGTGGGACATACTTAACCACTTGAGTTGAGACTCAGGGAGTCCATTCTGACAATATGCTGTGTGTGTGTGTGTGTGTGTGTGTGTGTGTGTGTGTGATGAACATATATTAAAAAGCTAGGTCACACGTTGCAATCTCTTAAGATTTGCAGAATATTTCCAGTTATAGTATTTCATTTAATTTTCACAACATCCTTGAACTTGGGTGGATTCCTGGGGTTTGCTGGTCTCCAGCCCAGCTTAAAAAGAAAATCCCCAAACCCCAAGTTCCTGAGAGACCTTCTCAAGTGATTAAAGTGATGAGCAGTACATGAGGGCAGCTGCCCATCTATATACGACTTGACTGACATCACACATGCACACAGACACACACACAAACACAAACGTATGGAAATACTTTACATGCCCATTATATGTAACAAGATGTAAAACTAGAGACCAAAGATGATGACAATACAAGTTTTATAATGTTTCCTGTCATCTAGATTCTATTGACAAACAGAAACATATTTACAAAGAACTACATGAAGAAAGAGTTCTAAATTATGAAAGCCTTACTAAGTGAGACAGAATATTAGAGGCCTGTTATCAAGACAGTAGAAGAGAAGGTGGGGCCGGCTGGGAGGTAAGCAAGGAGGCATTTCTCTAATGAAACTTGAAAAGCAGAACTGGATGGATGGTGTGCAGAAATATGTTAAGGTGTGCTTACAATAATATAGTAAGGTCAGAAATCTATCAAATAAAAAGTAAAAATATACACATACACATACATACATACATAATTTTTTCCCAAGACAGAATTTTTCTACTTACCTTGGCTGTCCTGGAACTCACTCTGTAGTCCAGGCTGGCCTTGAATTCACAGAGGTCTGCTGGCCTCCTGAATACTGGGATTAAAGGCATGTGCTACCACCATCTGTCTTAGAATGATATCTTTAAAATTACTCATGAGATTGGACAGGGGTCAAATTGAATATAGACACACAATGATACAAAATTTCAAAAACAACCAAATGGATGAATGGGATGAGCTCAGAAATCTATGCTTTCAAATAACAATTCTAAGGAAACAAAGAAATATTCAAAACAGGAAACACTGAATTTAGGAACACTAAAATTAATAAAAAGTGAAATTATTCATGTATACTTATTAATCAGAATTGTGTATACTCACCAGCAAGCAATGAACAAAAGGTATTTGAGATTCTAGAAACAACTAACAAATAAAATACCATCTCACTTAAATATAAGAATTCCGGATGCATAGTTCAGTGAGATATTAATAATCACAACACTGTAATCTTTTGGGTAATTATATAAGAAAGACGACTTATAGTAGACTGGAGTAAGCAACTCAGATTGGCCCAAGTACTTTGGAGAAAGCATCACAGAGTAAATGATTCTCATGGAATCTTGGAAAATATATAGAAATTAATTAGGAGCATAAGAAACAGAAGGACATTTCTGGCCTGTTGTGCAGTGAAGCAATGAATATGCAAAAGGACATTTGTAGAAGTGCAGATATTGTGTAAAGGGCAAATGCTGGAGCATGTTTAAACAGTCAAGGTTAGAGGTCACTGGGATGAGGAGCAATAAAGAACAATGCATGCCAGACTCAGCTCTATGCTTTTCCCTGAAGAAACTCTTAGAAAGAAGTTACTGAGTTTGCTCTGACTATGTGAGGTTTGTGAATGACAGAAACTAACTTTTCAAAGGCCTCCTATCTGCTGTCTCCTAAAATATCTTTGTAGATATTTTGGCATACTTCACTAATAAGTCTGGTGTAATAATGCCTGTATTTGTACTCAATTTTATTATCAGAGATTTACATTCCATTTTTAATTCATTGGCTATGCTTTCTTTTAAGTCCCAGTGATATAGGACACTCTGTGTCTTTTGCATACAATAGGATGATAGCCTATCTAAAGTATATTAAAACACCCAGTACCATCTTTCTCCTAAGGAAGTTAATGAAATATTTCCTCACAATTCCTGTCTCTTGCCGTGTGTGCTTTTTGTCATAGAACTTCTCTCTTATAGAAATGTCAGAAAACTAATAATCCCGTAATTACCTGTGACTAAGGAAAACAGAAGAGAGAAAACTAATAAGAAAGCCAAGGAAAAAGTGTAATTGCCCCTGGCAAAGGCCAATGGCATTTCAATAAGTGCCACATGGGAGATATGGAGGCTGAAACTGTAAATAATACCTATATCCTTCCAGAGAACAATGGAATCTAGTTAAAAGTGAACAATTCAGTGACAGGTTGGTATGTGAGGGTGATTAGAACTGCGTATAAAACAAGAGGCAAAATGTATTCTTTATAAATACCATTGAACCAGATTTCTTAGACTATAGACTTAAAAATGAATTTCATAGTGTGAGAAGTAACATCAATTGTTATACCACACCAGTATATGTACTCCTTTCCTTGCATTAGTTTAACATATAAAGCTTTTAAATAGATATTTTTTTAAAAATCCAATGCATACCAAATTAGTGTAAAGTCACTGTCATGTCTTTACTCGGTGGGGGGGGGCATGCATGTGCTTATCAGACCTTGTTATTTAAATTTGCTGTCTGGATAGAACTCTAAGACTTGGGAGGCTGTCAGAAATGAATACTTACAGATTGCGCCAGCTCCCCTGGTGACTCACAATCATGAGAAAACTGAGATGCTCTGTTCTAGAGTTTGCACACAATAGAGGTCCTTGCGCTGAATCCACCACAATAACATTAGTAACACCACATTTGAGTAAAGTTGCTGGCTGATACCAACCTTTGTAACACTTACAGTACTGAAATTATATCCATTTCCTCAGAAATATAATCACATGTGCTGAAGTTGTTTACATGACCAATGACTATGGGTAGAATGCTATTCCTTGAAAACACATCTTGGGGAAATAGTGCTTTCTTACATGATAACTAAATTGGGAAGAGAATTTCAGTGGACAAGATGTTTAATATACAAATAAGAGGACTTGATATTAGGTGCCCAGTTCCCGAATAAATGCCAGACATACCTGATAACCCCAGCACTGGGAAGTAGGGAGAAGTGGATCTTTGGGGCTCACTAGCTAGCCAATAGAGCTTTAAGGATTAGCCCCAGGTTCAGTGAGAAATTCTGTCCCCAAAATTAAGGTGGAGAATCAAGTGAAGAAGACATTGTGGTACTAATATTTTGCAACCATATGTTCTTGTGTGGAGGAACACACCAGAATACACAAGTATGCACATAAGCGTACACACACACACACACACACACACACACACACACACTGAAAAGAAGAAAAGAAAATTTTCTAGACAGTGACAGTAGCTTTTCCCCCCTCTGTTTCCTTTATTTGTTCTATATTTTCTCCTCCACATTCACGTATTTCCAAAATTCTTGGACATTTGCTTGTCATTTTTTCCTGCATTAAGCACTCATTAATTCCTATAAGATGACAACTACTGAAGATATGAGAAGACAAATATGAAGTGAGTTAAGATGAAGAAGTAATTTGGATTTGTTTTGTTCTAAGACTGACAAGAAGTCTTGGATTTTAAAGTTGTTTTTATTTGTAATTATTGTTGAAATAAAAATCATACGACTGAACTAGACTCCCTTAATATAGGTGACAGTGGTGCAACTGAGACAGTGTTTAAGGCCACTGGCAGTGGGTCCAAGATCTAACACTGATGCACAGGCTGACTTAGTGGGGTCCATTCTATATGGACAGGTGCTTTGCTCAGTGTAGACACCTGGGTGTGAGGGGTGGAGAGGTACCTTGGCCCTGCCTTAAGGAGATGATGGGACTGACTTAGGAGACTTCCTAGGGGAGGCCTTACATCCTAGATGGAGGAATGGAAGGTGTGGGGGTGAGGGGGTATGTAAAAAATAAATTAATAAAAAGTCAGGCATTACAAAATATTTTTAAAAAATATTTAGCAAAAATTGGAAAGTATCCCAGGTTGGCCCCAGATTCTCAAATTCTCTTGACCTTAGAGTGCTTGAAGTTCAGATGTCAAAACTAGCTTAGACATGTGTGAAAGCCTGCACATTTGGGAAGAAAAGAAATAACAGACCTTATATCATTAGGTCACTGGAGGAATTTCTGTCCTTATTTGTATTGTATCAAGATCAGACCATTCCTCTGAAAATACACTAATACTTCCATTGTGACTCTAGTTTGACAACAGCATGTACCAGGATTTGAGGAAGTTCAAATTCTGACTTGGTTCTCCTCTCACATACCATTTTACTAAGACAGGGGTTCTTCACTCTTAAGATTTTATCATGTACCTCAATTGTGATGAGTCTTCAATCTCTTTCTTCACATATAAATCCAGTTCTTTGATCTCAAATTCATATATTCACTTAAAACTGTAACATGAATTAGTAAAAGACCCAGAGACGAATGTTGGGGTTCAAGCTGAAGATCAGGGAAGCAAGGCTCTAGCTCTCACCTCTAGCTCAGGCTGAAAGGACTGATCTATGCATGAGCTCTTCATCAAGTCTCAAACTGCTCCCCTCAATATGGCTGGAAAATGAATACCCCTCATACTAAATACTGAAGACCCTGCTTCTATATTTTATAGCCCTCTAGTGCTGGGATTAAAGGTGTGAGTTCTGATTCACTGTCTATTAACCCAGGGTGGTCTTGGAGTCAGAGATCCATCTGCCATTCTCCTGAATCCCGAGGTTAAAGGTGTGTACAGCCATCTCCTAGCTCTGGCTGCTGGGATTAAAGGTGTATATCACTACTACCTGATCTCTATAGTTTGAAGCTGGCTTTGCTTTTCTGAATCCTCATTCAAGATTTAATAAATCATAAATAATATATCACTGCATAAGCTCTGTATATCCTTAAACAAGGCCACCACATTTTTTTTTATGCTGGCCTTGTTTGTTGCTAGCCTCTTCATTTCAGGCTAGACCCACAAATTAACCAACCTTTGAATATACCTTTGACTGTTACATGAATTTATATCCGGTACTGAATCAGAAACAAGTAGCTATGGTATCATTTTGTCCTTTGGCACTCTGATTCATTCTTTTACCTACACAGCAATGATGCGGATCTGGAACCAGGCGGGCGAGAAGGCTTCTCTCAAAGAAAAAGCTTCTCTTAACAAAATGGTGTCAGGAGTGGGATTGAATTTCCACGCAAAATAACAAAAACTTTAAAGGAATTTTAGAAACAGAAGAACGGAGAGAAGCACAGATTTTGGTAGCAGCATTTTTCTCAGGTGTGCTCTGTTTTGCTAGCGACAAGCCAAGATTCACGCGGCTCGCTTACTGGAGTCTTCCTGAATCGGCATAAAAAGAAAAAAGGAAAAAAAAAACCCAACAAGGTTCTTTTAAGAGACTCTGCTAACGATTGATAGGTGTGTACGTACAGCTGGAAGTGGCAGCTTTTGCTGGATGTCAGCATGGACTGAGGCGGTAAGCTGTAATCACGCATATGCCCGCCATCTTAAAACGGCAGTTTAAAACAGCCGCGGTTTTACAAATAAGACACGTGGCCAGAAAAACATAAAGATTTACAGTAAAGTCAGACCTAAATTAAGAAAAACCTCTAAAGGTTTACAGTGTGTTTAAAAATATACATGAGATTGAGAGAGAAAATGAAACGACAAAGTGGTAAATAAATACAGAAGCCGGCTGTGGTGGCGCATGCCGATAGGAATTGCTCCAGAGGCAGAGGCAGGCAGATTTCCAAAGAGAAACCCTGTCTCAGAGAAAAATAAATAAAAGTGAAAGAAATTGAGTAATAATAATAATAGATTAATAAATAAGCCACGTAAAGATGGAAAATACACAGAGAGTCTGGATACTGTACGCTATTATGTTTTTCAGTTTTTTCATTGCTAAGGAAGGAACAGCTACTGAAGTACACTTGATTATAAATGCTGCTGAATTAATTCAACTTATATCTTTTAAAAATGCCTTGACCTCAAAATTTAAGTATAGGGATATGTTACTCGGAAAAGGAGTTTTAATTTATGTTTCCACAGAACATAAAAAGCTGAGGATTTCTTCCAGACTTCTGTGGTTTGACAAACCAAGACCCCCAGAAGCAGTGGACCAGGTGTTCCACCTATTGAGACAGCTAAGATGATGCAGCTTTACAGACCCCGAAAATACGGACTTATACAGGTTTCTGAGTTTTGTCATGATCCCCATGGTATGAACAGCGCCCCCTTCCAGCAGGAAGCAGTTTGAAATGAGTGACGTCCCAATTCCCATCTTGTTTATAAATCTTTGTTTTCATTTAAATGGGATTGTTTATAATTGGCTAATGATCACAGCCAATCTTTTTAATGGTAAAAAAGGGAATTATGGTATGGGTATTGTTTTTCATTTATTGATACAAATTCAAAGTCAATTTTGTGATAAGTATATTTCTCCTCTTGACTAAGTATTGTACTTATACTGTTCTTTAAAATGTAATACATAATTAAATACGGACAATAGATAGTTACTTATAATAGTCAGAATTTATAGTTAGGTAAGTTAGGTTTTCTAGATATATAGAAATGTATTTGAGACAGATAGATAGTCTTCAAACCTCTCAAAGACCTTCAGAAAAATGGCATTTAAAATGGTTTAGGGTTTTTCTTGACAATGAGAAATGTCTGCTCCTGGCAGCACCAATTACGTCTGAGAGGAAGATGGGCATCGAAGAAACTTGTTATGGAGTTTGCTTTCAACATGGCAAGATTAGCCATTTGGGCAAGAAACTGCTCTTGCCTGTACTGTTTGGCTGTTGCTGCATAAACTGAACATGCAGGACCCACAGGAAAGTGACTGCTAAACTCAGTCTTACAGGTTCCTGCTTTATGAAAGAGTCTACAAGACTTTCTGCAGGACACAGAAAAATGACTGACAGACTGCTGATGCAGATGGACAGTTTGAAATTTCCTGCTTTGCTGATAAATCTTCTGGATACATTGTGGCCTATGGGCTGAAGATGGATGCCCCAACGTTACAGAGGAACTTCGGGTGACTGTCCAGGCAGTAAGATGTCTCTGTCAATCCTAGTGTTTACATATTATCCTTCTGTGGTCTTTGATGGAGTTGAAGACAGATAGTTATAATTATAGTTTTCCTTAGTTATGATAAGAGATAAGCTACATATAGAACTTTGGACTCACAAGGATGGGATGAATGATATTTTCTTTAAATCTTGCTAAAATATTGTAACTATGTTTTTATTTGATAACTGTTCTGTTATACACAATTTGACTGTGTTAAAGTTAAGACCTTTCTTTTTGTTTAAACAGAAAAGAGGAGATGTTGGGGAAGTCCTGTTATTTGACTGTTATTTGTCAATAAAGTACTGTTGAGCCTATAGGGAACCAAGATAGGAGGGACTAGGAGTCCAGGAGGATTCTGGGAAGGAGAAACACGAGAGTCAACATGTAATGCCATGGGGTTAGGAAGCCTGGAACTATTCTCCGGTAAGAGAAATACTTAGATTAACAATTATGGGGTAATTACTTAAGTCAGAGCTAGCTAGTAAGAAACAAGCAAGGCCAACATCTTCATAATTAATATAGCCTCCTGTGTGTTTATTTGGGACTGATGCGGATCTGGAACCAGGCGGGCGAGAAGGCTTCTCTCAAAGAAAAAGCTTCTCTTAACAGAGCAACTAACTGTTGTCCCTGTAAATTCATCATCTTGATAGTTCATGATTAAAGTCTGCAGGGTCTCCATCATGTTATATATCGTATATGCTTTGGTTTTTTTTTGTTTTTGTTTCCAATTGTACTGTATGTCAATCCAATGGGGCCTCTTCTTAAATAACCTTGTAGATATAGGCTATATATTCTAAAACTGAAAGAATACTTTTAAAGTCCTCTTCCTAAACTTATAAATAATGATAATAGTTATTATTCCTTAATAATAAAATGATAAGAATTTGAGGCTTTCCAACATTAAGAAAGTCATATGAATGGTTAGTAATGGAAAAATAAGTACATATTTTTATTTGCATCATATTGCTTATTTATAAGCAAAGCGGTATTATAAATAACTTTAGGCATATAAGCAAATACCATGAGAAAATAACAAAGCACATGTCTTAGTTGGTGTTTCTATTGCTGTGAAGAGCCATCATGACCTCAGCAACTCTTAAAAAAGTAAACATTTAATAGGGTGGCTTACTAGTGTAGCTTACAGTTTCAGTTTCAGGGGTTTAGTGCATTATCATCTTGGTGGGGTCTGATGGTATACAGACAGACATGGTGCTGGTTGTAAGAGTTCTACAACTTGATTGGCAGGCAACAGGAAGTAAACTGAGACACTGAGTGTGGCTTGATAATACAGTGAAAACTTTCTCTAACAAAGCCACAATTGCTGGCACAAAAACATACCTAGTAGTACCTCTCCTTTTGGGGGCCATTTTCTTTCAAACTACCCACCTTTTTAAGAAAGAGTTTCATTATTTTTTTAGCAGTTGTATGTAAACAATTGTGATAGTCTAAAATTTAAGAATATTCTTGATTACTGATTATGTCATGGTTTCATAATGATAGTTATGATGAGAAATGACAGTCATAATGGAGCTGGTTGGCCCAATAGGAGGATTGAGAATCCCTTTAGACATTTATATAGAACTGGAAAGTTTATTCTTTCTAAATCCATTGTCTTCATACAATGGGATTCCATGCTCTTAAAGTAGTTGTGAGAATCCAATGAGATATTTATGTGAAGAAGATCTAGGAAATGTTGGAAATATTAAACATCAGAGATAACTGCAGCTGTATTATCTAACTTACATAATATACAACCTAATATACATTCAGCATGTGGCCAGGAAAGACCAACTGTGACTGGTTACTGACTAGAGTGAAGACACAGTGGGAAGAAACAATTCCTTTACGATTAATTGACACTAATACCAATAATAAAGTTTATTATCATTTAGCAAAAGTGGACGAGCATTAGCATGACAGATTTGAATATTTTTATAGAAATATAATTAGCTCCTTTTGAACTATTACATACTGTATTAAGTGTACATTTTACTAGTTCACAAAGAGAAAAAAATGGAAAACAAGGAAAATTAGATTGACTTTCATTAAAAGGCATAAAACCACAATGAAAATATACAATGTAAAACTGAGAATTTATCATTAAAATAGTAGTGTTGGACTGAAATCTAAAGTAGAGTTCAAGAAACCTCTCATGAATTCATTTCCAAGAAGAATAAGAGAATAAGCATCCAAATGAAACACTTTTTAAAAAATATCTTTTGGAAGAAAAATAAAAGTAAATTAATCCATATCAGCACACTTAACATCAGAGCAAGAATATGATAAACAGAGAGAATAGCAAATATTCTTAGTTCTAGTAAGTTTGTGTTTTCCTTATACATTTTATCATTCTGAAATTGTTTAATCTCCATTATATTTAATTTCTTCTGTACTGAATTAGGCAGAATTATTATGTCCTTTTCTCACTATTGAAGAACTCAAGATGGTAATAAAAGCAGTGTCTTCCATACTCTTCTTGACTACCTTGACTACCTTTTGCCCATGTGCTGAACAATGATGGTTGCAATATCTTAGAGATGAACAGTTACTTCTCACACGCATATATAACATTCCTCCAAGACAATTTCCTTGTAGAATATATTAGCTTTCTGCTGTTCTTTTACTGGTTTCACTAAAGCATCTGCCTCCATTTACATTAAAGCTATGCTTTTTTATTACCTTCAGTTTAACAGATTAGTGACACTTTCTTGTTAAATTATAAAAGTATCTAAAGTTTAAAGGTATACAAACACTTTATTCTTCTTAAAAATGGAAACAGTAGGTGCTCTTAACTCCTGAGTCTTTCTACAACTTGACTTGCCATATTTGATTGATATCCACAGGAGGCCTGCCCAGTTCTGAAAGGAAACAGAGGAAAAGTAGCTGGGGTAGACTCACAGGAAGTACAGAGGAGGGACTGAGAGGAAAGGAAGGAGGGGAAGAAACAGTGGTTGGAATGTGAAAAAATAATTAAATAAAAATTAATATAAAGATAGTTGCAGTTAGCTAGATACATGGGTATCATTTTGAAAAGCCATAGGGATAACGACCTGAATCTGGAACCCACATAAAGTGTAGATATAGTGACACACGCTTATATTTCCAGTCACAGTTGGAGGGTGGAGGGACTAGTAGACACTTGGAATTCTCTAAATAACTAGTCTAACCTACTTACAGTAGTTTGAAGTCAAAGAGAAAACCTGTATTGAATGAAAGGAGGAAGTGACCTAAAAAACAATTCCAGAGACTGCCCTGAGGCTTTCATGGAGGATGGGATGGGGATTGGAGGGAGGATGGGAGGGAAAGGGAGCTGAGATTGATGTGTAAAATAATACTCTTTTTAATTTAAATAAAAAGAAAAAACTAACAAACAAAAAAAAAACAGAACTTGCCCTCTGAAATTCACACACATACATGAACAAATACATGCACATAAAGCATCAGTAATTTCAAATGAAGTAAAACATGTGTAATTTTAATACGAGAACATAACTCAATACACTAATAATACAATTATAATTTACCTAATTATGTTGAAGCATGTAATTCGTCTCAGGAACATTAAAACTTACTAATCTGTAACTGGATATGAAGCCCAGTTCTTAAAGTGTTTGCTTAGTATGCACAAAGATTTGTGTTCAAGGCCTATCATTGTATTAGATATTCAAAAGTAGGTTACTGAGATGAAATCCTTAGGGCCTATATGGTGACAGGAGAGAAGCAAGTCCAGAAAGTAGCTTTCTGACCATCGAGTATGTGTGTCATGGTACACACACACACACATACACACACAAGTAAACACATCACACACTAAATAAATAAATGTAATCAATTTTTAAAGATGTTTATTTATTCTGAGCTGTATAACAAGTTTAAGCTCAACCTGAGATACATGGTAAAATTGATACTGTGTTAAAAATGAAATAAAACAAAACAAAAACAAAGTTCTTCAGTAACCTAAGCAAAGTTTAAAGCATGTTTTAAAGTGCATTAAAGAATACTGTTGCCGGCTGGCATTGGTGGCACGTGCCTTTATTCCCAGTACTCGGGAGGCAGAAGCAGGTGGATCTCAGTGCGTTAGAGACCAGCATGGTCTACAGAGCGAGTTCCAGGACAGTCTCCAAAACAATACATAGAAACCCTGTATTGAAAAACCAAAAAAAAAAAACAGGTAAAATATTGTTGCCTAAATATTTATACTCAAGCAGGTTTCCAACTGAAATGTTATTACATATTTCAAAAATGTTATTATCACACTAGTCAAAGGAATCAGGAAATGTTATCAGATTTGATTTATAATAGTACATCAGACAGAGGAAAGTAGTACAACTACAACATGAGATTACTTTTTAATAGTGTCAACATTTGAAAAAAATCAGTAGCTAAAATGTACTCACTGCATAAAGGAGATTCAATACATTCATAATAAATAGACATTTATGTTTACCATATTTCAATATTAGTCACATTTTAAAATTGTTATTCCATTTATGTCAAAATACAGTTGTTAGAATTAGCTATATATTGTTTCTATGAAATTTTGCCTGGTTTCAAAATTTTTATTCAAAATGGAAGGAGTCCAGACAATATAGAACTGGAGACTCAGATGCTCACTTTAAAGTATAGAACCATCACTTGTAGAATGGAAAGTCTACGGGTGTTTCATTTTGTGCTCTTACACAGTGTAGGGAAAACTCATTTCAAGTTTGAACTGCCAGAATAAAAACACTATAGACTTGGTCACTGAAACAATAAACACTTATTTCACAGTCTGGAGGTTCTAAAGTTCAAGATTAAGAAACTAGTAGATCCAGTGTCTATTCAGGCCTGCCTTCTTGCCTGAACTCAACCTTCTCTAAGCAAGTTTATACACAGACCAGAATAAACCTTCCATAATCTCATCCAGGAGGGCTTCATTCCGATAACCTAATCACTTCACAAGCCTACCTGCACACACCATTCCAGATGTAGGCTGTAACAAATTAATGGGAAAAGAGGCACAGTTGAACAACTTTACTATTTCCAGCATATCACTCTGCAACTTCTTGAGAATACCAGAGCTTTACAAGATAAAATATTCAGTCTTCTTTCTCCCTGCATATTATCTGGGAGATTTGAAATAATTTGCAGTGTTGAAATTATGCTGTTTTTATTTACATATATCATAGTTGGAAAATACTCTGATTATTTTTGTTGTTTTACAGTAAATTGTTTTATACTTTTTAAAATAACACTGTCATATATATATATTATTTTTACATTTAAATTTAAATTATAAACAAGATTGCTTCATATGTCAATTCCAGGTCCCTTTCTGTTTCCCTCCCCTCCTCCCATGCTCTCCCACCAACACCCCCAGTGTCCCCTCATTTCCCCAGGGAGGGGGAGGTCCTCCATGGGGGTGTCCATAGTCTGTCATTTCATCCAGGACAGGGCCTAGACCCTCCCCCAAGAGTTCAGGGTGAGAGTGCATCTCTCATTGTTGGATGGGAGTCCAAAGTCCATTTGTATACCCGGGATAAATACTGACCTACTGCCCAAGGCGAAATAGATTACCTAGGCCTCCTCACTGACACCCACATTCAGGGGGTCTTGATCAGTCCCATGCTGAATAATAACACTGTCTTTAATACATCTCTTTAGTACATGCCTATTTCTATTTTAGAAGCTAGAGAGATAGGTCAACGTTTAACAGCACTGTTCTAGATGACCATGGTTTTGTTTCCAGCACCCACATTGGTAACCTCACAAACTCCTTTAATTCCAGATCCAACTCTGACCTCCGATGGTGGCCCCCACAAATATAGCACACACACACACACACACACACACACACACACACACACACGCACGTGTACACACAAACACACACACATACGCACGCATGCACACACGCACGTACACATACATACACAAACATACACATACATTAAAACAAATAAAAACAAAATAAAATGAGTAAATAAAAGTATTTTATTTTATTTCCATTGTAGATGAAATTGTGAGCATAAAATCTCGATGAAAGTGTGAAAGGTGGAAAGTGTAAGAAATTCTACATGCTAGAATACTCTTTTCTTTCTTTTTTTTTTTTTTTTTTGGTTTTTCAAGACAGAGTTTCTCTGTGGCTTTGGAGGCTGTCCTGGAACTAGCGCTTGTAGATCAGACTGGTCTCTCAAACTCACAGAGATCAGCCTACCATTGCCTCTGGAGTGCTGTGATTAAAAGCATGTGCCACCACTGCCTGGCAAGAATATATTCTTAATATTCACAGTACAAGAAAAATATAAATGGAATTTACATATAAATCCACAACAATATATTAGCAAAATGGCATACCTGATAACATTAATCTTAAAGTACATTACCTACCATTGCTGCACACACTACCTGAGTCAGTCATAGAGCTTTTAATTATTGTTCTTCATAAAACAATTAAAAGAACATATAATGTGTAACAGGTTAAAACTTTTTGGAATAGGCAAATCCATAGATGATTAGATATAAATGTTACATCGAAGTTGCATTGTCACTTTCATTATCTGATTGAAACACGATTCTCCTTAATACTGAAAAGTAAGGTACAAGGAGCAGTAAAGAAAAAGAAGGAATGATGACTGGAAACAGAAAGGAAAAGAGAAGAAATGACAGGCAGTTGTGGCTTCATAAAATTGACCTTGGAATAGCAAACAACTGAAATAAAACAAACACTGGAAGGACTCTGTTTAATATTCTGACATTCTTCTATATCCTACCAGATGAAATCCACAGAGTATCAGCCAGCAATTATACAAAACTTGAGAATTCCTTTGGACAAGGGCTGGAAAAAGCAAAATTAATACACCATAAATCATGAGAAAGATAAAGCAACTTAAAAGAACTGAAGTAATGACAATAAGACTATATGTTTCAACACCTGCACATGTGTGCTCACACGCACATAGGAGGATTTCAGTTACTTTAATAGTGCTGCCATCAGTAGAAATACAATGTAATGGATCAATTCTTAATCTGAGGTACTATCAGCAGAACATGGTGCCACATTAAAGCCCATTGTCATCAGGCAATCTCTAAAATAGCAACATATAAGAAGGTTGTGGCAAATCCATTATTGGCTCACATACTGAACCATTTTGATTAGTCAAGAGTAGAATTCAACATTAGGACACAGTTGTAAATTCATTGGTTTGAGAAAAAAATAGTTAAAATAACACACTAAAGGGTTAATTGATGAATTTAAACACTATTCCTTGTAGGTTTTGCACTAAAATGAAACTCTATTCAATGTAGTGGAAAACAGATAAATTATTCTATTACAAACTATACATCATAATTTAGCACTCTAGTTGAAAATATAAAACAGTTCCTTTTAAATGAAGATATTTAAAGAGGCAGGGTAAAAACACAAGAAAAAATGTGGGGATATGGGAAATAAAAAGAACCCTAACCTAGGAACTTAGTTGAGGAATCTAGCTGAGAATCAAGAATTTCAACATAGATAAATAACATCTGCTGTGAAGGGTGCTGTAGCAGAGATATTCCCATTATAAAGAGACATTTTATGTTGAAATGGCAATGAAGTAAGCTTAAGACATAAAAGTATATGATTTTGAGTGGTGTCTTCTTACCCTCCTAGGCATCTTCTGGGAATCTCACAAAGGAGACTAGGAATTTTTTTCAGTGAAATTCTTCCATGCCAGAATTTTTATTTATCTGTTGAATCCTGTCAGTGCCCTGTAACAAACACTTTGCCATCTCACTTAGGTTCTTTAGTGACACTTTGAAGATAAAAAATTAAAATCACATCTAAGGGATTTGAGAGATCTTTCAGCTTTTATAAGTATTTAGGGATCTTGCAGAGGACTTAATTTTGCTCTCTGAACCTACACGGTGGCTTATAATTGTCAGTGACTCTAATCTAGTTCCTGGCATCCAGTACCTACTTCTGCCATTCATAGTCTCCTGAGTGTAGGTGGTATATATAAATTCACCCAGGCAAATGTTCAAACACAAGATACTAGACAGACAGACAGACAGACAGACAGGCAGATAGACAGACAGACAGATAGATAGATAGATATAGACAGGCAACAGACAGACAAAATGAATCTTAAAACTCACCAAAGTATGATATTTTGACATTGTAAAGACAACGAAATGGGAATACTGTGAATTGGGTAATACTTTGAGTTGGTATAAAGTTAATCTATCACTCTTATGTCAAGCAAATCAACATTATTTATACTTCTAGTATTGGTAGAGGATTATTCAGTTTTGACATTTTATTAAAATGTGACTATTGTCTATTTGCTTGATCTTACAAAGTTCAGGAATATCATTACTTCAGTGAATTTCCTCTTATTTGAGTTTTGAATACTTTAATAATTTGCTTGCTTTCCTCTTTATTAAAGGCATGTGTGCAATGACTTGTATTTATCTTCTGTCTGTAATACTCTTTTAATTGTTCTAAACATTTTTGTCCTCTTTTCTTCTCACTTAAATTATTTTTTTCATTTGTAGTTTCCAAGCTTGACTCGTTATTCATAAAATTTCTCTTCCACTTTACAGTGCTTCTTACATGGATTTTGTTTGGTAATAGAGGAATTTCTATGTTTTAGTAAATGGACAATTAAATATAAGGAACATACTCTTATTGTTTCAAAGGAAACCACATAGGTTTTACATTAAAAAAACTGTTTCTCATGCTTCTTGCAAGTGACAGTTACTCAATATTCTGAATAGGTTGTCAAGAACAAGACTGATGAAAATTTTAAATTGCCATTAAAATGAACACATTGTACTTCAAAGAGAAAAATGCTACTATGATCCATAAACTTGTAATTATTATGTTTCTTAGTTCCATGGAAAATGTCTTTAATGAGAAATTAATTTATAGCTTATAGAAATAACTCAGTGGATTTCAAATAAACATGCATTTTATCATGAAGAAGTCACATAGCCTTTTCAAAAAGAAAGAGGTGTCTAATACTACTTCACTGAATTTTTCTCATATTATTGACAAATAAGTGGTGTCTTCTTTATTTTTATGCATGTATCAAGGACTCTTTCTACATAATTCAGTTACTACATTTATTCTTGAAAACAAAACAAGAGAGAAATGAGAAAAACAAAGGGGGGTGTAAAAAGGGAGGGAAGGAGGGAAGAGTGTAATACAGAAGAATAGAGATGAAAGGAGAGATAAAAATGCTAAAGATGTTTGAAAAATACATGGGGAAATTACTTAAAATATGTATATATGTGCACATACACTGAGTTATGTCACATGCAAAAGTAACAGACTAACAAAAACCATGGAAAATCTATGTTATTGGACAGGGGATTCAGAGATACTCACAAAACAATATATTTTATTGCCATTATACATGGTTGCTTACTAGAAATGGAAGATAAGAACATATTCCTGAAAACACCACATACTTTGGACACAAGACACAGAGAAGTCCATCTGAAATTGACCTGCAAACCAGCTCTCATAATAACTGAAAGTTTTATGCAAGCTGCTAAGGGAGAAAAGCAATGAAGAATTCTCTCCAGCTGTCAAGTTCATGAACCAGCACGGTGAGTGGCCCTGCAAATATCCACAGTAGTGCAATTATGGTGCTTTTAGCTTGGGAATAATCATATTTCTAAACCAGTATACTTTCTGACTATATTCTAAATACTTATGTTGACAAAAACTGCAGCTCTCATCCCCTAGGAAAGTTTTTTTCTTGTGATTGATGTTATTGTTGATAATGATGGTAATGTTGGTGGTGTGATTGGGGGGGGCAGGGTGGAATGGCATTCAAATGCCCTAACAGAGATCCACAACTGGTGAAAATACAGAGAATAAAATACCATGAGATATATACTCAAAATTGGTATAACTGTAATAAAACTTCTACAGTTAAGTCTCAGAGAAAATAATAAAAAGGATTATGCAGAAAGATTTTTAGAGCCAGAGAACAGGATGCCTACTTCCAAAGGCAGTAGTTTTTAGACAGGACAATGATACTATTCCCATGAACACTCTTAAAGAAACATACATAATGACAACACTAGTTACTTCAATCCAAAATGTGTCTTAAGAAGAAAAGCATGTTTCTATTAATGTTGTTCTATAATAAAAATATTAAAACCACAGAATTCAGATGAATTGTTTTAGGCCTGTTACTGTTCATGCTTACCTACAAAAAAATTCCACTGGGCTGTTGGCATGTTATATTGGAAACTATAGATGGGAAGATTTGAGAATGTGGGACACATGAACATATATGAAGAGTTTATTGATGCTAATTCTTTTGTTGTTGTTGGTTTTTTTGTTGTTTTTTTTACGAGACAGGGTTTCTCTGTATTGTTTTGGAGGCTTTCAGTCCAGTCCGGCCTCGAACTCACAGAGATCCGCCTGCCTCTGCCTCCCGAGTGCTGGGATTAAAGGCGTGCACCACTACCGCCCGGCTGATGCTAATTCTTTAATCATGAGATTCTTCCTCTCTTGATTCTCTTGGGTTGAAAAAAGTTTTCATATTGGAGCAAGGAAAACATCATTTGCTTTGCTGTTTTATTATTTGATGATAAGTCAGGAATTGTGTCTCTGCTTCTGCTTATCTGTACTTCTCTAAAATGTATATCTTGGAAATACACAAATCTTTATTGTTCTGATATTTGTTTCCCACACACTATTCCTATTGTTCTCTTTCATAATCTATTTTTATGAGTTTCTTGATTATAGTCTTATGTACTGAGAACATAGTTGCAAAAGTAATCAGAATGCAAAAAAAACTGGTATTTGTAATTGAAATACACTGGGTCCAGTGGTTCTCAACCTTCCAAATGCTATTACCCTTTAATAGAGTTCCTTATGTGGAGGTGTGTAACACTAAATGATGAAGAGACAGATTTTGGGGTTCAAATTTCAAGCTGAATATCCCAAAAGCAAAGCAGCTGGCCACTACCTTCTTACCTCTACCTAAGGTTGAGCGGCCTGATCCTGTCTCCATGAACTCTCACCAAGCCTCAGACTGTAACCTCTCCTCAGTGTAACAGAAGAATGAATGATCATATCTTCAGTGTGGTGGGAGAATGAGTGACTCCTACTGAACACTGAAGCACCTGCTTGTATCTGTTATACCCATATAGTGCTGGGATAAAAGACCTGTGATTGGTTATTCTTTGAGACTGATTCAATTTCAAGTCTTTCTGGGATCATCTATCTCTTAATTCTGAGT
This sequence comes from Mesocricetus auratus, assembly GCF_017639785.1. Classification (NCBI taxonomy): domain Eukaryota; kingdom Metazoa; phylum Chordata; class Mammalia; order Rodentia; family Cricetidae; genus Mesocricetus; species Mesocricetus auratus. The sequence continues at coordinate 47,069,153 of NW_024429184.1, read as the reverse complement.
CCTAGGATTAAAGTGTGTACCACCACCTCCTATATTCTGGCTGCTGGGATTAAAGGTGTGTGCCTGTCTTCTATGGATTGTGGCTGACTTTGCTTTCTGAATCTTCAGACAAGCTTCAATAACTCATAAATAATATATCACCACCGATGTGACCCATAAACATTAAATTATTTTCATTGCTACTTCATAACTGTAATTTTGCTACTCTGATGAATTGTAATGTAAATAATTTTGGAGATTCATGTTTGCAAAAGGGATCAATGCCGACACATTGAGAATTGCTTCACTGTTGAGTTTTGTTTCAAAGATGTGGAAAAAAATCACAGTTTTTAACTGACAATTTACTGTAAAGTTCCCCTTATGACAGAAAAGCACCATTGCATGTCTCAGAAAATATGTCTTAGTGTTTGATTTCTTGATAGGATTTTCTTGATTATATGTATATTATTGAACCACTACTATAATTTAATGTAGTTGCTAGTATTTCTTATATCCCTCATGGAATATATGTTTTTACATGCCAAACTTGTGTTTTGTTAATTTTCAAGCTTGTTTATTTTGTGCATCAGTGAGTATGTGGGCATGCGTGTGCTGCAGGACATGTGGGGAGTTCAGAGAACAAGTTGCAAAAATCAGACTTCCCTCCACACATGCGAGTTCTGGGAATTGAATTCAGGTTGTCAGGCTTAGCAATAAGAACCTTTACCCACTAATCTATGGCTATTAGCATGCACTGATTTAATTCAGGTTACAAGACTTTTTCTGATTAAGATTCTTCAAACAACTGTTTCATTCTTTCAAAATCACCAGCATGTACTAAGAAGGGGTTTTCATTTCTCTTCACACTGTCCAGCCTACATACAGTTTTTCAAGGTTTGTTTCCATAGTACTTCATTTAAAAATATTCCCGTTCTATTTCTAATTTTGCAAATTAAGTATTGGTTATCGGATATTAATACTCATTTAGGTCAATTCCATAAATAAAATCAACAAATTTATATGGGGAACATGTGTTCATTAAAGAAGAAATTTTGATCCAATTCTCCAAAATAATCTGTGATTACATTTTATTAAAACATGATTCAGGGATAGTGATAATGATACTTGTAGAGTCCTTGTGAAGAGTGCACAAATGCCTGGGTTCAAACCCTCATACCACACAAGCTCGCATGGTGGTACATCTCTATGATCCCAGTTCAGTGGAGGAGATTCAGGAATTTTCTGCACAGGGAGTTTGAGGCCAGCCTGAGATACATAAGAAATTATTTAAAAATTAAAACAGACTTGAAATATAAGTATTCTGTTTAATGATAATTTCATGTTGCTGGAATTATTAAGAAAACAATCAGTGGGGTTTTGGTGTGTTTGCATGTCTGTGTATGATGTATTGGCTGACCTTTGTTTTGAACTGTCTAGGATTATTTGCATAAAGGCCAGACATGCAGGATATATTGTCTCACTCTGAAGTAAAGAGCAAATTTGCTTGCTCCTCAGCTTAATAATGTAATGATTGCATGAGAATCGAGGACAGACTTGCTTACCTCCTCTTATGAAATATTCAACTTTCCAATGTTTAGTATTCCTCTTATGAAATCCGAAGTATTTTGTATGGATCATCTGGGCATCTTCACATATCTCTGTGGGAATAGAGTTCACATTAAAGCATGCAAATTTCAAATATTCTAGTTTATATGGCTCATATCTTATACAATCCATGAAATTATGTAGGAGTAACTTATTATCTTGTAAGTTACTTGAAATCAGAGTCTTCATGATTTTTGAAAGATATTTTGGCAATAAAGGTAAGGCACTATCAAATGTTCCATTTCCTGGATAAAAAACTCTGAGAGTCAGATAGGCTGTTAATGAAATTTAATGGGAAGCTCAGGTCACACAGCACATATATTGTTTAATTAGGGTGAAATATCCCTCTATTTTGTTGTCTATTAAAAAGAAATGGAAGAGGTGATTGTGTGTTGGCAATTGGAAAGCAGACTTTTCCTTAGGGAAGAGCTGGTATAAAAGAGGAGAAAAGATGTAAAGGACCTTATATATCCAAAATGCAGATAAAATAATAAACAATTCCATCTTCACTTTATGTAAAACAAACAGACAAAAAGTGTCATCTATCATCCAGATGAAATTCTAATACCCTTCAACACAATCCAAATTAAAGCTAGCTCAGTATGATCAAGTGCTGAGGCTTTTCTATATCCTTAATCCTGAAACATTGGTATTTTTGCTAAGTCACACCTTGATGGTGTTCACTTGACATATTTCTTCACTGGATTTAATGGCTTTAGCAGAAGTTACATTGAGTTTAAAATTCATAAAGTATCCCTAAGCATCTACCCCTATATACAAATATACAGAGTAAATAATGTGCTGAAGCAGGGTAGATTGGAAATTAAAGCAGCCTAAGAATGAAACAGAGTCCCTCACACCTGTGGATTTGGTTTATGTCTCTCACTGGGTGTGAGGCATATATTTTTTACTATCCTTTGTAAATATCATACTACTACATAGTATATCTTGATCACATTCACCTCTAATTCCCTCTTTCCAATTCCACTGGTCTCTTCATCGATATTCTAATATTCTCTATTCTTCATATTCAATGTCCTTTTTTAAAAACACTAATTCTCATATGAACATAGGTATGGGGACATTAACTGGGTCATGGCCAATTGACCAGTAAATATCCTTCAAAGGAAAGTCATTCTCACACTTCAGGAGCCATCAATTCTCTAAGCTAAAGATGGTGTCTCTGGAACCCTACTACACCCCTCACATCTGCTGTGAGTTTGTGTGTGCAACGCCCATGTCATGTTCAGTTCAGAGGACAGAATTTCACAGAGCTCCTCTCCTTATAGCTGTTACATTCTTTCTGCCTTCTTTTATATTTCATGAGTGATGGTGTGATATTGATATATATGTCCCTTCTACACTGTCACTTATTTTCAGCACTTTGAAAAGGTATGAGTCTTAGCATTAACCACTCACTGCTCATAGAAACAAGAAGCTCATCCAACCAAATTTCAGATTAACACAGACCAATGAATAGAAATGTAATTAGAATGTCGTTTGACAAGGTGACCACCATATAAAACATTAGTAGTCTTTCTTCTCTTGGGCTATCACCTTCCTCATATAGGCCTTAACAATGTCTACCAAGCATGAATTCCTCAACTACAATCAAGGGAGCAGTTTATCCCAATAAACAGTCTTATCACTGTTGTGCAAGTGTGCAAGTCTTGTCTGACAGGTGAGTAATGGAGCATGAAGGGTCCAACATTAATAACACTTATTAATGTCTTTTTTTCACTAGAGGGATGCATCACACCTTACAACACTCAGAAAGCTAGACAGTAAAAAGAGACTTCCCTGGTAAGTTCCAGGTTGTTGTCTCTATGGTGTGCAACCAAAATATGTGCTGTATTCAACTACAGGATCTTTTCATGTATTTACAGGGAGCAACCAAGAACAATAGCCCGTATTATTGTTTTGAGTGACACTCAAGTATTTAAAAGCAGTGAAAGAATTGTTACTAAGGTAAAAATCATGTCTAAAAATCTTGGGCCCTTTTTAGAAAAGTTTTCTACAGTCCTTTTATCCACGAACATGAAAAATACTTCATTAAACACTGTGCAGTCTCATTTTCAAAAGAAATTATTTAAAATAAGAGAAATAAGTAAGCAAGCTCATTTTCTACTTGGTTTTCCAACTTTCCTTAATTTTCAAACATTAGTTGCCATTTAAAGCCAGTCATAGAATTACAGATTACATCTTTAAGATAATTTAATTTAGAAAAGCGCACACATATGTGTCGAACTGACTTATGAAGCAACCTTGTTTCTAATTTAAATTTAAAAATAAATAAAAAAGAATATATATTTCCTAACAGTTTTTTGCTGGAGAGATGCTGGTGGGAGTGCCAACTCTTACAGCCACTTTGGAAATCAGTATAGAGATTCCTTAGGAAAATGGGAATCAATCTACCAGAAGAGCCAGCAATTCCACCCTTAGGCATATGTCCTAAAGATGCACATTCATACAACAAGGATGTCTGTTCCACTATATTCATTATTCATAGCAGCATTATTTGTAATAGTCAGAACCTGGAAGCAACCTAGATGTCCTCAACTGAAGAGTGTATAGAGAATACATGGTACATTTACACAATGGAGTACTATTCAGTGGAAAAAAAAAACAATTGAATCTTGAAATTTGCAGGCAAATGGACTGTACTTGAAGAAAATATCCTGAGTGAGGTAACCCAGTCACAAAAAGAGAAACATGGTATGTACTAACTCATTTATGGATTTTAGACATGGATCAGGGGAGCACCAGTCTACAATACCACTACCAGAGAGTCTGGGAAACAGAACCTTCATCCAGTGACTGATGGAAACTGATGCAGACACCCACAGCTAAACTCTGAACTGAACTCCTGGAATCCAGTGAAAAAGAGGGAGGACTGATGAGCAAAGGGGTCAAGACTGGGCTGGTTAAACCCACAGAAACAACTGATCTGAACAATGGGAAGCTCTTGGACCCCAGACTGATAGCTAGGGGGCCAGCACGGGACTCACCCAGATGCCCTGAATGTGGGTGTCAGTGTGGAGGCCTAGGCAGTCAATGAGGCCTTGGGTAGTAGATCAGTATTTTTTCCTGGCATACAAATGGACTTTGGGTGCCCACCCCACAATGAGGGATGCTTTCTCAGCCTGGACTATTGAGGGAGGGTCTAGGCCCTGCCCTGAATGAAATGACAGACTCTGGAGAGTCCCGCATGGAGGGCATCACCCTCCCTGGGGATCAGAGTGAGTATTGGGTGGGGAATGGGGGAGCCTGAAGGAAGTGGGGGAGGAGGGGAGGGAGAGGGATCTGGAATTGACACGTGAAGCAAGCTTGTTCCTAATATAAATTTTTTAAAAGAATAAAAAATATGTATATTCTTAACTCCAATATATTTGAGTATACATTTAAGGAATATAGCCTCTCAGTTCTGTTTTTTCAGTAACCTTTCCTAAACATATTTTCTGGCTGCATCAGTTATGGGTCTTTGAGAAGAACTCCTCAGACTGGTTACTGGTAACAGGATTCTGTCCCTTACTGCCAGTTGTAGCATGTAACTATGGAAGACAATGTATTCCCTGTAAAGAAACATAGGTCATTTCTCTAGCACCTGGTTTTTCCCTAACTCCATAATGGTTTCCTCTATCAAGATATCTCTTTCATTGCTCTCCCTTCCCATCCCTCTCCCAACTCAGACATCTGGATTTCTCATGTTCCATCACATTTCCTCAATTCCACCTCCATCCCAGTTAACCCAGGAGCCCTTACATATTTCCCCTTCCTGGGGCCTTCTATGTCTGTCCCTCTTAGGGGCCTCCTTTTTATCTAGCTTCTCTGGAATTGTGGATTGTAGCCTAGTTATTCTTTGCTTTGTATCTAATACTCACTTATGAATAATTATATACTGTGTTTGTCTTTACAGGTCTGGGTTAACTCACTCAGAATAACTTTTTCTAGTTCTTTCCATTTGCCTACAAATTTCATGATGTCATTATTTTTTGCAGCTGAGCAATGCCCTATTGTGTAAATGTACCACACTGCAGCGCCCGCTCCACAAGCAATTCCGCGGTATCAGGAAAAGAAATACCAGACGTCCAGCTGTTTGTACTAAGAGAACGTATGTGCCTTTATTACCAGGAGAGAGAGACAGACAGAGAGAGAGTGTGTGTGTGTTTGTGTGTGTGTGTGTGTGTGTGTCTTTATTGCAAGTGCTAAGAGGTCTCTCTCTTGTAGGAGGGAGAAGTCTTATATATACAGGCTTACAGCACAGTGGAAAAACCCCAGGTGGAAGACAACGTGTTTTCCTCCTGCTAGATGTTGATGTCAGTGGGGAAATGTGGGGGCAGTAAGCCAGGACCCAAAAACAGGATGCACCTGTTTGCTACCAGCTGACTAACAACTCAGAGACCCTGTGGGGACTACGCCCCAACATCTCCCACTTTTTTATTATTTGAAAAATTTTTGAACTTTTTGCTACTCTGTAGAATCTTCCATACAATCTTTGGCTCTCAGACCACGTTGTAAGGTTTTGCTATTTTTCCACTGACTGGCTTTGAGGACTCAAATTGTCAACCTTTCCTGTTAAGATATTGACTGGCTGGATGCTCCTTTTGGCTATATCCAAAGCAATTTAGGTAGCTTTTTAACTATCTCCAAAGCAACATAAGTATCCTTTTAAACATATCCAAGGAAATTTAAGCAATTCACATTCACACATTCACAATCACATTTCATACATACCAGTGTGGCCACACCATATATTCAGAACATACAAACATCTTTCAGTCATTCTTTTTCCCTGTGTAATGATTAGCTTGTTGAAATGAAACTTCCTTACTTGAAATCTCTATGACAGAACAACTCCAGCCAATCCTTGAATTAAAACAAAAGGTTGAAAAAGTCCTGTGTGCCCCGCATCATCCCTTCATTTGAGAAGTTCTGAGCTACACTCAGGGGCTACAGCTATACCCAATCTTTGTAAAAAGTGTTTAGAGATGGCTCACAAAATTGACCTTAAATTTGTAACAATAACCAACCCTGTACAAATGCAAACAAACATTTATAAATAATTGGAAATGTGGGCATCATTCTTTACAAACTACTTCCTGCTGTTAAAGGGCACTGAAATACCAGGAGGATCATGACAAAATAAATAAATAAATAACCAAAAAACAAAAAAAAAACCAGAAACCTGTTGAAGTTCTTGTTTTTGTGGCCTGCAAGGCTGCATCATCTCAGCTGTTTTAGATGTTGGATCACCTGGGCTTCAGGTGGTCTTGCTTTATCAAACCATACTAGTGCAGAAGGAACCCACAACTTTTTATTTTTTGTGGAAACAAAAGCAGAAATTCTTTTTCCAAGTAACCTGTCCTTATATTTAAATTTAGAAGTCAAAGCATTTTCAAAATACGTAAGTTTGATTATTTCAGCAGCATTGATAATCAAATGTCTTTTAGCAGTTTTTATCCTTTCTTAGCAATGAAACAGTTTAAAGACAACACAACAGCACACAGTATCCCGATTCTCCTTGTATTTTCCACTCAATATACTTTTATCTTTTCATTTTCTTTCACTTAATACCAGTACCTCATTTACTAACTGTTATTCATTTTCAATTCACCCATTTTCAATCCATCCTCCAACTGAGGATGATCCCTCAGGCAAAAGCCTTAAGATTTACTCAATCCACCCTCAACTGAGGGTGATCTCTCAGGTTACCCTTTGTTTCCCGACCTTGGTGTCACATGAGACACCTTTCCAATATACCCTCATAGCTTTACTTGCTGGTCAGCTATTGAGGGCAGTCTCTCTGTTTCTTCTTACTTTCCTGACCTCAGTGGATCAGGTGAAAGGCTGGAGATTAATTCAATACACCTTCTCCTTAGAATGTGATCTCTCAGGCGAAAGCCTGGAGATTTGACCATTCACTTTTACTGTTAGAAGTTGAAGTACCTGTTTTCAAATCTTTTCTTTCTCGAGTCTCTCCTCTCCCGAGTCTTCTTTTTGGACAATCTTTCCCAGTCTTTCCAAGTCTCTCTGGATCTTGGTGAGACCTCCAATTGCAGCACCCATGCCACAAGCAAGTCCAAGGTATCAGGAAAAGAAAGACCAGATTTCCTACTGTTTTACTAAGAGAATGTATGTGCTGCCTTTATTGCCGGGAGAGAGAAAGAGAGACAGAGACAGAGAGAGACAGAGAGAGAGAGTCTTTATTGTAAGTGCTAAGAGGTCTCTCTCTCGTAGGAGGGAGAAGTCTTATATATACAGGCATACCGCACAGAGGAAAAACCCCAGGTGGAAGAGAGTGTGTTTTCCTTCTGCTAGATGTTGATGTCAGTGAGACAATGCAGGGGCACTAAGCCAGGACTCAAAAACAGGATGCACTTGTGACTATCAGCTGACTAACAACTCAGAGACCCTGTGGGGACTAGGCCCCAACACCACACTTTTTTATCCATTCTTTGGTTGAAGGTCATCTAGGTTGTTTCCATGTTCTGCTATTAAAAATAATGCTTCTATGAACATAGATAAGCAAGTGTCCTTGTAGTATAATTAAGCATCTTGTGGATATATGACCAAGAATGGTATTGTTAGGTCTTGAGGTTCATGAGGTAGATTGATTCCAAGTTTTCTAATAAATGACCACATACTGGTTTCCAGAGTGGCTGTTCAAGTTTGTACACACACCAACAGTAGAGCAGTGTTCCCCTTACTCTACATCCTCCCAAGCATAAGATGAATCTACAAGAATGACCCTGGCTAATGTTCCTAGCAACAATGAACTGGTCTTTCGCTGTAATCAGAATAGTGACTACCCTAATTGTCATCATAGAACCTACGTCTGGTAACTGAAAGTAGATATAGGTATCCACAGGCAAGCACTGGGATGAGTTCCTGGTGCTCAGTTTAAGAGAGGGAGGGCAGATTATGTGAGTCAGGGGAGGGGTTCAAAGTGATGATAGTGAAAACTACAGAGACAGCTTACTTGAGTAAGTGGGAGCTCACGAACTCTGGACTGGCAGCTCAGGAACATACATAAGATCAAACGAGGTCCACTGAATGTGGGTGACAGGTGTGTGGCTGGATCTGTTTGTAGGGCTCCTAGAAGTGGGACCAAGACTTACCCTGGGTGCATGAACTGGCTCTTTGGAGTCCATTCCTTATGGTGGAATATCTTGCTCAGCCTTGGTACAGTAGGTAAGGGCCTACCTCAACTTGCTATGTTAGACTTTGTTGACTCCCCAAGGAAGACTTTATCCCCTCTAAGTAATGAATGGGTGCTGGTATGGGAGGATGTTGACATGGTGGGAGAAAGGGAAGGAGGGAGAATTGGAGTTGATATGCAACGTGAAAAAATTAAATAAAAAATAAGCAGCATTCAATACAGAATGCAGAAAGTGCAATTGCAAAATTTAAAAACATAGCAAACAATGAACTTGATGTAAGAAAGGCACAGTGGACGTTAGAGATTTAGTTAAAATGAGTGGTCTAAGCCACCATGTTGAAAATCAATAAGAGCCATGTTAATTGGACTAGAATTTGTTCACTTCAGTCGATTTCACCTTATTGTTGAGCCAGTTCTCTTTTATTACTATGTGTGGTAGCTTGTGATTGATGAGAACTCCTAAACTACTTACTGGAACACTTATTATTGATGTTCTGGTATAGGATTCAATGTTTCTTTTCTTTGTCCCTTCTAGGTAATCTGTTCTCAGACTTCTTGAGATATATTCAACACATGCCCTCGGAGTGCTCAACTAGGGACTGAAGAAGGCATTTTGTGTAGGTCTGTAATTTCCTCTAGTTACAGATCTAAGTATTATATGTGAACTCTTGCCACATTTGCTTTTTCAAATTCAGATAATGTTCATCAAGCCTCAGCTTCCCTCCTTCCTCCTTAGAGGTCTGAAGTTTTCTGAAGTCCAATGTAAGAAAAATCATTGATTTGGTGTTCATCTTTTTCATTTTTATTTTGGTGAATGAGGGTTTTAATGAATGATATTAATTAATTTGATTATGTAGGTATTATTTTTTGTTTTCTTGTATGTTTTGGAGTCCAGTCCCAATGGATACATATATGAAACACTCTGGGAAAATTTAGGAAGAGGAGACAGACAGGTTGTAAAACGCAGAGTACGAAAGAGTTTCCTGAGACTGTTTATTCTATATTTAATTGTAGGGGATGTCAAAGTTATTCCTATCTCCACTTTGGGTTTGGTCTAGTGTTATATACTGTGTTCATTGCTTAATGCATCTTTTTATGATATTTCTCATGGAGATTAATACCATGGACCACTTAAGGCAGCAAACCTCACATGAGGTAACTGTGCTTCTGGCTTCTGTTTTTCACCCTCTTTATTAGTGGAGACTCCTGATCAGCAGAGGAAAGAAAACAATTTTTTATTTCATGGTTTGCAAGCCTACAGTTTTTTGGAAAGTGTTCTTGGTATGTATATTTTTGTGTATGTGTGTGTGAGAGTGTATGTGTGTGTGTTTGCATGTCTGCGTTTCTGTCTGAGTCAGAACAAACATACTTTTTAATTTTTATACACAGAAATATATATATATATATGAATAAATTAAAGATATGATGTGTACATGTGTATATGGTTAATTTAGTTAGATTTTCTATTGTGGCAATGAAGCCCCATGATCAAAGCAACTTGGTGAGGAAAGTGTTTATTCAACTTAAGCTTCCACATCACAGTTTGTTATCAGTGTAAGGCCAGGAAATCAAGGAAGGAGGCTGGAGCCAGGGACTAAAGAAGAAGCCACTGACTACTGCTGCTTATTGATTTGCTTGTTCTTCATGATTTGCTCAGCCTACTTTCTTATAGAACCAGGACCACCAGTCCAGTAATGGCACTACCCACATGGGCTGTCTCTCCCCCATCAATGTCTAATTAGGAAACTATCTTCCATGATTGCCTGCAGCCTAATCTTATGGAGGCATTTTCTTAATTGTGGTTCTTTCATCTCAGATGACTTTAACTTGTCTCAAATTAACATAGAACTCTCCAACACAATAGCATGCTAGTCTTCATTGGGAACATATACTACATATTCAGTATACTATATACTGAATATCATTAGCTTCTTGGTCAATAACAAAAGAGGATATCAAAATTGGCTTTATAGTGATAGAAAGGGAGTATATACAGTTGTTATTATCTATTTAGTAGAAGTACAAGATGAGTGTGTGCATGGTGTATGCCATAGCGTGTGTACGGAGGTCAGACAACAACTTTGTGGAGTTAGTTCTCTCATTCAAACCTTGTGTGGGTTTGAGTAATTGAAAACTGGTTTTCAGGCTTGTAGAAAAAGTATCTTTACTTTCCGAATATCTGGCCATTCAGTCATTACCTATTCAAGGCTATATTATATTAAAACATTTAAAATTTACTAAAAAATAGAAAAAAGATATGGGCAATTAAATAAAACTTGAGAATTCAATAAATACATATTTTATATCCTAAGCCTTTGGGACATGTGCCTGGAACCCAGTTCTAACTATTTCTCTTTCATTCAATTTTGCATATTTTGTGAAATTTTATACATTATACTGCTGCTTTATGACCATACTTTGTGCAGTATTAGCATCAAGATCACATTGTAAGATAAAGATAAGTTTGCTAAAACCTGTGCCTCACAGACTATGATTCTGAAGGAGAAACCAGAAGCAGTTAGCATTCCTGGTGGCTCCTGTTGCTGGGCTCTGCCAGCAATGACTTAATCACTGGATGTACCGACATCCAGCAAGATTTCAACAAGCCTACATTTTGATCTTCTGCCTTGACAGGCAATGAGTTCATATAGGAAGATTCATCTCTGTGTGGCTACATTGTATTTGTTCTCTGTTCTAGACATTTTACATATTTGCATTACGAAACTGTGCTGACATTGTAAATGATGCTATTCTTAACCTTGCCCTTAAACCAATTTGATAAGATTTTCAATCTCCGTAGGTACTTAGCGCTTTTGACCACAATAATTATGTAATTTTTTACTTGCTCAGGGGTTTCATTTTGCTTCACAGTACCTGGCAGTTTTTAACTCCCTAAGTAGTTAACATGTGACACTCTTGTTTTATCCCCTTATAATTTCTAATTATCAATTCTTAGATTTTTTTCAAAAAAACATAAGTTGACTTTTTATATGAACTTTATATATGAATACAGTATAAAAAACAATGATTTGGGAGTTAGAGAGAAGGCTCATTGCTAAGGAGACCTTTCAGTTTTGTAGAAAATGCAGGTTCTCTTCCCAGAATCCAAATGATGGCCCATACTACAACTTCACTTCCTGGTGACCCTCATCTGACTTCTGTGGGTGCTTAATACATGATACACTTAAATTATAATAGCCTCTTCTGTAGAGTCCTTCAATTTTAGCCTCTTCTGTAGAGCCATTCAATTTTCATCAGATATGCTCAGAAAACAACATATGTATGGAATATTATATAATAATTCAAAATTGTGTTTCCTTCATTTTATTTGCTATTGTACTGGCTAGAACATTTAAGTAATACTTAAGGACAGTATGAAAAGAGAAATTCTGGTCTTGTGCCTGACTGTAAGAAAGTCATTTAACCTGTCACTATTATTATAATGTTACTACAAGGATCTTTAAAAGATGGCCTTTTCCTATTTCTTTTTTTATTTTGCCCTATTCTGATGAAATACTTTTGCAGCACGAAAATTAAAAGACCCAGAGACATATACTCAGGTTCAGAGTTCAAGTTGAAAATTAGAAAAGCACAATAGCTGACCACTAACATCTTACCTCTAAAAGAGGCTGAATGGGTTGGTCCTGTCTCACAAAGTCTCAGAAATTCTCCTATCTTCAGAGTGGCTGGAGAATGAATGCCACTCTGAGACCTTGCATCTGCCTCATATACATCCCTAATGCTGGGATTAAAGGTGTGAGCTATAATTCTCTTTCAGACTGATTATTCTTGTGTAGATCCTTGTGGCCTTGGACTCACAGAGATCCATTTATCTTTTAATCTTGAGTCCTAGGAATAAAGGTGTGTACACCACCTCTTAGCTTCTGGCTGCTGGGATTACTGAAATTATTCTTATTTTGATCACAGTATTTGATATCTGATACTTCTTTTTATTTACTTATTATGTTCTATTTGAACTGTCATAAAATTGTAGACATTTGTCAGGTACCATATGGAAGTTAGTTATAGGCATGTGTTATATGACACATGAATTTAGGTAAACATATGTATCAAATATTTATGATTAAAAACTTTCTTTTCACTCTTTAAAATCATTACTGTTATGGTTTGAACATGATATGCCCACTATAGGTTTATGCATATAAATACTTGATCCCTAGTGGGTGGACCTATTAGAAAAGGTTGTAGAAATTTTAAATGATAGAGTCTGAAACCAGAGGATCACTTTACTTCCAATAGGTTTTGAGGCGTCATAGCCTGGGCCCACTCTATCTGCCTCCTGAGGAGGAATTAAATGCGCTTAGCCAGCTTCCTGTTCTTGTGGGCATGCCCTCACTGTCTGTTGTCAATCTTTACATCTCTGTGATGGGTTTAGTCCTCTGGATCTGTAAATCAAAATGAGTCCTTTCCCTTTCCTTGCCTTTTGTCAGGGTATTTCATCACAATAAAATGAACAGATTCAAACCAAGGCCTTATTTCCCTTTCCTCTAGCATTTTATGAGTATACTTTGTACTCTGTATCACTGTAAACTTTTTAGAACATTGTTGCATCTTTTAAAGGTGTGAATAGAGATACATGGTAATTTCCCTTCTATGATTACATATATTTGCGATTTTTTCTTCCTTTATTTTTAGTGGTCACAGCAATAGCATGTCCTCAGTTTTGACAACTTGGTGAATTCAGTTGATAATATTTAAGGTTTCTCAATCCCTGCTGGTAATTTTTCTACTTTTATAAATTACTGGGTGAAGAATATTGTACTCATCAACTGTAATTTTGAGTTACTCATTTCTCCTTACAAGTTTATCTGTTTTTGTTTGGTGAGTTTTGACACTGGTTCTGATTATTTACACATTTGAAACATGTCTCCATGAGTTTATTACAATGAAATGCAGTGCACAGTGTCTGGCACATTATGGTAATATTAATCATTAGAAAGGTGAAGGGTTTGTGTTCATGCCACAGAGATATAATTCAGAGAGTTTCTATAATGCACATTTTCTCCATGACTCTATTTTAACCCAGTGATGTCTTTTAATTTTCAATGGGTTTCTCAAAGACAGGGAAGAGTTTTGTTTTGCTCCATCATCTGAAATTCTTTACTTTGTAGTTGGACTGCTTAGTCAGTTTGCATTTCCTCTAATTATTTATATGGTTGGTCTTAATTAAATCCATCATTTAAATCTTTTTCTATTCAATTTATCTGTTCATTTTGGTGAAATGATCTTATTGGGGTATGATTCACATACCATACAATCCATTATCTAAAAGGCATAATTCAAATAATGGCTTTTAGTATATTCACAGAGTGGTGCATCCATTACCACAATCAATTTAAAAATAATTCCATTACTCTCAAAGAAATCTTGTTTCTTTTCCAATCCCACATCCAGTACTCTCCACACTAGCCTAGACAAACAACAGTCTACCCTGTCTCCAGAGATTTACTTTTTCTGAATGACTCACATATGGAATTCTATAACATGGAGCTCTTTTAGAGCAGCTTCTTTCAGTTTGCATAATATTTCAATGTGAAGTCATACTGAAATGTCTCAGGACTTCAATCATAGTTATTGATGACTAAAATTCTAATATCTAGTCATCTATTATATTTATTTATTCATCAATTCACAAACATTTCTGCTACTTCTACATTTGTCTTGTATGGATCTTGCTTCACTGAATGTTAGTCATCTGTAAACAATCTGCAAAATTTCTGTGTCTATAAGTATTTTCATTTCTCTTGGGTGTATCTAGGAATGGAACTGGTGAATCTCCACGTTTAATTAGCTAAGAGTCAGCCACACTGTTTTCCAAAGCAGTTACTGCAATTGACATTCCCATTAGAGCAGCACAACTTACCTTGCTAATAGTTGCCACCATTAAAGAATATCATTCCAGTGATACAAAGCAGGAAGCGTCCCATTTTTGTCTTTATATGCATTTCTTCAGTTACTAATGATGTTACAGAGATTGATGTGGTTTTATACATCTGAATATATATTTTGGAAGAATGACTCCAGAATTTCTGCCATTTGTGTTGAATTATCTGTTATTTCTTCTTTTTCAAATATTCTGTCATTAAATAAGTTGAATAATCTTTTTTTTGTTTTTTTTGGTTTTGTTTTGTTTTTACGAGACAGGGTTTCTCTGTATTATTTTGGAGACTGTTGGTCCAGCGTGGCCTCGAACTCACAGAGATTACGCCTGCCTCTGCCTCCCGAGTGCTGGGATTAAAGGAGTGTGCCACCACCGCCCAGCCAAGTTGAATAATCTTTATTGAATACAGTTCTCACAATTATTGGATCATTTACCTTATCATAGTTTACCTCCAAGTACTAGCTTTGTATTACAGAAGATATCAAAGCCTTATACTCTTCTTTCTATACTGTATGTGCCTTGTTTACATGGATGTCTATGCACCACATGGGTGTCTGGTACACAAAGAGACCAAAAGAAGCAATAATATCCCCTTTAACTGAAGTCACCATTTGTTGTAAGCTCCTATTTGTGTTCTGGAATACAAACTCACATTCGTGTGGAGGACAACCAGTACTCTTAACTACTGAGGCATCTCTCTAACCACAAAGCCTTTTACTTTTCATTTCTTTCTCCATTGTATGTGTTGTTTCTTCATGAATCTTAATCTACATATGCCACAAATCCCAAAATATATTATGTTAAACTACTATCTATTATATTAAAAAAATATATATGTATATATGTTGGTGTATATATAGTTCTAGCCTGGTTTCATTCTAAGTTTTCCTGGAGCTCTGCCTAATAGAAAAGAACTTCAGGAGAGAGAATTATTTTTTTCTTTAGCCAGAAAAAGACTTTCATGAGTTTTTGTGGGGTTGGATATATTATCTATATTTTCAAAGACTTTAAGATGTAATGCCTCCAGGCATTGGTGGCGCACGCCTTTAATCCCAGCACTCGGGAGACAGAGGCAGGCAGACCTCTGTGAGTTCAAGACCAGCCTGATCTAAAGAGCAAGTTCCAGGGCAGCCTCCAAAAACAATACAGAGAAACCCTGTCTTGAAAACCCCCCAAAAATATTAAAAAAGATGTAATGCCAATGTTCTGGTTTCATGGTTCTGATGAGAAGTCTTTAATTCTTACATATCTTCTGGGTTATACAGTTTCTAATATTTCCACTAACTTCCAGATTAACATTATAGTATTTGCTTTTTTTCCTTTGTTATTTATAAATTACTTCTCTATTGCTGTAGTCAAACAATATGACCAACAATATGTTATCATTGTTATTATTATTTTTTTTTGAGAAAGGGTTTCTATGCATAGTGCTGGACATTCAGGAACTTGATCCATGGACTGAGACTCAACTGTCACTACCTCTGTTGGAATTAAAGGCATGTGCCACCACCATTGAGCAAGAAAACTTATTTTAAAAAAACATAACAAAACAAATCAAAATGACAACAAAGTTTAATTGATTTACTATTTCATGAGGTTGAACTGCATGATGGCAGAGCAAAGGCATGGGTGGCATCAGAAGCAACTGAGAGCTCATATCTTGAACTGAAAGTAGGAGGCTGAGAAGAGAAAAGCACTGGAATGGTACCAGTGTTTTGAAGCCACTAAGCCTGTTCTTAGTAACACGCATCTTTCAAAAAGTCATAATGTCTAATATTTCCCCAATAGTACCACCAACTGGACAATCAAGTGTTCAAAGACAGGAGCCTATGGAGGCCATTCTCATTTAAGCATCACATTCTCTTAATTGAGTGACCTTTGTTTTTTTTTTCTGTTTGAGCTAAATGCTTTCATGCTACTTGTTTCTGCTACCTGATAGTCTCATCAAATTCATATAATCACTTTCATGTTAGTAAAATTATTAAAATACTTTCTAATCCACTTTTGTGAATAGGGTATCTTTATTTTATATATATATTTATTTATTATTTTAATTTTAAATAGCTTGTTTAACATGTCAATCCCAGTTCCCTCTCCCTCCCCTCCTCCCACAGCCCCCCACCATCCCCCCATCCTCCCACCCTATTGCCAATTCCTTCCACATAGGGGATATCTAGAGTCTGTCATTTCACTCAGGGTAGGGTCCAGGCACTCCCCCAAGAGTCCAGACTGAGAAAGCATCCCTCTTTGTGCTATGGGCACACAATGACTGTATTCCAGGGATGGACGCTGATCCACTGCTCATGGCCCCATAGGTAGCCCAGGCCTTCTCACTGACACTCACATTCGGGTGGTCCAGATCAGTCCCATGCTGGCCTCCCCGCTGTCGGTCTGGGGTCCAAGAGCTCTCCCCCGTTCAGATCAGCTGTCTCTACTGGTCTTGCCAGCCCATTCTTTGCCAATTTGCTCATCACTCCTCTCTCTCTCTGTCACTGGGTTCCTTGGGTTCAGTTCAGTGCTGAATTGTGTGTGTTTGCCTCAGCTTCCATCAGTCACTGGATGAAGGCTCCCAGATGGTTATAGACATCAAGTTCATTATCAGGAATGGGCATTCGAGGTGGTCTCTCCACTATTGCTTAGCTTGCCAATTGGTGTCATCCCTTTAGATCACTCGAGGTCACTCTGGTGCCTGATCTGTCTTCTACTCTATGATTCCCTCTTCCCCCTATTCTACCCCCACCCACTCAGACTTTCTGTTCCCCCATGACCTACTCTCTCCTCCTCTTCTACCCCTCTCTTCTTCACAGCTCCCACTTCTCCCCACCCCTCGCCCTGTTCCCCATCCATTCAGAGGATCTTGTCTCAATCCTTTTCTCTTGGGTACTATGCATATATGCATATCTTTTAGGTTCTTTCCTGTTTCCCAGATTCTCTATAAGTAGAAGTGAAGACTGGCACTATCCAGATGCATGTCTAAAATCCATATATGAGTGAGTACATACCATGTTTGTCTTTTTGCGACTGGGTTACCTCACTCAGGATGGTTTCTTCCAGTGCTATCCATTTATCTGGGAATTTCAAGATTCCATTTGTTTTCTGCTGAGTAATAATCCATTGTGTAAATGTACCACATTTTCTGTATCCACTCTTCAGTTGAGGGGCATCTAGATTGCTTTCAGGTTCTGGCTATTACACATAATGCTGCTATGAACATAGAGGAGCAGATGCCCTAGCTGTATGAATTTGCCTCCTTTGGATATATGCCCAAGAGTGGAATTGCTGTGTCTTGTGGTAGATTAATTCCCATTTTCCTGAGGAATCTCCATACTGATTTCCAAAGTGTGTAGTATAGGGTAGATAATAGATAACACTCTAATACAATATATATTTAGGCTAACTATCATGTGATACAACAGAGAATGCAACAAAAAAATCTTTGACAAAGTCCAAAAAAATCTTGACTCTTTTACTTATTTTTCTTTTGTTAAGAAATGTTTGTAAAAGGAGATATGTACTTATTTTTACTTTGTAAAATAGTACAAACTCAGGAAGGGAGAAAATAAATTCTAATGTACACCATGACATTATTATCATTTTAAAATGTGACTGTCTTATCTTCAAAGAAAGAGGAGGAGTTGCTAGGATTGACTCTAGTGGATCTAGTGGCAGTTGCTGACTACTAGGGAAAGGAAAATCAGGGTATTTTTTGTACATGGTCATTTGTAGGTTTCTGATTACCCAGCAGATGAGAGATATAATTGTGCATATATACCCAGCACTAGTTGGACTCAGTGAGTTGAAAAATCAAACAACAATAAAGTAAATAGATCAAAAGAGAGTGTGAAGATGAGAGGGGTGTATATTTTAGGGCTTTGGAATATTAGAGAAAAGATAGAGGTAGATGATATAGGAAACATGTAGGTCTTTGTGCTCACAGATAAGAACCACAGGAACCAAGAATGTAAAACACATGAGGTTGTTTCTTCAAAGGAAAAGATGCAAGGTTTGGAGAAGACATCATTAAAAACCTGGTGAACTTTGAGCTATCTGTGTGGCCAAGACCATACTGGATCCTCTCCTAGGCTCTTTTTGTGAACTTGTTTATCCTCAGGTAATCTATAGAACCAATTTTTGTAGATGATGTCACATGTACTTTACAAAGTGTTTAGATGTAGTCATGTCTCAAACTTTGTTGTGCACAAGAAATTGAAGTAATTTACCACCAGGAAATGTTTTCCAAATTGTATTGTGCTTATACTACTTGGGGTTGGACTCCCAAAGTGTACCAACACCCACTACTGATTCACTTTGAACATAAACACTTTTTAAAAATCTCCCATTGATTCTTACTTTGCTCACCCTGGTGATTGTAGAGATCCCTTCAGGATTTGAACAAGATGCATTGTGCATATGTTAGAAAATTTCCTATAATGAATAAAAATTTACCTGAAAAAATACTGGTTTGTGTTCCAAAAGTTCTGGTCAGAGGCTAGGGAGATGTTAAAGGTTAAAGGTTCTGTGAATGTTTCTACCTATATTAAAGGTTCTTCAATACAGAGTGACTTCAATATTAGAATGTTGCAGATCCATTGTTAAATTTTCTTGGATTACCACAAGTCTCCTTAATAGTCCCTGTTTTAGATTTCAATTTAAAAGAATAGGAGAATTATAAAACAACTTCTTATATCTAAAGACCTACAGAGCTCCTGGAGCTTAGGATGGGTTGTATGGGAATCTTATTGATGTAGAAGCACAGGAGCCTCTTCATATACTGTCTTCTCATGAACAGAGGAATGCATAGACCCTGTATGCTTCCTCTTACACTGTAAATTTCTACCTTTCCATTTTAATTGTATTTGTATATTTATTCCACTGGGATGTTTCTCAAGAGCCATTCTTCCCACCTGACTCAAGTAACCTAAAGTGCCTTTTCAAAATGCAAATTGTGAGAACACTTGATCAGAATTGCTGGGACCAGGTCCAGATATGTATGCACTTCTAACACACATCTATTGTGATTGTTACAGGCATTTGGGTTAAAAATTGAATGCTGTTCTTTGGAAGATTCAGAAGAGCCATTAGTAACAGAAGCAATGTGTACCACATTGTGAGTTCCAGTGGTTTAGTAAATAACTATAATAACAAGAAAAGATGCAAGTACCATTTTACATATTGGAATTGGCTCTTAGTGAATAACTGAATAATGCAGCAAGGTTAAGATTAGGTTTTAATGCATTAGGACTGTTTTCTTAATGTCTTTGATTCTGACTCTGGATTGAAGCAAGAATTCAGTTGAAGATGGATATTTGTTTGTCTTACCTGTGAGTAACATAATACAGATTGAACAACAAAGCTGTTTTTAGAGCAATTTTATGGATTGTGAAATTTCTCAAAGGTCACTGAATTTTTCATGCTTTTAAGATGATAACTGTAACTACATCATTACTTGAAGGGAGAAACACACGTCAAAGAAAGAGGAGGATTTTCTAGGCAGAAAATTTTCCCATTCTGTATGTTTTTGTTTTATCTTTTTAAGTTTCAAGAGATTCCATTTATTGATTATTGCTTTCAGTGTCTGTGCAACTGGTGTTATATTCAGGAAATTTTCTTCTGTGTTCAAGGCTATTTCTCACTTTCTCTTCTGTCAGATTTAATGTAGCTGGATGTATGTTGAAGTCCATGATCCACTTGGATTTGAGTTTTGGGCATGAAATAAATATGAATCTCTTTGCTCTCTTCTAGATGTTGACATCCAATTATGCCAGCACTATTTATTATTGATGTTTTCTCTTTTCCATTGTACCATTTTGACTCCTTTGTCAAAAATCAGGTGTTCATCGGTCTTTGGTTTGATGTTGTGGTTTTCAATTCTATTCCATTGATCTGCCTGTCAGTTATTTTGGCAATACCAACCTGTTTTTATTACTTTAGGTCTATAGTAGAGTTTGAGGTCAAGGTCAATGATGTCTCCAGAAGTTCTTTAATTGTACAGGGTAGTTTTAGCTATTAATGTTTTTTCATATGAAGTTGATTACTGTTTTCTCAAGGTCTGTGAAGAATTGTGTTAGAATTTATTGATTTCTTCTAACTTTTTGCTTGTCTTTTCTTCCATTTCTTTTTTTTAATTTAGAAGCACTCATTATACATATCAATGCCCCCATTCCCTCTCCTCCCATCTTCCAATACCCCCTACCAACACCTCCCAACCCACCCCTATCTGCTCCCCTAGGACAGTGAGGCCTTCCACAGGGGATCATAAATTTCTGTCACATCATTTTATATTTTTGGTTTTGAGCTTTTAACGGCCAAGCCATCTCTCCAGCCCAGAATATGTTTTCAAGACAGGTTTTCTCTGTGGCTTTGGAAGCTGTCCTGGAACTAGCTCTTGTAGACCAGGTTGGCCTTGAACTCACAGAGATCTTTCTGCTTCTGCCTCCTGAATGCTGGGAGTAAAGGAATGTTCCACCACCACAGGCATCACATCGTTCTTTAAGGAAGTTTTTCATTTCCCCTTTGAGGCACTTTATCACCTTCATAAAGTTATTTTTAAAATGACATTCTTCTGTTTTAGCCTTATTGTAATGCTCAGGTGTTGTTGTGGGATAGCTTGTTTCTGGAGGTGCTATATTGCCCTTTCTGTTATTCATTGTGTTCTCACACTGGCATTAAAACATCTGGATTTAGGATGATAATATTTCTAAGTGTTCATTCCTGAATTTGTCTTTGTTGCATGGATCTTTTGTTCCTTTGCTTTATATTTCCTTTCATCTTCTTGCCTAAGTGGCCAGGGGTTCTGGTGAGTCCTTCAGTTCCAGTAGAGTGTCTCCTCTGGTATTTTGGGGCCTTGGGTCCTTAGATCCAGGCTGTACACCACTAAAACTGAAGTCCTCATTTAGAATTATAGGTCAAAGTATGGAAGCCAGATGAGGAGGTAATTTGTTTAACTAATGTGGATTGTACTTGGGCCTTTGGAGTCCAACAGAGCTGTGGAGAAGTTCGAGATACAGACATGATGATGATGTGGGATGGGTTGAATGGTGGTAGAGTGGACCTTGAGTCCAGGAGGTTGTGGCAGTCCCACTTTCAGGTGAGTCACTCATTGCTGGTCTACTGGTATGTCCTGCATTTGGGCAATGAAATTTAACTGTAGTTGAGGGCAAGGCCTATCAGAGGTGCTAGTGCTGAGCTGGGAGCAGAAGGGGCCAAGTATGTACCCTGGGACTTAGAATCTGGATATTGGGGTACCAAATTTGGAAGGCTGGTCACTCACCAGTTCTTCTTATTCGAGTAGGCAGTACCTCTGCCTATGAATCCTGATGGAGTCGTAGGGAAGGACTGGCTATGGGGAGGATAATAAGATTGATGGGGTTTTGACAGTGGAAGTCCTGTGTATATGTCAATAAAGTACTGTTATCCAATAGGGAAGCAAGATAGGTGGGACTAGGAGTCCAGGAGGACTCTGGGAAGGAGAAACACAGGAAGTCAAGATGTAACCACCATGGGGTAGGAAGCCCGGAAATTTCTCCGGTAAGAGAAATACTTAGATTAACAATTATGGGATAAATACTTAAGTCAGAGCTAGCCAGTAAGAAACAAGCAAGGCCAACAGCTTCATAATTAATATAGCCTCCTGTGTGTTTATTTGGGACTGATGAGGCTCTAGAACCAGGCTGGTGGGAAGGCTTCTCTCAAGGAAAAGGCTTCCCTTTACAGGGTTTGGCAGTGGAGTGCATCTTAGGGGATCAGAACCAGGAGTTGGTGGCATTCCTGGTAGCAGGCAGGTCAGTGACCCACTCATTGACTGGTAAGGACTGACAATTCTTTCTATGTTTAATCCTATGTCTCACATCACTATTCCAAAACAGGAATTTTGGGGGAGGCCAGTGAACAAAACTGTTATTCCAAGTGGGGCTAAAATGATCAAATTTCCTTACTTTTTCAACATTGTGGCTTCATGGCTGAATGGGGCCTGTGACTTGGCCCAGCCTGTTGGAGCTACCAGAACATGCGCTTTTGAGTTACACCTCTGGTTATGGCTTTTCTTTATATCATAGGTTCTTTTTTCTCAAACAGGAAGAAGAGGAAGTCGACCTATTAACACACTTTTGCAGGAACTGTTTAAAAGTGTTCTGACCTTGCTCAGTCATCACCAAATAAGCATCATAGAAAGAATTAGATCTGTCATGTACATCTTCACAAACCACACATGTAAAGAAAATCCAGTCTCTATTATTTTTTTTTAGAATTACCACATTTTGAGACAGAACATTGTTTCTCCATCTAACAGTCTCACATAACACAAAGCAAAAAATGATAATTGGCAGGAAATGAGTGCAGTCCTTTGCATCCTAGGGGGTTGACCCATAGCTAATCTACTGTCAAAACTTATAAAGGGAAGCTAATTTGGTAAGGGGTGAGGACAAACATGAATACTTAATTTCACCCCAAGTGACTTCATGCAGAACATATCTGAGTACTTTTCTTTACCTGTTCATCCACTGATGAATACCCAGGCTGAACTATTAGTATATTAGGGTACATAACATAATATATTAGAGATAATGCTGATGCAGACATAGGGTGAGATATGTCTTTAATGTATTGATCTAAAATGTTCGGGATAAATATACAGAAATAGGATAGGATAACTATACCTTATGGTCCTCTTATTTTTATTTCCTTAAGGATCCTCCACACTAGTTTTCTAATTACATTACCATAAAGAATGTGCAAGAATTTCCTGCCATCTAAATCTATAGCTGTCTGCATTAAGCAGTTTGATGATGACTCTTCCAATGAGAGTGGAGGGATATCACAGTTCTGATTTGCACTTTCCCAGTGATTAATGGTGTTGAATATATGTCCTTTAAGTAGATCAGCCAGGACAGCCAGAGCTACACAATGAAACTGTGTCTCAAAGACCAGTTGTTCTTTTGCTTTGTTTCTATGGAACTACTTATATTTGGAAATGTTCTTTTTCAAGTATATGTCTTACAAATATCTTCTCCTAAACCCTTGGTCATTTTTACAATACTATCCTTTGTTTCTTCAACCTTGCTTATTAGTTTCATAAGAACTATTTTTGTATTATTCTTTGTTATCCATGTTTTCAATTTTTATGCCATTATTTTTTTTTGTTTTACAAGGCAGGGTTTCCTTGTATTATTTTGGAGGCTGTCATTCCAGCCTCACCTAGAACATACATAGATCTCCCTGCCTCTGCCTCCCAGTGCTGGGATTAAAGGCGTGCACCACCACCACCTGGCTATGCCATTAATTTTTAAAATTTCCAGAGTTTGTCATGTCATCCAGGGTAGGGTCTAGACCTTCCTTCAATAGTCTAGGCTGAGAGACCATTCCACATTGTGGCATGGGCACTTAGTCTATTTGTATGCCTCTGGAGATCCACCATGGAGTGCCTCACCCTCCCTGGGGATCAGAGTGGAGATTGGGTAGGGGGGATCTGGTAGGGAGGGATGGGGAGGAGGGGAGGAAGAAGGAGCTGGGATTGACATGAGAAACAATATGCAGAGACTGAGAGACTTTACAGTGCTCATGCTGAAATGGGCATATTTTTCACACCCCTGTCTTCACAGCTCAGAGTTCCACGGGAAGAAGAAGTGGAAAGATTCTAAGAGACAGAGGTGGTGAATGGCTCCAGGGAAATGGCAGGTTCCAGACACGACAGGGGTGACACACACAATAAAACCCAGAAATTGACACATGTAGTTGGGTTTGTAGGGAGGGAAAGTGTGACAGCACGTGTAAAACCTGTATAAATTCAAGCAAAACAAAAAAATCCCAGAATGAGGAAAGGGAAGTGTCCATAAAAATTTCATCCACTACCAAGAAGGTATTTATAATTATACCTGCTGGAAGAAGAAAAATCAGCATTCTCCAAAGGCATAACTCTGTGTTTATCAATAACAATTAAGACTCTATGGTTTTTTTTGTTTTTATTTTTGTTTTTTTTGCTTGTTTTGTTTTCTTTACTTTTTTAAAGAAAAAATGCATGAAGTTGGCTGGGTAGGGAAGTAGAGAGGATCTAGGAGGATATAGAGAAGAGGAATAAATAGGATCAAATATGTACCAAAATTAAACAATAAGGTACTAAAATGTTCTGAAGTTTTATGCATCATTACATTTTAAAGACCAGAGAGCAAACTCCAACCCAAGGAAGCTAACTACAACCAGAAAAACATAAGCATTAGAGAATCCCTCTCTACCAACAGCCAAAAGAACAAAGGGGTGAAATTCCACCCATAATTCCACCAACAACAACCATCGCAAATCGAAGAAGGATGAGCAATCAATGGTCATTAATATCCCTCAATATTAACGGCCTTAACTCACCCATAAAAAGACACAGACTAGCAGAATGGATTCGAAGACAGAACCCTTCCTTCTGCTGCATACAAGAAACACACCTCACCCTCAAAGACAGACATTACTTGAGAGTTAAAGGTTGGGAAAAAATTTTCAACCAAATGGACCCAAGAAACAAGCAGGGGTAGCAATCCTAATATCTAACAAACTAGACTTTAAAATAAAATCAATCAAAAGAGATGAAGGAGGTCATTACATACTCATCACAGGTGAAACCCACCAAGATGAAGTGACTATCCTGAACATCTATGCCCCCAATACAAAGGCATCCACATTCGTTAAAGAAACATTATTAGAACTTAAATCTCATCTAAAGCCCCACACAGTTATAGTGGGAGATTTCAACACACCACTCTCACCACTAGACAAGAATACCAGACAGAAACTCAACAAAGAAGCAAAGGGTCTAATAGAAGTAATGACCCAACTGGGATTAACAGATATCTATAGAACATTTCATCCACATAAAAAAGAATATACCTTCTTCTCACCACCACATGGAACCTTCTCAAAAATCGACCACATACTTGGCAACATATCAAACCTCAGCAGCTACAAAAAAATTGGAATAACTCCATGCATCTTATCAGACCACCATGCCTTAAAATTAGAATTCAACAACAACACAAATTGCAGAAAACCTACAAACTCATGGAAATTGAATAATGCTCAACTGCACCATCCCTGGGTCAAAGAGGAAATAAAAAAAGAAATTAAAGACTTCCTGAATGAAGACACAACATACCCAAACCTATGGGACACTTTGAAAGCAGTGCTATGGGGGAAGTTCATAGCACTAAGTGCTCACATGAAGAAACAGGAAAACAGTTATACCAGAGAATTAACATCACAGCTAAAAGCTCTAGAACACAAAGAAGCAAACTCCCCCAGGAGGAGTAGACACCAGGAAATAATCAAATTGAGGGCTGAAATCAACAAAGTAGAAACCAGGAAAACAATACAAAGAATCAATGCAACGAAGAGTTGGTTCTTTGAGAAAATCAACAAGATAGACAAACCTTTGTCCAAACTTACCAAACAGCAGAGAGTGAACACGCAAATTAACAAAATCAGAAATGAAAAGGGGGACATAACAACAGACTCTGAGGAAATCCAGACAATCATTAGGTCATACTTTGAAAACCTGTACTCCACAAAATTCGAAAATTTAAAGGAAATGGATGACTTCCTGGACAGCTATCATTTGCCAAAACTAAATCAAGAACAGATAAGCAATTTAAATAGACCTATAACACCTATGGAAATAGAATCTGTCATCAAAAGTCTCCCAACCAAAAAAAGTCCAGGTCCAGATGGCCTCAGTGCAGAATTCTACCACAAATTCAAAGAACAGCTTAGACCAATTCTTCTCAAAGTGTTCCACACAATAGAAGCAGAAGGGTCTTTGCCAAACTCTTTCTATGAGGCTTCAATAACCTTGATCCCCAAGCCACACAAAGATACAACCAAGAAAGAGAACTTCAGACCAATATCCCTCATGAACGTTGATGCAAAAATACTCAATAAAATACTGGCAAATCGGATCCAAGAACACATCAAAACAATCATTCACCACGATCAAGTAGGTTTTATCCCAGGGATGCAGGGATGGTTCAACATACAAAAATCCATCAACGTAATCCACCATATAAACAAGCTGAAAAACAAAAATTACATGATCATCTCACTAGATGCTGAAAAAGCCTTTGACAAAATCCAACACCCCTTCATGATAAGGTCTTGGAGAGATCTGGGATAACAGGGACATACTTAAACATAATAAAAGCCATGTACAGTAAACCAACAGCCAACATCAAACTAAATGGACAGAAACTCAACGCAATTCCTCTAAAATCAGGAACAAAACAAGGCTGTCCACTCTCTCCATACCTTTTCAACATGGTACTTGAAGTTCTAGCTATAGCCATACGACAACAAAGGGGGATCAAGGGGATACAAATTGGGAAGGAAGAAGTCAAACTTTCACTGTTTGCAGACGATATGATAGTTTACATCAATGACCCAAAGAACTCTACCAGGGAACTCTTACAGCTGATTAACACCTTCAGCAAAGTGGCAGGTTACAAGATCAACTCAAGAAAGTCAGTAGCCCCACTATATACAGATGATAAAAGGGCTGAAAGAGAAATCAGAGAAACATCACCCTTTACAATTGCCACAAACAACATAAAATACCTTGGGGTAACGCTAACCAAACAAGTGAAAGACCTGTATCGTAAGAACTTTGAATCTTTAAAGAAAGAAATTAAAGAAGCCCTCAGAAAATGGAAAGATCTCCCATGCTCTTGGATAGGTAGGATCAATGTAGTAAAAATGGCAATCCTGCCAAAAGCAATCTACAGATTCAATGCTATACCCATTAAAATCCCAGCACAATTCTTCACAGACCTTGAAAGAACAATAATCAATTTTGCATGGAAAAACAAAAGACCCAGGATAGCCAAAACAACCCTGTTCAACAAGGCAACCTCCGGAGGCATCACTATCCCTGACCTCAAGCTCTATTATAGAGCTATAGTCCTGAAAACAGCTTGGTATTGGCACAAAAATAGACAGGCAGACCAATGGAATCGAATTGAAAATCCGGGTATTAACCCACACACGTACGAACATCTGATCTTTGACAAAGAAGCTAAAAATATACAATGGAATAAAGAAAGCATCTTCAACAAATGGTGCTGGCATAATTGGAGACTGGCATGTAGAAAAATGCGGATCGATCCATGTTTATCGCCATGCACAAAACTCAAGTCCAAATGGATCAAGACCTCAACATAAATCCAGCCACACTGAACCTCTTAGAAGAGAAAGTGGGTGGTACCGTTGAACGAGTTGGTACAGGAGACAGCTTCCTGAACATAACACCAGTAGCACAGACAGTGAGATCAACAATTAATAAATGGGACCTACTGAAACTGAGAAGCTTCTGTAAGGCAAAGGACACAATCAGCAAGACAAAAAGGCAGCCCACAGAATGGGAAAAAATATTCACTAATCCCACATCTGACAGAGGGTTGATCTCCAAAATTTACAAAGAACTCAAGAAGCAAGTCTCCAAAACAGCAAAGGACCCAATTAAGAAGTGGGCTGCAGAACTAAATAGAGAGTTTTCAATAGAGGAGTCTAAAATGGCTGAGAGGCACTTGAGAAAGTGCTCAACATCCTTAGCCATCCAGGAAATGCAAATCAGAGCAACTCTGAGATACCATCTCACTCCTGTCAGAATGGCTAAAATCAAAAACACCAATGACAATTTATGCTGGAGAGGATGTGGTGAAAGGGGGACACTCCTCCATTGCTGGTGGGAGTGCCAACTGGTTCAGCCACTTTGGAAATCAGTATGGAGATTCCTCAGAAAAATGGGAATAAACCTACCACAAGACCCAGCACCTGCACTCTTAGGCATATATCCAAAAGATGCCCATTCATATAACAAAGATGTCTGTTCCACTATGTTCATAGCAGCTTTATTTGTAATAGCCAGAACTTGGAAGCAACCTAGATGTCCCTCACCCGAAGAATGGATAGAGAAAATGTGGTACATCTACACAATGGAGTACTATTCAGCAGAAAAAAATAATGGAATCATGAGATTCGCAGGCAAATGGATGACACTAGAAGAAACCATCCTGAGTGAGGTAACCCAGTCACAAAAAGAGAAACATGGCATGTACTCTCTCATATATGGATTTTAGACATAGATCTGGGGAGTGCCAGCCTACAATCCTATTGCCAGAGAGTCTGGGAAACAGAAACTTCATTTACTGGCTGGTTAAGTACTGAGCTGAACTCAAGAAAGCCAGTATCAGAGAGGGAGGACTGATGATCAAAGGGATTAAGACTGGGCTGGTTTAACCCCCAGAAACAGCTGACCAGATAAAGGTTAACTCTTGAATCCCAGGCATCAGCCTGGGAATCCAGCATGGGACTGATCAAGACCCCCTGAATCTGGGTGTCAGTGAGGAGGCCTAGGTAATCTATTGAGCCTTGTACAGCAGATCAGTACCCATCCCAAGTATACACACGGTCTCTGGACTCCCATAGAACAATGTGAGGTGCACTCTCACCCTGAACTCTTGGGGAAGGGTCTAGGCCCTGCCCTATATGAAATGACAGTCTATGGACACCCCCATGGAGGGCCTCACCCTCCCTGGGGGAATGAGGGGATAACCGGGGGGGTATGGGGGGGAGGGCACGGGAGGAGGGGAGGGAAAGGGAGAGGGACCTCGTACTGACTTGTGAAGCAACCTTGTTTCTTATCTAAATTTAAAATGGAAAAAAAATATTATTAAAAAAAAGTTAAATAAAAATTATATGAAAAAAAAAAGACCAGAGAGCATATTTATCAGTTAGATGCAAGTATGATCAAGTGCAATTTGGGAATGTATATGTTCCTGTGTAATTAATTTCTAAACAAGGAATATTTAGACCTCTTAGGCTGTTTTTGTGCTCTTTTTCTCTCTTTTTTTTGTTTTTTTTTTGTTTTTTGGTTTTTACGAGACAGGGTTTCTCTGTATTGCTTTGGAGGCTATCGGTCCAGCCCGGCCTTGAACTCACAGAGATCCGCCTGCCTCTGCCTCCCGAGTGCTGGGATTAAATGTGTGTGCCCCCACTGGCCAGCCGTTTTTGTGCTCTTTTACAGAAGGACCCTCATGATTTGGATGGAGACTATATCCCTGATAGGGACATAGGATTTCCTCATGGCACAGGTTCCCATGAGAAGACGGGTACTTCTGGCTATAGACAGTACACTCAGTTTATAGCCTAATCCACAATAGCAGGATCAAATGTACCAGCAATTTCTCTAGTTTTATCTTGTACTCAAAGAAGATTAATTTTGTCTTATCCACTGAGTTTGTAAAAATGTATTTGATAAACAATCTCTTGAATGATTTTATCCAAAATGTCAAATTTTTTCCAGAGCACAATGCTCAATGAAGTTACTTTGGACTTTGCACTTAGCAACAACAGATTGGACATATATGCAAACCTTCTAATATGTTTAATCCACTTGAGAAATGTAATAATTGAAGACTTCTTCCAGGATAGTTCTTTCTCACATCTTTCTTTTTTGTGTTATTTATTGCTATGGATCCAGTTATCCTGGCTAAAACAATTGCTATGGATCCAGTTATCCTGGCTGAAACAATGGACTTCTATAATTTCCAAAAATATTGCCATGTTCTTCTTTTGGATATACAGTCTTATCCTATTATTTAATATTTCGATCCCACTCTATAAGATGATGATATGATTGATGGCATGATGGATATTTTCTTTACGAATGCCTGAATATGGCATTTTAAATCCAGCTTAATTCAGGCATCTGGTATATTGACACAAAAGTGGCATAGTTTTGCTGGTCTGCACTAAGTGAATCAATCTCAGGGTACACCAGAGGACAGTATCAGAAAATTGCTGGAGGTTAATGATGCCCTTCATTTTTTATATTAGAATAATGATTGCTCATGTCAGTGCTATGTTGTTTCCCCAATGTCTCCTTCTAGCTACTTTCCAGTGTCTCATCTTATATTTGAGTTGATCTTTAATTTCACATGAGAATAAGTGTATTTCATTCTTCTGTCTATATAACCCATTTATCCTAACAACTCATTGAAGAGACAATTTTTTCTCTTGTGCAATTATAACTTGTATCCCACTCTTTACTTTATTCTGGAATACCAAACCACCAAATATAGAGTATCCTAACATTAATTTTGAATGTCTTTTCATTTCCTTTTCAAGATACTTTTTATTAGCTATTTGTCTTTACACTTTTACATGGTCTTCCAAAAGTATCTTTTATTTCTTAAATGTTTTGTTTTAAATTTGTGGTTACATGTATAATTTCATAATTTCTTAAATGTAATTGACTCTTTCTGTGAACAATAACATAAGTGTTGCTGAGGGTATAAAGCCAAGGGAAAAAGAAAATGCATGTTGTCTTTCTCTGCCAAGGGTACTAGATAAGCCTGGGGCTGTCTCCAGCCCATCTTCTGGTTCCTGCACACAACAAGTTGAGGCTGGGGGACTGCCATTGTGGTTCCCATCCAGGCTGGAGCCAAGACACTCAGAGACTGCCAGCATCTTAGTCAAATTCTCTGGTTTTTGGATTGTGCACTATGGATCACATCTCAACAGGGTCCAGCCCACCCTGAGACTTCCAAAGCCCCGGTAATAAGATTGCCTCCATCCACAGGAAGAGGAGAACCACCATAATATTGGACCAGCTTGTACTCACCATAAGGGAACCCTGGTCCCGTACCTACCAAGAGAGGAAAAGGCTCCTTCTGCACCCACTGGAAGAAGGAATGGGAAGGAGACAATATAAAAACACACTCTGCAACAGAAACGCAAATATGACACTATCACAATCAAGAGACTACACCAGCAAGAACCAAACATCCCAATGCATATGAAGTAGAAGAGAATGACCTTAAAAACAACTTCATGAAAATGATAGAGGTCCTCAAAGAGGTTATGAGAAAATCCCTTAAAGAAATGGAAGAAATAACAAGCCAAAAATGCAAGAAATAGAGGAAAAGACAAGGCAAAAATTGTAAGAAACAACTCAAACAGTGCAAGGGTAAAAGGTGAAATAGAGACAATAAAAAGACAGTCTGAGAGAATACTGGAAATAGGAAAGCTGGGCAAACGTTCAGGTACTACAGACACAAGCATAGCCAGCAGAATACAAGAGATCGAAGAGAGACCCATAGGCATTGAAGGTACATTAGGAGAAATAGATTCATCTACCAAAGAAAATACTAAGTACAACAAATCCCTAACACAAAATTTCCAAGAAACGTGGGACACTGTGAAGAGGCAAACCTAAGAAAAATCGGAATAGAAGAAGGTGAAGATACCCCACCTCAAAGGGGCAGAAAGAATATTCAACAAAATCATAGAAGAAAACTTCCCAAACTAAAGAAAGACATGCCAATGAAAGTACAAGAAGCTTACAGAACACCAAAAAGAGTGAACCACAAAAAGTCCCTTGCCACATAATAATCAAGAGCCCAAACATACAGAATAAAGAAAAAAACATTAAGAGCAAATAAGGAAAAATGTCAAGAAGCATTTAAAGGCAAACCTATCAGAATTACACCTGACTTCTCCATAGAAACTCTGAAAGACAGAAGGTTGTGCATAGATATACTGCCAACACTAATAGACCACCAGCCCAGACGACAATACCCAGCAAAGCTTTCAATTACTATAGACAGAGAAAATGAGATAATCCATGAGAAAACCAGATTTAAACAATACATATACACTAACCCATCCCTACAGAAAGTTTGGAAAGGAAAACTCCAACCCCAGAAAGTTAACTAAACCAGAAAAGCATAAGCAATAGATAATATCACTTTACCAATAGTCAAAAAATGGGATTGAAATCCACACATAATTCCACTACCAAAAACAATTCCAAAACAAACAAGAATGTGTAATCAATAGTCATTAATATGCCTCTATATTAATGGTTTTAACTCGCTTTAGTCCTGAAAACAGCTTGATATTTGTACAAAAATAGACAGGTGGATAAATGGATTTGAATTGAAAGCCCTGACATTAACCCACACACCTATGAACACATGATTTTTTATAAAGAAGCTAAAATTATTAAGTGGAAAAATGAAATAATCTTCAGCAAATTGTGCTGG
The DNA here is from genome assembly GCF_017639785.1 of Mesocricetus auratus. Classification (NCBI taxonomy): domain Eukaryota; kingdom Metazoa; phylum Chordata; class Mammalia; order Rodentia; family Cricetidae; genus Mesocricetus; species Mesocricetus auratus. The sequence goes on along the minus strand of NW_024429184.1, from coordinate 47,036,437 downwards.
CATAACTGGATGCTGACATGTAGAAGAGTGCAGATAGATCCATGTCTATCACCATGCACAAAACTTAAGTCCAAAAGTATCAAAGACCTCAACATAAATCGAGGCACAATGAACCTGGTAGAAGAGAAAATGGGAATGTGGAAGGTACCATTGAACGAATTGGTACAGAATACTACTTCCTGAATATAACACCAGTAGCACAGACAATCAATAATTAGTAAATGGACTTCCTGAAACTGAAAAGCTTCTGTAAGGCAAAGGGACACAGTAAATAGGACAAAAAGGCAGCCAACACTATGGTAAAAAATATTCACTAACCACACATCTGACAGAGAACTGATCTCCAAAATTTAAAATGAACTCAAGAAGCAAGTTTTCAAAACTCCAAAGGATCCAATTAAAAAGTTGCTTACAGAACTAAATAGGGAATCATCAATAGAGGAGAGTAAATGGATGAGAGACATTTAAGAAAGTGCTCATCATCCTTAGCCATTAGGGAAATGCAAATCAAAATAATTCCGAGATGCTATCTTACTATTGTCAGAATGGCTAAAATCAAAAATACCAATGACAGTTTATGCTGGATAGGATGTGGAGAAAGGGGAAGACTCCTCCATTTCTCATGGGAGTGCCAACTCCTACAGCCACTTTGGAAAGCAGTATGGAGATTCCTCAGGAAAATGAGACTCAGTCTACCACAAGATCCAGCAATTCCACTTTTAGGCATATACACAAAATATGCACATTCATATGATAAGGGTGTCTGCTCCACTATGTCCATAACAGCATTCTTTGTAATAGCCAGAACTTAAAAAGCTACCTGAAAAATGGATGGAGAAAATGTGGTACATTTACACAATGGTGTACTACTCAGCAATAAAAAAATGGAAACTTGAAATTTGCAGGCACTAGAAGAAACCATCCTCAGTGAGGTAACCTTGTCACAAAAAGACAAACATGGCATGTACTCATTCATATATGGATTTTAGACACAGATCAGGAGAGTGCCAGCCTACAGTCCTACTGCCAAAGAGTCTGGGAAACTGGGAGAATCCTAAGAGAGATATGTATGAACCCCTAAAGAAGGGGAATCAGACAGGATCTCTTGAGGAGATTGGGACCATGGGGGAGGGGAGAAGGAGTTGGGGAAAAGAGGAAAAGAAGAGGATGGGAGAGGAGGACATGGGGAAGCAGAAAGGTTGAGTTGGGGGAAGAATAAAGGAGAGCAGGATGAGAGATACCCTATTAGAGGGAGTAATTATAGATTTGAGGAGAGATCTGTCACTAGTGAGATTTACAAATTTCTACAATGATGACACCAAATGGCAAGCTAAGCAATAGTACAGAAGCTACCTTAAACTCCCTTCCCTGATAATGAGTTTGACGACTAACTTATATGCCATCCTAGAGCCTTCATCCAATAGCTGATGGAAGCAGAGGCAGACAGCCACAGCTAAACACTGAACTGAACTTCTGGAATCCAGTTGCAGAAAGGAAGGAGTGAGGAGTAATATGGTCACGACCAGGCTGGTAAAACCCACAGAGACAGCTGACCTGAACAAGAGGGAGCTCTTGGACCCCAGATTGCTGACTGAGAGGACAACATGGTACTGATCCACAGCCCCTAAGTTTGGCTGTCAGCCAGGAGACCTCAAAATCTATGTGGCCTTGGGTAGTAGATCAGAATTTATCCCTGGCCTTCAAATGGACTTTGTGAGCTCATTCCACATCAAGGGATGATCCCTCAGCCTGAACACATAGGGGAGGGCCTATCCCCTTCCCTAAATGAAATGAGAGACTCTGGAGATCCCCAATGGAGGTCCTCACCCTTTCTGGGGTACAGAGTGGGGATTTGGGGGTTGGGGAGCTGATGGGGATGGGGGAAGACATGAGGAAGAGGGAGCTGGGATTGACATGTGAAGCAAGCTTGTTTCTAATTTAAATTAAAAATAGATAAAAAAGAAATTCCTTGTTGCCCTATAGAAATTTTCAAGTAGGCCTGTTTGTGGTCACATATCTCTGGTTCCTCTTGTCTGCACTTACTGTATTAGTTACTCTCTTCCCTAATGTCTCATTACTGAGCATTCTAGACATTGACGTCATTTGCTTTCCCTAATCATTCTGAAATAATTTCTTAATGTCATTTTCAGGTACTTTTACAAAACCCTGTACATCATTAGAGTAATGTATGTTCTTCACATGTTTTTTAATTTAAGTTAAATTTACTTTTGTGGTTTTGGTTTCATTAACAACATTATGTATGTGTACCATCTTATTGAGTGGGTCTTAAATAAATAAAATCAACTTTGTTTGCTGTCTATTATTTTTGCCACTATTGTACCAGTAGACATATCTTGCAAGCAGATCATTATTATAACTGAAGAGAGTATAGCTGGATTAATTTGATTGTTACTTTCTCCTTAAATGTCATTTCCAGAACCTTGTAGCACTATGAATACTTCTTAGTAGGAATAAATCTTCCAGTTGAGCATTAACTAGTTTTCTTCATGTTCTATACCATAAATAAGTGGTGTCTTCAACTAAATAATCTTACTATCAAGTTGTAGACAGTAAGCAATAGCATTGACAACAACCTGAAATGTTTAATGGGTTTAAGGGGTCTACAGGACCCCATTTAGCAAATGACTCACTGGTACTGGATATTTTATTTGGTAGCATATGATACCCCTCCAAAATATAAGGGTATGCCATTTAGCTTCATGTATATATCTTAGAGAGCTTATATGGTAATGGACTTCCTGAGGGCAATAGAGGGCATTGAATACTAGTACTGGACAATTGTGATGTCCATATGTATCTGGGAATGGAAACCCAGTCATCTGGAAGACCAACCAGACATCTTTTTTATTTTTTCGTTTGTTTTCCTTTTTTATTTTTTTATTTCAGTTTAAATTCCAACAACAGTTCTCAACCCCTCCCCTCTACCTCCCCTTGTCTCTCCCCACCCCCGCACCTCCCACTAGCCCATTTGCAGTCTACTCCTCCTCAAAGGTAAGAGCTCACCTAACAAGTCAATATAGTATAGCCACACATCTTAACTACCAATTCACCTCTCCATCCCTGTGTTCCTCATGTTTTACATTTTTCATATCTCTTATAATTATATTATGAAATGAAAGCCACAAAAGTTGAACACATCTTTTAATCTACCTCATCAAAATGGAAACTTACATTCAACACTTATTCAGTGTTCACCATATGGTAAATTCCTGCCAATTTTCATGAAAATGAATGTTAGATTTTCATCATTGTGACAGAACACCTGATATAAACACATTAAGACATGGAAGATTTATTTTCAGTAATGGTTTCAGAAGCTGTAGTTCATGGTACCTTGTAGTTTAGGATATGGGGTCAGAAAGAACATTGCGGTTTAACTGAACAAATATTAGAACAAGTTAAAACTTTAACCAGAATGGTGAAACTTCAGGTACTTCATATGTTTAACTACAAAAACAATCATCTCATGAAATTGCTATCAAAGTGGTGAAGCTTCTGGAAGAAAATGCTGAATATTTTAATTTTGGACTCATTGAGTTTATAATTCAGTCAAACATAGTGGCAGAATAAAGTTGTAAGCATAGGAGTTGAACTCTTAGTTTACTGAAACACATCATCAATGAAAACTGTCTTATTGGATAATATGACTTAAGTAAAAAGAAGAAAGCTGCAAAAGTGATGGAATGATTCACTTTCTCAGATCACTTGGAAGCAGAAGCAGAGTGAGGAGCAATCTACTGGGGAATGCATGGGAGTGAGCTTGAACATTCTGCATGCTGGAAGAATAAGAGAAAGCTTAAAGAAGGAAGCTTTTAACTTAGAGACAGGCAGTTATGCATTGAGTTTTATAATAGAAAGCTCATTCTGACTGACAGCAGCAACTTCAGAGAAGTCAGAAGGCAGGCCAGACTGAAGTATTTTTATACAGATATGAGCCTACTTTGTAAGTGTTCTTACAACTGTGGTTAAAATTTGCTGAGTATTTTATTTTCTAATTAGAACGGGAAGGATAGAATGAGCACTTAGGACAAATGAGGGGTCTTATTTGCTCACTTGTTACATTGTAGGCATGTGAAATCTATGGTTTGCATACTGTATGAATCTTGGAATGGCTATAGCTATACCCCAACACACATGTTTGTGCATTTGGCCATAAAGGAGACCTGATGTCACTGAGGGATTTTCATTCAAATATGTGAAAGAAGGGGGAAGGGTACAGCACATTTAGATCAAGAGAGAGAGAAAGAGAACAAAGTGTGGCACCTAATAAAATTCTGGCTGTACGTTCATGTTCAATACTACTTCTTAATGGTCTATTCCAATCAAAGAAGATGCAACTTTTGTAAGCATATTTGCAGCATTCTTTGTGTGGAAATGAGGAAAGTTTGTCTTCCTTAGGGCTTCATCTCTCACACTGTATGGAAATCAACCTTAAAATATGTATTTGTTGAATCTGTAAATAAATGAGCAAAACAATGAACAACCAATAATCAAGAATACTGAAGTTTGGGCCTCTTCCAGGACCAAGATGCTGGCCAGTCAGTTGGTAGAGGAGATGAATTTTGTAGTTATTTATCTACTTCATCGTTTTCTTTTCTATTATCATTCAAACAAAATATAACTGTTTTAAGCCAAACCCTATTAAAATATATCACTTTCCATTGTAAAAGTTGATTTCCATCCAAAATATGTAAAACTGAACAAATTAAAAATTGAATCATAAATCTTTCAAGTAAGAATAGTCTTTAAAGCATGTTCTTTTCATCCAGAATGTCAGAACCAGCTTTTTACCATGAATTCCAGTCTATAACACTTAAGCTATTGCCACAGTTTGACTGACTCCACTTTCTATTGTGTTTCAAGAAAACTTGTTGCCCATGTTGGCATATTTACTGCTGCACTTGTAGATGTATGAGCTGTCCCAAGCATACCATGGCCACAGATGGTAGAAGGCTCCCTTTAATCAATCTCTTGCTGGGCTTCTGGAACTGCTATTGCAGCCAATGCCCAGACACTGTGCAATTGGTGGCATGAAGCACTAATCTATTTAATTTGAACAGAGCACAATGTAGCGTCTTTATCTTGCAATATTGAATAAAGTAAATATTTATTGCTCACAATCCCTCTCTATTTCAAGGATGGTTGCTCAGCCTGAGCTAAGGGATTTCAGTATATTTGACCTTTCTCTTTAAAATAAGTAGGCAGATGACATGGACATGGAATGTTTTGATCTTCCCCATGGAGTTTATAGTCATTTCACAGAATATTTTGTGCCCTTGAACCAATAGAAAAAGGACACAGTGTGTTATATTAACCAAATAGTTACTATTGTGATTTCCTTCAGGGAATGTCAGTTTCAGACATGTTTGCCAAAATCAAGCAGAAACTTTTTATACTTGCCTAGATCAGATTTTAGTAGAGGGCAGTCTTTTATGTTCACAGAGCTAACACCTGTTTGTGAAAATGAACTGCAGTGTTGGAAGAGCTTTTATCATCCATTAGCTTCAGGGTAAACACAGCATTTCTATCTGTTTTTAGTACATTTGATGGGTTCAGGCAAGCAAAAGAAACACAAAATAAGACAAAAGAAGTAGTCTTATTAGAACAAACTGACTTTTTGTGCCCACTGGTAAATCATGGAGGTCAGGTTAAAAGTAGCATAGAAGCCCAAGGTGTCCTTGCTGGCCTGTTATCTCAACATTCCAGATGAAGGCAAGAAGAATATGAGCTTAGTGCCATCTTGGAACAAATCGAGACTTGTGTCTCAAAAAAAAACAAAAAACAAAAAAATCCCAAACAAACAAAAAACAAAAAACATCCCACCCACCCAACATAACTAAAACAAAACAGCAAACAAACAAAAAATTGGTTTGGGCTGTTATTCAAACCTAAAATAATGAGAAGACTTGGCATATATTTGTATATAAGGACAAGTAGCTCTGTTTCTGGGCAAATACATGGGTTTACCTTTTCATCTCTCCCTTTCTTCATATTAATTAATGCAAATATTCTCAAATGTAACTTTTCAAATACTATGTTAACTAAAAATTGTCTATGGTTCTGTATGCTTATTAAGAATGTGATGTTACAAAAATTTCTATATGAGTGGGTTTATCAGTTTCCAAATTCAACTTTCCTTTTATGTTACTGAATTTTAATTATGCCACTTTTTAGTGAATTTGTGATGGGTGACATCAAAATTATGTCTGAAAGGGCCCAAACAACCTAAAAATGTATTTCCGCATTTGCAAGGGTGTCTATCCTTATGAGAATCAATAGAAAAACAGGATTGAAATTTTAAGAGAAGAAAGTATTTTTTGGACACCACAAAAAGTCATTTTGTCATGTGATAAACAGTATAATCAAAAAACAGTTTGCAATGAGACTGCAGCCCAGGGATAAGAATCACGTCCTGCGTAAGATCACTAACATAAGAAGAAGAAAAAATTCTGAAAATAGACAAGTAATACAATCACTATGGGATTATAATCAGAATTTAAAGAAAAGAATTATTATTTTGTTAAATAAAATTTAGCAAATTATTTGTTGCTAAATTTATGCAGAAGCCTGTGTGACACTTGATATATTGACATTCCTACAGATAAAAATGGAATATATACTAATATTTATAGAGCATTTGGAAATAAATTTAATTAAATATAATTATTTGTAACTATTCTCATAATGCAAATTTTTGCCATGTATCCATTGATTTTACTCTGAACAATCCACACGTCAGTAAATCTGGAAATACAAAAAATTTCAGATACCACAGTGAAGGCCATATGTTGGTATTTGTGGTTCTACAGTATAAAACCATACTAGTTGATACATTTCCTGAAAATACCAAGTACTTTACAATTGCTTTTTAAGATACATGTATATGCAAATTTACATGATTCTGAGCACCAGTGTCTTTCATCATGCTGTAAGACTAAGAAATAACACTTCATCACATTTTGGTTGTACACAAACTATTTAAAACAGATATTAGGATTATTGTTATTAACTACTGAGAAAATATCTCTTAGGGACATTCATTATAAAAGTAAAGTCTAATGAAGAATACAGCGTCTTAGTTAGGATTTCTATTGCTCTGATGAAATATCATGACCCAAATCAATTTGGGAGACTAGGGTTTGTTTCACTTGCATATGCTTGAGTCACAGTCCACTGATGGGAGCTAAGCAGTGTTGGGGAAGTCCTGTGTATATGTCAATAAATTACTGCTGGCCAATAGGAATCTAGATAGGTGGGGCTAGGAGTCCAGGAGGATTCTGGGAAGGAGAAACACAGGAGAGTTCGAGATGTAACGCCATGGGGTAGGAGCCCGGAACTATACTCCGGTAAGAGACATACTTAGATTAACAATTATGGGGTAATTACTTAAAACAGAGCTAGCCAGTAAGAGACAAGCGAGGCCAACAGCTTCATAATTAATATAGCCTCCTGTGTGTTTATTTGGGACTGATGCGGATCTGGAACCAGGCGGGCGGGAAGGCTCCTCTCAAGGAAAGCTTCTCTTAACAAAGCAGTAATTCACACCTGGAGACAGGAGCCAATACAGAGGTCACACAGGAGTGTTGAGCACTAACTTGGTCCTCAAAACTTGCTCAGCCTATTTTCTTTTTTCCTCAAGTATTTAGTTCCAGATTACTTTTTAAAAATTATTATGCTTTTTATTTAGGTTAGAAACAATCTTGTTTCACATGTCAATCCATGCTCACTCTCCCTCCCCTTCTCCCGTGCCCTCCCCACAGGTCCCCTCCCTGGCCCCCACCCAATCTCCATTCTGATCCCCGGAGAGGGTGAGGCCCTACAGGGTGGATCTCCAGTGACTGTCATTTCATTCAGGGCAGGGACTAGGCCCTCCCCCAAGAGTCCTGGCTGAGATAGCCTCCCATATTGTGGCATGGGAACCCAAAGTCTATTTGTACAACAAAGATAAATACTACCCAAGGCCCCATAGTCTACCTATGCCTCTACAGTGACACCCACATTCAGGGGGTCTGGGTCAGTCTCATGCTTTCTGCACAGCCATCAATCTGGAGTCCAAGAATTCCCCCTTATTTAGGTCAGCTCTTTATGAGGGTTAAACCAGCCCAGTCTTAACTCCTTTGTCCATCAGTTCCCCCTTTCTGACACTGGGTTCCAGGAGTTCAGTTCAGTGTTTATCTGTGGGTTTCTGCTTTCATCAGTCACTGGATGAAGGTTCTGTTTCCTAGACTCTCTGTCATTGGGATTGTATGATGGTACTCCCCTGATTCATGTCTAAAATCCATAAATGAGTGAGTACATACCATGTTTGTCTTTTTGTGACTGGGTTACCTCACTCAGGAAGGTTTCTTCTAGTGTCATCCTTCAGCCTGCAAATTTCAAGATTCAATTGTTTTTTTTCTGCTGAATAGTACTCCATTGTGTAAATTACCACATTTTCTCTATCCACTCTTCAGTTGAGGGGCATCTAGGTTGCTTCCAGGTTCTGGCTATTACCAATAATGCTGCTATGAATGTAGTGGAATAGACATTCTTGCTGTATGAATGTGCATCTTTTGGTTATATGCCTAAGAGTGAAATTGCTGGGTCTTGTGCTAGACTAATTCCCATTTTCCTGAGGAATCTCCATATTGATTTCCAAAGTGGCTGTACAAGTTGACACTCCCATGAGAAGTGGAGGAGTCTTCCCCTTTCTCCACATCCTCTCCAGCATAAACTGTCATTAGAGTTTTTGATTTTAGCCATTCTGACAGGAGTAAAATGGTAACTCAGAGTTGTTTTGATTTGCATTTTCTGGATGGCTAGGAATGTTGAGCACTTTCTCAGGTGTCTCTAAGCCATGTTAGACTCCTCTACTGAGAATTCTCTATTTACTTCTGTACCCCACTTTTTGATTGGATCCTTTGGTGCTTTGTAGACTTACTTCTTGAGTTCTTTGTAAATTTTGGAGATCAGCCCTCTGTCAGATGTGGGGTTAGTGAATATCTTTTCCCAATATGTGGGTTGCCTTTTTGTCTTGCTGACTGTGTCCTTTGCCTTACAGAAGCTTTTCAGTTTCAGGAGGTCCCATTTATTAATTGTCAATATTATTGTTTGTGCTACTGGAGTTATGTTCAGGAAGTGATCTCCTGTACCAATTAGCTCAAGGGTACCTCCCACTTTCTCTTCTTACAGGTTCAGTGTGGCTGGATTTATGTTGAGTTCTTTGATCCATTTGGACGTAAGTTTTGTGCATGGTGATAAACATGGACTGATCCACATTTTTCTATATGCCAGCATACAGTTATGCCAGCACCATTTGTTAAAGATGCTTTCCTTTTTCCATTGTATATCTTTAGCTTATTTGTTGAAAATCAGATGTTCATACATGTATGTGTTAATATCAGGGTGTTCAATTTAATTCCATTGGTCTACCTGTCTATTTTTGTACCAATACAAAGCTGTTTTCAGGACTATAGCTCTAGAATAGTGCTTGAAGTCAGGGATGGTGATGCCTCCAGTTGTTGTTTTGTTGAATAAGATTGTTTTGGCTATCCTGGGTCTTTTGTTTTTCCATATAAAGTTGATTATTATTCCTATAAGGTCTGTGAAGAATTGTGCTGGCATTTTAATAGGCATTGTGTTAAATCTTTTCTCATAGAGCCCAAGCCTACCATCTCAGAAGTATCGCCACCCACAATGGCTTTTGGCCATCCACTATCAATCACTAATTAAGAAAATGCCTACAGTTTAGGTTATCTACAACTCAGCCTTCTGGTATCAGTTTCCCAATTTGGGTTTCCTCCTCTCAGATGCTATAGCTTGTGTCAAGTACATTGTAAGTAATTTCAAAATAATTAAGAAAAACATTAAGATGAAAAATTTGCCAGCAAACAGTGATTTGTCACCTTTCCTAAATGTATGTTGCTACAATGTACACTTCATTGGTAACTTGTTGTGTACTATTTAAGCTTATTGAAAGTGCACTCTGAGACTCTGTCCTTTCCATGTCTATATCAAAGGTCCACCAAAAACCTTCATTGTAGATCAGCCTGTCCTCTTCAATCTATAAGAGGGATAGAAAAATATGCCCAGAAAGCAGCTCATGGTATTAAAATATTGCATCACAGAGAAGAGTTACAAGGATTCAGACAGACATTGCTATGGTTTGCCCCATGGTATAAAACTGCTGGTTATGTGAACCTGCTCATGGTGGAAAAAAAGCTCTCAGTCAGGAGCTCTGCAGGCTGCCTCAATGCAACATCCTCTGTCATTTCTTCTGAGTTTTGTAAGCCCCTGAGTTAATGTAGCTGCCTTTGTTTATTCTGTCAATAAAGGTTTTGAGTCATCTTGATTCCATGTTGTCAACGTCTGTATTTGATGGTTTGCTATCTACTACTTCTATTTCTTCCTTTCTAGTTGTTCTTTAACTTTTGCTAGCAATAGGCTTACTAAATCCACCTACTTGGAATCCAAAGAGTGGCTATGTAGAATAGTTCCTGGAGTGTACAAATCATTTGTCTTTTAACCTTCATAAAATAATAATCCTTTGATTTTGAGTTTTCATTTATGAGTTGCTACATTAAGGTTAACTCCTATGACTACACTAATAATGACTGACACATCTTTCCAGGTCACTCATCACACATCATTTCTGTGGTTATCAGGAATGATCTCTAAACATAAAAATTTCTTAATTCATGCAAGGAAATTGCAGAGAAGGTTTGTAGTGATTCATTAAAAATATATTTCTTTACTTTTTGGACCTTATTGTATGAGCTTATATTTTATTAGCTTTAAAAACAGGCTATAGCCCCCCACCATTCTCCACTTCAGGTGAGTGTGGGCTCTACTCATGCCCCAACTCCAGCCTATCACCCCCTCCTTTGATCTTCCTAGACCTGCTCTTCATATAGAATGGACCTGCCTAGACAGGAAAGACCCAAGTCCTGCCATACCCCACTCTTGGCTCCCCCTCTGCCAACCAAACTCTGCTTGAGTGTGGAGAATATCAAGAGAAGCCAGACCATCTACAGTTGCAGACACTGAAATGTTGGCTCACATATGCCACTGGGAGACAAATGCAGATGGAGAGATCCCACCTGCACCCACTTGAAGAAGGTATGAGAACAAGAGAGTATAAGAACACACTCAGAAATAGAGAGACCAATATGACACCATGAGAATCCAGAGAATCCACACCAGTAAGACCTGAAAAGTTCAACACAGATGAAGCAGAAGAGATGGACCTTAACAATTATCTTATGAAGATGATAGAGACCATCAAAGAGGAAATCCCTCAAAGAGACATAAGGAAAAAACAAACAAAAAATACATGAAATGTAGGAAAAGACAAACCAAAAATTAAAGAGAGCCATGTACAAACAAGTAAAGAAAATAACTTATACAGTTCAAGGCTTGAAACAAAAACAATAAAGAAAACACAGAATAATAGTTTGCTGGAAATATAAAAGCAGGGTAAATGATCAAGGACTACAGATATAAGTATAACCAGTAGAATACAAGAGATGGAAGAGAGAATATTAGGTGTTGAAGACTCACTAGAAGATATACGGTCATTGATCAAAGAAAATCTCAAGTCCAACAAATCCCTAAAACAAAATATCCAGTAAATATAGAACACCATGAAGAATAATAGTTATGGAAGTTGAATAAATACAGCTCCAAGGTACAGAAAACATATTCAACATAATCGTAGAAGAAAACTTCCCCAACGTTAAGAAGGATATGCCTATGAAGTACAAGAAGCTTACAGAACACCAAATAAACTGGAACCCAAAAGAAGTTCCCTTGCCACATAATAATAAAACACCAAACCTACAGAATAAAGAGAAACATAAGAGTAGCAAAAGAAAAGGACCAAGTAACATGTAAATACAGACCTATCCAAGTTACACCTAACTTCTTAATGGAAACTATGAAAGCCAGAATATCTGGAATAGATGTTCTAAAAATGCTAAGTGAACATGGATATCAGCCCAGACTACTGTACCCAGCAAATTTTCAATTACTAATGATGGTGAAAACAATGTATTCCTTGACAAAACCAGATTTTAATAATACAAATCCACAAATCCAGCCCTATAGAAAGTACTGGAAAGAAAACACCCACACAACAAAGATAACAACTTTCACAAATCCATAGGCAATAGATAATCCCACTTTACCAAACACTAGAAGAGAAAAGGCTGGGGACACACACACACACACACACACACACACACACACACACAAACACAAACACCAACACAAACAAATCCAAAACAAACAAGAATCAACAATTGTCAGTGATATCCCTCAATGCCAATGATCTCAACTTGTCTATAAAAAGACACAGAATAACATAATGGATACAAAGGCAGAATCTATCCTTCTGCTGCATACAAAAGACACACCACACCTTCAAAGACAGAAGGTACCACATTTTAAAAGTCTTTAAAAAACCCTATTTGTCTTTCTGTGATTGGGTTACCTCACTCAGAATGTTTTCTTCCAGTTTCACACATTTGCCTGTGAATTTCACTTATATATGGATACTACACATAGAGCAAAGGACTACCAGCCTGCAAACAACATGAACAGAGCAACTAGGAAGCAAGGAGGATGCCAAAAGAAGAATGCATGGTCCCCTGAAAAAGTGGGGGGGACAAGAACACCTGAGCAAAATTGGAAGCATGGTGGGACAGAGGAGGGAGATACAAAGGGGAGAGAGGGAAAAGGGAGAGTAGGAGAACAGGAGAACTAAGACAGGGGAGGAATAGATGAGGGCATGAAAGGAGATGCCTTAATAAAAGGATCTAGTGGAGGTTTGGAGAGAGGTCTGGCACAGAGGAACTGGTGGGCAATCCACAGGGATGGCCCCATTTAACAATCTAGGTAGAGGTGGAGAGGCTGTCTTTCATGCCCTTTCCCTATAATTAGATTGATGGCTACCTAGATCCTTGACCCAGTAGCTGATCAAAGCAAAGACAGGCAACCATAGCTGAGCACTGAGCCATATTCCAGTTGTGGAGAGGGAGAAGAGATGAGCACAGAAACCAATCAAGAACTGGAGATACCAGCAGAAACAGTTGACCTGACCTAATGAGAGCATACAGACCCTAGTCATAATGCAGGGGAATGAGCATTGCACCAAACCAGGCCCACTGGATGTGGGGGCTCACTAGAAGGCCAAGACAGTCTATTGAACTTCTAACAGTAGAGCCAGTGTTTATTCCTAGGTCACAAACAGAATTTGGGAGCCCATTCCCTAAGGAGGGATACTATTGCAGTCCAGATATGGAAAGGAGGACCTGGTCCCTCTCCCAAATCATCTGATGGACTTTGATGATTTCCCCTGGAAGGTGTATCTGTCCCTGAGGAGTGGGTTGGGGGTTAGTGGGAAACATGGAGGGATGGGAAGATGAGGGAATGGGGGTGGTTATGTAAATAAAACTGTTTCTAAAACAAAAATCAGGTTATTACAGAAAGTCCTCAGATAAAGCATTTAACAAGAGATTGTGATACTAGCTAATCATAAAGACAGCCCTTATCTTTGGTTCATTGCATAAACTGACACATTTCCTTAGAAGTTGACCTGGTTTATTACTAGTAGATGAAAGTATTTGGTTATATACAACATAATTATTTTTCTGATTCATTGATTTGTTTAATGTAAGGAATGCTAAATATGCTGAGCTTCGTTTGTTATTTCCATTACCATGAAAGATTATGGCAAACTGACTTTTTATTTTAAATTACATTCATTTATTGATTGCATGCATGTGTTACTTGCAGGAAGGTTGGCTTCTACTAGAGATCATAAGCAGAGGTCAGAGGACAACTTTCAGAAGTTAGTAGTCTCTTTCTCCCATGTATGATTCTGCCTCAGATTGTCAGGTTTGGTGTCAAATGCTTTTCCAATGGATATATTGTGGCTGCCAATAAGCTGAATTTTAAAGATTTGAGCCTCACACAAGTGTGAAGAAAAGCCATATATGCTTAACTGAAAACTTTGCAAGCTATTACACTTCATTATAATTCAGAAGTTAGTATATCAGTGTTTTTTAAAAATTGAAGTCTATAGTAGATTGTGAAAAACATAAAGTGTAAATTCTATGCTGTTTCAGTAATTTTTGTCTGACAGAGATAATAGCATTTCTTTTATTCTAATAAAGAATAAAATTCAGTTCTAGTCTACAGTAAGTTACATAATAGCAATGTGCACATATCTTCATATCCTTGCTGAGTAAAAATGTATGAAAACCATATTTGTGAAAGAGTTGGGGTCTCACAGACATAAAAGAAATTCAGGAATCAAGATTGTTCTCTAATTAAGAAGTCTGAGATCTTACAATTTCTATAAAAACAAGAATAATATGAAAACATAATCTATATAAAATAATTTCATACACAAAATATAAATTTTTATTCTTTCATTGGCCACATCAGTCTTTAAACTCTCAAATATTGTACCCAACATAGACACATTACTTAAAGCCTACATGAACAGTGCCACCAATTGATCAAGTACTCAAGTGTCAAAGATCACATGGTTCATCTCATTTATACAAGCACAAGGACACCTCTATTCCTGCTTCCAATGGAAACCAGTGACACTCAGCAGGTAAAAATATTCCTCCAATGCCTGACTGCTTCATTCACTTTTAAGAAAATTGTATTAAAAATAATAAAGGTGACTTCTACCCACACTCAGGGCAGAAAACCAGGGTGAGCTCCTGGTCCGTATCTTAGACCCAAATTCCTCCCACTTGCCCTCTCTCAGATCTCCTGGCCTGGGAACCACAGCCAGGTTGACTCACCCCCAGATGGACAACCAAGTGACCAGGAGCCTGCAGAGACAGCCAGTCTACTCTTATGTGCACTCAGGGAAGAGAGCAGAGGACAGAGAGAAGAGGCAAGAAAGTATTGACTTTGCTTGCACTCACCAAAAGGGAACCCTGTTTGCCTACCCAACTGGAGATGAAGAGGCTCTTTCTACACCTACTGGAAGAAGTAATGGGAAAGATGCAATATAAGAACACACTCAGCAGCAGAAATACAAATATATCACCATCAGTGCCTAGAGATTCTACACCAGCAAGACCTGAACACCCCAATGCAGATGAAGCAGAAGGGAATGACCTTAAAAACAACTACATGAAAATGATAGAGGCCTTCAAAGAGGATATGAGAAAATCCCTCAAAGAAAAGGGAGAAAAAACAAACAAAAAATCCAACAAATGCAAGAAAGGGAGGAAAACACAAAGCAATAATTTCAAGATCCAATTCAAACAGTGCAAGGGTTGAAAGCTGACATAGAGACAATAAAAAAGCACAGTCTTAAGGAATGCTGGAGATAGAAAAACTAGGGAAATGGTCAGGTACTACAGATGCAAGCATAACCAACAGAATAAAAGAGATGGAAGAAAAAATCTCAGATGTTGAAGACACATGAGGAGAAATAGATTCAATGACAAAAGATAATCTTAAATCCAACAAATCCTTAACACAAAATATCCAGGAAATATAGGACATTGTGAAAAGACCAAATCTAAGAAAAATAGGTATAGAAGAAGGTGAAGAAACCTAACTCTAAGGGCCAGAAAACATATTCAACAAAATCATAGAAGAAAACTTTCACAACCTAAAGAAAGACATTCTAATGAAGGTACAAGAAACGTACAGAACACCAAATAGAGAGGACCACAAAAGCATACAGAATATAGAAAGAATACTTAAATCAGCTAATTACAATTTCAAATAATATATAAAGTCAAACCTATCAGAATTCCACCTGACTTCTCCATGGAAACTATGAAAGCGAGAAGGTCCTGTATAGATATTCTATGAACACAAAGAGACCAGGGATGCCAGCCAAAGTATTATACTCAGCAAAGCTTTCAATCAATATAGATGGAGAAAACAAGATATTCCATGACAAAACCAGATTTAAACAATGCATATCCACTAACTCAGCCCTACAGAAAGATACAGAAGGAAAATTCCAATCCAAAGAAGTTAACTACAACAAGACAAACATAGGCAACAGATAATTCCACTTTGCCAACAGCCAAAAGAGAAAAGGGGTGAAAATCCACATACAATTCCAACAACAACAACCATTCCAAAACAAACAAGAATGAGCAATCAAAGGCCATTAATATCCCACAATATTAATGGTCCTAACTCTCCCATAAAGAGGCACAGGCTAACAGAAAGGATTCGAAGACTGAAACCATCCTTCTTCTGTATACAAGAAACACAGCTCAGCTTCAAAGACAAATATTACCTCAGAGTTAATGGTGAGGAAAAGATTTTCCAATCAAATGGACCCAAGAAACAAGCAAGGTTAACAATCCTGATATCTAACAAACTAGACTTTAAACTGAAATCAATCAAAAGAGATAAAGGAGATCATTTCATATTCATCATATGAGTAATATTGATTCTGAACATTTATGCCCAAACACAAAGTCATCCACATTAGTAAAACAAACATCACTAAAACTCAAACATTACTTAAAACCTCACACACTTATACTGGGAGACTTCAACACCACATCTCACCACTAAACAGGACCACCAGACAGAATCTTAACAAAAAAACAAAGGAACTAATAGAAGTTATGATGCAATTTGGTTTGACAGACATCTATAGAGCATTCCATCCAAACAAAAAGAATATACCTTCTTTTCAGTGCCACATGGAACCTTCTCAAAAATCAACCACATACTTGGCAACATAGCAAACATCAACAGGTAAAAAAAATTGGAATAACTCTGTGTATCTTATTAGGCCACCATGCTTTAAAGTTAGAATTCAACAACAAAACTAATTGCAGAAACCCTACAAACTAGTGGTAATTGAATAATGTGCATAGCACTAAGTGCCCACATGAAGAAACTAGAGAATTGTTACACTAGAGAATTAACAGCACAACTGAAAGCTCTAAAACAAAGAGAAGCAAACTCACCCAGGAGGAGTAGATGCTAGGAAATAACCAAATTGAGGGCTGAGATCAATAAAGTAGAAACTAGGAAATGATACAAAGAAGTAATGTAATGAAGACTTGGTTCTTTGAGAAAATCAACAAGATACACAATCCTTTATCCAAATTCACCAAACAGCAGAATGTGGACATGCAAACTGACAAATGAAATGAAAAGGGAGGCATAACAACATACACTGAGGAAATACAGAGAATCATCAGTTCATATTTGAAAATCTGAACTCCACAAAATTTGAAAATTTAAAGGAAATGTGGGACCTAGGAAGAAGAGAGGGGGTGAAGAGGAAGAGAGTTGGTCATGGGGGAACAGGAAGTTGAGGGGGTGCGGGTAGAATAGGGGGAAGAGGGAATCATAGGATCGAATACAGATCAGGCACCAGAGCGACCTCGAGTGATCTAAAGGGATAACACCAATTGGCAAGCTAAGCAATAGTGGAGAGACCACCTCGAATGCCTATTCCTGATAATGAACTTGATGTCTATAACCATCCGGGAGCCTTCATCCTGTGACTGATGGAAGCAGAGGCAAACATACAATTAATCACTGAACTGAACCCAAGGAACCCAGTGACAGAGAGAGAGGAGTGATGAGCAAATTGGCAAAGAATGGGCTGGCAAAACCAGCAAAGACAGCTGATCTGAACAGGGGAGAGCTCTTGGACCCCAGAACGACAGTGGGGAGGCCAGCATGGGACTGATCTGGACCCCCCAAATGTGAGTGTCAGCGAGAAGGCCTGGGCAACCTATGGGGCCCTGAGCTGTGGATCAGTGTCTATCCCTGGTATACAAACAGTCTTCGTGTGCCTATAGCACAAAGAGGGATGCTCTCTCAGCCTGGACTCTTAGGGGAATGCCTGGACCCTACCCAGAGTAAAATGACAGACTCTAGATATCCCCTACGTGGAAGGATTTGGCAATAGGGTGGGGGGGTGGGGGGGGGAAGGGAAGTGCGGGAGCAGGGGAGGGAGAAGGAACTGGGATTGACATGTTAAACAAGCTACTTAAAATTAAAATAAAAAATGATAAAAAAAGGAAATGTACAACTTTCTGGATATATGTCACCTTCCAAAATTAAATCAAGAAACGTTAAGCAATTTAAATAGACTTATAGAACCTAAAGAAATAGAAACAGTCATCAAAATCTCTCAACAAAAAAAGCCCAAGTCCAGATGGCCTCAGTGCAGAATTCTACCAGAAATTCAAAAATCAGCATATAGCAATTCCCATCAAAGTATTCCATCCAATAGAAGCAGACCGGTCTTTGACAAACTTTTTTTACCTGGCTTCAATAATCTTGTTACCCAAGCCACACAAAGACAAAACTAAGAAAGAGAACTTCAGACCTATATCCCTCATGAATATTGATGCAAAAATACCCAATAAAATACTGGCCAATAAAATCCAAGAACACATTAGAATGATCATCCACGATGATCAAGTAGGCTTCATTCCAGGAATGCAGGGATGGTTCATCATATGAAAATCCATCAATATAACCCACCATGTAAAAAATTTGAGAAAAAAATCACATGATAATATCACTAGATGCTGAGAAAGCCTTTGACAGCATTCAACACTATTTCAAGATAAATGTCTTGGAGAGATCAGGGATAACAGGAACACACCTCAGCATAATGAAATCTATATAGAGCAAACCAACAGCCAACATCAAAGTAAATGGAGAGAGACTCAATGCAATTCCTCTAAAATCAGGAACAACACAATGCTGTCTACTCTCCATACCTTTTCAATATTGGACTTGAAATTCTAGCCAGAGCAATAATACAACAAAACCATATCAAGGAGATACAAATTAGAAAAGAAGAGGTCAAACTTTCACCATTTGCAGATGATATGATAGTTTACATAAGTGATTCAAAAAACTCTACCAGGGGACTCCTACAGCTGGTAAGTTCCTTTAGCAAAGTGGCAGGATACAAGAGCAACTCAGGAAAATCAGTAACCCTACTAGATACAGATGATAAAATTGTCAAGAAAGAAATCAGAGAAACATCACCTTGCCACAAACAACATAAAATACCTTGGGGTATTCCTAAACAAACAAGTGAAATCCTGCATCACACGAACTTTGAGTCTTTAAAGAAGGACATTAAAGAAGACACCAGAAATTGGAGAGATCTCCAATGCTTTTTCATAGGTTGGATCAACATAGAAAATGGCAATCTTGCCAAAAGCAATCTACAGATTCAATGCTATCCCCATTGTAAACCCAGCATGATTCTTTACAGAACTTGGAAGAACAATTCTCAACTTTGTATGGAAAGTCAAAAGACACAGGATAGCCAAAACGACCCTGTTCAACAAGGCAATGTTCTGAGGCATTACCATCCCTGACTCCAGGCTCTATTATAGAGCTATAGACCTGAAAACAGCTTGGTATTGGCACAAAAATTGGCAGGTAGACCCATGGAATCTAATGGAAAACCCTAATATTAACCCACACACATATGAAAATTTGGTTTTTAACAAAGAAGTTAAAATTATATAATGGAAAAAGAAGGCATCTTCAACAAATGATGTTGGCGTAACTGGATGCTGGCATGTAGAAGACCGCAGATAGATCCCTGTCTATCACCATGCACAAAACTTAAGTCCAAATGGATCAAAGAACTCAACATAAATCCAGTCACACTGAACCTGTTAGAAGATAAAGTGGGAGGTACTCTTGAATGAATTGGTACAGGAGACTGCTTCCTAAACATAACACCAGTAGCACAGACATCTACAATTAATAAATTCAACCTGCTGAAGCTGAGAAGCTTCTTCAAGGCAAAGGACACAGTCAATAAGACAAAAAGGCAGCCCACAGAATGCGAAAAGATATTTATTAACCCCACATCTGACAGAGGGCTGATCTCCAAAATCTACAAAGAACTGAAGAAGCAAGTCTCCAATGTACCAAAGGATCCAATTAAAAAGTGGTCTACAGAATTATATAGAAAAATTCTCAGTAGAGGAGACTAAAATGGCTGAGAGGCACATAAGAAAGTGCTCAATATCCCTAGCCATCCAGAAAATACAAATAAAAACAACTCTGAGATACCATCTTATACCTTTCACAATGGCTAAAATCAAATACACCAATGACAGTTTATGCTGGAGAGGATGTGGAGAAAGGGGAACACTCCTACATGGCTTGTGGGAGTGCCAACTCATACAGCCACTTTGGAAATCAGTATGGAGACTTCTCAGGAAAATGAGCATCAGTCTACCACAAGACCCAACAACTCCACTCTTAGGCATGTACCCAAAAGATGCACATTAATATAACAAGGATGTCTGTTCCACTATGGTTATTGCAACACTATTTGTAATAGCCAGAAACTAGAAGCAACCTAGATTCCCCTCAACTGAAAAGTGAATAGAGAAAATGTGGTACATTTACACAATGGATTATTACTCAACGGAAAAAAACAATGGAATCTTGAAATTTGCAGGCAAATGGATGGCACTAGAAGAAACCATCCTGAGTGAGTTAACCCAGTCACAAAAAGACAAACATGATATGTACTCACTTATATATGGATTTTATACCTGAATCAGGGGAGTGCCAGTATACAATCCAACTGTCAGAGAGTCAGGGAAACAGGAAGGACCCTAAGTAAGATATACATTTTACCCCAGAGAAGGTGGAATGAGGCAAATTCTCCTGAGCAGATTTGGAGCAAGAGGGTGGGAGGAGGGGTAAGGAAGCCAGGAAAAAGAGAGAGGGAGAAAGAGGAGGGCGGAAGAGGACATGAGGGAGCAAGAAGGTTTAGTTGTGGGAAGTATAGAGAAAAGCAGGATGAGATATACCATAATAGAGGGAGTCATTCTAGATTTGAGGGGAGATCTGGCACTATTGAGATCTCCAGATATTTATGACACCAACTGGCAAACTAAACATCAGTGGAGAGACTACTTTAAATGCCCCTCCCTGATAATGGTTTTGAGAACTGTCTTACATACCATCAAAGAATGTCCATCCCATGACAGATGGAAGCAGAGGCAGACACCCACAACTAAATACTGAACCTAACTCCTGGAACCCAGTGTTAGAGACAGAGGAGTCATGAGTAAAGGGGTCAAGACTGTGCTGGTGAAGCCCAGAGAAATAGCTGACCCGAAGAAGGGGGAGATCTTGAATCCCAGACTGATGACTAAGTGTCCAGCATGGGACTGATCCAGACCCCCTGAATGTGGGTGTCAGTGAAGAGACCTAGGCAATCTATGGGGCTTTGGATAGTAGATTGGTATTTATCCCTGGCACACAAATGAACTTTGGGTGTTCATCCCACAATGACTGATGCTCTCTCAATCTGGATGCTTGTGGGAGGGCTTGACACACTCTAGAGATCCCCCATGGAATGCATTTCTCTCCCTGGGGAATGGAGTAGGGATTGGGTTGGAGGATGGGGGGACTGATGGGGAGAATATGCATGGAGGGGAGAGAGAGGGAGCTGGGACTGACATGGGAAGCAAGCTTGTTTCTAATTTTCATATACAATAAAAAGTGTTTATAAAAATGGTAAAGGTGACTAAAATTTCATTGTACATTTTTCCTTACACTTTCTCTTCACTAATTTACTTAAGTATTGTGATATGTAAGTGAACACACATACACAAACACACAGGCACAGACACATACATACACACACACACATACACACACACACACACATATATATATATATATCCAACATGATAGGTGATAAGCACTAATGTTTCCTACTTCCAGAAATGTCATTAATTAGTGTAGAAATTAAAAATGAATTGTTGACCTTTAAATTGTAAACATGTTACTCCACATCTTTAAATGCCTTCACATGTCACCCCCTTTGATTTAAAACAGACTACTCATACTAATAAGTTTTACACAAGGATGAACACCTACAACAAGGAAGACTTATGGCACTATCATATCAAAATATGGGTGGAGACCAAAAAGCAATATGACTCATGCTTAATATTGAAAGAACTAACAAAATATAAATTTTAAATATGATTTAAAGGATAAAGTGCAATGAGAAACAATTATAATGTATGTTTTACTTTATTATACATTGATTAAATAAGGATGATTTTTTGTCCATAGTCTCTCTTATATTTTGGTTGTGAGACTAGCCTTTAACGGCTGAGGCATCTCTTATAAAATGCATGATAATATATCCCAATGCTGACTATCAAGTGAGTTCTATACCAGTACTATCAACATAACCTGCATCTGCTGTGAAATGTACACTGTGAATTTGCATTACTTTCATTGGTTAGTAAAAAAGCTGCTTGACCTATGGCAACAGATTATAAAGTTAGGCAGACAATCAAACTAAGGATACTGGGATGAAGAAGCACAGATTCAGGAGATATGCCAGCCAGCAATTGAGGAAGAAGGACATATGGAAAATGAGGTAACAATCATGAGCCATGTGGTGAAACATGGATAAGAAATATCAATTAATTTAAATGTAACAGTTAGTTACAGTATGGAGATTCCTCAGAAAAATGGGAATAAACCTACCACAAGACCCAGCAACTCCACTCTTAGGCATATATCCAAAAGATGCCCATTCATACAACAAAGATGTCTGTTCCACTATGTTCATAGCAGCTTTATTTGTAATAGCCAGAACTTGGAAGCAACCTAGATGTCCATCACCCGAAGAGTGGATAGAGAAAATGTGGTACATCTACACAATGGCGTACTATTCAGCAGAGAAAAATAATGGAATCATGAGATTCACAGGCAAATGGATGACACTAGAAGAAACCATCCTGAGTGAGGTAACCCAGTCACAAAAAGAGAAACATGGCATTTTCTCTCTCATATATGGATTTTAGACATAGATCTGGGGAGTGCCAGCCTACAATCCTATGGCCAGAGAGTCTGGGAAACAGAAACTACATTTAGTGGCTGGTTAAGTACTGAGCTGAACTCAAGAAAGCCAGTATCAGAGAGGGAGGACTGATGATCAAAGGGATTAAGACTGGGCTGGTTTAACCCCCAGAAACAGCTAACCAGACAAAGGTTAACTCTTGAATCCCAGGCATCACCCTGGGAATCCAGCATGGGACTGATCAAGACCCCCTGAATCTGGGTGTCAGGGAGGAGGCCTAGGTAATCTATTGAGCCTTGGGCAGCAGATCAGTACCCATACCAAGTATACACACGGACTTTGGACTCCCATAGAACAATGTGAGGTGCACTCTCAACCTGAACTCTTGGGGAAGGGTCTAGGCCTTGCCCTATATGAAATGACAGACTATAGACACCCCCATGGAGGGCCTCACCCTCCCTGGGGGAATGAGGGGATAACGGGGGGGATGGGGGGAGGGCATGGGAGGAGGGGAGGGAAAAGGAGAGGGACCTGGAACTGACTTGTGAAGCAACCTTGTTTCTTATCTAAATTTAAAAAAAAGAATAAAAAAAATCATAAAAAAACAAAACCCTTACTGTTCAGCAGATGCTATGGTAGACAGTGGGAAATGATATTCTATAATTTTTATAAAACCCAGTTATGAGGAATGATTACCTACGCAAGACTTACATACACACACACACACACACACACACACACACACACACACGCTCACACATGCACACAGAGAGAGAGAGAGAGAGAGAGAGAGAGAGAGAGAGAGAGAGAGGGAGGGAGGGAGGGAGGGAGGGAGGAAGGAAGGAAGGAAGAAAGGAAGGAAGGAAGGAAGAGGATTGTGCAAGTGATATAAGGATTAGAGAAGGTGATAGGGAGTGACTATGTTCATAATACATTGTATATATGTATGATGTTCTCAAGGTTACATTCAAGGACTTTTTAAAATAAATTTAAACAAAGATCTTTTTAAACATAAGATCACATGGCAATATTGTAGTAGATCCAGAATTAGAACTCCATTCTCCTGAAGCCAAATCCAAATTTAGTTTCAATTATACAATACCATAACACTCCAAGGCCAGGCATGGTGAGCCACCACATGGTTATTTTCTAGAATAAATTGAGTCAGATGATTTTCATAGTCCCAATCAGTTTGCAGTTTATAAAATCTTGTGAAGTTATATTATTATAATATGTAAACTCTACTCTATGTTTACATAGTATACATCATTAGAGTTTTGTATTAACTCTACTTTTATAGATATCTAGAAAATGTATTTTTCCACATGGACTGAACTTCAGATCTCATAGGCACCATATAATCTGTCTCTGTGTTCTGATATCAAAAAAGTATTTTTAATAAGCAGAGACTTTAAAGTGGATTATTATGATTTTCTGAGTTTCACTGTTAAATATTATAATGTTTCCCTTTTGTTTCTAATTTTATTAAATTTGGGTCTTCCATTTACTTCTTTTGAAAAAAAAAAGAAATATCAATTAATTTAAATGTAAGAGTTAGTTAGTCACAAGCCTGAGCTATCATTTCAGCATTTACAATATAGGTCTCTGTGTGGAGATTAGGAAGTGGCTTCTGGGAGGGAAAACTCAGCCTGCATATGTTGTTGCAACATGTGGCCAAAATTTCCACATAAAATCTGACAAATCTTTAAAAAGGCTTCTTTACACACAAAAATGAAATCAGGTATGGTGTCTTGGTATCTGTATTTACTCAGGTAAGCTGTCTTTGTTGGTGGTAAGCAGATGCTCCTCTAAGAGATAGTTTGCTGGTTTAGTACTAGTGACAAAAACTGGCAGCTGTTTTAAGAGGTCCTATTACCAAACAGTTACATGTTGTTTATGAGCAGCACACAGCATGGTCTTTGGTGGCTGCATGGACCCAGAAATTTCCCAGAGTGGGGACAATAAACATGGCTCCCAGAGCTGGCAATAAATATTCCTTTTCCTGAGACTAGAGTTTCAGAGAACTGAAGTGGAGGATCCAGCACCAGCAAGCCATGATTTAAGTTACAGAGCAATGTTATTTCTCATGCAGATAGAAAAGGTTACAGATATACTTTAAGGAGAAATTCAGACAAAAAGATACTTTAAGCAGGTCACACTGTTAGAAAATATGTGGGAAAGAGTATATACAGTCTTAGATTTAAAAATATAATTTTCAAATAATAAAATAGTCCTCAAAATTTGAGTAAAACAACACAAAAAATAATCCACATAAAGATGTCAAATACACAGAGTCTGGATTCTGTATGTTGTTGTGCTGTCTTTAATTTTTTTGGCTGCTTAGAGACCTATGATTATAAATACTGCTCTATTAAACAAACCTGTATATATTAAAAATATCTTAACTTCCAAGTATCAAAAAATAGATATGTTGCATTGAGGGGAAGGTTATACTTTTGTTTCCATAGAAAATGAGAGGCTGTTGATCCTATCTGGGTTAAGAAAAATCAGCTTTGATCGAGAAGACTTCCTGAAAAATCTCCAATGGAAGCAAATAGCCCCAGATGTTTCAATGTCCTGGATTGTCTTCATTACATTTTCCTAAGAGTTCTACATCCAGAACAGTTTGAACATGGCTGGCTAAAGATGGTCAAATACCACACACTACTCCAGCAAAGACATAACCATAATCTTAAAATTTTTCATCACCCAAAATCAACAGGATGTACTATAGAGAACTGTGCCCACATTTCCAAAAGATAGGTTATGGATATTAATTATCATCTAACAGGGCTTGTTTACAAGGTGTTATTGGTAAAGGTCAAGAAAAATGATGAACAAAGGGGATTAGATTAAGGGATCTATTTGAAAAATTAAAGCTGAGTATTGAAATGATAGTGTGAAAGGGTAGATTATTGAATCTACTTTAATCCAAAAACTATTCATCTTAAATAGTGTATGTTGGTATGTATTTTGGTTTAATGATACAAACTTAAAGTTAATTTTGGTAGGCTGTATGTATATTTCTACTCTTGCTTAAGGTATTGTGTTTTTGCAGCTAATTTAAAAGTATAATGTAGCTTTCCAGGATCTCCTGGACTGGGAAATGCAGCAAGCTCAACTCATTGTCTCCCCAAGGACCAAGCCAGCAGAAGCCAGGTGAGAGAGCCTGCCTACACCCACCCACACTGATGGCAGACGACCAAGAGAAGAGTGAAGAGGGCAGAGGGCAGAGCTCCCACCCACCGGGAGAGGGAGTGTCTGAGATCCATATGCCCACATTGTGTGACCTGTCAGTAAATTGGACCTGCTTGCATCCACCGGAAGAGAACCTTGGACCTGTACCCATCAGGAAAGGAAGAGACACCACCTTTACCCACTGAAAGAAGGAATTGGAAGAGGACAATACAAGAACAAATTCAATGGCACAAAAAACAATATGATGCCACCAGATTTGAGGGACTCTACACCAATAAGATCTGAACATCACAACACAGATGGTACAGAGTGGAATGACCTAAAAACAACTTTGTGAAGATGATGGAGACCCTAAAAGAAGAAATGAGAAAATCTTTTAAAGAAATGGAAGAAAAAACAAATCAAAATGTGCAAGAAATGGAGGAAAAAATAACCAAGAAATGGAAGAAAGACAAACCATGAAATCCAACAAATGCAAGAAAGAGAGGAAAAGACAAAGCAAAGATTATAAGAAACAATTCATACAGTGCAAATGTTGAAAGCTGAAATAGAGACAATGAAAAACACAGTCTGAAAAAATGCTGGGAGTAGAAAGCTGGGCAAATGGTCAGGTATTACAGATGCAAGCATAACCAACAGAATACAAGAGATGGAAGAGATGGAGTCTCAGGTGTTGAAGGTACACTAGGGGAAATAGATTCATCAACCAAAGAAATTCTTAAGTCCAACAAATTTCTAACACAACATATCCAGGGAATATGGGACACCATGAAAAGACCAAACCTAAGAATAATAGGTATAGAAGAAGGTGAAGAAAACCACCTCAAATGGGCAGAAAACATATTCAAGAAAATCATAGAAGAAAACTTTCCCAACCTAAATAAAGACATTCCAATGAAGGTACAAGAAGCCTACAGAACACCAAATAGAGTGGACCACAAAGGAAGGCCCCTCACCACATAATAGTAAAAACCCCGAACATACAGAATAAAGAAAGAATATTAAGAGCAGCAAAGGAAAAAAGGCCAAGTAACATACAAAGGCAAACATATCAGAATCACACCTGACTTCTCCATGGAAACTCTGAAAGCCAGAAGTTCCTGGATAGATATTCTACCAACACTACGAGACCACAGATGCCAACCCAGATTACTATACCCAGCAAAGCATTCAATCATTATTGATGGGGAAACAATTCAACCCATGACAAAACCAGATTTAAACAATATATATACACAAATCCAGCTCTATAGAAAGTACTGTAAGGAAAACTTCAATCTAAGGAAAGCAACTGTGCTCACAAAAACATATGCAATAGACAATCCAACTTTACCAAAAGACAGAAGAAAAAGGGGGGTAAATCCACAAACTATTACATGACCAACACCAAATAAAAAACAAACAATAATTAACACTCAATGGTCATTAATTTCCATCAAGATTAATGGCCTTAATTCACCTATAAAAGAAATAGGGTAACAGAATGTATACAAAGACAGAATCCATCCCTCTGCTGCATACTAAAAACACATCTCAATTTCAAACACAGACATTACCTCAGAGTAAAAGGTTGGGATAAGATTTTCCAATCAAATGGATCCAAGAAACAATTTGGTGTGGATATCCTAATATACAATGAATTAGAATTCAAACTAAAATCATTCAAAAGAGATAAAGAAGGCCATTTTGTATTAATCACAGGAAAAATCCATCAGAATGAAGTCTCAATTCTGAACATCTATGCACCAAATAAAGGGTGCCCACATTAGTAAAAGAAACATTACTAAAACTCAAATCACACATAAGACCTCACACAGTTATATTGGGAGAATTCGACACCTCACTCTCACCATTAGAAAGGACCACCAGATGGAAACTCAAAAGACAAACACAGGATCTAACAGAAGTTATGACCCGATTGGGTTTAATAGACATCTATACAACATTCCACCCAAATGCAAGAGAATTTACCTTCTCAGTGCCACATGGGACCTTCTCTAAAATCAACCACATACTTGGCAGCATAGCAAACCTGAACAGGTACAAAAATGTAAATGTAAATTGGACCACCATGCTTTAAAGTTAGAATTCAACAACAACACAAATTGCAGAAATACTACAAACTCTTCGAAATTGAACAACCTGGGTCTAGGAAGAAAATAAAGAAATTAAAGACTTCCTAAAATTCAATGAAAATAAAGAAACAATATACCCAAACTTATGAGACACTTTGAAGGCTGACTAAGAGGAAAGTTCACAGTGCTAAGTGCACATATGAAAAAAATGGAGAATTCACACTAGGGAATTAAAGGCACAACTAAAAGCAGTAGAACAAAAAGAATCAAACTAACCCAGGAGGAGTAGATGCCAGGAAATAATCAAATTGAGGGCTGAAATAAGTAAAGTCAAAACAAACAAACAAACAAAAAAACAATACAAAGAATCAATGTAACAAAGAGTTGGTTCTTTGAGAAAATCAACAAAATAGAGAGACCTCTGTTGAAACTAACTAAAAGGCAGAGAGAAAACATGCAAATCAACAAAATCATGAATGAAAAGTAGGACATAACAATGGACACTGAGGAAATCCAGAGAATCCTCAGGTCATTCTTTGAAAAACTGTGCTCCACAACATTCAAAAAATTTAATGAAATGGACAATTTTCTGGATAGGTATCACTTACCAAAATTAAATCAAGAGCAGATAAGCCATCTAAACAGACCTATAATCCCTAATGAAATAGAAGCAGTTATCAAAAGTTTCCCAACCAAAAAAAAAGCCCAGGTCCAGATGGCTTCAGTGCAGAATTCTACCAGAAATTTAAAGAACACCTAATTCCAATATTACACAACGTGTTCCACACAATAGAAGGAGGAGGGTCATGTGTCTGTCTTGTATTCTGGCTAAAGTGATGAAAGAGGAAACTAACACAATTCA
Organism: Mesocricetus auratus; assembly: GCF_017639785.1. Classification (NCBI taxonomy): domain Eukaryota; kingdom Metazoa; phylum Chordata; class Mammalia; order Rodentia; family Cricetidae; genus Mesocricetus; species Mesocricetus auratus. The sequence goes on along the minus strand of NW_024429184.1, from coordinate 47,007,459 downwards.
TATTCATATTCCTTTAGTGACTGCCTACTTTTTCTAAGTTTCAATTTAAAATTCAAATTGAAATTTTCTTGATTATTTTTTCCTTTTCATAACATCTGACTTTCTGTTTGAATTACCCCAATGAGATCATTCTCCTCAAGTACCCATTTTAAAAAGTTATTTTCATGATCCAAGTTTAATACTGAAATTTCTGTCCTATTTTACCTGACTCTCTTGTAGAACCTGCCATAGCTTTGACTGTCCCTAAAACATCAATGTCCTCTCTTCTTTCTTGCATTCATTCATACTTACAGGCCTGATTTTTTTTTGTATCTTACTTTCGATGTATACTTTATTAAATCCTCTTCTATAAAGCTAGTGCATGTACAACTCTATTCATGTTCCTTTTCTAAGTGTATTTACTAATTATGAAATCTACTGTCTAGTATTTAGTTTCTATTTTTACAAACATAAACCCAGTTATGTCTCTTTACTATTAAAATCCATCAGTAATAAGGTTGTCTTCTTGGCATAAATCAAAGAATCACTAAAATCATAAGATTTATAATATAGCACTTGAAAAACATTGCAAATATATTTGATTCACTTGGTCTTCTTGACTACTATCAGCTATACTTTCTTCAAATTAAGTATTAACAATTTCTACTGTAGCGTTTTTCCTTTTGTCTGATGGCATCTTTCCTGTTCTTTTGATGACCAGTTATTTAAGAAAAGCATTCTTAAAAACATAACATACTGAAGCAGAAATATTAAACTATGCAAATTCCAGGATGTCCTATGATATCTATTGGAAGAGAAATCACTTACTTAGAAAGCTGAGAGACAAAAGTCTACCTGTCTTTCAGGTGAAATGGAAACTAAAACAGAGAGAGTCCCCTCTCCCTAGCTCTTACAGACATGTAAAATCACTCACTACAACTCCACTTTTAGTCTAAAGAAAGGATTTAAACTTCATACAAAGCTCAAACATATGCACCATATAAACATAGAAGGTGATAACCAAGTTATAATCTACTTATATCCTAAATTAAACCTATCTATCCCATCTAAATCCTAAGCTTATCTGAAAGAGATGCCCAAGTGTGAACACCTCCTTCCAATCCCAACCCTAAAATAATTGAAAATTAACATTAACAAGTGTAAGCTATCCTGTAATATCAACAGTAGGGGAAGGGGGCTCAGTATTCTCAAAATTACTTCCTGCTGAAATAGGACAATGACAATCTCATGGGAACCTGTGGGAAGAAAAATGTTAGGATAACAAGAGTCTTAAATGAAATAGTCTTTGTTCAGCAGGAGATGCTTAATTGACTGCAGCTCTGGCCACATTGGAGAAGGTGCACCTAATCATTTCATTGGTCCAGAGTTGTATCGAGTGATATAGTTACAAACTGGTCTCAGGATCATACTGGTCAGATGGAGTTGATGATGTGGTACAGTTTAGATACATCAACTTGAATCAGGTGGAGTCAATGAAGTGGAGCCCCATTTTCTTCCTAAAGTGTTTGAAGATTGCTCTCAGGAAATTCCTTGTTCTCTGGTAAACTCAAGCATTAATGTTAACAGAGAAAATTTTAACTTTTATATGTATGCATACTGGGAAAGGCAACAATAAAGAAGATAGTAAACATGAAGGAGATTAGACTTTCAGAAAAAGGAACCAAATATAAACAGATGGCAGTCCCTAGTTTTGCTTTCTTCTGTCTTATATCAATGGATCTTTGACATAAAACAGAAATTCTGAATTTTATTTTAACAATATGCTTGGATTGAGAGGATGAGAGCCAATCCACCTCTAAAGCCAGCTTCAGTTAAATGAATTGGGACTAAAGAATATCAAGAAACAAGGAGTTTTTCTTCTCCTGTGGAAACAGAGGCAAAACCCCTTCCCCAAAGTAACACATTTGCTGGTTTCCAAACTGAGGTCATAACATCCTTGAAATACACTGGTTAGTTTAGATCAGAGGTTTTTTCTATAGCCCAGTGTCTTCCTGTAGCAGTTTGTCCTTTCTCATTAGCATTAAGAAAGTTCAACTTTAGTAAAGCATTATGTAACTTGTGTGTTAAAAGAAACTTTTTCTTTGCTAGCCGCTTTGGTTTATCACCCGCCAGTCGCCTTGGCTCTGCCGAGTTGTAGTCCCCAAATAACACACAAGACACTGTATTAATTATGAAGCTGTTGGCCTTCCTTGTTTCTTACTGGCTAGCTCTGACTTAAGTAATTACCCCATAATTGTTAATCTAAGTATGTCTCTTACTGGAGAAATTTCCGGGCCTCCTACCCCATGGCGTTACATCTCAAACTCTCCTGTGTTTCTCCTTCCCAGAATCCTCCTCGACTCCTACTCCCTCCTATCTAGGTTTCCTAATGGCTCAACAGTACTTTATTGACAAATGCACAGGACTTCCCCCAACATCTCCTCTTTTCTGTTTAAACAAAAAGGAAGGTCTTAACTTTAACATAGTCAAATCATATATAACAGAACAGTTATCAAGTAAGAATACAGTTACAATATTTTAGCAAGATTTAAAGAAAATATCATCCATCTCATCCTTGTGAGTCCAAAGTTCTATATGTAATTTATCTCTTATCATAACTAAGGAAAACTATAACTATAACTATCTGTCTTCAACTCCATCAAAGACCACAGAAGGATAATATATAAACACTAGGATTGACAGAGACATCTTACTGCCTGGACAGTCACCCGAAGTTCATCTGTAACGTTGGGGCATCCATCTTCAGCCCATAGGCCACAATGTTTCTGGACCACTTCTCAGCAAAGCAGGAAATTTCAAACTGTCCATCTGCATTGGCAGTCTGTCAGTCATTTTTCTGTGTCCTGCAAAAAGTCTGGTAGACTCTTCCATGAAGCAGGAACCCTGTAAGACTGAGTTCAGCAGTCACTTTCCTGTGGGTCCTGCATGTCCAGATTATACAACAACAGTCAAACATTCTAGGCAAGAACAGTTTCTTGCCCAAATGGCTAATCTTGCCATGTTGAAAGCAAACACCATAACGAGTTTCTTCGATGCCCATCTCAGACGTAATTGGTGCTGCCAGGAGCAGACATTTCTCATTGTCAAGAAAAACCCCAAACCATTTTAAATGCCATTTTCTGAAGGTCTTTGAAAGTTTTGAAGACTATCTATCTGTCTCAAATATATTTCTGTATATCTAGAAAACCTAACTTACCTAATTATAAATTCTATTATAAGTAACTATGTATAGTCTGTATTTAATTATGCATTACATTTTAAAAGATCAGTATAAGCACAATACTTAATCAAGAGGAGAAATATAAGCATCACAAAATTGACCTTGAATTTGTATCAATAAATGAAAAACAATACCCATACCATAATTCCCTTTTTTACCATTAAAAAAATTGGCTGTGATCATTAGCCAATTATAAACAACCCCATTTAAATGAAAACAAAGATTTATAAACAAGATGGGAATTAGGACGTAGCTCATTCCAAACAGCTTCATGCTGGAAGGGGGCGCTGTTCATACCATGGGGATCATGACAAAACTCAGAAACCTGTATAAGTCCATATTTTCGGGGTCTGTAAAGCTGCATCATCTTAGCTGTCTCAATAGTTAGAACACCTGGTCCACTGCTTCCGGGGGTCTTGGTTCGTCAAACCACAGAAGCCTGGAAGGAATCTTCAGCTTTCCATTTTCTGTGGAAACATAAACTAAAACTCCTTTTCCGAGTAACATATCCTTATACTTAAATTTTGAAGTCAAGGCATTTTCAAAAGATAGAAGTTGAATTAATTCAGCAGCATATAAAATCAAGTGTACTTCAGTAGCTGTTCCTTCCTTAGCAATGAAAAAACTGAAAAACACAATAGCGTACAGTATCCAGACTCTCTGTGTATTTTCCATCTTTACGTGGCTTATTTATTTATCTATTATTATTATTACTCTATTTTTTTCACTTTTATTTATTTTTCTCTGAGACAGGGTTTCTCTTTGGAAATCTGCCTGCCTCTGCCTCTGTAGTAAATCCTTCTGGTGTGCGCCAACACAACGCAGGCTTTTGTATTTATATACCACTTTGCTGTTGCATTTTCTCTCTCAATCTCACGTATATTTTAAACAGACTGTAAACCTTTAGAGGCTTCCTTTATCCAAGTCTGACTTAACAGTAAATCTTTATGTTTTTCTGGCCACGTGTCTTATCTGTAAAATCGCGGCTATTTTAAACTGCCGGTTTTTTTTTCAAGATGGCGGGCATAAGTGTGATTTCAGTTTACCGCCTCAGTCCATATTGACCTCCAGCAAAAGCTGCCACTTCCAGCTGTATGTACAACTTTTAAATCATTAGCAAAGCCTCTTAAAAGAACCTTGCTGTTTTTTTCTTTTTTTTTTCTTTTTATGCCGAGTCAGGAAGACTCCCGTAAGTGAGCCACGTGAATCTCAGCTTGTCGCTAGCAAAACAGAGCACACCTGAGAAAAATGCTGCTACCAAAAATCTGTGCTTCTCTCCGTTCTTCTGTTTCTAAAATTCCTTTAAAGCTTTTGTTATTTTGCGTGGAAACTCAATCCCACTTCTGACACCAAACTGTAGGCTCCAAAGGACGCTGTAATGATAAGCGACACTTACTGGAAGTAAAACTAAGTATTTATTGTAGAAATTACTCACAAGATACAAAACAAGTAACCCAGATGAGACAAGCAGTTTTCAGCTGCCGAACCGGAAGCCGAACTCCGGGGAAAAAAAGACCGAGACTTCCTGTGTGCTGTCTTTTATACCTTCCCCCGTAACGCCCCCTAGCTATGCCGAAAAGTGGGCCTGGCTAGTGACGTAGTTCCGCCTACGTACGTATACGTCTTTACGTCCAGCCGTATATGTCTTTAGTCCTGCCTAAAGTGGGTGTGGTTAGCGGTGTGGTAAACCGCCCTTTTATTACCTCATCTGTATGCGCCTCTAATAAGTCACATGTTTAATGGCGGCACACAGATTTCCTCCTACAATTCCCCTTTTAGTCCAAAAAGGACAACTAACTTGTGTCCATGAACAAAATATATCAAACATCTATTCTATCTGTCTATCTGATTGTTTCCTTTAGTTGTAAAAACAATGAGGTTAATTCTGTATCATCAGGAACAAATTCTACAATCTCAATGTCTATAACAACTCTCTCAGCATACTGAGAATCTGTAATGATATTGAGAGACTCTGTAAAGATTTAACATTGCCTGTGCCAAAACCTTCCAATGAAATCACCATACTGGTTGAGAATTGTTATAGGTAGTCACTGTGAAGGCAAATTTTTCTCTGTCTTTTTCTTTAAACGGCATAGTGAAGATGCAATCTTTCAGATCTATTATAATTGGTCATCCTTTAGAATTCAGAGAAGTTAATGGCATCCCAGGCTTTAGAGAGCCCATAGGCTGAATTACCTTGTTGATAGCTCACAGATCAGTAACTATCCTCCATTTCCCAGACTTCTTTTTACACAAATACAGGAGAGTTCCATGAACTAGTTGATTCTTCAATATGACCAGCATTTAGCTGTGTCTGAACTAGCTTTATTAAAGCCTCTAACTTCTCAGAGGTTATAGGCTATTGCCCCACCCATACATGGTCATCTTTTAGCCATTTTAAGAGTAGAACATTTGGTTCCTCTGTAAGTGTGTCACTATCATCCTGTATGCTCTGCATCTGTTTACTGTAGTGCTGAACAATATTCTTTTACAACTAACAGCTTGACAAAGGAGGAATGTTAACCTGGGTATTCCATTGCTATAATAAATCATGACCCCAGAGATTTATAGCAATATCTATGACCTATGGCCTCAATCTTCCACTTTGTCCTTCTGGTCCAAAGCACTCCAACCATCTCTTACTTTGCTTTACTTGACATAGGGTCCCAATCCCTGAAAATCGAGCTTTTACTTCTTTTAAGGGGCATTTTGAGGGCCAATATTTTTGAGTTATGATGGTGACATCAGTACCAGTGTCCTGAATGCTGAAAACACCTTATTATTCATTTTAATGGTAATTTGGATCTGCGACACTGTATAGAATTTTGCCAATATATACGTTTTTCATTTCCTCTAGTATTGACTGATTCATCCTCAATAACTTATCTATCATCCACAGTGCTATTGGTCTTTATAATAGATAGTGGATCTTCTAATTGTCCTGAGAGAAATTTTCTTCCACAGTGACTGGGAATGACTGGACCACTTTTGATATGGGGGCCTTGGAGAGGCCTGTTGAGGAGTTACCCTATTGTAAAAGGTTATCTTGTTTGTCTTTGTTTGACCTACATTCATTGGTCCAGTGTCAGCCTTTGCCTCATTGCCTGCATAAACCAGAAGTCTGAGGCCTTCTGTTTGAATCATTCCTATGTGAAGAATTATTTCTAGGAATGTTTTGTCTACAGTTCCCAATCAGATGCCCTATTCTATCACAGTTAAAATATCAGGTGTTATGATGTCTTTTTAAACTTTTGGAGATTGCCTCTCCAACCCAAGTCTGTACCTCCTCATGGTTAGGCAATTTGTCATCTTGGTGCCTCTTTAGGCCTGTAGAAATGGCCTCTCTTACCTAGGTTCCTCTCTCTGGAACTCAGTATTAGCTGTATACAAAACCCATTTGTCCAATGGCACTGATCTGATTTTAATGGCCAAAGTACCTGTTTGAATTGTGGATTTGCATTCTCATAATCTAAAGATTCTATAAGGAGTCATCTAGTATTTGAATCAGTTACCTGTAATTTTGCTGCTCTAGATAATCTTTGTAAGAATTCAGGGAACCACTTTTGAATAGGATTCAACTTTTTCTCCTGGCTCATGAAGCTTAGTCAAAGCATTCAGAGCTGCTGTATGGTAAAGATATAATATATGTTCATCAAATTCCATTTGGGCCTGTGGATCAGCAAATTCACCTTCACGAAGAACCTTATCTTGGGAAGCTTCAAAGCCATGCTTCAAGCATTGAAGTTTGAGGGCCTTGGCTTCCTGTCTCCACAAAGCCCTCCATTATATTTGGGAAGAATGGTCCAGAACCAATGATATTAAATTACCGCAATCTGTGGGTGTGATGTAATTTATTCTTACCAAAGAGTTCAGCAATTCCTTTACATAGACACTGTGGACCCCATAAGCTGATATTGCCTGCTTTATACCTTTCAGGTCTTTCATTTGTATAGGTTCCCACTGGTAAGTGATGGACCCATTCTGGTGCCTCCATGATGCTGGCTGTCCCGTCACATTTACTGGAAAAGCCACCTTAGGGAGATCTCCTAGGTGTCTTGTAAGTATACCTCTATCATGACTTGGTGCTAGAACTGGTGAATCTGATGTCTCAGATTGTAAGTCATCTATGAACTGCAGTCTAGTGACCATTTCTCTGAGAGATTGAATTTCCTGGGTCAAAATTTATTCTAAGAACTTAATAAAGTTTGACCATTCCTTGGATGCACCATTCATACATGATTCCAAGCATTTAATACTCTTGTCTCAAGAGGCTCAGATGATGAGTAAATTGTCTTCCAGAAATATTATCCTTTCTGCTAAATGGCCATTGTCTTCAGACCCAGGATGAATTGTCCCTGCTAGTTTTATAATTTGCTCCTGGCTCGACACTATTTTGGCAATAAATGCAGTGTACATGGAATTAAATGTGACTTGAAGAATGTTCTGTTTAAGTTCCAAGCTATCTACTCTGGTGACCAGTTCCTCTTTTTCCTAAAGATTCTGAATTTTTTAATCTATTTTTTTGATCAATCCCCATTGACCTTATCACAAACTTAACTACAAGAATGCAAAATTTTACCTCCAATTTTCTCCAGTTGAGAAAAGGATGTTTTCCTGCAATGACTATGCTTTGCCAGCAGGTGGTACAGGTGTGTCTCCAAACAGTTCCTCTGCCAAACCACCTATTTTTTCAAGTATCAATTGAAAGATTCTATTCGGGGAGGGAAAACCCTGTGCAGATTGGGAAAATCTTGGATAGCTAACTAGCCCCGAAGCACAAATGGGGCCTGTCTTACTGGTAATTTGTTCCCTGCAGGTAATGTGGGAAGTCCCCACAACCAAGCATTGAAGCTTCCTCATGCAGCAGGGAGGGGAGGGAATGGACTAGAATCGCTCTGAATTGGAGCGCAGAAAAAAACGACACCACTGTGCTGTTGCTTTTCAGGACACTGAGGTACCTCAGGGGCTTGCCTCACCGAGCCTGAGTTTTGGAGGCTAGGTGAATCACTCTGACATCAGCTGAAGCAGAAATATTAAACTACAGTAATATAGGGATGCCTTACTGTAGGAGGAAGTCTATGCCGCCATTAAACATGTGACTTACTAAGTCTATGCTGCCATTAAACATGTGACTTACTAGAGGCGCATACAGATGAGGTAATAAAAGGGCGGTTTACCACACCGCTAACCACACCCACTCTAGGCAGGACTAAAGACGTATACGGCTGGACATAAAGATGTATATGTACGTAGGCGGAACTACGTCACTAGCCCAGGCCCACTTTTGGGCATGGCTAGGGGGCGTTATGGGGGAAGGCATAAAAGACAGCACACAGGAAGTCTCGCTCTCTCTTCCTGGAGTTCGGCTTCCGGTCCGGCCGCTAGCTGAGAACTAGATCCTCTGGGTTTGGTATCTTGTGAGTAATTTTCTATATTAAATACTTAGCCTTATTTTCAGTAATTGTGTGTCGCATATAGTTACAGTGTCCCCTTACTATATTTATTGAAAGAGAAATAACCTACGTAAAAACCTGAGAACCAAAGGTCCATAATCTGAGTTTTCCACTGGTTTGTTTATTTTACTCATTTCAGTGAGGTTATTTGCCCAGAAAACTAAAGCTCAGGAAATTTACTTTGCCTAATAAAAATTAAAGTCTTGTAAACAAACTGGCTTGGCGTTCAATAAAGCTATTAGCAACTGACCCAATAATTAAAAACCTCCACTATGCAAAGAAATAGTTTATATTACTTGGTAGAATGAGAAAACACAAAGAGCTTTTCATAAGGTCTTCCACTTAAAAGTTTTTGTGTAAGATCCTTTAATCTTTTTCTTGGACACTACAGTGGTTCCATTGTAGGAACAAGAAGAATCACTGCCTGTATATAAGCATGGTACCTTACACTAGTCCGATGGATGCAAACAAATAGTAGGGATTTAATAATACCAATTAGGAATTATCTTGAGTAAATAGCTCCACATAATCCAAAATTTGACTGTTTGACTCAGTAGTGCTGTGTTAGTGTGTTCTCATATTATGTTCAAAGTAAGTTTTAATACTATTTTAGCGCCCTGAAAACTCAAGTAATAGAGAATATCTAGCTCTGTTATATAAAGCATAGGCATTAAACGTAAAATATAGTAAGATTTGAATATATGCATATATGTATACATATATTTTTAAAACTATTTATATGACATATTTTGGTCATATTTCCTTCCTCCCATGTCCTCTCAGGTTTTCCCCATCTGTCTCCCCACTGAATTTCAAGTTTTCTCTCTTTCAATAAAAGAAAAAATTTGAAACTTTTATGACTATTTGACTATTCTGGCTATGATTTAAGAAGTCCTCACTATTAATAATTCATGATATATAAAATAGTTTAGTCTGACAATTGGTTTAGGTAGCTGTGTGTGTATATGTAGGAAAAAATGAAACATATTCCTGCTAATTTTAGGGAATAAACTCTATTTTATTCCCTAAAATACAGTCGCATGCAGTACATACTAAAATAAAAAGATAGTATAAGGCTTCTTCATTTTCTTTTTCTTATTAGATTCCTCTCTCATATCTCTGTGCCAGTTTCCCCTCCTTCCACTCCTCCCACCCCACTCACATCTCCCTTTTCCTCCAGATCCACTTCTCCTTTTGTTTTTTTCTGAAAATATCAGGATACCTATGGATATCAGCCTATAACTTCAAAACAAGGAACAATATGACAAGGCTCAAACCCACATATCAAGGCTGAATAAGGCAACCTAGCAGGTGAAAAAGACTCTCAAGAGCAGATAAAAGAAGCAGAAACACCACCACTACCACTATTAGCAGTTGCACATGAACATCAAGCTACACATATACATTATGGTTTTAACATATATGCAGAGGACCTGAGTCAGACACGTGCAGACCTCTGTCTCTGTGAGGCCCTATGAGCCTAGCTTAGTTGATTCTATGAGCTGTGTTCTCATGAGGTCCCCAAACCCTATGGATCCTACAATCTTCCTCCCCCCTCTGAGGCATTCCTGGTGTCCCACTTAAGTTTTGGTTGTGGGTCTCTGAATCTGCTCCCATTAGTTGCTGAATGAAACCTCCCTTGTGATAAGTGAGCTTGGCACTGATTTATGAATATAGCAGATCATTAGGAATCATTTCATTAACCTTTTTTTGACAATTATGTTTGTTTCTATCTTAGGTCTCTGGGCTGTCTAGCCTCTGGTTCCTGTCTATCTTGGCAGTGCCTGGTGTAGGTTCCTTTTTACACTGTGATCCTCAGTTGTACCAATCATTGGCTGGCCACTCCCATGAGTTTGGTGTTACCATTACCCCAGCACATCTTGCAGGCAGGAGATATTGTAGGTTGAATGCTTTGTGGCAAGTTAGATATCCCACACCACCATTGCACCTAGACTTTCCTGGTCATAGAAGATGGCCAGTTCAGGTGTCTTATCCTGCATTACTCTTATAGATTCCAGGGAGTTTACACTGTACTAGGTTTCCACATTGTAGCACAAATGCTCCCAAATTCCAGCAGTCTCTAGCAATACTTTCTCCCTCCTTCACCTACCTGATCTCTCCTGTTCTAAACACCACCTACCTCACTCCACTCACAACATTCTTTCTACCGTCACTTCCCAAGGAGATCCGTGAGTCATCCCTTAAGTCTTTCTTGTTACTTAACCTCTCTGGATCTATGAATGTAGCATGATTATCCTTTAGTTAAAAAAAAGTATGTATACACTTATAAGTGAGTTTACACCATGTTTGCATTTATGAGTCTGGGTTACTTAATGAGGATGACTTTTTCTAGTTCCATCTATTTTCCTACAAATTTCATGATGTCATTATTTTAAAAGCTGAATAATATTCCATTGTGTACATGTACTATATTTCCTTTATCTATTTTTTTGATTGAGGAACATCCACGAGTTTTCTAGTTTTGGGCTATTGTTATTAAAGCTGCTGTGAACAAAATAGAGCAACAGTCTTTGTGGTAGGGTAGTGTCTCCTTTGGGTATATGATCAGACAAGGTAAATCTAGATCTTGGTGTGATCCAGTCCCAATTTTCTGAGGAACCATCATATTGATATCAATAGTGTTTGTTGTTTCTGTTATTGTAAAGGGTGTTGTTTCCCTGATTTCTTTCCCAGTCCACTTGGCATTTGTATATAAGAGGGCTGCTGATTTTTGTGAGTTAGTTTTGTGTCCAGGTGTTTATCAGCTGTAGGAGTTCCCAGGTAGAATTTTGTGGGCCAATTATGCATACTATCATATCATCTTCAAATAAAGATACTTTTATTTCTTATCTTCCCATTTGTATACCCTTCATCTCCTTTAGTTATGTTAATGCTCTAGCTAGAACTTCAAGTACAATATTGAATAGATATGGTGAGAGTGGACAGCTTTATCTTGTTCCTGACTTTAGTGAAATTGCTTTGAGTTTCTTTCCATTTAATTTTATGGTGACTATTGACTTGCTGTATATTGCCTTTATTACATATATGTATGTCCCTTGTATCCAAGGTCTGACCAAAACTTTTGTCATGGTAGGATGTTAGATTTTGTCAAAACTTTTATCACATCTCATGAGATGATCATAGGTGGTTTTTCTTTTCTTTCAGTTTGTTTATATTGTTATTACATTAGCTGGTTTCCTTACATTGAACAATCATCCCTGAATTTCAGGCATAAATTTGATTATGTATTGCCATCTTTACGTTTTTCACATGCTTACTTCTATTACTCTAGAGCTGTCAGATGTGATAGTAAGTAGCTGCATTGAGATCTCTCTAATTTCTTTATGAAGGCATTTAGTGCTATGAAATTTTAGCATTGCTTTCATTTAGACACATAAGTTTTTATATTCATTTCATTAAAACTAGGAAATATTAAATATATTTATTTCTTCCTTCACCCAAGAGAGAGTTCTTCAATTCCCATGAATTTATGGGGTTTCTCCGTTATCTGTTATTGTTGAAATCCAGCTTTAATCCACAGTGGTCTGATGGGATACAGGGGGTTATTTCAATTTTTCCATATCTGTTGAGGCTTGCTTTGCAGATGAGTATATGGTCAATTTTGAATAAAGGAAGGGAAAATAGCAAAGATTTTATGGGTGGACTTGGGGCATTAGGGATTGGAACTTGACCAATCAGGTAGGGTATGGAGTGATAGAATACTAGAAGAGAGGACTGGAAAGGGAGGCATTTCAGGGTCAGGTAGAAATCTGGCGCAATGGAAACTCCAGGAATCTACAAAACTAACTGCAGGTAAGACTCCTAGTAACAGGCTATATGTAGTCTGATCTGGCCATCTCCTGTGACCAGGCAAGACTTCCAGTGAAGGGACTGGGACACCAACCCAGTCACACAACCTTCGGCCTACAGTCTATCCTGCCAATGGGAGGTAGTAGGATTGGTGTCTTGCCCAGTTGTCATCAGAGAGGGTTCATTCAGCAAATATTGGAAACAGATTCAGAAACCCAAACTAAACATTATACTGAGTTTTGAAATTCCTGCTGGACAGATGGAGGAAGGATCGTAGTAACCAGATTGGTTGAGGACATCACAAGAAAAATCAGAGAATAAACTAACATGGAGCATCACACAAACTGAAAGAATAACCAGGGAGCCTACATGGGATTGACCTAGCCCCTTGCATATATGTGACAGTGTATAGGATGTTCCTTTTGTAGGATTTCTAGCAGTGGGAACAGGAGCTGCCTCTGATTCTTTTGATGGATTTCAGACCCTACTTCCTCATACTGGATTGTCTTGTCCTTTCTTACTTCATGGGCAGGTGTTTAGTCTTACTACAACTTGATATGCCATGTTTGGTTGATATCTGTTAGAGGCCTGACCCTTTCTGAACAGAAGTAGAAAAGGAGTAGATTTAGGGAGGCACAGGAAATGGGGGCTGGAATGGGGGTAGAGGAGGGAGAGGAAACTGAAACTGCATTCAGGATGTAAAATAATTAAATTTTGATAAGAATATGAGAAAATTTGAAACATCATCTTTTTGGATTTTTTCAATGAGAAACATCCCCTTTACTTCTTATTAATTTTGGTTGGAATTCCATTTTGCTGGATATTAGAATAGCTTTACCACATAAAATTTTAGATCCTTTTCTTTGGAAACATTTTTCCAACCATTTACTCTGAGGTAATGTCTACCTTTGTTGTAGAGATATCTTTCTTGTATGCTGAAGAATGATGGATCCTGTTTTTGCATCCATTATGTTAGTCTATATCTTGGAGGCTGGGACAAAGCAGAGGATGAGGTGAGGGCATGGTGGGGACTTCATCCAAGCAGCAGTTCACTGTCTGAATTGAGTTCTGGAACACTGTGATGAGAAGAGGAGGAATGGATTAATGATAATGTTGTGGTAGGCACCTACATAGTGGAGGAGGTCTCCCAATTGTTGTGTCTGGCTTATGACTGGCGTGACCTTCATCTGAGTAGAGGAGATTTGCGTGCATTATGGGAGAAGAAATAGCACCTTGCGTAGAGAATAAGAAAGGTAAAGGACAGATTTTATCATTGCATGTCAAATTGTGGGAGTAGGAGAGTTCTTTAGGCAGGAGGCCTTCTTCTTCTGGTTAGAATGGCCTACACCTGAGTAGGAGATATCCCTGTAATACCTCTTGCTTGTTTGTTTGTTTTTATTTTTCAAGACAAGGTTTCTCTGTAGAGAAACCTGCTATGCTGGAACTCACTCTGTAGACCAGGCTGGCGTCAACTCTCAGAGATCCACCTGCCTTTGCCTTCTGAGTGCTGAGATTAAAGGTATGTATCATCACTAACTGATAATACATATTATAAACATTTTAACTTGAAAAATATGAAATACTAATTTGTACAAAGGCTTTTTCATTGACACAATGAGAGAGAGAGACAAGTATACTAATAAAGAGTTCATTAAAAGATATATAAACTGGATATAAAATACTACCTTTCCTCTTGTTACTTTTACTGTGTTTTGATAGACATAAATAACACAGTAAGAAAATCATGTGTCCTAATTTTCTGTTACTGAAACTGTAATTTTCAAAATATTGGTAAACTAATAATCAAAGAGTAGCCAAGAAACAAACATGGTTTTTACCATTTCTGGGAATTTTAAATGTATAATAGTTTCCTGTTACCAGATAGTTTAAAGATTCTTGAAGCACTTTGCATTTATTCATAATAAATTTTAATTAATTAAGGAATGCATAGTGAATAGGGACAAAACCATAGGAAAATAGAGAGGTATTATATGTTAGCTGTTCCAGCTAGGTATCCACGGCCAATGTCAACTTAGAGTTTGAGGTGCCATAGTTACACACTTTAAGTACTTACTGGGACTTATGTGGTGCAGTTACTGACATTTGATAGATATCTTGCTTTTGTTATTGAGACCTTCTACGCCCTAAAATTGATTAGAGGAAAAATATCCCATTCTTCTTTTTGTTGTTTATTTATTTATCTTTTTGTTTTTACATCCCAAAGTTTCCCTTTCCTTTCATCTACCCAGTTAATCCCTGCACCCTCTCTCTCCCACCCCAGTCATTCCTCCTTCACTGATTCTCTTCAGATATAGGCAGGTTTCCCATGGATATCAGTCAGCCATAGTATATCAAATTGCAGGGAGACTAGGCACTCCCTCTTCTATTAAGGCTGGATGAGGTAATCCAGTAGGAGGACTGGATTCCCAAAGAAAGAAATGCAGTCAGAGACAGCTCATGCTCTTACTGTTAGGAGTCTCATACAAAGGGTGGTACACATTGTAACACATATGCAAAGATCCTAGGTCAGTCATTACCATGTAGATTCCCTGGTTGTCAATCCAGTCACTCTGGGCCTCTATACCCCTAGATTGTTTGTGTTTGCTAGTAGTGACATTGATCCTACTTGCTCCTACAATCCTTCCTCCCCCTCTTCTTCAGAATTCTCCAAAATACACTTAAAGTTTGGTTGTACATCTCTGCATCGACAACTGGTCTCATTATCAGTCTATGTGTATAGTAGAATATCAATAGGAATATTTTCATTGATTTTTTTTTGCCTCTGAGTCTTGGCCCTCAAGGGTGAGCTCTCTTTTGGGATATGACTTCCCTGCTGTGGCAGTCATTAGGTGGTCTTCTACAGCCAACAGAGGAAAAATAGCTAAGGGGGTGTGAGGGGAAAAATTATCTCATACTGGATTGCTTCTCTGAATGCTTCTTTATTCTTCTATTTCTTCCTACAACAAAATATTTCCAGTTTATGTCACCACAACGAGAAATTGTCAAGCCCTAGTGGCATCCATGACTGGCATTCTTTTGCGTCATAAAAGACAAGTAAGAATCTTTACTTTGGCCGGGCGGTGGTGGCGCACGCCTTTAATCCCAGCACTCGGGAGGCAGAGGCAGGCGGATCTCTGTGAGTTCGAGGCCAGGCTGGACTGACAGCCTCCAAAACAATACAGTGAAACCCTGTCTCGTAAAACCAAAAAAAAAGGGAATCTTTGCTTTGGGGAAGTCCTAGCTGTCCATTCCGAGGTGGTAGTGGTTAGTGAATGTCCCATGAACTCCTTAAGGTTAGTTATAGGGAGTAAATCATCAGTGAATTTTAGAAAGTGAGACTAGTGTGGTCTGCTACATTTTTAATTGGTTAGTTAAGAAACTTAAAGTTTATATTCAGTAAAAATCTTGAGTAAGATAAAGACTGTCTTTTACGAAGTGGCAGCTTTTCTCCCAGCATGCACAGGGAGTATTGGGTAACCAGACAACATTTATTTTTGGTCTGTTGTTGAACTTTTGCTATGGTTTCTTGCTAAAAGTAGCATTTAGCATTAATTGTTTAGAGATATATGTCAAGGAGAGGATGTAAGTTTAATTTGCAAAAGAAATAAAACCTGCCACCTTCCAGTGTTCTGTGGCAGCAGGGAAGTTTACTTTTTCCAGGGGATGAACAAATGGGCTGATTACCTTTAGTATCTTCTCAGGGGAAACACTAGTAAATCACTGAGCTGAGATCTTGAGTTAATGAACTGAGATGAAGGTAAATGCAAGAAGTTTGAGGATCTTTTAGTGTGGAATTAGTTTAGGTTATTCTTCTCTATTTGCCAGTGAGGTAAAGCCAGGGTATGCTTGTTTTTTCTATCCACCTAGGCATCTATGAATCAACAGCTTTGGGCATGTAGTAATTCTATGTCCTTAGATCTCTGGAAATGTCTTAGATGGAGTATTTTTTCCTGAGCCCTAAACACTGACCAAATGCCTGCCAATAAGGATAATTACAGGAAGGTAGATCTCTATAATAACATAGGTGAGGAGAACAATGACTAGATAGTGGGAAACAGGTCTCACACATACATAAGGGATGTAACCAGTAAACTAGGACCTGGTAATGGAGACCAGGCTACATACATAACTAGGGAATGTAATCAGTAAACTCCAAATGCAGGGGAGAAATTTTGCCCAGTAAATGATCAGATAGTTTGAACTGTGGGAAGTAAATCCCAAGTTTGTTACAGAAATGAATAAGCTACAGGAAGCATCTACAGCCAGAAAGAACCAATTTATTCATAAGATATAATGCTAAATATGATCTTCATATTTGTTTAAATCCTCCATGGAGCGTCTCTGGCTCTGTTGAGTCATTTCAAGAAAATGATAGCTGTAAAATTACTGTGTGATCTTTCAGTTTGTAACACCCTAATGCTATGAGTCTTATTTAAAGTCACCTTCAGATTCTTTGCAGTTTCCATTGTATTAGGTTTCTAGCTCATCCCAGAAATTTCCCCCAGTTTCCAGTTATCTCTCCTTCCCTCCATCTTCTCTCACCCTGATCCCTCCTGTTCCCATCACTCTTCCCCCTTCCTATTCATTCCTACCTTCCACTGGAAATTTCTATTCTATTTACCATTCACAGAGTCATTAGAGATTCCCATGTTGAGAATTCTCTCTTTTTTTTTTGGTGTCTGATTTCTTGAATTCTTTATGTATTTTAGATATTGGCACTCTCTTAGTTGTTGGTTTGAGGAAGATTTTTTCCTATTTTTAAGCTGTCATTTTGTACTTTCCATGGTGTCCCATTTATTAATTGTTGATCTTAATACCTGGGGTATCAGTGTTTTGTTCAGCAAGTTAACTCCTGTGCCAGTGCCTTGAAAATCATTTCCTACTTTCTTTTATTAGGTTTTATGTTGAGTTCTATAATCCACTTGGACTTGAGTTGTGTGAAGGGTGATGAATATAGATCTATTTGCATTTTTCTACATGTAGACATCCAGCAGGACCAGCACCATTTATTGAAGATGGTTTTTTCCTTTGTTTAGTTTTTTATTCTTTGTTCATAGGTGTGTGGATTTAGTACTGTCTCTTTCATTCAATTCCATTGATCAACCTATCCGTTTTTATGCCAATAAGATGTGGCTTTTACTAATATTGTTCTGAAGTACAGCTTCTATAAGGGTGGTAAGAGGAAAGGCAAGGTAAGAATCACCAGCCACATGAAGAGGAGGAAAGGTGAGAATGCCATACTGAGAAAAGGACCGAGTCCTGTGAGTAAACATAGATAATAATTGTGGGTTAACTTAAGTTATAAGAGCTAGCTAGTAATAAGACTGGACAATAGACCAAACAGTTTATAATTAATATAAGCATCTGTGGTTTTATTTGTGACTGGAAAGGACAGAAACTCCATCTATAGGTTGCTGTGTGATTTAAGCTTTATAATGTTTCTTTTACAAATATGGAGGCCCTTGCATTTGAGAGCATAGATACTAAGAAATGGAATGTCGTCTTTGTGGATTTTTTCTTTGATGAGTATGATGTTTCCCTCTGTGTATCTTCTAATTAATTTTGGGTGGAAGCTGATATTACTAGATATTAGAACAGTTACACCAGCTTGCTTTTTGGGAACATTTGCTTAGAAAATCTTCTTCCAATCACTTGCTCTCAGGTAATGTCTCATTTGATGTTTAGAAGGGATTCTTGTATGCAACAGGAAGACAGGTCTTGTTTTCACATCCATTCTGTTAGTCTGGTTCTTCTCATTGGGGAATTGAGTCCATTGATACTGAGAATTAACAATGATCAATGATTGTTGATTTCTATTATTTTGTTGTAATTGTGTCTGTGTTTTATTTGGGCTATGCTGGTGTGAGCTTGTTTACTGCTTGTGTTTTTGAAGATGAAGTTAACCTCTTTGGGTTGCAGTTTTTCTTCTAAGATGTTCTTTAAGGCTGGATTTTTGATAGATATTTTCTAAATTTTATTTATCATGTTATGTCTTGTTTTCTCCATCTATGGTAATTTAAAGTGTTGCTGTGTATATAATTCTATACTGGTATCTGTGGTCTCTTAGAGTCTGCTACATATCAATATAGTCCCTCTGGCTTGGTTCATTTAAAAATCTGGTGTAATTATAATAAGTCTGTCTTTATATGTTACTTGACCTTTTTCTCTTGAAGCTTTTAATACTCTTTTTTTTGACCTGTATTTTTAGTATTTTGATTATTATGTGATGGGGGGACTTTCTTCTTTGATCCCATCTATTTGATGTTCTGTAAGTATCTTGTAGATTTACGGCTATTTACTTCTTTGTATTAAGAATTTTTTCTTCTATGATTTTGTTAAAAATATTGTGTAGGCCTATTCCTATTGTTCCTATGTTTGATCTTTTCATAGTGTACCAAATTTCCTGGATGTTTTATTTTAAGAATTTTTAATTTTATCATTTCCCCTTGACTAGTGTATCTATTTTTTCTATCATGTCTTCATATCCACGATTTTCTTTTCCTTATCTTTGTATTCTTCTGTAGTTCTTTTTCACATACCTAGGTTTCTACTTTCAGGTTTACCTCAGTTTTTGTTTTACTTATTGCCTCTATTTCCACTTTCTGGTCTTTTACAGTTTTATTAATTTTCTTCATCATTTTTTAAACTTAGCTTTCTTGACATTCTTTAAGGGAGTGATTGATTTTCTCCAATATTTCATTTGTCATTTGAGATACTTCTTTAAGGGATTTATTAATTTCCTCTTTAAGAATCACTATCATCTTCATAAAGATGATTCCAAAGTTATTTTCTCGTGTTCCTTTGTGTTCTCGTTTGTGTTTTTACACTGAACTTTAGGCATCTGGATTTGAAGTTATTATAGGTCTAGGTGCTGATTTCTGGGTTTGTCTTTGTTGGATGAATGCTTTCTTCCTTGGTTTCTTTTTACTCTCTGGTATTCTGGCTGGAGTGGACTGTGGCCTGTGGTTGGGTAGAGGGTCTTTGCCCACATTGAGGGCTGGACTTCTGGAGTACTTAAAAAAATTGATTCACGATTTCCTCAGAGATGCATGAACAACATACACTGGGTCTGTTTCAGATAGACATTCATCTTTCCTTTTTTATATCAATGATAAATGATGACTTAATGGAGGGAGTTTTATCTCCTTTTTGCTGGTATATTAAATGATCCTTGCATTGAGCTTTAGCAACTCAACAAAGAAAGTGGAGAAGTTTATTTAAATGTATTTTAGTATAGTTTTCACATTTATATTTATACATTTCATTTATATTTAGTGTATATTAGTAAAGTGGAGGATTATCTTGGTTATGTTCATTGACATTGACAGATCTATACCCACTGTGTGTGGCAGTATTCCATAGATAGGGGAGCATATAGGCAGTTGATCTCTGTGTTTGACTATGGATATGAGTAGCCCTTTAAAGTTTTGCAAAGAAAAATGGTGTAACATAGCCTAGTCTACAGTCCCTTCTTCCTCATCTCTGCTTTATTTATACCCTTCAGATAATCTACATTCTCAAAAACAGGAAGAAAGTATGCTTGGTTGTTATCTTCAAACCTAATCTTTACATCTTAGAGAATACTAAGGCAGTGAAGATAAAGGATTCATATTATTCTGTTTAACTGAAATGCAGAAATAATCTTGGTAATGTCAAGTGGCATAAATAAACCATATTTAAGAAAGTCTTTTAAAAGTATGAAATTAACTTTTTAGGGATTTTGTTTGCCTACAATGGGTCAGAATCACTTAGATACCAAAAAATGGTAAAAACAGCTTTGGGTTTTCCATTTGTATGCCTAACCTAATAGTATAGCCTGTTCATTCAAAAACTGCTCAGAGCAATATCAAACAATATCTTGTGTATGAAATAGCATAACAGATGAAGAGGGACAGCTCCTTAAATAGCAGTTGTCAGCCCTTTCATTTTCCAAAGTGATTGCAGCTGTGATTTGGATAGACATGAGAAACAGGCAACTACTACTACTACATCTCAGCTTTTGTCTGTTTACTTGCTTTAGCACAATAGTGAAAGGTAAAGAGCATTTTCAAGAATGAATTAGTCCATTTTTTCCAACACATCCAGAAATAATGTCATAGTTTTTTACTATAAAATTTTACTCATCACCCATAAGACACACTTTCTTTTGATAAAATATTCTAATGCTTCATATCCTGACACAATGGCAACATTGCAATGAATTCTTGAAAAAGAACTTGCTTTATGAAATAACAAATTTTTAAAATATTTATGGCAATAGAGTTGTGCTATTTTCAAATTTATGTGATTTGTTACTGGAGCCCAACAAACACATGCAGGGAACTGTATTGATTCAACAAATTTACATACCATAGATTTTAACAAAACCACAATCTATAGAATAGATTTTTTCTATTATTTCTAATTTTATTAATTTAATTTTAAAATTCCAATCCCTGTTCCGCCTCCCTCCGATCATCCCAATTCCCCCACTCCCCTTCACTTCCTGTCTGCACCTTGGAGACGGTAAGATCTCTCCTAGGAAGTCTATTAATTCTGACCTATTATCGCATTGAGGAAGGACAAGGCAACACTCTACCCCCCACATCTCTGTGTCTAAGTGAAGCAAGGTATCTCTCCTTATGTAATGAACTCCACTAGGGCAATGTGTGCATTTGTGCTAGATCTTGCTTGTGGCCTCATACATTGTCCCATCCACACCATTGTCACCTATATTAAGGGAGTTCAGTTCAGTCTTATGCAATTCCCTCATTTGTCAGACCTGGTTTATTGATACAAATTTAAGGTCAGCTTTGTTATATGTTTATTTTCTTTCTTGTTATATGTTTAGGTATTGTTTTAAAATGTAATGTATAATTAAATGCAGTTTATAGATAGTCACTTATAATACTTAAAACTTATGTTAGTTAGGTTTTATAGGTATACAGAGGTATATTTCAAATGGATAGGCATTCTTCAAAATCTTTCAAAGACCTAATTACATTTAAAATGGCTTATTAGAATTTTTCATGACAATGAAACACGACTGCTCCTGGCAACACCTATTACATCTGAAAGGAAACCAGGCATCAAAAAAAAATCATTATGGAGTTTGCCTTCAATATGGCAAAACTAACTGGCCTATTTGGAAAAGAACTGCCCTTGCCTCAACTGCTGACAGTAAGCACACTGTCTAAACTAGACAACCAGGTTACAAAGGAAAGTTACTTCTAAACTTGCCAAGAGACAGGATGTTTCTTCAGGGTTTCTGCTTTACAGAAGAAAACAATCGATAAACTTTGGCAATAGAAGACAGAACAGATCTTCAATTTTCCCGATTTATTAAAAAGTTTGACAGACACTATGGCCTATGGACTGAAAGTGGATGTCCCAAAATTACAGAGGAACTTTAGGTCACTGTCCAGGCAGAAAGGTATCTCTTTCAATTCTAGAGTTAACACATTATCTTTCTGAGATCTTTGATGGAGTTGAAACCAGATAGGTATTGTTTTGGTTTTCCTTATAAAAGACAATTTAGACTCACAATGATAAGATAGATGATAGAATATTTTCGTTACATTTTGAGAAATGGTAACGGATTCAATATTGTTAACTATAGTTCTTACTTGATAACTGTTCGTTATATATAATTTTACTGTGGTAAAGTTAAAATCTTCCTTTATATTTAGGCAGAAAAGAGGTATGATGGGGGATATTCTTTTATATGCCTTGAATCTACTTTTCTCTTTTTGGTTGATGAATAAAGCTGGTTTTTTAAATGAAGAGACAGGATGTAGCCAGACAGGAAGTCTAGTCAGGGCTGCAAGACCTCTTCTGAGAAGAGGAACCACAGACAGTGAGTCGCAGGAGAGATTCCATGTAGCTACTGGGAAGATAGGATGACTGGGCATTCTCTGGTAAGCCAAGACCATGTGAAGATACAGAAATGACTAGAAATGGGCTAATAATTAAGAGTGAGTTAGCCAGTAAGAAGTCTGAGAAATAGGTTAAACAGTTTATAATTAATATAAGATTCTGTGTATTTCTGTTGGACTAAAGTGCTTGAGACTAGGCAGGGCAGAAATCTCTACCCTCAATCTATTTTGGTCTTTTGTTTATGTTTTCTGAAAACATTTGCTACCTGCTGCTACATACTGATGGGTAGGAAATGAAAGATCAGATACTAATAATGACTATCCGATTCTCCTCCTCCCCATCCCCTCTCTTGCCTGTTCACTTACTCTTCCTTTTGCTTTTGTTTTTTCTCCCTCTACCTATCATATTAAACATTCTATTATAAACAGATTGCTCAGTTTATCTGAGTTTATAGTCATTACCTCTATTTTCCTAACTAAATGGTACCAAGATCCAGGTTTATCAGAAGTCTTCTGTTAGTTAGTTTCATTATTCCAGTACTAGATGATTTAAGCCCATGTTTGTCTCAAGTTCACACTATGGTTCAAAGAAATATCTCTCCACAAAGGGCAATGTAGATCTGGATATCTCATCCATAGTTATTGACCTTTGTTGAGAAACCACAGCATTCTGCCCATCTCTGTGCAAAGTTACTATGAATGGACAAGTGTAATGTTTCTATATATTTCTATATCACATTTGTGGTCATCAAGTTATATCAAAAGTTGAGCCTATAGATCATTAAATATCATGGAATTGGGACATAAACAAAGACCACATTGCTATAGACTCCCTGTGCATTATCGGACAGTAGAGCTCTTGATACTGATCAACCATGGGTTTCAGTGTGGCATCCGTGTTTTTGGGTTAGAAGTCCGAGACCTTAACTTTCCCTCCATAGCTCAGATGGGATGTAACTCTCTCCTCAACTAGGTGATTGGATTTCCTTCTGACATTTTTTAAAATATTTCTGTGTCCTATAATACACTATTCCTGTTAAGTCAGTCCTTCTTGGTAAGGTAGTTTGTTTAGTACTTGGGTAGCTATTCAACTTGTTTCTGTGGAGAAGCATCACAAGAGGGCTAGGCATCGGTAGACTCTGCCAAGTTACACTTAGTTTTGCGATAAGTTGGAAAATTTATGGACTCTCTTTTGATATAAATATGATCAGTATTCTATTAGGTATAAATGATTGTGAAAACATAGATTTTATTGGAATGTAACACTCAAAAAGGGAAGTCCTAAATTGTCTACTTTTTTTTCATTTACTCTACTGCCTACAAAAAATAAATAAAGGATAATTGGTTGGGGCCTATATTGCTAAAGAAATAAAAGGCAAAACAAGAACAATGCAAATTATTAGTACTTATCTTTAAAAATGTTATTTTGGGAAATTGAACATTTAGACAAGGAAATTTTAAACATTAAACCTAATTTCAAATACAACCACATCCTTATTGAACTGTATGACACCATTATATGATAATTTAAATACAAAGAATTTTCCATAACCTTACATAAAATGACACTGTGAAATTACTAATAAATTCAACAAACATGTCAAAATACCACCCTCTCTACACCACCAGTCACTGGAATGCATAGAGTGAACATATTGATTGAGTAACGGAAACAACTTCTGGTTTTTTCACTGTAAATAACAAATGTGAGGAATAGATTCAAAATCTTGAGTCTTAGCAAAGAAGAGAAGCAATTAATTAAAATTCTATGTTCTTTAATTCATGTCTTATACAATTTTTATTACTTGAGTTAAAAGCTAACGTCTCCATTTACTGAAGAAATATGCAGAAATGAGGGTGCCAGTACTAATGTGAGTTCCTAAGGTAAAGATGTTATTTGCAGCTCCTCAGAAGACAGGTGACTTCACATAAAAGAACAAGAAGCTTCCAAAAAGATGCCTTTCCTCAGACTGCACTTTCAGAACTCACCATGGAACTTGTGAAACACGCAAAGTTATGCATGCTATGACAAAGCTGGCATTGTCATTCATTTGCTGCCTCACCTTTGCTAATGTTCCATCCTTGCATATTCTCTACTCATTGTTTTAAAAGGTCTTTTATTTTCAGTACTCCAAACTGTCTTCCCAGTGATTATTACAGAATTCAATTATATACTCTGAAGCTCTGTATAAACAGTCTGCACCGTTCCTTCGGAAGTTTAATCAAAGAACTTTCTGATGTGCAGACTTAGTATTTGAAGTAGCCTCAGAACTTCACTGGCTTTGCTCTGTACTTCTCATGCTTCCAGTGTCAGAGAGAAAATTTCTTGTCATTTTTAAAGAAAAACAGAGTTTCAAAATAAAAAAGTGGAGAAAAAAGAACCCATGACATTCAGCATCTGAGTCAGTTTTGAACGTGGGCCGCCTCAGACATTCACAGAATTTAAAGGAGAAATTGGCCTTTCACACCCCAAACTGTCTGTTTCCTATTAAGTTTCTGCCTCTTCATCTCCTTTTTTGTTGTGCATGCCTATAAAGTTTCTTCTTGGAAGCTCTTGATGTGGTGGTAAGGCTAAAAACTTGCTTTAAGCACTCATCATACAAATTAAATTTTAAGTAAAAGCAATTGGTAGCACTGCTGACTAAGTTATTCCTGCGAATTGCCCAGGCACTCAGCAAAATTGCCTGCTGACCTACTCCATGGGCCAGAGATGCCAGTGGCCTGATAGCCAATAGTATCTATCATAGGTGACATTTATAGTAGAGAGTTCTGTGCAGTGGTGCCAAAAGCACACATCAACTGCAAACAGGCTATTCAGGATGAGATGATATATTAAATTGTATGCTGTATTTTCAACTGAAAAATGAGCATCTTAGGGGAAATAAAACATCCGTGAAAATACAGATTTAGGGGAAAGGAAATTGGGAATGTAACAAAGTTTTTTTTATTATTTTCATGAAATAAGTATGTGGGAAATGCATAAAGGTGACATGTGAATACTTATGAAATATAAAGGGTATAATATTTTTAAATTCTCATTTAGAGCTGTGGTGTCTAGGTGTCTATGGTATTATCTCCATTGCACAGCTGATGAAATAGAGGCTTAGAAAAAAATTCATGGTTAAAGCACTATTAAAAAGTATTCCTTCACACACAGAAAGCATGCATATCTTCAGAACTGGAAATTCATTTGTTTTATGATTTCATACATTAAAAATGATGGTTAGATTTCAAAACTTTTGCATTTGAATCACTCTCATCAGCAAAAAAGAATTAAGTATGCAGAAAGAATTCCAGGCTTTCAGGAAATATTCTAATGCTTTCAAGAACACTTCACTTGGTTTTCTGTAGCCAGAGGCAATAGGTAAATTACTTGGCATAGACTTGCTAAAGCATATGCATTGATAAAATTAGGGACTATAGAAACTGAAGTTGACTTGATGGTTTGTCCAGCTTTACTCCTTCCTTTCACCTATGATGGGTCCATAAGCAAGACATCCTATTATATAACATACTTGTAACTTTACTTATAGACGTAAGGATAGATATCCAGTTTACAATTTCTAATTCTTACAGAAGTTTAAAACTTGTTATCAGTGGCCAATAGGTGAATACTTCAGCAAAGGTATTGATGTTGTGTGGGAATATTACAGTTCTTATCTGGAGGTCAAGTGACTGTTATTGTGATGTATGTAATGAGGTGACACTTAGTCATATGCAAATAGAGGATGACTGGAGAAAAGTCTTCATTTAATGTCAGAACTGCATGACAGGGAACACCAGTATTTTACAGCTGTGCTTTCACTGTACTAAGGATATCAATCATAATATCCCGAGTAGAGAATGATTCCTAAGGTTTATAATTAGAAAGAACTACTGAAATGATTTAGGAGGCTGATTCTACCACACCACACTCAACTGTAACTACCATTGCTATGCTGTTGAAAACTTCAAAATTGTCTGGAATGTTATGTATCTTTCTCTGTCAAAACATTCCAACTAAAGGACGCTATAGAAATATTAAATTGTGTTTAGCTAAAGATACATTTGAATATATTTCAGGAAATTCAGTGACAAACCAATACCAACATAAATAGTTAGGATCTCAAAGGAACTACAGGAAAAGAATAAAAATCCCTCTGAATGAGGAAATAAAAGTTCCACATTATATAATTTTGAAGAACTTAAGTTTCAAGAATTGAAGTGAGTTTTAAAAAGGGTTTGTAAAATACCACCATCATATCACTTAGGAATAGCCACAATATTAAATGTTTAACAAAATTCAAAACATTGCCAATAACAATAAAGTAATACATGAAATATGAGAATCCTTATACTCTATGATATAAAAAGGTGAATGTTAGGTTTATGTCAACTGAGGGAAATACTTTCACTTGGAAATAAAACCTTCATGATTACTGCCAGCCATAATATAACAGTAAAACTGTAGAACCTCTTTTCTTGAGGATGCTGTATGGTTGATTAATTGGCTAACATGGCTTCTTAACATCCTTTTGGTGTATTGTTTTGCTGAATGTCTTGCAACATGCTCATGTAAAGTTCTTTTACACTACAATGCACTGGCTGGAGAGATGACTTAGTGCTTTTTCAGAAGACATGAATTTGTTTGCCATTATTCATATTGGGCAGTTTACAAATACCTGTAACTTCTCCTCTAGAGGATCTGTTGCCCTCTTCTGGCCTCAGGGTCAATCTCACAATTATGTGCATGCGTGTGCACATGCGTGTGTGCACATGCACACACACACACACACACACAAATGTTAAAAGAGAAAACACAATTCCCTTGTATTTCAAACTAAAAGAAGAAATTTCTTAAAATGCTTCCCTAAGAACAATAATGCAGTTAAATTCAATGAAAAATAAAAGCATGCAAAATGATTATACATTTAAAAATTCTGTTAATAATAAATTGTAAAATGTAATCTTTTTAATTTAATTGTGTTATTCAGATGACGAGAGTGTTGATTGTTGATTTAATGATTTCAAATCCTAAATTCAAATTTAAACCTCCAGAAGCACACAATTTATATCTCAGTTGACCAAAATTTCATCTTAATCTGGTTAGAAAGCAATGCAAAAAACTAAAATTTGGGTGGTTGGCCTTTGGAATTTGACTACTAGCATTGGCCTTAACCTGGAGCAAGGGAAAACCCAACAGGATGCCTAAAGATAAAGTAGGAAAACAAATTGTCATATTCCATTGATGCTTTTCAACATCATTGCCTTGAGACAAAAACATTCTGATGTTCTCTTTCAGATAAGCCTGGAAAGGGTGAAGCCCTGTGTTTGAGAGGACCCAAGTCAAATAGCCAATGACAACCTCCTCTAGACCTTCAAACATCTAGGGCTCTGGTTTAAATGAGTGTTGGTCCCTAGTATGTGTCACTGTGAGAGCTGTGGAAACTTTAAAGGGTGAGACATTGTGGGAAGTTTACTTGTATTCAGGCAATCATGTCCTTAAAGGAGAGTGTGGGGCCCTGACTCCTTCTTCCTGGTGATAAATTAAGTGATATTGCTCTACTACAATCTTGATATGGCATGTTTTGAAACACAGAACCCAAATGTGACTCAAAGTATGTTATTCAAGAAACATACATATTAAACAAATATGCTTAAAATTTAAAACTTTCAAAGTACACTTAAAACTAATATGAAGACACTATAAATATGAAAAGTCAGTGAAAAATCATAAGCACAATAATTGATAGACAAAAAATATGGTGCTCAAACCTATCTATTTAACATTTGAAACTGCATTACTTTTTCCATAAAATACATAGGTCAAAATAATTCACTTTTTAACTTTATCATCTGTGAGAGGGTACTCTGGGAATGATTCATGGCTATGTTAACTTTGATGAGAAGACAGGAAGTTGGCTGAGTATTACACTTTGTACTTTATTTCTAGTTCCTTGAATTTTACATAGAGTAGCTATGTAACTTATATTTTGTATTTGTAATTTCTTCTTAAACCCCTTTAAATTAAACTTTTGAAGTTAATGTTTTCACATTGCCTCTTTTAACATTCTTCCTTGTGGCTGGGAAAATTCCTTAGACTAGGATTCTTTTATATTTAAAATGAAGAAAGTGAGCTAAGCACATGCATGCATTCATCCTTGCTTTCTGCCCCATCTTATGGATATGATGTGACCAGGTTTCCTGATCTTCAGCCATTGTGTCTTCCTCTTGATGATGGACCTGGAATTGAGAGATAAAAACAACCTCTTTCTTCTTCAGTTGCATTTGTAAGAAGTTTTTTAATTATAGCAACAGGACAAGAAATTGAAGCAATTGGAACCTTTACTGGTTTATTTTTAGGAATCTACATACTGACTCCAGAATGGCCCTATTTCTTTCATGAACTGTAAAAGTATTATATACTATATTATATACATATATACTCTGTGACCCACAAATTCTACTTTTGAGTATTTATTATAAAGAAAAGAAGATAAAATTCCACAAACAACTCTGGGATTTATTTATTGCACATCCATTCAAACTGTCAAAGTTTGAAGTGATAAATGTAGATTTATTTTCTGTTGCCTCCCAGTCATCTGATCCTTTAAAGATTTTTACATGTACTATCTGGCACTGACTTTTAGTCAAAAGAGTTCTCTTTTTAGGTCCTCCCCACCTCACACCCATCAAAGCATGTTCTCCCTCCTTCCCTCCCTCCCTCCCTCCCTCCCTCCCTCCCTCCCTCCCTCCCTCCCTCCCTCCCTCTCTCTCTCCCTCCCTCTCTCTCTCTCTCTCTCTCTCTCTTTCTCTCAAAAAATTAAATAGATACTTTATGAGAAAGTAATGTGAGCACTTCCAACATGAATAAAAAGAAACAAAAACTGCACAGACACTAACAAAAACACAGGCTTTGTTTGTTGTTTACCAACTTTGCCTGGGAATCAGGCTTATTTCTTAAGATTGATTGATACATTTAGTCCTATTATGTTTGACTAAAAGTAATTTTCCCTTTCCCACCAGTATCAATTGAAAATAGCTTTTTAGTTAAGAGTGGAATTTTGTGTCTTTTCCTCTTATCTGTGTTGATTTTCGCCTGTCTTGATCCTGTGCAGGTATTGTGCATGCTGTCATAGTTTGTGGGAGTTCATATATGTATCATTTCTTCGACCTTGAATGATTTGCTTAAAGTGACTCTAATGACATATTTTTCTTTTTGATGTGTAAAAGGATGAGCCTATGTATTTGCAAAGATGTTCAGGAAATAATTGTACTATACATGAGAAACTGGCTAACAATTAAAGACTTTGAACTGTATATTACATTATATAATTGTGTACTCATTACATTTTAAACATATGGGCATATCATAATCATTGGTGAAAATAAATGTAAAATAAAGTAAGTACAGCAGTCATGTAAAGCAAGAAAAGATGGCATCAGGGCCCAGTAAGTTTGTTTTTTAACTAAAGGCATTTGTCTCCTGAACCCAACATCTGAGTTAGGTCCTAAAACCCATGTGAAGGTGGCTAAAGTATATAAGTTTTTCCAGTTTTTTTCATTTTACATGGACTTTTTTTCCATTTATAGAGTTCCCCAGACCCTAGCCACATCCAGTATCATAGAAATTTTAGAAAGTATATCACAGTTGGTTTCCAGGAGTTCAGTTCGGTTTTTACCTGTGGGTGTCTGCCTTTACTTCTGTCGGCCACTAGATGAGGATTCTAGGATGGTATATAAAGTTGTCATCAATCTCATTATCAGGGGAGAACATTTAAGGTAGTCTTAATGCCAGTTGGTGTCATTTTTGTAGATCTGTGATGATCTCACTAGTGCCAGATCTTTCCCCCAACTTATAATGACTCCCTCTATTATGTTATCTCTCATCCTTCTCACCTCTATTCTTGCCCAGGCTCAACCTTCCTGCTCCCCAGTTGCAAAGAGGAGTGATGTGCAAAGGAATCAAGACCCGGCTGGCGAAACCCACAGAGGCAGCTGACCTAATCAAGGGGGAATGCATGGACCCTAGACTGATGACTAAGAGACAAAAATGAGACTGATCCAGAACCCCTCCCCCGCCTCCGCCAAACCTGGGAAAAGGCCTCAGCAATTTATGGAAAGTTGGAGAGTAGATCAGTATTTATTCTTGGCATACAAATGGACTCTGGGAGCCTATTTCACATGGAGGAATGCTCTCTCAGCCTGGAAGATGGGAGAGGAGCTAGGCCCTGCCCGGGATTATATGACAGACTTTGAAAATCCCTCAAGGAAGGCCTTACCCTCCCTGGGGAGCAGAATGGAAGATGGAGTGGGATGGGTGTTTGGGAGGAATCGGGGGCTGGGGCAGGGGGGAAGAGGGAGGGAATGGAGAGAGAGTAACATGTGTAAAAAAATTAAATAAAAAATTATTATATAAAAAAAGAAAGTACATTACAGCAAGGTTGCATCTCAATGTACTAGAGTAGACTATATAATACAGTGTAGTATTTCTGCTACTGGTAAGCCATTGTTATACCTTTTCTGTAATATCTTCATATCATCCCCAGAGAAGAATATTTCTTGATCACTATATGTTAGCTTTAAGGACAGTGACTTCTTGTACATTTCCATATATGTTAGTATTCTACTTATTTCTTTTTTTTTGTTTTTTGGTTGTTTTTGAGACAGGGTTTCTATGTATGTTTTGGAAGCTTTATAGACCAGCTCTGTAGACCAGGATGGTCTCAAACTCACAGAGATCCGCCTGCCTCTGCCTCCCGAGTGCTGGAATTAAAGGTGTGTACCACCAACACCCGGCATTCAACTTATTTCTTAGTGGATAATTCTTTGCTTGTCTAACACCCATTTGGGGTTAATTATTCTTAATGTTAAACCTCATTTAAAGTACTTATTTCCTTATGGGATCAGGTTGTATCAGGCAATAAATTTGAGAATGGACAGGCAAATTTCAGTGGATGCATACAATGAAGTCTAATGAAAGCTTACATGAACAAAGTGCTGCCCCAAAGGAACAAAGATAAATAAACATTCAGTTGAGAAAATAAGACCGAGACAAAAAAGAATCACACTGTTACTGTTTATCAGATGCACTAATGCCGGTCAATATTAGTTATTGCTGTAATAAAAAATGTTAATTTTGGTGGACACAGAGACAAAGGGAATGTCTGAGTGATCAACATATTCATGAGAAAGAAGTTTGAGATGTGTAAACTCTGGGAAATAAACCAGATATAGTTGACATCAGCCTTATCATGAGGTATGGGTGAGCAGTAGAACCTTGTTTTCCGTATCTTAAGAATCATGGAAGGAAGGAATGTGACAAAGTAGAAGAAAAGAGAGTAAGCCCAGAGTACTTTTGTGAGGACCAAAGCAAATGTGTAGTGTAATGAATACACCTGCAAAAGCCTGGTCCCAGGACTGAAAACTGAGCCTTGAAATATCACACTATACTATTAGATAAAGAGTGTGGTGGGAGGAGGAGACAGAGAAACGGGGATAAAACACACACAAGAACACACACACAGAGGGGGAGAGACAGTCAGAGGCAGGAAGGGAGATGAGAGAGAAAGAGAGAGAGAGAGAGAGAGAGAGAGGGAGAGAGAGAGAGAGGGACAGACAGACAGACAGAGAGAGAGAGAGAGAGAGAGAGAGAGAGAGAGAGAGAGATCCCGTGACTCTGTTTTATTGTGGTTTTACCAGCAGAGGGATGGCAAAAGACTCAGTTGTGGGGAGAGACTCTATTAAAGTCAGCATAGGATCACAAGGTGCATTACCAAACAAATCTGTAGAACACATAGCGTTCTTGGTATTTGTAGACCATGTAGGTGCCAAGAAAATCCTCTATTCTCACCAGTGGATCAGGAGGAGTGTAAGAAGCTATTTAAAAAGACCCTTGCTGAAGGCAGGCAAAATGCAAAATGGCTCACATCTATAAATCTAGTATTTCGTAGGGAGAAGGATGAGGACCAGACAGCCTCAGTTGTATGGGGAGTGACAAACAACACAGGCCTGAGTAAATGAGAATCTAACCTCAAAGAACAAAATGAAAATCCTTGCTAAGGGTTTAGTGGGTCACTAGAGGCAAAGGTCTCCCCTACTGCTCTCTCTGGGATCCCAGATGGAATGCCAGTTACTGTTCTGCAGGATACCTAAAGCTGAGGAATATAATTTATGGATTAGAACTGTTAATCATTTTGGTGTTGGAAAATTGGACTCACCCACAAATTGGGTGAGACTCTTGCATCCCCGTAACAGAACAAGAAATGTAATGCTCAAACATGCCAGAGTCTAAGGTATTGGAGAGGAAAACATGCCAAGAGCTGTATCCAGTACCTAGAGACAAAAGTCCCGCTCACACACATCCCACTTGAGTTGAGGAACAAACAGCACTGCAGGAGGAGACATTATACTAAAGTTCATCACTGATGTGAGGACACCCACCTAAAAGACCAGAAGCAAAAATTGGAGGAGGCTGACTCTGCCAACCCCCTTTGTCTTTCCCTCTTGCGAATCTTATTTAATATCTGATTTTAGCTTCTGAGCTTTGTCCTACCTTATTTTCTCTCCCTTTCATTTCATTTTTTCTGTTGTTCTTTTCTCTTTAGACAGACTCTTCTAAAGAATTCAGAACACAGGTTGTCCAGGCAGCTGGGGGCGGGGGGTTGTCTCACCCTAGTGTCAGAATTGTTTCAGGTTGTCTTGAATTATTCCGTCTATTTTGACTCTGGGCTTTTACCTTTCTGTATACCTTTCTTTACTTCTTACTCAATGGCTTGCTGGGTAGCTGGGTAGCTGGGTAGCTGGCTCCTGGAGTCTTCTCTTTCTCCTTTTTCTCCTTGATCTTTCTTCCTAGATTTCTCTTCCCAGATTACTGACAACCAGCCCCTCCTATCCTTTCTCCTGCCTACCTATTTGGCATTCAGTTCTTTATTAGACCAATCATGTGTTTTAGATAGACAAAGTAACACAGCTTCACAGAGTCAAATAAATGTAACATAAAAGAATGCAACACACCTTTCATCATTAAACAAATGTTCCCTAGCATAAACAAATGTAACACATCTTCAACTAATATTCCACAACATATACCAAAACATGTTCTTTATTTTTATGGCAATGGTGATTTTGATAGGAATATGTATATGTATATGTATTTTTATACACATTTATGCAACCCCCCATACTGAACCTTCCTTAATGGATATGTGTATTTTGATTAAATAATACTGGGGGAAATCTACAGATGAAATTTTAACAGTCATATGATGCCTTAAACTTACTGGCTAAAAATTAATATCCAAAATAATTTCACCCAAATATTAGAAAGTATACAAAGAAGTTAAAGAAAAATTATCATTTATAGTCACATAATTTAAAGAGGAAAAACCTGCTAAAAGTAATATTTCTGCTATGAAAATCACATACATCGGTAGGAGCTATTCAATACAATAAACTTTATTCACAGGTAGACATGTGTTGTTGTAGCTTGAATGTAATTGGCCCCTGTAATCCCATAGTGAGTGACACTATTAAGAGGTATGGCCTTATTGGAGGAATTCTGTCACTATAGTGGCAGACTTTGAGGTTTCCTGTGCTCAGGATATCATCTAGTGTCTCAGTCAATTTTCTGTTACCTCAAGACATAATACTCTCAGTTACTCCAGCACCCTGTCTGCCTGCAAGCCACCATGCTACCCATAATAATGATAATGTACTGAATCTCTGAAACTGTAAACAAGTTACCCCTATTAAATGTTTCCTTTATAAGAGGTAATGGTGTCACTTCACAGCAATAGAAACCCTAACTAAGACAACATGTATGGTGTTTTAGGGATGTAGACTTTCCCCAAATTGCTATATAGACCCAGAGAAATTCTAAAATCTTACCCAGAAGATTTTTGAGCAATTTAGTGTAGAAATTTTATCTTCTAGTGTTGGTCATTGCAGTGTTTGATCCCACATGAAGGTCAGAACTCCTGCCTTCTTATCTAGTTGCAATGTTGATATCTTCATTAACATCTGGTGAAAAACTGTTTCTGCATCATAATTCCTCAGATCCTGTTAAAGAACTCCATGGAACTGGGAGGTCACAATTTCTCAAACTGGTTAAGCAAAACAACTTCTTTCACAATCTCCTATTTCTCCATTTTTCCCATCCTTTTTAAACTGCTCTATCTCAGGACTTTTCCTTGGATTACAACTAACTAAACGTATAAACAAAGTAATTACATGTATAGACGACAGTTTTTATTTATAGTCTGTACCACAGTGACATACTCTAATGCAAATTTATTTAGGAAGAGCCTCTCCTTTCTATTTGAATTTTTTCCCTTTGGAGACTTTTTGGTGGCTGGGGTTTTATCTTTCAAAAGTGTTTTGATATTGTTTTATCTCTTCTAAACCAAGTATTTCCTGATTCTCTATGTCTAACTCTCTTCATATGGCTCCATATTGGATATCCACACTGTTAGAGTACATGGAATTTCAGAAAACAAGTTGTCTCCTTAATATTTTCAGCAACATCAAGCTCAAAACCACAGATGCTGACCGAGAGCAGGAACTGAATACATATGTGCTGGGTGAAGGAAAGGCTCAAATTCTGGATCAATACTTATCTCATTATATACCACATATATATATCTTCATGTTCTTTCTTTATATTATAATTATGAATAAAATTGTTTCAATCAAGAAATACAACCAGGAAACACATGTGTTATCTCAGATGTGTCCAAGATGAGTTTATCTAAATTCTCAGAAATCTTAGACTCTTGATTAACAACATGGTTGTTACATTTTAACAACCATCAACCACACTCAGGTCTGTCCCTCCATGAGACAAGACCTCTGCCTCAATCTTGTCTTCCCTTTACTTTTCTAATGAATTTAACTTTTAAAAACCTACATTATTGTTCTTCACTATTGTTCTTCCTAGTTCATTAATCATAATAATATTCTATTGTATTGTTATAGCGACACTATTGTCATCAAGGTGATTTAGACAACAATTTATTTTTCATTTTTAGCATGTTTATTTCTCAGTTACTTTCAGTTCATTTAGACACTTTTTCTTTGAAATATGTTTTGGCCTGGTGCTAAAATTCAGTGGTAGAGAGTTCTTGCCTACTGCAAACAAGACTCTGGGTTCAATCTCAGCATTAGAGATAAATAAATGCATCCACAAATGAATCTCTTCTTCAAAAGAGTAAATGACAAGTGTCCTTGGATTTGTCAGCCCACAGTCATTGGTTGAAGCAATATCCCTGGATTCACCTTTACTTTCTTCTATAGAAACACCGAATAGTGAATTTCCTGCACATTTCCCCATGTACTTGCTTTGGTATTTGTATGTATTTCGAATTGACCAATTCATTCGCCAATTTATATGCCAACAAATATTGTATTACACTCAAGGTTAAACCCAAGATTGAAATACTTAAAATGTCATTTGAGACAAATATGAAATTAAGTATACCATGATATAGTTAGATAACACCAAAGCAAAAGAATGCTGTGAAATAAAATTAAATTATGAGAATAATATATGTAAAAAATAAGGCCAGGCATATGGTAGGTAAATAACAAAGTCAATTTACATAGAAAATAAAAAATAATTATTACTATTATCCAATTTTTGAATCTAGTAATCATATATCATGTGTCTCATAATATATATTCATTATCAATTCTACAAACTACCTATATTTCATCTTGAGAAATGCGTCTTCCTTGGGCCCTATATCTCAGCTCTAAGGACAGTGGTTACTACTTGTAATTTACATTTCTATGTTTGTTAGCATAAACTTATTCTCAGCTGTCAATCATTTGCTAGCCTAAGTCCTATTTGGAGTTAATCACTTTTAATGTTAAACTTTACAGAAGAGATTAGTTCATATCTACCCATACCTATAATAGCACAGTTCTAAATGTGTTATAAATGTATTCACTCTCACAACAGTTCCATAGGGAAGACATTGCTAACACAGATATACTGTTTTCAGACATTATTTCACTCCACATAATGTAGACGCTGCATTAGAAACTTGGAACACCTTTTCACCATTTGCCAGAAGTCACTCTACTTAAAAACGTCTTGAGCTGAAAAGATTTTATCTTCATCATAAAGCCCTATTTGCAATGGACAGAAATTGTTGACGTTTGCATTCTCAGACTCCTAAGAATGAATATAAGTAGGATGCACTGTAAGAAAATAATAGTTAAAGCCTCATACCTCATAAACTAAAGTTCAGGGATATGGATTAAGAAGGACAAGACCTACAGCTCAGCCAAATAGTTCATATGTTTTTTGCTATGGTAAAGAAAAAAAAAAGAGAGGGCATACCTCCTACTGTGCAGGAGCACTTACATATTATTTTGTGCCTACAAGAGTAAGGATTTGACACAAGGAGTCATAAAGCAAAAGAGATAAAGTTAAATTGTATTGAGAAAATTAAAGTATAAGTAAAACTAACTAAGTGATATACATAAAGAGCTGAGTTTAATTATCCAGAGGAAATTGCTAATTTTTTGGTATATTTTCTTAAATTATGTGTTCAATAACTTTTAAAAACAAGACATTTTATGTGAATACTTGATTACATAAATGACTATAGAAAGAAGCCCACATATATGCATATATATGCATATGTATGTATATAACATTTGGATGTAGATAAGTACTAACACTGTGAAGAACACTAGAACACACAGTTTTATATGAAAGTTGTGTAATAGTAAATAGTTCCCATTCCCTCTACTGTTAAGCTCCCTTTTGTTAAATTCTCAAATAAGTTTGATTTTGGTGTCTTTAAGAAACCAATATTAATATGGCATTATTAACTAAAGATAGTGTCTTATTCATATTCATTTGTGTGTTCTTAATGCTCTTTCTTTTCTATTCCAGGATCCCAGGAAGTATGTTACTTTTATGTTTGTCATCATGCCTCTATGCTTTAGTAGACTGTGACAGTATCCTGGACTATAGTTGTATTTGGTGACCAAGCAGTTTTACTTAGTTTTGGTTGAATAGTTTTAAAGACTGGCTTTCACTGTCAGTTTCTGTGATACTTATCTCCAGAGGGTTCATGGATATTTTTAGCAGAACATCACAGATGGAAAACACTCGTATAATACTAAGACCATGACCTCAGGTTTCTTCCACTATTGTTCTTAACCTTGACACCCTGCTCAAGGTTAAGTAGGAGGGTTTAAGCCCCTTCTGCTACAAAGTTATGTTGTTGTTCTTTTTATACCTTATTTTTTAAATGAATTGCTTTGTATGGCCTAGGCACAAACTTGCAGACTTGTAGAGATGTGTGTAAATTATTCGAAATTCCTATACCTAGAATATTGGTTTATTTATGTAGATATTTTTATGAATTTAGAGGCATTGATAATCCTTTTATGCCATGTCTATCTTTCAATTTAATATTCTCATTCTCTGAGGAAATCAGGGCAA
Organism: Mesocricetus auratus; assembly: GCF_017639785.1. Taxonomy (NCBI): domain Eukaryota; kingdom Metazoa; phylum Chordata; class Mammalia; order Rodentia; family Cricetidae; genus Mesocricetus; species Mesocricetus auratus. Next base: position 46,969,683 of record NW_024429184.1, on the reverse strand, counting down.
CTATTTGTAGAAATTATGAATTGTTTATTACCAAGCACAGCTTTGCATCTAGTTTCTGCAATCCCTTCTGTACTTCCAGGGGTTTTGATTTGATGAATAGGTTAATTCATGATGAACTCCAATTTTGAATAGATTATTAAGAAGTGTTTAAATTGTAAGAATGGGCCTAGCTTAAGGAAATAGGTCACTGGGGAAATGTCTTTGGGAACTATATCTTGCACTATCTTTGTCTTATTGGTTCTCTGTTCCTCTTATTCTCTACTTACATGTGGCATGCACTGGTATCAAATCTGTTTTTTTTATTATTTAACTGTCTCTGTCAAGTCACACTTGGGTCACAGTAATGATAAAACACACAGGGACTGGTGTATCCCTTCGCATGTCCGCCAAGTGACTCCATTACCATTCATCTTATCAGAAAACAGGTTCTAACCATGGGTGTCTACAAGGAAACAAGACAATTTAAATAGTATATGCAATTTGTTTCCCTCTGCATTCATGCCAAGACAAGGCTTAAAGTCTGTGAATCTATTTTTGCAACTGGACAATCAAATATCTGACCCATTATCACAGCGAGTTGAACAAGAGAGATGGTCATGTGTTGAGGTAATTGCTCAGTTGGTGCTTATCTAGCATGCAGAAAATCCTGAATTCAAAGCCCAGAAAGGTACATATTGGGCATGGTGGTACATGCCTGCAATACCAGCACTATGGATCAGAGATTCAAGACCATTCTCAGCTACATACCACATTCAACCTGAGACACAAGTAAAGCAAACAAAAACGTATTTGAAAAGTAGAAATATTGGTCATCCTAAAAGAATCATCTTGAATTCTGTCCATTTTGGCTGGTCATTTGTTTTAAGTTAGACGTAGTGGTACTGAGGATGAAGATGTCAGGGTTTGACTTATCTGAAACAACAATGAGCTGTGGTTTCCCTTCAGATTGGAATTGCAAATAATCTTTTCCTCACCCTAATACTGTGAGTCAATGTGTACATGATCCTTACAAAAAGCTAAATATTCTTTTCAAAGTGCTGTACCTGGTACTGTTTCTGAAAGGCAATTCCTTAATCCACATCTTCACTGGTAATAATTATCTGGCAAAAGACAGACTCTATAACTAAACTCTCTATAAGCACAAAATATCTGTTATGTGCAAGAGTTGGCCTTATGTATTCAGCCTCTAAGATATATAGTCTTTTATCTTTCAGACCTACCATCTTCAAATTATTTTATCTATAAAAAATCAACTAAGGGGGAGTGCCCAGGCCCTGCCCTGGATGAAATGACAGTTACTGGAGATCCACCATGGAGTGCCTCACCCTCCTTGGGGATCAGACTGGAGATTGGGTGGGGGACTGGCAAACCTGGTGGGGAGGGCAGGGAAGGAGGGAAGGGAGAGGGAGCTGGGATTGACATGTGAAACAAGATTGTTTCTAACCTAAATAAAAAAAATTAGATGCATTAAAAATCAACTAAGTACTTTCACATTTCAAATACATGTGCAATGCATAATAAGGTAAGTGAGAAAGCATGCTTGTTTTAATTAAAAGAACTCTTTACATTTTCAGTTGCATTTTGGTGGACATACCTTTAAGAACAAAATTGAATAACCATATTTTATACACATTTGAAGCCAGGAAAATTTAAACAGTGAGTATCATTTATGTACAGTATCACAATAGATATGTAATCCAAATCCAAAATGCTCAAGGGTGGAGGAGGGAGAGCATGGAAAGTACTGCATTTGACTTAGCATGAATTCTCTCCATACCCATTTTTTTTATAAATTTGACATTGGCATGAAGACAAAGTCTCTGATCTTTTAAGCATTCTATTCCTGTAATATAATCTCTGGTCCATGAGTAAGACAAAAATGCTGATAACCCCAAAATCATTATGCTAGGTTTGAAAGTTGTGCTCCGCATATGAAGCTCACTGTTTCAATGGGCTTTGAAAATACTTACCTGTTTTTATTTAATTTCATTTAGAAATAATCTTATATTACATATCAATCCCAGTGTCCTCTACCTCCCATCCTCTCATGCCCCCCACTGAGGCCCCTAATTAAACACACCATCCACTCCCCAGGGAGGGTAAGACCTTTCATGGGTGATCATCAAAGCCTGTCACAACATTTGGGGAAGGGTCTAGGCCCTTCTACATGTATCTGGCTGAGAGAGTATTCCACCATTGGGAATGAACTCCCAAAGTCCATTTGTAAACTAGGGATATATACTGGTTCCACTGTCAGAGGTCCCATAGACTGCCAAGCCATTCTAACTGACACCAATGTGCTCCATCCCCTTTCTTTTTTATTTTTTTATTTTATTTTCCCATTTAAATTTAGATAAGAAACAAGGTTGCTTCACAAGTCAGTTCCAGGTCCTTCTCCCTTTCCCTCCCCTCCTCCTGTTTAGCTTCTTTGTCAAAAATTAGGTTTTTGTATGTGTAGGTTAATAGCAGGGTTTTCAATTTGATTCCATTCCTCTAACTGTCTGTTTTTTTGTTCCAATACCAAGCTTTTTTCATTACTATAGCTCTATAGCAGAGTTTGAAGTCAGGGATGGTGATACCTCTGGAAGTTCCTTTATTATACATGGTTGTTTTGGCTATCCTGGGATTTTTGTTTTTCCATACAAAGTTAATTATTATTCTTTCAAGGTCTGTGAAAAATTAAGCTGGGATTTTGATGGCCATTGTATTGAATCTTTAGATCACTTTTGGTACGATTGCCATTTTTACTATGGTGGTCCTATGCATATCTTTTAAGTTCTGGATTTCTTGAGTTCAGCTCAGTACTTAGCCGTGGGAGTCTGCCTCTGCTTCCATTAGCCACTGAATGAAGGTTCTATTTTCTAGACTCTCTGGCCATAGGATTGTAGGCTGGCACTCCCCAGATCTATGTCTATAATTCCATATATGAGAGAGTGCATGCCATGTTTCTCTTTTTGTGACTGGGTTACCTTACTCAGGATGGTTTCTTCTAGTGCCATCCATTTGCCTGCAAATTTCAGGATTCCATTGTTTTTTTTTTCTGCTGAATAGTACTACATTGTGTAAATGTACCACATTTTCTCTATCCACTCTTTGGTTGAGGGGCATCTAGGTTGCTTCCAAGTTCTGGCTATTACAAATAATGCTGCTATAAACATAGTGGAACAGACATTCTTGTTGTATGAATGGACATCTTTTGGATATATGCCTATGATTGGAGTTGCTGGGTCTTGTTTTCTGAGGAATCTCCATACTAATTTCCAAAGAAGAAGCTATATTCTTTTTATGTGGATGGAATGTTCTATAGATATCTGTTAATCCCAATTGGGTCATTTTTTCTATTAGACCCTTGGCTTCTTTGTTGAGTTTCTGTCTGGTATTCCTCTCTAGTGGTGAGAGTGGAGTGTTGAAGTCTCCCACTATAAGTGTGTGGGGCTTTATATGTGATTTAAGTTTTAGTAATGTTTCTTTTACGAACATGGATGCCTTTGTATTTGAGGCATAGATGTTCAGAATTGAAACTTCATCTTGGTGTATTTCACCTGTGATGAGTATGTAATGACCTCCTTCATCTCTTTTGATTGCTTTTATTTTAAAGTCTAGTTTGTTAGATATTATGATTGCTACCCCCACTTGTTTCTTGAGTCCATTTGATTGGAAAATCTTTTCCCAACCTTTAACTCACAGGTAATATCTGTCTTTGAGGGTGAGATGTGTTTCTTGTATGCAGCAGAAGGATGGGTTCTGTCTTCAAATCCATTCTGTTAGCCTATGTCTTTTTATGGGTGAGTTAAGCCCATTACTATTGAGGCATATTAATGCCCTTTTATTGCTCATTCTTATTTGATTTGGCATGGTTGTTGTTGTTGGAATTATGTGTGGAATTCCACCCCTATTTTCTTTTGACTGTTGGTAAAGTGGGATTATCTAATGCCTATTTTTTTCTGGTTGTATTTAACTTTTTTGGGTTGAAGTTTTTGTTCCAGAACTTTATGTAGGGCTGGGTTAGTGGATATGTATTGCTTGCATCTAGTTTTGTCATGGAATATCTTGTTTTCTCCATCTGTAGTGATTGAGAGCTTTGCCGGTTATAGTAGTCTATTCTGGCATCCATGGTCTATTAGTGTTGGTATAATATCAATCCAGGACCTTCTGGCTTTCAGAGTTTCCATGGAGAAGTCAGGTATAATTCTGATAGGTTTGCCTGTATATGTTACTTGGCCTTTTTCCTTAGCTGCTCTTAATATTCTTTCTTTATTCTGTATATTTTGGGTCTTGGTTATTATGTGGCAAGGGAACTTTTTGTTGTGATCTACTCTATTTGGTGTTCTGTAAGCTTCTTATACCTTCATAGGCATGTCTTTCTTTAGGTTGGGAAAGTTTTCTTCTATGATTTTGTTGCATAAGTTTTCTGCCCCTTTGAGGTGGTTTTCTTCACCTTCTTCTATACCTATCATTCTTAGGTTTGGTCTTTTCATGGTGTCCCATATTTCCTGAATGTTTTGTGTTAGGCATTTGTTGGACTTAAGATTATTTTTGGTCAATGAATGTATTTCTCCTCATGTGTCTTCAACACCTGAGGTTTGCCAGTTTTTTATTGAGTATTTTTGCATCAGTGTTCATGAGGGATATTGGTCTGTAGTTTTCTTTCTTAGTTGTGTCTTTGTGTGATTTGGGTACCCAGGTAATAGTAGCCTTGTAAAAAGAATTTGGCAATGACCCTTCTGCCTCTTTCATGTGGAATTCTTTGAGAAGTATTGATATTAATTCTTCCTTTATTTTCTGGTAGAATTCTGCACTGAAGCCATCTGGCTCTGGGCGTTATTTGGTTAGAAGATTTTGATGACTGTTCCTATTTCATTAGGTTATAGGTCTATTTTAATTGCTTATGTGTTCCTTATTTAGCTTTGGTAAATGATATCTATACAGAAAATTGTCCACTTCTTTTACATTTCTAATTTTTTGGAGTATAGGTTTTCAATGTATGCCTTGATTATTCTGTGGATTTCCTCAGTATCTGTTGTTATGTGACCCTTTTCATTTCTGATTTTGATAAAATGCATGTTCACACTCTGCGGTTTGGTAAGTTTGTATAAAGGTGTGTCTATCTTGCTGATTTCCTCGAAGAACCAACTATTTGTTTTATTGATTAGTTATATTGTTTCCTTGGTTTCTGCTTTATATATTTCACCTCTCAATTTAATTATTTCCTGGCATCTACTCCTCTTAGATGAGTTTGCTTCTTTTTCTTTTAGAGTTTTCAGCTGTGCTGTTTGTTTTCCAATGTGATGATTATCTAGCTTCTTCATGTGATCACTTAGTGCTATGATCTTTCCTCTTTGTACTACTTTCAAAGTGTCACATAAGTTTGTGTATATTGAGGCAAACATCCAACTGTTTTCCCCGGGAATTTAACTTTACATGGAATTCTATCTGTAATATGAATGAGGGTAAATGCTAGCTGATTTTTCTGCATAGGGACTGTGGCTCTTGCCTGGGAAATGATCCAGGCTTTCTTTTTGTCTTCTGCCCATTATGAGTAGTTTCTGTCATGTCATTTTGTGCTGAGAAAAGATGGCTCGAGGGATAAGCTCAAATGTCAAACATTTTCTTTTCTGACTGATGTTTTCTAGATTTTCTTGATTCAGTAGTGATTCTTCTTGTTTCTTCATTAACTGTTTGTCTTTAGTAATTATCTTGAGATAATATATATATTATCTGAGAGAGAGAGAGAGAGAGAGAGAGAGAGAGAGAGAGAGAGAGAGAGAGAGAGATTGGGAGAGACAGATAGACACACAAACAGACAAACAGACATATTATTCTGAGACAGATACATATTATCCTGAGATAATATATATACATATTATCTCAGAGAGAGAGAGAGAGGAACAGAGAGAGACAGACAGACAGATAGACAGACAAGCGGACAGACAGACAGAGAGACAGAGAGAAATGAGGGATGCTCCCTCAGCCTGGACTCTTAATGGAGGGCCTAGCCCTGCCCTGAATGAAATGACAGACTCTGGAGATCCCTGCATGGAGGGCCGCGCCCTCCTGGGGAACAGAATGGGGACTGGGTGGGGGCATGGGGAGCCTGAGAGGAGAGGAAAAGGAGGGGAGGGAGAGGGAGCTGGGATTGAAATGTGAAACAAGCTTGTTTCCAATTTAAATAAAAATAGTAGATGGCAAAAATTCATTAACTGTGATCTCTCATTTAATGAAAGACTATTTGTTTTTAATATAATGTACCATTCTATCTTTTCTCACTCAAAGATTATATAGAGTCTGTTATCTTATTTCAATCATCCTTTTTAAGTATCTTTACATATACTTGAAACCATACGGATAATTTTTTACAGTAGTAAGTGCTATGTTAATGACATTAAAATTGGGGTGGAGATGCTATTTCAGAGAAAAAAATTCAGGAAACCACACTGTACAAAAATGGTTGTTTTTTGTGAAAGGATGAAGTTACAATTCACTTGCCACAGGCAAGAAAGATGTAAGGAAAGAAAAGACTGAATGCACTATCTGTAAGTCCGAAGACAATTGTGTTACAAAAACAGTTATTGTGACTGGAACACAGTTATCTAGGAGTCAACAAGAATTGTACTGTCTCAGAGAGTAACACAGTGGTTGCTTGTATCATGTTTGCAGAGTATTACTCACAGGCTAAATATGTCACCTGATTCTGCATGGATGTGAAGTAATAATATCTTTTATATTTTACATTCTTAGAAAAAATCAAATGAATACTATTAATGAAATATGCATGTTCCATAACACAATTTTACTAGAACATGCCTACTGCTCATGAATTTGGTGGTACATTGCGACACAATTGCAAGGTTTTACTGAAGAGCCTGATATGGTCAGTATTTTTCCTGACTTAACAAACTCATGTGAGTAAGGAGAATTTATATGATATGATTTAAAATCATTATTTTTAATAAATTACATGTATGTCTGTGTGTATGGTCACAAGTGTGTGGATGCTAGTGAAAGCTAGATGGAGGCATCATTCCCAGGTAGGAAAACAGCGAACTGCATTTCACTTTTCTCGAGGAGCAGGAAGCTTTTTATAGTGACAAACCCATACTTAAAATCTCCATACTTAATTATAAATTCAATGAAAAATTTCTAAGTATATTGAAGCAAGGGAGTATATAATTTGTCCATGTAGGATTCAGTTGGATGAGTTGAATAAAGTTAATGTAGCAATGATAATCGGAGAACAAATTCAGTAATTCTGATATAAATTAAAACATGACATTGACTAATAACAGGAGAGTGTGGGGCAAGGCTGGGGTACATGGGTAGAGAGATCTGTAAGGTTTTGGAAACAGAGTGCTTGAGCACCTGAGCACTCAAATGGATCCAACCTACATTGTATACAAATTATAAATAATGAATGCTTCTTGATTTGAGTGGGATAGTGAGAAAAATAATGAAAACATTTATTCATAACTGATTCATAACTGATGTATTCATGACATTTTGTTTGGGAGATATGGAAAAAGGAATGTCTTGACTAGGAAATATATGAAAAAGGTCTGAACAGAAATTTTGTAAGCAATTATTGACATGAGTTTAGATTCTATGAAAATAATTTAAGCATGTTGAATGAATATTTGAGCTAACACCAGAGAAATTATGTTAAATATTATGAAAAAATAGAAAATTTCATTAGGGAAGAATAGGGACAATGAAAGAGAAAGGTCAAGAAACAGGTCACTGTTTTATTGGCCTTAAAAATTAAATTGTACCAGTAAAAATTAAATTGGATATTAGTAACTATGTAGCAGACTATTTGTCCCTATTTTCATTTGCAAGATATCAGATGATTTTTTTTGCTGATTTGTTTGTGATCTAGAATCTCACTATGTAGCTTTTGCTGTCCTGTAACTCACTCTGTAGACTACTAAGCTTGCTTTGAACACACAAAATCTAATTGCCTCTGCTTCCCAAATTCTGGGATTAAAGGTATGCAATGTTACATTCAGTATCAGGTTTTTTTTAAAGCAATGCCAAAATCAAGTATTTACTGATGGTTTTTGTCTGAATGAATTAATAATTATTGGTGTTATTCTGCTGATTGTATCTACACTGCATTTGTCCTTGCATTGCAGGACATGTTTCCTTTTCTCTGCCCTCTCTTTCCTTCCTTAGTTGCTGACTCATACACAGAGCTTAATTCATTTGGGAGATGGGCAATAAACAGCTTTTTTGAGAAGGTGAAAACTGGCCCTTGGGCAAAGTCCCTTTAGTTTAGGTCAGAAAGCCTAGAGAATGTTCAAATAGATGATTATTCATATAGATGAGCCTGCTTGTTCAGATGTAGTGAGTACCTCAGAATATAGTGCAAGAAGGAAAGTGTCAGTGATCTTGTCAGACTGAAAGATGGGGCACCTGATCAAGAGTGAAGGTTCTAATTAAAATGAATATCCAAGGAGCTTTGGGAGTTAGACTTTACTGGAGGTGAGCAGAGATGCCAGCATTTATCCTGGTTACTTAGTCAGATGAGAATACTAGCCATTCAAGTTAAATTCTTAATACAGTTGCAGGGTCTGTTCTGCCCTCTCTTTGTGTCTCAGATATCAGTACTATGGGAGTTGAGGTTCTATTTAGAGAAGTAGATTAGAGAGCATTCTCCACTCATTTGCCAATTATTTATAGAATACAGGTGACTATAACAGTGGTAGACATTTTTATTTGTTTTATTCTTCTTTGTAATATTTGTCTTTATTTTTGAGGATTTCATTCATGTATAAAATTAGATATAATTTCATTGTTATTTTCTCCCTCCCATTCCCTGTCTTCCTTCATTTAACACTTCCCCTTCCAAAATATTGTCTTGTACTTAACAAACCAGTTGCTCTGCTTACAAGTGCCAATATATGCATAGATATGGGGTCATTCACTAAAGTGTGGGAAATTCACCACTGGCCACAAACTCAAGAAAGAACTTTTCTCTGTCCTTTAGGAACTAACTGATTCCAATAGCTCCTAATTATGAAATATGGTTTAGAGATCACACATTTCATGTATTCCTTGATCTTACATACATCTTTGACAAGTAGCCAAAGATGCTGTGAAATAATCATAATTATGATAATGATGTCATATTCAGAGGACAGCATTTCAGAGAACAATTCCTAGCCTTCTGGCTCTAGCATTTCTTCAGCTCTGTCTTCCATGGTGACCTCGGAGCATTAGTGAAAGTGGGATTTAATTAGATATCCAGGGCTGGGTACTCAGTGTACTCTCAACACTTCAGTCAGTTATACATCTCCCTCTTGACTTATACCTTCTGAAAAAGAAGCTTCTCTACCAAGACTGAAAGCAGATCAGGCCTATGGGTATAAACATACATATTTAGAAGGTAAGTAAACAGAAAGATTATGTAGCACAATAACATTATTAGGTCCTCATCTTGGGTTTCTGACTTGGGCAGTCATAGAACTTTGACAAAGATTACAGTATTCAATACTTCATTTCATTCTCTTGAGGAGCAGGACTAAAATCTAATCAAAACTTGGTTTAGTAGCCCAAAATAGTCTTGTAACTATCACTTAATTAAATTAATCTTAACTGGCAGTTAGGAATTAAAACATGTGGGGTCTAGCAGTGGGTTAGACCGTTGATTCTTTTTTACTGAGTAGTTACACAGCATCACCCAATACTGTAAAACAGTCAGCAAAGAGAAAGTTTCACAGCCCGTTTGAGATTGAGATTGGTTTCTCAATGTTCTTGCCCTACTTTTGGTTTTCAACTTGGCATAAACTAGAATAGCTTTGGAAGAGGACCCATGAATGAGAGAAATGTTTCCATTTCAGGTGGACTGCAGGCAGGTCGACAGGACAGTTATTGAATAATGAATGAAGTTTGTGGGCCTAGACCACGGAAAGCAGCACCATCTTTGGTAATGTGGTCCTGAAGTTTATAGGAAAGAAGACAAAGCATGTCATAGGGATAAAGTAAAGAAGCAGCACTCTTCCATGGCCTCTGTTTCACTTCCTGTCTCCAGGTGCCTGCTCTACTTGAACTCTTGACTTTATTTCCCTCAGGGAGAGAAGTACACCTATAAATGCAGTGTGAAATAAACCATTTCCACCACATGTTGATTTTGATCATGGTGTTTTATCATAGCAGCAGAAATCTTAACAGAGAAAGAAATTGGTGTGGGGTGAGGTATTTTTGCGACAGACCTGACCATGTTTTTGGAAGGACTGTAGCAGGATTTTTGGAACTTTGGGCAGAAAATGACATTGAATGTAGAGCTGAGTGTAAAAGATGGAGACCTCGATTGTAAGGTTTCAGACAGAAGTTTGTGGAGTTCTTTAAAGACCCGATTGGAGCTATTTAACATTTTGTGGAACTGTTCAGCTTGAGTTGAAGAATCAGCTGTGACTAATAAAAGGCCAGAACAATTAAAGTAAAATCATCACTTTACTAAACTAAAATCATCACATCACTTCATAATATTTGTTAGGTGGTGCTGAAAACATCAAGTATTTTCAAGAAGATATAGCATAATTGAGTTAAAATATTCTCTCAAGTATTTGTTGTTGTTTTCTGTGCCAGTGCAAAAAGCTATGGTCCAGTGAGGGCCAAGTGAGACTTGTGCTGTGAGACACACTTGGAAATGCGTTAAGAGTTTCTTGGATGTTACTGGATTTGAAATCATGAAGAGCAACTGAGGCTTGGCATTGTGAGAAGCCAGAGAACCAATTGGTGAATGTATAGACTCACTTGCAGTTGCAGTTCCAGGATTTAAATGGGGGAGATAATATGAGAGCTGGTACCATTGTGACAGGTTCAGAATCTCTCAAGAGATTCTTAGAGACACTTTATTGATAAGGTACAGGCCAATTGCAGTGAGGAGTCCAGCATTTTGGAGATGTTAACACCATGAGATAACCACCAAGGATAGTAACAAGTGTGGAATAGAACTTTACTGAGACTACAAGAAAAACCATATGTGCATTGATCACACAGAGAAGAATGGAAATACCAAGAGTTTTTGGAAACCAGAGGATCATGAATGAATCCCAGACAATCAGTACTAGCTTTTTATAGTGTTAAAATTAGGCTTTTTTTTTACTTTGACTGTATGCTGGATCTTTCCTCTTGAAGGAATAAAATATTTCCTTTGTGCATATTTTCTTTTAATAATGAAAATAGCTTATATTTGTCTAGAGACCATTCAGGTATCCATAACCAGTGAGACACAGGATATCTCCCATGCTGTTCTATGACTTTCATGTAATAACCACTGTCTTCTGGGATCTACATTGTTCCCCCATGCAGAGAACTTCCACTTGCACTCCTTGTTTACACGTTTAATTTTGAGATTACTAGCTTACTAACTAGTTACTGCTCTATTCACAATACCTAGAAAATGGAATTAACTGCAATGCTCACCAATAGATGAATAATGAAAAACAAACAATTTAATATTACTCAGCTGTAGGAAAAGTGAAGCCATTCAATTTGCTGATAATTTGAATGGATCTGGAAAAAATTATACAAATTTAGGTAATTCAGGCCCAGAACACATGCTGCACATTCTCTCATTTGTTAATCCTAGCTTCAAGTATTTTATTTTGTTTATTTGAATTGGAGCAAAAGTAGAAGCAAGAAAAAGAAGGGCCTTATCTTACTTATTATTACTATTTTAGTGGTAAAACACTGAGACCAAAAGAAACTTGGGGAAGGACAGGCTTATTTGGCTTATACTTCCATATCATTATTTATAATTGCAGGAAGTCAGTACAGGAAATCAAACAGGGGAGAAATATGGAGGCAGAAGTTTATTCAGAGGTCATGGGAGATTGCTGCTAACTGGCTTTCTCTAGCTTTCTCAATGTGTTTTCTTATAGAACCCTGGTCCACCTGCCCAGGGATGACAACATCCACAAAGGACTGGGTCCTTTTCCAAAAAACAGTCATTAACAAAAAGGTCCTATAGCTAGATCTTTTAGAGGCATTTTCCCAACTGAGATTTCTTCTCTTTAAACAAATCTATCTTGAAAAATGTTGACATAAAACTAGCCAGTCAAGGGCCTTTTGGAGGGTGGGTGGGATGGGGAGAACATTGACATTTTATGTTATAGGTAAAATAAATGTTGTGGTAGAACACTGGTGGCCATTAATCCATAAAAATGGAGAGCTATACAAATATGAATTAATCTAAGATTAAAAGGGAAAGCCACAAATAATAAAACTATATGAAAAGTCCTTTGGACATGTACTGTCTCACAACTCACACAATAGTAGTGTGACAGTAGAACACATGTGACAAAGTAAAGGGTGGACTTCTTAGGGTTCAAATGTTAAACAGGGGCTGGGGCATTATGTGTATAGGAATTCCCTGTGGGTGGTTTAAATAAAATTAGTGATATATGAAAAAAGCCACATAGAAAACTAGAAGTTAACATTCAGGTTATATTCAAGCTGAGAAAAAAATCACATGATCATCTCACTAGATGCTGAAAAAGCATTTAACAAAATCCAACACCCCGTAATGATAAAGGTCTTAGAGAGATCTGGGATAACAGGAACATGCATAAACATGATAAAGGCTATATATATAGCAAAGCCAATAAGCTAACATCAAACTAAATGGATAGAAACACAATGTGATAGATATGCATCTGTCTGCTGCCTTCTAAATTGCCAGTATCTAGTTACTTGAGCATCATTTGTTGAAGATGCTTTCTTTTTTCCATTGAATAATTTTAGATTCTTTGTCAAAGATCAGGTGTTCAAAGGTGTGTGGGTTGATATCAGGGTCTTCCATTCGATTCCATTGGTCTACCTGTCTGTCGTTGTGCCAATACCAAGCTGTTTTCAGGACTATAGCACTATAATAGAGCTTGAAGTCAGGGATGGTGATGCCTCCTGAAGTTCCTTTATTGTACAGGGTTGTTTTTGGCTACCCTGGGTCTTTATTTTTCCATATAAAGTTGAGGATTGTCCTTTTGATGTTTGTGAAAAATTGTGCTGGTATTTTGATAGGGATTGCATTGAATCTGTAGATTGCCATTTTTACTATGTTGATCCTACCTATCGAAGAGCATGGGAGATCTTTACATTTTCTGGCACCTTCTTTAACTTCTTTCTTTGAAGACTCAATGTTCTTGTTATTAAGTTTTTTCTCCTGTTTGGCTAGAGTTACCCCAAGATATTTTATGGCATTTGTGACTACTGTAAAGGGTGACATTACTCTGATTTCTTCCTCTTTTCCATTATGTCTATATGTAGTAGGACTACTGACTTTTTTGAGTTAATTTTGTATCCTGCCCTTTGCTGAAGGCATTTATCAGCTGTAGGAGTTCCATGGTAAGATTCTTTGGGTTGCTTACTTAGACTATAATATCATCTGCAAATAGTGAAAGTTTGTCTTCTTCCTTTCCAATTTGTATCCCCTTGATCTCCTTTTATTTTCTTATTGCTCTAGCAAGAACTTCAGGGACAATAATGAAGAGATATGGAGAGAGTGGACATCTTTGCCTTGTTCCTGATTTTAGAGGAATCGCCTTGTGTTTCTCTCCATTCAGTTTGATGTTGGCTGTTGGCTTGCTGTATATAGCTTTTATGATGTTTAGGTATGTTCCTGTTATCCCAGACTCTCCAAGACCTTTATCATGAATGGGTGTTGGATTTTGTCAAAGACTGTTTTAGCATCTAGTGATATGATCATGTGGTTTTTCTTTTTCAGATTGTTTATATACATTGATGGATTTCCATATGTTGAACCATCCCTGAATCCCTGGGATGAACCCTATGATCATCTTGTATGATTTTTCTGATGCTTTCTTGGATTTGATTTGCCAGCATCAATGGTCATGAGGACGATTGGTCTGTATTTCCCTAACTTGGTTGTGTCTTTGTGTGGTTTGGGTACTAAGGTAATTGTAGCTTCATAAAAAGATTTTGGCTGTGATCCTTCTGCTTCTATTGTGTGGAACAATTTGAAGAGTATTGGTATTAGTTCTTTATTAAATTTTCGGTAGAATTCTACATTGAAGCTATCTGGCCCTGGATTTTTTTGGTTGGAAGACTTTTTATGGCTGCTTCTATTTCTTTAGGGGTTATAGATCTCTTTAAATTTATCTGTTCTTGACTTAATTTTGGTAAGTGATATCTATCCAGAAAATCATCCATTGCCTTTTGATTTTCCAATTAGTGGAGTACAGGCTTTCAAAGTATGATCTGATGATTCTTTGTATTTTCCCAGTCTGTTGTTATGTCCCCTTTTTCATTTTAGATTTTGCTAATTTGCATGTTTTCTGTCTGTCTTTTGGTTAGGTTTGATAAAGATTTGTCTACTTTTTGATTTTCTCAAAGAACCAACTCTGTTTCATTGATTCTTAGTAGTGTTTTTTTTTGTTTCTACTTTATTGATTTCAGCTCTCAATTAGATTATTTCCTCGTATCTACTCCTCCTGGGTTAGTTTGCTTCTTTTTGTTCTACAGCTTTCAGGTCTTCTGTTAATTCTCTATTGTAGCAATTCTCCAATTTCTTCATGTGAGCATGAAGGGCTATGCATTTTCTTCTTAGAACTGCTTTCATAATATCCCAAAGGTTTGGGTATGTTGTGCCTTCATTTTTTTTTAATTCTAGGAAGCCTTTTATTTCTTTCTTTATTTCTTCCTTTACTCAGGGGTGATACAATTGAGCATTGTTTCCATGAGTTTGTGAGGTTTCTGTAATTTTTGTTGATGTTGAATTCTAATTTTAAGCCACGGTGGTCTGGCAAGATACAGGGGGTAATTCCAATTTTTTTTGTAACTGTTGAATTCTCCCACTATAAGTGTGTGTGATTTAATGTGTGATTTGAGTTCCTGTAATGTACTTTTATGAGCATGGGTGCCTTCATATTTGGGGCATATATGTTCAGAATTGAGACTTCTTCCTGATGAATTTTTTCTATGATGAATATGAAATGAACTTATTCATCTCTTTTGATTAATTTTAGTTTGAAGCCTATTTTGGGATAGCTACACCCACTTGCTTCTTATGTCCATTTTATTGGAAAGTCATTTCCCAACCCTTAACCTTGAGGTAGCGTCTGTCTTTGAAATTGAGGTGTGTTTCTTGTATGCAGCAGAAGGATGGATTCTGTCTTCATATCCATTCTGTTAGCCTCTGTCTTTTTATAAGTGAGTTAAGACCATTGATATTCAGGGGTATTAATGACCATTGATTGTTGATTCTTGTTTGTTATTGATCCATTTTTTGTGGTGGTATTGTTTGCGAGTTTTCCCCCTACTTCTGACTTTTGGTAAAGTAAGATTATCTGCTGTCCATGTTATTGTGAGTGTAGTTAATTTCCTTGTGTCAGAGTTTTCCTTTTAGAACTTTCTATAGGGCTGGATTTGTGGATATGTACTGCATAAATCTGGTTTTTTTCATGGAATACCTTGTTTTCTCCATCTATAGTGATTGAGAGTTTTGCTGGGAATAGAAACTAGTCTGGGCTGGAGTCTGCGGTCTCTTAGTGTTTGTACAACATATACCCAGGACCTTCTGGCTTTCATAGTTTCCATGGAGAAGTCATGTGTAATTCTGATAGGGTTGCCTATATGATTCTTGGCCATTTTCCTTTGCTACTTTTAATATTCTTTCTTTATTCTGTATGTTTAGTATTTTGATTATTATGTAGCAAGTGGACATTTTTATTTGGTCCTGTCTATTTGGTGTTCGGTAAGCTTCTTGTACTTTCATAAGCATCACCTTCTTCAGGTTGGGAAATTTTCTTCTATGATTTTCTTGAACATGTTTTATGCACCATTGACCTGGGCTTCTTCACCTTCTTTTATACCTATTATTCTTAGGTTTGGTCTTTTCATGGTGTCCCATATTTCCTAGATAGTTTGTGTTAAGGATTTGTTGGATTTAAGACTATTTTTGTCTATGAATCTATTTCCTCTAGTTGAAGAATGCACAAGAGTCTGTCTTCCCTCTCTTGTATTCTGTTAGTGGTGCTTGCATCTGTAGTTCCTGATTGTTTATTCTGCCTTATGATTTCCAGCATTACTTCAGTTTGTGTGTTGGTTTTATTGTCTCCATTTCCGTCTTCAGGTCTTGAACTGTTTGAATTGTTTCCTTCATCTGTTTGATTGTTTTTTCTTTGCTTTCCTTCCTTTTTAAGAGATTTTTTTGATTTCTTTCATGTTTTGTTTTGTGTTTTCTTTAATTTCTTCAAGGATTTTTTTCATATCCTCTTTGAGGGTCTCTATCACTTTCAGGGGATTGTTGTGAAAGTCATTCTTTTCTGTTCCATCTGTCTGTGTCAGTATGTTCAGATCTTGCTGGTGTATAGTTTCTAGGCTCTGGTGGTGTCATACTGGTTCTTCTGTTTTTGGCTGTGTTTTTATATTATTTTCTTCTCATCCCTTCTTCTTTCAGTGGAGGCTCATGGGGTCTCCTCCTCTCCTGGTGGGTTTGGGTCTGAGGATCCCTTCCACTGTGTTCAAGCAGGTCCAATACTCTGATGGGTACAGTTGGGTCTGAGACACTCTCAAGCACAGGGCAGAGGCCAGAGGGCACTGAAGACTCAAGCCCATGGCAGGGGCTCAATCACAGGGAAGAGAATGGAGGGCACTGAAGACTGAGGTACGGCTAGATTCATCAGACTCAGGGTGATCCTTCCTGGTGGGGCTGGTCCTCTCTAGGAGCAGAAACTGCCCTGGGAGACAGAAGCAGGGGGATATTGGAAGTTGGGGCCCAGAGAAGAACCCCCACTAACCTCAAGCACTGGGAAGAAGTCACAGGGTATTGAAGACTGAGGTGTTGCCACACTTAGGGTGATCCTTATGGGTAGGACAGGTCCTCTCTAGGCTCAGAAAATTCACAGAGAGATGGGAGCAGGGGAATGTAGGGAGTTGGGACTCAGAGC
Source organism: Mesocricetus auratus (assembly GCF_017639785.1). Taxonomy (NCBI): domain Eukaryota; kingdom Metazoa; phylum Chordata; class Mammalia; order Rodentia; family Cricetidae; genus Mesocricetus; species Mesocricetus auratus. The sequence goes on along the minus strand of NW_024429184.1, from coordinate 46,952,776 downwards.
AGGGCCCCCAGTTATTTCAAGCACAGGACAGGGACCGGAGGACACTTGCAAGCTTGTTTCTAATTTAAATAAAAAAGTAAAATAAAAAAGACATTGTGAGACAAAACAAAAAATATGTTTTTCAGTGTGGGCCTCATAATGTTTCTTCCTCTTTTCTGAAATATGATCTGGAAGTAAGCAAGGTCAAACATCAATTCTAATATATGAAGCTGAAGTAAGTTTACTTCTAAATAGACCTTCCAGAGAAAAAAGGATTAGTGTGTGAAAGTCACTGTTGGAGACACTCCTGAAGCTACCCTTGCTCCTGTGACTCAGCAGCATTTACTGGCAGGGTAAATGCTTGTGCCCTTGCCTTCCACCTAATTCCTTCAGGACTGCTCCAGATAGCAGGTTGATGTAGAAAATGGACTAGGTTCGTATAGGCATTTTCCACTTTGCCCTCTCTCTGCTATTCTGGAGCTGGTACTCTGTCTTTTCAAAGATACAATTTGTTTGCCCATGGTTCATTAATTTCCTTACTGTCATTTCTCTAGCAGGAAACATTACTTGGGTTACTTATCATTTGCTATGTCCCCACTCTGTATGTACCTCATGCAGCTGATATTTTTCCAGCATCTTCACCTTGTCCTAAATACACAAAATGTAAAACAAAATTTCATAGTTGTTTAGGTGACGATAGTCTTTTTTTTCATCCTGACATTGGCTATTTCAATTGTAATATTTGGTTGTTTGCAAATTAATACGTAGACTAAAATTTTGTTTGGCAAGAGCTGCACATGGTGGATATTACTGTCATTTTGTCAGGATCTAAATTCACAGGGGAGATAGGCCTCTGGGAATGCTTATTGTGGGGTTATCTCTATTGTCTTAGCTGATGTGGGAAATTCCAATTTAATTGTATGTGGAGCAGGTGCAATCTCTTAGTAGAGATCCTGGATAGTATAAAATGGAGAAAATGAGGGGAACATTCATTACTCTTCTTTTCACCATAGGTGCAATGTGATGAACAGCTTCATGCTCACTAGTCCCCACTATCCTGTCATAATGAACTGCACTATGGATTGTGAGCTAAAATCACACTTTTTAAGCTGCTTTTTAGGAAGCTTCATCACATATTAACAGAGCAAATATCAAAACAGTGTCATGATTCTAAGCATAGACAAGAAACTCTAGGTAATGGCCAAGGGAGAACATTCTGGGAAGACTAACTACCTGTATTTGAGTGGTAACTTAAACTCCTGAAAAATTGTGTAGCTTCAAGAACCAATCAATAGAAACTTTATGTGCCTGAGTTCCTTTTCCCTGTGCAAGAGCATTAAAGGGACATATGAATTATAATAGTGTATATTGTATTTAAACTAGCACCTGGATAAAAGAATTATCAAATGATGAGCATTAAATTGTTGTTTTTATAATTATCTTTTATGTGTAATTGTTGTTCATTACATGTATGCATTTATCTGTGTGAATGTGTACATGTATATGTGTTTCTGTGCCTTGGCATGCCTGTAGAAGCAGAAAAGAAATTTCAGGAGTTCTCCCTTCTATCATGTGGGGCTCAGGGATTGAACTCACATATCAGTTTTGGCAGTTGGTGCCCTTATGAGTTGAGCCATCTTGCTGACCTTGATAACCCTATTTTAAGTTGAAACCTAGAATGGTACCTCTTGTGTTCAATTAGTATTTCATTTCTTTCTCTGTTAGGATTCTACTGCTGTAAGAGTCACCATGACCATGACAAATCTCATAAGAGAAATATTTAACTGGGGATGGCTTAGAGTTTCAGATGTTTAGTTCATTATCTTCAATAAAGGAAGAATAGCAGCATGCAGCAAATATGGTGCTAGGAAAGGAGCTGAGAGTTCTACATCATATTCCATAGGGAGCAGAAGGAGACTGCAACAGTGGGCATGACTTGAGCATATATGAGACCTTAAAGCACAACTCCACAGTGATACACTTCCTCCACCAAGGCAATCCCTCTTAATAGTGCCACTCTCTATGGGCCAACCATTCAAACACATGAATCTATGGGGGCAATTCCTACTCAAACATCACAAGTTCTTCTAACTGCACTGTTGTGTGTTCATGATAAGGAGCCATATTTTATTTTTCACTATATTTCCTACAGTGCTTGCTATACTGTGTTTCATGTTTGTTGACAATTCACAACTATTTTCAATATTAAAATGAATGGGAAATCTGTAGCAACTTAAGTTGATTTAAAATATCATTATTTATATTTTTAATGACCCTTAACATGTAGAATTTGTAATTTGGATCTCAAAGTGTTTTTGAATACCGGAAGATACAACTACCATAGAATTGAAGTCAGTATATTATTATTTCCCTTTAATACTGACTGTGTGTGAACTTGCAAATATAACTATGATTTTTGTTCAAAATTTTTATGAAGTAGGGAGAGCTTTTTCTCTAATATATTAAGAGAAGAGGCATTTGTAATATGTGAAATTATCATACAAAATGAAAGTACTTAGTTTTATCATGTCTATCCTAAGAGTTATAATTTTAGTTAATTTTATATTATGTCTATTTTAGTCCTAAAATAGAAGTAAATGTTATAGTGTGCATATATTCAATAGGCCCCAAACAAAAGCACATTTTAAGGTAAATTCTTTTTCTTAATAGAGAAGATACTGTATTTTAAATCCAAGTTATATTTGACTGATACTGATGGGAAAAGGAAAATCACTTCTCTCAAATGGGTAAACCGTGACTGAGACTAGTTGAACAAAACAAGATAGAGTCCATGCTTTTGGTTTCTGCTTTTGTGTTTACCTTTTGTTGTTGTTATTTAATTTTGTAATCTTTGTGTTTTCCTTTAAAGAAAGAAAGAGATTAAAATAGGGTAAGAACTTTAAGTTGGATGGGTAAAGAGTTAAGAGCACCTGGGGGAAAGTAATATCAAATACATTTTTTATGAAAAATTTTAAAAGCATAAAAGATATAGAAGTAGCTATGAAATCATTTTATGCATGACATATCTACTAAAACCACTAGTAGAAAATGGTAGGGTTAGCATCATTGGTTAGAATAATATAGGAGTTTTTGAAAAGGCCTCTAAGCATAGGATATAAAAATGAATTTAAGAATGGGATTTACTGAAATTGAAGAGCTTAAGTTCAGCAAAGAAACAAAGTGAAGCCTACACACTTCACATATGACAATGAGCAATATCCATAGTATATAAGGAGCTCTGGCTTTTCTATAGCAAAATCTTCCCAACCGCACAACTTTTATTTTTCTTTAACTGATAAGGCTCTTACAGTATTATTTTATACTGTGTGAAGTTGTATTGCTGTGATTGTTGCAACAAAAGACTGAATCGCCAATAATTATACAGCAGGTATAGGCTGAATTTCTGGACAGAGAGAGAATTCTGGAAAGCAAGGGGGAGTTGACAGCCAGAAATAGAGGAATTAAAATGTGCAAGAGTTGAGGTTACAACTACAAACGTTGCAGTAAGATGTAGATTAATAGAAATGAGTTAATTTAAGTTATAAGTACTAGTTAGGAACAAGCCTAAGCTATGTGCTGAGCTTTCATAACAAATAAGAAGTCTCCATGTGATTACTTGTTAGTTGGCTAGCTGGACAGAGGAAGATTTGTCACATATAGTGTCCAATGTAGAGGCATACATTTCCACATAGGACCTGAGAAAGCTTTAAAAAGATTCCAAACATATAAATATAGTGCCAAATACACCTTTCCAGTCTTGCAGTCTGTCAGGCTGACCACAGCATACAGAGATGTGGCTTCCAGCTCTTGTCTTCTGGCTTGAGCCAGCTAGAACAATGTGCAGAGCCACATTGTGGGTTTTAATTAATGCTTCACTCACACCAATGCTTCAGGTGTGCAGTTAAGTGGTCCAGACTGTGAAAACCCTGGATGCTGTAAAAATGGGTGCAGACAATCATATAAAAATATTTTTTCTAAAAAAACTTTTTTAAAAAGTAAAGTAATGATCCCATGCTGGTTTCCCAGCTATCAGTCTGGGGTTCCTGAGATCCACATTGTTAAGGTCAGCTATTTCTCTTGGTTTCTCTAGCCTGGTCTTGACCTCTTTGTTCATCACTCCTCCCTCTCTGCAACTGGATTCCAGGAGTTCAGCTCAGTGTTTATCTGTAGGTGTCTGTTTCCACTTCCATCAGTTATTGGATGAATGCTCTAGGATGGCATATAAGGTAGTCATCAATCTCATAATTGGAGAAAGGCATTCAAGGTAGCCTTTCCAACGTTGCTTAGATTGTTAGTTGGGGTCATCCTTATAGATCTCTGGACATTTCCCTAGTGCCAGATTTTTCTTTAAACCTATAATGGCTCCATCTATTATGGTATCTCTTTTCTTGCTCTCTTCTATTCTTCCTCTGACTCAATTTTCCTGCTCCCTCATGTCCTCCTCATGTGGGGTGGTAGGGTGAGCAGTTTTTGGTTGTTCAATTGTTCAATAGATTATGGATGTTTATCATCATTTGGGGAAGGTTGGGTACAAATTTTTGGTGGCCATGGTTGGTGAGAAAGCTGAACAAGGTGGAAGAGATTTGGGTATTTTACTCTGAAAACAAAAAGGGTGATATATAAATGATCAGATGAAAGGGTTGTTTGCAGAATATACTTTAAGCTAAATAGTAGCTATGAATGCCAAATATTCTGCATTGGTATAGATTTTTGAATAGTTATACAAAGTTAAGGTTATTTTTGCTATCTGGTATATATATATGTATACGTATATATATGTATATATATATATATATACTTCGACTCTTGTTTACAGTATTTTACCTATGCATCTCATTTTAAAATGTAAAGTTCTAGTACTTAAAATCTATTACTAAAAGCTATTTAGAATTATTAAGAAATATAAATTAGTAGCTAGTAATCTATAACAAATAAAATTCTGGTTATATAGTTATGTTTCCAATGTGAAACAGAGTTATATTTTAGATAGTCAGATGGTCTTCAAACACTTAAGAGACCTGAAGAACATGGCATTTAAGATGTTTTCTCTGAATTTGCCAAATGCAAATTGATTGGCCATTGTACATATAATTCTTACCTGATAATTGTTCTTACTATATATAACTATACTGTGTTACAGTTAAACCCTTTCTTTTATATTTAGACAAAAAGGGAATCATTGTGAGACATTTGTATTCTAGATGAAAATGTATTGCAGTTATTGGTGTAATAGAACTAAACAACTAACAGCTATGCAGAATAAATATGTGGAACTTCTGGGCAGAAAGTGCACTCTTGAAAGAAGGAAGGCAGAGTCACAGCAGAGGTGTAGGAAACAGGATGTGTACAAGGTGAGGTGACAGCCATGATCTATGTGGCAGGACATAGATTAACAGAAATTGGTTAATTTAAGTTATAAGAACTAGTTAGGAACATGCCTAGGCTATAGGCCATGCTTTTATCATCAATAAGAAGAGACATCATGAAAATGTCATTATCTGGTAACTGGCTGGAGGTACAGAGAAAGACCCCTTAAGAAGACACTGTATTGAACTCTACACTATTTGAAATTGATGCAAGCTGGAAGGAGAAAAGTCAGTTTTAGCTAAAATGAGCAGTATAATTAAACTGACATTTTGTGATGCAAGGCACACAAGTTGAAAACTACTCCCCATCACTAATCATAAGGGAACCACTAAGCAAATTCACAATGAAATATTATCTCATGTGAATGAATATAACAAAAAGATTTAAGAAGATAAGGCTGGAGAGAGCTTTAAGTCTGTAAAGAGTTTGCTGCTCAAGTATGAGAATATCACTTTGTTTCTCAGAATCCATGTAAAGCTGAAAGCCATTGACAGGACCCATAAATGGGAGGCCATTCCATCCTGCCATGTGTTCAGCAAGCTCAAATCACTCCTATTGTCCTTAAGTCATTAGCTTTATGGCTACAATTTAGGAGTAAATTCTTGAGGCCAGCTTACTAACCATTTACAACAAATGTATATTACTAATATCACAGAATTTGACAAATTTAAAAATGTACATGTTGGCAATTGATACATATTCAGGTTTTTTAGTGGCCACTATGGAAATTGGAGAAGCTGCTAAGTGTATGATAAGTCACTGTTTAAAATGTTTTCCTTACATGGGAGTTCCAGAAATTATAAAAACAGACAGTGGATCTGGATATACTAGTAAAACATTCAACATTTTGTGCTCAATGCAACATTGATCATAAAATAGGAATGCCTTATAATCCTTAAGGGGAAGGAATTGTGGAACATGCTCATTGCTCCTTAAAAATGCAACTTCTAAAAATAAGGAGAGGGGAGCTATGCCCCCAGTCTCCACAAGACACATTGAATCATGCACTCTTCATTTTAAATTTTTTGAATGTGGATATCTGTGAGCAATCTACCTTGGACAAATTCAGGCATGATGGAACTCAAATGACTTCATTCAAGTTAAGTGGAAAGATCCACGCATCAGGCAATATGGGGTTGAGGGAATGTTTATGTTTTTTCACAGGAAGAAAATAAAGTCCAGTGGCTGACAGACCATTTGGTTAGATGCGTGGAGCAGAAGAAAACTGGACCTGAGACCATGGCAACCTGCCCAAACCAGTTCGAGTGACACCCACTGAAACTGTATTCCTGACCCTCTGATGTCATCAACTGTACAGTTTCAGAAAGAAAGGGAACAGCCAGTTCGAGATGTCCAGTTTCTCAACAAACCTGCTACATTGACTTCCCAGATCTGTGAGTTCTCATACTGGAGCTGACCAACAGCTGAATGAATGACAGTTTATCCACATTACACCTTGAAACATAGAACTATATTGCCAACTTTTTTCCTTTGGGGGAAAAACTTATTTAGAACAAATTAAACACTATTATGAATGCGATGTATTACAAAATCTCCTCAGTATTTGAACAGGTCTCTGACAACAGTTTTACAGTTAACATTCATGGATTATGATATCTCAAACACATTTTTGAACTTTATAAGCAACAAATCATTGAACTTTAGATGGGAAAAAAGAAAAAGTACAAAATTGTAGAGTTATTCATACTCCACCCATCATGAAAACATTTTATTGTTCTTTGATCAAATTAAAATTATGAGAATTGTAAACCAGTTGATTTGTGTGTCTATTGTTAGAAATACTGGAACTATTGACATTTGAGACCTTTGCTATGCTATGTAAATGCTTATCGATGTAAGAGATCAGAGCTAACTCTGACAGGAATTTGATGTAATGCTTAAGAGTCTTGGGATACAATATGATTAGAAACACAAATTTAGACTTTGATATATCCAAAGGCACTCAAGATATCCCACACCAATTTCAAAAGGCCATTTTAACTTTATTAATCCCCTCCTTTTGTAGATGTTGTAGCTGTAACAGTATATATGCTGGTTAGCATTATCAAGCTTGCTTGTGAGCTCTCATTAAAAAGTTGGCTTAGAGGTGTGTGACATCAAGCTGTGCACCACCTCCTAACATTCTTTGTTAGAGGCTGATGGCCAAGGACAGGTAAGATCTTTTTGCTTCCAGGAGATGTAAGACAGGTCACATATGACAGAATGTGTGTTTTGATGATGGTTAAGCCTGGAAGATAAAAGAAGATGACCTAAGAGACACAGTCATCTAACCTGTTGCAGAAGAATATGTATTATTTTATTAATTTAAGAAGGAGGAATTGACACGATCCGTAAATGGGAGTCCATTCTGTCAAATCACTCCTATTGTCCTTAAGACATTAGCTTAATGATTACAGGATGCTCTGGCTTCAGTGATGAATGGCTCCTATCTAAATAACAAGACTTGGGCCCAGGCAAGTTTACTTTCACCCTGAAGACTAGGAGATGTATCTAAATATAAAGTACCTGAAGGTCAATTAGTATTTGCAGCTACAAAGTGCTTTTGGATTAAGGGTAGTAATTGCTATTTTCCCATTATAAATGATAACAGAAGTCTTCTGCCATTGTTCCCAACTTTGGTTGATTACTTAACATGGTGTATGAGTAAACTTAGGTGCATTCAGTATGGACTGAATCTGCCGTCCTGACACTCTCTTATGTCTCTATCTTTCCTTTAAAGTCTATATCTAGCCCTTCCCTCATTCACACTCCCCTACTCAGGAATGGATCAGGGGCTGCTTGCCTGGTCCTGACTGCAGCCCTACAAACACCCATCAGTGACAAGCAGTAACATGCTTTTGTATTTCCATGTTCCAATGGGAACATAGAGAAGAGAATCCAAGGAAACTTGAGGAACAGCCAGCCTGATACATGCAACTAGAATTTAAAACTCTACCTCAAAATAAAATGGAAGATGAAGAATAATTGACACCCAGGTTGTCCTAAAACCTCCATGTACAGGGCATGTGTATCTTCAGTCACACATATGAACATGCATACACACACACACACACACACATGTCACATCACAGACGTATAGAGTAAAGACAATAAATGTTGGAGATTATGAGGAAAAGTAAATCTTTATATACTATTAGTGATGACTTAAGCTATCACAGCCCTTATGAAAAACAGTATGGAGATAGCTCATAAAACCAAAATAGAACTAATTTATGGTCCAGCAACTCCACTAGCAAGCCTTTATTCAAAGCAAATGAAATCGCTATATAAGTTATACGACTCAACTCCCACATTTATGGCTTCAGTACTCACAGTAGTCAAGAAATGGGAATAAAATAAGTGACTGTCAATTATGAAGGAATGAAGAAAAATAGTAGACACACAATAAAATACTGCTAGGCTTCAAAGAAGTAGTAAAGTTTGCCATAGTATCAGTGTGGATAGATTATAGATTTTGTGAAATAATGTTAGTCAGACAAAAAAATAGAAATGTTGCTTCAATCTTATTCACACCTGAATGGTGTTATATTTCATTTTAATTAATTATTTGTTTATTTCTGTTTTCAAGACAAGGTTTCTCTGTTTTACTTTGGAGTCTGACCTGAAACTTGTTCTGTAGACCACGTTGACCTTGAACTTACAGAGCTATGCCTGCCTCTGCCTCCTGAGTGCTGGCATTAAAGGCATGTGACACCAATGTCTGGTCTGAGAGATAATTTTTAACTAATACATAAAACAGCAACACCAAACATATTGATATTTTAGGTTATTATATACTATTTCAATGAATGTATATTTCATTGTATTATATACATTGAAATGTATATAAAATATACAGATAGATATACCTATTTTCTTAATAAATTTACTTCAAGATCCAGTATAACACTCTGGAGCATATAAACTTAAAGGACTCTATATGTTAGACAGAGATACTTGGTTATCCAAGCTTATTGCTCTGCTATTCATAATAGTCATAAATTGGACACAGTTTAGGATATCTATCAGCTGTTGAATGGATGATGAAAACGTGGTACATTTGCACAATGGAATTCAGGTGTTAAAATGAATAATTTCAGTAAATGAATGGAACTAGAAACAATCATCCTAAGAGATGATTCAGATTTAATAACACAAATATTGCATGTTTTCTGTTATACACGAGTATTAACTTCATTAAACACAAACACACACACACACACAAACACACACACACACACACACACACACACACACACACGGTGGGGGAGACATCTTCTGTCACCAATAAAAACCTTGATTTCCAAGAATGAATTACATCTTTTAGAATCTTTGGCCTAAAGGGCCCTCTAGAACCACTGCCCTGAACATCATGGTTTATTAATTTCAGGAATATTGACTACTCTCCTCAACGAGAGAATAAGGTTATATTTCTGAGTATTACACTTACTTTTTCTAAAGAGAAGTAGTAGTTTAGCTGTTGCCCAACTAGAAGCTTCAACCCTACTAGTGGTACAAGGCATGTTGCATGCTACCAGAGGAGAAAAGAAGTCATCACTATCACATAGCTACAAACACTGAAACCTATAAACATATAGTGCTCTCAAATATGCTGTTCCAACTGGCAAAAACTTATGGGAGTAACCAACACATTTTGATAGATTATACATCCCACTCTACATATGAGACTCATACATGATGATTATAACATGGAAAATAACCTGAGACTAGATAGGTCATGGTCCTTACAGAAAAACTACTAATTTCATGTTATAGGAACCTAGAAATAAAATGATTTTCAATGACATATTTCTATACCCACAGCTCATCAGACAAGCTACTTTTTGCACTAGAGGCAATTAACACTGATTACCACAGAAGGATAAAATCCAGATGTTGTGGACGAATCTAAGGAAATACTGTCTTCCACACATGATAAGGCTAATACACACATAGGGCTTGTGACAACATCCTCAAGACTACACAAGTTTACACCAGACAAAATCTTTGTGTATAAATTGGAAAGTAGGCGTAAATTCTCACCACTAATGAAGAAACTATTTGCAATTGATGAATGTTGGGAAAGCAAAAAAAATCTGTTTTCATTAACAGAGAGCCACCGGGTATATAAGGACTCCAGAGCACGCCTATTCCCAGGATTAACTGGCCAACACTGAATGGTGAGTGATATGATTCCCACTGGGACCACACATCCTCTGAGCCCTTATTCCTGGTGCAAAATCTTGGACCCCTCTGCCACCCATCTCAGCCACACTAACAGGCCTGTAGGAAAGACTCCTTCAGGCAGGCTATACCAACAGCTCTCCCCACTCCTGCAGGACCATTTAACCTACATTTAATCTTTATAGAATTAGAAGGTGCTGTGGAAGTTACTAAGCAGGAATGCAGTCAATAACCCTACTTAACTGTTATGCCCTCTCTGCCTCCAACCCTACCCAGCCCCAGTGACCTGGGACACAGACATATACCTCACAGAGACTAAGAGAGAGGACTGACATCAGCCTCCTGTCAATACAGGATACAATAGAGGAAATAGATTATTTGGCCAATAGAAAACAGTAAAGTCAACAAAGTCATAAACAAAATGTAAAGGAAATTTGTGACAGCATGGAAAGACCAAATCAAAGAATAAAAGTGATAGAAAATGGAGAATAATACCAATTGAAAGGCACATAAAATATATTCAATAAAATCATAGAAAAAATTTCACAACTTGAAGAAGGAAATGCCTATGAAGATACAAGAAGCTCATATAGATTGGACAAAAAAAGTCCTCCTTCAACATAATAAGCAAAGCACAAAAATACAGAATAAAAAAAGAATATTAAGAGCTGCAACAGAAAAATATTAAGTAACATATAAAGGCAGACCCATCAGAATAACACCAACTTCTCAAGGTTGACACTCAAAGCCAGATGGTCCTGGACAGATATTATGCAGACTCTTAGAAATCAAGGATTCTGCTAGGATCTTCTGGCCTGGGGAGTGCAGACAGTTCAACTCCCCCTGGAGGACCAAGCTACCTGGAGACTGCTGAGAGTGCAAGTCTACTCCTGCTTGCTCCCACTCAGAGCAGAGGGCAGAGGCAATATGCAGCACCTACCTTGGGAAAACTTCCTTCGTCTTTTCCTTTCTGGGATTTCTTGGCCTGCGGTTTGCAGCCAGGTCAACTCACGCCCAGAGGAGCAATCAACTAGGAGCCTGCTGAGAATGAAAGTATACTCCCACCCCCCCCAGTGTGTCATAACCACTTGCACCCACCATGAGACCCATCAGAGTATTGAACCTGCTTGCTCCCACCAGAAGAGAATCTTGGATCTGTAGCTACCAGTAAAGGAAGAGGCACAACCTGTACCCACTGGAAGAAGGGATGGGAAGACAATAATATAAGAACACATTCAACAACAGAAAAACTAATGTGATGCCTCCAGAGTCTAGGGACTCTACAGCAAGACCTTAAGACCCGGAACATATGAAGCAGAAGAGAACAACCTTAAAAACAACTTCATGAAGATGATAGAGACCTTAAAGAGGAAATGAGAAAATCCTTTAAAGAAATGGAAGAAAAGACAAACCAAAAATTGCAAGAAACAATTAAAACAGTGCAATTCTGGAATCAGAAAAGGTGAGTAAATGATCAGGAGCCAAAGATAAAAGCATAACCAACAGAGTTCAAAAGTTGGAAGAGAGATTCTCAGTCATTGAAGATTCGCTAGGAGAAATAGATTCATCCAACAAGGAAAATATTAAGTCCAACAAATACCTAACAAAAAATTCCAGGAAATATGGGACACCGTGAAAAGGCCAATCTAAGAATAATAGGGACAGAAGAAGGGGAACCCATCTCAAAGGTGTGGGAAAAACATCAACAAAATCATGTACATGAAAGTACAAGAAGTCTACAGAACACCACATAGAGTTGATCACAAAAAGTCCCTTTGCCACATAATAGTCAAAACTTAAGAGCAGCAAAGGAAAAAGACCAAGTAACATATACGGGCAAACCTATAAGAATCACACCTGACTTCTCCGTGGAAACTCTGAAAGCCAGAAGGTTCTGGATATATGTTCTATAAACACTAAGAGACCAGGGATGCCAGCCAACACTACTATATCCAGCAAAGCTTCCAATCACTATAATGGAGAAAACAAGATATTCCACTACAAAATCACTAATCCAGCCCTACAGAAAATACTGGAAGGAAAACTTCAACCTAAGGATGGTAACTATACCCACAAAAACGTAGGCAATAGATAATCCCACTTTACTAAAAACCAAAGAAAAATTTGGGTAAATCCACAAGCAATAACACCAGCAACAACAAGTAAATTAACACTCAATGGTACTTAATCTCCATCAATATTAATGGTCTTAATTTGGCAATGAAAAGACACAGGCTAACAGAATGGGTATGAAGACAGACATCATCCTTCTCCTGCATACAAGAAACATACCTCAACTTCAAAGACGGACATTACCTCAGAGTAAAGGGTTGGTATAAGGGGAACACGGTGATGGGGGGGGAGTGGGAGCTGGGAAGAAGAGAGGGGAAGAAGAGGAAGAGAGAGTAGGTCATGGGGGAACAGGAAGTTTGAGTGGGGGGGTAGAATAGGGGGAAGAGGGAATCATAGGTTAGAAGACAGATCAGGCACCAGTGTGACCTCTAGTGATCCAAAGGGATGACACCAACTGGCAAGCCAAGCAATAGTGGAGAGACCACCTCGAATGCCCATTCCTGATAATGAACTTGATGTCTATAACCATCCTGGAGCCTGCATCCAGTGACTGATGGAAGCAGAGGCAAACACCCACACTGAACTGAACCCATGGAACCCAGTTACAGAGAGAGAGGAGTGATGAGCAAGTTGGCAAAGAATGGGCTGGCAAAACCAGCAGAAACAGCTGATCTGAACAGCGGAGAGCTCTTGGACTCCATACCGACAGCTGGGAGGCCAGCATGGGACTGATCCAGACCCCCTGAATGTGAGAGTCAGTAAGGAGGTCTGGACAACCTATGGGGCCCTGAGCTGTGGATCAGAGTTTATTCCTGGCATACAAACCGACATAGTGTGTCCATAACACAAAGAGGGATGGTCTCTCAGCCTGGACTCTTAGGGGAGTGCCTGTACCTTGCCCTGGGTGAAATGACAGACTCTAGATATCCCCTATGTCGAAGGAAATGGGGATAGGGTGGGTGGCTGGGGGAGAAGGTGGAGGGGTGTTGGAGGAGGGGAGGGGAGGGAACTTGGATTGACATGTAAAACAAGCTAAATAAAATTAAAATAATAAAAAATAAAAAGAAAAAAATAAGATTTCCAATCAAATTGACTCAAGAAACAAACTTGTGTAGTTATCCTAGTATCAAACAAACTAGATTTCAAACTAAAATCAATCAAAAGAGATGAAGAAGGTAATTTCATATTCATCACTGGAAAAATCCATCAGGAAGAAGTCTCATATATGCCCCAAATACAAAGCAACCCATGTTTGTAAAGGAAATATTACTAAAACTCAAATAACACATAACACCTCGCAGAGTTAAATTGGGAGACTTCTACACCCTACTCTCACCATTAGATAGGACCTCCAGATAGAAACTTAACAAAGAAACAAAGGAACTAACAGAAGTTTTGACCCAATTGGGTTTAACAGATATCTATAGAACTTTCCATCCAAACATAAAAGAATATACCTCCTTCTCAGTGACCACATACTTGGCAACATAGCAAACCTCAACTGATACAAAAAAAATGGAATAACCCTCTTCATCTTATCAGAACACCATGCTTTAAAGTTAGAATTCAACAGCAACAAAAATTGCAGAAATCCTACAATCTCATTGTAGAACATTTCATATTTGTCACAAGAAAAATCCAGGAAGCTGAAGTCTCAATTCTGAATATCTATGCACCAATTAAAAGGGCACCCACATCCATACAAAAACACTACTAAAGCTTAAATCACACATCAAATCCCACACACTAATATTGGGAGTCTTTAACTTCCTACTCTTACCAGTGAATGCATTTGCTGTACAGACAGTTAACAAAGAAATAAGGGACCTGACAGATGTTATTACCTAAATGGGTTTTGAGATATCTATAGGACATTCCACCCAAACACAAAAGAACACACTTTCTTCTCAACATCCCATGGCACCTTCTTTATAATTGACCATGTAGTCAGTTATAAAGCAATCACAGCATATACAGAAAAATTTGAATTACACCCTGTATCACCATGGGTTAAAGTTAGAATTCAACAACACAAATTCTATAAAGTCTCCCAACTCATTGAAACTGTCTAACTTAATCACCCCTAGGCCAAGGAAGAAAGAGAGAAAGTAACAAAAGACTTCCTAGAATTCAATGAAAGTGAATGTACAACTTACTCAAACTTATGGGACACTATGAAAGTAGCACTAAGAAGAAAATTCATAACATTAAGCCCCTATATAAAGATGTTAGAGAAATCCCACACTATTAAATTAACAAGTCATCCGAAAGCTCTAGAATGAAAAGGATCAATCTCATCCAGGAAGAGTAGATGATAAAAAATAATCAAATTGAATGTTGAAATCAATAAAATAGAAAAAAATTGAACAAAAATAAAAGCAGCTGTTTTTTCAAGAAAATCAATAAGATAGACAAACACTTATCCAAAGTAACAAAAAGGTGGAGAGAGAATATCCAAATTAACAAAATCAGAAATGAACAGAAGACCATAACAATAGGCACTGAGGAAATCCAGAGAATTATGAGATTGTACCTTGAAAACCTGTACTCCACAAAAATTGAAAATCTGGAAGAATTGAAAATTTTTCTGGATATCTTCCCCATACCAAAATTAAATCTAGACCAGATAAACAAATTAAATAGACCTATAATAAAGAAATAGAAGCAGTCATCAAAAGTCACCAATCCAAAAAAAAACCAGGCCTGCAAGATTTCAATGTAGAGTTCTACTAAAACTTCAAAGAAGACCTAATACCTATACTCCTCAAACTGTTACACACAATAGAAATGAAAGGAACATTGCCAAGCTCTTTCTATGAGGCTACAGTAACCCTGGAACCCAAACCACACAAAAATGCCAAAACAAAGAGAACTGCATAACAATCTTATTCATAAACATTTATGCAAGAGTACTCAATAAAATACAAACCAAATACAAGAACACATCAAAAAATCATCCAGCATGACCAAGTAGGCTTCATCCAAGAGTTGAAATGTTGGTTCAACATATGGAAATCTGACAATATAATTCACCCTGTAAACAAACTGAGACAACCATTATCATCTTAGTAGATGCTAAAAAAGCCTCTGAAAAAATTCAAGACTCCTTCATGATATAGGTCCTGAAGAGACTGGGGATACAAGGAACATACCTAAATATGATAAGGGCAATATATAGTAAACCAAGAGCAACATTAAACTAAATGGAGAAAAACTCAAAGTTAATCCACTAAAATCAGGAACAAGACAAGGCTGTCCATTCTCTCCTTACATATTCAATATAGTACTAAAAGTCCTAGCTAGAGTACTAAAACAAAAAAAGGAGATCAAGGTACTACAAATTGGAAAAGGATAATTCAAACTACTATTATTCACAGATGACATGAGTATATACATAAGTGAACCCAAAAACTCTACATGGGAACTGTTACAGCTGATAAACACTTGCAATAATATGATAGGTTACAAGATTAACTAAAAAAAATCATACCCATCCTATATACAAATTATAAAGGGTGTTAGAAAGAAATCAGAGAAACATCATCCTTTACAATAGCCACAAATTTAAAATATCTTGGGTTAACACCAACCAAACAAGTTCAAGAAATGTACAACAAGAAATTTAAGCTCCTAAATTAAGAAATTTAAGAGGATATCAGGAAACGGAAAAATCTCCCACCTCTCGGATAGGTAGGATAAACATTAAACAAGGCAATACTACCAAATGTAATTTACAGATTCAATGCAATCCCCATCAATATTCTAGCACATTTCTTCACAGTCCTTGAAAGAACAATATTCAATTTTATATGGAAAACAAACAAGCAAACAAAAAACAGAATAGTTAAAACAACCCTGTACAAAAAAGGAACTTCCAGAGCCATCACCATCCCAGGCTTCAAACTGTACTATAGAGATATATTAAATAAACCAGTTTGACATTGGTATAAAACGAGACAGGTGGATCAATGGAACCCAATCAAAGACCCTGATATCAGTCCACGCACCTATGGATCTGATTTTTGACAAAGAATCCAAAGTGGTACAATGGGAAAAAAGAAAATCTCTTTAACAAATCGATGTTACCATGCAGAAGATTGCAGTTAGATCCATATCTGTCACCGTGTACAAACTGAAATCCAAGTAGATCCAAGAACCTCAGCATAAATTCAGCTACAATGATCCTGATAGAAGAAAAAGTAGGAAGTATAATTGAACGCATTGGCACAGGTGACCACTTACTAAATGTAACACCAGTAGCATAGACACTGAAAGAAAAATCAATAAATGGGACCTTTTGAATCTGAAAAGCTTCTGTAAGACAAAAGACAATGACAAAATGACACCCAACAGAACAGGAAAAGATCTTAAACAACACCATATCTGACAGAAGGCTGATTTCCAAAATTTATAGATAACTCAAGAAACTAGACATCAAAATACTAAATAACCCAATTGTAAAATGTTTGTAGAGATATAAACATAATTCTTACAAGAAGAATCTCAAATGGTCAAAACATATTAAAGGGAGTGTTTAGCCATTCTGAATCATCATGGAAATGCAGATCAAAATGACCCTGAAATACCATCTCACACCTTTCAGAATGACTAAGTTCAAGAATACTGAGGACAACCTTTGTTAGAGAGGAATGTATTCAGTAGAACACTCATCATCTGCTGGATGGAGTGAAAATGTATACAACCACTTTGGAAATCAGTATGGTTATTTCTAAGTAAGTTAGAAATCAATCTACTGCAAGATATAGTGATGTCACTCTTGGAAATTTACCCAAAGGATGCTCAATCATACCACTATAACACATTAATAACAAAGTTTATAGTATGTTATTCATAATAGCCAGAACCTGGAAATAAGCAAGATGTCCCTCAACTAAATAATGAATATGGGAAATGTGGTACATTTACACAATGGAGTACTTCTCAGAGTCAAAAAATTATGACCTCATGAAATTTTCAGGGAAATGGATGGAACAAGAAAAATATCCTGAGTGAGGTAGTACAGACTCAGAAAGACAAGCAAGGTATGTATTCACTCATAAGTGGACATTATATATAAAGCAAAAAATAACCAAACTGAAGTTCATGGCTTCAGAGAAGCTAGGTAACAAGGAAGATCCTAAGAGGGACACATGGATTACACTGGGAAGATAAATTAGATGATATCTATATGACAAACTGGAGAAGGGAATTGGTAAGGGGGTACTGACAACAGGAGGGAATAAGATGGATTTAGGCAGGGAAGGATGTAGTAGAAGAGCAATGAAAAAATTATCTTAATAGAGAGAGACACTTTGGGCTTAGGCAGAAACCTTGTGCTAGGTAACTCCCAAGAATCCATAAGGAGGATCCCAACAAAGATGCCTAGCAATAGAAGAGAGGATGCCTGACCTGGCCTATCCCTTATAATCATATTGTTGAATACCCCAACTATCATCATAGAGTCCTCATCCACTAATTGTTGGAACCAGACACAGAAATTCACAACTGAAGACTAGGCTGAGCTCCAGAAATGCAGAAGAGAGGGGTAAGGGAATATATGAGCAAGGGATCATAATGGAGGAATCTACAGAGACAGCTGAAACAAGCTCATGGATACTCATGGATTCTAAACCTACAACTGTGGAGACACCAGGGCACCAAAAAGTAGGCCCTCAACATTTGAGAGAGAGTTGTGAAGCTTGGACTATCAGAGGAGCTGCCGGCAATAGGACCATGATACAAACCTGGTACATGAGTTAGATTGTTGAAGCCCATTCCTTAGGGTAAGATGCCATTCTCAGAGGCAGTAGGACCATGGTATAATCTTGGTATATGTGCTAGCTTTTTGGAGCCCATTCCCAATGGTAGGATGCCATGTTCGGTCTTCATGTACGGGAGAGGAACCAGGCCCTGCCCCAACTTCTTGTACCACACTATGCTGGCTTCTCATAGGAGCTCTTATCCATGAGGAGTGTACTAGGAGTGGGTTATTAGAGAGGTGAGGGAGGGTAGGAGGAGGTGAATGGGGTGGGAGAAGGCAAGGGAGGGTTGCTGTTTGGGTGGAAATGAGAAATGTGGTTGGAATTCAAAATAAAATGAAAAAAATTAAAAAATGGAAAAAATGACAGGGAAACTACACACCATACATGATATTCAGCCACATGTATGGCAACAATAAACATGCCAATAGACATGTAGATGGGGAAATCTCATAAATCCCCAACTCTAGACCAATTAAGAACTGTCATCCTCAGGGATAAGACCCCTAATTAGTTATCTAATTCCAAATATCATTGTGGATATCATAAACTTACATTTTGAATGATCATGGGTTTAAAATTGTGAAACAGAGTAAAACTCAATATTTCCTATAGTTTACCAACAACTATATTTCCAAGACTTTTAGAATAAATTCTTACAGAAAAAGTGAAGAAGATTTTTTTTGTTTTTTTATGAGACAGGGTTTCTCTGTATTGTTGTGGAGGCTGTAGGTCCAGCCTGGCCTCAAACTCACAGAGATCCACCTGCCTCTGCCTCCCGACTGCTGGAATTAAAGGTGTTCGCCACCACTGCCCGGCAGAAGAAAATTTTGAACTGTTAGTTCATACTATGCTATTCTTAGTGAGGAAAAACTTAATTTTTCTGGAAATAAGCTTCTGCATTGCTCTAGAAAAAAAGAGGCTAGAAAACAACCACATGCATTAAAATAGGATGCATTTTTTAAATCACTATAATTATCTTACACCTAAATTTAGTTCTTTACTTAAGTAACAGGGAAATCCACCCTACTCAGTGGGTAGATGTTCAATAAATATATTACTGCATGGTAGCTGCATCAGAAAAGCTTTGTAATATGTTAAAAATTGTGGAGGCACATTTTAAATGATGGAGTAGGAGATGATAATTGGGCTACCTAAATACACACGAGGGTATGTTTGAACAGTACTGTGTTTTGCAGGTTGTGAAAAACCTCAAGGATTCATTATGGTCCTAAACTGTAGTAGAATATAGCATGTCTTGTCCTGATGATAGTTATCTAGGATTACAGATATTATATTAGCTGGACTTTTCATTGCCATGACAGTAAATACAACATAATAACTTAAGGAAGAAAGTATTTATTTGGATATATGTTTTTAAAGGTGTTTTTAAATTGTCATGTACCTAGATTGTTTTTGTGTCATAGTAAATTAGAACATCATGGTGGTAGGGCATAAGACTAGAGTATCTCACTTTATGATAGCTGAAAACTAGAGAATGACAATACTAACAAATATTCTCATCATGTGGAGACTGGGATCATTTTTCCCCTTTTTTATATTTTGCAGTTATGATTTGATTTATTTTTTATTGAGTATTTAGACCTGTTGTCTGTTTTTATATGGTAGAGAGACCAGGCTTTTGGCCAAAATATTTTAGAGATGACACAAAAATTTACCTTAAATTTGTATTAATATCCACCCCTATGTAAATTAAAATAATATTTATAAGCAATATTTGGGAATATGGGCTTTTTAAAAAAAACTGTTTCTTGTTTTTAGGGAGTGCTGAAATGCCATCGGGATCATGACAAAAAATAGAAACCTGGTAAAGTCCTTGCTTTTGTGGTCTATAAGACTGTATCAGCTCAGCTGTTTTAGATGTTAGATCACTTGGGCCACTGTTTTAGCTGATCTTGTTTCATTAATCCATACTAGTCTGGAAGGAACCCATAGTTTTTTATTTTCTGTAGAAACAATAGTAGAAATTCTTTCCCCAAGTAACCTGTCTTTATATTTAAATCTAAAAGTTAAAGTATTTTTAAAATATATAAGGTGGATTAATTTAGTAGTATTGATAATCAAATGTCTTTTAGTAGTTGTTGTTTCTTTCTTGGCAATTAAAAAATTTAAAGATAACATAGTAGTACACAGTATTTAGACTCTCTATGTATTTTTTATTTTATATACTTTTTCCTTTTCCTTTTCTTTTACTTAATTCCAGTAACCTAACTGTTACCCATTTTCAGTCCACCCTCCAACCAACTGAGGGAGATCCCTCAGGCAAAAGCCTGGAGATTTATTCAATCCACTCTCCAACTGAGATTGATCTCTCAGGTTCCCCTTTCTTTTCAGATCTTGGTGTCAGATGAACGCCTGGAGATTTTATCCAATACACCCTCCTAACCTCGGAGGGTGACCTCTCATGTTCCCCTTTCTTTTCTGACCTTGGTATTGGGCAAAAGCTTGGAGATTTAAGTCAATCTACCCTCCAACCACCTGAGGGCAATCACTCAGGCAAAAGCCTGGAGATTTAACCATTTAATGTTACTTACTGTTAGAAATTTGAGGTACCTGTTTTCAATTCCTTTCTTTTCCAAGGCTCCTTTCTTTTCCAATCTCCTTTCTTTCTCGATCTTTCCTATTCTTTCTAAGTCTCTCCAAAACTCGGTGAAACCTCCACTTGTGTCTCCCAATCTTGGTGGGACCTCTTCTTGTGGTGCTGGCACAATGAGCAAGCCAGAGGCACTGGGAAATGAAAGACAAGACGTCCGGCCATTTGTGGTAAGAGAATGTATGTGCATGTCTTTATTGCAAGTGTTAAGAGGTCTCTCTCTTTGTAGAGATGTAGCAGCCTTAAATGCAGGCTTACAACCCATTAAGAAACCCAGGACAAGAAATTTGTTTTTCCTCGTGCTATATATTAATGTCAGTGGGACAAGGTGAGTGCAGTAAGCCAGGACTAAAAAACAGGATACACTTTTTGACTGATCAAGAACTCATAGAGACCTCGTGGGGGCTGGGACCAAACAATAATCTGTTTATGCATCTGGCCCATGAGATAGGTAGGGCCTCCAGGTTGAAAATAGGTCTTTTTATGTCATTTCAATATCTCTTAAAAGACCTTTATAAACATATTGGAAGTTGTGTCTTTATTATTTTCTATATATTTACAGTTCAATTAAATTGGTAGTCAAGATTTCCTACCAAAAATCCACCTTTCCACTTGACAGTCAAATATATCTCCTGGAAAAATGGGAGACCTGAGGTCTGCACACAGCAGAGCCAGATGCCAGCCCAACAGGATTCAGCCCACCCCGAGACTGTCAGCTTCCAAGTCCCAGTCTCCACCCACAGGACAGGTGAGGCTAGGGTCCAGCCTACCCAGAGTTTGCTAATATCCCGACACTAGGATGGCCTCCATCCACCCAAGAGGAAATACACCAGGGTATTGGACCTGCTTCAACCCAATGGAAAGGGGGAACATACACACCAGGGAAGAAAGAGACCCCTTAAGCACCCACAGGAAGAAATGATGGGAAGGAGACTATACAAAACACACACACCAACAGAAAAAAACAATATGACACAACCAGAAACTAGAGAATCTACACCCACAACACCTGAACCATCCATTTCAGAAGAAGCAAATGAGAAAGACCTTAATAGAAAATTCATGAAAATGATAGAGGACCTCAAAGAAGATATGAGAAAATCCCATAAAGATATGGAAGAAAAAACAAACCAAAAATTACAAGAATTGCAAGAAATGGAGGAAAAAACAATCCAAAAATGCAACAAAAGCAAGAAGTGGAAGAAAAGACAAACCAAAAACTTAAACAATTGCAAGAAAGAGAGGAAAAGACAAAGCAAAAATTAAAAGAAACAATTCAAAAAATACAAGGGGTTGAAAGCTGAAATAGGGACAATAAAAAATAGTCTGAAGGAATGCTGGAAATAGATAAGATGGGCAAATGGTCAGGTACTACAGATACAACATAACCAACACAATACAAGAGATAGAAGACAGAATCTCAGGTATTGAAGATACACTAGGAGAAATAGATTAATTGACCAAAAAAAAATCCTACCTCCAACAAATCCCTAACACAAAATATCCAGGAAATACGGAACACAATGAAAAGACCAAACCTAAGAATAATAGGTATAGAAGAAGGTGAAGAAGTCTACCTCAAATGGGCAGAAAATATATTCAACAAAATCATAGAAGAAAACTTTCCCTACTTGAAGAAAGACATGCCAATGAAAGTACAAGAAGCCTACAGAACACCAAATAGAGTGGACCACAAAAGAAAATCCCTGAACATACATAATAAAGAAAGAATATTAAGAGCAGCAAAGGAAAAAGGCCAAGTAACATACAAAGGCCAACCTATCAGAATCACATCTGACTTCTCCATGGAAAATCTGAAAGCCAGAAGGTCCTGAATAGATATTCTACCAACAATAAGAGACCATGGATACCAGCCCATACTGCTATACCCAGCAAAAATTTCAATCACAATAGATGGAGAAAACAAGATATTCCATGACAAAACTAGATTTAAACAACACATCTCCACTAACCCAGCCCTACAGAAAGTTCTGGAAGGAAAACCCCAACCCAAGGGAGTTAACTACAACCAGAAAAACATAGGCAATTGATAATACTACTTTACAAACAGCTAAGAGAAAAGAGGTGAAATCCACCTACGATTCCACCACCATCAACTATTCCAAAAGAAACAAGAATGATCAATCAATGGTTATTAATATTCCTCAATATTAACGGTGTTAACTCACCCATAAAAAGACACAGGCTAGCAGAATGGATTCAAAGACAGAACACATCCATCTGCTGCATACAAGAAACACACCTCAGTCCCAAAGACAAACATTACCTAAGAGATAAGGGTTGGGAAAAGGTTTTCCAATCAAATGGACCCAAAAGACAAGTGTGGGTAGCAATCCTAATATCTAACAAATTAGACTTCAAAATAAAATCAATCAAAAGAGATGAAGAAGGGCACTTCATACTCATCACAGGAGAGACCCACAAAGAGGAAGTTTCAATTTTGAATATCTATGCCCCAAATACAACTGCACCTACATTCATAAAAGGAACATTACTAAAACTCAAATCACCTATAAAGCCCCACACCATTATAGTGGGAGGCTTCAACACCACTCTGACCTCTAGACAGGACTACCGACAAAACTTAACAAAGAAGCAAAGCGGCAAATAGAATTTATTACCCAATTTGGATTAATAGACATCTATAGAACATTCCATCCAAATAAAAAGGAATATATCTTCTTCTCAGAGCCACATGGAATCTTCTCAAAAACTGGCCACATACTTGGCAACATATCAAATCCCAACAGGTACAAAAAATTGGAATAACTCCATGTAACTTATCAGACCACCATCCGTTAAAATTAGAATTCAACAACAACACAAATTGCAAGAACCCCATAAAATCATGGAAGTTGAATAATGCACAATTACACTATTTCTGGGTCAATGAAGAAATAAAAAAGAAACTAAAGACTTCCTATAATCCAATGAAAATGATGACACAACATACCCAAACTTATGGGACACTTTGAAAGCAGTGCTACGAGGGAAGTTCGTAGCACTAAGTGCCCACATGAAGAAACTGGAGGATAGTTACACTAGAGAATTAACAGTATAACTAAAACCTCTAGAACAAAAAGAAACAAACTCATGCAGGAGGAGTACACACTACAAAATAATCAAATTGAGGGCTGAAATCAATAAAATAGAAACTAGGAAAACAATACAAAAATCAATGTACTGAAGAGTTGGTTCTTTGAGAAAATCAACAAGATAGACAAACCTTTATCCAAACTTATCAAATGACAGAGTGTGAACATGAAAATTAACAAAATTAGAAATAAAAGTGGGGATATAACAACGTACACTGAGGAAATCCAGGGAATCATCAGGTCATACTTTGAAAACCTGTACTCCACACAACTTGAAAATCTAAAGGAAATGGACAATTTTCTGGATAGATATCATTTGCCAAAATTAAATCAAGAACAGATAAGCAATTTAAATAGACCCATAACCCCTATGGAAATAGAAGCAGTCTTCAAAAGACTCCCAACTAAGAAAAGCCCAGGGCCAGATGGCCTCAGTGCAGAATTCTACCAGAAATTCAAATAACAGCTTATGCCAATTCATCTCAAAATATTCCATGCAATAGAAGCAGAAGGGCATTTGCCAACCTCTTTCTATCAGGCTTCAATAACCTTGTTACCCAAGCCACACAGAGATACAACTAAGAAAGAAAACTTCAGACCAATATCACTCATAAACATTGACGTAAAAATACTCAATAAAATACTGGCAAATCGGATACAAGAACCTATCAGAAAACTCATCCAAAATGATCAAGTAGACTTCATCTCAGGCATGCAGGGTTGGTTCAACATATGAAAATCCATCAATATAATCCACCAAATAAACATGTTGAGAAACAAAAATCACATGACCATGTCACTGGATGTTGAAAAAGCCTTTGACAAAAATCCAACATCCCTTCATGATACATTCTTGGAGAGATCTGCGATAACAGGAACTTACATCAACATAATACAAGCTATATACAGCAAACCAACAGCCAACAACAAACTAAATGGACAGAAACTCAACACAATTCCTTTAAGATCAGGAACAAGGCAAGGCTGTCACATCTCTCAATATCTCTTCAGTATTGTACTTGAAGTTCTAGCTGGAGCAATATGACAACCAAAGGAGATCAAGGGAATACAAATTGGAAAGGAAGAGGTCATGATATGATAGTTTACATAAGCGACCCGAAAACCTCCTCCATGTAACTCCTGCTGCTCATAAATACTTTCAGCCAAGTGGCAAGATACAAGATCAACTCAAGAAAATAAGTAGCCCTACTATATACAGATGATAAAAGGACTGAGAAAGAAATCAGAGAAACATCACTCTTTACAATAGCCACAAACAACATAAAATACCTTGGGGTAACACTAACCAAACAAGTGAAAGACCTATATAGCAAGAACTTGAGTCTTTACAGAAAGAAATCAAAGAAGACAACAGAAGGTGGAAAGATTTCCCACGCTCTTGGATAGGTAGGATCAACATAGTTAAAATGGCAATCTTACTTAAAGCAATATACAGATTTAACGCTATCTCCACTAAACTCCCAGCACAATTCTTCACAGACCTTGAAAGTACAGTAATCAACTTTGTATGGAAAAACAAAAGAACCAGGATAGCCCAAACAACCTTATTCAACAAAGCAACCTCTGTAGGCATCGCCATCCCTGACTTCAAGCTCTATTATAGAGCTGTAGTCCTGAAAACAGCTTGGTATTGGCACAAAAATAGACAGGTAGACCAATGGAAACAAATTGAACATCCTGATATTAACCCATACATGTATGAACATCTGATTTTTGACAAAGAAGCTAAAAATATACAATGGAATAAAGAAAGCATCTTCAACAAATGGTGCTAGCATAACTGGATGCTGGCTTGTAGAAGAATGTGGATAGACCCATGTCTATCGGCATGCACAAAACTTAAGTCCAAATGTATCAAAGACCTCTACATAAATCCAACCACACTTAAATATTTAGATAAGAAAGTGGGAGGTACCCTTGAACGAATTGGTACAGGAGACTGCTTCCTGAACATAACCCCAGTAGCACAAACACTAAGATCGACAATTAATAAATGGGACCTCCGGAAACTGAAAAGCTTCTGTAAGCAAAGGGCACAGTCAGCAAGACAAAAAGGCACCCCACAGATTGGGAATAGATATTCATTACCCCACATATGACAGAGGGCTTATATCCACAATTTACAAAAACTCAAGAAGCAAGTCTCCAAAACACCAAAGAATACAATTAAAAAATGGGCTACAGAACCAAATAGAGTATTCTCAATAAAGGTGACTAAAATGGCTGAGAGAACTAGAGAAAGTGTTCAACATGCCTCTCCATCAGGGAAATGCAAATCAAAACAACTCTGAGATACCATCTCAGAATGGCTAAAATCAAAAACACCAATGACAGTTTATGCTGGAGTGGATGTGAGGAGAGGGGAACACTCGTACACTGCTGGTGGGAGTGCTAACTTGTACAGCCACTTTGGGTATCAGTATGGAGATTCCTCAGGAAAATGGCCATCAGTCTACCACATGACCCTGCAATTTCCCTCTTATGCATATATCCAAAAGATGCACATTCATACAACAAGGATGTCTGTTCCAGCGACTGCTGAAAGCAGAGGCAGATACCCACAGACAAAAACTGAACTGAACTCCTGGAATCCAGTGTCAGAAACAGAGACCTGTTGGGCAAAGAAGTTGAGAGTGGGCTGGCTTAAACCATAGAAATACCTGACCTGAACAAGTGGGAATTCCTGGAATACAGATTGATGGCTGTGTCGAAAGCATGGGACTGATCTAGACCCCCTAAATGTGGGTGTCACTGAGGAGGCCTAGGTAATGTATGGGGCCTTGGGTAGTATTTATCCATGACATACAGGTAGACTTGGAGTGCCCATGCCACAGTATGGGAGGCTCTATCAGCTGGGACTCTTGGGGGAGGGTCTAGGCTCTGCCCTGGATGAAATGACAGTTACTGGAGATCCACCATTGAATGCCTTACCCTCTTTGGGGATCAGAGTGGAGATTAGTTGGGGGACTGGGGGACCTGGTGTGGAGGGACTGTGTGGAGGGGAAACCGAGGAAGCTGGGATTGACATGTGAATCAAGATTGTTTCTAACCTAAAAAAATATCTCCTATACCATCCCATTCCTGGTGCCTAAATGGCTCATGTCTATGTCATAGTGCAAAAGGCATTCTCTAAATGTACTCTATCTCACCTCTTAATAACTCAGCCTCAAAGACTAATTCTGGAATCTCCTCTTAATCTTTGATATGTGTAATATTATAACAAAGCAATAAAAAACAAAACCATGCATTATTCAATATACAAAATGAAAACATTAAATTTCTATTGTTTAAGGGAGGAGTTTACACATGAAAAGGAGGAATGCTAATAGAGCAAGATCAAACCTATCATGTTAAAATTTAAATCCTGTAGATTTATATCCATTATCTATGTTCTGCAATCAACATGTTTGTGAATTTGTCAATAGGGTCTTATCATCTCATTATTTGGGGAACTAAGAAAAATAGTAATTGCTTATATATTATTTACAGTGCCTCTGGGAGATAACCAATATCTGGCACTGTGATTTTTATTCAGTAGTATACATCTCTGGAAGAAGTATCATTAGTTTTGAAGGGATATTTCCATTCAAACTCCTTTTAAAATATTCCTGATGAAAATTGCAAGTTAATAAGGTTTGTGTACTGGTAGATGCTTTACCCCAGTTCCTGACATTCATATACCAAAAGAGTCTGGGGTGTTATGATGGAAGCTTCACTCTATGCCCTGGCACCCATATACCCAAAGAGTCTCAAAATGTTCTGGTGTAAGTTCCATTTCAAGCCTCTATCTCTAACTCCCTCTAACCCTACTGCATCTTGGGAAGCCCCCCCCCCCAACTCTGAAACCCTTTTCCAGAGATGCTCAAGACCACTCACACAGGGTATGTAAATTGTTCCCCAGAAAAGAGGCTGGTGGTTTTCTTGACACTCTTTCCCTTCTCATCTCTGGGCTATTGGAAGGCCATTCAGGAGTGATGTATCAATTAAACGTGGGCTTTTTCTAATGCAGTTTGAGTTCATCTGACTCTGTTTGTTGCATCAGCAGAGAAGATAATCAGGGTGCAGAAAATTTTCTGTTTTATAATAAGTATTTCTATATTCTTAGTTTAGGTTAACTTACACTCTACCTTTTTTTTCTACACATTTTTATTATTCTACCATCACTTTCCTTATCCCTTCCCCTCTTAAACCTTTACATCTCTGTATCTAGCACCTGTCTCTCAGGGTGTTCTGGGTAGCATGGGTAAGCTGAAAAAAAGACACTACAAGATAAAATAATTTTAAGGCCTTTGTGGCAGCAGGAAAGTCCAGCCTCTCTGTTGAATTCAACCCCAAACAGCCATACAAAGGTGTATTTAGGGATTGTTAGACAAAGTTGTTTTTTGTTTGTTTAAATATTTTATCATACCAAGGTCCCTAATCTAATTTACATGTCTCACTAAAGGAAGACATCACATTCCCTCATGACTTTAGTCCTTTATTATGTATTGTTTGCAATACACAATAATATAATATACCCAGGTGTGCCTGAGGTATCTTACGATCAAAGTTATGGAAGGGCTGCAAAGCCCCTTCAGTAAAACAATTCTATAAATCATGGAGAACAATCATTTTTCCCACAAAGCTTCTTTACAGTTTATCATAATGCTTTTTCAAGGTCAAAGTATTTCTAGAAAAAAACTGCTCATTCAAATATTTGCCCCAGTTACAGAGAATCTGTTAGATTCCTACAGTACCTTTCCCTACTTTCTTTACTATAAAATGTCTTCTATTATTCCCTCTTATTTCATTTTTTATTGGTATTACAAGATATTGGGTTCCTAAGTAGCTTCTTCATCAGCACTTCAACTGACCGCTGTTTTCCCCATGCCAACCATTCAAAATGAATTAAAATATTTATGAATTAAAATATTTATATCATTAACCTGCCGTGAGTATGCTTCACCAGCTCAAGACATTTTTTCCTTGGTACCAGTCTGAAGTTCTTTATTTGTATTTAGTGATGTGGCTGTCTTTACTAATCACACTTTGTTTATCTTCAAAAATATGCATGCTTCTTTTCTGAACAAACTTCAAAATTTGAAGACACTACTGATAGTTTTTTCAGTGAATGTTACTGCCAATGTAATGAAAAGCATCCAAGTCACAAGCTGCATATTTTCTTCCTTTATTTTTCCTTTGATGGATATTACTCATTCATCCTCATGTCCCCTCATGCAGAGACTCAGAGCAGATTGAAAGACAGACAAGCTTTGGCCCTAGCGGAACGTTATGGTCTCTAATCTAGAGACATATAAGAAAAACCATTTTCACCAAAAATCTTCAATATCTCCTAAACATTTTCCCCTAG
Source organism: Mesocricetus auratus (assembly GCF_017639785.1). Taxonomy (NCBI): domain Eukaryota; kingdom Metazoa; phylum Chordata; class Mammalia; order Rodentia; family Cricetidae; genus Mesocricetus; species Mesocricetus auratus. The sequence continues at coordinate 46,923,313 of NW_024429184.1, read as the reverse complement.
ATTTATTAAAATAAAATGAACTTCATCAATTTCACTAATTCATTTATCTCACTACAACTTCAGATAAGTTTTATGAGTCTCTATATAATGACCAAAATATTAACAGTTGATTTACAAACATTTATATTCAAATATTTACATAACTAGTTAGTTGAATCAATTCTTGGGAAGTATTATTCCAATTAGATTTTACACAGTTTGCCAAATAAAAATAAGATTTATTTTTTCTTACCCACATTTTTTTGAGTCAGAGTCACCTGGCCTTGAACTCATAGTCATCCCCTCTCTCTGTTTTGTAAATTCTGGAATTAATGCTATGCACGAACATGCCCCTATTCTCTTGTCTTTTTAAAATAAATTTTAGAAGAGCTGATGAGATGACTCAATGGAATAAGGAAATTGCCACCAAACCTATTTACTTGAGTTCCCCAGATCCCCCATGATGGAAGGAGAGAATCCATTTTGGAATGCTGTTGTGTGACCTCCACATGTATGCTGTAGCATGAACTTATGTAAAAAATGTATGTATAAAATAAAATGTATGTAAAGAAATAAAAACTTTTAACAAAATAAATACCCTAAAACTGACCTAAGTATAAAAAATTATCTGTGGAATAATTGAGCATTATATGTTATAAAATAAAGTATACACATGGATCGATCCGCATTCTTCTACATGCCAGTCTCCAGTTATGCCAGCACCATTTGTTGAAGATGCTTTCTTTATTCCATTGTATATTTTTAGCTTCTTTGTCAAAAATCAGATGTTCATACGTGTGTGGGTTAATACCCGGGTTTTCAATTCGATTCCATTTGTCTACCTGTCTATTTTTGTGGCAATACCAAGCTGTTTTCAGAACTATAGCTCTATAATAGAGCTTGGGGTCAGGGATGGTGATGCCTCTGGACGTTGCCTTGTTGAACAGGGTTGTTTTGGCTATCCTGGGTCTTCTGTTTTAACATACAAAATTGATTATTGTTCTTTCAAGGTCTGTGAAGAATTGTGCTGGGATTTTAATGGGGATTGCGTTGAATCTGTAGATTGCTTTTGGCAGGATTGCCATTTTTACTACATTGATCCTACCTAACCAAGAGCATGGGAGATCTTTCCATTTTCTGAGGGCTTCTTTAATTTCTTTCTTTAAAGATTCAAAGTTCTTACAATACAGGTCTTTCACTTGTTTGGCTAGTGTTACCCCAAGGTATTTTATGTTGTTTGTGGCAATTGTAAAGGGTGATGTTTCTCTGATTTCTTTTTCAGCCCATTTATCATCTGTATATAGTAGGGCTACTGATTTTCTTGAGTTGATCTTGTAGCCTGCCACTTTGCTGAAGGTGTTAATCAGCTGTAAGAGTTCCCTGGTAGAGTTCTTTCGGTCATTGATGTAAACTATCATATCGTCTGCAAACAGTGAAAGTTTGACCTCTTCCTTCCCAATTTGTATCCCCTTGATCCCCCTTTGTTGTTGTATGGCAATAGCTAGAACTTCAAGTACCATGTTGAAAAGGTATGGAGAAAGTGGACAGCCTTGTTTTGTTCCTGATTTTAGAGGAATTGCATTGAGTTTCTGTCCATTTAGTTTGATGTTGGCTGTTGGTTTACTGTATATAGCTTTTATTATGTTTAAGTATGTCCCTGTTATCCCAGATCTCTCCAAGACCTTTATCATGAAGGGGTGTAGGATTTTGTCAAAGGCTTTTTCAGCATCTAGTGAGATGGTCATGTGATTTTTTTTTTCAGCTTGTTTATGTGGTGGATTACGTTGATGGATTTTCGTATGTTGAACCATCCCTGCATCCCTGGGATGAAACCTACTTGATCGTGGTGAATGATTGTTTTGATGTGTTCTTGGATCCGATTTGCCAGTATTTTATTGAGTATTTTTGCATCAATGTTCATGAGGGATATTGGTCTGAAGTTCGCTTTCTTAGTTGTATCTTTGTGTGGCTTGGGGATCAAGGTTATTGAAGCCTCATAGAAAGAGTATGGCAAATACCCTTCTGCTTCTATTGTGTGGAACACTTTGAGAAAAATTGGTATAAGCTGTTCTTTGAATTTGTGGTAGAATTCTGCATTGAGGCCATCTGGACCTGGACTTTTTTTGGTTGGGAGACTTTTGATGACTGCTTCTATTTCCATAGGGGTTATAGGTCTATTTAAATTGCTTACCTGTTCTTGATTTAGTTTTGGCAAGTGATAGCTATCCGGGAAGTCATCCATTTCCTTTAAATATTCTAATTTTGTGGAGTACAGGTTTTCAAAGTATGACCTAATGATTGTCTGGATTTCCTCAGAGTCTGTTGTTATGTCCCCCTTTTCTTTTCTGATTTTTTAAATTTGCGTGTTCACTCTCTGCTGTTTGGTAACTTTGGACAAAGGTTTGTCTATCTTGTTGATTTTCTCAAAGAACCAACTCTTCGTTGCATTGATTCTTTGTATTGTTTTCCTGGTTTCTACTTTATTGATTTCAGCCCTCAATTTGATTATTTCCTGGCGTCTACTCCTCCTTTTATCGCCATGCGCAAAACTTAAGTCCAAATGGATCAAAGACCTCAACATAAATCCAGCCACACTGAACCTCTTAGAAGAGAAAGTGAGTGGTACCCTTGAATGAATTGGTACAGCAGACAACTTCCTGAACGTAACACCAGTAGCACAGACAGTGAGATCAACAATTAATAAATGGGAACTACTGAAACCGAGAAGCTTCTGTAAGGCAAAGGACACAGTCAGCAAGACAAAAAGGCAGCCCACAGAATGGGAAAAAATATTCACAAATCCCACATCTGACAGAGGGTTGATCTCCAAAATTTACAAAGAACTCAAGAATCAAGTCTCCAAAACATCGAAGGACCCAATTAAAAAGTGGGCTGCAGAACTAAATAGACAGTTTTCAATAGAGGAGTCTAAAATGGCTGAGAGGCACTTGAGAAAGTGCTCAACATCCTTAGCCATCTGGGAAATGCAAATCAAAACAACTCTGAGATACCCTTTCACTCCTGTCAGAATGGCTAAAATCAAAAACACCAATGACAATTTATGCTGGAGAGGATGTGGTGAAAGAGGGACACTCCCCCATTGCTGGTGGGATTGCCAACTGGTTCAGCCACTTTGGAAATCAGTATGGAGATTCCTCAGAAAAATGGGAATAAACCTACCACAAGACCCAGCAACTCCACTCTTAGGCATATATCCAAAAGATGCCCATTCCTACAACAAAGATGTCTGTTCCACTATGTTCATAGCAGCTTTATTTGTAATAGCCAGAACTGGGAAGCAACCTAGATGTCCCTCACCCGAAGAGTGGATAGAGAAAATGTGGTACATCTACACAATGGAGTACTATTCAGCAGAAAAAAGTAATGGAATCATGAGATTCTCAGGCAAATGGATGACACTAGAAGAAACCATCCTGAGTGAGGTAACCCAGTTACAAAAAGAGAAACATGGCATGTACTCTCTCATATATGGATTTTAGACATAGATCTGGGGAGTGCCAGCCTACAATCCTATGGCCAGAGAGTCTGGGAAACAGAAACTTCATTTAGTGGCTGATCGAAGAAGGCAGACTCCCTTGGTTAAGTACTGAGCTGAACTCAAGAAAGCCAGTAACAGAGAGGGAGGACTGATGATCAAAGGGATTAAGACTGGGCTGGTTTAGCCCCCAGAAACAGCTGACCAGACAAAGGTTAACTCTTGAATCCCAGGCATCAGCCTGGGAATCCAGCATGGGACTGATCAAGACCCCCTGAATCTGGGTGTCAGTGAGGAGGCCTAGGTAACCTATTGAGCCTTGGGCAGCAGATCAGTACCCATCCCAAGTATACACACGGACTTTGGACTCCCATGGAACAATGTGAGGTGCATTCTCACCCTGAACTCTTGGGGAAGGGTCTAGGCCCTGCCCTATATGAAATGACAGACCATGGACACCCCCATGGAGGGCCTCACTCTCCCTGGGGGAATGAGGGGATAACGGGGGGGGGGTTGGGGGAGGGCACGGGAGGAGGGGAGGGAAAGGGAAAGGGACCTGGAACTGACTTGTGAAGCAACCTTGTTTCTTATCTAAATTTAAACTGGAAAATAAAATAAATAAATAAATAAATAAAGTATACACTATGAGTTACTTATATTTCAAGATATTTTTCTGACATATGTAACTGGTTTTATTTTTTTATGCTGTTTCTTCATTAACTCTCATCCCTTGTGTTTTAAATGCAATTTCCCTATTACAAAATCGAGTTTGTAATTGTTTCACTTTCTACATGGTGAAGGGGCTTTCTTGTGAAATCAATTCACAATTCTTAAAGCCTTTCAAAGAAACACAGTTTTCTAAGCATAGTGAGAATTCTGAAACACAGAATTCCCCCAGAGAATGAAACTTTAAATATTTCTTTGGCTTATAATTTTTTGTCTATGAGAATGAATAACTGTGCTCTTCCTTTTTGAGCCTCTTCTACATTGATTTTTGGAAGTAGTTGAACATTCTAGCATTTAATTCTTACAAATTTTCAAAAATACAAGCTGTACACAGCTGGTGTGCAATGATGCAATGATAACATTTTAGCTCCTAATATTGTCTCATTTTGAAGAACTAGTTTGTTACTAAGAAAATAAAAATTAGGCATTTCCTGAATTGAACTTAGATATTTCAATGGCTATGAAGGAAATCTGCTGAAGGTCATCTTTCTATTCCTTTCCATAGATCCCATATACACTTTAAAGCTTTTGCCATCAACGCATTCTTTGATCCCTTTGCATTGTATAGATGTATTCAATAGTATTCTTCACTCATGGGAAAGAACTGCTGTTTTAGAAAAATACTATCAAGTACATGAAAATTTTCCTAGGCCTGTATATGTATGTCCTTGTGACACCTGCTTACAGTACAGAAGTCTTTGGAGTCACTTTTGTTCATATTGATTTTATGAGCTGGGAGACATTCCACCCAGCAAGAATTTGTAGGAAGTATGCTAAAGAGATTTGAAAACTCCAGTCTTCTTTGTCTCTCTTGGTTCTCCTACAGTTTCTTTCTATAACTTGATGTCCCTTTTTCCTTTCTACATCCCCTCTATACAATAAGTTGAAATTCTGGACACACTATGTGTTGCTGTTGTGGCATACTTATCACTAGATCCAAAAGCAGGGGCCCAAGTGATGAGACTCTGAATCCTTCAAAACAATGTATAAAGATCAATATTTCTTTATTTGAATGTGACTATGTCAGATATTTTTGAGACAGTGGTTAGAAGGTGACTAACCTATACAAAGATTTTCTGTAATTTATTTGAAATAGTTCCGAACTGATGTTCATGTGCGTTGACTATCTATGTCTATGAATAAATTGTGATGTCTATGAGTACCTGTCTATATTTGCTTTCTAAATTATTTTGTAATTAAAATTTGTTTTCTCTACTACTTTTGCTGCTCCATTTTATAACTAAAATACTTACCTTGGTAAATATTTGCTTACTGAAACAAACAGTTACTAATACAGCTTTGTGATTTCATTTTACCTTACTACTTTTCATGGATATTGTTCAATGTGTATATGTATAAGCCTGTAGTACATAATTAATTCTCCCATTGTCTTAAGTATTATTGTACTCCTGGAATCTATCTAATAGAAAATTATACCAAATGAAAACAAGAACAAAACAGCAAATATTTTGTGAATTAATGATCAGAATTAGGAAAAATTGAATTTCTTTGAAACTAAAATTTAATATTTTAAAAACAGTAATTCCACACAAAATCAGCATTTGCTGAGTAACTTGTGATTTACAATGAAACAAAAAAGTAAACAGGTTTGGAATTTTGAAAATTGTTGCAATGTTTGTCTTACTAAATAAAACCAAAGAATGAATAAACACATTTGGAACACTTACAAATGGAATGTTAATCATGTGTTACAAAAATTAACAGTCAGAACCATTTAGTATGTAAAAACCACTTAGTATATGTGTGCACTTGCCTTTTTATCTTTATGTGCCCAATCTCTGAAAGAGAAGCAAGTACTCTCAATTATTTTTGGGCTATTTTTTACAAGCCGTCATCATTTCTCTTTAACTTTGTAAAAAAATAGGTTAAACAACTTTCAATAAATACTGGAATAAAACAGTTGGAATAGAATAACGTTTGAAAAATTACTACTATTGAAAAATCTTAAATCAAGGGCAAAATTAATAGTTAGTACCATAATTGATAACATAAAATATAAAAATATTAATACATAATATACAGAAGAAAAATATTTGAAGCAAAGATAAAACAGACATTAAAAACTGACAATTAAATGGGAAAATACATGTAAATGGACAAGAAGTTAGTACAATAAGACAAGAAAGAAAAGCCCATACTAGCAATTTAAAGAGATATATGTGATATAAGGAGACTATATGAAAAAAATGACAAGTCAATGCCTAGTAGAACACCAAGTGTCCTGCATGGTTTCTAATAAGTCAGTCTCAAGCATAGATGAAGGTTTATAGTGGGATATTTACTTTATCATAATGATTCCCAAAATTTTCAAGTCTTCTCTTCTTTGCTTAGCATTCATTTATCAGGATCTAATTGGAAAAAAATTAGTAAGTGGCCTGAGCACATATTGAGTAACTATGGTACTTCTATAATTCCACACAAAGGAAACATTTAATGAAAGCTTGTAATTAATAAACTGTGGTTCACTTTTAGGGTCACATATTTGGTCTGCTTTCACAAAAAGTTATACTCTTGGTCAGATACAATATAGAAGAATGGTGTCTTATGACTTGTGGAGAGCTATGCATCATGAATTGAAAAGAGTTTCATAAAACACTAAGGACATAATGCTTTCTTTGTTATACTTGCACAAAATATTCTTGACAAATACACAAAGTGCTACAAATCCTACCTAAAACTCCCGTATTTTGCAAATTTTCCCTGAATAAAATGTATTTTCACTTATCTAGAGAGTGCCAGTGATTTTAAACATACAGTATCATTTTAAAGTTTGATTAAAATTTAATAACTCCTGTTTGAATATACTACACATTGTTTTTTTGATGCGACAATTACGCAACAGAAATATGTAAGCTCTTAGACATTTTTAATGTGTCAATTGGTAAGATTTTTAAATAGATAGCCAACTTCTGGATAATTAACTAGGCTTACATGACCAAAGCAAGGATAATATACAAAAAAAATAGAAACAAACAGTGGCATGTGAAATTAGATACAAGGCATATATATACTCATTTTAGAGAAAATGAACAAAATTGAATGTGGGTATCTAGTTAATCTCACAAATGAAACATGGAATAGGATGGAGAAAGTGGAAATCTATGTTCCCTTTCTTAGGTAATTATGGTACTAGAGCATTACCTGATTTTCTTGACAATTCTATCAATGAGCAAAATAACCATGGGGTGAAATATCTTGATTTCATATATGATATGATATGAAATTTTCAATTACTTGAAACATTTCTCAGAAGAAAGTGAGCAGCAAGGTAACAGGATTTCTGTGGTGTATAGAAGTAACCCGAAGAAATTATTCATTTTAGTAGTTTTACTTACCATGAATCTGATATTTTAGAAAGAAAACATAATGTCATTAGTTAACTCTGAAGAATTGCATTTTCATGAGAAAATGTTAATGCTCCATTTACATAATGAAAAATAATATTATGATTTCTGAAATCTGAACTCCACTTTTTGTATAGAAAAAACTAATTTCATCATAGTACAAAAATTCATGTAATACATTATACTTTTTATTTACTATGGGCAATTATAATTTTATATCTAGTATTATCTTTTTAATCAACAAACAACTTGAGGTTAAATTAAGTTTTAATTAATTTACACAATAAAATGTTATGTTATTTCAGCCAAATTATTCAGATAGAATTCTGAGGGAGAAAATTAGTTTGTTATCATTCCACTTTCTGAATGACTTCATCAATCTCAAATGTCTTTATATATTGAAATCCTATAATTTCCAAACAAGGTGAACAATTAAAGAGGTAAATCCTTTGGGAGATGACAAGGTTCTAAGGGTGAAACTTTCAGGAATGAAATCAGGCCTTTCAAAAAAAGAAAATAGAGAGTTTGATTGGTTCTTTAATCATGATAAGTTATGACAGAGATCATCTTTTAGAAGCCTGCCCTCCCTACACAGAGCCTATGAACAACTGATCTTATATATCTTAGCCTCCAGAAATGTGAGAATTAAATTTGTCATAATTTCTTTTGCCTGTAAGCCTTATGTCTGGAACATCATATCAGAAAAAACAGGCAAAGGCAGTATTTTAATTTAAAAATTGAATTTATTTCTTTTTTATTATTAAATCATATCTTATTTATGTATAAAAATGTATTCATCTAGGTTGCTTCCAGGTTCTGGCTATTACAAAAAATGCTATGATAAATGTAGTTGAACAGATATTCTTATTGTATGAATGTACATCTTTTTGGTATATGCCTAAGAGTGGAATTGCTGGATGTGGTAGACTGATTAACATTTTCCTGAGGAATCTCCATACTGAACTCCAAAGTGGCTGTACAAGTTGGCACTCTTACCAGCAGTGGAGGAGTGTTCACCTTTCTCCACATCCTGTCATTAGTGTTTTTGATTTTAGCCATTCTGACAGGAGTGAGATGGTATCTCAGAGTTGTTTTGATTTGAATTTCCCTGATGGCTAAGGATGTTGACCACTTTCTCAAGTGTCTCAAAGCTATTTTAGACTCCTTTTTGAGGATTCTCTATTAAGTTCTGTACCCCACTTTGTAATTGGATTATTTGCTGTTTTGGAAACTAGTTTCTTGAGTTCTTTGTAAATTTTGGAGATCAATCCTGTCAGATGTTCAGTTGGTGAATAACTTTTCCCATTCTATGGGCTGTTGTTTTGTCTTGTTGATGATGTTGTTGGCCTTGCAGAAACTTCTCAGTTTCAAGAGGTCCCATTTATTAATAGTTGATCTCAGTGTCTGTGCTAGGGGGTGTTATGTTCATGAAATGAAAATTTGACTTCTTCCTTTCCAATTTGTACCCCCTTAATTTCCTTTTGTTGTATTATTTCTCTAGCAAGAACTTCCAGTACAATGTTGAACTGATAAGGAGAAAGTGGACAACCTTTTCTTTTTCCTAATGTTGGTTGTTGGTTTGCTATATATTGCTTTAATTATGTTTAGGTATGCTCTTGTTATCCCTTATCTCTCCAAAACATCATGAAGGGATATTGGATTTTTATCAAAGGCTCTTTCATTATCTAGTGATATTATCATGTGGTTTTTCTTTTTCAGTTTGTTTATATGGTAGATTACATTGATGCATTATTATGTTGAACCATCCCTGCATCCCTGGGATGAAGCCTACTTGATCATGTGTTTTTGGATTCTATTTCCCAGTATCTTATTGAGTATTTTTGAACCAATGTTCATGAGGGAGTTTGGTCTGTAGTTGTGTCTTTGTATGGTTTGAGTACTAAGGCAATTGGAGTACTACTCAGCAGAAAAAAAATGGAATCTTGAATTTTGCAGGCAAATGGATGGCACTAGATAAAACCATCCTGAGTGAGGTAACCCAGTCTCAAAAAGACAAACATGGAATGGACTCACTCATATATGGACTTTTGACATGGAACAGGGGATTGACAGCCTACAATCCCACTGCCAGAGAATCTGGGAAAGAGGGAGGACCCTAAGAGAGATATGCATGGTAACCTGAGGATAGGGTATGGGAGGAGATCTTCTAAAGGGATTGGGAGCATGAGGGGGAGGGAGGAGAGAGGGAGATGGGAGAAGGAGATGGGGAGAAGAGGAGTGGACAGGAGGATATAGGGGAGCAGGAGGGTTGAGTCTGGGTAAGAATGGCAGAGAGCAGGATGAGAGATACCATAATAGAGGGAGACATTGTGGGTTCAAGGGCAGATCTGGAACTAGTGAGATTTTCAGAGATCTACAAGAGTGACACCAACTGGCATTAAAGTACCTTAAATGCCCTCCCTTGATAATGAGATTGAAAACTATGTTATTTGCTATCCTAGAGCTCTCATCCAGTGGTTGATGAAAGCAGAGGTAGAAACCCACAGCTGGACACCCAGCTGAACTCCTGGATCCCACTTTCAAAGGAGTGACAAACAAAGGAATTAAGACATGGCTGTTGAATCTCACAGAGACAGCTGATCTGAACAAGGGGATGCTCATGGACTCCAGAATTGTGACTGAGAGGCCAGCATGGGACTGATCCAGATCCCCACCCTGTCCTAGCCTGGGTGTCAGATAGTAGGCCTTAGCAATCTGTGTGACCTCAGATAGTGGATCAGTATTTATCCCTGGCAAAAGGATGAACTTTGAGAGCCCATTCCACATGGAGGGGTGCTTTCTCAGCCTTTAAACAAAAGGGAGGGCCTGAACCCTGCTGGGATGATGTGACAGATTTTGAAAATCCTACCATGGAAGGCCTTACCTTTCCTGGGGAGTGGAGGGGGATTTAGTGGGAGACTGGCAGGATTGGGGCTGTGGGGGAGGAAGGGAGGGAGAGGGTCCTGGGAAGAATATGTGTAAAAAGTTAAATAATTTAAGAAAAAAAACTATTCATTTTGTATTCTAATTTTGTTAGATAAAACAAGAAGTCTTTTAAAAACTACTTTTCTGAATACAATATAAGTCTCTAAATTTCATTAATTGGCAAAAGCAGGTACTTTATTTGCATTTTAGTAAGAGCATATTAGTCACAAATTAATCCTTTTTGTCAAACAGAAATTTATAATCCTGAAGAATCCTAAAATATGCTTCTTCAATTAAATTTGCTTTCTCAACTATTCCACACTCAAATACACAGCCCTTTACAAAGGCAAACTTTCCCATTAGTTATTTGCATCCATTATTCTCATATTTGTGCTGGGTGTCCTTTATGATGAAAATTGTTCATGGAAAGAGTGTTTGAAGATGGAGGTTTCTGTTCAGCCTGGTCCTGCAGCCAATTTGCATCAAGAAAGTACACAGACAGTCTATTAATTATGATATTATTGGCCGATGACTAGAGCTTCTTACTGTTTAGCTCTCTCTTAATTATTAACCACCTTCTATTAATCTAAGTATTCCCACATTGTCTTATCTTTCTGGAGAAGGTTAGGAACCCTGTTACTCCTTTCTTGGCTACATGACACTTCTCTGCAGCCTACCTCTCTCTCCTCACCCCTTCCTCTCATAGCACTGCCTATAGTTCCTACCTGGCTATTGGCAAACAATGTTTTATTCATAAACCAATAAGAGAAACATATATATAGAAAGACATCACCATCAATTGTTAATCAAGACAAGGTAAAATAAAGCACCTGTTTTTTCCCTTCACAAAAGAAAGATAACAAATATATAAATTAAATATAATATGGAGCCATAGACATAAACACCTCCATGTCAAGCAGGCACATGCACACATAAGGTCATCTGAAACATTATTCCAAATGTAAATCGGTCAACCAACAAGCCTTAGTGGAGTGTATTAAGTATTAGATTAGTAAATCATGTGTTATGTTGTTAGTTGAGAATATATACTAGAAATGGTAAAGTGTCTTTAAATTGAATGATAATATGGAATATAAAGGACTGAGAACAGGGAAACTTCAGTAACCATGTTTATTTTAGACTTCGGGTTTGTGCTAATACACTGAAATATAAATGTGAAGATATTGAAACAAATATGGTTTACAAACTAATAATCAAAATATTAAGAATAGGATTCAAGACTTAGGAGACATTACTAAGAATTTGACTGATTATTGATCAAAATGGTAAATTGATGTTTAATTGTGAATAGCTTTGCCTTTGTCATTTTATTTTCTTCTTTTGTTTGTTATTTGAAATAAAGTTGTCTAGGTTGGCTTCAGCCTGCAGCCTTCCTACATCTTCCTTCTAAATACATGAATTAAAGTCATGCTTTACCATGTTTGGTGTTCATTTATTTCATCTTGACTGGAACTTGATTATTTTAAAATACTGTTTTCTGTTTTAACACAGTTGAATATATAATTTAAAAAACATATGGAGGATGGGGAAATTCCTAGCCTGTAAGTGTTGCTGCGTGTTAGGACCTGAGTTCCATTTCCATAACTAACTTGAAAACAGTGTGGTATCTGGTGGCAAGATGACTTTTTTATTCCAGAATTGCAGAGGCAGAATCAAAGGTTTCTTAAGGTTTCTTACTGACTGCTGGTCTCCCATCCTAGTCTATCTGGAGGCCAGTTAATGACCCTGTCATGAAACAAAGTGGAGGACACCTGAGAAACATCATTTTATGTTGACTTTTGGCTTCCACTAGCATAGACAAACACATTTGTGACTGTACACACACACACACACACACTTTAAGTTATTGTTCAATTTACTTACAGATCAAATGATGGGGGATGTCCTTATGTATACATGTTTCTTTTATTGGATTGGGAAAAAGGCAAGAAGATAGGTGGGATTAGGAGACTAGGAGACTAGGAGAATTCTTGGAAAGTTAGGCAGAGGGGACTTAAAGGAGTCAGCAGGTAGAGACTGGGAGGATGAGACATGTCGGCATTCTCTGGTAAGATAAGGCTGTGGGGAAATATATACATTAGTAATTATGCTTTAATAATTAAGCAGAACTAGCCAATAAGAAGTCCTAGTCATCAGTTGAGAGTTTTCTTTACATTCTTTTTAATATTTTCCTCTTTTTTATTTAATTTTAATTAGAAACAAGTTTGCTTCACATGTCAATCCGAGCTCCCTCTCTCCCCCTCCTTCTTGTGCCCCTTTTAACCCTTCCCCAGCCCATCCCCCAACCTCCAGTCCACTCTCCAAGGAGGTTGAGGCCCTTCATGGGGGAATCTCAGAAGTCTGTAATGTTGTCCGGGGCAGGGCCTACACCCTCCCCATGTGTTCATGTGGAGACAGCATTCCTCCATATGGAATGGGCTCCCAAAGTCCATCTGAAACACTGGGTTAAATGATGATCTATTGTCGGAGACCCCAAAGAATGCTGAGGCCTCCTCACTGACACCAATATTCAGGGGTTCTGGATCAGTTCTATGCTCATCAGTCTGGGGTGTATGAGCTCCCCCTTGTTCAGGTCAGCTGTTTCTGTGGATTTCACAACAAATCTTAACCTCTTTGCTCATCACTGAACCCTCTCTGCAACTGGGTTTCAGGAGTTCAGTTCAGTGTTTAGCTGTGGGTGTCTGCCTGTGCTTCCTTCAGCCACTGAATTAAGGCTTTAGGATGGCACACAAGGAAGTTGTTAATCACATTATCAGGGAAGGGCATTTAAGGTAACCTCTCCACTATGGGTTACATTGCTAGTTGGAATCATCTTTGTAGGCCTCTGGACATCTCACTAGTGCCAGATTTCTCTTCAAACCTATAATGGTTCCTTCTCTCCTCTATTCTTCCCCCAGCTCAACTTTTCCGCTCCCCCATATCCTCCTCTCCTCTCCTCTTCACCACCACTCATTCTCCCAGATTCCTCACACCTTCCCTCTTGCTCCCAGTCCCCTCAGAAGAGTCTGTCCTCTTTCCCTTCTCTAGGTTACCATACATATCTCTCTTAGGGTCCTCCCTGTTTCCCAGACTCTCTGCTGTGGGATTGTAGGCTGGCATTCCCTGGTTTCATGCCTAAAATCCAAATATGAGTGAGTGCATACTATACTTGTCTTTTTGTGACTGGTTACCTCACTAAGGATGGTTTCTTCTAGTGCTATCCATTTGCTGCCAAATTTCAAGATTCCATTGGTTTTTTTTTTGTTGTTTTTTGTTTGTTTGTTTGTTTGTTTGTTTTGGCTGAGTATTATGCCATTAGGTAATTGTACCACATTTTCTCTATCCACTCTTCAGTTGAGGGGCATGTAGGTTGCTTCCAGGTTTGGGATGTTACAAATAATGCAATAATGCTGCTATGAATATAGTGGAACAGATGTCCTTATTGTACTAATGTGCATCTTTTGGGTGTAATTGCTGGGTCTTGTGGTAGGTTTATTCCCATTTTTCTGAGGAATCTCCATACTTATTTCCAAAGTGGCTGTACAAGTCAGCATTCCCACCAGCAGTTGAGGCATATTCTCTACTCTCCAACATCCTCTCCACAATAAATCATCATTGGTGTTTTTGATTTTAGACATTCTGACAGAAGATGGTATTTCAGAGTTGTTTTGATTTGCATTTCCCTGGTGACTAAGGATGTTGGGAACTTTCTACGTGTCTCTCAGTCATTTTAAACTCCTCTATTGAGAATTCTCTATTTAGTTCTGTTCCCCATTTTTTAATTGGATCCTTTGGTGTTTTGGAGAATTGCTTTTTGAGTTCTTTGTAAATTTTGGAGATCAGCCCTCTGTCAGATGTAGGGTTAGTGAATATCTTTTCCCATTTTGTGGGCTGCCTTTTTGTCTTGTTGACTGTGTCCTTTGTCTTACAGAAGCTTCTCAGTTTCAGGAGGTCCCATTTATTAATTGTTGATCTCAGTGTCTATGCTACTGGTGTTATGTTTAGGAAGCAGTCTTCGGTACCAATTCATTCAAGGGTACCTCCTACTTTCTCTTCTAAGTGTTTCAGTGTGGCTGGATATATTTTGTGGTCATTGATCCATTTGCACTTATGTTTTGTACAAGGCGATAAACATGGATCTATCTGCAGTCTTCTGCATGCCAACATCCAATTATACCAGCACCATTTGTTGAAGATGCTGTCTTTTTTCCCATGTATAAATTTAGCTTATTTGTCAAAAAAACAAATGTTCCTAGGAGTGTGGGTTAGTATTAGTGTTTTCAATTTGATTCCATTGGTCTACCTGTCAATTTTTGTGCCAATCCCAAGCTGTTTACAGGACTACAACTCTATAATAGAGCTTGAAGTCAGGGATGATAATGCCTCTGGAAGCTTCTTCAAGAGTTTTGTAATTAATATCATGTTTGTGTGCGTATTTGGGGCTGAGAATGGTGACAGGATGAGGCCAGACAGAAGAACAACTAGCAACAATCAATTGAAAAAGTAAGATGAGTATTATTCTGCTAAAGAAACATAGGTTAAAATAATTCCTATAGATCAATGAATTAGACAAACTTCATGAAGTTATTAACACAATGTTGCATAAGTGGGTAATGTGCAGAGTTCACAAACTTTGGAATATTCATACAAAATAGTATATATTTATCAAACCCAACCTTCAATAATTAGTGATCTATGTGTAAGAAAAGACAGAAAGATATGACCCAGGTGTGATGGAATGCTTCAAGTAAGCAGTATCTTGTATACTCAACTGGGCTGATATACACATGAGCTCACAGGGACTGTGACAGCATACATGCACAAATCTTTACAATTGAAATCAGACAAAATCCCAACACTGAAAAGAGACAGTGACTGCAAAGTCCTACCACTAACCAAGAATATATCAATAATAACTGGTGGAAAAAAGAAAATCACATTTCTTCAATGGAATGTTTCTGGGAATATCAACCATACTTTCAAGTCAGGCTTGACACCCAGCAGTAGATGGCCAACCCAAAATGGACTCCATGCTTTGTTTAATTTTGTTTGTTTGTTTAGGTGTGTGTGTGTGTGTGTGTGTGTGTTTGTGTGTGTGTGTGTGTGTGTGTGTGTGTATATTAGTTTTGGTATTTTTGGATTTGTTTTTTTTTTAGTTTATCCTTTTGATTTTCATGTCAGCTTTTTTGTTTATTTTTTAGATAGAGAAAGGGCATGATATTCAGTATGTAAGTAGATGGGGAATATCTATAAGTAGTTGAGGGAGGGAGGATATTCAATTAATGTGAAGATACATTAAAGTCTCTGTATGTCTTTCTTAAGCAAATTAGGTGATTGTGTGGTACACATAAATTGAAGATATCATGGAGTTTTCAAAAATTAGGAACTGCAAATGAATTTGGAAGAATATGTCTGAAAATATGGACAAGTATATTCTTTCCTGGGTTTAGGAGGATTATTAATTAGTCCCTAAATGATTTGAATGTTTTGAAGTAGATTTTGTATAAAGAACTTGAAAGTTCTGGATACTATCAATTAAAATATTAATGTGCATGTTTCCTTCTTTTCTTTTTGTCAGTCTCTATGTGTGCATCTCTGTTGATATCTCTAACTCCATCAATGTCTCCATCTCTTTATGTCTCTGTTTCCAACTCCATATTTATCTCTGTCTCCATCTTTGTCTCTGTCTCTCTTCTTCTGTCCTTTTGCCACACCACCCCACAAACATTCTGCATACTATTACAACTGCTTATAATGTATCCTTCTTGCTTTATTCAGTTGCTAAACTCTTGGAAATATGTTCCCATAAACAATTTTTCTTCATGCATCCTCATAAATATATTTGAACTACTTGGCCAACCTAATTCTATTCAAACCACCACAAAAGTCTATATAAAATGTACTGTTTTATGTAATATATTATAAATTTTATAATTAAAATATGTCTTAAATTCATGACTTTCTATTTTTTCTATTGCCACACTAAATTTAAAATTCATTGAAATTGTATGTGAAGGAGCCATTGACTTATTAGGTTTACCTAACATGGGGCCTTAAATAATGCCTATCTCTCAAATATTTGTAATATAAATATTAAACTTGTATGTATATGTATATATGCATTACATAAAATCACAGATTTCAATGTGACTTTTCAAAACATCCTTAGTGTGAGACATCCCTTCTCCCATGCCCTCCTCTATCCTACCCTCTCATCTTTTTCAGTATTCAAGTATCCATCCACGTTGCGTATCTTTTCCTGTTCACATCAAATTAGTTCTATTATACTTCCTTCCTTAATATATTTCTTCTTCCTCCCCATCAATAGGCCCTTTCTATTTTGTTTATTCTGTGAGAAAACACAAAATCCTATAGGTTTCAATGTAAGGTTCACACACATGAATGAGAACATGGGGCATTTGTTTTTCTTCGTCTGTATTACGTCAATCAGTACAAAGCTTTCCAGCTCCAGATTTTATCAGATTTTTAAAAAATTTTTATTTTAGAAACAAACTTATTTTACATATAATCCCCCTTTTTCTCCTCCATTACCCCTACTGACCCCTACAAACCATCCTCCACCCCCTACCCAAGGCCTTCCATGGGGAATCATCAAAGTCTGTCACATCATTTGGGGGGAGGGCCTAAGCTCTCTTCTATGTTTCTGGGCTGCAATAGTATCCCTCGATAGGGAATGGGCTCCTAAAGTCCATTTATGCACTAGGGATAAACACTGCTTCACTGTTAGAAGTCCCAGAGACTACCCTGACCTCCTACCTGTCACCTATATTTAATGGGCTTGGTTCAGTTCAATGCTGGCTCCCCAGCTTTTTTTTTAATTTGTATTTTTAAATTTAAATTTAAATTAGAAACAAAGTTGCTTCACATGTCAATCCCAGATCCCTCTCTGTTTCTCTCCCCTCCTCCCATGCCCTCCCACCAACCTTCCCAATATCCCTTCATTTACCCATGGAGGGTGAGGCACTCCATGGGGGTATCCACTGTTCCCCCAAGAGTACAGGGTGAGAGTGCATCTCTTGTTGTTGGATGGGAGCCCAAAGTCTATTTGTATGCCTGGGATAAATACTGATCTACTATCCAAGGCCCAATAGATCCCTAACTTTTTGACTGTGGTCCCTGTGCTCTCACTAGCTCAGATGAATTGTTTCTGTGAGTTTCTCTAGAATGATTTTGACCCCATTTGCCCATTACTCCTCCCTCTCTGAAACTGGATTCCAGGAGTTCAGCTCAGTGTTAGCTGTGGGTGTCTGCTTCTTCCATCAGCTACTGAATGAAGGCTCTAGGATGGCAATTAAGGTAGTCATCAATCTCATTATAGGGGAAGAACTTCAAAGGTGGCCTCTCCACTACTGCCTAGATTCTCAGTTGACGGCATCCTTGTGGATCTCTGAACATTTATCTATTGCCAGTTTTCTTTTTAAACCTATACTGGCTCCCTCTGTCTCTTCTTTTGCTATCCTCTGTTCCTTCCCTCTCTCAGTTTTCCTGATCACTCTTGTTCTATCTGAAATATTATAATTTTATTTTTCTTCACAATTGAATAAAATTCAATATTGCAAAAGTTCCACATATTCATTGTTCATTAATCAGTTGATGGGCATAGAGGTTGTTTCCTTGCCTTAGCTATTGTGAATAGAGTACCTATAAACATGAATTAACACCTGTATTTGTAATAGAAAATTGAACCACTTGCATATATTTCCACGAGTGCTACAATTTTGTCATATGGTATTTGTATTTCTAGCTATATAAGGAATCATAAAAATGACTTTCACAGTGACTGACAAAATTTGTACTCACATCAACAATGCATGTGTGTTTTCTGTTTCTCATATTCTTGCCAGCATTTGTTTTCTTAATCTTCACCAATCAGACTAGGGTAACATGAAATCACAAAGTTTCAATTTGCAGTTCCATGATTGCTATGGATAATGAGCACATTTAAAGATATTTGTTAGACACTTGCATTTCTTCTGAGATCTCTCTATTCAGTTCCAAAGCCTACATTTCAAGGGGATTGTTTTTTTTTAGTTCTTTGTATATTCTGTGTACAAGTCTTCTGTCAGATAAATAGCTGAGATTTTTACTCATTTTGTATCATGCATTTTTAGTCAGCAGCATTTATTGTTATTGTTTGTCTGTAGTAAAGAAGCTTTTACATTTCATGAAGTCTAAACAATAATCATTCGTATTATTTCCTGGGCGACTGTAATTGTATTGAGAGAGTCCTCACACCTATATCTTGAAGTATTGAAATACAACTAATATGAGATATGAACTCTTCTACAAGTTTTATAGCTCATATTGATCTTTGATCAATTTGGAAATGATTCCTGGGCAGAATTCTGAGAAGAAAGGATCAAGTTTCATTCTTCTACAGGAATATGTTTACATTTCCCAACATTGTTTGTCAAAAATTCTGTCTTTTCCCCAAAATGTGTATCATCTTTACTTTTAGCTTTATGTGTGTGGCATCTATTAGAATCCTGGATTCTATCCCATTAATAAATGTGGCTTTTTGTTTCGATTTTCTTTGTTTCTTTGTGTGTTTATGTGTCTACACATGCACACATGTACTGGTACCATGTTATTTACTACTATGGCTTTACAGTATAATTTGAAGTCAGGTACAGGGACACCTCCAGCAACGTGTATATTGTTAACAATTGTTTAGGCACCCTGGAATCTTTTATACTTTATTTAAGACTTTATTTTTAATTTCTGTAAAGAACTATATGATAATTTTAATGGGGGAGCACACTGATTCTGCAGACTGCCTTTGATGGTAGGGCCACTTTCACACATTAGACATACTAATTTGTGTACATGAATGGATCTCTCCATCTCCTGCTGTTTACTCCAATTTGTTTCTTAGGTGCTTTAAAGTTTTCACTGTATGGGCCTGGACAGATTGATTGCTCAGTAGTTTAGAGCATCCATTGTTATTGTAGAAAATGTGGGTTCAGGCCCCCTACACCTACATGGTATCTCACAAATACACATAATGCAAATTCCAGAGGATCTTTTGCCTCATTTGACCTCAGCAGGTATGAAACACATACGTGGTATATACATGTTCATGCAGACAATACATTGATACACATAAAATAAACATAAAAATGTAATTTTTCACTGCATACATTTTCCACTTTGTTGATTAGGTTTAATCTAAATTAATTGTTATTTTATTTTAGTTTGTTTTGAGGATCTGGTGAATGAGATTGTTTCCCTAATTTCCTTCCTTCTCAGTCTGTTTGACTTTGGTATGTAGGAAGGCTATTTATTTAGGTATTTTAATTATGCTACTTGGTATTTTCCTGAAGGCATTCATCAGATAGAAATGTAATGGTGAAGTTTTTTGGAATGTCTTGTGTATAGATTGATATTCCATATGGAAAGAGTGTCCCATCTGATTGTATTCCTCTTCTTATTTCTTTTGCTTTTCCTCTAGATAGGACTTTAAGTATCATACTGAATAGGATTGGAGTAAATGGATAGCCTGGTTTCATTCCTGATTTTAGTCAGTGTAGCTCAATTTTTTTCTGCTTTGCACAAGGTAGTGACTATTTTTATGCAATACATAGCCTTGATTTTGCGATAGTTTGCCTTGATTTTGCTGAGACAGTTCTGCCACAATTCCTTTCCCTGTTTTTATTTCATTTTAGAAATGTAACTACCTTGTATTTTTGTCAAAGGCTTATTCTGCATCAATTGAAATGATGACATGTTTTTTGCCCTCGTGTCCATGTATGTGGTGATTTATATTTACTGAAATATACTTATATTTATTGAGCCATTTCTGCATCCCTAGAAGAAAGCCAACTTGATCATTGTGAATGACCATTCAGATGTGTTCTTGAGCACCACTTTGTGTACTTAATTGAGAATTATTGCATGTTCATCAGAGAGACTGGCCTATAATTAATTTTGGTGTTGTTTGGCATCAGGCTAATACAGACTTCATGATACCCCAGAGAAGTGGAATGAGGCACATTGAGAACATTGGGGAAGGGGGGAATCAAGAAAACCAGAGGGGGATAAGTGGAGGGGAGAAGAAGGCTTGGGGGAGCAGGAATGTTGAGTCAAGGTAAGAATAGAGGAGAGCAGGATGAGAGATACCATAATAGATCGAGCCATTATAGGCTTGAGGAGTGAGCTGACTCTAGTGAGATCTCCAGAGATCTACAACGGTAATACCAACTGGCAACCTAAACAATAGTGGAGAGACTACACTAATAGCCCCTCCTTGATGATAAGGTTGATGACTATCCTACATGCCATCTTAGAACCTTCATCCAGGGATTGATGGAAGCAGAGACAGATACCCACAGCTAAACACTGAACTGAACTCCTGGAACCTAGTGACAGAGATGGAGGAGTGATGAGCAAAGGGGTCAAGACCCATGATGATGAAACACACAAAGACAGCTGACTGGATAAGGGGGAGCTCTTCAATCCCAGACTGATGGCTGAGAGGCCAATAGGAGACTGATCCAGACTCCATGAATGTAGTGCCAGTGAGGAAGCCACAGAAATCACTGGAGCCTTGGGTAGAAGATCAGTGTTTACCATGGTTTATGAATGAGCTTTGGGAGCACATTCCAAATAGAGGGATGCTCTCTCAGCCTGGACACATGGGAAAGGGCCTAGGTTCTGCCCAGGATGAAATGACAGACTTTAGATATCCCCCTCCAAGGAGGGTCTCACCCTCCCTGGGGAATGATGTGGGGATTGGGTAGGGGGCTGGAGGACTGGTGGAGGGACAAGGGAGGAGGGGTGGGAGAGGGAGCTGGTACTGACATGTGAAACATTCACATTTCTAATTTAAATGTGTACTCACCAGGACGTTCCCTCCATGCTGCTTGGGTTTCATGCTACTATGAGGTCATATGTCAGCTACTGGTTGGGAAAGTCATCCACATGACAGGAAATTCATATCAATCCCTGTGCCTTGTAAATTGCTATAATGATTATTTTGGTAAGATCTAGTCATGGGTATAATAGTGATACAAATGTGATGAGGGTTTGCAATGTTTTTTATTGGATATAAGTATATTTCACTGGATGAAACACATGTCTGGTACTGTAAACCTGGCCCAAATTCATGGTTGGAGAGGACACAGAACACGTTCGTGAACCTATTTCTCTTATTTTGCTAAAAGGGCATAATATCAACTTTCTATTTTTGTTTCTCTCTACTCTCAGATTAATCAGGGAAGTTTCTTTGTGCTGTGGACAGTGGCTAATAAACCAACTAATAACTACTCCAAATACAGCAATAATTATCAATGTAGTGCTAAGCCAAAAATGCATTTAGATTATACCTGCTTCCCAAGGCCCAGGGATCATTGTGGAATAGGGAGTGGAAATATGATAAGAATCAGACATTGGGGAAGACAGAAGTGAAACAATGACTTCTGTACTTCACAGGCCACTGCACACATGGTCTCAAAGCAATTGTGGTTGCCTGAAAAAAATCAAGTCAGTCAATATGCTAGTCTGGAAATGGGGAGAGCTTAGGAGTTCTAACCCTAATTAAGAACCTATGGATAGTTAATGGTTTCTAGGAGAGGGACAGTCAGTCAGTTTTCCTTAAGATGTGACTGCTGGTAGTTTAACACTCTAATGGAATCCTTCATCTCCTAGTATATTGAAATATAAAATTAAAGCCAATGTGCAAGAAACAGAGACAGAAACACAGAGAGAATGACACTGAATAGAAATTAGATAAGGTGAATTTGGCAAGAGTTATAGATAGGACTTGAGAGTGAAATAATAAAATATTTAAAAAGCTCAGCATTAATTGCATTGCTAAGTATTTCACAATGATTATGAAATATAAGAGTATAAGCAGTAGATTGAAGTTGGAATATAGACTTGAAGTAGCATTAAAGTGTTATTGGTAAATGTACTAAAGTACAACTATAGCAACAACCATAATAAAATACTGTTGGACTAGATCATGTGATTATTATAACAAGAAAGACAGATTTAAATAGGATTAGATATACTGATGACAGAAAATCTATACAGAATAAGGAATATAAATAGAAAATAACAAACCTAAAATAAAACGTTTTTTCCTTTATATTAGAATACTTTATAAAAATACAAACATTCAAACACAAGCCTATTATTTGCATTCATGCTCTATAAACTGCTTGTGCTTTAATTAGTTTTGAATGTTAGTAAGCAATAATAAAATCAAGAAGGTCTTTGTAATATTCATGTCCATGTAAAAATTATACCAAACTTTTAAATTATAAAAGTAAATAAATGCGATCTCACTGATATCCACTGCTCAATTGCAACAAGCATACTTTCTGTTCACAGTCTCCTAAGAGCTGTGATTACAGATATATATCCTCAAATCAGGCTTTACATTTTTAAATAAAAATAAAACTACACTATCTATACTTTTCAATGCTAATTTAAATATATATTTAAGTATTCTAAGACAAGAATGAAACATTGTCTTTTATGTTTAGCCAAACTATTAAAAGAAATTAGTTTTATTTTGTGATCTGAACATATGAAGAGGACAGAGAGAATTGTATTTATTAACACGTATGTGGCATTTAGAGCCATGGCAACAACAGAATGTTTCAGAAGAAAAATATAAAGAAGGACCAAAAGGAGAAGGTCTCAAAGAGAAGTGCTTGGATAATAACACAAAAGAAGTTAGAAAAAGAGTGAGGGTGACCAGGAGCATAAAACAGAATTACTGGAAGTACATACTAATACACCAATTCTCCAAGAACAGAAGTGGTGTAACTTCTAAGAAATATGAAGAGTTTCCCCACATTTGGGGGAGATTGATAATAGGATAAGTAGCTTACTTTTTCTGTAGGCAAGAAAAGTGTTTATTATTTGAGACCTTGTGACTCATTTCACAATATTGTAAGTTACTCCTTGATTATTATAAGCCAAGGATTTCTGTAATTTACACAACTCTATATAATAAATAAACACGATTCATTTTAGTATTGGCTGAAGAAGAAAGTCTTTCTTTTTGCCTCTTTTTATTTTTTCTTTATTTTTAAAATAATCACATTTTACATAGCAATCAAAGTTCTACCTACTGGACTTTCTGCACCCCCACCTTCTCTGCACCCCAGCCATGAACACCTAAGAGAATCAACATTGTCTTTCACATCATTTGAGGCAGTGCCTAGTCTCTTAAATAGAGTTATGGATAAAATTTAACTCACCATTCTCTCACATGTTTGACAGAATATTGTAGAGAAACTTTATTCCTATTTGATCATTAGAAACCCGGTGGTGTTCGGTAGTGACAACTTGATAATGAACATCACTACTGTATAGCAGTTCCCTCCTCCCATGTTTGCTCCAGGAAGAAGAGGGATAAGCTCAAGAAAGCTGGCAAGTAAAGAGTAGGTTGGATATTTGGGAAACCAGAAACATGGACTGTTCTCACAGGCTCCTTCCCAGCTGTATACAAGAACCAAACAACTGCTGGCAGGAGAAGACAGACCCTTATCGATCTGCAGAGAGGAGATTCTCAGACTGTGGACCTGCCCTCCAGCTCTGCACAGAGACCCAAAATAACAAAACTTTTAGTCATCACTTGTTTTGGGATATCCTTTTCTGTGAGATGTAGCTGCTTTTTTCATCCATATGCCTGTTATTATCCCAAATAAAAATTTATTGCTTTGCCATGCTGGACTTCTGTTTACCTTTTACTTTGGTCTGTCATGAATGAATAGATTAATGTGTCACATTTCCAAGGGGGGGGGAAATATTTCTTACAGAACAATTAGAAAATAAGAAAGAAAGTGAAAAGACACCAGACTTCTAGATCTCATGAGGACATGGATACTAATAAGTTTTCAATGAAAAGGTGAGATGACTTTGTGGGTAGAGATACTTGTGGGCAAGCCTGGTGAGTTGAGTTCATCTTCTGAATTTTACAAAACATATAGAGAAAATAGACTTACGAGAGTGAGTAACTCTCTCAACCTACATGTGCTGATCTTCATGGGGATCTCAGTAGTCTACTTACTTATTTATTTACTTACTTACTCACACACACAAACACACAGATACATAAAAATCTAAGTTTGTTAAAGCATGCAGATGCCTTTAATCCCAGCACTCGGGAGGCAGAGGCAGGCAGATCTCTGTGAGTTCGAGGCCAGCCTGGTCTACAGAGCAAGTTCCAGGACAGCCTCCAAAGCCACAGAGAAACCCTGTCTTGAAAAACCAAAAAAAAAAAAACATGCAGATATGTATGTGAAAAATTAACTAAACTCTATAAATGAAGACTCTGGCTAAAATATAATCACAATGTAATGATACAAATTAAAGTAAAAAATTAAAATGTTTGTTTTTCCAAGGGATTACGAGATTAAGAATCTCAGCATCCAGCCATTCATAATTAGTATCATCCAGAAAATGCCCACAAATATAGAAATCAGGAATTGAGAGAAAACATGAGATGAGTGAGATGAGAAAATAAAAAACTGAAAAATTGTAGTAGTTGAAAAATATACAGCAAGATTTTGAGAAAGATGGAAAACATTTGTAGAGTTTTGCCCTACCCCCTGACTTGTCCATAAATATTTTAACCCATTTATTATGAACTACTGATGAACATAAATCCATAATCCTCTCTTCTAGTTACACTAACTACAACCAACTTCACTAATATAAACTATATTTACATATATAGTTTCCATCCATCTAGTGAGCCATTATGATTTAAATCTCATATGAGGCCTCTATGGTGTTACAAGAAAATTTCAGTTAGCTGTTATTAGGTCAATTATCTAATGACACACATTTCATTCAGTAATACAAGCATCAAAACACATATTTACTTTTTTGTTTTTAATAGAATCTATTTTGAGTGGTGGAAAACATTCTTTATTCTGTTGGAATTGCTCTATAATTCTGTGCTCTAGCTTTTGGCAATAACAAAGAAAAGCTTCCTGAAAGCCTGTGATTATAAAAGTTTCATGAGGACAAATTGTGGCAGATAATTCAAGGCTATTTGTCCCTTTTAATCTCGATAATTATCAGGTATTTAATGCTTTTGAATATTTCAAAATTAATGATTAATTAGCCCAATTTTTGCAAGACAGGTCAGTCAGGCCCATTATACATCTTGTTTTAAAAAGCTAGAAAGGCAAAATGAGGTTTACTTAGAAGTCTTCAGTAGTTAAAATGTTTGGGGATAGTCAAGACAGAAGAAAACACTAGTAAATTTTATAAAAATTTAATGTATTTCACCTTTGTTTGCAGAAATTCTGAAGCCTTGCAGAGTATTTCTAAATCAGCTTAGTATATTGTGACTCCAAAATGATATACTTTTACAAAATATAAGTGATCCATAATGGGAAACAATTTTTTGCATGTGCAAAAAATGTTATAATCCTAACTAAGGGACATGTTCTCTATTAGTAAATTTCCAGAATAAAGTACAAGTAAGGAAAGACTCTCAAGGCAATTCACATAATGCACAGAAGAGAAAGTGAAAACATTAGAATGACTGGTACATTGCTAGAGAAGCTATGGATTCATGCAGGTGGTAGAATGATTTCTAGTATAAAAGCATGTTAACTTTATTGTTGTCTTCAAAAATGGGAATTACGAGCTGTAAAATGCTGTCTTCTGAGGATGCCAGATGTTATCATTCTCATCATAGCAGTTGTACCTGCTTGTAAATATCTGTTCATGAAAAATCCTGAACACTAGACCTGATGATGTTCTCTCATTGAAAGGAGTGGAGAGGGTTGTCAGACTTTGATCTGAGCTCCCATTCTCTCCCTCATACACATCCTTATTAACTGAATGCAATTCTACTTTAAATACATATGTTCTGTGGCATGAGGAGGTACTAAATTATATGAAGTGTGGAAGGTTAGCTGAAGGAGGACACCATTTAAATTTATAAGGAAACTATATTCTATACTGGTTTGAGAAATTTCAGAGGTGCAGCTATAGTGAAATCATTTATGTTTCTTTAAGTAATGCTTCTCCATGCTTTGGAAGCCAAATAATCTCCCATTAGTTCAGTAAATTGAACTTTGATAGAATGATTCTTTAGTCTCTCCCTGGTGCTCTATTGAGAATAAATAGACATTTATTCCTGTTTCCTTTGGAAAAAAATCACAGAAAACACTTCAGTGGTAGCATATATTAGAACCTGAATTTAATTCCTACTTCATTCTAAAAGAAAAAAATCCTGAATTTTTGTAAGTTTTTATTTAATTATCTTCCTGTCCCTAAACTCAGTAATAACATAAATCTTAGGAAGTAATATCAATTACCCTGCTTCCGAGAATATCATATTTGCACTTGAGATTTGTGTGTGTGTGTGTGTGTGTGTGTGTGTGTGTGTGTGTTTGGGGGGAGGGTTTGAGACAGCGTTTTTCTGTATAGCTTTGGAACCTATCCTGGCACACAAACTCCCAGAGACTCCTGGTCTCTACCTTCTAATTGCTGGGATTAAAGCCATGTGGCACCAACACCTGGCTTGCACTTAAGTTTTTATCTCTGTTTTAATGATCTCCGTGATTGTGGAAATCAAACTATGAGCAGTATAGAATTTTTTCAAAAATTTTTTATATAAATTAAAAACAATATTATTTTACATATCAATCTCAGTTCCCTTTCCCTCTGGTCCTCCATTCTCCCCCTTCTAGCCCCCCATCCCATACCACATCTGCTCCCCAGGAGAGGTGAGACCTACCACTGGGGGTTCATCCAAGTCTGTTTTATTATTTGTGACAGGGCCTAGACCCTCCTCCATGTTTCTAGGCCGAAAGAGTGTTGTCTATGGGGAATGGGCTCCCAAAGTCCATTTGTACAATAGGGATACATACTGTTCTAGTACCAGAGGCACTGCAGAGTGCCCAGGCCTCCAAACTGACACTGATGCTCAAGGAACCTGGTTCTATCCTATGCTGGTTTCCCAACTTTCAGTAGGGGACCATGAGCTGCCCCTTGTTCAGGTCAGCTGTTTTTGGGGGTTTCATCAGCCTGGTCTTGAACCCTTTGCTCACGAATCCTCCCTTTCTACAACTGTATTCCACAAGTTCGGTTCAGTGCTTAGCTGTGGGTGTCTGCTTCTGCTTCCATCAGCTACTGGATGAAGGCTATAGAATGACATATAAGATAGTTATTAATCTCATTATAGGAGGAGGTCATTTAAGGTAGCCTCCTTTTTTTTTTACGAGACAGGGTTTCTCTGTATTGTTTTCGAGGCTGTCGGTCCAGCCCAGCCTCGAACTCACAGCGATCCGCCTGCCTCTGCCTCCCGAGTGCTGGGATTAAAGGCATGCGCCACCAACACTTGGCTAGTAGCCTCTTTTCTGTTAAGATTTTTAGTTGGGGTCTTCCTTGTAGATCTCTGAACATTTCCCTAGTGCCAGACTTCTGTTTAAGCCTATAATGGCTCCCTATACTAAAGTATGTCTGTTCTTGTTCTCCTCTATTCTTCCCTTTAGTAAATCTCCCTGCTCCCTCATGTCCTCCTTCTCACTCCTCTCATTTCCTTCTCTCTATCTCCTAACTTCCTCTCCCATGCTCAAAATTTGCTCAGGAGATCTTGTCCCTTTCTCCTCCTCCAGAACACCCTGTATATTAGCTACTTCCTTGTTTCCTAGATTCTCTGGAGGTGTGTATTGTAGGTTGGTAATCCTTTGCTGTATATCTGTTAGCCATATATGAATGGGTACATACCCTGTTTGTCTTTTTGTGACTGGGTTACTCCGCTCAGGATGATTTCTTCTAGTTCTATTCATTTGCCTGCGAATTTTAAGGTTTCATTTTTTTCCAATGAGTAGTACTCTATTGTGTAAATGTACCACATTTTCTTCATCTATTCTTCAGTTGAGGGGCATCTAGTTTGCTTCCATGTTCTGGCTATTACAAATAATGCTGCTATGAACATAGTTGAACAGATGTCCTTGTTGTATGTACGCACATCCTTTGGGCATATACCTAAGAGTGGATTTGCTGGATCCTGAGGAAGACTGATTCCCATTTTCCTGAGGAACAACTTTACTGATTTCCCCTTTCTTCACATTCTCTCCAGCATAAACTGTCCTTGGTGTTTTTGATATTAGCCATTCTGACAGTTGTAAGATGGTATCTCAGAGTTATTTTGATTTGCATTTCCCTAATGGCTAGGATGTTGAGCACTTTAAGTGTCTATCAGTCATTTTAGATTCTTCTATTGAGAATACTCTATTTAGTTCAGTATCCCACTTTTTAATTGGACTATTTGGTGTTATAATGACTAGATTCTTGAGTTCTTTTATTTTGGAAATCAGCCCTCTGTCAGATGTGGGACTGGTGAATATATTTTCCCATTCTGTGTGCTGCCAATTTGTCTTGCTGACTGTGTCATTTGCCTTACAGAAGTTTCTCAGTTTCAGGAGGCCCCATTTATTAATTGTTGATCTCTGTTTCTGTTCTACTGGTGTTAAGTTCAGAAAGCAGTCTCCTGTACTAATTCATTCAAGGTTACCTCAAAATATCAGGATGTGTTTTATAACTTACATACTTATATACTAAGTTATTTTAATATTTATTAAAATACTATAATTGTCTGCTGTTTGATAATTGTGAATGTTTCTTATTTTTTCTATGATTAAATAGACAATAATGACTAAATTTGATATTTCAGTCTACTGAGGGCATTTTGTATGTGGAGCTTGAGACTATGAAGTAACTGACCTGGATATATTTTTTTCATGAAAATAGATTACATTTGTATAACATTGACATTTTTCTTAGAAGAAGCACATCAAATCTTCATTTCACTTTTAAGAAATAGGCTGCATAAATGTGACTATGAAAGTAAACATAGGCTGTAACATTGTTTTGTGTTAGCTATGAATCAATTTTCTTGACTTATTGATGTATGTATGCTCAACTATCTTAGTCAGGGTTTGTATTGCTGTGAAGAGACCCATGACCATGGCAACTCTTGTAAAATATAATATTTAATTGAGGTGGTGGCTTTCAATTTCAGTGTTCTATTCCACTATCACCATGGCAGAAAGCACGGAGACTGGAAGTATAGTGGTGTTCAAGCAAACATGATTATGGGGAATCTTGATCTACATCTTGATCGAAAGGCAACATATAGTAATCTCAGACAGTGGGTGGTATGTTGAGCATATATAAGACCTCAGAATGTATCTCCTTATTTGTCATTCTTCCTCTAACAAGACCACAACCACTTTATAAAGGGCATACCTCCTAATAGAATCACTCCTTTTGGTGGGCATTTTATTTCAAACCACCACAATTCTGTTTTGAGAAAAAATAATTAATTTATCTTGTTAAACATAAATGTCTATGTATATTAAGTTTAAATCAAAGTTCTATTTATCCAGGCTGTGTAATATGATATTTTACTCATGTGTCCTGAAAGGGTCTATTGTGACTGAGATTTTGATCATGGAGTGGTGATATTGAGAAAAGCTGTGCAACTTTTCAAAGGTGGGTCTGGTGGGGTCCTCTCAGTCTGTGGATGGCATGCTTTCAAAGACAATTCTGCTTTAATTCTTCAGTTCTCAGAGAGGGCTCTACAAAAAAGTATAGAACTGCTAATTCTTATTTTTCTATGCTTCCTGGATGGAGATATATGTTCTCTGTATTTTCCACCATTGCCATATCCATCGGTTATAAATAAGCCCATGCATTGGTTCATTGACCTTTAAGCACCCAAAACTAGGAGCCAAATAACCCAGTCTTTGTTGTTTCTCCTTGCTAACAAAAAGGTTACTAATAAATATCCATAAATTGCCAAAGTAGAGAAAAAAGGATTCCCAGTTTCATAACTCTTGGAATCAGTGCAGGGTGTCTGCTAGGAAGAGAGCAAGCACCTTTGGAAGTATTCCTTATTGTGTATCACCACTGCAATTACTAAATTAACTTAGTTTTCAGTAGAAACCTACAAACTTTATCTGTGTCCACTCTCAATTATTTCGTATTTCTGGAGAGGGCTTTACTTAAGAGGGGTTTCTTTTTAGTATTATTAGATCGAAAGAAAATCTAAAGAAGAAATAAGGAATTCTTGTGAAAATCAAATCTCAATATCTATAAATTAAGTACTGTTGGAAAGTGGCCACAATCACTCATTTCTATATTGCCTATGGCTGCATTTTGCTACAGAGCCAGAGCTAAGTACTTGCCAAGAAACCCTTCTGGTCTTTAAAGCAGAAAATATTTACTATCAAGCCATTTACTGAAAAGTGTTCTACAGTAATTCTGAATTCTGCTCTGATTCATGTTCTTGAAGACTCCTTCTCTGGGGAGATGGAAGAAACAAGGAGGTTAATAGGTTGTATAAAATTTGTCAGGAAAGATAAAAGTAAGTAAGACTACTGCTGGCCTCAGCCTCTTACTGTCTTTATATGCATATCAATCTGCTGTGATGAAAAGGATTAAAATGAAGACTAGCATTGAAGAAAATACATTTTGTCCTGCAGAATGCATTTCTGAGCTTATCTGACAGGTTTCATAGTGTAATTTTATGCAGCCACATGATGTATTCTAACCTATTGTCTCATTTTTGTTTATCAAGATAATGTCACTTTTCTCTTTTTGCACAGAATTCTTGCATTTTAAAGAAAATGAGCTCATACTGCCACTCAAACATATGTATATGTATCTATGTATAGTAAATACATACACTTATGTATTTATATTCATATATATATTTAGTCATTGTCATAAGGATGTGTACATTTAGATGTGCATTCTTACACACATATATAACACTTAAAAATTGAAAGTTATCACAATATTAATTTTTATGTATTGTTTATATGTTGATGTCTTATTAATGTTTCTTCACCTGTGAATATTAAGTTTTATTACTTTTTAATAAAGAATTTTTATGTAGCGACTTGTTAAACAAAGATAATTTATTTGCTTTCTTCGTCAGTTTCCTACAGCCATGAACATGTGATTATCTCAAACACCCAAAGGCTGGAAACATGCTAGGAAAAATTTACTTAATATTCTTTGTGTTTTGAATTTTTTTCATTTTTTGTATGTGTGTTCATATTTGTGTGTTTGTACATCTGTTTGTTCAGGTCCAGATATACATGTTTGCTTATAAAGGCCAGAAGTCAAAACTAATTATCTTCCTCAATTAAATGAATTTTTTATTTGTATACATTTTTTTCAATCTTATCTTACATAT
Source organism: Mesocricetus auratus (assembly GCF_017639785.1). Taxonomy (NCBI): domain Eukaryota; kingdom Metazoa; phylum Chordata; class Mammalia; order Rodentia; family Cricetidae; genus Mesocricetus; species Mesocricetus auratus. The sequence continues at coordinate 46,891,614 of NW_024429184.1, read as the reverse complement.
CAATCCAAGTTCCTCTGCCTCCCATGCCTCCCCATCAAACCCCCATTCCATCCCCCATCCACTCCCCAGGGAGGGTGAGACCTTCCATAAGGTCTCATCAAAATCTGTCAAGTCATTTGGGACAGGGTGTATCTAGGGTAAAGAGTATCCTCCATGAGGAATGGGCTCACAAAGTCCATTTGAGCACTAGGCATACATCCTGGTTCCACTGCCAGAGGCCCCATAGACTGTGCAGTCCTCCTTGCTGACACCCATGTTCAGGGGCACTCTTTTGGTTGGTACCCCAGCTCTCAGACTGAGGTCAATGAGTTCTCATTTGCTCAGGTCAGCTGTTTCTGTGGGTTTTCCCAGAATGGTCTTTGCCCCTTTGTTTGTCACTCCTCCCTCTCTACAACTGGAGTCCAGGAGTACTACTCAGTGCTTAGCTGTGAATTTCTTCTTCTTCCATCAACTACTGGATGAAGTCTCTAGGATGGCATTTAAGGTAGTCATCATTCTCATTATAGGGGAAGGGCATTTAAGATAGCCTCTCCACTACTGCTTAGATTCTTAGTTGGGCTGATCCTTAAGGATCTCTGCACAATTCCCTTGTGCCAGACTTCTCTTTAAACCTATAATGGATTCCTCTATTGATGTATGTTTTTTCTTCTTATCCTCTATTCATCTCTCAACTCAATCATCTTGATCACTCAATTTCTCCTTCCCCTTCTTATTCTCCCATCATCTTTCTCTTACTTCTCTCCACCCTTCTCTGGTGCCACGAAATTGTTCAGGAGCTCCTGCCTCTTTCCCCTTCACTGGGGGACCATGTATGTATCAATGTAGTAGGGAAAATGGGAAGGCACAACTAATGCTGAACCTACTTGAAAAGCTATATGGAAAGTTGCATACTTGTATGCTAATAATTTAAATGGAACCACTATATAATGTGGGAGGTAATATACAACTTATCCTTATTTTTTAGATGAGGTCTGTCACTGAACCTACAGCTTATCTCTTTGACTAGACTAGGTTCTCTCTGCCTCCCTAATGCTGAAATACAAGTCTGTATCATGCTATTCAAATTTCTCAAGGGTGCTTTGGATTGAAAACCGGTTCTCATGTCCCATTGGCAAATGCTTTAGTCTAAGCTATCACCTAAGCCACAAAATCAATAAGGTATATTTCATAAGGTGGTAGTAGCTTAACTATACTTAACTATAATAATTCACATTGAATATTAATGAAACATAGTTTTTAATTTGCACTCCTCCAGTTGTAATGATATTATATTATTTAATGCGATTGTTTTCTATGTTTGAAACTTAAATGTAACACATTTTTGATAAACGTCTATTTGCATGATTTTTAAATTTTACATGTTTGTATTCATAATGCATATTTTCTTCTTTAATTAATCTTTAAATTAGATGAATATATATATTCCATGACTATAGTTTTGAGCAATTTGCTCACAATATTCCAAAAATTGCTGCCTACTTGTTGCCACCTGAAAATGAATACATGAACCTAGAATCCAATAAACTGTATTTCCAATAAGAAATACACACAGTTCCTTTATATTCTAATCTTTTAGCACAAATGTACTTAGTGTATAACTCTTTCTATGGCTTTCTGATTCATAGTTACAGCATGAAGATTAAAATCATTAGGCAATGCTACTTTGCTACAGAAATATTATTGTAATCCATTGTTCCTTGTTTTTGTTGAATAATATTATAAACCATGAACTTCAAATATAGTGTAGGGAATGTGTCACAGCTAGCAGCTAGTAATACAGAATCTGTACTTCTTTACCATGGAAAGTGACTCCGTTTCCATCTATTTTAAACATTCAAATACTTCTTGAAATGTATACATTAAATATAAGAATTTTTGAAATAGCTCTGTTATTAATGAAGATAACTTTCAAAATCAGTGAAATCAAGTCTCTACTTCAAAGAAATATAAGTATTATTCATTTAGATAATACATGTGTTTATTTGAGGTGCTACCTGAGAAGAAAAACATCTATGCAGCTAAAGTTATTGGAAATCCATGGTTCAATCACTTGTCTTTGCATTTCTGAATTGGATGCAAGGCATTGAAATTATTTTTGAAATTAAGGCTACCAAGATGAGAATGTAACTGTTTACATTTCTCAAACTGTAGGTCCCTTACCCCATTGGAGTTGAAAGACCCTTTAACACAGGCTACAGATCAGATATTTACCTTATAATTCCTAATAATAGGATAATTATAGTTATGAAGTAGCAACAAAAACGATTTTATTTTGGGGGATCAGCACAACATGAAGAACTGTATTACATGTTCACAACATTAGGAAAATTGAGATACACTGGTTTAGAGGATGTTGAGATCCACACTGGCATATATCTCAGTGATTACAAGTGATAAATAAAACATTAAATCAAACACAAAACTCTTTTCTTCAATCTCTTGCCAATAAAATATGGTAAGGCAATGTGACACAATCTATGTGAAAATAGCCACCATTATTTAACTTAAAACCTACACCATGAGATGAAACCCATATCTGACAATATTTGGGTAAACAAAATCCAGAGACTACAAAGCCAAGAGACCTAGTATAAAATCAAATATTAATGATCTATAGAAAAACAGGAATAACAAATGTCTCCTGATTATATTCTGAAATACTCATAGTTACAGATTGGTGCCTTATTCAGTCCTCTTCAGAAAACCTTCCATCTGCAGCAGGTGGGAACAAATATAAGACGACAGCTATATATTATGCAGAGAAAGAGTGAGACCTTGGACCAAACAGTTCTAAAGAGATGTCTCCACCAAATTCCTCCCCTCAGACTTCAGGGGACCTTGTGGAAGCTTAGGAAGAAGTGACATAGACAGATAGGATGGAGGATAAGAAGAGAACAAGGCCCTAGAAAACAACTGAGGAAAGTTCATATGAACTCGGTCAGACACTGAAGCAGCAATCACAAGCTCCTTTACTTTTAGTACTTCCGAAGGGGTCCTGAGTGTGTCTGTGGTCTTTTTGTTTTCCCTTGAGTTTCTTATCTTGAAGTTGGCTTATCTTGTTCAACTACAATATGATAGTTTTGTTTATTTTCTTTTCTTAGAAATATATACTTTGTATTAATGAGAGACAGAAAGGGATTGGTTCTGATTGAGAGAGGTGGTAAAGTACTGGGAGGAATAGACAGACAGAAGCTGTATTCAGAAGATGTTGTATGAGACAATTATCTGTGTTCAATAAAGGAGGGAAATACTGCAAAAATACTTCCCTGATAAATGTGGAGAGCATAGACACAGTTGGACAACATAAATACTTTGTTACTAACCAGCAAATAATATTTATTCTTCAATAAACTGTAAAAAATTGAAAAGCATATCTTTACAGATAATAAGAATTAATCTCTAAATACAAATTTTCTACTGTGTACATTATTACTTTATGAACCATAGTTCATATAATCACTTTCATGTTAGTAAAATTATTAAAATACTTTCTAATCCACTTTTGTGAATAGGGTATCTTTATTTTATATATATATATATATATATATTTATTTATTATTTTAATTTTAAATAGCTTGTTTAACATGTCAATCCCAGTTCCCTCTCCCTCCCCTCCTCCCACAGCCCCCCACCATCCCCCCATCCTCCCACCCTATTGCCAATTCCTTCCACATAGGGGATATCTAGAGTCTGTCATTTCACTCAGGGTAGGGTCCAGGCACTCCCCTAAGAGTCCAGGCTGAGAGAGCATCCCTCTTTGTGTTATGGACACACAATGTCTATTAGTATTCGAGGGATAAACACTGATCCACTTCTCAGGACCCCATAGGTTGCCCAGACCTCCTCACTGACTTTCACATTCAGGGAGTATGGATCAGTCCCATGCTGGCCTCCCAGCTGTCAGTCTGGGGTCCAAGAGCTCTCCCCTGTTCGGATCAGCTGTCTCTGCTGGTTTTGCCAGCCCATTCTTTGCCAATTTGCTTATCGCTCCTCTCTCTCTGTCGCTGGGTTCCTTGGGTTCAGTTCATTATCAGAAATGGGCATTCGGGGTGGTCTCTACACTATTGCTTAGCTTGCCAATTGGTATCATCCCTTTAGATCACTAGAAGTAACAATGGTGCCTGATCTGTCTTCTAAACTATGATTCCCTCTTCCCCCTGTCCTACCCCCCCAGTCAACTTTCCCGTTCCCCCATGAACTTGATGTCTATAACCATCCTGGAGCCTTCATCCAGTGACTGATGGAAGCAGAGGCAAACACCCACAGTTAAACACGGGTATCTTTATTTTTAATAATACCTATCTTTACTAAGTATAAATGAGATGATGTCTCTTTAATGCATATACCTTTTTTAAATGATTATTTTTATGTCCCAAATAATTAATTTTGACTTCATTGTCTTCCAGTTTATCACTGAACCTTGATAGACTTAGGCCCTTATATCTCATTTGGAACCCATTTATTACTAATTTTATCAGTATTATAAACACTGATACATGTGCATGCTATTTAGTTTAAAAGTTAATTTATTTAAGTCTTATCCATTCATCAGAGTAGTCTTATAGACTGATACATGTGCATATGTGACCTCATGATTCTCTGGATTTCTCCAGTGTCTGTTGTTATGCCCCCATTTTCATTTCTGATTTTCATAATTAGCATATTCTCTCTCTGTATTTTGTTTAGGTTGGATAGAGCTTTGTCTATTTTGTTGATTTTCTCAAGGAACCAACTCATTGTTTCATTGATTCTTTGTAATGTTTTCTTTGTTTCTACTTTATTGATTTCAGCTCTCAATTTGATTATTCCCTGTCATTTACTGCTCCTGGATGAGTTTACTTCTTTTTGTTCTAGAGCTTTCAGGTGTTCAGTGTTGCTATTCTCCAGTTATTTCATGTGGGCACTTAATGCTATGAACTTTCCTCTTAGAATTGCTTTCAGAGTGTTCCATAGGTTTGGTTATGTAGTGCCTTCATTTTCATTGAATTATAGGAAGTCTTGGATTTCTTTTTTTTTCTTCCTTTTCTCAGGAGTGATGCAATTAAGCACTGTATAGTTTCCATGAGTTTGTGGGGATTCTGCAATTTGTGATGATCTTGAATTCTAATTTTAAGTCAATGGTGGTGTGATAAGATACAGAGGCTAATGGCAATTTTTTTGTATCTGTTGAGGTTTGCTATGTTGCTAAGTATATGATCAATTTTAGAGAAGTTTCCATGTGGGGCTGAGGAGAAGGGTTATGCTTTTGTGTTTGGATGGAATGTTTTATTGATGTCAGTTAACCCAATTGGATCATAATTTCTGCTAGTTCCCTCTAGGTGGTTCAATGGCAGGAGGGGTCCTGCAACTTTAGATCAGGGGAGTCAAGAATGGGGAAGTGGGCTGCAAGAGGCCCTGGGACTCACCTCTCTACTGGAGGATGGAGGGGCGAGGTCAGAATGGTGAGGGATGATGGCAGATACTTTCTTCTGCCTCCAGGTTCCTCTCTTCTGCCTCGAAGTCCCACTTGAAAACTTCAAAGTACTTTGAGCATATTCATCCCTGTTCCTTCCCCAGTTCCTTTCAGATACACTCTTACTTCTATACCCCCTCAACTTTGTGACCTCTTACTTTCTTCTTGATAACTTGCCATGTTCAACTTATATTTCCCATTATTTCTAGATTGGAAGCCGCTATTCACTAGAAGTTATTGTCTTCCACTAGGAATGGGAGCTTACATCCCTTTCTCTCTGTGTTAGAATACTGACTGACTGGCTTGGCTGTGTGCAGGTCTTATGTAGGCAACCATTGCATCTGTGAGTTCATGATTGTCTCTAGGCCTTGGAGGGTAATATGTTAAATTTGTTCTTTGTGAATTCTATGCATGAGTTACAATATACTTTGACAGTATCTACTTCTTCATCATTTCTCCTATATACCTCCCTCTACATTGACTCCAATATGTAACCCTCCTAAATCCATGCCTTCTGTATGTCACAAAAAATGTGTCACTGAGTCAAAATAGTTATTTCCATGTGCACAATGGATAAGTTAGCCCCTAATGTTAAGTTTTCTGAATTATTGTAAAGGTGGAGAAGTCTAAGAACTAATAGAATGTAGATTCTTGTAATATATAATTGAAGTTGCTCATAGAGAAAATATATATGAGGAATACTATTATTAGAAGGTAACGGATTAATAACAGTTTCCAAATAAATAATTGTCATAAGAAAAAAAATAAATGAAAGATAATGAGGTATCTGTCATTTGTGATCTGTCAACAGATCTAAGAAACTTCTTTTCATCATCATCCTTACCACATGATTTCAATCTCCACAGGTGTTTCTGTGTTAAACAAGTTAATTTCCTAAAGCCAATTTTCTTATGAGAGCATGTAGTGAGATCACCACTTTCGCTGCATCTGTTGCATTGACCATGCCCATTTAGACATGGTCCTAGGTTCAGGTATGATGGGGTTCCATTAGTTCATATTAACAACTGCTCAGCTCCTGCTGCATAGGCAGCCCTCTATTGTTTACATTATCCTGCAGTGCACCAGCTCTACAGAAATTGCTAGAAGGAAAACCTAGAGCCAAGGAAGATAACTACATTCACAAAGACACAGGCAATATAGAATCATACTTTACAAAACACTAAAAGAAAAAGGGAGGAGAAACTACACAAAATAACTTCACTAACAATAAATCAAGCGCAAACAAGGATCACCAATCAATGGAGTGAGGTAACCCAGTCGCAAAAAGACAAACATGGTATGTACTCACTCATATATGGATTTTAGATATGGATCAGGATAGTGCCAGTCTGCACTTCCACAGATAGAGAGTCTGGGAAACAGGAAAGAACCTAAAAGATATGCATATATACATAGTACCCAAGAGAAGAGGATGGAGACAAGATCCTCTGAATGGATGGGGAACAGGGCGAGGGGGGGGTAGTGGGACCTGGGAAGAATAGAGGGGGTAAAGAGGAAGGGAGTTGGTCATGGGGGAACAGGAAGTTGAGGGGGTGGGGGTAGAATAGGGGGAAGAGGGAATCATAGGATCGAAGACAGATCAGGCACCAGAGTGACCTCGAGTGATCTAAAGGTATAACATCAATTGGCAAGCTAAGCAATAGTGGAAGGACCACCTCGAATGCCCATTCCTGATAATGAACTTGATGTCTATAACTATCCGGGAGCCTTCATCCTGGGACTGATGGAAGCAGAGGAAAACACACATCTAAGCACTGAACTGAACCCAAGGAACCCAGTGACAGAGAGAGAGGAATGATGAGCAAATTGGCAAAGAATGGGCTGGCAAAACCAGCAGAGACAGCTGATCTGAACAGGGGAGTGCTCTTAGACCCCAGACCGACAGTGGGGAGGCCAGAATGGGACTGATCTGGACCCCCCAAATGTGAGTGTCAGTGAGAAGGCCTGGACAACCTATGGGGCTCTGAGCTGTGGATCAGTGTCTATTCCTGGTATACAATCTGTCTTCATGTGCCTATAGCACAAAGAGAGATGCTCTCTCAGCCTGGACTCTTAGGGGAGTGCCTTGACCCTACCAAGAGTAAAATGATAGACTCTAGACATCCCCTATGTGGAAGTATGTGGCAATAGGGTGGGAGGGAGGGTGGAAGGGGAGTGCGGGAGGAGGGGAGGGAGAGGGAACTGGGATTGACATGTAAAACAAGCTATTTAAAATTAAAAAAAAAATTAACGAAAAAAAAATTCCTCCTTGTTCATTCTACAATCAAACTCCTCTACCAGCAGGTAGTAATCCTAAAGGTATTCATAGGAATGAAATCTGGCAAATGGATGTGTTTCACTTTGCAGAACATGGAAAATTAAAATATGTGCACCATACAATAGACACATTTTCAGGGTTTTAATGGGTCATTACACTGAACTATGAAAAGGCTGATTCTGTTATTGCATACTTATTAGAAGTAATGGCCATTATAGGAATATCTGTACAAATAAAAAATTACAATGCTCCAGCATATGTCTTCAGAAAATTGGAACAGTTTTTTAAAATATTATTACATAAAGCATATAACTGGTATACTGCACAAACATATAGGACAAGCAGTAGTTAAAAGATCTAATTGCACTTTAAAGGAAATGCTATATAAACAGGCAGGGTTGAACAAAGACTACCAAACAAAGATAACATAATGCTTTGCTAAATTGAAGCTTTCTTAATGTTAATGAGAAAGGAAAAAACAGCTGCAGAAAGACACTGGACAATAGAAAAAACTTATAAATTAAATCAGTGTATGTACTTAAAGAATATATTGACCTCAGAATGGAAACCAGGATATATGTTTTCTTGGAATAGGGGTTTCACCTTTTTTTCTATAAGAGAAGAGAAGCTTTGGATACCAGCAACACTGATCACCATTCAATTTAAAAATGTGGAAATTCTTCATGAGGAGAAATGATAGGTTGTCCAGCAAGGTATTTCACATGAGTTTCATGGAGACCTCACAAAGGTAGGAGGAATGATTGCTCTTGTCTTTCCAGGAATACAGAAAAAAAAATCTCCAAAAAAGCAAAAAACCACCGAATGTGTAGATGCCTAAAGAAGAGAGCATATCTTTCCAGAAACAACCATCATACAAAGAATAATTTCACGTGTGGTAAAATGTTTATACTAAAATGATACCCTCTTACTTCCTAGCACAATTTTAGTACCTAATTACATAAAAATCATATCTGGCTTTGGAGCTGGAATTGGCTTTCCTTCTCCAAATTCAAACATGTTGCTTAAATAAAATTCAGAGTTTCTGTCTCATCAAAATGTCATTGGTATAAAAAAGAAGAAAACAAAATCTAGGAATACTATTGTCTTCACTCTGTTTTCTCTAAAATCCTAATTTTCCTCATTCTTAATTTCATCCTTATTGCTACCTTTCCCTGTATGTTCACCTGTGGAAGTTAAAATATCAGTGCTGATATTAATGATTATGTCCTCCAAAGTGAACAAAGAATTTCCTAACAACAATCTTGGAACACTCGGGAAAGAAGATGGGGCCCCAGTTCATCTTTTCTACATGATTCAACTTGATAACTCTGAACTAACAAACATCATCTTAAAACCGATTTGGGATTAAAATGCTAGAGACAACTCCAGACTAACTAGATGAAACAGTGCATCTTCTTTTTTTTGTGCCTTTTCACTAGAACAGTCTTTTCTTTTTTATTATTAATTTGTTTTACTTTTAAGATTAAATTTAGATTAGAAACATGGTTGGTTCACAAGCCAGTTCCAGGTCCCTCTCTCTTTCCCTCCCCTCTTCCCGTGCCCTCCCCCCAACTCCCCCATTATCCCCTCATTTCCCCAGCGAGGGTGAGGCCCTCCATGGGGGTGTTCATAGTCTGGCATTTCATCCAGGTAAGTTCCTCTGTGGGAACTTACCATCTATCTCTCAGGGAGGAACCAAGGCTAAAACAATAGGTTATATTTTAGGAGAGTTTCATGGACAGCCCTGGTATATGACATAATAATTGTTGCAATTGATCATTTAATACTTTTCATAATTGTCAGTCATCTATACAATTGTATTTTTAAATATTCTCATAAATATAACTGCAGCTCTGACCTAAGCCCCTGACATGAAATGCAAGAATAACCTACCATTATTCATCAGACACTTGGTTGAGTGTCCTGTTAGATTTTTTGTTTTGCTAATTTGTAAACTAACACTAATCCATGTTTATTTTCAAGTAAGTGAGAGAAAGATAATTTGTAGAGTATATATATTTTAAAATTTTGTATTTAAGGTGGAGATTACAAGAATGCTTATTTTACCCTGATCAAATTCTGTCACCCAAAATATTGTAAAAACACTTCTCAAAGAATTTTGCTGAGTACTCATACATTTGTTCTGCTTGTTTATTTTTTATTGAAGAATTAGCAATTGAATCATAATTGGATTGTTATTTGGATCATTGATTACTTTTCCTTCATCTCATACTTCCCTAATATGACTTGTTAAGCTGAGCTGTCAATTGCTTTTAACCAAAAAAATTACTATCTTCACATCTCATTCTGTTTGATTCTTCTTCAAATTTGCTTTTACCAACTTTTTAAATATGTCTGAAAAAGAACATGCTTTTTCAGGAAACATGCATTCAACTGCTGTATATATCAATTTTAAATTGCTTCATATTAGCAAAAGTTTTGGAGTTTTGGAGAGTGGTTGATGATGATGATATATATACATTTATATATATATATATTAAAAGCTCACAAAATTAACTTTTCAATTATTTAAGTATAGTAATTTTGAGTCCTTTTATACAGCCAGTGTTCACAATAAACAAGCTATCATGTATTCAAATGGAATAATGGTGAAATCAAAGTACATGAACTTTGGGATGCATTAAACAGAGTCACTGAGATAATCTGGCTTCTTAGATGATCTGATCTGAATAGCTTCAGTGTCTTTACCTGAAATTTGAAAGAGAAGAGAACGGATTTACATAGGAAGACAGCCAGAGTATAGCTGAGCTCGTTATAGGAAGACAGAGTATAGCTGAGCTCTTTATAATGATGTATATGTGAAATATCCTTATGAATGTAAAATGCTTGGTTTTGTTTCACTTAGTCATTTTCATGTTAATATCAGGAATCCAACTGAACCTGTCAAAACCCTTGGAAGTATCATGAGATAATAGGAATTTTTCATTGTGTTTTATTACCTAATACATGAAGATCTGTGTTAATTTGCTCAATTGTTTTACTCATAACTATATAGTATATTACTTTGCACATTTAAATATTTAGCAAATTTTCATCCTGTTATACAAAACCCCTTGTTCTTTTTACCTTCTCTGCCAACGTACAGTGACTAATACAATACACAAACTGCTGACAAATAGTTCTACCTAAAGCTACATTGCTCAGTGCCAGTCACTGACATGTGTTCATTTCCAAGAGCTAGGATCCATAGCTCCTGAGTCACCACTTTAGTCATATTTTAGGAAACCACTAGTCATACCATTATGTAGACAATGACACTTCTTTCAATTTCTTAAGTGGTGTGGCTGTGTTTATGTCAGTAAGTATCAGCTGTCCTACACCACAGAAGAGAATCAATCATTATTCTTTTCATGCTAGAATTTAAATCAGTGTCTCAATATCCTAAAATGGCCTGTCTGTTTATGTGGATATTATATTAAGAAAGAAGTAAGATAAATTTGTTCATATTAAACTATTTAGCATTGTTTCATAGAATTCTAATACAAGTCTTACAATGTTATACCATGCAATGTTACTAAAACAAATCTTTTATTTTGATCATAAGGTTGAATTTCTTGCACAAATGCTCCTAGTTGATGGGGATGTCCTTCTGTATGCAGTTAATATATGTTTATCTTATTGGTTGATAATAAAACACTGTTTGGACAGTAGCCAGGCAGGGAGGTATAGGCAAGGCTACCAGACAAGGAGAATTCTGGGGAGAGGACTGAAACAGGACTTACTGGAGATGCTATGTAGGTACTGGGAAGATAGGATCCTGGACATTCTCTGGTAAACCAGGACCAGGTGAAAAATACATAAAATAAGAAGTCTGAGCCATTTGCCAAACAATTTATAATTAATATAAGCCTCTGTGTATTTATTTGCATCTAAACAGCTGTGGGACCAGGTGGGACAGGAACTCTGTCTACACACATTGTTTTATGTCATGATTTCCAGTTACAGTTTGTTTTCTTTGGTAGCAGCTTGGTTTCTTATATATATGAGAATTTTATTTGATATTTGGTGATAATTGTTCTAATATCTAGTTTTGTGACTTTCATAGATGCTACTTACATCTGTATCTTTTCCTGTCAAGAGAAGCATAACTATAATATTTACTCCATAGAGCACACATTTTTCAATACATGCAAAAATATATTGTAAAGCACATTTGATTTTATTAGTAACATCATACTTGTTATTTAGTGATTACTTAATGGGATGTTATAGTATCCTACAGAAGGTTATATTTGTCACTGATTTTTGGACAAAGTTAAATTTGCTAAGACACTTTATTCTGAGATCATAGTCTTTCTTATATCAAGTATTTTCATTTGGAATCAATATATAATCAAGATTAATTATTGTGCAAATATTACCAATTCAAACCTTTGTTAAAATGGAGTTCATGGCTGAACTTAGGTAAATTATTGAACAGATTTATTTGAGAAAGGGGAGTTATTATTCAGTCACTAACACTAGCTGAATACTCACTCAATTTACTAATGATTTGTTAAAGGAGGAAACCGTCAAAGAAATGAGTCATTAACACAAGGCTCACCCTTAAGCATCCCACGATGAGAATAGTACAATCCTTCAATTATGGAAAAGTAGATGGCAGCGATGTAGATCTTGAAGGCAGAAAGAACATGAGGACAAGATGGAGGATATATAGCTATTCATAAAAAAATGCCAGAACTTGGATTGAGAGTGTTTGAGAGTTGTAATATATTAACACAGGAAAGACAAATGGCAGCACATCACTAATCTAGGTTTGGTTTTTCATATATATGACTAGCACACAGGACAGGTTTAGTACTTCCCAGAGTATTAAATCTTTTCTTTCTACCACTAGTACAGAAGAAATGTCTATGTTCCACTGAAACACTGAAATGCAGGAAAACCTTCATAAAATCTAGACTGATTCGTGATTTCTCTGAATTCATGAATTTTTCTCTGCTAACACTTCAGAGGACATATGGTTCTGCTGAAAGAGGGACTCTTTTGTACATATGGTGGGGTGACAGATAAGAAATTTCTTGGATAGGATGCCAAAATTTGTGGGTAATTTGAGAATGAAACTTTTAAAAGTGTAACATAATATTTAAATTTAAAAAATTTAAATCATCAGGGTACCACTTGAAAAATGACCACAAAGATAATGCACCCCTGGTTCATGAGCCAAAATTAAACTTAAATGTTTCTCAAGCACCCTTTAAGATATCATTCTGTAAGACATGACCATTGATATGAAACCTAACTGCATGCTAGATTACTTGCTTTGTAACTTTGTATTAATTATATCATACAGAATACACTCTATATCTGGATTCTTTTACAGACTACTTCATTTGTGACATTCATCAGTGTTATATATTTTGCAAATGTGTTTTTCCTCATTGTTTATTCACAACTTATGAATACTATTACAAAACATTATAATCGTAAGATGCTAATATAGCATTTTAGCTTATATGCTATGCATATGCAATGCATAATATACTTATACATATACATATACATGTATGGTGATGCAAGCTTGCTAATGTTAAGCATACATGCAGCTACAGGGAATTCAGTTATACTTTCCAACAATTTTTCTAAATCTTTGCCTCAATTTGCATTCTAGCAACTTGAGCATCTTTGCTTAGTTACTTCATTTTCTCAAAAAAACCCATTATAACCTATCTTTGTCATGTGACTCTTTCTATTGATTTACACTTTCCACTTATATCCCATTATGATATTGTGGTTTTGTTTGTACAATTCCCCTAACTAATAAAGTGGATATTGTATCTGTATTCCATTTAAATTTATTACCTTGTGATATACTTCATAAAATGTAATTTTGTATATTGAGCTGTAATTTTATATCAATACATTTATATACTTCCTTCTAGTTTGAATACGTGATTTCTGTTATAACCCCAAATTTTAAATATTTAAAGAATACCCATTCTTTGCATGTTAATTTAAATGACATTGTCATTTTAAAGGGTTTTTAATTGAAATTGGTAATTTTTAAGTAATCATGGTGTTATTTATATTTCTTTTATAAATATTCCTGTTTAAAGGAAATGCTACCTAATCCAAGGTTTTGAAGATACCCTTCTCTTTTCTTTTCTTCTAAAATCATTATTCTTTGAGTTTTTATATTTAAAATTTAACCAGTCCCTCTGAAACAAATATTTGTGGATTGTGTGAGTTAGAATTTTAGATTTACCTTTTCATGATCTGGGATATACATAATTTATCCAGTGTCTTAGTCTGAAAAGCTCTTCATTTGACCACCCCACCAGGCTGAAAAATCATTGAAGTTAAATTCTAATGTCCTCATATTCTTCAACCATTGCTTCACAGTCAATTTTCACAGTTTTAAAACTGTAATATTAATTTTTGGTTTTCCCAGCTATGTTCTGGTCTGCCACTTCTCTAGGTAGTTAGAGTAAAATATTCAACAACAGGTAGAACCTCTTTATCTTTGTGGAGCTTAGACATCCATGCAGTTTAATAGGAAAGAAATGCAAATATAAGGCACTTCAGAGGAATGATACATAGAAAAGAAAGAGAACAAGAAATGGCTGCAAGGTTACAGTGGACTACGGGAATGCATTGCAAATCTAAAAGGCACCGTCTGGAAGGTCTTCCAAGAGGAGCTCAATGAGAGCAAAGGCGTAAGCAAGGCAGAGCTCTCTCCTCTTCATACTTAAGAAGAAAGAGTTACATACACAAAACGGTTTCATCCAGAGGAGTACATTTATATTGCAGGGTATCCAAATCCAGCAGGTTGAAATACAGGAGCTCATTTTGATTTTAACTGTATTTAGGGACAGCTTCTCTTATAAAAATTCTTAAGTTCTTGTGTCCTTATAAATAAATGATTGAGGGATGTTTCACAGGGATACAAATTGAAGCAATAGCCATGTCAAACCAAGATGATGATGATAAAATGATCAGCAAAGCAGCTACAACTGTCTAGATGCAAGGATCCTCCCAAGAGGTTTGAAGAAGTGCTCCCCTGATGATATTGTGATTTTTAACATCTTACATTTTAACCTACAAAGTTTTTGTACTTTTTACAACAGTTTTAAGAATGAGCCGGGTGGTGGTGGTGAACGCCTTTAATCCCAGCAGTCGGGAGGCAGAGGCAGGCGGATATCTGTGAGTTCGAGGCCGGGCTGGACCGACAGCCTCCAAAACAATGCAGAGAAACCCTGTCTCTTAAAATCAAAAAAAAAAAAAAAAAAGAATGAAGCCCTTTGTGGACTGTACAAATAAGACTACATAGATTGGTTGTTTCTGAGGTAAGGCATTAGAGGATGTTGACAGAGATGTAGTTAGAAAGATAATGTTAAGATGTTAAGAGAAGCAGGTAGAGCCTGTGAGCGTCTATGTAGACTGTTTTTTGATGCAAATTGGGAGGAAGTTGTTCACTTAGGAATTCTGTACTGTCACAATGACATAGGGAGTTTGATTCATTTCACTGGCTTATTTTCAGCCATTTGACTCCTGAATATTTTCTTCAGGACTCCTCATTTGTCTAATACTGCTCAATTTCTGCCAGTTTTTTATGGATATTTGGATTTTAGGTTGTCATATCTGTGGATTTAGGCTACCAATTCAAAGATTCCTATCCAGGATGAAATTTTACTCTTTCTTTCAAACTCTGTGTTGATATCAACATGTCCTATTTTAATCTTTAAAAGTTTTCTGAGACATCTCATGCATTTTCATGTCTAATAACATAAGTGAACTGATTTGCAATGGCATATCTGAGCTCCAGTACTATTTCACACTTTATAATAAGATCAACCTATTCTTATTTGATGTATAATACTATGTTCCTGCTTTCCCTGCAGCAATATGGTACCATCTGGCACATTATTAGTGCAAGACACACTGAGGCTTGATGCAATGTGCATATGACTGCAATACACACAATTTCGATCCAAGATCTGACATATTACTATGATTAGTTTGTCAACTTACTGTAACTGATTAAAATAATAGGGAAATTTATGGTTTTGCGAAAATGCAAATAATATTACAACGTGAGTGACATTTTAAAAGTAGGAGTCAGTGATGCTACAGCTATACCTCCCTGACATCTCTGAGAAACTTGTGAAAAGATCAAAAGCAACAACAAGTCTGTTGTTTCCAGAATTAATTTCTTAGTCATGTAACTTAGGAAAAGCCTGGGTAAACCGTAAGTTTTCTGTTGCTGTTGCCTTTTACACATACTTTGCTTCTTTTTCAGCTTTAAGTAATAATTTCAAAACCTGAGAAGGAAATGAGTATGTTTTTTTTCACTTCAGAATTTTTCTTTCTTTCTTTCTTTCTTCCTTTCTCTTTTTCTTTCTTTCTTTCTTTCCTTCTTTCTTTTTTTTCTTTTTCCTTGTGCAGCCCTGGCTGTTCTGGAACTCACTGTAGACCAGGTTGGCCTTGAACTCAAAGAGATCCACCTGGCTCTGCCTGGTGACTGCTGGGATTAAAGGCATGCACTACCACTATTCAGTCACTTCAGACTTTTAATATATCTATTCCTCTTCCTTACAACATCCACACTCTGAGTTGTCAGCATCAAACACTAGCTTTTGAGACTTGATTTTCCATAGAATTCTGTAATAATGATGATTTCATGAACTTTCTAGTTTCATTTTGATTAATTTAGCTTCAAATATGAGGTTTGGAAAATTCCAGTTGCAAAGGATTATATTATCAATAGGAAGAAAATTTAAAACAACCTTTTAATGTGGCATTTGAAAGCATAGTATTTGATTTTGTTGAAGAAACATTGCATTATTTTTCTGTACAAAAATTATCTGAAAAATAAGCTTAAATGGTCCTTTCTTATTTATTATTGAAAATGATTTAAAAAGTACTGAAAATTAAAGATTATATTTAGACATTATGGAAGTACTTAGTTTAACATAATTCAAAGAAATAGTACAGTGAAAAACTATTCCTACTGAAGTAACAGGTTATCTTACTTCAATTCTGTGCAGAAATTTTTTCCACATATTTCTGTCTAAAAGATGTAATAATATAAATGCTGATTACCAAAGGCAAGTGCTACTAATACTATTAACGTGTAAATATTTTAATCTTAAATGTTTACATATTCTAGCCAGTTTCCAGCATGGTATAATAGAAAGAATGTTAAATTTGTTTTAGATATTGTCATTCATAATCTCAAGTTTTCTTCTTTATTTAGATTATCACCTGTTCCCATCTTTAAGGATCGATTTCACAAATCAGATACAGTGGATAAGGTTTTACAAAACAATACAATTTCATTTGGGGTGATAAAAATATCTCTTTTAAGAGCCAGAAAATATATAACAAGAATCCTAATATCAAATTAGAATTTGTCTGATAGGGTTATGTGAGAAACTACTACTGGCACTATTGTAACCAGTATAATTCCTAAATGCATTTAAATCCTTGTTCTTATATCCAGAGATAAGTATAGCTCTCACCATTCATCAAAAAAGGCTTTTTTGGAAGAAGATGGAGACAAATTACAGAGAACTACAACTGATGTAAATGAAGAAGACAAGGACCATGGGGTGCTCAATCCCAGTTGGTATGTCTACAATAAAACACTTACACCAAAGACTTAGGGAAATTTGTTAGGGTGGTTAGGTATCAATATATTTATTTGAAAATAGTATTTTCAAGGAAACCACATCCATGAATTCTCAATGGCATGGTGTCCTAAACAAGGAAAGAACAATGGCAACATCAGTTGATATGCCCACATGGATAGGGTCTATCTCACAAGGCATTATTTCTAAGTGAAGAACAACAGTCAATGATGAGAAAAAGCATGATAGTGCTCATCTATTTTCCCAACCTTTGAGATGTTGTAACAGAGCATTACAGTTGCATATTTCTGGCAACTAGGAAGATTTTGTCATTGGAAAATGTATAGTTTAAATAATACTGTTAGTTCAATATTTCACAATACTAGAACTATTGCTACACCATATTTAGAGCAGTCAAATTAGCATATTATTAACAATATAATATCTGTGATCATTGGTTCATGCACTCTTAGCTGGTGGTGGTATTTTATGCCCAGCTTTCACCATTTATGTAGGGATCTTTGTCTGGTTTTTGTTTACATGTCTTGTACATGCTGTCACAATTACTCAAATGTTTCCTTGAGAAGTTATCCACTTACTTTGTTCTTCCACTTTTCTGGGAAGATGGCTGAGCCTTGGTGAGAGCTGTCATATGTTTTCTAGCTTACTATTTCCAAAGGAATTTTCTTTCATTAATTTTAGGGCTGTGCTTGGGATTCTCCCTTTTCATGACACCAGTGTTATTAGTTCCCTAGAGGGGTGATAGTACACTATTACACACTTATCAGTCTAAGTAACATAAATGTATCTGTAGGTGACAAATCAGAGTGCCTCACTAAAGAAGTGTTGGCAAGGTTACAGTGGACTACGGGAATGCATTGCAGATCTAAAAGGCACCGTCTGGAAGGTCTTCCAAGAGGAGCTCAATGAGAGCAAAGGTGTAAGCAAGGCAGAGTTCTCTCCTCTTCATACTTAAGAAGAACGAGTTACATACACAAAACGGTTTTATCCAGAGGAGTACATTTATATTGCAGGGTATCCAAATCCAGCAGGTTGAAATACAGGAGCTCATTCTGATTTTAACTATATTTAGGGACAGCTTCTCTTATAAAAATTCTCAAGTTCTTGTGTCCTTATAAATAAATGATTGAGGGATGTTTCACAGGGATACAAATTGAAGCAATAGCCATGTCAAAACCAAGATGATGATGATGAAATCATCAGCAAAGCAGCTACAACTGTCTAGATGCAAGGATCCTCCCAAGAGGCTTGAAGAAGTGCTCTCCTGATGATATTGTGATTTTTAACATCTTACATTTTAACCTACAAAGTTTTTGTACTTTTTACAACAGTTTTAAGAATGAGCCGGGTGGTGGTGGTGAACGCCTTTAATCCCAGCAGTCGGGAGGCAGAGGCAGGCGGATCTCTGTGAGTTCGAGGCCAGGCTGGACCGACAGCCTCCAAAACAATGCAGAGAAACCCTGTTTCTTAAAATCAAAAAAAAAAAAAAAAAAAGAATGAAGCCCATGTGGACTGTACAAATAAGACTACATAGATTGGTTGTTTCATATTCACTCAGACTATTAAGGGAATCCATTTCCATGCATTGTCACTGAGCTCTCAACTTCTTGGTGGTTGTCACCTCAGGAATACTCTTAGCTCCCAGAAATCTCTCCCAGTTACTTGAATAGGGCTACAAAAACTCAGCAACATAAATGGAAGGTGATATAGCACTTACACTGTCATTTATCTTCAGAATGTGTCATGTGATTCAATGTGGTCCATGAGTGAAACAAAGGAAAATTTTAAGTTTTAATGAGAATTTCAAAGTATTTTTCCATTAAGGAATATATTGGTGGCATGAGTCACCACAAGGATATCTTTGAATGAGTATTATTTTTCCCACCACAGCCTTTTTCACTTATCTAAATACGTTGGCTTAGACACCAAGTCACATAAAATATCAACCCATTATATTATCAAGTTAAAATTCAAAGTGTCATTACCTGAAAGTCTTCCATTATTTTATATAAAATAGGGGGACTTTGTGACACAACCCTCTATCCATGGACCTATGCAACTGAAGAAACAACTCTATTTTTCTAAAGTAGAGATATCATCTTAAGACTAAGAAAATATCAATAATCATTTTAGATGTCAATGATAAAACATGGACAACAACCTGGCTAATGGTCTCAAGAAATTCTAAATTACAGTGGAATCCATTCCATTTAGGATTAATGACAAGGAAATCATTTTGTGTGACTAGTGGATATATCCTCTGAACTCTTAGGTCCACATATCAGAATTTATCCTTGATATATTCTTGAAGGCACCATGTGTTTTAAGACAACTGCTTGTAGAATTTTGGGGTTCTGACAGCTTAATTTCATTTCATACTATGTTCTTTTCAAGCAAATTTATCAGGGATTTGGGTAAGCTAGCATTCTTACAAACCTTCTGACACTTAATTTCATGTTCCCTGTCTTTCCAAATAATGATTATGATCCATAAATTTTTCTTTGGAAATTCTGTTATCTATTGTTGGTTTTGGGGAATTGGAAAACACATAATTTTAAGTCTCCCAGATATTTTCTTGTTTAATTGAGGGATCTATGAGTCAAACTCTCAATCCTTTCCTAAACGTTTGTATTACAACTTATTAACGATTTGATTCAATGACCTTGTGTGGCGCCTGTGCCACAAGCAAATCCGAGGTATCAGGAAAAGAAAGACCAGATGTCCAGCTGTTTGTACTAAGAAGTATCTTTACTTTGCCAGTGCTAGTAGGTCTCTCTGTAGGAGGGAACAGTCTTAAATATAGTCTTACAACACTGTAGAAAAACCCCAGGTGGAAGAGAGCATGTTTTCCTCATGCTACATGTTGATGTCAGTGGGGGCAATGTGGGGGTAGAAAGCCAGGACTAGAAAACAGGATGTACCTATGGCTATCGGCTGACAAACAACTCAGAGACCCTGTGGGGGCTAGGCCCCAACAACCTAGTACAAGTTTGTACAGGCAAATCCACATTATACTTCAAGGTATTTTTTGTAAACATCTTGTCATTTAATTTACAGTCCTTTTGCATTTTGAATAACTCTCAAATCCCCAGGTCATATTTTATTATGCTTCACCAGTAACCCCGCTGTTTTTTTGTTATCCATGCATATATTAAACAGGGAGAAAAACTCAGGCTATGGCTTCAATTATTAGCTTCTATAATTCCTCATTTTTTTTCAGACTATGTGTTGATTAAAACTATAGGGTGACCTTAAATTCACAATGATTTTGATGATAGGCATATACCACCAATCTTCTTCAACATTGTATTGTTATTTTTCATTTCATACCTACATTTCCCAATAGACTGAAAAAATTCCATGATCATGTATCACAAGATTTTTTTTAATCCTGAGCAGATATAATTGCTTAAGAAACATCTATTAAATACATCTATTCAAATAATTTTTGTAAACAATTTGTTCAAATTCTTCTCTGTAACCCTCCTGTTTGCTATCATATAGGCAAACATATCACCATAAGATATTTTGATGGTTGATCTATAAAATTCAAAAGACAATTTCAAAATTTACTTTTTATATAATAATTTTTTATTTAACTTTTTACACATGTTACTCTCAGTTCCATCTCCTTCCCTTCCTGCTCCAGCCCCCCATTCCTCCCAATACCCCCATTGCATTCCATCACCCTTCCATTCCCCAGGGAAGGTAAGGCCTTCCATGATAAATTTCAAGTGTTATATATTAGTAAGTTTTAATTAAATTAAATGCATGAAAAAGCCATGAAAGTTCTATCATCATAGTGAATGGTAGCTTTTTAAGTAGACGTACTTTGATATTTCTTTATATCCTTTCAAAAGAATTACGTGTTCAACACACACACACAAAGACACACACAAACACACACGCACACACACACACACACACACACACACACACACAAGATATCACCATCATAGGCCTTCCTTACTTGAAATGTCTTTTATCTCCAAAGAGTATCATCAGGCAAATGCATTAATTAGTAGAAATTTTTTCTACTTTATATAACTTTTATTCAAATTAGAAACAATCCTATTGTATATATTCGTCCCAGTTCCCTCTCTCTCCCATCCTCCCATATCCCCCACCAACCACCCCATCCAATAACACATCCACTCCCCATGGAGGTTAAGGCCTTCCCTAAGGGATCAGATTTTTATCCCCATGTACAAATGTTTCCTTCACATAAAATCGTTTAATACATATAGCTTTTAAAGATGGATTAATGATATATAGACTTCCTTTAATATAAATTTTATTTACTGCACAAGACACATAAGAGATATTTGTTGATATGAATCCTGAGAAAGACTTCATTTTTTAGTAACATACTATTTTTTGTAGTCATCTACATGAATTTCATATAAATGAAGGTTTGTGGTATCATATATACTTTGGAGATTATTGGGGCTATAGGGAAGTCTCAGTAATTAAGAACAAGCACTGACCTTATAGACAACCTCAGTTCAGTTCTCAGCACCCACCTGGAGTAACTAGGCCAATAATTCCAGCTCTGGGATATCCAATGGTCCTGACCTCAGCCATTGCCTGGGCATATACGCATATTAATTCACACATAGACACACAAATACATATAATAAAATAATAAAACTGTATATTGTTTTAAAAAGAATGGTATTATACTTATTGGACCATTTGGAGCTTTCTCACATATGGGAAACTATAATGTTTTATATAAATTAATTATCAGGCTATTGACTAAATTAACATAGCTTAGCTTCATTTACTAGATTTGTTTAAACTAAAATGAAGTATAGGAATTTTGTACAATGTCTTCCAATTAATCAATTAAGATAATGATATATTTTAATTGTAAATACAAAAGCATAGACTATGTTGATAATTAATAAATTACATCTAACATATTCTAAATACAGTAGGGAGAGATAATATATAATATGAAACTAAGGAGTAAAATGGAGGACACAAGGATTTAACCTTTCTTTAGAGATAGTTAAAAGTGGCGACTTTAACGCAATAGCTACATTAGAAAGGCTGGCGTTCCTGCTGCTGAATATGTTTCTCAGTTCAGAGGGGGTGGCATTACATCCTACATCATCGCTGTACTGCAATCTGCTCCTGACAGGACCATCCATCTGTTTAGCCTGAACAACTCTGCAGTTGCTTACGTGCTTATTCACAGATGTAAGTAGGAGGCTGACTGCAGGTTTTCTGACTTGCACTCAAATCCAAGCTAATGTGACACATTTGGAAGCATAGATGCACATGTTCTCCTTTAATTGGGAAATTTCTCCTTTGACTTTCAGAATAGTATAGAAGCAAAGACTGTGCTAAGCAGCCCTAGATTCTGAGCATATCTCATCCTACTTGAAGAAAACTGGACATATGACAAGGAAAGAAGGGCTTTCAAGAAGATGGGGCTTTCTCTAGAAGGGGTGAACAGCTGGCATCTTTTAAAGTTCCATGAGTAGCCTTGGCAAGAGATCAAAATCTTGAGAAGAGTCTGTGTGTTCAATATGGATTTCTTTGAATTATCCAAAAGTTTTAGTAATTATAATCCTCTTCTTTCTATATGATGTGAGAGACATCTTTTAACAGTCCCATGACAGTCTAGCTGTATTTACATGATAGTTTTGAACCATAAATTATTTTTATAAAATAAATGGTATTTTTTATGATTGGGAGTTTTAGTGGATATATCATAACTCAAAAACACTTCATTCATCCTTCTATTTTTAATCAAGACAGCTACTTGGCTATGTTGGACAGTGTGTGATATTGACAAAGGAAAAATACACTAAACATGTGTCAAGTCTTTCAAAAGTCTGAAACTATGAAGCAGCACTTAGCATGATTTATGATAATGCATTTTGTATTTGAAATTATTTTGACTGCTGTGGTAATTGCTTTACAAGGAAAAACTAGACTAGTCACTTCTCAGAACACTTATAGTTGAGACATATCACATTGCTACAGCTTTGAATGTGTCTCTTCTTTTAAACCAACTTGCTTTTTAACAGTTTAAAGGTCCAGCTACAATGTTACATACTATATAAATCTTCCCTTGAAACTCACAATATGAATGACTGAATTCTATCAGCTGTAGTCAGGTTTAATAACTTTAATTGAGTAGTAACTATGAATGTGCAGTTCCTAAAAGATTTCGTTAATACGTAACTACATGTATGACTATTCCATGGAAAAATATAGGAAGGAAAACAATCTCAAGAAGTGCTTACTGGGTAGAATTTTAGGTATCCACTAAATAAATGCAAGTTCCAGTAAAGCTTTATTGTAACTATATCCGGAGAGTTCAGTTTTAAATCCAGTGGCATTCTTATAACTGTATAATATTTTAAATTTTATTTTCCTTCCAAATAATTCCTGTGTAAACATGCACATGCAAATAAATAACAGAATTCAGTAAGAAAATGCAAGCTGCTAAAACTAAATCATATGAAAAGTGAGAGATGCACAATAAGATGAAGTAAATGAAACAGCATTCTGAATTTTATTAGCACTGAGAGTGTAGGCTTTGTCTTTTATGACAATTTTTTTTCATATTGATAAATGGGGGGAGGAATGCCAAAGAAATTCCCTTTGACAGGAAGAAAAGACACTACCCCCTTCCTATCAGCCTATTTTACATTAAGGGAGAATCTTATTTCAGAAGTTACTGTAATACAGGCACCAATCCTACTGTGGGCAGTAAATACTCTGCTGAGATACACTTTACTCTTTGCCAAAGGAAAGACAGATGGGAAAAGATATTCAACATCACACACACACACACACACACACACACACACACACACACACACACAGGATGCTTAATAAAGTTCATAAATGCAAGTATCATTGCTACCTTCTAGGAATAAATACTACTACCACATTTGGTTTAGGTCTAATATTGAAGATACTTAGAGGAAAAGTAAGAAATTATGACAACCGTAAATTCTATTTTAATAAAGCAGCTACAAAGAGACCAAGTAGGTAATCTTACATAGGTGATCAGTTCCAATGGGACACTTGGAAAAGTCCTGGAGGCTCAGAAGGCAGAAGAGTCTCAGAATTTTCACTACTTCAATTTCATTCCTTATGAAGCTTGTCAACTGAATTTCCTGTTAGCCACTCTAAAGCAATTTCTCATGCCTAAGCAGGAGCATTTCTACTATATATGTAAGTGAAAGACCAATTGTATATATGTTGATCTTCAACTAGGAGAGGTCAAGGAACCAAAAGGATTTTGCAAAAATTCTTGCATACAATTGTCTTAGATTTAACCAAAGTGTGAATGTGTGTGGGCCTGTGTATGTTTTTTTAATCTTCTGAGAATCACAGAAAGATATATTTTTAAGATTAAAACAATGTTTTTATCACAAGCAGTGAGTCATTTTTGAATAACTAAAATGAATTGCTAGTTTAGAGTATTCGTATGATTTTTATCATTAGCACTGCAATGTATCTATTTACCCTTCTTATCCCTACTAATGAAGATTTACACTATGAATGAATTAAAGATAAATAAGCTAATTCACACTCTGTATGAAATCCAATATTTCTGAAATACAGTGTTTTTCCCTTATTATAAATAATGAAGTGACCATTGGAATAACTCATGCACAGAAGTGTATATATCAAATTAATACATAATGGTAGTTGTTTACCATGGCATCTCATCGATTCAGGCCATCATGATTTAAATGTAATAATACTATGACTGAGTGAGAGGCCCAAATCTCAGTCCCAAAACAACATCAGAGAAAGGCCCAAGCTTCAGACCCAGAGCAGTGTCAACAGAGTCATGAACCTCAGACCCAGAGCAGCAGCATCAGAGGAAGGCATGAGTTTCAGGCCTGGAGAAGCATCAAGTGAGCCATGAGTCCCAGACCTGGGAGCAGTTGCAGAGGGAGGGCCCAGGAGATAGTAGTGATTGCCAGGTGAAATGACAGCAGCTGTTTCGAGCAATAACTTCTAGGAACTGTCACAAAAATTTCCTTTGGGAAAGAGCACCTGTGACCCAGTCATCATCCATTGCCATTTCTGGGTTGGAGATAGGATGCTACTAAATTGACTACTGGACCCTTAGCCCCATCTAAACCTCCAATGGGAGGAGAGTTCACCATAGCTGTATCACCACCTGCACCTCAAAGAGTGACCAATGAACATTGGGCCCACTTCCACCAGGAGGAGCATTCAAGGAAGCTCTGCTCTGCCTGAAGGAATGTTCAACGGAGCCACAACCACCAACTACACCAAATGGAGAAAGAGAGAACCCCTTTAGAATAAGCTTCACCTATACTGATTAGAGGAAATGATGTGTAGACAACAAGGTAAGAAGACACTCAACAATATAAAGAGCAATAGAGTAACACTAGAAACCAGTGGTGGATTTTTATTTTCCTTATTACATTTCAGCTACAACAGCAAGACCTATATGTCCCAACACAGGTGAAGTAGGAAAAAAAATGACATTTATGATGATGACTGAGGCCCTTAAAGAGAAAATGAAAAATTCCCTTAGAGAAATTGAGGAAAAGACAAATAAGAAATTGGAAGATACTGACAAATCCCTTAAAGAAACCCTAGAAAAAGCAATCAAACAAGTGAAGGAAGAAATTCACGACATGATATCTGAAATAGAGGCAATGAAGAAAACACAAACCTGTTTTAATATCTATAGTTTGGATTATAAGGAACTAATATCAAGCAAGGTTTGTAAGTTTACTGTTCACTTTTAGTAAGTTAAATTGTACTTTAATAGTCTGTCAAATTTGTTATTCCTAAGTCCACCAAATTTCCCAAATCGCATATATTGACAGTCCTAGCTAAGGCTATACATTCAATATTATTTTCTGTTGCATGCCTGCATGTGTGAATGTATGTATCTGTGTGTGGTTTATGTTTATGCTTGAATGGGTATGCTCCTATGCACATGGGTAAGAGTACATATGTGTGCACATACGTTTGGAAACAATAGGAAAACACTGGATATCTACCTTGATAAATCTCTACCCTGATTTTTGAGAAGGGGATCCTCACTGAACCTTGACCTAATTGTAGCATTAGGTTAACTGGTAAACAAGATCCATGGAATTCTCCTCTCTCTGTGTTCCTTTTCTAGTGCCAGGCTTAAAGAAATGTGTACTGTATGGCAAAAACATGCTTGCTGAACATCTTAACAGAAAGTTTCATACTTGCACAGCAGTCACTTTATGTACTGAGCCATCTCCACAGCTCCCAATGCCATTTCTTTTTCAAAGCCATCAAAAATACCAAACAAGATATGAAAAGCACAAACACAATAATCACAGGTTTATTTCTGTTTGACTCAGAATGTAAACTCCAATTAAGCTAAAAAATTCTGTTGTAGTAATTTGTATCAATTATTTTTAGCAATAATACTATCCTAGTTTATGAAGCATTTCTTCTAAATTCTAGTATTAATTCCTAAATTCCACATTTTCTTATTTTCTAATGTTCTGGTCCCTTCTCTAATAAGTAGCTCTCAGAATTGGTGTCTGACAATTGTAGAGGTGCATTTTATTTAGTTTTCAAAGTTTTAAATATTTTTTCATTTATTCCTTTCATTTTAAATAGATTATTGAGTTGTTTACATATTTTAGAGATCATCCATCTGTCAGATGTGGGGTTGGTGAAGATCTTTTCCTGTTCTGCAAGGGTTTTTTTGTTACATTGACAGTATTCCCTTGCCTTACAGAAGCTTTTCAGTTTCCATGGGAGAATTTTGGTGGTTACATATGTACATTTTCATGTCATCTGGAAAAGGGGCCTTTACAGACGCATGTAGAAATAGGATACAAAGGAAATTTCCCAGTCTACAAGGAAGGCCTCCACTAAGACTCCTGGCAGCAGTAGATGCATAGTCTGAGTGAGCCATCCTCTGGGAAAGTGGATTGGTGGCTACTTTGGTTGTCAACAAGGAGCCTTCATCCAGTGACTGATGGAGGCAGGTTCAGAGACCATAGCCAAACATTAGGTTGTCCTTGGGATTTCAGGGAGTCCTGCTGAAGAGAGTGAGGAAGGATTATTGTAGCCAGGGCATCACAGGAAAAGTCACAGAAATAGTTTGACTGACTCATGGAAAGTCACATATTCTGAAACAACAAATAGAGAGACTGCATTGGATAGATCCAGGTACTGTGGATATAATGTGACAGTTGGGTAGCTTGGTATATTTGTGGGACTCCTGACAATGAGAGCAGTGGCTGCCTCTGGTAATTTGCCTGGATCTAGGGAAGCTATTTCTCATGGTGGATTTCTTTGCCCAGCCTGAGTACAGGAGGAGGCACTTATTCTTATGGCAGCTGGGTATGCCATGGTTTGTTGAAGCCCTTGAGAGACCTGATTTTTTCTGAGTGAATATGGAGGATGGTTGGATTGGGAGACAGAGAGGAGAAATTGGAAGAGAGAAGGGTAAGATAGGAGATAGAGGAGGCTGCAGTCAGGTTGTAAAATAAATAAATTAATAAAATAATTAATAGGTTAAAGTATATTTTTTCATACAATATATCCAGATTACAGTTTCCCCTCCCTCTAATCTCCCCAGTTCCTCCCCATTTTCCCTCCTCTAAAGATTCATTCTCTTTCTGTCCTTCACTAGATTAGAACAGGCTTCTAAGACATAACTGCCAAATGATAAAATGAAGTAAATGAGATAAAGCAAAAGCCATGATATTGAATTTAGATAAGCCATTCCAATATAAGGAAATGAGTGTCAAGAAAAGACAAAAGAAAACTACTTGTTATTTTACTTAGGAGTCCCATAATCGCTAAAAGATATGATATATAGGCAGAATACCTGATGCTGACTTGGGTAACTCCTGTTCATTCTATGTAAGTCAGTTAAGTACTGAGCTGAACTCAAGAAAGCCAGTAACAGAGAGGGAGGACTGATGATCAAAGGGATTAAGACTGGGCTGGTTTAACCCCCAGAAACAGCTGACCAGACAAAGGTTAACTCTTGAATCCCAGGCATTAGCCTGGGAATCCAGCATGGGACTGATCAAGACCCCCTGAATCTGGGTGTCAGTGAGGAGGCCTAGGTAATCTATTGAGCCTTGGGCAGGAGATCAGTACCCATCCCAAGTATACACACGGACTTTGGACTCCCATAGAACAATGTGAGGTGCACTCTCACCCTGAACTCTTGGGGAAGGGTCTAGGCCCTACCCTATATGAAATGACAGACTATGGACACCCTCATGGAGGGCCTCACCCTCCCTGGGGGAATGAGGGGATAACGGGGGGGGTTGGGGGAGGGCACGGGAGGAGGGAAGGAAAGGGACCTGTACCCTTTTGGACAACCATGGCTTAAAATTAGAATTCACCATCAACACAGACTGGAAAACCTCACAAACTCTTGGAAACTGAACAATGCTCAATTGCATCACCCCAGAGTAAAGGAAGAAAGAAAAAAAGAAAGAAATAAAAGACTTCCTAGAATTCAATGAAAATGAAGGCAGAGCATACCCAAACCTTTGAGATACTTTGAAAGCAGTTATAAGAGGAAAATTCATAGAACTAATTGACCACATGAAGAAACTGGAGAATCGCCACACTAGAGAATTAACAGAACACCTTAAAGCTCTAGAGCAAAAAGAAGTAAACTCACCCAGGAGGATTAGATGCCAGGAAATAATCAAATTGAGAGCTGAAATCAATAAAGTAGAAACAAAACAATACAAGGAATCAATGATAGAAAGAGTTGGTTCTTTGTGAAAATAAACAAGATAGACAAACCTCTATCAAACCTCACCAAAAGACAGAGAGAGAACATGCTAGTTAACAAAATCAGAAATGAAAAAGGGGACATAACAGCAGACACTGTGGAAATCCAAACAATCGTCAGGTCATACTTTGAAAATCTGTACTCCACTAAATTGAAAATCTGAAGTAAATGGATAATTTTCTGGATAGATATCACTTACCAAAATTAAATCTAGAAGAGATAAATAATTTAAACAGATCTATATCACCTAAAGAAATAGAAGTAGTCATAAAAAGTCTTCCAACCAAGAAAAGTCCAGGGCCAGGGCTAATACCAATACCAATACTCTTCAAATTGTTCCACATAATAGAAGCAGAAAGATCACTGTCAAATTCTTTTTGAGGCTAAAATTACATTAGTAGCCAAACCACACAAAGACACAACCAAGACAGGGAAATACAGACCAAATCCCTCATGTTCACTGATGCAAAAATACTCAATGAAATACTGGCAAATTGAATCCAAGAACACATAAGAAAAAAATACACCATGATCAAGTAGGCTTCATCCCAGGGATACAGGGATGATTCAACATATGAAAATCCATCAAGGTTATCCACCATATAAAAAAATCTGAAAAAGAAAAACCACATGATCGTCTCACTAGATGCTGAAAAAGCCTTTGACAAAACCCAACACCCCTTCATGCTACAGGTCTGGGAGAGATCATGAATAATAGGAACATAGCTAAACATAATAAAAGCTATATACAGCAAACCAACAGCCAGCATGAAACTAAATGGGGAGAAACTGAAGCCGCACACCTTTCAACACCTGATTTTTGACAAAGAGGCTAAAATTATCTAATGGAAAAAAGAAAGCATCTTCAACAAATGGTGCCAGAGTAACTGGATGCTGGCATGTAAAAGATAACAGATAGATCCATATCTATCACCATGCACAAAACTTAAGTCCAAATGGATCAAAGATCTCAGCATCAATCCAGGCACACAGAATCTCTTAGAGGAGAAAGAGGGACGTAACTTTGTAGGAATTGGTACAGGACACTGCTTCCTAAACA
This sequence comes from Mesocricetus auratus, assembly GCF_017639785.1. Lineage (NCBI taxonomy): Eukaryota > Metazoa > Chordata > Mammalia > Rodentia > Cricetidae > Mesocricetus > Mesocricetus auratus. The sequence continues at coordinate 46,861,440 of NW_024429184.1, read as the reverse complement.
TAACACCAGTAGCACAGACACTGAGATTAACAATTAATAAATCGGACTTCCTGAAACTGAGGAGCTTCTCCAGGGCAAAGGACACCATAAACAAGACAAAATGACAGCCCACAGAATGGGAAAAGATATTCACAAACCGCACATCTGACAGACGGCTAATCTCCAAAATTACAAAGAACTCAAGAAGCAAGACTCCAGAACACCAATGTATCCAATTAAAAAATGGGGTACAGAACTAAATAGAGAATTCTCAATAGAGGGGTCCAAAATGGCCAAGAGACACCTGAAAAAGTGCCAACATCTTTAGTCATTAGGGAAATGCAAATCAAAACAACTCTTAGATACCATCTCACTCCTGTCAGAATGGCTAAAATCAAAAACTAATGACAGTTTATGCTGGAGAGGATGTGGAGAAAGGGGTACACTCCTCCACTGCTGGTTGGAATGCCAAATAGTGCAGCCACTTTGGAGATCAGTATGGAGATTCCTCAGAAAAATGGAAACCAGTCTACCACAAAGTCCAGCAATTTAACTCTTAGGCATGTACCCAAAAGATGTACTCGCATACAATATGGACACCTGCTTAACTATGTTCATAGCAGGATTATTTGTAATTGCTAGAACCTGGAAAGAACCTAGATGCTCCTTAAATGAAGAGTGGATAGAGAAAATGTATTACATTTACACAATGGAGTACTACTTAGCAGAAAAAAATGGAATCTTGAAATTTACAGGCAAATGGATGATGCTGGAAGAAACCATCCTGAGTGGTATGTACTCACTCATATATGAATTTTAGACATGGAGCAGAGCATTGCCAGCCCACAACCCCAACGTCAGAGAGTCTGGGCTTCAGGGAGAACCCTAAGAGAAATATGCATGGTAACCCAGAGAAGGGTTAGGGGATGTGATCTCCTAATTGGATGGGGGAAAGAAGTGGAGGGTAGAAGGACATGGGAGAAAGAGAGAGAAAGAGGAGGGGAGAGGAGGACAAGGGAGAGCAGGAAATTTGAGCCAGGGTAAGAATACAGGAGAAAAGGAAGGGAGATACCAGTAAAGAGGGAGCCAGTGTAAGTTTGAGGAGAGATTTGGCACTAGTGAGATCTTCACAGATCTACAAGAATGACACCAACTGGCATTACAGCTAACTTAAATGCCCTCCCATGATAATGAGAATAATGACTACTTTATATTCCATCATAGAACTCTCTTCCAATGGCTGATGGAGGCAGAGGCAGACACCCAGAGCTGTGAACTGAATTGAACTCCTGGAAACCAGTTGTAAAGGAGAGTGATGACCAAAGGAATCAAGATCAGACTGGCAAACCCACAGAGGCAGCTGACCTATACAAGTGGGAACACATGGACTCCAGACTGATGACTCAGGGGCCAGCAGGGGACTGATCCAGACATGGAACCTGGGTGACAGAGAGGAGGCCTTGGCAATCTGTGGAAACTGGGATTGTGAACAGTATTTATTCCTGGCATACCAAAGCACTCTGGGAACCCATGCCACGTGGAGGGATGCTCTCTCAGCCTGGACACATGAGGAAGAACCCTTCCCAGGATAATGTAACAGACCTTGAAAATCCCTCATAGAGGCCCTTGTCCTCCCTGGGGAGGCGAGGTGGGGTGGAGTGGGGGTGATGGGTTGACAAGTTTGGGGGATAAGAGAGGAGGGGAGTGAGAGGGAACTTAAAGTGACATAAGTAAAATGTTAAATAAAAATATATATGGAAAAAAACAGAAAAAAATTGTCTATAAAAGGAAACATTTGATGATGTACTTCATTTATACATTATAGATTTGACTGTTTATATATAGAAACAGGCTATCTTAACTAAAATTATCAAATATCCATCTGGTACCTAGGCAAAATTAATCTGGACTTAGTCTAAGCTTAGATAATCTCAGTTGATTTATTTCATTTTATAGTAATAAAATACTAAAACTATATTTTGTCTTATTTTAATTAGTGCAACATACCTTGACAAACTGAGTTTCTAGCTTTCCTAGATATTTTTAAAGAGATACTAAATATTTAACCTATAATTCTGTTAATTTTCCCCAGGCATATAGCAAACAATATGAAAAGGTCTATTCTACCTATAAATGTAAAAACATAATAAGCTACATTTGTGTGTGTGAAGAATAGTTAGTGAATGCTTTCTTAATCTCAAAAAGCATAAAAATGTAGATATTATTAGAGTATTAGGTGAATAATTTACTAGTCCAAATGAAAATATTTAAGTTAAGAGATACATTGCATTTTAAATTAGACTCTATATCAGTTTGGGTAACAGTAATGGACTAAACCAACACATGATAGAGATGAGTACAGATGTATCCTAAACAAAAAATTCTAGTTACTACCAATCTATTCTAAACCAACACATGCCAATGAATACAGATTTATCCTAAACCAACCCATGCTAGTGAATACAGATTTACACAAAATTTCCCAGTAGGAATACAATTACTAGTATATGTACCTCATAGTATAGTCATGAGTTTCTACAAAATTGCATCATAATTATATTAATTTTAATTGTGTTTATGGAGTAGAAAATTCCAGATTGTGTTTACCATGTGTAAGGAACAGATCTGGGCAAGTGTTTTATCCATCAACCTGAATGTTTACTAGTTCCTAGTAATCTGAATACTAAAAAGTTTTTCTATTAGAGTCCTTGAAATATATAATACGTTTTGTGAACAATTACCATTCTTTTATTTTATAAGATGTTAAACATTGTTTCTTTCATCCACCTCTATCACTGTGCCTCTTTCTAGCCCTTTCTTCATTCTTCCCCAACTTTGCAACACTATGTACTCTCAATGTCTGTGAGATTGTTGCTTTAATATTTCACATATATGTGAGAATATGAAGCATTTCTCTTTCTATGTTTCTTCTTTCACTTGACATAATGACCTCTACATGTATCCTGCAGATTGCCTAAGTTAGAATTTAATATTGCACTATGCACACAGACCATCATGTCATTATCCACTCATTCCTCAGTGTAAGGCTCAGCTGATTCCATAACGTGTTTATTGAGTTTTGGATAAATATAAGAATAAAGCTATCTTGTTAATTTTTTATTTAAAAGTTTTTTCATGAAATACATTTTGTTCATATCCTTTCCCTTTCCCAGCTCATCTCTTGGGATCTTCTTACTTTCCTACTCAACTGATCACATGCTATTTCTCTATCCTCTATTTCTCAAAAATAAATACACTAAAAATTAAAAGAAAAATACCATCGATATTATAAAATCATCCTTCCATATGAATTCCTGGTTGTATTTTAAATTGTTGTCTTTTTATAATAGTAATTCAAAACCGGATGAGACAATTGCTTGCAGTTTTGCTTTTCATTTTCCATTTAATTAATGATGATTTTTTTCTTTTTCATGTGTTATACACAGCCATTTGCAAATATTCGTTGCTAATATATATATAAATTCATGTAACTGGTCTTGGGAGATGAGTCAGTGGATAAAGCCCTTGTGATATAACCACAGCTATTATCAAATTCCAATCTACCAGGAACATTAAAGTTTATATTGGATAAGTTTAGTGCACAATAAAAGGAATTGGGATCTGTTTTGTTTGTTTGTTTTCTTGTTGGAAGGCATATTTTGGGTTACATAAATGCCATTCTTGCATGAAATGGTTTTGCTTATTAGGTTAAGGAATAAGGCCATTGCCAACACTCCCACTTACATGAAGTATTCAGGTAAATCTGTAGAGACAGAATATATTTTGATTTGTTCCAGTTTCCAAAGTGAGGATAGCAGTGAGCAGAAACTGCTGCATAGATAAGGATTTTGCTTAGGACCAATACAAATGTTTTCTGATTAGAACGAGGTAATGGCTGCACAATATTATTGATTTAATTAATGTCACTGGCTAATTTATGTTACAAGAATTTCTCTTCAATAAATTATACAATAAGCACAAACACACACACACACACACACACACACACACAAAGAAATGCTTTTGCTAAAAGAAGAATCCATGAGCTGACAAAATAATCTGTCTACCACGATGTTCCACCTAACACTTCTTCTGAATAAGGTACCAAGTATACAGATGAAGAATGGAAATATGGGCATTCTCATAGAAGTTTCTGAATCTATTGATTATGTTGGAATCTGCCATGAAACAGCTGGTTTGGTGAAATATTTGAAAGACATTTGAAGTCTTTTAGTAACAATTGAATGATAAATTCCAGTGCTGGTGCAAAGTTTCAGCGAGATATGTTTATGCTCTGAATAAGCAGTCAGTAGATGATGACTTTCTCCCAAATTCAGAATTCATACGTTAGGAAATCAAATAGCAGAAAAAAATCAATGGTACTATTTGCAAAAGATCTTATTGAACAACTAGTATGTCTGGTGGTCTGGATGTGGTCAAAGAAAAGAATGCACTTAAACAAGATACAGCATTAATTTTATTTAACTGAAAGTATATATTCTCAATCACTTTATGCTTCTTATGCTCCAAAATCAACAAATTATTGAGATTCTGAATACGTGGCTATCTGGGGAGAAACTGAATTGCTAATCCTCAAGGGATGTAAAGGGGAATGTGGATGATGTATGGGAAAATATATAGCATATGTCTCTCTCATTATTATACTATCTTATGGTTAAGGTTGTTGGAAATGGTCTGGAATCACTAGTGATGAAGGTTTGCATTATTCCACTAGGTAGGAACTATGACTGTTCATGGAGCTTAGTGAAAGCAAAGACAGTAGAAAATGTAATTATAAAGGAGACTTATGGCTATATGCCCATTTTCAAATTGAATACTATAAGTTAAGACTATAAATGATCATTACAAAACTTTCTGACCAAAAGCAAATTCAGGAAGAAAATGTTTATTTGGATTTTACCTTCAGGACACAATGTATCACTGAAAAAAATCTGAGCTGAATCTCAAGGAAGAAAGCAATATTCAGAAGGTATTGTAAAACACTGCATTCTAGCTCATTCATCGGCTCATGTTTTGTTAGTTTTCTTGTATAAATCAGAGCCAAATACTTAGGAATGGTATAGTTCAAATAAAAATCAAAACAATTACCTCAGACACGTCCACAGGTTTCTCTGATCTAGACAGTTGTTTCTACAGTGTCCTAGTCTATGTCAGGTTGACAAATAAAATCAACCAGGACAGATGTACTAAATATTCTTTGGGCTTATAGTTTAACTTAATTAATTTATTAGGATACTCTCCCATATTAAGTATGTGCATTTACATGTATTATGGTCTGTAAGATATATCTCTGTGTATAATATATTCATAAAATATATGTACAATTGTACAATGTGTAATGCACACATATCTTCCCACAGTTAGGATATATATGAGTCTGTGTATATGTGTGTCTATGTGTGTCTAAAATGTACTAATTTCTTGGAGGATTTTAATGCATCTATGCTAAGGATTTTGACAACAAGGAAACATTTATACCTTCTTCCCTATATGTTCAAAAACATAGTTTTCATCTATGCATTTTTTTTGTTTTTACGAGACAGGGTTTCTCTGTATTGTTTTGGAGGCTATCGGTCCAGCCTGGCTTCGAATTCACAGAGATCCGCCTGCCTCTGCCTCCCGAGTGCTGGGATTAAAGGCGTGCACCACCACCGTCCGGCCTCATGTATGCATTTTTATTCAGGAAGTTTTACTGAGGCTTTTATTTAGGCAAATTTTTTTTTTTTAGTTTTACGAGACAGGGTTTCTCTGTATTGTTTTTGAGGCTGTCGGTCCAGCCCGGTCTCAAACTCCCCGAGATCCAATTGCCTCTGCCTCCCGAGTGCTGGGATTAAAGGCGTGCGCCACCACCGCCCGGCTATTTAGGCATTTTTTAAAGAGTAGCTTTTCTAGTTTTCCTGCATATCTAGTGGATTAATACAATGGTCCTGATATGTAAAAATGTTATATAGGATTCTGAGTGACCAGTGAAGTTGAAGGAGCTGTTGCTACCACTCTATGCAGCAGTAATAGAAGCCATATTTCAGAGTTCACAAAGATATAAGAGATATTATGTTGTTCCCTACAGTCTAGATAGCATAGTTGTTTATTTCTTTCACTAAGAAACAAATTCTATTCATGTCAAACTCACTATTATGCAGGTTAATTCTATTCTACTTTTATAATTGTGTCACCTTTTCATAAAATGCTGCCATATTCATCCAGATTATTTTTAAATAAAATTAGCTTTTGTCTGGATAAAGGTGTAAGAGGCACCAGTGCAGGCTTCAATGACTTTATTCAATGATCAGCTTTCTATATAGTTCTCCATTTAGCCCTTGTCGGATAGCAGCACCCTGTGTTTAGTTCTGTATTGATTCTTTTGTGTCAGAACTTAAGCCTTGTCTATTAAGGAGTACAGGCGATGGGGGATAGAAGGAGATAGAGAATGAGAAAGCTTTCATCCTGTGAATTAAGATAAGATGAAGCCCAATTTTCTTATCTTGAAAGGTGTCCCAAAATAAAAAAAAAAATGATGCTGGCAGTAAGTTTTATTTTAACAAAGTAGAAAAATCAATATCACATCTAAGTTTGAAAATTGGACAACATAAGGGATTTGAGTCTTTTCCTTAGTGTTAATGTAATAAAGATTTCCCTTGTTCCTACAACTATTTTAGACAAATGACATCCACTCTTGAAATCTTAGTGTATCTTTTACATTGCTTAGCTCAAAGTCTGAAAGTTAAAAGCTTTTTAAAAGAGATTTACATGCCCTTCAAGTTTGTATATATGATTTTATATTCTCTTCAGAAATTCATAAGTTATTTTATTTATTGGCTTGGTAAAATTTGAAGTTATCGTATTTTGATTTTATATTCCACTTTCTTTATATTCAATGATACAATTATATTTTCTGGTGAATTGACATTCATATACTCTATTCATGTTATCTCATTATTCCTATGCATTTTTTCATATTTTAGTTACATGATTTTATCAAATATGTAACTTGTAATGTTTAACTGATAAAGTTTTCTCACCATTTGACTTTTCTGAAGAATAAAAGCTTTCCTAAGTCAATTTTGATAGTATCAAATTTATTATTAAGTTTCACTTTTACCTACTGATTTGAATAAGTTTGACTCAGGTATCTATTATATATTATAGTGATACTTATATTAATGACTATTAATACTGTCCTCAAGATTACTCTTTTACAGAATTTTACTAGCTTTTTGATCATTTCATAAGAGTTCACTGCATCTACATCACTTCCACCCCTCTCTCTTCAAACTGTTCCATTTCCCTTGCTCCTAATCCATGATCTCTTCAATGTTTACTGGTTAATTAAAAAGGAAGAAATTCTGAATACTTCTTTTAAAAAAGATCTGCTCTTGCCCATATAATACCACACTAGGAACAATGCAGTAGCATTACAGTTTGCTCAAGTTCCCTAATCTTGACATGTGGAAAATTTTGGTCCTATACAAATCTTTTAAAATTGAAAAACAAATTTAATGGAGAATTTAAGTTAAATATGAGTAAAATTAATTTTGGGGAAAATAAAGGGCTACTTAAATATAAACTAGTTAAATAAAACCTACTAACTATGTATTTGAAAGCGTGCAGGTGGTGGCATCAGGAAAAAATATAATATTTCTTAGTCTCAAAAAATAAAATGTGTTTAAAGCAATTTTTAAATCTCTGTATAAAATCTGAATAAATCTAATGTGATGTGCTAAGTAAAACTTTGTTCATATATAGAGGATGAATGGAGAAATGCGCACTCTTGCCACAGTCCCTTCTACAAATTATTGGTATTTGAAACAGAATATGAACAGAGGTTTAAGAAATATGATGAACAACAAAACTTCTAGGGCTTGGAGATTAAAGTACTAAATATTGGAAAATGATTAAATAGGAAGATTATTTCTTCTACTGTTCACAGGAAGATTATATGATGACACACTCATAACCTGAAGCAGGAGTCAAAGCAATCAATATGAAGCATGTTTTGTCTTAAATGGCTTCCCATAGTTTGGTCTATAATTCATTATGTTTCTTCAATTAAACTAACTATTTATATGAATAATCAGGCTCCATAAAATGCCTGACCTTGTTTGAAATATAATTTTACAAGTTTTCACAACTCATCATGTGTGAGTCATTTGTTTTACCTTCTCTGGCAATGAATTTCATATTGGACAGGAAATCAGAACTATGGCAATGAGGCTATGCACACATTGTGAAAGAAACAAAGTAAAGAATAGTGATTCTGCCTTAAACAAACTGCTGCTTCCTGGGTGCACCCAGACCCAGCCATTTCTCTTTTTACCCCATCCCATGTGCTCTGTTTGTATGACAATCATTTGCAAACATATCAATTTCTTCATTATACCAAAGGTCTCAAAATAATCCATCATTGTTTTTTCTTATCGTTTATCCATCTGGTGCCCATAAAGCTGCATTCAAAAGTACCTAAGTTAAGCAGATTTAATCACATAATTCTGAGATTAAGTTTATAGGGCTCATATACTGGTAATGTCTTATCTCAGCAAACAACAACAGTAAAGCCAGCTCAAGAAATGAGTCTGGAGATCTCACCTCACTAATTAGAGGAGTTTGATAAAATTTAGAGAATCAAGGTTTTCTGTTAGACAATTGTTTGCAGGAGCTGTTATTTATCCTTTAAGAATTTTCATCCTTTGTGTCCCAAACTTGTAGTGTAGGCTCGCTCAAGTCTTCATTCCAAACACTGGGGTTTCAAGAAAGTGATGCTCCATCTTTAACTTAAGCAAACATCTTTTAAGCAGTGAAGGAATGAGGCTTTCTTCATTCTTTTAAAAGGGAAAGTGACATTTGGTGCCATGCCAGGCTTTAAAGGGTCCTTGTGCCTTCCATAGAGAACTGTGGGAGTCAACAAGAAGGAATCTCTTGAAATCCTGATTTCACAGAAAGAAAGGGGGGAGGGAGGAAGAGAGAGAGACAAAGTAAGAGTGAGATAGAGAGAGAAAGAGGGAGAGAAACTGAGGAGAGAGGGAGAGAGATTAAGATTAAATACTAATCTAGAAATTGATAAGTAAAATGTACCCATTTTAATGCATTTGAAATCAATAGACAGAGGAAATATTTCCTGAACATGGTTTTTAATGTTGTGACACTGCTTCGTATCTTACAGACTGCCATCTTCTAAAAATGATCTCCATCTAAGAAGTTGTCATTTAATAATGACATGGAAAGAGAATATATATTAATAAAATAGCTTATTTTTAAGTTTAAGAACACAAATAATCAATTATGCAACCAGATTTTTTCTTTGTGCAGCCAGCTCTCAAATAATGACATGGATATTTCTTACTAATTATGAAAATTCGTCCTGTAGTTTAGGCTTGTTCCTAACCAGCTCTTATAATTTAAATTAACTCATTTATATTAAACTATGTTCTATCATGTGGTGTTACCTCTCTTCCAACTTGCACATCCTGTGTCTCCTGTTGTCTGCTGCATGCTTAGTAAACAAGAAAGAGTCCTAACCACACATTGTCAGTGAGGAGGCTGGTTCGGTTCAATTACCTGTCTCGGACTCTATGTCTGTCTGTCTGTCTGTCTGTCTGTCTGTCTATCTATCTATTTATCGATCTATCATGTATATCTAACTCTATCTCTTGGTTTTTTTGAGACAGTGTTTCTCTATGAAAGATCCTTGGCTGTCCTGGAACTCAATTTGTAGACCAGGCTAGCCTCAAACTCACTGAGATCCCAAGTGTTGGGATTAAATTCAAGTGCCACCACATCTCTGACAAGCAGAGCTCATTTCCAAGTGTTTATCTACCAACACTGCTCCTTTTTGGGTTTTGGTCAAAGTTTTCACTAGTCTAATGGAACTTACTTTCTCTCCAAATCCAGCAACAACCATATGTATATTAAACAGTTATCATTTACCTAAGAAAGTGGTAACTTAGGAAATTCTTCCATAAGAAAGAACAAAAGAAAGAGGAGGAATGTTGGTGTGTGTACTGAGAGATCTAGACTCCAATTTGGGTTTTGAATGTTCCTACAGATCATGTATGTAAGACTAAGTCCCAAGCTTGGTGCCATTTGAACTAATGGAATCTCTGAGAGGGTAAGACATCTAGACAGACTTGTGACCACTGAAGACATGCAATAGTAAAAGATTGTGGGAAACTGGATCCATCCCATCACTCCTGTTTGATTCCAGGCCATGTTGTAAACATTTTCCTATATCATACTTCCAACTATGATGTGTTGTTTCCTAGGTTACTAAGGCAGTAGAATAAACTACATTAGACTATCAACCAGAATCAATTATTTTCTATTAAGATTTTAATTATTTATGGTTTTGTTACAGTGATGAGAATCAAAGTGACATAATGTAAAATTTTCTTTTGCCTAACTGTTACTCTATTTACATTATAATAACAAGATACCACAGATCTACAAATCAAAAACCAGCTTTTTGTTTGATTGTTTAATTCATTCTTTTCTCACAGTGATGGAGTATGAGAAACTAAGATCAAGCAGCATGTCATTGTGAGTTAACAGTCACTGACTGCTTTCTTGGTAATACTATGTTGCTTCATAATGTAGGGGAAAACAATGTTGAAATTTATATTATATGAAAGATAGATGACAATGAATCACTTCATAGCTTCTTATAAGGATTTCATCTTGATCCTTCTTACTATCATTATGGCAGTTAAGTTTTAACACGTAATTTGGAGGACATGTTCAGATAATGACACTAATTACTTGCTCTAGTGGCATATTCAATACCTGACAAATCACTTGCAATCTATTATTCTGTTAAGAAAAGGACAAGGTGTGGTGCTATTCTAATGGTTCCAGGCTAGAAAAAGATAAATCTTTATTATTTAAGATTAAATCCATATGACCTAAACTAACAAGTCACCAAATCTTTCTCTCTGTCATTAGTTTTTCCTATGCTTATTGAATAACAGTTAAAATCCTTCTTATTCTACAACTTATTCTTGCCACTGGTGTAATTGACTTAATCATCATCAAAGACGTGGCTATTATTGCAATGCTTTCATTTTTTTAAAGACATAAAACCTATTGATTCTCTCCTCTACTACACTTCAGGAAAATCCCTTTTAAGTCCACAGCAGTAGCTCATATTAGTTGAGACATTGTCCCCTATAAAATTAAGTTCTCATATAGGAAGTTCCACCACAAAGGTTTCTACTTTCATTTTATCTTCAGTACTTATAATCTCTTTCTTAGAATTAATTTTGTGATTTTCCCCTTTTTCCAAATTCTCTCAGTCACTTTCCAGTGCTCACAATACAGTCTGCTATAGTGACATGTATACAATAAGCATGTGAAGTTGTCTGACTCCGGGATCATTCATTTATTCATTGTTTATTCATCAATATTACAAGTTTCTGTGCAAAAGAGCATGGATTAATAAATAAAACTGAAATTGTTCACTCATGGTCTAGGAAAGGTCAAGGAAATAGACTTTTTGATGCATACTTACAGAAACAGTGCTGTGATGATACAGAGAAATAAATAACATGAACTGTAGATTCAAAGGATTTCCATCTTGCTGGGATTAAGGAAAAATTCCAATAAGTGGTTCCTGATGGTATAAATTACAAATAATAAACCCAAATTAGTGGGTCATTAGTAAAATCTGAGCTGATGCAGCAGGCTATATGCAGAAAACAATATCCAGTTCAGTGTTTCAGGATTAGGAGTTGAGTAAATGCTAAAATTATGCAATAAAATAATGGCTTCTTGGAGTATACTAAAGGATTAGGTTTCAGCTTTTCCACAATTTGATATTACATGTTCGTTTTCCATTTTTAATCATTTTACAAGATAATTTCTTAGAAGCAGCTTTACAAATTTAGTCTTCTACTTCCAATATAAGATGTTCTTGCTATACTTAAGAATGTCGTTCAGCTGGAACTAGATTAATATATGTACCCACTCATAAGTGAATATTAGACACAAAACAAAGGACAACCATCCTACACGCCCAAACCTCACAGAACCTAGAGGACACTAAGAGAGACATATAGATCTGACTAGGAGGGGAAATTTATAAGATCTCCTGAGTAAATTGAGAGTGTGGGAGGGCAGAGGGAGAGTAGAAGGGGAGAGGTGAGCAAGGAAGGGGGAGTGGGGCAAAATGGCCAAAAACCACAATGTATGTCCACTATAGAAGGTGTGACTTGAGATAGCTCCACTCCCACCATCTGGATGGGACTTCTGGCTGACTTGGTCTATTTAAGATCTGTACAGGTAACCACAGCTTCTGTGACTTTATGCATATAACAGCCATGTTATGTCTAGCAGATAGCATTTCTTGCAATCCTCCTATCATCCAGTTCTTGCTTTCTTCATCTTCTTTTTCCTTAATTTTTCTTGAACCTTGGTGAGATTTCGGTATTGATAAAGACGTTTATTTTAAGGCTAACAAGTAACTCACCTTGCATTCATATGAACATAGCCTAAGAATTTATTTAGTTAATTTCAATTCTGTGAGAGCCCGCAGTGACTCTATTCCCTCTTAACTTAAGGTCAGAGAATTCAAGATTGTTCTATTTTTTTAACATGAAAGAACAAATGATAGTTTTATTAAACTACTAAATGCTTGCACATAATACATAAACTGCCAAGATTTTTGATAAGTGCAATACCATTTCCAAATATGCATAGTATAACTTTAAAAATTACATCATTTAGAATCGTGATGGAAAACATTAACTTGGAAGGGATTACACCAGTGTACATTTACTGTCTATAACAAAACTGGGTCCCTGGTAGATATTTCAGCATAAGGATGGTTCTTCTACAGCCTGATCACCTTCTGTGACAGCTTTGACACATTTGGCCATTGTCTGTGAGGCTCTACTGATTGAATCTGTCATATGTAAGTCTTTTATAATTAGCTGAGGTGGGATAAGTGGGTCGGCAAGAAGTTCCTGGTTCATTAGCTTTGCAAGTTCAGTTGCTTGCTGAAAGTAATTAGCTTATTCAACATCATCATATCGAACAAGATTAGGAGAAACCTCTTCTAGACGGTTCTTCACTTGATCCAGAATATCATATACCTACAATCTCTGAGAGAGCTCTTATGATTTTCCAGTCTTCTCTTGCCAAGCCAGGAGTTGTCATGGTGACTTTGGTTTGCTGGGCTCTACCCTCAGTATTGACATTAACTAGCAGACTTTTCTGTGTAAGCAGCCCCCGGGAGAATAACATCAGCTATGGGAGCACCCACGTCACCATGATGGCCTTGGTAAATAATGAAACAATCCTTTGGCAAGTCCTGTCATGTAATACAACCTCCACATGCTCCCAGGAGAAACACAGCTTTGGGAGGGTTCTTCCTAATTGCATCTATCCCAGGTTTATAGCCAAAGTCCAAAGCAGCTACCTGGCTTGCAATCCTATGCGGGATATTCATAACTTTCCAGTCTCTAGAAACACTGCTTGTCACCTGAATTATCTGTGCAATGTTGGAAATGGCTGCAAGAATTGCTGCTTCATCGTTTCTTTGAAGTGCAGAACTACCTAAAACCAACATTTTTTTTTAACTTCCTTTAAGACCTGGCTGAAAAGATGGCTCCCTGATGCAATGCCTTGGAGGATTTTAGGAGAGTCTGAACTACCTATGAGGGCCAATTTTAAGTCATTTTGAAACCAGATTTTTCGAATTCTAGCATTAAATAGCAGGGCCTCAAAACGTGGATTTGTGCCAGTGAGAAGAACAACATCTGCCTCTTCCACACCAGCAATCGTCATATTGAGAACATAATTGGAGCGTAAATCTGTGCCAGCTCCTTCAGTCGGGAAGATCTCTTCAGTGCATAAGTTGTCAGAGTCCACTTTATTAAGCAAATCTTTTAGAGCTACTAAGGCTTCAGTGTTCACCAAGCCACCTGCAATCGCAGTCACATCCTTGCCTTGGAAGCTCTGTAACATTCTAGCTACATGAGAGAGTGCATCTTCCCAGGAGGTATAAGTTAAAAGCCCCTTTTCATTTCTGACAATAGGCTTAGTTAGTCTTTGACATTTTAGTCCATCACAGGCAAATCTGGTTTTATCAGAGATCCATTCTTCATTAATATCTTCATGTATTCTTGGCAAAAACCTCATTACCTTTTCAGTCCTTGTGCTAATCACAGTGCTACTCCCCACTGCATCCGTTACATCAATGAACTCTGTCTTTCTTGTTTCCCAAGGCCGGGCAATAAAGGCATAAGGGTTAGAGGCTAGGGCACCTACAGGGCAGATATCAGTGACATTCCCAGGTAATTCAGACATGAACATCTTTTCAATGTACATGCCAACTTGCATGTCATTTCCTCTTCCCATTGTGCCCAAATCATGAACTCCTGCAATCTCACTTGCAAACCTGATGCATTGAGAATACTGTACACATTTACTCATGATAGCATTTACCAATGGTCCAATGCTCTTTCCTCCACAGCATGTTTCCCCTCAAGAAACCGGCTACTGTCGCTTCCAAACTTCATGGACTGGTCCTTAACTAGAATACGAGATAGTCAATCTAATGCTGCTGGCTGTCTTAGAATTTTCCGAGTTAGTCAGGATATTCCAGCCTTTTATAAGATGCGTAGTACAAGCAGCTACAGCCTTCTGAGCTTTCTCAATTTCCATCAGGCACATCCTGCCGTTTCCAGTAACAGACAACCTTTCCTGGTAACAGAACCGAGGGATCTGCATGCCAACCTACTCACAAGCCTGCAAGGCAGTGGTTCCTGTTTCCACCATGACAGGTTGACCATCAACAAATACTTGCTGCTGTGCCAGTTGTTTAGGAGACTTAGGAAGGCATATTAAAGCCCTTTTTACAGGTACTCTTAACATGATGACTTTTCTCCGGAGCCCACTAGGCTGCTCCGCTGACCGGTCCGGATCTGTCTGATCCATCAGGCTGCTAAGTCAATATCTTAAGATTGTGGTCAGAGATGTGGTCACTAGATGTTTTTCTCCTCAAGGCCAAATAACAATATGCTTGGCAAAAGGTTTGGTTACTAGGTGTTTTGAGAATTAAGGAGGTGATTACATTTGATTATTCCTTGAACCAAGGTAAGCCTTTCTCCCTGCCTTCTTTTCCTTTTTTCCCTCTGTGTGTAAAAGGGCTTTAAGAAATAAATTTGAGGCTGCTGCAGTAATCACTGAGAGCCTTTAACTTTCTTAATCCTGACTCTCCACTTCAGGTACTGCTCCACAGGTAAACTGTCCCTGACAAATTATATTTTCTTGTTTTTCAAACTGTCCTAACTAATGAAGCACCGTGACTCACATAGCTTTACCAGTCTTGGTTAATGTAAATATAGTTCTTAAATACAATTGAATTTCCTGATGTTGTAATTCAAATGTCATCCTAAATAATGAATGTCGGTTTTGTTTATTATTGTTATTTCAAGGAGTAAAGCAATTTTTGTGCCTTTAACATATACCAACAATTTTTATGTGGTCAATATTGTCTTAAAATAATTTTCTGAGTTCAAGGCCAGCCTGGTCTATAGAGTGAGTTCCAGGACAATCCCCAAAACAATAGAGAGAAACTCTGTCTCACAAACCAAAATAATAATAATTTCTGGTTAGTAAAATTAGTTTCATACACAACTTCTTATGGCATTTTAACTTTGTATAACATTTTTGTGGCACTAAATGTGATTTTTTCAATCATGGAAGTCATACTATTGAAGAATTTTATGATTATTATATCTGAAATAAAATTTCATCATCAATTTTTGATATGTACAGAATTTTTTCTATTCCCCTTTAGTGGTTTCCTTTACATTAATCTTGATTATTGGTAATGGATGTGATTAAGACAAACAAAAAATAGCAGAGTAAAGTATCATATCATACTTTCATGCCTTGTGTATAACTAATAATCTCCAGGATATGTTCTCCTAAAGTAATTAATAATCCTCTAATTGATTGTTTATTAAATATCCCCTGGAACACATGTATTGGCTTCTTGGTCTCCAATACAATATTTGAGCGGTTAGGATGACTGAGCAGAATTGAGACCACTAAAGGCATGCAGTGAAAATGATTGAGAGAAACTGGATCCTTCCTACACCTCTTATTTGATTCCAGGCCATGTTTTGAACAGTTCCTTTTATCATACTTCAACCACGATTTGTTGTTTCCTAAGGTTTTAAGGCAGTTGTAATAAACTATACTGAACTGTCAATCAAAATCAATATTTATTGAGATTTTTAATTATTTGTGGCTGTTTACAGTGGTGAAAAACTTTTGTCTATTTCTCCATTTGCATTTTAATTACAGGGCCTGGGGAATCTTATATCCTATGATCTAATGAATACATTAGTTCATTGGAACTGTTATAATATTGGAGCATCATAGTAGCTCTTAACTGGGTCAATGTTAAGTAAATACCTTAATGGAAGAATGTCTTTCAAAGCACATCTTATCCCTGGGCACTTTTTCTCTATCTCAGGGTTTCGGCTCCCATCAGTTGAGTCTCTGTATTGCTATTCTACTCTGCCATCATGTTTTTCTTCATTCTATGCCAAAAAATAATGGAACGAAACCATGAGGCAAAATAATTTCTTGCTCTCTTAAAGTATTTTTTCTTGTTTTTGTTATGAAGAGTATGTCATCATTGAAAATCTAATGAATACATCTAGTGACAAAGACAAAGGTAAAATGCTTAAACTTTCTACTGATTTTTCTAAGGAATTCTGAAAACCCTCTGAGTTCAAATATGTTTTCTGTCTAATATTCATGGAATATTTGCTTACTGTTGGGGATTTTAACAATAAAACCATGTAGAGTTGTATAAAGTTTATTAAGTAAGCCTGGAAACAGAATATATAATTTTCTTTAAAATATATTCTTCTTGAGAGAGGGCTAGTGGGAGGAAATTGGGTCTAACATGGGGACCCGGTACTCACCTCTGACCTCTGCCCTGAGTGTGAGCAGAAGTGGCCCATCTCTCTCTGCAGTCCCTGGTTTGGGGATTGCAACCAGGTTGACTCCCTCCAGACAGATGACCAAGCAACCAGGAGCCTGCAGAGAGAGTTGCTCCACTTCCACCCAAACCCAGGGCAGAGGGCAGAGAGCAGAGGCCAGAAATTATTGGATTTGCTTGCACCCGCCAAAAGGGAACCCTGGTCACCTACCAACCAGGAGAGGAAGAGACTCTTTTTACATGCACTGGAAGAAGTGATGGGGAAAAGGCAATATAAGAACACACTCAGCAACAGAAAAACAAATATGACATCACCAGAGTCCAGAGATTCTACGTCAGTAGGACCTGAATACCTCAATACAAACAAAGCAGAAGGGAATGACCTTAAAAACACCTTCATGAAAATGATAGAGGCCCTCAAAGAGAATGTGAGAAAACCCCTTAAAGAAATGGAAGGAAAAACAAACCAACTATTCCAAAAATCGAAGAAAGGGAGGAAAACATGAAGCAAAAATTACAAGAAACAATTCATACAATGCAAGGACTGAAAGCTGACATGGAGACAATAAAAAACACAGTCTGAAGAAATGCTGGAGATCGAAAAAAATGGGGATACAGACAGGTACTACAGATGTAAGAATAACCAACAGAATACAAGAGATGGAAGAGAGAATCTCAGGTGTTGAAGACACACTAGGAGAAAAAGATTCATCAATCAAAGAAAATCTGAAGTCCAACAAATCCCTAACACAAAATATCCAGGAAATATGGGCCAACGTGAAAAGACCAAAACTAAGAATAATAGGTCTAGAAGAAGGTGAAGAAACCCAACTCAAAGGGACAAAAAACATATTCAACAAAATCATAGAAGAAAACTTTCCCAACCTAAAGAAAGACATGCCAATGATGATAAAAGAAGCTTACAGAACACCAAATAGAGTGGATCACAAATAAAAGTCCTCTCGCCACATAATAATCAAGACCCCAAGAATACAAAATAAAGAATACTTAGAGCAGCTAAGGAAAAAAGATCAAATAACATATGAAGACAAACCTATAAGAATTACACCTGACTTCTCTATGGAAACTCTGAAATCCAGAAAGTCCTGGATAGATAATTTATGAACACTAAGAGACCATGGATGCCGGCCCAGACAACTATACCCAGCAAAGTTTTCAATCACTATAGATGGAGAAAACAAGATATTCCATGACAAAACCAGATTTAAACATTACATATCTACTAACCCAGCCTTACAGAAAGTTCTGGTAGGAAAATTCCAGTCTAAAGATGTTAACTACAACCAGAATAACATAGGAAATAGATAATCCCACTTTACCAATACCTAAAAGAGAAAAGGGGTGGAAATCCACATACAATTCTACCAAGAACAACCATTCAAAAACAAACAAGAACCAGCAATCAAAGGTCATGAATATCCCTCAATATTAATTATCTTAATTCACCCATAACAAGGCAAAGGCTGACACAATGGATATGAAGACAGAACCCATCCTTCTGCTGCATACAAGAACCATACATCAGGCTCAAAGACAGACATTACCTGAGAGTTAAGGGTTGGGAAAAGATTTTCCAATCAAACGGACCCAAGAAACAAGCAGGAGTAGCAATCCTAATATCTAACAAACTAGACTTTAAACTGAAATAAATAAAAGGAGATGAAGGAGGTCACCAGACCTTGAGCAGAGACCCACTTCCCCTTCAGCCTGGGAGTAGGCAGCTGTAAGACAATGTTTACTAAAAACATGTTTACTAAAATCAATACAATGCCCGGGGCAATAAGTTCCTGGAAAAGGCCTGCCCACAGAAACCGCCCTGACCTCGACCTTGTCCACAGACTAACCACACCTTCAGACCCACCCACATCCACCTCTGGTGTCAGAGGAGAACCAGCCAGGGTAGAGGAGAGAGCAGAAGCTTTTCTGGAGGGATCCTTTCTTAGGAAGTTTTCTTGAACCTTTTTGGGGCCTGCTTAAAATTTTCTTTACGTCGTTGAAGAAGTCTCTGTGTTGTCAATCCCCGACACCCTCCACACGTTCTCGGACACAGGCCGCGCAGCAGATACGACAATCACAGGAAAAAAATCCACCAAGATGAAGTCAGGATTCTGAACATCTATGCCCCAAATACAAAGGCATCCACATTTGTAAAAGAAACATTACTAAAACTCAAACCACACATAAAACCTCACACACTAATAGTGGGAGACCTAACCACCCTACTGTCACCACTAGACATGACAACAAGACAGAAACTTAACAGTGAAACAAAGGAACTAATAGAGGTTATGACCCAATTGGGTTTGACAGACATCTGTAGAACATTCCATCCAAACACAAAAGAATATACATTCTTCTCAGCACCACATGGATCCTTCTCAAACATTGACCACATACTTGGCAACATAGCAAACCTCAACAGGTACAAAAAAGTTGGAATAACTCCATGTATCTTATAAGACCACCATGCTTTAAAGTTAGAGTTCAATAACAACACAAACTGCAGGAAACCTACAAACTCATGGAAAATGAATAATGTGCTATTGCACCATGCCTGGGTGAAAGAAGAGATAAAAAAGAAAGTAAAGACTTCCTAGAACTCAATGAGAATGAAGACACAACACATACAAACATATGGGACACTTTGAAAGCAGTGCTAAGAGGAAATCTCATAGCACTAAGTACCCACATGAAGAAACTGGAGAAGAGTTACACTAGAGAACTAACAGCACAGCTGAAAGCTCTAGAACACAAACAACCAAACTCACCCAGGATGAGTAGACGCCAGGAAATAATCAAACTGAGGGCCGAAATCAATAAAGCAAAAACTAGGAAAACAGTACAAAGAATCAATTTAACAAAGAGTTCGTTCTATGAGAAAATCAACAAGATAGACAAACCTTTATCAAAACTCACCAAATGGCAGAATGTGAACATGCAAATTCACAAAATCAGAAATGAAAAGGGGGACATAACAACATACACTGAGGAAATCCAGAAAACCATCAGGTCATACTCTGAAAATATGTATTCCACAAAATTCGAAAATTTAAAGGAAATGGACGACTTCCTGGATAGATATCACCTTCCAAAACTAAATCAAGAAAAGATAAGCAATTTAAATAGACCTATAACCCCTATGGAAATATGAACAGTCACCAAAAGTCTCCCAACTAAGAAAAGCCCAGGGCCATATGGCCTCAGTGCAGAATTCTACCATAAATTCAAAGAACAGCTTATACCAATTCTCCTCAAAGTATTCCATGCAATAGAAGCAGAAGGGTGTTTGCCAGACTCTTTTTACCAGGCTTCAATAACATTGATACCCAAGCCACACAAAGACACAACTATGAAGGAGAACTTCAGACCAATATCCCTCATGAATATTGATGTAAAAATACTCAATAAAATACTGGCAAATCAGATCCAAGAACACATCAGAAAACTCATCCACCACGATCAAGTAGGCTACATTCCAGGGATGCAGGGTTTGTTCAAAATACGAAAGTCTATCAATGTAATCCACCATATAAACAAGCTGAGGAACAAAAATCACATGATCATCTCACTAGATGCTGAAAAATCCTTTGACAAAATTCAACACCCTTTCTTGGTAAAGGTCTTTGACAGATCTTGGATAACAAGAACATATCTAACCATGATGAAAGCTATATACAGCAAACCAACAGCCCACATCAAACTAAATGGACAGAAACTCAAGGTGATTCTGCTAAAATCAGAAACAAGACAAGGCTGTCCCCTCTGCCCATACCTCTTCAATATTGTATTTGAAGTCCTAGCTAGAGCAATAAGACAACAAAAGGAGATCAAGGGAATACAAATTGGAAAGGAAGAGGTAAAACTTTTACTATTTGCAGATGATAGGATAGTTTACATAAGTGACCCACAGAACTCTGCCAGGGAACTCTTACAGCTGATTAACTCTTTCAGCAAAGTGGCAGGCTACAAGATCAACTCAAGTAAATAAGTAGCCCTACTCTATACAGAAGATAAGAGGGCTGAGAAAGAAATCAGAGAAACATCACCCTTTACAATTGCCACACACAAGAGAAAATACCGTGGGGTAATGCTAACCAAAGAAGTGAAAGTCCTTTATCGCAAGACCTTTGAGTCTTTAAAGAAAGAAATTAAAGAAGACACCAGAAAATTGAAAGATCTACCATGCTCTTGGACAGGTAGTATCTATGTAGTAAAATTAGCAATCCTGCCAAAAGCAATCTACAAACTCAATGCAATCCCCATCAAAATCCTAGCACAATTCTTCACAGACATTGAAAGAACAATTCACAACTTTATATGGCAAAACAAAAGACCCAGGATAGCCAAGACAACCCTGATCAACAAAGCAACATCTGGAGGCATCACTATTCCTGACTTTAATCCCAAAAACAGCTTGGTATTGGCACAAAAATAGACAGGTAAATCACTGGAATAGAATTGAACACATGGAGATTAATCCACAAACCTATGAACAGCTGATTTTCGACAAAGAAGCTAAAATTATACAATGGAAAAATGATAGCATCTTCAACAAATGGTGCTGGCATAACTGGATATTGGCATGTAGACGACTGCAGATAGATCCATATTTATTGCCATCCACAAAACTTAAATCCAACATAAATCCAGCCACACTGAACCTTTAGAAGAGAAAGTGGTAGGCACCCTTGAATGAATTGGTACAGGAGACTGCTTCCTGAACATAACAGCAGTAGCACAAACACTGAGATCAACAATTAATAAATTGGACTTCCTGAAACTAAGTAGTTTCTGTAAGGCAAAGGACACAGTCAGCATGACAAAAAGGCAACCCACAGATTGGGAAAAGTTATTCACTAACCCTACATCTGACAGAAGGCTGATCTCCAAAATTTACAAAGTACTCAAGCTATTATCCAAAATACGAAAGTACCCAATTAATATGTGGGCAACTGAACAATATAGAGATTTCTCAATAGAGGAGATTAAAATGGCCGAGAAACACTTGAGAAAGTGCTCAACTACTTAGCCATTATTGAAATGCAAATCAAAAAACCCTGAGATATCATCTTACTCCTATCAGAATGTCTAAAATCAAAAACATCAATGACAGCTTATGCTATGCTGGAGAGGATGTTGAGAAAGGGGAAAACTGGTCCATTGCTGGTGGGAGTGCAATCTTGTACAGCCACTTTGGAATTCAGTATGGAGATTCCTCAGGAAAATGGGAATCAGTCTACCACACGACCCAGCAATTCCACTCTTAGGCATATACGCAAAAGATGCCCATTCATACAACAAGAATGTCTGTTCCACTATGTTCATAGCAGCATTATTTGTAATAGCTAGATCCTGGAAGCAACCTAGATGCCCCACAACTGAAGGGTGGATAGAGAAAAAGTGGTACATTTACACAATGGAGTACTACTCAGTGGAAAAAAATGGAATCTTGAAAATTTCAGGCATATGGATGGCACTAGAAGAACCCATCCTGAGTCAGGTAACCCAGTCACATAAAGACAAACATGGTATCTACTCATATATGGATTTTAGATATGGATCGGGGAGTGTCGGCCTACAATCCCAGGGCCAGTGAGTCTGGTAAACAGGGAGGTTCGCAAGAGATATGCATTATACCCCAGAGAAGCAGAAAGAGGCAAGATCTCCTGAGTAGATTGTGAACAGGGGGGGATAGGATAGGGAACCATGAAAAAGAGAGGGGGATAAGAGGAGAGTAGAAGAAGACATGGGGGAGCAGGAAGGTTGAGTCGAGGTAAGAATAGAGGATACCAGAATGAGTGATACCATAATAGTTAGAGTCATTATAGATTTGAGGAGAGAGCTGACACCAGTGAGATTTCCAGAGATCTACAAGGTTAACACCAACTGGAAAACTAAGCAATAGCGGAGAGACTACATTAATAGCCCCTACCTGATGATAAGTTTGGTGACTAACTTATGTGACATACTAGAGCCTTCATCCTGTGACTGATGGAAGAAGAGACACTGAACTGAACCCCTGGAACCCAGTAACAGAGACGGAGGAGTGATGAGCAAGGTAGTCAAGACCATGATAGTGAAACCCACAAAGACATCTGAATGGACATGGGGGAGCTCTTGAACCCCAGACTGAAAACTAAGAAGCCAACAAGGGACTGATCCAGACTCCACAAATGTAGTGTCAGTGAGGAGGCCTCAGAAATCTCTGGGCTTTGGGTAGTAGACTAGTGTTTACCATGCCATAAAAATGAACTTTGGAGCCCATTCCACATGAAGGGATGTTCTCTCAGCCTGGACACATGGGGAAGGGCCTAGGTCCTGCCCTGGATGAAATGACAGACTCTGGAGATGCCCCTAAGTAGGGCCTTACCCTCCCTGGGGAATGATGTGGGGTTTGGGCTGGGGGTAGGGGAGTGAGGTGGGGCTGGTGGAGGGAGAAGGGGTTAGCTGGGATTGACATTTGAAGCAGGCATGTTTCTAATTTATATAAAAAACATACATGAAATAAAAAACTAAGTAAATAAACAAATAAATAAATAATGTATTCTTCCTCCTTATTATATTTAGAAACACGAAAATTTTCTATTTATGTAACCAAATTGAATCTTCTCATCATTAGTTTAGTCCATTCAAATTTGATGGGTGATGCATTCCTTTTTTTGAACGTTGACTTATGGTACTAAAAGTTAGGATATTTTCCTCCATGATACGAATTATTTCATTGTTTTATATATTTTTTAATATTTAAATAATATATTACTTTATTCAAAGTTTTTATTAGTATCCATGTCCAACTGAGGACAATTTTGATGGATGACATTCTGATATTATAATTATGTATTTGTTAATATTTTGAAATTATAAGTATCTACAACAAGTTGGATCATGATGGCAAATGTCTTTCATCCCAGCACTCAGGATGCAGAGACAAGCAGATCTGTATAAGATATATGGTTGTATGCTCTACACGTTAAGCTTAATGACAGTGGTATATAGTGTGATCCTGTATGAAAACAAAAATAAAAATCCATAACAAAATAACTGTTCAAACAAAGATCTTACAGGGTGCTGAGATTTCTATAGTTTCCATGTTTATTTCTTAAGCATCATATAACAACATATTGTGTAAAAATTGTAGAGTGCTTTAGGGAACAGAAAAAGGAACTTAAAGGATGAAGACATTGGCCAAGTACAGGGCAGTCATCACCTATTTAAAGCTACCAATGTTCAAACTGTCCTGAGTGGGAAACTTCTAATGGTGTTGTCTCATGGCAAAGGTCAAAAGGATTTGCTCACATACTGAAAGCTATATCTGTTGTTTTGTTCTCATGGTCACAGAGTTTGGAAGTCACAAAATATTGAGAAAATACACCAACCTGGTCTGAGGAAAACATTCTTATCATAATGTTCTCCAAGTCTTTATTATTTATAGCTGTGTTTCCTTCACTGGACTGCTTGAAAAATGATTTCTGATCTTGTCATACTTTCTGAAAATATTTATGGTATAATTCCTCTTCTGTTGTTGTCATAATTCAAAACAAACTAGTCCATGGGAGGAAATAATTATTTAATCTTACACTTCCAGGTCATAGTTCATCACTTGGGAAAGTCAAGACAGAAACTGAAGCAGGAACTTAATGTCAAACACTGTAGAACACTACTTGTTGTCTTCCTCATGAGCTGCTGCTGATCTAGCTTTCTTAAGAAACGCTGCACAGGGAATGGCATTACACGGAGTGGTCTGAAAACCACCAAGACAATCAGCCACAAATATGTCTACTGATCTACATAATAAAGACTATTACTCAATTGAGACCATATTTTAAAAATAATTTTTTAGTTTTTCTGGGCTACCATACGTTGATGATTTATGCTAACTGGGATAGCATTAGACACTCATAAAGATCACCTTTCATTTTGTACAATTAATGTGAGTTGTGATTTTGTGGATAATTATCAAACATTGGCAATGAAACCTATGCCTAATAATATTGAAAAGGCTTCATAATCAGTCTTTTATTTTGCACTCTCTGTGCCATTAGTATTTAAACCACTAAAATCTACACAGAGCTTTTTCTATATTAAATAATTGAAGTTTAATAAATGCAAGTAGTTTGCCATTCATCAAATGCCTATTAGTATCACTAGCACTAGATCATCTAAACCTTGGGTCAAACTGAGGTTCGCAAATACCAAAATTTACTCCTAAACATCCTTTATTTTTAGTGTGTATATACATTTTGACATAGGTGTGGTTTCCTAAACTCTCCCACTCCCCCACAAATTTCAATTGTAATTGTGTGGCAGACCAAGATAAAATAGCTCTAAGAAGAGTAGCCTAAAACCTCCCATGTTAATAGCCTGCCCTTTTACAATACTGGCAGTTCAATAACAAAAGTAAGGTTTAGTTGAGTTCTTTCTATATCATGCTTATATTCATAATAGAATTGTCAATCAATAAGACAATATTGATGGTCACTTTATAAGTAAAACATATATTCTGACTGCATGTCATTGTGTCCCCAAAGATCATCTTATAGACTCCCAAATGTCTAATAAAATTACTTTAATTCTAAAGAATTAGTGACCTAAGTCAAAGACTGCTATAGTGATATTTTTTAATAAATGTTCTTCATGACACAAACACTGATTCACAGCAATCAAGCTGAGTAGAAAATGACTTCCAGGAATTAGTAAGATGATTGTCCCACAAAAGCACTCGCTAGTTCTCAGAAAGCATGAAACATAGACTTTGTGGGTGTGGAGAAATAATTGAATATAGAAAAAAGAATTTCTGTATATTATTTATAATTTTAAGAAAAAATGAACCTAAACTGAAAATGATTTTAACTTAATATCCCTACATTCTCAAGTGGAGAGGTAGAGAAATGACAGCTTCCACGCCACAGGAAGAGAACCTTATCTGGCTTATTTTTTTTCTAATGGTATATTGCACATTTTGTATATCAATTAAAATTTTAATTAAAAATTGAACTCTTGTATGCTTAACAACTAACAGATTCATATAACCTCTAAATAGAATAAGTATTTAGTAAAGGGTAATGAACTTGAATATTAATATGGTTCTGATCAAAGGATATGGAAATACATTTAAATTGAAATTATGTGAGTAATATGTTAATGTAAAATGGTGACTCATTTAATTTGGGATATTTTAATCACTGTATTAAAGTATCTTTTATTAGTTCACCATTATAAACTCATATACATAGAGGCAATTCTGAATTTTAATTTAAAAATATTTTAGCATGTTAATAAATAAAATTTGAAAGTAACTTGATCTTTGATATTTATAGCACCACAAGGAGAAAATAGTCACTGTGTGTGAAATGCAAGCCTAAAAGTTTTTTATTTTATTTTATTTTTATTTTTATTTTTAAATTTAAATTAGAAACAAAGATGCTTCACATGTCAATTCCAGGTCCCTCTCCCTTTCCCTCCCCTCCTACCACATCCTCCCACCAACCCCCAATATCACCCAATTACCCCGGGGAGGGTGAGGCCCTCCATGGGGGTGTCCATAGTCTGTCATTTCATCCAGAGCAGGGCCTAGACTCTCCCCCAGAGTCCAGGGTGAGAGTGCATCTCTCATTGTTGGATGGGTGCCCAAAGTCCATTTGTATACCTGGGATAAATACTACCCAAGGCTCAATAGATTACCTAAAGCCTTAACGTTTCATACATTCTTTTTTATTTTTTATTTTTTTTGGAATTGACATATTTCCTTCTGGAGGGAGGAGAGAAATTCATGAAACTTACAGGAATGATGAAGCTCACAATGATATATGACTCACAAGTTCCCTCTTGTAATGTAGTACAAGCAATGGCAGTTATGAGGAAGAGGGAAGTCTCTGGCCCTCCTGTGTCTGTCCAAACATAGAGTCCATTCAGGTATGACTGATAGAATGACTAGAGCCACAGTGCTCTCCTGGACCCTGTAAGAACCTGGAAGTTGGCTTCAGAAGGAAACACATCAGACTAGATAATATCATTGCACCTGTCTTAGTGTTTTATTGCTGTGAAGATATACCATGACCACGTCAATTCTTTTTAAAATTGCATTTAAATGGGGGTTTGCTTACAGTTTCAGAGGTTTAGTCCACTGTCATCATGATTATGAGTTTGGCAGTATATAGGCAGACCTGGTGCTAGAGCAGTAGCTGAGAGCTCTATATCTGGATCTACAGGCAGCACAAGGAGAGAGACACTGAGCATAACTTGAGATTTTGAAACACCAAAGCACTGCCTAGTAATACATGTACTCCAACAAAATCATACCTACATATTTAAAGAAGGCCACATCTCCTAATACCCCTCAGCTAGCACCTCTCCCTAATAACCAAATATTCAAATATATGTGGCTATGGGGGCCTTCCCTTTTCAAACCACCACAGCATGCTCTTTGGACTAATTTAGGCCAAACAATACTTTCATTCCCAAACACTTCTCTTTTTATAAAATAATAGATGCATGTTATTAAATGACCTTCTGTATTTTTCCAATCAAACACTTCTTTTTTAGCACCCCCGAACTTCTTGAGACCAAATGGTACTGTAATAGTTTGAATCACAAATGTCTTGGTCATTTTGCCACTTGGTCCCCAGTTTGTGACACTGACTGGAGCAGATTAGGTGTTTGTGGCTCAAGATGTGACCTCCCAGTTTCCTGCTTCTGTTGTCATGCCGTCCTCATGTTGTCAGGATTCTTACCATGGTGGACTCTTATCCCTGTAGAATTAAAGCTAAATTAATTCTTCCTTCTTTAAATTATTTTGATCATGGTATTTTATCATAACAACAAAAAGTAATGAATGCAGAAAGCTACTTGAAATGATTAACAATGACCTATAAAAGTCTGCACATATTCAAGAATGTTTATATAATCCAATTCCTTGAGTTTCTCACAGATTCAGGTAAACATCTGGAATGACAATACTAGGAAGGCTGCAAGAGTTGGAGGAATGGATGATCTTTCATTGGGGCTTCTCTTTTGGAGAAGTGTGTGGATGAACAATACAAACAGTCAGTAAAGAATTTTAATGAAGGTATTGCAATTTAGTGGGAAAAGATATTTGAGTAAGAATTCCCATGCCAGGATTATGCTACCTCTTCACAAACTATTGGTAAATGCTCAAAGGCCACACATTCAATAAAGGACATTGCCATTGCTAATGGTTTCCAGGCAGAGACAGAGGCTAAGGTCCGACTGCTTGAAGATATCACATTCTCTAGGTACCCGACATGGAGACATCAAGCAAGAACTGATCTGGAAATTTCCTAAGGAGGTGACACATGGGTGGCAGCAATAAAATTATCAACAACAGTCTGGCTTGACTATGTTCCTAGATGTTGCACAGCAAATATGGTGCATGTGGATGTACAACATACTCAGAATGTATACACTTGTACTGTAGTGGCAAAATGGCTATGGATAAAACCAATTTGTTTCTCTTTGGATTTAAGACTTAGTCTACCAGTGAAAATTCAAATCTGTTACTGTAAGCCAGGCAAAAAAACATGGTGGGGGAGTTTGTAGGTCCTACTGTCAAATTGTAGTCTAAACTGTAGTGATTACAGATTCTGTAATCCTTTGTCAGTCATGGAAAGAAGCTGCTTTTGTAAAGGATAGTGCATTACAGATATTCACAGTAGTCAAACCACTGTGAAGTGACTATTACTGTAATGTAGTGATCCAAAATAGAAGAAAATAATGGGGCATTTGTATTACCCTATCTGTGGCTTTGGCCATATGGCAGGTATTGAAAGAAAGAATGTGTGAGTTAGAACAAGGGGTTGTGTATTGTGTTTTATTCGTCAAAAACTGAAGGGATATCTTTATGGATGGAAGAGAGACCATAATGCAACTTACAAGACTTAGGTGGCTAACACTATTTACAAGACTCAAGAACTTCAGAAAAGCACAATTCACAATATTCTTTACCAAAGTTATAAAAGAAGTAAGAAAATGCTGGGAGGTGAGACTGGCTGGCTAGCTAAGCTTGCTCAAAAATGTTCAGGGAGCTCCGGGAATGCAGTTTTCATGTTGAGTCAGATTTTTGGAAGATGTAACTTTTCTTGAGTCACCCACAGTATTAGCTACTTGACTTATCATTGCAAATGAAGACATCTGAAAAAATCAATGAAGAAAGGTTTTCTGACTCACTGTTCTAGAATACAGACCATTACCATGGAAAATCCTGTCAGATGAAACTTGAAGCAGCACATCATCTTGTATCTGCATTCAGGAAGTCAAGAATGATAATTACTGTCCCTAAGCTAATTTTCTAATTTTTATGCAGCTGATTACTGAAGCCCCAGGAATGGTATTGGCCAGGTGGAGGGTAGGTATCTGAATCTTAGTTAAACCAATCCAGATAACCTTGTAAGTATTGCCTTAATTTACATAATCCAGGTATTTCCTCACAGATATGCTCATAGGTCTGTCTCCAGGATGGTTCCAAATCCTGTCTAGTGAGATATGTATCATACATCTCAACCCTCAGCCATCTTTTGACAGTCAACCCTAATTATCTCACTATTCACTAAAGTAGACTTTGATAAAACTGTAATTTGTTCTGTGGTTAGTCTTAATAGCTGAAGAATACAGACATTTGTTCACATCTTCCCAGAAAACATCACAGAATGTTCCCCTTTATTCAGTTTTGTCACTTTTCATTTTAATGCACTTTTTGATCTTTCTCTAACCAACATATATATTATTTTTACAGTAGAATGAACTTTCCTAAAGATAACCTTATTTATTCATTGCTTCCTTCCTTCCTTCCTTCCTTCCTTCCTTCACTCATTCATTCATCAGTAACGGAATCTACCACTTAAATACCTGGCTAAGTGGAGGTTAGACAACCTGATAATTTAAATTTTTCGGTGGCTTTCAATAGAACACAGTCAACCCACTTCTTCCTTCTCTTGACTGATTACCATGAACATTCCCTGACATGCCTGACTGGAGAAGCCATGTATTCCTGTATGTGTACGCTAGTGCACAAAAGAAGCTTTCTTGGTGCTATACTAACACAATCTTCATTTAAATTTTGTATTGCTTGTTTATGTTAATTTTTATTATGAAATCAAAAAGGAAAGCTTATATTACATACCCAGAATATATAGTCAATACATATATTAAATGGTTATGTAAAGTACTCTCATACTCTGAAACAAAATCTGTCTTTGGATGGCTCTTAAAATGTAATGTGTTTGTCTCTATGATCATGTATTTATGTTGAGTGGTGTTACTCCCTTGATGTAATTCAAAATATATTAAATAACAATAGTTCTCTTATACAGACACATATTTCTTAAAGGAACTAAAATGTCTCTCAAGCAACAGTTTCCTTCTTTGGGTACCTTTATATATTTTATAAAAAGTGTAACCAGCTTTCAGATATTATGTATGTCTTGATAAAGCACTGTACCTGAATTCTGACAGAGGTCTGCTTAAGTTTCAGATGAATCATTTTACTGTGAGTCACTAGTGAGTTATGGGTTCCTCACTGGGAGAATGGATACATTTGACTTTCCAGCTGCTTGTGAGAAATAAAATTATGTGTGCATGGATGTGTTAAGATAGGAAGGCGTTTAGAAATTGGGACACAAGGCAGGTATAAAATTTTGTTTATACACTGAGACATCAATTTGAAAATATTTTTTTTCTTAGTGGAATTTATACTATAAATGGTTAATTGATTTATAGAACATGTATCAGCTTGAGGCATGTAGTAGGTATTATTCTCCAATTAATGATTTAAGACAACAACTCATATTTTTCATTATTTTTAGCATTGTTTATTGGATTCTTCTAGTATTGACTGGTTTGGCTAGAAAAGATGATTCAGGATTTAGTTACTAAATTTTTAGAAAGAAAGAAGAAGTCTGGGTAGACATTAAAGAATACTGGATCAAGGACTGTTTGTTATACAGCCTGATTGTCTTATTTCTTATTCATTCCCATGGTTTGGGAGTTCCCATTAAATAAGAAGAAAAAGTATCATCAGACCAAGCCATTTTCAGTTTCTACTTGCATTTTGTCTACAGGTACAAATTCCAAGACTTTTGGAAAACTCACTGCCAGTGTGAAGGCATGTTGTTGAATCATCCAAATAACTAGAAAGGATGAGGATCGTAGACTGGAAGGAGCACTGAGAACCCCAGTGGGATGAAATCATAGGATGGGAAAAACCCACTTCCTAACAAGGCTGTTGTGGGGTGTACTGACAAAGCTGAACCAAATTTCCATCTGAGGGTAAAAGAAAAGTGTTTTTCCAAACTTGTGGGAAAGAACTGAAGTGATCGTAGGGCTCTTTGAAATTTTTAAATTTAAATTAGAAATAAGCTTGTGGGGAGCGGGCTGCTCCAGTCCCCAGGAGTCTAGAAGCATCAACAGTTATTCCCCATGCTGCTGAGTGATGGAGTCTCACCGTAAACTCCCTCTTCTTGTACAGTCTAGATCAGTTCCATGCTGTCCTCACATGCTGTCCTCACAGCCATCACTTAGGGATCCATGAGCTCCCCGTTGTTCAGATGAGCAGTTTCTGAGGGTTACACCTGCCTGATCTTGACCCATTTGCTCATGACTCCTCCCTCTCTGCCACCTGGTTCCAGGAGTTCAATTCAGTGTTTAGCTGTGTGTGTCTGCCTCTGCTTCCATCAGCCACTGGATGAAGGCTCTAGTATGTATGGTATACATGGTAGTCATTAATCTTAATGTCCAGAAAGGATATTTAAAGTAGCCTCTTCATCATTGCTTAGTTTGCCAGTTAATGTCATCTTTGTAGGTCTCTGGAAATCTCACTAGTGTCAACTTTCTCCTCAAACTTATAGTGACTCCCTCTATTTTGGTATCTCTCAGTTCTCTTCTATTCTTCCCCTGACTCAAACTTCCTGCTTCCCCATATCTTCCTCTACACTCCGCTTCTCCCCCTCTCTTTTTCCTAGTTTCCTCTCCCCTTCCCCCATGCTCCTCATCTGCCCAGTACATCCCGTCCCATTTCCCTTCTCCAGAGTTTCAAGCCTATCTCTCTTAAGGCCCTCCCTGTTTCCCAGACTCTCCAGCAGTAGGATTGTAGGCTGGCACTCCCCTGCTCCATGTCTAAAATCCATATATGAGAGAGTATATGCCTTGTTTTCTTTTTGTGACTGGGTTACCTCACTCAGGATGGTTTCTTCTAGTGCCATCCATTTGCCTGAAAATTTCAAGATTACATTGTTTTTTTTCTACTGAATAGTACTCAGTTGTGTAAATGTACCACATTTTCTCTATCTACTCTTCACTTGAGGGGCATCTAAGTTGCTTCCAGCTTCTGGCTAGTACAAATAATGCTGCTATGAACATAGTAGAACAGACATCCTTGTTGTATAAGTGTGTATCTTTTGTGTATATGCCTAAGAATGGAATTGCTGAATCTTATGGTAGACTTATTCCCTTTTTTCTGAGGAATCTCCGTACTGATTTCCAAAGTGGCTCTACAAGAACTTATTGTAATTTCTTAGGGCTTTGTTTGTTGATATGGTATGCTGAATATCAGATCAGATTACAAATGAGATAATAAAGAATCATAAAAAGAGTTCTGTTTTTCCTAGAGTCTAGATTGATTAAAAAGTAGAAATGATTGGACTTGGTTTCAAATTTGAATGTTCAGCTTTTATAGGACTAGATTTTAAACCAAATAGCTATTTGAAATTTGGACAAATTGAATTGTTACAAGTTTTTTTCATACTGTTGATGAACCTAGATGGGATATTTGAAGCAATTAGAATATGGAGTGTAATGGAGAACAATCATGTATAGACTTCTTCTGTCCAACCCAGGGTATTACATTCTGTGCTTCAGAAGACACAAGTTCTACAGACTACAACTCTATCACTTAGTAGCTTACACGGTCATCATCATTGAGTTTTTAAGATGGAGGTTTATGTCCTGTCAGGTCCCACCACACTTCAGGCCCAAATAAGAACTGCTGAAAGTACAGAGAGAAACCCTGTCTCAAGAAAATGAAAAAAAAGTTATAGAAGTAGAGTGATAAAAATGCCACATAAAGATAGAAAATACAGAGAGTCTGGATACTGTATGTTATTGTATTATTTTTAAATTGTTTGATTGATGAGGAAAGAGCAACATTTACTAAAAGACATTTGATTATAAACACTGCTGGAATAATTCAACTTATATATTTTGAAAATGCTTGAATTCTAAATAATTCTAAATTGAAGTGTAAGAACAAGTTACTTTGGAAAAGAGATTTTGTGTTTAATATGAAATGATGTGGATTCCTTCCAAACAAATACAGTTTGATCAAGGAAGATCCCCTGAAGCAGTGACCCAGGAGATTCAATATCTAGAACAGCTGAAATGATGCAACCTCACACTACTACACCCAGGATTTGACCAGGATGCTCAGTTTTCTTAGGGTCCCCTTGATATTGACAGTGCCCCCAAATAGCAGGAAGCAAAGTTTCTTGTTTATTCTGCTGTATTGTTTTGCTTTGACTGATAAGTAAATTCAGATTTTCTATTAGTCACAGTTACCCAGCAGAAAGTATATATGACTATGAGTGGAAGTTTCTTCTCTAGATGTAGAAAATCATAGCCCACATGGTCCTATGATTACTATCCATAGTCTGAAGGGCTAGACAAACAGTATTAATTCAGTATAAAGTGCCAGAAGCCTCAGAATAAGACAGACGAATGCATGTGAAAGCATAAAAGTAACCTTGTGCAAGTGTATGCTAAAAGGTCAAAGAATCTGGATTCTTAATCTGTATAGCTGATAGCATACTAGTTTCAGTTTCCCTCATGTGGCAGAAAATATGCTTCTATTAGCTCCCCCTTTGCATTACACTAGGATCCTAGTCTATAGGATGATGCCATTTTTGTTGACATGGAATTTCTTTCTCCACATCTCTGACCTATAGTGAGCCTTCTGTAGAAATACCATCATACACACTGGAGTACGCTTTGCCAATTTTCTAGGTATCTCTAAATCTAGTCAACAACCACGATGAAATATCATTTATTTATTTTTATTTTAATGATGTATATTACAAATATTTATTTTTTGATTAAACTAATCCTGATGAACACACACACACACAAACACACACACAAACACACACACACACAAACACACACACACACACACACAGTGATGGTGACTTGCTGAGTCCTGTGGATGTAGACAGGAAATAGACTGTAAGAGAGGGCATGGGGAGGAGGTGTTGCCAGTATCTTAATTGTTCTGCTAAATACACATGAAGGAAAGTGGAACAGTCTGGCACGTTCCAACATCCAGAGTAAAATGACAAATCAAAAAAATCCTTCTTGTGAACAGCAAACTTTTCTTCCTAGCCAGATATTTTAACATACAGGAAAAATATTGTTCAATTTTCATGTTTTATTTGTCATTAAATTAGATACTGTTTTATGAATATTCATATACTACTCCGAAAATTGAGCTACAACCTGTTTTGTATGAATACAGCTCAAATCTCTTGTACTTATTGTATGCACAAATTGCAGGTTTATTACTACATTTGAATAAACAATTTATTATTCAATAGTTTTCTTGCTACCTTAAAGTATCTCATAGGAAATGACCTGGACACAGGAGAACAAGCATTTGAGAAGAATTTATTTTTACCCTATCTGTACACATTATAATTTCCAACTCTTTATCTCTACAAGTTCCTATTTGCAGTCTGTCATTATCCAGAAGTCTCCCCATACCCTTGATCAAGTGGAGAAAGGTTAAGCTTCACTTCTAAAACAGAACCTGAAAGAACTTGATAAAAGACAAGTGAAATCAGGGATCATTAATCACTATCACACAGGAACAAAATGAAAAAAAGAGAATCAGAAATTCAACATTGTCTTTCAGAAACTTTCTTTTTCTTCTTTAATTTCACAGTTTGAATAGCTTAACACATCAGGGTAGACAATTTCTGAGTTATTAAGGTTTATGTAATAAAAATTTGTGTTTAAATATAATAAGAAATAAATGCCAGAGACTTTAAAAATAATGTGTTATTAATAAGCAGTAGTAACTTATTATTTTGACAAATTAGAGAAAGTAAATGCCCTGAAAATACAGGATTTTCTTACATTCTTCAGATATTTTGTATTACTTCTTATCCCCATCTGCAAAAGGACACTATTTCCTTGTCTGTCAAGGTTTAGGAGAAACATCAAAGCTTCATTTCATAAATGGCAATGAAGCAAATGATAGGGTGTATAGTATTCATTACTAGGAAAAGCAGATGATA
This sequence comes from Mesocricetus auratus, assembly GCF_017639785.1. Lineage (NCBI taxonomy): Eukaryota > Metazoa > Chordata > Mammalia > Rodentia > Cricetidae > Mesocricetus > Mesocricetus auratus. The sequence continues at coordinate 46,826,175 of NW_024429184.1, read as the reverse complement.
TGATTGGAATAAAAAGAAGAGCACCTGTGTGTGTGTGTGTGTGTGTGTATGTATGTGTGTATGTGTGTATATGTGTAAGTTTGCTATTTTACAGAAAAAGCAGTATTAGCAGTAAAGAGAAATGTGTTTTCCTTTTGTTTTTTCAAATATTCATAAGTAAGGAAATAGACTAAAGGACAGCTTGAAAGAACAAATCACTACTTCAGCCTTTGTGTCCAAATATGAGATGTAGAAGGTGTCCTTTCCATCCATGAAAATGGGGATCCCTCATTGAAGTTGGATGGAATTGAGTTAATCAAAACAAAGCTACTTCTCTTGTTCTGAAATTGCTCCAAATACATTTTTATGTCCTCAAATTTTATTACAGAAAGTACTTTTTAAGGTAATTCAGTTTGGGCTGTGATTACATTTTTATTATTATTTGATACATTACTTTCCCACTATACCCCTTCCCATTTTCCCCTCTTCTCCTTTTCCCTTAAGAAAAGACCAGGCCTCCCAGGTATATGAAGCAAGAAGACATAACAAGATGCAATAAGAATAGGTATAAACCCTCATATCAAGGCTTGACAAGGCATCCAGTAGTTGGAAATGGATTACACAATCACACAAAAGAGGCGGAGACACCCCCACTTCCACTGTTAGAAGTCTAATAAAAATCCCAAGCAAAACAATGACAGGTTATTGAAGACCCATATGGTCTCTAAGATTGCTCCTTCAGTCTCTGTGAGGCCCTATGAGCCCTGATTAGTTGATTCTGTGGGTCTTGTCCTCCTGATTTCCTCAAACTCTCTTGTTTCTACAATCATTCCTGTCCTTCTTCTGAGGCCATGGGTTGTGTGTCTCTGTATCTTCTCCCTTCTGTTGCTAGTTGACATATTCTAGTGGTAATTGGACTACGAATATAGCAGAATATCATTGGAATAATTTTATTTGTTGCTTTCCCCTAATCATGTTTGGTTCTATACAGAGTCTCTAGCTGTCCTGTCTCTGCTTTATGTCCATCCAGGCAGTATCTTGCTGGATCAATTGTTACTGGTTTTGAAGACATGAAATTAGTCATGAGGAGCAACTAAGGCTTAGCACTGTGAGAAGACAGGGAAGACACTGCTGAAGGCATAGCTTCAGTAGCAATGGAAGGCTCAAGATTCAAAGGGTCATACAGACAACATGAGGCTTGGCACCATGAAGAAAGGCCAGAAGAGAATATATGTAAAAGTACAGTAGCAGCAGAGGATCCCTAGCAGTTTTATAGATGCTGATACCATATATGACCACTAGGGACAGCAGTATCTATGGAGGGAAGGCGGTAAGAGCCCAGATGGCAAGTTGGGAGTACTGCAATGCTAGAGCCAGACTAGTCACCAAAGCCCCTTAGAGGATTCAAGAAAATCCTGAGTATATCCCAGATAAGAAAACATTCAGTTACTTACACTGTTGGAATTTTGTTTTCTTTGTTCAGATTGTTACTATGGCCTGGTTCTCTCTTGAAGAAAGTATTTAACATAATTTTGAAATTTACAGAAGATATTTACATAAAGGCTTTGAAATTTTAAAAGAAATTTTGTAAACTTAAAGTGATTAGACATATAAGAGTCTGAACTTTTAATATGTTTGAATTTGAAAACAAATGTGGTACTTTGCAAGTTATTTGTGTGAGAAAATTTTCTGTGAGATTATTTTAATGTGAGATTTTCTTTTAGGACTTCTCAAGTTATTTGTGTTTTAATGTGAGAAATTGGGAAAGAATGAGAAAGGAAATGTTGGGACTTAATGGTGGCGTGCTTGTGTATTAAGCTGACAAGTGTGACAATTCTACTGGAGAGTTTTGTGTCTATGTAAAATAAAGTCTTCTAAGAGGAGAGAACTTCAATTAAGAAAATGCCTTTATAAAATCAGGCTAAACATACAAGCCCACTGCCAGAGAGTCTGGGAAACAGAAACTTCATCCAGCGATTGATGGAAGCAGAGGCAGATACCCATAGCTAAACACTGAACTGAATTCCTGAAATCCAGTCACAGAAAGGGAGAACTGATGAACAAAGGGGTTAAGACTGGGCTGGTTTAACCCACAGAAACAGTTGACCTGAACAAAGGGGAGCACTTGGACCCCAGACTAATTGCTCTGTGGAAAGCATGGGACACACCCAGAACCCCTGAATATGGGTGTCAGTGAGGAGGCCTAGATAATCTATTGGGCCTTGGGTTAGTATTTATCCTTGGCTTAAAAATAGACTTTGAGTTGCCATCCCACAATGAGGGATGCTTTCTCAGCCTGGACTCTTGTGGGAGGACCTAGACCATGCCCTCGATGAAATGACAGATTCTGGAGATCCTCCATGTAGGTCCTCACCCTCCAAGGGGATTGGAATGGAGATTGGGTGGGGGACTGTGGAGCCTGGTGGGGAGAACAGGGTGAGGGAAGGGGAGGGAGAGGGAGTTGGGATTGACATCTGAAACATACTTGTTAAATAAAAAAGGATAGAGGAAAAAAATCAGGCTGCAGGCAAGCCTATAAAGCATTTTCTTAGTGATCTTAGGGGAGGGCCCAGCTCACTGTGGGTGATGCCATCTCTAGGCTGGAGGTCCCTGATTCTGTAAAAAGCAAGCTAAGGAATCCAGGGAGAAGAAACCAGTAACCAGCATTGCTGATGGATGCCTGTATGAGTTCTGCCTTTATTGCTTTTGTGCATGAACTGTTGTATGGAATTGTGAGCAAAATAATCTCTTTCCTCCCCAAAACTTAGACAAGTATCAAATGTGGATTTCAAATAACTGGAAAAATGATAATATTTTCAAATGTAATAATTTTCTTGTTATATTTTAATTCATGTTATATCAATTACTCATATAAAAATTATTTTAAGTATTAGCCTATTGAAAAGTATGTTTATATCTTTGTATATACTTCCTAACAATGCATAAATAAAAGAATATGTGCCTTAGATACATAACAAAGTTTAATTTGAACTAGATGGTCAATAATAACCAAAGAGTTTAATGTAAATTACAATTAGGATACAAGTGAAATTCTAAGCACATCTAAATTTTATCAAATACATTGAAATACATGATCATTTCTTCCCATTCCCTTCAACTCTTTGTCTCTTTCTGTCTCTCTGTCTTTCCATCTCTCTGTGTTTCTTTCTCTTTCTCTGTCTCTCTGTCTCTCTGTCTCTCTGTCTCTCTGTCTCTCTGTCTCACACACACACACACACACACACACACACACACTGTGTGTGTATTTGCCTTTCTCTATATTCCTTAAAGTCAATAGAGTTCACACACATTCACTTAGGCTGCAATCAATATTTATTGTTAATACTCCTTTTATTTTGTTTCTAAAGTACTCAGTTACTCAGTATAATGTGGTTTTAAGTACTGACCTAAGGCAAACCGATTTGTCATAAATAAGAAAGTAGCTCCTGTGAAAAGAGCAGCATATTAACATGCATCAGGTGACTGATCAGTTTTTTTCTGAAGCTGGATAAAATGTTCTGCTCGCATTATCACACATTTTGTGCTATTTGCCATTGTCAAGTGCTCACTTCAGCAGCATATATACTAAATTGGAAGGATACAGAGAAGATTAGCATAGTCGTTGTGAAAGGATGACATGCAAATTCATTAAGTATTCTATTCTTTTTCATAATACTTTGTATGGAAAAAATTAACAAAATTTCAAAATTTACTGTTTTCCAACATCTCAGAAAGGCCAAATTTCCATGGTTCTTACGGCCTTTATAACCTAACCATAATAGATTTCTAGACTGCCCTAAAGGTCAACTATAACAGAATTACTAGATGAGCCATGGAGGGAATGCCAGGTAATGGCTGTCTGGTTTTGATGTCCTTTTCTCAGTGTTTGAGTTTTGTTTCAGTTATTTTTACCTTTTTTCTTACTCTTACAAATTACATGACTTTACAGTCGGGAAACCAAATTATGAACCAATGTAAGGAAACTACCCTGCGAATAAAACATAGTCCTAAAAACCCAATCATTTCTCTAAAACTCTCCAGTTGGCACCTAAGATCTCAATTCCAGAGAGCCCTGTGGGGTATTTCATATTCAAACCAATAATGATATTGATGACTACCTAAAATAGAGCCTTCACCCAGTAGCTGATGGAAGCAGAATCAGAGATCCACAGCTAAGCACTAAGCTGAACTCCTGAATTCCATTTGTAGATAGGGAGGAATGATGAACAAAGAGGTTAAGACCATCTGAGAACTCCATATAAACAGGTGACCTGAGCAACTGGAAGCTCACAGAACCTAAAGTGACAGCTGGGAAATCAACATTAGACCAAACCAGGATCCCGAAAATGGGTGTCAGTTTGGGGGCTTGGACAGTCTAGGCGGCCCGTGACAGTGGAACCAGTATTTATCCCCCATGTGCAAATGGGATTTGAGAGCCCATTCCCTATGGAGGGACATTCTCTCAGCCTAGACACAAGGGGCAGGGCCTGGGTCCTGCTGCAAATGATGTGACAGACTTTTGTGATCCCCCATGGAAGGCCTCACCCTCCCTGAGGAGTAGATGGAGAGTGGGATGGGTAAGTTGGTAGGGGGAATGGGAGGATGGATGGGAGGGAGAGAGAAGTGGGATTGGCATGGAAAATACTATTTTTTTAATTTAAATAAAATTTAATTTAAAAAGAAAGACCAGGAATGGGCCAGTGTTGTGCCCAAATTCTGAACCCCAAAATCAATGAGGCCCATTTCTATGCAAAAGCAAAGAGTCTTTTATTTTAGTTGTTTACAGAGCTAAACACATTAGCTCAGGTGCTTCATCCCTCCACCATGGCGAATGGCTGGAGAAAGACCCTGAGCAACTTCGAGGCAGGGATCTTAAAGGGCAGCATAAGAGGTGTGTCTAGGCATATCAAACAATCTCAGGATTGGTGTGTTTCCAAGTTTGGATGATCTGCCCTGTGTTGATTAGTCAATTGGTTGTTAAGGCCCATAGGCCCTCCCAAGGCAGTGCTATGCTCTGCACGTCACTGTTGTGCACTGTCTGTAAAGCACACCCTGCCAGCTAATTTCTGATTGGCTCCTTGCCATGAGGAGGGCATCTGACCTCCTAGTGACCAGGACAGGAATGGCAAGGTCATGTAAGCACATGGTAGCTGGTCATAGCTGCTAAAATGGTGATGCTAGTCACTACATTCCCGCATTCTCGAAGTACCCATGACGGGATTCAATTCTGACTCCTACCTGTTAGGGGCTCAAAGGGGTGTTAATAGGCCCTGTCATTAGCTGAAAAAAAATTTTTTGAGAGAGTGACATTTTCATCTGTTATCGTTGCCATGTGATTCCCAGGAAGACGGGATGCAAGTCTGCATTCTCGGTAAGATAAGACCTTACAAAAATATATATTGGTGATTATGGGTCAATAATTAAGTCAGAGCTAGCCAATGAGAAACAATAGCAAATGATCAACAGTTTTATAATTAATAGAGCCTCCTGTGTGTTCATTTGGGACTTATGCTGCTGCTCTGAAACCAGGCTGGTGGGAAGACTACACGTTACAGAGCAGTTCTTTCAAGGAGATACAGATATTTTGTGTGTTGGTTTCATTCTTAGCATTGATGGCAGTATATGTCTCATGATCCAAGGCAAGAGAACTGAAAATAATGAAAGCCCTGCCTTATTTTCTCAAACTGTGACATGTAAAACTAAATTAGATGGAAGCTTGGATATGAGAGGTAGTGGTTTTTTCCACAGATGGCTATTATTAGATTTTATAGAACCAGAAAATTAATTTTGTTATATGATAAATGTTTGTATCAGGTATGAAAAATATCTGACAGTTCCCTTAGAACCAAAATGAGTAGGTGGGCATATGAAGCACTATAAACCCACAGTTTCCTTCTCTACCTCCTTCACCTAGGCAACAGGTCTTCTAACTTCACTGTTTGACCCTAATTCATGCCAGTTTAGTGAACATTTATTTGTGTATATTAAAATATCATGAAAATGTTTCTGCACTGAATTTTTTTAAAAACTTCAAATTTCAAATTAATATCATGATTATATCTTTTTACCAGGATTTTAGACATAGCTGTCATTTCTCAGAGATAGTAGTTATCATGAGCTAACTGTGGGTATAGTTTATGGAGTCTGTCTTTGTCCACTAGGACTTCTATCACCAGAGTTCTATGAACTTGGTGGCTTATCGAGAACACAGAATTACATTTACATTTTCAGAGAGTGGAAAGAACATGATCAAGGTACAGGCAGATTCAGGTTCTAGTAGGAGCTTCTTCTTCATGACTTTTCCTAAATAGTATGGTTAAGCTCATTCCCAGGATTCTCTTTTACAAGGGAATTAATACCATTCATGATGACAGAACACTCTTAACCCAGTTATCCTCCATGTCAAAAGCCTCAGTTCTTACTCCAATCACAATAGAGATTAGCATTCAGCTGTACATTAACATTGAAATCAAAGAAAGAAAAATGCAAATGTGGGTGAAAATGAACGTTGGCCATCATCTAAAATACTGTGATGGCAGGAAAAACTAATAGCTACCTTAAAACTTGACTTTCAGGAACTGTTATCCTTTTGCATCTAATAGAGGTTTAGAAGAAATTGATGCTAGGTTTCCAGTTACAGAAACAAAATCCCCTAAGAGAAGGAATTTATCAGGTGAAAGGCATATTCTATAACATGGATTCAGTTCATGATTGCCTGCTCCTTGCAGAGTGACAATATTGTGGTGCAGTTCACCAATGAGAGTGGTCTGTACTAGAGAAAAGCCTGCTCACACTGTGAAGAGATTGTAGACTCCAGGATCCCATATCCATTTCTATGGAATACTCCCTATGTCCCAAAACCTGAGACTTCCACTGCTATCTAAAACGCCATGCTGAGGACTAAGTTTTCATGCAACAGGTTTTAGGAACATACAAACAGTATCATATGAAGCCAGCTAAGTTGAAGGGCTCACTAACTAGGACTTTTCACCCAGCATAGTCAAAGAACATAGTTCTGTCAATTTCAATGCATAACAACATGAATTCCTCTCCTAGGCCAAGTGCCAACAAGGGAGGATATATTTTACCCTGCCTCTGCCCCCTCTTTATTTTTTAACCAGTTAGTTATTTGAAAATTGGACAGCTGTAAGGTATTGCATCTTGCAGACAAAAAAGGTGGCTTTGTGTTGCAGAATCACATAATAGACAGAGCTGTTTTGCTGACCTTTAAGTATTTAGCACAAACTGTTGTATCAGAAACTATAAATTAACGTATAATTTAGGTTAACTGTTATTTAAGACAAGGTCTCACTATGCAGTTCTGGATGGTCTAGAGTTGGTTCTGTAAACCTGAATGGCCTGACATTCAGAGATAACTGACCGCCTTACTTTCTCAAGTGTATGAGATAAAGGAGTGTGCCCATTCTCTTTGAAGGGATATCTTGATCAGTCTAGCTATAGAGGGGAAGGCCTTGGTCGGGCCTCAAGGAGATGTGCCAGATTTCATTGACTCCCCATGTGAAGGTTGATGCTCTCTGAGAAGTGAATGGGAAGTGGGACTGGGGAGGGCAGGTGAGGAGGGAGGGAAGAGAGAGGGGAGTGGGAGCAGGGATTTGTATGTAAAATGAGAAAAGATTATTTTAAAATTAAAAAGAGTTACAAGTGTGTGTCCACATTCCTAGTGAAAGCATGCATGCACTTTATTAGACAATAAAGAGATGATGGAAACAATGTATATGACAAATAATATTGTTGAATAGAAAGACTGAATATTACCTATATGACTTCTACTGTAATATATGCATGTTTTGGTTAAATTCCCTTAAAAACGAGTGCCCTCCGGTCCCTACCCTATGCTTGAGGTGAGTGGAGGGCCCTGCTCTGAGCCCCAACTCTCGACATCCCCCTGCTCCCATCTCCATGGCCATTTTCTGCATTTAGAGAGGACCTGACCCACCCAGAAGGATCACCCTGATGTGGCCACACCTCAGTCTTCAGTGCCCTACAATCCCTGCCCTTTGTTTGAGTCTTCTGTGCCCTCTGGACCTTGCCCTATGCTTGAGTCTTCTGCCCCCTCTTTGTCTCCACCCTGGACTTGAAAGTGTCTCAGACCCACCTGCAGCCATTGGAGTATTGTACCTGCTTGAATGCACTGGAAGATATCTTTACACCCAAACCCACCAGGAGAGGAAGAGACACCATGAGCTCCCACTGAAAGAACGGATGGGAAGACAGCAATATAAAAACACAGTCAACCATGAAGAACCAGTATTTGAATTTGCATTTGTGTGTGTGTACTCATGTGCTTGCATGTGTTATTAAGTGTGTGTTTTGACCAATACTCTTTTAAAATAATTTTAATTTGGTAAAATGGATTTCATAATTTCTATTCTCTTACTCCTTCCCAAGATTAAGCAACTTGGTAAAGTTTACATTAAGAAAGAAAATGTCTGAACCAGCCTTTTAGCCGAATGTTAGTTTTATTTATATTTTACTAACCTATGTCATGCATAACACCACAATGTCTCCTTCTGGCATTACTGGTGGAATTGTCTCAGGGAGGAGCTATGTCCTATTTGATTTTACTACAACATGCAGCAAAGTATTTGGTGCATGGAAGATGGTGGGTAGAACATAGGATAGACTATCATAAAGATGTCTGAGCTTATAGATATTTCTGCAGTGGAATAAAAATGACCAGAAAATATAAATTAATACTTTCTGATTTTATTTCTCACATACCATTAAAATAGTCTTGTCAACCTATGTTGTCTACTTTTTCCATTGGTGTGATTTTTCCCTTTATTAGAGTAAAATGAAAGGATAGTGGGGCATTGCCTGTTTTGAATTATGGGACAATTGATTATGTACGTTTGCTTAAATGAAGCTTGGGAATGACCTTTTGCCTAATTTCGGTACTTCTTATAACACAGTACTATGTGATAACTTAAATTAGTTGACTAAAGAAGCTACTCTCATACAATGAAGGATTAATTATAACAGCCACCAAAATAAAAGGATTCCTAACCTACCAGAGCAATGATTGCCATTGTAGTTATTCATTTTTATGTCATTTTAACATGACTTTTCACATAGCACCTTTGAGTCAATAAGCTCTTTGGAATGCAATGGCTGTGAGAGAAAATATACCACACAGCAAATTTGTTTTTCATTCATTTTTATTGTTCCAGTCACAGTAGAATGACCTCATTTGTCCACTCTAATCTGTTCAGCTCTTCCAGCATGCTTTTGGTTTTGAAGAGCTAAATCTCCTGCAAACACTATAGCCGGTAGCTATTGTCTGCAAATTACAATGAAGCTGACTAACATTTTCTCACTATTCAAATACAAAGTGATTTTTATTTGCCCCTTTCTCAATTATAAACTGATCCTTTGACTCCTCTTTCCAAACAAACAAAAGCAATCTTGTTGTGTTTCTTAGCATCACTTGCATTTAACTGGCTGTATTATTTCTCAGATTAAAAATAATAAAATGTTGAGCTTTTTGCTAACTGCAGTTAATGTTTAACCTGGATTGTGAAAACAGAAAAAAATGGTAAAGCTATGGCTCACATCATTCCTTTACAATATTCTTTGATAAGTTTATTCATTTACTAAACAACATATTGAAATGAGAAATCACAATACCCACAAATAGGAGTTAAGGATGTTTATTTCTTATGGTTCAGAAATAAAAATATGAACTAAAAATATGTTCCCTATATCTGATGCTTGCAATCTCTTGGTGTACTAAGAGATTGATTAGAATAATTTACTGAAATGTATGTCTCATAAACACTGGATAAAGTATACTCACCACATTTTACTCATATTTCATATATTAATCTATTGAAATATCATTTCCCTCTGCTTAGAATGTGTCCTCTAAATTATCATTATTTCAACTACTGGAATATCTGTCCTGGGACTATTTTTAATGCATTTCTTGTACCTTTATGGCACTTTATAAGTTGAGTGAATCTCTTCTTGCTTAGTCACATAGTCATCCCCCTGAATATTGAGTGAGGGACTTTAGAATAGGTGGTGCCCTGTTTGAACCTCAGGAGCTCCAATTTGTCATTGTCAGGAAATTCTCACACATTTTGTTACAGAAAAAGGTTACTGTTTCTATTAAAACAACAACTATGTTCCTGAAATAGTATGTAAGAGAGTAGGGGTCTCATGAATATGAGAGAAAGAAGACACTCATGATAATCACACTAAAATCCACAGATCCAGAGGAGCTAAGAAAGAATGGGGGCTCTAGGCAGGACATAATGATCTCCCTTAGAAGGAGAAGTAGAACAGATTCTGAAGGTTGACTTGTACCAATGGGGATGAAAAAGGAGGAAACCATAAGAGGGAGGGAGGGAGGGATGGTGGTAAACAGTACAGGGAGAGACATGATGGGGGGGGCATTTAGGGAGCAATGTGAAAACCTAGTGCAGTGGATACTTCCTGCAATGTATGAGAGTAACACTAGCAAGGACTCATATTATATGAAACCTGAACTGTCCATCTTCTGTAACAAGGCAAAGTCTCCCAGTGATGGGACTGGAACACTGACACAACCTCAAACTTTTCAACACACAACATGTCCTGCCTTCAAGATGTGCTAAAGCAATAGTAGCTCAGACTGTGTGGTAGTGGTCAATCAATGATGGGATAACTTGAGGTTCAAGCCATGAGAGTCCATGCCAGAAATTCCTGGATGACTCAGAGACTTAGAGTAGAATCAAACACAATGGTAAAAGAATGAAACAAAAAAAGAAAGGAAGGAAGAAGAGTCAATGAAATGATTCCTAATGATATTTTACTATACTCATAGATCATTGCCTAACCCAGTAATCATGAGAGAGGCTTCCTCCAGCAACTAATAGGAGCAGATGCAGAGACCTATTGCGAAACATTAGGTAGGGCTCAGGGAACAACAAAGAAGAAAGGAAGAAGGATTGGAGGAGGAAGAGTGATCAAGGACATCAGGAGAGCATGGCCTACAGAATCAACTAAGAAGAGTTCACAGGGCCTCAAAGAGACTGAAGAGAAAATCATGGAGTCAGTGTTTGTCTGCTCTAGGCCTTCTGAATATATGCTGTATTGTTATCTTTGGGTTTGGGGGATTCCTAACAGTGGGAGTGGGGGTGGTATTTCTGACTCTGCTTGATATTTTTACCCTTTTCCTCCTACTGGATTGCCATGTCCTGACTTGATATGAGGATTTATGTCTAGTCTTTTTGAATTTTGTTAAACTGAGTTCAGTTGATAAATCTGGGATCATTTCTTTTATGAAGGGAAAAGAATGAACAGGGGAATCTGGAGGAGAGGGAAAGCGTGGGGACAGGCTGGAAGGATTAGAGGAAGGGGAAGCTGTATGTGTGAGGGAGGAATAAATAAAAGAAAAGAAAAAGCATCAAAGAACTTAGAAAAGAAGTATTTTAAAAGTCAGTCTTTTTGTTTTCATATTATTTATTTCACCCAAAGGTTACTACATACATTTCTAAAAATGGCTGAATAGCCAGATGGTGGTGACACACACCTTTACTCGCAGCACTTTGGAGGCAGCGGCAGGAGGATCTGTGAAATTTTAAGGCCAGCCTGGTCTACAAAGTGAGTTCCAATACAGGCTCCAAATCAACACATAGAAACCATGTCTCAAAAATGCCCCCCCAAATGCTAATAAATAAATGTTCTTATACATAACATTTATGAGTCATCTAAGTACAATCCAATACTCAATTAGTTACCTATTACTAGCATCTTAGACAAACTTACACACATTTTATTTATTTAATATTAAAGCTGTGTTTAATCTTTAAGAATTTTGTATATTTTCATCATACCCACCCCACCCCATTTATCCTCCTAAACCTACTAGATACATCCTGCCTTTATTTTCAACTTCATGTTATTTCTGTTTTAAAAATAACACATTAAGTTCAACTTAGGCTTCCTAGATACTCAAAGATATTGTGCATCCACTTGCCTATTGTAGAGCCAAGAACCACACCAATAAAGAAAACTGATGATAAACATGGATCGATCCGCATTCTTCTACATGCCAGTCTCCAATTATGCCAGCACCATTTGTTGAAGATGCTTTCTTTATTCCATTGTATATTTTTAGCTTCTTTGTCAAAGATCAGATGTTCGTACGTGTGTGGGTTAATACCCGGATTTTCAATTCGATTCCATTGGTCTACCTGTCTATTTTTGTGCCAATACCAAGCTGTTTTCAGGACTATAGCTCTATAATAGAGCTTGAGGTCAGGGATGGTGATGCCTCCGGACGTTGCCTTGTTGAACAGGGTTGTTTTGGCTATCCTGGGTCTTTTGTTTTTCCATACAAAATTGATTATCTTCAACAAATGGTGCTGGCATAATTTGAGACTGGCATGTAGAAGAATGCAGATCGACCCATGTCTATCGCCATGCACAAAACTTAAGTCCAAATGGATCAAAGACCTCAACATAAATCCAGCCACACTGAACCTCATAGAAGAGAAAGTGGGTGGTACCCTTGAACGAATTGGTACAGGAGACAGCTTCCTGAACATAACACCAGTAGCACAGACAGTGAGATCAACAATTAATAAATGGGACCTACTGAAACTGAGAAGCTTCTGTAAGGCAAAGGACACAGTCAGCAAGACAAAAAGGCAGCCCACAGAATGGGAAAAAATATTCACTAATCCCACATCTGACAGAGGGTTGATCTCCAAAATTTACAAAGAACTCAAGAAGCAAGTCTCCAAAACAGCAAAGGACCCAATTAAAAAGTGGGCTGCAGAACTAAATAGAGAGTTTTCAATAGAGGAGTCTAAAATGGCTGAGAGGTACTTGAGAAAGTGCTCAACATCCTTAGCCATCCGGGAAATGCAAATCAAAACAACTCTGAGATGCCATCTCAGTCCTGTCAGAATGGCTAAAATCAAAAACACTAATGACAATTTGTGCTGGAGAGGATGTGGTGAAAGGGGGACACTCTCCATTGCTGGTGGGAGTGCCAACTGGTTCAGCCACTTTGGAAATCAGTATGGAGATTCCTCAGAAAAATGGGAATAAACCTACCAGAAGACCCAGCAACTCCACTCTTAGGCATATATCCAAAAGATGCCCATTCATACAACAAAGATGTCTGTTCCACTATGTTCATAGCAGCTTTATTTGTAATAGCCAGAACTCGGAAGCAACCTAGATGTCCCTCACCCGAAGAGTGGATAGAGAAAATGTGGTACATCTACACAATGGAGTACTATTCAGCAGAAAAAAATAATGGAATCATGAGATTCGCAGGCAAATGGATGACACTAGAAGAAACCATCCTGAGTGAGGTAACCCAGTCACAAAAAGAGAAACATGGCATGTCCTCTCTCATATATGGATTTTAGACATAGATCTGGGGAGTGCCAGCCTACAATCCTATGGCCAGAGAGCCTGGGAAACAGAAACTACATTTAGTGGCTGGTTAAGTACTGAGCTGAACTCAAGAAAGCCAGTATCAGAGAGGGAGGACTGATGATCAAAGGGATTAAGACTGGGCTGGTTTAACCCCCAGAAACAGCTGACCAGACAAAGGTTAACTCTTGAATCCCAGGCATCAGCCTGGGAATCCAGCATGGGACTGATCAAGACGCCCTGAATCTGGGTGTCAGTGAGGAAGCCTAGGTAATCTATTGAGCCTTGGGCAGCAGATCAGTACCCACACCAAGTATACACACGGACTTTGGACTCCCATAGAACAATGTGAGGTGCACTCTCACCCTGAACTCTTGGGGAAGGGTCTAGGCCCCGCCCTATATGAAATGACAGACTATGGACACCCCCATGGAGGGCCTCACCCTCCCTGGGGGAATGAGGGGATAACGGGGGGGGATGGGGGGGATGGGAGAGGGCACGGGAGGAGGGGAGGGAAAAGGAGAGGGACCTGGAACTGACTTGTGAAGCAACCTTGTTTCTTATCTAAATTTTAAAAAAAGAATAAAAAAATCATTATTGATTAAAAAAAAAGAAAACTGACACACCCTCCCCAAGAACCTGTCACCTAAAGAGCCCAAATACCAGAGCTTCCCTGTGAAAAATTTGATTTGTCATTTATAAGATCACTTTATGAAATTGACAGAAGCTGTCTTTCAAGAAGTTCAGACATTAAACATACTAGGGAAAGGTATATACAATCTTCTAAATGTACTTGAGGAGTTGTTCTACTTCATTTTCTATTACTCCTTTGAAATACTGTTGCCAAAAGTAACATGGAAGGGAAGGGGTTTATCACAGTTTACATGTTTATTTCAATTTATCACCAAAGCCAACCAATGCAGAAATTTGAAGCAGAAGCCATGAGAAATGCTGCTTGCTGGCTTTTTCCTCATCTTTTGCTTAGCTACGTTTCTTATACAGCTGAGGTTCACTTGTCTAGGAAAGGTTGATCCAACATTGGGTGGGCCCTCCTACATGAGTTAGAAAACAAAACAGCAACCTAGAGATAGGCCCATACACCAGTCTGTGAGTCTCTCTTCCCAAGGTATGTCTATATTTGTGTCAAGCTACTAATAAGATAGAAAAGTGTCTTCCAAATAGAGATCAAATTGAGATTCTTACCAAAGATATAGAAACTGTAAAAGAGTTATCAAATAAGAATTCTGGGACTTCCTCTTGCCCTCTTTGGCTTCTCCTGGCCTAGGGACTGTGGGCAGGACAACTGGCCTCCAGTAAATCAAACCACCCAGAGTCTGCCAAAATCACAGTGCTAGTCCTACTCACACCCAGGGGAGAGGTGAGCATGAACCTATGTATCAGGCTGGACTCCCACTTGTCCTCTTTGGGATATCCTGATCTGGGAACTGCAGGCAGTTTGACTTCCCCCCAATGGACCAATACATCCAGAGTCTGCTGACATCACTGTGCTACTCCCGATTCCACCAACCAGGAGAGGGAGTGTCTCTGGCCTATCTGTACCTACCATGAAATCCATGCAGTATTGGGCCTACTTGCACCCACTGGAAGAGTACCTTGAACACATACCCATTGTAAGAAGAAAAGACCCAACCCGCACTCACTGGATAAGGGATGGGAATATAACAACGTAACAATACATCCAACAACAGAAATACCAATATGATGCCACCAGAGTCCAGGGAATATACATCATCAAGACCTGAATATCCAACATAGATGAAGCAGAAAAGAACAATCTTCAAAACAACTTTATGAAGATGACTGAGATGCTCAAAGAGGAAATGAGAAAATCCCTTATAAAACTGGAAGAAAACACAAACAAAAAAATCAAGAAATGGACAAAAGGATAACTCAAAAAATGCAAGAAATAAACAAATCTATTAATGAAAGCAAGGAAGGCCAAGAAAAAACAGCTAAACAAATGAAGGAAACAATTCAATAAATTGAAGGTTTTTTCTTTTATTATCATTATTTCAGGTTTTAAGCCTTGAATTAGAAAACCTGAGGTAAATATCAGGAACTATCATGTAAGCATAACCAACAGAAAATAAGAGATGTAAGAAACAATCTCAGGCATGAAAGATACATATAGAGAAATAGATTCATCAAACAAACACATTCTTAAGTCCAAGAAATCCCTAATATCAAGTAAATATGGGATACCATGAAAAGGACAAACCTAAGAATAATAGGTATAAAAGAAGGTGAAGATGAGACCAGGAAACCAGAGGAGCCAGGGAGAGCAGGGGAGCAGCTGTTCCAGAGGCGGGATAAGGTACAACAGGCCCTGCTTCTGGGCCTGTGTTCCAGTGCCTGGGGATTGCCTGGGATCTGCACAGAGCTTCCAATCCCGGCTGGAGCCAAACACCCCAGATTCCAGGACTTCTCTCCCACCAAGGAGACCAGGAAACCAGAGGAGCCAGGGAGACCAGGGGAACAGCTGTTCAGGCAGGATCAGGTACAACAGGATCCAGCAAGGGGTCTAGGGTGTCAGGTGGGAGGCTAAGCACCCCAGATTCCTGGTCTTCTTCTCCACCCATGGGCCCAGAATGAGGACAAGGAATAAAAGAACTACCTGATTATTGGACTTGCTAGGACCCACCAAAAGGGAACTCTGGTCCCCTAACCACCAGAGCAGTAAGTGGCTCTTTCTACACCCACTAGAAGAAGAAATGGGAAATAGAGAATACAAAAACACACTCAGCAACAGAAAAACAAATATGACACCACCAGATTCTAGAGAATCAACACCAGCAAGACTCCAACATTCCAATGCAAACGAAGCAGAAGAGAATGACCTTAAAACCACTTTCATGAAAATGATAGAGGCCCTAAAAGAGGATATAGGAAAATCCCTCAAAGAAATGGAATAAAAAACAAACCAAAAAAGGCAGGAAATGGAAGAAGAAACGAAGCAAAAAATGCAAGAAATGGAAGAAAAAACATACCAAAAAAGGCAGGAAATGGAAAAAGAGACAAGGCAAGAAATGCAAGAAATGGAAGAAAAAGCAAAGCAAAAAATGCAAGAAATGGAAGAAAGAACAAAACAAAAAATTCATAAAAGGCAAAAAATGGACGAAAAGATAAACTGAAAATTGCAAGAAGCAATGTAAACACTGCAAGGGTTGAAAACGGAAATAGAGACAATAAAAAAAATCTGAATAAAGTCAGGAAATAGAAAAGCTGGGAAAATAGTCAGGTACTACCGAAAAAAGCAATACAAACAGAACAGAAGAGATGGAAGAGAGAATCTCAAGTGTTGAAGATACACTAGGAGAAATGGATTCATCAACCAAAGAAAGCCTTAAGTCCAACAAATCCTTAACACAAAACATCCAGGAAATATGGGACACAATGAAAAGACCAAACCAAAAATAGGTATAGAAGAAGGAGAAGAAAACCACCTCAAAGGGGCAGAAAACATATTCAACAAAATCATAGAATAAACTTTCCCAACCTAAAGAAAGACATGCCAATGAAGGTACAAGAAGCTTACAGAACACCAAATAGAGTGGATCACAAAAAAGTCCCCTTGCCACATAATAATCAAGACCCCAAATATACAGAAATAAGAAAGAAAATTAAAAGCAGCTAAGGAAAAAGCCCAACTAACATATAAAGGCAGACCTATCAGAATTACACCTGACTTCTCCATTGAAACTCTGAAAGCTAGAAGGTCCTGGATAGATATTCTACCAACACTAAGAGACCATGGATGCCAGCCCAGACTACTATACCCGGCAAAGCTCTCAATCACTATAGATGGAAAAAACAAGATATTCCATGAAAAAACAAGATTGAGGCAATACGTATCCACTAACCCAGCCCTACAGAAAGTTTTGAAAGGAAAACTCCAACCCAAGGAAGTTAACTACAACCAGAAAACCATAGGCATTAGAGAATCCCTCTCTACTAACAGCCAAAAGAACAAAGGGGTGAAATTACCTACATAATTCTACCAACAACAACCATTGCAAATCGAAGAACGATGAGCAACCGATGGTCATTAATATCCCTCAACATTAATGGCCTTAACTCACCCATAAAAAGACACAGACTAGCAGAATGGATTCGAAGACAGAACCCTTCCTTCTGCTGCATACAAGAAACACAACTCACCCTCAAAGACAGACATTACCTGAGAGTTAAAGGTTGGGAAAAATTTTCCAATCAAATGGACCCAAGAAACAAAGAGGGGTAGCAATCCTAATATCTAACAAACAGACTTTAAAATGAAATCAATCAAAAGGGATTTAGGAGGTCATTACATGCTCATCACAGGTGAAATCCACCAAGATGAAGTGTCTATCCTGAACATGTATGCCCCAAATACAAAGGCATCCACATTTTTAAATGAAACATTACTAAAACTTAAATCACATATAAATCCCCACACAGTTATAGTGGGAGATTTCAACACACCACTCTCACCAATAGACAGGAATATCAGACAGAAACTCAATAAAGAAGCAAAGGGTCTAATAGAAGTAATGACCCAACTGGGATTAACAGACATCTATAGAACATTTCATGCACATAAAAAATAATATACCTTCTTCCCACCACCACATGGTACATTCTCAAAAATCGACCACATACTTAGCAACATATCAAACCTCAGCAGCTACAAAAAACTTGTAATAACTCCATGCATCTTATCAGACCACTATGCTTTAAAATTAGAATTCCACAACAGCACAAATTGCAGAAAACCTACAAACTCATGGAAATTGAATAATGCACAACTGCACCATTCCTGGGTCAAAGAAGAAATAAAAAAAGAAACCAAAGACTTCCTAGAATTCAATGAGAATGAAGACACAACATACCCAAACCTATGGGACACTTTGAAATCAGTGCTACGGGGGAAGATCATAGCACTAAGTGCCCACATGAAGAAACTGGAGAATAGTTATACTAGAGAATTAACAGCACAGCTGAAAGCTCTAGAACACAAAGAAGAAAAATCCCCCAGGAGGAGTAGACATCAGGAAATAATCAAATTGGAGGCTGAAATCAATAAAGTAGAAACTAGGAAAACAATACAAAGAATCAATGCAATGAAGCATTGGTTCTTTGAGAAAATTAACAAGATAGACAAACCTTTTTCCAAACTTACCAAACAGCAGAGAGTGAACATGCAAATTAACAAAATCAGAAATGAAAAAGGGGGACATAACAACAGACTCTGAGGAAATCCAGAGAATCATCAGGTCATACTTTGAAAAACTGTACTCTACAAAATTCAAAAATTTAAAGGAAATGGATGACTTCCTGGATAGCTATCACTTGCTAAATCTAAATCAAGAACAGATAAGCAATTTAAATAGACCTATAACCTCTATGGAAATAGAAGCAGTCATCAAAAGTCTCCCAAACAAAAAAAGTCCTGGTCCAGATGGCCTCAGTGCAGAATTCTACCAGAAATTCAAAGAACAGCTTACACCAATTCTTCTCAAAGTATTCCACACAATAGAAGCAGAAGGGTCTTTGCCAAACTCTTTCTATGAAGCTTCAATAACCTTGATCCCCAAGCCACACAAAGACACAACTAAGAAAAAGAACTTCAGACCAATATCCCTCATGAACATTGATGCAAAAATACTCAATAAAATACTGGCAAATCGGATCCAAGAACACATCAAAACAATCATTCACCACGATCAAGTAGGTGTCTTCCGAGGGATGCAGGGATGGTTCAACATACGAAATCCATCAACGTAATCCATCACATAAAGAAAGTGACAAACAAAAATCACATGATCATCTCACTAGATGCTGAAAAAGCCTTTGACAATATCCAACACACCTACATGAAAAAGGTCTTGGAGATATCTGGGATAATATGGACATACTTAAACATAATAAAAGCTATATACAGTAAACCAACAGCCAACATCAAACTAAATGGACAGAAACTCAATGCCATTCCTCTAAAATCAGGAACAAAACAAGGCTGTGCACTCTCTTCATACCTTTTCAACATGGTTCTTGAAATTCTAGCCAGTGTCATATGACAACAAAGGGGGATCAAGGAGATACAAATTGGGAAGTAAGAGGTCAAAATTTCACTGTTTGTAGATGATATGATAGTTTACATCAATAACCCAAAGAACTCTGCCAGGGAACTCTTACAGCTGATTAACACCTTCAGCAAAGTGGCAGGCTACAAGATCAAATCAAGAAAATCAGTAGCCCTACTATATACAGATGATAAAAGTGCTGAGAAAGAAATCAGAGAAATATCACCCTTTACAATTGCCACAAACAACATTAAATAACTTGTGGTAATGCTAACCAAAAACTGAAAGACCTGTATCACAAGAACTTTGAATCTTTAAAGAAAGAAATTAAAGAATCCTTCAGGAAATGGAAAGATCTCCCATGCTCTTGGATACATAGGATCAATGTAGTAAACGTGGCAATCCTGTCAAAAGCAACTACAGATTTAATTCATCCCCAATTAAAATCCCAGCACAATTTTTCTCAGACCTTGAAAGAACAATAATCAGTTTTGTATGGAAAAACAAAAGACCCAGGATAACCAAAACAACCCTGTTCCACAAGTCAACATCCAGAGGCATCACCATCCCTGACCTCAAGCTCTATTATAGAGCTATAGTCCTGAAAACAGCTTGGTATTGGCACAAAAATAGATAGGTAGACCAATGGAACTGAATTGAAAACCCAGATATTAACCCACACACATATAAACATCTGATCTTTGACAAAGAAGCTAAAAATATACAATAGAATAAAGAAAGCATCTTCAACAAATGGTGCTGGCATATCTGGAGACTGGCATGTAGAAGAATGCAGATTGATCCATGTTTATTGCCATGAACAAAACTTAAGTCCAAATGGATCAAAGACCTCAACATACATCCAGCCACACTGAACCTCTTAGAAGAGAAAGTGGATGGTACCCTTGAACGAATTGGTACAGGAGACAGCTTCCTGAATATAACACCACTAGCACAGACATTGAGATCAGCAGTTAATAAATGGGACCTCCTGAAACTGAGAAGCTTAAGGCAAAGGACACCATCAGCAAGACAAAAAGGCAGCCCACAGAATGGGAAAAAATATTCACTAATCCCACATCTGACAGAGGGTTGATCTCCAAAATTTACAAAGAACTCAAGAAGCAAGTCTCCAAAACACCAAAGGATCCAATTAAAAAGTGCAGAACTAAATAGAGAATTTTCAATAGAGGAGTCAAAAATGGCTGACAGGCACTTGAGAAAGTGTTCAACATCCGTAGCCATCTGGGAAAGCAAATCAAAACAACTCTGAGATACCATCTCACTCCTGTCAGAATGGCTAAAATCAAAAACACCAATGACAATTTATGCTGGAGAGGATGTGGTGAAAGGGGAACACTCCTCCATTGCTGGTGGGAGTGCCAACTGGTTCAGCCACTTTGGAAATCAGTATGGAGATTCCTCAGAAAAATGGGAATAAACCTACCACATGACCCAGCAACTCCACTCTTAGGCATATATCCAAAAGAAGCCGATCCATACAACAAGGATGTCTGTTCCACTATGTTCATAGCAGCATAGCAGCAACCTAGATGCCCCTCAGCTGAAGAGTGGATAGAGAAAATGGAGTACTATTCAGCAGAAAAAAAACAGTGGAATCCTGAGATTTGCAGGCAAATGGATGACACTAGAAGAAACCATCCTGAGTGAGGTAACACAATCACAAAAAGAGAAACATGGCATGTACTCTCTCCTATATGGATTTTAGACATAGATCTGGGGAGTGCCAGCCTACAATCCCATGGCCAGTGAGTCTGGGAAACAGAAACTTCATTCAGTGGCTGATGGAAGAAGAGGCAGACTCCCACAGTTAAGTACTGAGCTGAACTCAAGAAAGCCAGTAACAGAGAAGGAGGACTGATGACCAAAGGGATTAAGACTGGGCTGGTTTAACCCCCAGAAATTGCTGAGCTGACAAAGGTTAACTCTTGATTCCCAGGTATCAGCCTGGGAATCCAGCATGGGACTGATCAACACCCCCTGAATATGGGTGTCAGTGAGGAGGCCTAGGTAATCTATTGAGCCGTGGGCAGTAGATCAGTACTCATCCCGAGTATACACAAAGACTTTGGATTCCCATCCAACAATGTGAGATGCACTCTCACCCTGAAATCTTGAGGGAGGGTCTAGGCCCTGCCCTGGATGAAATAACAGACTATGGACACACCCATGGAGGGCCTTACCCTCCCTGGGGAAATGAGGGGATATTGGGGAGTTTGGGGGGGAGGGCACGGGAGGAGGGGAGGTACAGGGAGAGGGACCTGGAACTGACTTGTGAAGCAACCTTGTTTCTAATCTATTTAAACTGAAAAATAAAGAAAAAAAGAAAAAAAATGAAGAAACCCACCTCAAAGGTATAGAAAACATATTCAACAAAATCATAGACAAAAACTTTCCCAACTTGAAGAAAGACATGCCAATGAAAGTGCAAGAAGCTTACAGAACACCAAATAGATTCAACCACAAAAATCAGTTCCCTGGTCACATAATAATCAAAACACCAAACATACAGAATAAAGAAAAATGAGGGGATAACGGGGGGGGGCTTGGGGGGAGGGCACGGGAGGAGGGGAGGAAATTGGAGAGGGATCTGGAACTGACTTGTAAAGCAACCTCGTTTCTTATCTAAATTTAAACTGGAAAATAAAATATAAATAAATAAATAAATAAATAAAAAAGAAAAATATTAAGAGCAACAAAGGAAAAAGGCCAAGTAATAAATATAGGCAGACCTAGCAGAATTACACCTGATTATCCATGGAATCTCTGAAAGCCAGAAGGTCCTGAATCGATATTTTCCAAACACTAAGAGACCATGTGTGCCAACCCAGACTATTATACCCAGCAAAGATTTCATTCACTATAGATGGAGAAAACAAGATATTCCATGACAAATCCATATTTAAAAAATACATTTCCACTCATCTAGCCCTATAGAAAGTACTGGACGGAAAACTCCAACCTAAGGCAGTTAACTACACTCACAAAAACATACACGATAGATAATACCACTTTACCAAAGCCAAAAGAAAAAGAGGCGTAAATCCTCACTCAATATCGTCACCAATAATAAATCCAAAACAAGCGAGAATTAAAATTCAATGGTTATTAATTTACCTCAATATTAATGGTCTTAACACACCTATAAAAAGACAGGATAAAAGGATTGATATGAAGTCAGAGTTCATTCTTCTGCTTCATACAAGAAACACACCTCAACTTCAATGACAGACATTACCTCAGAGTTAACGGAAAAGGACCCAAGAAAAAAGCTGATGTTGTTATTCTACCATCCAACAAATTAGAATCCAAACTAAAATCAATCAGAAGAGATGAAGAAGGTCATTTCATATTCATCACAGAAAAAAAATCTGTCAGCATAAAGTCCCAATTCTCAATATCCATGGACCACATACAAAGACACCCACATTCCCAAAAAGAAAATTAAAAAAAACCCAAATAACACATGAAACCCCACACACTTATATTGGGAGACTTCAACACCCCATTCTCAACAATGTACAGTACCAGCAGAGAAAAACTTAAAAAAGAAACAAAAGAAGTAACATAAGTTATGACCCAATTGGGTTTAACAGACATCTATACAGCATTGCATCGAAACATAAAAGAATATACCTACTTCTCAGCACCACATGAAACCTTCTCTAAAATCAAGCACATACTTGGCAACAAAGCAAATCTCAACAGATACAAAAAAATTGGAATAATCCTCTGTATCATATCAGATTACAATGTTTAAAGTAGAATTCAAAAAAACAGCACAAATTGCAGAAACCCTACAAACTTGTGGAAATTTAACAAAGCACAATTGCACCATTCCTGGATCAAGGAAGAAATAAAACATAAATTAAAGACTTGCTAGAGCTCAATGAGAATGAAGATAGAATGTTGCCAAACTTATGGGATACTTTGAAAGCCATGCTAAGAGTGTTCATAGCACTAAATCCCATATTTATAAACTGGAAAATAGTCAACTAGAGAATTAGAAGCACACCTGAAAATTTTAGAATGAAAAGAAGCAAACTCACCCAGGAGGAATAGATGCCAGGAAATAAATAATTTCAGGGCTGAAAGAAATACGGTAGAAACAAAGAATATAATACAAAGAATCAATGAAACAAAGAGTTGCTTCTTTTAGAAAATCAACAAGTAGACAAAGTTTTATCCAAACTAACCAAAAGGTAGATAGAGTACATGCAAATTAACAAAATCAGAAATGAAAAGTCAGACATAACAACGGACACCAAGGAAATCCAGAGAATCATCAGGTCATGTTTTGAAAACCTGTTTTCCACAAAATCCGAAAACTTAGAGAAAATTGACAGTTTTCTGGCTAGATATCACTTGCCAAAATTAAACCATGAACAGATAAGCAATTAAAATAGACCCATAACCTGTAATTAAATAGAAGTAGTCATCAAAAGTCTCCCAATCCAAAAAAGTACAGGACCAGATGGTTTCAGTTCAGAATTCTACGAGAAATTCAAGAGAAGAGCTAACACCAATGCTACTCAAATTGTTCCACAAAATTGAAGCAGAAGGGTCATCGCCAAACTCCATTTACAGGGCTAAAATGACCTTGGTACTCAAGCCTCACAAAGATGTAACTAAGAAGACAAATACAGATCAATGTGGCTCATGAACACTGATGCAAAAAACTCAATAAAATACTGATATCAGAGAAATCATCCAACATGATCAAGTAGGCTACATCCCAAGGATGCAGGGATGGTTCAACATATGAAAATCCATCAATCCAATTCAACACATAAACAAACTGAAAAAGAAAACCAAAATGGTGATCTCACTAGAGGCTGAAAATGCCTTTGACAAAATCCAACACTCCTTCATTATAAAGTTCTTTAAAAACTCAGGGATAACATGAACATACTTAAATATAACAAAAGCAGTATACAGCAAACCAACGACTAACATCAAACTAAGTGGACAGAAACTCAGCGTGATTCCTCTAAAAGCAGGAACAAGACTGCCCACTCTCTCAATATCCCTTCAATATTGTACTTGAAGTACTAGCTAGAGCAATAAGACATTAACAACATTCAAAATCGTGGGTTACCTCTAAACAAACAAGTGAAATATAACAAAAGTTTGAATTTTTAAAGAAAGAAATTAGATATCAGAAAACAGAAGGATCTCCCAAGCTCTTGGAAAAGTAGGATAAGCATAGTAAAACTTGCAATCTTGCCAAAAGAAATCTACAGATTCAATATAATCCCCATCAAAATTCCAACAAAATTGTTCACAGACCTTGAAAGAACAATACTCATCTTTATACTGACAAACAAAAGACCATGAATAGTCAAAACAACCCTGTAAAATAAAGGAACTTCTGGAGGCGTCACCATCCCTGACTTCAAGTTCTATTACAGAGCTAAAGTACTGAATACAGCTTCATATTAGCACAAAAATAAATAGGTAAACCAGTGGAGTTGAAAACCCTGATATTAACCCACATACCTATGAGCACCTAATTTTTTCACCAAGAATCTAAAATTATACATTGGCAAAAGAAATCATCTTCCAAAAATGGTGGTATCATAAATGGATGAGGACATTTAGACAATTTCAGAAAGATCCATATCTATTGCCATGAACAAAACTTAAGTACAAATGGATCAAAGGCCTTAACATAAAGCAGTCAAACTGAACCTCTTAGAAGAGAAAGTGGTAGGTACTGTTGAATGAATTGATACAGGAGACTGCTTCATGAACATAACACTAGTAGCACAGACACTAAGATCAACAATTAATAAATAGGACCTCCTTAAACTGACAAGCTTCTGTAAGGCAAAGGACACAGAATGGGAAAAGAGCTTCACAAACTACACATCTGACAAAGGGCTGATTTCTAAAATGTACAAAGAACTCAAGAAGATAGCAAAACACCAACTAATCCAATTAAAAACTGGGTTGCAGCAACCAATAGAGAATTCTCAATAGAGGAATCTGCACCCATAGAAACAGCTGACCTGAACAAGAGGGAGCTCATGGACCCCACACTGATTGCTTGGAAACCAGCATAGGACTAGACCCAGACCCTTTGGATGTAGGTGTCATTTAGGAAGCCTGGGCAGTCTATGGGGCCTCAGGTAGTGGATCAGTATTTACCCCTATTGTATGAGTGGACTTTGGGAGATTATTCCACATAGAGGGATACTCTCTCGGCCTAGACACATGGGATAAAGTCTAGCCCTGCTCTAGATGATGTGACTGACTTTGAAACTCCCCCATGGAAGGCCTCACGCTCCCTGGGGAGCAGAAGGGAGATAGGATAGTAGGTCATTTGGGGACAGGGAAGCAGGGACAGGGAACTAAGATTGACATTTAAAACAAGATAGTTTCTAATTTAAGTAAGTAAAAAGAGAGGAGAATATTAAAAGCATCCTGGAGATAAAATGTATAGAGCCCTCATCCAGTTATTTATGAAACCAAACACAGAAAGCCACAAGCAAGAACCATGCTGAGCTCTGGGAAGGCAGAGATTGTTTTAATGCTTGGTTTAGCGGAGGTTCCCTTGGTAACAGGACCACAATATATACCTGATACAGGAGCTAACTTGTTGGAACCTGCTCTTTAAGGGATGCCATGCTCAGCCTTAACGCATGGGAAAGGGACCTGGTCCTGCTCCAGCTTATTTGCCAGACTATGGTGACTCCTCCTGTGAGCCCTTATCCATGAGGAGGAGTGGACTGGGGATGGCTTTTGTGGAGAGGTAAGAGGAGGACACAGGGCAGGAGGAATTCTGGTAGGGAGAACTGTGGTTGGAATGCAAAATGTAATTTTAAAAATATAATGGCAAAAACAGTATAATAGATTAAATGAAAAGGTTTTGAGAGGAAATTAACAGTTTTGAAGAGACAGAAGTAAGAAGAAAAAAATGAGTGAATAAATTATAATATTGCATCAGTATCTTTATAAACAATTGTCGGGTGGTGGTGGCACATACCACCTTACTCGGGAGGAAGAGGCAGGCACATCTCTCTGAGTTGGAGACCAGTCTTGTCTAAAAAATCTAGTTCCAGGACAGCCTCCAAAGAAACTGAGAAACCCTGTCTCAAAAAACAAAAAAGGAAACAATTATTGTTATTGTTATTATTATTGTTGTTGGTTGTTTTTTTAAGTATTTTATTGTTTAGCTGGGTGGTTGTGGCACATCCCTTTAATCCCAGTAATTGGGAGGTAGACAAGGCAGATCTCTGTGAGTTTAAGGCCAGCCTGGAATATATAGAGAGTTCCAGGACATGTTCCAAAGTTATAGAGAAACACTGTCTCAAAAAAACAAATAATAATAATAATTTTATTTTTGAGAACTTGATGTATGAGAAATGTATCACATTACTTCCATGCCTCCTTCTCCCCCTAGCTATAATCTAACTTGGTCCCTCAATTATTTCAATTACTATGTTTATAAGCCTATATTTATATACATGTATATACATATACACATATTACTTTATATACATATACTCATATAAATATTTAGTTCATTTAGCTTACTTTCTATCACATGTACCCGTGTTTATAACCATTATGTGGCAAGCAATTAAATCCATAGTGGTTATTGTTAATCAACAACTTGATAGAATCTTGAATCACCTGATTGAGAGGCCTCTAAGCACATCTGTGGGGATTAACTAGATTGCTTTAATAGAGGTGGGAAGATTTGCCCACCATGGGTGACTCCATTCTCTATCTGGGAACCTGGAGTACATGAGAGAAGAACAGGAGGTGAGTAATAGCATACATCATTGTTGTTATCTCTTCCTTGTTGTAGATGGTATATGAACAGCTGTTCCAAGTTCCTAACATCTTGACTACCATGCTATAATGGAGTATATCATTAAAATGTGTTACCTAACAAAATTCTCTCTCATAGATCAGTTTGTCAGATTATTTTATCACAGAACCAGGAAAAGAAACACTGAGCTGAACTCTGGAACCCAGTTACAGAAAGGGAGGAGTGATGAGAAAAGGGTTCAAGACACACTGGACAAGCCTACAAGAACTGCTGATCTGGACAAGGCAGAGCTCAAGGACCCCAGAATGACAGCTCAGAAACCAGCATAGGACAAAACAAGACCACCTGAACGTGGGTGTCAGTTAGGAGACCTGGGATGTTTATGGAGCCACTGGTAATGGATCAGTATTTATCCCTATTGTACAAATGGGCATTGGGAGCCCATTCCTCATAGAGGGATACTCTCCCGAGACACATAGGGTAGGCCATACTCCAAATGATATGACAGACTTTGAAAATCCCCTATGGAAGGCCTCACCCTTTCTGGAGAGCAAAAAAGGGATTTGATAGGGCTTAGGTGGGGAACAGGGGAGCAGGGGATGTAGAGGGAACTTGGATTGATATGTTAAAGAAGCTTTGTTTATAATTTTAAAAAAGGACATGTAAATAAAAGAGTTGCAATTTTCACAAGCATTACGTTCAGATAAATGTTATGTTTCATAATATCTGACATTCAAGTAGAGAAACATGTTAAAGATCATAGCAAAGTTACAATTATTCATGTTCTTCCTGGATATCATACATTCATTGGAAGTGTCAAAGTAGACTATCATTGGCTAGAATCTGAGTTTCTATTCTTGTTGCTGTGATCAAACACCAAACAAGAACAACTTCATGAGGAAAAATGTGTGTTTTAGCTCACTGCTCCAGGCTATAGACCAGGGAAGTTAATGCATTAGGAACTTGAAGTAAGTAGTCACATTCTATATGTAATCCCAAGAAAACACCACTGAATACATACGTGCTTATACTCGGTCCAGGATTTGCTGACTAGTGAACAGTGTTTCCCACACAATGCTTAATGTTATCAAAATAAATACAGGCTTCCTCAAAATACTGTCTCACAGAGACTTCTAGGTTTTGTCACATGAACAAACAGCACTAACCACCACAACATGTAACTAGAGAGGGAGGAAAAGACATACAATATTCTGGAACAAAGGCTTAAGTAGAACAGAGTCCTGAGAAGTACCCAGGTGTTTTTTATGCTATTTGGAAGGAAAGAAATCTCATTTTGTTTAATTTTAGCCACCAAAATATGAGAAATGTATGTGTTTATTGGCTTAATTCAGGGTAGAATTTCCACTTGACACTTAAATGCTTGATACTTAAAATGGTGTTTTTGTTTATAAAGGCAGTTCCTCAAAACTACAGTTCATCTTCCTTCATTTATTCTAAGACTCCATGTAAAACAATCCTGTATCACTTAGGCGTGTTGTCTTTTGAAACTATACACTTTGGAGACTCAAGGGAAATACATATGCCAATATCAAATTTACTGTTGGAATATTTTCTCCTCAGTATGTCTGCCAACTTCACTAAACACATGCAAACACCATTGTAGCTGACCAAAGCTTCAGGATTAATGTGCCAAAACATTTCTAGCAAGATGTAAGAAGTTTATCTTGGCTCATTGTGAAGAGCTAAATAATGCCTGACACAATTATTTGTTTTGATAGAAGATATCTTTTCTTTTCAGCATCATTTAGTTTGCTTGGCATCATTCTAGAAAAGCTAATTATATTGCAGCCATCTTCTACACTGAACTGCAGGCAGGTCTGCAGGAGACTGAAACCTGAAAGATAAAAATCAAGGCCATAGACATCTGTTAGAACAGACTCTTCTGAAAAAGAAAAAAATAAACACATTTTATTATTTAAAGCAAGTCTTAAATTTAAAAATATTTTCATTAGATTTAGCCACATCAAAATCCTTCCAAATCCTCTCACCTCCTTAACCACCCAACTTTATATTCTTTCTCAAAAAACAAAAACCTAATACAACAACAAAGTCCCTCAAAACTAAGAAAACAACATAAAACAATAGCCAAAAGAAAGAAAACAAACTAACCAGAACAACAAAAACATAAACATAACTACCAAACTGTAACCTAATGAGCACACACACACACACACACACACACACACACACACACACACACACACACACGCCAAACAAACAAACAAAAACTGTGAAGTCCTTTTGTGTATGGGTCACAATACAAGGCCTGCCCTGGAGTGGTTGAATCAGCGTGTTGGTCCTTAATTTGACAGTTTCCCATAAGATCACATCAAGGATTTATGTTACTACACCTCAACATTTTACATACAAAATTCAAAAATATAGAGAAAACAAAAACCAAACAAGGCTCAGATTTATGGTTTCTGTTCTAGTGGGATAGTGCCCATTTCAATCTCTGTAATAGAAAAATAAAAACAGTGACCCTAACATGTTGATTGGAACGTGCAGGCACATGCGCTTATGTGCATGCATGCACATACATCATTCTTCTTCATTTGTGGGAAAAAGAGAGATTATGTCACTGAATAAATAATACACGCTAATTTAATACATATTTAAAATTACATGAACCAAAGAAGATAAAACAAAACTTTAGGCTTTACTCTAGAGCTCAGGCACATAGAGGGTGAATTATGTCTTTGCTAATTCCAGTGTTTAATTTACAGGCCTGAACACTATAGATTGTAGGGTTATTTGGAGGCATTTTATTAGATGGGCAAGTTAAAATAAGGTTGCTAGGGAAGATTTTATCTACCTTCAGTGCTGGCTTTATTAAAGAGAGAGAGATTAGAACACGCAGGCAGATCACTGGTGTGTGATCACACAGAAAATGTACTTTAATGTGGAAGTGAGAGGGTACACAGTCAAGTCAGAAGAGATACTTTGGAGGAGAGAAACATACTTTTGTATCCTAAGTTTGGATGTCAGTCTCCTCTCCAAAGTCGGAAGAAAATAATTTTTTGTAGGTGATCTACCCAGACTATGGTAGCTTGTTATGACAACTGTAATCAAATGAAGATGTGGCAAAGAATATGACTTTGTCCTCAAAGAAGTAATCTTTTGTACTCCATCTCTTGAATTTCTTGGGCTAGCCAAATGAAAATAATGGGTTTTAGGACAGGAGCTTATCACATCAGAGGGATAAATGTGATTTATGGTAAGAGCTATAGTCATATTGTACCAGACAACCCAATGACTGAGATAAAACACACTTATCTGATGGTATTCATATGTATCATTACCCCTGAGAGCAGGAAATAAATTCCTCTTGACTACATGGAGTCAATGAAAGCTATGTGTTTGCTTTTTCCCTGTGTTTGGCCCATACATGTCACACCCTGTTTTATTTTCTTCTGTTATCTTTTGTCTATAGTAAGCATGGACTGGCAAGCACCTCAGCAGTTACAGGCACTTGCCACACAAGCCTGGTGACCTGAGTTCAATCCCTAGATCTCATATATAAGTGAAGAAGAGAACCAATTTCACAAAGCTGTTTTATGATTTCCACATGTGTTCCATGGCATGCTCACCCCCCAAATGTATGAATGAACATGAGTATTTATGTGTATGTGTGTGCATGTGTGAGTGTGTGTATGTGTGTGTGTGTACATGCATGCACCAAATAGGAAGATTTGAGGAAATAACTGAGGTTGCAGTTGGTGTCCTATGCATCAGTGATTTGGTGCTAATGTTGTGTTCTGGTGTTGATGCATCAACTTGAATGTGGCTTGCATCTGTGGTGAACTCTCTTAAGTTAAAAAATAAGTTACATATCTGACTCTCATTTGATAGTCAAAATGTCACAAAACAATTGTGATCATTTCAAATAACAGCTGAACAAAATATCCCCACTCATGAATTTCATGATGCCATTCTTTAAGCAAGAAGTGTGTATAGTTCTACACCTTAGCATATATCGTAACACTTCAAAAGCATTTACAGTCCACACACTTTCAGGTTTCTAGATTAAATGAAAGACAGAAAAGGAGTTGTATCTAGTTGTGAGATTTTTGTATGATAATATATATTGATGAATGTGTGTGTGTTTGTGTGTGTGTGTGTGTGTAGGTATTTATGTCTGTGTTTATATGTGCATCTGTGTGTTACCTTTTAGCTCATGATAGTTGCCAGCACGTGGACCTATAGGAAAATCTTTCTAAGGTTCACATGAAGAATAGTTCCATCTAGAGAGGGAGAAAAGTGAGGGATGGGGAGATAATGATATGAGGAAATTTTTAATGTTGGTATTCATTCAATATTTTAGTTAATATGGCTATGAGGTTGTCTGAGACAATATTTCTTAGTAAACACATAACATAGTTTACTATATTTTAAAGTTAGGCTGACTGCCAAAAAAGTTCAAGATATCCATTTGAGTCTGACTCTCCCATACCATAAGGATTACATATGCATTCGACAAACCCATCTTTTAAAACATGTTTTCTGAGGATCGGAACTCAGATCCTCATATATGAGTACCAAGTACTGTGACTCATTGACCTCCTGAGGTCCTAAGATTCTAAAAATTGAAATTTCTCTGTGCTGATGGCAGACACGGAAAGAATCAGACAGAAAAAGAGATTTGCAACAAATGAAGAAAGTATGTACTAGATGAGCAATATTTTTGAAGTGATTGCTTCCTGTATGTTTAGCTGGAACTACTTTTGAACTAGAATAACTTTTGAAGTGAAAGTCACATTCTTCACATATTATAAAATTATTTTTTCAAATTACTTTTTCCCTGAGAGAAACTTCAAAAAAACTCAGGTTGAAGTGTATATTAAAAATACTATAGCATAAAATAATACAAAACAAGTGTTTTGTTCTTTGATGAAAATAAAGCTCTCATAGACTACAACTGATCATTCGATCAACTGATCAAAGTTGGTTTATGGTTTTGTCTATTTTTAAGTTTCATTGTTTGGTAATTTCAGGTTGTGCTGTGTCAAACCCACTCAGCAAACTGTTCAGGTATAAAATATACTGAGATTCATAGTGCTGTTGAAACATACAGAAACTATATCATTTTTCTATAGTCCTAGGAGCCCATAATCTCCTTTCTTGAAGCATATGCAAGTGAATTGAATACGTTATTCAATATGCTCTTTCACCTATTTTTCCATATACATGACTTCATATCACGAATTAATAAAAACCCACAGATAGATATTGGGGTTCAGTCTGATGGTCAGATAAGCAAAGGAGCTAGCCACTAGCTCGTACCTCTGCCTCAGACAGAAAGGGTGGTCCAGATACCTCCATGAATCCTCAATCTGCAATTCTAGACTGCTTCCTGTCCTCTACCTGGTTGGAGACTAAATCTTCCCATGAAAACCTTTGATTCTGCCTTTTATACCTCCCTAGTGCTGGGATTAAATGCATCAAAGGCCTGAGTTTTGTTACTCTTCACTTTTGTGTAGGCCAGGGTGGCCTTGAACTCAAGAGAGATCCATCTGCCTGTCTCCTGAGACCTGGGATTAAAGCTGTGTGTCATCATTTTCTGGTTCTAGGGATTACTAGTATGGATGCTGGGATTAAACTTGTGTATCACCACTGCCTGTCTCTATTGTTTGTGACCTGCTTTGCATTCAGAACCTCCAGGCAAGTTTTATTGGATCATAAATAATATAGCACCACATGAAATATGCTTCCTAGGTGTCCATTTTTCAAGTAATATTAGAGAAATCTGGAAGAGTTCCTCTGAGGAGAGAAAAGCCCACAATTTAAAAGTATCCGACAAAACAGATACTCAAAAGCAAACACTGTGCACAATCTTACAAAAACATGAGTTCCTCTTGCTTTTCCAGCTCTTCTGACCACTCAATCTTCTGTCCTTCTGTATGCTCTGAATGTGTTTCTCTTATTATTTATTAATTAAATGCTGATTGGCCAGGCAGAAAGTATAGGCAATCAGGAGAGTCTCAAGGGAGGTGCCATATAGGCACAGAAGGAGTAATATATGCCAGAGCATTACACGTAAGCCACAGTCTTGTGACAACACATAGTTCAATAAAAATTGAATAGTAATGAAGAGAAAGCTAGCCAGTATGAAGCCTGAGCTATCTGCCAAGTAGTTTATAATTAATATAACCCCCCTGTGTGTTTACTTGGGACTAAAGGTCTGCAGGAGATGGCTGGAAAGACTCGCCATCAGGTGTAGGTGTTATAATGTTGATGAACCCTTTGGAGATAGACTTTATAACTATGCTTGTGGTTTTCTATAATGGTCTCCATGTGATGCAAAGAGAAGTTTCCTAGATGAGAGAGAGGACTCCACTTCCATGTTGACTGTAAGGACTAACTGAGGACAACCATACTAGTTCTTAAAGCACTTTCTCTACAAATTCATGTTTTGCAAGCTTCTTTTAAAAAAACAGGAAAATGTCAAATGAAATATACCATCTTAACAATTTTAAGTACACAATTCTTTAGCATTAAAAGGTGTGCTTTTGAAAACTTTCCTTTAACCCTTGAAAATGAAGAAAACAACTCTTCCTCCTTCTGCCCATTGACATGCACCGGCAGAAACTGGTGAGCTGGATGTGTCTGCAGAGAACTGTAGACCACTTAACACAATGAACCCTAGGTTATAAACCCTGTTGTGACAAGAGGCATATCAAAATGCTGTGACTTCAATCTCTATGGGTAGCGAAACAAGACCACATAACAGGGAATCCGATGCTGATTTGCACCTGCCTTTATTCTCAGCAGGGTAGGTTTCTCTCAGCTTGTTTGATGTCATCATACTATAGCCAGAAGGTAACAAATTTAGCTCAATGTTACTTGGTAGCTTCATCTTTCAAGAGTACTAGTTTTAGCGAGCTTAAGTCCACAAAGCAGCCTAGAATATATGTGCAGTCTTAAAGCTAAGAGCTGAAATGGTGCACTTCAACACACAAAGACAGCAGAGCATTGAGAGCAAGCACTCAAGGTGTTTTATAGCCATATGCTGCTGTCAGTCAGCCTGCTTAGCACACTTAACTGAAACTCTT
Source organism: Mesocricetus auratus (assembly GCF_017639785.1). NCBI lineage: Eukaryota > Metazoa > Chordata > Mammalia > Rodentia > Cricetidae > Mesocricetus > Mesocricetus auratus. Next base: position 46,791,844 of record NW_024429184.1, on the reverse strand, counting down.
TGAAAAGATAAGAATGAATAATAGACAAGATGGTGTAAGTCTTCTGTTATAAATTACCAAGTCTATCAGTGTATGTCCTTCACTTCCTGATAGTTAAGTTGTTTGAGCAACTAAAATCCAATCTGGTAAGAATGCCACAAGGCATTGAATTGATTCTTTTCTCTTCAAATTTAGGAAAGACACATATAACTTTTGCTTATGTAATTTCCCTACCAAAGCATATCTTAGGCTTTCCCCCATTTCTCTATCTTTTTATTGATAACACATCTCTGATTTTCTTAATATACACTGATTGGTGCAGCAAAGACTCTGCCAAGCACTTTGAGTACTTCCATTTTCAAATTTATTAGGTTCAAGAACTGTCTGTCCCTAATCTAGAGTGTAAGCTAATAGAGCATCTATAGAAACCCATTTCTTTGTGTTTTAAACAGAAGCAGGTTTAATAAATGTCTTTGGAAAGGGAGATTGTTAGAAGATTCAAGCTGACACAGTCATCCTCAAATATTCCTACTAAGAATTTTACATGAGACCCGGGCGGTGAGTTTGAGTTCAACAAACAAAGTATATGACTTTTTCGTGCAAACTTATTTTCAGATGACCCAAATAAAAGCTCAAAAGCTTATGAGTGTTCTTTTTATTTACTTTTTGCTTGTTTATAAACACAATCTCTAAAGTATTACAAGCTGCAAAGAAAGACAGTAGGGAAGAAAGGAATGAGGAAGGAAGGAAGGAAGGAAGGAAGGAAAGAAGGAACAAAGGAAAAGAAATGGTTACATTGTTGATGGTGACGAGGAACTCTCTTTCACTTTTTAACTATTAATTGTTTTATAGCCTGTGCTTGAGTAGTCCTGCAAAATGAATGTTGATGGCAAGTGTGCTTGTTTTTGTTTCATGTTGTAAGCTCAGTGCCTCTCCTACTTTAGGCAGGTGGACTAAAACTGAACAAAATCACCAGTCTTTGGAAGTTTCAGGCTGCCATTTGTTTCATTTGGCTTACGGTACACTTCCTCAGGCTGTTTTGTGATTTTAAGGTCAAAGACATTTCCTAGGTCATTTTGGGATGTTTGCCTTGAGGGGAAAGTCTTTTTATGTTGATTTGTTTCTACTATAACCACTTTTATTGGGTGATTTTCAAGCCAGGATGATTTGCCACCTTACAGTTTTGTTTACCATGCTGATGGTACTAATATAGGCGAGACCTGAAACATTATGGATCTACTGACATCTGCTAAGGTGCACAGTACTAGGTTATGAGTTCAGAATTATCAATATATAATCCTCTTTGCATTGTTGTAGTGGTCTTCTTTCTGTTTATTTTGGAACCAAGTATTTCTTGTGTGTGTGTGTGTGTGTGTGTGTGTGAGTTAACTTTTAAAAATATTTATTTATTTTTATTTTGTGTGCATTGGTGTTTTGCCAACATGTATCTGTGAAGGTGTTAGATCACCTGGAACTGGAGTTACAGACAGTGGTGGGGGGCTATATCGTTTATTGGTTCTTGAACTTGTGTCTTCTCGGAAAACAGCCAGTGCTCTTAACCACTGAACCCATCTCTTCAATAAATGGATATTTAGTATATGTCAGAATTTGTAGTAATATTAGGTAGGCATTCTAAAAATCTTTTTTATATACTTTTAAATGAAAATAAGCATTTCTGAAAAATTACAAGATGAAATTAGCTTTGGCTATTTCACACATTTCTGTCATTTCCATTATTCATGTGTATTCATGTGTGAATTCTAATTACATGAAGCTAAATAGCCACATAAATATGGCACAAGTATTGTCAAATGTTTTACCTTCTCTTCAGTATTGGCCAATTTAAACTTAACACTACAGATTTGAATACTGTTTCTCTTCAGTTATATCCTCACAGCTTTAATTACTTATTCATCTATCCATTCAGTCATTCATTTGATAATTTATGAAGGACAGTCAATGATTAATGCAGTTTAATTGCACTAGGAATCCCAAAGAGATAAATGAGGCAATTCATGAAAAAGTCTTTTTTCTTAATTAATAAATCCTGAGCTCCTTAATTTAAAGGACATAGAAATGGATTTTTAAACACCAAGAGAATTCATAATCATTAACAAAATAGAACATAGTTTCAAAGTGCATTTTAATGGTGGTGGGTTTTTAATTATGAGTATTTGGTATAGTTTGATTCTTCATCAACATTAAAATTAACATAGCATAGTATTCTTTCACATATTTGTTCATACAACTAGAAAACAACATGTGCTCAGTAGCTTATAGGAAACACAGGTATTTTTAAGTGAGAGTACCACTTGCACCTAGGATATATTAGAATGGTTCATCACATAGTTCAATTTCTTGTCCCTTTAGGTGGACACATGCATTTTTTGAAATGTGCATTTCTCTTTAATCTTAGTATCTGTCAAGGACAAGAGCAAAATAAGTCAATCTTTTTCAATTCTTAAACATTGCTACTTATGTTAGTATCTATTATTCACCTAATAATATTCTGTTTTCTTGACATTATGATGTATCAAAATATATATGGAGATTTTTATTCAATACTTGAATATTCTTAGACTATACTTCATAATCTTTTATTGTAAAACTAAGTTTCATTCTTATATACCTGTACATTAAAGAGCTAAGAAAACACTTGGCATATGTAGAAATTGAACAATGTAAATATTACTTCACATCATAAGGGTAAAAAAGCATGGTTTGCAGATGGTGATCTATAGGAAGTAGTAATGCTTCCCAGTTCTCCACAGATGTTACTGTCAAGGAACAAGAAAACAGAGATATTAGAAGAAACTTTAAATGTGATCATTTTTTTCTGTGTTCCAAGATACAGGCAGGTATAACAGACAACTTATATTAACTTGTATATGTAATTCTTGGCAAGCCTTACTTTGGAGCCAGGCCTCTGATACCAAATATATAGAGAAAAAAGTATAACAACAACAACAAACAAACACCTGTTAGTGTGAAATATAGTTATTTGGTATTTGAGTAGGTCTGAGTTAAAGAAGTATAAATATATAACTGTTATTAATCTTATTCAGGCTACTAGATTTGAAACATAGTTCAGATATAACCTTAGTAAATGGAAGATTTGCACTTCCAAATTTCTTAAAGATCTGATGAGATACACTATGTTATAGATTGTTATATAGCCAAGATATTTATTTAGAGAAATAGCTAAAAACATGAATTTTTGTAAATTTGACCAGACTTCTGAAATTTTCATAAAATCCATCTCTGTCCTCTGTCTTTGGATATTTAATGTAATGTGTATACAGTGTTTGAATTTTTACCTTAATTCTGAAGGAGTAAATCCATGAAGACTGAGAGTAACAGTTTTTATGCCTAAAAGATTTGAGTCCATTTCTTACCCTATCTTGTATTATTCCACATCACCTCTCTACCTTACTTTATTCATCAGTATAATAAGCTTATGGAAAACAATCACTAAAAACCACAGCAGGATCAGCAGATCAGCTCACTCTGTGAGTAAAGTACTTTCCCAACTTCCCGGGTTTCTTCCATGGGACATGTGTTGAAAAGAGAGAGCTAATCCTGAACAGTTTTCTTCTGACTGCCATGTGCACACCGTGTATGTGTGCACCTACAGGAGCACACACATAATCACACAAAAATGTAAATGTAACACGAATATTTATAGTTGAGATGGTTCTGCGGGATGGATGACATCTGCAGACAGCCATGAGCACTCTCCATTGGTAGAGGGAATGCAATGATTCTGTATTCAATTGTTTGTGTTCCAATTATCAGAGCGACGAGGAATGTGTTGATATTATTTATGATTTATTGAAGATTCAGGAGCAAAGTCATCCCCAAGCCATAGAAGCTAGACACACACCTTTAATCCCAGCAGCCAGAAGCTAGGAGGTGGTGTTACACACCTTTAATCCTAGGACGCGTGATTAAGAGGTAGATGGATATCTTTGAGTCCTAAGCCTCCCAGTTCTACAGAGGACTGATCCAGTCCTAAAGAGAAACAGATCACACAAAATGTTCTCAGCACCTAAGACCACACAACTTTAATCTCAGCATTAGGGAGATATATAAGACAGAAGCTATGTTTCAATATCAGGCATTCATTCTCCAGCCACATTAAGGATAGGAGGACACTGAAGTCTCATGATTCTCTAGTCATGCTGAGGAGAGGCAGCAGGATCAGTCCTTTAAACTTAAGGTAGCAGTAAGAGCTAATTAATGGCTTGCTACTTTGTTTTTCTGATCACCAGCTTTAAGCTTGAACCCCAATATCTGTCTCTGGGGCTTTTATTCATTTTGTTACAGAAGAAAAAAAAACTTAACCTCAGTATCCACTTCTCTGTTTTATTGTGTTCTGTGATAACTGCGGTTACAAGAAATGGTGTTAATTCTATTGATATATGTTAGCTAATTCTTTGTTTCTTGTTATCTCTTTTACAGCTGATATAATTAGTTTGTCAAATAAGAAAAGTGAAAGTGTTATCTAGAGATAATGGAAGGATTAAACTTTGAGAAATCTTTCCTTGGTCTTAAATTTGCTAATTGCTACAGAATGTCTCTGGTAAAATTCATAACTTTTTCTAACTATTTAAATAAATCCCAAATAATGGCTTCTTTTGTAGATAAATAGATTATAAAATCATATGTAATAAACTCACTTATCATGATTGAAATATCTTAAGAAATTCTGTGTCTATTTCTATGTAGTTACCTTTAATTCAAAATGAAAATATCTTAAGAGGAGCAATTGGTCCTATGTGGTTGATATGTCCCAAAAGAAGTTTGGAGATCAATAAATGGTATCCAGTAATTTCATACTGACCATAAACAATTTAGCTAAAGATGGAATATCATCAACAATTTTTGAAACAATATAATGCAATTATGGTAATTGGTTTTATGTATAAAAATGACAGGACCCTGAAGTGTCAAACACAATTTGGGTATTTCAGATGCAATAACATTCATATCCTGAGACTTACTGAGCATTGAAGAAAAACAGAAAACTTGTCTTTACTGTCTATCAAATAAGAACTGCTCAACCTAATGTCTTTCAGGGTAGGGCATCAGCAATCTCTGTCTTTTCTTAATGTGCTGAACTTTGAGCTGGAATTGAGATAATCATTAGGACATTGCTTTCATACTTGTTTTTTGATATGTGATGTGTAGTTTTGTGAAATACCAGCTGACACAGATGTTCGAGCCAATTTATTCAATTATATTCTACTTTTGGTTCTGTCTTCCTGGGGATAATAGCTAATTTATAATACAATTTTTCCAATCAAATATTGGTTAAAAGGAGAGCAACTCTGGAAAATATCCAGTAAAATCACTTAAACTTTCTCTCCCAGGCCTTGAACTCTATATGTATATAATTGCTTGTTTTAGTACAATTAAATATGAATAGATTTAAATTCTTCACAAACATTTTCATGTGATAATTCAAAGACAAGCAACTTCAGATATCACTGAAAAATCATTTGGCTTTATTTCAAACATATATAAACTACTAAAAACAGAACCAGAATTAATTTCATAGACTGTGATTACTTGTTTCAGTTTGTCCTTCAACAATCTCAGAGCATGACATTTTAGTTGATTTTTAAATATTATGAACAATGGTTAATTTAGTTTGAGGAAAAAATGTGTGCAGCATGTAGAAAAAACTATCCATCACAGAATATGTGATCATTTTCTTTATTCAAATTTGTCTTCTTTTCTTCCCTAAGTTATTTAGCATTAACTATTAAAGGAATTGTAAACTTCAGATTTTATGAAAGAAAAACTACAGAATACACTTTTGTGTCACTGATCAAGACCGGCTGAACGTGGGTATCAGTGAGGAGGCCTAGGTAATCTACTGGATCTTGGGTAGTAGATCAGTAATTATCCTGGGAATACAAATGAACTTTGGGTGCTCATCCAACAATGAGAGATGCACTCTCACTCTGGACTCTCAGGTGAGGGTCTAGGCCCTGCCATGGATGAAATGACAGACTATGCACATCCCCATGGAGGGCCTCACCCTCCCCAAGAAAATGAGGGGCTATTGGAAGGGTTGGTGGGAGGGCGTGGGAGGAGAGGAGAGAAAAGGAGAGGGACCTGTAATTGACATGTGAAGCAACCTTGTTTCTAATTTAAATTTAAATTTAAAGATAAAAATTTTTAAAAAGAATGTTGTTTTTTCATACACTATATTGAGATGATGGTTCTTCCTCTACAACTCCTCCCAAATCTTTCACACCTACCCACTCACGCAAGTTAGCAATATTTCTTCTTACCATTAGACAACAAACAGGCATCTCAGGAATAAAAAGCAACTAAGATAAAATAGAAATAAATAAACCTGAATAAGAAAAAATGATAGAGAAACAAAGAAAAAATACAAGAAAGATATATAGATACAGAGACACACTTTGGAAAATACAGACATGACCCAAAAACCCACAAAATCAGAAACCATAATATATCAGGAAAAAACTTCTACTGCAAGAAAAAAACACCCACACAAAATATTATGTGACAAAAAAATGACCAACCAATCAAACAAAAACCCTACAAAAGTACCCGTCAGTTTGTTGTGTTCACTATATATTCTTGGGCCTGGTAACTATTCTTAAGAGGAATTTGTGTAGACAGATACTCTGATGGAGAGAAGTAAAATTTCATTTATAAATGGTTGTCTAGCCTGGGGATGTGAATTTGTGTCCACTTCCACTCATAGCACTCACCCCATCAGGTCCAGAAGTGTGCAGGCATTGTGTATGCTGCCAGTCTCTGTGAGTGCAGATATTCATGAATCCTGTGTTTATAGTCCTTGTTTTTCTCTTTCCATCTTGCTGTTCCTGTCTTTCTGCTATTTAGTATAGATTTACATGATTTAAGTATTTATGTTTCAGCAAGTCAATTATAGCAGTCCTTATTAATTATATTACAATGGTTACCTCAGATTCTGCACTGAATGATCACTGCTCTTCTTGGTCTACTATGAAATAGTTCTGTGCTTATCAGATAGTATAGTTGACTTAAAAGGGAGTGGTCTGATTCTTAATGTTTCTTAGAATCTTGAAACATTGTTTTCTGTGTTCTCTCTCTCCCTCTGCCTCTTTCTCTCCCTCTCTTTCCCTCCCTGTATCTTAAGAACTAACCAAGACACACACACACACACACACACACACACACACACACACACACACACAAAATTGAAACAAAAAGACAACATAAATGCCATGCCATTGAGCTCCTTTGCATCACTCCTGGCCATAGGAGGTTCCCTGAAGTGGGGTTTTTGCACTTAGCCATACTCTATTGAAGAAAACAGATTTTTACATTGCCAGTGAGTATCCATTGCATGCCGCCTCTGTTTTAGGAAGAAGAATCTGTATCTGCTTCCCTTTGTCAGGATTGGTAACTGTCTGAGTTGAACCTGTCTGGCTTTTGTGAATGCTGCAGGGAAACAGTCTTTCAACCTGAACAAGATCCGTGCACTTGTGATCTCACAGAATTAGGTCATCTAAATACAATTTTTCATTTTTACAAGTATTACAACATCCAAGTTAGCATGTGCTTTAATGGGGAAATCAAGATTGGCAACAAATTAAGAAACTAAAAATCATAAAATTGCCATGGTGCACCATAAGGGTTACCCCATGTTTAACCAGAAATCATGAATACTTAATATTATCCATCATATGTTTTCATATATAAATAATAGTTTTCCTGATCACATGCTTTCACAACACTCAATTTTTTATACAAAATTTTAACTGTAGTGGTATCATTGAATTTTGATAACTGAAATGCCTGAAATAAGATGGACTTTTTGAAAGTGAAAGGTAGCTTTTGTTAGTTAAACTGTAACTACTTTCTGACATGACTAGACTATGATCTCTCAGCTGCAAAGAACTCTGTTGAGTCACTATTCCTGGTTTTATTCAATAACAACTTTGCCATTTTTAATTTTTAAAACATTACTCAACTGAAAAAGGCCAGTACATGCAGATGTGTCACAGTTAGTTATCATTTAGTTCCTGTGTAATTAGTGCCACTTAATGCATGTTACCAGATATAAGTATATATATACTACAGATCAGGCATAGCATGTTTGATACTAATATTGTGATCCCACAGCAAGTGTACTGCTTGAAAGAAATAAATTGGAAAAAATTCAGGTAGAAGTTAAAGTGCAAATAGGTAAATTATTTTCCTGTCTGGATTTAGGATTTTAATTATACTTGAGACTTAGTAACTTAATGCAGGTAATTTTGTGGTGATTTACTTAAGTCTTTTTTTCTGGAATACAGTTTCTTCATTGAATTTAGAATGGTTATTTGTCTGTGTATATACACATGTGTAAATAATCTTTAATTTTTCTACTTGTTTCACTTATTTATTTTCATTTCAAAGGAAAAAATATGTACTTTGATATACATTTCATTCTGAGCATGATCTATTTTATCTCTTGTTTTAATTTCATTTTGTTTTATAGAACGTTATAAAGATTTTCTGTACTCTACAATATTGGCTTTATTGATTTTATTTTTCTTCCTAGTTGTTCTTTGTAATTCTGTCAGATCATATCTAATCTCTTTATTTTCTTTATCCACTTTAATATCCTGTAATATTTCTTTGAGAATGTTTCACCCACAAAGCTGCCTTGAAATCATAAATCCCTTTGATAATAAAGAAACTGCATGTCTGAATATTTAGAGTAATCAACTGCTTTTCTACTGTCATTCAGCTACAAACAGTTTTCAATTGTTGACTGTGGTGTCTTTAATGTTATAAATTCTCTGAAATTGGAGCAGATCTGTGCAAGAGAATACTTTGCAAAAGGACTGAGAAGAATATTTAGGAGGAGAAAGGAAAGCTGTAGTATTTTTCTCTAACAATATCTGAATTACTTATGATGTGACTATCTCCAAAGGTCATCCTATTCACTTTCTGGAATATTCTCACTGGGGCAGTCAAAGCTTGATATCATTGTGAGGAAAGAGCTCAGCTAGTCTCCAAAGATGTAATAATTTGCTCTCTGCACTTATTCCACTCTCGCTGTTCTGCGCTGAAGAGTCAGTTCACAATTTTCTCTTCTTAACTTCCCCCCATTTTTTGCTCTGTCAGGATAAGGCAAATTAAGTCTGTTTCTATTTTCTTTCATATATCACTACAGCACTTAGCTCAAAAAATTAGATGAACTTTTCAAAACTGTACTTAGAAAAAAACCTAATCTGCTGATGCCAATCTTATTAATTTTGACATTGGTTCAATTTTATGGAGTACACATTATTTATTGATTGGGATATACAGTTCCAGAAATTTTTTGTCCTTTTATAAAATCAGTGAGTTTTAATGAATAATGTGAAATAAAATGATCTCTGTCACATGTGTAGTGCCAAGATAACGCTTGAATAATAAACTTTGATACCTTGTAAATATCTCTTGTCATGTTTTATATTAACAAACCAGTAAACAGAAGTAGTGCTTTATGATTCTGTTTCAATCAAACTCACTCAGCTCCTCTAGGAGACAAATTAGCATAAATATACAATTTGAAGTCAAAGAATTTTAAGATCCTGTGTGTCCTTATAGCAAAACAATATGTTCATAAATGTTGAATATTATGACCTTTAATAGTGAATTCTAGTTTATATTAATATTTAAGGGATATTAATATAAAGTATGTTGTTCATAAGTAATAGGTAAGCTATACATATATATAATTATTTCAGTAATATTCTACTAAACAGGTGAACAACAACACATATTCCGTTGGCATAAAATTTGTTTCTTTTCGATGTGCTAGATGTTAAACTCTGTTATTTGAACATTAAATCATAAGTCATTTTGTACATATTATTCCCCAGGATAGTGTTCATTATCTCACCACAGAATTACATTCTAACTTCCTGCCTTAAAATCCCCACATATAAGTACCTAACTATTAAAACTAACTAAGGAATTTGTCTTTTTTGAATTATGAAACAAATACCATGTAGAAAATTGGAAGGCTGAATCAATTTCCCACAAGAATTGGAACAGTTAATCAAGTTTCTAGAAATGTCAGACAGGTGATAGATGGCTCTCAGCAGAAGTGTCAATCCTTCTGAACTATTCATTTTTAAAAATATTTTTCATTTATGACAGCCATATGAAAGTCTTATCACAGTTGCTTACAAGTTAAATTGACTGAAATTATTCCCCTTCAAAAGGCAAATTATAAAATATTCAAGAGAAGAACCCTCTTCCATGTATTTACAATGTAAGTAGAAATGTTTTAGAAGATTAGTAAATTTTCCATCCCTAGTAATGATGTTTTTTTCAGGTGTCTGGGAAGTTGGTATAAATTTTACCCTGGATAATACTTACTTGTAACTAGATATTAAATCTAGCTAGCATCAAGTATATCTATTCAATCAAATTAGATATATCTTACTAAAATGTTATTCATGATAAAAGTCTATTCTAATCCTTTAAGAAATAGTGAACAAAATTTAACCTTTAAATAACAAATATTCATATTATTTTTTGAGAATGTCATACAATGTATTTTAAATATATTTAACCCTATCCTTCCAGATTCACACCATCATCATCAGATATTCCATTTCCTGTTCTTGTTTGGGAACACAGTCTGTCAAGAAACATCTCAATATTGTGGTTCTTCCAATATTCCTGATCTCTTCTGTGATGTCCCCTTAATGTAGGGGTTGAATCCTATATATGCCAACTGAGACAAGTCACGCTATGGTCTGTTCTCTGCATTTTGAGCATGTGTGACTTCCTGCAATAGTCAACATTTGCTGCAATCCCTTCTTTGATGAAGGGAGAGAACTATACTTGTCTATGTATATAGAATGCAATTAGGAATTATACTGCCTTAGGAAAGTAGCGGCAGTAGGTTTTTTTTATAGGTTCCATCAGGGTATCTGACTAAGTTTACAGTACCAGACATGAATTGCATCCTATTGAACAGGCCTTAAATACAATTAGGGGACTGGGTTGCTGCCTGGACACAAGAACCACTATGAAGCCCTTGGGAAAAATCTTGCCGTGGTGGTCTGTGTAGTGGATTTTAGGCACTAAAAATTTAGAACGATTAACTTCTTTCTTCTCTTGGCTGATTACATAGCTCCTTCTGATACCATGTCCTCAGGAAGAGGAGTTCAAATTCAGTTCCGGCTTCCATCCTGTGTCTAGAGCATGAAGTGTCTCCAGTCTTACCTTCTTTTACTGGAATGCAATCAATAACTATCACTAGAGTCTGCACTGTTTTGGTAGTCTCTTGAACTTCCCTGATCAATAAATAAATCCAAGAGAGTGGAATTTTATTGTTAGAGTCTTTAGTTTTCTATGAGGGGCACTATCAGCACAAGGACAATAACAATAATTATTTTGTCTATCTATCTATCTATCTATCTGTCTATATCTATCTTCTATATATCTCTTTATATATGTATGTACATATATATATTCCTGTGTACAATTACACCCATAATATATAATTTAAGTAAACATAAAATCTTATTTCCTTTTTACATTTTTTTTCTCTGAGGGTTTTTGATTTTCTAATCCTTTTTTATTTAAATTAGAAACAAGATTATTTTTCCATGTCATTCCCGTTTCCCTCTTGTTCCTCTACTATCCTGCCCACCACCAACCCATATCCTATATTTTTTCTGCTCCCCAGGGAGTGTGAGGCCTTCCCTTGAGGATCTTCAGAGTCTGTCATATTATTTCAATGAGGGCATAGGCCTTTTCTCATATGTCTAGGATGAGAGAGTATCCCTCTATATGAAATGGGATCCCAACATCCATTTGTATACTAAGGATAAATACTGATTCACTACCAGAGGTCTCACAGATTGACCAAGCCTCCTAACTGACAATGTTATTTCTTATTGCTTTTCAAACAATTTAGTGTTATTTGTGTATGCTTCATAATGTTTTAAGAAAATACTAGAATTAATACCTATAAATATTTTTAAGAGTAGATTTACTAAATAAATTTATTAATACCCAATATTTGCAAATAGTTTTTTTATCTAACACATCCTTATTGGAGGTTGTGAAATTATGTGCAGTTTATTGTTATATTAATATAAAAGTATTGTCAATTTGAAGTGCATCATAAATGAGATTTAACTTTTTTGAAGCTGCCAATGTAGTGTTCTATTGATTGGATTTGGCTTCTGGCTTAATCACAGTCCACTAACTCTGTCACTTGACCAGTTTATGCTAGAGTTTTTAGTTGGCCAATTGGACAATTATCAGTTTCAGGCACAAGTTCAGTGTCATGATGATACACACAGTTACTAGAAACATATTTCTATCCATGATATCATAACCATATTTTCATTGAGGAAACACTGTTGTTTCATGCATGAAATGAAATAAAATTTATTCCTAAGGTAGAGAAATATTTAAGGTTCTATATTCAAGAGGTCATTTCATGTCATTCTTTCTGAGATTGTTTTGTCTCCACTTTTCAGTCATCCTCCTACCAAACTACTAACTTTTGACAAAATCATCTACTATAAACAAATGATCATTATTGATACAACTAACTGTTGAGTATTGACTGCTGATCATATAGTTTTAATTATCACTTAAACCATTGACTTTGACTTAAACACTGGTAATTCTCTGTGGACTTTGGTTGATCTGCAAGTAAGTCCCCTTTCTTTGTAGTGAAATAGATGACTATACACAGTTGAATTTTGATAGATTCTGATTCCCAGTATCTTTGAGATGTTTATACAGGAGACATTGTAATGATGAGATGTAATCATTTGTGAGAGTTGTCAGCACTACATAATACTATTAGTGCAGCTCCACTGGCCCATGAAAATTTGCTATGATGTGTAAGTGACAGAAAGAAGGAGTGTAGAAGAATTATATATGTTGGAATTGTGAGCTACCAGTTGTATCAGTATGTGTTAGTACACTCTTATTTGGTATTCATTTTTTAATTACAGATCATGTATTTTGGTTAACAATAATACTGGGATAACTGATTTTTTATCATTATAGAGTAGCAAGCCAAGAATTCTTTATAACATCATGGAGAAGGCAAGCATTAGTTTCAAAATTATAGGGTAGTTCTCTTCTTCCTCAGGCTTTTAAACATTCTTTATAGGTCACTATCTCTCCCTCAGAATGGCTAGCACTGGATCAACTGCATCACAGAAACAGAATGACAGAATTCTTTACCAGGATAGGCAAATAAGACAGAGAATTTCTTCTGGCCTAGAGTCAAGCACAAGACAATATTTTCTAGTGCCTGATAAATACATAGATTATAACAGGACAGTAAACATTTAATTAGGCCCACTCAGCATTTACTGCTTTTTAGTTTATGGTTATGTGTGGGGGGTGCCTGTAAACTTGAATATAACACAAAGGCTTCTCACAATGGAAGTCCCAAGCATTAGAGAAATACTATCAACTCTGGGGTTGTGAGTTTTATGCCCTTTTTTTTAACATTGATTTTTAAAAGTACGGGTATTTTTCTGCTGTACTTTGTTTTAGAAGGCCTACCTAAATATTATGGTTTTGATTATTCATAGGATGTTTTGCAGTATGAATATTTTACAAAGAATATAATATTTTATTTGATTCCAGCCAATGTGTTTAGGTAAAAGATATAATACAATTAGCTAGTTACTGTAAAGGCAGAACAAACAAGCAAGTAAATACACAAAATAAGTGTAAACAGCACAGAGTTATTTCTTACTAATAAATGCACATGGAGTCTTGTGGAGAATTCATACACAAGTATTAGTTACAGTTTCATGTGCTTCTTGATTGGACTGATGCATTTGAAATATCTTATAATTACCAAGTCAAATATTTATTAAAATAAATAACTGCTCTTTAATGAAAAGTAGCAATTTAAGTTGTTCTCATTAAAGAAGAGGCCATTTAAATCAACATGGTACAGTGGTTCATGAATATCTTTATATGGAATTACTGTGTAGTCTCATTTAGCAATACAAAATTTAAATTCACATCATTAGCTGATAGATTTGCACTTAATGTCAAGAGCAATTATAAAACTAAAATTATAGAGGTTATAAAGTGATCTTTTCATATGAATCTTGGCAACTGTTTTAGCCTGAGTCAATAAACTTGAGGCAAACACCTTTATTTCTGTCTGGAAGTTGGAATAATCCCTGGACCACTTTACACTATCTGTCCTGTAATTATAATTTCTGCTGCTGTTGCCACAATGGTATAGCTCTGAGGTATAGGACAGGAAGAAATTATTAAGGAATTCTGTGGTTTGCATTTTTCTTTCCAGTATTTGCATGGGTAATTTTGAAATTTCAATGGAGTCTGAGTAGGCAACCCAGTTTTTAAACCCTGTTTTCCTAAATATTGGACTGTTGTGTCGCTGATGAAGTCAAAACTGAGAAATATTAATCTTCAAATCATACTTGCATTTCATCATTCCTGAATCCTGACAAAGGTAGAAATAGTTGGTGGTGGCAGGGTTTCCCTGCACTGGCTTCTGAATGAACACAGGTAAGACTTTCCTTAGGAACTAGTTCTGTGGTATTTTCTGTGGATCAACCTGATTTGCTCCTATTAGTCTTCACCCACAGTTGTTCTGAAGTATGTGGAAGTATATCATATTACAAAGTAACCATGTTAACCTGTCTATATTTACATTTGGTTAAGTTGCTTTTAAACATAACAAACATACCGTATAGTCCTACTTATATATTCCCATGTACTAAGGGAATGATGGGTTAAAATTTTTCAATGTTACTATTCTCACTGCAGTCTTTCAATTAAATAGAATACATCATTTCCAATGTACCCTTTCTAAGGTCTTTCATGATACTGTTGTTGGAATTTTCCCTGTTACTTTTGAAATTATTGAAAATAATTTAATGAAATACAAAGAAAGGAATGGCAAGCAGGTTACAGTGGCAATCATTGTCAAGGATAGAAATCAGCAATACGCAGGACTATTGGCTCTCAGATTCTTAGGCTACTACCTTTAATCATCCCTGCCTATCTTTTGCCATGCCATTCTTCCCCTTTGACTTGCTTGGTGGGTTTAAAATAAGTTTTTTTTTAACATCTGTGTCCTGCCTATAACCAGTTAAAACTTTATTGTTGTTGTTACTGCTTCTCTATCCATGTCTTAGTCTCAGAACTTGTAGTTAAGATATTCTATAGCCACCAAGTGAAGATGAAACAGACATACCATTAATACTAAAAGTTGATTTATAGTGATATAGGGGTGAAAGTTTTCATAAAAATCTGGGTAACTGTCCAGTTAGGAAACAAGAATTGAGCTATCTTTAAGATTTGCATTTCTTAAACCCACCTATGTATCTATCTTCTACTTGATTATTCCAATCCCCAACTTTATTTTTCAATAATTTTCCTGATTAATCAACAAGATTAATACATATGAAAATACTTTATGCATATAAATACTTAAGAAAAATTAATTTATACATTTGAAACAATGGGGGCTACTCTTTCTGATAAATATTTTGGAAATTTCTTCAAATGGGAATCCAATGGAGGGAAAATTCCTGGTGAGAGTTAGCAGCAGCTGCCCCATGGAACACTTGCAAGAATAATTGTGCATTTGTATTGGAGCAAAAACAAACATTTCTTTTGTCATCATAGAAAGAAACATTTTACTTGTTAATGTTTGATACCAAAACAAATGTCATTAAATAAAATAATATTTAGAAACGTAAGACTTTTAAAAATGTTTCTTTGCTAGGTAAATATTTTCTTAGAATTTTCCCAGTGCAGGTGTCAACTTACATATTGAATAAGGTATAGGCATATTTTCATGGTATTAGGATACAACATTAACTTTTCTGCCAGGCATTGGTGGCGCATGCCTTTAATCCGAGCACTTGGGAGGCAGAGGCAGGCAAATCTCTGTGAGTTTGAGGCCAGCCTTGTCTACAAAGCAAGTTCCAGGACAGCTTCCAAAACAATACAGAGAAACCCTGTCTCAAAAAACCAAAAAAAATCATTGACTAAAAAGTCATCTAAAGTGATCTAACTCAACAAAATTAACAGATTATATAGCTACAGGAATGGTAATATAAATATTAACCTACATGAAAATGTTTTTTTTTCAGTTATGAAATTACAATTGCTCTTTTTACATTGCAACTCTTAAATTTTAGATATTAAAGGGGCATTTGATTACATACAACATTTATAATGTTAAATCCTTGTTGAATTATTT
Organism: Mesocricetus auratus; assembly: GCF_017639785.1. NCBI lineage: Eukaryota > Metazoa > Chordata > Mammalia > Rodentia > Cricetidae > Mesocricetus > Mesocricetus auratus. The sequence goes on along the minus strand of NW_024429184.1, from coordinate 46,775,616 downwards.
CTCATTTGAAAGATACTAGTATACGTTTGTGAAATATAATTGGCAATGTTACCTATGTGTTGGCTAAGGGAACTTTTATTTTCTAAAACTAATAACTGCCTTCTTGGAAAGTAATTCTTGGGTCCAAAAGCATACAGTATCATTTCTTGAGAAAATGCCTCACCAGCTTGTTATAACTTGCCTAGAAGGAGCACAAGTTTGAGCATTATATTTCAGTTCAGTTCTCATTTATAATGCTATTGTCGCAATGGGGGCAGATGTGCCTTTCAAGAATATGCACTGAAACATTTGGAAACTTTAAACATTTAGAAAAACAAATTGATCTCATATGTTAAAGTAAATGAAACAACGAAATGTTACAATGAATTGAACATTTTTCTTGCAACTTTAATATTATACTCTATTAAATTTTATGATAATAGACTTAAAATTTTGCTGCCCATTTTAAATTGGAATATGATTAAAAAGTGTGATCACCAATACAAGTTTTACACATAACTTAGAAGAATGGATATTTATTTGATGTGGAGATAGTTCTTTGTTGTTGTATTTAATGTGGATTATAATTTGGTTATTACTTTACACATTTTTGTTTATTTGGCTTGGTTTTTAGTTGAATTCCTATTAAAAGTGTGTTCCAAGATTGCTGTTTTTCTCTGAAATTTTGTTGGTTTTAGCTACATATTATATTTAGTGCACACAAGTTCATCATTATCTTGGTTGACAGTTGTTTTGTAAAATACATATATTTTCCCAGCTATATCATTTGTCTAAATAGCACTTCTGTCCTGGTTATATTTTGTTTGCATTTATCTGACTAAACTTTCCAACTCATTTCTCATTTTAATTAATTACATTTTAAATACAATGAAGATAATTTTGACCTCTGTTATTGCTGTATTTGAAACCTGGTATAATTACTTTTGCTTCTGTTTTCTTTGAGTTTGTTTTCAAATTTTTCTGTCTTAGATTTCTTCTGTGTCTCTTTCGTATTTCCTTCTTCTTTTATCATGTTTATTTTATTATTTTATTATTTATATTTAAATTTAAATTAGAAACAAGTTTGCTTCACATGTCAATTCCAGGTCCCTCTCCATTTCCCTCCCCTCCTCCCATGCCCTCCCATCAACCCCCCCACCAATATCCCCTCATTTCCCCATGGAGGGTAAGGACCACCATGGGGGTGTCCATAGTCTGTCATTTAATCCAGGTCAGGGCCCAGACCCTCCCACAAGAGTTCAGGGTGAGAGTGCATCTCACATTGTTGGATGGGAGTCCAAAGTCCATTTGTATACCCGAGATAAATACTGATTTACTGTCCAAGGCTCAATAGATTACCTAGGCCTCCTCTCTGACACCCACATTCAGGGGGTCTTGATCAGTCCCATGCTGGATTCCCAGGCATCAGCACGGGATTCAAGAGGTAACCCTTGTTAGGTCAGCTTTTTCTGTGGGTTAAATCAGACCAGTCTTAATTCCTCTGGTCATCAGTCCTCCCTCTCTGTCACTGGCTTTCTTGAGTTCAGCTCAGTGCTTAGCCATAGGAGTCTTTCTCTTCTTACATCAGCCACTAAATGAAGGTTCTATTTCCCAGACTCTCTGGCCAAGGGATTGTAGGCTGGCACTCCCAAGAACTATGTCTAAAATCCATATATGAGAGAGTACATGACATGTTACTCTTTTTGTGACTGGGTTACCTCGCTCAGGATGGTTTCTTCTAGTGCCATGCATTTGCCTGAAAATCTCAGGATGCCATTGTTTTTTTTCTGCTGAATAGTACTCCATTGTGTAAATGTACCACATTTTCTCTATCTACTCTTCGGTTGAGGGGCATCTAGGTTGCTTCCAAGTTCTGGCTATTAACAATATTGCTGCTATGAACATAGTGGAACAGACATCCTTGTTATATGAATGGACATCTTTTGGATATATGCCTAAGAGTGGAGTTGCTGGGTCTTGTGGCAAGTTTATTCCCATTTTTCTGTGGAATCTCCATACTGATTTCCAAAGTGGCTGAACAAGTTGGGACTCCCACCAGCAATGGAGGATTGTTCCCCTTTTACCACATCCTCTCCAGCATAAATTGTTCTTGGTGTTTTTGATTTTAGTCATTCTGACAGGAGTGAGATGGTATCTCAGAGTTGTTTTGATTTGCATTTCCCAGATGGCTAAGGATGTTCACCACTTTCTCAAGTGCCTCTGCGCCATTTTAGGCTACTGTATTGAAAATTCTCTATTTATTTATGCAGCCCACTTTTTAATTGGATTCTTTGGTGTTTTGAAGTCTTGTTACTTGAGTTCTTTGTAAATTTTGGAGATCAGCCCTCTGTCAAATGTGAGGTTAGTGAATATTTTTCCCATATTGTGAGCTTCCTTTTTGTCTTGCTGATGGTGTCCTTTGCTTTACAGAAGCTTCTCAGTTTCAGGAGGTCCCATTTATTAATTGTTGATCTCACTGTCTGTGCTAGTGGTATTATGTTCAGGAAGCTGTCTCTTGTGCCAATTCATTCAAGGGTACCACCCAATTCCTCATCTAAGAGGTTCAGTGTGGCTGGATTTATGTTGAGGTCTTTGATGCATTTGGACATAAGTTTTGTGCATGGCGATAAACATGGATTGATCTGCAGTCTTCTGCATACGAGCCTCCAGTTATGCCAGCACTATTTGTTGAAGATGCTTTCATTTTTCCATTGTATATTTTTAGTTTCTTTGTCAAAATCAGATGTTCATACATGTGTAGGTTAGTATCTGGGTTTTCAATTTGATTCCATTAGTCTACCTGTCTTTATTTGTGCCAATACCAAGCTGTTTTCAAGACTATAGCTCTACAATAGAGTTTGAAGTCAGGGATGGTGGTGCCTCTGGATATTGCCTTGTTGAACAGGGTTGTTTTGGCTATCCTGGGTCTTTTGTTTTTCCATACAAAATTGATTATTGTTCTTCCAAGGTCTGTGAAGAATTGTGCTGGGATTTTGATTGGGATTGCATTGAATCTGTAGATTGCTTTTGGCAGGATTGCCATTTTTACTACATTGATCCTACCTATCCAAGTACATGGGTGATCTTCCTATTTTCTGAGGGCTTCGTTAATTTCTTTCTTTAAAGATTCAAAGTTCTTGCAATACAGGTCTTTCACTTGTTTGGTTAGCGTTACCCCAAGGTATTTTATATTGTTTGTGGCAATTGTAAAGGGTGATGTTTCTCTGATTTCTTTCTCAGTCCTTTTTTCATCTGTATATAGTAGGGCTACTGATTTTCTTGAGTCGATCTTGAAGCCTGCCACTTTGCTGAAGGTGTTAATCAGCACTAAGAGTTCCCTGGTAGAGTTTTTTGGGTCACTTTTGTAAACTATCATATCATCTGCAGATAGTGAAAGTTTGACCTCTTCCTTCCCAATTTGCATCCCCTTGATTTCCTTTTGTTGTCATATGGCTCTGGCTAGCATTTCAAATACAATTTTGAAAAGGTATGGAGATAGTGTACAGCCTTGTCTTGTTCCTGATTTTAGAGGATTGTGTAGAGTTTCTATCCATTTAGCTTGATGTTGGCTGTTGCTTTGCTGTTTATGTTTAGGTGTGTTCCTGTTTTCCCAGATCTCTCCAAGACCTTTATCATCAAGGGGTGTTGGATTTTGTCAAAGGCTTTTTCAGCATCTAGTGAGATGATCAAATGATTTTTCTGTTTCAGCTTGTTTATATGATGGGTTATTTTGGTATATTTTCGTATGTTGAACCATCCCTGCATCCCTGGGATGAAACCTACTTGATCGTGGTGAATAATTGTTTTAATGTGTTCTTGGATCCGGTATGCCAGTATTTTATTGAGTATTTTTGCATCAATGTCTGAAGTTCTCTTTCTTAGTTGTGTCTTTGTGTGCCTTGGTGATCAAGGGTATTGAAGCCTCGTAGAAAGAGTTTGGCAAAGACCCTTGTGCTTCTATTGCGTGGAATACTTTGAGAAGAATTGGTATGAGCTGTTCTTTGAATTTCTGGTAGAATTCTGCACTGAAGCCATCTGGACCTGTGCTTTTTTTGGTTGGGAGATTTTGATGATTGCTTCTATTTCCATAGGTGTTATATGTCTATTTAAATTTCTTATCTGTTCTTGATTAAATTTTGGCAAGTGTTATTTATCCAAGAAATCATCCATTTCCTTTAAATTTTTGAATTTGGTGGAGTACAGGATTTCAAAGTATGACCTGATGATTCTCTGGATTTCCTCAGAGTCCATTGTTATGTCCCCCGTTTCATTTCTGATTTTGCTAATTTGCAGGTTCACACTCTGCTGTTTGGTAAGTTTGGACAAAGTTTTGTCTATCTTGTTAATTTTCTCAAAGTACCAACTATTGGTTGCATTGATTCTTTGTATTATTTTCCTAGTTTCTACTTTATTTATTTCAGCCCTCAACTTGATTATTTCCTGGCGTCTACTCTTCCTGGGGAATTTGGCTTCTTTGTGTTCTAGGGCTTTCAGTTGTGCTGTTAATTTTCTAGTATAACTATTCTCCAGTTTCTTCATGTGGGCTTTTAGTGCTTTGAACTTCCCCCGTAGCACTGCATTCAAAGTGTCCCATAGGTTTGGGTATGTTTTGTCTTCATTTTCATTAAATTCTAGGAAGTCTGAAATTTCATTTTTTATTTCTTCTTTGACCCAGGAATGGTGCAGTTGTGCATTATTCAATTTCCTTGAGTTTGTAGGTTTTACCCAATTTGTGTTTTTGCTAATTCTAATTTTAACGCATGGTGGTCTGATAAGACACATGGAGTTATTCCATTTTTTTTAGCTGCTGAGGTTTGATATGTTGCCAAATATGTGGTCAATTTTTGAGAAGGTTCCATGTGGTGGTGAGAAGAAGGTATATTCTTTTTTATGTGGATGAAATGTTCTATAGATGTCTGTTAATCCCAATTGGGTCATTACTTCTATTAGACCCTTTGCTTCTTTGTTGAGTTTCTGTCTGGTATTCCTGTCTAGTGGTGAGAGTGGTGTGTTGAAATCTCCCACTATAAGTGTGTGGGGCTTTATATGTGATTTAAGTTTTAGTAATGTCTCTTTTACGAATGTGGATGCCTTTGTATTTGGGGCATAGATGTTCAGGATAGACACTTCATCTTGCTGGATTTCACCTGTGATGAGTATGTAATGACCTCCTTCATCTCTTTTGATTGATTATATTTTAAAGTCTAATTTGTTAAATATTAGGATTGCTACCCCTGCTTGTTTCTTGGGTCCATTCGATTGGAAAAAATTTTCCCAACCTTTAACTCATAGATAATGTCTGTCTTTGAGGGTGAGGTGTGTTTCTTGTATGCAGCAGAAGGATGGGTTCTGTCTTCGAATCCATTCTGTTATCCTGTGTCTTTTTACGGGTGAGGTAAGGCCATTGATGTTCAGGGATATTAATGGCCATTGATTGCTCATTTTTCTTGGATTTGGAATGGTTGTTGTTGGCGGAATTATCTGTGGAATTCCACCCTTTTGTTCTTTTGGCTGTTGGTAAAGTGGCATTATCTAATGCCTATGTTTTTCTGGTCGTAGTTAACTTCCTTGGGTTGGAATTTTCCTTTCAGAACTTGTTGTATGGCTGGGTTAGTGGACACATATTGCTTAAATCTAGTATTTTCATGGAATATCTTGTTTCCTCCATTCTAGTGATTGAGAGCTTTGCCAGGTATAGTAGTCTTAGCTGGCATCCATGGTCTCTTAGTGTTGGTAGAATATCTATCCAGGACCTTTTGGCTTTCAGAGTTTCCTTGGAGAAGTCAGGTGTAATTTTGATAGGTTTGCCTTTATATGTTTTTTGGCCATTTTCCTTAGCTGCTCTTAATATTCTTTCTTTATTCTATGTATTTGGGATCTTGATTATTATATGCCGAGGGGACTTTTTTGTGATCCACTCTATTTGGTGTTCTGTAAGCTTCTTGTACCTTCATTGGCATGTGTAAGCTTCAATGGACGCTGTAACGATACGTGACACAAAATTACTGAAAGTAAAGCTAAGTATTTAATGTAGAAATTACTCACAAGATACCAAACCCAGAGGAGCCAAGCAGTTTTCAGCTGTCGGACCGGAAGCCGAACTCCAGGAAAAAGAGACCGAGACTTCCTGTGTGCTGTCTTTTATACCTTTCCCCTATAACGCCCCCTAGCCATGCCCAAAAGTGGGCCTGGCTAGTGACGTAGTTCCGCCTACGTACGTATACGTCTTTACGTCCAGCCATATACGTCTTTAGTCCTGCCTAAAGTGGGTGTGGTTAGCGGTGTGGTAAACTGCCCTTTTATTACCTCATCTGTATGCGCCTCTAATAAGTCACATGTTTAATGGCGGCATCAGACTTCCTCCTACAATTCCCCTTTTAGTCTAAAAAGGACAACTAACTTGTGTCCATGAACAAAATGTATCAAACATCTATTCTATCTACCTAAACTTATCTGAAATAAGTGATTTTAAGGTCATTATCTTCTGCTTCATTTGTGTTGGAATGTTGGAGTCTTGCTGGTGTGGAGGCTCTAGAATCTGGAGGTGTCATATTTGTTTTTCTGTTGCTGACTGTGTTTTTGTATTGTCTCTTTCGATCTCTTCTTCTAGTGGGTGCAGAAAGAGCCCCTTAGTGGTCTGGTGGTTAGGGGACCATAGTTCCCTTTTGGTGGGTGCCATCAAGTCCAATAATCTTGTAGTTCTTCTATTCCTTGTCCTTGTTCTGGTCCTGTGGGTGGAGACGAAGACCAGGAATCTGGGGTGCTTAGCCTCCCACCTGGCCCCCTGGTCCTTTTGCTGCATCTGCTGGTTTCCTGGTCTCATTGGTGGAAGAGAAGACCAGGAATCTGGGTTGCTTGGCTCCTGCCAGGATTGGAAGCTCTGTGCATTTCCCAGGCAATCCACAGGCACTGGAACACAGGCCTGGATGTAGGGCCTGTTTTCCCTGGTCTCATCAAAACAGCTCTACCATGTTTTCTTTATTGTATTTCTTGTTTACTTTTATTATTTAAAATAAATTACTGTCTCTTCTTTGGGAAAGTGAAGTTTTTTTTTTCTCAATGATCTTACTTTTCATAAATGTGACTCCTGCTGCAACATAACATAGTTTTTATTTCCCCAGTATATTTATGTGACATTTTATGCAGCTTTTACGTATATCGATTTTAATATACATTGTTTATAATTGGGCTTTACTGGAGCTAAATTATTGGTCAATGATTTCTCTGAACTGTTGAATAACATCTTTTTTCTGATTTCATCCATTCTTTTTAAGTTGCCATATGTTAATAATTCAACAACAACAATAGATTTCCTGGTTACCTGTTGATTAATTCAGATTGTGTGGAATTTTTGAATCATGTAGCATGAAAATTTCCAAATGAAATTGAACAAATTATTATCATATCTTCTTGATCATGATATCATACTGTAAACAAGTATATTTTGCTTATTTTTATATTTTGTTTTTGCTGTGTTTATTTGTAATTTTATACCTTTTTGGTAACTTTAGTTTGAAAATGTTCATTACTGATAAAATATTTCATATTCTTATGGAAAGCTATAATGTGCCTTATGTTGAAAACATGTGTTCTATATGCTTAGTTTAAATAGTGCTATCAGCTTTGAGTTTAGTGTAAACTCACCAGTTGCAATATTCATACTGAAAAAAGGTACAATTAACTGATTTTCCCATGATGTCAATAAGAAAAGTAACATATTGCATGCATGATGTATCTATGAAAAGTATATAAATATATTGGATCTTGGGATGATAACTGATCAGGAAGACAGGACATGAAAGACAACTTTGTCATTAGGCTGAAAAGCCAAAGAAATTCATAGTCACATATAAATGGAACCACCAGTTCCGAAATAATCACTCAGAGGCTTAATATTAATTATAATTGTTTGGCCACTGGTTCAGGCATATTACTGATTAGTTCTCACAAATAAATTAATACATTTTTATTAATCTGCATCACCATGTGGCCATTACCTACTGGTAGTATATGGACATCTTTCTCTTTTGGTGGCTGCATGGTGTCTCTGCTGACTCTGCCTTCTTTCTCACCATATCTGTTTGGATTTACCAACTACCTATATATTCTGTTATGCCATAGGGCAAAACAGCTTTGTCAATCAACTAATAAAAGCAACACATAATCAAAGCTTGCAGAAGGGCTTCCCACGTCATTCACATTTTACTGGGGTCAAGAAATAGTCATCCTTCTCTATTTGTGCTTCCCATTTACACAATTCATATCTCAAAATATGATAAGGTATGAAAAATATTGATCTTTAAGGACAGGCAGGAACTATATATAGAGAGACATTAGATGAATTTTTCAAACAGCTATGAAATTACTATATAGGAAAAAAATTATGTGAAAGAACAAAAGTACATAATTGTTAAAGATGTTTTATTTTAAAAAGTCTGGCTTCAGTTCTTACATAATGTCTTTTATGTTGTGGTAGTACATTTTCTTAGTGTTTTAAAATACTTTCGTTAAAAAAGTTCTCAATATAATTGTATTTCTTCCATCTTCACTTTCCTCCCACAATTCTTACTTTGAAATTAATGGCCTCCTTCTTCTTCAATTCTCATTAAATAATGTTTAGGCAGTTGTGTTTGTGAGACCTCATGGTTGTGGCTTATGATATTCTTAGGAGACACAGACTCACAGCAAAGTCCTATTCTTCTGTGTATTACATTCTTTCAATTTATTCTTCCTAAATTATCCCTCAGCATTAGGTGAAGAAGTTGTACTGTATATATGTGAATTGGGACTTGGATCCACAAGTGTATATTTGATAGGTAATTGTTTTCTGTAATGGTCTACATATGTTGCAAAGATAAGTTTCCTTGATGAGGATTGAGAACTTGTCTCAGTGAGTATAAGGAAGATATTTTTATTCCATTTTTTACTTGATTCTCATATAGGGTGTGGATACTAACATAGTTTTTTTTCTACCTGTGTGGATGCCCAATTTGCATAGCAACATTTGCTGAAGTAATTGTCTTATCTCCAAGGTATATTTTTGATACCTTACTCAGAACTCATGTGATTGAAGCTATGTGGGTTAAATTCTTGACCCTGAATTCCATGTCTTTAATCTAATCTCTCTGGTTTTGTTACAATACATAGCTGTATTTGAAGTATAGTTTTACCAGAACTTGAAATTAAGTATCTTTATTCCCCTTTCATTGTTCATTTTAATAAGTATAGCTTTGAGTATATGAAAACTTTTACGATCCCATATGAAATTTAGAGTACTTTTTATATTTCTATAAAGTATATCTTTGTAATTTTGATGGAATGTAATGAGGATCTGTACATTGGTTTTGTAACCATGACAATGTTTACCACTTACATTCTTCATACATATTATGAGAGGCCTTTCCATTTTCTATTATCTTTCTTGCTTTCTTGTGGTAGAATGCTTATTGATGGAGGAAGTCCTTCTGTGTATATGTTTGCCTGATTGGTAAATAAATAAAGCACTATTAGCCAATAGAGAAGCAAGATAGGAGGGACTAGAAGTTGAGGAGTATTCTGGGAAATGTAGTCAAGAGAAGAGAGTAGTCATGTGATCCTTAGAAGAGAGGACTCATGAGGCTGTGTCCTTGGCAATATAAGAACTTATAAAAATATATATTAGTAATTTTGTGTCAGAACTATCCATTAGGAAACAATAGCAAACAGTTAACAGCTTCATAATTAATATAGCATCTCATGTGTTATTTGTGGGCTGAGAAAGCAGTGGAACCCAGGCAGTTGGTAGGAAAGAACACACGTTACAGCTATATTTTTTCATTTCTATTTTTATTGAATACAGATTCTCCTCTTGTACAATATATTGCAATTAAAATTTCCTCTTCCCCTATTCCTCCCAGGTTGTTTCCACTTCTCCTCTCCTCTCCTCTTGATCCACTTCCCTTCTTTCCTTCATTAGAAAAGAACATTCCTCTAAGAAATAACAACCAAATATGACAAAATAAAGTATACTAAGATGAAGCAAAATCTGTCATATTGAAGTTGGACCTGGAAACCCACTGGGAGAAAAAGAATCCCAAGTGCATACACAATATCCTGATGGGAGTGAGTGCAGTCACTATGGGAATCAATAAGGCAGTTCCTCAGAAAGTTGAGAACCCATACTTGATACTACCCAGAACATCAAGAACCAGAGGCTGTATAGCTCAGAGACCTAGGGTAAGACCAAACAGCCCAGGTCTAAAAAACTAAAATTGTCTACAAAATGACTCCCAATTATACTCTGCTGTACTCAGCATCTTATCCAGGCATCATCAGAGAGGCTTCCTCATACAGATGCAGGGACCACAGCCAGAGTCTGAATGGGAGGTCTTTATCAGGTTCCTTCCTGAGGAGCCAAGGGAATCCTGAGAAACAGGAGGCAGAGGGATTTTTAGAGCCAGAAGGGATAGAGGACACTAGGAAAGCAAGACCTTGTGAATCACCTGAGCCAGTCACACATGAGCTCACAGGGTACAAGGCAGCAAGCAAGGGGCTTACAAGGGTCCCCACCAGGTGCTCTGCATTCATTGTGCCTTTTGGTTTCATGTATTTTGGAACTTTTGATGTTTTTTCAATTTCTTCAGTATTTATTTATTTTGTAGAGATCTTTCTTGTCCTTGGCGAGCATTATTTGTACATATTTTAAAAGCTGTTACTCCTGTTTCCCAGAATCTGATTCCTACATATTGTTTATGTATCATCCAAAATTTTGTTTTTGCTGACTCTGCTTGTGGATACTTTTTATGGATTGCTCACTGATTCAAAATGGGTTAAGAGTTGATTCTCATCTCTCCCTATCAGTCTTCTGCAATCTAGTTTATAGCTTGTTTTTTTTCTATATTTGATTCTATGTTTTACTTAGATTCTTAAAGTCTGTTGCTTCTCTTTTCCACACCTCTCACTGTTTTGGAAGCTGAAGGTTGGTTGTTTTGTTCTATATTCATGAGAGATTATCAATTGCTGCTTGTCTCTACTCTGTCATTGAATTTCTTCCAATACACACATGTTAGTATAGGGAACTAGTTATTAGATAATCATAGGCTTAAGGGCTATAAGAAACTTGTTAGTTTACATGGGGAAAAATCCATTAAGCAGATACTATATAGTGACAAGAGAGACAAATTAAACATGTGTGTGAATTAGAATCATAATGTCTAAAGAAGATATCTTAAACACACTACAAAACCTAAATCTGTAGTGCTATGATTTGTGGGTGTGTCTTCCAAGGATCACATGTGAAATGTATAGTCTCCAACCAATGGTATTACTGGGAATTTATGTAAACCTATTAAGTAAAACCTAATGGCTGGTATTCCAGTCTAACAAAGCATGCCATTGAAGTCAATATGGGCATTTATCCCTTCTTATATGTTTTACCCATGAGTAATAATTGTTTTCTTACTGGATGCTTTCCCTCTATGATAGGCCAGCATGAGTTCAAAGCAACTGAGTCAGTTTGGTTAAAGGATAAAACTTCCAAAAGTGTAAGCCAAAATAAACCTTTCCTTTTGTTCAGTTGAATTGTATCAGTCATGGTTCACTGCAGTGAAAAGTTGATAAACACAACTGTAGCCTCATTGCTAGGCTCGATGCACACAAAATAAAAATCTGCAGAACGCAGCCCTCCATCTGAGGTCATTAACTAAAATATCTGTTGATGTGCTAGTATTACTGATAATGTGTACTTGATTTGATATATGCAGAATAAACATTAAATATGAAATGCTTGTTGATGTTATAGTTCAAAGTCTTTATTGATTCTCATGGAACACCTAGCACATGAGCAAGTGTGTATAGTACTTTTCTGCCTCCAATGCCTCCTACTAGCAGATCCCAACCTCTTCCACAATAGAGAAATGGATCTAGTTCAAGTTATGTCATTGGAAGTTGTCTTTGTACTTGAAAAATTATGACTTAATCATCAGTACAATAAAAAATGACAATATAGTAATAAAGCTATTATGGTAACAATGCTGTAGGAAAGTATAATAAATTGTTGAAGTAAATGCATTTCTGAGTAACTAGGATATGTTTTAAAATTTGTAGAGGAAATATACACATGGGTTGAATGTCTCATCAATTACAGACAATATTTGAAATTTGGGTTTTCATTTGTCTGTTTTACAGCCTAAATTCTGATACATAGCATTTATTAGTACTTTTATTTTATCATTTATATCAGTTAAAATTATTTTTAATAAAAAAGCTCTGAAAATATTAAAAATTTAGGATCACTAAAATATGTTATTATACTCAGTAGTGAAAAATATTGATGCATCAATAATATATTTACTATAGTTGTTACAAAGTCAAATATAGAATTATAAAAAAGATTGGGAAAGTATGACTTACAGTTGAATCAGTACATTTAAGGCTTTGACGTTATTGTTAAAGTCTTGAAACTATTAAATTATTTTACAATCAATTTTATATACTGCTTTCAAGTTGAATATAAAACAGGATTCTGGTCTGCCTGCAGCCATGTAATTGACACACTGTGACTAATATTGCAATGACTAATTTACTTTAAATAACAATATAGCATCATAACATCTCGTAAAATTGTTCACTGTAAGTGCCAACTCATGCTGAGTATTGCAAATGGTTTCTCACATGAACAAAGAGAAGGGGAAAGACTACTAAAACTTTTTCCCCCATATGTTTTTATTTAAATTAGAAACAATGTATGTTTCACATGTCAATCCCAGCTCCCTCTCCCACCCCTCCTCCCTTGTCCATCTACCAGCCATCCCAGCTCCCCACCCAATTTCCACATCATTACCCAGGGAGGGTGAAGCCCTCCTTGGGAGGATGTCCAGAGTCTGTCACTTCATGCAGGCCAGGACCTAAGGCCTTCCCCATGTGTCCAGGATGAGACAGAATCCCTCTATTTGAATGGGCATCCAAAGTTCATTCATACACCATGGAAACACTCATCTACAACCCAAGGACCCAGTGATTTCTGTGGCCTCCTCACTGACACTACATTCATGGAGTCTGGATCAGTCCCCTGTTGACTGGGGTTCAAGAGCTCCCGCTTATCTGGTCAGCTGTTATTGTGGGTTTCACCATCATGGTCTTGACCACGTTGCTCATCACTACTCCATCACTATCATTGGGCTCCAGAAGTGCAGTTCAGTGTTTAGCTCTGGGTATCTGTCTCTACTTCCATTAGTCACTGGATGAAGGTTATAGAATGGCATATAAGGTAGTCATCAACCTTATCATCAGGGAGGGGCTATTAATGTAGTTTCTCCTCTATTGCTTAGTTTTCCAGTTTGTGTTATCCTTGTAGATCTCTCGAGATCTCACTAGGGTCAGCTCTCTCTTCAAGCCTATAATGACTTGATCTATTATAGTATCTCTCATCCTGCTCTCCTCTATTGTTAAGAGAAACTTTCCTTGAGAGGAGCCTTCTCACCCGCCTGGTTCCAGATCCGCATCAGTCCCAAATAAACACACAAGAGGCTATATTCATTATGAAGCTGTTGGCCTTGCTTCTCTCTTACTGGCTAGCTCTGCTTTAAGTAATTACCCCATAATTGTTAATCTAAGTATGTCTCTTACCGGAGAATAGTTCTGGGCTCCTACCCACATGGCAGTTACATGTTGACTCTCCTGTGTTTTCTCCTTCCCAGAATCCTCCTGGACTCCTAGTCCCACCTATCTAGATTCCTATTGGCCAGACAGTCTTTATTGACAAATAACAGGCAAATAACAGGACTTCCCCAACACTCTATTCTTACCTCGACTCAACCTTCCTGCTCCCCCATGCCTTCCTCTCCTCTCCTCTTATCCCCCTCTCTTTTTCCTGGTTCCCACTCCCCTATTCCGATGATCTCAATCTGTTCAGGAGATCTTGGCTCATTCCATTTCTTTGGGGTATCATGCATCTCTCTTGGGAACCTCCCTGTTTCACAGACTCTCTGGCACTGGGATTGTTGGCTGACACTCCTCAGATCCATATCTAATATGAGTTAGTACATACCTTGTTTGTTTTTGTGTCAGGGTTACCTCACACAGGATGGTTTCCTCTAGTGCCTCCCATTTGCCTGCAAATTTCAAGATTCCATTGTTCTTTTTTTCCGCTGAGTAGTATTCCATTATGTAAATGTACCACATTTTCTCTATCCACTCTTCAGTTGTGGGGCATCTAGGTTGACTCCAGGATCTAGCTATTACATATAATGCTGCTATGAACATAGTAGAACAGACATCCTTGTGTGAATGGGCATCTTTTGGGTATATGCCTAAGAGTGGAATTGCTGGGTATTGTGGTAGACTGCTTTGATTTGCATTCACCTAATGATTAATGATGTTGAGCATTTTCTCAAGTGTCTCTCAGCCATTTTATACTCCTCTATTGAGAATTCTCTATTTAGTTCAGTCCTCCACTTTTTAATTTGATCGTTTGGTGTTTTGGAGACATGCTTATTGAGATCTTTGTAAACTTTGGAGATCAGCTCTCTGTCAGATGTGAGGTTAGTGAATATCTTTTCCAAAACTTTGGGGTGCCTTTTTGTCTTGCTGACTGTGTCCTTTGCCTTACAGAAGCATCTCAGTGTCAGGAGGTCCCAATTATTAATTGTTGATCTCAGTGTTTGTGTACTTGTGTTATGTTCAGGAAGGGGTCTCCTGTACCCATTCCTTCAAGGGTATATCCCACTTTCTCTTCTAACAGGTTTTGTGGCTGGATTTATTTTGAAGTCTTTGATCCATTTAGACTTAAGTTTAGTACATAACAATAGACATGGATCTATCTGTAGTCTTCTGCATGCCAATATCCAGTTATACCAGCACCATGTTTTGAAGATACTCTTTTTTCCTTTGTATAATTTTAGCTTCTTTGTCGAAAATCAGGTGTTCATAGGTTTGTGGATTAATCTCAGGGTTTCCAATTTGATTCCATTGGTTCATCTGTCAATTTTGTGCCAATACCAAACTGTTTTTAGGACTATAGCTCTGTAATAGAGCTTGAAGTTAGGGATGGTTATACCTACAGACGTTGCTTTGTTGAGCAGGGTTGTCTTGAGTGTCCTGGGTTTTTTGTTTTTCCATATAAAGTTGAGAACTGTTCTTTCAAGGTCTGTGAAGAGTTTTACTGGGATTTTGATAGGGATTGCATTGATTCTGTAGATTGCTTTTGGCAGGATTGCCATTTTTACTACATTGACCCTACCTATCCAAGAACATGGGAGATCTTTCCATTTCCTGGTGTCTTCTTTAATTTCTTTCTTAAAAGACTCAAAGTTCTTGAGATACAGGTCTTCCATTTGGTTAGCATTACTCCCAGGTATTTTATGTTGTTTGTGGCAATTTTAAAGGGTGATATTTCTCTGATTTCTGTCTCGGCCCTTTTATCATTGTATAGAGTAGGGCTACTGATTTCTTCAATTGATCTTGTATCCTGCTTCATTTCTGAAGGTATTTATCAGCTGTAAGAGTTCCCTGGGTTTTTTGTGTCACTTATGTAAACTATCATATCATCTGCAAATAGTGAAATTTGATTTATCCTTTCCAATTTGTAGCCCCTTGATCTCCGTTTGTTGTCTTATTTCTCTAGCTAGAAATTTCAATACAATATTAAGGAGATATGGGGATAGGGGACAGCCTTGCCTTGTTCCTGATCTTAGAGAAATTGCCTTGAGTTTCTCTACATTCAGTTTGATGTTGGCTGCTGGTTTGCTCTATATAGCTTTTATGATATTTACATATGTTCCTGTTATCCCAGATCTCTTCAAGACCTTTATCATGAATGGGTGTTGGATTTTGTCAAAGACTGTTTTAGCATCTAGTGATATGATCATGTGGTTTTTCTTTTTCAGATTGTTTATATACATTGATGGATTTCCATATGTTGAACCATCCCTGCTTCCCTGAAATGAAGCCTACTTGATCTTGGGTTGAGTTTTCTGATGTGTTCGTGGATCCAATTTGCCAGTATTTTATTGAGTATTTTTGCATCAATGTTCATGAGGGATATTGTTCTGAAGTTCTCTTTCTTAGTGGTGTCTTTGTGTGGCTTGAGTATTAATGTTATTGAATCCTAGTAAAAAGAGTTTGGGAAAGAACCTTCTGCTTCTATTACATGGAATATGTTGAGGAGAAATGGTATAACCTGTTCTTTGAAATTCTGTTAAAATTGAGCACTGAAAACATCTGGCCTGGGCATTTTCTAGTTGTGAAAATTTTGATAACTGCTTCTATTTCCTTATGTGTTATAGGACTATTTAAATTGCTTATCTGTTCTTGATTTAATTTTGGTAAGTTATGTTTATCCAGAAATTTGTCGATTTCCTTTAAATTTTCAAATTTTGTGGAGTAGAGCTTTCAAAATATGACCTGATGATTCTCTGGATTTTTTTCACTGTCCTTTGTTATGTCTCCCTTTTCATTTCTGATTTTATTAATTTGCATATTCATACTCTGCTATTAGATAAGTTTGGAAAAAATTTTGTCTATCTTGTTGATTTTCTCAATGAACCAACTCTGTGTTACATTGATTCTTTGTATCTTTTTCCTAGTTTCTACTTTATTGATTACAGCCCTCAATTTAATTATTCTTGGCATCTGCTCCTCTGGGGTGAATTTTCTTCCTTTTGTTCTAGAGATTTCAGTTGTGCTGTTTATTTGCTGGTGTGACTATTCTCCAGTTTCTTCATGTGGCCACATAATGCTATGAACTTTCCTCTTAGCACTGCTTTCAAAGTATCCCAAAAGTTTGAGTATATTATATCTTCATTCTCATTGAATTCTAGGAAGTCTTTAATTTCTTTTTGTATTTTTTCTTTGACCCAGGATTGGGGCAATTGTGTATTATTCAATTTCCAAGAGTTTGCAAGGTTTCTGCTATTTGTATTATTGTTGAAATCTAACTTTAAGGCATGATGATCTGATAACATACACGGAGTTATTCCAATTTTTTTGTACCTGTTAAGGTTTGCTATGTTGCCAAGTACAGGTCGATTTTTGAGAGGGTTCCATGTGGTACTGAAAAGAAGGTATATTCTTTTTATTTTGGATGGAATGCTTTATAGGTATCTGTCAAACTCAATTGGGTCATAACTCTATTATTTCCTTTGTTTCTTTGTTAAGTTTCTGTCTGGTGGTTCTGTTTATTGGTGAAATGTGGTGTTGATGTTTCCCACTATAAGTGTGTGAGGTTTTAAGTGTGGTTTGAGATTTAGTAATGTTTCTTTTACAAATGTGGATTCCTTTGTGTTTGGGGCATAAATATTCAGAATCAAGATTTCATCTATGATGAACATGAAATGACCTCCTTTACCTCTTTTGATTTATTTCAGTTTAAATTCTAGTTTGTTAAATATTAGGATTGCTACCCTTGCTTGTTTCTTGTGTCCATTTCATTGGAAAATCTTTTCCCAACCCCTAACACTGTAGTAACATCTGTCTTTGAAACTGAGGTGTGCTTCTTGTATGCAGCTTAAAGATGGATTCTGTCTTCAAATCCATTCTTTTTTTTTTTTGGTTTTACAAGACAGGGTTTCTCTGTTTTGGAGGCTGTCGGTCCAGCCTGGCCTCGAACTCACCTGTGTCTTTTTATAAGCGAATTAAGACCATTAATATTGATGGAAATTAATGATCATTGATAGCTCATTCTTGTTTGTTTTGGAACGGTTGTTGTTGGTGGAATTGTATGTGGATTTCCCCCATTTTTTCTTTTGTTGGTAAAGTGGGATTATCTATTGCTTATATTTTTCTGGTTGTAGTTAAATTCCTTGGGTTGGAGTTTTCCTGCCAGAATATTCTGTAGGGCTGGGTTAGTGGATATGTATTGTTTAAATCTGGTTTTGTTATGAAATATCTTGTTTTCTCCAGCTATATTTATTGAAAGCTTTGCTGGGTATAGCAGCCTTGGCTGGCATCCATGGTCTATAAATGTTGGTAGAATATCTATCCAGGACCTTCTGGCTTTCAGGGTTTCCATGGAGAAGTCAGGTGTAATTCTAACATGTTTGCTTTATATGTTCCTTGGCATTTTTCCCTAGCTGCTCTTAATAGTCTTTCTTTATTCTGTATGTTTTGGGTCTTAATTATTATGTGTCAAGTGGATTTTTGGGGGGATCAACTCTATTTGGTGTTCTGTAAGCTTCATGTACCTTCATTGGCATGTTTTTCTTTAGGTTGGGAAAGTTTTCTTCTATGATTTTGTTGAATATGGTTTTTGTCCCTTTGAGTTGGGTTTCTTCACCTTTTTCTACACCTATTATTCTTAGTTTTGGTCTTTTCACAGTGGCCCATATTTCCTGGATATTTTGTGTTAGGGATTTGTTGGACTTCAGATTTTCTTTGATTGATGATTCTTTTTCTCCTAGTGTGTCTTCAACACCTGAGATTCTCTCTTCCATATCTTGTCTCCTGTTGGTTATGCTTGCATCTGTAGTACCTGACCATTTTCCCAGATTTTCTATTTCCAGCATTCCTTCAGACTGTGTTTTCTTCATTGTTTCTATTTCATATTTCAGCCCTGTCACTGTTTGAAATGTTTCTTTCAATTTTTGCTTTATCTTTTGCTCCATTTCTTGCATTTTTGGATTGTTTTTTCTTCCATCTCTTTAAGGGATTTTCTTATATCCTCTTTGAGGGCCTCTATCATTTCCATAAAGTTGTTTTTTATGTCATTCCCTTCTGCTTCATTTGTTTTGGGATGGGTGTTCCATTGTTGTTGGTGTATGGTTTCTGAACTCTGGCAGTGTCATTTCTTTTCTGTTGCTCCTTCTGTTTTTATATTATCTCCTTCCCATCTGTTCTTGCAGTGGGTTCCAGAGTGTGTCTCTTCCTCTCCTGGTGAGTATTGGACCAGGGTTCCCTTATGGTGGGTGTAGGCAAGTCCAGTGTTCTGGTAGCTCTCTACTTCCTGATATCATGGGTGGAGAAATGGACTAGGATGCTGGGGTGCTTTGGAACCCACTGGGATGGATGGGAGCCCCAATGGTAGACCACAGGCACAGGACTGTGGCCTGCAGACAGTCCCTGATAGTCTTAGTCATGTGGGTGGAGCAGGAGACTAGGATCCTGGGTTGCCTTTACTAGTGCCTCTGGGATGGAAGCTGCCATGGCAATCTCCAAGCACCGGTAAGAGGCCTGGAAATGGGCCTTGGTTTACCTGGACCCATGGATGGATCAGGAGTCTAGCTTTGGCTCCCTCCACTGACAGAATGGAAGCCTCAGTGGCAGAGCCCAGATTCAGGCAGGTAGTCTGGAAATGGGACCTGGTTTACCTGGTCCTGTGGGTGGAGCAGGAGACTATGGTGACTGGCTTCCCACCACTGGGATGGAAGATACAATGGCAGTCCCCAAGCACCTACTAAAACTTTTTATTACTATATTACCCTAAATCAATATGGTAACTAAGGATCAGACTTTTCAGTAATATAGTGATCTTTAATGTTCAAAATAAGTCTGACACTTGATTTTGATATTACAGAGATATAAAATGATTTGTAAGATGTGAGGATGACTCTACTAACATGAATTAAATGATGAATATATATTTTAGGGGCATTTTAATGCCAATGCACAGCTATGACAGGAAAACCATTAAAAAGAGAGATTTAAGAGTTCATTTATATAACTCTAATCTGTAGCTAAGTATCTCCACTAGAATTTGAGCATTATATAATTTAATCTCATTCTGGAATCCAAAGTCTGTAAAACTAATGGGTATTTTAATTGACCTGTTCTATACATGTACAGATACTTGTAGACACATGGAGACACATAGGTTCCTCAATACCCTGGTAATTGGAAAACAGCGTTAATGTTGCAATATATGCTTTGTTCTAAAATTCAACACATTTCCTGAGACAGTGGTCTGAAATAACTATATGCACAGTTTTGACAGAACAAGCTTACCATTCCAGAAAGATATGGACTAAGATGCCTTGGTCTTGAGAATCTGTGATGTTCTTAATATTACGTAGGGAAATACATTCTAAATTGCTGTTTAACCAGCTTTTCTTAAAGACTAGCCTTTACTACAGTCTTACAAGTGTCATAAAATCACCCTCTTAAAACATCATAGCAGATCATGAAAAACCTACCTTTAGTGTAGGCCCAGTGCATTCAACTGAATCTTATGTAAAGTGCTGCTAATATATTCTTCTTATTATTATTATACTGAATATTTATGTTTTGATAGTCACAATTACCATCCATCCTTCCTTCCTTCATTTATCTATTTATTTATATTTAAATTGTTATTGATTCTTTATGGATTTCACATCAGTCACCCCAATTTCATTCATCTCTGCATACCTTTGTATCCACCCTTGGAACCTTCCACTAGCATAACAAACGAAAGTAAAAACCTTGTCATGGAAGCTGTAATGAGTCACAGTGAGTCATGCAGGAAACCTTTTAACTCATATATCTTCACTTGCAAATGTTCATTGCAATGAGCCATTGTTCTTGTTTGAGACTATTATGACACTCTGTCAATAGGGGATCCTCACTAAGACTGCTCCCTGTGAGGAGCTGCCCTCACTATCGCTGTCGCCATTAGAAGATGGCGCTGACATCTGCTGTCAGTTGGAGTTTACCGTTTAAGCTGTGCCTCACCCGTCATCTGGGGTGATGAGCAAACCACCAATCCCAGCTCTACACGTCTCACTCGGAGCTCCTAGGCTTATATAAGGGGCTGGGTTTCTTAGCTTGGGGTCTCCCTCTCAGAAGCTGATCATCTATCTCTCAAGATGTATTAAAGCTTTACTGCATAAGGATCCGAGTGTCCTGCGTCGTTCTTGCTGGCGAGACGGTAGCGTGGGACATCTGGTGCCGAAACCCGGGAACTCTTCAACATCGCCGGCACCGCGGGAGACCCCTCGGAAGACGGGGCGGATTCAGAACTGCAGGGACGTAAGTTCAGAGAGGTATGCTTTATCCTGAACACCCCTTTTCTCGACTTTGGCCTTAGTTTGTCATCACCATGGGACGGATCAGTGGAGGCTTTGCTGCTAGTCCTGTTTGTCCTTCTTCATCGTGGCTGGTACTGACAGAACGGTGCTGTCAGTCTGGTAAGTCGAGCGCCGTTTTTTAGATAAGCCGCTAGTGCGATGGGGTTGTTGTGAGGAGCCGCCCTCGCTATCGCTATTGCCGTTAGAAGATGGCGCTGACATCTGCTGTCAGTTGGAGTTAACCGTTAGAAGATGGCGCTGACATCTGCTGTCAGTTGGAGTTAACCGTTTAAGCTGTGCCTCTCCCGTGGCGTCATCTGGGGTGATGTGCAAACCACCAATCCCGGCTCTACACGTCTCACTCGGAGCTCCTAGGCTTATATAAGGGGCTGGGTTTCTTAGCTTGGGGTCTCCCTCTAAGAAGCTGATCGTCTATCTCTCAAGATGCATTAAAGCTTTACTGCAGAAGGATCCGAGTGTTCTGCGTCATTCTTGCTGGCGAGACGGTAGCGCAGGACATCTGGTGCCGAAACCCGGGAACTCTTCAACATCGCCGGCGCCGCGGGAGACCCCTGGGAAGACGGGGCGGATTCAGAACTGCAGGGACGTAAGTTCAGAGAGGTATGCTTTATCCTGAACACCCCCTTTCTCGACTTTGGCCTTAGTTTGTCATCACCGTGGGACGGGTCAGTGGAGGCTTTGGTGCTAGTCCTGTTTGTCCTTCTCCTTCATCGTGGCTGGTGCTGACAGAACGGTGCTGTCAGTCTGGTGCTGTCAGTCTGGTGCTGTCAGTCTGGTGCTGTCAGTCTGGTGCTGTCAGTCTGGTAACGGAGTTGAGCGCCATTTTTTAGATAAGCCGCTAGCGCGATGGGATTGTCACAGTCAGTGGTTACTGCCCTACAGACTGTGCTAAAACAAAGAGATCTCAAAATTGCACCACGAACACTTCAAAATTTTGTGAAGGAGGTAGATAGAGTGGCACCATGGTATGATTGTTCCGGGTCCTTCACTGTGGCCTTATGGAACAAGCTAGGTAAAGAACTAGACAGGAAGCATGCAGAAGGAGATCTCCACTTAGGTACCAAAGCCATTTGGAAGCTAGTTAAAAACTGCTTGGAGGATGAGGCCTGTCACCCTGCTATAATAGAAAGTCAGGGAACCTTAGAGGAAGTTCAGGATAGCATGTCAGAAACTGAACGGAGTGAGAGAATGGGAGCTCGCAAAAGGAAAGACATGTCTAAGAAAAAAGGCCCTCCCCAAGAAGTTAAGAAAGGGGAGAGAAAGAAGGGAGTGATCATTCACCCCCTAACAAATCTAAGAAAAAGAAAAAGCCAGAATCTAGTCTATACCCTACAGTAGAGCTAGAAGCCTTGGAGCTAGATAATTCTGATTCTGACACTCTGTATTCTAGCGAAGAAGGTGGTCTAGAGGAGGAGGTGGCACGGTATGAGGAAGAAAGATATCACCCTGATAGACACCGGCCACTGAAAACAAAAATGAATGTGAGGCCACCGCCTATAAATCCGGCGGGCTCACGCCCCTCAGCGCCTCCGCAGTATGAGCTTCAGCTGAATACTGGTACTGACTCCTTTTTACCTTTAGAGGAACGGAGAAAAATACAAGTAGCTTTTCCAGTATTCGAGAATGTGGAAGGCGGAAGAGTACATACCCCTGTAGATTACAATCAAATCAAAGAATTGGCCGAATCCGTTCGTAATTATGGGGTCAATGCTAACTTTACCACATTACAGGTGGAAAGGCTTGCTAATTTTGCCATGACTCCCACTGACTGGCAGACGACAGTGAAAGCAGTGCTTCCCAACATGGGACAATACATGGAATGGAAGGCTCTCTGGTATGATGCAGCCCAGGCACAAGCTAGAGTTAATGCCACGGCTGAAGATGAGAATCAGAGGCAGTGGACATTTGAAATGCTGACAGGTCAGGGTCAACATGCCCTTAATCAAACCAACTACATCTGGGGTGTCTATGGTCAGGTGTCGGCCGCCGCTATTAAAGCATGGAAGGCCCTCACAAAAAGGGGAGAGTCCAGTGGACACCTTACAAAGATTGTCCAAGGACCCCAAGAGCCATTTTCAGACTTTGTGGCCAGAATGACAGAGGCCGCCAGTCGCATCTTTGGTGATTCAGAACAAGCTATGCCCCTGATTGAGCAACTTGTCTATGAACAAGCAACCCAGGAATGTCGAGCGGCTATCGCCCTCGCAAAAGCAAAGGTTTACAAGATTGGCTCAGAGTGTGCAGGGAGCTGGGGGACCCCTAACCAATGCAGGACTAGCTGCCGCCATTTTACAAACGCACAGGCGTAGAGATTTATCTAGTCGAAAAGCTTGTTTTAATTGTGGGAGAATGGGGCACCTTAAGAAAGATTGTCAAGCCCCTGAAAGAACAAGAGAATCGAAGCTTTGCCATCGTTGTGGTAAAGGTTATCATAGGGCTAGCGAATGCAGGTCAGTCCGGGATGTAAAAGGGAGGCTTCTGCCCCCTATTGAAGAACCCAAGGTACCCCAATCAAAAAACGGGTCACGGGGCCCGTGGTCCCAGGGCCCTCAGAAATATGGGAACCAATTTCAGAAAAGCAATCAAGAGGAAGTAGAGGCTTCCGAGGAACCCCCAGAATGGACTTGCGTGCCGCCTCCGACTTCTTACTCATGCCCCAAATGAATGTTCAACCGGTCCCAGTCCATTCCCCTGGACCTTTGCCCCCTGCCACCATTGGGCTTATTCTGGGCCGTGGCTCCTTAACTTTACAGGGACTCATTATATATCCTGGAATTGTTGACCCGTATCATAAAGAGGAGATTCAAGTTCTCTGTTCTAGCCCTCGGGGTGTATTTTCTATAAAGCAGGGAGATAGAATTGCACAACTGGTGTTGCTGCCCTCCCTCGGGGATGGAGAAACCTACACTTTACAAAAAAGGGCTATGGGATCTTCTGGAAGTGATTCAGCCTATCTGGCTATACCCCTAAATGAGAGACCTACAATAAAATTGTTAATTAATGGAAAAGAATTTGAAGGGATAATGGATACGGGAGCAGACAAAAGCATTATTTCACTCCATTGGTGGCCGAAGTCTTGGCCCACTGTTGTTTCATCTCATTCTCTACAAGGTCTTGGATACCAGTCCTCTCCTGCCATCAGTGCCTCAGCCTTAACCTGGCGGAATGCTGAGGGCAAACAGGGATGTTTTACCCCCTATGTGTTGTCACTCCCTGTAAATTTATGGGGACGGGATGTGTTACAAGCCATGGGCATGACCCTAACTAATGAATACTCCCCCAGGCATCAGCCATTATGGCAAAGATGGGGTATACAAAGGGTAGAGGCTTGGGTAGGCAAGAACAAGGCAGAATAAAACCCATTACGCAACACGGAAATCGGGGTAGAAAAGGACTGGGTTTTATTTAGGGGCCGTTGAGGCTTCACGACCCATACCATGGAAAACAGAGGAGCCGTTATGGGTCTCTCAATGGCCTCTATCCTCTGAAAAATTAGAGGCTGTCACAAGATTAGTGCAAGAACAGGAACGGCTGGGGCATCTAGAGCCTTCTACCTCCCCATGGAATACACCAATTTTTGTTATTAAGAAGAAATCTGGGAAGTGGAGATTACTCCACGACCTGCGGGCCATTAACAATCAGATGCATCTTTTTGGCCCTGTTCAAAGAGGCCTTCCTTTGCTTTCTGCACTTCCTCAAGATTGGAAGCTTATTATTATAGATATTAAGGATTGTTTCTTCTCTATTCCACTTTACCCACGGGATAGACCAAGGTTTGCCTTCACTATCCCTTCTCTTAATCATATGGAACCAGACAAGAGATTTCAGTGGAAGGTACTGCCGCAAGGCATGGCCAATAGCCCAACAATATGTCAGCTGTATGTGCAGGAGGCTTTGGAGCCAATTAGGAAGCAATTTACATCTTTAATCGTTATCCATTATATGGACGATATTCTTATTTGTCACAAAGAGTTAGATGTTTTACAAAAGGCTTTTCCCATGCTGGTGGCTGAATTAAAACAGTGGGGATTAGAGATTGCCTCAGAAAAGGTTCAAATTGCAGATACAGGCCTCTTTTTGGGCTCAATGATTACTCCCAAAAATATAGTTCCTCAGAAAATAGAAATTCGCAAAGACCACTTACAAACATTAAATGATTTTCAGAAACTTCTGGGAGATATAAATT
The DNA here is from genome assembly GCF_017639785.1 of Mesocricetus auratus. NCBI lineage: Eukaryota > Metazoa > Chordata > Mammalia > Rodentia > Cricetidae > Mesocricetus > Mesocricetus auratus. Next base: position 46,750,476 of record NW_024429184.1, on the reverse strand, counting down.
GGTTGAGGCCCTTTTTAAAAATTCCATCTGCTGATCTAAAACCCCTCTTCGATCTCCTGGAGGGTGAGCCTCATATCTCCTCACCCAGAAAATTTACCCCTGCCGCCCACCGAGCCTTACAGATGGTGGAAGAGGCCTTACAGGAAGCACAATTACAACGTATTGAGGAGTCACTACCTTTTAATCTGTGTGTTTTTAAGACAGCTCAATTGCCAACTGCAGTCCTGTGGCAACATGGACCATTACTTTGGATTCATCCAAATGCTTCCCCTGCTAAGATTATTGACTGGTACCCTGATGCTGTTGCACAGCTCGCGCTTCGCGGAATAAAAGCAGCTGTTACACATTTTGGCAGGGATCCTGATTCCTTGATTGTGCCTTATACTGCTGCACAAGTTCAGACCTTGGCAGCCACATCTAGTGATTGGGCAGTTTTAGTTACTTCCTTTTCAGGACAAATTGATAATCATTTTCCAAAGCATCCAATTTTACAGTTTGCCCTAAACCAGGCTATAGTGTTTCCACAAGTGACAGCTAAAGACCCACTCCCAGATGGGACTGTGGTGTACACTGATGGATCAAAAACTGGTATGGGAGCTTATGTGGTCAAGGATAGGGTTATATCTAAACAATATAATGAAACTTCACCTCAAGTTGTAGAATGTCTGATAGTACTGGAGGTTCTTGAGGCTTTTCCAGGACCCCTCAATATTGTATCAGATTCCTCTTATGTGGTTAATGCAGTTAATCTCCTTGAGATAGCTGGAATAATAAGATCCTCCAGCAGAGTTGCTAACATCTTTCAAAAGATACAAGCTGCCTTGTTAAATAGGAGATTTCCTGTTTTCATTACCCATGTCCGAGCACATTCTGGACTCCCAGGTCCCATGTCCTTAGGGAATGACTTAGCGGACAAGGCTACAAAGCTGGTGGCCGCTGCCTTGTCTACCCATGCACAAGCAGCAAAAGAATTCCATAAGCGCTTTCATGTGACGGCTGAGACCTTGCGCCATCGTTTTGCTCTATCCAGGAAAGAGGCTAGGGAAATTGTTACTCAATGCCAGAATTGCTGCGAATTCTTACCTACTCCCCACATGGGAATAAACCCACGTGGCATTAGACCATTGCAGATGTGGCAGATGGATGTTACTCATATTCCCTCTTTTGGAAGGCTTCAATATGTTCATGTTTCTGTTGACACCTGTTCTGGCGTAATGTTCGCCACACCCCTAACAGGGGAAAAGGCCTCATATGTGATTCAACATTGCCTTGAGGCCTGGAGTGCTTGGGGAAAACCCAGAATTTTAAAAACAGACAATGGACCAGCATATACCTCTCAAAAATTCCGACAGTTTTGTCGGCAAATGGATGTTACCCATCTAACTGGCCTACCTTATAACCCTCAAGGACAGGGCATTGTGGAACGTGCCCATCGTACACTCAAATCATATCTGATTAAACAAAAGGGGAGTATTGAGGATGTTCTACCCTCGGTACCAAGAGTTGCTGTATCCATGGCACTTTTTACCCTTAATTTCTTGAACTCTGATGCCCAAGGCCACACTGCGGCCGATCGCCACAGTTTAGAGCCTGATAGGCCAAAAGAAATGGTAAAATGGAAAGATGTCTTGACTGATCTCTGGAAAGGCCCGGATCCTATTCTTATAAGATCCAGGGGAGCTGTGTGTGTTTTTCCACAGGAGGAAGAAAACCCCCTGTGGATCCCTGAAAGACTCACTCGAAGAGCTCCTTCACAACTCCAGAATAAGAAGGATGGAGGCCAAGTGGGTGATGAAGACTCTCCTACTCGGGATGATGGTTCCTAGTATGATGGGAGAGTTACGGTGGGCCATCATGTCTACCTTCCCCTACCGATGCCAGTGATGCAGAATGCCCAGGTGTTCCCTAGATTTTTCACAACTAATAGAGAGTTGGGGCTTGCCTTTTTGCCTTTAGATCCTCAGATACAGAGTTTTCAGGATGAGAGAACCTTGTCATTAGTAGGAAGCTTGTGCTTTACTGTGATTTCTTCATTAAAGGATAATTTTATTCATATGGATCCAGAAAGATCTAATGCTAATCCTTTTGAATTAATGGAAGCTGTACTGATCTTTCTCCTATGATAGTGAGAAGGGACAGATTACTTTTGATTGGAAAGGGGCATTAGGCAACAGTCTGAGTGAGGGACAGAGCTATGGATCATCTGATTGGTCCTCCTCCAATGTTAAGTATACCCCTTTTAAGAGAACTAATTATTCAGCTGCCCTTTATTTGGGTTGTGAGTAATGATACCTTAGGTAAGAATCAGAAAGAAATAAATTGCTCTGCTTAGAATTGTTTTTATGCATTATGCTGGGATGCTATTAAGCACCCTTTTGCTTTGGTAATGCGCATGCCTCGATTTGTTCCAGTTCCTGTTGAGACGCCAAGTAATTTGAGTTTGTTTAGGGAAAAGCGAGATTTTTGGGATCTCTGCTATTATTGTGGGCCTGATAGCCACCGCCGCGGTTACTGCTTCGGTTACCGCCTCGGCCCTTGCACTTTCTGCCACTGTGCAGACAACTCAAACCATTAATGAACTATAGGCCACTGTGACCATGGTCCTAGATAAACAGGCCACTGCCAATTCTCAGATACAAGGAGGCCTGATGTTGGTAAACCAACAGATTAATTTGGTTCAGGAACAATTGGATATATTGTGGCAGATGGCCCAATTGGGATGTGAACAAAAGTTGCCTGGCCTTTGTGTCACTTCAGTACAATATGAGAATTTTACAAGAGCAGCTAACCTGTCACAAGCTCTGTCTCAACATTTATTACAGAATTGGACTTTTGAGTTTGAGCAGACACTCCGTGAGTTGAGAATGGCGATCCTGCAAGTGAATTCGACGCATCTGGATCTTTCTCTGATGGAAGGCCTCTCCTCCTGGATTTCATCTGCATTTTCTTATTTTAAGGAATGGGTGGGGGTAGGATCATTTAGCCTAGTTCTCTGCTGTGGAATAGTGTTGATGCTTTGGATGGTGTGTAAGCTCAGAGCCCAAACAAAAGAGACAAAGTGGTGGTGGCACAAGCACTTGCTGCCTTAGAACACGGAGCCTCCCTGACATTTGGTTAACCATGTTAAAGCAATAGGTCGCTGGCCTCCCAGCTCTTGCACCCCACGAGGCTAGTCTCATTGCACGGGATAGAGTGGGTAGGCTTCAGCAGCCCAAGGAGTTGCAAGGCTAAGCACTGCACAGGAGAGGTCTGCGGTATAACGACTTTCTCCTGGGAGATAAGTCATCTTGCATGAAGGTTCTATGTCATGATCTCCTTCCCCCAGAAAAACGACATCGGACTGGTCAGGGCTCCCTCTGGGGATAAGACCCTGGAGAGGAGCTTTGTACATGTTCCGAATTTGCACATGGGGATTTGACCTCTATCTCCACTCCAAAGTTGTGGGTGTCCTATTGCTTCAAAAATAAATGAATAGGGGGAGATGTGAGGAGCCGCCCTCGCTATCGCTATTGCCGTTAGAAGATGGCGCTGACATCTGCTGTCAGTTGGAGTTAACCGTTTAAGCTGTGCCTCTCCCGTGGCGTCATCTGGGGTGATGTGCAAACCACCAATCCCGGCTCTACACGTCTCACTCGGAGCTCCTAGGCTTATATAAGGGGCTGGGTTTCTTAGCTTGGGGTCTCCCTCTAAGAAGCTGATCGTCTATCTCTCAAGATGCATTAAAGCTTTACTGCAGAAGGATCCGAGTGTTCTGCGTCGTTCTTGCTGGCGAGACGGTAGCGAGGGACAGGTTGTCACAGTCAGTGGTTACTGCCCTACAGACTGTGCTAAAACAAAGAGATCTCAAAATTGCACCACGAACACTTCAAAATTTTGTGAAGGAGGTAGATAGAGTGGCACCATGGTATGATTGTTCCGGGTCCTTCACTGTGGCCTTATGGAACAAGCTAGGTAAAGAACTAGACAGGAAGCATGCAGAAGGAGATCTCCACTTAGGTACCAAAGCCATTTGGAAGCTAGTTAAAAACTGCTTGGAGGATGAGGCCTGTCACCCTGCTATAATAGAAAGTCAGGGAACCTTAGAGGAAGTTCAGGATAGCATGTCAGAAACTGAACGGAGTGAGAGAATGGGAGCTCGCAAAAGGAAAGACATGTCTAAGAAAAAGGCCCTCCCCAAGAAGTTAAGAAAGGGGGAGAGAAAGAAGGGAGTGATCATTCACCCCCTAACAAATCTAAGAAAAAGAAAAAGCCAGAATCTAGGCTATACCCTACGGTAGAGCTAGAAGCCTTGGAGCTAGATAATTCCGATTCTGACACTCTGGATTCTAGCGAAGAAGGTGGTCTAGAGGAGGAGGTGGCACGGTATGAGGAAGAAAGATATCACCCTGATAGACACCGGCTGCTGAAAACAAAAATGAATGTGAGGCCACCACCTATAAATCCGGCGGGCTCACGCCCCTCAGCGCCTCCCCAGTATGAGCTTCGGCTGAATACTGGTACTGACTCCTTTTTACCTTTAGAGGAACGGAGAAAAATACAAATGGCTTTTCCAGTATTCGAGAATGTGGAAGGCAGAAGAGTACATACCCCCGTAGATTACAATCAAATCAAAGAATTGGCTGAATCCATTCATAATTATGGGGTCAATGCTAACTTTACCACAATACAGGTGGAAAGGCTTGCTAATTTTGCCATGACTCCCACTGACTGGCAGACGACAGTGAAAGCAGTGCTTCACAACATGGGACAATACATGGAATGGAAGGCTCTCTGGTATGATGCAGCCCAGGCGCAAGCTAGAGTTAATGCCACAGCTGAAGATGAGAATCAGAGGCAGTGGACATTTGAAATGCTGACAGGTCAGGGTCAACATGCCCTTAATCAAACCAACTACATCTGGGGCGTCTATGGTCAGGTGTCGGCCGCCGCTATTAAAGCATGGAAGGCCCTCACAAAAAGGGGAGAATCCAGTGGACACCTTACAAAGATTGTCCAAGGACCCCAAGAGCCATTTTCAGACTTTGTGGCCAGAATGACAGAGGCCGCCAGTCGCATCTTTGGTGATTCAGAACAAGCTATGCCCCTGATTGAGCAACTTGTCTATGAACAAGCAACCCAGGAATGTCGAGCGGCTATCGCCCCTCTCAAAAGCAAAGGCTTACAAGATTGACTCAGAGTGTGCAGGGAGCTGGGGGGAACCCTAACCAATGCAGGACTAGCTGCCGCCATTTTACAAACGCACAGGCGTAGAGATTTATCTAGTCGAAAAGCTTGTTTTAATTGTGGGAAAATGGGGCACCTTAAGAAAGATTGTCAATCCCCTGAAAGAACAAGAGAACTGAAGCTTTGCCGTCGTTGTGGTAAAGGTTATCATAGGGCTAGTGAGTACAGGTCAGTCTGGGATATGAAAGGGAGGCTTCTGCCCCCTATTGAACAACCCAAGGTACCCCAATCAAAAAACGGGTCACGGGGCCCATGGTCCCAGGGCCCTCAGAAATATGGGAACCGATTTCAGAAAAGCAATCAAGAGGAAATAGAGGCTTCCGAGGAACCCCCGGAATGGACTTGCTTGCCGCTTCCGACTTCTTACTCATGCCCCAAATGAATGTTCAACCGGTCCCAGTCCATTCCCCTGGACCTTTGCCCCCTGCCACCATTGGGCTTATTCTGGGCCGTGGCTCCTTAACTTTACAGGGACTCATTATATATCCTGGGATTGTTGACCCGTATCATAAAGAGGAGATTCAAGTTCTCTGTTCTAGCCCTCGGGTGTATTTTCTATAAAGCAGGGAGATAGAATTGCACAACTGGTGTTGCTGCCCTCCCTCGGGGATGGAGAAACCTACACTTTACAAAAAAGGGCTATGGGATCTTCTGGAAGTGATTCAGCCTATCTGGCTATACCCCTAAATGAGAGACCTACAATAAAATTGTTAATTAATGGAAAAGAATTTGAAGGGATAATGGATACGGGAGCAGACAAAAGCATTATTTCACTCCATTGGTGGCCGAAGTCTTGGCCCACTGTTGTTTCATCTCATTCTCTACAAGGTCTTGGATACCAGTCCTCTCCTGCCATCAGTGCCTCAGCCTTAACCTGGCGGAACGCTGAGGGCAAACAGGGATGTTTTACCCCCTATGTGTTGCCACTCCCTGTAAATTTATGGGGACGGGATGTGTTACAAGCCATGGGCATGACCCTAACTAATGAATACTCCCCCAGGCATCAGCCATTATGGCAAAGATGGGGTATACAAAGGGTAGAGGCTTGGGTAGGCAAGAACAAGGCAGAATAAAACCCATTACACAACATGGAAATCGGGGTAGAAAAGGACTGGGTTTTATTTAGGGGCCGTTGAGGCTTCACGACCCATACCGTGGAAAACAGAGGAGCCGTTATGGGTCTCTCAATGGCCTCTATCCTCTGAAAAATTAGAGGCTGTCACAAGATTAGTGCAAGAACAGGAACGGCTGGGGCATCTAGAGCCTTCTACCTCCCCATGGAATACACCAATTTTTGTTATTAAGAAGAAATCTGGGAAGTGGAGATTACTCCATGACCTGCGGGCCATTAACAATCAGATGCATCTTTTTGGCCCTGTTCAAAGAGGCCTTCCTTTGCTTTCTGCACTCCCTCAAGATTGGAAGCTTATTATTATAGATATTAAGGATTGTTTCTTCTCTATTCCACTTTACCCACGGGATAGACCAAGGTTTGCCTTCACTATCCCTTCTCTTAATCATATGGGACCAGACAAGAGATTTCAGTGGAAGGTACTGCCGCAAGGCATGGCCAATAGCCCAACAATATGTCAGCTGTATGTGCAGGAGGCTTTGGAGCCAATTAGGAAGCAATTTACATTTTTAATCATGATCCATTATATGGATGATATTCTTATTTGTCACAAAGAGTTAGATGTTTTACAAAAGGCTTTTCCCATGCTGGTGGCTGAATTAAAACAGTGGGGATTAGAGATTGCCTCAGAAAAGGTTCAAATTGCAGATACAGGCCTCTTTTTGGGCTCAATGATTACTCCCAAAAATATAATTCCTCAGAAAATAGAAATTCGCAAAGACCACTTACAAACATTAAATGATTTTCAGAAACTTCTGGGAGATATAAATTGGTTGAGGCCCTTTTTAAAAATTCCATCTGCTGATCTAAAACCCCTCTTCGATCTCCTGGAGGGTGAGCCTCATATCTCCTCACCCAGAAAACCCAGAATTTTAAAAACAGACAATGGATCAGCATATACCTCTCAAAAATTCCGACAGTTTTGTCGGCAAATGGATGTTACCCATCTAAGTGGCCTTCCTTATAACACTCAAGGACAGGGCATTGTGGAATGTGCCCATCGTACACTCAAATCATATCTGATTAAACAAAAGGGGAGTATTGAGGATGTTCTACCATCTGTACCAAGAGTTGCTGTGTCCATGGCACTTTTTACCCTTAATTTCTTGAACTCTGATGCCCAAGGCCACACTGCGGCCGATCGCCACAGTTTAGAGCCTGATAGGCCCAAAGAATTTGTAAAATGGAAAGATGTGCTAACTAATGAATGGAAAGGCCCGGATCCTATTCTAATAAGATCCAGGGGAGCTGTGTGTGTTTTTCCACAGGAGGAAGAAAACCCCCTGTGGATCCCTGAAAGACTCACTCGAAGAGCTCCTTCACAACTCCAGAATAAGAAGGATGGAGGCCAAGTGGGTGATGAAGACTCTCCTACTCGGGATGATGGTTCCTAGTATGATGGGAGAGTTACGGTGGGCCATCATGTCTACCTTCCCCCTACCGATGCCAGTGATGCATAATGGCCTGGAGTTCCCTAGATTTTTCACAACTAATAGAGAGTTGGGGCTTGCCTTTTTGCCTTTAGATCCTCAGATACAGAGTGTTGAGGATGAGAGAACCTTGTCATTGGTAGGAAGCTTGTGCTTTACTGTGATTTCTTCATTAAAGGATAATTTTATTCATATGGATCCAGAAAGATCTAATGCTAATCCTTTTGAATTAATGGAAGCTGTACTGATCTTTCTCCTATGGCAATGATTGCTGGAGGATATAGTGAGAAGGGACAGATTACTTTTGATTGGAAAGGGGCATTAGGCAACAGTCTGAGTGAGGGACAGAGCTCTGGATCATCTGATTGGTCCTCCTCCAATGTTAAGTATACCCCTTTTAAGAGAACTAATTATTCAGCTGCTCCAATTTGTGTCTGGCTGCCCTTTATTTGGGTTGTGAGTAATGATACCTTAGGTAAGAATCAGAAAGAAATAAATTGCTCTGCTTAGAATTGTTTTTATGCATTATGCTGGGATGCTATTAAGCACCCTTTTGCTTTGGTAATGCGCATGCCTCGATTTGTTCCAGTTCCTGTTGAGGTGCCAAGTAGTTTGAGTTTGTTTAGGGAAAAGCGAGATTTTTGGGATCTCTGCTATTATTGTGGGCCTGATAGCTGCCGCCGCGGTTACTGCTTCGGTTACCACCTCGGCCCTTGCACTTTCCGCCACTGTGCAGACAACTCAAACCATTAATGAACTATCAGCCACTGTGACCATGGCCCTAGATAAACAGGCCACTGCCAATTCTCAGATACAAGGAGGCCTGATGTTGGTAAACCAACAGATTAATTTGGTTCAGGAACAATTGGATATATTGTGGCAGATGGCCCAATTGGGATGTGAACAAATGTTGCCTGGCCTTTGTGTCACTTCAGTACAATATGAGAATTTTACAAGAGCAGCTAACCTGTCAAAAGCTCTGTCTCAACATTTATTACAGAATTGGACTTTTGAGTTTGAGCAGACACTCCGTGAGTTGAGAGTGGCGATCCTGCTAGTGAATTCGACGCGTCTGGACCTTTCTCTGATGGAAGGCCTCTCCTCCTGGATTTCATCTGCATTTTCTTATTTTAAGGAATGGGTGTGGGTGGGATCATTTAGCCTAGTTCTCTGCTGTGGAATAGTGTTGATGCTTTGGATGGTGTGTAAGCTCAGAGCCCAAACAAAAAGAGACAAAGTGATGGTGGCACAAGCACTTGCTGCCTTAGAACACGGAACCTCCCCTGACATTTGGTTAACCATGTTAAAGCAATAGGTCGCTGGCCTCCTGGCTCTTGCACCCCACGAGGCTAGTCTCATTGCACGGGATAGAGTGGGTAGTCTTCAGCAGCCCAAGGAGTTGCAAGGCTAAGCACTGCACAGGAGAGGTCTGCGGTATAACGACTTTCTCCTGGGAGATAAGTCATCTTGCATGAAGGTTCTATGTCATGATCTCCTTCCCCCAGAAAAACGACATCGGGACTGGTCAGGGCTCCCTCTGGGTATAAGACCCTGGAGAGGAGCTTTGTACATGTTCCAAATTTGCACATGGGGATTTGACCTCTATCTCCACTGCAAAGTTGTGGGTGTCCTATGGCTTCAAAAATAAATGAATAGGGGGAGATGTGAGGAGCCGCCCCTCACTATCGCTATCGCCATTAGAAGATGGCGCTGACATCTGCTGTCAGTTGGAGTTTACCGTTTAAGCTGTGCCTCACCCGTCATCTGGGGTGATGAGCAAACCACCAATTCCGGCTCTACACGTCTCACTCGGAGCTCCTAGGCTTATATAAGGGGCTGGGTTTCTTAGCTTGGGGTCTCCCTCTCAGAAGCTGATCATCTATCTCTCAAGATGTATTAAAGCTTTACTGCATAAGGATCCGAGTGTCCTGCGTCGTTCTTGCTGGCGAGACGGTAGCGTGGGACAGCTCCCCTTGTTCTGTGTCATGGTGATTCTCCAGTTTTGGATGTGCAGGGACAATTCTTCATGTGTTTCAGCAGTTTCCCATCTTCTATTTATTTTGAGACAAGGTTTGGCTGTTTGGTGCATGCTCATCTTTAACCCAAGATCCCCCTGCCTCAGTTCATGATACACAAGAAAAATTCATGTCAACATAACTTGCTCAGTCATTTCTTTATAATTTGTGCTTCCTGAGGTTTATTAAGGAAACTTTTTGGAGAACTATGTCAAATATGACATCTTTGGATAAGATGTCAACAATGTCTTCCTCTTCTTCCCATGTTATAATGACAAACTAAAGTATTATTCCTACAATGCTCAGCCAGAACAGCCAATGAATTTACTGTGCTTGCATACAGGTCATAAGTGAATGGTTCCAGGAAGAAGCACGGTGTTTTCAGAGCAGCCTCCCTGGAAAGTCTTCACCCAGCCTGGGTGAAGTCTTCCCTATAACTTCAGAGGTATCCTCATCTTTCAACTATCTTCCTAAGCTTGTATACTCCAGATACTCCCACAGCCTCAGAGCTCATATGCAATTCTAGTAGAAATGTGTACGAACAACCCAGAGTTGGGGAGGGAGTGCGGATGGATGCACAACTGAGAGTCAAATAATCCTACCCAGCTAACATTTGTGTCAAAGAATGTCAATATTCTATGGGGCCATTTCTGATGTGCTTTTGTAAGTTGAAAACTATTTTGCTGGCAGGATAGTGCCTTAGGATGCTACCCTGGTATGAATTGGTGTTCTTCATTCTTATATAAATGTTTACTGTAAATAAAATATTTAATTTTTACATTTTCATGCATAGATTACCTGATCATAAACAAAACCCCTTATTATTTTCTCTTTTCCTTTACCCTGATTCTTACCCTTTGCCTGAAAGTCCCCATTGTATTTTTATATCCTATTATTCTAGTAGTAAATGCAAGTAATAGTAATGAGTCTTGTCTATTTCTGACCTGTGATGCAATACTACAGTTCATCTACTTTTCTCCTAACAATATGATTTCATTTTTACTTGTTTTTTTATCATGAAGTGTTTTCATTTTTTCTATATTATATTGTTTCAATTTATAAGGGGACTGCACGTTACATTTATGACCAAAAATATATAGTTAAAAAAATAAGTGTAAAAAGTTTTTTAGCAACTGTGTCCAAGATATATTTTTCAAGCAGCCAAATGCCAGTAACTAAGAGAAAGCATTTCATGGATGTCTTTCTAACAACAAAGGAAGACAGTTGAAAAGAATTGAAGGTTTGTTAGAAAGTACTTCAATATGCCTGTGCATTCACATATCTTTAACATTTTATACAAATAATGGTTGTGTCTCATTGGAAAAGTAACAGTTACTTTGGTGTAATGTGTAGATTTCCTCTGCCAGCCATTTTGGTTTTTCCACGCCAGGTGCTTGGGCTCTTCCACAGTTGCAGTCCCCAAATAACACACAGGCAGCTATATTAATTATGAAACTTTTGGGTGTTTGCTTGGTTTCTTTGCTATCTCTGAATCAATTATTTACCCCATAATTGTTAATCTGATTATTTCTCTTACCAAAGAAAGGGTCCGGACCTGTTACTTCTATGGTGGCTCCATGATGTCTCTGACTCAGCCTCTCTTTCCCAGCATTCTCCTTGACTCCTAGTCCACCTATCCTGTTTCCCTATTGGCCAACAGTGCCTTGTTCAACAACCAATAAGTAACAGATTTACAAAATTACATCTCCCATTACCTCCTCTTCTCTGTCTAAATAAAAAGAAAGATTTTAACTTTAACATAGTCAAACGCAGGCTCCCTGGTTGTTGGTTTAGTCTCGGTGAACCCCTTTGAGCCCAGGTTAGTTGGTCTGTGGCGATTTCCACAGTGCCATTGACCCCACTGCCCTTTATCTTTCCCTCTCTTTATCAAGATTCCCTGAGATCAGTTTTATATTTTGATGGGTTTCTGCATCTGTTTCCATCAGTTCCTTTCTGAAGCCTCTCTGATGACAGTCAGGCTAGACATCAATCTACCAGTATAGCAGAATACCATTACAAATCATTTCACTGCCTTTTTCAGTCTTGTTTCATTCAATCCTAGGCCTCTGGGCTTGTCTGCCTCTGGGTCCTGGCCCAACAAATTCTTTTTTCGATATATGTCATTATCCTGTTTCCTTAATTTCCTGAAGATATGTCAAGCATAGGTTTTGTATAAGAAAGTGTGTGTGAAAAAAATAAAGTGTAAGTGTGTGTGTATGTGTGTGTGTGTGTGTGAGTTCATGTTGGTGTATATGCAGTTGTATATGTATGTGTATATGGATGTGTTTCCATGTGAATCTTTGTGTGTATGTGTTTACATATATGAATATGCATGGAAGTATACATATATGTGTGTTCAAGAATATCTGCTTTCAAATGTGAATATGAATGTATATACATGTGTGTTTGTATTAATCTGTGTGTGTGTGTGTGTGTGTGTGTGTGTGTATGTGTGTGTGTGTGCTGCAGTAGAAAAGGATAAGGATGCACACTGAGGGCAGCATGAATTCAATACAAGTTTTTGGGCATGAAGCTGCAACTTTGGTCACCAGAATCATCTTATCTTGCATTTTATAGCTGCATTTTAATGCAACTGGCCAGGTGATTAAATAACAAGTAAGAAACTGAAATGAGTGTGGAGTAAATGATTAAGATTAGTGGTAAGAAATGGATATTACAATTCTAGGTACTAGCTCATTTCTTCCCACAAAATCTTATGATACCAAAACTGGTCACTTGTCAAAAATCAAATAACTGCCTATCTGTACAGAACACTTTATCACATAAACAATGTGGCTTTCAAATTCCATTCTGACCATATATCTGAACATTATTTTCAAAATGAGCATATATCAAAAAAGTTTCAGCCTTAACATATGGTTGATAATAGGATCAGTGTTAACTTAAAAGATACTACGAAAATTACTGAAATACGCTGTTATTGAAAATGAACAAATTTATTTGTCACGATTAGTTTTATAGCTGAATGATTATTTATGATAAATATCAGACCAGTTGTAGAAAAATCATCTTTTTTTGTATATGTGAAAAGTGAGTGTTTTGAGATACAAGAAAATATGCAGAAACAAGACTACATCTAATAGGAAGGGAGTAAAAACAATTTGCAGCATAGCTGTTAGGTAATTGAAATAAAATTAGTTACTGAGCAAAAGAAGTTGACAAGCATTGTGCTGTAATACAGATTTTAATGAGAGTTGTTTTCAACAAAAATATCTATTATATGAGATGCTTAAGTAAACACAGAAATAAACATGCATTAAGTTAATATAATTTAGTGTTGAGCTGAAAAAAAAGGAGTGATTACAACATGACAGTAATGAGGAAAGGATTATTTTCAGGCTGATGGAATTAGACAATAGCACATCTAAGGCCTGGGTCAGAGAAGAAAATTTTGGCATAGTTTATACCAACAGTCTTCTCTTCATTCATCAATCCTGATAACAGTCTCCAACAAATGACTGGGAAAAGGGTCGCCGCAAACACCAAGACAAGCTGTTCGCACTTCCCATTGGTTTTGTTACCACTACTTTATATTAGTATACATATGAATATATGTATATGTATATGATATGTATATGTATATCAGTTGGTTTGGTTAGTTTGAAAACATAACCAGAATTCATGAGATGCATGGACTATACCATGTCAATCTCTTTGTTCATTGTACAAATAACTTATCTCCAGTGTTCAGATAAAACTTTGGCCTTTGTCTTTATTATTGTTTTTATTTATTTTTTATTTATGTACATATGTATATGGGCTCTTTGTAAGTGTGTGCACCATTTTTATTCAGATATTGTGGAGTTCAGACGAAGTTTCTGATTTCCTGGCACTGAATTTATACTCAATTATGAGCTGCTCAATGTGAGTGTTGGTCCCTAAACTAGGCAATGATGGGTAACAATTTCTTTTATAGAAAACATAATATTTTGGGCATTTTCCTGACTATGTTTAAAATAATATACTTTAGATTTTCATCTTCTGGAGCCAATATGTGGTTTTCTACATATTCTTGTAAATTAATTCAGGACTTGAAAGAAAATTTTCTTTTTCAAACATTTTCATATTTTATTTTATCTAAGAAAATAAGACCAATCATTTTTTACAGAAGGTTAGTGCTCATCCAATTTCATGGAGTTTTTTTGGCTCATCTCACAGATTTAAAATGCAAGTGTTCGTTATTTCTTTTTCTTCAAAATAACCGACCAGTGTAGGTCAGAATAGTGTCATTTAACTTATCTCTAAAACACAAATGTAACTTGCAGCTCACTGATGCACTTAAGAGAGAAACTGCCTCTTCCTGATGTGAAGTTATAAAAATATAACTGCATTCTTTTTATTCTGTCTTCCCTGAATGAAGTGTTTCTGACAACCGGTAGGGTGTTTTTCCTCAAAAGGTAGAGAGTGTTACTTGTTACTTTTTTCTTATAGCATTTAATACCTTTAATGATTAATTTATTTACAAATTAGGTAAGCCTTTAAGAAAATACAACACCAACTCACATTTCCCTAAATGCTCAATTATTTTGCTGCCAATTACATAATTTACATAAAATAATGGAACTATGTGACTCATAAGAATTTAGGTTGGCCTAAACCCTTGTATTAAGAAATAAAACAATAAAAATTATGTGATAGCTATTTTATTAGATATTTAACATATGTCTTTCCATTAGAAGTTTTAAACTCTGTATAGTGGTATTGTTTAATCACAATCAGTATCTCCACTCTTCAATTACTCTGCTTTCCTATATGTGTAACACATCTTCTTATTCATTCACCTGGGCTTGACATATGACTTGCTTTATTTAATTGAATTACACATGTGACTTGAAAGTACACCTTATTCCAACAAAAGCAACATACATTTGTGTTGTTTTCTTTGGCCCCTGCTTCCTTACATATGAGCACCATTCCTTAGAGAATGATTACACACAAGCCTTGACTGTAATGTAAGAATATCCACCCATCTTTTTCAATGAAAGTATATAACAAATATATAAAATTTAAAGTAATGTTATTTTCCTAGTACTTTGTAACTATCATTGGATTAGTTATTTCTCAAAAATAGTTAAATATATTCTGGAAATTGGATAACTATATATTTAAAATTTCAAATGTATTTCAAGATTTGTATTGAGCATTCAAATAAATATTCAAAGAAATGCAACATAGATGTACTAAGGTATAGTTACTTAGAAAGTACAGTATATATCTTTTAAACTATAATAACTAGAAGCTAAAACTTTACTGAAGAAAAATAACTAGGAAAACAGATGAAAAATGTACCAAAATATGTTAGCAAGGAAGATGAAGCTTAGATGTACAAACTATAGTAACTGGGAGGATGGAACACAGAATTTCAGTAATACAGTCATCTTAGGACCAATCCAGAAGCCTATCTCAATAGCTAAGGATACAGTTAAGAACATGATATAAACCTTTGTAAATTGATCAATATGGAATTGGGGTTGGATAAAGGAACTCAATATAAAGAACAATGCGACTCATAAACCTAAAAATCTTAAAAGGAACATGAGCCAGAATGACAACATTTCAGAAAGCATTGATCTGGCTATTGGGCATATAAAAATTAATGAAACACAGAAGAATAGAATCATAGAAGTAATAAAATACCAACAGCTTATATTTAAAAGACAATGTCAATGTGATCTAGAACAACATTTGCACATCAAATTTCTAAGAGCAGAAAGTAGGCTGCCAAAGCTAGTTGGGGATTGGGTGACAAAGTCTTTAGAAATTTCTTTAAATGTGAACAAAATAAGACATTCCAAAAGGCAAACAGAGTCCACAGAGAACAATGAAATGGTGTTGTTACATTGAAGAAAGTATGTAATTAAGTATAATTTCATACAGAAAGCAAGGGATTTTACCCATAAAGTACAATTTTAAAATGTCTGATGACAATCATATCCCTTTTCAAATAGAAGACCATATTACTTTTATGCCATTATTCATGTTGAGTTTATAGAGTAAGAAAACATGCAAAGCTCTAAATCTCAACAGAATATACATTCACATCCCAGACTTCAAAGTCTGATAAGAGTAGTGAGGTGGGAACTTCTGTATTTGTGTATCGATGATAATTATACTCAGGTTCTCATGAAGACTTGGATGAATGCTACCATGAATGCAAACATTAAGTAAAACCAAGCTCTGAACAAGGTTTTTAAAAGTCTATTCAAAGGTGTAAATTTTTGTATATGTAAGATATTTGAGAAGTAAAAAATTATAAGCTAGAATAAGGGTTGTGGTTGTGGTAGAATTAATGGTTTGTCTTTTTCTATGCTTCCTATGACTTAATAAATGAGAAATCAAATGTCTCAAATTCTAGCAATAGTGTGCATACTAGATTATTTGAATCCATCTGTCTTGATTCCATACCAATACGAAAACTATGTGTCACTTGAGGGATACTATTGCTCTTGGAAATAGGAATAAGAAGACATATGAAATATACCAATGCAAAGAGGCCATAACTTATTTGTATTTCTTATGGCATATAAATATAATATATGTGGCTTTATAAATCCTGGTGAGTTTTTAATTCTTTGAGATATTTTACTAATACCTCATTGATCAATGTTCATTACTTCATTTAAAATGTTTGACATTGTGTTGAATTGTCCATCATGATTTGCCATTTATTGAAGATTGAAAATGAATTATCTATGACAGAAAGGAATTAATTGATTTTTTCCTTTTTTTTTCAAGACAAGGTTTCTCTGTTTAGCCACAGATGGCCAGGAACTCCAACCTAGAGATCTGCCTTCCTCTGCCTCTACAGTGCTGGGAATAAAAGTGTGTACCATCATGTCTGTCTACATAAGGCATCTTAATGCCACCATATCCAAGTTATGAACACCAAAAAAACCACACAGAATCAAGTAACTTGGGCTCACAGTGGCTCACAGAGACTGAACTCTCAATCAGAGATGGCATGGAACTAGGCCCTCTGCATATATGTGAGAGTTTGTACCTTGGTGTTCCCTAACAGTGGGATCAGGGGACTATGTCTGACACTTTTGCTTGTTTTTGGTACCCTGTTCTTCATAGTTGACTGCCCTCTCCAGCCTTAATATGAAGTGAAGTGCTGATGTTACTACAATTTAATATGCCATATTTGGTTGGTATCCATATGACGTCTCCCCTTTCTTTTCTGAATAGAAATGAAAGAGGAGTGGATGGGTGGTTGGGGCAGAGGGAAGGTCAGGGGTCAGAACTTGGAAGAGATGAGGAAGGAGAAACTGCAGTGTGGATGTAAAAACAATAATAATAATAATAATTTCTATTATTATTATTATTAAAAATAACCTTAAAGCATTGCTCTTAGTTTCCATTTGGCTCCATTGTGCTGCCTTGTCTACATTGACTGTTCCTCCTCCTTCCTGGTTCTCTTCCCTTCCTTATTTTACTTTTATCCTGTAAAGTAACTTATATCTTCTTTTGCAACTAGAGAAAATTCTTCTCCATGGCAAACAAGGTTAGATATACTCACAGATGACAGGGAATATAGAAACCAATATTTAGGTCCTAAAGAAAGACATTCTAAAATTCATTCCACTGAAGCTTATCTGTTTCAAAAGGGAATAATTCACTGGTATAAGGCAGATGATCCTAGAAATGTGTGAAGTACTTACTCCCTGCATCCACATAAACTGCTGTTCTAACCCCAGGAACTCCAGAGCACAGAAAGATTTCAGTTTGACTTAATTAGAAATACTCTATATGATTTACAATAGTAATGTCTTTGAAAGTGTGTTTAGATTAATAGGTAAGCTACAAAATGTTACGATGGGATTTGTTTCCCAATTCTTTGGTACTAAATCACAGAAAAGAAGGAATTAAATTAGCAAAATAAATACTTTATTATTTAAACCTTTGCAAATTTGATGGGGTAATTAGTTCATATCAACCAAAAATTTCTCCCTCTCATATGAAGATATTTGCAGATATTCTAAATCACCTGGAGATGTCAGTAGACTGTGCTGAAGCAGAAAGAAAGAAAAATTTAAATAGTTACCTCAACTTCTCTATATGGGACACATGTATTTTTCTATAGAGCATTCCAGTAGATGACACTGACTGAGGGTATGAGGAAGGGAGTGAGACAGTTGTATTTTGACCACATTTTAAAAGGAAAATAGAGGATTTATTTAAGATTCACTATCCATCACATCTTTTCAAAACTCTTATCATGCTATGACTAATTCCATTCAATCCATGGATGTCTCTGGCAGGTTATTTTGTAGCACATGTCCTGGAATGCCAAATATAAACCATGGCAGCATTTGTAAGCTTTTCTCATCTATGATACCTCACTGGAAAAATGTTTGATACAAATATGCAAAATTCTGTTACAATAGAATATAATATAAAGGACAACTTGTGTCCTTGCCCTCAGACTAAATCTCAATCATCCCTTTATTCTTAATGGAGAATTCATCTGGATTCAAATTGCTCTAAAATTATGCAAATATAAAGAGGATTCAGTTAATTTTGAGAGCTCTTATATTAGACATCTTGTCCTGTTGCTAACCATGGTGACAACACAAACCAAAGAGCTCTTAGCAACAAGGCCTTCTTCTTCAGGAGGAAGAATTGAACCATCTAGAGAACAGTAATTTTTTCTATGTCCTCCAATACACCAAACTTTCCAGTGTAAAAAGAAGGTAAATGTATTTCAGGAAGAAATTGAATCTAGTAATTTGTATATGATGTACAAGCCAGGCATTCTTTGTGACTTCTTGCCATCTTATACTATCTAAAACAATTTTTGCTTGCTATCTGCTATAATGTGAGCTGCTTAGCCTCACTCCCACAATACAATGAACTGATATTATGAAAGAAATAAATGTTAGGCTCCTGCTTCTGCAGGGCATTCATCACAGACGCAAAGCCTGGGGGCACACATAATGTGAATCTGATCTTAAAGAAGTAACTCATCTATTTATCTGTTATCAGATTTCTCAAGACACCTTGAAATTCAGGTAATAGAGGGATCCACATGAAACCTTGAGTTGGTATGTTGCTTTCAGGAGAAAATATTAGATACAATCTAAAATTTCTTAAAAATTTCATATATATAGAATCTGGATCATATACCATTCAATATCATCCCCCTTTAATAACTCACTGTGACTTTTAGTGATGCTTGCATACATATAGGTGTGTGGCCATCCAATGGAGCATTGACAAACTAACAGGGACTATACTCTGAACAAAAATTGGCACTCTTTTCTCCAAAAGTCATTAACTGCCAATAGTAATTGGCCAAAAAAAGTCTGAAATGATTCCTGATGATATTCTGCTATACTCAGGGATCAGTGCCTAACCCAATCATCATCAGAGAGACTTTCTCCACCAACTGATGGAACCAGATACAGAGAACAACAGCCAAACAATTGACAGAATTTAGGGAACACTGAAGTAAAGGAGATATAAGCATTATAGAAGCCAGAAGGTTTAAGGACACCACAAGAAAAAGGCCCACAGAATGAACTAATCAGGACTCATAGGGTCTCACAGGGATTAAAGCAGCATAGTCTAATCTATGTCCTCTGTATATGTGTTGTGATTGTTTAGATTGGAATTTTTGAGGGACTCTGAACAGTGGAAGTGCATATGCCACTGACTCTTTTTCTTGCTCATGGGACCCTTTGCTACCTATTGCTTTGCCTCATCCAGGCTTGACAGGAGGGTTTGTGCCTAGTGCTATTGCATCTTTTTATGTCATGTTTGGTTCATATCCCCAGGAAGCATGCTTTTTTCTGAAGGAAAATGGAGGGGCAGTAAAACTGTGGAAGATGGAGGTGTGCTGTTGGGAAACTAGGAAGGAGTAGAAGGAGTGGAACCTCTTTGAAATATCAAGTATGAGAGAAACAGAAATAATAAACACAAAATAAAATAAAAATAAAGAGAAAGAACCAAGGATCATATAGAGCATACTGGGGATGCCTTCAATAAGTATATTACTGGGAGCGCAATTAGGTAGTTAAGGATAATGACAAGATCAACTTTAAAAAGTAAATACAATTTAGATTGGGTGACATACCTGGGAGGAGAAAGTTATGACTCTATGAGACTCCACATACTTTGGAGGTTATGAAGGCTGCAGAATATTATAGCTAAGAAGTAAAGTAAAAGTGGTAAGAATGAGAGAAGAAAAGAGGTAGAAATAAGAGGAAGGAGTATATGAAATGTGTGGATAGAGTATAGTGGAAGAATGACTTGCACTGCATTGTGTGGGAATGTTATATATGTATCAGAAAGTAAAACACTATTGTGGCATATATGGGTGTAGAAAATGAATAATAAAGATAATAAATGAAATGTATATTTGTAGAGTATGCTTTGGCAGGAACAGCTGTGCTGAGATGAAGGAAAAACTTTCAGATCCCTTTGGTGACCAGGCTGTATATGGTGCCGGGTACAGGAAGGGTAGGTAGCAACTCTCTCTATATTCAGCTTAGGTGTTCCCTAGAAGTCTTTTGTATATGAGGTGGAAATTCTAGCACTGTCCTTGTAGTTGTGGATCTGCACAGTCTCCAGCAGCTTGCTGTAGTCACAGAGATCCAAGGTAGATGAGTAGCATTTCTACTGTAGCTTCAATTTGTCTTCACTGGATACCTTTGTTCAACAGGCTAATGAAATTTTGCCAGTTTATGAGAGGTTCCACTGGGGCTCTGGTTCTTAGCTTTCCTTCTTTACTGACTGAGGGAGATCTCCCCTGCCTTTATACATATGTGTACCTCTTGCAGAAAAAAGAGAATAGTTCACTGTGCAGTATTTTCACTCCTTTCTTTCCTGTAGTTTATTTTCTTTTCCAGAAAGAAGAGCTTTTGAAGATTCCCTTATTTGAGTAAAGACAGAAGATTCTCTGAACCGACATTTCCACTGATCTCTTCTACAAGGTATCTCCACCTAGAAAGTACAATAGCAAATCATACAAACTTTTCATCCTATTGTTTCCCCTACTGATTAAGGTAATTAAATATCTAATTTTAACTATTTAAGGACTTATTTATTTTGTAAATAATCTGCATATATTTATAAGTGATTCCTATGCAGTTCATCTGTGTTGATTTAGTTCATAGCCCCTAAGATCTGAAATGAAGACTTCAGAAGGAAAGATTTCCTTCTCAACATACTGTTCTCAAAAAAAGTATTTTGTAGTGTGATTGTTTTTTATTGATTTCCAAGAGGTATTAAATAAAATAAATAATATTATTACTATTGTTGTATTATGGGATGACCCAGTTGAATTGTAAATATATATATGACTCTGACATACACACCCCAATTTGTCCATCAATACCTTCCAGTTCCTCCTAACAAGTCCTGATCTAAACATGATGCCAATTAACAAAACAACTGTTTAACTATGAAATTTTCTGGAACTTGCAATGTAATATATTTTATTGGATTTGGTAGTATTAAGATCATTGGTAATGGTGGAACATATTAACTATGAATTGAAAAAGAAAGATACAAACTTGATTGCAATATATTTACAGAAAGTGATTTTAAACATTGTTGTGGTGGTATACACCTGAATTTCCATCAGTTTTGAATCTATAACTGAAGAATCATGAGTTATAACTCAGTGTGTTGTATAGTGAGCTCAAGAACTGTATGGGTTACTCTTCAATTGTTTTGTTTAAAAAAACAAATAAAAAGACAACTAAAAAATGAGAAAAACCAACCAAGTTCAATGTTATTGTTGTCCATGCGTGCAAGGGGGTGTGGCTACCCACCGTAGCATGGGAATTTTATCTGTGTCCACACCCTCAAAAGAAAATTAGGCTTTTTCCAACAGAAATTCTCAAATGATAAGACTTCTGCAATGATTCATGAAGTCTGACATGATTTACCCCATCATTACTAAAGTTTTAGCTGACCTGCATTTATGCAGCTTTTCTGCAAGTTATTATATTTGATATGAATTAATGAGTCTGATAATTATTTCTTTCAAGCTTTGATGACAATATTACTCCATATTATTTTCTTTGTAAAAATCTGAATGTTACTTTAAAAGAAAAAGAACACCATGATCAGTTTGATTTTTAATAAACATATGAAGAAATCTAATCCATACTATTGACTTTTAAGAAAATCGCTTTGCTCAATGAGCAAGACAAAATCCTTGCTCAGTTTCTACAAACCTACTTATAGCATGAAAATTTATTCATTGAAATATAACGTGTTGAAATTTATAGGATCTAAATACTTCTACATAATAAGAAATGTCTATATTATTCTGCCACATTGAACAAGAACAACACAGATAACTAACTTACAAAATGTGTTTACTTTGTAAAAACACTTGGAAACTGGTAAAGGCATTAAATGATTTTGATAAATAGCTTCACCTTGGAATATCTCTTTAAGGCCTTAGATGACAAAGGATACACAATGCTGCTATTGGCATTGTTCATTACTATGACCACCAGAAATCAGATGCTTAGCTGATGACATCTACAGTAGATAATATTAGCTTGATATCATGGCATTAATCTTGAGAATAGGAATAAAAGTTGTTTGGAAGTTGATTAGACAAGAGGTACTGACACATTCATTGTGTCATAAACTTGTAATGACTTTGATTCATCAAATGATTTGCAAAATGTGTGTTTTTACAGCCTCTATCACTGAAGAAAGGTCTGAGATAATCAATTTCTTTCTTTTTTTTTTGGTTTTTACAAGACAGGGTTTCTCTGTATTGTTTCGGAGGCTATAGGTCCAGCCCGGCCTCGAAATCACAGAGATCCGCCTGCCTCTGCCTCCCGAGTGCTGGGATTAAAGGCGTGCGCCACCACTGCCCGGTCGATAATCAATTTCTTAAGAGAAAATATTTCCTTTGCTCAAAGATTTAGAAATTTGAGCCCATGGCCAGTTGGTTTTGTTGTTTGAGCCTGTGGAGAGATAGCCTGTTATGGCTGAGAGAACTTGGTAGAATGTCTCATCTAACAGTGCTGTGGAGCAGAATGTCCAGGGGCTCCACATGCCCTGCAAGGACACAACTATTAAAGTATTCAATATTTTTAGTAGCTCCTTGGTGCAGAACAAACCCCTACTGTACAAGTTTTTGTTGGGTATTTATTATCCAGACTAGAATCATTATAATTAGTAGAAAAAAAGAAGGATTTAAGAAGGATGCATGTTCATAGTGATAGTACCTGAGAAGCAGGAAGTGGAGAAATGAAAAGAGCCTTTCAATCAACCATTTCTAAGGCATATATAAGGAAATAATGAATATCTATGTTAGCAACCTCTTGCACAAAATGGTGTGATAGGAAATTTTTGCAGGCTTTCTGATGAACATAATAAGTTTCATGTCCAGAACTACATTTGGAAAACATAATGTTGATCATTATGTTGACATTTTATGACCCAAGGAGCACAATGGATGGTCAGTAACCCTTGGATTTAGATAGTATGGGCTTTTCTTGCCCACATGAGGATAGGAAACTCAAGGAGATCAGACTAAAGTTATGAGATGATAATAAAAATGATATCCTAGAAGGAGATCAGCCCCTCCAAGAACCCAACCCAGCGAGCCCAGCTTCAGGTTAGATTGGGTCTCTGGCGGGGACCGCCCGCCCAGCCCCCATCCCCCTCCATCTTCGGGGCCACTCCCGGCTTCCAGAAGAGCCGCCCACACAGGAAGGAGATCAGCCCCTCCAGGACCCCAACCCAGCGAGCCCAGCTTCAGGTGAGATTGGGTCTCAGGCGGGGACCGCCCGCCCAGCCCCCACCCCCCTCCATCTTCCGGGCCGCTCCCGGCTTCCAGAAGAACCGCCCACACAGGAAGGAGATCAGCCCCTCCAAGACCCCAACCCAGCGAGCCCAGCTTCAGGTGAGATTGGGTCTCAGGCGGGGACCGCCCGCCCAGCCCCCATCCCCCTCCATCTTCGGGGCTGCTCCCGGCTTCCAGAAGAGCCGCCCACACAGGAAGGAGATCAGCCCCTCCAGGACCCCAACCCAGCGAGCCCAGCTTCAGGTGAGATTGGGTCTGAGGCGGGGACCGCCCGCCCAGCCCCCATCCCCCTCCATTTTCGGGGCCACTCCCGGCTTCCAGAAGAGCCGCCCACACAGGAAGGAGATCAGCCCCTCCAAGACCCCAACCCAGCGAGCCCAGCTTCAGGGAGCCCAGCTTAAGGAAAGACATCAACCCCTCCAAGACCCCAACCCCAGGGAGTCCAGCTTCAGCATCCCCAGCTTCAGCTGCAGTAAGGAAGGAGACCAGTGGAGACGGAAAGACCCCACCAGCACCCACTGGAAGAAGAGATGGGAAGAAGACAGAATAAGAGATCACTCAGCAATAGAAACACCAACATGACCCCACCAGAATCCAGGGATCCAACACCAGCAAGAACTGAAAAGCACTACATAGAGGAAGAAGAGGAGACAGACCTTAAAAATTATTTCATGAAGATGATGGAGACCCTCAAAGAAGAAACGAGGAAATCGCTTAAAGAAATAGAAGAAAAAACAAACAAAAAAATCCATGAAATGGGGGAAAAATTCAAGAAATAAACAAATCTCTCAAAGAATCTAAAAAGCACCAAGAAAAATCAACCAAGAAAATTAAGGAAACAGCTCAAACAGTTGAAGGATTGAAAGCTGAAATAGAAACGATAAAGAAAACACAGAATGAAGGGATGCTGGAAATAGAAAAGCTCGGTAAATGGTCTGGAACTACAGATGCAAGTATCACCAATAGAATACAAGAGATAGAAGAGAGAATCCTCATTAGAGGATATAGAGTCGTCAACCAAAGAAAATCTCAAAACCAACAAATCCTTAACACAAAATATCCAGGAAATATGGGACACCATGAAGAAGCCAAACCTGAGAATAATAGGTATAGAAGAAGGTGAAGAAATTCAACTTAAAGGTACAGAAAACATATTCAACAAAATCATAGAAGCAAACTTCCCTAACCTAAAGAAAGATATGCCTATGAAAGTACAAGAATCATACAGAACACCAAATAGGCTTGACCAGAAAAAGAAGTCACCTCGCCATATAATAATCAAAACATCAAACCTACAGTGTAAAGAGAAAATATTAAGAGCAGCCAAAGAAAAAGGCCAAGTAACATACAAAGGCAGACCTATCCGAATTACAACTGACTTCTCAATGGAAACGATGAAAGCCAGAAGATCCTGGTCAGATGTCCTACAAACGCTAAGGGAACAAGGATGCCAACCCAGACTACTATATCCAGCAAAGCTCTCAATTACCATAGATGGAGAAAACAAAATATTCCATGACAAAGCCAGATTTAAACAATACGTATCCATGAATCCAGCTCTACAGAAAATGCTAGAAGGAAAATCTAGAGCCAAGGAAGATAACTACATTCACAAAGACACAGGCAATATATAATCATACTTTACAAAACACCAAAAGAAAAAGGGAGGAGAAACTACACAAAATAACTTCACTAACAATAAATCAAGCGCAAACAAGGATCACCAATCTGTTAAGTGAATCTTTATCTTTGCTAGCCGCTTTGGTTTATCCTCCGCCAGTCGCCTGGGCTCTACCGCGCCAGCCTGGTTCTAGATCCGAATGAGTCCCAAATAAACACACAGGAGGCTATATTAATTATGAAGCTGTTGGCCTTGCTTGTTTCTAACTGGCTAGCTCTGTCTTAAGTAATTACCCCATAATTGTTAATCTAAGTATGTCTCTTACCGAATAGTTCCAGGCTTCCTACCCCAATGGCGGTTACATGTTGACTCTCTTGTGTTTCCCCTTCCCAGAATCCTCCTGGATTCCTAGCCCCACCTATCTAGATTCCTATTGGCCAGACAGTGCTTTATTAGCATAAGACTTCCCCAACATCTCCTCTTTTCTGTTTAAACAAAAGAAAGGTCTTAATTTTAACATAGTCAAATTGTATATGACAGAACAGTTATCAAGTAAGAACATAGTTACAATATTTTAGCAAGATTTAAAGAAAATATCATCTATCTCATTCTTGTGAGTCCAAAGTTCTATATGTAGCTTATCTCTTATCATAACTAAGGAAAACTATAATTATAACTATCTGTCTTCAACTCCATCAAAGACCACAGAAGGATAATATATAAACACTAGGATTGACAGAGACATATTACTGCCTGGACAGTCACCCGAAGTTCCTCTGTAACGTTGGGGCATCCATCTTCAGCCCATAGGCCACAATGTGTCTGGAACACTTCTCAGCAAAGCAGGAAATTTCAAACTGTCCATTGGCAGTCTGTCAGTCATTTTTCTTTGTCCTGCAGAAAGTCTCATAGACTCTTCATCAAGCAGGAACCCTGTAAGACTGAGTTCAGTAGTCACTTTCCTGTGGGTCCTGCATGTCCAGATGATACAACAACAGTCAAACAGTCTAGGCAAGAGCAGTTTCTTGCCCAAATGGCTAATCTTGCCATGTTGAAAGCAAACTCCATAACAAGTTTCTTCGATGCCCATCTTCCTCTCAGATATAATTGGTGCTGCCAGGAGCAGACATTTCTCATTGTCAAAAAAAACCCTAGACCATTTTAAATGCCATGTTCTGAAGGTCTTTCAGAGGTTTGAAGACTGTCTATCTGTCTCAAATATATTTCTGTATATCTAGAAAACCTAACTTACCTAACTATAAATTCTGACTATTATAAGTAACTATCTATTGTCTGTATTTAATTATGCATTACATTTTAAAATAACAGTATAAGTACAATACTTAGTCAAGAGGAGAAATATACTTATCACAAAATTGACCTTGATTTTGTCTCAATAAATGAAAAACAATACCCATACCATAATTCCCCTTTTTACCATTAAAAAAGATTGGCTGTGATCACTAGCCAATTATAAACAATCCCATTTAAATGAAAACAAAGATTTATAAACAAGATGGGAATTGGGACGTCGCTCATTCCAAACTGCTTCCTGCTGGAAGGGGGCGCTGTTTATACCATGGGGATCATGACAAAACTCAGAAACCTGTATAAGTCCATATCTTTGGGGTCTGTAAAGCTGTATCATCTTAGCTGTCTCAGTCGTTGGAACACCTGGTCCACTGCTTCCAGGGGTCTTGGTTCGTGAAACCACAGAAGCCTGGAAGGAATTCTCAGCTTTTCATTTTCTGTAGAAACATAAGCAAATTCTCCTTTTCCAAGTAACATATCCTTATACTTAAATTTTGAGGTCAAGGCATTTTCAAAAGATATAAGTTGTATTAATTTAGCAGCATTTATAAGCAAGTGTACTTTAGTAGCAGTTCCTTCCTGAGCAAGCAAAAAACTGAAAAACATAATATGTAGCCGCTTTGGTTTATCCCCCGCCAGTCGCCTGGGCTCTACCGCGCCAACTCATTCTAGATCCGAATGAGTCCCAAATAAACACACAGGAGGCTATATTAATTATGAAGCTGTTGGCCTTGCTTGTTTCTAACTGGCTAGCTCTGACTTAAGTAATTACCCCATAATTGTTAATCTAAGTATGTCTCTTACCGAATAGTTCCAGGCTTCCTACCCCAATGGCGGTTACATGTTGACTCTCTTGTGTTTCCCCTTCCCAGAATCCTCCTGGATTCCTAGCCCCACCTATCTAGATTCCTATTGGCCAGACAGTGCTTTATTAGCATAAGACTTCCCCAACACCAATCAATGGTCATTAATATCCCTCAATGTCAACGGCCTCAACTTGCCTATAAAAAGACACAGACTAGCAGAATGGATACGAAGACAGGACCCCTCCTTCTGGTGCATACAAGAAACACATCTCAACACCAAAGACAGACGTTATCTCAGAGTAAAGGAATGGGAAAAGATCTTCCAATCAAACGGCCCCAAGAAACAAGCGGGCGTAGCAATCCTAATATCTAACAAATTAGACTTCAAATTAAAATCAATCAAAAGAGATGAAGAAGGGCACTTCATATTCATCAAAGGAAAAACACATCAAGATGAAGTCTCAATTTTAAACATCTACGCCCCAAATACAAAGGCACCTACATTCGTGAAAGAAACATTACTAAAGCTCAAAATGCACATAAAATCTCACACGCTAATAGTAGGAGACTTCAACACTCTGCTCTCACCGCTAGACAGGACCTCCAGACAGAAACTTAGCAAAGAAACAAAAGAATTAATAGAAGTTATGACCCAACTGGGTTTAACAGACATCTATAGAACATTCCACCCAAATACAAAGGGATATACCTTCTTCTCGGCACCACATGGAACCTTCTCTAAAATTGACCACATAATAGGAAACATAGCAAATCTCCACAGATACAAAAAAATTGGAATAACCCCCTGCATCTTATCAGACCACCATGCATTAACATTAGAATTCAACAATAACACAAATCGCAGAAACCCTACAAACTCATGGAGATTGAACAATGCACAATTGCACCATCCCTGGGTAAAGGAACAAATAAAAAAAGAAATTAAAGACTTCCTCGATTTCAATGAAAATGAAGACACAACATACACAAACTTATGGGACACTTTGAAAGCAGTGCTGAGAGGAAAGTTTATAGCACTAAGTGCTTACATGAAAAAACTGGAGAACAGTCATACTAGAGAATTAATAGCACAGCTGAATGCTCTAGAACAAAAAGAAGCAAACTCCCCAGGAGGAGCAGACGCCAGGAAATAATCAAATTGAGGGCTGAAATCAATCAAGTAGAAACCAGGAAAACACTGAGAAGAATCAATGAAACAAAGAGTTGGTTCTTTGAGAAAATCAACAAAATAGACAAACCTCTGTCCAAACTAACCAAAAGACAGAGAGAGAACATGCTAATTAACAAAATCAGGGATGAAAAAGGGGACATAACAACGGACTCTGAGGAAATCAAGAGAATCATCAGGGCATACTTTGAAAATCTGTACTCCACAAAATTTGAAAATTTAAAGGAAATGGACAATTTCCTGGATAGATATCACTTGCCAAAACTAAATCAAGAACAGATAAATAATCTAAACAGACCTATAACCCCTAATGAAATAGAAGCAGTCATCAAAAGTCTCCCAAATAAAAAAAGCCCAGGCCCAGATGGCTTCAGTGCAGAATTCTACCAGAAATTCAAAGAAGAGCTCATTCCAATACTCGTCAAAGTATTCCACACAATAGAAGCAGGAGGCTCACTGCCAAACTCTTTCTACGAGGCTACAATTACCTTGATACCCAAGCCACACAAAGACACAACTAAGAAAGAGAACTATAGACCAATTTCCCTCATGAACATTGATGCGAAAATACTCAATAAAATACTTGCAAACCGGATTCAAGAACACATCAGAAAAATCATCCACCATGATCAAGTAGGCTTCATTCCAGGAATGCAGGGATGGTTCAACATTAGAAAATCTATCAATGTAATCCACCATATTAACAATCTGCAAAAGAAAAACCACATGATCATCTCACTAGATGCTGAAAAAGCCTTTGACAAAATCCAGCACCCCTTCATGATAAAGGTCCTAGAGAGATCAGGGATAACAGGAACGTACCTGAATATAATAAAAGCAATATACAGTAAACCAACAGCTAACATCAAACTAAATGGAGAGAAACTCAAAGCAATTCCTCTAAAATCAGGAACAAGACAAGGCTGTCCACTCTCTCCATATCTCTTCAATATTGTACTTGAAGTTCTAGCTACAGCAATAAGACAACAAAAGGAGATAAAGGGGATACAAATAGGAAAAGAAGAAGTCAAACTTTCACTTTTTGCAGATGATATGATAGTTTACATAAGTGACCCAAAAAACTCCGCAAGGTTACTCCTAGAGCTGATAAACACCTTCAGCAATGTGGCAGGATACAAGGTAAACTCAAAAAAATCAGTGGCCCTATTATATACAGAGGATGAAGTGACTGAGAAAGAAATCAGAGAAACATCACCTTTTACAATAGCCAAAAACAGTATCAAATATCTGGGGATAATGTTAACCAAGGAAGTGAAAGACCTGTATATCAAGAACTTTGTGTCTTTGAAGAAAGAAATCAAAGAAGATACCAGAAAATGGAAAGATCTCCCATGCTCTTGGATTGGTAGGATCAACATAATAAAAATGGCAATCTTGCCAAAAGCAGTCTATAGATTCAATGCAATCCCTATCAAAATTCCATCACAATTCTTCAAGGACCTGGAAAGAACATTAATCAACTTTATATGGAAAAACAAAAGGCCCAGGATAGCCAAAACATCCCTATACAATAAAGGAACTTCAGGAGGCATCACCATACCTGACTTCAAGCTCTATTATAGAGCTATAGTCCTGAAAACAGCTTGGTATTGGCACAAAAATAGGCATGTAGACCAATGGAACCGAATCGAAAGCCCTAATTTTAACCCACACACCTATGAACACCTGATTTTTGACAAAGAAGCTAAAACTGTACAGTGGAAAAAAGAAAGCATCTTCAACAAATGGTGCTGGCATAACTGGGTACTGGTATGCAGAAGACTGCAGATAGATCCATGTTTATCGCCTTGTACAAAACTTAAGTCCAAATGGATCAAAGATCTCAACATACATCCAGCCACACTGAAACTTTTAGAAGAGAAAGTGGGAGATACTCTTCAACGAGTTGGTACAGGACACCACTTCCTAAACATAACACCAGTGGCACAGGCACTGAGATCGACAATTAACAAATGGGACCTTCTGAAACTAAAAAGCTTCTGTAAGGCAAAGGACACAGTCAAAAAGACAAAAAGGCAGGCCACAGAATGGGAAAAGATATTCACTAACCCTACATCTGACAGAGGGCTAATCTCCAAAATTTATAAAGAACTCAGGAAACAAGTCTCCAAAACACCAAAGGATCCACTAGAAAGGTGGGGTACAGAGCTAAATAGAGAATTCTCAGTAGAGGAGGCTAAAATGGCCAAGAGACACTTAAGAAAGTGCTCAACATCCTTAGCCATCAGGGAAATGCAAATCAAAACAACTCTGAGATACCATCTTACTCCTATCAGAATGGCTAGAATCAATAACACCGAAGACAATTTATGCTGGAGAGGATGTGGAGAGAGAGGAACACTCCTCCACTGCTGGTGGGAATGCCGACTCATACAGCCTCTTTGGAAATCAATATGGAGATTCCTCAGGAAAATGGGAATTAATCTACCACTAGACCCAGCAATTCCACTCTTAGGCATTTATCCAAATGAGGCAGGTTCATACAACAAGGGCATCTGCTCCACTATGTTCATAGCAGCATTGTTTGTAATAGCCAGAACCTGGAAGCAACCTAGATGCCCCTCAACTGAAGAGTGGATAGAGAAAATGTGGTACATTTACACAATGGAGTATTACTCAGCAGAAAAAAACAATGGAATCTTGAAATTCGCAGGGAAATGGATAGCACTGGAAGAAACCATCCTGAGTGAGGTAACCCAGTCGCAAAAAGACAAACATGGTATGTACTCACTCATATATGGATTTTAGATATGGATCAGGATAGTGCCAGTCTGCACTTCCACAGATAGAAGTCTGGGAAACAGGAAAGAACCTAAAAGATATGCATATATGCATAGTACCCAAGAGAAGAGGATGGAGACAAGATCCTCTGAATGGATGGGGAACACGGCGAGGGGTGGGGGGGAGTGGGACCTGGGAAGAAGAGAGGGGGTAAAGAGGAAGGGAGTTGGTCATGGGGGAACAGAAAGTTGAGAGGGTGGGGGTATAATAGGGGGAAGAGGGAATCATAGGATCGAAGACAGATCAGGCACCAGAGTGACCTCCAGTGATCTAAAGGTATAACACCAATTGGCCAGCTAAGCAATAGTGGAGGGACCACCTCGAATGCCCATTCCTGATAATGAACTTGATGTCTATAACCATCCGGGAGCCTTCATCCTGTGACTGATGGAAGCAGAGGCAAACACACAATTAATCACTGAACTGAACCCAAGGAACCCAGTGACAGAGAGAGAGGAGTGATGAGCAAATTGGCAAAGAATGGGCTGGCAAAACCAGCAGAGACAGCTGATCTGAACAGGGGAGTGCTCTTGGACCCCAGACCGACAGTGGGGAGGCCAGCATGGGACTGATCTGGACCCCCCAAATGTGAGTGTCAGCGAGAAGGCCTGGACAACCTATGGGGCCCTGAGCTGTGGATCAGTGTCTATCCCTGGTATACAAACTGTCTTCATGTGCCTATAGCACAAAGAGAGATGCTCTCTCAGCCTGGACTCTTAGGGGAGTGCCTGGACCCTACCAAGAGTAAAATGACAGACTCTAGATATCCCCTATGTGGAAGGATTTGGCAATAGGGTGGGAGGGAGGGGGGGAAGGGGAGTGTGGGAGGATGGGAGGGAGAGGGAACTGGGATTGACATGTAAAACAAGCTATTTAAAAGTAAAATAAAAAATGATTAAAAAAATGATATCCTAAAACCATTAAAAGAAAATAATAGTTATCTGTCCACTTTATGAAATAGGCACTTACATATCACCAAAGCCTCTCCCCGGTGAAACTGTTTGCATTCTTTCATTAGTAGTTTTCCAGCTTTGTGAGTTCTAAATCAATGGTCTCTCTTTCTCCATTTGTATCTTTTATCGGCAACTAGTTAGAGTTGTAAGTCTTGGCACTGTGATTTCAATTCATTCATAATCTCTCTGGTATGTACATGCTCATGATTTCTGGAAGCCTGTCCACAACTCACTCCAGCCTTGAGCAGACTTAAACTGCTGGGTCTAATACTTTCTTGACTTCTAGAATTTCTGGAACTCTGATTTCCCTCTGTCCCCACAGCAGCAGTGAAGATCCCTAGTGTATATTCTCTAATCCCACTATAATCATCTGTAAGTTGTACTCTATGAGTTCTTTAAAAACTTTTTTCACATGAACAAAAAAATGGTAAAATAGACCCCATGTCCACAGAAAAAAAAACTTAGGCTAATTAAATGTACTTTCTTCCTATTTCCCTGCCCCCTCCTCCTCCCCTTCTTGGACTTACTGTGTTATTCCTTTTGTTCTTTGAGTCATAAAGGGAAGTAATTAAAAATTCCCGTTCTGCCTTCATCTTTCTCCCTTCTTTCCTCCCTCCCTCTCTCCCTTTCTCCCTCTGCCCCTCCCATACTCATTCACATAGAAAGATGTTTCTAGATTTTAACATCATAGTAAGATTAAAATAAATTATACGTGACAACTACTACTACTACCAGATGTCATTATTCAGTATGTTTAGATTTAATCTGAGGCTTCATAAGCATTTCTAGTAGCAGGTAGCAGGTGTGTACCCCTAGTGCTGATTAGCTTTGCATTTTAAAGGGCAGTGTGCTTGGAAGAATGTTGTTGAATTTGACCATTTGTTATTATAAATAGATTATTGTATTGACTAATTTTTGTCAACTGACATACACGTAGACATAGCAGGGAAGTGGGAAGTTGAAGAATTATCTTAATCAGATTGTCCTATTGTCACATCGATGAGACTTTTGCTTTTTGATGAATCACTGATAATGGAAGTTCCAGTTCCATGTGGGATACACTACTCTTGAGCAAGTATTCCTGGGTGGTATAAGAAAGCAAGCTTTGCAAAATATGGTTATCAAGACATCAAGATGCTTCCTTTCAAGAGCCCTGCCTCTGTTTCCGCTTGAGTTCTTATTCTGACTGCTTTCAATGATTGATTCTGATCAATGTGTGTAAGCTAAATAAACCCTTTATTTCCTAAGCTATTTCTCCCTAGTGCTTTACTATAACAGCTTTAAGCAACTAGACCAGTTACATCATCCTGTTGCTTTTGCATGTAGACATGCTTGTGGTAGAAGTGGTACAGGAATATAAATGATGACTCTATGCACAGCAGTGTGATGATGGAGCATGAATTTTCACAGGACACTCATAACTCTAGTATCTGAGAGATGGACCTAAGAAAAGAAACTGTTATGTCAGCATGCCAAGCAAAAGTTTTGCTTAGAAAACAGTAATAGAGACAGAGTCTATTGTATGGACAAAAAAAGGTGTCCATAGATTTGAAGGCCACTGTGTGAACATGCTTACTATTGATGCCAGTATTTGTGGCATATGTGGATATATAGAATGAGTCAGAGTCAAGACTGCTTGCAGAGCTCATGGTTTTGGGATATGCACATGCAAGATCTAGGGACTGGAGGGAAAGGGGTTTAGTGATTTTGGTTGATGGTTATAGCCACTTCTCTTTGGATGGAAGAACACAGAAATTACAAAAGATTACTACTAGTCTTTGCTTCTAAGTGTGTCTGTAATATGTATTAATGCACTCTGTCATGGTATTTTCTGGGGATGTGAATGATTCTGATGGTCTTATTTTTCTTGTCTCCATCTGTTTCCTGATATCTTTAGTGATCTCCCAAGTGATTAATCACATTCCTCAGAAATTTCTGCAAGAGGAAAAAGGGGCTGCTTCCTTTCTGTACTTTTATTTCTTCTTAGGAGAAACACACATAACCTCAAGAGTTCTGTCTTGGTATTAAGCTATGGTAACCTGAGGGAAAAGACTATATATGGAAAATGAACCCACTCTTTGCAGTTATTCTTTCTCATTTGCTATCACTGTGCTGCTTCAGTTTATTAGCTGTATACCTCAAGTCACCCAGGGATATTTTCTTTTTTTAACATTTTTTAAAATTTTAAATAGCTTGTTTTACATGTCAATCCCAGTTCTCTCTACCTCCCCTCCTCCCGCACTCCCCCAGCCCCCCATCCTCCCACCCTATTGCCAATTCCTTCCACATAGGGGATATCTAGAGTCTATCATTTCATTCAGGGTAGGGTCTATGCACTTCCCGAAGAGTCCAGGCAGAGAGAGCAACCCTCTTTGTGTTATGGACACACGATGTCTGTTAGTATTCGAGGGATAAACACTGATCCACTACACAGGACCCCATAGGTAGCCCAGGCCTCCTCATTGACTCTCACATTCAGGAGGTTTGGATTGGTCCCATGCTGGCCTCCCAGCTGTCGGTCTGGGGTCCAAGAGCTCTCCCCTGTTCGGATCAGCTGTCTCTGCTTGTTTTGCCAGCCCATTCTTTGCCAATTTGCTCTTCGCTCCTCTCTGTCACTGGGTTCCTGTTCAGTATTTAACTGTGGGTGTTTGCCTCTGCTTAAACGGATGACACCAATTGGCAAGCTAAGCAATAGTGTAGAGAACACCTCGAATGCCTATTCCTGATAGTGAACTTGATGTCTATAACCACCCTGGAGCCTTCATTCAGTGACTGATGGAAGCAGAGGCAAACACCCAGGGATATTTTCATGCGCAGTAAAACTACCTGGTTTTCATTCTCACTTTGTTTCCAGGTGAGAAAGGCCTGAAAATCTTGCCCACACTCTTGACAGAAATCACTTCAGTTTTGATGTGTAGTATAATACATTTGACCTTTGAAGATACTATGCTTAGTGAAAAAAGATACTGAAAGAGACAAAGAACAAAATAGGGTGAACAAAATATGTATTTCAGATATCAACAACTAGAAATTCCTGGAGGCACATAAGAGCATTGGTTAGCATATACTGAGAATGCTAAGGTTTAGTAACAATGAACAGCACAGCATTGTAAGTTAATTTTCTTCCCACCTACTGTAAATTTGTAAGTGAATAGAGTTATTATATCACAAAAGCAAAGATAATGGCCATAGCTGAATTACATAAATATTGTGAAAAAAGAGAATCAGGGTGCTTATTTCTGAAGAAATTATTGAATTTTGTATTTTTGATGAATTAAAACCGTATTTCTATACTATCTTTGCTGTTGGCGAGCTTAAATTTTTAGTAAAAAATAGTCATATATCAGCAAAACTTTGACCTGAATGAGCATATTAGCTTAATATTTCTAGATTCATTTTTCTCATATCAAATTAGTCTTTGGGTTTTTGTTTTGTTTTGCTTTTACTGTTTCTTCCAGATTTATCGAGACAGCTATGGAATAAGAATCATCTGTTAGTAGATAACACTTTTAAGTTAATCTTTAGACTATCCCCATTTATTTCCTAATTTTTTCACTCAGTGTAACAAGTCCTCTTGAGTATGCCTTTCTATGCACACATTATTTTGTTCTACCTAACAGAAACCTACTAACACTGACATAAAATAATTACCAATACAATGTTACTATAGTGTAATATTCTTATATGTCAATAAAACAGTTGTAGGAGGGTCCTACTCATATACTGGTGTGCAAACATCTCATTAATGCTCTAGCCCCACCCTCAAATTACTTATAAGTGGGAGACTCTGAAAATAATCTGATAGTCAATTAATCTATCACTACATTAATTTCTTGGTGGTTGAAGGATATAGTTTTGTTTACATTACATTGCACAAAAGTGTTAAAACAATGCTAGGAAATACAGAAGCTGTGTATAGTGCTTTTAAAATGCATTTATAAACATTTCCATTTGTAATCCAATCCGTTTTGATAGTATTATAAATTAGGTCATGATGTTGGAATCCTGATAAAAGGAAAAAAGAAGTCGCAGTGTGTTTTCCTAGGTTTTAGTCTATGTTAGAATACAAGCCAGTTAATAGTCTACATCATTTCCCTCATCAGAAATTTTCCATGCTTCACTGAAAACACAATCTCATAATTCCATTCTCCAGAACTAAAAAAATATATTTCTGGTGTCCATCAGCCATTCAAAATACATGCCATTTGGGGATATAGCTCAGTGGCAGAGCATTTGACTGCAAAATACATGACATTTTATTATAGTAACTCCAGTTTAATAAGATCTAGGTTTGCCATAATATAACATCGTTCTTTGGTCATTTAGAAATACCTGTGTAAGGCATACTGCAGACAAATAAATATTCTGTGATTTTCGTAGACAACAAGATAGGCTGTTACTTATTGGTAGTTAGTATCCACTCTGTAATTTCAAAGATTCTTTAGTATCCAGAGAGGCAACTTATCAGAACTACATTATGTAGAATTTACTGTAATTTGTTTTCAAGAAAAAACAGTTTTGTAGTTGAAGAAATTTCGGTTTCAGAATCATGTAGCATGCTAGATGACACTGCAAACAGAGACATAATGGGAATAGCTGTAGTAGATATACACATTCTCATGATGTGACCCCTCCTCGATCCAGGACTGTCTCTGTTCAGTATAGCAGTGGAAAATGGTCAACTCTAGAAGGCATCATCTTGACCAGAGGTGTATCTGCAATTGCTTCTTTAAAAGCACCGACATGATAACCAATCTCTTTTGTAATGGTAAAAATGAATATCTTCTCCCTCTTAAACTAATAGTTCTTAGAACCCAGTAATACATGAAAGAGAGAAGGATTCCCATGAAGATGTCGACATGGAGAACAGAGGGCCTGAAATGTGCTAAATTTAACATACATATACCAAGAATTCAGACATATGAATGATTTTTCACAACAGGTAGACACATTAACTCCAGTCAATCCAGTGATTCCAGTACCATTTGTGGGAAACAGAGACATCCCTACTGAGACCTGCATGAATTCCAAATGTATGAAAACAGTAAATGGGTACTGATGTCAAGACACATTAAGGGGGTTATATAAAATGTGATAACTAGACTAAAGTTGTCTAAACTCTCTTCACACTACTGAGATATGTGTAGGACTTTGTAAATATAAGTTCCCTCTTTCTATAAGAACCATTTAGTTGTAAAGTTCAGTTTTCTCCAGGATACCTTCTGTGAAAAGAATGTACTTAATATTATATTCACTGAAAGAAGACACACAACTATCTGACGTTTTAAATGGCACTTAACTTTATACATTTGAATATTTTTAAAAGCTTTATACATTTGAATATTTTTAAAAGCTTTTAAGTTTTTTTTCTATTTGTGAAAGTCCATACTGAAGAAAACTAAAATATTTTTATAGATTAGATGAAACATTGGATAATGCATGACACCTTGAGTATCCCACAAAACAAAGACAGCAACTCACATATTTTTTTCTTATAGCATGCTAGGATCTGCCACCCAGATAACAAAATTGCTCCCACCCCAGTAGAGCTCACAGGATCCTTTTATAGGCAACCAGGAAAGGTGAAGAGGGCATTAGACTATCCTAGAGCTACTGGGGATTAGGTCATCTCAAACCTGACTGGCTGGGGCTCCCTCTTCCTACTTTAACAGTGTACAACAAACCAAAGGTAAAACTAAATTGAAACCCAGGATTATTTTAGGCTAGGTCTAGGAGAAGTCTGGCACTGGTGTTACTGTGGCCCCTAAACACCAAAAGAAAATTATATAACGGATCACATTTCATTTGTTCATCACATTCTTTGAAAAAATTGTGGCAATTAACGTTAACATTTTATCCCATAATTTTATGTATTTACAATATATAATATAAATAATGTTTTCAAACATGCTTCACCTACACACTACAATTTGCCTCCTTTTGAAGATCATGTGCCACTTATGGAATATGAATGCGTGTTTTACGTTTTAAGAATTAAAAAAATCAATTAGAAAATTTAAGCACCTCGTCTAACGTAACAAAAATCAAAATTCAGAAAAACAACTTGAACTGAAGCCTGTTTGAATTCCATACTCATGCTTGCTCTTTAGCATACATGTTTCTCTCTTGAATAATTTAGCCTTGTGAACTAACAGAATTATTCCACTTAAATTTGTGTGGGGCAGCTCATTCAGTCAAATTAAAAGTGTTAATGACAATCTGTTTTGTTTGTGGAGTCAGATGTCATCAGCATCTTTGTGGACTCAACTTTTTTTCTGTTTTTTTAAATGTGTGTGTGTGTGTGTGTGTGTGTGTGTGTGTGTTGAGCATATTTGTGGGTATGTGCATGAGGCTATCCCCAAACAACCAATGGGAATAAATGAAAGCCTTCTACCATCTTGGTCCCAGAGATCATCAGTCTTGCTAGAAAGTAGTTTAATTATTGAGCCATCTTAGTACTGGCACTTATTAGCAGAGACAGATTTGCCTCTCATTTACTTTCCTTTACAGTTGGTCACAAACACATCCAAAAGGTAATGTTTTTTAAATTTTATGCTATTAAATCCTTTATCAAGACAGGTTTAATAAAAGCTTTTGTTAACCTTAACAAATATTTCCTTTGAAATGTGCCAAAGGGGGAGGATTACCTATTTTTCCATCTAAACAGAAAATATATTATCTGATTGTAAATTAAAGCCCTTAATGAAAACAAAAGTCATATAGACTCATTTAATTTACTCAAATACAGTAAATTAAAGTGTGACAATGTTGTAGTAGCATAAATTAAGATCAACATTATCTTACAGTTCTGAACCCTAGAAGCACCACATTTCTTGATTTATTTCTTCCTATTACATACACTTAAGATTATATGTTGGTATTTTAATAGTGGTGTTTCTAGTGTTAGCAATTGTGTGATTATGTATAAATGGTGGTATATTTGGGCTTATTTTGTAGTAATTCATATTTGGCATTTGATCCATTAATATCTCTACCAATGCCAAAGAATGACGATAATAAATATGCAAATATATTTTAATTAAATATCCAAGATAAAAATTATACGCTAAGAGTATCTCCTGTGAAAGCAATTTGAAGAATAGAGAATTTACTAAAGCCTGAAACTAGATGATTCCAGGGATTAGCAGGATGTAGATGTCAAAAAACTCCACAGGGACTTCTGAAAGGAAATGAAACAAGAACATTTTCTCTGGAAGGTCAAAAGTTTAATGGGATAATATGGTAGTTTGAATAGGAATGACCCAATAACTCATATGCTTGAATAGTTGCCCCATAAGCTGTGGCACTATTAGACCTTGTTGGAGAGTACATAGCTTTGTTTGAAGAAATGTGCCAATGTTGGGATAGGCTGTGAGTTTCATATATGCTCTAGCTGTACCTGGTATGGTAGTCTCCTTCTCCTGCCTAAGGATCAAGATATAGAACTCTGAGCTCCTTCTCCAATAACATGTCTGCCTGCATGACTACATTCTTCTTGCTATGACATTAAATCTCTGAAACTATAAGACAGTTGAATGCTTCTATTATAAGAGTTGCTTTGATCATGTTATCTCTTCACAGCAATAAAAGTCAAACCAAGACAGACTAAGAACACCCTCTTCACTCTAATCGCAAGATGGTTCTCTGCAGAAAAATAATAACCGTAATCTACCAAAACCCCTTCCTGCTGCCTAAGCTTGGTCTGAGAAGAGATTGTTTATCAGCAGGATCATTAACTGTAAATATTATAAGCATTACGGACACTTGGATGGAAAGGTATTCTGGCACTAAGGAGCCAAAGAATACTGAGTGTATTCTGGCACAAAGAAGCCAAAGAAAACTGAGTGTATTCTGGCACTAAGGAGCCAAAGAATACTGAGTGTATTCTGGCACTAAGGAGCCAAAGAATACTGAGTGCTACTCAGAATACTAAGTGTCACAGCTCAGATGCATAAGTATTCTGACAGTCAGTAACCAAGGAATAACATAAGTCACAGTAAACTTATCGGCTTACAGCCATCCTCCAGGGAAAGGTTTCTCTAGTGTAATAGCTCTGCTGTGGCATGGGAGGGCTTCACTAGTGAAGTTGTTACAGTTCACCTTAAGTTCCCCAGAGCCTACGCATCTTCACAATGGAAGGGTTTCCTGGGAGAAAGTGTTACAGCCATGCTCTGCTCCACTCTGCTCTGACTCCTGTGAAAAGTTGTTACTTCTATCCTGTGTTCCATTCTGACTGAGGAAAGTCTCACACAAACCTCATTCAAGAGACTTATTGGGAGGGAAGAATCCAGGAGAGTGGCTGCTTCTGCCAGGGTGGAAGAGGACAGTTGGACAACCACAAGCTGAACAAACACATGCTTTTTATAGGGCTTCTTAAAGGCTGAGTTTTTCCAAGGGGATTTCTAAGGTAAGGTTGTTAAGATTTCAATCACTGAGTTCAGATTGGTTAGATCCCTTGCTCAGTTATTGATTGATTTTCTGCTCAGGTTCAGGGTCAGATTTAGCTCTGTTTTCATGGTCAAAATTTATTTCTTTCACAGGTCTACTTTAGCCTTTTGGCTCTAAGTATAGGGCCAAGGTGTATTACTTTCAGTGACTCTGATTCTAGGGACAAAGTGTGTTTCTTTGGCACTAGTTTCAAAGTCAGGATGCATTTCTTTGACTCTGGTTGTAGGACCAAAGTGGGTTTCTTTGGCTCAACTCAAGGTGTGTTTCTTTGACTGGTCCTTTTCCCCTACAAATATTCCTAAATTAGCTGGTGAATGTAACTGGCTTATGAATTAAGAAAAACTTTCATTGGATTAAAATATATCTACTGAACTTCAGTCAAGTACTATGAAAATTATATTGTATTGTCATTAAATTGGCTTCAGTTTGACAAAGAACATTGACAAATTTAACTAAAGTTATTAGACAAGAATTTGTATGATATTTTAAAGCAGAAATACTAAAGGGTTTAGAAACATTTCAGTTTCACCCTGCATAGTCGATTTAACAAGACTAGATTTTTTTCTGTTTTTTTATTTAAATTTAAGGTAGAAACAAGGTTAATTCCAGGTCTCTCTCCCTTTCCTTCCCCTCCTCCCACGCGCTCCCACCAACCCCTGAAATATCCCCTCACTTCCCTAGGGAGGGTGACTCCACCATGGGTGTGTCCATAATCTGTCATCTCATCCAGGTCAGGGCCCAGAGCCTCCAATGAGAGTCCAGGCTAGGAGTGCATCTCTCATTGTTGGATGGGCACCTAAAGTCCATTTGTATACCTGTGATAAATACTGATCTACTACCCAAGGCCCAATAGATTACCTGGGCCTCCTCACTAACCTCCATGTTCAGGGTGACTTGATGAGTCCCATGCTGGATTCTCAGACATCAGTCTTGGATTCAAGAGCTAAACTTTGTCAGGTCAGCTGTTTTTGGGGGTTAAACCAGTCCAGTCTTAACCCCTTTTCTTATCAGTCCTCCCTCTCTGTCACTCGATTCCTTGAGTTCAGCTCAGTGTTTAGCTGTGGGAGTCTGCCTCTGCTTCCATCAGCCATTGAATGAAGAGTTCTGTTTCCCAGACTCTCTGGCCATGGGATTGTAGGCTGGTACTCCCCAGATCTATGTCTAAAATCCGTGTATGAGAGAGTACATGCCATGTTTCTCTTTTTGTCACTGGGTTACCTCACTCAGAATGGTTTCTTCTAGTGCCATCCATTTACCTGCAAATTTCAGGATTCAATTTTTTTTTCTGATAATTAGTACTCCATTGTGTAAATGTACTACATTTTCTCTATCCACTCTTCGTTGAGGGAAATCTAGGTGGCTTACAAATTCTGGCTATTACAAATAATGCTGCTATGAACATAGTGGAACAGATGTTTTTTTTGTATGAATGTGAATCTTTTGGATATATGCCCAAGAGTGGAATTCCCGGGTCATGTGGTAGGCTTATTCCCATTTTTTTGAGGAATCTACATACTGATTTCCAAAGTGGCTGTATGAGTTGGCACTCCCACCAGCAGTGGAGGAGTGTTTCCCTCTCTCCACATCCTCTCCAGCATAAATTGTCTTCGGTATTTTTGATTTTAGCGATTCTGATATGAGTAAGATGATATCTCAGAGTTGTTTTGATTTGCATTTCCTGGATGGCTAAGTATGTTGCGCACTTTCTCAAGTGCCTCTCAGCCATTTTAAACTCCTCTATTGAGAATTCACTATTTATTTCTGTAACCCACTTTTTAATTGGATCCTTTGGTCTTTTGGAGACTTGCTTCTTGAGTTGTTTGGAGATCAGCCCTCAGTCAGATGTGGGGTTAGTGAATATTTTTCCCATTTTGTGGGCTTCCTTTTTGTCTTGCTGACTGTGTCCTTGGCCTTACAGAAGCTTCTCAGTTTCAGGAGGTCCCATTAATTAATTGTTGCCCTCACTGTCTGTGCTGCTGTTGCTATGTTCAGGAAGCTGTCTCCTGTAACAATTCATTCAAGGGTACTACCCACTTTCTCTTCTAAGAGGCTGGAATTATGTTGAGGTCTTTGATTCATTTGGACTTAAGTTTTGTGCATGGCAATAGACATGGATCTATCTGTATTCTTCTACATGCCTGCCTCCAGTTATGCCAGCAACATTTGTAAAAGATGCTTTCTGTTTTCCATGGTATATTTTTAGCTTCTTTGTCGAAGATCAGATTTTTATACTTGTATGGGTTAAATGAGGGTGTTCAATTCTATTCCATTGGTCTACCTGTCTATTTTTGTGCCAACACCGAACTGTTTTCAGGAATACAGCTCTATGATAGAGCTTGAAGTCACGGATGGTGATGCCTCCAGATGTTGCTTTATTGAGCAGGGTTGTTTTGGCTATCCTGGGTCATTTGTTTTCCATACAAAATTGATTATTGTTCTTTCAAGGTCTGTGAAGAATTGTGCTGGTATTTTAATGGGCATTGCATTGAATGTGTAGATTGCTTTTGGCAGGATTGCCATTTTCACTACATTGATCTTACCTATCCAAGAGCTTGGGAGATCTTTCCATTTTCTGAGGGCTTCTTTAATTTCTTTCTTTAAACACTCAAAGTTCTTGCGATACCTTTCACTTGTTTGATTATCGTTACCCCAAGGTATTTTATGTTGTTTGTGGCAATTGTAAAGGGTAAGGTTTCTCTGATTTCTTTGTCAGTCCTTTTATCTTCTTTATATATTAGGGCTACTGATTTTCTGGAGTTGATCTTGTAGCGTGCCACTTTGCTGAAAG
Organism: Mesocricetus auratus; assembly: GCF_017639785.1. Lineage (NCBI taxonomy): Eukaryota > Metazoa > Chordata > Mammalia > Rodentia > Cricetidae > Mesocricetus > Mesocricetus auratus. Next base: position 46,706,957 of record NW_024429184.1, on the reverse strand, counting down.
TGTTATTTAACTGTAAGAGTTCCTTGGTAGAGTTTTTTGGGTCACTTATGTAAACTATCATATCATCTGCAAATAGTGAAAGTTTGACCTCTTCCTTTCCAAGACTAGATTTTATAAAGAAACAATTTCATGAGTTACAACTAACAGTTTCAAGGTGTAGAAAAATGGTATATTTTAATGAAGAATTATTTAAACATTATTCATATGGAAATAATCAAATGCATGATAATGTTTACCAAGTAGAATATAAAAGAATTAACAATATAGAGACTGTTACAAAAAAACGTATCAAGATATTCATTCATTCAAGACATTAGCAGCATAGTAACTGAGTCACCAATTGTTAAATTTATACAAGAATAATTTTAAAGTGATTCATATATTAACACTTCAGTAATGAATGATCACAAACAGTTCACTCAATTAAAAATAACTTTGAATATTTCCTAGTGTTTACAGTAATTGTTTCCCTTTCTTTCTCATGATAATTGATACCTCATTTATCTGTATATTTGTCTATAAATGATATGACAAAACATTACTTTTATCTGTTAATACAGGGAAAATATCTCATTAGATACTATCTTGAGTTCCGTCTGTGATGATTTATAAAATTATACTTTACTTATGTTCTTTCTATGTTTTGACATAACCTACATATTATAGCATCCATCTATTTTACTGGCAATTGCGTATTTTCTCTTAAATTTCAGTGAACATATTACAATGGAGTTTTGTATTTTGAGCTTTTTTTGTACAAATCCATTATTTGATATGTGAAAGTTTCTCTATTATGTTTGTTTAAGAGTGTAATGAATTATTGAACAGTGGTTTCTATACAGGTGAAAATATTACGTTTTTTCAAAACTGTTTAAAAAATAATTTTGCCAAACTTGATCAGAACAAAGAGTTTATTTTGTAACATAAAATATTGTTATTACCAAATACTTTAATTTAATTTCCCATTCAAAACAACACAGCTCTATTTCCATTGCTCTCGTTTGCTTATCAGAACATGAAGGTGAGACGCTCTATCTGGGCATAATTCAGTCATAGTACATGAAGAACTCAAACTGGTATTTACAAGGAGCTTCATCCTTGTTAGCTCGCTCTTGCTAGCTCTAACAGTGCTATTCAAGCAGCCAAAGGGGAAAGTTATCAACAGCCTTATCTAGCTCTAAAGGGAAATACAATGAAAGGGTTGCCAAAGTACTCCCCATTGGTACGATAGTGACACCTGTATCTTTATGGGCCCAAATGGTGATAGAAAAATTATTCTTTATATTTTCTCTCTGGTGCATAATAGGAAATACTATACTTTTTATATCTTCTCTGTTTCTTCAACCCACTAATCATTTGTTTTGCTTGTTTTGGTTTTTTGAGACAGGTTTTCTCTGTGGCTTTGGAGGCTGTCCTGGAACTATCTTTTGTAGACCAGGCTGGTCTCAAACTCACAAAGATCCACCTGCTTCTGCCTACTGAGTGCTGGGATTAAAGGTGTGCATCACCAATGCCTGGTTTTCCCCTAATGTTGTTTCTAGATGTAGACAGAACATGTGTTAATATAACTTTGGCTACAGACATTTTCAGTGGTCAACTTCTATGAAGTTATATGTTAAACATTTATAACTTAAATATTTTTTAGGATTTGTTAGTCAATATAATTAATATTGTGTATAGCACTGGTCTAGAACCATGAAACGTTCACACTTTATTGTCTGTGTTCATTCTGTTCCTTCTCCTCAGAAAAGCCTTTTATCACTTTGGGAATTCCTGCCCATTCTCCAATATTTTCCCAGAAAGGACACTCTGGACTTTTCAGGATGAAGTTCTTTCATGCAGCTGCCTGTTGGACAAATCTCCAATGTGGCAATACTACAATCACTTTTGTATTCATTTGTTTCATAAATGTGACATGAGATCTTCAAAAATTAGGTTCTTGTATTTTTCTACTTTGTTTTACCATTGCCTAGGATATATCTGATTTATGAAAAAATTTATTAAATATGAGGCAACTTCAAAGATGATAATGAGAATGTTAAATTTTATTTCTACATTTAATGATAACCTTTATGGCAAAAGTTATTTCTTGATAAAGAATAACATTCATTTATTTTTCAAATAAATTTTTCTTTCTCCATTTTTATTTAAATTAGAATCAAACTCATTTTACATGTCAATCCCAGTTCCCTTCCCCCCCTTCTCCTTCTTCCCACTAACCCCTATCCCATGCCATTTCTGCTCCCCAAGGAGGGTGAAGGCTTCCATTGGGCATCTTCAAAGTCTGTCATATCCATTGGAGCAGGACCTAGGCCCTCCCCCATGTGTCTAGGCTGAGAGATATCCCTGTATGTGGAATGGACTACCAAAGTCCATTCTTATGCTAGGGATACACACTTATCTACTACTAGAGGCCCCATAGATTGTCAAGGCCTCCTCACTGACACCCACATTTAGAGGACCTGGATCAGTCCTATGCTGGTTTCCCAACTATCAGTCTGGAGTCCATGCATGTGCTCTCCCTTGTTAAGGACAGCTGCTTATGTTGGTTTCACCAGCCTGGTCTTGATCTCTTGGCTCATCACTCCTCTATCTCTGCAACTGGATTCTAGGAGTTCAGTTCAGTGTTTACCTGTGGGTGTCTGGTTCTGTTTCCATCAGCTACTGGATGAAGGCTCTAGGATGGTATATAAGGTAGTCATCAATCTCATTACTGTGGAAGGGCATTTAAGGTTGCTTATCCACTATAACTTAGATTGTTATTTGGTGTCATCCTTGTAGATCTCTGGACATTTCTCTAGTGCCAGATTTCTTTTTAAACCTATAATAACTCCCTTTATTATGGTATCTCTTTTCTTGCTCTCCTCTATTCTTTCCCTGGCTCCAGATTCCTGCTCCCTCATATCCTCCTCTCCCCTCCTTTTTCTTCTTTTACTCTTAGCTCCTACTTCCTTCCCCCATGCTACCAGTTTGGTCAAAATATCTAAGAACAAGTTATATTACATTCAGTCCACTCCAAGCAAATGTTGGTTATTTTATCAAATGATAGTCAGTGGTAGAACTCGCATCACAGATGTATGTATTACCATGTTGATGGGGAAACCAAAGTTACTCCTTTGGAAGTAGTAAGATGATTAATATGTCTCAACAAAAAGCCTGATTGAAAATCAAAAATTTAAAATTTGTGAAGAACAAAATTTTAATATTTGTTTTTGATTGTTAATAGACTAAATAATAAACAGAGTAAAGTTTTAATTTAAAACAAACAATGAACTTTGATCAATTGTATCACTATGGGTTACATGTTGTTTGAGGCATATTTATATTAAACATCATTTAAAATCTGAAATTCAAATTTAAATAAGAGTTGTGTATTTCCTCTGGGAATCCAGATGTGTACGCTAAATCTAATTTGAGTGATAATTAGACCCAAGTAAGAATTTTAGAAATATATTACAAGCTACAATGAAGGAGTAAAGCTAGGTGGAGATATTTTACTTAGAAGAAGAGAGGGAGAGATAACAGTGATGATATTTTGAAAAGTCACAGGGAAATATTATTTAATATGCTTAATCAAAATACATGTAGTATATATTATATTTAAATTACAAAATAATAAAATATTTTATTATATTAAATATTAATCTATTTTACAAATTAACATAAATATATTAAATACATATATACATATATGTGTATACATTTATATAGAAAGATGTGAATATGTGTACAGATACACACGCATTTATAAACATATGAGGATCTATACATTGAATGAGAGAAAGGGAAATAGAGACTATTAAACTGAGTTATGCAGTATTGGGTAGTAAATTTATCCCCAAGACTCAGACTATCCTAACAAACCACAATTCCATGGATGAAAAACCTCAATTAATTCTGTTCAGGGTATTTCTTTTTTTTTTTCTTTTCTTTTTCTTTTTATTAATATTTTTTCCATTTTAAATTTAGATAAGAAACAAGGTTGCTTCACAAGTCAGTACGAGGTCCCTCTCCCTTTCCCTCCCCTCCTCCCGTGCCCTCCCCCCATCCCCCCCGTTATCCCCTCATTCCCCCAGGGAGGGTGAGGCCCTCCATGGGGGTGTCCATAGTCTGTCATTTCATATAGGGCAGGGCCTAGACCCTTCCCCAAGAGTTCAGGGTGAGAGTGCACCTCACATTGTTCTATGGGAGTCCAGAGACCGTGTGTATACTTGGGATGGGTACTGATCTGCTGTCCAAGGCTCAATAGATTACCTAGGCCTCCTCACTGACAACCAGATTCGGGGGGGTCTTGATCAGTCCCATGCTGGATTCCCAGGCTGATGCCTGGGATTCAAGAGTTAACCTTTGTCTGGTCAGCTGTTTCTGGGGGTTCAACCAGCCCAGTCTTAATCCCTTTGATCATCAGTCCTCCCTCTCTGATACTGGCTTTCTTGAGTTCAGCTCAGTACTTAACCAGCCAGTAAATGAAGTTACTGTTTCCCAGACTCTCTGGCCATAGGATTGTAGGCTGGCACTCCCCAGATCTATGACTAAAATCCATATATGAGAGAGTACATGCCATGTTTCTCTTTTTGTGACTGGGTTACCTCACTCAGGATGGTTTCTTCTAGTGTCATCCATTTGCCTGCGAATCTCATGATTCCATTATTTTTTTCTGCTGAATAGTACTCCATTGTGTAGATGTACCACATTTTCTCTATCCACTCTTCAGGTGAGGGACATCTAGGTTGCTTCCAAGTTCTGGCTATTACAAATAAAGCTGCTATGAACATAGTGGAACAGACATCTTTGTTATATGAATGGGCATCTTTTGGATATATGCCTAAGAGTGGAGTTGCTGGGTCTTGTGGTAGGTTTATTCCCATTTTTCTGAGGAATCTCCATACTGATTTCCAAAGTGGCTGAACCAGTTGGCACTCCCACCAGCAATGGAGGAGTGTCCCCCTTTCACCGCATCCTCTCCAGCATAAATTGTCATTGGTGTTTTTGATTTTAGCCATTCTGACAGGAGTGAGATGGTATCTCAGAGTTGCTTTGATTTGCATTTCACGGATGGCTAAGGATGTTGAGCACTTTCTCAAGTGCCTCTCAGCCATTTTAGACTCCTCTATTGAAAACTCTCTATTTAGTTCTGCAGCCCACTTCTTAATTGGGTCCTTTGCTGTTTTGGAGACTTGCTTCTTGAGTTCTTTGTAAATTTTGGAGATCAACCCTCTGTCAGATGTGGGATTAGTGAATATTTTTTCCCATTCTGTGGGCTGCCTTTTTGTCTTGCTGACTGTGTCCTTTGCCTTACAGAAGCTTCTCAGTTTCAGTATGTCCCATTTATTAATTGTTGATCTCACTGTCTGTGCTACTGGTGTTATGTTCAGGAAGCTGTCTCCTGTACCAATTCGTTCAAGGGTACCACCCACTTTCTCTTCTAAGAGGTTCAGTGTGGCTGGATTTATGTTGAGGTCTTTGATCCATTTGGACTTAAGTTTTGTGCATGGCGATAAACATGGATCGATCCGCATTCTTCTACATGCCAGTCTCCAATTATGCCAGCACCATTTGTTGAAGATGCTTTCTTTATTCCATTGTATATTTTTAGCTTCTTTGTCAAAGATCAGATGTTCGTACGTGTGTGGGTTAATACCCGGATTTTCAATTCGATTCCATTGGTCTACCTGTCTATTTTTGTGCCAATACCAAGCTGTTTTCAGGACTATAGCTCTATAATAGAGCTTGAGGTCAGGGATAGTGATGCCTCCGGACGTTGCCTTGTTGAACAGGGTTGTTTTGGCTATCCTGGGTCTTTTGTTTTTCCATACAAAATTGATTATTGTTCTTTCAAGGTCTGTGAAGAATTGTGCTGGGATTTTAATGGGGATAGCATTGAATCTGTAGATTGCTTTTGGCAGGATTGCCATTTTTACTACATTGATCCTGCCTATCCAAGAGCATGGGAGATCTTTCCATTTTCTGAGGGCTTCTTTAATTTCTTTCTTTAAAGATTCAAAGTTCTTACGATACAGGTCTTTCACTCAAGAGACTAAATAGTGTATGTTCTTGCTATGGCTCTTGGTTGCTTCCCAGACATTAACAGTAAGACATTATTGTCATTACTAGATATTCCCGATGGTAAGTAGTAGTACTTACGTCTTTGAAGTAACCAACAACTGTCTAAAAGGCCTACTCAGTAAAAGGGAATTCATATATAATGCTTTAAACGTAGGAAGCTATTTTGACTGGAGAGGACATAGACCATAGAGCAGAGCCTCTGTTTCTAAGATTTCATGCCTGACACTGCTTGGATGGCCAGAATCCAGAAGGTGGATTGCATCAAGACCTAGAGTAGAACCAAACACAACTGACAAAATGATTTCTGATGATATTCTGCTATATTCACAGATTGGTGCTTTGCCCAAGTGTCATCAGAGTGGCTTCATCCTGCAATTATGGCAGAAGATGTAGAGATGATTAGCCAAATATTAGGCAGAACTCATGAACTTTATGGAAGAGGGGTGGTAGTGGGAAGGATTATAGTTGTCAGAGGCATCTAGGACACCAAGAGAAAACTGCCCAAATATTCACATAAACAGGCCACAAAGGGGGTCATAGACATTGAAACAACAGGAAACTAGTATCGGTTTGTGCTAGGTCCTCTGCATATGTGCTACAATTGTTAGCTTGGTGTTTCCGTGGGACTCCTAACAGAGGAAGTTGGGAGGGTATCTGTGACTCTTTTTCCTTCTCTCAGGACCCTTTACCTCTTACTGGGTTGCCTTGTCCAGCCTTGATATGAGGGTTTTTGCTTGGAGTTACTGCTTCTTGTTAAGCCTTGTTTGATATATATTCCTGGAAAACTTGGTCTTTTCTGAAGAGAAATGGAGGAACAGTAGATATGAGGGTTAGGGGAGGTAGGTGGTGGTAGGAGGGACAAGGAAAAGGGAGGCTGCAGTTAGGTTGTATTGTATGAGAGAAGAACAAAGAATAATAACCACAGCTCAAAACAAATTTTCTTCAAAGGTACCTTGGATAATACGTATTGGGAAATAAGGATGTATACGGAGAAAATCAGAAGAAGGCAAGTAGCTTTATTATAATTAACTTATTTTCATTTACTGTAAAGACAATTCTACATTTTCATAAATAGAAAAACCCACATTCTAAGAAGTAGGATCTTGTTCTTTAAGGTTATAATTTGGTATATTTCAATGCTTCATTATCCTGTCAACAGCACTGCAATTTAAAGAGTGTTGTTTCCTCTTGAAGTTTCATGGTACAGTATGTCTACCTTGTCATTTACTACTGAAAGGACAGTATTTCTATGCTAGTATTCCTTTTCACATTATAATCTCGGGTAGCAGCTAGAAGTTATGAAACAATGACAAGTAAGAAAATCAATATTTTGTTTGACACACTCAACAGAAAGCATCATACTTTTATTATCAGTGTGAAAATATCATACATGAAGCTCCTATAAGTCAAAGTATTAAAAACTACTATTTTATTACAGAAAACTGTCATGTGAGGTATGATAATATATACTAAATATATACTAAATGTAGACATTATGTCATGAAAAATCTCATATATATGTGTGTGTACATATACATATGAATGTATAATTAATAATTTTTGCTTTGCAATTCTTAGCATTTAAAAATATTTTCTGAAGAAATAAAACTAGTGTTCTGGCACTTCAGATCCTGTTCTGCATACAGCTGTTAACAGTAACTTAGATTTATAAGACTATCACAGAATGACCTATACTCATTGAGATGGTCACAGATTTCCATTTTTAATGCTATGAATTACAGTTCATTTGGTAGCTGTTCTAATTTTCTTCCTTTAGTCACTCTCAGTAGTGCCAACAATTTTGCATATCATTTTTGGAATCATCTCTAATGAAACATGTATCCCTTGGGATAGGTCACATGCAGTTTCATAGCAACAGTGATTTGAAGTGGTCTCTGGAAGATCACTCTTGGCAGTGATGGAAAGAACGTGCTTTGATGGGAACTCTGAAATTCAGAAAATGTCAGGGTGGAGTTGTATTCAGAGTTTCTTTTCCGCCTGGTCCTGCATCCATTGAGCCACAGATAAACACACTGACACATATTAATATAAACTACTTGGCTGATGGCTCAGGTTCTTTAATGGCGAGTTCAGTCCTAATTATTAACCTATAACTATTAATATAAGCATTTCTGCATGGTCTTATTTTACCAGAGAACACAGAGAGCATCCTATCTTACTTGTGTCTACATGGAGTATCTTCACGGCTCCCTAGGTGGCCTCTCCCCAATATTCTCCTTGTCTGGTACCCCACCTATACTCCATGCCTGGCTACTGACCAGTCAGTGTTTTATTCATCAACCAATAAGAGAAACATATTTACAGAAGGTCACCCATCATGGAGTGAGTACAAGAGGGAGAAGAGAGTACTTAAGTAAGTTAATATTAGTCATGTCTATTTCTTTGCTTACGCTTTTTACCTATGTTTGGGCTTTTGGCCTTTTTAATAAATACTTCACCCATTTGTAGTTAATAATATTTTTATTCCTGAAAAATACTGAGAGAGTGCACAGTGTTCTTACCACCAATGACAACAGTGTTAGATGGTAGTTTTTTTATTTGCCAGATTTAGTCATTCTACAAATATATATGTACATTTTTCAAAATAAAGCACTTAAGAATTTAATACATAAAAATATGTACCTATAGTATGTGTGAATAAATATGTCCTTTGTTATTTATTTCACAGCCAATTTTAGTCTTCACTGACTGAATAACAGATCAGTTATCAAATAGAAACCTCTTATTTGCTTAATTCTGTTAGAAGTTATATTGAACTTAGAGTTCCGCTGCTTTATACTTGTGGAAAAATAAAAGTTAATTTTGTGACCACAAAATACACAAATTCTGGATGAGTATTGCAGTATACGTATCATTCTGTAAATATTTTTGTGTAATTTTTATTTGATGGTCCTTGATGCAATTTATTTAAAATAATTTCCTTAACCCTTATAATTGACAATTGAGGGTTTAAATATAAATACATTGTTCATGTGTATGTATATATGTATGTATGCATATATGTGTGCATGAATGTGTATGTATGAGTGTATATTTTTATCTGTATACGAGTTAGAATGTATATATGCATTTATATATTTAGATAATGCATTTGTGTATGCATATGGTTAAAATGAATGTATGTGTGTATATATACAAGTTATATATACAAGTTTGTATATATGGATATGAATGTGTATGTTCATGTGTGTGTATTTTTAACATTTCAGTGTATATATTTGTAAGTACTTACAACATAGTCACAAAAACATGGACAGAACTTGGAATCAAGATATTCTCATAAGAACGTGTAGGAATGGTTATAGAGTCAAGTAAAGTACTTATCTTGCAAGCATGAGGACCCAAGTTGGATCTCCAGAACTCATGTAAGAACAAAAAAAAAAAATAATCGCATGCCACGCACTTGTCATTCCAACACTGAGAAATTGGAAACAGATGTAGCTCTTGGTGCTCAATGGCCAACAGTAATTCTACTTGAATTCCAAATCAGTGAATGACTATGTTGCAAACAAAAAACATGACCAAGACTAAGTAATAACATAACTACACAAGAAGTTGAACTCTGGCCTTCATGCACACATACACACACACACACTTGAGCTTATGTGTGTGCACACACATAACTACACATCACATATACTTCTATACAAATACACCGACAATCTAATATACATGTATTCAAGTACACATGCATTACACAAGCACAAAATAACTTGAACACACACACAAACCCCTACACAAATACACCCACAACTGCATATGCATGCATTTAAGCACACAGAAGCACAGTGGCATGTTTATAGGCATACAATAGCAAACACACACACACATACACACACACAAACAAACACACACAGAGTACAACTAAGAAATCACAGGCAGCCCCTATAGATGGTGTATCTTTGCACAGTTTATTACAAAGCTGTACTGCAATGAGGCAGACTAATGGGCTTCCCTGCAGCTTCCTTTAGGAAAAAGAGCATCAGTGACTCTTCCTGAAGTCTTTCAAAGATTTTAGACCCTTTTCACATGAAAATGGAAATTCAAATAAAGTGCTATTTTTAATTGCAATCAAATATTTGCTCTCTGAATTTGATTTTCAAATATTTTTTGTTTTTCTAGACAGGATTTTTCTGTATTGTTTTGGAGGCTGTCCTGAAACTCGGTCTGTAGACCAGGCTGGCCTCGAACTCACAGAGATCCACCTGCTTCTGCCTCCCGAGTGCTGAGATTAAAGTTATGTGCCACCAACATCCGGCTTCAAATATCATTTTGCAGTAGTTTATACACATTAAAATGTTTTTTCATTACTTTTAGTATATCCCTAAAATGACAAGACCTTAAATAAGAAAAATTACCACCTATGAAAGAAGGCATGTGCAATAGCACAGATATAACTACCTAATTTTCTTTTTAAAGTAAAATACTTTTTAATTTTCTTGCTTATTTACTTTACATTTGATAACAGTGGAAACCATTGTCTCACCTTCCTTTTAGATAGGAAGAAGCCTGGATTCCAGAGATTGCATACTGATAAACAAATTTATTGATTTTCACGGTTTTATTCTTAAGGAACTTGAGTAAATTTCAATGCCAAATAAAAAGGGCAATTTTAAAAGTAAGATGAAGGAAGTTATCTAGCTTTCTATAAAGTTTAAGAAAGTACTAAATAATCCTTGGCTTGCTTTGTGCAAGAAAAAAATCAACAACTATCTGTGAACTCTAAAACTCTCCTTTGTCATCAGTAAGCACAGGAAGTTCAAGTATCTTGTTTGCATATTGTGAAGATTAAGTGGGATTGTGCATCTAAAATACTCACTCATAATCCCAGTTTATGCTCTGTGTGAGATAAATGATGCTGTTCTGTTAGTCTGAATGCTTAGTTCTCATTCCTTTTTTGACTTAGAATTTAACAGTGGCATGTTTGGCTTACATGAACTGAAAGCTGCATACTTTAGGGAGTAGTCAAAATCATACTGACAACGATGAAACTCCATGTAACTCTCATCCCAGCAATAAAACAGAGATCACTGCTTTTTGGTCAGAAAAGTATCCTTTTTCAACCATTTATAAATGTGGCATCTTTTTATTTCTAGAATTTCACACAAATACAATCCTATATTGTATGCTTTTTTGTCTCCTTTTACTCAGCATGTTTAAAATATACATATGCTATATATTCAGCCATAATGTGGTTTATTTTATTGGTGAATATTATTCCATTGTTGAAAAAGATATGTCTCCAATTACAACATGAAATTTTCTTCCAATTTCTATAGATTACATAAATTTGCTATGGAAAATTGTATACAAGCCTTTTTTATTTTATAAATAATAAATGCTTATTGAGTGAACAAAGGATTGTGTGAATGAAACATTTTGTGCCATCATATATTTAATTCAAATAATTTCTGATATATGTATGCTGTTTTATTGGTAACATCACAAATGATTATTAACACTTAAAAATTATTTTATAAACATATATTAGTACATTATTTGATTGTTTTTATAATTGTGTTAGTTTATATAATATAGAGCAAGCATGATAATAATGCTAGAGCAGTATTGTTGGTAAAACTTTAAGGCTACAAACTTCTTTTTCCTTTTTTATTTTAGAAGTACTCTTATTTTACACATCAATTCCCCCATTCCCTTGCCCTCCCACCATACTATAACCCCAACTGACCTCCCACTACACCCCCATGCACTCCCCAAGATAGTGAGGCTCTCCATGAGTCATCATCAAAGTCCTTCAAATCATTTGGGGTAAGGCCTAGGCCCTCTTTCATGTGTCTGGGCTGCAAAAGTATCCCTCCACATGGAATAGGGTCATAATGTACATTTGTGCACTAGGAATAAATACTGGTTCCACTGTTAGCAGTCCCATAGGCTGTCCAGACCTCCTAGCTGGCACACATATTCAGAGTGTCTTGCCCTGTCCAATGCAGGTTCCCTAGTCTTATGACAAGTTTCTCTGTGCTCTCATTAGGTCAGGTCAAATGTTTCTGAGGGTTACTCCATCACAGTCTTGTTGGGGAAGTCCTGTGCATTTGTCAATAAAGACTGTCTGGCCAATAGGAATCTAGATAGGTGGGGCTAGGAATCCAGGAAGATGCTGGGAAGGAGAAACACAAGAGAGTCAACATGTAACCGCCATGGGGGTAGGAGCCCAGAACTATTCTCCGGTAAGAGACATACTTAGATTAACAATTATGGGGTAATTACTTAAAGCAGAGCTAACCAGTAAGAGACAAGCAAGGCCAACAGCTTCATAATTAATATAGCCTCCTGTGTGTTTATTTGGGACTGATGCCGCTCTGGAACTAGGGGGGCGGGAAGGCTCCTCTCAAGGAAAAAGCTTCTCTTAACACAGTCTTGGCTTCTTTGCTCATCTCTCCTCCCTCTCCAAAACTGGATTCCAGGAGTATGGTTGAGTGTTTAACTGTGGGTGCCTGCTTATACTTCAATTGGCTACTGAATGAAACCTCTAGTAATGGTAACCAAGGTAGTCATTAATCTCATTATAGGGGAAGGGCATCAAAACAGGCTCTCCACCACTGACTATATTCTTAGTTGGGGTCATCCCTGTGGATCCCTGAATATTTCCTCAGTGCCAGACTGTTCTCCAAACTTGTGCTGGCTCCCTCCATTAAGGCATCTCCTTTCCTGCCCTTCTCTATTCCTCCCCTGTCTCAGTCCTTCTGTTTTTCTTCCCAATCCCCTTCTCCTGCTCTCCCTTCACACCTCCCTCTTCTCTCCCCCCATGTTCCCAATTTGGTCAGGGGTTCTTGTTTCCCTCCCCTTCTTCAGGGGACCATGCTTTTTTCTCTTAAGGTCCTCATTGTTTCCTAGTTTCTCTGGTTGTATGGTTTGTAGGCTGGTAGTCCTTTGCTGTATGTTCAATATCCATATATGAGTGAAATTTACAGGGCAATGAATGAGTGAGGTAACCCAATCATAGAAAGACAAGCAGGATCTATACAAGAATTTTAAAATGTGTTTTAATTTCTAATTTGTAAAGAGAAGCAGAATTCATGCATCTTCTGGCAAGTGTCTAATCCTATAAGAATCATATCCTTCTGTATGCTCTTCACTGTTGAGTGCTCTTCTTCCATCTATGGCTACTTCTTAATATTGCTAATATTTCCATCTAAGTATTTTACAATCCGAAAGATGCAGACATGCACTGTACCCATTAATCTTCGATTTGATAATTGGTTGTATCTATATCATCTATATTAATTGTCCAAATCAGGTGTTTTCTGGGTGGGTCATCTCTTTTCAGGGTGGGAACCATTTATTGAGCATACCAGGGCTTTCCCTTTTGTCTGTTTATTTTGTGTCCAGATGCTGAGTGAGCTGATTTATGTTGCACTACCTCTTTTTTTCCTTTTGTAGAAAGATAGTGATAATGGTTTAAGATATTGTCCTTAGGTATAACCTAGTAGCTAATAGGATTTATGTGGGTTGATTAGCTATAAGTTAACAATTCTGTAAGCACACGATCTCCAAAGTCATTCACTTATAGTTTCAACTTGTGCATATGTGGTTGATAACTGTATGCATGTCCAAAAGCTAAAGTGGCCACGTGGAGTGGTGTTAGAGTTCTTAATTACATTTTAAAATGGAAAACCTTCAAATAGTATTCTAGAAGTTGAAGGAAATTTGCCTCTATTGTTTATTTTAAGTTAATTTTGAGATAAATACATGTTAAATTTTGTTAACACTTTTCAATGTCAATCTTTGTTCTCTGTTATTATGCTAGCATGATGAAAATGAAAAGGGGATTGTCTAGAATTATAACATCAGTAGGTACAAATAGCCGGATTACTTTTAATTCAGATAAAATTACTTTAGCTTAATCCATGAATGATATTAATTGTATTTTATATGTATACATGAAAGTTTTTCATAGTTAATAGTTGGAAGCAGACAAAGAATTATGAATAGTGGCGTTTTTTGCTTTTGTTTTTCAAGACAGTTTTATCTGTGTTGCTTTGTCTATCTGGGGACTGGCTCTTTAGACCAGATTGGCCTCTAACTCACAAAGATTTAACTGCATCTGCCTCCTGAGCGGCTTGGATTAAAGTTGTGCTCTCTGACTGCTCTCCTTAACAAAGCCTTTCTAATCCATGGATTGTACATATGCAGACTGGAGTGTGCTCAGCTGAGGGGAGGGGATGAATGAGGACTTAAGGATAACAAAAGAGTTAACAAAATTAGAGGATGAATCTGAAGCCAAGAAAAAAAATGACTTAGTTTGAGTTTTCATTTGAGAAATGTAGGATATGAGTGGGAGGCACTAAAAATTCTCCCAGGAATTTTCTGCATCCTCCAGAATATAGCACTTTCCCATTATTCTTCAATATTTTACTATTTCTTAAGTTCCTCTTTTTACACACTTAGACCACATAAATTAGTTCCTTGTCAAGTCATAGATCTCTTATTGTAGCACTTTCCTAGGTTCATTTTCAAGTATGTTAGTTCATAGATGCATTGCAAATCATATAGAGACTCTAAGAAAGAATAATCATAGATACCTATTTCCCATCCTTAAGAAATTCCAACAACCAGGTTAGTCAAAAAAGAGAATCCATTAAAGAATTTTAGTTACACTGAATGATGGCCAAGAACTCTTTCCAAAAGACAGAATGTGAGCCACAGGATCAAATCCTTCCAAAGGTGTGAATGAGAAAGAAGCATTGGCAAAGATGATTGAATTAATTTTCTTTTCTTATTTTATTTTTGTTTTGTTTTTAAAATTCAAACATGTTATTTTTCCTTAAATTTAGTTAAAATATAATGATATTACCATTCTCCTTCCCATTTTTTCTTTCATTCTTTCACATGTCCCCTCCCTCTGACTCCTTCGATGTTGCCCACTCTCTCAAATTGATAGATTCTTTTATTTGACTAAAATTGTTATATACAAAAGAAATTTTCCTGTCCAATGCTGCTTTTTATATATGAGCTTTCATTGATCTCTCATTGTTTCTGGTCATAGTTTTCTGTGATTCTGTCCATATGCTATAAAGAGAAGCTTCTTTGACAGGTTGTAGTTACACTTATCTGTAGATATGAGGATAAGATTGAAAATGTAGTTACAAATTATGCTGATCTAGCAATGTAGCAGCTGTAGATTCTCTTTAATATCCATGAGGTCTCTACCACCAAGAAATTGATTAGGTTTCTAATATCATACAGAAAAAATGAAGAGTGGGTCTCCAAGAAGGGAAGAGAAAGTAAGATCAGTACAGAAGAAGGAGAGATGAGAGGCAAATAGCATCTAGGTTGTTTGATAAAATATCAAGGAATCATAGTATTTTATATTCAACTAAATTATATAACACTCATATAACTAAATAGCCCTAACCATATATATATATATGTGTGTGTGTGTGTGTGTGTGTGTGTGTGTGTGTGTGTGTGTGTGTGTGTGCAGTAGACTAATACAACCCCGAGTACTAGGCATGAGAAATCTGTCCACAAATGGTTGAGGGTAAATCAAGTAATTATCAAACAATCTAGATGACAGCTCTTCTTTTTGCTTACATTTCAGAGGTTGAATGCAAACCCTTATTGTTTAAGACATGGCATACTTAGGTGGCAGAATTTGGATTATTTGAACTGGATATGACCTCAGAATCTGCTTCTTGTGATCTAACGTTTACAGTACCAGAAAATAATGTACTAGTTTTTAAGGAGTGGGAAGCAATCAATAGTCCTACACAGATAGGACAGGTACAGAACATACATGAGTGAGCAGCATGGCAAGATATCTGCAAGGGTGCAATAAATGGCATTTACATGTTGATGGTAACCAATGGCTGTCAAACTCAGGAGGAAAATCCTGTTATTTGTTTGCCTGTTTTCAATTAATTTTTAAAAATTTTCATATACTATATTTGTCATATTCTTCCTCCTCTCAACTCCTCCCAGGTCTACCTATCTTCCTTACTCTCAAATTTGTATTCTTTCTCTTTCTTAAAAACAAACAAAAAGAAATGCATCCCCTCAAAAATGAAGCACACAGATATAAATAAAAATCCACAAAACATGTAGTTGCTTCTGTATTGAACAACTCTGCCTGAACTTAAGACCTGCCCTGAGCCAGTTGCTATAACCGCTGTCACTCCATCAAAGAAAATTGATTGTACTCTCCAAGTTATTATCAATTGTTAATTGCTCCTTGGTTAATAGTGGAACTTTGCTTTTCAGTGTTAGGATTTGTGTGGTTTGAATTTTTGTAGGTATTATGCATACATTGAGAGTCTCTGGGTTCATTTATACATCAGCTCTGTTATTTCTGGAAAACTCTTCCCTTGAAATCATGCCACTTCTGTTTTGTAGTATCTTTCTCCTATTCCAAACAGATCCTTGAGCCTTGAGTGAAGGACTTTCATATAAGCATTCCATGTAGATTTAAGTGTTTTACAGACACTTACTATATTACTATTGTCCAGTTGTGTGTCACTGTGTTAATGGAAGCCTCCCTGATGACAGCTGAACACTGAACTGGTCTTTTGATATAGAAGTATGCTATAGAAGTATGTTATTTGGAGCCATTGTTTTGCTATGCTCACTTAGCAGAATAACAGTAGTAGTTTGTCTCCTAGGTTCCATGACCTGTGTAGTCTCAGGTTCTTGTCCTTAAAAGTATTGGTATACCTTAGACAATCCTGCTAAGGAATTCTGACTTTTAAAAATGTCACGTTGTAAACCTATAATAGAGGCAAGTTCATATTCTCTCATTTGGTTCACAAAGAAAATATAAAAAATATTAGTGGTTTTGCATTGTGGCTTTGAAATATCCCTGTGAGTTTAATAATAAATTTTAAAAACACATAGTTAAAACTGATATTTAACTCTAAAAATACATCTAGTCTGCTTAGTCCTGGAAAGATAGTGTTGGGTAATATTTAAAAATACAGATTTGTCTAATTCCTACCTTTTTGGAAGTAATTAAACATGTATTGGGGAAAAGAAAGAAAAGACTAATTCACAGAAAAGAAATAATTCAACTAAGATAACTTTTGGAAGCTAATGACTTAATTAAAAGCTCCAAGTTTCCATTCTCTATAGTAGTCATTATTGAAGAAACCTGGAATCCAAGCTTCTCTATCTGAAAAAAAATACACTTAATTACTTACATAGATTCAAAAAGCTTCCAATACAAATAAACACTGAAATGTAAGAAAGTGCTTCCTATTATAATTGAGTTTTTGGATGCTCAGTCTCCTGCTCTTATGTTCAAAACACTCAGACTCCCTGGAGCCAAAACTTCAAATCCCTGTAGGACTGTCTTGGGTCTTTATCTGTTCAAAGCCAGACTAAGAAAAGTAGCACTTCAAGTGTCTAGAGGCTGTGATTCTAGAAGCTTAGATGTTTTATAAATGTTTAATTTACTTAAAGATGAGTTGACAGTTATTTTTATTACGCTTTGCACTCCTCTCAATGTTTCCATTTCTAAATTAAATGCCGTTAGCACTTTGTAAACTCTGTCCTGAAGTCCTCCCTTTTGAGTCTCATGTCTATGTAACAGAGTTCAAATTGTTTCTTGAAATCTTCCCTGTGCTGTGAGCATGGTTCTCATCAATCTCTTTATAAATTTTATTTACTCTAATAGTCTCCTTTCATAATCTACAGATAACCACATACATCTTGCCTGGGTAATACTTAGCTGTTTTTGTGGCAGTATTTGACAAACCCCGGAAAGTTGGATTCTAACACACAATCACCTCTGTGGGGAGCTTCTTCTGCAGTGGTAGTGTCACTGCTATTTTCCAGAGATCTAATCAGAATTTCCATTGATGCTAAGTGAAAAATAATATGCTGAGGACTGCTCAGTCTGTTGATAATCTCACACAGAACAAGTTTGTCACCACATCTGTGGTTATTCATGGTGTGCTTTTGTGTTCTGATAGCAAAAGCATGTTCAAGAATGTCATTCAGTTTTACACTATCAACCTGGCATTTCTGTCAAGTCCCAGGACTCAGTCCCACAGGACTGCCCTCACTTCTGAGACTCATCCCATTTGAAACCTCCATATTATTTGTTTGTTAATTTGTTAAAATTACTCAGGCATGTAAGGGAGATAATTTGCTTACGTTTGCTGGCTTATTAGAAAATATATTATCACATATAGCAATAAACAAGTGGGTATAATAGTATAGGTCTACTCGCAAGCCCTGGATATGCTCCCATAATCTATGTGAGTTCCCATGTGCATTAGTCCCATTGTGTCTGGAAAGCACTGTTTTCTTAGTGCCCTCTATCCATGTGGGCTCTCACAGTCTTTTGTGATCTTCTTTCACAGAGTTCTTTGAGACCCAAGGGGAGGGACACAATGGAGGTACCCCATATAAAACTGAATATGATTTCTGCTCCATCTACTGTTCTAGTATCTCCCCATCTGGACCTACTCCCTTTTGTCTCATTAGAGATAAACAGGTACTTAAGGGACATTAGTAAAATAAGACAATAAAACATCACAATCTTTTTTCTATTTTTAATCTTAAAGTTAGCAATTTCATTGATATTTATCTCAATTCTCCAATTTTACATTTCTTAAATATGCTACAGTTTTCCTTCGAAACTTTGTTATTGAAGGAAGACCTTCTCTAAAACACTCTAAACTGTTTTTGTTTTGCTTTTTTTGATTTTTAGTAACATGCAGTTAGTAGCTAAGAACCCAGGGCCTTACTTTCTCATAGAAGATAGAAAGATATTACCCTTATTTCCTGATCACAGGAACCTTTCCAAAGAGACAACTTCCTTCAGTGAAAGAGGAAATAGACCTTCATGACAAAAGTCAATTTGCACAGAATATACCACATTGTTTTCTGCATTTTGTTATTTGTAGAGTAATAGTAAATCCTGAAAACCCTTAATTACCAGCATCAGTCTAAAAAAGTTTTTTTTCCTTAAAGGCTTTTAAATTACCCTTTCACAAATGAGAATGTCTTGACTAAGTTTTGCTTAAAAAACAGAGTTTTGTATTACACTTTTAGATTCTTCTAATTCTCTTGTTTTCTATTCAAATTGTTTTCTGAAACTAGGGTCTTTTGTCAGTCCATATCTCATAGATACAGATGCTTAAAAATGAAATGCAAAACAGCTCGATGTGACTAATCACTGGAAAATGCAAGTAAGACAAAAGAAAAGCAGCATTTTTCAGTTTGTTTGAACAGTTATCATCAAACTGACAGAAATTGGCAGCTTCTCATCACTCTTGGCTTATTAGTAAAATTTGTACCATTATAACAAAAATTAAGGGTATGTCTTAAAGTTTAAAGATACAATTAACATATTAGTTGAATATCTAGCTGTGTAGTCACAGGTCATGAAGATCACATTACCAAGAGATATTTACCATCTTACACTTGTTGTGGCTCCATCCCAAATAGCCAAAAAGAGGAAGTAGCTATGTGTCCATTAAGTGATCAAAGGGGGATTAAGTGTTATTTGGCCACAAAAGACAATGAAGCCTTATCATTAGTGACAGAATTTGAGGATGTGCTGCTTTTACAGAATTTTCCAAAGTTCATTTCATAAACATAGGCAGAGAAACAATAGTCATTAGAGTTGCTGAAGCATAGGGTAAAGGAATTAAATCATCAGGAAAAGGCAGTTATGGTGGCAGATGACTTCAAAAACAGTTTGGGTAGCACAGGCTACTAGCTTTGTGAGTCCTATATAGTTTAAAGTCTGTATATTTCCCCATCTCACACCATCTGTCCAGAAAAAGAAAAGGAAAAAGAAAAAAGTGAAATAAATAGAACAATTTAATATACAAGTAGGACGAATAAACATAAATATGGATGTTGTACAGCACGTGTTTATTATTTTTATAGTTTGGAAAATCTATTTGATATTTTAAGAAGAAAGAGGTCAGAAAAACACATATAAGCAATCAGTGGTCAAATAGGTGTAACTTGAATTACTCTGCTTTATCACTATAAGCTGGATTCATGTATTGCATTATTACACCTTAGTCACAAATATGTACCATTCAAATCACATGTAAATGAACTTGTTAAAATAGAATAAGAAACTGAATTAACAAGACTATATAGGAATCTTATGATACAGGACAATGATTCAATTTCCTAAATAAAATTATCCTTATATTGACTAAAACAAGATCATTTGAGATATTACATAAATCATTTCAGACATGAAGTCATGTCTGAATATATGGAATATGAGTTAACATGCTATTTAGTTTTCTATTGCTGTGATAAAATTCCATGATAAACAGCAACTTAAAGAGTGAAAGTTTTATTTCTGCTTACAGTGTGTAGTCAACCATGAAGGGAAGTTGATGCAGAAACTCAAGCAAAAATCTGGAAGCAGGAACTGAAGCAGAGACTCTTGGGAAACTCAGGTTACTGCGTTGCTTTTGTGACTTTCCCAAGCTGCATTTTTAAACAATCTGGGATAATCAGCCTGGATTGGATTGTACCACCTACATTGGGTTGGGCCCCTCATATCAATCATTAGCCAAGAAAATACCTACAAGTCAATATTCTAAATGCATTTTTCTCAATTAGGCTTCCCTCATCCAAATGATGCTGGTTTGTGGTAAACAAAATTACAGAACAAGACATATGTTCTATAAAAGAAAAGGAAATTCTAAATTGACTTAAGTATGAGTCCAAATTAGATATAAATGTTCTGTAATTAGTGTCTTATGTCACAAAAAATGTTAAAAGAAGTAAATAATATTGTATTTATGCAAAAATAGATATTGTTCTAATATATTTCTCAGAAAAGATTGTTTCAAACATACATCACAAGAACATTACAAATCCAAGATTAATCTGAAAAAAATGTCAACCAGTATTATTCTATTATTCTTAAGGCAAATCCATATAGCCTAAATGTGAAGGTACACTTAGAAAATAACAGCATATACCAGCTTAGTACACATATGCCTACATGTGTCAATTTATTTCATATCCTTTTGCATCAGGAAATAATTTGTGTTTTATCATACTAAGCCAAAATACCAATAAGCTGTTTTTCTTCTACATAGTAATCCAGTTTAAATTTAATATTAATTTATTGCTTCAATAGTTATTTAACATTACACATTTCTCTACTTAGTAGTAATAAGCTAACAGCATTTTATTATGCAGTCAGATCACCCCTGCTGTGCCATCAAACACAAAGCCAAAGAGTAGTTAAACAGGTAAGACAATATGCTCAATTTTATCATTTTGTAAGTTATATGAATACGCTTCCATCCTTAGTAAGTTTTACTTTCAGATTTTTACATACATCAGTTGCCTGGCAAACTGCTTTGAGCATCATATGTCCAGGTTGATTTATCAACTATCAATGAAGTAAGTCTTTGAAGCAACGGTAACATCAAGGTGTCCTTGAACAGGAATGTTTGATTCTAATTTTAGTCATTTTAACTTGGTCTTAGTTTAAGAAAGATTGAAGCCTTATGCAGCAGTTTAAGAGTATATAGATACATGAGTACAGATATAACTTAGCTTGGAGACATGTTCAGACTTAGTGATTGCCAATGGAAGGCAAGAAAGCCTTCATGAGCTTTCCAGGATAGCTGAAACAATGTTCCCTAAGCTACATAAATGAAGTTACAAAGGACAAATGAAACCTAACTGAAGATAATCATATATGTGTCCCTGAACAGCCTTCATATAAAAGAAACTAATGTCTAGAAATAGTATTTACTGTATCCAATATCCTATTTATAATTAATGTCCCAGATTAGCATGGCTTATAAAAAAACTATTATTTCTGAGAAGGGGGGGCTGAAATTGCACTAGAGTGGAGAGAAGGCGTACAGTTTGGAAAAACTGTAAATGATTACAACTTATATTGATTACACATCAAGAAAATGAGGCTGCAAAGTATGGAGTTTGGGGACCCTCTATTTGCATGCTTAGTCTCCAACTGCTAACTTGTTTAGGAAGGATGAGATTCATAGGAGTTCTCAACTTCTGGATTCCTATCCCTTTCAGAGGAGCCACCCAACACCATAAGAAAACACAGATATTTACATCACAATTCATAAGATTATTACAGTTAAAACCATAAATTAGCAACCAAAAAATTTTATGGTTGGTGTCATCACAAAATGGGAACTCTATTAAGAGGTCAGAGCATTAGGAAGTTTGAGAAGTACTGGATTAGAAGGTGTGACCTTGTAGGAGTAGATATGTCTTTATTGGAGAAACTGTGTTGCTCAGAGTTGACTGAGATTTCAAATTTCTACCCAGGTCCAGGGTTTCTCTCTTTCTTCCGCTTTCTGCAAATAAAGATGTAAATCCCTAAGCTACTGCTTCAGCACCATGCCTGTCTTCTTCTCACCATGACAATAACAGCCCAACTCTTTTAAAATATAAGCAAATGCCAAATTAAATGCTCTGTTTCATAAGAGGTGCCATGATCATAGTTTCTCTTCACAGCAATAGTATAGTTACTAAGACACAAGGGTATCAAATAAATAGGAAAGTTAAGGCTTGGCTTTATATTAATCAAAACCTGAGGAATTATTGGGTATTCCCATAAAGTACTCTTTTGTATAATGGATCAATCTATAGGAATTAACACAAGAAATTTCAGAATCCCAAATGCTCTGCATTGATTAGGCTTGTTATCTCACAGGCATTTGTGGTCATGCTGATGATATTTCTCTAGAAAATAAAAAATACAATCATTAGGATGGATCAATGTCTATATTGAAGAAATTGCTCCTGGAATTCATTACCTGAAGACATAATTGTAAATATTACATATGTTTTCATAACTGGAACAAGACAATAATGAACAAATACGTACGTGATTTGCAGGTGTTCACAAAGAATGTCATATACGTGATGATTAATACCATCAAATTACTGGGAAGTTTGGAAAAGATGTTATAATTGCTAAATGACTTCAAGCTGAGCAAGGAGAACACCAAATAAGTGCCAGAGAGATTATGTTTCAGAACAAATGTACAAACAAATATAATTTTTTAAAAACAGTGTAAGTCAAAGAACAAGAATGAATGGAGTAGAATTTTGAGTACAATGATAGCTAGCACATTCAGTGCAACCCTTCACTTCTGTCACTTATATTTTAATGAATACATATATACGCACCAAAACTTCATAAGAAATACCAGTCAGGCATCCACATGCTCAAAACCTAATAACAGGTAGAGCATAGTACTGCAGCATACATAGTATAGATTTTAGTCAAAATAAATAAAGGAAATTGTGAGAAAATAAAGCATCCTTATACAAAGTTAATTATTTGAATACTTCATGAGATTTTTAATAATGATTCATGAAAGTCTTAAAGTCATATACAGTGATGAGCCCATTTCATCTTTTGTTATTTAAAATATCATGAGTAAGACACAGGTATGTTGACACACATTTGAAGGTATTGTACCCAGGAGGCAAAAGATAAGAGCATGGACTAAAATAGGAGAAATATTCCTTTGAATAAAATAAAATGGGTTTAAAATTTTCTCAAAAATATATGAAAGGATTCCTAAATCAAAGAAAGAAATGATTGGTAAAAAGTTAAATGGATGTGGGGTCAATGAATAAACATTATATAATGTAACTTTTTAACTTGAGTTCAATTACTTGAAAAATAAAAACAAGTTACTTCTTTCAGAAAAAGAATCAAAGACATTTAAATAAACTATTAATAAACAAGAAAGAAAATGATCTGTCCTAAGACAAATTGGCCTCCTAAAATTCCCACACAATAATATGCTACTAATTTAATATTTTATAAAGAAATAATCCATGGTTATAATAATCTAAAACTTCAATATTTGTAAATTTTTGTATCTTGATTTTTTCTTAGGGGTTTTCTTTAAGTGTTTCCATAAACCAAATAGCAGTAAACTTTACGAAGTACTTAACAAAAGAAAACCTAGTTAGAAATGTGTATGAGACACATGAGAAAGAGAAACAAAAGTGTCATGGAGAGTTGATCCACTGATCTCAGAGAGATAAGCTGTACCATTTAAAAGGAGTCAGAATCCTAGCAGTGATAGGGACTTAAATGAGTGGGTGAAAATTGACACAAAGTGGACCTTAAAGGCTATGACTTTGTAGGTGATGTGGACATCATTTCTTAGACAATTGACTGCATATGTAAATGGCAGGTTTATGAAAATCTCATGTTAAGAGAGAAGTATATTGGCCGGGTGGTGGTGGCACACTCCTTTAATCCCAGCACTCGGGAGGCAGAGGCAGAGGCAGAGGCAGGCAGTGAGTTCGAGGCCAGGCTGGACTACAGCCTCCAAAACAATACAGAGAAACCCTGTCTTGAAAAACTAAAAAAAGAGAGAGAGAGAGAGAGAGAAGTATATTAATGGAGCTGTTGCCATTGGGCTCACGGTTTATTTCATAAAGAACAGGCAGTTTATAGCAAGCATCCACCTAAGAATGCATGATTTGTGTATAAAGAAAAGTTTCAAACATGTTATGTCAATTCAAATATTTTGCAGAGACAGCAAATTATCTAGACAAATTAATGGAATATGTGTATCATAGGGGAAAAGAAGCCCCACAATTCAGTACACAACAAGATGATTAAAGGCAGGAAAATTAGTTGTCTTTGAGACTCATGCATTTTTGACAAATTATGAACAATTTGTAATCAATTTACAATGTAGCATAGAAGTTATAATTGCCTGACTCTATAAAAGATAGCTTAAAACATCATTGATAATATTTTTACTAAGTATAACTGACTCACAGGAAACCTTTCATTATACATATTTATGATTGCTAAATGCATTCCATATTAGGGATAACTATGAGTGCAAACTACTGTAGAAGAAATTTACACCTGAATAAAGCAGTGCCTTCCTATGTAATATAAAAAATTGTTTCAAGGAGACATTTACAACAATGGATTCGTTCACTTTCTTGGATAGGAAGAGTAACCACACAGTGTTAGATAAATTCCTATTTCATAATTTACTTCATGTCATTCTGCATATTATAAAGATATTTGCATTTTCATGTTTATCTTTTTAATGCTCATAACAACTAAGCAGAAAAAGCATAGATATCCATCTGCAGGTTAATAAACAATAAAATATGTTATTTATGTGCAATATTCAGTTATAAAGAATATTAAAATTATGGTACCACAATATAATAAATTATTGTGGAAATCTAGAAATCCCCTGTTAATCAAAAGAATCTTGACTCAGAAAGACAAATATCATATATTTTCTTGCATATTTAGGTGCTAGTTATAAATATGTATGCATGTGCATATATTTATGTATACACACACACACACACAGGTAAATACATAGGATAAGATGGTAGAAAATAGACTATGAGAAATCCAGAAGGATTCTAAAGAATCAGAAATTTGAAAGAATTATGAGAGGGAGCAATAACAGTATTACACGTTTCATCTCAAATATAGAAACAATATAATATATATGTAAAGAAAGCAGAATGAAGAGTATGTGGTGTAAAGAATGCAAAGAGAATTCTGTTTGATACCAGAATGTGGGCATGCAAAAGTACAATGATACATACGTATGAAATGTCATATAAAACCCATTATTTTGTACCCTACTTTAAAATCGGTAATCTCTACATGATGTAATAAAGGAGAAAAAACAGAATAAGAAAAACAGATTGTCTTCAGAAGATTGAAAATTAGAAGGAGACTCAGAAATTGATGAAGTCAGTTACCAGATGCTTGAAAGATGTGAAGAAAATGATGAGAAACCGACAAAACAAAGTCAAGCTGAACACAGCTCCAGCCATGATCACATGGCTCTCAGTAGATGTGGAGGGAAAGAGCTCATTCCTCCAAAAACTTATCTGTTTATCCCTGTTGAAAAAATATGGGAAGATGTAACCACCGGGCAAATCCACAGTACTCACAGAACCTCGGAGCCAGTAGAAGAATTTAGTAAGACAAAGATCCTACAGGTGTTCTGACAGCAATGGACAAGCATCGTGTCTTGCCACTGCATGACTCAGAAGGCAGAAGCCAGCTCCATGTTGAGGGAGAACTTATAATTTGAAATAGAACTACTTTGAGAAAATGAGGAGAGTGAACAACCACACGACACAGAATCTGGATTTAATTTAACCTGATAGGAATCACCCCTGAGGGGTAACTGTGGAGAGCAAGAGGATGAGCTTCTGAGGTGCAGAAAAGTGGAGTCAAGGGCAGAGCTTCGGCGGTTTAGGGCAGAGGAAAGTACCATACCAACTCAACAGCTAGGAGAAAATTTTCTCACCTGAAAATCATCGTGGCCTACAGTCGGAAAATGAGTCCAACTCTAGGGCCAACTATGCAGTTCAGTGTCTCGGGTCTGTACCCGAGAACTTTGGGTACAGTAGCTGAAGTCATACAAATGGCAGCATCCTCTTTAATACATAGGCAGTCTTGAGAATATAGCAACAGTCCTCTGCCTGTACAGACCTCAGTGTTGTGCTTTCTGCTCTTACTCACCAAGCTTGTGAGAGGCACCCTTGCTTGTCTCCAGAAGGTAGACAACTGCTAATAACACAGACTGCAAAGACAGGTGTTGGGAGAAGATGACCCTTGCTACATCCCACGTGCTTTTTAATTCGCATAAAAGGAAATTTCTGCATATTTTCTTGATTTTCTATCCAAAACAGAATAAATGCAATGTAGAAAAATTGTTTATTGTTTACTAATATTCTATCCTCAAATCTATAATTTTAAGAATGATAGACTTTTTTATCCTGTATTAGTATACAGAAGGTAAAGAGATTATTTTATTTAGAAATTAAATTCACCTAAAAATAAAATATGATTGCATTTATTTTCAACTTCCTATGGCCACAGATAAAACAAATTATAAGTTCAAATAATAATACTATTACTTGTGACTGAGAAACCTCAATGAAAATATGAATTAAGCCATTTAAAAATGACAATAATGTTGGCCATAAATCATGAAAATTCATTTTTATAGAGTTTATTGAAAACTAATAGTATATACTTCCAAAACAAAATACTCATTGATAGCATCTTGTTGTAAATACTGGCAAATGCATTTAATAAATAATAACTCTTTCAACCTTGGTAAAATCTGAAAATCATGAAAATAAGGCACTACAGCTGTATCAATAGACAGAATCCGTCCCTAACTCTACACCACAACTGGTACTCAGCAAAGTTATTTTGATCTATACCTTCAGTAGGCACTAAGTAACATGAAAAAGTATATTCTACTAGGCTTCTATATTGAATGAGAACATAATTGACTATGCTTATATGTTATAAATAAGCTGTTTCTTCTCAATGAGCGTGTTTCCAGAAGTTTTTCTCAATCCTCAGAAAGTGGTGATCAGAAACTAACACTCTAATTGAAGACTTCATTAGAAACCTGAATAAATGTTTATTCATACACTTGTATCACAAGATGACCAAGGAAAGGAAGTAGAAATGTAGAGGGCAAGAAGGTCTTTGAGCAAACAGATAAGCCAGCAACAGATAAATGCAGCTAATCTCTCTAAAACTAGAAAATATTTGGCTGTTCTCCCAAAAGGCTGAGGGAGCGTGTAGTTTACAACCTTAAAACCCTCTGCTACCTGTTGACTCAGGTTCTGACCATATTATCTATAATATTATCCTTATTTAATCTCAGGCCCCTTTCCCCAAAAAACCTTAAGCATAAAACTCATTATTGTGAGGCATGTCATTTGTAGTCTCCAATAGCCAGGTGACTCTGTATTATATAAAGGCCAGTCATCATGTTTACCTAAGTTATTCTCCTTTGACCATTATCATTGTGCCTAAGTCAACAGAATATCCATCTTATTGACTAAGTAATATGCATCTTCAAAAGAGCTTCTAGATAAACATGTTCTAAGCTTTATTTGCTCATGGCGCTGAGCTAATTGCTATCTGATTTTTTCCAAATATGTACTGTACTTAAATATGGCTAAAATAAAATGATCTGGGTTAGACTGTAGATGTTGTGGCCCAGCACAGGAAAGAACAAAAACATGCTGACCCGAGTTTCATTTATATCTCCTGCTGATTGCTTTCTTTGTCTGCTAGAAATCCTGAAGGGACCCTCCCACAAAGAAATGTACAAACACACAGGTGATTGTACCTCACAGCACTCTAATATTTTTTTCATTTCCTGAATTTAATTTTCCCTTAAAAATTTGCATTATCATCAGGTATAACACTACTTTATTAGTAGCCACTGAATGATATTAGACCAAGATGTGCCTTAACTTTTCAAAGTTAATGTTAAGTTGATGGGAGAAGTCCAATGTATTTGTCAATAAAGCACTGTTGGGCCAATAGGGAACCAAGATAGGTGGGACTAGGAGTCCAGGAGAACTCTGGGAAGGAGAAACACAGAGAGTCAAGATGTGACACCATGGAGTAGGAAGCCTGGAAACCTCTCCAGTAAGAGAAATACTTAGATTAGCAATTATGGGATAAATACTTAAGTCAGAGCTAGCCAGTAAGAAACAAGCAAGGCCAACAGCTTCATAATCAATATAGCTTCCTGTGTGTTTATTTGGGATTGGTGCGGCTCTAGAACCAGGCTGGTGGGAAGGCTTCTCTCAAGGAAAAGGTTTCTCTTTACAAATGGTGTCAGAGTGGGATTGAATTTCCATGTAGAATGACAAATCTTTAAAGGAATTTTAGAAACAGAAGAACAGAGAGAAGCACAGATTTTTGGTAGCAGCAATTTTCTCAGGTGGGCTCTGTTTTGCTAGCGACAATCCGAGATTCATGAGGCTCGCTTACGGGACTCTTCCTGACTCGGCATTAAAAGAAAAAAAAACCACCAAGGTTGTTTTGAAAGGCTCTGCTAATGATGGAAAAGTGTGTAAGTACAGCTGGAAGTGGCAGTGATCACATCTCCAAGCCAGCATCTGGAGTCATGCTTAAGCCCGCCATCTTTGAAAAACAGCAGTTTAAAACAGCCGCTATTTTAACAGATAAGACACGTGGCAAGAAAAACATAAAGATTTACAGTAAAGTCAGACTTGGATGAAGAAAAACCTCAAAAGATTTACAGTGTGTTTAAAAATATACATAAGATAGAGAAAAAAAATACATAGTGGTAAATAAATAGAGAAGCCGGCTATGGTGGCACACACCGGTAGGATTTTCTGCATAGGCAGAGGAAGGCAGATTTCCAAAGAGAAACTCTGTCTCAGAAAAAAATAAATAAATGTAAAAGAAATAAAGTAATAATAGATAAATAAATAAGCCACGTAAAGATGTAAATTACACAGAGATTCTGAATACTGTATGCTATTGTGTTTTTCAGTTTTTTCATTGCTAAGGAAAAAACAACTGCTAAAGTACACTTGATTATAAATGCTGCTGAATTAATTCAACTTATATCTTTTGAAAATTCCTTGACTTCAAAATTTAAGTATGAGGATATGTTACTTGAGAAAGGAGATTTTATTTATGTTTCTACGGAAAATGAAAAGCTGAGGATTCCTTCCAGGCTTCTGTGTTTTGATGAACCAAGACTCCCGGATGCAGTGGGCCAGGTGTTTCAAAAATTGAAACAGCTAAGATGATGGAGCTTCACAGACCCTAAAAATAAGAACTTATACAGGTTTCTGAGTTTTGTCATGATCCCCATGGTATGAAACGCTCCTCCTTCCAGCACTAAGCAGTCTGGAATGAGCAACGTCCTAATTCCCATCCTGTTTATAAATCTTTGCTTTCATTTAAATGGGGTTGTTTATAATTGGTTAATGATCACAACCAATCTCTTCTTAAAGGAAAAAGGGGATTATGGTATGGAAATGAGTACTTTGTATTGGTATTGTTTTTCATCTATTGATACAAATTCAAGGTCTATTTTGTGATGTGTATATTTCTCCTCTTGATTAAGTATTGTGTTTATACTGATCTTTTAAAATGTAATGCTTAATTAAATACAGATTATAGATAGTTACTTATAATAGTCAGAATAAGATAGATGATATTTTCTTTAAATCTTGCTAAATGTTGATAGACAAAATATTGTAACTATGTTCTTACTTGATAACTGTTCTTTTATATATAATTTGACTATGTTAAAATTAAGACCTTTCTTTTTGTTTAGACAGAAAAGAGGAGATGATGGGGTAAGTCCTATGTATATGTCAATAAAGCACAGTTGGGCCAATAGGGAATCAAGATAGGTGGGGCTAGGAGTCCAGGTGAACTCTGGGAAGGAGAAACACAGAGAGTCAAGATGTAACGCCATGGAGTAGGAAGCCTGGAAACTTCTCGGGAAAGAGAAATACTTAGATTAGCAATTATGGGATAAATACTTAAGTCAGAGCTAGCCAGTAAGAAACAAGCAAGGCCAACAGCTTCATAATTAATATAGCTTCCTATGTGTTTATTTGGGACTGGTGCGGCTCTAGAACCAGGCTGGTGGGAAGGCTTCTCTCAAGGAAAAGTTTTCTCTTTACAGTAAGTACTGTAAAATCATTTGTAGATGGCAAAATCTACAAAATTCAGTAAGAAAATGCAAGCAATTGTTCTGTTTCTTGTTTTTTTGACAATATTTGAAGCAATTTTGTGATTATTAATGACTATCAACTTTGTAGAACCTGTTTTCTTCATTACTTAAGAAACTTGGCTCATTTCCCACAATCTTTTTTAATGATTTTATATTATATGCCTAATTTTGGTTCATGGAATTAAGACAATTACTGAACTTTTGCTCTGCATGATGAAAGAAAAAGAGTAGTTTTGGCTCTGGTCTGTCTTCTGTTTTGTATATTTGTGATACTATGTTTTATAATAAATAGCTTTACTCATTTTTCAACATTTTTTTTCAAAAGCTATTCTTTACCAAAGGGTGCCCATAGTAGTCAGAGAAATTAAATTTCACTCTTTGAATTATTGAAGTCCCTGCTCTAAGATATGTCATACCAACCCATTTCAGCTTTCATAATTATCACATGAAGCACAAAGACAGGCCACCATTTAAACCCCCAATAGTTTACACCAAGTTACATGAAAAGTTAAGGGTGAAATGGTAAGTCATCACAAAACTTAGTTTACTTTGAATAAGAACAATTACAAAATATTTATGCCTGGTTACATGTAAATAAAAATATCATATCCAAAGGAGAGATTTGTCATTTATATAAGTCCAAACACAACTATGGGTTCCACATAGAAAGGCTACTTTCATTGGTTTCTTTTCTAGTGGGTGTGCCATCATATAGATGCCAGCTTACTTCCCAAAGACTCACAATTAAGATTTGGTTTTCTTCTAACACAATTGGCATATAGTAAGTTGTATTCAAATCTCATTGTTCTTAAACAGTTTACAATGCAGTTTCTAAAAGGAGTAAATTTGAAGAAACAAAATGAAAACTTTCTGCTGTTGTATGAAAGTCTTTTAACAGAGAGGAAGCAATATTGCCACAATCAAGGATGAAAATCTTATAAATTTAGCTACAACCTGATATATTATATTGCCATACTCTTCAATAATCAGTTTTTCAATCAGACACTGAAACATGGGATTCATCGACTTTTCTCTAATAACATGGCTTTTACTATGACCAGATCACTCTAACAATATTCTTTCCACAGAAAATAAAAATGAAAAAATGTGCACTAGGAAAAACAGGGCATCATTTCTGCTACCAAAAGTATGATTATGTTTAGAACATGCCTCAAAATCAGGTTCTTTGACAGTGGTTCTCAACCTTTCTGATGCTGTGACCTGTTATTGCAATTCTTCATGTTGTGGAGACCACAAAATTATTTCATTGCTACGTCATACCTGTAATTTTGCTATTCTTATGGATCATAATGCAAATATCTGATATTCAGGACATCTGATATGTGATCCTTTGAGAAATTTTATTCCACCTCCAGATTGAGAACCACTGCTCTATGCACAAGAAAAACGGCATCTCCTATATGACTGTAAAATAAAAGCAAAATGACAGAAAAATGGCTTATATTTGGTGACTGTAAAATAAAAGAGAAATGTCAGTATCAGAAGTAGCATTTCCTTGTTTGAGGGGAAATCTCTCTTTTGTACAAACATTGGAATTCCTATTTCCCTAATGATGCTTTTGAAGTTCTCTGAAATAATAGCTTAGAAATACAAGTTTTTGTCTTTATCTATGACCCACCCACAATTTAGATCCCTGAATTGGAAAAGCAAAATGTCTGGTTTCAAATCATGGTATTTTCATGAACGAACAAAAATTGCAACGTATGGTATTCTTTGTCACACTCCTAGGTGATTTTATCTGGTCTTCACATTACTTCTAAGCAGAGCTTTGCTATTAGATTATGTTATTGAATACTACAATAGGCATTGCACCAAACTCACCTTGCAATATTCTAACAACAACCCTGACAACATTATTATGTATTCTCTGGGATCACTGTCTAAGCATCCTTCTTTACTTGGGTTGTGACAATATCAAATACAAATTGCACATTATCAACTGATATCCTTAAATTTATCTTAATTTTGTATTTTTAATAAAATTTTATATTTTACTATATCATATTATTATTTATGAAGTAGGAGAGTTCTGTATTTTCATATATGTGCTTAGTTATTTCCTGTTGCTTTAATACTAAAACATGACTAACGAAGAAGAGTTTACTTGAGCTACAGTTACAGAATGTGCAGATTATCATGGCAGGAAGCACATATGGCAACAGGAGATTCAGACTGACCTTGCTGTCAGGATGCAAAGAGAGAACAAGAACTCAGTACTTGTTATAATCTTCAAAGCTGTGCAAAGTGGCAAAACTTTTTCCTCAGTATCCCACCTCCCAAACTGTGTTTTCAAATGGTGATCACGTGTTCAAATACATATACCTGTAGTGGAAATTTCCTATTGAAATCACAAATTTAATCAAAAATATAATGAATTTTCAATAAAGCACAATATTTATATTTTAGGCACACACACACAAATATATATATATACATATATATATATTGGCTTCTAATATATGATAGATTTTAGACATATGAAAATAAAATTTGAGATTTAGTCACATAACCCTTTGCCTCATTGTTTGTCATTATACTTGATAGTAGATTTAAAAATATTAGTTCCTAATGTATACATTCAACAAATTCCTTTCATAACTTAGTATGTATCACAAGGTGAGTTATACACCATAAATGCACACTATAAGATACAAATGTTGTTACAACCATGAAATTGGAGTAGAGAAGGGAGAAGAAGAAAATACAATTGTGGTATCAAGTATTGTATTTTAATTACAATGTGGCAGATCAACATTTCAAAGCAAGGAAAATATAGACAGGAGTGATTCAAAGGTGTCCTGAGTTATAGAGAAGTCAGCCTACCTATTGCTGCAATAGGTCAGCTCTGGGGTGAGGGGGGTAGAGCAAAATAGGACAGCTCAGCCCTGGAGGAACAAATGTCCTGACTTAACAAGAAAACAGGCTACCCAGGACAGCTCTGGAGGTTGGAGCTGCAACAGGACAGAGAGAAAAGTATCCTGACATTTCCTGCTACCTGAAGCTGGGGTATGATGGGGGATGGTCTCCTCTCAGGATATAGAAATCCTGCTCTTCTCTAGGATAGGTCAGTTACAGCTCTCCTCTACTTTGTTCCGCTAAGGGAATATCCTATCAAATCTATCTCAATCTTTTTCTGCCCAAGATGTTACTTCTTTAGCTACAGTCTGTTGAAGAGAAGCTTCTACAGAAATGTAGCACTTGCTTCCTGCTCCAGGGAAACTTGCTACTTTTCTGCTCAGGGGAATAAAGATCTTCACCCAAGACTCTATTGAGAAAGAGTTTTATTTGGGAAGGAGAGTGACTGTCTCTGTCAGGGAGGAAATGACAGACCAGCACTGAACAGGCAGAGGGGCTTATAAAGGGCTTCTTGGGGGTGGAGTTTTCCCAGGGCGATGCTTTCTGCTAAGGGATTGGTTACTTTTCCTGCTCAGGGATTGGTTAGTTGAGTGTGTCAGGGGCAGAGATGGCTCTACCCAGTCAAGGCAATGGGTATTCTTTCACTGACCTTTTTTTTTTAACATTTTGACTAATTTTAGGGCCAGGGCATATTTCAATGGCTCTGATTCTAGGGACATGTGTTTCTTTGGCACTAGTTATTCTTTGGTTCTGGGTCCAGGGATAAAGTGTTCTTCTCACTGATTCAGTTTTCGAATCCTGGGTGTGTTTCTTTTACTGACTCTGGGTTCAGAATTAAGGTACTCAGGGACTGATTGGCTCTGTGTTTCAGTTGGTCAGAGGCAAAGATGGCTCTGGGGTCAGGGCAAAACTATGTATTTTTAAAGGCCTTTTTTAGCCCTTTGTCTCTGATTTTAGGTTGCAGGCATATTTCTTTCACTGGCTCTGATTCTAGGTACAAAGTGTGTTTCTTTGGCACTGGTTTCAGAACCAGTGTGTTTTTCTGTGGTTCTGGGTTCAGGCATAATGTGTTTCCTTCCTTGGCTCAGGTGTCAGATCCCAGGTGTGTTTCTTTCACTGGTTCTGTGTTCAGAGACAAGGTGCCCAGGGATTGATTGATTTCCTGATCAGGGTGCACAGATACCTTTTGGTTTCGTCTTTCAATTGGTCAGGGGCAGAGTTGGCTCTGGTGTCTATTTTAAATAGACTCATATTTTGTTCGACATCTCAAAATCTACTCTAAATAAACACATGAGAATGAAAATTAAATGCTAAATTCTATCACTGAAGTAAGCATATAGGTAAATAAAGGCAACTTTTCTCTACTTCATTGCTAAGTCTTTATATTTTACACTCCAACATATGTATATATTCATCTTTCAGTATCTAATCATAAAGAGCTCATTTAAAATTATTTATTTGTTATTTCATTACCCAGAGTTTTATTGAACAGCTTCCACAGACAGTCACAGTGGAATAGGAATGTATTGCAAGCTTTTCTAAACTCATTGAAACAAGTGCCCCAAAAAGCATTCCTCATAATATATTTTACCCAGCATTTTCTAAATACTGTTTTGGCTTGGAGTAATTAATTTCTTAAAGTAAAATGATTAATGTAATTTATTTTTCATTGCAACAACATTTCAAGTTTTGTTATACATCTTACATTTATCATTCATCTTAAATGACTCTAATTATATCTCAAGTACTGAGTAGAATCATGCCTACAGTATTTTATAATAGAGTCCAAGATTTTCCCCTCCAAATGGTCTTATGTGTGCCATGACAAAGAAAATTAGAGGGTTGTGTAGCTCAAGAAAAAGTACTATGAGCTCATAACTGCAAGAAGGCATGCATACCTTTCTTATGATGATGAATGAAAGCAGACTGTGAGAGACATTCTGTGTATTGATCTGGCAATGAAAGACGTATATGTCTTGAAAAGAACCATCTGCTTTTACTACACTTTGTTGCTTATGGCTAAATAAGTCTTGAAAAATCATCTATTGACTATATGAAAGCAATTTATAGTAATTGTCCTTGCTGCATTATTTCAATCATCTTGTATTAGTATAGAGAACTGATTAAAAAAAACAATGTGTTCTGGATTTCTGATAGAAAACCCCATACATCTCTATGAGCACAAACTGAGTTGAAATAGTCCACAGACATTGCCCTCTTTGCTAAAGTAGCTGTCTTTTATTTCTCAGTCCACCTCTTGATGGTATGACTTCCTGATTCCTCACTAAGCCTAAATTTTATTGTTTTTGGAATGTGCACTGGATAGTTTTATGTCAATTTGACACAAGTTAAAGTCATCAAAGAGGAATGGATCCTTAGCTAAGAAAATGTCTCCAAAAGATTAGGCTATAAGGAATTTTCTTTTTTCTCTTCTTTTTTTTGACGTTACAATGAAAGGAATTTATTTAGAAAACTTACAGTAGTATGACAACAAGGCAGAGAGACCCAAAAGCTAGGTTTTGTAACAACTTACACTCATGGGAACTAACCAAGTCCTGATTACATTAACTTTTTTCCAGCCAAGAATGCTCCCAACAATTATGTAATAACCACCTTCTATAACCACCACTGGAGACAAAATTTACACTACATGGTCTTTTGGGAGAACATATTCAAAATATAAGGCACTTTCTTTATTGATGATTAATGTTAAAGGACCAAGCACATATTGGGTGGTGAAATTCCTGGGCAGGCTTAGCAAGACAGGGAGAGTAATATGTTAATATATACCTCTCCATTAGCCTATTCTTGATTCCTGCCATGTTTGGTTTCTTACCTGACTTCCTTTGATCATCAATATTGACATGCACATGTAAGCCAAATAAACCCCTTCCTCCCAAAGCTGCTTTGGTCATTGTGTTTCATTACAGCAGCTGTAACCTTAACTAACACAGACAATTGTCTTAAAACTTCTCATCATATCCTAGAAAATTGTATCTGCATATTTGATGAATATATTTGTACACTTTGTGGCTGCTAGTAGGTTTCTCATGCCACAGAGTATGGCCACATATCTGTGTTCATATGGGCAGCATGATGCAGACACAGAGCTTAATAATAACAGAATGAATGCCAACAAACTAAATAAATAAGGACATGAAGCTAGTAGGGTGATACAGTAGATGTGCAATAGGAGGAGTAGAATATACCAACAGATGATGTAATTAATTTGCAGTACATAAATATATAAAACTTTTGTTTTTTTAAGTTGAGGATATTAATTAAATGGGCACATAAATAACAAAGAGGAAAAACACCATGCAACTCCTTACTTGACCATGATACTATATCCCCACCAAAAAGTAGTAAAATGTGCACATAAAAGAATGCACACAATGAAACAATATAAATACAAATTTTATTTACTTCTTTAAAAATGAATTTGCAAAAAAAATAATCCTGGAAGAAAAATGAAAAAGAACCCAGACTCTCAAAATAAATAATTTTCTATTTTCAGCAATATGTGTGCTTATACTGTACATTTATGAATGCAAACTCAATAATAAATAGGAAATGAGAAAACAAAGTTGTTTTGTTTGCAATAGTAAACAATAAAAACATATATATTTTCACTATTAAATGTGGTGGTTGTCATACTTAATTATAATTTTGTGGTTCCTGAGTATGAGTGTGTATGTGCATGTATGCATACACAAGTATCAAGGCACTCATGTGAAAAATAAGAAAACTAGAAGAAACCAGTTTTCTTAGTCAACATATAGCTGGCTTCTATAACTATTGAGCAATCTTGCCAGCTTGCTTGTTGTGGTTTTTGTGAGAATTTTGTGCTTATAAATCTAATTACTTGAAAACAACAATAAAAGTCCTGAATACATCTATTTACTTTTATGTGTGTCTCTCAGGGATTGTGTCTCATTCATATCTGTTATCAAGTTTTTGAGTAGGTCATTTGTTTATACTTCCTTTTCATTTTATTTTATGAACTGGAGTGATTCTAATTTCTGTCCTTTTTCATTTTATATCAGGATAGCTCATACTTTATTATTATTTTCCAAAAATCCAGATAAATTTGGGGGATTTGTTCTTAATCTGCATTCTCCAAAATGATTACAAAAATGTATTTATAGTTGAATAATCATTGTTTCTTTAACTTTATTGACCCATGTACATACACACAGCATGCAGTTTGCTACACTTCTTTCATTGTCCATGTCCTTGCAGATGTGAGAATCAGTGCTGACTAATAAGAGCATTGGTATTGATGCATATATGTTGATTTAATCAATACCCCACCAAGAGGCAAAATATATCAAATAAGAATCAATTTACTGAGGGAAGTCAAGGAGACTTTAACTTAAAATTTAGTACAGAACACATGAAATTTAATGCTTGGGAAATGGTTAAACTTCATGAGCAAGACTATGTCGTGTAGTTGCGCCATAATGCAATATGATATCACGTGATCCCTGTCTAGTAGACTCATATTGTGGTTATTATCACCTGTTGATTTAGTAGTATTGGTCAATGATCCATCAAGACCACAGATTTCTCCCTAGCCATTCTTTGTAATTAAACCAACACTGAAGTACAGTGCCCCTACCATGTGACTCTGCTAATTTGCATTGGTTGTGAGAGAGCTGGCACAGGGACCTGGACCTGGTCTTTCCATAGTGATTCTGTTCAGTGCCATGAAGAGTTCTGAGTACTCTGTCCATATGCATGCAGCAAAAAAATGTAATGTTTGGACATACTTCAGCACAAGCAAAAATGTAGGAAGCATATTGCTATTTGCAAATGCTTCCCTGATTCAATCAAAACAAAAGACAGGAAGAATCTTTGGGAAAAAATGAGCTTGGAACAGCATCTAGAGGAAAAAAAGGTGGAAAACCATGATTACTGTAAACTTTCATAAGAAGTATCATGTCCTGCTAAAGTGACTTCAGACACAGAGAGAGTAAGCACCCTGCTTAGAAATTAAGGTGAGAAAGGTTGATGCAAATAAAATTATGTAGCCAGGAAAAATTTTGTTGCTGACAATGTCTAAGTTACATTAATAGAAAAGTATCAAAATATTTTAAGAAACCATAAACTCACATAATGGTCAAAGAAGATTCCTATAAACAGACCAGATAATAACAAGTATACACAAACTATGGGTTAGTAATTATAAGGAAATTTCAAAATATATAAAGAACTTAAGATGATAGTCACCAAAACACCAAATAATTCAATGATAATGTGGGGTACTGAACTAAATAGAGAATTCTCAATAGAGGAATCTAAAATGGTTGAAAGATTCTTAAGAAATTGCTCGACATCCTTAGTCATCAGAGAAATGCAAATCAAAATCAGATAATATCTGAGATATTATCTTACACCTGCCAGAATGGCTAAAGTAAAAAACATCAGAGGTAGTTTATACTGGAGAGTATGTGGAGAAAGGGGAAGGCTTCTGCATTGCTGGTGGGAGTGCAAAATCTTATAGCCACTTTGGAAATCAGTATGGAATTTTCTTCAGAAAATGGGAATGAGTACCTCAAGATCCAGCAATTCTACTCTTAGACATAGTCCCAAAGGATGCAAATTCATACAACAAGGACATCTGTTCAACTACGTTTATAGCAGCATTATTTGTAATAGCCACGAACCGGAAGCAAGGTAGGTGCCCCTCAACCGAAGAATAGATACAGAAAATGTGGTACATTTATACAATGTAGTAGTACTCAGTGGGAAAAAACAATGGAATCTTGATATTTGCAGGAAAATGGATGGAACTAGAAGAAATCATCCTAAGTGAGGTAACCCAGTCATAGAACATGGCATGTACTCACTCATATATGGATACTAGAAAGATAAAAAGATTACCATCCTACAATCCGCACTTTTAGAGAAGCTAGGAAACTAGGTGGACTATAAGAGAGGCATAAGAGGTCCCCCTGTGAATCATAAAGGGACAAGGGACCCTGAACAAATGGGAGCATATGAGGGAGGTAGGAGGATGAGGAGGGGATAAGAGGATGGGAGAGGAGAATATGAGGAATCAGGGAGATTGAGTGAGGAGAGGAATCGAAGATATCAAGAAGGGATACATTAATAGAGGGAGCTACTATAGGCTTAAAGAGAATCGTGGCACTAGGGAATTGTACAGAGATCCACAAGGATGAACCCAATTAGTACCCTAAGCAATAGTAGAGAGGCTACCTTAAATGTCTTTCCCCTATATTGAAAATGATTACTACCTCAAATGCCATCCTAGAGCATTCATCAAGAAGCTGATGAAAGCGGAAGCAGAGATCCACAATCCAGCAATGAACCAATCTCCTGGAATCCAGTTTCAGAGAAGGAGGACTGACTAAAAAAGGGGTCAAGACCATGCTGAGAAAACCCACAGAAACAGCTGTCCTGAAAAATTGGGAACTCATGTATCCAAGTAGGACACCTGGGGAACCAACATAGGGCCAAACCAGGCCACCTGACATGGCTGTCATCTGGGAGCACTGAGCAGTCTATGGGACCTCTTTTAGAGGAACAAAGATGTATCCCTAGTGCATGAACAGACTTGGGGGCCCATTTCCCATGTAGGGATACTCTCTTAGCCTAGATACACAGGGGAGGGCCTAGGCCCTGCACAAAATGCTTTAAAATACTTTGATGATCCCTCATGGAAGGCCTCTCCCATCCTGGGGTGTGGATGGGCAATGGGATGGGGGTTGGTGAGGGACATGGATGCATGGGAGATAGAGGGAATTGGGATTGATATGTGGAATAAGATTGTTTATAATTTAAATTAAATCTATAAAAAATGAAAGCATAAATGAAGGAAATTTTTGAAAGTGAAAATATAACTAAACAAACAGTAACTACAGATGAAATCAGAAGACAGAAAATAAGAAGACAGAACATAAGAAGAAAATTCAAGAAAATATTAAATGAAAAAAATCCAGAGAACCAAAAAAATCTTCAATACTATGAAAAGACCTAGCTTATGTATAATAGGAATAGTGTATCACAGAAATATTATGATACACAAAGTAGGGAAAAGTCACTTACATGAGAAGCCAAGAAAGCCAAGAATCAAAGGTCCACATGCTGGTCTCTAGGATGCAACCAGAACAAAAAGAGGGAATGTCTCCATCACCCAAGCTCTTTTATCCCCCTACATGTTCTGCGTACCTGTGACCATGGCCAAATGGGTATGGTCAGTTCTATGGGTACGTAAGATCTCTCCCTACAGTAGAAGAAGCTGAAGAACCCTGTTGGTGGTGACAGTGCTCGGATACTCCTTGGGAGAGAGACTAAGAAGACACAGCTCCTACAAAACAGACACTCGGAGTAGCAGAGCATTTTATTGAGAAATTTAGAGCTATATTTATACCCCCTCCTGAGGTCCCCTTGGCTCTTCTGCATTGTCCTTTCCTCATTGGTGTGTCTGCTCAGGTGTCTCTTCATAACCAGTATCTGGGTGTAGAGGCAGACATAGCTCAGGGAGGGAGTGTCTGTCATGTACGTTCATGTGGACCGGCCTGGGCACTAAGTCAGGGCAACCTTGGCTAGGTTGACTGACACTTTCTCTTTCAGATCCCAGCTTGAAAACCCAGAAAATATACTCAAAAATTTACAGAAGAAAACTTTCCTAACCTAAAGAATGACACACCTATAAAGGACAAAGAAGCTTACAGAACAGCAAATAGGTTGAGATAGAAAAGAAAGTCCCTTTGACACAAAATAATCAAAACACTAAATACAGAGAACAAAGAATGTTAAAAGCTGTAAAAAAAAGAAGAGAGGTAACATGTAAAGATGGACTTATTAAAGTTACACCTGAACTTTCAATGTAGACTCTGGAAGCCAGAAAGACCTGAATCAATATCTTCCTGACTGTAAGAGACACAGTATGCCAGTTAAGACTCATATACCCAAAAAAATTTTCAATCACCATGAATGGAGAAAGCAAGACATTTAATGATAAATTAAAAGTTAATAAATATCTACCCATAAATTCAGCCCTAAAGAAGGTACCAGAGTTTAAACTCCAATGAATAGAGGTTTATAATCATGAATACACAGGCAATAAATGATCTCACACAAGGAAAATCCAAAGAAGGGAACAATGCACATACACACAGAGAGATACACACACAACCACCACCAACAACAACAGAAAAATAATAGGAATTCATAGTCATTGGCCAATAATATCTGTTGATATTACCCTGATACCCAAACCAAACAATGACTCAACAAAGAAAGAGAAAATTGCAGACCAATTTCTCTAATGAATAGTAATGCAAGAATACTCAGTAAAATAGTTGTAAACCAAATCCAAGAATGTATGTGTGGTAGTTTGGGATAAAATGGCCTTCAAAGGCAATAGCACTATTTATTAGGAAGTATGGCCTAATTGAAGTTTGTGTAGCCTTGTTGGAGGAAGGGTCACTGTGCAGGTGAACTTTGAGGGCTCTATTGCTCAATCGTCTCTCAGTGTGGCATACATTCCACTCCCTCTTGTCTTCTGATCAAGATATAGCCAGCACCATGTCTGCTGGTGTGCCTCCATGCTCCACGTCTTGTTGGTATTAGACTGATCCACTAAAAATGTAGGGTACCCACCAAAATTAAACATTTTCCTTGCAATAGTTGCATTGCTCTTGATGTTTCTTCACAGCAATAGAAATCCTAACTCACAGAACATCCAAGAGAGAGAGAGATCTAATATTTTTGAATTTTTCACTAATCCAGCAATAGGAACTTACATGTGTTTGTAAAAGTGCAGCTATATGCCAGGACATACGTCCAGTCTTAATAAACTTAAATGTTTAAAAAAACAGAAATTGTGATTCTTAAAATATAAAGTGAAATTCAGATATATTAGGATTCTATATTAGGCTACATTAAATAGCATATATAATGGGTAAATCACCAAAACAATGTATCCAAAATACTCATTCAAAGGAAAACATAAAATAACGAAGAGGAATGAACAAAACCTTCAAGGAATTTATAACATTAAGGAACATATATTCAGGTTACTGTAATTCAAGAAGTACTTGGGGTGACCAGAATTTGAAATATATTCAAAGAGTTAACAGAAGACTTCTCAAACCTAAGAGACAAACATAAATATTCTGTTGTACTATGTTCTCCAGTAAAATTTAACTTAACCAGTTGACCCTAAAATGTCTTAAATCTGAGTTATCCAACATGAAAGATGAACAGAATGTCCTCCAGATAGCAAGAAAAAGAAACAAATAACAGATGAGGTTGCTCCAATTCACCTGATTTCTCAACAGAAATTTTACATGACAGTCAAGAGCTGTGTGTGTCTCACAAGACTTTAGGAAGACAAGAACATTTCCAATAAGAATACTCTACACAGCAAAGGAGAGAAAAAACCATTCTCAGACAACCAAAAGCTTAAGAATGTATCCTCACTGGCCTTGTACTAGAACAAGTTTTAAAGAAAGGGAGACCTTCAAACAAAAAGAAAAAAATTAGCTAAAAAGGAAACATCAGAAAGTGCAAGTTTCTCTTGTTAGTGTAAATGTCCGACAGGTTCAAGCAAAGTACTCAGTATTATAATCCTGGTTCCTAAGTCATTTCACCATGCAGTGTAAATACTCAAAAGCAAAGTAACTAAAAATAAGAAGTATATTAATTCTTTATGATATGGATTTAAAAAAGGTATGAAATGAAATATCAAACATTCAAAATGTCGACAAATATTGAGGGCAAATTGAGAGTCCTCTAATTATTGGCTTGGTCTCTCCCTGTTTAAACGTTTCTTCCCTTACATTTGTACACTGAGTTATTACCATTTAAAAACAGTATCTTATTATCTAAAAATAACTTTTGGTGAGTTTCATGACAATCATGTCGAAATATTTATAATAGACAAATCCCCTATAATCTCTATCACCAGGGTGACCTGTTGGCCTATGACATAGCTCCACTATTTTAGCTTCTGTGTCTTTCATTTCTCTTCTCTTATTTTCTGGCCAGAGACCTATACATTGCTGAATGAGTACTGCTGGCCTTACAGACAGAGAAACAAAACCCTTAGTACCGTCCACACTCAGTTCCTGGGCCAGACATTGCAGTACACACCTTGCTTAGAACTGATCACTCTCATATTTTAGACCACACTTTTGCAGGCAGAAGAGTCACTTTAGAACCTGAGAAGTTGACCAGAAACTAGAGTAACATCCAGAGGGG
This sequence comes from Mesocricetus auratus, assembly GCF_017639785.1. Taxonomy (NCBI): domain Eukaryota; kingdom Metazoa; phylum Chordata; class Mammalia; order Rodentia; family Cricetidae; genus Mesocricetus; species Mesocricetus auratus. Next base: position 46,663,263 of record NW_024429184.1, on the reverse strand, counting down.
CTAAACTCACAAGTCAGAATATTCTCGATCCAAACTATGTTAGGAATAAGTGTATCTGTACTCTCTCTGAAGTATTAAAGCCAGTCCCTACTTTTCCCACATTCATGGCTTTCTGTGCGATATCAAGAAGAATAGGTAAGTCATCCAACTTTCTTAGTTTTCGGATTGCTTTTCCACTTGTGTGACTCCAATTACCAGACTGTAATTCTTGATGCTTACAAGATAACGCTTCAAATTCTTAAGAGTTGTAAAGCGAAAACAGACAGATGTAAGCTTAACAGATTATGACAGCCTGGCTGTTGTAGGAATCCATTTGAACTGTTAATAACAGACTTAATAAAGCATATGCAACGAAGATCTTCAGGGATGCTTGGAGAAAATATATTACTTTTAACATTTACTTGCATTTCTTTTGCCATGAATAGGTTCCCTTGTATGTTTAATTGAAAAAAATACCATCAAAACTCTTTATTTTTTCTTAACTAAAGATCAATGAAAGGATATCAACCAAGACAGATAACTTTTAGACAACATGTTCTACACTTCCACCAAATCATAGAGAAAATTGTAATTAGTAAAATGAAGAACCTGTACATCCAACATCACAATGCATTCTCTTAGCTCCATTGAACATATGATACTACTTAAAATGGTGTAAGTAGAGGAAATATAAAAAGCTTTAATTTTTTATTTCCCAACATAATGTTAAGAGGCTGCTTTTCAACTCCTCTTTGGTGTGGTGATATAAAAATCTTTGTGGACATTTGTTAGGTATGGGGGTCACATCCATACCTATTTTATATTGCAGAGACCATAAAAGAAGCAGTTATAGCTCTCTTCCTTCAGATAGAGGTGTGGCCCAGTATAATGAGATTCCTCTCATATCAGGTGCCAATGGACGTTAATAGAATTCTAACATCCACAGTAGCCAGAAATTATGAGGCTGAGTAAGTAGGTCTTTTCTGATTCAATAATACCAAAATTTTGAAAGAAAAATCACTCATCATATTGAGGCCTTAGAGTATTTCAGTCTAAATGATACAAAACAATCAACCAATGCCAAGGTGAGATAATATCAGTGTTAGAGTTAATCTGATAAGTATTTTTTTAAAAATTCATCATAAAATGCTTCAGTGAGTCACTAATTACACACTTGAAACAAATGAAAATGCAGTGTCTCAGCAAAGGTGTAGAAAACGTCATGGAAAGCTAACAAAATGCAAAGGACAAAATAATGGAAATTGTAGACCAGAGGAATATAATAAATTTGTATTCATATTGAACTCAGAAGCATAATGGGAGGGGCTATCATGCAAACCAAAACTAACATGATAGAAATCATACAGCGTGAAAGACAAATAGTTTGACTTTCCTTTCTGCTAAGAGAGAAATATGATGGCAAAACAAAAGGACAACAACCTCAGAGGACTGGCCAAATATCACAGAAGGTCTAAGGTCCATGTAAAGACATTCCAGAAGTAAATGAAAGGGATGCAAGGGCTGAGAAAAGACAAATATCATACATAGCTTTCAAACTACTGTTAGTTGGCAAAATACTTAAACATGATGATTCAAAATTCTATGAACAGAATCAACCTAAAGCTGTCTATGCAAACCCTTGGAAAAGATAAAACAGAATAATCAATTGATTTGTTTGGTGTGGTTTGTTTCCTTTTGAAAATCTTGAATTTTAATTCTGCTGAATTTTTAATGAGTTCAATAAAGTTAATCACATAAAAACAGAATAAATTCTGGCCAGAACCAGAGAAGAAATCATCATCGCTTACCAAAGCCAAGTTCCAAAACACCAAAGCAATAGTAGCATGTGTTTATAAGATAAGAAAGTATCAGATCATCTTTAAAGTATTAGGGGGGAAGAAAAATGATGACCCAAAATCATATAATCTGTGGAAGTGCCTAAGGAATAAAATAAAAATAAAGACACTGTTTTTGTAAAAGGAAAATAAAGAGAATTTTCAACAGTATAAAATGTCTTGAAGTAACAACTGAGTGCATTTTGTTAAATACTAAGAAAAACATGAAAGAATATCAGGAAAACATAAGGAACAAAACTTTAGATAAACAAAATGGTATTTTCTTTACTCATGGACTTTGTGGTTTACATTTTGTGCTTTAAACAAATCATATGATTGTTTATTGTAACCCCCATGGATGCAAAACAAGATCTCAGTGCAATGCTATTATAAGCAGGATATGATGAAGGGATGATATGCTTTATAAAATTTTAGTGGACTTAAAATCATTCATTACTAATACATCATGACAAGTTGTTTATTAAATACCTTAGGCAGATAATCACTATTACAGTGACAGTAACCCATAGAAAAACATAGATAGTGACCATAAAAGTGAAGGTAGAAAATAAAAGTAAGTGAGTCTTGGAACTATCAAAAATTATATTAAATATAAGTAGTATCAATGTGTCAATTAAACACAGAAACTGACAGAGTTGACTAATCCAACAATGAGAAATGTACTCTCACCCTGGACTCTTGGGTAGGGTCTAGACCCTGCCCTGATGAAATGACAGACTATTGACACCCCCAGGGATGGCCTCACCCTCCCTGGGGAAGTGAGGGGACATTGGGGAGGTTGATGCGAGGGTGTGAGAGCAGGGGAGGGAAAGGGAGACGGACCTGGGATTGACATGTGAAGCAACCTTGCTTCTAATTTAAATTTAAATTAAAAATAAAAAGCACACATGAAATATACTGTACTTATAAAACAGTTTGCTACCTAGATCTGCACCTAGAAATCCCCACCATAAGTAACTCTTTGCCTGAAGTTGCAAAACAATGATTCCTTACCCAGAATTTCAATTGTGTATGTACAGGTCTCTGTCTCCATTGTTAGACAAACCTTCTAATCTCTTCATACTCTTTAAGCATCTCATTGATATTATCATATACAGAGTATACGATTATATTATATATTACATTATGTTACAGTAAGACTATATGCATTGTATGTGTGATATGAAAATTAATATTGAAATAAAAGAACACATGATTTTCTATCACCATATAGCAAATAAATACCATAGTAAATGGTGAATTTAAACTAACAAAACTGGTATGTTATTATCAATTATCAGTAACAAAGAACTTTTTATTCAGTACATTTTGCCCCTGTTGGAGGACAGAAACCGGGCCACCTATTTTTCTGAGATATTTCACTCATGAGACTCAGTATATAAAATGAAGCAAAAGACTATGTGTAGGAGGAAGTTTGTATGCCACCATTAAACATGTGACTTACTAGAGGCGCATACAGATGAGGTAATAAAAGGGTGGTTTAACACACCGCTAACCACCCACTTTAGGCAGGACTAAAGACGTATACGGCTGGATGTAAAGACGTATACGTACTTAGGTGGAACTACGTCACTAGCCAGGCCCACTTTTGGGTATGGCTAGGGGGCGTTACGGGGGAAGGTATAAAAGACAGCACACAGGAAGTCTCGGTCTCTTTTTCCCAGAGTTCGGCTTCCAGTTTGGCAGCGGAAAACTGCTTGTCTCATCTGGGTTACTTGTTGGGTATCTTGTGAGTAATTTCTATAATAAATACTTAGTTTTACTTCCAGTAAGTGTCGCTTATCGTTACAGCATCCTTTGAAGCCTACAGTTTGGTGTCAGAAGCAGGATTGGAATCCGGATCCAGGCGCCCAGAAAAGCGGCTTCTCTCTGCCCGACCAGGCACACGTGGACTCTCCTTTCGCTAAGTTCCTCACCACTTCGCTCAGCAAGGCACGATTCCTGCCGCCAGGAACCAGCACCTTCTACCTGCCAGTAAGGTTAGTCGGTATTCCAAGATTTCTCTTGCGGCCACGTGCTGTTTTACTGGTGGCCTGCTGACTTTCGGCCACGTGCTCTTTTGCTGGCAGCCTGTTGATTTTGGCCTGAATTACTCCACTGGTAACAAACGTAACTGCTTTATACAATGTCAACAGCTAAAATTATGATGCAGGATGTTAAGAATTTTCTTGTTTTTTGTATGGATGGGATTTTAGAAAGGGTTGAGGACCTACCTGAAAGGTACTTCCTACCCATGATGGTGATTATTAGCTTCATAATCAATATAATTTTGTTAATGAAATGGCTCAAAAATAGGACTAAACTTATACAGGTCATACAGTCATCGCAGGATAGTTTTGAAACCTTAATACAAAGGATTCAGGAAATGCAAAATTCATTGCAGGAGAGTAAGAAAGGGTTGTTAGAAAATATTCAGGATATTAAAAATGATAATGTAGGTCTGACAAACAGGTTTAAAGAGACAGAACACAAAATTGAATTACTTTCAGGAAAAATGTGTTCCACAGATAGAATTGAAAAATTGGAACATAATGTTGAAACATTTAACGAAAAACACGGTTCCATGTTTTATGATTTCACTAGCAAATTACAAAGACTGGAACATAAAATTGAAATGCTAACAGAAAAGAATTGTTCCATGTCTGAGAGCAATGATAAACTAACTGATAGAATATCATTTGTGGAAGGCAGTTTACATGCTATTGAGGTACTTTCTAAGGATGAGAATATTAGAAATTTGGAATCACATGTAAATGATGAATGTACAAAAATTGAAAGATTCCATGACGTCCTTAGAAAAGTATTTGTCCCAAGAACTTCAAGAGCTCAGAGAAACAATGATGAATAGACTGCAGGATTTAGAAGACGCTCAATCTGATACTTCAGAATCAGAAATACAGGCAACAGGTCAGGACAGGAGTTTCCCAAAGCTTCTCAAATGCCGGAATGATCTCCCTAAGGTTGCTATGCATTCCCCTATGGTTTTTCCAGTATCTGTAACAGAAAAACCAGCAACGAGAAAACAATCAAATGGTCCCATTGCTTATCACTGGGAACCTATTCAGATGAAGGATCTAAAGAATATTAAGGAGGCCATTGTCTTGTATGGTCTTCATTCTCCCTTTGTCAGAGAGCTCCTAACCTCATGGGCTACTGTAAATAAAGTAACTCCAAAAGACTGGACCCAATTAGCATCTGCAGTGCTCGAAAATTCTTGTCAAATTCAATGGAGAGCTTTATGGAGGCAAGAAGCAAAAGGTATAGAGATTCAAGAATTACAGAACGGTCATGAAGTACCCCAAGACAAGATTCTTGGAGAGGGTCCTTATGCTGACACGCAGGTTCAATCTGCATATGATGAGCACATGTTGTCTTTGTGCCGTACAGCTGCTTTAAATGCCTTGGATAAGGTTTGTGAAACAGGAGAGATAATGCAACCCTACACCAAGGTATTACAAGGCCCAAGGGAAAGGTTCACTGAATTTTTAGAGAGATTATCCAGAGCAGTAGAAGTACAGGTAGGGAATCCAGAATCCAGGCATCTCCTTAAAGAATCTTTGGCATATGAGAACGCGAATCCTCAATGCAGGCAGGTAATTTGGCCATTAAAAATAAGATCAGCGCCATTGGAGGAATGGTATTGGCACAAAAATAGACAAGCAGACCAATGGAATCGAATTGAAAATCCGGGTATTAACCCACACACGTACGAACATCTGATCTTTGACAAAGAAGCTAAAAATATACAATGGAATAAAGAAAGCATCTTCAACAAATGGTGCTGGCATAATTGGAGACTGGCATGTAGAAAAATGCGGATCGATCCATGTTTATCGCCATGCACAAAACTTAAGTCCAAATGGATCAAAGACCTCAACATAAATCCAGCCACACTGAACCTCTTAGAAGAGAAAGTGGGTGGTACCCTTGAACGAATTGGTACAGGAGACAACTTCCTGAACATAACACCAGTAGCACAGACAGTGAGATCAACAATTAATAAATGGGACCTACTGAAACTGAGAAGCTTCTGTAAGGCAAAGGACACAGTCAGTAAGACAAAAAGGCAGCCCACAGAATGGGAAAAATATTCACTAATCCCACATCTGACAGAGGGTTGATCTCCAAAATTTACAAAGAACTCAAGAAGCAAGTCTCCAAAACAGCAAAGGACCCAATTAAGAAGTGGGCTGCAGAACTAAATAGAGAGTTTTCAATAGAGGAGTCTAAAATGGCTGAGAGGCACTTGAGAAAGTGCTCAACATCCTTAGCCATCCGGGAAATGCAAATCAAAGCAACTCTGAGATACCATCTCACTCCTGTCAGAATGGCTAAAATCAAAAACACCAATGACAATTTATGCTGGAGAGGATGTGGTGAAAGGGGGACACTCCTCCATTGCTGGTGGGAGTGCCAACTGGTTCAGCCACTTTGGAAAGCAGTATGGAGATTCCTCAGAAAAATGGGAATAAACCTACCACAAGACCCAGCAACTGCACTCTTAGGCATATATCCAAAAGATGCCCATTCATATAACAAAGATGTCTGTTCCACTATGTTCATAGCAGCTTTATTTGTAATAGCCAGAACTTGGAAGCAACCTAGATGTCCCTCACCCAAAGAATGGATAGAGAAAATGTGGTACATCTACACAATGGAGTACTATTCAGCAGAAAAAAATAATGGAATCATGAGATTCGCAGGCAAATGGATGACACTAGAAGAAACCATCCTGAGTGAGGTAACCCAGTCACAAAAAGAGAAACATGGCATGTACTCTCTCATATATGGATTTTAGACATAGATCTGGGGAGTGCCAGCCTACAATCCTATTGCCAGAGAGTCTGGGAAACAGAAACTTCATTTACTGGCTGGTTAAGTACTGAGCTGAACTCAAGAAAGCCAGTATCAGAGAGGGAGGACTGATGATCAAAGGGATTAAGACTGGGCTGGTTGAACCCGCAGAAACAGCTGACCAGACAAAGGTTAACTCTTGAATCCCAGGCATCAGCCTGGGAATCCAGCATGGGACTGATCAAGACCCCCTGAATCTGGGTGTCAGTGAGGAGGCCTAGGTAATATATTGAGCCTTGGACAGCAGATCAGTACCCATCCCAAGTATACATACGGTCTCTGGACTCCCATAGAACAATGTGAGGTGCACTCTCACCCTGAACTCTTGGGGAAGGTTCTAGGCCCTGCCCTATATGAAATGACAGACTATGGACACCCCCATGGAGGGCCTCACCCTCCCAGGGGGAATGAGGGGATAACGGGGGGGGATGGGGGGGAGGGCACGGGAGGAGGGGAGGGAAAGGGAGAGGGACCTCGTACTGGCTTGTGAAGCAACCTTGTTTCTTATCTAAATTTAAAATGGAAAATAAAAAAAATTAATAAAAAAATGGAAAGTGGGTTGTTTGGGAGAGAGAAACAGGATGGCAATAGGTGGAAATGGGAAGTGAATATGGTCAAACTGCATCATGAGGCCAATTGTGTTGGTGATTAATGTGCAATAATAATTTTAAATGAGGAAATATACACTTAGAAACATTACTTATGAAACCATCGTATTAAGCTCTGTGTACTTGGCTTCCTACAATATGTTTCTTAAAATGGATTAAATATTATTTTTCTGTGTCAGATATGGATGTTGTACACAGTTGGTTTATTTCTTAAAATTGGGAGTTTATTAGAAGAAAGGAATAAATAAGAATTCATATGGGACTGGAGACACATGCCTATAATCCCAATACAAGAGAAATTGAGAGAGGAGGATCACTGTGAGTTTAAGGTCAGCAGGGCTGTAGAGTTAACTTCTATCTTAAAACTAAGTATAAACTAAACCAAGACCAAAATAAAAACAAACAAGAAAAATATTGCATGAGAAACATTAAGTTTTCAGCACAGAGAGTTTTTGTGTTAATGTATTGATTTACTGTGAACTCTGAATACATAGTCACTATGTCCTACAGCACATAAAGATGTATCCACTTAGGGCAGTACTGAGTCCTTTGAATCTTTAATCACTTAAGCTGGGAACCATTTTTGGTGGTTGAAGATGAAAGTTAAGGATTATGAGAAACTTTAACATGTGAATTTTTCCCTGAGTTAAAGAAATAAGTGAGAGTGGGACCTGGGAAGAATAGAGGGGGTAAAGAGGAAGGGAGTTGGTCATGGGGGAACAAGAAGTTGAGGGGGTGGGGGTAGAATAGGGGGAAGAGGGAATCATAGGATCGAAGACAGATCAGGCACCAGAGTGACCTCGAGTGATCTAAAGGTATAACATCAATTGGCAAGCTAAGCAATAGTGGAGGGACCACCTCGAATGCCCATTCCTGATAATGAACTTGATGTCTATAACCATCCGGGAGCCTTCATCCTGTGACTGATGGAAGCAGAGGCAAACACACAACAACAACAAAAAATTAGATCATCACCATTGGAGGAATGGGTCCTACATACAGCGAACCTGGAATGTAAAAGTCAGGGTACAGGAGCTTGGGTAGGTGAAGCTATTTCTACAGGCTTGAGGAGGCACCAGGATGCCAAATACCCTACCTGTGATGATATAGAGGCCTGGGTAGGGAAGGCAATCTCCAAGAATTTCAATAGGCATAAAGATGCAACATGCTTTAACTGTGGTAGAATAGGACATCTTAGTAGGAACTGTAGACAACACATTCCTAGAAATAATGCTTTTACCAGGAATGCATCAAACAGAAGGCCTAAGCCTCCTGGTCTATGCATGAGGTGTGGGAAGGGGTGCCATTGGACTGATGAATGCTTTTCCACAATAGACAGACAAGGTAGATCTTTAAAGCTGGGAAACGGGGTTCAGGGGCTCAATGGAGCCCCAAAAAGGAAGATTATCCGGTCATTCCCAGTGACAGTGGAGGACAGACTCTCCCAGGACAATTAGAAGATCCACTGCCCATTGTAAATAATACGGCACTGGATAATACATTAGCTCCAGAGGATGAATCAATTACATCAGGAGGAGATACAAAACATATATTTTGGCAAACTTCTATACAATATCATAGACCCAAGCTACCAGTTAAGGTAAAAAATAGGGTGATTTACGGATTATTGGACACTGGAAGTGACGTCACTATCATTAATCAGCAGTCCTGGCCCCCCAACTGGGCTTTAAAAGTGGTTAATGTTCAATTCTTAGGGATTGGAACCCTATCTGAAGTTAAACAGAGCGTTAGCTGGATTGACTTTATTGGGCCAGAAGGACAGAGCGGAAGGTTAAAGCCATATGTTGCAGATATTGCTATAAACCTCTGGGGTCGTGATCTACTCCAGCAATGGAATACGCAGATTAACATTCCTCCTGTATCAGCTAGGAATTATAGACAAGCTCTTAGTGGTAGAAAGAATATAGTAAGACAGTACAGAAAACAGATGCCAAATGTACAGGCTGTACAGAAGCAAGATGCTAGTGCCAAACCTACAGAGCAACCAAAAGCTCTACCATTAAAATGGCTGACAGATGAACCCGTCTGGGTGGGTCAATGGCCTATGACATCTGAGAAGTTAGAGGCTTTGGAGAAGTTAGTTCAGGAACAGCTAGATGCTGGACATATTGAGGAATCAACTAGTGTATGGAATTCACCTGTTTTTGTTGTCAAGAAGTCTGGTAAGTGGAGAATGGTTACTGATCTCAGAGCCATCAACAAGGTAATTCAGCCTATGGGGTCTCTACAACCTGGGATGCCGTTACCTTCTCTAATTCCTAAGGATTGGCCAATTATAGTTATAGACTAAAAGATTGTTTCTTCACCATACCGTTACAAGAAAATGACAGAGAAAAGTTCGCCTTCACTGTACCTACCTATAATAATTCCCGTCCGGTACAGAGATTCCAGTGGAAGGTACTACCTCAAGGTATGTTAAACAGTCCAACTTTGTGTCAATATTTTGTGAATAAACCTCTAGAAATAGTTCGTAAAAAATTTCCACATTCGTTAATATATCATTATATGGATGACATTACTATCTGATTCAAATAAGGATATTTTGGAAAAGATGTTTGAAGCGGTAAAGGAAATTTTGCCTCGCTGGGGATTACAAATTGCCCCAGAAAAAATACAAAGAGGAGATTCTATTAACTATTTAGGTTATAAAATAGATGCTCAGAAAATTAGACCACAGAAAGTACAGAACAGAAGAGATCGTTACCGGACTCTTAATGATCTTCAAAAACTATTAGGAGAAATCTCTCAATTACAGACAATTATCGGTGTAGAAGGGCATGATTTAAAACACCTGAAAATGGCTTTAAAAGGAGATAAAGACCTAAACAGCCCACGAGTACTATCAGCTGAGGCTGAAAAAGAATTAGAATGGGTAGAAAAGAGAATATTAGAAGGACATGTGGACCGTGTGGATCCAAATCTGGACTGTATTCTGGTTATTTTACCATCTAGAGAATACCCCTCAGGAATATTAATGCAGAGGGAAGACATCATTCTAGAATGGGTATTTCTGCCACATAAACAGAATAAAAATTGAAAACATATATAGAAAAGATCTCTGATTTGATATTAAAAGGTAAATTAAGGCTTCGTCAACTGACTGGGAAAGACCCAGCTGAAATTATTATACCTTTAACGAATGAGGAAATTTCCTCCTTATGGAAGGATAATGAGTATTGGCAAATAGCTTGCAGTGACTTTTTGGGAAGTATTAGTAATAACTATCCTAAAACAGAGAGAATCAAATTCATAAAGAAAGCAATTTGGATTCTTCCACGTATCGTGAGGCAAACACCTATTTCTGGAGTTCTTACCTTCTACATGGATGCAAACAAATCAGGTAAGGCAGGGTATAAATCAGGAAATATAAGTAAAGTAGTTCAAAGCCCTTACAACTCCGTACAAAAGGCAGAGTTATATGCCATTCTCATGGTACTTAAAGACTTTACAGAGCCTCTCAATATAGTCACGGATTCTCAGTATGCAGAAAGAGTTGTCTTGCACATTGAGACTGCAGAATTTGTTCCTGATAATACAGAATTAACCTCATTGTTTTTACAATTGCAGGAAGTCATCCTATATATATAACACACATCAGATCCCATACAGGTCTGCCAGGTCCTCTGGCACAAGGCAATGATGAAATTGATCATTTATTAGTAGGTAATGTGTTGGAAGCTTCAGAATTTCATAAGAAACACCATGTTAACAGCATAGGTTTAAAGAAGGATTTTTCTATCACCTGGCAACAAGCCAAAGAAATAGTAAGAAATTGTCCCAGTTGCTCATTCTACAATCAAACTCCATTACCAGCAGGTTGTAATCCTAAATGTTCACAGAAATGAACTTTTGCAAATGGATGTATTTCACTTCCCAGAATTTGGCAGTTTGAAATATGTACACCATAGTATAGACACATTCTCAGGCTTCCAATGGACTACTGCCCTCAGCTCTGAAAAAGCTGACTCTGTTATTACACACCTCTTAGAGGTGATGGCTGTTATGGGTATACCTAAAACAATAAAAACTGACAATGCTCCAGCATATGTCTCCAGTAAATTGGAACAATTCTTCAAATATTATAATATAAAACATGTAACTGGTATACCTTACAATCCCACAGGACAAGCAATAATTGAAAGATCTAACTGAACCTTAAAAGAGATGCTTCATAAACAGCCAGGGAAAACAAAGACACCTAAACACAGGTTACACAATGCTTTACTAACGTTGAATTTTCTTAATGCTGATGAAAAAGGACAAACTGCAGCAGAAAGACACTGGACTACAGAGAAGACTTCTGAACTAAACCAACCGGTGTATTTTAAGGATGTTATGACCTCAGTCTGGAAACCAGGATATGTGTTACCTTGGGGAAGGGGTTATGCTTTTGTTTCCACAGGAGAAGAAAAGGTTTGGGTTCCATCAAAATTAATTAAAATTCGATCAGAACAGAAAACATCTCAGGAGGAGGAAGATAACAGCCCCATCTACAAATTCATAGTCCACCATGGGTAAAGTGACCTCCTAAAAGGAAAGAGAAGTGTTTTGTTTTTTGTATTCACAGGTAAACTCAGCAAAGAATACTGGACATATGGATTCCTGTAGAAGAATGAATAGCTACCCTGGGGACCATCAAACAAACAGTATCTCACTGTGTGGTATCAAAGTCTCAATCTCTCTATATTGTTTTTTCATAGTACCCTTTTATCTTTATTTCTTCACATACCTCAGTACCCATTCATTTAACTGAAGCTGGCTTTGGAGTTGGATTGGCTCTCCTACTCTAAACTCAAGCATATTATTTAAATACGATTCAGAATTTCTGTATTATATCAAAGAGCCATTGATATAAGACAGAAGAAATAAAATGAGGGACTGTTATCTGTGGATTTCGTTTTCTGAACAGTCTAATTTCCTCTAGGTTTTCCATCTTCCCTATTGTCACCTCTTCTGTATGCATACATATGAAAGTTAAAATATTTCTTTGTTAACATTAATGTTTGAGTTTTCCAGAGAACAAGGGATTTTCTGACAGCAATCTTCAACTTCTTCCGAAAGAGAATGAGGATCCACTTCCTTGACTTCACCTGATTCGACTGGAGGCATCTGAACTGCCTCACATCATTGACTCCACCTGACAAACACTATCCTGAAACTGGCTTGAAACTACATCACTCTACACAACTCCGGACCAAGAAACTGAAACAGCACATCTTCTACAATCTGGCCAGAGCTTCAAGATAAGAGCTTCAATCAACACTAGAACCCCAGTCAGGAACTTCAATCAAGCATCTCCTGCCATACTGAGACTGTCTGATCTACTGAGATTTTGTTATACTAACATTTTCTTTTCACAGGTCCCCATGAGATTATCATCGTCCCATCTTAGCAGGAAGTAGTTTTGAGAATTCCACACCCCCTCTCCCTACCATTGATATTATAAGATAGTTTACACCTGCTAGTGTTAGTTTTCAATTATTTTAGAGTTGGGATTGGAAGGAGGTGTTCATATTTGGGTGTTTCTTTCAGATAAATTTAGGTAGATAGAATAGATGTTTGATACATTTTGTTCATGGACACGTTAGTTGTCCTTTTTTAGACTAAAAGTGGAATTGTAGGAGAAAGTTTGTATGCCACCATTAAACATGTGACTTACTAGAGGCACATACAGATGAGGTAATAGAAGGGCGGTTTACCACACCGCTAACCACACCCACTTTAGGCAGGACTAAAGACGTATATGGCTGGACGTGGGACGTAAAGGCCCACTTTTGGGCATGGCTAGTGGGCGTTACGGGGGAAGGTATAAAAGACAGCACACAGGAAGTCTCGGTCTCTTTTTCCCGGAGTTCGGCTTCTGGTTCGGCAGCAGAAAACTGCTTGTCTCGTCTGGGTTACTTGTGGGTATTTTGTGAGTAATTTCTACAATAAATACTTATTTTTACTTCCAGGAAGTGTCGCTTATCGTTACAGCGTCCTTTGAAGCCTACAACTATGAACTTTGCTTAATATTTTTAGTTATGCATATGAGTAGAAAGTAAAAACTAATAGGATATTTTTAAAGGAAAAGCTTATATGTTATGTGAAGAATTTGAAATGCCCTGCAACCTCCCTGGCTGATGAATATGTGATTTAAGCACAAAAGAATGGAAATTGAATTTTTAAAATTGTGATAATTGTGGCACTTAATTAAGGATAGGTAGAGAGTGAAGTGCTAGCATACTTTTGTGTCACCTAGAAACACATTCAGGCTACATGAAGATTTCTACAATTCTACACCCTTGGTATGCATTAATGTGGGCAAGAATGAATACATCTAAGACAATGAGATTGTGATGCTGCTCATCCCCTTTCACAAAACCTAACGACGAAATGAGATGGTATCTCTGTCTCTACCTTTGCCAGAGGGTCCCCGGCATGAGCCCCTGTGTCTTCTCCCAAAGGTATAAAGCAGAAAACCTGAACTTGAATTTATTATTCTCCAATTTGATTTAAAAGCTTTCTCTCCTTAACTCTAACACACTCTGCTACAGCTTAAATATTTTAGCATAGGCTCTTTCTAAGACTAGAGGGGAAAAAAACACACACATCAAAAGGGTCTAATGTTTAATTCAGTAGGAAAAGCTCCTGAAACTCAGAGGTTTATGTGAATCTGTTTGGAATTTCTTCAAGAATCTTTTATCTAAATATCAGAACAGAATTTTCTTTGTCAAAATATACAATAATTCTTCAATTCACAAATAACTCTGCTTAGCTAGTTCTTTGATTTCCACCCAGAACAGTTAGATGGAAATAACTACATGAATGAAGTAAATAGTTACATTTACTTCAGTTTTGTATAAGGAACTAGACATTGCTCTAATAAAGAACATTTTTACAAGAAAAATATGAAAGAGTTTCAGAACTACACAGTGTGCTGGATATGATAACTCCCATTGATATTTGATAAGTGAATAATGACACACCACAATTTGCAGACACTGTGGCTTCACATACATTTTCATTAACAGAAATGGATTTCTTGACAAAGAAAAAAGTTCTTAGTTTATGATAATTTATAACTTTTCTTATCTATCACAATATTTAACACATTTTTATTGCTAATCATAGTTTGTATGTTGGTCATTTTAGGAAAATTATTTAGATGTGTTAAAGTGAGCCTAGAACATTATTAATGAGAAGGATTATTTAAAAATACCAATTATATTTTATTTGCTTTTTAGCATAACTCATGATAACCTAGGTAAAGTTTGTGCAATGTAAGAACTCAATGAATAATTATCCCTCAAAATCATGTATAGCAAATGATTATTTATAGAAATAATATGATTTCCCCAAATATCTATTCAATACAATTGTTTTTCCTGAATGAGACTCATTTAACACAAGACTTAAGGTTAAGAAAAATTAAAAAATTCAGGGTAAGCATGTTCAGTCTGAGAAGGTGCTGCCACCAAAGCTGGCAGCCTGAGTTCAGGACACACATGACAGAAAAAGGACAGACTTCTCTAAGCTAAAACACACACACACACACACACACACACACACACACACACACACACACCATCGCATATGTGCCTACAGGCATGCAAAATAAGTAATGAATAGACATAATAATAGAAATTAAATATTTAACTATTTTATAAATAAAAATATGTTACTATACCTGTTTTACATGCTATCGTAGAAGGGTTTTCTATTTTTAAGTCAGATGAACATTTATTAAACTATTTTTCTTTTTTATTTAAATTAGAAACTAGCTTGCTTCACATGTCAATCCCAGCTCCCTCTCCCTACCCTCTTTCTCTGCCACCCCCAGAAAGTCCCCCAACCCCCACTCAGTTCTCCAGGGAGGATGAGGCCCTCCATGCAGGATCTCCAGAGTCTGTCATTTCTTCAGGCCAGGGCATAGGCCCTCCCCCAAGATCTCAGGCTGGGAGAGCATCCCTCATTGTGGGATGGGCATCCAAAGTCCATTTGTTTGCCAGGGATCAATACTGATCTACTACCCAAGACCCCATAGATTGCTTAGGCCTCCTCTCTGACACCCACATTCAGGGAATCTGGATCAGTCCCATGCTGGCCTTCCAGCCATCAGAAAGCATTTTATCATTTTGTACATACAGAGTTCACAATGTGAGCCAAGATGGCCAAAAAATTGTCATTCTTCCAGCTTCAGACATCTAAGTGCTGAGATTATAGTCATAAACCACTATGTCCAATGACAACCTACTATTTGACATTAGCATAAGTCATTACACTCTGAGGCAGATCCATCTATTTTTCATTGGTAGGTAAATGAGAACCAAAATATGCCCGTGTATTATTGAGCCAAGAGTTTGACAAATTAGATGTGTTTAAATTTAGGCAAAGATATTAATATGATATAAACATAAAAAATTAAACTGTATATTTTATATTTCTTCTTCTGAATATTACATACTAATGAAGAAAATTTTCTCTTATAACTTTTAATAAATTTAATTTGAATAACTTTATATGCTAAGAAAAGTTTAAAGATTTTACAAAACCCTTACACCAAGTTCCCCTGCAGTACTATTTAACTTCAGACCTGGATATCAAGGAGAGACATCATCTGAGGGTAAAGTGTAGGAAAAAGATATTCCATGCAAATGGACCTAAGAAAAGTACTGGTATAACGATTTTATCATCAGAAAAACTAAACTTCAAACCTAAACTTGTCAGATGAGATAACAAAGAATACAACATATACAACAAAGGAATAATCCACAAATGTGACATTTCCATTCTTGACATCTGTATTCCAAACCCACGGAAACCCAGGTTTGTAAGACAAACACTTGTATAGCTCAAAAACACTTACTGACCACCATACTCTGAGACTGCAATACTCCACTTTCCTCAATAGAGAGGTCATTCAGACAAAAAATAGACAAATACTGGTGCTAACTGAAATTATATGCAAATAGACCTAAGAGATTCGTAAAGAATATTTCACCTCCACACAAAAGAATATATCTTCTTCTCAGCCTCTCATGGAACTTCCACCAAAACTATAGCCTCCATAGATTAAAAAAATTGAAACAACATGCTGCATCCTATCTGAACTCCAGAGAATGAAGCTAGATATAAAAAATAACAAACATAATAGAAATCTAAGCACGTGAAAAGCTACCACTCACTACTAAGTAAAAACAATGCATCAAGATACAGATTAAAAAGGGAATGAAAGATTTTCTAGAATAGAATGAAAATATATATACAAATAGCCAAAATGATCAGAAATAATAAATGCCTTTCTAACAGGCAAGTTTATAACACTAGATCCCTAATTTAAACAAACAAAAAAGTACAGATATCATACTAGTGCCTAACAGCCCACCTGAGAGCTCTAGAACAAACTGAAAAAAGTTACACCACAAGGAGTACATGACAAGAAATAGTAAACACAGGAATGAAATAAAAAAGAAGCAAACAAAAAAGAATACCAAGAACCAATAAAACAAAGAGTTGGTTCCTTAAGAAAATCAACGAGGTTGACAAATGCCATACCATTTAACCAAAATGAGAATAATGAAGTTCCAAATTAACAAAATTAGAAAAGAAAAGGGGGGCATAACAATAGACATCAAAGAAATCCAGAGAATTATAAGAATATAACTTAAAAATCTATACTCAAAGGAATTACAATAGTTAAGAAGTGGAAGATATCACTTAGCAAAGTTAAGTAAGATCAGATAAGCAATTTAAATAGAAAGGTAACACCCTAGTGAAATTTATTCTGCCACTGAAATCTCAAAAACAAAGAAACAAACAAAAAGCCGAGGGCCAGATTGTTTTGTGTTCAAGGTTTTAGCAGACTTTCAAAGAATTAATTCCAATACTCATCAAGTTGTTCCATAAAATAGAAACAGAAGGAACATTGCTCAAACCTTTTTACAAGGCTACAGTTACCCTGATACATAAACCATACAAAGATCTGACTAAGATAATTATAAGCCAGTTTTTCTTAGAAACATAGATGCAAAATACCCAATAAAAATATTTGCCAAATGTGACTAAGAGTTTTTCAAAGTCATCTACCCTAATGGTTGATCTGGGTGGTAACTGGAGTACATGCATGGGACTGAACTAGGCACTCTGCATTTGGGAGACTGTGAAGCTTGGTATGTTTGTGAGGGCCCTGGCAGTGGGACCAGGATGTATCCCTGATACATGAGCTGGCTTTTGCAGCCCATCCCCTTTGGTGGGATGCAGGAGGTAGGGCTTGATGTGCCAGGCTATGTTGACTCCCCATGGGAGTCCTTACCTTTACTGAGGAGTAGACAGAAGGTTAGGTGGCAGGGAAGGTGGAGAGTGGGTAGAGAAGAGGGAGAGATAGGAGAAACTGTTGTTACTATGTAAAATGAATAAAAATTTTAAAAGCTCATAAAATAAACGAATTGTATTTTTTTCTATTAAAAGAAGTATATTAAAAACACACAGGGAGATGTAGAATTTGGAATTTGCCCAGCTTGTTTTTGGTCTTGCTTTGGACCAGTCTTTCCTTACTATGTTCCCCTGTATGTTTTAGAATGTTAATATATATCCTGTGACATTATAAGTTGGAAAATGTGATATGGTTTTGTGTTGTCTTTGTTTTCCTTTGTTTTGTTTTATTTTGACTTTACAGGGATTGCAGTTAAGAGAATGCCTGAATCTCAGAAGGGACTTTGAATTTGAAATTTTTTTTTCTTTTTTGGTTTTTACGAGACAGGGTTTCTCTGTATTGTTTCCGTGAATTTGAAAATTTAAGTGAGTTTGTGTCTTTAAACACTTTGCTGAATTTTGGAGTTGGGATGAATATATATATTCATATATGTATGCATGTATATATTGCATTGTAATATGTCTACAAGCATTTGAGGGCCAGGGAGTGGAATAGATAGAGTGGCTAGAAAAAATGCCCCCCAAAGGGGGATTCATTACTAGGATGGGAGACTTTGTTGGAGTGGGTTTGACCTCTTTTTGAGGAGGAGTGTCATTGTGGAGACTGGCTTTGAATTCTCATATATGCTTTAGCCATGCCCATTGTCCTGAGACCCCTTACAGTAATCTGTGCAAGATGTTTCCACACACTGCCATATCCCACTATAATGATAATATACTGAATATCTGAACTGTAAGCCAACCAATGAAATATTTTCTCTGTAAGTGTTGTCATGGTCAAGGTGTGCTTTCACAGTAATAGAAACCTTAATTAAGATAATGGGGTATAACTCAGCCATTAAAATGTATGTGTGTGTGTGTGTGATATAATATTATGAAATTTTCAGGAAAATGGATGGAACTCAAAAAAATTCTGATTCAGATTTCCCATTCTCAGAAAGATAAATATTGTATGTGTTTTTGATACAGGCATGTACTCTGTAAACTCTTAAAAGATAATTATAATCACCAAGTCATTCCCAAACACTTTTATCTACAATGGTGTAGTGCCTGAAATATATACTAGGGTAACCATTCCAAGATAGGTCCCATGTTCAGAAATCATTGACCAATACATAATGAACTGCAAAGTTGTGTTTGTGTGTGTGTGTGTGTGTGTGTGTGTGAGTGTGTGAGTGTGTGTGTGTCTGTGTCTGTGTGTCTGTTTCTGTGTTTATTTGGTTACAGTTGGTATTTTATTGGGAGGACTATTTTATTTCATTTGTTCTGTAGGGTTTTGTTATATTGGATTGTTGAGAAAGAGCCTACACTTGGGAAGGTAGGGAGGGGCAGTGGATCTAGAAGGACTTGAAGGAGGTGAAGAATATGTTCAAAATATATTTAAATTTAAATTTTGTTTTAAAAATAAAAATGTAATGAAGCCAAAGAAAAAATAAATTTTCAGTGGTATGATAATATCAACTAAACTGGATGTTGTTTCAGTGTCACTAATTTTTTTTCTCACTATTGACTCCTTTCTGTCCTAAAGACAAATGCAGAATAACATACCATATGTAATCAATACATCTAAATCTCCTCAGCCTGTGACAGGGTTAGGCCTGTTTTTCAGGACCTTAACATCATTGAAGGCTACTGGGCAAGTTTGTTTACTATAATATTCTCAAGTTAAATTTGTGTGATGATCTCCTAAAGGTGGGACTGGGTATGTGGATTTGGGGTGGGGTGCCTGAAAGATAAAGTATGTATATTATACCATTTTAGGGTACAGGTGATAACCACATGTCTTAACATTAATGAAGCTCTATAGACCACGAAATCAATGAAATGTCTTCCAGTTCTCTATATTAAAAGTACTCCTAGTTCTGAGTTTGGAGATGAAATTTCATCTCATAAAATAATTTTGTGTAGCCCTATAGAGTACTTAAAATAAAAGTGATGATTGACCCTGATATGTAACATGACTTATGTATATGAGTTGTAAATGCTTGCTCTCTCTCAGTCTAAAGCTGGTGAAATATTCAATAGTTCAGAGAAATAGGGAACCAGAACTGAATTTCCTTGTAAAACCCAAGCCTTCACATTGGGAAAGATCAAAGGTTGCACTCTTCATAATCCTCTTAAGAAACAGATTTGTGGAAAAGAGCACTACCATACTAGAAGAGTTCTTTTACTGCTTTTCTTTGTTTCTCAGATTGCATGTTAAGAGCCATAGCTGTTCAACTTGTACTTTTATCGCAATATGTCTAATTGTATCCTTGAGAAGCAAGGGCTAAGAGGGAGCACCCACGCACCAAAAGAACTGTGAGTATATTTACCAGAATGGACAACAGGGGCAAAGCAATAAATATCCAGATCTGCATCACCAGAGGGTCAACGAAAGTCTTTGAAGAAGTGAAATTCATAGGAAAGCCATTTTTGAAGTTTCTCTTCTTATTGTTCTAAAACACTCTATCACAAACATCTTGCAGAGAAGAGGATTGATTTCAGTTCATGATTTTAATATACAGTCAATTATGGTGGGGAACTCAAGGCAAGGCAGCGGAAGCTTATGGAAGCACCTTATATAGTCATCTTCAGGTAAGAAGCAAAGTCATGGATGCTGCTTCTCAAGAAGATTGGCTTCTGCCTTTCCCCTTTTATGAAGTTCAAAAGCCAAGTGCAGATAATGATGTCACTCACTTATTTTAGGATGTGAATTCTCACATCAATTAACCCAAACAACATAGAAATTCATAGGCACATCGAGAAAAGATTCTGCCACTTTGAATCACTCATCATGAAGGATTTTATTATTGAAATCTGGGCCAAAATGAAACGCTTTCCCCTTAAACTGCTTTTGTCAAGGTAATATGGACATCAGTAGAAGAGTAACTTAGACACTTCTATAGGTAACTCACAGTGGAGAGAGAAGTAAAGTCAGGGAGTCACAGCAGTTCACCAATCAGTCCAGAAGTAATCTAGCAATTCATCATCAAATAAAAGGAGTATGCATTTTGTCAGAGAAAATCTAGACTTCTCTAGCATAAGATCATCTCCAGAGGTTGCCTTTACCTTGGTCTAAGTGTGCTACTATTAGTACCATATGTTCTTAAAAGAAAATAAAGTACTAAAACCTCTGTTGCTACATTTACTGCGTAAAGAGCATTGAAAAGCTGCAGAAATTAGCTTAAGAAGATTAACTTTTTGACTTAACTCTTAAATATATATATATTAATATGACATGAATGTTTTAAAATCATGTTGTTTTTAAAATTTGAGTCCTACTAAAAAGGTCTTATTTACTTGTGCTGGCAAGTAACTTCCCAGCATGTCCCTTTTTCTGTCACTACCAATCCCAGTGGACTTCCACCACTGAGGCACAAAACACAGCAGCCAGAATGGGGGAGTGACCTGGCCATCAGTAGAACTCACTCCTCATTGGATTTTTACCCCATGTTTCCCCAGGCATACACCACCCAGGCTAGTCCCCAGACCTGAGGCAAGGTCTTCCCCTAATCTCTAGAAGACTTCTAATAAGCAGGTCCAAGTGACAGAATTTACAACATATGAGTGATCTGCCTACAAGAGGAATTGTACCCCTTCCCTGAATTTTTTGCTCTGTGACTCTTCATTGTGCTAATTCAGCTCTTTCCTGGCCCTGCTGCTGCTGGTCCCTTCCCTCAACCCCAACTGATTCCACCACTGGGATACAGAATACACCAGCCAAGACCAGGCTCATCAGAAGCCCTTCTCCAGAACTCCCTCACCCAACATAGTCCCAAACACAGCACACCGATTATTAGAACAGACAACACGTACAGCCCACAACAGCTAAAAGAACAGCACCAGCAGCTCTTACAGAGGGCATCTTGCTTTACTACCCCATAAGAAGACTCAGTCTTTAATGGAAACCAGGTCAGATCTAGAAATCAAAGAAGGCTTCAGCTTTATCTACCAGAGGCCAGATTCAATCAAAGGACCCAAGGCCTCCAAAACCTCAGCAGAAAAACCCTACTGGACTGGAAGACACATCTGCCACCAGAACTCTGGGATCCTTAGACCAGAAGACAAGAGAGAAAACAGAAACCAAAGAGAAAACATCAATCCAACAAAGGCAAACACAGGAATCAATACTTGATTTACAACCATCACATATCCACATTTCCAAATACCACTGTAAGAATCCAATCAATAACAAAAGAGCAATATGACACTAGCAGAACTCAGTTATTTTACAACAAAATTTGAATATTCCAATATAGCTTAACCACAAGTAAACAATGCTAAAAATAATTTTATAAAGATGATGGAGGTCCTTAAAAGGCAAAGGAAAACAAAGTATTTAAAGAAATGGAAGAAAGACAAACCCCCAAAATGGAGAAAGTCAATAAATCTCTTAAAGCATGTCAAGGAAAACCAAAGGGAAAAATGTTGGTGCAAACAAATAAAACTGTTCATGACATAAAAATGGAAACAGAAGCAATAAAGAAAACACCAACTGAATGACTTTTGGAAATGACCTGGGAAAGAGAACAGGAACTACAGATATAAGCACCACCAATATAAGAGATGGAAGAGAGAATTTCAGACAGTGAAGATACAATAGAAGGAATAGTTTCACTGGTCAAAGTAAATGTTGAATTTGAATATTTCCTCATGCAAAACATGCAGGGAATCTGGAACACATAAAAAGACCAAACCTAAGAGTAGTAGGGCTAGAAGAAGGAGAAGAATTCCAACTCAAACTGTTTTCAGGACTATAACACTATAATAGAGCATGAAGTTAGGAGTGGTGACGCCTCTTGTGTTTTTCCATATAAAGTTCTTTCAAGGTCTATGAAGAATTGTGCTGGTAGTTTGATGGGGATTGAACTGAATGTGTAGATTGCTTTTGGCAAGATTTTACTATGTTGCTCCTACCTATCCAAGTACATGGGAGGTCTTTCCATTTTTTGGTGTCTTCTTTATTTTCTGTCTTTAAAGGCTCAATGTTCTTACTATATTTGGTTAGCATTACCCCAAGATATTTTATGTTGTTTGTGGATATTGTAAAGGGTGATGTTTCTCTGATTTCTTTCTCAGCCCATTTATACTCCATATATAGTAGGGTTTCTGATTTTTTAGTTAATCTTATATCCTGACATTTTGTTGAAGTTGATTATCAGCTGTAGGGGTTCCCTGTAGAGATTTTCAGGTCACTTATGTAAACTATCATGCAGGCAAATGGATGGAACTAGAATAAACCATCCTGAGTGAGGTAACCCAGTTGCAAAAAAACAAACATGATATGTACTCATTCATACATGAATTTTAGACATGGAGCAGGGGATTGTCAGCCTACAATCCCACTGCCAGAATCTGGGAAACAGGGAGGACCGTAAGAGAAATATGCATTGTAGCCCAGAGAAGGGGAATGGGACAGGATCTTCTGAGTGGATTCAGAGCATGGGGGAAGGGAGAGGGATCTGGGAGAAAGGGAAATGGAGAAGAGGAGGGGAGAGGAGGATATGTGGGAACAGGAAGGTTGAGTCAGGGGAAGAATAGAGTAGAGCAGGATGAGAGATACAATAATAGAGGGAGTCCCTATAGGTTTGAGGAGACATATGGCACTAATGAGATTTCCAGAGATCCACAAGGATAACACCAACTGGCAATAAAAACATTAGTGGAAAGGCTACCTTAAATGCCCAACCCCAATAATGATATTGACTACCTTATATGTCATCCTAGAGCTTTCATCCAGTGGTTGATTGAAGTAGAGACAGACACCCACAGCTAAACACTGAACTGAGCCCCTAGAATCCAGATGTAGAATAGGGGTAATGAACAAATGGGTCAAGGCCAGGCATTTGAAATCCACAGAAACAGCTGATTTGAGCAAGTGGAAGCTCATGGATCCAGACTGATAGCTGACAGGCCAGCATGGGACTGATCCAGATCCCCTAAATTTGGATGTCAGTGAGGAGGCCTTGGCCATCTATGGGGCCTCAGGTAGGTAGTAGATGAGATCAGTATTTGTCCCTGGCATATTAAAGGACTTTGGGAGCCCATTCCACATAGAGGGATGCTGTCTCAACCTGGGCACGTGGGGGAGGGCCTAGGATCTGCCACAGATGATATGACAGATTTGGAGATCTCCCAGGGAGGGCCCCACCCTCTTTGGGGAGCAGAGTGAAATTGGGTGGGGGGCTCAGGGGAGTTGGTGGGAGTGGGGGCAGAGGGGAGGGAGACAGAACTTGAACTAACATGTGAAACAAGCTTGTTTCAAATTTAAATAAAAAGAATTCTAGCTCCAAGGGACAGAAAATATGTTCAACATAAATCATTGAAAAATGTCCTCCAGTCTAAATGAGGACCTACCTATAAAGGTACAAGAAGCTTACAGAACATCAAATATACTGGATCAGAAAAATGTCTCCTCACCACATAGTAATCAAAGTACTTAACATACAGAATAAAGAAAAAGTATTAATACCTGCAAAGGAAAAATTCCAAGGCAGACTTATCATAATTACACCTCATTTCTCAATGGAGATTCTAAAGCCAGAGGAGTAAGGACAGACCTTTTTCAGATTCAAAGACATTATAGAAGACTTCACCCCACTCTCTTCAATGACAGGACATTCAGACAGAAACTATACAGAGAAATAATGGGCTTAACAGATGTCAAGGCTCAAATGGATCTAACAGTATCTACAAAACATTTCACTGAAACATCAAAGAATATGTTTCTTTTCTCAGTGCCTCATGGAACTTTATCCAAAATTCAACATATTCTGGACAAAAAAGCATGTGTTAACCAATACCAAAAAATGAATGAAATAATGCCATTTATCTTATCATACCATCATGGAACTTCAACAACAACAAAACCTAAGGAAAACTTATAAACTCATGGAAAATGAACAACTATTAACTGAAGAAACACTTGGTCAAGAAAGAAATAAAAAGAAAAATAAAGACTTCCTGGAATTTAATGAAAATGAATGTACAACATAGACAAATTTATGACACACAATGAAAGTGGTGCTAAGAGGAAAGTTCACAGCACCAAGTTCTTTCATAAAGTGTGTGGAGAAATTTCATTCTATGAACTTAACAACACACCTGAAAGCTCTAGAAAAAAATAAGTAAACATTCACAAGGAGTGCATGGCAGGAAATAAACTTAGGGCTAAATTAGTATGATAGAAAGAAAGAGAACAATACAACAAATCAATGAAACTCAGAATTGGTTCTTTGAGAAAATTAACAAGACAAACAAACCCTTATCAAAATTAAATAAAAGGCAGGGAGAGAGAATATCCAAATTAACAAAATCAAGAGGTTCATAGCAATTAACAACAGACACTTAGGAAATCTAGAAAATTATTATGTCATATTTCAAAAACCTATACTTTCTTTTAAAAGGACAAAAGCAATGAACAAATTTCTTGATAGAAACCACATGACAAAATTAAATCAAGACCAGAACAACAATTTAAATAAACCTATAATCCATAAGGAAATAGAAACAATTATTAAAAGCCTCCTAAGTATAGTAAAATAAAGCCTGGCACATTTGGTTTAGGCAGAGAATTCTACCAGATTTTCAATGAAGGACTAATATCAATATTCCTCAAATTATTCCACTAAATAGAAACATAAGGAACATTGCTAAATTATTTATATAGATCTACAGTGATCCTCATATCTAAATCACACAATGATTCAACAAAGAAATAGAATTACAGAGTAATTTCTGTCATAATCATTGATGAAAATGCAAAATAAAATACCCACAAACCAAATCCAAGAACACATCAAAGAAGATTTCCCACTATGATTAAGTAGGCTTCATCCCAGAGATGTAGTGATGGTTCAGCAAAGAAAAATCTGTAATTATAATCTACCACATAAACAAAATGAGAGAAAAAGATCATATCATCATTTCATTAGATGCTGTGAAGCCTTTGACAATATCCTACACCCCTGCATAATTAAAATCTTGAATACAATGTACATACATAATACAATAAAAGAAATATACAGCAAGGTCATAGCCTATATCAAATTAAATGGAGAGAAACTCTAAGAAATTCTTCTAAAATCAGGAAAAAGCAAGGCTCTCCACTCTTTCAATATATATTCAGTAGAGTTTTTGAAAATGTAGCTAGAGTAGTAGGATGAATAAAGTAGACCAAGGGAATACAAACTGAAAAGGAAGAAGTCAAAGTGTTGCTATTTGGCATCTAGTATATAATAGCAACCCCATAAAATTCTGCCAGACAAGTCCTACAGCTGATTAACACCTTCTGTGAAGTGGGTGGTTAGAAGATTAGCTATAAAATAGTAGCTATCTTATACACAAATGATGAAAGGTCTGAGAAAGTAATCAGGGAAACAACACCTTTCACACTAGCCACAAATAGTATAAAATATCATTGGTTAACTTGAAACAACTATCTGTAAGAAGTCTATGAAAAAAACTTCAAGTATTTGAAGAAATAAACTGAAAAATATATGAGAAGGTAGAAAGATCTTCCTTTCTAAGGAAGATCAGTAGGATTAACCTAGTAAAAAAGGCCATCATACAAAAATCAATCGATAGATTCAATGCAATTCCCATCAAAAATTACAACACAATCAATTATCTACAGAACTTGAAAGAACAAAACTCAACTTCATATGGAAACAAAACCTAGGATAGATAAAACAATCTTATATAATAAAAGAACTACAGGAAGTACCATGAGCCTTGATTTCAACCTCTACTACAGACACAGAGTAATAGAAACAGCATGGTATTGGCATAGAAACAGACAGGTACATCAATGGAATTGCTTTAAAGACACAGACCACACCTCCAGATACTTGACTTTTGACAAAGAAACCAAAATTATATAATGGAGAAAGAAAGCATCTTGAACAAATGATGTTGGTATAATTGGATGTAGGCGTGTAGAAGAATGCAAATAGATTACTATCTAGTATGCTGCACAAAACTCAAGTCGAAGTGGATCAAAGACCTCATTAAAATCCAGTTACACTGAATCTGATAGAAGAAAAAGTGGTGAATAATCTTGAACACATTGTCACAGGATGCAACCTCCTGAATAGAACACCAACAACTCAGTCACTAAGATTAATAATAAATGGGACCTCATGAAACTGAAAAGTTTGTATAAGATGAAGGACACTGTCAACAGGACAAAAATGGCAGCCTACACAATAGAAAATGATCTTCACCACCCCCATATATAAACTCAAGAAAGTAGACATCCAAAAACCAACTCAATTAAAAAATGGGGTATAGCCCTTAACAGGGAATTCTCAGTAGAAGAATCTCAAATGGAAGGGTAACACTTAAGTAAATGTTCATCATCCTTAGCAATCAGTGAAATGAAAGACAAATTGACTCTGAGATTCCATCTTATACCTGTCAGAATGGCAAATATCAAAAACAAAATTTACAGCTTTTGCTGGATAGTATGTGGAGCTAGGGGAAAACTCTTCATTATTGGTGGGAATTCAAAATTGTACAGCCATTTTGGTAATCAATATTGCAGTCTCACAAAATTAGGAATCAAACTATCTCAAGATCCAAAGGATGCTACAACATACCACAAAA
Source organism: Mesocricetus auratus (assembly GCF_017639785.1). Taxonomy (NCBI): domain Eukaryota; kingdom Metazoa; phylum Chordata; class Mammalia; order Rodentia; family Cricetidae; genus Mesocricetus; species Mesocricetus auratus. The sequence goes on along the minus strand of NW_024429184.1, from coordinate 46,635,944 downwards.
CATTTGCTCAGCTATGTTCATACAAGTTTTATTTGTAATAGCCAGAAACTGTAAATAACCTAGTTGGCCTTCAACCAAAGAATACATAATGAAAATGTGGTATATTTACACAACTGAGTATAACTCAGTTATTAAAAACAAGGTCATCGGGAAACTTGAAGGCAAGTGGATAGAACTAGAAAAATTCTTTCTGCATGAGATAACCCAGACCCAGAAAGACAAATATGATATGTACTCATACATTATTTGATATTGAATCTAAAGTAAAGTATAACTATGCCACAATTCATAGACCCAGGGAGACTAGGTAAGAATGAGAGCCCAAGGGGAGACCCATGAATCTCCCTGGGAAGGGGGTAGTCTCCTGAGTAAACTAAGCCAGGTGGGCATAGGAGGTTGAAGGATCAGATTGGAGAGGTGAATGGAGAGGAGAATGCTGAGAGGGATGACTGGAAAGGGGAGGGTGTTTTGGGGGGACAGGTAGAAGCCTGATGCAAGGGTTATTTCTATGAGCCTACAAGGATGGGCCCCAGCTAAGACTCCTGGAAGCAGTGTACTGGCCCTCTCCTGTGATTGAATTGTTGACTATCATGGTTGCTAGTGGCAGGCCTTCATCCAGTGACTGATGGAGGCAGATTCAGTGACCCATAGCCAAACACTGGGCTTAGTTCAGGGACTCTTGATGAGGAGAGGGAGGAAGAATTGTAGGGGGTAAGTGGGTTAGGGACATCACAGGACACCTACAGAAACAACTAACTTGGGTAGTGGAAACTCACACAGTCTGAGCCAACAACTAGGAACCCTGCAATGGACTGACTTCTACATGTTGTGTAGCTTGGTCTTTTCATGGGACTCCTGGCAATGGGAGTAGGGGCTGTCCCTGGTGCTTTGACTGGCTCTTAGGAACCTATTAATCATGCTGTCTTTCCTTGTCTAGCATGAATTTATGGGGAGATACTTCATCTTATGGCAGCTTGATATGCTTTGCTTTGTTGATATACATGGTAGTCTTGCCCCTTTCTGAGCAAATATGGAGGATGGATGAACTGAAGGGAGGCAGTGGGGATAGCAGGAGTGGAAAGAGAGGAGGTAGGTGATGCTGCACTCCAGACATAAAATTAGTAAATGATTTTAAAACAACAAACAAAAATATAATAAGGAACACATAAAAATAAAAAATGTTTCTTTTAAAAATAATTGTATATTCACAACAAAAATATATGAATTTACTTTTACTGTTTACTGTCTTCCAATGATGCTATTACAATGAAAACCTAATAAATTAATAGTGATATGTACAGTATTTGTGAAAATCTTGGCACCTTTTTATCACATTTTAAACAGAATGTCATTAACAGCTTTTCCATTGTTCATAATTTGTCTAAATTTTATGCCTTGTATCAAAATGCAGATACTTAAAAACATTTAGAACATGAATCATAATTGCTTCCTAAAACTTTAGTTTTTCAAATATTCCTGCACAGGAAAACACTGACTCATAAAATCGGTATCCAAATTATTTTCTTACATTGACTAAATACAGAGACAATGCATTCAGTGTAAGAGAAATCAGAAAGATCCGATATACAGAATTATATTTGTACAAGAAATTATGAAACAGTGCAAGAAAAATTCTATAAACCAAAAAGACTCCCAGAATATTACAAAAAAGTTCTGACTAGAAAAGCTGAAGCAAAACAAAATGTTCAGTTTGTTTAAACCACATTTACAAGACTTGCCACAAGTCTTTATACAATATTGAAGGAAACAGAATATGATAGAAGAGCCAAGCAATCCAACCGTCAGTGGAGGACCTCACAAAATCACATAGCAAGTAGTGTTTGTTATTCTCAAGTTTCTTCTACACTTAGGCATGTTACAAGAAAAGAGTTAAAAACTATCAAAATGCACAATTTTGGTCAAACAGACAATCATTTAAGTGAAAAATTTTAAAATAGTATTTAGTCCTTATAATATATAGCATTTAGTTCTTGTAATTGTAGATTTAAATATTATTTTCAGTGTGGTGATGAACAAAAATTAATTAAAATTGTTAAATTAGATAATGTGATATATGTTATACATACATATTACATGCATATAGTGATAACTAACACTTGAAAATGTTTTAAGAGAAGCAAATAGTTAAACTTTTTAGTTTTCAAAATGACATATTTCTAAATACTCAAGAAACGAGTATTAGAAACCATCAAATAGACCACTGAGATTACTTGCTCTCGATCCTTAGCAACATAATTACATAAAAGAATTTCTTTTATGTATTTCTTGATTACTTTCTTGTGCAGTGGTTTGCCTGTGTACATTTGGAGATCCGAGGGCAACTTGAGGGAACTGTAAGCAGATACACCTACTTCTACCATGAGGATCAATCACTGACATCAGTTTGTCAGGCTTGCTTAAAAAGTAACTCCTGGCTGAGCCCTCTCACTAAGCCAAGAATTTCTTTTAAATAGTCACTTGGTAGAAAAAATCTCAGCAAGCAGATGACGACCTGCATATGAAATTTTGGGGAGGGGATGTACTTGTCTTCCACCTTCTAATAGGCCTAGAAATACCCAGGCCCCAAATCAAACCAATGAATCATCGCAATCAACATTTACAAGCAAAGTTGTATGGATTAAAGTGCATATTGTGTGACTCATTTTAGTACGTTACAGATTCCCAAACTGAGTTTTTTTTAATTTGTTTGTTTTGTTTTTAAATTTAATTTCGAAGGGAAAGTTGCAAGGGAAGAGGGAGGATGAAAGGAAGGGGTCAGGGAGATTAATGGAATGAGGATAAATGATATAAAATCCACAAAGAATCATTGAAAAGTTAAAAAAAACCTTTGAGATATTAGGGAACGTCTCAAAAACCAGAAAAAAATACCCATGCTTGTAAATCAGTAGTATTATCATAATGAAAATGGCCATCCTACCATTAGCAATCAGCACATTCAATGCAATCTCCATAAAAATCCCCATACATATCTCCACAGAGATTAAGAGGAAAAAGAGAGAGGAGCCAGGGAGACCAGGGGACCAGCTGTACTGGTAGGTCCAGGTAAAACAGACCCTGCATCTGGGCCTGTGTTCCACTGCCTCGGGATCGCCTGGGAACTGCACAGAACTTCCAATCACGGCAGGAGCCAAGCACCCCAGATTCCAGGTTTCCTATCCCACCAACAAGACCAGAAAACCAGAGGAACCAGGGAGACCAGGGGACCAGCTGTTCCAGCGGGGCCAGTGCCTGGGAATCTCCTGGGAACTGCACAAAGCTTACAATCCCAGCAGGAGCCAAACACCCCAGACTCCAGGACTTCTCTCCCAACAATGAGACCAGGAAACTAGCTGATCCAGGGAGACCAGGGTACCAGCTGTTCCAGAGGATCCAGGTAAAACAGACTCTGCATCTGAGCCTGTGTTCCAGTGCCTCGGGATCACCTGGGAACTGCACAGAGCTTCCAATCCCAGTAGGAGCCAAACACCCCAGACTCCAGGTCTTCTTTCCCACCAAAAAGACCAGGAAACCAGCAGATGCAGCAAAGGGTCCAGGGAACGAGGTAAGAGGCTAAGCACCCCAGATTCCTGGTTTTCTTCTCCACCCATGGGACCACAACGAGGAAAAGGAATAGAAGAACTACCAGATTATTGGACTTGCTAGCACCCACCAGAAGCAACTCTGGTCGCATAACAACCAGACCAGTAAGGGGCTCTTTCTGAACCCATTAGAAGAAGAGATGGGAAAGAGACAATACAAAAACACACTCAGCAAAGAAAAACAAATATGACACCACCAGATTCTAGAGACTCCACACCAGCAAGACTCCAACATTCCAATGCAAATGAAGCAGAAGAGAATGACCTTAAAACCACTTTCATGAAAATGATAGAGGCCCTAAAAGAGGATATAGGAAAATCCCTCAAAGAAATGGATGAAAAACAAACCAAACAAGGCAGGAAATGGAAGAAGAAACAAAGCAAAAAATGCAAGAAATGGAAGAAGAAAAAAAACCAAAAATGGCAGGAAATGGAAGAAAAAACAAACCAAAAAATACAAGAACTGGAAGAAAAAGCAAATGAAAAATGCAAGAAATGGAAGAAAGAACAAACCAAAAAAATTCATAAAATGCAACAAATGGATGAAAAATAAACCAAAAATTGCAAGAAACAATGCAAACAGTGCAAGGGTTGAAAACTGAAATAGAGACAATAAAAAAACACAATCTGAAGAAAGGTTGGAAATACAAAAGCTGGGCAAACAGTCAGGTACTACCAATACAAGCATTACCAACAGAATACAAGAGAGGGAAGAGAAAATCGCAGGTGTTGAAGATACACTAGGAGAAATGTATTCAACAACCAAAGCAAATCTTAAGTCCAAAAAATCCTTAACAGAGAACATCCAGGAAACATGGGACACCATGAAAAGACCAAACCTAACAATAATGGGTATAGAAGAAGGAGAAGAAAACCACCTCACAGGGGCAGAAAACATATTCAACAAAATCATGGAAGAAAACTTTCTCAACCTTAAGAAAGACATGCCAATGAAGGTACAAGAAGCGTACAGAACACCAAATAGAGTGGATCACAAAAAAGTCCCCTCACCATATAATAATCAAGACCCCAAATATACAAAATAAAGAAAGAATATTATGAGCAGCTAAGGAAAAAGGCCAAGTAACATATAAAGGCAGACCTATCAGAATTACACCTGACTTCTCCATGGAAACTCTGAAAGCCAGAAGGTCCTGGATAGATATTCTTCCAACACTAAGATACCACGGATGCCAGCCCAGACTAATATACCCAGCAAAGATCTCAATCACTATAGATGGAGAAAACAAGATATTCCATGACAAAACTAGATTCAAGCAATACATATCCACTAACCCGGCACTACAGAAAGTTTTGGAAGGAAAATTCCAACCCAAGGAAGGTAACTACATCCAGAAAAACATAGGCATTGCAGAATTCCTCTCTACCAACAGCCAAAAGAACAAAGGGGTGAAATTTCACACATAATTTCACCGCCAACAACCATTGCAAATCGAAGAAGAATGAGTCATTAATATCCCTCAACATTAATGGCCTTAACTCACCCATAAAAAGACACAGGCTAGCAAAATGGATTCGAAGACAGAACCCTTCTTTCTACTGCATAAAAGAAACACACCTCACACTCAAAGACAGACATTACCTGAGAGGTAAAGGTTGGAAAAATTTTTTACAATCAAATGGACCCAAGAAACAAGCAGGGGTAGCATCCTAATATCTAACAAATTAGACTTTAAAATAAAATCAATCAAAAGAGATGAAGGAGGTCATTACATACTCATCACAAGTGAAATCCACCAAGATAAAGTGTCTATCCTGAACATCTATGCCCCAAATAAAAGGCATCCACATTCGTAAAAGAAACATTACTAGAACTTAGAAACTTAAATCACATATAAAGCCCCACACACTTATAGTGGGAGATTTCAACACACCACTCTCACCACTAGATAGGAATTCCAGACAGAAACTCCACAAAGAAGCAAAGGGTCTAATAGAAGTAATGACCCAACTGGGATTAACAGACATCTATAGAAATATTTCATCCACATAAAAAAGAATATACCTTCTTCTCACCACCACATGGAACCTTCTCAAAAATCGACCACATAATTGGCAACATATCCAACCTCAGCAGCATCAAAAAAATTGGAATAACTCCATGCATCTTATCAGACCACCATGCTTTAAAATTAGAATTCAACAACAACACAAATTGCAGAAAACCTACAAACTGGTGGAAATTTAATAATGCACAACTGCACCATTCCTGGGTCAAAGAAGAAATAAAAAAATAAATTAAAGACTTCCTAGAATTCAATGAGAATTAAGACACAACATACCCAAACCTATGGGACACTTTGAAAGCAGTGCTATGGGGGAAGTTCATAGCACTCAGTGCCCACATGAAGAAACTGAAGAATAGTTATAGTAGAGAATTAACAGCACAGCTGAAAGCTCTAGAACACAAAGAAGCAAACTCCCCCAGGAGGAGTAGACACCAGGAAATAATCAAATTGAGGGCTGAAATAAGTGAAGTGGAAACTAGGAAAACAATACAAAGAATCAATGCAACGAAGAGTTGGTTCTTTGAGAAAATCAACAAGATAGACAAACCTTTGTCCAAACCTACCAAACAGTAGAGAGTGAACATGAAAATTAATAAAATCAGAATGAAAAGGGAGACATAACAACGGACTCTGAGGTAATTCAGAGAATCATCAGGTCATACTTTGAAAACCTGTACTCCACAAAATTTGAAAATTTAAAGAAAATGGATGACTTCCTGGATAGATATCACTTGCCAAAATTAAATCAAGAACAGATAAGCAATTTAAATAGACCTTCACCCAGAATTTCCATGGAGAAGTCAGGTGTGATTCTAATAGGTCTGCCTTTATATGTTACTTGGCCTTTTTCCTTAGCTGCTCTGAATATTCTTTCTTTATTCTGTATATTTGGGGTCTTGATTATTATGTGGTGAGGGGACATTTTTTTGCGGTCCACTGTATTTGATGTTCTGTAAGCTTCTTGTACCTTCATTGGCATGTCTTTCTTAAGGTTGAGAAAGTTTTCTTCTATGATTTTGTTGAATATGTTTTCTGCCACTGTGAGGTGGTTTTCTTTTCCTTCTTCTATACCTATTATTTTTAGGTTTGGTCTTTTCATGGTGTCCCATATTTCCTGGATGTTTTGTGTTAAGGATTTGTTGGACTTAACGTTTTCTTTGGTTGATGAATCTGTTTCTCCTAGTGTATCTTCAACACTTGAGATTCTCTCTTCCATCTCTTGTATTCTGTTGGTAATGCTTGTATCGGTAGTACCTTACCATTTGCCCAGGTTTTCAATTTCCTGCCTTTCTTCAGATTGTGTTTTTTTTTATTGTCTCTATTTCAATTTTCACCTCTTGCAGTGTTTGCATTGTTTCTTACAATTTTCGGTTTATCTTTTCGTCCATTTGTACCCTTTTATGAATTTTTTGGTTTGTTCTTTCTTCAATTTCTTGCATTTTTTGGTTTCTTTTCCTTCCATTTCTTGCATTTTTGCTTTGTTTCTTCTTCCATTTCCTGCCTTTTTTGGTATGCTTTTTCTTCCATTTCCTGCCTCTTTTGGTTTGTTTTTTCTTCCATTTCTTGCATTTTTTGGATTGTTTTTTTCTTCCACTTCTTTGAGGGATTTTCCTATGTCCTCTTTTAGGGCCTCTATCATTTTCATGAAAGTGCTTTTAATGTCATTCTCTTCTGCTTCGTTTGCATTGGAATGTTGAAGTTTTGCTGGTGTGGAGTCTCTGGAATCTGGTGGTGTCATATTTGTTTTTCTGTTGCTGAGTGTGTTTTTGTATTGTCAATTTTCCTTCTTTTCTTCTAGTAGGTGCAGAAAGAGGCCCTTACTGGTCTGGTGGTTAGGGGACCTGAGATCCCTTTTGGTGGATGATAGCAAGTAAAATAATCTGGTAGTTCTTCTGTTCCTTTTCCTCATTGTGGTCCCATGGGTGGAGAAGAAGAACAGGAATCCGCAGTGCTTAGCCTTCCACCTGGTCCCCTGGACCCTTTGCTGGATCCTGTTGTGCCTTATCCCACTGGAACAGCTGTTCCCCTTGTCTCCCTGGCTCCTCTGGTTTCCTGGTCTCGATGGTGAGAGAGAAGTTCTGGAGTCTGGAGTGTTTGGGTCCTGCCGGGATTGGAAGCTCTGTGCAGTTCCCAGGCGATTCCCAGGCACTGGAACACAGGTTCAGAAGCAGGGCCTGTTGTACCTCATCCCACCACCGGAACAGCTGCTCTCCTAGTCTCCCTGGCTCCTCTACCAACCCCATGTTTCTAATCTAAATTTAAACATAAAAAAATGTTTAATAAAAAAGAGGAAAAAGAACTTCATATAGATGTACACAGAGTAAACAAGGTTAGATAAACTCAAATTATAAAAGAACTTCTAGAAGTATAACCGTCCTATATATCAAATTGTAGTAAAACCCTGTAGATATAAAAATGCTGCATGGGATTAGTCCAAAAACTGACATATCGATCAATGATTTTTAATCAAAACCCAGCCATAAATCCATAAACCAATGAACACCTGATGTTTTATAAAGAAGTCTGAAATATACACTGGGAAAAAGCAGTGTCCTCAACAAATGGTCCTGATCAAACTTGGTAGTCAGATATAGAAGAATACAAATAAATCAATACTTATCACCATGCAGAAAATTTCACCCAAAATGGATCAAAGACTTCAGCATAAGGCAATATACAATAAATCTGACATAAGAGAAAATCGAGAATAGTCCTATACTGATGGACCCAGGAATATATTTTCTGAAGAGAAATCCAAAAGCATATGCACTAAGATCAATGATAAATAAATGGAACCTCATGATACTGAGAAACTTCTTTATGGCTAAAGATATTATCTGTCAGTCAAATCATCAGGATAAAGAGTGGGAAACAATTCTTAGAAATTACACATCTGACAGAGGGCTAATACCTAAAATTTATAATAATTCCAAAAAATCGAAATAAAGGAAACAAAGAACCAAATTAAAAGTAGGATTCATATGTATACAGAGAGTTCTCAAAAGATCAAATAAAAAATGTCTTGGAAACTAATAAATGTACAAAATCCTTAGTCATCAAGGAAATGCAAATCAAAATTTATTTGAGTCATCTTAGGCCAGTCAGAATGGCCAAGATCAATAAAACAAGTAACTGCTCACACTGCCAAGGATGTGGATTAAAAGAAATACTCAGCCATTGCTGGAAGCAGGGCAAATATTTGTAGCCATTATGGAAATGAGTGTGTCAGTTCCTCAGGAAGTTGGAAATTGATCTACCTCAAGATCCAGTTATACCTCTGTTGGGTATATAACAGAGAGGTTTCATCCTACCAGAGACAATTGCTCATTCATTTTATTCTTTTATACTCATAACAGCCAATAATTGGAAGCAACCTAGATAAAGACATTGTTGTATGTGTGCACAACACTCAGGTGTTTTTAAAATGAAAGAACTCATGAAACTTGCAGGTAAATGATTGTGCTGGAAACAAAAATATCCTTAGTAAGAAAACCCAGAAGATTAATATGGTGTTTATCTGCTTATATTTGGATGTCAGCTGTTAAAACTTGAATAAGCAGTCTATAGTCTTTATAATTACAGAGCTTGGCTATAGAATAACATACTGGGTTCCAGGAATCTCCGAAGGAAGGTGAACTAGAATAGATAGAATAGATATTTCTGAATTTGCAGGCATCAGGGGAGGCTCGAACAGGAGGATTAAATGGGGAGAAAGGAGGAAGAGTTGGGACAAATGAGAGTATATAATGAGGGAACTAAACTAGGGACAATTTGAGGGGTTGTATGGAAGTCTACTATAGTAGACACTTCTGAAAATATACATATGTAAAAGAAATTGAATTGGATTCACCAAATATCAGTAGAAATAAAGTCCCAACTAGACATCTCTTGCCACTAAATGAACTTTTCCTTCCAGAAATGGGTTATATCTAAATGAGTTGCTATACGAAGGGATCACATGGAAACTACAAACAACCCAGGCTATTGTCAAAGCTATTTGTTGCTCTTTGCAAACATATGGCAAGACCCTACTACTGAAGAAAATACTCATTGACACAAAGAATTTGAGCTGGTGCCTATGGAACCTTCAGTCCTATAGACTGGTGTTCATGGTATTAGATGGTACAATGGATGCTATGAGAGGAGAAAGTTAAACATGAAGCCAGCTTCACACACTTCAGTCTATAATAATGACCTGCCTGCAAGGTAAGTTGGTGCAAGAGTGGGAGTAACCCATGTCCAGCAATGTTCTGGGAACTGAGAACTTGAGACTAGATGGGCCAGAACCCTCAGAGAAAACAAAATACCTTTACTCTGATAAAGAAATATTGCAATAAAATGGCTCTGTAGGACATTCTGTTATACATCAGTGCCTTTCTCAACTATAATCAGAGAAGTTTCTTCCTATAGTAAATTGAGACTCACAACTGGACAATGTGCAGTGTGAGAGTCTTTGGAACACTGGGTTCTAAGTGCAATATCTCCATAAATCTCTCTAATCAGGGCACAGGTAAATCAGTGGAAAAGGAGTTTTATTTTATCTTCTTTATCATTATTAACAGTAGTAGTTTTGTATTGTTGTTACTAGTACTATTACTTTTTTATATGCCTGCTTATTTTCTAATACGAGAGAGAAAGAAAGGTGTGGATTTTGTTGAGGTAAGTGTTGGGGAGGATATGGGAGGAGTTAGGAAAGAGAAACGATAGTGAGAATATCTTTTATGGAAAAAATTATTTTGAATTAGAAAAGAAAAATCTAGATTAATGAACATGCTTATTATTTTTAAACTAGTCCTTGATAACTAATATATTGATTGAAATTCTAACTCAATTTTATACAACATAATATTTTGATTAATTTCACTAAGTTACCCATTTTAATTGGGATATTTTATGTGATTCTACTCCTGTGATTTGTGTGTTATATTTTTCATATAATATGTATTTCAAGTATTCACATTTTAACAAACTGACAACATTGTATATATTTTGAGGGAGGAAGGTGGTGGCAGAGACAATTCTTTTATTCATTCATCCAATAAATACATGCCCTACTCCTGCTTGGGCATATGCAATGAAAGAAGGTAGAATGAAAGGAGACCTAGAATATGACCACAGAAATCTAATATATGGAAGTGATAAGTCCTACAAGTATATTCAACCTATTGCAGACAATAAAAGGGGAGCTGTTTATTAATAGATGGAAGAGTGTGTAATTAATTCTATCAGAGAGAATGAAGAGGTGGGGTTATATGAAACATTAATTGAAGATGTGATATAAGATGTTCTATTTGAACAAGATAAGCAAAATTTGTACTGTTGCATATTGTACTATAAAGCAGGAATATGAATTTAGAATCACGAAAGAGTGTGGAACCAAAGAAGTCTCTACAGAAGGAACTTTTGTTTGATGGAGAATAAGTCTAATATGATACAAAATAAAGACAAAAAGATACAAATAGTGCATCAATCTGAATAGAAGCATAGTATTAGGAGTCATGCCTGCAGTGGTGGCACATGCCTTTAATCCCACCATTCGGGAGGCAGAGGCAGACATATATATGTGAGTTAGAGACAAGCCTGATCTACAAGAGGTAGACAGCCTCCAAAGTCACAGAGAAAGCATGTCTTGAAAAACCAAAAAGAAGCATAGTATTAGGAGTCACTGTTATTTGCAGTTGTGACATTGTGTTGTTCCAAGTGTTTCATTTTTCCCTGCACTATTATTTGATAATTTGGAAGGCAAGGAAGATATAACCATATTAGTTATGTCAGTCAGTGTTGATCTCAAAAGAAAACACAGGCATGTACCCACACCCAAACATAAATATATTTTACATGTTTTCCATGAATGCAATTATTCTTGCACAGGCACTCACATACTTTTATATAGGAAACAAACTGTGACAAATCAAGTGAAGGAAACCCCAGTAATTTCAAAATGATGACATACTAATAGATATAGTGATGAAACACAAGTGACAGCATTTATTGATTAAAGTGGGAGAAAATGTTGTGAATGCCAAAATTTCCAGGTACTTGGGGGTAGAGGAAAAGTAGTTCTTGAGTACTTTTCCGTTCAGCTAGACAAATGATAGTAAATAAGGTAGGTTGATTAATTAATTGATTTCAGATAAAAGAAAATAATTGATTCAGTTTTAATAATGAAAGTATTGAAAAACTTGCTTTAGTGATGGAAACATTTTATGTTGCTTAGTTAGATATCTCTGAATGTTCACAGAAATTCTGAAGAAAAATGAACAAAGACATACATTGGGAGAATTCACGAACACATGAATGTAAATTGGAATCAGGATTCATGATATGACTAATAAATTGGTTGAAGAAGAAATCACATACTTGTAGAAACAAAGATAATAATAGCACTGTGTTGTGAATATTAAGATCTGTAAGAACTAAGAAAATATAACTGCATTTGGCTAAATAGATCTTTCCTTCTATCCAGCAAACACTATCCCTTAAATAAAAATTCATTGTGTATGTAGTTTCAAGCTGGTCTGAGATATTGGATTCAATCAGACTCATTAGTTTTGGATGGCATGATAACAATGACAACTGTTCCCACAAATGTTCCCATAGAGTCCAATACCTCATGAGAAAGAAAAGAAACAGGTAATGGTGTTTCATATCTACAGTTCTTGTCAGGAGAGCAGAGTATATTGAAATTAGAGAGCTATAGTCCTGAAACAGCTTGGTATTGGCACAAAAATAGACAGGTAGACCAATGGAATCCAATTGAAAACCCGGATATTAACCCACACACATATGACAATCTGATCTTTGACAATGAAGATAAAATATACAATGGAATAAAGAAAGCATCTTCAACAAATGGTGCTGGCATAACAGGAGGCTGGCATGTAGAAGAATGCAGATCAATCCATATTTATCGCCGTGCACAAAACTTAAGACCAAATGGATCAAAGACCTCAACATAAATAAAGCCACACTGTACCTCTTAGAAGAGAAAGTGGGCGGTACCCTTGAACAAATTGGTACAGGAGACAGCTTCCTGAACATAACACCACTAGCACAGACAGTGAGATCAAAAATTAATAAATGGGACCTCCTGAAACTGAGAAGCTTCTGTAAGGCAAAGGACACAGTCAGCAAGACAAAAAGGCAGCCCACAGAATGGGAAAAAATATTCACTAATCCCACATATGACAGAGGGTTGATTTAAAAAATTTTACAAAGAACTCAAGAAGCAAGTCTCCAAAACACCATAGGATCCAATTAAAAAGTGGGCTGCAGAACTAAATAGAGAATTTTCAACAGAGGAGTCTAAAATGGGTGAGAGGCACTTGAGAAAGTGCTCAACATCCTTAGACATCCAGGAAATGCAAATCAAAACAACTCTGAGATACCATCTCACTGCTGTTGGAATGGCTAAAATCAAAAACATCAATGACAATTTATGCTGGAGAGGATGTGGTGAAAGGGGGACACTCCTCCATTGCTGGTGGGAGTGCCAACTGGTTCAACTACTTTGGAAATCAGTATGGAGATTCCTCAGAAAAATGGGAATTAAAGGGCACACGCCTTTAATTCCAGCACTCGGGAGGCAGAGGCAGTAGGATCTTTATGAGTTCGAAGCCAGGCTAGACCGATAGCCTCCAAAACAATACAGAGAAATCCTGTCTCATAAAAATCCAAAAAAAAAAAAAGAATACCATGGTCAGATTATGATGTGTTGTATTAATATAAACCATCTGTACAATAATAGCAGACTCTTGAATTTCATTAAAAAATGTCCCAAAAGTAAATATAATCCCAAAATTTTAGTGTTTATTCATGTAAATAATAAGAAGTGTATGAAACGAAGCTTAAATTATTTTTCTGACTTTAGGGTATGGAAATTCAAGCTGATCCATTTTTTTTTACTACTGAAGTCCTCATATCTTAGATGGGTAAACAAAAGAACAAATTTAACTCAATCAGCCACCTTAAGCAAATGCTTTCTTTCTTGTATTTTCAATTATGGTATTGTTATGCAAGTAAAATACTGAGTATATTAAAATATAGAGATAAGAATCGCTTTAAGATAGTTCTGCAAGTTTACAATTCAAATTGTGGATATTAGACATCTGAGATAATATTTTCTATTGCACTTGCACTCCAGGAAAACTAATTTTTAAGGAGAGGCTTTCATAAAGAAATTTAAGGGACATGCAATTTATACCAGATTACCCATTATCCAGGCCATAGACATGCAGTTTTACATCTTTGAATATTTGAAAAGCATGAAGGCATTACTTCTCTGCTGGAAATCATGAATGTTAATGACTTATTAAAAATACAATATATTATTTAGGATTATTTTCTGAGGGTTGGTTCAAAGCATCACATTATTAGGAATCAAATAATTTTAAATCCAGAGAAGGAAAAAGCAATATACCTGAGGCTAAGAATAAGTCTTTCTTTTTCTTTCTCTCTCTCCTTGCTCCCTCTCCTTGCCATCACCAATTAGACAATAGTATATCAGTAGTAAATAAATAAACTTTGAGGGTTATACACGAACTGATAACAGACAGAATATTAATTTGTTTTTGAAATGGTGTGTGTGTGTGTGTGTGTGTGTGTGTGTGTACACGGATATGTGTGTATATGTATGTGCTTAAGATTGTGTGAACTTGGTGTAAACAGGTGCATACACAGGCCAGAGAATGATATCAGAATTCGTTGACCACTCTCCACCCTATTCCCTTGAGATAATTTCTCAATTAAAATGGAGTTTGATATTTTGGGACTATACTAGCTGACCAGCACACACCAACCTCTCATGTTTCTGTTCCTCTAGTTCTCAAGTAATAGGCATATGCTGCCATGCCTAAATTTTTTAAACATTGAGTGCTAGGTTTAGTTATTCAGGCTCACACACTTGTATTCTTCCCCTAAACTCATCTATGTGACTCTACTGCAACCTGATATCATTAAGGCTAAATGTCACATAAGAAAACCTACCCAATCTGAAGTGCCTTCAATAACAAATGCTGGGCTACCTTCAATGTCAAATACAGATTTGACAAAGAATAACCTCATCTCACTTCATCTTACTTAATAGCTTAGTCTTTGACGATGTGTCTAGAATTCACCTTAATTGTCATACAGTGAAACACATATTTTTATATGCAGATAGTGACTGGCCTATAAATATGTAGTTTTTCATTACTTCTCATCAAGTCTTTATCACTTCAAACAGTGGTTTTCTGGTTAATATTTAACTAGTGTACATTAAAATTTTTTTCAAATACATATTTATGCTTTTATTAAGTTTACTTTTTCAAGGAATATCACACAATTTATAAAGAAACCACTTCACATTATTCTGTTGGTTTTCAGAGATACTTTGCTCAATTCAGCTTTAGTGGCCAATTATTTTGCTAGCAAAATTCTTCCCAATAGGGCAAATAACATGTTAGTCAGCATTTCATTTTATGTAATGAGAAAAATGAAAACAAAACAACAATATTGTATTCCTTGAAAGTGATTTCATTTCAATGTAGCTATCCATTGTGTCGTCCTTTTGATTGGCTTCTTTTGTATGGAATAAGTTTTTATCATGCTCTGTCATGCCCTGTGAAATATCTGTTTTCTACAGGTTTCTCATTCCTCAATAGTTTCAATTTTGTGACTCACTTATTGGCTGAAGGACAATAATTGGGTTACTTAGAATAGTTGAGCTATTATGGATATTCTTTTTTCCTTGTGTCCATCTAAAAATAAAAGGAATCTTATTTTCAAAGCAAAATTAATAAAATGGATCTCCTTCAGTGAGGTTAAACACTTTCTACTACTTTTTACTCCTTCTTTCTCCATGCTCTCAACAAGGGGCTTGCAATTGAATTTAGATATGGAGATTCTTCTGGGAAAATGCCATCCAGAAGCCTTTCTTGAATATATGTTTACAGTGTGTTTATCAATTGACAGGGGTGCCAAATAGTAATTTTTATTTTTTTCTGTTGCTAATTTTTGTAGCTAAGAAACAAATAATATTTTATTATACTATTTTATGTACAATTTCCATTATTCTTTGATCATATTTAGCTTTTCATTTTCCGTTGTTGCCACCCACTCTGATTCATCTACTTTCTTCTTCCACACATTTTCTTTTCTGCTTCAGCTTTTACCATCCTGACAGGTAGGAGCACAGTTACTGTGAAGGGGAGTTTTGTGTCTTTTTTGTCAGCTATTTCCTATTGACAATAGGATTTAGGTCAAGGGGGAACTTGAGTATGAAAAATATGTCTCACATAGTAGTAGAAGTTTTCAGGATAGACTGGGAGCTACTAGTCTATCCAATAATGTATCAATGAGGTGCAGTACTATGTGTTAACCAATGAGTTTTCATTCCATTTAAACCTAAACATATTATCAGAACTCTTATGATGGACTAAGTTGAAAGGCAGAGTTTTTTGAATCTCCATTTGTTCTTCTTAAGGGAACCTAATTGTCTCATTAATTGGCTTATTGAGGATAAGTAGCCAAGTCTCCTTTGTTAGAGTAGCCATAGCCCAGATCTTGACCCTGATATAGCCATTGTCTTCTATACTTACAGACACATATCTATATGTGTTATGTACATACATATATGTAGTTAAAACTATATTCTGTCTAGGAGATAAAAATATGCTCTTCCCTGCTTTGTAAATACAATGTTAACTTTATACTAAAATATCATATATATATATATATATATACATATATATATATATATGTATGTGTGTGTGTGTGTGATAGATATCATATGATATTTGCCAGAGTTTGACTTATTTCACTTATAATGGTGATCTACAGTTATATCTCAAGTTCTGTATTTTCAAGTCCTGTGGTAGGATCTGATTTTTGCAAATTCTTCCAGAGGCTTAGAAGGTTTTGAATTTCCTTCCTTGCTTACTCTACCTCTACTCTTATTTTTCTATTTTTTTATTTAAATTAGAAACAAGATTATTTTACATGTCAATTCCATTTCCTTCTCCCTCTACTCCTCCCCTGCCCCCAACTAACTCCTTATCCCAGCTGCTTTCTGCTCCCCAGGGAGGATGAGGCCTTTCATGGGAGATCTTCATAGCCTGCCATATCCTTTGGAGCAGGACCTAGACCCTCCCCGTTTGTCTAGGCTGACAGAGTATCAGTCTATGTGGAATGGGCACCAAAAATCCATTTGTATGCTAGAGATAATTACTGATCTACAACCAAAGGCCCCATAGATTGCCTAGGCCTCCTCCCTGAAACCCAAGTTCAGGGAATCTGGACCAGTACTATGCTGGTTTCCCAGCTTTCAGTCAAGGACAGATGAGCCTCCACTTGTTCAAGTCTGCTGTTTCTCTGAGTTTCATCAGCCTGGCCTTGGATCCCTTCTCCCCACTCATCACACCTCCCTCTCTGAAACTGCATTCCATGATTTCAGTTTCAGTTCAGTGTTCAGCTGTGGGTGGCTGCCTCTATTTCCATCAGCCATCAATCTCACTATCTGGGAAGGGCATTCATGGTGGCCTCTCCACCATTGCCCAGATTGTTAGTTGGTGTCATCCTTGTAGATATCTAGACATATTCCTAGTACCAGAACTCTCTTCAAACCTGTAATGGCTTCCTCTATTATGGTATCTCTTATGTTACTGTCCTGCTTTTCCCCTGACTCAAACATCCTGCTCCTCCATGCCCTCCTCTCCCCTCCTTATATCCTCCTCTATTTTTTCCTACCTTGCTCCCCACCCCACCATGCTCCTAATTTTCACTAGAGATCTCGTCTCCTTTCCCTTCTCCAAGGGACCATGTATGTCTCTCTTAGGGTCATTGATTCCTAGTTTTTCTGGCCGTGTGGATTATAGGTTGGTTATCCTTTGTTCTATGTCTAAAAGCCATAAATGAGTAAGCACATAACATGTTTGTATGACTGGGTTACTTCACTCTGGATAGTGTCTTCAAGTCCCATCAATTTGTCTGCAAATATCAAGTTTCAATTGTTTTTTATTTATTTCCTGCTGAGTAGTACTCCATTATGTAAATATACAACATTTGCTCTATACATTCTTCAGTTGAGGAGCATCCTCGTTTCTTTCAGGTTCTGGCTATAACAAATAATGCTACAATAAAAATAGTTGAACAGATGTCCTTGTTGTAAGAATGTGGATCTTTTGCATATATGCATAATAGTGTGATTGCTGGATCTTGTGGTGGAGTGATTCCCATTTCCTGAGAAATCTCCATACTGATATACAAAGTGGCAGTAGAGTTTGCACTCCACCAGCAGTGGAGGACTGCTCCCCTTTCTCCATATTCTCTCCAACATAAAATGTCATTGGTGATTTTGATTTGTGTTTTCCTCAGGGCAAAGGATGTTGAACAATTTCATAAGGGTCTATCAGCCATTTTAGTCTCCCCTATTGGTAATAATCTATTTAGTTCTGTACCCCACATTTTAGTTGGATTTTTTGGTGTTTTGGAGATTAGCTTCTTGAGTTCTTTGTAAAATTTGAAGATCAGCCCTCTGTCAGATGTTGGGTTGTTGAATATCTTTTCCCATTTTTTTGGTTGCCATTTTGTCTTATTGACTCTGTCCTTTGCCTTTAAAAAGCTTTTCAGTTTCAGGAGGTCCCATTTACTAACTGTCCATCTCAGTGTCTATGCTACTGGTGTTATGTTCAGGAAGTGGTCTCCTATACCAATTCATTCAAGGTTATTTCTCACTTTCTCTTCTAAGGGGTTTAGTTTGGCTGTACTTATGTTGAGGTCTTTAATCCTTATGGACTTAAGATTTTGCATGGTAATAGACATAGATCTTCTGTATTTGACATGGCAATATTCAGTTATTCCAGCACCATTTGTTGAAGATGCTCTCATTTTTCCATTGTACAATTTTAGCTTCTTTGTCAAAAATCAGGTGTTTGTAGGTATGCCAATTAATATCAAGGTTTTCAATTTGATTCAATAGGACTGTCTATTTTTGAGACAATACCAAGTTGCTTTTAGGACTATGGCTCTATAATAGAGCTTGAAATCAGTGATAGTGATGCCTCTGGATGTTCCTTTGTTATAGAGGGTTGTTTTGGCTATCCTGGGTCTTTTTTCATATAAAGATGATTATTGTTCTTTCAAGGTCTTTGAAGATTTGTGCCATTATTTAGATTGGTATTGCTTTGAATCTGTAGATTGATTTGGCAAGATTGCCATTTTTACTATGTTGATCCTACCTATTCAAGACCATAGGAGATTTTTACATTTCTGTTATCTTCTTTAATTTCTTTTTTTAAAGACTCAAAGTTTTTGCTACACAGGTCTTTCCCTTGTTTGGTTAGTATTCCCCCAAGATTTTTTTTGTTGTTTGTGGATATTGTGAAAGGTAATGTTTCTCTGATTGCTTTCTCAGCCAATTTACCATCTGTATATAGTAAAGCTACTGATTTTTTTTAGTTAAACTTGTATCCTGTCACTTTACTGAAGGTATTTATCAGCTCTAGTATTTCCCCTTTAGCAGAATCATGTTGAGTTGCTCTCCATTTAGTTTGATGTTGGCAGTTATTTGTTCTTGATTTATTTTTGGTAAATTATATCTATCCAGATCATCTACTTTAAATTTTCGAATTTTGTGGAGTACAGGTTTTCAAAGTACGACCTGAAGATTCTCTGGATTTCCTCAGTGTACATTGTTATGTCCCCATTTTCATTTCCAATTTTGTTATCGGCATGCTCTTACTCTGCATTTGGTTAGTTTAAATAAAAGTTTGTCTATCTTGTTGATTTTATCAGAGAACCAACTCTGTTACATTGATTATTTTTATTGCTTTCTTTTTTTGAACTTTATAGATTTTGGTCCACATTTTGATTATTTCCTGGCATCTGCTCCTCTGGGGGTGAGTTTCTTCTTTTTTTTCTAGAACTTTCAGTTGTGCTGTTGATTTGATAGTGTGACTATTCTCCAGTTTCTTCATGTGAGCACTTAGTGCTATGAACTTTACCCTTATCACTGCTTTTAAAGTGTTCTGTGTGTTTGGGTTTGTTGTGTCGTCATTCTCATTGAATTCTAGGAAGTCTTTAATATCTTTCTTTATATCTTCCTTGACTCAGGAATGGTGCAATTACATGTTGTTCAATTTCCATGTGTTTGTAGGGTTTCTGCAAATTGTGTTGTTGTTATATTCTAACTTTAAAGCATGGTGGTTTGACAAGGGTGTTATTCCAATTTTTTCATACCTGTTGATATTTTCTATGTTTCTAAGTATGTGGTCAATTTTAGAGAAGGTCCCATGTGACACTGAGAAGAAGGTGTATTCTTTTGTTCTATAGATGTCATGACTTCTGTTAGCTCCTTTTTTTCTTTGTTAAGTCCTGTCTGGTGGTCCTGTCTAGAAGTAATAGTGGGGTGTTGAAGTCTCTTACTGAAAATGTGTGAGGTCTTATGTGTAATTTGAATTTCAGTAATATTCTTTTAGGAACATGGGTGACTTTGTATTTGTTGCATAGATGTTCTGAATTGGGACTTCTTCCTGATGGAATTTGCCTATGAAGAATATGAAATTACCTTCGTCATCTCTTTTAAGGGATTTTAAATTGAAGTCTAATTTGTTGCATACTAGGATAACTACATCAGCTTGTTTCTTTGGTCCATTTGATTGGAAAATCTTATCCCAACACTTTACTCTGAGGTAATGGTGGTTTTTGAAGTCGAGGTATGTTTCTTGTATACAGCAGAAAGATGTATTCTGTCTTTGTATCCATTCTGTTAGCCTGTGTCTTTTTATAGGCAAATTAAGAGCATAAATCTGAGGGTAATCAAGGATCACTGAGTGTTACTTCTCGTTTTTATTTTGTTTTGTATTTTTGTTTTTTCTTGATTTGTTGTTTTCCTTAGTATTGTATGGATTTTCCTTGCTTTTCTTTTGTTTTTTAGTAAAGTGTGATCATCTATTGCCTATATTTTATGAGTATTGTTAACATTTTTAGGCTGGAGTTTCCCTTCCATTACTTTCTAAAGGACTGGATTAGTGGCTATATATTATTAAATTTACTTATGGAATATCTTGTTTTATCCATCTGTAGTGATTGAAAGCTTTACTAGATAGATATAGTAGTCTGGGCTGTCATCCATCGTCTCTGTGTGTTGATAGAATATCTATCCAGGACCTTCTGGCTTTCAGAGTTTCCATGGAGAAGTCGGGTATAATTCTGATAGACTTGTTTATATATCTTTCTTGTCCTTTTTCCTTTGCTGCTCTTAATATTATTTCTTTATCCTGTATGTTTGGTGTTTTAAATATTATTGATGAGGAGATTTTTTTTGTGGTTCACTCTACTTGGTGTTCTGTAGGCTTCTTGTACTTTGGCATGTCTTTATTTTGGAAAATTTTTCTTCTATGATTTTGTTGAATGTTTTCTTCACCTTTGAGCTAGGTTTCTTCATGTTCTTCTATACCTATTATTCTTAGGTTTCATGGTGTCCCATATTTCCTAGTATTATATGTTAGGGATTTGTTGGACTTAACATTTTTTTTGGCAAATGAATCTATGTCTCCTAGTGTGTCTTCAATGCCTGAGATTCTCTCTTCCCTCTTGTATTCTATTGGTTATGCTTTCATCTTCAGTGTCTGCTTGTTTACCCATCTTTTCTAATTTCACCATACCCTCAGACTGCATTTTTTAAAAATTGTCTCTATTTTAGCTTTCAAACCTTGCACTGGTTGAATTGTTTCCTGCATTTTTTGCTTGACCTTTTCTTCCATTTCTTTAAATGATTTTCTCATTTCCTTTTTTTAGGGTCTCTATAACCTTCATGAAGTTCTTTTTAAAGTCATTCTCTTCTGCTTCATTAGTGTTGGGGTGTTCAGGTGTTGCTGGTGTAGAGCCCCTATGTTAAAGAATGTTGCCATATCCTTTTGTACCTTGGCTTGATACAAAAAGCCAGAGGCATACACATATATTCTGAACCTGGTAGCCTAAGTACAGCATTTATTTATGCTATTTATTTTCAATGATGTTCTTAGGAGTGTGACCTTATTCCACTGAGATAAAATAATCTTGGAGGTCTTAATAGCAATAAATTACATTTCAATATTGTGTGGCTTAGTTATACAAGAAAATATATGCAATTGCTTAAAATAGCTATTCAAAAGGTAAATACTTAAGAGTTGGGGATTGGATCCAAGGTTTCTGTGTCACTACACACAGACTCACCCAGATATGTCAGTGTAGTTTGGAAGTGCATACCAAAACTCTTATATTTTAATTGTTCTCAGAGCAAACATTTATGTGTTTCTTTTTCCACATTTCTGATACTTGACTGTCCATTGATATTACTTGGAGTATATGTTATGGTTTAGTATCAGTAATTAAAACAAGGAGACAGTATAATGACTTCTCAGGAGGAGGTGTCTGCACCAGTCTTGACACCAAGAAAATTTACCTGAGCACCTATATCAATCGTTCTCCAGCTTTCCTAATGCAGCAATCCTTTAAGACACTTCATCATATTGTAGTGATCCCAACCAATAAAATTATTTTCATTGCTTGCTTCATCACTAGAATTTTGCTACTGCTATCATCATAATGTAAATATCTGTGTGCTCTGATGTCTCTCAGGGGTCACAACTTACAAGTTGAAAACCAATAATATATCAGAGGGAATGACCTAACTCAGAATAATACTCTGATCTCTACATATTTAGCTGCACACATATACACTCTCATACCCCCAAAAACATAGTAAATAAAAGTATAGTAAAAATCAACAAGATTTATTTTAGCATAACATTGATCTTGATGTTACAAAGCAAAATAATCCAATAATTTACTGTAAGACTCTCTGGCTTCAGTACAAAGTGTATGTGATTAAATTTGTCAAAGTTTAGAAATTAAAATATAATTTAATACTACAGTTGGACTGTTTTGTAGAAGTCAAGAAAAATGGTCTGAGTTGTTTTATGTATTCAGTATTATACAAAAATGGAAAACTATACAAATACAATAAGAAAATAGTAAATTAATTCCTGTTGAGCATAGAGTGGATAAAACTCCCTGGCATCTATCTACTCAATGCCTTGGGCACTCAGTATGAAAAAAATGCTTGGATTCTTAAGCACAAATCTCAATGTTCTTTTTCTTATCACATACCCTCAGAAATACAAGAACATGAAACAAATATTAAAAGCAATGGAGTTATACTGAGAATATCCAGAATATCATTGAGCATCTGATACACTGGCCATGTGTCAATGCTTCTTCTTTACTTATGTTCTCTTGTCTCATGGGATTTACAGAAACCTGAAGATGCTTTCTCCATGCTACACAGTGATCTTCCTATAGGAATAAGTAAACACTTTCCTCATATCTCTCTTTTTCAATCATTGCCTAAAGATTATTTATAAGAATTACTAACTCAGTACCACTTTCTCAAGAACCTTCAGTAACTTTATTGCCTCCAAAGAAAGAGATAAATTTGCCCTTGTTAACAAAACTGTGTCAAAGGATATTTTCATTTAATTGTGCATCATTCCATGTTCAAACAGCATAGAACACATCTCAATCTGCCCCTAGAAATTATCCAAATACCTATGAAACAAAATTTATAGTCTCTTAAACAATTTCTGTCAATTTTACTATTACGATTAAATTATATTTTAATTTCATGTTATATACACCTTAAAACATATCCATACATATCTGTGAATATGAGTGTCATAAGATGTACTAAAAGGCCTGATAAGTATAGAACTTGAATTAGGATGCTCTTAACTTCTTACAACTCTTTTCAAGATTGTATTTTTTGAGACTTTTATGTATTAAAGAACACAATCAAGAGAATTAAAGACATCCTTTGGGATAGGAAAATAATTTCAGACTTGTATTTTATAAGATATTAGTAACTATAATGTGTGTACATACATATCTAAAGAGAGAGAGATATTGATATGCAATTATAGATATGTGTATATAGACAGAGATAGTTATAGATAGCATCAGTATGTAAATACACTTATGCATAATAGCACAATAAAAATTCAACTATCCTAGCCAGGTATGGTATTACATGCCTTTTGAAAACACAAAATGATATGCAGTAAGATAAAAGCAAGACCATCTTATTGAAGTTGGACAAGAAAACTACAGAAGGGAAAGAGTCCCAAGAAAAGGCACAAGAATCAGAGAACTATTTGTTCACACACTTAGGAGTACCATGAAAAGATTAAACTGAACAGCTCCAATATATATACAAGGACATGGTGCAGACCCATGTAGTCCCTGTGCTTGCTATTTCAGACTCAGTGAGTTCAAATTGAACTAAAATGAACTTTTGAAAGTTGATTTAGAGAGCTTTGTAGATCTGATGCTCTCCATCTTGTGTGTTTTCAGTACTCCTTCTGCATTCTTCCTTACAATATTCATGCTTCATCTTCATTGGTGGCTCCCTGAGCAGAGAGGAACAATATATTTGAGACCTCGTATTTACAGTTCAGTTTCCCAAGTCTGTCTGCCCATCTGTCTGTTCTTCTGCCTTTGTCTCTTTTGTGTGTCTAATGTCTGGCTGTGGTTCTGTATAACTGTTTCCATCTGTACCATGTGTAAACTTAAAACATGATGACTGACTAAGGCACCAACATATGAGTATAGCAAAATATCATTAATGCTCATTTTATTGTTAATATTTTTAGAATAGTATTCTTTGGTTTTACCCTAGGTCTTTGGGTATCTATTCTTAGTTCTTGGTCAGCCAAGCATCTTTTAAATGTTTCATAAATCCTTAAAATGCATTTGTTTATACAAAACAAACATTCTGTTAGTAATATAAACATTTCATTAAGTTATAAAAGTTCCAATTGAACACAGAGAATGTATAATGATGACTTATTACTAAAATGGATGCTAAAATATTGATTATTTCTATTCCCTTGTTATTACTCATGGATAAAATATAATAAAATGCTTTATGTTAATCAAAACACCTTTCAGTATTGTACATTAAAATTCTGTTATTAGGCTAACTGGTATGAATTTGGTTCTCAGAAATTTTCTTAATATACAAATGTTGAAATGAAGATTAACATTTTAATTTATTAAAATGTTATTATCAAGGATTTGAAAATAAAAAAAACATTCACAAACCCTATACATTTCTATGAACTCCTCTAGTGTTAAAGGAAGCTTTTTCTTTGAGAGAAGCCGTTCCATCCTCCTGGTTCTAGGGCTGCATCAGTCCCAAAGAAACACACAGGAGGCTATATTAATTATGAAGCTGTTGGCCTTGCTTGTTTTTTACTGGCTACCCCTGACTGAAGTAATTACCCCATAATTGTTAATCTAAGTATGTTTCTTACCGGAGAATAGTTCTGGGGTTCCTACCCCATGGCGTTACATGTTGACTCTCCTGTGTTTCTCCTTCCCAGAATCCTCCTGGACTCCTAGTCCCACCTATCTAGATTCCTATTGGCCAACAGTGCTTTATTAACAAATGTACAGGACTTCCCCCATCACTCTAGATTTAAAACAATTATTGAAAATTCTGTAAACTTCACACTCGATTTTACACTTTCACTATCAAACATACTTTATATACTTAATAACAATGAAAAAACAAAAACTCTGTAATATAGTTAGAACTAGGAAAACAATGACTTAATGTAGGACTATTAATAAGGATGTAGGGATGGTTCAACATATGAAAATCTATCATGTAATCCATGATATAAACAAGCTGAGAAACAAAAATTACATGATAAACTCAATAGACGCTGAAAAAGCTTTTGACAAATCCAACACCTCTTCATGGTAAAGGTTTTGGAGAGATCTGGGATAACAGGAACATACCTAAACATAATAAAAGCTATACACAGCAAATGAACAGCCAATATCAAACTAAATGAAGAGAAACTCAAGGCAATTCTGCTAAAATCATTAACAAAACAAGGCTGTCCCCTCTCTCCATACCTCTTCAATACTATAATTGAAATTCTAGCTAGAGCAAAAAGACAACAAAAGGAGATGAAGGGGATACAAATTGGAAAGGAAGAGGTAAAACTTTCAATATTTGCAGATGATATGATAGTTTACATAAGTGACCCTAAGAACTACCAGGGAACACTAACAGCTGAATAACACCTTCAGCAAACTGGCAGGGTAAAAGATCAACTCAAGAAAATCAGTAGCCCTAGTATATACAGATGTTAAGAGGGCTTTGAAAGAAATCAGAGAAACATCACCCTTTACAATTGCCACACACAACCTAAAATACTTTGGGGTAATGCTATCCAAACAAATGAAAGTCTTGTATCCCAAGAACATTGAGTCTTTAAAGAAAGAAATTAAAGAAGACACCAGAAAATGGAAAGATCTCCCATGATTTTGAATAGGTAGGATCAATGTAGTACAAATGGCAATACTGCCAAAAGCAATCTACAGAATCAAGGCAAGCTCCATCAAAATCCCAGCACAATTCTTCACAGACCTTGAAAGAACAATTCTCAACTTTATATGGCAAAACAAAAGGCCCAGGATAGCCAAAATAACCTTACTCAACAAAGCAACATCTGGAGGCATCACCATCCCTGACTTCAAGCTCTATTATAGAGCTGTAGTCCTGAAAATAGCTTGGTATTGGCACAAAAATAGACAGGTAGACAAATGGAATTGAATTAAACATTCTGAGATTAATCCAAAAATGTAAGAACAGCTGATTTTCAACAAAGTAGCTAAAATTATACAATGGAAAAAGATAGCATCTTCAACAAATGGTGCTGGCATAACTTGATATTGCCATGTAGAATACTGCAGATAGATCCATGTCTATCACCATGCACAAAACTTAAGTCCAAATGGATCAAAGACCTCAACATAAATCCAGCCACAGTGAACCTGTTAGAAGCAAAAGTGGGTGGTACTCTTGAACGAATTGGTACAGGAGACTGCTTCATGAATATAACACCAGTAGAAGAAACAGAGAGATCAACAATTAATAAGTGGGACCTCCTGAAACTGAGTAGATTCTGTAAGGCAAAGGCATCAGTCAGCAAGACAAAAAGGCAACCGACAGATTGGGAAAAGATATTCACTATTCCCACCTCTGACAGGAGGCTGATCTCCAAAATTTACAAAGAACTGATGAAGCTATTCTCCAAAACACCAAAGGACCTAATATAAAAATGGGGGACTGAACTAGATCCTTCTCAATAGAGGAGACTAAAATGGCTGAGAGACACTTGAGAATGTGCTCAACATCCTTAGCCATTAGGGAATTACAAATCAAAACAACTTTGAGACATCATTTTACTCTTATCAGAATGTCTAAAATCAAAAACTCCAATTGCAGCTTATGCTGGAGAGGGTGTGGGGAAAGGGGAACTGATGGGGGAAGCCCTGTGTATAAGTAAATAAAGCACTGTTGGCCAACAGGGAACCAAGATAGGTGGGACTAGGAGTCCAGGAGGACTCTGGGAAGGAGAAACACAGGGAGTCGAAATGTAACCACCATGGGGTAGGAAGCCCGGAAATTTCTCCAGTAAGAGAAATATTTAGATTGACAATTATGGGGTAAATACTTAAGTCAGAGCTAGCCAGTAAGAAACAAGCAAGGCCAACAGCTTCATAATTAATATAGCCTCCTGTGTGTTTAATTGGGACTGATGCGGCTCTGGAACCAGGCTGGCGGGAAGGCTTCTATTTACAGGGAAGACTCCTCCATTGCTGATGGGAATGCAAACTTGTACAGGCATTTTGGAAATCAGTATGGAGATTCCTCGGGAAAATGGAAATCAGTCTACCACACGACCCGGCAATTCCACTCTTGGGCGTATAACTAATAGATGCCCATTCATACAACAAGGATTTCTGTTCCACTATGTTCATAGCAGCAGTATTTTTAGTAGCTAGATTCTGGAAGCAAACTAGATGCCCCACAAATGCAGAGTAGATAGAGATAATGTGGTACATTTACAAAATGGAGTACTACTCAGCAGAAAAAAAAATGGAATCTTGAAATTTGTAAGCAAATGGATAGCACTAGAAGAATCCATCCTGAGGTTGGTAACCCAGTCAAAAAAAGACAAACATGGTACGTACTCACTCATATATGGATTTTAGACATGGATCAGGGGAATGTCAGCCTACAATCCCAGGGCCAATGAGTCTGGGAAACAGGGAGATTCCCAAGAGATATGCATTATACCCCAGAGAAGCAGAAAGGGGTAAGATCTCCTGAGCAAATTGGGAACATGGGGGGAGACGACAGGGAGCCATGAAAAAGAGAGGGGGATAAAAGAAGTGTAGAAGAAGACATGGGGGAGCAGGAATGTTGAATAGAGGATACCAGAATGAGAGATACCATAATAGTTGGAGTCATTATAGATTTGAGGAGAGAGCTGATGCCAGTGAGATTTCTAGAGATCTACAAGGATAACAACAACTGGAGACTAAGTAACAGCAGAGAGACTACATTAATAGCCCCTACTTAATGATAAGGTTGATAACTTTCATATATCACATCCTAGAACCTTTTTCCAGTAACTGATGGAAGCAGAGACAGATACAGCTGACTGAACCACAGGAACCCAGTGACAGAGATGGAGGGGTAATGAGCAAGGGGGTCCAGACCATGCTGGTGAAATCCACAAAAACAGCTGACTGGATAAGTGGGAGCTCTTGAACCCCAGACTGATGGTTAAGAGGGCAAAAGGGGACTGATCCAAACTCTATGAATGTAGTGTCAGTCAGGAGGCCTCAGAAATCTCTGGGGCCTTGGGTAGTAGACTAATGTTCACAATGGAATACAAATGAAATTTAGGAACCCATCCCAAATGTCTCATCCTGGACACATGGGGAAAGGCCTAGGTCCTGCCCTGGATGAAATGACTGACTCTGGATATCTCACCAAGGAGTGCCTCACAATCCCTGGCAAAAGATTAGGGGATTGTGCTGGGGGTGGGGGTGGGGCTGGGAGGGAGAAGGGGGGAGCTAGGACTGGCATTTGAAGCATGCATGTTTGATGGGGAAATCCTGTGTTTATGTAAATAAAGCACTGTTGGTCAATAGGGAAGCAAGATAGGTGGGACTAGGATTTGAGGAGGATTTTGGGAAAGAGACACAGGTAGTTATGATGTAGCCATCCTAGGAATAGGAGGTCCGGACTTTTCTCCAGTAAGAGAAATGAGTTAAATACTTAAGTTAGAGCTAGCCAGTAAGAAACAAGCAAATGGAAAACAGCTTCAAAATTAATATAGCCTCCTGTGGGTTCATTTGGGACTGATTCGGCTCTGGAACCAGGCTGGTGGGAAGACTTCACTCAATACATATTCCTAATTTAAATAAAAAGGAAATAAAAATAAAACTGATATAAATAAATAATATATAAAAAATAAAGTCCTGTTAAGTGGTTCCTGTTCAGCCAGCTCAATAACTTCTCAAAAATCAGCTTAGGACCTTCAGCTTTAAAATCAAAAGATTTTAGTATTTAAAGTAATTATAATGTCCTCAAAGATAAAGATTTTAGGGTGAAATTTTTTATCATTACTGAAAATAAATCAAGTAAGCACTATAAGTTAAAGAATCACAAGAGAGAAAAATCAAAATACAGTAAAACCAAAAAATGACAACTGATAGATCAAAATACTATCTGTAAAGTGTTTGAGGATTGTTTTTATCCATTTTCCTCTTTAATTTCCTTTCTGTTAGTGTTTATTTTTGAGTTTATATTGTATTTTAATCCCATTACTTCTCCTTTCCATTTTTCTCCTTCAAACCCTCCCACATACCTTTCCCTGATGTGTTTCATAATCATATCCTCTTCTTTCATTATTTGTATATATATATATATGTATATATATATATATATATATATATTCCTAAATATAACTTGCTGATTTCATATATGTTACAGATATGTTCATTTTCACGACTGACCGCTGACTGTCACTAGACAACCAATTGGTATGCTCTTCTCTGGAGAGGATCAAGTCTTCTCCGAGTTTTGCTTAATTGTCTGTAGTTTTTGTGCAGAATTGGAGCTTCCTGGTTTTTTACCCATGGAGTTTGGCCTGTTGGTTGGTGTTCTTCTTGATCAGTTCACTTTGGGGCAGTCATGTTGGTGAGACTTTATGGATAGAGTTTCTGATTTTACTGGAAGACATCATCTCACAGCAAGCTCCCTGGTCCTCTGGATCTTATTCTCTTTCCCCTTCTGTTTTGCAATGTTCCCTTACCCATAGGTTTGGTGTTCAGTTTTCATTAAAGTCTGTCTTTATAAATGTGCTTGTATGTTTTCTATGTGTTTTGGGTTTTATAATATTTGCATGGTATAAAATTGAATTATAATAAATAATCACATAAGCTAATACTGATAATTTAGCTCAAATTCTTTTCCATTCATAATGCAAACTTAAAACAAAAAAGTGTATGTAATAAAAAATGGTTAGTTGTCATTTTGTTGATCATTATTTCAACTCTGATTCTATCAGTGGTCTGAAAAAGTCTCTGTTTCTTTTGAAAATACATGTAGTCCTAGGATATATTGGTTTCTGTTGAAGGGAAGTTTCTGTCATGTAGGGAATAATAATCTATTATTATCTATTATTACT
Source organism: Mesocricetus auratus (assembly GCF_017639785.1). Lineage (NCBI taxonomy): Eukaryota > Metazoa > Chordata > Mammalia > Rodentia > Cricetidae > Mesocricetus > Mesocricetus auratus. The sequence continues at coordinate 46,605,740 of NW_024429184.1, read as the reverse complement.
AGAATCCAATATCTGGTTCAATAACTAAACCTTAAACTTCCATTGAAGAATTTGTAGGCTTAAGAATGACTTATGTCCATACTGTACATGTCCTTCTGGGTTTGGGTTACCTCATTCAGGATGTATTTTTGTAGTTCCATCCAGTTCCCTGCAGATTTCAAGTTGTCATTGTTTTTTTACCACTGTGTAATAATCCATTGTGTTAATGTATCACATTTTCTTTATCCATTCTGGCATTGAGGAACATCTAGGTTGTTTCCAAATAATGCTGCTATGAACATAGTTGTGCAAATGTCCTTGCGGTATGATTGTGTATCACTTTGGGTCTTGAGGCAGATTGATTCCCAATTTTTTGAGAAACTGCCATACTGATATTAGACATAAAGCAAAGGATAATCAGGGTACAATCCACAACCACAAAGAATCTAGGTAAAAATGGGGATCCTAAGAAAACTACACATGGAAAGCTCCAGGAAGGAAAAACAGTTAAGATCTCCTCAGTAAACTGGGAGAGGGGTAGAAGAGAAGGGACACCAATATGAGGGACCAAGAAGGTTGAGTTGGGAGAGGGACAGAAGAGGAGAGAAATGAATGTGATATCTTGAATATGGGGAGCCACTATGGGGTTAGGAAGAAACTTAGTTCTAAAGAAATTCTCAGGAATCCACAAAATGGCTTCAGATATGACTCCCAGCAATAGTGGAGATTGTGTCTGAATGGGCCTTCCCCTTTAATCAGATTAGTGATTACCCTAATTGTCATCATAGCACATACATCCAGTAACTGATGGAAGCTAATGCAGTGGCCCACAGTCATGCACTGGGTAGAGCTCTTAGAGTTCAGATGAATAGAGGGAGAAGAGATCATATGAACAAGGTGGATCAAGAACATGGGAGAGTAAACTACAGAGACAGCTACCCAGAGCTAGTGGGAACTCATGGACTATGAACTGATAGATGGGGAACTTGTATGGTCCTGAACTAGACCCTCTTAATGTGACTGGCAGTTAAGTGGCTTGGTCTGCTGGGGGTGGAATTGTTAGCAGTGGGACTATGACCTATTCCTAGGGTATGAACTGGCTTTATGAAGCTTGTCCCCTATAGTGGCATACCTTGTCCAGGCTTGATATAGGGGAGAAGATCTTGGTTCTGCCTCAACTTGGTATGTCAAACTTCATTGCCTCCATAAGAGAGGCCTTACCCCTCTAAGGAGTAGATGGGGTGATGGGATGTAGGGAGGTGTGGTAGCAGGAGAATGGGAGGCAGGGGGAACTGGGGAATTTATGTAAAAAAAACCTTAAAATTTGACTTGTGCTTGATCAAGAAAATTTATTTTGAGTTTCTACTAAGTCTGTAAGCCTTTAATTTATAAAAATTGAGTCATAAAAGTAAGATTCATCTAAACAGCCAAAGCAAGACTACTCTAAGTGTTATTCAACAGTTAAAATGTAAATTATGATTTGTTTTTCAATGCTGTGTAGCTTGTGTACTGGAAGTGTTATAAATATTCTTGGAGCCAAAATCCAATGAGAATATAGGTGATACAAGGAAAATCAGTATTTTAACCCTTGCCTCAAGGTGAGCTAATATTCAGGAAATAATGGGATAGTTCTCCAATCATTCTCCAGCTCTTAACTCACCTGTTCTCTTGAAAACTATGGAAAAACTACATAGGCTTAACATTAATAGTATAGACGCTTCCAAGATGACAATAAATACAGAATAAAATGTCCATGGTATTTTTTTTTTTGGTTTTTACGAGACAGGGTTTCTCTGTATTGTTTTGGAGGCTATCGGTCCAGCCTGGCCTCGAACGCACAAAGATCCGCCTGCCTCTGCCTCCCGAGTGCTGGGATTAAAGGTGTGCGCCACCACTGCCCGGCTGTCCATGGTATTTTTAAAAGAATCAAATAATCAACAATAGTGGGCCCTAAAAGATTTCACCATCAATAAAGGAAAACTAATGACTAATCCATATTAAACTTCAACTAACTGGACAATAATAACAGCAACTGAGTTTATTTTTAGCAATATACCTGATCTTAAACACTTAGTAAGTAAGAACAAAAAATAAAATGATTGATAATAATACAAAACAAGCAAGTAAACAAACAAATAAGATTAGACATTAAAGAGAAGTAAAAATGCTTCAAATCTTCCCATTAAATATTGAGTTTGTTTATTGGTATGTCAGATAGACTCACAATGTTAGAATAAAAATATAAGCTCTATATGTAAATTCATCAGATTGATTAATTTAAATTTAACAGTGGTTGGAATCTTGCTTTAGGCTTCATATTTCTTTATCATTACCACTTTTGACATTGCTACTACCTAATGATATTTCTTTATCATTATTATTTTTGATATTGCCAATATTTAATGCATTGTACTACACAGCATTGGCCTTTTGACATTTTCTATAATTATATTCCACTTTAAAGTTGTTTTCTTTATATGTTTTTAAAATACAACATACAAAAATCAGGGTGATTTTGGTTGTTTTTAACAAGTCAAGTACCACAACAAGAAGAATAAGCTATAAAAGATAACAATGCTTGGAATAAATATTTCATAGCTATTCTGACACGACAGGAATCCCAGCCACATCCTACTACTGTACATTCAAGGCCTTGTCTTACATCACTAAAATGAATAACAGACCAATGGGTCCACTTGGGTAGGAGCTATGCCTATTTTCAGAATAACTCTTATGCTCCTCAAAAGACATTTGATAAAATTGTTCTCAAGAATGAGTACAGGTTTTCAAAATGTGACCTGAAGATTCTCTGGATTTCCTCAGTGTCTGTTGTTATGTCCCCCTTTTCATTTCTGATTTTGTTGATTTGAATGTTTTCTCTCTGCCTTTTAGTTACTTAAGATAGAAGTTTGTCTATCTTTTTAATTTTCTTGAAGAACCAACTCTTTGTTACATTTTATTCTTTTTTTTGTTTGGACTTTATTGATTTCAGCCCTCAATTTGATTATCTCCTGGCATCTACTCCTCCAGGGTGAGTTTGCTTCTTTTTGTTTTAGAGTTTACAGTTGTGCTGTTAATTCTTTACTGCTTTCAAAGTGTCTCATAAGTTTGGGTATGTTGTGTCTTCATTTTCATTTAATTCTAGGAAGTCTTTTATTTCTTTCTTTATTTCTTCTTTGACCCAGGAATGGTGCAATTGTGTATTGTTCAATTTCAATGAGTTTGTAGGGTTTCTGCAATTTGTGTTGCTGTTGAATTCTACATTTAAATCATGGTCATCTGATAAAATACAGGGAGTTTTTCCAATTTTTTGTAATGGTTGAGATTTGCTATGTTGCCACGGATGTGGTCAATTTTAGAGAAGGTCCCATGTGGCATTGAGAAGGAGGTATATTCTTTTGTGTTTGGGTAAAATGTTCTATAGATGTCTGTTAACCCCAATTGGGTCATAACTTCTGTTAGTTCCTTTGTTTCTTAACTGAGTTTCTGTCTGGTTGTCCTGTCTAAATGTGAGAGTGGAGTGTTATATTGAGTATCATATACTATTGAAGAATTCATGTAAAAATTATTGTGAAGTAGATTCTCTGCTCCAGATATTTTTCTCAATTTCACACGATATATAATATTAATGTAAAGAAAGATGTTCAGGACATTGCATTTCCCATCCTGGCAGGATCCAGCCCACACAAAGCCTGCCAGAATCCAAGTCCCATTCACCACCCATGGGAAAAGTGAAGCAAGACTAACTTCCAGTGCCTGAACAGAACTGCCAAAGAGCTGGGGAATCCCATCCTTACGGGATTCATCCCACACAGAGACTGCCAGCACCATAGTCCCTTTCTTCACTCACGGGGCTACATAGGCTGGGCCTGTTTACTGGCAGACTTCTGGTGATCTGCCCACCACTAGCCAAGGTCAGGGAACTGCACACTGCCGCCCCCCATCCTGGCACGTGCCAGTCTGCTCAGCGAGCTTAAATTCTGGTGCCCTGAGTAGAACCACCAGAGATCTGAGGACTGCTCATGGCAGATCCCAGCCTGACTGGATTTAGCCTGATCAGAGACTGCCAGCTTCGAAGTCCCATTCTCCACCCATGGTACAGGCGAGGGTCCAGCCTACCCAGATATTGCCAAGGCCCTGATACTAAGACAGCCTCCATCCATGCAAGAGGAAAACTACCAGGGTAATGTACCTGCTCCCACCCACTGGAAAGGAACCATGGTCAAATACCCACCAGGAGAGAAAAAGACTCCTTCTGCACCCACAGAAAGAAATGATGGGAATCAGACAATATAAAAAGACACCCAGCAACAGAAAAACCAATGTGACACTGCCAGAGACTAGAGACTCTACACCCACAAGTACTGAACAGTCCATTGCAGATGAAGCAGAAGAGAAAGACCCTAAAAACAACTTCATGAAAATGATCTAAGCCCTCAAAGAGGATATGAGAAAATCCCTTAAAGATATGGAAGAAAAAAACCAATCAAAAATGCAAAAAATGCAAGAAATGGAAGAAAAAATGAACCAAAAGATATAAAAAATGCAGGAAATAGAAGAAAAAATGCAAGAAATGGAAGAAAAAACAAACTAAAAAATCCAGCAAATGCTACAAGGAGAGGGAAAGATAAGGCTAAAAATGCAAGAAACAATTCAAATAGTGTAAAGGTTGAAAGCTGAAATAGAGACAATTAAAAAAACACAGTCTGAAGGAATGTTGGAAATAGAAAAGCTGGGGAAATGTCAGGTACTACAGATACAAGCATAACCAAGAGAATAAAGGAGATGGAAGAGAGAATCTCAGTTGTGGAAGATACACTAAGGGAAATAGATTCATTGACCAAAGAAAATCTTAAGTACAACAAATCCCTAACATAAAATATCCAGGAAATATGGGACACTGTGAAAAGACCAAACCTAAGAAAAATAGGTATTGAATAAGGTGGAGAAAACCATCTCAAAAGGGCAGAAAACATATTCAACAAAATCATAGAGGAAAAATTTCCCAATGTAAGGAAAGACATGCCAATGAATGAACAAGTGGCCTACAGAACACCAACTAGAGTGGACCACAAAAGGAAGTCCCCTCATCACATAGTAGTAAAAACCTGAACATACAGAATAAACAAAGAATATTAATAGCAGTAAAGAAAAAAGGCCAAGTAACATACAAAGGCAAATATAATAGAATCATACCTGATTTCTTCATGGAAACTCTGAAAGCCAGAAGGAATGGATAGATATTCAACCAACACAGATGCCAGCCCAGACTGCTATACCAAGCAAAGATTTCAATCACTATACAGTTGGTTCTTGGAGAAAATCAACAAGATAGGAAAAACTTTATTGACTTACAAAACAGCAGAGTGTGAACATGTAAATTAAAAAATCAGAAATGAAAAGGGGGACATAACAATGGACACTGAGGAAATCCAGAGAATTATCAGGTGATACTTTGAAAACCTGTACTGAACAAAACATAAAATCTAAAGGAAATGGACAATTTACTAGATAGGTTTCACTTCCAAGAATAAACCAAATACAGATAAACAATTTAAATAGATCTATAACCCCTAAGGAAATCGAAGCAGTCATAAAAAGTCTCCCAACCAAAAAAAGCTCAGGGACAGATGGCTTCAGTACAGAATTCTACCAGAAATTCAAAGAACAGTTTAAACCAATCCTTCTCTAAGTAATCCCTGCAAAAGTAGCAGAAGGGTCTTTGCTAAACGCTTTCTATGAGATTTCAATAACCTGGATACACAAGCCACACAATGACACGACTAGGAATGACAACTTCAGACCAATATAACCTCATGAACCTTGATGCAAAAATACTCAATAAAATATTGGAAATCAGATCCATGAACACATCAGAAATCTCATGATAAAGTAAGCTTCATATCAGGGATGCAGTGATGGTATAACATACCAAAATGCATCAATGTAATTCATCATTTAAACAAGCTGAGAAACAAAAGTCACATCATCATCTCACTAGATCCTGAAAAATCCTTTGACAAAAATCCAACACCCCTTTATTATAAAGGCCTTGGAGAGATCAGGGATAACAGGAACTTACCTTAATATAATATAACTATATACAGCAAACAAACAGCCAACATCAAAATAAATTGACAGAAAGTCAATGCAATTCTTCTAAAATCAGGAACAAGACAAGTCTGTCCACTCTTTCCATATCTTTTCAATATTGTTCTTGAAGTTTTATCTAGAGCATTGAAACAACAAAAGGAGATCAAAGGGATAAAAATTGGAAAGTAAGAGGTCAAATTTCACTATTTGCAGATCATATGATACTTTACATAAGTGACCCAAAAAACTCTACCAGGGAACTCTTACAGCTAATAAATACCTTCAGAAATGTGGCAGGATACAAGATCGACAGAATAATATCAGTAGCCCTACTCTATACTGACAATAAAATGGCTGAGAAAGCAATCAGAGAAACATTGCCCTTTACAATAGCCACAAACAACATAAAATATATTGGGGCAATGCAATCCAAGCAAGTGAAAGACCTGTATCACAAGAACTCTGAGTCTTTAAAGAAAGACATTGAAGAAGACACCAGAAAATGGAAAGATCTCCCATGCTCTTGGATAGGTAGGATCTACGCAGTAAAAATTGCAATCTTACCAAAAGCAATATACTGATTTAACACCATCCCCATTAAAATCCCAGCACAATTCTTCACAGACCTTGAAAGAACAATTCTCAATTTATATGGAAAAATATGAGACCCAGCATAGGCAAAACAATCCTGTTCATCAAGGCAACTTCCAGTGGCATCACTATCCCAGACATCAATCTGTATTGCAGATATATAGTCCTGAAAATAGCTTGGAATTGGCAAAAATAGACAGATAGACCAATGGAATCAAATTGAACATGCCAACATTAGCCTATACACCTATGAACACTTGATGTTCGACAAAGAAGCTAAAATTATACAATGGAAAAAGAAAGCATCTTCATCAAATGGTGCTGGCATAACTGGAGGCCAATATGTAGAAGATTGTCGATAGATCCATGTCTATTGCCATGCACAAAGCTTAAATCCAAATGGATCAATCACTTCAGCATAAATCCAGCCACACTGAACCTGTTAGAAGAGAAACTGGGAGGTACCCTTGAAGGAACTGGTACAGCAGACTGCTTTGTGAGCATAATTCCAGTAGCAGAGACACTAAGATTGACAATTAATAAATGGGACCTCCTGAAACCGAGTAGCTTCTGTAAGGCAAAGGACACAGTCAGCAAGACAAAAAGGCAACCCACAGATTGAGAAAGATATTCACTAACCCCACATCTGACAGAGAGTTGATCTCCAAAATTTACAAATAACTCAAGAAGCAAGTATCTAAAACACCAAAGGATCCAATTAAAAATGGGGTACAGAGCTAAATAGAGAATTCTCAGTAGAGGAGTCTAAAATGTCTGAGAGACCCTTGAAAAAATGCTCAACATTCCTAGTAATCAGGGAAATGCAAATCAAAACAACTCTGAGATACAATCTTACTCCTGTCAGAATGGCTAAAGTCAAAACTCCCATGACAGTTTATGTTGGAGAGGATGCTGAGAAAGGGGAACACTCCTTCACTGCTGGTTGGAGTGCCAACTGGTACAGCCACTTTGGAAATCAGTATGGAGATTCCTCAGAAAAATGAGAATCAGTCTACCACAAGACCCAGCAATTCCACTCTTAGGCATATACTGAAAAGATCCACATGTACACAAGGACATCTGAATTTCTAATAATCAGAACCTGTAAGCAACCTAGATGCTCCTCAACTGAAGAGTGAATAGACAAAATTTGATATATTTACACAATGGAGTACTATTAAGTAGAAAAAATGGAATATTGAAATTTGCAGGCAAAGGATGGCACTAGAAGAAACCATCCTGAATGAGGTAACCCAGTCACAAAAGACAAACATGGTATAATCACTCATATATGGATTTTATACGTGCATCAGGGTAGTTCCAGTATACAATCTCACTGCCAGAGAGTCTGGGAAACAGAACCTTCATCCAGAGACTGACAGAAGATGAGCCAGACACTCACAGTTAAACACTGAACTTATTCCTGGATTCCAGTGACAGAAAGGGAGAATCGATGAGCAAAGCAGTTAAAACTGGCCAAGTTTAGCCGTGGGAGTCTGCCTTTGCCTCCATCAGCCACTGAATGAAGGTTCTGTTTCCCTGACTCTCTGGCCATGGGATTGTAGGCTGGCACTCCCTAGATCTATTTCTAAAATCCATATATGAGAGAATACAGAGGGAGGACTGACGACCAAATGGATTAAGACTGGGCTGGTTTAAACCCCAGAAACAGCTGACCTGACAAGGGTTAACTATTGTATCCCAGGCTGATGCCTGGGAATCCAGCATGGGGCTGATCAAGACCCCCGAATGGGGGTGTCAGTGAGGAGGCCTAGACAATCTATGGGGCTTTTGGTAGTTGACCAGTATTTATTCTTGTCATACAAATGGACATTGGGTGTCCATCCCACAATGAGAGATGCACTCTCAACTTGGACTCTTGGGGGAGGTTCTAGACCCTGTCCTGGATGAAATGACAGACTATGGACACCCCATGGAAGAACTCATCCTCCCTGGGGAAAGGAGGGGGTACTGGGTGGGTGGTGGGAAGTGGTGGGAGAAGAGGAGGGGAAGGGAGAGGAACATGAGATTGACATGTGAAGAAACCTTGTTTCTAATTTGAAATTAAATTTAAAAATAAAATATTTTAATAAAAAAAGACTGGCCAAGTTTAACCTGAAGAAACATTTGACCTGAACAAGGGGAGCTCTTGGAGCCTATACTGATGGCTGTGTGGAAAGCATGGGACTGACCCAGACTCCCTGAATGTGAGTGTCAGTTAGAGATCTAGGTAATCTATGGGGCCTTGAATAGTATCCTTGGTGTAAAATTAGATTTTGAGTGCCCATCCCACAATGAGGGATGCTCTCTCAGCCTGAACTCTAGATGGAGGGCCTATATCCTGCCCTGGATGAAATGATAGACACTCGAGATCCACCATGGAAGGCTTCACCCTCTCTTGGGATTAGATTGGATGTTGGGAGGGCAGGGGAAAAGGGGAGGGAGAGGGAACTGGAATTGACATGTGAAACAAGTTTGTTTCTAACAACAAAAAAAATCAAAACAAAAAACAGGAAAAAAAGAAGCCTGAGATATCAGACAAAGAGTTTATAATAAAAAAAGAGTGTGAACTTAAAACTACATTGGACAAATGCAAAGAAAGCATGCATACTGAAATATATTGAAGCCAAAGTCAGATGCACATAATCATCAGTTACAAGGCACAGGTCTTCATTGTTCTATATTGTGTAAGGTGGTGTCATTTTCACAGAAAAACATAATTGTCAAAATGTATCAATCCAACCCTGAACTTTTCTACAGTGATTTCATTGTATTGTTCCTGAATTACTGTACAATGAAAAACTGAAAGTCAAATAGCCTTTTAAAGAGATGTTCAGAAGAAGCTGTTTTCAGGGTCTTGGATTAGAAACAGAAAGAGATTGAGAGTGATAAATTTTTCTCCCTAGAGACAACAGCTGGGGGTTTGGTATCATTTCTTCATTCTCCCCCACAAGACTTAGAGGATGGAGGGGAAATGGGGTGATTGCTTTTCCCTGAAACAAAGCAGATCCAGTCTAATTGTAGCTAAAAGCAAAGAACCTTGCCAGGACAGGCAGTCTCCTTGAGTTTTTGTTTAAACATTTGGATCTCTCCACAACAACTGAAAGGGTTGCTGTTTGGGAATACAAGAGATTTTAAGGTTTTTTTCCATTTGAGTATTTAAAATAATGTTTATTTTTAATCCTCTCTTCTATAAATAAAATCTGTGTGTTGTAGGTTAGAAAAAGAAAGATGTTCAGTATTTTGATTCAATATTATTGTTATTCAATTATTCTTCTAAACAGGTGTCCTACTGCAACTTAGAACATTTTATTTGAACTGACTACTGCAAATAAGTCATCTTTCTACATCAGATTTGATGGAAATTAATGGAGACCTCCTTCTCCTCAAGGTTGTAACTAATTCTGCTTCTCTGACTTGAAGCCATGAACTGGAGATCATCGATTCCCCTCTTCCTCTAAACTTGAAAGATATTTTTTTAATTCATTACTTAAGGGAATGGAGTAAATGTTCTGTCTCAAAGATTTTAATTTATTTTAAAAGCACTCTTATTCACATATCCATTCTTCCATTACCTCACCTTTCAATCTTCCCATGCTTCCCAATGACTCCCCAGCCCATCCCCCATCCCTCCCTGGGAATAGGGTGATCCTCCATGGGGGCGTCATCAAAGCCCTGAACAACATTTTCTGGAGGGTCCAGGCCTGCAATAGTATCCATAGGGAATGGGTTCACAAGGTCCATTTGTGATCTTGGGATAAACACTGGCTCCACTGTTAGACGCCCTATAGTTTGCCTTGGCCTCCTAGCTGGCACCCACATTCAGAGGGCTTGCCTCAGTGCAATGCAGGATATCCAGGTTTATGACTGTCTCTGTGCTCTCACTAGTTCAGGTAAACTATTTCTACAGTTTTCTCCAGCACCATCTTGGCTCATTTGCTCATCTGTCCTCACTGTTTTTAACTAGATTCCAGGAGTATGTCTTAATGTTTACCTGGGGGTGCCTGTTTCTACTTGACTCAGCTACTGGATGAAGGCTCTAGGAATTGTAATAAAGGTAGGTGTCAATCACATTATAGGGAAAGGGCATCAAAGGAAGCCTCTCCACCACTGCATAGATTCATATTTGTGGTCATTCCTGTGGATCACCTAACAATTCCCCTGTGCCAGACCTCTCTCCAAACCTGTACTGGCTCCCTCTATGAGGGCATCTCCTTTCTTGTCCTCCTCTATTCCTCCCCTGGCTCAGACCTCCTGTTATCCTTCTCCCACTTCTTTTCCCCTCTCTCCTTCCCACCTCCCTCCCCTCTCCCTCTGTGCTCCCAATTTGCTTAAGTGATATTGATCCCCTCCTCATCTTCAGGGGAACATGAGTTTTCTCTGGTAGGCCTCCTTGTTTCCTAGCTTGTCTTGCAGTGTGGATTGTAGGCTGTTAATCCTTTGCTCTGTGTGTAATATCCATATATGAGTTAGAACATACCATGTTTGTCTTTTTTTGACTGGGTTGCCTCATTCAGGATTGTTTCTTCTAGTTCGATCCATTTACCTGAGAATTTCAAGATTCCATAATTTTTGCTTGTTTTTTTTCTTCTGAGTAATACTACATTGTGTAAATGTATCACATTTTCTCCATTCATTCTTCAGTTGAGGGGCATCTAGGCTGCTTCTAGGTTCTGGGTATTACAAACAAAGCTGCTATGAACATAGATGAACATATGTCCTTGTTGTATGAATGTGCTTTCTTTGGGTATAAGCCCAGGAGAGGAATTGCTGGAGCTTTGGTAGACTGATTTTCACTATCCTGAGGAACTGCCATACTGATTTCCAAAGGGTTGTGCAAGTTTACCCTCCCACCAGCAAAGGAGGCATATTCCTTTTTCTCCACATCCTCTCCATCATAGACTGTCATTGGTGTCTTTTAATTTAGCCATTCTGGCTGGTGTAACATGGTATCTCAGATTTGTTTTGAGTTGAATTTCCATGATTTCTAAGGATGTTAAACACTTTCTTAAGTGCCTTACAGTCATTTTAGATTCCTCTTTTGAGAATTTTCTATTTAGTTCTGCACCACACTTTAAATTGGATTATTTGGTGTTTGGGTGGCTAGCTTCTTGAATTCATTGCATATTTTGGAAATCAGCCCCATGGCAGATGTGGGGTTGGTGAAGATCTTCTCACAATCTGTGGGATACCAATTTTGTCTTGCTGACTGTGTCCTTTGCCTTACAGAAGTTTCTCAGTTTCAGGAGGTTCCATTTATTAATTGTCAGCCTCAATAACTGTACTACTGATGTTACGTTCAGGAAGAAGTCTCCTGTACTAATTCATTCAACAGTACCTCTGACTTTCTCTTCTAAGTTCAGTATGGTTCGCTTTATGTTGAAGTTGTCGATCCTTTATGATTTAAGTTATGTGCATGGCCATAGATATGGATCTATCTGTGGTCTTCTACATATCCACATCCAGTTATGCCAGCACCATTTTTTGAAGATGCTTTCTTTTTTCCAGTATTTAACCTTAGCTTTGTCAAAAATCAGGTATTTGTAGGTGTGTAGGTTAATATCAGCTGTTTCAATTTGATTTCATTGGTTTACCTGTCTACTTTTTTGCCAATACCAAGCTGTTTTCAGGAATATGGCTGTATAATAGAGCTTGAAGTCAGGAATGGAGAGGCCTCCTGAAGTTCTTTAATATACGGGATTATTTTGGCTATACTTGGTTTTCTTCTTTTTCTATATAAATTTTAGTATTGTTCTTTCAAGGTGTGTGAAGAATTGTGTTGGGATCTTTATGGGTTTGCAATGAATCTGTAGATTGCTTTTGGCAAGATTGCCATTTTTACTATATTGATCCTACCTATCTAAGAGCATGGGAGATCTTTCCATTTTCTGGTATCTTCTTTAAATCTTTCTTTAAAGACTCAAAGCTCTTACTGTACAGGCCTTTCACATGTTTGGTTAGCATTTCCCCAAGATATTTTATGTTCTTTGTGGTTATTTTAAAGGATGATGTTTCTCTGATTTCTTTCTATGTGTTCATCATCTGTATATAGTAAGGCTACAGATTTTTTGAGTTAGTTTTGTATCCTGCCCCTTTAGTGCATGAGTTTCTCAGCTGTAGGAATTCCCTGGTAGAGTTTTTCAAGTCACTTTTGCAAACTATCATATCATCTGAAAACAGTAAAATTTTAACTTCTTCCTTGCAATTTGCATCCCCCTGATCTCCTTTTATTGTCTTATTGCTCTAGCTAGAGCTTCTTTTTAAAAGAAAAATATCTTAGAGAGTTTAAGGTAAAGTAAGTGGGTTATCTCTACTTGTTCATGAATCTGGTGTAATTCCATTTATCTATATACACTACTTCAGAGTATGTAGATGAGGGATTTTGTTTTTGTTGTTGTTTACTTTATTTGTAGGTCATCATCAAGTCAAAATTCCTATGTTCATTATAACTAAATTAGATTTAAAAATTAAAAGAACAATAATCTGACAATGTAAGAAATGAGCATATGTGCCCCTTTAGAGAAAAATATCACTCAAAATGTATCTTATCCTAAATACAAAGTCACTCTGCTTCATTTCATCAGAACTGTGTGAGCTGTCTACCCTTATCAGGGCCCATCAATTCTCTCTCAGTATGTAATCTGTTACTCTCCTATAGTGTCCTAATAGGTATGATGTGTATTTAATTTCACATGTTCAAAAACATTTCCTCTCCTTTTTATCCTGTGACTTAAGTAGTCTTCTTGAAAAGAAATTGATGCTTTTGCTCCCAGAATTTTTAATTCTTGGAAGGAGTTTGATTTAACCATCTGAGAAAAATCATCACTAGACAAGAAAATTAGTAAATATTTATACCGTGTCTGACTCCTAATAAAATAAACATTTGGCTACTGCTACCTATATCAGAAATAAAAATAGTATGGAATATATTACTTTCCAATTTGGATATTGTTACCTTCTTTAGAAATAAGAGTAATTCTGGCCCTAAAATCTAGTGGTTGAACACGTGCCTAGTAGGCACTAAATCTCATGGATTTGATCACCAGAACCATAAACACAAATGCTAACCTATGAAATGATGGTATGAATGACCTTCTGAGTATTAAAAAGAATACTGCAAATTTTATGTGGCAAAGATCCAGAATAAATAAATCAACAAAAAAGAAAATATTTAAAAATTAAAAAGCAATCATTAACCAATCTTATCAATTAGTATCTGCATATAGGAATCAACATAATAAAATAGTACATAAATAGGTCCATGCAACAGACTCCTGAGCCATAAAACAGATTAATACACTGTATTTCTCATTGGAATGGAAGAGAACCAAACAAGCAGCTAAGAACATTAGAATCTATGGCTATGATTTTGTGGCTTTGCTCTACCCTGCCTTTGATATTTTTCCACCTAATGGATTAAAAAACACTTCACATTATCAATCTTCGTAAAACTGTTACCACATTGTAAAACAGAATTTGGAGTAATGTAAATCTTTCTTCTACACCATAGTAACTCATTCATATTTGTCTTTAGAATACACTGTGTGATATCCCATTTGAGGTGAAAGTTGTGTTTTTGTGTTGACAGATAAACAGTACTGATCTTATGTATGCTTTGCAAGTTTTTCCAACTCTGTGATTTGAATGCTCATTCCATTCACTCATGAGCTTTAATTTTAATTAAGTCCCATTTATTGGTGGTGCCTTTCTTAGAATACCTCCTAGAAGATGGTTTAGTGTTTTATACATATTTTAATGATGTATTGTTTTCTGGCACATCCTATCTTCCCAGTCACAATAAATTCTACAAATATGAAATTTAAAACAAATAGTTGAATTTAAAATGAATATAAACAAGACATGAGAAAAACAGGACACACAAGAAAATCAGTATACCCAAATGCTTATCCTATGACTAAATCTTATGGGCAATGTACTTCTGTATAAATATTTCTCTTGTTGGTTGATGCATAAAACATTAGTTGGTCAGTAGCCACTCAGGAGGTATAGGTGGGGATACCAGATGAGGAGAGGATACAGAGAGGGCCAGCAAAAAAAGCCATGTAGTGACTGGGAAGATAGGATGTTCCAAGTGTTCTCTGGTAAGATACGTCCATGTATAAACACATAGATTAACAGTTATGGCTTCATAATTAAGAGAGAGTGAGCCAATAAGGAAAGTGAGCCATCAGCCAACAGTTTCTACACAATAGAAGCATCAGTATGTTTATTTGGGCCTGAAAGATTGTGGAATCAGGCTGGATAGAAACTTCCACTGACTAAGATCAATTAATTTGACAAAACCTTAGTTACACTTGCCAAAACATGAGTATATCATGAACAATGTATCACATCAATTTAAATAAACTAATGAAATTCAGATCTTGAAATGAGAATACCTATTGTAAGTGAACGGAAAGGATTAGTCATCAAACAGTCCCACAAATGAAGGCACAGGCTGAGAGAGCTTCAGTGATGAATTTAAACAAATATCTTAAAACGATTTCTCAGTTCATTTTGTGTCATTATTATCCCAGCCTGGTCTACAAGAATGAGTTCCAGGACAGCCTCCAAAGTCACAGAGAAACTCTGTCTTGAAACAAAGAAGGAGAGAAAGAAAAGGAAACTGATAGAAATGAAAAGTACACTATGGTGAATAAAATGCAAAAGAGTATGGCCATTCCAAAGCACAACTAAAAAGCATTTTAGCATGTTAATACCACTTCTAAAGATGTGTAAAGACAAAAACTTCCTCACCTGATACAGAGTTTGTATTTTAAAAAATACAACTAACAAATTATTTACTGGAAAACATGCAACCAATTCTATTCATAATCAGAACAAAACAAGAATGCCTATTTATGACACTTCTAAGATGGATCCAGAATAATTGTAATTAAAACAAGAGGTGAAGTATTTAAAGTTACTATTTACAATTTTACTAAATTTTACAATGGTGAAATACACTAAAGTGAGATAATTGAGTCTAGAGGAAAAAATGTCGCATTTATAAATGCTCCTGTCTGAATGCCTTTCAAAACTCAGGTTTTAAAACTGAAGGAACAATTGGTCGATATTAAAGAGACACCTGGAAGGAACTAGGGTGGAAGGGCTCATCATTTTATGAACAGGACCCATGCTAGTATAATTGAGATCTAAGGTCAGGCATGGGAGTGTATAATTATTATCCCAGACACCTAAGATGCAAAGTCATAGAGATCATAATTTAAAAACATACTTGGACAAAATAGCAAGTGAAATAGCAGGTAAAAGCACTTAGCAAGATTATATTTCAAAAGAAAAAATGTAAAAATACTGCAGCTCCTTTTTAAAGCACTTGTCTGCAGTATACCAAGCCCTGACTTCACAATCCTTTTCTGAAAAGATAGTAACAAGAAAACAAATGAGACATCATTTAGCAATTAATTACTGGCCCTTTCACCTTCAGCTGATGAGTGTCACATAAGCTTTTCTAGATGCTAAGAATATTTAGAAAGAATAAGGAAAATTAAAATCATCTACATTCATAGAAAAATATGAAATAGAACAGGCCATTTTGGAGAAATTTCTTTTCTAGCATATATAAATAGAATTTTGTGATAAAATCCTAGATTTCCACTTCTAGTATTCTCGCATAATATTTTAAAGACCACAAGAAAAATGTATATGTACAAATGTATTTTTTAACAAATGGGAAGTAGTACAAATAATATAAATGTCTAGCCATTATTGAACCAGTAAAAAAAAACTTACCTATAAAGGAAACTATTATTCAGCCAGGAAAAATAATCAGAATCTAGAGACCCAACACCAGTAAGACCTGAAGAGCACTACATAAATGAAGCAGAAGAGACAGACCTTAAAAATTATTTTATGAAGCTGATAAAAGCCCTCACAGAGGAAATGAGGAAATCCCTTAAAGAAATAGAAGAAAAAACAAGCAAAAAATTACATGAATTGGAGGAAAAGGTGAACCAAAAAATTCAAGAAATAAAAAAATTCTCAAAGAATCTAAAGAGTACCAAGAAAAAACAACCAAATGAAGGAAACAACTCAAACAGTTGAAGGATTGAAAGCTGAAATAGAAACAATAAGGAAAACACAGAATGAGGGGATGCTGGAAATAGAAAAGCTGAGTAAATGATCCAGAACTACAGATGCAAGTATCACCACAAAATACAAGAGATAGAATAGAGAATCTCAGGTGTTTAAGACTCATTAGAGGATATACAGTCATCCACCAAAGAAAATCTCAAAACCAACAAATCCCAAACACAAAATATCCAGGAAATATGGGACGCTGTGAAGAAGCCAAACCTGAGAATAATAGGTATAGAAGAAGGCAAAGAAATATAGTTCAAAGGTACAGAAAACATATTCAACAAAATCATAGAAGAAAACTTCCCTAACCTAAAGAAGGATATGCCTATGAAAATACAAGAATCTTACAGAACACCAAGTAGGCTGGACAAGAAAAAGAAGACAACTCACCATATAACAATCAAAACATCAAACCTACAGAATAAAGATAAAATACTAAGAGCAGCTAAAGAAAAAGGCCAAGTAACATATAAAGGCAGACCTACCCGAATTACACCTGACTCCTTCAATGGAAACTATGAAAGCCAGAAGATCCAAGACAGATGTCCTACAAACACTAAGGGAACAAGGATGCCAGCCCAGACAACAGTATCCAGCAAAGATTTCAATAACTATAGATGGAGAAAACAAAATATTCATTGACAAAGCCAGACTTAAACAATGCGTATCCATGAACCCAGCTCTACAAAGGCACCCACATTCATGAAAGAAACATTACTAAAGCTCAAATGGCACATAAAATCTCACACACTAGTAGTAGGAGACTTCACTGCTAGACAGGATATCCAGACAGAAACTTAACAAAGAAACAAAAGAACTAATAGAAATTATGACCCAACTGGGTTTAACAGACATCTATAGAACATTCCACCCAAACCAAAAGGGATATACCTTCTTCTCAGCATCACACGGAATCTTCTCTAAAATTGGTCACATATTAGGAAACATAGCAAACCTCCACAAATACAAACAAAATTGGAATAACCCCTGTATCTTATCAGACCACCATGCATTAAAATTAGAATTCAACAATAACACAAATCGCAGAAAACCTAAAAACTCATGGAAATTGAACAATGCACAATTATACCATCCCTGGGTAAAAGAAGAAATAAAAAAGAAATTAAAGCCTTCCTGAAATTCAATGAGAATGAAGACACAACATAACCCCAAATTTATGGGACACTATGAAAGCAGTGCTGAAAGGAAAGTTCATAGCACTAAGTGCCCACATGAAGAAACTGGAGAAGAGTCACACTACAGAATTATTGTTGCCAGGAATTAATCAAATTGAGGGGTGAAATCAATCAAGTAGAAACCAGGAAAACATTGCAAAGAATCAATGAAACAAGGAGTTGGTTTTTGAGAAAATCAATAAAATAGAAAAACTTTTGTCCAAATAATCCAAAAGACAGAGAGAGAGCATGCTAATGAACAAAATCAGAAAGGAAAAGGGGAACATAACAACAGACACTGAGGAAATCCAGAGAATCATCAGGGAATACTTTGAAAATCTGTATTCCACAAAATTCAAAAATTTAAAGGAAATGTACTTGAAGTACTAGCTAGAGCAATAACACAACAAAAGGAGATCAAGTTGATACAAATAGGAAAAGAAGAAGTCAAGCTTCCACTAATTGCAAATGATATGATAGTTTACATAAGTGACACAAAAAACTCTGCAAGGGAATTGCTAGAGCTGATAAACACCTTCAGCAAAGTGGCAGGATACAAGGTTAACTAAAAAATATCAGTGGACCTATTATATACAAATGATAAAGTGGCTGAGAAAGAAATCAGAGAAACATCACCCTTTACAATAGCTATAAACAGCATCAACTATCTGGGGATAACATTAACCAAAGAAGTGAAGGACCTGTATATCATTAACTTTGAGTCACAAAAGAAAGAAATCAAAGAGGATCCCAGAAAATGGAAAGATCTCCCATGCTCTTGGATTGGTAGGATCAACATAATAAAAATGGCAATCTTGCCAAAAGCAGTCTGCAGATTCAATGCAATCCCTATCAAAATTCCAGGACAATTCTTCACAGACCTTGAAAAAACAATAATCAACTTTATATGGAAAAACAATAGACCCAGGATAGCCAAAACAACTCTATACAATTAAGGAATTTCAGGAGGCATCACCATACCTGACTTAAATCTCTATTAAAGAGCTATAGTCCTGAAAATAGCTTGGTATTGGCACAAAAATAGATAGGTAGACCAATGAAACTGAAAAGAACACCCTGATTTTAACCCACACACCTATGAACACTTTATTTTCAACAAAGAAGCTAAAATTATACAATGGAAAAAAGAAAGCATCTTAAACAAATGGTGCTGGCATAACTGGATATTGGCATGCAGAAGACTGCAGATAGATCCATGTCTATTGCCTTGCACAAAACTTAATTCCACATGGATCAAAACCTCAACATAAATTCAACCACACTGAAACTCTTAGAAGGAAAGTGGGAGATACTCTTCAATGAATTGGTATAGGAAACAGCTTCCTGAACATAATTCCAGTAGCACAGATACTGAGATGGACAATTAACAAATGGGACCTCCTGAAACTAAGAAGCATCTGTATGGCAAAGGACACAGTCAACAAGACAAAAAGGCATTCCACAGAATGGGAAAAGATATTTATTAACCCCACATCTGACAGAGGGCTGATCTCCAAAATTTACAAAGAACTCAATAAACAAGTCTACAAAAGACCAAAGGATCCAATTTAAAAGTGGAGTTCAGAACTAAAAAGAGAATTCTCAATAGGGGAGTCTAAAATGGCTGAAAGACACTTGCGAAAGTGCTCAACATCCTTATCTATCAGGGAAATGCAAATCAAAACAACTCTAAAATATCATCTTACTCCTGTCAGAATGGCCAAAATCAAAAACACCAAAGACAATTTATGCTGGAAAGGATGTGGAGAGAGGACAACATTCCTCCACTGCTGGTGGGAGTGCCAACTCCTACACCCAATTTTGGAAATCAGTATGGAGATGCCATAGGAAAATGGGAATCAATCTACCTCAAGACCCAGCAATTCCATTCTTAGGCATATATCCAAAAGATGCAAATTCGTGCAACAAGAACATCTGATCCACTATGTTCATAGTAGCACTATTTGCAATAGCCAGAACCTGGAAGCAACATAGATGCCCCTCAACTGAAGAGTGGATAGAGAAAATATGGTACATTTACACAATGGATTATTACTCAGCAGAAAAAAACAATGGAATCTTGAAATTCGCAGGTAAATGTATGGCACTAGAATAAACCATCCTGAGTGAGGTAATCCAGTCACAAAAAGACAAACACGGTATGTTCTCACTTATCTATGGATTTTAGACATGGATCAGAATAATGCCAGTCTGCACTTCCACTGACAGTGAGTCTGGGTAACAGGAAAGAATCTAAGAGAGATATGCATGGTACCCCAGAAAAGAGGAATGAGGCAAGATCTTCTGAACAAATTGGGAACTTGCGAGATTGGGCGGGGGGGGTAGCTGGGAAGAAGAGAGAGAAGAGGAAGAGAGAGTAGATCATTGGGGAACAGGAAGGTTGAGTGAGAGGGTAACATAGGGGGAGAACAGGATGAGAAATACCATAATAGAGGGAGTCATATGTTAGAAGAGTGATCTAGAGAGACCTCTAGTGATCTAAAGGGATGACACCAACTGGCAAGCTAAGCAATAGTGGAGAGACCACTTTGAATGTCCATTCCTCATAATGAACTTGACATCTACCCTATATGCCATCCTAGAACCTTCATCCAGTGACTGATGGAAGGAGAGGCAAACACCCACAGTTCAACACTGCACTGAACCCATGGAACACAGTGACAGAGAGAGAGGAGCGATGAGCAAATTGGCAAAGAATGTTCTGGGGAAACCAGCAGAGACAACTGATCTGAACAAGAGGGAGCTCTTGGACCCCAGACCGACAGCTGGGAGGCCAGCATGGGACTAATCCAGACCCCCTGAGTGTGAGAGTCAGTGAGGAGGCCTGGGCAACCTATGGGGCCCTGAGCAGTGGCTCAGTGTTTATCCCTGGCATACAAACAGACATCATGTATCCATAACAAAAAGAGGGATGCTTTCTCAGCCTGGACTCTTAGGGGAGTGCCTGGATCCTGCCCTGAGCAAAGTGACCAGACTCTGGATATTTCCTATGAGGAAGGAATTGGGGATAGGGTGGGAGGCTGGGGATGCTCGTGGTGGGGGGAGTGCGGGAGGAGGGGAGTGACAGGGAACTGGGATTGATATGTGAAGCAAGCTATTTAAAATTAAAGTAATAAAAATGTTTAAAAATTTTTGGGACTGTCATAGGCTATCGGGAGTCTTTTATGAGTTTTGACATTGATGAACTTGATATTCTAGTATATGGTAGAGGGCAATGTAATTGAGACAGAAGATATGAATTAGGGTTAGCTTTTGAAGTATCTTCACTAATAAGGATTATGTCATAACTTACTCTGTATAAAATTATTATTGTCTAGCTTTTAATTGGAAAAGTTACATAAGCAGATCCATATGTGAGGTAGAAAATTCCATGGCTTCCAGAATGAATCAAAAGTGATATAGAAACAGTGAGAATTTTCACAATGGTAACATAAACATTCTAAATATTACTGATTCATATTTAACATGTTGGAGAATGGCTGTATAACTGAGGATTCAGAGAGTCAACATGGAAGTCCTTGGTGAAAACAAGGTAAATTTGTTTATTAGGCCAAGTGCCTTGGTTTGCCAATAATAGAAGCTAAGAGAAAGAGCATTAATTTCTTCCTTAAGGATGCTGTCACTCAGCATGACCTTAACATTCTTTCATCATTTTCTACATGCAGCACAAACTAATGGTACATGAAAAAATTTGCTACAATTAGATCTAGAATCTGGGATTCTATCAATGAATTAGATCATTAAGTTAACAAATATACATTTTTCATGTTTAGTGAGGGACTGTTTTAGATGATCTGTGTATTCATTAGTTCTTGGTTTCACAGAACAAGAAATGAAAGGAAATCCTTTAGTTAGATATACATCAAAACAGCAGATAGGGAACACACATGTATGCATAAACATATATAAAGCATTCATATATATTTATATGTTAATATATATACATATATAAACAATATTAAATCTAAACATGTTTCAGTGGAAAATAGTTAATGGAAATGAATAAAGTTGTTCAATATATAAAATAGAAATATAAGCAATAAAAAACGGAAGAATTAGACAAATTGGTCAAAGTTAATGTTATATCCAAAACATTGCTGATACATAACATTCACAAATTATGGAAAACTATTAAAAACCAAACCCAAGAATAATAGGGATTGTAAAAGGAGAAGAATGACAGCTCGAAGTCCCAGAAAATATTTTCAATTAATTATAGAAGAAAATTTTCCTAACTTTAAGAAGGACATGCCTATAAAATTACAAGACACTTACAGAATACCAAACAGATTGAACCAAAAAAATGTTGCCTCTTTCATAACAATGAAAACACTGAACAAACATAATTAAGAATACTAAAAGCTGTTAGGGGAAAGGCCAAATAACATATAAAGACAGATCTTTCCAGGTCCTTGAAGAATTGTGATGGAATTTTGATAGGGATTGCATTGAATCTATAAACTGCTTTTGGCAAGATTGCCATTTTTATTATGTTGATCCTACCAATCCAAGAGCATGGGAGATCTTTCCATTTTCTGGTATCTTCTTTGATTTTTTTCTTCAAAGACACAAAGTTCTTGATATACAGGTCTTTAACCATCCGGGAGCCTTCATCCTGTGACTGATAGAAGCAGAGGCAAACACACAACTAAGCACTGAACTGAACCCAAGGAACCCAGTGACAGAGAGAGAGGAGTGGTGAGCAAATTGGCAAAGAATGGGCTGGCAAAACCAGCAGAGACAGCTGATCTGAACAGGGAAGTGCTCTTGGACCCCAGACCGACAGTGGGGAGGCCAGCATGGGACTGATCTGGACCCCCCAAATGTGAGTGTCAGTGAGAAGGCCTGGGCAACCTATGGGGCCCTGAGCTGTGGATCAGTGTCTATCCCTGGTATACAAACTGTCTTCATGTGCCTATAGCACAAAGAGAGATGCTCTCTCAGCCTGGACTCTTAGGAGAGTGCCTTGACCCTACCAAGAGTAAAATGACAGACTCTAGATATCCCCTATGTGGAAGGATTTGGCAATAGGATGGGAGGGAGGGGGGAAGGGGAGTGCGGGAAGAGGGGAGGGAGAGGGAACTGGGATTGACATGTAAAACAAGCTATTTAAAATTAAAATAAAAAATGATAAAAAAAAGTAAAAAAAAAGACAGATCTATTAGCATTGCACTTAATTTCTCAATGGAGACTCTAAAAGCTGGAATGGTCTAGACAAAAGTATTCAGACTCCAAGGGACCAAGGATGCCAGCCAAGACTTATACCCCACAAAACTTTCAGTTACCTAGATAGAGAAAATAAGATATTGCATGTTTAAGTCAAAATTACATAATTATCTATCCACAAATCCATTCATACAGAAGGTACTAGAAGAAGAACTCCAACTCAAGGAGGTTAACTACATTCAAGAAAACATAGGAAATAAATAATCTTAGAGCAGTGAAACCCCCAAAAGGGAAACACACACATAAACACACATACACACACATGCACATGCACACACACACACACACACACCACAACCACAAACAACAAAAAAACAGGAATAGCAATCATTGGTCATTGTTATCTCTTAACATCAATGGACTCAATTTTCCAGTAAATAGACATAGACTAACATAATGATGCAAAAGCAAGATCAAACTTTCTGCTACATACAAGAAAAACACCTCAATAACAAAAATAGACATTACCTCAGTGTAAAGGGTTAAAAAAATATTTTCTAAGCAAATGGACTGAAGGAACAAGCTGGCATTCTAATACCTAACAAAGGAGACTTCAAATCAAAGTTCATCAAAAGAGACATGGAAAAACACCTTCATATTCATCAAAGGAAAGATCCACTGAGATGATCTTTCAATTCTTAACATATATGCCGAATATGCAGGGGCACCCACATTTGTTAAGGAAACACTATTAAAGCTTAAATCACATATTGACCCTCACACATTAATGTGGGATAGGTTAATACCCTACTCTTATCAATGGACAAGTCATCTAGACCAAAGCTATGCAAAGAAATACTGAAGTTAACAAATATTATGAACCAAAAGGACATAGCAGATATCTAAAGAACATTTCATCCAAACACAGAAGAATACCCCTTCTTCTTAGCCATTCATGGAACATTCTTCAAAATTGACCACATACTCAATCACAAAGGACGTGTCAGCAGATACAATAAAATTAAATTAATTTTCTGTATACTATCACACAACCACAGATTACAACTGTATTTCAACAACAGAAAGCCTACAGTTTCATAGAAAATGAATACTTCTCTACTGAATGATATCTGGGATAAAGCAGAAATGAAGGAAGAAATCAAAGACTTCTTGGAATTTAATGTAAATGAATGCATAGCATACCCAATCATAAAAATCACAATGAAAACTGTCTTAAGAGCAAAGTTCACAGCACTAAGTGACTACATAAAGAATTTGGAGAAATATCATCTTAGCGACTTCAAAGCACATCTGACAGCTCTAGAACAAAAAGATGAATACTCTAGGATGGCATTCAAGGTAGTCGTCAATCTCATTATCTGGGAAGGGCATTTAAGGTAGCCTCTCCACTATTGCTTAGAATGCCAGTTGGTGTCATTCTTGAAATATTTTTTGTATTACAATTCTGTTTATCTCTAGGTCAAAGTCAATAGATTCAACAAACATATACTCCTTTTGTAAGCAAAAATATCTTTCAACACCATACAGAACCATGACCAACCCTCCTCCATAACATTTTTGTTGGATCAATGCATCTAACACACTCATGCTGAACTCTATCTCACCCTGAGTGAAGTAATCCACACCCAGATAGACAAACGTGGTATGTTCTCACTCATAAGTGGGCGTTCACTGTATGTATCATGTAAACATCTACATGATTATATAAAGGATAATCATGCTGCAATCCAGAAACTCAGAGAAGATAAGTAACAAGGAGTGCTCAAGTGGGACCATATGGATCTCAGGGAAGGGGAAATAGAATACATGAAATGGAAGTACTACTTTTTGAATACAATATTTTTAAAAGATTAGTACCAAGAAATTTTTATACAATACACTTTATTTGAAACATTATTACAATATGCTCCCTCATTTTTGTGTCAATAAAAAAACTCAAGGTCAATTTGTTCTGCCCATATAATGCTAGATGTATGGTCTGTCACTGGGTCATGGTTGACTTTCCAGGGCATACACTCTTACAGAGAACTGTCTCTCCCTCTCCCAGAAGCTGTCAAATGTCAAGTTCTTCTCAGATAGGGGTGGGCTTGTGCGTCCAACTCTGCTCTACAAGTTGGGATTTAGTATGGCTTGGGTTTGCACTAGTTTGTACATGACTTCATAATAACTGCTGCTAATTTGCATAATCCTCTGTTGCCAGAAGTGTTAGTTTTAGTCATCCACAGCCTCTGACTCTTATACTATTCTTTTCCAAAATTATCCCTGAACATTCAATGGTGGAAGTATATATATTCTATTTAGGGCTGAGCAATCTAGTCTCCTTCTCTGTACCTTGGCTAGTCATGAGTCTCTGTGTTAATCACTATCTACGGCAAATAGAAGTATCTCAGGTTAGCAGAAGAAATGCATTGATATATGGGTATAATACTGTGATTGGAAGCCAATTTAATTCTATGTCCATTTACCAGTATAAGAGTACTTGGTTTTCCTTCAGGTCTTATGATCTCTCTAGCCAAAATTCATGAACTGATAACCCAGGTTGTGGTTGCATTTTGTGGATCAGGATTTAATATAACCAAAAAGAAATTTATTACTCTAATATATTCATAGTCATCACTCTGCATAAAACTCAAAGCCACATGAATCAAAATCTTTGGTAATTTTTGAATTGTACTATTTCTATAGAAAGATGCTCATAGTAGCTATTATTGGTATTCCAAGAATACCACAGGTATTTTTATATAACCCTGTAGTTTATGATTTCCATAATAGAGTTCTTCACATGTTAAACTTGAAAAACAATATGACAATATTTCATAAAATAACATTGATATAAATTTATAATGAGGTTATATTAAAAATAAAAATTATTAAAAAACAGAGTTAGGTTTATATCTTCAGTGACCAGTTAAATAATCAATTCATTAGTTTATGTGTCTTCAACCTATTAATAGCCTCAGAAATATAAAAGCCAATATTTATTTCATACTAGTCTATATTAATACCAAATATTTAACACTTATGCATCTCATTCCAGGTTGATTGGCATATTTAGGAAGAAAGATAACTTTCAAGGGATGTACATAATACAATATTAAAACTGTCAATAATGTTATGGTAATCATAAAATTATGTTATTAATTTAAGAATAACATATCTAGATCATTGGAACAGAAAACTTAACAGATCCATGCACTGTTAATTGACTTCCAACAAAATTCAGTTTTGACTGTCCTTAAATCTCTATGCTGTAGACACCTTAAGTTTCACACATGTTTGATTAGATTTTGGAAGCCAAGCCATTTTTTTAAGATGCCTACTGAAATCTGACCATTAATTCATTTTTACAGCTTCTATATTCTTATTAATTCTGTATTTGTTATTGTGAACAGTTCCATCTGAAATGTTATATTTTAGGAATGGTACTATGGAATGTGTTAATAACTTTTGATGGTTTTGGGCTAATAGCACTTGATGTACAAATATGATGAAGAATAGCACTTACCTTCTTGAAAACTCAGCAATATGAGGGCATATTGCCGGGGCTTCCTGACTAGTATATGGTGTAGCCAAAAGGTTTAGGACAAGAACATGCCTCAAGGGAATAAGGCAGAAAGCCATGTGGCAGAGCTCCTGGGATCCTTTTCTGGCCTTCACATGTGCATGTTACCATACAATTAATATACACAAACATAAATATT
This sequence comes from Mesocricetus auratus, assembly GCF_017639785.1. NCBI lineage: Eukaryota > Metazoa > Chordata > Mammalia > Rodentia > Cricetidae > Mesocricetus > Mesocricetus auratus. Next base: position 46,578,892 of record NW_024429184.1, on the reverse strand, counting down.
AGATGTTTTTCTAAAGGTGGTTATAATTCCAATGACAAAATTAAGACAATTGTGTTCAGGAGAAAGTATATATATGACTGGTTTTGTTCTCTGAGATGCTGATATGAATACTGATTACTTGGTTTACAATGATAAATTCAGCAATAGGAACCAGTGTCTCACTCTGATCACATTAAAATTTCATCTTAGCCTATCACTAAAATATGAGATTGATCTTCAGGTTTAGGCATTTATAATTGATCCTGTTACCATGCACTGCAGAACATATAGCTATAAAACTTATCTTAGTGCACAAATGGACTTTGGGAGCCAATTCCCCATGGAGTGATTCTTTCTCAGCCTAGATACATGGAGGAGGGTCTAGGCCTTGCTCCAAATGATGTGGCAGACTTTGTTGATACCCCAAGAAGGCCTCACCCTCCCTGGGGAGTGGATAGGGTGTGGGATGGGGGATCAGTGGGGGACTTGGTGGGATGAGAGGGAGAGGGAACTGGGATTGATATGCAAAATAAGATTGATTCTAATTCAAATAAACATATTTTTATCATTTTTTATTTTAATTTTAAATAGCTTGTTTTACATGTCAATCCCAGTTCCCTCTCCCTCCCCTCCTCCCTCACTCCCCTTTCCCTCACCCTCCCACCCTATTGCCAAATCCTTCCACATAGGGGATATCTAGAGTCTGTCATTTCACTCTGGGTAGGGTCCAGGCACTCCCCTAAGAGTTCAAGCTGAGAGAGCATGCCTCTTTGTGCTATAGGCACATGATGACTGTATTCCAGGGTTAGACACTGATCCACAGCTCAGGGCCCCATAGGTTGCCCAGGCCTTCTCGCTGACACTCACATTTGGGGGGTCCAGATCAGTCCCATGCTGGCTTCCCCACTGTCGGTCTGGGGTCCAAGAGCTCTCCCCTGTTCAGATCAGCTGTCTCTGCTGGTTTTGCCAGCCCATTCTTTGCCAATTTGCTCATCACTCCTCTCTCTGTCACTGGGTTCCTTGGGTTCAGTTCAGTGATTAATTGTGTGTTTGCCTCTGCTTCCATAAGTCACAGGATGAAGGCTCCCGGATGGTTATAGACATCAAGTTCATTATCAGGAATGGGCATTCGAGGTGGTCTCTCCACTATTGCTTAGCTTGCCAATTGGTGTTATCCCTTTAAATCACTCGAGGTCATTCTGGTGCCTGATCTGTCTTCTATCCTATGATTCCCTCTTCCCACTATTCTATCCCCACCCACTCAACTTCCTGTTCCCCCATGACCAACTCTCTTCCTTTTCACCCCCTCTCTTCTCCCAGCTCCCATTTCCCCCCACCCCTCGCCGTGTTCCCCATCCATTCAGAGGATCTTGTCTCAATCCTCTTCTCTTGGGTACTATGCATATATGCATATCTTTTAGGTTCTTTCCTGTTTCCCAGACTCTCTATCAGTGGAAGTGCAGACTAGCAGTATCCTGATCCATGTCTAACATCCATATATGAGTGAGTATATACCATGCTTGTCTTTTTGCGACTGGGTTACCTCACTCAGGATGGTTTCTTCTAGTGCTACCCATTTACCTGCGAATTTCAAGATTCCATTATTTTTTTCTGCTGAGTAATACTCCATTGTGTAAATTTACCATATTTTCTCTATCCACTCTTCAGTTGAGGGGCATCTAGGTTGCTTCCAGGTTCTGGCTATTACAAATAATGCTGCTATGAACATAGTGGAGCAGATGCCCTTGTTGTATGAATTTTCCTCATTTGGATATATGCCTAAGAGTGGAATTGCTGGGTCTAGTGGTAGATTAATTCCCATTTTCCTGAGGAATCTCCATACTGATTTCCAAAGAGGCTGTATGAGTCGGCACTCCCACCAGCAGTGGAGGAGTGTTCCCCTCTCTCCACATCCTCTCCAGCATAAATTGTCGTCCGTATTTTTGATTTTAGCCATTCTGACAGGAGTAAGATGGTATCTCAGAGTTGTTTTGATTTTCATTTCCCTGATGGCTAAGGATGTTGAGCACTTTCTTAAGTGTCTCTTGGCCATTTTAGTCTCCTCTATTGAGAATTCTCTATTTAGTTCTGTACCCCACCTTTTAATTGGATCCTTTGGTGTTTTGGAGACTTGTTTCTTGAGTTCTTTGTAAATTTTGGAGATTAGCCCTCTGTCACATGTAGGGTTAGTAAATATCTTTTCCCATTCTGTGGCCTGCCTTTTTGTCTTTTTGACTGTGTCCTTTGCCTTACAGAAGCTTTTTAGTTTCAGGAGGTCCCATTTGTTAATTGTCGATCTCAGTGCCTGTGCCACTGGTGTTATATTTAGGAAGTGGTCTCCTCTACCAACTCGTTGAAGAGTATCTCCCACTTTCTCTTCTAAAAGTTTCAGTGTGGCTGGATTTATGTTGAGATCTTTGATCCATTTGGACTTAAGTTTTGTACAAGGCAATAAACATGGATCTATCTGCAGTCTTCTGCATACCAGTACCCAGTTATGCCAGCACCATTTGTTGAAGATTCTTTCTTTTTTCCATTGTACAGTTTTAGCTTCTTTGTCAAAAATCAAGTGTTCATAGGTGTGTGGTTAAAATTAGGGCTTTCAGTTTGGTTCCATTGGTCTACCTGCCTATTTTTGTGCCAATACCAAGCTGTTTTCAGGACTATAGCTCTGTAATAGAGCTTGAAGTCAGGTATGGTGATGCCTCCTGAAGTTCCTTTATTGTATAGGGTTGTTTTGGCTATCCTGAGCCTTTTGTTTTTCCATATAAAGTTGATTAATGTTCTTTCCAGGTCCTTGAAGAATTGTGATGGAGTTTTGATAGGGATTGCATTGAATCTGTAGACTGCTTTTGGCAAGATTGCCATTTTTATTATGTTGATCCTACCAATCCAAGAGCATGGGAGATCTTTCCATTTTCTGGTATCTTCTTTGATTTCTTTCTTTAAGGACATAAAGTTCTTGATATACAGGTCTTTCACTTCCTTGGTTAACATTATCCCCAGATATTTGATGCTGTTTTTGGCTATTGTAAAGGGTGATGTTTCTCTGATTTCTTTCTCAGTCTCTTCATCATCTGTATATAATAGGGCCACTGATTTTTTTAGTTTACCTTGTATCCTGCCACATTGCTGAAGGTGTTTAGCAGCTCTAGGAGTAACCTTGTGGTGTTTTTTGGGTCACTTATATAAACTATCATATCATCTGCAAATAGTGAAAGTTTGACTTCTTCTTTTCCTATTTTGATAAACTTTATCTTCTTTTTTTGTCTTATTGCTGTAGCTATAACTTCAAGTACAATATTGAAGAGATATGGAAAGAGTGGACAGCCTTGTCTTGTTCCTGATTTTAGAGGAATTGCTTTGAGTTTCTCTCCATTTAGTTTGATGTTAGCTGTTGGTTTACTGTATATTGCTTTTATTATATTCAGGTACATTCCTGTTATCCCTGATCTCCCAAGGACCTTTATCATGAAGGGGTGCTGGATTTTGTTAAAGGCTTTTTCAGCATCTAGTGAGATTATCATGTGGTTTTTCTTTCGCAGTTTGTTTATATGGTGGATTACATTGATAGATTTTCTAATGTTGAACCATCCCTGCATTCCTGGGATGAAGCCTACTTGATCATGGTGGATGATGTTTCTGATGTGTTCTTGAATCTGGTTTGCGAATATTTTATTGAGTATTTTTGCATCGATGTTCATGAGGGAAATTGGTCTATAGTTCTCTTTCTTAATTGTGTCTTTTTGTGGCTTGGGTATCAAGGTAATTGTAGCCTCGTAGAAAGAGTTAGGCAGTGAGGCTCCTGCTTCTATTGTGTGGAATACTTTAAGAAGTATTGGAATTAGCTCTTCTTTGAATTTCTGGTAGAATTCTGCATTGAAGCCATCTGGGCCTGGGCTTTTTTTGTTTGGGAGACTTTTGATCACTGCTTCTATTTCATTAGGGGTTATAGGTCTGTTTAGATTGTTTATCTGTTCTTGATTTAGTTTTGGCAAGTGATATCTATCCAGGAAATTGTTCATTTCTTTTAAATTTTCAAATTTTGTGGAGTACAGATTTTCAAAGTATGCCCTGATTATTCTCTGGATTTCCTCAGAGTCCGTTGTTATGTCCCCCTTTTCATCCTTGATTTTGTTAATTAGCATGCTCTCTCTCTGTCTTTTGGTTAGTTTGGACAGAGGTTTGTCTATTTTGTTGATTTTCTCAAAGAACCAACTCTTTGTTTCATTGATTCTTCTCAGTGTTTTCCTGGTTTCTACTCGATTGATTTCAGCCCTCAATTTGATTATTTCCTGGCGTCTGCTCCTCCTGGGGGAGTTTGCTTCTTTTTTTCTAGAACATTCAGCTGTGCTATTAATTCTCTAGTATGACTGTTCTCCAGTTTTTTCATGTGGGCACTTAATGCTATAAACTTTCCTCTCAGCACTGCTTTCAAAGTGTCCCATAAGTTTGTGTATGTTGTGTCTTCATTATCATTGAAATCGAGGAAGTCTTTAATTTCTTTTTTTATTTGTTCCTTTACCCAGTGATGGTGCAATTGTGCATTGTTCAATCTCCATGAGTTTGTAGGTTTTCTACAATTTGTGTTATTGTTGAATTCTAATGTTAATGCATGGTGGTCTGATAAGATGCAGGAGGTTATTCCAATTTTTTTGTATCTGTGGAGATTTGGTATGTTTCCTATTATGTGGTCAATTTTAGAGAAGGTTCCATGTGGTGCCGAGAAGAAGGTATATCCCTTTGTATTTGGGTGGAATGTTCTATAGATGTCTGTTAAACCCAGTTGGGTCATAATTTCTATTAGTTCTTTTGTTTCTTTGTTAAGTTTCTATCTGGAGGTCCTGTCTAGCGGTGAGAGCGGAGTGTTGAAGTCTCCTACTATTAGTGTGTGAGATTTTATGTGCATTTTGAGCTTTAGTAATGTTTTCTTTCACGAATGTAGGTGCCTTTGTATTTGGGGCGTAGATGTTTAAAATTGAGACTTCGTCTTGATGTACTTTTCCTTTGATGAATATGAAGTGTCCTTCTTCATCTCTTTTGTTTGATTTTAATTTGAAGTCTAATTTGTTAGATATTAGGATTGTTACACCAGCTTGTTTCTTGGGACCGTTTGATTGGAAGATCTTTTCCCAACCCTTTACTGTGAGATAATTCTGTCTTTGATGTTGAGATGTGTTTCTTGTATGCAGCAGAAGGAAGGGTTCTGTCTTCATATCCATTCTGCTAGTCTGTGTCTTTTTATAGGCAGGTTGAGTCCGTTGACATTGAGGGATATTAATGACCATTGATTGATGATCCTTGTTTGTGCTTGATTTATAGTTAGTGAAGTTATTTTGTGTACTTGCTCCTCCCTTTTTCTTTTGGTGTTTTGTAAAGTGGGATTATATATTGCCACTTAAAAAGTGTTCAAGTAAGTTTCTAGAATTGAATACTGCTTTTAATTTTTTGTATTATATAACAAATGTAAATTATTATATAATAATACCATAAAAATAAAAAGTTTGAAATATCTGCGTGGAAATATTTTTATATTCTAGCTACAGTAATACTAGGGAAATCTTTATGCTAGCAACTTAAGTGTCATTGTTAGAAGAAACTCAAATTCTATTTATTTATGAATTAAGGACTATTTTGCTAAAAATGTATTAAGTTTTATCTATCTATATTTGAAGTATGCTATACTAAGGACATGAATTTAATTATTTAAATCTGCTGAGTAAATTATCAAAGTGCAATGGTCTTTAATACAAAAGATTATACATACTAAGGCCATAGTGAACTGTGTGTATGTATAATATTTATTTCTATCTGCATGAGGAAAATAAGCTTTATATACATCTAATTTATGTATCATCATCTTTTCACTCAACTATCACATATCTACAGTAAGAACATAAAGATCATTTCAAAAGGATTATCAATTCTTGTGCATTTGTATCATACACCCCTCTCTTTTTCTATTTACATTAATGATGCTTTTAGCGAGTCAAAAGGATCTGTAGATCTATCTTCTGTGCTTTTGTTTAAAGGTGCATTATTTTCATAAAATCTGCCATTGATAAACACAAACATGTTGTCACAAGAAAAACAAATCAATCCAAAATAAGACAGAGATGTAAAAAGAAAATCTGACCATGCATTTAGCTCCAGACTTTGCTGCCTACATTCTTCCAATGTTTCTTTGCCTCAAATGTATTAATTCCTGGCATTTTAGTTTGAATGTACTGGCTCACAAAAACTCATAGAAAGTCAATATTAGGAGGAGTTGCTCTCTTTGAATAGGTGTGGCTTTGCTGAAGGAAGTATGTCATTGTGAGGTTCAATTTTGAGATCTTCTTTGCTCAAGCTTCTTCACTCAGTGTGATATTCAGTTAACTTTCTGTTGCCTACAAGATGTAGAACGCTCAACTACCTCTACAGGACCATGTCTGCCTGATCAACACCATGCTCCACCATGAGGATAATAGACTGAACCTCTAAATTGTAAGCCACTGAAGTAAATAGTTTCCTTTATTATAGTTGACTTGACCACAGAGTCTCTTCACAGCATCAGAAACCCTAAGACAAAAGCAAAACAATATCATCTTTTTTCTTCTTAAGCATGTCAAGGTGCTTTCTTTCTTAATCTTGTCAATTTCTTTTTATTTTTTAACTGAATTATCTTTGAAAATATGATAGTCTTAACTAGGAATGTTCTGTTTTTGGTGGACATATGTATTTTTCTGAGGAATCAGAAAGTGATAAAACAGTAAAAACAGATGAGAGTTGATGTGGCCATACTCATCTGTAAAAAATGATTAAAATAATGCCATTAAAAGAAAATTACAGGTTCTTATCCAATATTTCAAAAGTTAATAGTGGAAGTGAATAGGATAAAGACTCAGAAACACTGCAGATTAATGTGGAAGTACGTTCTTCAGCTTTCTGCAAAGGTTAGATTATGTGAAAGTATAAAATCTATTCTTAAAAACCTATGTTGTCACTTTCTGTGTTGGAATATTTCTGTATGTTAAACAGAGACAAGATCAGCATCACACAAGGCAAGGGTGTCATTATTCTTAGACTTATCCTACGGATTTTATGAATTCATGTACAGGTATCTTTAGCAGTCTTCATACTGATCATGTCTCAGCATCCTCAGCTAAGGGATCCTAGGCCAAATATAATGTCTTATGTATCTCTGAAATTTGTCTTAATAGATATTGATTTTAATTCTTCTATATTCTATGGTCATTATTAATATAGTTTCCATATACTACATATGGCTATATATATTATTTTTTAATTTTAAATAGCTTGTTTTACATGTCAATCCCAGTTCCCTCTCCCTCCCCTCCTCCCGCACTCCCCTTCCCCCCCACCCTCCCACCCTATTGCCAAATCCTTCCACATAGCGGATATCAGAGTCTGTCATTTTACTCTGGGTAGGGTCCAGGCACTCCCCTAAGACTCCAGGCTGAGAGAGCATCCCTCTTTGTGCTATAGGCACACGAAGACTGTTTGTATATCAGGGATAGACACTCCATACTGATTTCCAAAGAGGCTGTATGAGTCGGCACTCCCACCAGCAGTGGAGGAGTTTGCCCAGGCCTTCTCGCTGACACTCGCATTTGGGGGGTCCAGATCAGTCCCATGCTGGCCTCCCCACTGTCGGTCTGGGGTCCAAGAGCTCTCCCCTGTTCAGATCAGCTGTCTCTGCTGGTTTTGCCAGCCCATTCTTTGCAAATTTGCTCATCACTCCTCTCTCTGTCACTGGGTTCCTTGGGTTCAGTTCAGTGATTAATTGTGTGTTTGCCTCTGCTTCCATCAGTCACAGGATGAAGGCTCCCAGATGGTTATAGACATCAAGTTCATTATCAGGAATGGGCATTCGAGGTGGTCTCTCCACTATTGCTTAGCATGTCAATTGGTGTTATCCCTTTAGATCACTTGAGGTCATTCTGGTGCCTGATCTGTATTCGATCCTATGATTCCCTCTTCCCCCTATTCTACCCCCACCCCCTCAACTTCCTTTTCCCCCATGACCAACTCTCTTCCTCTTCACCCCCTCTCTTCTTCCCAGGTCCCACTCCCCCCAACCCCTCGCCGTGTTCCCCATCAATTCAGGGGATCTTGTCTCCATCCTCTTCTGTTGGGTACTATGCATATATGCATATCTTTTAGGTTCTTTCCTGTTTCCCAGACTCTCTATCAGTGGAAGTGCAAACTGGCACTATCCTGATCCATGTCTAAAATCCATATATGAGTGAGTACATACCATGTTTGTCTTTTTGTGACTGGGTTACCTCACTCAGGATGGTTTCTTCCAGTGCTATCCATTTCCCTGCGAATTTCAAGATTCCATTATTTTTTTTCTGCTAGGTAATACTCCATTGTGTAAATGTACCAATGTACCACATTTACACAATGGAGTATATATTTTACTAAGGAAAATATGTATATTCTTAAAAAGTGATTGTTTATTTTTTGTTCTGGTACAATGTATTCTTTTCTGTGCCTTCGTGAAAGTTTTCTTAGGCTCTGATCTCCTGTCAGCAGAGTTAGAAATGACTTTGAGGCTCTGTGTGAGTGCTGGGCATCCCCAAGCTGGATCTTCAACAAAACCAACAAGTCTTTAGCTTTCTTTTTAGATGTTTATGTTTCTCCTCAGTGTGCAGAATTTCTTCAACTATCTTTGTCATTACTGCCATGTTTGGTATGGATTCTTTTGGTTTTTTATCATGGAAATATTTTCATGTGCTTTCATTATAAAATAAATTTTTAATGGAAAGAATGATCTGAGTAGGCAGTTATTGTTTTGTTTTGACTTTTGGGATCAGAATAATGGTTCTGGAAATACATGCTGACAATATGATTTTAATGTGATAGTATTTCCTGTTATAAGTGACTTTATGTATGAAGTTTCACTCTTATGGTTTTCAAGATTATTATTTTTATATGCAGTTTTTATAATAATATGATATATGAATATCTTTTTTCACTCAAACCAGAACTAGAGGACTTCTAAATGTATCTCGACAGTAATATCTACTCACATTTTCAGATATTTTTGTTAAATCGAGTAGACAAATACTATACATGTATCTTTAAGTGGTAAACGCTGCAGTTCAGTGTTATTTTATCACCTGACATTGATCTCCATCCCGTTTTATGATATTTAATATTTGGGCTTCTCTAATAATTGTTCCATTCATCTGTTCCAATTATTTAATAGTATTTGTTGGATCAATCAGCATTCTGAGAGATTATTCTATGGTCTCTACAACAAAACTACGTGACTTATTTTAGTTGTCAAATTGATAATAAATATTATTATTTAATTATATTAAATAGTAATGTATACAATATTAAGTATTATTCATTGTCCTGTGGAATGAATGCCTTGAATGTGCTAAATGTGTAATAGCTAAGGAGAATTTTTCTTAAATATGAATTTTCTAATTTATTGTTTCACTATTTATCTACTCAGCAATAGGCTTTTCCATTAAAAGGATGCACTTCTGGTGGTCAAGTTGTTGTGTTGTACTGTGTAGAGCTAAGTGATGGCATCAAGAAATAAGATTAATGTTGCAGAATTCTCTAATTCTTCAATACTGACATGGATTTCAGGGAGCATACATTGTTTGAAATGGAAAGTAATTAGATGTGGGAGCTATTTTGTGGTCATTTTTGGGTAAAGTGTTATTCCATTATTTGTTTTAGAAAATTGAGATTTTACTTGTCTCTTGGACTGTTAAGGAAAGACTCAGAGTTTCTGTGCACATTTCACATGACAACAAGAAGACACTCCATTTAAGTGTCAGAGCAAACGAGAAACAGGATGGATGTCTGTGGATGATATGAGCTGCCAGGATGAAAGGAGTTTTTGAGCAAAATTGGACCACAAACTTGCTTATGTTCTATTTAAAAAGATCATTTGATAAGACATGTAAAAGGCATTAAATATGAATTAGGTTCTCAGGGATTTTTGAGATATACTAAAATTTTGAGATCTTCTACTTATTTCTTTGTGGTTCTTGTCAATTATCACACTATTCTCAAAGACAGCTTGATGGATCCTCCAGAGCAGTATTTCCATGAAGTGATGGCATCATATTTAATTTTAATTTTCTTGGAATTTCACATAAACTCCTGTGAATAACTGCATGCAATCTGCACTGCCAGTAAAACACACACACACACACACACACACACACACACACTCATGCATGCATGCAAGCATGCATGCACACATATACTCATATACACATGCACACACACACACAAATGCACACACATACACGCACACATATGACATCCACATATTTGATATACCACTTCAGAGTTTATCAGTAAAATTAGGATTTTAGAAATTAATCTATATTTCTCTTTTTTCTACTAATGTTTATAAAACAATTGGAATTTACAAATGTGTAAGGAGAAATATTAGATAAATTTATTTGACCTTATACATTATTATAACTATATGATCATTTTGGAAGTATATTTTTATTTCCTTAGCAAATCCTTACAGATTTGATTGAATGAGAACTTCTAGAAAATATCATTTCCTTCTTTTTCTCTCTGCATATTGGATTATATACTCTATGCATGTTAATTTCTGAATATATAAGGCTGTGTGTAAATATATACATCTACACAGAAACATGTAGTCAGAAACCTAGAGCATATCCTTGATAAATGTTTTCCCGTAATGCACAGTTATTTCCAGAAAAGTTTTAGTTGAGTCTACAAAAGTAATTTTAAAGTTTTATTTTATTTTCGTTTACGTGAATGTGAATCTGTCTGTGAATATGCACATGTAGGTACACACAGAACCCAGAAGATGACATTGGACCTTCTGGAGCTGGAATTATGAGACACAGTTGAGCCATCTCATATGGGAGGTCTCAAATGACTCAGGTTTTCTTCAAAAGCAGCAAGCACTCTTAACTGATGACTCGTATCTCCATCTTGACCAGAAATAATTTTAATTTTGAGTTACTTTTTCATATGAGTAACAATCATATTTGTATCCTATCAAAAGGAAAACTCCTAATGTGTTATGAGCTAATATTTATTGATGTTCAGTGGCACATGAAAACATTAACATTTGGAAGAGTAAAAGCTGTGAATGCTCTTAAATATGTATGTAGGTACATATAAATGGTTGTGACAGATAGTATCAGACATGGAAACGTTTTTTAAAATAGAAGAGCACTTTTATCAAGAGCATTCCTCAAGTGTTCATACAAATTTTATGAAATGCTATCCTTAAAAATTCATTGCTTTAAAAGGATGGCACTAGAAGAAATCATCTTGTATGAGGTAACCCAGACACCAAAAGACAAACACAGTCTGTACTCACTCATATATGGATTTTAGGCATGGGTCAGGGGAGTGCCAGGCTACAATCCCACTGCCAGAGAGTCTGGGATGCAGGAAGGAACATAAGAGAGATATGCATTGTAGCCTGGAGAAGGGGAATGAGACAAGAGCAGTTTGGAAGCATGGTGGGAGAGGAGAGGGAGTCAGGAAAAGGAGAAGGGGAAAAGAGAGGAGGAAATAGGGGAGCAGAAAGATTAAGTTGGGGAATAGGGGAGAGCAGGATGAGAGATACCATAATAGAGAGAGGAATTATAGGTTTGAGGAGAGATCTGACACTAGTGAGATTTACAGAGATCTACAAGGATGATACCAACTGACAAACTAAGCAATAGTGGAGAGACTACCTTAAATGCACATCCCTGATAATGAGTTTCATGACTACCTTATATGCCATCCTAAAACCTTCATGCAGTGGCTGCTGGAAGCAGAGGCAGACATCCACAGCTGAACATTGACCTGAACTCCTGGAACCTAATGGCAGAGAGTCAGAAATGATGAGCAAAGGGGTCAAAACTGGACTGGTAAATCCCACAGAAACTGTTGACTTGAACAAGGGACTGCTCTTGGGCCCAAATGATTCCAGGGAGGCCAGCATGGGACTGATCCAGACCCCTTGAACGGAGTTGTCAATGAGGAGGCCTGGACAATCTGTGGGGCCTTGGGCAGTAGATCAGTATTTATCCCTGGCATACAAATGGACTTTGGGTGCCCCTCCCACATTGAGGGGTTCTCTCTAATCCTCTACTCTTGGGGAAGGCTCTAGGCCCTGCCCTGAATGAAATGATAGATTTTGGCTATCCCAATGAAATACCTCACACTCCCTCGGGAATGGAGTGGGGATTGGACAGAGCGGTGGGGGGACAGGGAAGGAAGGGAGGGAGAGAGTGCTGGGATTGAGAGGTAAAGCAAGCTTGTTGTTAATATAAATAAAAAGTCATTTCTTTAATTTGAGTCACTTTTCCAGGGCTTTCAATTAACATGAAATTGTCTTCACAGACCAATACCTGAAAATATTTATCATCTCAAACTTCTTTGATGTGTCAAATTATTTAAATAGTAAAATCAGTTATGGAATGGAAACCTAGGGTCAAGTAAGTTTTTCTTAAGAGGAGTTATAGCCAAGGTACTATTAAAAACTTCATAATTTGCCAAAATGTTACTTTAATTCTGGCTTCAGTTAAAGAGAGTATGCCCATAAGAAGTGCCAGTTACTTCTAAGATTTGTTTAGGAAGAGCCCTATTAAGGGAAACTAAATGATCACCATGTCAGGCTAATAGAAATTTTGCAATACTTATACAAAATAGCACTAAGATATCTGCCATTTGTTATAACATAGAACACATTTGACAATGAATTATATTCACTTCTTCCAGATACCTCCATTGCAATTGGCTGCAATCCCTAAAAGATCTGTCTGGAAAACTCATGCTAATGAATGGATACTGGAAACGCATGCATAGAGAATGGTGCAGTATTGTATTATAGGTTGTCCTGCAGAGTCAGCAAAGCGTTATATGTTGGAAACTGTGTCACTACTTTAGCAGTGTTTTTTCAAAGGATATACTGATCAACTGAAAACTGTCATGTCTTGTGTTAAAATAATAGAGAAGTGAATACAATGTGTATCAAGATTATGATAACATTTTTGATGGAAAATTGTTCCACATTGTCCTTTCTAAACACAAGGACATTAAAAGATCAGAATAATAGTATCCAAAAGTCAGACATTTAGTTTATATTTTCCTCATATAAATATACTGATAGCTTCTTATACAGATTCACTGGATGCAAATGCACTGTTTACATATTGGAAGGATAGCAAATTGAAATCCCATGCCAAGAGTGTTCATTACTTTATCATCTTAAGCACATACTTTCACTAGTGGCAGCAGCCGTGGAGAAGTTCTCAGTTCCTGATATGCCTTCACGCAGAATGAAGCATAGCTTCAGTTTTTTCCAGGGCCCAAGGTACTGAAAAGCTATGCTATTTAGGGACACATCTCAGGCTCTTCCTAACTTTGGAGGTACCTCCTTAAGATCTTCTATTGGAATCCCAAGGTCTCATGGGTTACCACTTTGCTGGGTTCATATCTTCTGACATTGTAGGTATCTGTAAATTCAATACTGATGATACTTCAGGATGGGCTCTAATTTTCTCCTTTCAATTATATCATACTCCTCTTTTGTCATCTTACCTAATCCGCAGGAAGGAATTTCTGTAACATTGTCAGTTCAAGCTGTGCTCCATCCTTTCATTTCAACCCCTCTCTCATCTTTTCACACACACACACACACACACACACACACACACACACATATATATATATACATATATATATATATATATGCTTCAGTAATGCATCCATGGGATGTCTTCAGCTGATAGAGGATATTCACCATAAATGTGACACATTCATTCTACATATGAACACCTATCAGGTTTCAATATACCATGGTGGTACTTCAGTGTTCTGTAAATGAAAAAGCTGTTTGACATAAAGCACTATGAATGGTAAGCATATTGTAGGAACCAATATTAAATACTTAGCTTTATAAATAAGCATGAATACACTATATTGGGCACACATTACCTGCCTATTTAGGAGTAATAATTCATATCTTGTTATGTCATCAGCTGGGGCTTCTAAAGATTCACCAACAAATGTGTTTTCCCCAAACCTTACACATATGATCCATATTTTCTTAAAAATAAAGATTTCCTCCAAATTCAGTGCCTAACAAAATATAGGAAATCAGATGGCAAGGGTATATGTATTAGTTCTAGTGAGCTGATAAAAATAATAAAGTACTGGTATGTGCTTGTTCACACAGAGAATATGTTCTTTTTAAATCAATGAACAAGACGTTTCTGCTAGTTGCACCATTTGTATTAATACCATATTGCTTCTCTCAAGTGCATTTTGTGATAACAGCATGAAATGCATTTCATTAAGTTAAAGTGTTCCGCCATTAATGTAATGGCTGATGGCATCTCTAATTTGAGAGGCCTGCAGAGTTAGTTTTATGGGGGCATTTACTTAGCAACCAAAACAAAGCTGTAGACTATCTGTAGGATATTTTTTTCTCCTCGGGAAAAATTCATTTCTTTGGCCAAAAACTCTTTATAGGAGACAGAAGTATTAAATGAAACACTGTGACTTTTATGTATTTCTTTGATCAGTTCCAGAATACCATATACAGATATATCAGAAAATGATAATATCCATTTACTGCAATGGATGTGGCTATTTTATTGAGACACACAGTTTTACAGGCTTATATCCCATGAGATCTAAATTTTGTTGTCAGAAATTGGGACATCTACACCAGTAAGCCTTTGAGCCCAAGAGAAGTAAAAATCAATGACAATATATACGCCAGTAGCTTAAAACAACTTTCTGAACTAAAATTTAGTTTTATTAATGCTATCAAAAGGAAAAGAAAACAAACAAAATATTTGCTTTGAGTAAAACAGAGCAGCTCATGAGTTCTCAGAAACAATATAATTTAATATCATTTGGACCACATAGACAAAATGTGTTCAACTAGGCAAAGGTAAATAGATACAAATGTTCTCCCTTCATCAGAGTTTATGTAACATGCAGAATTGAGTCTCGATCAATGGGTTCTATCTGAGAGTTTATAGGAGTACTTTTTATTAATACTCATAAATAATTAGCAAAATAAAGCTAAAAAATAACAGACTTACTTCATGCAATTCTGTTCCTAGTGAAAAGGTTTAGAAACTAATTGTTGTTGTCTTTTGTTCTTTCTAGCTTGCTTGCTTCCCTTTGCTTAACCAAAACAGATGTGATCAGTCTGGTATCCTATTATTCACATTAAGGTAATATCCTTCCATAAAGTCAATCATAGGTAGGTTGCAGAGTACTACATTGACACATGAATTACTTATTTTCCATTTTTGATTTGTATATTTGTCAAAAACAACTTCAAATTCATTTTTCAGTAATTGAATTTTTCTTGTTAAAAACAACTAACCCTCATAACTATCTATCATTTAGTTTCTATATTTTTATAAGAATGTGATATAGAAAAACAGTCAAGATGTTTAGGTATGATAGTAAAATATATCAGGTGTCATCCTACTTTTTAATAAATCTATGACTGTGAGCAGATGAAACCTGATAGCCTGAAGTAAAGTGTGGCATTTCTCATCACATTCTAAGCTTTCATTTTCAAAGCCATGCCGAGAGAGGATATTCATCTTCACTCATGTGTGCTTACTGGTCAACAGATGGATAGAGAAGATTACTTTATAGATTCGTGATCCCAGCACCCAAGGTTCCTAGCGATTTAGTGTGTGGAGATAGGTGTAGATAGTGAGGAAGGATTATGGGAGAAAAAAGATAAAGAGAATGAATTGAAAGATAAGGAGAAAGAAAATATACTTCCTATTCCAAATAAACATACACTGGTAATATTTTATTAACAGTGCTTGCAGAATTATTATGAAAGTCGCCTATTCTTGCCAACAGCTCAATCCCTGGTCATGTTTTCATAGAAGATATCTTCATGTGAAGCAAGTGCTCCTAAATAGAGCGAATTATTGTGCTGCAAATATTGCTCCAGTAATTTCCATCTTATGGTGGCATGATATTCCATTCTTACAATTACCAAAAGCAGATGTGTTTAGAAAAGGAAAAATTTAGCCCAGGAAGCAAATGTGCATGAGAGGAGAACATGTGGAGGAGAAAAGAGGGGGGAAGAAGAGGAGTGAGAGGTCAGAAAAAAGTATGACAGGCAAGAAGTGGAGAGTGGTGGTGAGGCCTGGGAAAGACAGAATTGAGTGGGAATTTGGGGATGCTTTCTGGTGATAATTTGAAGCCCCTGTAAAAAGAAAATACACACCATGATCAATTAATATCACAGTACAAATAAGATACATGGATTGGAAAGTCAAAGAAATTATATTAAGTTATTTGGGGGATCAATAGTTTGGCTTCTCAATTTGTGGAGGCCACATATTCAGTGATCCTGATATCATATTCTGATATGGATTACAACTACCTACATAAACATAAAACCTAACATGAATGAAAAAATTACAACATTTTAGTAAAACGACTCTCCTTAAAGTGGTATACTATTCATCGGCTTTGTTCAGCAGCTCTGGTAGGACGCACAGAGATTCTGTAAAAAATGAAAGGAGTTTGTCTTTTAATGAAAAACAAAATCACTAGGGACTCGAACTGATCATAGAATGGAACTTCTATATTTTATAAGATGTTTAAGGATTATTGTAGAAATTTCTTAAACCACAGCAATGATTTTGGGGTGAGAGTTGGGTTGTGTCATTTCCCTTGAATCAGTTACAATCATGTAAACCTCAACAACTAAGATGGCAAGCTGATAACGGAATAGCTTCATCAAGAGGATTCTTCTTAGACAAGTAGAAACAAATCAGAAGTTAAGTATATTCACAACTGTTCTATGGTAGACTCAATTCAGCAGGGATGGTAGCACTTGAGTTAGTTGGAAAGACTGTAACTGAACAAATGCATGGTGCAGTAACATGCATACTTCGCCAAGAAAATGTCATAAGGAAAGACCCTCACTATTTATGTTGGGAGTCATCTCAAGTGTTTGTGTCTGCTAAGAGCTAATTTTACAAATAGACCTTAAGTATTAAGAAAATCTGGGACCTCATTTGTTGGTTTGGTGTGTGGCTAAGTGTAATAGGGCTTCCCTTGTTTGCCTAGGGCCGAAGTTTGATCTCTACCACCAGAAAAGCAAAGTATGAGGGTAAGTCTCAAAATTAAAAAACAAAATCATCTTATGATACCATCTTATCCCTGAAATTATAAGTGCAGAGTGCTTTGCTGCAACAAAGTATTTGTTCTTTGATGCTACAAGATTGATATTATCCTTCTAGCCACCTAAGTAAACTATTCTCACCCAACTATTAAAATCAAGTATAAGGGTAATTATTTAATTACCATATACTGAGGCAGACTTTCTTTTGGGACACGAACTAGCTCCTAAATCATAACACAGGGATTTATTAACATTTATGAATGATCAGACTTAATTTATTCTTGTCCCATTATCTCTTATAACTTAAATTAACCTATTTGTATTCATTGATGTTCATATTTCTTTCATTCTGTATATCCTATTCCATGGCTGGCTGGCTGGCAGTTTCCTGGGTGGCCCCAGGCATCTCCCTCTCCTCCCTTCCTCTCCATCCTTCATATTCTCTCTGCCCACCAGCCCCACCTATGCCTCCTCTGCCTAGATATTGGACATTCAGTGTTTTATTAGACCTATAATTTGCCTTAGAAAGGTAAGGTAAAGCCGGACATTGGTGGCACACGCCTTTATTTCTAGCACTCGGGAGGCAGAGGCAGGCGGATCTCTGTGAGTTCGAGGCCAGCCTGGTCTACCGAGCAAGTGCCAGGACAGCCTCCAAAACAATACAAAGAAACCCTGTTTCGAAAAAAAAAAAAAGGTAAGGTAAAACACCTCTTTAGATGGATAAATATTCTGCAACATAGACAAATGTAACATATCTTTGCACAGTTAAAGTAATATTCCACAACAATATACAATACCAAATCTGTGCAGTCTTAGTATTTGGACATGCAATGTAAGTACTTTTGCATATTTCCATTGTTAAAAGTAATTTTGAAGCCATCATTTTTCTGAGAATCAACTATGATAGTTTCTCAACTAATTTGGTCTCTTATTAGCCCATAGGTCTTTGAAAAGTGTAAATTGTCAAACATACAGATCATATCCTTGTTTGTTTGTTGTTTTGTTTCTTCTGGTTTTTCAAGAGAGGTGTTTTTTTGTGTGTGTAGCCCAACCATCCTGGATTAAGATTAGTCTGCCTCTGCTTCCCATGTTCTGTGTCACTACCACCTGACTGTTTTCTTAATGAGTGATATCCACAATTACTAACAGAGCTAAACACATAAAAAGTCTGACCAGGCTTATCTCTCTGTTACATTCCTACCCAGAATTCTTTCTGTGTGTCAGAATAAACCAAATGTTCTTCTCACTCTCACAGCAACACCAGACTTTCTCCTTCTGAGTGGAAAACCTCCAGGAGAGTTCGTAATGCTGACTTTTGGACACTCGGGTCTCAATTCAAGTGAGCATTTAGCACATTGTATAACAGGGCAACTAACAAAGATGTATACATATATACATGGTATCATGAGATCCCCTGAGGTATATTCTCAGGTAAGTATTACTGAATCATAGAGATGTATAGTTTTAAACTTGTGATGAAAAAATAGTTTATGTTAGCAGCTGGACTAGTATATATTCCACAAACATAATATAGGGGTGCCCCATCTTTGCTAGCATTTTTTATTGTTTTTTTGTTGCTGCTGTTGTTTTGATGATTAATTCTAGCATTTATAATGTCAATAATTTTCATGAAAATGTTTAAAAATTTGGAAACATTTATTTCATCTTGCTAGATATATTCCAAATTATTACTTTTCTTTGATATTCCCTTCCACTATCAATTCACGTTAATTGATTGGGTTATTTAAACAGTAAATTATTTTGCCATGATAAAACACTTTTCCCAATCAAAAAGTGGCATCTATATGTTCAGGAGACTGTTAATAATTTTTTTCATTTAGAGAGATCACACTGTAGATATGTTTATATTTAAATATCTTGAGACGTATATTTTTGCTGTATGTCAATGTGAATGGGTGTGCACACAGTGCACTGCATTTATTTTTTAACCGATGATATTTGAATTTTAAAGTTATCATGCCGTGCCAGTCTTCTGAGATTCATTTAATGATGTTGTCAATGATTACTGAAAATTAGAGGCTAAAACATCTCCCAAGTTCCATTTTACATCTTCTGAATTGTTCATCCTTTATCTCATCCCATTCACTGGTAAGCATTAAACAATACTATAGACTTCAAATGTACTTAGATCAATTTTAAAGTTTTACTATGCGAGGGAAAAAGTTCATTTCCCATGATTGCCTACTGAAATATTCCAGTATTTGTGATTGCATAAACTAAGAGTCTTCAAAAGATGTGCTAACATAGCTATTCACTTGTCTTTAATGTTTCTCTAAGCTCTGACAGGAGAAAAGAAGCATCTAGTAGAGAAACCACCTACTTCTGCATCTTCTGCAATGGCCAGGCAGTCAGTTTATCTGCCCAATCAAAATTAATTGATTTCTCTCTAGCAAGACATAGCCAAGATGTGTAACCGTCATTACTCAATTTCTGATGTTTTCCAAAAGTTCTGTTCTAAATCAAAATTTAAGGAAATCAACAGTTACTAATTTTAGAGACCACTCATGACAGACATAAAGACATACAGAACCACATTCATAAACTCAGTTATAGTGGTGCTAGTGATTATAACACAGAGCATGTGTTACTATACAGAACATTTTAGAGAAATGGGTATTTTATAAGCAGTTCACCAATCATTGAGCTTATAGAAATTTCTCCTTCCACTCCTCCCAGTTCCTCCCCACTTTCCCTCCCCTCTGATTCCACTCATTTTCCATCTCACATTAGAAAAGAAGAGGCTTCAAAGAGATACAAACCAAACATGATAAAGTAAAATACATTAAATGTTGTAAAAGTTACCTTATCAAAGTCGGAGATAGCAACCTAATAGGAGAAAAAAGAGTCCCCAAAACAGGCACAAAAATCAGGGATCCACTTGTTCTCACAGTCCTGAATACCAGGACAATACTAAGCAAACACACAGTATGTAAGCAGAAGACCTGGTGCAGACCAATGTAAGCACTGTGTTTGATGCTTTATTCTCTGTAAGCTTATATACACCTTGTTTATTTAAGTGAGAGAACCTTGTTCTCCTGGTGTCCTCTGTCCCTTCTGGATACTCCAATCTTTCTACCTCCTCTTCCACAAGATTTCATGAGCTCTGAGGGGAGGGACTTGATGGAGACCTCCTATTCAGAACATCACCACATAATATCTGGGTATACATTGTTGCATCTGTTCTCCACTTCTAGAGGAAGCTTCTCTGATGATGACGACTGGATAAAAAACTGATCTATGAGTATAACAGAATATCATTTGACATCATTTTATTGATTGCATTTTTAGTCTAGTAGTGTTTGGCTTTATCCTAGGACTCTGGGCTATCTATTTTCCAGTTATTGGTTATGCAAGCAGTGTCAGGCATGGGGCTTTTCTCTTGGAGTGGGCCTTAAGTAAATAACACAATGGTTGGCTACCCTGAAAAGTTCTATGACTCTATCACCCTAGCATATTATGCAGGCAGGACATATTTTAAGTCACAGGTATTGTTGTTGTATTGGTTTCCATGTTTCTCTTTCAGTATCCTACAGAGTACCCATCTTCCATCCCCCCACCCCCACTCCCTCCACTCCCACATACACACACCAGAGACTACAATGTAAGGGTAAAGACTAGAATGTAAGAGTAAAGGCTCCACATAACCATCACCTTGACTTCTTTGTGCTCTGTGAGTTGTATGATTGTTGTCCTTATCAATAGAGGAAGCCATTGTTTTAACTACAGCTGGGATTTTGGGGGGTATTTCCATGGAACTCAATTGAATGTAACAGAATCCAGCCACTGGAAGCTTTACCTGTTGTCAAGGGAAAGCCTGTTGAGAATTATTATTTCCCATTATTTGGAATCCACATTTTGATTACCTTTATCTATTCCAGGAATTTTCCACTGTGCTGTGTTTCCACACTAACCCCCACACTCCCAAATTCCCAAATTCCAGCCATCTGTCTTCAAAATTTCACTCTCCATTCTATATCCCCTGAACCTGATCCCCTGCTCCATGAATCTGTTCATAAAATCTATTATATCTCCTCTTCCTTAAAGATCCATGCATCTTCATAGCAAATTCCTCTTTATCTGTCTCTCTTGGTCTATGGGTTATAACATGTTTATCATTTACTTATCAGCTAATATCCACATATAAATGAATGCATGCTATGTTTATCTTTATGGGTTTGAGTTACTTCATTTGTGATGATTTTTCTTTCTTTTTCTCTCAATTAGCCTGAAATTTTCAAAATGTTATCTTATTCACAGCTGAGTAATACTCCATTATGTAAATATAGAACATTTTATTTATTCATGCATTTGTTCAGGGACATTCAAGTCATTTTAAGTTTCTGGATATTATGAACAAAGCTGCAATGACCATGGTTGAGCTGTTTATCCAATGTCCTTGTGATAGGATGGAGTATCCTTTGGGTATATACCTAAGAGTTATGCAACTGGATCCTGAGGTAGATCAATTTCAATTATTTGAGAAAATCTTATTGCCATATAGATTTCTGTAGTGGCTATAAAACTTTGTACGGCAACCCACAGTGGAGGAGTGTTCTGCTTATTCTACAGCATTTTCTGCATGACCTGTCACTTGTGTTATTGATCTTAGCCTTTCAGACAGGTGTAAGATGGAGTCACAAAGCAGTTTTAATTTGAGTCACCCTGATGACTAAGGATATTGAACATTTCTTTAATTGTTCCTCAGCCATTTGAGATTCCTCTATTGAGAATTCTGTTTCGATCTGTATCTCATTTTTAAATTATTTGTCCTGTTGATATCAAGTTTCTTGAGTATTATGTATTTTGGATATTAGTCTGAATCAGATGTGGAGTTGGTAATAATGTTTTCTCATCCTGTAGGCTGCTGCTTTGTCTGATTTATCGTATCCTTTGCTTTAGAGAAGCTTATCAGTTTCCTGTGGTCCCATTTATTTTATTTTTTCTCAACATGTTGTTTTATTTAAATTAGAAACATAAATACTTCACATGTCAATACCAACTCCCTCTCCCATCCTCCCTTGTCCCTCCACCAGCTCCTCCAGCACCCCCATTTATTAATAAATGATCTTAGTAACTGAATATTCCGTTTCAAAAGTTGTCTCCTTTGTGGACCAGGCTGTTCCCTATTTTCTCTTCAATCAGGTTCTATATGTCTGGTTTCATGTTGAGGCCTATGATATACTTGGATCAGAGATTTTTCTGAGTGATATGTATATATATATATGGATCTATTTTAATTCATTTACATGTATACATCCAGTTAGCAAAGCAACACTCTTTGAAGATGCTGTCTTTTTTGAAGTTGCTGTATTTCTGGCTTCTTTCTCAAAATTCGCATGTCTGTAGGTACATGGATTTATGTCTGAGTCTTCAATTTGATTCTATTAATCAGTGTGCCTCTTTTTATGCCAAGACTATGCCATTTTTATTACTGTACCTCCCAAGTACATCTGGAAATATGGAATGGTGAATCTTCCAGCAGTTATTTTATTGTTCAGGATATTTTTTACTTATCCTGGAATTTTTTCTTATTTTTCTATATGATGTTGTGAATTATTCTTTCAAGATCAGTAAGTCTTGAAAGTATGTAAAAGACATGAGATCCTGTTTATAGCCAATGCTTCGTATAACCAGCTCATCTTTAATCTTTTTAAAAGTTATATAGAGAGCATTGTGAGGACTTCACTTAGATACACCAGGGAGAGATGGTGCTGTGTACTATATAATGAGTGCTTTCAGAAGATCTTTGTTCAAGAATCTAACTCAAAGGCCCAAAAATTTCACCATAAAGTTTTCTTTTCACATGAGCCATATGCCATTTCCCCATCTGAATACCCAAGCAATGTTTCCATTTTAGCAGTTAATCATCCAGATTCAATTAATTTTACATCAAAGGTCTAGCTTTCTCAACTTGAAATTTTCCAGCAATGGACCAGTTAAGTTCATGCTGTTTTGTCATTGTTGTTGAGTGTTGTACCAAAGTGTTGGAAATAAAGATTGGGTAACAACCAGATCACAAGTTTGCTGTGAGAATAAAATGAGGTAAGGTATTTTGCACACAGAATAACCAAGAAAACAATGAGTGTGCTAAAAAATAATTACATAAGCATGTGTTTTACAGAATAGAAAGTTACTTCTAGTTTGTTTCTTACAAATTATGATGCTGGTATATTCACACTTCCTGTTCTATCAAAATTTGGCTACATTTAAAAATTCACCTGTCTTGTGGCTGTTGTAACATTCCTAATTTTTAGAAATTTTCATCAGCTAGAAGCTTAAATTAGTTGTTCTTGCAAATGTTAAAAAGTGTTACTAATATTTGTATAATTTTGACATCTAAAGCTGTTAGAAAGTGGTAGATGCTGACCAAGCCGTCCATAAATAGATTTATCAATTAGTTGAGTATAATATTAATTGTACACTATGCTAAATTATGCATATGCCTCAATGAAGACACCAGAGAATATGTCAGATAATCTGTAAACATGAACAAAAACACAAGCATTTACAATAGAAATTTGGGTAAAGTACCTCGCAACTAGAAGCACAGAAATGATAATAAGTAACCTTTATCCAGAAAAGAGTTTCTGAAATAAATTTTGGCCATTTTTTGATATAACAATGATCAAAAAAGTATGCTAAAGAGTTGAAGGATATCTCAGGAAGATAGATCAAAAATGTGATACACTTGCATAAATTATTATTGTGGAATATTGTACATGCGTCAGCAAACTACAATACAATGTAAATTTGTTTTGAGCATATGTTTTTCTGATCTCTGTGGAAATATAAAAGAAAATTATTTTGGCTATTTTGATATAAAACTATGATGCATTTTATCGAAATTAAAATGTAAGGTATAATTATATAAGGATACTATTGTGTACCAGATAATTTAGCTATACAAGAAATATGGCAGTAGGATAGAGTTTAGAAATGAAGATATTGGTTAATGAATAGTCATCCAAAAATGAAAACAAAATCATTGTACCTATTTAAGCTTGACTTAAACATACTAAAATGATCCCTTCTCTCACTTTTTCTGACTTATTCTATTCATTACATCCCTGCTTATTTTATGGATTCTTACTCAGCTAATTTACATATACTCATCAGGGTTATTTATTAAGTATAGAGCAGTTTGTCTTCCTAAACACAACATGGATGTGTTAAGTAAATGTCTTTGCTTGTTCTCTAAGTATTTTTAAAGTAGGGAGTGGTAATTTACTCAGGAGACATACAGAGAAGTGGTGAATTAAGTAAGTAAAAGTAGTTATGCTACTCCTTTCTATACAGGGTGATATTTTTAAAATACCCTTATTGCCATCATCAGGTTTTCTAGAATATTCAATGAAAATATCTACTACCAGTCTAGAATAATCCAGACAACTGTGTAAATTTAATTCTGAATGAAATTTGAGGAAAGAAAGAAAACACTTAAATATATTTTATAAAGAATGTCACAACTGGTAATACTAGCAATAATCATTACATAGTTTTATATGATTTTTGAAAATTTAAATTAGTTAGTATGGAAACAGAAAATTGTTTTATTCTCAGGCACCTTATCTTTAAACCATGATCTACAATATTAAACTGTCTAAATCTCTGTTATTTCCTTGAATAGGACCTGTAAGTAATGTACCTAATAATATATTTAGGAAGAATAGAACCTTTCCCAATCCTTGACTGAATAGAGACCATTATAGATAGTTTCTTCCTCCCAGAAAGGATTTTACTTTTGATTTTGAGATTTTTTTAACAGTTTTTAAATTTTAAATAGCTTGTTTTACATGTCAATACCAGTTCCCTCTCCCTCCCCTCCTCCCGCACCCCCTCACCATCCCCCCCATCCTCCCACCCTATTGCCAATTCCTTCCACATAGTGGATATCTAGAGTCCAGGCAGAGAGAGCAATCCTCTTTGTGTTATGGACACACGATGTCTGTTAGTATTCGAGGGATAAAAACTGATCCACTGCTCAGGACCCCATAGGTAGCCCAGGCCTCCTCATTGACTCTCACATTCAGGGGGTCTGGATTGGTCCCATGCTGGCCTCCCAGCTGTCGGTCTGGGGTCCAAGAGCTCTCCCCTGTTCGGATCAGCTGTCTCTACTGGTTTTGCCAGCCCATTCTTTGCCAATTTGCTCATCGCTCCTCTCTCTCTGTCGCTGGGTTCCTTCGGTTCTGTTCAGTATTTTACTGTGGGTGTTTGCCTCTGCTTCCATGAGTCACTGGATGAAGGCTCCAGGATGGTTTTTTAATATTTGCTTCATTTATTGAGAATGAGTCATATTTCTTGTGTATGGGTCTTGTTTTCCTATGTCTTTGCATATCTTGATTTTGTTACCTCTTCAATCCCAGCACTTGGGAGACAGAGGCAGGTGGATCTCGTAGTGAGAGATCAGCGTGGTCTACAAAGTGAGTTTCAGGACAGTCAGAACTGCACAGAAAAATCCTGTCTCAGGAAAAAAAATAGAAATAAATTGAGTAAATATACACTTTTCAGTCTCACAAGCATGTTTTCTGGGTATAGGGTTTATGCAAATTGCATGTGTGATGGCATGAGATAAGGTTATGTCTTGCCTCTCTCAGGGGTGGAGTTCTAGCTGAAAAGGAAGAAAGTTCTTCCTTTTTGTTCATGCCTGCCCAAAAAAAGTGCAAAAGCAAAATTTCCATAAGAAAGAGGTACAGAGGACAGAGCAAAGAAATATGTCATAGTTCAAATACCAGTGACTCTGACCCTTGTAGTTATATTCAGCAAAACTTTTTGGGAAAAATGAGTCAATAATTTATAATGTGCTACACAGATGAGAGTTCAGGAATACTTCATTGCTATTTTAAATGATTTTAATCAGCTAAATTTTTGTTTTTTCTGTGGAGATGATTTGCTAATTATTTTACACAGACAGAATGCTTTACAAATAATTTAATTTAGCATGATTTTATTGTTTATGTATGCATCATCTGTATCTTACTTTCTGCTGAATGTCAGAGTTGAGTGCCTATATCAAAGTCTTCAAAATGTACAAAGTATCCTATTGCACCCATCTAGAAATTATTTTTCACTTCCTAATTTAAATAGACATTCATTTTAGTTACTCATCACTATTTCAAATCATGTTAGGATTCTGAGGCAAAATGAATACAAATAATAACTTAAAGACATATTCATAAGTAGCTAAAAGGTTAAAGCTATGTAGATGGGTTTGCTATAGATCCAAATTATATAATGAGTTTGATCAGCTCCAAAGGAATGGAAATTTCAATTTAGATTTAGTAACTATTTTTTTGTCTTTTTTTATCATTTTTATTATAATTTTAAATACCTTGTTTTACATGTCAATCCCAGTTCCCTCTCCCTCCCCTCCTCCCGCACTCCCCTTCCCCCCCACCCTCCCACCCTATTGCCAAATCCTTCCACATAGGGGATATCTTGAGTCTGTCATTTCACTCTGGGTAGGGTGAGGCACTCCCCTAAGAGTCCAGGCTGAGAGAGCATCCCTCTTTGTGCTATAGGCACACGATGACTGTTTGTATTCCAGGGATAGACACTGATCCACAGCTCAGGGCCCCATAGGTTGCCCTAGCCTTCTCTCTGACATTCACATTTGGGGGGTCCAGATCAGTCCCATGCTGGCCTCCCCACTGTCAGTCTGGGGTCCAAGAGCTCTCCCCTGTTCAGATCAGCTGTCTCTGCTGGTTTTGCCAGCCCATTCTTTGCCAATTTGCTCATCACTCATCTCTCTCTGTCACTAGGATCCTTGGGTTCAGTTCCATGATTAATTGTGTGTTTTCCTCTGCTTCCATCCGTCACAGGATGAAGGCCCTGGATGGTTATAGACATCAAGTTCATTATCAGGAATGGGCATTCGAGGTGGTCTCTCCACTATTGCTTAGCTTGCCAATTGGTGTTATCCCTTTAGATCACTCGAGGTCACTCTGGTGCCTGATCTGTCTTCTATCCTATGATTCCCTCTCCCCCCCCCGTCTTCTATCCTATGATTCCCTCTCCCCCCTATTCTACCACCACCCACTCAACTTCCTGTTCCCCTATGACCAACTCTCTTCCTCTTCACCCCCTCTCTACTTCCCAGCTCCCACACCGTCCCACCCCTCACCGTGTTCCCCATCCATTCAGAGGATCTTTTCTTTGTTTGATTTTTTGTTTTTTTTTCTTCGGTTTTTCGAGACAGGGTTTCTTTGTGGCTTTGGAAGCTGTCCTGGAACTAGCTCTTGTAGACCAGGCTGGCCTTGAACTCATAGAGATCCGCCTGCCTCTGCCTTCTAAGTGCTGGGATAAAAGGCATGCACCACCAACGCCCGGCTCCATTCAGAGGATCTTGTCTCAATCCTCTTCTCTTGGGTACTATGCATATATGCATATCTTTTAGGTTCTTTCCTGTTTCCCAGACACTCTATCAGTGGAAGTACAGACTACCACTATCCTGATCCATGTCTAACATCCATATATGAGTGAGTACATACCATGTTTGTCTTTTTGCGACTAGGTTACCTCACTCAGGATGGTTTCTTCCAGTGCTATCCATTTACCTGCGAATTTCAAGATTCCATTGATTTTTTCTGCTGAGTAATACTCCATTGTGTAAATGTACCACATTTTCTCTATCCACTCTTCAGTTGAGGGGCATCTAGTTTGCTTCCAGGTTTTGGCTATTACAAATAATGCTGCTATGAACATAGTGGAGCAGATGCCCTTGTTGTATGAATTTGCCTCATTTGGATATATGCCTAAGAGTGGAATTGCTGGGTCTAGTGATAGATTAATTCCCATTTTCCTGAGGAATCTCCATACTGATTTCCAAAGAGGCTGTATGAGTCGGCACTCCCACCAGCAGTGGAGGAGTGTTCCCCTCTCTACACATCCTCTCCAGCATAAATTGTCGTCCGTGTTTTTGATTTTAGCCATTCTGACAGGAGTAAGATAGTATCTCAGAGTTGTTTTGATTTTCATTTCCCTGATGGCTAAGGATGTTGAGCACTTTCTTAAGTGTCTCTTGGCCATTTTAGCCTCCTCTATTGAGAATTCTCTATTTAGTTCTGTACCCCACCTTTTAATTGGATCCTTTGATGTTTTGGAGACTTGTTTCTTGAGTTTTTTGTAAATTTTGGAGATTAGCCCTCTGTCAGATGTAGGGTTAGTGAATATCTTTTCCCATTCTGTGGCCTGCCTTTTTGTCTTTTTGACTGTGTCCTTTGCCTTACAGAAGCTTTTTAGTTTCAGAAGGTTCCATTGGTTAATTGTCGATCTCAGTGCCTGTGCCATTGGTGTTATTTTTAGCTATTTGCAGATGATATGATAGTTTACATAAGTGACCCAAAAAACTCTGCAAGGTTACTCCTAGAGCTGATAAACACCTTCAGCAATGTGGCAGGATACAAGGTAAACTAAAAAAAAATCAGTGGCCCTATTATATACAGATGATGAAGTGACTGAGAAAGAAATTAGAGAAGCATCACCCTTTACAATAGCCAAAAACAGCATCAAATATCTGGGGATAATGTTAACCAAGGAAGTGAAAGACCTGTATATCAAGAACTTTGTGTCCTTAAAGAAAGAAATCAAAGAAGATACCAGAAAATGGAAAGATCTCCCATGCTCTTGGATTGGTAGGATCAACATAATAAAAATGGCAATCTTGCCAAAAGCAGTCTACAGATTCAATGCAATCCCTATCAAAATTCCATCACAATTTTTCAAGGACCTGGAAAGAACATTAATCAACTTTATATGGAAAAACAAAAGGTCCAGGATAGCCAAAACAATCCTATACAATAAAGGAACTTCAGGAGGCATCACCATACCTGACTTCAAGCTCTATTATAGAGCTTTAGTCCTGAAAACAGCTTGGTATTGACACAAAAATAGGCAGGTAGACCAATGGAACCAAATTGAAAGCCCTAATTTTAACCCACACACCTATGAACACTTGATTTTTGACAAAGAAGCTAAAACTGTACAGTGGAAAAAAAGAAAGCATCTTCAACAAATGGTGCTGGCATAACTGGGTACTGGTATGCAGAAGACTGCAGATAGATCCATGTTTATCACATTGTACAAAACTTAAGTCCAAATGGATCAAAGATCTCAACATAAATCCAGCCACACTGAAACTTTTAGAAGAGAAAGTGGGAGATACTCTGCTTTTGAGATTTTAAAATAGTTTCATCATTTCTCTCTTCCTTTTCAGAACCTCCCCTAAACCCATCCTTGCTTTATATCAAATTCATGACCTCCTTTTCATTAAGTGATGTCATATGCACATATGCATAAGTATGTGCTTACATAAATACATACACATTGATGTAAGTATATATAACATATTTCAAAAAATAACCTGCTCAGTTTGTAAATTACTTGTCTGCATGTTTTCCTGACTGGGAATTTGTTAGTCAATGCCAAATGTTCAGAAAGGTATTTAACAGGTACTTTTTTATTAAAAAAAAATATAATAGTAGATTTTAACACTGGAATTATTGTATCTCTAAGATATTAAAAATAAACACTTAAAGGATGTTACTTATAATTTGGTTTGCAGGTAAGGAGTTATATTACTACATATTGCTTTTCAAAACGTTTTAAACCATGTGCTGTGCCATTCAGTTTCTGTGTATTACCACAGGTAATGCCAACATTAGAAAAAATGTTAAAGTTAAGAGCATCCTGCTCATGTACATTATATAAAATGAAGTTCAATATGGAGTATTTGTTTGTTTAACATAATAAAGATAGATGGAGAATTAAATGTTAAATTTTGGTATTTTATTTTCTGGGCAATTTTTTATTTATTTTTATTTTTTATTTTAATTTTAAATAGCTTGTTTTACATGTCAATCCCAGTTCCCTCTCCCTCCCCTCCTCCTGCACCACCCCTACCATCCCCCCATCCTCCCACCCTATTGTCAATTCCTTCAGCACAGGCTATATCTAGGGCCTATCAGGGGAGGGGTCCAGGCACTTTCCTAAGAGTCCAGGCAGAGAGAGCAACCCTCTTTGTGTTATGGACACACGATGTCTGTTAGTATTCCAGGGATAAACACTGATCCACTGCTCAGGACTCCATAGGTAGCCCAGGCCTCCTCACTGACTCTCACATTCATGGGGTCTGGATCGGCCCCATGCTGGCCTCCCAGCTGTTGGTCCAAGAGCTCTCCCCTGTTCAGATCAGCTGTCTCTGCTGGTTTTGCCAGCCCATTCTTTGCCAATTTGCTCATCGCTCCTCTCTCTCTGTCACTGGGTTCCTTGGGTTCTGTTCAGTATTGAACTGTGGGTGTTTGTTTGCCTCTGCTTCCATCAGTCACTGGATGAAGGCTCCAGGATGGTTATAGACATCAAGTTCACTATCAGGAATGGTCATTCGAGGTGGTCTCTAGACTATTGCTTAGCTTGTCAATTGGTGTCATCCCTTTAGATCACTAGAGGTCACAATGGTGCCTGATCTGTCTTCTAACCTATGATTCCCTCTTCCCCCTATCCTATCCCCCCAGTCAACCTTCCTGTTCCTCCATGACCTACTCTCTCTTCCACATGGAAACAGAGAGGGGGAGAAGTGGAAGCAATTTTTTATTTTAATAGGTTATTCTATGTGCATTTTGCCCCAATATATTTCTGCCCACCATGTAAGTGCCTGGTGCTCTCAGAGGTCTGTAGAGGCCATCAGATCATAAAAACTGATACAGATGGTTGTAAGCTGTTGTATGGATACAGAAAATCAAACCAAATTTGGTTCTCTCTAAGATTTGCTAGTGCTAATAGTTAAATCATCTTTCCATACTCCTTGAAATTTAATTTAATTTGGTGTGCACATGCTCATATGGGTACAGCATGTAAAGGACAATGTGTTGAAGTAAGTTCAAAGAGAGGGGGAGAAGAGGAGAAGAGGGTAGAGGTCATGGGAGGACAAGAAGGTTGAGCTGGGGAAAGAATAGGGGAGAACAGGATGAGAAATACCATAATAGAGAGAGTCATTATAGGTTTGAAGAGAGATCTGGCACTAGTGAGATCTCTAGCGAATTACAAGGATGACACCAACTGGAAAACTAAGCTGAAATGCCCATCCCTGATAATGGGTTTGATGACTGCCTTATATGCCATCCTAGAATCTTCTTCATCCAGTGACTGATGTAAACAGAAGCAACCACCCACAGCTAAACACTGAACTGAACCCCTGGAACCCAGTGATAGAGAGGAAGGAGTGATGAGCAAAGGGGTAATTTTTGGGGGCTGTTGAAACAGCTGACCTGAACAAAGGGGAGCTCTTGGACCCCAGACTGACAGTAGGGAGGCCAACATGAGACTGAACCAGCCTGAACTATTGGGGGAGGGCTTGGACCCTGCTCTGAATGAAATTACAGACTCTGGATATCCCCTGTGTGGAAGGGAGTTTGGATAGGGTAGGAGATGGGGGTGGTGGTGTGGGAGTGCAGGAGGAGGGGAAGGAGAGGGAGCTGGGATTGACATGTGAATCAAGCTTTTCTCTTAAAAAGTTTAATAAAATATAATGAAAAAAAAAAGAATTGCCTAGCAAGCATTCTATTCTACAAATCACCTAACAGGACACATTGACACTCTCCCTGGTGTCCATCCCACTGATGAACTTTACAAACAAATGTTCTCCTCTGAGACATGCAACATATGGAGAGAATACTTAATTAAAGCTGAGACAGAACACTAACCAAGTTAGAGAAGGAACAAAAAGAGGGCAAACAGCAGTAGAGAGTGATACATTGGGAATGCAGCTGGGGGAGAAAGTAGCTGGGAGGGGATCAGGGTGACTTCAAAAGGACAGAAATACTCTTATCTGTTTCCACAATAGCAAGCCTTTCAGTTCCTGCATAGTGGCAATTTTTCTGAAGCTGTGTTAATCAGCTTTTCTTTGTGCTATAACATCTTATGTTTTGTTCTAGGAGCAAATAGAGCAGTGAACATAGGCAAGAAGATACCTGAACTCAGGTGTGCAGGGTGCATATTCTAGTGGAAGAATTCACACTTTACCTGTCATTTTGAGTGACTTACATTTGTGAGATTATGTTCTTTGATAGGGTATATAATTAATCAATGTGCAATAACTATTTTCATGAAAGTTTGAAAAATATAAAAGTAAATATCATTCTTAGCATGTAATAAATATTGCGTTGTAAAGGCAAAAATGAGAGTAGGGGACCTGGTTATGTATAGATTATTACAGTCATGTAAAAGAAAAATAATAGTGAGGAATTTTTAGTATGAATGGAGGAAGGTAGACAAGTTTGATTCATTTTAACAGGAAGAGTCAAAGGTAGAAGTGAAGAGGCAAAGGCAGTTGGAAGAGCTAGAGAATAAGTCTAATTAGTTGGTGGATACCTAGCCTAAGGCTTTGATAAATGCTATTGCTGTATTGTTAGACAATGAAGCCTTCAAACTGGAGGAAGATAAAGCTGCAGATGGAGAGTAGTCCTTTACCATTGTATGCACATGCAGATTTCTGGTATGATGGAAAGTACTTGATAACTATAACCTTGAAGGCTAGCATAGGGAGAGCAAGAGATGAGTAGAGGCTCATCCAGATACTCAGTAGTCCAAGGGCAAATGAGATCAAGGAAGTCTGACATTATGAGGAAGTCGAGATTACTTTGCATTCCCTGAAGCCAAGGAAGGATGTAAAAAAAATCACAAATTAGGCCACATTCTAGGAGAATACAAGAAAGAAATCGAAAGCAAGGTGACCACATATTAGAAGCCACATATATCTTTTTTGATCTTGAGATGAGCAGCTCCAGGAGTTGTAGGAAGTAAAGTTGATTGAAGTAGATTTTTAATATTAGAATGTGAGGTGAGAAAGAGAATATAGAAATCACAATCCTGCTTTATAAAACATTAATTCAACAACAAGCATTTATGGTGCTAGCTTAAAGCCATTGGAGATAAAAAATAGCAAAGCAGTGTCTAATAAGTTAGACACAGAAGCTAGGCAAGCCCCCCGCACCCCCAGGGCTACAGGAGATTGAATCAATCTAAAAGAGTAACAGAGCTCATGCCTGTCATCCCAGCCCTAGAAAGGCATATAAAAGACAGGAGAGCAGTGTCTCAGGCTGAATCCCGAGTCAAGGCTTAAACTACATTGAGGAGTGGCAGCAGTCTGAGTCTTGATGAGAGCTTGTGGAGACAGGATAAACCCTTTTAGTCTGAGGTAGATGTCAGAGCTAGTGGTTTGGTTGCTTTGCTTTTCTGATCTTCAACTTGAAGCTTGAACCCCAGTATCAGTTTCTGGGTCTTTTTATTTTTTATGCTACAATAAAATATAGAAGAAATTTATCTGGAGAATTTGGTTCCCCTTTAATAATCAGAAACTAACATTTCAAGTTTAAATGCACTTGATGGTTGATTATTCTAACTACAAAGATATGCTTTAAGATAATAAAATACAACTTGATGTTTATATAAATATTGAACAAAATTGACTTGAGTAGGGGCAATAAACCTTTTGTTCTCTACCATCAAATTCAACAATCTTCACTCTGCTTCTATTTTCTGTGAATTTCTTGAAATAGAATCCACCATAACTTATCAATTTTCTTGAAAAGCACCACACAATGTATAATTCATATTATTCATTTAAAGAGTCCCATTTGTATCTGAAGTTTCTTAAGTAACTTCAAGTACATTGATTTTTTTCTCCCTTGGAGAAAATTCTTATAGACCAAAAATGATTCATCTTCTCACAGTAGAAATATTTCCATATTCAGGACACACTCTCACAGAGCAGGAAAAATTCAATAAAGCAACTCTTATTAGTAGAATTTCCCAATAAAATCATTACTCACTTTTAAAGACATGCTCCTTGCAGTCATTTGAAAAAGCTTTAACATAAGAGTGCTGTAACTCATTTCAAGGATTAATAGCTGCTTTGTGTAAAAGAATTTATTAAGAATCTATGTCAACTAGTTTTTTAAAAAACATAAATTGTATCATTAAATACAGTGTGGACTTGTGGATGAAGGGGATGGATATAAAAAAAGAAAATAATTAGGATGATAATATAGATAGTGCATATATGTTTTACTGTTCATAAAAAATTACTAAGAACAACATGCCATCCACTATTTGGTAAAAGTAAGATTAACATAAAATTATTAGAAAAAAAGAACCTAATAAATTATTGTTTTCAGAGCACTTTATGTAAAAGGCATATTGGGTAGATGTGCCAGCATATTTGTACAATCATTTCCAATGTCTTCAGTTTTCCCAGATCCATGGAAATGCAGGAATACAGTTAAAATAGTAATTCCCTCTGTTGTGGCTGATTATTGAACCACTTCGAGATCTTCATAAGGCTTCAGAGCTATAGACTTCCTTATGTGAAACTTTAGAGAAAAAATGAATATTAGGTTGGGAAACTAATGATCTACATTCCACAGTGAAATATTTTAAGTTGAACCAGTTGCAATCATAGGTGTGGAGGATGATACATCTAATATTAATGGGAAGAAAGAAAACATTCCAAATGCCTTAGAAATAAAATTAGCCTCCAGTTCTCTTGCAGAACTTTATTATTCCTGTTTGCATAATAAAGTCTCCTAAGGACACTTTGGAGACATTGTTTTCCTAATTGCATCCACCCTATCACCCTATAAAAATTTAACACCACAGATAAACATGGACATCTGTCATGCACTATATATGAAGTTTGCATTATATTCTTAAAAACTGGTGAGAGGCTTTTTTTTCTTGCTTAAAAGTAATTTTTATCTCCTTGGTTCATGTGGGTAGGGAACAGCAGTGCATTAATGAAAATTTATGTCCCAAGCCCTCTTGGTTCACTGGATTTTCAGCATGAGACTAGCAGAGAATGAAATCTGGAAAGACCTGAGAAAATGGTACAAAAATAGCATACGGAAATAAAAGGTTTCAAAGAAAGAAAATCTAGAAATTCCACAAGCAAAGCCCAATAATCGTCTTGTGTCACTGACAAAGGTATGGGGCACTGCCTGCTTGAGTAGAGTGTTACAATGTAAAACTCACACCCTTGCCTGAATATTTGAGAAGGTAATTGACATGCAGCACATTAACTTTTATGTAAAGCTACATGTAATAGAACATGAATAGAAAAGTGAAGGCTATGCAAATGAGGCAAAAATTCCAGGCTTTGAAAATAAGCCAGCAAGCCGATATTGGGGTAACCTCATCTCTGTGCATTAAGGCCATGTGGCAGGAAAACTTTACCATATTCCGGCTTCCTCCTCTCTTCGAATTTTTTGTCATTTATTTAATTTTCTTTAAGTGACAAGAACATTTTCTGTTTGTGACTATGATAACTTTATTATAAAAAGACATTACAAATTATAAAACAAAATTAATCAAACCAAATGACTATACAATTTAAAATTTTTACACATATTAAATTTTATTTCTATGCTTTGTTATTTTTAATTATTTATATTTTATTTTTGAGAGTAATCATTTCCCCCTTCACTCTGCTACATCCAAATCCTCCCATGTACTCTATTTCAAATTCATGCCTTTCTTCCTTTACTTGTGTGTGTGTATTTCTAAATGTTGTAGAATATTACTTTAACTAGTCAAAGATGTGCTACTTTGTTTTATGCTGCATTATACTTAATAATGTAAATATGTGTTGCTGTTTTACTTTGCCTGACTAAGGTACCTGATTGTTATAAAGAAAAGCTGAGTGCCAGCAAACAATCCCACTGCCAGAGAGTCTAGGAAACAGAACCTTCATCCAGCGACTAATAAAAGCAGAGGCAGATACCCACAGACTAACACTGAACTGAACTGCTGGACTCTAGTGTCAGAAAGAGAAAACTGATGGGCAAAGGAGTTAAGACTGGGCTGGGTAACCCAAAGAAAACAGTTGACCTGAACAAAGGGGAGTTCTTGGAGTCCAGAGTGATGGCTGTGTGGAAAGCATGACACTAAACCAGACCCCCTGAATGTGGGTGTCAGTGAGGAGGCCTAGGTAATCTATGGGTCCTTGGGTAGTATTTACCCCTGGCATACAAATAGATTTTGGGTGCCCATGCCACAATATGGGAGACTCTCTCAGCCGGGACTCTTGGCGGAGGGCCTAGGCCCTACCATGGATGAAATGAGAGTTACTGGAGATCCAACATGGAGGGCCTCATCCTCCCTGGGTATCTGAGTGGAGATTGCATGGGGGACTGAGGGACCTGGTGGGGAGGGCAGAGGGGGAGAGGAGGGAGAGGGAGTTGGGATTGACATGTGAAACAAGATTGTTTCTAACCTAAAAAAAAAAAAATTAAAAAAGAAAAGCTGAATAACCCAGAGTTGGGATTGACATGTGAAACACGATTGTTTCTAACCTAAATAAAATAAATAATTAAAAAGAAAAGCTGAATAACCTATTGCTAGGCAGTACAGGGATAGGCAGGGTTGGTGGGCAGAGGAATTAAGTGCAAGGAGGAATCAGGGAAGAAGAGGACAGAACTAGGGAAAGCCTCCAGACAGTCAGATATTGAATAAGGAAGAAAAGTAAAAGCCCTGAGCGAACACACAGATGAAGAGAAACAGGTTGTTGTAAGATCTACTGGGACAAACATAAGCTATTGTCAAGCATTAATAACTAATACAAAGTCTCCATGACTTTATTTGGAAGCAGGTTGGTGGCCCCAAAGAAAGACTGCTACAGCTTAGTTAATAAATTTTTTTTTGTATAAGTTATCAGTGCTGTACATTTGCTATTGTATAATCAATTGGTGTGCTCTTCCCAGGGGGAAAATATATATCTCATGCCCTTAGCCTCTTTAGTTGCCTGTAGTTCCTTTTACTAACAATGAGACCTCATGAGCTACGTACCTTCCACATAAAATATACACTGCTATCATCCTTGTTCATGTCTGTTTTAAGCATCCATGTTGGTGAGATGTTGTGATTTAGTTTGTCTAAATTTTCTAGGAGACTCAGTTTCACTGCTAACACCTTGTTCTTCTTGCTCTTACAATATTCCTCCCCCTTTCCATAATAGTGGTATAATGTAATGGTTTTCATTAGAACTAAGTTATTTGTTCCACTTTGAAATAATTTTTTGTAAGATGAAATATAGGAATCTATGTTCATTCCTCTGAAGTTAGTAATACAGTACTACCAGCATCATTTGTTGAAAAGGATATCACTTTGTTCTTGTTGTTGTTAATGAATGATCATACTCTCTGTCAAAATTCAAGTAAACATAGCCATTTCTTTTTATTTTCAGATTAATTATTCTAATCCATTGGTTTACCTGTATATTTTAATACCAGTACCAACCTGTCTTTTTTTTTTTTTGGTTTTTATGAGACAGGGTTTCTCTGTATTGTTTTGGAGGCTATCAGTCCAGCCTGGCCTCGAACTCACAGAGATCTGCCTGCCTCTGTTTCCCGAGTGCTGCGATTAAAGGCATGCGCCACCACCGCCCAGCCCAACCTGTTTTGATAACTGCAGTTGTTTGTCATAATTTTAGGTAGGTTATTGTACTACCTCCAACAGGAACCTTACTTATTAGGGATTGTTCATCTATACAGATTCTTTTTTTGGTTCCTAGTTACAGGTGATTTTTTTGTTTGTTTGTTTTGGTTTTGTGTTTTGTGTTTTGTGTTTTTTTGGAGACAGCATTTCTCTGTAGTTTGGGACCTGTCCTGGAACTCACTCTGTAGACCAGGCTGGCCTCTAACTCCTGAGTGCTGGTATTAAAGGCACGCATGACCACTGCCCAAACATTTATGTATTTTTTAAGTCCATTTAATATGTTCTAGAAATTTCCATGGGTAGTTCACCAAATACATAAAGTAAATTTGGTAATATTTTCATGGTTCTAATTCTGCCTATCAGAGACCATAGGAATACCTTCATATTGTCTGGAATTTTCTGTAATTTCACTCTTTGACTATCTTGAAGTTTTTCTCATCTAGGCTATTTTTTAATAAATTGTTTCACTTTGCTTTGGTGTCTATCTAATTTTTGATCCAGTACATAGGGGCCAAGAACTCCTGTGGAATTGTCCTCTAAACCACAACATTATCCATTATCTCATTGTTGAGATATAATATGATAGGATGCAGCAGTGGGTGAAATGGAGACAACTAACAGGACTTGAGTAGAATACATAGAAGTGGAATACAAGTTGGAAATTATTTGTGCCTTGTGCCTGGGCCAAGACTTAGCTCAGAAAGTACAAAGGGGATGATAGCATGGGACAGAACCTGCACTGTAAGTGAGGGCACAAGAGCACGGATGCTCTGAAGATGAAATGGGAAATATAAAAAGTTGGAATATAACTGGGAGAGAAAGAGAAAGAGAGAGACAGAAACAAAGACAGAGACAGAGAATTCATAGAGACAGAGAG
This sequence comes from Mesocricetus auratus, assembly GCF_017639785.1. Classification (NCBI taxonomy): domain Eukaryota; kingdom Metazoa; phylum Chordata; class Mammalia; order Rodentia; family Cricetidae; genus Mesocricetus; species Mesocricetus auratus. Next base: position 46,540,388 of record NW_024429184.1, on the reverse strand, counting down.
AAGGATCAAATAAAAACACAGGCAAATATTATGTATAAATTGCGTGTGTGTGTGTGTGCGTTTGTAAATAATAGAGTTTAGGGAAGTTTAAATCATTTAATGATAGTATTCTCAACAAGAACCGACAGACTTAAGAAACTTACCTTGGAAATATTGATCAGCAGAATCCAGGAGAGTTGCAAAACAATATAGTTCATGACGCTTCCCTTCAGTTGCCTACAAAATTTGAAGGAAACAAACTATGGCTTTCAGAATTAGGACTTAGAGAACAAAATTACAACTGGCCTGAAATCCCCCTCCTTGAGGAGTAGCTATCTTAGCATTCAAAATTTGCTATGGAAAATGCCAAGACAGAAATGAAATCAATACTCCTACCCAGCAATAAGTCTACAAATCACAAGGATGTTCATCATAACATGGTATTCCCGGGAATGCAACAATGCCACCTTTATTTTTGTGGTAATGAATATCATCCAATAGAATTAAAGCCCAGTATGTAGGAGGGAATTCATGCCTGCATATCTAGCTAAATACCATCATGGGTAAGTTAGGGACTTGGAGGAAAACCTGTTACAGCCATTGTTTCAAAACATAATACTTATTACTGCATTGCAAATAATTGTCATTATACCCACAGATAAATGTAGGTCTCATTCCTCTCCAAAGAACTTGCTTTTTGTTTTGTTTTGTTTTGTTTGTTTGTTTTATTTCATTCATTAGACCGGGTCCATTAAAGAAAGCTATAGCTGATCAAAATTCAGAAAAAACACATGAAAGGGTGCCTGACACCAGCTGATACATGCACACCACAACAACTCCACATAGGGCTCAAGAAATATTGAAGAAGTGCCAATGAAAAGTTGTAAATATAGAGGAAGAGATACTCTGTTATGAGGTAGTGGCTTATGTATAAGATGTGGAAGCTGTGCCCACACACATCTCAAAAATGTGATGTTTAAAGAAGGCCTGCTGTAAAGACACCAGCTGAGGTGTTAATGTGGATGGGGTAAATCTCACAAGACCCACATGCTTATGATGATGTCCATGAAACAAGTAATGGGTGTTGAGACAGGGTGAATCAGTCTTCTCAATGTTTTTATTTAAATTAGAAACATGAATGCTTCACATGTCAATCCCAGCTCCCTCTTCCACCCCTCCTCCCTTGCCCTTCCACCAGCCCTCCAGCCTCTGACCTGATCCCCACATCATTCCCCAGGGTGGGTGAGGCTCTCCTTGGGGGGATCTCTAAAGTCTGTCATTTCATCCAGGGCAGGAACTAGGCTCTTCCTCATGTGTCCAGGCTGACAGTTAATATTTTATTGAAAAGTTTTGCATCAAAGTTCATGAGGGAAATTGGTCTGTAGTTCTCTTTTTTAGTTGTGTCTTTGTGTGGCTTGGGTATCAAGGTAATCAAGATAATTGTAGCTTCATAAAATGAGTTTGTCAATGAATCTCCTGCTTCTATTGTGTGGAACACTTTGAGGAGTACTGAAATTGGCTCTTCTTTGCCTTTCTGGTAGAATTCTGCACTGAAGCCATCTGGGACTGGGCTCTTATTGATTGGGAGACTTTCAATGACTGCTTCTATTTCATTAGGGCTTATAAGTCTGTTTAGATTGCTTATCTTCTCTTGATTTGGTTTTGGTAAATGATATCTATCCAGAAAATTGCCCATTTCCTTTAAAAAATTGAATTTTATGGAGTACAGGTTTTCAAAGTATGACCTGATGATTCTCTGGATTACCTCAGTGTCTGTTTTTATGTGCCCCTTTCCATTCCTGATTTTGTTGATTTGGATGTTCTCTCTCTGCCTTTTAATTACTGGATACAGGTTTGTCTATCTTCTTGATTTTCTTGAAGAACCAACTCTGTGTTACATTGATTATTTGTATTGTTTTCTTTGTTCTGACTTTAATGATTTCAGCCCTCAATTTGATTATTTCCTACTGTCTTCTCCTCATAGGTGAATTTGCTTCTTTTTGTTCTAGAACTTCCAGTTGTGCTGTTACTTCTGTAGTGTGACTATTCTTCAATTTCTTCATATGTGCACTTAATGCTATGAACGTTACTATTAGCACTGCTTTCGAAGTGTCCCATAAGTTTGGGTATGTTGTGTCTTCATTTTCATTGAATTTTAGGAAGTCTTTAATTTCTTTCTTTGATTCGCCCTTGACCCAGGAATGGTGCAATTGGGTGTTGTTGAAATTCTATGAGTTTGTAGGGTTTCTGCAAATTGTGTTGTTGTTGAATTCTAACTCTAAATCATGATGGTCCAACAACATACAGAGGGCTATTCCAGTTTTTTTGTACCTGTTGAGAATTGCTATGTTGCGATGTATGTGGTCGATTTTAGCGAAGGTATCATGTGGTACTGAGAAGGTGTATTCTTTAGTGTTTGGGTAGAATGTTTGCAGATGTGTGTTAAACCTAATTGGGTCATAAATTCTGTTAGTTCCTTTGTTTATTTGCTGAATTTTTCTCTGGTAGTCCTGTCTAGTAGTAAGAGTAGGGTGTTGAAGTCTCCCACTATATCTGTGTGAGGTCTTGTGTGTAATTTGAGTTTTAGTAATGTTGCTTTTACAAACGTGGGTGCCCTTGTATTTGGGGCATATATATTCTGAATTGAGACTTCATCTTGATGGATTTTTGCTGTGGTGAATATGAAATAACCTTCTTCATCTCTTTTTATTGATTTTAGTTTGAAGTCTAATTTGTTCAATATTAGCATAGCTACACCTGCTTGTTTATGGATCCATTTGATTGGAAAATCTTATCCCAACCCTTTATTCTGAGGTAATGTCTATCTTTGAAGTTGAGGTATGTTTCTTGTATGCAGTAGAAGGACAGATTCTGTCTCCATATCCATTCTGTTATCCTGCATCTTTTTATAGGCATATCAAACATTTAATATTGAGGGAGATTAAGGACCATTTAATGTTAATTTATGTTTTTTTTTCATTTGTTTTGGTGGTGTTATTGTTTCTGGATTTATCCCCCCTTTTCTGTTGTCTGGTGGTAAAGTTGGATTATCTATTGCATATGATTTTGTGAGTGTAGTTACCTTCCTTAGTTTGAAGCTTTCCATCCAGTACTTTCTATAGGGCTGGATTTGTGAATATGTATTGTTTAAATCTTGTTTTGTTGTAGAATATCTTATTTTCTCCATTTAGTGATGGAAAGCTTTGCTGGGTATAGTAGTCTGGATTGGCATCTGCAGACTCTCAGTGTTTGTAGGATATCTATCCAGGATCTGCTGGGTTTCAGAGGTTCTATGAAGTAAGTTGTGATTCTGATAGGTTTGCCTTTGTATGTTACTTGGCATTTTTCCTTTGCTGCTCTTAATATTCTTTTTTTAAATTCTGTATGTTTGGGGTTTTTACTATTATGTGATGAGGGGACTTCCTTTTGTGGTCAACTCCATTTGGCATTCTTTAGGTTTCTTGTACTTTCTTTAGGTTGAGAAAGTTTTTCTTCTATGATTTTGTTGAATGTTTCCTGCACCTTTGGGCAGGGTTTCTTCATCTTCTTCTATACCTATTCTTAGATTTGGTCTTTTCATGGTATCCCGTATTTCCTGGATATTTTGTGTTAGGGGTTTGTTGAACTTAAGGTTTTCTTTGGTCAATGAATTGATTTTTCCTAGTGAATATTAAACACCTAAGATTCTCTCTTCTAAGTCCTGCATTCTGGTGGGTATGCTTGCATCTGTAGTTCCAGATTGTTTACTCACCTTTTCTAATTTCAGCATTCCTGCAGATAGTGTTATTTTATTGTCTCTATATCAGTTTTCAAACCTTGCACTGTTTGAACTGTTTCTTGTAATTTTTGGTTTGTCTTTTCTTTCATTTCTTTAAAAGATTTTGTCATTTATTATTTTAGGGTCTTTACCACCTTCATGATGTTTTTTTTAAGGTTATTCTCTTCTGTTTCATCTCTGCTGTGATGTTCAGATCTCGATGGTGCAGAGTCTCTAGACTCTGGTGGTGTCACATTGTTTTTTCTGATGCTGGATTTGTTCTTGTATTGTAATCTTCCCATCCCTTCGTTTACTGGGTACAGATGGGGTCTCTTCCTTTCCTAGTGAGTAACGTTCCAAGGTTCCCTTCTTGTGGGTGCAAGCAGGTCCAATTCACTAAAGGGTCTCACAGTGGTTGCAGATGTCTCTCAGGCACTCCTACTCCCACTGGGTGGGAGCTCTGCCTTCACACTCTGCACTCTGCCTTCTGCCCTGAGAGGAGGCAAGAACAGGCAAGCTGTCTCAGCAGACTTCTGGTTGCTTGGTCCTCTGGGGGCTTGCTGAAGTTCCCAGTCCAGGGAATCCTGGACTGGGCAAGCAGAATCCAGTGGGAACTAGGAAGGGGACCAGGAGATCACCCCTGCCTTCTGCCCTCTGCCCTGAGTGGGGGTGTGAGTAGGCTCCTGGTTATTCCATCCTCTGGGGGTGAGTCGAGCTTGCTCTGCCCCCTGCCCTCTGCCCTCTGGGCTGAGTGGGGGTGGAGTAGGTAGGCTCTCTCAGCAGGCTTCTAGTTGCTAGGTTCTCTGAGGACAAGTTGCGTTTGATGCAGTTCCCAGTCCAGGAGATCCAGGAGAGGGTGGGTAGAAAGAAGTGGGGACTCGGAAGGTGGCCTGGAACTCACCTCTGCCCTGTCTCTCATTAGCAAGTTTAATGTTATTAAAGCATTATGTAATCTGTGTTTGGGGGCCTTTGTTCCCCATGCCAGTTTATAGAGCATTTCCTTTAAAGTGCAATTAGATCTCTCAACCACTGCTTGTCCTGTAGGATTGTGTGGTATACCAGTTATGTGCTTTATGTTATAATATTTAAAAAACTGTTCCAATTTGCTGGAAACATATGCTGGCGCATTGTTAGTTCCTATTTATGCAGGTATACTCATAATAGCCATTACCTGTAATAAGTGTGTGATAACAGAAGCAGCCTTTTTAGATCTCAAAGCAGTGGCCCATTGAAACTGTGAAAATGTGTCTATTGTATGGTGCACATATTTTAATTTTCTAAATCCTGAAAAGTGAAACACATCTGTTAGCCAAATTTCATTTCTATGTATACCTTTGGGATTGGTGCCTGATGATAACAGAGTTTTGTTATATAATGAATAAGACATGTCTCTACTATTTCCTTGGCTTGATGCCAAGTGATGGAAAAATCCCCTTTTAAACATTTGCCATTCACATGGTGTTCTTATGAAATTCTGAGACTTCTGGTACACTTCCTATTAATAAACAATCAATCTCATTGCTTTGTACTAGATGACCTGACAGACCCATGGGATCTGATGTGTGTTATATATAATTCCTGATTGTTTCTTATAATTGTATAAACAATGAAGTTAATTCTGTATCATCAGGAATAAATTCTCTCTGCATATTAAGAGTCAGTAACTATATTGAGACGTTCTGTGAAATCTCAAGTACCATGAGAATGCACAATTATGCCTCTTGTAGAGAGTTATAAGCACTTTGAACTACTTTACTTATACTTCCTGATTTATATCCTGCCTTACCTGACTTGTCTGCATCAGTTTAGAATGTAGGAACTCTAGAGACTGGTGTTTTCTTACAATGTGTTGATGGATCCAAATAGTTTTCTTTATATATTTGATTCTCTCATTTTGGGATAATTGTTGTTAATGGTTCCTGAAAAGTTACTGCAAGCCCTTTGCCAATATTCACTATCTTTCCATAAGGAGGAAAGTTCCTCATTAGTTAAATATAATATAATTTCTTCTGGGTCTTTTCCTGTCAGTTGACAAAGTCAGAAAAGCAAAGCATCCAGCCACTATTTCTTACCTCTACCAAATCCCCTAAAAGAAAGTGAGACCCTGTCTGTAGGAATTCTCAGACTGAATTCCATGAGTTCCTGTTGCCTACTGACTTATAGTTCCCTCTCTACCTAGCCTTATCACTCCTGTCACCACCTTCCTAATGCTTGGACTAGAGGTCTCTGTCTCAAAAGTACTGAGATTTAAGGCATGAGCCACCAAAGTCTGACTTTGTTTCTCTTTTAGACTGAATCAATCTCCTGTAGCTCAGGGTGGCCTTGAACTCACAGAGATCTGCTTGCTTCTGCCTTCTGAGTGCTGCAAATAAAGGTTTTTGCCACCACTTCCTGGCCTCTATAGCTAACTAGTGGTTAGCTCTGTTCTCTGATCTTCAAGCAAGCTTTATTTGTTAAAGCACAAATAAAATATGAGGCAGAGGCAGGCGGATCTCTGTGAGTTCGAGGCCAGCCTGGACTACCAAGTGAGTTCCAGGACAGCCTCCAAAGCCACAGAGAAACCCTGTCTTGAAAAACAAAACAAAACAAAAAAAATATTTCCACATGCATAAAATCAAAACATGCCATTATGGAAATTTTTAAATATGTTTTTCCCAATAGTTAAGGAAAATATTGTAGATTTTAATTAGATAAGATTAAGATTATTAATAAGTTATGCTGTAGCAACAGTTAATGTATTTTATGAATACCCCTTCATATAAATGCCTGTCTTATTCTTTTTTATTTTGATCTATTTGTTAAAGACACCACATCAAGTCACAAATACAGAAGTCAATGGATAACTTATGGAAGTTGGTTCTCTGTCCATTGTTTGGTTGCTGTGAACTGAATTTAGGTTATCAGTCTTTGTGGATAGTAGTGCTTTCACTCATGAGCCATCTCTCCAGCACTTCTTTCACTTTTTAATGTATATTTATTAAACTCCTGTGATGTGTTTGGAAATACTCCCTCACAGATCTTTTATTTATACCCTTTAGCAGTTTGTCCTTTATAATGCTACTGTAATAAAGCCTGGACAGCATGTTTGCCAAGAGCCTATCAATGCATAAAGAAGCATTGTTTGATTTTACTGATAACTAAGACATTATTTCATTATTTTTATAGATTTTTATGACCCTCTTGAAACATCCATAGTTATGTCAAATAAAACTTGTTCTAAATCTTTCCTTATGATATGTTGTGTCTCAGTTATTTCACCTGAAATCAATGATGTAGCTTTCTCAAAATTAAATAGAAATATTGACAATAACAGATACCTTTATTTGTTCTTACCTTGCTTTTAGTGAAACAATTATTGCTTGATAATTACATACAATTTGAAGTAAAATATATAAATGATCTTGTTTGTGGTTACACTTTTATTAAATAGCTTTAAAATTAACTACATTATTCTCCCAGTGTACATGGTATATCTGTAAGAAAAATGTATATAAATTTGTCAAAGATAAATATATAAAGAAATAAAAATAATACCTACGAATGTTTAAATAAATTTTAGTACTATTAATTTCCAGATCATTTTCTCTCTTCATGGTTTAGTATTACAATCATTCATTGTTCATAAGAGAAACTTACAAGGTATTTTTTCTTTTGTATTAATTTATATAAATATATGATCCTCAAATTTCTTTTATAATTTGCCAGTAAACTAACTTTATTTTGGTAACTTCTTTGTGGACACAATATTTTGTGAACATTAAACATAACACTTTTTATTGACAAGTCATTATAACACTGTTATATACTCTGAAGTTATATATTGTATTAAAATGTCCAATATGTCAATGCTTCTAAACACAGGTGTAATTTTCGTGGATTTAAATTTAAATGGAAATTTAGCAGGCAGATGAATCATTTACTTCAGTACAAAAATAGCTGGTTAATGTCACAAGATATGGTTCTGAACTAATTAATTCCAGTGAACGTACTTTTATCAAAGTGTTTTCATTATCCCTGCATGTAAGAGACATCCTCAAAGTTCTTGTGAGGCAGATGGTTTGTTTATTATGAATTTTTATCATTTTTATAACTTTCTCCTCTTTTACATGTCATTGCATTATTACATCAAATACTTGATAGTGTGAGAACACACATTCAAATTTATAACCAAAACAAAAATGTTTTAAATGTTCTTGCAACTAAAATTTTCATTCCAATGATTTGTATGTTTATTGTTACCAGTCAGAAAAGTAGTTCAGTTACTCTGACATACTTCCTAAATGACAAAAGTATGATCCTTCCTTCCCACAAAAGTTCAGAGAAACAGTCTTCAGGTTTTTAATTATGAATGACAACTGGATTCTACAGTGATTCTCAGAAGTGTAGAAGAGGTTTTTTGCACTTTTCTTCTACTTGATAAACAAGATGTTTGATCAAACAAATTATATCAAATGTCCTTGACATTTACACATGGCATTTTCACTGCTGCAATGGAATAGAAACATGTTTTTTTTCTCTAATTAAGAACCAACTTGTGGTCACTGTGCCCAATGAACTGACATTGTGTTCACTGTCTCACTCACTCACAGTTTTCTTTAAATGGCATTAAAAATGGCTGGAACATTTCAGTTATAATTTGTGTTGCTTTGATTTGTACCAAAAATAGCACTCTGCTTCTTACACTAAATTTATGCATGCATTTTAATGGTATCTATTACCGTTACTACCTAGGTGATCAGACAGATATAGTGAAATGTAAAATAAATTAGAAAGTAGGAATTATCCCTGTGCACCTTATTAGTTTTAACATGTTAAATGATGTTTTGGGATTCTTGTTAACATGATTTTTGTAATGTTAAAAAAACTCATATTCCCAGAATAATTTAGTTAATAATTTATTTGTCAATTGAGATAGATCTTATTAGAGGCAGTTTCTCACCTTTAATTTTTTAATATTAAAGAAATAAAGTGCCATCACCATCTCCCCTGCTTTATTTTATTATAAATTTCATTTGAATTAGAAACAATCTTATTTTACATATCCATCCCACTTCCCTCTCCCTCTCATCCACCCATGCTCCCCACTGACCGTCCCCTACCCCATTCCCCATCCATTCCCCAGGGAGGGTGATGCTTTCCATGAGGGATATCAAAATCTCTCAAGTCATTTGGGCAGGGTCTAGGCCCCTTCCCCATGTATCCAGGCTAAAAAAGTGTCCCTACATGTGGTATGGGCTCCCAAAGTCTGTTTATGATTAGGGATACATTGTGGTTCCACTGCCAGATGTCACATAGACTGGACAGTGCTCCTAGTGGACACCTACATTCAAGGGACCTGGTTTGGTGCTATGTTGAATCCCCAGCTCTCATACTGGGGTCATTGAGTTCCCACTTGTTCGGGTGAGCTGTTTCTGTGGGTTTTCCCAGCACAGTCTTGACCCCTTTGTTCATCACTCTTCCCTCTCTACAAATGGTTTCCAGGAATTCCGCTCGGTGCTTAGTTGTATTTCTCTGCTTCAGCTTCCATCAGCTACTGGATGAAGGCTCTAGCATGGCATTTAATGTAGGCATCATTCCCATTATAGGGGAAGAAAATTTAAGGTAGCTTCTTCACTATTGCTTGGGTTCCTAGTCAGGGTCATCCTTGTGGATCTCTGTACAATTACCTAGTGTCAGATTTCTCTTTAAACATATAATGGCTCCCTCTATGATGTGTTTCTTTTCTTGCTCTTCCTAATTCTTCTCCCCACTCAATCATCCTGATTCCTCCTACTGCTGCCCTGCTCTTTCTATAATCAACTTTATATGGAAAAACAAAACACCCAATATATCCAAAGCAATTACACACAATAAAGGAACTTCTGGAGGAATCACCATCCCTGACTTCAAGCTTTATCTATAATAAGGAAAACAGCTTGTTACTGGAAGAAAGACCGGTAGACCAATGGAACCAAATTGAATACCCTGATATTAACCCACACAAATACGAACACCTGATTTTTGACATGGAAGCTAAAATTATACAATAGAAAAGAAAAAGCATCTTCAACCAATTGTGCTGGCATAACTGGATGCAGACATATAGAATATTGGATATAGATCCATAATATCAACATGCACAAGACTTATGTTTAAATGGATCAAGGTCCTCAACATAAATCCAGCCACACTGTAACTCTTAGAAGATTAAGTGGGAGGTACTCTAGAACAAACTGGCATGGGAGACCATTTCCTGAGCATATTGCCAGTAGTACAGAAATGGAGATAGACAATTACTAAATGGGACCTACTGAAACTGATAGATTTCTTTAAGCCAAAAGACACAGCCAACAAGAAAAACTGGCAGCCCACAGAATGGGAAAAGATATTCACCAACCCCACATGTGACAGAGGGTTAATTTCCAAAATATAAAAAAACTCAATAGTCTAGTCACCAAAAAACCAAATAATCCAATTAAAATTGGATAAGATTACCAGACTACAATCCACACTTCCAGACAAGCTAAGAAACAAGTAGGACCATAGGAGACACATACATGATCCCCTGGTGAAGGGGAAAGGAGCAAGAGCCCCTGAACAAATAGGGATCATTGGGTAAAGGAGGAAGGTAGAATCTCCTTTAGTTAATGAGATTAATATTGATGGCCTATTCCACAAATTCTGTGCCACCATTATCCCAGCACATCTTGCAAGGAGGACAGATTGTTAGTCATAGATTTTATGGCTTGGTTGGTGTCACCCTCATAGATACCAGGAAGTTTCCACTGCATTGAATTCCCACACCACTCTGCCAAAATACTTGATTATAGCTGTCTATTCTGCACTTTCTCCTTCCATATTCTTCCATAATTTTTCCTTTCTGTGCCTATCCCCACCCATCCTCAATCCACCCCCATATATTATTCCATTTCTTTCTACCAGGGAAGTCTATGACTTCTGGCTAAACCTTTACTCTTTACCTAATCTCTCTAGATCTGTGGATTGAAGATTGATTATCATCAATTTAATAACTAATATCCTCTTTTATGTGAGTACAAACTTTTTTAAGAGATCTTATTTACCATACTCAGGACAATCTTTTATATACTGTATCCACTTGACTGCAAATTTCATGATGTCTTTTTTCAATAACTGTATAATACCTCATTATGTAATTGTAATACATTTTCCTTCCATTCTTCAGATGTGGGATATTTAGGCTGTGTCCACTTTCTGCTTATTATGAATAAAACCACAAAAACATAGATGAACTAGTATTCTTACATCAGGATGTAGTGACCTTTGGGTCTATGCCCAAGAGTGGTATAGCTGGGCCTTAAGGCAAATCAATTACCAATTTTCTGAGAAACCAGCATAATGATTTCCATTGTAACTCTACAACTTTGCACTACAATCAGTATGGAGAAGTGTTCTCCTCCTTCTATATCCTTGTCAGCAGAGCTAATATTGTGTTATTGATCTTATTCATTCTGACAAGCATAAATGGAGTCTCAAAGTTGGTTTCTTTTGCATTTTCCTGTTGGATAAGGATGTTGAACTTTTCTTTGTACCCCTCAAATATTTGAGATTCTTCCAATGAAAATTCTGTTTAGATCTATATCTTATTTTAAATAGATGATTTGTTTTGTTTCAATCCAATTTCTTAGGTTCTTTATACAGTTTGTATAGTAGGTCTCTATCAGACATGTAGTTGATGAAAATATTTTCCCATTCTTTAGGCTGCCTCATTATCCAATTGACAGAAGCTTTTCAGTTTCATGAAGTCCCATTTGCTTATTGATGATTTTAGGGCCTGTACTGTAGATATATTGTTCAGAAAGTTGTCTACTATGCCAATGTATTCAATGTTGTTCCCTGTTTTCTATGTGTCTCAACGTGTCTGGTTTTATATGGAGGTTTATAATTCACATGGGCTTAAGTTATGTGTAGGATGATAAACATGGCTCTACTGAAATTCTTCTACATGTGGACATCATTTATATCAATTCCAATTGTTGAAGTTTTTCCAAGCTTGTGTTTCTGGATTGTTTATCAAAATTCAGGTGTTCATTGGTGTGTGGATTTATTTCTAGATTTTCAATTTGATTCCATTTTTTCAGTGTGTCTGTTTTTATGTCAACATCATGTGGTTTTTATTACTATACCTGAGTAGCACAGCTTGAACAAAGAATGGTGATAACTTTGGGAGTTGTTGAGGATAGTTTCAGCTATCCTGACTTTTTTTTTCATACGAAGTTGATAACTGTTCTTTAAAGGAGGTGTGTTCATGTTGTGATGGGATTTGCACTGAATCTGTTCATTGCTTTTGGTGAGATGGGTGTTTTTAATATGTAAATAACAATACCTCATAACTTTCCTTTATAAATTTAATCCCCTTGATTCCTTCAATTGTCCTATTGCTCTGGCAAAAACTTCAATTACTGTATTGAATAGATATGTAGAAAGTGGAAAACCTTGTCTTGTTCCTGACTTTAATGAAATTGGTTTGAGTTTCACCTCACTTAACTTGATATTGGTTAGAGGATTGCTATAACTTGTATTTCTTATTTTTAAGTACAACTCTTATATCTCCAGGACTTTTATCATGAAGGCTCTTGGATTTTGTCAAAGGATTTTTAGCATCTAATAAAATTGTCATATATGGGTTGCCTTTCAGTATATTGATATGATTGATTATATTAACTAATTTTCTTCTGTTGAACTAACCCTGCATCACTAGAATGAATCCTACTTAATCATGATGTACTATCTTTTTCTCCTTTTTTAAAAATTTAAATTAGAAACAAGCTTGCTATGTATGTTAATCCCAATTCGCTCTCCAATTCCTCTTTTCCTGCCCCCCACCAGTCCCCATCCATCCCCTTGCTGATCCCGAGGGATGATAAGGCCTTCCATGGGGGATCTTCAAGTCTATCATATTATTTGGAGCAGGGCTTAGGCCCTGGTCCCTGTGCCTAGGCTGAGAGTGTATCCTTCTATGTGGAATAGGCTCCCAAGTTCATTCATATTCAAGGGGTAAATACTGATCCACTGTCAGAGACACCAGAGATTGCTCAGGCCTCCTAACTGATACCCACCTTCAGGGGGTCTCATTCTGTCCTATGCTGGTTTTCCAATTATCAGTCTGGGGTCCATGAGCTCCCCATTGTTCAGGTCAGCTGTTTCTATTGGTTTTTCCACTCTGGTCTTGACCCCTTTGCTCATCACTCCTCCTTTTCTGCAACTGGATTCCAGGAGTTCACTGTGACGATTCTCAAGTTTTTTCATGTGGGTACTTAGTGGTATGAACTTTCTTCTTAGAACAATTTTCAAAGTGTCCCATACGTTTGGGTATGTTGTGTTTTTATTTTCATTGTATTCTCAAAAGTCTTTTCTTTCTTTTTTTCTTCCGTGAACCAGGAATTGTGCAACTGTGCATTGTTCAATTTCAATGAGTTTGTAGGTTTTCTGAAATTTGAGTTGTTAAGTTCTAACTTTAAAACATGGTGGTCGATAAGTTATTCCAATTGTTTTGTAGCTGTGGAGGTATACTATGTTACCTTGTATGTCGTCGATTTTAGAGACAGTTCCATGTGGCCTTGAGAAGAAGTTATATTCTTTTGTGTTTGGATGGAATTTTCTATAGATGTCTGTCAAAACAAATTGGGCCATAACTTCTGCTAGCTCTTTTGTTTTTTTTTTTTTGTTAAATTTCCTTCTGGTGGTCCTGTCTAGTGTTAAGATTGGTGTGTTGAAGTCTCCCACTATAAGTTTGTGAAGTTTTATTTGTGATTTGAGTTTAGTAATGTTTCCTTTACGAACAAGTGTGTCATTGTATTTGGGACATAGTTGTTCAGAACTGAGACTTCATCTTGACGGATCTTTCCTGGGATGCATAGGAAGTGACCTTTTTCATCTCTTTTGATTGATTTTTCTCTTAAGCCTAATTTGTTAGATATTAGGACTGCTACACCAGCTTGTTTCTTGGGTCAATTTGATCAGAAAATCATCTTCCAACACTTTACTCTGAGGTAAAATCTTTCTTTGAAGCTAAAGTGTGTTTCTTGTATGTAGCAGTAGGATGGATGTTGTCTTCATATCCAGTCTGTTAGACTGTGTCTTTTTAAAAGCAAGTCAAGGCATCTATTCCTCCTGGGTGAGTTTGCTTCTTTGTGTTCTAGAGCTTTCAGTTGTGCTGTTTATTTACTAGTGTAACTATTCTCAGTTTCTTCATGTGAACACTTATTTCTATGAACTCCCTTCATAGCACTGCTTTAAAAGTGCCACATAAGTTTGGGTTTATTCAATTTCCATGAGTTTGTAGGGTTTCTGAAATATGTGTTGTTGAATTCTAATTTGAACACATGGTGGTCTCATAAGATATATGGAATTATTCCAATTGTTTGTAACTGTTGAGGTTTGATATGTTGCTAAGTATCTGGTCAATTTTTGACAAGGTTCCATGTGGTGTTGAGAAGGTACATTCTTTTTTTATTTGGATGGAATGTTCTATAGATGTCTGTTAATACCAATTTGATTATAACTTTTATTAGCCTCTTTGCTTTTTGTTAAGTTTCTGTCTGGTATTCCTGTCTAGTGGTGAGAGTGGGGTTTTGAAATCTCCCACTATAAGTGTGTGTGGCTTTATATGTAATTTGAGTTTTAGTAATGTTTCTTTTATGAACATGGATGCCTTTGTATTTGGGGCATAGATGTTCAGAATTGAAACTTCATCTTGGTGAATTTCTCCTGTGATGATTATGTAATGATCTCCTTTATCTCTTTTGATTGATTTTATTTTAAAGTCTAATTTGTTAGATATTAGGATTGCTGTCCCTGCTTGTTTCTTGGATCCATTTGATTGGAAAATCTTTTCCAAAACTTTAACTCTGGGGTAATGTCTGTCTTTACACTGAGGTGTGTTTCTTGTATACAGCAGAATGAGTGGGTTATGTCTTCGAATTCTGTTAGCCTGTGTCTTTTAATGGGTGAGTTATGGCCATTAATATTGAGGGATATAAATGGCCATTGATTGCTCATTCTTCTTTGTTTTGGAATTGTTGTTGTTGGTTGAATTATGTGTGGAATTCCACCACTTTTTTCTTTTGTCTGATGGTACTGTGGGATTATCTAATGCTTATATTTTTCTGGTTGTAGTTAACTTCTTTGGGCTGGAGTTTTCCTTCCACAAATTTCTGTAGGGCTGTGTCAGTAAATGTGCATAGTTTGAATCTAGTTTTGTCATGGAATGTCTTGTTTTCTCTGCCTCTAGTGATTGGAAGCTTTGCTGGGAATTGTAGTCTGGGCTGGCATCCACGGTTTCTCAGTGTTGGTAGAATATCTATCTGGGACCTTCTAGCATTCACAGTTTCCAAGGAGAAGTCAGGTGTAATTCTTATAAGTTTGCCTTTATATGTAACTTGAACTTTTCCCTTAGCTGCTCTTAATATTCTTTCTTTATTCTGTATATTTGGGGTCTTGGTTATTATATGACAAGGGGACTTTTTTGTGGTCCACTTTTTTTGTTGTTCTGTAAGCTGCTTGTACCTTAATTGGCATGTCTTTATTTAGGTTGGGACAGTTTTCTTCTTTGATTTTTTGTATATATTTTCTTGCCCTTTGAGGTGGTTTCTTCACCTTCTTCTATACCTTTTATTCTTAGGTTTTGTCTTTTCATGGTGTCCCTTATTTCCTGGATGTTTTGTGTTAGGCATTTGTTGGACTTAAGATTTTCTTTGGTCAAGTAATCAATTTCTCCTAGTGTAACTTTAATACCTGAGATTCTCTCTTCCATCTCTTGTATTCTGTTGGTTATGCTTGCATCTGTAGTACCTGACCATTTGACCAACTTTTCTATTTCCAGCCTTCCTTCAGATTATGTGGTTTTTTTTGTTTTCTCTATTTCAGTTTTCAAGCCTTGCACTGTTTGAATGTTTCTTGCAATCTTTGCATTGTCTTTTTGTTTATTTGTTGCATTTTTGAATATTTTGGTTTGGTTTTTCTTCCATTTCTTGAATTTTTTGTTTTGTTTTTTCTTCCATTTCTTGCATTTTTGTTTGTTTTTTACTCCATTTCTTACATTTTTTGGTTTCCTTTGTTTTCCATTTCTTGAATTTTTTGGTTAGTTTATTATTCCATTTCTTTTTCTGTTGAAGTTTTTAAGATTTATTTATTTATTACGAATACAACATCTTGCCTCCATGTATGTCTACATGCCAAAAAAGGGCACCAGATTTCATTATGGATGGTTGTGAGCCACCATGTGTTTGCTGGGAATTGAACTCAGGACTTCTGGAAGAATAGTCGGTGCTCTTAAACTGTGAGCCATCTCTCCAGTCCCTATTATTCTACTTCTTTGAGGGATTTTCCTATATCCTCTTTTAGGGACTCTATCATTTTCATGAAGTTGTATTTAAGGTCATTCTCTTGTATTTATTTGTATTGGAATGCTGGAGTCTTGCTGTTGTGGAGTCTCTAGAATTTGTTGGTGTCACATATATTTTTCTGTTGCTGAGTATGTTTTTGTATAGTCACTTTCCCATCCCTTCTTTTAGTGTGTGCAATAAGAGCCCCTTACTGGTCTGGTTGTTAGAGGACCAGAGTTCACTTTCGGGGGGTTCAAGCAAGTCCAATATTCTGGAAGTTCTCCACTTCCTGGTCCTAGTCATAATCCCATGGGAAGAGAAGAAGACTGGGAATCTGGAGTGTGTAGGCTCACACCTGGTCCAGTTGTCCCTTTGCTGGTACCCTGGCCCGTTGGTGGAAGAGAAGACCAGGAATCTAAGGCATGTGCTCCAAATGGGAGAGGAGACTCTCTGGCAGTCCCCAGGTACTGGAAGGCAGGCCCAGATTCAGGACCTGGTTTACCAGGTCCCTTGGTTTCACTGGTGAATGGCTCCCACCTGGAGGGGAGGCTCTGTGGGAGTCTCCAGGCATTCCCAAGGAAGTGGAAGACAGGCCAGGATACAGGTCCTGGTTTTCTTTGTCCCCTGGTCCCATTGGTGGCTAGATAG
Source organism: Mesocricetus auratus (assembly GCF_017639785.1). Taxonomy (NCBI): domain Eukaryota; kingdom Metazoa; phylum Chordata; class Mammalia; order Rodentia; family Cricetidae; genus Mesocricetus; species Mesocricetus auratus. The sequence goes on along the minus strand of NW_024429184.1, from coordinate 46,523,660 downwards.
TATTTTGTGATATTATTTATCATTTCCTTACTATGTCAAGATTCTAATGAAACTTGGAAATATATACCTCACTCTCCATTTTATAAGTTAACTGAATTGATGTTTAAAAGAACTATCAATCTTTTTATTTTTATATGTATTTTTTATTTTAAATTTAAACTTAAATTATAAACAACATTGGTTCACATGTCAATTCCAAGTCCCTCTCTGTTTCCCTTGCCTCCTCCCGTACCTTCCCAACAACCCCCCAGTATGCCCTCATTTTCCCAGAGAGAGTGAAGCCCTCCATGGGGGGTGTCCATAGTCTGTCATTTCATCCAGGGCAGGGCCTAGGTCCTCCCCCAAGAGTTCAGAGTGAGAGTGCATCTCTCATTGTTGGATGGGAGTCCAAAGTCCATTTGTATACCCGGGATAAATGATGATCTACTATGCAAAGCTCAATAGATTACCTCAGCCTCCTGATTGATACCCACATTCAGGGGGTCTTGATCAGTCCCATACTGGATTCCCAGGCATCAGTCTGGGATTCAAGAGCTAACCCTTGTCAGGTCAGCTGTGTCTGAGGGTTAAACCAGCCCAGTCTTAATCCCTTTGGTCATCAGTCCTCCCTCTAGGTCACTGGATTTCTTGAGTTCAGATCAGTGCTTAGCCGTGGGAGTCTGCCTCTTTTTCCATCAGTCACTGAATGTAGGTTGTCTTTCCCACACTCACTGGCTATTGGACTGTGGGCTGGCACTCCCCAGATCTATGTCTAAAATCCATATATGAGAGGGTACATGCCATGTTTCTCTTTTTTGTGACTGGGTTACCTTGCTCAGCATGGTTTCTTCTAGTGCCATCAATTTGCCTGCAAATCTCAGGATTCCATTGTTTTTTTCTGCTGAATAGTACTCCATTGTATAAATGTACCACATTTTCTCTATCCACTCTTCAGTTGAGGGGCATCTAGGTTGCTTCCAAGTTCTGGCTGATACAAATAATGCTGCTATGAACACAGTGGAACAGACATCCTTGTTGTATGAATGGGCATCTTTTGGATATATGCCTAAGAGTGGAGTTGCTGGGTCTTATGGTAGGTTTATTCCCATTTTTCTGAGGAATCTCCATACTGATTTCCAAAGTGGCTGTAAAAGCTGGCACAACCACCAGCAGTGGAGGAGTGTTCCCCTTTCACCAAATCCTCTCCAGCATAAATCGTTGTTGGTGTTGTTGATTTTAACCATTCTGACAGGAGTGAGATGGTATCTCAGAGTTGTTTTGATTTGCATTTTCCGGATGGCTAAGGATATTGAGCACTTTATCAAGTGTCTCTCACCCATTTTAGATTCCTCTGTTGAAAATTCTCTATTTAGTTCTGTATCCCACTTTTTAATTGGATTCTTTGGTGTTTGGGGACTTGCTTCTTGAGTTCTTTATAAATTTTGGAGATCAGCCCTCTGTCAGATGTGGGGTTATTGAATATTTTTTCCCATTCTGTGGGCTGCCTTTTTGTCTTGCTGACTGTGTCATTCACCTTACAGAAACTTCTCAGTTTCAGGAGGTCCCATTTATTAAGTGTTGATCTCACTGTCTGTGCTAGTGGTGTTAGGTTCAGGAAGCTGTCTCCTGTACCAATTCGTTCAAGGGTACCACCCACTTTGACTTCTAAGAGGTTCAGTGTGGCTGGATTTATGTTGAGGTCTTTGATCCATTTGGACTTAAGTTTTGTGCATGGTGATAGACATGGATCAATCTGCATTCTTCCACATGCCAGCATCCAGTTATGCCAGCACCATTTGCTGCAAATGCTCTTTTTTCATTGTATATTTTTAGCTTCTTTGTCAAAGATCAGATATTCATACATGTGTCAGTTAATATCAGTGTTTTCAATTTGATTCCATTGGTCTACTTGTCTACTTTTGTGCCCTTACCAAGCTGTTTTTAGGACTATAGCTCTATAATAAAGCTTGAAGTTAGGGATGGTGATGCCTCTGGACATCGCCTTATTGAACAGGGTTATTTTGGCTATCCTGAGTCTTTCATTTTTCCAAGAAAAAATGATTATTTTTCTTTCAAGGCCTGTGAAGAATTGTGCTGGGATTTTAATGGGGATTGCATTGAATCTGTAGATTACAATTGGCAGGTTTGCCATTTTTACTACATTGATCCTACCTATCCAAGAGCATGGGATATCTTTCCATTTTATGAGGGCTTCTTTAATTTCTTTCTTTAAAAACCAACATTCTTAGCATTACCCCAAGGTATTTTATGTTGTTTCTGGCAATTGTAAAGGATTATGTTTCTCTGATTTCGTTCTTAGACCTTTTAGCATCTATATATATTAGGGCTACTGATTGTCTTGAGTTGATCTCGTAGCCTGCCACTTTGCTTAATCAGCTGTGATAGTTCCCTGGTCTAGTTCTTTGTGTCATTTTTGTAAACTATCATATCATCTGCAAATAGTGAAAGTTTGACCTCTTCCTTTCCAATTTGTATCCCCTTGATCTCCTTTTGTTGTCATATGGTTCTGGCTAGAACTTCAAGTACAATATTGAAAAGGTATGGAGAGAGTGGACAGTCTTGTCTTATTCCTGCTTTTAGAGGAATTGTGTTGAGTTTCTGTCCATTTAGTTTGATGTTGGCTGTTGGTTTGCCATATATAGCTTTTATTATGTTTACCTATGTTCCTGTTATACCAGATCTCTCCAAGACCTTTATCATGAAGGGGTGATGGATTTTGTCAAAGGCTTTTTCAGCATCTAGTGAGATGATCATGTGATTTATGTTTTTCACCTTGTTTATATGGTGGATTACACTGATGGATTTTCGTGTGTTGAACCATCCCTGCATCCCTGGGATGAAACCTACTTGATCATGGTAAATGATTGTTTTGATGTGTTCTTGGATCTGATTTGCCAGTATTTTATTGGGTATATTTGAATCAATATTAATGAGGGATATTGGACTGAAGTTCTCTTTCTTAGTTGTGTCTTTGTGTGGCTTGGGGATCAAGGTTATTGAAGCCTCATAGAAAGAGTTTGGCAAAGACGCTTCTATTGCATGGAATACTTTGAGAAGAATTAGTATAAGCTATTCTTTGAATTTTTGGTAGAATTCTGCACTGAGGCCATCTGGACCTGGGGTTTTCTTGGTTGGGAGACTTTAGCTGACTGCTTCTATTTCCACAGGGGTTATGTGTCTATTTAAATTGCTTATCTGTTCTTCATTTAATTTTGTCATATAATAGCTATCCAGAAAATTGTCCATTTCCTTTAAATTTTCAAATTTTGTAGAGTACAGGTTTTCAATGTATGACCTGATGAGTCTCTGAATTGCCAGAGAGAACGTTGTTATTTCCCCCTTTTTATTTCTGATTTTGTTAATTTGCATGTTCACACTCTGCTGTGTGGTAAGTTTGGACAAATGTTTGTCTATTGATTTTCTCAAAGAACCAACTCTTCGTTGCATTGATTCTTTGTATTGTTTTCCTAGCTTCTACTTTATTGATTTCAGCCCTCAATTTGAATATTTCCTGGCTCTACTACTCCTGGGGGAGTTTGCTTCTTTGTATTCTAGAGCTTTCAGCTGTGCTGTTAATTCTTTAGTATAACTATTCTCCAGTTTCTTCATTTGGGCACTTAGTGGTATGAACTTCCCACGTAGCACTGCATTCAAAGTGTCCCATAGGTTTGGGTATGTTGTGTCTTCATTCTCATTGAATTATAGGAAGTCTTAAATTTCTTTTTTTATTTCTTTGACTCAAGAGTGGTGCAGTTGTGCATCATTCAATTTCCATGAGTTTGTAGGGTTTCTGCAATTTGTGTTGTTGCTGAATTCTAATTTTAATGCATGATGGTCTGATAAGAGGCAAGGAGATATTCCAATTTTTTTGTAGCTTCTGGGATTTGATATGTTGCAAAGTATGTGGTCGATTTTTGAGAAGGTTCCATGTGGTGGTGAGAAGGTATATTCTTATTTGTGTGGATGAAAAGTTCTATAGATATCTGTTAATCACAGTTGTGTCATTACTTCTATTAGACCCTTTGATTCTTTGTTGAGTTTCTGTCTGGCATTCCTGTCTAGTGGTGAGATTAGGGTGTTGAAATCTCCCACTATAGTGTGTTTGGCTTTATATGTGATTTAAGTTTTAGTAATGTTTCTTTTATGAAAGTAGAAGCCTTTGTATTTGGGGCATGATGTTCAGGATAGAAACTTCATCTTGGTGGATTTCACCTGTGATGAGTATGTAATGACCACTTTCATCTATTTTGATTGGTTTTATTTTAAAGTCTAACTTGTTAGATATTACGATTGCTTCCCCACTTGTTTTTTGGGTCCATTTTTTTTGGTTTTATGAGGCAGGGTTTCTCAGTATTGTTTTGGAGGCTGTCGGTCCAGCCGGGCATCGAACTCACAGAGATACACCTGCCTCTGCCTCCCAAGTGCTGGGATTAAAGGTGTGCGCCACCACTGCCCAATTCTTGGGTCCATTTGATTGGAAAATTTTTCTCAACCTTTAACTATTCGGTCATGTCTGTCTTTGAGATTAAGGTTGGTTTCTTTTATGCAGCAGAAGAATGGATAATGTCTTCGAATCCATTCTGTTTGCCTGTGTCTTTTATGGGTAAGTTAAGGCCATTAATATTGGTGGATACTAATAACCATTGACTGCTCATCCTTCTTTGATATGGAATGGTTGTTTTTGGTGGACTTATGTGTGAAATTCCAACTTCTTTTTCTTCTGTCTGGTGGTAAAGTGGGATTAATTAATGCCTATGTTTTTCTGATTATAGTTAACTTCCTTGGAATTTTTTGTTCCAGAACTTTCTGTAGGGATGGTTTAGTGGATATGTATTGCATGAATCTAGTTTTGTCATGGAATATCTTTTTTTCTCCATACATAGTGATTGAGAGCTTTGCAGGGTATAGTAGTCTGGGCTGGCATCCATGGTCACTTAGTGTTGGTAGAATATCTATCCAGAACCTTCTGGCTTTCAAAGTTTCAATGGAGAAATCAGGTGCAATTCTGATAAATTTATCTTGATATGTTACTTGTCATTTTTCCTTAGATGCTCCTAATATTCTTTCTTTATTCGGTATATTTGGGGTCTTGATTATTATGTGGTGAGGATCCTTTTTTTGTGATCTGTAAGCTGCTTGTACCTTCATTGGCGTGTCTTTCTTAAGGTTGGGAAAGTTTTCTTCTAAGATTTTGTTGAATATGTTTCCTGCCCCTTTGAGATTGTTATTTTCACCTTCTTCTATAAATATTATTCTTAGATTTGGTCTTTTCATGGTGTCCCATATTTCTTGGAATTTTCTGTTAGGGACTTGTTGGACTTAAGATTTTTTTGGTTGATGAATCCATTTTCTCCTAGTGTATCTTCAACACCTGAGATTATCTCTTCCATCTCTTGAATTCTGTTGGTAATGCTTGTAACTGTAGTACCTGACCATTTGCCTAGCTTTTCTATTTCCAGCCTTTCTTCAGATTGTGTTTTTCTATTGTCTCTATTTTAGTTTTCAACCCTTTCACTGTCTGAACTGTTTCTTGCACTTTTTTTGGTTTATCTTTTCGTACATTTGTTGCATTTTATGAATTTTTGGTTGTTGTTTCTTCCATTTCTTGCATTTATTGGTTTGTTTTTTCTTCCATTTCCTGCCTTTTTGGTTTGCTTTTTTTTTTTGTCCATTTCTTTGAGGGATTTTCCTATATCCTATTTTATGGCCTCTATCATTTTCATGAAGTTGTTTTTAAGGTCATTATCTTCTGCTTCATTTGCATAGGAATGTAGTAGTCTTGCTGGTATGGAGTCTCATATTTTTTTTTCTGTTGCTGAGTGTGTTTTTGTATTGTCTCTTTCCCATCTCTTCTTCTAATGGGTGCAGAAAGAGTCCCTTACTGGTCTGGTGGTTAGCGTACCAGAGTTCCCTTTCGGTGGGTGTTAGCAAGTCCATTAGTCTGGTAGTTCTTCTATTCCCCATCCTAATTCTGGTCCTGTGGGTGGAGAAGAAGACCAGGAATCTGGGGTGCTTAGCCTCCCACCTGGTCTCCTTGTCCCTTTGATGGAAGAGAAGACTTGGGATCTGGGGTTCACAGGCCGGGATTGGAATCTTGCAGTCACTGGAAGGCATCCTCAGGATGCAGGGCCTTGTTTACCTGGATCTGCTGGTTTCCTGTTCTTGTTGGTGGAAGAGAAGACCTGGAATCTGAGGTGCTTGGCTCCTGCAGGGATGGGATGCTCTGTGCAGTTCCCAAGCAATCCCCAGGCACTGGAATGCAGGCCCGAATGCAGGGCCTGTTTTTTCTTGTCCTGCTAGACCCGTGGGTCCCCTGTGCTCCTTGGTGGATGAGAAGACTTGGGATCTGGCACTTTGGCTTCTGCCAGGATGGGAAGCTCTGCAGCCTTCCCCAGTCACTGCCAGGATGCTGTGCCTTCTTTCGGAACTATCAAAGTTAAGTCAAGGATTTATGAGTGTTTCAACTGTGGTTCATATACAAAGCCACTGATACTTTGGTTTTCAGGAATTAAACTTCTTGTGAAATAATTCCTTTGATGTTTCTCATTCATGTTAATTCTCCAGGAACCTTACAAAGAAAAAAACATTTTTTATTGTTAAATATTCAAAAATATTAAGTAATCAAAAAGCCCACAAACCCAGTAGCAGAAATGGTTTTATCAACTTTTTACGTCTTGGCCAATAAGGGCCCATATTGTCCCTCAAATCTTCCAAGCTATTGTCACTCTTCCTGTTTGCTTGCCAGAATTTGACTGTAAGATTCTATTGTTGTAGATATGACATACCTTAATCATAAAATGTTGAGATATCGACTGGATACTAATTTAGAAACTTCTTCCTACTTGTTATCTTTCATAGTGTTATGTACTCTACTGGAATACAAAAGCAATCATCCATATTAGATACTTGTGAATTCTGTGAGCTATAACAACCGCTATGCCAGAATGATAAATCTACGTGTTCAATTGTGGCACAAATGTTATAATGGCAGTTATAAGATATTTATGGCCCACTCCATGGGATGGTACCCATATCCACCATAATTACCAAGAGCAAATCCTGTGACTAGTTAATTCATAGTCTCATATGGAGAATTCTGCTAAATGGAGGCTTCATAAAAATAATCTGTAAGGACTTATGAGTTTTCCCCTAGTTTAGTGCATTTCTCAATCTTCCTTACAAACTCTTCTTCTCAAGTTGAAGGCAACTAACACTGGTCCTGGAGAAAACAGTAAGTGTCTCCTAAGTGATCAGTTCTAAATTGTTCATCTATTCCACATCCATATCTTAAACATGTGGAGTTCATTGCAGGGAAGGGGCCAGAAAGAGGGTTTTTTTTGACACAGAGAGTAAAGGTACATTTGAACTCACAAGCATGCACAAGACCTTGGCATGTTCAAGCCAGAAAAAACTCCACTGTGGAAGGGATACCAAGGTATGAAATCCCATAAAAAATTGAAGAGCTATTGGCATTAGATAGCTGCTAATAAAAGGGGGAACTGTTTGATTTAAGGTTGTGACCTTTAGGTTTAATGTGGTCTAGAGACACCCAAACTCTAGGGTACTTGAATAGCGCAAATTTAAATTGATTGGCCAACTAAAAGAAAGATGAGAGGGAAAGACAGAGACAGGGAGAGGGGGGGAGGGAGAAATGCCCAAGTTGGAGCATGTTCAAACTCCCAGAGGCCATCACCTTAAAATAACTGAGTCCTTACCTGCCCCTAAGCCCCTAATAGAAACCATAAACTGTGAACAGCTTCACTTCAGCATCTTTTATCACAATTCTAAAGGACTCTCTTCAATGACTTCTCACCTAGAGTGATTTCTTTTGAGAGGGGACAAGGTTGTTACCAAAGCCTTCAGTTTCTCTCATTCTCAATTTTGAGACTGCAGTCACAGAAGCTACTGCAAACAAAGCTTCCCTGCCCATAACAGCCAGTGGCAGCATGGATCATGGACTTCCACATAGTTTTCAGGTCTCCTGCAGAAACTCTGATTATGGACATCAACATGGCCTCTGATGTGGCTGAGAGCCAGACCATTGTTATGCTGGGCAGCACATTCATGGCCAGAGCTGAACTGAACTCCAGGTTGTTGCATATTACTTTGTTCTCCTACAGTGTGCTCTTCCATCCACAGTAGCCATATTCCCACACATGTAGCCTATGAAGCTGTGCCTCTAGATTCACCTGTCTCCATCCTGTGTGCTGCTTCATTCTATCATCTTCCAAACTCTCCATCCCATTTATAGATTTTCTCATCAAAGTGGTATGTACACACACACACACACACACACACACACACACACACACACACAGAGCCGAAAGTGCTTTACATGCAGATACTGCAACAAATCATTTGTTTGGTTCAGGTTTCTAAAGCACCATGAATACTGGACTATCACTGAGACTCATTTTGAACATCCTATTGCTATCCAGAGTCACAATGATCTTGAAGCTGGTTCAGGCATCAGGGGCAAGATGATGGAGACCTCCAGGCCACTGCACACCTTTCTGTCCTTGGCAATAGCAATCCTGCCACACATAGGATAAGATCATTATGGTGCTTACATCCTCAGGACAGTGCTGTGGAGGCTCCAACTACTGTCTAGTAACCAGGGCTCTAGCCTCCAGGTGCACTGAGGACCAACAGCATGCATCAAGGACATGTTCCTGTGTCCACTGAAACCTCGGTCCCAAATCCATACGGCTCCCAAGACTGTAGCTGCTGTATCACTGATTTCAATTATCTCAACTGTGCTTATGGCTCTGCTCCACCATCTTTATTTTATTTTCATGAGAGAATTTAAAAAATATCTTCCCCTAAGACCTGGCTTTTGTTGATGTTGTTTGAGAGATGCTGAAGAATCTGCAGACTCATCTTCCTCTATGTCATATCCCCTTGTTGTCTTTTTGGCTGCCTTTAGATCCTAGGAGCTGCTCTAGATGTCCACATCCATCCTAATTTTAGACTGAGTTTATCAGAAGCACAAATAGGACTTGTATTTTTTTTATTCTGACAGGGAAAATGGGGTACAAGGGTCAGAAGGTTGACATGGGAGGAATGGGAAATGAGTGTGATTAGGGTTTATGGTGTGAAGTTCCCAGAAAAATCAATAAAATACTATGTCAAAAAATAAAATTTTAGAATGAGAGAGAGAGAGACAGATAGAATTATCCCCAGGTAGGAATTTGTGAGATTTCATGGCCTAGGAAATATTTGAATCTGGAGTTGAGAGATAAGTAAATATTTTTTGTATTTTTTCATTCCAGTTAGAAACAAACTTTTTTACATGTCAGTTTTCTTTCCCTCCTCTCCTCTCCTGCCTACCACCCACCCCCTATTTCATCACCTTTCTGCTTGCCAGAGAGGTGAGGCTTTCCATGGGGATCTTCAAAAATCTGTCATATCATTTGGAGCAGTGCTTAGGACATCCCCTGTATGTCTATGCTAAGAGAGCTTCCCTCTATGTGATATGGGCTCCCAAAGTCCAGTCATATAACAGGGATGAATACTGATCCACTGCTAGAGACCCCATAGATTTCCAGGCCTCCTAACTTACACCCACATTCAGGGGCTCTGGATCTGGCCTGTGCTGGTTTCCCAGCTTTCAGTCTGGGGTTCATGATCCCCTTTATTCAGGTCAAATGTTTCTGTGGGTTTCTCCAGTCTGATCTTGATCAGTTTGTTCATCATTCCTCCATCTCTGCAACTGAGTTTCAAGAGTTAGACTTGGTATTTAGCTGTGGGTATCTGTTTCTGCTTCTATCAGTTACTGAATTAAGGCACTATGCTGTCACAAAAAATAATTATGAATCTCATTACTGGAGAAGGTCATGGAAGGCAGCCACTCCCCTATTGCCTAGATTGTTAATTGGGGTCATCCTTGTAAATCTCTGGACAATTCCCTATTGACAGATTTCTCTTTAAACCTATAGTGTCTCCCTTTATTATGGTATATCTTTTCTTACTCTTCTCTATTCTTCCCCTGACTCAATCTTCCTGCACCTTCATTTCCTCCTGTCCCTTCCATTCTCCCATTCTCTGTCTCCTAACACCCTCTCCCCTCCCCCCATGCTCCCAATTAACTCAGGAGATCTTGAACCTTTCCCTTTTACTGGGGGATTGTGTATGTCTGTCTCTTGGGGTTCTCCTTGCTTTCTAGCTTCTCTGGAGGTATGGATAATTTTTACACTATGTCTAAAATCCACTTATGAGTGAGTATATACCATGGTTGTATTTTGTGACTGGGTTACCACACTTAGGATGGATTGCTGTATTTCCATACATTTGCTTGCAAAGTTCAAGATTCCATTGCTTTTTTTCCATTAAGTAGTACCTCATTATGTAAATGTACCACATTTTCTATATCCATTCTTCAGTTCAGGGGCATCTAGGTTGCTTCCAGATTCTGGCTAGTACACACAATGCTTCTATGAACATAGTTGAACAGATGTCCTTGTTGTATGAATGTGCATCTTTTGGGTATTAGCTTAGTGGAATTGCTGGATCTAGGGGGTAAACTGACTCATTTTCCTGAAGAACCACCATACTGATTTGCAAACTTGCAGTATGAGATTTCACTCATACCAGTGTGGAGGAATGTTCCCCTTTCTCCACATCCTCTCCAGCATAAACTGTACTTGGTAGTTTTGATTTTAGCCATTCTGACAAGAGTAAGATGGTATCTCACAGTTGTTTTGATTTGCATTTCCCTGATGATTAAGGATGTTGAACACTTTAAGTGTTTTTCAGTCATTTCAGATTCCTCTATTGAGTATTATCTATTTAGCTCTGTGCTTAACTTTTTAATTGGAGTATATGATGTTTTGATGAATAGCTTCTTGATTTCTTTGTATATTTTGGAAATCAGCCTTCTATAAAATGTGGGGTTAATGAATATCTAAAGTCTCCTTTACTAATTCATTCAAGGATATCTCCTACTTTCCCTTTTAAAAGGTTAAGTATGGCTGGATTCATGGTGAGGTCTTTGATCCATTTGGACTTAAGCTTTGTGTATGACCATAGATATGGATCTATCTGCAGTCTTCTACATGTTATCTCTGGTCTCTCCATGACTTTTATCATGAAGTGGTGTTGGATAAGGTCAAAGACTTTGTCAGCATCAAGTGAGATGATCATGTTGTTTTACTTTTGCAGTTTGTTTATATGGTGGATTGCTTTTTTGGTTGGGATAGTTTTGATGACTGCTTCTATTTCCTGAGTGTTTGTAGGTCTATTTCCATTTCTTATCTCTTCTTGATTTAATTTTGGTAAGTAATATCTATCCAGAAAATTGTCCATTTCATTTAGGTGTATGAAATTTTGGAGCATGGGTTTTCAAAGTATGACTTGATGATTCTCTGGATTTCCTAAGTGTCCATTCTTATGTCCCCCATTACATTTATACTTTTGTTATTTTGCAACTTCTCTCTCTGCCTTTTGGTTAGCTTGGATAAAGGCTTGTCTATCTTGTTGATTTTATCGAATAACCACTCTTTGTTACATTGATTCTTTGTATTGTTTTCCTTGTTTCTAATTTATTGATTTAAGCCTTCAATTTTATTATTTCCTGACATCTACTCCTCTGGTGTGAGTTTGCTTGGTTTTGTTCTAGAGTTTTCAGGTGTACATTTATTTCTCTAGTGGTACTATTCTCCGGCTTCTTCGTGTGGGCAATTAGTGCAATGAAATTTCCTCTTAGCAGTGCTTACAAAGTGTCTCAGAAGTTTGAAGATGTTGTGTCTTCATTCTCATTGAATTCTAGGAAGTCTTTAATTTTTACTTTTTGTTGCTTCCTTGGCCCAGGAATGGTGACATTGCACGCTGTTAAATTTCCATGATTTTGTAGGGTTTCTGCAATTTGTGTTTTTGTTGAATTCTAACATTAAAGCACAGTGGTCTGTTAATATAAAAGGGGTTATTACAATTTTTTGTACCAGTTGAAATGTGCTATATAGATGGATATGTGGTCAATTTTAGAGAAAGTACCATGTGGCATTGAGAAGAAGGTGACTTCTTTTTCTTTTTCTTTTTCTTTTTCTTTTGGATGGAATGTTCTGTAGATGTCTGTTAAACCAATTGGGTCATAACGTCTGTTACTTCGTTTCTTTGTTAAGTTTCTGTCTGGTGGTCCTGTCTAGTGGTGAGAGTGGGGGTTTGAAGTCTCCCACTATAAGTGTGTGAGGTTTTATGTGTGAATAGGGTTTTAGTAATGTTTCATTTACAAATGTGGATGCCTTTGTGTTTGGGGCATAGATGTTTGGAATAGAAACTTTATCTTGATGGATTTTTTTCTGTGATGAATATAAATGACCTCCATCTCTTTTGATTGATTTTGGTTTAAAGTCTAAGTTGCTACATGTTAGGATTACTACAACTCTTCATTTCTTGTGTTCTTTTGATTAGAAAATCTTTTCCGAAACCTTAACTCTGAGGTACCATCTGTCTTTGAAGCTGAGATGTGTTCTTGTATGCAGCAGAAAGTTTCTGTCTTCATATCCAGTCTGTTACTTGCGTCATTTTATAGGCGAGTTAAAACTATTAACATAGAGATATTAATGACCATTGATTGTTTATCCTTGTTTATTTGAGATTTGATGGTGGTAGTGGTGGTTTTATGTAAGGATTTCCACCTTTTGTTTCTTTTGGCTGTTGGTTAAGTGGGATTATCTATTATGTATGTTTTTGTGGGTGTAGTTAACTCCCTTCAGGTGGAGTTTTCCTTCCAGAGCTTTTTGTTGAGCTCTTAGTGTATATTTTGTTTAAATATGTTTTATTCTCCTAGGGATATCTTGTTTTCTCTATCTATAGTGTTTGAATCCATAGTCTCTTAGTCTTGGTGGAATATCTATCCAGGATCTTTTGGCTTTCAGATTTTCCATGGAAACATCAGGCGTAATTATGACAGATTTGCCTTTATATGTTACCTGGCCTTCTTCCTTTGCTGTCTTAACATTCTTTCTTTATTCTGTATGCTTGGGGTTTTGATTATTATGTAGTAAAAGGACTTTTTCTGGTCCACTCCAATTGATGCTATATAAGCTTCTTGTACTTTCATTGGCATGTCTTTCTTTTTTTTTTTTTGTTTTGGTTTTTTCTTTTTCTTTTGTTTTTTTTTTTCAAGACAGGGTTTCTCTGTACTGTTTTAGAGACTGTCCTGGAACTTGCTCAGTAGACCAGGCTGGTCTAAAATTCACAGTGATCCACCTGTCTCTGCCTCCCGAATGCTGGGATTAAAGGCATGTGCCACCAACGCCTGGCTGGCATGTCTTTCTTTAGGCTGGGAAAGTTCTCCTCTATGATTTTTAAATATGTTTTCTGCAACTTTGATGTGGTTTCTTTACTTTCTTCTCTACCTATTATTTCTTAGTGTTGGTCTTTTCACAGTGACCCACATTTCCTGAATATTTTGTGTTAGGCATTTGTTTGACTTTGCTCAATGTATCTTTTTCTCTTAGTGTATCTTCAACTCCTGAGATTCTCTTCTATCTCTAGAATTCTCTTGGTTATGATTGTACCTGCAGTTCCTGATCGTTTTCCCAGCATTTCAATTTCCAGCATCTCCCCAGTTTGTGTTTTCTTTGTTGTCTCTATTTCAGTTTTCATTTCTTGAACTGTTTGAATTGTTTCCTTCATCTGTTGGATTGTTTTTTCTTTGCTTTAAGAGATTTGTTGATTTCTTGCATTTTTATTTGTTTTGTGTTCTATCACTTTAAAGGATTTTTCTCATATCCTCTTTGAAGGCCTCTATCATTTTCATGAAGGTGTATTTAAGGCTATTCTCTTCTGCTTCATCATCAATAACATTCTCATTTTATTTTGAATTGGTCTCAATATATTTCCTTTCTCATGTATAAAATGTAAATTCATTGCCACAAATTTATTATTTTCTGCATATACTTTAACCTCCTCTTGTAATTTTGCTTGACTTTCTCTGTTTTTTTTCATTTTTCTTGGAAAATATGAGAGTAACCATGCAGTCTTGGTGCTACATACAATATTACTACTAGAGTTATATGTACCAAAGTCAAGGATGTAATGCGCTTCTTCCTTCCAGTCTGGTCCCAGAGCTGTGCCAGTCCCAAATGAACATGCAGGATGCTTTATTAATTATGAGGGCATTTGCTATGGATTCTTAATAACAAGCTCGACTTAATTATTAACCCATAATTACTAATATATATTTTATATGGTCTTATATTACCAAGAATGCCAGACTTGCACCTTTTCTCCTGGGATCACAGAGCAACTCTTAGTCCCACCTATCTTGCTTCCCTATTGCCCAACAGTGCTTTATTTATCAATCACTCAGACAAACATACTCAGAAGGACTTCCATCATAAGTACAAGCAGTAAATCAGACAATAAAATATTTTGAAAATACTTGACTAAACCTTAAAATGTGAAATATTTAGAATACTTGGTTGGAACCTATAATTGGTAAAACAAGAAGACTTATCTTCAGCATGTTTTTTCATTCCTTTTGTCCTAGAACTCCATTTGCAGAGGCACACATATCTCTGAGACCAAGGATAACCTGGTCTGTATAGCAATATTCAGGCTAGCCAGTGCTAGCTTTATTTTGAGATAAGATTGTCATATGAAATAATAATAATGATAGTAGCAATAATGGCAAAGAAATGTGAAAAGATACCCAACCTAAAGTCTTATGTGTACTAAATGTTAAATTAAAACTATAAAAACTTAGAAATAGTGGGGCAAATGTAGTAATCTGAATTAATTTCATCCTTTTTAAGCCTGTAATTATGGCTATAGGGGTGAGTACTTTTTGCTCTTGCTTTTTTTCATCACCCACATGGTTGCTCATTACTCTCTGTAACTCCAGGTAGAGAGATTCATATAATCTTTTCTGAACTCCACAGATAATAGGTGTATATATATTCACATGGGTAAAAATCAACATAAAAGAAATTAATCTGAATTTATTGCATTTTTATATCTCTAGTATGATTATTAGAACTTTTAAAATTACATTTGTGGCATATTGTATTTGTATGACAGTATCATAGTTAGAAGCATAACTTATCTACAAGGTAGAGTTTCTAAAACTGCCACTATTTTAACCATTCATAATGCCATTGAGACTGTACTTAACTATATAAATATAAATTTTAATATATGCATATTTCCTTTAGGGACTAAATATTAAATGATGGAAGAAACCTTAATGTTACAAATGTGACAAAACACATGGCAAATCTTGACAGAGTCCATGGAATGCAAGAATGAATGTGGTAGAGGGAAAAACATACAGGGCAGAGAAGCTTAAGCAAGAAGTTTTATTAGAAAGGGGAGGGAAGGGGAAGGAAACAGAAAAGAGGTAAAGAGACACAGAGACAGAGAGAGGACAGAAGTGATAAGGGAGACAAGGGACTGTTGGCAGTGAAGAGATTGGGAAAGAGCGGAGCAGGAAAGAGAGAAGAGAAGGTGAGCATAAGGGGTTACGGGTCTTTATTTAAAAGGGTCCTTCACATCTGCATGCAGACTATGCAATCATAGAAACATGGGCTGACAGGGGTACTGCCTGAGTGCCTTCTGCCAGGTGAAAGGGGCAAGCCAACATAATGTCTGAATCTTTACAGCATCTTCTACTCTGCTGTCATTGTGACTGTTGAGCATGGCTATACATAATTAAACAACAGTATAGGACAGGCAGTGGTGGCACACACCTTTAATTCTAGCACTCAGGATGCAGAGGAAGGTAGATCTCTGTGAGTTCAAGGCCAGCCTGGTCTATAGAGCCAGTTCCAGTAGAGGCTCCAAAGCAATACAGAAACATCCTATCTTGAAAAACAAAATAAATGAATAAAAATAATAAATAAATAAATCAGCAATAGAGTGGACACCTGTTCTGTGTCAGCACCAAGCAAAGCATGTAGCCCTGGGTCTTTCCTAAGGGAGCCTTCCTGTTTTACATTTTCAATGGCCAATTAGAAACTTCTCAATATTTCCCAAGATCATGTTCTTGATAGATAATGTGGTGTCTACCCTGATCAACTACCAGGACACAACTATATTTACATGAGCATAAAGAAGCAAATTTATGTTAAATGTTCAATGTTTAGTAGAGTACCAAAAATGACTGGTTTTGCTGGGTTTTGTGAATATTTATAGAACTTATTGACACAGTTTTAAATTACTGCAAATATTCTTTAAGACTGCCATTTGCCTTTGTACTTCAGTGCAAAATATGACATCTGTTTTGACTTATCAATAGCCAATTCACATTTTCACTTATAGAGCCCTAGTAAACCAAACTACTTCCGTGTAGACTTCTAGTAGACCACATTTTCATTAAATAGCTATGTGTGTGAGTCAGAATTTAGTAGACAGTTGTCGGGAGAGATCTTACTATGTACCTGTGTCACTGAACACTCCTGTATGGACATGGCCACAGGTGTGTACAGAGCATGTGGGATATAGGCCTTTAGGAGAGGCAGGTACAGTCCCTCTCAGAACTGTGGAGACTGAATGCTCAGAGCACTGACCCTGTGTTATTGGTTTCTCATTTAAGTTATTTCTCCCCAATAAAAATAACCTTCAACAGCCCTATCTCGTTTCTATGTCCAGGTTTAGGTGTGATCTTATCTTCAGTATTACATTCCTATATATAAAGGTGAATAAAGAGACTATCAACATGAGTTGATGTCATGCAGTATCTATTTGACAGGTATGAACTCTTAGTGTAAATGTTGCATCACAACTGAGCTAAGAAACTGACATTTCTGTGCTCATTGTAACCACTGTCTGTAGGGAGAGATCTTGCTAGGTACCTGTTGATGTAAAATTAATTATTTTTAAAAAAAGCTCATGTTGTTAGTATCAGAAAGAGTATTGCTTACGATTGTGTTTTTGATTTACTAATGTCTGCAGAGTTTGGGGGAATGTACAGTGATTTGTGCAAGTCAAAAGACAATTTTCTCTAATAAATGGATCAAGATTATTCATCAGGCTTGGTGGTAAGAGACCTTATAAGTGAGGCATCTGTTCTGTCAAATTGTCAATAGGAGAAAGTGTAAATGAGCATTTGTGAAATAAAAATATTGAGCTAGACTTACAATGATATATTATGCATGACAAGTAACAGATTTCAACTTTTTTTCTGACATCTTGATAGAAATGCATAAATGCAAGAAGAAAAGAAAGTAAATCCATGGGAATGTATTGTTGAAATATGTTACAGAGTTCTTTTTTAAATACTTTTACAAACGAATAATAAAAACAAGTACTTATGGGCCATTTAATAATATTTAAACAAATATACACACATGACTGGCATGAAAAGTTCTTCACATGATAATCAAATATTATAAGTTAAAATAGAGTAGCCATCTTAAATATCAAATTAATGTTAAAGAAATAGATTTTGCAAGATTTCTAAGTTATTTGCAATAATTCACATACTTTTCATGTTCAATTATGTAAAAGAAAAACATTGTTGAAGATGTATTGGTCTCTGTATACCTTAAGTTTTAAATGTGTGTGCATTGTTTGACTCAGAAATACCATTTCCATATTTGCTATGTAAGTGTTTGGCCTACTAATAACCAAAGAAAGGATAGAAACAAAATGCAGAGGAAGGGAATAGCTACGTTCCCAAACATCTGAGACAATTTCATATATAAGTAATATAATGAAACAGGTATTATAAAAGTAAATAGCTAACAATATATGAAAACAATGGTGAATATAGATATGAGTACATTGACAAAGTTTTATCTTAGTAATTATTGTATTAAAATAATATTATCTAAATTTGATGAAACCAACTCCTATATGTAGTCAGAAATTCCAATAAAATCTATAAAGTCCTGCAAGTCGTTACTAAGAGAAATGACTATAAACTTCAATCACACTAAATTGCTAATTTTATGAACCCATTTTAATAAACCTATGTATTAGTATTTAAGCATGCATTTGATACTTAAGATGATAAATACACAAATGCAATATTTTGCTTTATTATATAGGATCCACATTGAAGAAAAAATAGCATCCTGTTGTTTAAACCACTCTGCTGTGTCTTAAATGGTAAAGTGTAACTTAAGCATGAGGACCAGAGATGGTGCCACCATGCAGTTTCTAAATGAATCACCATATTCCTCTTTCCCGGAAGTCTTTGGATGTAAAATACCTCACATACTGAATTTGCTAATAGTAAGGTAATATGTTCTTTAAAATGTTCCTCTGTTCTCAGTACTTTCTGTAAAATTGTAGTGAAATCTAGAGGTTTGATATACTTTATAACAGTATAATTCTTAGAAATAAAACACATGCATTTTAATTTTTGTTTAAATTCTGATTCAGACATAATTTTTTCATTCTATAAAGTAAAATTTCATATATTTCCTTAATGATTACAGCAGTGATAATTTTTTAGGTTTATTACACTAATAGGATTTTCAAAATAGAGGTTCTGTTTTTTTGTGCTTCCTTCCTTATGCATTCACTGAGACTCTACCATATGTAGAAATATTATCTGAGCAACGCTGTACCTACACTAAGATACAACACAGCAGCAGGATACATGTTCCACCATTTGCTCTCAATTTTCAACTCTTTAGGCTTCACAGCCTTTTGTAATTAAGTGGTTCTATACCTGTGGGTCATGACCTTTTGGTGTCACATTGTAACAGTACCAAAATTACATTTATGAAGTAGTAATGAAATAATTTTATGGTTTGGGGTCACCACAAAATAAGGAACTGTGCCAGGCTGGACCGACAGCCTCCAAAACAATACAGAGAAACCCTGTCTCGAAAAACAAAAAAAAAAATAAGGAACTGTGTTAAAGTGTTACAGGATTAGGAAGGTAAGAAATCACTACTCTAGCTTGTTAGTTGTATTGTCAAATCTACTTCATTATGAACTGATGTGTTTCCATGTTTCAACCAGTTATTAATATATTAATATGAACCTTTCTTTCTTTCTTTCATCCTTCCTTCTTTCCTTTCTGATTTTTTCCATTTTTAAATTAATTATCTTTTTATTTTTAATTTCAATTTACATTCCAACCACAGTTCTCCCCCATCCCTCCTCCTGTCTCCTGTCACCCCCACCAGCCTACTACTAGTACACTCCTCCCAAAGGCTTTCATGAGGAGTAAAAAAAGTCTAGCATATTAATTTGAGGCAAGAACAATCCCTTCCCTCTGAATTAAGGCTGAGCATGACATCCCACCTTAAGAAAGGAGTTCTAACAAGCTACCTCATGCACCAGGGATAGATAGTCCAAGCCTCACAGCTGTCTCCCACATGGATGCTCTACCACTGTTTGTCTAGAGTTCATGAGTTTCTAAGAGCTAGGTATAACTGTCTCTATATATTTCTTCATGATGATATTGACATCCTTTGCTTATCTATTCCTTCTTCCCTCTCTTTATCCAGGAGGTTGACCTGGTACTTGGGTTTCTTCATGTGTTTCCATCAATTACTGGATAAAGGTTCTCTTGGTCCTCTCTGTACGGTGGCTATCTGTCTCAGAGAACTGCTGAGATGGGTGGGTTTGGGAGCAGTGTGAGATTTGTAGATTACGGGGTCTTATGGGGGTGTGTGTGGAGAAGCCTGTCTGTAGGAGCTTTTCCTGCTGACTGGATGGTGTGGCTTAGATGGGACTCTTTCTGATTTTCTAAGCCTGATTCCATTTTCCCTATGCTGAACATTTTGTAAGAAAAATGTTTTTTGGGTCATAGGTTACAGACTCTAGGTAAGTCTCCCTCACCGTTTCCTGTCTTCTGGCATGTATCTCACTCTTACTTATTTGTGAGACTAGGTATTCCCATGCCAAGTCGTCTATTACTTTGTATTGCTTAACTCCATGAATGAAGCCTCAAGTTTGGCTAGTAAGGCATTCTAAATGGCTTTCTGGGTACACCCTATTCATTTTAAACCTGAATTTGTGCATATTCATACATGTATCTGTTTACATTTATCTGTTATATCTCAGTTCTTCTCAAGATTTATGGACATTTTATATAGAACTATGAAACATCTTTGGGTTTTTGATCTCTTAATTATTCTGTCTACCTTTATAAATTGTCCATTATTGCCAAAATGTTGATAATTTTGTGTTTCCATTTTAAGGAGTACAAGTTTACAAAACTTTACTTTTAGACGAGATTGGGCCCGTTCAGGGTGGTATGGCCGTAGACAACTTTACTTTTAGAAGAATTTACTCAGATAGTATCTTATATACATGATCCATAAACCATAATTCTAATGTTGTTATTCTGTATCACATAGTACCATTTCATTGGAATAAGCTTTTTATATTCAAATCGATAGGCTATACATAAAATCTTTGTTCACTACTTTCCTCCTTATTGCACTGATTATCTCTCTTGTATGGAGGAACACTTCATGTATTTACTTTTAATTGTGCATAAATGGAAGTCTTTCAATTTTAAGGTGTAAAATGTTTTACTAATTCTCACAAATAAATGGATGATTATTTCTAGGTTCAGTTTTTTCTCTCAATTTTTATATTTAGTCTGTCATCGTGTCTGTTCTTATTTTGTGAAAAGAAGAGCATTTTCCATGCAGTCTGTATTCCTTAATAGAGATATTAAGTTCAATCCTAGAAGGCTTACTGAATTTTTGGTTTTGGCAGTATTTTTCATTTTCACTACTAATTATGTATTTATTTTTCAAATGTGCCTTTCCTTATTTTGATAGCAGAAGTCTTTGAACAGTAAATTACATTTTCATATTGTGTATAATAGTTTGGATTATTACTTCCTTAATTTCAGTTCTTTATTTTCAACTAAATAAAGAAAGAATGAGTGACATTTTTTCAAATGCAATTTCTATTATTTAATTTTTTGGTTAAAATTATAGAAAAGTATATTTTCCAAATTACTGAGTTATCTAGCATACTCTTTTGTTAGCCTGTGATTCAATTATATGCATATTTTCTCTTGGGGGTAGGAATTCAGTACAGGGTTTTGTGTTTGCTTGTGAGCATACTACCATGGAAATAATTCATTTCATATTCACTTGTATATTTAATTTAAGTAAGAACATTTAAATAATGATAAGGTTATTCTCTGATAGAATCCTTTCTAAAGAAGCAAGTCTCCTTTTATATTTGGGATGTAATTCTTTGAGTATTTCTAAAATTCATGTTTTATTTTCAAGTAGCTTTATTTTTTCAAAATTTCAAAATCATTTATTGACTTATTTTCTGAAGTCCTTTATTTTTCATTATGTTGTATACTTCTGAACATTTTGTAAACTTCTTCTGAACATTTTGTAATCTTCAGTTTTCTTTTCTGTATTTATAACCATTTATGTATATATGTGTGTATATGCATTTATATAAGCAATTAATATAAACAATTGCTCAGATGCTAATTTAATCTTTATATTATGTATGTTGATTTGTCAGTTACTGTTAATATTTGTGTGGATTAGACATATGTTCATGCAGACATATTGATGAGGGGTGGATGGAAATACATGAAAGATAGTTGACACGTAGAGAGATATGATTACTGATAGACAAATGGATAGAGCTACATACATAATCAGATAGGTGGATGATAGAGAGTGACACAGACTAATTGTTGACTCATAGATAAATAGATGATGGATAGACAGATAGACAATAAATAGATGATACATAGATATAGAGATAAATGAATGATAATTTGTTACCTCATCACTGTAACAAAACACCTGAGTAAGTAACTTAAGCAAAGAAGACTTTATTTTGGCTCACTGTACAAGGACACAGATTATCATGACAAAAGTTGTGGTAGCAAAAGTCTTTATCCACAATGTACTCAGTCTTCTTGCTCCCCATTATTCAGTCCAGAACCACAACGCGTAGAATTGTGCTACCCACATTAAAGGTGATTCTTTAAGCCACAAATTCACCCACAAAACACCCAGTGTTTTACCCTCTTGTGGATATTATAAATGACACAAAGTTAATGTGCTGGATAGTTTTATGTCATCTTAACACAAGCTAGAGTAATCTGAAAGGGTATAACCTCAATTGAGAAAATTACTCTATAATATTTGGCTGTTTGGAACTTTCATAATTAGTGTGAATGAAGAGAGTACAGGGCACAGTTAGTGGGGCCATCACTGGGCTTTTAGTTCTTGATTCTTCAAGAAATCAGGCTGAAAATGCAAAGAGAAGCAAGACAATTAGCAACATCCCTCCATAGACTATGCATCAGCTCCAATTTCCGGTTTTCTGCCCTGTTTGAATTCATGTTCTGATGATGAACAGTGATGTGTAAGTGTAAGTCAAATGAATCCTTTCTTCCTAAAGGTGAATTGGTCAAGATGCTGTGGAATAATCCATCTGCACACTAGCAATATGTGTTACTCTAAATTATTAATAAAAACCTGAGAGACTGGTAACTCGGCAGGAATTACAAGCAGAACAATCACATTAAGGATGCTGGGATGAGGAAAGTTGGAGTCAGATATTCCAGGAGACTCAGAGGAAACAGGTTGTGTAGAAAATGAAGTAACAAGTCAGGAGCAACATGGCAGAGGGGAGATAAGAAATATGAGTTAACTCAAAGTGTAAGAGTTAGCTAGCACCAAGACTGATCAAACATTTATAATTAATAAAAGACTCCATGTTTCTAATTTGGTAGCTGATATGTGAGTTGACAATCAATATTAGCCATCACAAAGTGTTAACAATGCAGCTACATACAACTTTCCAACTAACAACACTGAATTGCCCATTATCAGGATGCAATCCTTCATCAAGCCTCTTCTGTGTGGGATTATGTGGATTATGTGGGGATATGCAGAGACACAATAACAGCATTTGCACTTCTTTTCACAGTACATTCATGTGGTAGTTTGAATACAAATGGACTCTATAGGCTCATATATATGAATGCTCGCTCATTAGGGAGTGTTACTATTGGGAACTATGGCCTTCTTTGAGTAGGTGTGGCAATGTTAAATGTGTGACTGGGGTTATATTATGCAATGCACAGTCTCCCATCACTCTCTTCCAGTTGCCTGCCAATCCAGACACAGAACTATTGGCTCCTTCTCCAGCACTAAATCTGCCTTGTGACACCATAATGATAATGGGATAAACCCCTGAATATTTAACCCATCCCCCAATTAAATGCTTTTCTTCATAAAAGTTGCTGTGGTAATGACTTCTCTTCTTAGCAATTTGAAAAACACTAAGATACCACACAAAACTGAGTCTTCCATTGGTTGTGTTAGTATGCAAATGACTTGCCTGGAGATAAAGTATTTTAGTATATAGTGCTATTGCATGGACCCCACAATATGCATGCTCATTTATGATTCTTGTTCTGTCTCATTATGTGGATTTCAAGTATGTCATATTCCCTTTCTTGTTTGATACACAAGTTAAGAGTCCTTGGAAGAATTCTCCATTCAGCAATTAATACCAAGACTGTTTGCTAAGCTTTTCTTGTAGCAAATATCTCAGCAGTTTTTCATGAATACAGAGATCACACTGGCCCAGTTCTAGAAGATTTTCAATTAATTATTCTGTTACTGCCCTGAGGCCTACTCTTGCTTCCAGCTTGCTGACTCTGAGATTGGATTTTTCCCACTAGTTTTCTTTTGGGTTAAACATTAACACTCATTATTTTCTTCAGTAGCCTGATTCTACACCTCACTTATTATTCTCATTCTTCACCTGTTTTCAGTGTCACTCCCATGGAGTTGATTTCAATAAGATAAAAAATATTCCAACAATATTTTATAGATACAATCATCTGTTGTCAAACACACCTGTACTTTTGCTATTATTTTTGTTGCCTCTTAATATTATTTAAAAATTAAAAGGCTGTAAGTTTGAACAAAGAGTTTAACATTTTGGCTTAAAATCCCAGAATTTTTTCTACCAGTTTCAAAACAAATGCCTAATATACATTCACATATATCATATTAAAGGTAATCATATTATAGGTATATCTAATGCTGAGGAGCTAGCACATTTTATCAAAATTGGTTAATGACCTTTTACTAGCCTTTCTTTTCCTTTTCATGCCATATTTAACATTATTAAGTTTCAAAAATACAGGAATAGCTTTAAATTACTTAAGGATATGAATTCCTGAAGCATGAAGCTTAACTTGGTGTTTTACTTTTGGTGGACATAGAAATCCTAAGCATGAAGGTAAGAGGATAGAGAAGAGTGATATATGAAGAATACATGTGGAAGCCTCTTATTTTATAAGCATAATAAAATATAATGTTTAACAAATAGGAGTTTGACAGAGACACTTAAATGAATGGATATGTCCTTTCAGTTATTCCTCAAAGATCAGTGTCTTGTCCAATCAACATCAAAGAGGCTTCCTCCTGTTGTAGATGGGAATAGGTACAGAGAGCCACAACCAGACATTATGAGGAGAGACTGGTGCAGGGTATGAGTAAAGATTATAGGAATGAGAGACAATGGAGAACACCAGGAGGACAAGACCTACAAAGTCAACTAAGCAATGCTAATGTGGGATCACAGAGACTGAAAGAGCAATCATGGCACCTGCATTGGTCTGCACCAGATTCTCTGCATATGTGTTAAGACTCTTAGGTTGGTGCTTTTGTGAAACATGGAATGCCTAACAGTAGGAGAAGGTGTGTCTCTTACTCTTTTACATGCTCTTAAGACTCCTTTCCTCTTGTTGGTTGCCTTGCCCAGTCTAGACAAGAGAGCTTTTGCCATGTCTTATTGTATCTTGGTTTGTCTTGTTTGACTGTTGGCTCTTAGAGGCATACTCTTTTCTGTAGAGTAAATGGTGGCCAGACCAGATCTTGGGTAGAGGGGAGGTTCAGGGGAAACTGAGAGGAGCTGAGAAAAGGGAAACTGGTTGGGATGTATTGTATGAGATAAGAATCAATTTTGAATTTAAAAATAAACAGGAAGAAAATTTCAGTGCCAGCTGTGGGATATTTCCCTGTAAATCGATGGACAGGGGAATCCCAACAACTTCCCCAAACTCTGCAGGTCATTGCCATTGCTCTGTGTTTTCGAGAACTTAATGGTAACATAGTAACACATTATGATTCCTTAGATAGTATTTAAATTGGAATATTTTTGCTTTGTTTCTTAGCTACTCATATTTTTTTTTCTTAGGTACTCATCATTAAAGTAGGTAAGAATTACCAAAATTACTTAATGTTCACAGAAAATTACTGCACTATAAGTCATTTAGTAAAATAGAAAATAAAAATGAAGTCTCTTATATATGTTGTTATCTAAAAATATTGCCTTCCTAGTCATATTACTAGAGTATTTTTCATGCACCCAGTGACATCAAAAGGTAGGCTTTATGAATAGAAAAGCCCAGTGATAAATTGGCCTTTCAAGTTCATTTTTTCTAGTAATGAAGCATATTCAATGTATAAAATGAGACTAATACCAGAAAACATAATTATAGAAATAGGACAGTGCTAATAATTATATTTTTATCTATTTTAGGATATTGGTCACAGATATATATGGGTAAGTTTAAACAAAAAGATTCAGATGTTTCTAGTGTTTGGAAATTGAATGCTCTCTCTAGTTGGCCTACTTCATGATTTTATTTTGTGAAGTTTTCTAAAAGTTGAGATTAGGATAGTAATCGGTATTCTATTTAACAATCTAAGGTATAATTTTCATTGGAATTACATATTGAATACTCACACTAATATTTAGAATTCTAAAATGGTGCCTGGAGGGCTCTTTGAATAGCTTCAAAGACATTACATGAGTTAATCTTCTTGACATTTGTAGATTTCACGCTTGTTCTCTTTTCTAGAAAATGAAAATCTTCAAACTGAAAACTATGATTGTCATAACAATTTCATCTGTCTGAAGAACACTCGTACCCTAACTAAATATTGGTAGCATTTAGCTCACAGATTTATTAGCACTAGTGGCTCTCATCCTCAACCTAAATACATCCTCTAGGAAGAGACTCTCTTTCTTACCTTCCCTTTTCTTTCTCTCATTCCCCCTCTCTCTCTGTTTTCTGGAACTTAGAGTGCATACAATTCCTTTGTTTCTCAAAATAATTTCACCAATCCTATAATTAAATATCTAATATCTTGGCATGGAATGTAAAATCTGTCATGAGATTTCACAGTTCCTCTTTCTCTACCTTTTTTAAATATTGGATACAGCTAATTTTGATCAAATTCTTTGTGAAAAACCAAAGTGCTCATATATATCACTTCTACTATTCCTTTTATTACATAATATCCTTCATGCACATTTCTTTTTTCTTTCTAACTAATGTTGCTTGGTTATAAAGGCTTAGCATACATATTAATTTTGTGAAAGATTTTCTAACATTCTGTTTACTCATCTGTTAAATACAACCACTATGTATCCATAATTTCAGTAATTTATATCTTCTTTCCACACTTACATTATTCATGGATTCTAAATCTTACAACCAGCATAGTATTACTCAGAGAAAAAAGCTACAATGAAGCCCAATTGTAATATATTCAACTGTTGCTTTTTTATTGAAAACAGTTTTTTTCCATATAACATATACTGATTTTAGTTCCCCTCCAACCTACCAAAATCCACACCCTTTCTTATTTATCTCTCTCAGTAGAATAAAAAAGAACATCTAAAATACAGCAAAATAAGATAAAGACAAACAAAAATGAATACAACAAAAACACAAAAGAATCAAAGAAACATACAGACTCTGAGATATCCATATTTGTACACGCATAAAATATATAACACACACACAAATGAAACCCTATATCTTATAAGCAAAAGATCTGTAGATCAAAAAAAACTTTCCCAAGTGCCATTGATTTCATTTTGTGTTGGTTGTCTACTGCTAGAAATGGGGCCTGCCTTTACTTGTGGTTTGTATAATATGTGTGATGACATTGGAGAAAACTATTTCCTTGTAAGCTATTGTAAGTTTGGAATACTTCTGGGTTATGGTTGGGGATTTGTGCCTACTTTCTCTCTCAACACCAGGACCCCATCTTTCTTAGACCTGTGTCAACTATTACGCTTAACATATAATTGCTTTGAGTGTCATAGGAAGTATCGTCAACTTGCAAAGCAGCTATGCTTTTAATGCAAAACTACTTATAAAGAAGACGTTTCCAACCAAATCAGGACAGTTACTTTTATGAAAAATTTTTGTTATGTAAGGGAGAGAGGAAATGAAGAAGCCAGAAGGCAGTAAAATTCCATTGAAATACAAGTAGAGGTAGGTAGAGACTGTGAATATAGAAAGAACTAAATTGGGAAAGATGTAGTAGACATAGATAAACATAAAATGGAGAAAGTGATGACTAAAACTATGGATGTAATAAGACATATGGAAACCTAACACTCTATTAGCTAATTGAAAATGATTTTTAAAAGTTTGAATGGAGGTAACCTATACATGTGTATAATTCTTTTCTCAGAAGTTACAGATGATCAAATGAAAATCCCATTACTGGGTATGAAATACTTCACTATGAATTATTGGTAGGGAAGGTACACTCATTCTGAATTAAAACAGACAAGGTGTTATACCCTGTTGCTAAATACACTGTATTCCAGGGTTTCCAGATATAGCGCAATTAATTAAACTGGAAATTAACTGTTAGCACCCTTCCTCCTGAATACTGCACATTGTATGAAAAGTTGCTCTTCAAGTTTATAGAGGAGCATATTATTAAGAACCTTATGCAACTATGAACTCTGAAAGAAACTATATATGCTTGAGGTAAGGTCAATTCAACAGCCCAGATTCTCTGTGCCATAGTGAGTGTCTGCAGTTATAGGTATCCGTTGTTGGTAGGATTGACAGGGTCATTGGCCTTCTCATGGCTTTGAGCTTTCAATGAGCTCCAGCCGCTGTTTATGGGGCTAAAATAAAAAAAACCCAACAACAAAACCTGGTGACAACAAACAACGCCCCAGCGATTAAATGGCTCCAAGGAAAGCCTATAGGGCCAATGGGGATCACCCAGCAGTGGAGGCAGGTCTCTGAAACAGGCAGGTCTCTTTAGCTTGATAACTGCTCTTCCAGCTTGCTGGAGCATATCATCTTACTGATTTCTAATATGGCCACCCTTGCAGTACTCCCTGCCTTCAACACAATGAAGCAGTGTGGAGGAGCACTGGATGGCATTGGAAACTGGACTGAATTATGCCTTTCATTTGTATGTGCAAAGCCAGAGAAAAAGCTATTCAAATTCTAAGCTGAAACTTGGTGACAAATAGGAAAGATATGAAGGAGAAGTAAAAAAAAAACTAGCTAGTATTAAGCTAGTTGAGTGAGGTTTCAGAGGAATAGAGAAACGTATTTAATTTAGATGTAGGCAAAATACATAGTTTCCAGCAAGTAGGACACTATGTGTTTGATTGGCGTTAACCTGACATTTCCCCATTAAAAACAGCCAGTGAAGACCTCACAAGAGTAGCATCTCTCCTCTTGAAATAACTTTTTCTACACATACACTTTCTGTGAGAAAAGAGTTTAGGACAAAGATCCATGTGTGTACCTACATTGTGGCAACAAATCTTGTCTTCATTTTTTTTTTCACACAGAAAGGTAACTTTTAATATCTGTTAGCTTTTTTGGTGACTGTTTTAGGTTTTTTTATTTTGTTTGTGTTGTGTTTTGGTTTTTCAAGACAGGGTTTCTCTATGTAGCCCTGGCCGTACTTGAACTCTCTGTAGACCAGCCTGGCCTTGAACCATAGAGATTCACCTCCCTCTGGCTCCCAGGTGCTAGAATTAAAGGTGTGTGTCACCTGCCACCACCACCTGGTTTTTCTTTTAGTTTTTTAACCAAATATAAAAGCATGGGTTCTACCAGGAGCACTGCCAAAACAAAAACAAAGCATTGAAGTAATCAGGAAACAGGCTGAAAGTTTCTTGGCCATGTAGAGCACATGGCTTTTCGGGGCAGCCTAAATTAAAGAGTGAGATCCTGCTAACAGGAGAGGAAATGTGCTTGTTTTAGGATATTTTTCCTGACCCAAAAAAAGTGTCATTAAACATGCATTATGGAGGATTTCATTGTATTGGTCTGTCATATATTTGTGAATTGCTTTCCTGTTTTTATTGTTCTCCTGTTACAGAACTGTTGTGCTAAGAATGGCAGAACATGCCATCCTACCATATGGATCTTCGGTATTATGTTTAATTGGCATTGTCTATGAATGTTTAAGCTAGTATGTAACTATTTCCCAAAAGGAGGTGGAAAGAAAATGTTTCAGCACAGAAATCATCTGACAACTGAGCTGATCATGAGTTGAATTGTGGTGTGTACAAACTGTAATTAAAACCTGAAGACTGGGGTTATTAAAACAGGAATGTGTGTGGGGTTATAATAAATGGCTAGTGTCTGTAGGAAAGATGAGTAAAGGTATGAGTCCATAGCAGTTTCAGTTGCCTGTACTGGACCTGTATAACATTGCATCTGTCAGCATTTAGTCATAAATAGAGAGGAACTCAAAAAGCCCTACCCATGTCTGGGGAACTTTTGAATATGCATGGTTGTTAGGGAAGGGGTAGACACTGTTTTAAGATTTGTATCCAGTAGTGATCCCACCAAATGCTAGCTGATAATTCAATATCTATGTTGAAAGACAGCTCTGGTTAAAGCCAGTGTATTATAAAATAAAACTAAATAATTTGACATGAATATGAGACAAGAAAATGAAAAGAGGAGATATATTGACAAAAGTGGGAAATAAATAAGAAAAAGGTGGAATAAGAATAATCATAATGCATTGTATATAAGTGTGAATTTGATGAAGAGTAAATATAAGTAGTAAAAATTAAAGTATCCTTATGAGAAATTAGTGTTATTGAAACAGACGTCCTTATCAAGCATGGAGGAATGTTTATATGTCCTTTAGTATGTCCTACAAATTTTAATTTCAAAAGTGTGTAATAATGAGTATCCTACTTTGCTTATTGTTGTTATGACCAAAAGCAATTTAAGGAAAGGGCTGATATAGCTGACTAGCCAAGTCATAGTCCAAATCAGGAAACTAGAGGCAAAACTAAAGCAAAGGCTATCTAGGAAGACCATTTATTGTCTTTGTTTCTAGATTCCCCTGTATACCTTTCGGGAACAATTGCTGAGATTCGAACTATCTGTGGTGGGATAGAGGCTTCCATATCAATCTTCAATCATGAAAGTACCTACAGACTTGCCTACAAGCTAGCCTGTTGGATTTGGGTGAGAGGACTCAGAGAGTAAGATAAGTTATTGCTATTGCAAAGGACTTGGTTTCAGTTCCCAGCACTCTCATGGTAGCTGAAAACTGCCTATAAATCCAGTTCCAGAGGATCTGAGGCCCTCTTCTATCTTTTGTGAGCACTGTATGTGTATGGTACACAGATGTACATACATACAAACATTTAAAAGAGATTTCAAGCATCCTTATCCATTGCGGAATTGCAAATCAATGCTACTTTAAAATTTTGCCTTATACCCATGAAATGACCAAGTTTAAAAAAATATGAGACAGATCCTGCTGGCAAAGATGTGGAGTAAGAGAAACATTCAAACATTTCTCACAGGAGTGCAAAAATCTTGCAACTACTATGGAAATTGAAGTGTTAGTTCCTTAGGAAGATTAGAATCAATCTGCCACAAGATCCAGCAATACCATTCTTGAGCATGTAACGAAATGATGGTTTATCCTATCATAGAGACATGTGCTACACAATGTTCACTGCTGCTCTATTCATAGGAGAAGAATATAGAAACAAGCTTCCTGAAACAGAAGAATTTATAAAGTGAAGGCAGTGCATTTACAAACTGAAGTATAACTCAGCCTTTAATAAAGAATGACGTCAAATATTTTGCAGATAAATGGATGTAAGTAGGAAAACAATCATCTTGACTGAGTTATCCCAGTGCCATAAAGACAAATATAGTATGTACTAACTTTTATGTGGATATTATCAGTTAGGTCAATGATAACCAACTATAATCCATAAAACCTGGAAGGGTGGATATAGAAACAAAGACTATTCATTATAAGCAACTGCAACACGCTTTACATAGTTTAAATAGTATTTCAAAACATAAAAAAATGCAACACATCTTTACAAAGTTAAAATAATATTTCACATATATTTTCTTATGGTAATGATGGATGTGAAATCAGCCAGGTTACTAGAAATGGTGTCAACACTGAAAGGGTGATCCTGGGTGGTACAAGAGAACTGCCTGAGCAAGCCATGGGGAGCAAGCCAGCAATCCCCATTTTTATACAGTCTTTATTTCAGCATCTGGTTTAGCTTTCTGCCTGGTTTGAAATTCATGTTAGCTTCCCAGCTGAAAGCTGAAATAAACCTTTTGTTCCCCAAGTTGATTTTGGTGATGCTGTTTATCACAGTAATGGAGCACATATAGAAAAGCAAGAGAAAAGAATATCTCCCCTTCAGCAAAATCCAACGATCCTTAAAGAAGGGAAATCATTTTAGTATCATAGTGACTGCAAAATCTCATCACAGTATCAATTAATTCACTTCACTGAATTATTTACATTTAAGGGTTTTATCTCTAACCAGCATAAATAAGACAAAGATATATGTTATAATACTTTCTTAATCCCCACAACTACCACAATGACATGTACAGGAATAATACAAAAGTGAGTATATTTTGCACTGGGGTGAGGTAAGAATAAATTCGATAAATTTGGAGAGTTTTCTTAATTAATGAAAGTTTTCTAAGCATAAGTAAAATGGTATCACTGGTAATGTTTCAGGAGAGGTAATGAATGGCTTATATTTCTAGCAAAATTATAAAGGAGCCAATATAGAAATTGAGAAATGGGATGAGATGAGTGTAGACAAACAATTGATATATTTTTTTCAGTGCAGGTCTTTTGGTCTATGTAATTGTTTTATTTGGGGTTTCTGTTTCTATAATAAAACACCATGAACAAATGTGATTTTGTGACGAAATATTTTATTTCATTTTTGCAACTCTGAGTTCATATTCAGTCATTGTGGGAAGTTAGGACAGGAATTCAAGGTAGGAACCTGAAGATAAGGTCTGACAACAGGAACTCAGAACAGGAGCCACAAGGCAGGAACTGAGGCAGATGTCATAGAAAATTACCATTTGTTGGCTTTCTTCAAGAGGCATGCTCAACTGTTTTCTTTTCCCTTTTTGTATCTGAAAATGCCAGAGTTTATTTTTTTCTTTTTTTTTAAATTTAAGTTAGAAACCAGCTTCCTTCACATGTCAATCCCAGCTCCCTCTCTCTATCCTTCTTCCCTACCCTCCTCACCAGGTCCCCAAGTTCCCCACCCAAGCTACACTCCAGTCCCCAGGGATGGTGAGGCCCTCCAAGGTGGATCTCCAGAGTCTGTCCATTTCTTCCAGGGAAGGGCCTGGGCCCTCCCACGAGAGTCCAAGCTCAGAAAGCATCCTTCATTGTGGGAACAGCATTACATATTTTTTTAAATTTTCAAATATTTTCTTTCATCCTTGCCTGTATACATGGTACAGTCATACACACTAAAGAAGTTAAGAAATGTTTTTATGTATGAAAGTTAGTCAGGATCCATCTTCATAGTTATATGTAGGTTTCTCAGTGAGAGAAGTGATTTTGATTTTTTTTTGAGGTGCTTCATAGGTTGCTATGAGTTATAAATAGTAATTTTGCCAGAAACAATAACAGCTCTTTTCCTTAAATACTATTGTTGATATTTGATTTCTTCTCTACTATAAGTGAAAGAAAGGAAGCTATGAAGAATAGTCTTGAAAGTAGAATCACTTTACTTTTTAACCTCCCAAGTTGAGAGGACATTACGAAAATGAGCACAGAGGAATAGTGCTATCACAGAGAACTGACTTTTAAAGATATATGCAAAATATGGTAAAATACCTCCTTTTAGGATAGAGGTAAACAGTTAAAGTTTGTGTTTTATGTTAATCATAAAATTCTCTGATATTTATTAACTTGAAGTGAGTTGTTTCTTAATAAAGATTATTATTTAGACTCCAGAAACTATTTTTCTTAAATATTATTGGCAATATCTGTGTGTGAATATATGAATATTTAAAACATACATGCACACACACACACACACACACACACGTACACACATTTAAAATTTCTGTTTCTTAGCTTTGTCTTACATCACTACAAACTACTTTATTATGCATGTGTGTATTTTCTTTCCATCTCGTTTGTTTTTCTTTCATGATTTAGACTTTTTGAAATATGGTCTCATATAGTCCTGGTTGATCTCAAATCCTTTAGATAGTCAGAGCTCATTTAATTCTGCCTGTCATCATTCTTCCACTCATGAAGTGCTGGAATTATAGGAATGTATCACCATATCCAGTGTAATTTCTGATTTGTTGTTTTCATCTTGCTTTCTGCTTGTTTTTCCAGGGCTGAGTTCATAGAACAGGATTATTTCTTGACTTTCTCCTGTTTTCTTATATAACTCAGGACAAATTGCCCAGTCATTGCAAACACCCACATTTTCCTGAGCCCCTCACTTTCAATCATTAAGAAAATGCAACATAGGTGTGTACACAGGCCAATCTGGCAAGAGATTTTTTTCAGTTGATTACCTCTTCCCAAATGACTTTTCTTTATGTCGAGTTGACATAAAACTGCCAGTGCAGTAAACAATTTAGTTTTTAAATTTAGAGCAAGTCGAAATGATACTAACATTTATAAATTAGGAATCATTTTACATAATTACTGTGCTTCCTACTTGGAAAAGAAACTGGAGAAAAAGTACATTTATGGATTACTATTGTAGTGAGAACAGAGCTTATGTCTGGGAGAGAGTATGAAGGAAGATCTGAGTAATGCTAAGGAAGGGAAAGGCAAGTGAGGAGCCAGGTTTCCAGATGTTTGGCTTGTATGACATGGGGTGTGCAATTCTATTCACTTAAACTGAAATAACAGAAGGCAAAGGGGAGAAGGAGATGAATGGTGTTCATTAAAATGCTAAGCATGAGAAAATTGTAGAAAAAACAAAAAATTAACTATAATGCAGATATTCTATTTCAATAAAGAGCATACAAAGTAAAAGACCTCACATGGAAGATCAATAAGTAGACAAAAAAGACATACTGCAAGGCCCTGAGGAATTTTCTTTTTCCTATAATATATCAGTCAGTTACAAACTAAACACCATCCTAGCTGAGAATAATCAGGAAAGAGTTTTTGAAGTACATTGTTGCAATAGGGTTTGAGGATAAGCAGATGTTTCTCTTTTCTTTTATTTATTTTTAATTATTTATTTAAATTAGAAATAATCTCGCTTTACATGTTAATCCCAGCTTCTTCTATGTCCTCCCCCCCTGCCTCCCACCAGCCTATCCCCAACCCCCCACCACATCCCCACTCCACTCTCCAGGGAGGGTGAGGCCCATAATGGGGGATCTCCAAATTCTGTCATATCATCCCAAGCAGGGACTATGCCATCACCCATGTATCCAGACTGAGAGAGCAGTCCTCCATGTGGAATGGGCTATCAAATTCAATTTGGATGCCATGGATAAATACTGAATTAGTACCTGAAACCCCAAAGGATACCTAGGCCTCCTCACTGACACCCACGTTCATGGGGTCTCGATCAGTGCCATGCTGAACTCTCAGCCATCAGTCTGGGGTCCATGAGCTCCCTGTTGTTCAGGTCAGCTGTTTCTGTGTATTTCACCTGCCAAGACTTGACGCCTTTGATCATCACTCCTCCCTGTCTGCAACAGGGTTTCAGGAGTTCAGTTCAGAGTGTAGCTGTGGGTGTCTGCCTCTGCTCCCATCAGCCATTGGATGGAGATTCTAGGATGACATACAAAATAGTCTTCATTCTCATTACTGGGGAAGGGCATTTAAGGTAGCCTCTCCACTATTGGTTAGATTACCAGTTGGTGTCATCCTTGTAGATCTCTGGAAATCTCACTAGGGCCAGATCTCTCCTCAAACCTGTTTTGACTCCCTGTATTTTGGTATCTCTCATGCTGCTCACCTATATTCTTTCCCCAACTAAACCCTCCTGCTACCCCATGTCCTCCTCACCTCCTCACTTTTCCTCAGCTTCCTTTTCTCTCCCACATGCTCCCAGGTCACTCAGGAGATGCTGTCACCCCTTCTCTGGGGTACCATGTACATCTCTCTTAGGGTTCTACTTGTTTCCCAGACTCTCTGGTCATAGGAAAGTAGGATGGAAGTTCTGAGTTTCATCCCTAAAATCCAAATATGAGTGAGTACATACCATGTTTGTCTTTTTGTGACTGGGTTTTCTCACTCAGGATGGTTTCTTCTGGTGCTTTCCATTTGCCGGAAAATTTCAAGATTCTGTTGTGTTTTTCTGCTGAGTAGCACTCCATTGTGTAAATGTACCACATTTTCTCTATCCATTCTTCAGTTGAGGAGCATGCAAGTTGATTCCAATTTCTAGATATTACAAATAATGCTGCTATGAACATAGTGGAACAGATGACCTTGTTGTATGAATGTGCATCTTTTGAGTTTATGCCTATGGCTGGAATTGCTGGATTGTGTGGTAGACTGAATTCTATTTTGCTGAGTATTCCCCATACTAATTTTCAAAGTGGTTGTATGAGTTGGCACTGCCACCAGCAGTGGACTGTTCCACTTTCTACATGCATATCATCTCCAACATAAACTGCCATTTGTGGTTTTCATTTTAGCCATTCTGACAGGTATGAGATGGTATCTCAGAGTTGTTTTGATTTGTGTTTCCTTAATGGCTAAGGATTTGAGCACTTTCTTAAGTGTCTAACAGCCATTTTAGACTCCTCTGTTGGGAATTCTCTTTTTAGTTCTGTACCCCAAATTTTTAATTGGATCCTTTGGTGTTTTGGAGACTTGCTTCTTGAGTTCTTTGTAAATTTTGGAGATCAGCCCTCTGTCAGATGTGTGGTTTGTGAATATCTTTTCCCATTCTGTGGACTGCCTTTTCTTCTTGTTGACTGTGTCCTTTGTCGTACAGAAGCTTCTCAGATTCAGGAGATCCCATTTATTAATTTTAGTTCTCAGTGTCTGTACTACTGGTATTATGTTCAGGAAGCAGTCTCCTGTACAAATTTATTCAAGGGTACCTCCCACTTTCACTTCTAAGGGGTTCAATGTGACTAGATTTGTGTTGAAGTCTTTGATCCATTTGGACTTAAGCTTTGTGGATGGCAATAGACATGGATCTATCTGCAGTCTTCTACATGCCAGCATCCAGATATGCCAGCAGAATTTGTTGAAGATGCTTTCTTTTTTCCAGTGTATATTTTAATTTCTTTGCCAAAAATCAATTGTTCATAGGTGTGTCAGTGAATATCAAGGTTTTCAATTCGATTTCATTGGTCTATCCATTTTTGTGCCAATATCAAGCTGTTTTCAGGACTATAGCTCTATAATAGAGCTTGAAGTCAAGGATTGTGATGCCTCTGGGTTTCCCTTATTATACTGGGTGTTTTTCGTTATCCTGGGTCTTTTGTTTTTTCCATATAGAATTTCATTATTGTACTTTCAAGTACTATGAAGAATTGTGCTGGGATTTTGTTGGGGATTGCATTGAATCTGTATTTTGGTTTGGCAAGATTGCCATTTTTTCTATGTTGATCCTACCTATGTAAGAGCCAAGAGATCTTTCAATTTTCTGGTATCTATTTTAATTTCTTTCTTTAAAGTTCTTGCTATACAGATCTTTCACTTGCTGGTTAGCATTGTGGCAATTGTAAAGGGTGATGTTTCTCTGATTTCTTTCTCAGCCCATTTATAGTCTGTATATAATAGGACTACTGATTTTTTGAGTTAAGCTTGTATCCTGTCACTTTGCTCAAGGTGTTTATTAGCTGTAGGAATTCTGGTGTAGAGTTTTTTGGTTCACTTTTATAAACTATCATATCATCTGCAAATAATGAATGTTTGACTTCCTACTTTCCAAGTTCTATCTGCTTGATCTCCTTTTGTTGTCTTATTGCTCTAGCTAAAATTTCAAGTTCAATTTTTAGGAGATACATAGAGAGTGGGCAGCCGTGTCTTGTTCCTGGTTGAGAGGAATTTTGTTGAGTTTGTCCCCATTTAGTTTAATGTTGACTGTTGGTTTCCTGTAAATTGCTTTCATTATGTTCACATATGTTACTGTTATCTCTGATCTCTCCAGGTCCTTTATCATGAAGGGGTGTTGGATTTTGTCAAAGGCTTTTTCAGCATCAAGAGAGATGATCATGTTGTTTTTCTTTTGCAGTTTGTTTATATGGTGGATTACATTGGTATATTATCCTATGTTGAACCATTCCTGCATTCCTGGGAGGAAGCCTACTTGATCTTGGTGAATAATTTTTATGATGTGCTCTTGGATTTGATTTTTCAGTATTTTATTGAGGTTTTTTGTGTCAATGTTCATGAGGTTCTCTTTCTTAGTTGTGACTCTATGTAGCTCGAGTACCAAGGTAATTGTAGACTTGTAAAAATTTGACAATGAACCTTCTTCGTCTATTGTGTGGAACACTTTGGGGAGTATTGAAATTAGCTCTTCTTTGAATTTCTGGTAGAATTCTGCAAATCTTAATTCCAAGGAAGAAAAAAATAGTGTATTATGACATAAATACAAGATAGTAGATAGAATGGCCAGAGATCTCTGGCTTAAGAAAATGTATAAAATTAAACTATATATTAGTGGCTTAGTTAAGAAAGTAAGATTTTCATATTTCTCAAGAGAATAGGATGCTAGTGAGTAATACATTCCAAGAAATGATGAGATTAAATTTGCACTTTAGGAAAGACCCCACATGCAAGTCTTAAAGATAATTTCAATCAGTTGTTTTACTTAATTCATGTAGCAAAAAGAAGCAGATTAATAGTAAGACAATAAGTTTTATGTGCAATGAAATAACTCTATGTTCATGTAAATTTGGAGAGCAATGACTTAAGTGAAGATACCTGTAGCACCAGCCATCTCAGAGACTGATGTGTTTACTAATGACGATGGAAAGGCAATAAGGAAAAGGGATCATTTCATCCTATGGGAAACTGACTATTGTTCTTTTGCTTAAGTTAATATTAGAAAGAGCGCTGGATGGAACTGGGACCAGCACAATGCAGCACAAGCCATAGAGACTCCATTAACCACAGATGATTACAGTAGTAGAAGAGCAAGAGGCAGAGAAGAGAAAGGAATGAAGGGAGAGAGATGTGGGTAGGCAAAGGGCAAGAGGGTAGTGCAGAGAACAAGAGTGAAGAAGAGTAAGATCATGGAGACAGGGATCACATGGAGGTCCTCACTTAAAAAGGGAATCTTGGGCATGCATATGAGTCCTTAAGCAGCATGGTAATGAGTGAAATAGCAATGATGTAGCCTCTCCACTGTGTGTGCCCTGACCATTGTCCAGGGGTGGGATCAGCATAATGCTGGAGTTCCAACACTGGCTTTTCTGCCAAAACATACTTTATAAAGAAGAGCCTGAATGCTAAAATTTTCAGTGCTTCATGTTTCATGACATTGCTGCTTTCTCCACAGGCTTTACAGCTTTATAAAGTAACACTGAAAACTCACAGGAATTGAAAACATTTGTGGTGGCAGAGTATGGGAGAGTCACTGTAATACTGTCGACTTTTAAGTTTGCACTAAAAAGTCTGCCCTTGGAAGGCACACTATCCATATTTAAGAAAAATGGAGATAGAGTGATGACCATAAATGGACTTTTTATTACTCTAAGTATATGAACCTATGTTTATGTCAGTATATTTCTTGGGTGTAGTTGCTATGAGTAAGTACTTATAGGGAGAGTAGGAGACTGTCTATAACCTAAATATTGCCTCTTAGCATTTATCAAATAAAAATGTAAACAACCACTGGGCGGTAGTGGCACACGCCTTTAATCCCAGCACTGGGGAGGCAGAGCCAGGCAAATCTCTGTGAGTTCGAGGCCGGGCTGGTCCGACAGCCTCCAAAACAATACAGAGAAACCCTGTCTCATGAAAAAAAAATGTAAGCAACCAGAGGAATTGTCAAACATAAGTATAAAATAAGTCATGGCCATATGAAGCAAACAAAGAGAAAATGTATTTACTTAAGGACTGGATTATCTTCTGCTTCCTGACAGATGAGTAATTTTCCTAACAATCTGTTTATTGTTTCCATTCCCACTAGCTTTTTTTTTCTAAATAAGGCATTATCTTCATTTAGCCTATTCCTTAAGTACTTGACAGGCCTAAGGAGTGTTCTGATAATACATATGGCAGTTTGCTTTATTCTTATGCTTATCAACCCCACCAATGGACTGCTCAGATTTGCTTGATTTCTAACTGCAAAGAAACATTTCAAGGTTTCCATATATTAACCTTGGCCACTGTTGGAAACTCCTAAGATAAAATTAGGTTCTAATTTCTCAGCTTTCTAAGAAATATAGCCAACTGTGACATATGACACATAATGGAAAATAACCACTATTGTTAGCTTGGGGATTCACTGAAGCACTAAAAGGCCTGGAGGATATTTTTATGGTACTCTTTCACACAAAAATAATTTCCAACATGAGTCACAAGTGACCTTTTTACATTTCAATTCAACACTCATCCAATTTCAGTTCACCAGTCAATTGACTAATATTTACAAGGGCATCTGCTGTCTGTTTTATGCATAACAGTCTGCTCAGTGCTATAAGGAAATAGTTTGAAAACAGTTATTTATATGACAGTTCATAGAGTGACTACTTCTAGGAATGATCTCATTCATAGACTCACTTGAAGAAGTTAAACTATGTTGATACAAGTGTTACTGAATACATTTGTGAAACGCTCACTTAGAACTATTTAATTCACAAGTCATGAAAGACTCATGATTATACACCTATATTTAATAGGGACAAAAGTTATATTATCCTACAGAAGTTCAGAGTAGGAATAAAATAATTCATTTGTGATTTTCCTTTACATAGCCGTCTAGGATATTATGCTACGATAATAAGGAATATCTTTGAAGTAATTTAGTGATTACATGTTTTGGAAAATGTTTGTAACCATAAGTGAACTGATTACAGAATCACATCTTTTAGTATATAATTGAGATTGCCTTTAGGCCAAGGTTATCAGAAATGTAAAAGATTAAATAGTACTTTTGTTTTTCTATTGTTACTAAGGGCACAAAATGCAATTTTGCTAAGGTTCAGAGCTATGAGAAAGCATTTCAACAGAAATTAGTTAAGAAAGGGCCTGTAAACAATGTATTGTTTCAGCTGAGTCATACATATGAATAGAGTTTGGAAATGCACACAGAGAGGGATAGCACTATATACAGACAATCATGTAATGAAGTCATTGATACAGTACAACAGAAGCCCTATAAAGGAATGAATGCATGCAAATTAAACACTACAGCAGAGATAGACACAGAGATAGGTTTGCAGTAGTTTCCCTTCCTCTGAAAGACGTGATTAAATATCAATTATCCCCACATCGTTCACCAACAACAAGCCAAAGAAGCAATTCTTTGCCAATGTTGCTTTGTGGGATACTGAATGAACTGAGGTTACATCTAGGTAACTGGAAAATGTGTTATGAATAGGGACATAGGTCACCCAGGCTGATGCACCTTCACAAAACCTAACATGGAGGACTGGTAATTGCATCTCTAAAAGTATCCTTTCCCAAGACAACATTTTATTGCTTATATTACTTAAGGGAGGGATCTTAGGAATTCTTTTAGCATCTCATGAGTTTTGAGATCTAACTTTCTTCCCTCTTTGGGATGCTTTAATATGGAGAAAATAGTTATCCACAAGTACTAAATTGTGGAGGGTTCTATACTAACATGATGCTACTTCCAGCTTCATTATTTCTACTCTATTAAATGTTCCCATTAGCCGGGCGGTGGTGGCACACGCCTTTAATCACAGCACTCGGGAGGCAGAGGCAGGTGGATCTCTGTAACTTCGAGGCCGGGCTGGACCGATAGCCTCCAAAAAACAATACAGAGAAACCCTGTCTCGTAAAAAACCAAAAAAAAATGTTCACATTAACAGTTAATACTCAGTCTTTATGTGGAGTCCACTAGTTAAGATAAGCAAAATTCCTATTAGCAGTTTCTATTCCTAATGTCATATTGCTTTTTAGGTATTTATAGTTAAACATATTTGACTAATGTTCTGTTAAGTTTGGAAAAAATAATCATATAAGAGCTATAAATAACTAATCAACTTCATTAAAATGATAGATTCATTTTTCCTGATAAACATATTTCATTTTATTTTATTATAAATTTATTAAACAAAAAACATAACAAAATAAAATAGATCTGGACTCTCAGAGACTGAAACAGCAAGCATGGGGCCAAGATAAATCTGCAGCACATCCTCTGCATGTATAAAATGTTTAACTTAAAAACAAAACATGACTTAAAGAAAGCTACAAAATATCCACTTTTATGAAAATGGGGCTGATCTTGTTGTCTTTGGATTCCAGTTAGGGAAACTGAGTAATTTGTACAAAACTAAGCACATAAATCTATTTTTCATGAAGCCTGGAAAGTCTCGTTCAGAGTTGATACTCAGTGTGTGTCTTTCCTTGTTTTACATTGCTAAAGGTAGCTCACTTTTATAACCTTTTGCCCCAACTCCAACAATCCCCCACCTACATCAATGAGTCAATCACAAAAGCATTACTTGCACTGTGTTAAAATGAGGCACAAGATGCTTTCATCTTGAAAATTCCTGTGCATGCATTTCAAATGTCTGTGGACTTATACTTTTCTTATTACTTTTCATTTAACCTCATGACCTCAAGTGAACTGCTGAATATTCATAGCAAGTATGTTAGATTGAGATGATAAATTATGGAATTCTTTAAAGGAAATAACAAAACTTGGGTGGAAATTATTATCAGTCCCATAGAGTATAATAACATTATGATCAGTGAATCCAAAAAACATTCTGAAATACCCATACAAAATGTAGAAGTAAATAAATTCTATCATAAGGCATACAGTAGGAAAGTGTTGAGAGGAGAGCACATTGCAAGTACTACAGGTGACTTCATAGAGATGTAGCATAGATATTGAATTTCAAACCTGGTTTATTGTAGTGAATGAGACTAGATCTGGAAAGTACTTAGGCATCCAAAAATTGATTTGATTAGTCATGAAGTTCTTAAGGTTCAAAGAAACTGCCAGTGTTGAATTTTAAGGCTTAAGTGTATTTAAAATGGTAAAAATTTTAGCAATTTGTTTCTTGCTATCAATTTGGGAGTTGATTGGAGTGCAAAAAC
This sequence comes from Mesocricetus auratus, assembly GCF_017639785.1. Lineage (NCBI taxonomy): Eukaryota > Metazoa > Chordata > Mammalia > Rodentia > Cricetidae > Mesocricetus > Mesocricetus auratus. The sequence goes on along the minus strand of NW_024429184.1, from coordinate 46,481,436 downwards.
TAGAGATAAGGGATTTGGCTTTGAAGATTTATTATTGCTGAGAGGTGAGGAAGACTGAACTGGAAATGCCGAAGTGGGAGTAAAGAGCAATCAGAAGGTTCTGTATTTTACTTGATGCACAGAGTAAGAAAAACTAAATACAATAATTTTTATGTAAAAATTATAATAATATGAAACATTATTGAATATGAAACATTATTGATGGATAATCTGTCATTTGTTAGAGGAATGAAATTTCTTAGTAATATTTTAAACTATCTCCCTCATAAGTTATTCTTAGTGCATATTTGAAGAATTTTCAGAATGGACACATAATTAGCAAATGTCTACAAAACCGTATGTTAATTGTCCCTATTGGATATCACCAGTCAGGCAACTTTGTAGTACCTGAATGTTTCCTTGTCTAATTACTTTAAGGATATTTCCCAGGTGGTAATGCAAGCTATTTTAAGGTAATAGAATATGCTCAGAGACCATGTTAATACTTACATGAAATGTGAATCATCTAGGTCTTTTTCCAGCAGTTATGCATCAAGTATATTAGGATAGGGAGATTAATTTTAACATCTCATAGGCTACAAAAATGCAGTGGTAAAAATGTCTTAATAGGAGGAATAAACAGAGGATTTTAAAATCATCTTTAAATTGAAAATATATTCTTCTTTCATATAACATATCCATCCCAGTTTCCCCTCCCTCAACTCCTTAAAACTCTCCTCTACCTCCCCTTTATACCAGATCCAACCACTTCCTTTTCTTTTCAGAAAGGAAGAGGATTCCAAAAGACAACAACCAAACACCACAAAACAAGATACAGTAAGGCAAGGCAAAAGCCCTCATATCCAGCCTGGACAAGGCAACCCAATAGGAGACAAAGGGTCCCAAGAGCAAGCAAAAGAGTAAGAGATACACCTATTCCCACATTTATGAGTCCCACAAAGTCACCAAGATAACAGCCATAATATACACGTGGAGGATCTGGTGCAGGCCCATAAAGTTCCCAAGCTTGTTGCTTCAGTCTTACAAGACTATTAGTAGATTTGGTGGGTTGTGGCTTTCTGGTGTTCTGCATTCCCTCTGAATCCTACTCTCTTTCCTTGCCTTCTTCCACTGGGTCCCCTCAGATCAAAGCGAGAGACACAACAGAGACCTCCAATTTGGACTCTCAGCATAATTGTCTGTCTGTTGATGACTGAAGCCACTCCCATAGCTACAGCTTTGATGGTGAATAGACAAGGCACTGATCTGTGAGTATATCATAATATTGTTAGGACTTAAAACTTTTTTCTTACATTTGTATTTGATTCCACCCTACGTCTCTTGGCTTTTCAGTTTCTGATTCCTGGCCATCCAGGCAATGTCAGAAATGGGCTCCCTCTCTGGGAATGGGCCTCAGTTAAATCAGACATTGCTTTTGTTGTCTTTGACCTTTAACAATTTTATGCATGTATAAAGGGTTATCTCATTAATATAGCACTTCTCCCTTTCTAATATCCCTGTCATGCCTGTCAGTGCTACCTCTTCCTTTAAGTCTCCTCCACACATTCATGACTTTTCACTTTGTTCTGCTTGGATTTTGTATATTTGTTTGCTTGCTTTGAGACCCACTGAATTTAACAAGGATCACTTCTGTGAAAACAGGTCGAAATTATCCATTATAGCCTAGCTGGTTTCTTAGTGTTACAAAACTGAAGGCAATGACTGCCATCCCTTAGAATCGATCACTAGCCAATAGTTGAGCAGGAAGGAGTAACTTCCCATGGCATTTCCCAACTCATGAATAAGTGCTGACAGCCCAATCTCATGAAATTTTATTGCAGGCAGCCACTGTGAGATAATGACTCTGCTGGTTGGGCCATCCCTAGAAGATAATATTTCATAGCCCTTTAACATATCTTCCATCTTTAAATTTTGTTGCCTATTCTTATCCAAAATTCTTTGAGACTTATAGAAAAGGGTATAAAAGTCCTTGGCATGCCTTAGCACTAAATAATTAGCTGGTTTCAAATCTTGAAAACCTGTATCTCTGCACTGATCATCCTTCATTCTCTGACTGAGTCCAAAGCAGCATTTGTGTATGGGTTATAAACATAAATATTTAGGAAGCAGATAGGCACCACTAAAATTTATAAAACAACAATAATAAATTGATCATTTAGGGCCTATGATTTCCTTAGTCATAAAGTTAGCTTTTTTGTGGAATTTACAGTACAACTACTATTGCAGAGCAGAAGAGAGTTCATTTTTATCACTCACTGAAAAAGTTTCAAATTTAAATTAGTTTCCCAAAGTCCTCACTTTTCTTCTTTTAAATCAGCATTATCTACTTTGTGTCTTTACTTTTTAAAAAGTGTTAAACCACAGTTTGACTATAGATAGTATTTGGCAAATGAATATTAAAAGCTTTTTCCTGGAAAATGTGTTTGCTCATTAAATTTGACAGTCATTGCTTATGTGGTAAATGTTGTCAGTGCCAAGAACTATCTGGCATGGCTGCCAGCAACAGGTCCATTATTTTAATTGTCTTTAACCTATAATCGATATTTACTGCTTTCCATGGAAAGAGAATGCATAGCTAAGCAGTGTGGAAAGTGAATTGACTGTTCTGTACCTTGGTTTCAGTTTCTCCATGTAAAAGATAACATGAAATATTTCCCCTGGGTGGTACGTTTTTATCAAAACTCTTCCCTCCTCCCTATCTGTGAGATGCTCACATCAGTTCAACAATGCCTATTTTAAATGAAACAATATAAACTTAAGGCTAAATGAGATTCAAATTGTGTATCATCATGAAGTCATCTATATTTATTGCCATTGGAAGAAATTTTGCAATTTTATTAGCATTTAGAAAGTAATGAGTTCATTCAAACACAAAGTCTCTAGAATTTTCTCTGAGAATTTGAACATGCGATAAGCATGTGGGTAAAATTCAAGTCAGAATAATTTGGAGGAGGCTAAATATGAAAGGTGCAATGATGTTTTGGTATTTTAAACAAACAAGTTGACAATAGAGAATCATTAAAATCATTAAACTTGGGAGTGGATAGATTGCTCAGTGTTTATTGGCACTTCCTGATATTCCAGAGTACCTGAGTTGAATGACATGTACCAATGGATATTTCTACAGCACAGCTGTTGCATATAAACCTCAGGATAAAAAACAGAAGAAGGTGTATGAAGATTGTAAGAGTCAGAAATCCAGGATGTTTGCTATGAGATAGTCTCCTAGAAATGACAAGGTAGGTATATACATAATATCTCAATAACATGGCTGCCTAAATGAGAATCCACAAGGGGCTAGGGAGATGGCTCGGTGGTTACGAGCACTAGCTGTTCTTCCAGAGGGCCTGAGTTCAATTCCCAGGAACCAAATGGTGACTCACAACCATCTATAATGAGATCTGGTGCCCTCTTCTGGCCTACAGGCTCATATACAGACAGAGTGCTGTATACACAATAAATCAATAAACCTTAAAAAAAAAAAAGAAGAACCCACAAAGGATAACATTTAAAAATATGCTAGGATGAAAGGGAAAATTCTCATGGGACCCCACCCCCAGACAAAAACTATAGGCAACTTGAAGATGCTGAGAGGAGAAATAGTCTTCCTACAGGGAAGAGTTCCCTAATTGGTTATACAATGCCAACTAGTTACGCTGAAATTATACATACAAGCAACACTTAATGTATTGAACACTTTGTATTTATATACATGTGCACTTATACATTAATATAGCAATTATAATTAAAGAAAAAGAGGCCATGAATTAGAGAAAGACTAAGACAGATACATGTAATTGGTATGGGGAGGAAAAGGATGGGAAAATGATTTAACTACATTATATTTTTAAAAAATGTTAAAGTAGGAATTACACTACACAAATAAGCTTGATTGCCTACTCTGGTGGCAATGTGATGGGAAGCTCTAGTGGCACAGTCAGAGAAATGAGACATAGTTTAATGTAGATAAACATGGAAAAAACGTATAGAAATGTTGAATACCAGAAATGGCAGAATGGAATATATGCTTCTCTGTATGGATAGAACTGAACATATATGTTCTCTTCAAGATTTTCTAAGCATAATAAATATTTGGAAAGAACTGAAGTTGTCAAAAACTCAGGAATTGGTAAACATATGTCTGAAGACTGGTGAGACCTGCCATTATGGAAAGTCTGAGGAAATGTGTACATGCTTTGTAGGACCACCTCTAGGGCTAAAGGAAGTCCTATATACATGATAATAGATGTCTTCTGCAAGTACCCCCTGCTTTTGGAAAGTTATTTAACAGGATGCTTGAATAAACTGTGGTCTCTACTATTATCTGGGAGTCCTCCTGAAATGACAAGATGTCTCTGACTCATCCTTAACATCACTGGGTAGCTAGGACTTCTCTGATACACACTCCCCCTCTCAGGATAACTTGTTCAGAACACAGCCGTAATGATGTCAGTCTAGAATTGATGGCCCCTGCAGCTTATGACTTATACAGGTAGGAACCCTGCACCTCAGGAAAATTGGAATTAGTCTACCACAAGATCCAACAATTCCATTCTAAGGCATATAACCAAAAGAAGCACATTCATACACCAAGTGTTCATAGCAACACTAATTGTAATAGCCAGAACCTAGAAGCAACGTAGATACCCCTTAACTAAAGAATGTATAAAGAAAATGTGGTACATTTACACAATGGGGTACTACTTACTGGAAAAATACAATGGAATCTTGAAATACCATCCTAAGTGAGGCAACCCACTCTCAAAAGGACAAACATGGTATGTGCTGATTCATATACCAATTTCAGACATAGAGCAAAGAATTACTAGCCTACAACCCACACTGCCAGAGAAGCTAGGAAACAAGGAGGACCCTAAGAGAGACATACATGGTCCCCTGGAGAAGGAGAAAGGGACAAGATCTTCTGAGCAAATTGGGAGCGTGAGGCAGGGGAGTGGGAGCTAGGAGAAAGAGAAGGAGAGAAGAGGAGAGGGGACGACATGAGGGAGCAGGAAGGTTGAGTCAGGGGAAGAATAGAGAAGAGCAAGAAAAGAGACGCCATTAACAGAGGGAACCATTATAGATTTAAAGAGAAATCTGACACTAGGGAAATGTCCAGAGGTCTACAATCTTGACACCAACTAATAATCTAAGCAATAACGGAGAGGTTACCTTAAATTCCCTTCTCCAATGTTGAGATTGATAACTACCTTATATGCCATCCTAGAGCCTTCATCCCATAGCTGATGGAGCAAAAAGAGACACCCGTGGCTAAACACTGACCTTAACTGAACTCTTGGAATCCAGTTGCAGAGAAATTAAATTAATGAGCAAAGGAGTCAAAAATAGGCTTGTGAACTCCACAGAAACAGTTGGCCTGAACAAGGGGCACCACATGGACCCCAGACTAAATATCACCATGATATTACAAAATGTTCTGTGATCACAAGTAAGTGAGATAACTAATATAACTAGCTCAATGATATAAATCACGATATGCATAATGAAAAAAGTTACTTATCTAAGTAACAACTTCTGTCTTTTATTTTCAGAGGCAACTGAGAACAAATTCTGCCCTTTAAATGTTTTCCTCCTACAAACATATTACGCAAATATAAACATGATTGTAGCAGTACTGGTGGCTAATATTTTCAAAGTCATTAGACCATGAGAGTGGTACACATTCATTGTAAAAGACTGAGTTTACTTCATTCTCTTGCTTTTCCATCTTGCATCACAGAATGATGCAGCAAGATGATTCTGGTAAGATGCCAGCAGCACGAACCTGCATTTTCTCTTTCTTCAGAACACAGAGAAAATAAGTTTCATCATAAATTATCCAACCATGCATTCTTCTACAATAGAACAAAAATACCAAGGTATGATAGCTACTGAGAAGTATATCTTGCAAAGATGAAAAATGAACCACATCTCAAAACAAGACAAGAAATCGTGACACTTATCATGTCATCATTAATCTATCATGTGTCTGCAGAACAATATGGAACCCGCTTTATTGAATGGCATTTTCAGGTAAACACAGTGGTATAATGAAAAAATTTCAAACTCTGAGGTAGTAGACTGCATTTCCAAGGAATATTTAGGTAACTGGCACCTCATAGAAATGAAAAAAGCTACCAAGTATCCTCATAACTTGTCAGTAGGTGACCACTGTTGCAGGGATATGTCTGGTCACCTCACATGTACACAGTTCTTGAAAGTTTAGGAGACAGAATGCAGATGTATAATTCACTTAGAGGAATAAACATTAAATTCTCATTTAAAATTTGAAGTATTTATTTTCATAGTGAAAAAACTAAGTGATTGGTGGTGGGCTAAAAATACTGCTTCATTCAGCAAATAAATGTTATGCCATGTAAGTCAGATTATAATTTCTCAAAATTTGAAGATGTAAAAGACATGGTACTGATAAAAACCTATATTGGTTATTTCCATATCCTACAGAGCTTTAGGGATTGATCTAACCAAAGTCATGAAGAATGAAAAGAGAATGACAGTGAAGAAATGATAGATACACAAACAGAAAAGCTGGGTGGGCTACACCCAGTCTGAAGGAGGCTATCAACTGTATAAGCAGGAAAGTCAGCTATTTTACAAAGTACAGCATAAGAAGGGTATATTGACCTGTATACTTTGAAAGTCTCTGTAGAGGAGTAGTCTCAGGTGCAGTCATTGGGAGGCCAAAGCAACATTTTATGGTTATTGCACACATTAGTTAATTGTCAGTAAACACTCATACTTGGACCACAGAAGGATTTGCCATTTCTCTGAGCCTTATCCACTATCAACTTTGGCATCTCTTGTGTCTGGGTCATTGGAGTATTTGAAGTGGCTTTGTCTACTCAATAAGAGATATTCACTCAGAATTTTTTCTTCCCCCAACTGTTAATGAGTACAACTTAATTCAGTAGATATGATCCTCATAAAGCTAAAACTAGAACTAAAATATGATTCAGCTTTATATCTCCTGGGTATATACTAAAATCCAGAGATATTTGAATAGCCATGTTTATTACAGCAGTATTTATTTCACACAGCAAATGGGATGAGTCAAAATGTCCAACAACAGAAGAACAGACAAAGAAAATGTGGTGAACACACAATACAGAACTTTATTCAGTTTACAAAAATGAAATGGAAATTGCAAGAAAAGGAATAGAATTGGCAATTGTTGTATAGATGGAGTAATTTAATGCACAAAGAGAAATTGCCAGAGTTTCATCTCATACAGAGAGTCTTGACTTATAATTTGTATACGTGTAAGTATAATGTCTTTGGATGTGAATATCGTTCATGGGAAACATGAAAGGAAACAATGTGAGACTGTCCAGAACCTTAAAGGGTTGGGTAGGGAAAAAAGTTGGGAACAGCATATGCACGGCATGAATGCTTTCTAGGTAATTGGAAGGAAGAAGAAGACCATCACCAGGAAAAAAGGAAGGGATACGATCAAGTGAAATAAATTATATGTGATAATTTCATAATGAAACCCACTACCTTGAAGACAAACACAAGGAAGCAATAGCAACTTAATACCAATGTTTATGTTCATGTCCACAAACAAAATATGTAAGTTAGTACTCCATTCCTCATATGATAAACCAGGTCTTTAGGTGGCTGTTGTAATCCTCAACCTTGTTTCCTTCTCCACCACTTAAGGTATGTTTATCAAGTTACCAGTTTCTACCACATTAAAAAAAATGTCAACATTTTGTGTTTTACTTCCATGATTAGGTCATAGAAAGGTTTTAGCTTCATCTCTGTAATTTCTCTGGCTCTTTATCCCAGGGTTCACCAGCTGCCATGACATGTACAGACTTGAATTGACAATGTAGAGGTTCATTTGACCTAGAAACAAGATTTCCAGAGAGCACATAAGTAAGTTGGAAGGTGATCCTACCCTGGTAAACACTAACATTACTGCAGGCCCTTGATCACAGAGGAAGAAACTGATGAATACACTAGTTCAGCTGTATCTGTTTCCTGCTACCTGCTTCCACAGAACCTGAGACATTAGTGTTTGTCATTTTTAGCTGCTAGGTTTCTAGATAATTTATTACACATCAAAGCATAACTTAGAAGTCTCATAATTCTTCCACTACAAATTAAAACCATTGGAGGAAATTATTCATACATCATATTGACAAGGATTGAGTTTTAATGATGCATATTCATGATAATGGAAGGTGGTGATAAAGAGAGACTCTTGTTATTGCCTGTAACGTGTAAATTGGTTCACTTTTAAAGAGAGCAATAATTTATCAATGTACACTAAATTTGTAAATGTTTATATTTATTGGCTCAGCAACTTAATATGTACATCACTAGAGGAATGAATGTATTAATTATGGTTTGCACATGTAATGAAATATCTTGCTGCTCCTATGAAGAAAAGATAGTTCTAAATGTGTTATCTTATAGAGTTATCAAAGAAAATTATTTGTCATTTTTATAATATTTACTGTTTTGTTTTTCTCAATTTTTTCATATGTTTGCACACTGGTCAGAGTAGAGTTTTTCACAGTCTTTAATCCAGTGATTACGAGGTGAGCTTGATGGCTAAGCTTTTGACACTTGATGCAGACGGTTTGGGTTCCATTTTTCTCTGCTACTTCAGGAAGGACATTGATAAATACACTATGGCTTAAGTTCTTCTTAATCAGTTAATATCTTATTACTACAATATATGTAGAAAAATACAATGAGTTAATAATATGGCAAAATTAAAGTAGTGAATGGAAGATAGCACTAAGTAGCTAATATTGATTTCTTTCTAAAATATTAATGTTTGAGCTTGAGCAAGTGAACAAAGCTCAAGGATGTTCCTTGCTTCATCGTAATTTAAAGAAAACAGGACATTTGGATTAGAGATACAAGAATCTGCTATTTAGTATTCGGATACCGGATTTATGTATCATTCCATTACTCCTAATCCTACCGGGGTAATGTAAGTCCATAAGATAACTTGTATATGCACTGAAATTGTTACAGGAGAGGGATTAAGCCAAGGAGACTTAAGTATTTTATTATAGATAATACTGCTGCTTCTATCATTCTGACAGAAGTCATTATCTTTGTGTCCTTCCCACACAATATACATACCTGTTTAGGATAGTGTAGAAATTTATATTTCTATGAATGTAAATTGTAGTATCAAAATCATTAAAAAGAGAGTCTGTACAAAAGGAGTTTGTTATTTCCTTGAAACACATGCAAAGCTCTTCTAAATATATGGAAAATTATTCAGCAAGGCACTGGTAAAACCAAAGGACAGACTCACATTTCCACATTCACAAACATTCCCCTAGGTTAATTACAACCCTAAATGATGACTATAGTCACTAGATAAACATAAAAGTTTAGTTGTGGCAGATACATTAAATTAAAAATAATATTCTGGTATACTAATTTCTGTTGGATATTATGATTAGATATATCAAAATAAGAAGGTTTGTTTATAATTGTCATTTTACCATAATGAATTTCAATAAACATTAACTTACAAAATAAAAACAGTAAATTATTTTCAAATAGGTATCTAGTTAAATATGACATTAGTATGAAATATATAAAATGAAATATCAAATGAAACATAGCATTATTCCTAGCCACAGAAAAATTCTATAGCTTCTAAGTCATTTTAGGAAGGAAGCAGAAATGTATTATCGAAATTACATAGATTTGCCCGTGTACTTCTGGAAGTACTTTGCTTATTTTAACAGTCTAGCTGGTATAATTGCATACAATTTTTGAGCACCTTGCTGTGACAAGTTCTTAAAACACATATTCCCCATCCTCCTTTCACAGAAGGCACAGTATTCTTACAAAATTGTCTCACAATTTTAAAAACTTATGTACCTAAGACACAATATTTATGTCAATTTGTGGTCAAAGCAGGCTACGTAAAAATCAAGAATGTTGACTTTAGAGATCTCTTATCTGTATAGAAACTTTCTTGCATAAGTTTCTATAACTTCCTATTCATAATTTTAAAACACAAGTTTACCTCTCTGATACTATCATTTAATTTTATTAAATTCTTTACCACTAGACTTTAATTTAATTTTACATTCTACACTTGGTTTAGTTTTGATGCTTAAATATGTCGATATTTGGGAACTTAGTTACTTTTACATGTGGTCCATGGCGGAGATCCACACACCTTAGGTCATATTAAAACTCTACCTTCACTCTATTCATATACACTTGTCAAAAGTGGATGCCATGATGAAAATCCAGACTTTAAAATTAATCATCTTTCATTACTCTTTTCATTAACTGCTCTAGCCCCTGTGGCAGCCAGCTAGAACATCAGCTTATTCCAGTTTATAAAATGCTATTAAGGACTTGAAATGAGGAGCAGTCATCACTCAATCAAAGAAAATTGCATAGATCTATAGACTTGGGTAGAAATTTAAAGATCATGAATTTCCAATCTCTGATTTTTCAGATTAGTAAACTGGGCCACAGGAAGGTAAATTAATGTTAAACATAAGATATAAAGTAGATCACAGAGAAGCAGTTTGACATTACTTATACTTCCATGTGCTTCTTGAAAAGGGGTTACTTCCTTATTCAATTTTACTTGCTATGCACCACAGCATATCACCTATTTATTGTTCTTTTGTGTATCTATCTATCTATCGATCTAACTACTTTTCTATCTAACAACTATCTATCTATCTATAATCTATCTACCATCTATCTAATCTACCTAGTGTAATTATTATAACTGCATTTTCACAATGAAATACTATTTTATTTTGGTGTCTTATTTTTATTTATTTATACTATCAAAATTAATATCTTAATTTAGTGAAGGTCACAACATGGAAACAAGAAACATTTAAACCGCTGGCATTATTTTCACACATCCTTGGAGAGGAAAATTGAAGTACTAATGTTTTTATTGAGGTAAACAAAATTTTTCCCGTTTGTTCATTCTTTTAGTATTGCTAAGTCAAAGCTGTCTGACATAAAGATCACAGGGCAAGAACTATAGGTTCACAGTTTTAAAGTACAATCTTTAAATCCATAAATTTGAGCAGAACATCACATAAGTGAGACAATATGACTCCCAAAGGAAGGTCACATATTCCAGACAGGAATCAGAGAAGAAAAAATGAGGGAGGGAGTCATAAAGAGACATTGTAAGAAGAGAGTTGGCAGTTCAAAGGTATTTCCAGTGGCTCGCTGTCTCAATCATGACCTTCTTCAAAATAGTACCACATTGTGAATACATCAAGAGAGTGATCCATTGGTTTAGGATCCCCCATGAACCAGTTGTTTCCAAAGCACCTCTCTTATGTACCCAGTAATGTGTCTAATACTAGACATGTCTTAATCCGATCAAATTGACATGATTAACCATCATGCTTTACTCACTCTCCTAATTACCCAGATACTATCCTATTTTGTCCATCACAATAGTTCTTTAGAAATATTCTATACTCCCTCCTGGGCTATCTAGGGAGTCTGAGAAATGACTCAGAAATCAAGAGCACTGGCTGTTCCTCTAGAGGACTCATATTCAATTCTCAACAACCATATGAAAATTCACAACTGTCCATAATTCTTCTGTGGGCCCACCATGGGCACCAGCCATACATGTAATATACACACATAATGTGAAAGCAAAATATACATACACAGAAATAACACAACAACAAAAATTTGTGTATGCTATTTAGTGATAACTAAAGAAATATCCCAGATCATTGTCATAACTACATGAAAAGAATGGAACTGTACCACCATCCTCTATATAACTGGTAATCCTTACCTCTTTTCTATAAATTGCATATTTTTATGAGGTGAGAGACTTACTGGGAATGAGAGCACAAAAAATTGTTTTGAGTCATTTTGATATTTAATTAATATATAGGGTAAATTTTACTTCATTTTTCATCTCATAGTCAAAGTATACCTATTTCTATACCCTTATTTAACAGCAAAATGCCAGGTTTATGAAGATCTAGTGTCAGGTATTCTTGAGTTTAAACAAAATTTGGTAAGTCTCACATGATTACATGATGGAACAACTCCATCACCTGTCTTAAACACCTTAAAATATGAATATTCACCAATGTTTAACAATCTGGTTTTGGGAGTACTGTAAGCAAGTGCATGTAAACTACTGAAGATTAATTAGTATCTTGTATTTACTCTGCAATCCTTCATAATTTTTCTATGGTGTTCACAGTTTTTCCCCCAATAAAAGGAAAGCTCAGCTAACAAACAGTATTCTCAGTATCTTACTAAATTGTGTGCACTCATAACAATTGACCAGGATTTTTATAACAAATCATGCATTTTTAAAAATTGTTATCCTGTGAATATTTTATGATTGTAAATTCTCCCACCTTTCTAATGTTACATCCTTTTACTACCAACAAACCACTGATAATTGATATACATATATATATTTCTAATGGCAAAAGGGGACGATAGATGGTTCAGATGGTTCAGTACTTTAGGGCCAGGATAATACAGTTTTCTAAGACATTACCTTTATTTAGCAAGCACAGCTAGTAGGATTCTTTCTCTGTGGAATTCTTGTCCTGAATTAACTAGCTGTTAATTACCTGCTGTTTTATTGTAAAATCTTAATTTCCCTGGGTGATGTACTATGAGGTTCATTCTAAGTGGCCACTGATAGTATTTATGACTGAAGCACAATGACCTTTCTTTGCAAATGGGACATTTATCTGTAAGCTGTCCTTAAGTGGTATCTACCTATCTGTGAGTAAAATACACATAACTAGATTTTTATTATTCTTGTGATTTTCAACACTGACTTAATACTGAACCATTGTCTTTCAAAAAATTAGTAACTAAGTTTTGACTGCAGTGGAAGATTTCATTCATCTGGGGTTAAGCCTGGATATTGGTATTTTTAATCTTTGCCTAGGTAATTCTTCTGTCAAGTAAACGTTAAGAGCCACAGCCATTTGCAGTCCAAGAACACTTCGACTATACAGCTCTTTAAGCAGTGTAATAAGGTACATATCAGCTTCGTGATGTTTTTGTGGTACAGAGGGTTTAACTGGCTTCTGCACAAATGTCTGTGTATTTATTATTGTACATTAGTAATACATGTAAAATTATGACATCATATCCCAACAATAACATATAAATATCAAAATCATTTTAACATTTAAAAACAAGTAAATAAAGCTATTATAAACTTGAAATAATACTAAATAAAATTCATACCCACCACTGTGACTGTTCACTTTCAGTAGTATTAGTCATTATCAAAAATGATTATATAACGTTATTATCTATATTTAAATGGCATAATGAATACGCTCAAAGAGAGACTGTGTTTAGTGAGTTCAGAGAAGCACAAGGTGGTCACGGGGTCTACAGGGAAATAAGTGAGAGGCAGAGTGATTTGAATGTCTTGAAGGCATACCTGCACATAGAAAATCATATACAGTAGTGTGGGCTCTGACTTTTGCCATATGAGACAGAGAGACATTGGAAAAAATGGAGACTGGACAAAATAGACATTATTTGAATTATATTTTAAAAATATTGATTTGTCTGTGTTGGATAAAAACATAGAATTGGTGGAAGAGATGAAAATATTTAATAAATAAAAAATCTGTAATAATAGACAAGTGAAATAATTCATAGAGTGAATAATTGTTATTTGTAATAGAAAGGGTTGTATAAAAGTCTTTAAAAGCATTTGGATGTATTTGAAAGTAGAGTGGACATGATTTGCTACTGGAAAACAGTTAATATGAGAGGAAGAGTTCTGTATTTGACCCCATTGCTTTAAACTGAACAAATGAAATGATCCCCCATAAATTGTGACTATTTCCTACATTACATATGTGTTGCCTACATGTGCAGTTCATTGAGCACTATGAGAAGACATACACCATTTTGTCAGATTGAATTTCATGATTGCTTATGATAGTCTCCTTTGAAAAATGTAAATGATAATAATTTTCACATAATAGTATTATTTTGATGGTTAAAACAGATGTTCAAAGTTCTTAGGGTTTAGCTTGTATTTTGAATGTCCAGTAATGATATAGTCTATGCAAAACCACAATACAGACACTGTAAATCAGGGAAATAGGAGAAATAAAGTGATATTGTTACTGGAAGTGAGATATGAAAGGCCACTCAGTGATTTTGAATTACAGTGCTGGGCAGACTACCCAGCAACCACCACAACAAAAAGATATAGTCACTGAAAATATTTATCACATAGACTTAAAACAGGGAATTTGAGAAATATAAATTCTTTTAACTGTGATGCAAGTTTTGATTGGTTCTTTGAGCACTTGTAAATATGTTATATAATGTCCCAAGAAGATAGACTATATAAACCATAGCAAAAATGCATTATGAAAGGAAATTAATCTACACCAAGAGTTGCATGTGTTCAGAAGCTAATCATAAAAACAAACAACTCCTGAAAACTCTTGAGTAACAATGAGTCAGTAGGTGGCTACATATTTATGATGGTGGGCAAATGAGTGTGTAGCGAATCTGAAAGATTTCTAATTGCTAGCAATGTCACAGCTATTGTAACACTGAGTACTTCTTTTCTATATAACTTCACTGTACATTTCTTCCATAACAACCAAACCACTTAATGATGGATTTCTTTTTTTTTATTTTCCAGTTTAAATTTAGATAAGAAACAAGGTTGCTTCACAAGTCAGTTCCAGGTCCCTCTCCCTTTCCCTCTCCTCCTCCCGTGTCCTCCCCCCAACTCCCCCCTCGTTATCCCCTCATTCCCCCTGGGAGGGTAAGGCCCTCCATGGGGGTGTCCATAGTCTGTCATTTCATATAGGGCAGGGCCTAGACCCTTCCCCAAGAGTTGAGGATGAGAATGCACCTCACGTTGTTCTATGGGAGTCCAAAGTCCGTGTGTATACTTGGGATGGGTAGTGATCTGCTGTCCAAGGCTCAATAGATTACCTAGGCCTCCTCACTGACACCCAGATTCAGGGGGTCTTGATCAGTCCCATGCTGGATTCCCAGGCTGATGCCTGGGATTCAAGAGTTAACCTTTGTCTGGTCAGCTGTTTCTGGGGGTTAAACCAGCCCAGTCTTAATCCCTTTGATCATCAGTCCTCCCTCTCTGTTACTGGCTTTCTTGAGTTCTTAGAATAGATTCCAATAATTAAGAGGCACATGATTTTAATTGTAAAAGTAAAATTATTATAAGAGCAGCAAGACAGATGGACACTTAATAATCCTCCAGTAAATGATTCAAGAGCAATGGAACCTTGATAATAAGAAAAAGAACATTTAGAGGCACTTCAGTGATTCAACTTAATTAAAATAAAAAAATAATATTTATTTACAATGTATGATTCATTAATATCTGAATGCCTACTATTGTCTGTAATAAAAGGAGAAAATCTCACCTATGTTTCAATCAGTATTTAAAACAAGGTTTTCTGAAAAGTGGGGAGTCTGGAATATCGTAGGTTTTTAATATATGTGTGGGAGTTAAGTGGAAGTAAGGAATAAGAATCTGAGACTAGGGAAGGATAAGAGTGTTTACAGATGCCTGGCGAAAAGAGAATGTAAACAAGATCACACAGATGGTCTACATCTTGCTAATGGCTCCAGGTGTCTAGGTTGCTTGTTAAATAAACCTGTTTGTAATTTATCAATAATATTGTTTTGGTTCCCTCATCTAATACTTTTTGCAACCTATCATTAGTCTAAATTATACTGCAGCTCCAAGTACTATAAATCAGGCATACTTGAACCAGGTAAACATAAATGTCCATATGGCTCTGATTTTTGAGCCAAGGCTGGAATTAGACATATGATAACTTGCAAAAGAGGCACACGTGAAGGCAAGTACAGCCTGGGCAAGCATGTTCTCTATTTTCAGCTAAACAGACATCATAAAACAACACCCAAAAATATACCTCCTCTAATTTGATTAGTAGACCTCTGCCAAATGTCACCAATCACTTCTCTAAATGTATTGATTCCAGAATGGCTGGCCCTAACTGTGAAAGCATTTATTAGATTTCTTTCAAATTTTATAATAAATGCCACATGAATATTATAGAAAGTTAGAATATTGATTGAGCTTGCTTATGAAAGAAAGTCAGTAGTAGCAAAGTCACCAATTATATTATTGGAAATATTGTTTCAGTACCAATTACTATTTAAAAACAACTTACAATTTCCCATCTGGATTCCACAAAATACTAGTATGATGGTACTCAGAATTTTTGTATCAGATTTATCATGTCTTTCTTCTGAAACGCAAGTGAGTACCTTCTCCAAAGACCTGAGACGGAGAAAGCAGTTTGTGATCAACCACTGTGAAAAATGGCATGATTTAGAAGCAGCAAAGAGATGACACATAAGGTGTCTGACCCTGACAGGGTGGGATGTCCAGGACTAGCTTTTGTGCAGTTGTTGGTGTTGACAGCATGGAAAACCTTCCAAAGCCTCAGCTCTCTAGTCAGTTATACTATGTTCTTCCATTTAGTCTAATGGCCAGGATTGTGGCTCCTGTGATGCCAACATTCGTAGAGGTGACATGGCCTTTACAGGCCTTCTGATTTCTACTTTACTTCAAGAGTTTTTTGTAAGGATTAGTAGCTTTTTTTAAAACCTATGCAACAGATTCTTTAAAATATAACCCTCTGCATTTTAGTGGTTCTACTTTCATAATTGTTTCTTAGTTTACAATAATCAATGGGTAGTGTTTAAATTGCCATGTCATAATGTGATTAGCGAATGCCTCAGAGAAAGATATCTCTGCAAGTGTCTTGTACATAGGAATTGTTAAGTCTCTAGCATGCTAATATACAGGGCTGATGCCCACAAATGAAGTGTGTGCAGGATTTCCTAGCTCATTAATCCAAAGAGATGCTTTGTTTTTGTGCTTTGTTGTGTTGTTCATGGATTATCTAAGGGATTACTTTCATATTATTTCAAAAGCTGATTCGAGCAAACATCTCTCTGGAAACTCTGTGCCTATAACTCATGAGGAACCAGGTTTATATTTCGGAAACAGACATCTTAGAACAGGTTTTGGACAACATGTCCCTCATTTTGAGCCCTCCACAATATCATAGTGGACTGCAGCAAGTTATTTCTGAAACCTCCTGCAAATTTGGTAATTGAATCCACTTTCTGGAGTTTGTGCCCTGGAAATGCCACCGCGTTTCATTTATAATCAAACCGACTTGGCTTGAAATGATTAAATGTTCCAGATTGGTCAGGGAGGGGGAGTCCAAATGGATTCGTACAGAAATGTTATTAACTTGGAAATGGTTCAGTGGGCATTTGGCATTTTCACATTGGTAGGTTTAATTTGCGGTGTGAGAAAAGTGAACTGGAGAGACACAGAGCTCAGTATTTTTGCCACTTTAACATTTATGTTTAGCATTTATGAACCTGAGCTGAGAATTAATAAAATTCTGAACTGTAGCTTTTAAGTTTTATAATATATAGAAACGTGTCTATATTCACATGCTTCTTTTGTAAAGTATAGGTTTTAAATATAGACCCTACACATGGGTATTTTTCTTAAGGAAAAATAAGATCAGTAAGCATACAGTACCAATAAACTCAATGCTGAATGACGTGTCTAAGGAACATCTTACAGTGGCAAGGTAAGCACACATGTAAGTTAAAGCAGCCATTCTAATTAATGTTGCAAAGTAAAACAAAAAAACAGTTAATGAAGCAGGATACTCCATATAGAGATGGGAAGCAAAAGAAAACTCATTGAACAAAGGTCTACAAACCTAATATAGGCAACCACTTAATGTCTAAATTCTCTTCACTAACTATAAAAATGCATCATTGACAGCAATTTTCCATGTGTGAATTACCTGCTTGAAATGTGTTATAGAAATCAAAACACTTAAAGAAACTGAGACATTTCACCAGCATAATGAGACTTCATCCTAAGTAATTGTATTGGCTGATTACTCTACTCTCTTCATTCATTCATTTAGTCCATAAATATTTGTTATTCCTCTAGTATGTAATTATCACACAGCTAGGGTAGAAAAATTCACAAAAGGGTCATTTTACAAATAAAGAGGGTAAGGAAGGTACAGATTATATGAAAAGATACAGAGAAACTAGAGTCAAATCAATAAAAATATAGCCAAATATTATTACATGTTGTTAGAGTTTTCTCCTGGCAAGTGGCTGTAGACAATATCTGTGAATCCAATGTTCTCAACAGAGGGTAGGTTAAGAGCTGAGCATGTCCTTTGCAAGTTCCATGGCTTGACAAGTTGGATCATAGCAGGCGACGAAAAGCAGGAGGTAAGCATATCATCACAGACTTCCTAACACACCTGAAAATTCCTGCTTCATTTACAATGTCAGGAGTTTTACTAAAACAGATTTCAAGAAATATTTGAGTCATAAACTCTCTTATATGAATGAATGAAAAGGAAAAAATTAAATCTTCCAAATAGACAAGAAATACAAGAGTATATGCCAAATGGAACACAGGATGATTAATGGAGTGTCTAGGGAGGAAAACATAACAAAAACTCATTTGTGTCTATAATTTTGTATAAGTGTCTCCAAATGACAGTTCTAACTCTGGAGCCAAAATATTACAGAAAAATGCAATTCACAATGTATTCCCAAGTTAGACAAATAATCTTCGCTATATTTCTTTTTCTCAGAATAGTTACATATTATATTCCACTGTATTCAAAAAGATTGTCCGTACATTAAAGCATATTCTAAAGTGTGAGTTATTTTGATTTGATTATATACTCATTTTGTTACATGGTCTTCAGAGTAAAATTGGAGTGACTATCAATAAATATAGAAACTCAACATGTAACTTAGATGTCTGCAATGGTTTTCATTATGCATAAAATAAATAACCCATCTTTGGTCAGTGTGGAGACTGCATATTCCAGAGAGCTATAGTTGTAAGGAATTAAGAAGATATTATTTTCCTGGAGAAATTTACTTTTTCCACCAATCATAAAAGCTTAAGCCAATAGCACAGGGTTCTCTAAACTAAGATATTTTTTCCTGGTTATTTCAAACTGAAGCAAGAAGACACATCTAACTTGTAACTTCATTACCACCCTACATATAATGGTTTTCTTTAGATTGAAAACAAAATGGCATGGAATCTTTCACTGAAGTCAATTTGCTGTTAGAGAAAGGTTGAGCTATCAAATACTGTTGAGTAGGGAACTTGATCTTAAAAGTGAAGTCTGAATTGTTTCTCATTGTCTACTATACCTGGCTTCTAGAGGTAAGAGGATGTGGTATGCCCAAAGATGCATAGGCACTGGGATAATTAGAACATTGAGTCTTGTCAAATAAATTTAAAACATTTTAGATTTTATATATATGAGTATCTTACTGAATGGATCTATGTTTACAAAATGTGCTCAGTGCTTTCAAATGCTAGAAGATGGCATCAGATCCCCTGGAAGACAGATGTAAGCTACCATGTGAGTGCTCTAAACTGATGAGCAATCTCTCCACCCACTTGTCATAAAAGACTGATTTGGCATTTATCTTGTATAATCTATTTTATCATCTATAAATGAGGTATGACTCCTTTCATAGATACCTTTGTAATGCCATAACCAAAATTAACTTATGGAAGAAAAGGTTTGTATAGAGATTACAACGTTGCACACTGGGAAATTTATAACAAGAACTCAAGCAGAAATAGAGGCTAGAAACAGAGAGTGAAGCTGCTTGCATCCCATGTCTTGAAAAGCTACTTTACATATGTGATCTCAGGACAGCCGTCCCACGAATGGCATCACCTGCAGTGTATGGGGACTCCCATATCAATTCTTTTTTTGTTGTTGTTTTTTACGAGACAGGGTTTCTCTGTATTGTTTCGGGGGCTATCGGTCCAGCCCGGCCTCGAACTCACAGAGATCTGCCTGCCTCTGTCTCCCGAGTGCTGGGATTAAAGGCGTGTGCCACCACCGCCCGGCCCCATAATCAGGAAAATGACCCACATTTCAGATGCCTCTAGTTTGTATCTAATTAACAAAAAGTAAACAGTACTTTGGCCACAAGAGTTTCTTCAAAGACCTTCACAACTCCTTTTCTATTTATGTCTTCCCAAACATACTTCTGAATGGAAATCTGGATATGCCAGGTACTGCTTAAATTCAATGACTCTTACTAAAACTGAGTCAAAAGAGTCCATGTCACTTACAGGACTTAAGTGTAAAATATAGATATCATGCAAGGGCATAATCTCCACATTCTTTTTCTTTCTGTGATGATAACAGATCTATGGAAGTTCAATCATTCTCTCTCTCTCTCTCTCTCTCTCTCTCTCTCTCTCTACATATATATATATATATATATATATATATTCTATACAGTCATACTTTAGTCTCCTATCTCACCTAAAAAGCCTGGTATGATCCAATACAGTTTGAGTTACACAGCTATCTTCATTTCTTACATAGCAGGTAATATGCTTAGGCACTGGTTTCGTGGCATACTGGAGTTTAGGATTTGGGGTGAAATTTGGAAAAGCAGCACATTGAGGCCAACCTTAGAAATCCTGCTCCAAAATTCTTTATATTCTTAGATTGATTTGAGATTTTAAAGGGCTAAATCTAAGATGTTTCAGATATTTAGACAAGAAACTACATTGGCTAGAAAAAAAAGATTTTGTTCCTACTTTATATTCTTCTGAAATACTGATTTTCTGTTAAATCTTGAAATCATTTTTTCTTATTTTATTGTTAAACAATTGACATATCATTCCCTAGAATGAAGATAGTCACATATAGCTCCTATCCTAAATAGACAAATAAATGATACAATATATGTATATATACATATATATAGAGATCCTATTCAGCATTAATAAGATAATTGAACAGTTAGTTACAATAATTTGGGATATATATGTGCAGATCTAGTCATCAGTCTCTATGGGAAAAGATATAAAAGGTATAATACACCAAGGAATCAGAAGAGCCTCTCTCAAGCAAGCATTTTTGGTGTATTATCTCTAGGTAAGAGTAATTGAGATTGTAAGGTTCAGGGAGAAGAGAGGAATAGAGTAAGAGAACTTCAGAATAAAAAAATCGTGCAGAAAGTTTTAAGATGGAGAAGTGGAGGTTTAGGCCTACTTGAAGATTTTCATGTGGGAACATGCTAGGAGATTTTCAGGGGCTCAGGTCACCATGATTACAGCTTAAAGGGCAAGTGTGGATTTAGGAGAACAGATAAAAGGCTAGGAGTGAAGATGTGTCTGACAGTTCCTTAAACTGTTAGAAATTTCCAGTGATACACATCAGATTCATCACATTGTAACATTTGAATTCCCCAGTCATTTAATGTGTCAATAACCAGTATGCATTAATGTATATGTACTCTATGACAAGCAGTTTTATTACTATTTGAATTATTAAGGGGCTATGACTATTAACATCCCTCTTCACATACTTGAAATAAAGCTCTCAAAAAGGTGAAATTATTTTCTCATTGTCTAACTGACTTGGGAAACAAAATTTTCAAGGGCCCAGTGTGAAATCAGGTACAACATAAAAAGGAGTAGTAAAGTACATAGATAAACAGAGAGACAGTGGAACACATAAAATGACTGAATATGGTTGCAGTGAGAATAAGCTAAAAATATTAAAAGGCTTAGGAATAAAAAATGAGGAATTCACATGACTCAAGTAGTACATTGACTCAATGGAGTATTACTCAGTGTAAAAAAACACAATGAAATCTTCAAATTTACAAGTAAATGGATGAAACTAGAAGAAAACATCCTGAGTGAGGTAACCCAGTCAAAGAAAGACAAGCCGACTTTGCCTAGGGTGTGGTTACTCTTAACCGTCAATATCAGATAGCGAGAGATTTAATCAATTGTTTGGAAAAATAAGGGAGTAATTCAGTTTGTTCCTTGTAACATGATAAAGAAGTATCTTGCCTTTGTGTCCTTTTTTGGTTTGGATTTATTACAATGTTAAAGAATAAACTTGGGGTGTTCAGTATTCACTGGATTGCCCTCCCTCCTGACTCTATTCTGTGTCTCTCTTTTATCCTTAGTATTTTTACCTGCCATTTCTCAATCCACACTAACCATTTCAGGTACAAACTGGGAAAGTCAGCTGGATCTGACTGAAACCCCCAAAGACAGGCTCTGACAAAGTGACTCAAAGTACTCAATAGAAAACCAGATACACTGACCCAGATTGAGAAGAAAGTGGAGACTAACACTGGCACAAAACACAGTTCCTAAACAGAAGAGCTATAGCAGGGGCACTATAATCAACAATTAATAAATAGTGCCTAATGAAACTGAAAAGCTTCTGTAAAAAAAGGACACAGTAAATAGAAAGAAACTTTTAGTTTACAGAATAAGAAAAGACTTTCAAAAACTTAACTTCTATAGAGGGCTAATATCTAAATTATATTTAAAATAATCAAGTAACTAGACATTAACAAAAATATCATCCAATTTTTAAAATGGGGTACTTATCTAAGTAGAGAATTCTCAATAGAAGAAATTAAAATGACTTAGAAACAATTAAAGAAACATTCAACAACTTGAGTCATCAGGAAATGCTCATCAAAACACTTTGAGATTATATTTTATACCTATCAGAATGGCTAAGTTTGTTAAAAAGTGACAAGTTACATCTCCTGCTGGCAACAATGTGGAATAAAGGAAATACTCCTCCACTGCTGGTAAGAGTGCAATCTTGTACAGCCAATATGGAAATCAAAATGGTGTTTCATGGAATACTAGGAGTTGATCTACTTCAACACTAAGTTATACCACTCAAGCATATATGCAAAAGATGCCCACAAGGACACTTATTTAATTATGTTTGTTAAAAGCTTTATTCATAATACCTAAAAACTGGAAACAACTTACATGTCCCTCAACTGAAGAATGAATAATAAATGTAGTACATTTAAACAATGGAATATCATCTGTTAAAAATATGACATCATGAACTTTGCAGGCAAATGGGTAAAACTAGGAAAACTCCTGAGCAAGGCAGCCCAGACTCAGAAAGAAAAAAAGACATGTACTTTTAAGTGAATATTAGCTGTTAAACAAAGGACAACCAAGCTGCAATACACGGATCCAAAGTAAAAGAAGGGCTGGTTGTGGAGGGGATATGCATGGATCTCCCTGGGTAGGTGGGGGGTGGGAGAGATGGAGGGAGAGAGTATGAGAAAAGGCAACTCCAACTGGGAGTCATTTGGGGGTTAATGGAAACATAGTGCCACCAAAACTTTCTAGAACCTATAAGGATGACCCTAGTAATGGAGGATATAGACCCTGAAATGGTTTTCTTCCAGTCATGGGCAAGGCTTCTAGTTGTGGGACTGGCACACTAACCCAACCACAAAACCTTTGAATAAAAACCTGTTTTGCCTGAAAGATATGTTGGGACAATATTGGCTCAGAGCTTATGGGAGTGAACGAACAATGACTGGTCTAACTTGAGGCCCACATCACAAGTGGATTACCATGCCTGATATTGAGTAGATTATCAGAAACCAGAAGCTAGATGGTCCAGAGACCTAGGGTAGAATCTACATGACTGATTGTAAAAGAGAGAGGAGGGAAGGAAGGAAGAAAGGAAGGGAGGGAGGGAGGGAGGGAGGGAGGGAAGGAGGGAGTGAGGGAGGGAGGGAGGGAGGGAGGGAGGGAGGGAGGGAGGGAGGGAGGGAGAAAGGAATGATTCCTAATAATATCCTGACATTCTCATAATGGCGTGCTTAGCCCAATTGTAATCAGCTGGTGAGAGCAGACGCAGAGGCCCAAGGCCAAATATAAGGGAAACTTGGCAAACCCACAGAAAATGGGAGAAAAATTGTAGTAGCCAAAAGTGTCAAGAACACTAGGAGAACATGGCCTCATGAATCAACTAAGCAGGGATCATAAGTGCTCTCAGGGACTGAAGCCATGATCGTGGAGCCTGCATGGTATGCACTAGGTCTTTTACACGCATGCTGTGGTTGTTTAGCTTGTGGTTGTTTTTGGTGTTTTAGAAGTGGGAGTGGGGCTGTCTGTGACACTTTTGCCTGCTCTTGGGGACCATTTTCCTCCTCCTACTTGTTAGCCTCGTCAAGCCTTGATTTAAGGATTTGTGCCTTGTCTTTATTGCAGCTTGTTTTGCCATCGTGTTTGATATCCCTGTAAGGGTATCTTTCATGAAGGGAAATGGAAGAGCAGTCGATATGAGGATAAGTAAAGATGGGAAGCAGGAAGGAGTTGAGTGAGGAGAAGGTACCATTAGGATGTATTGGAGGTAAGAAGAATACATAAAAAGGAAAAATAAGAACTAAGATGTAGCCATTCAAATTCTGAGGCGATGTCTACACAGCTTAGGGCATGGGTGCTCTTCAAGTGTACCACCTTTCAATTTCTTGCACCCATATGATGGCATACAAAGTCGCAGATACCTGTAATTCTAAAATAGTTGATAATTCCCTGTCTTTTGCAAATTGTGATTGTTACCTGTCTTGAAATTTAATGAACAAGAAAGGTTACAGTTTAGGGATACTCAAAACAATCTTTAAATAAAAGCGTCCCCGCCATTTAAAATAAGTGTTACGATTTTGCAAAATAATTTTCCTTCAATTAGTCAAGAAGCTAAGAGGAAATTAAGATAATACATGTAAGCTTGCACATATTGTCAAACCTTTGCAGCAAACTTAATAATAAAGACAATGGCAAACCTTTATTTTGCTTTAAAACATATAAGGATAGTTTAATATATCATTTCAAACCAGAAAAAGACATATGAAATTTAAAAAGATTCAGGGTAGTACCCATAAATAGAATAAGGCTTGCTCCCTATTCTGTTCTCTGTTATGGATTACCTAATCCATGGGTTCAGTTCAAAATGACATAAACTTTTTTTCAAATTAAATTATATTGTTGATTTTGTTAAAAGATATATTTCTTTGTAGTTATTCCATAATCCCTTCATTCTAATATTCCCTCCTCCCACCAGCACATCTGGTGTGTGTGTGTGTATGACACATGTGTGCACACCTGGGCACATTGGCACTCAAGGGTGTACCCAGTATTTTTGTTTTCATTTGCATTATCAGAGCTTCAATGACATTACTTAACTATTGTTTCTCATTAGTTCAAGATTCACTTTTCAAGAGTTTACCATTTGAGACTAGAAAAGAACAAAGAAATTGAACGAAGTATCCTATACTTTATTTGAAAGAATATTTTCAGTTTTTTTTATAAAAGGATATAATGGTTCATGTGTCTTATAACATGTAAGTCTTAGAAATTTCAAGGCATAAGCTTAAATGTCTTGTATTTGACTATTTTCTCGGTGCTGATACAGATTTTAATATGGAAACCAAATCAAAATTTCTATTTTCCCTATTCTTTTATTACTAGACATATGTCCCTTCTTTTATATGTACCAAGATAAATGGATGTTCATTACAGGGTCAACAAACCTTCCAAACAATACAAAACATACCTAATTAAATGTCTCACATGTGAATTTTGAATTCATTACCATATATTTCGATACTTTAACATGCCATGAAAATCATTGCACACAGAAAGAAGCCATCTGGATAATAAAATCATCATTGCTATCATAAGCAGTCATCACTTCTAATGAGCACCCATAAATACCTTCAGGAAACACTTCTAGCATGTAAATGACACAATACCTGTCCTTCCCAACTGTCATTCCAGGTCTAAAGGCAATTTTTAAGCTCCTTATCATATTCTCAGTGCTAATGCTTTTCCCACACTATTAAGTAAATCTTTTTGTAAGCTGCAGAGTCAATCAAGTATGCCTTAGAGCTTTCATTCAGGAACTGATGGAAGCAGAAGCAGAGATTCACAGCTAAGCACTGGGCTGAATTCCTGGAATCTAGCTGTAGAGAGGGAGGAGTGATGAACACATAGGTCATGACCAGGCTGGGGAAACCCATAGAAACAGCTGATCTTAGCTGTCAGTCTGGAATCTCATGGAACATGCATAAGACCAAAGCAGGCCCCCTAAATGTGGGTGTCAGTTTGGGGGGGCTTGGGCAGTCTATGGGACCTCTGCCAGTGGAAACAGTATTTATCCCTAGTGCATGAATGGGCTTTTGGTTTCCATTCTCTATGGAGGGTTTCTCTGTCAGTCTAGATACCAGGGGAGGGCCTCAGTCCTGTGTCAAATGATGTGACAGATTTTGATGATCCCCCATGGGAGATCTTACTCTCCCTGAAGAGTGGATGGGGAGATAGTGAGGGAAATGGGAGGACAGGAGGTAGAGGGAACTGGGATTGGTATGTAAAATATTTTTCTAATTTAAATAAAAATTAATTTAATAACAATGTATGCCTTAATTGTCCTTCTCATTGCTGTGCTGAGTAGATTCCTCCATTCTTATGTTTTATCTCTCGTGGTCTCAAGTCACCTGACACATCACTTTTCCTTCAGATATTTCCCACTGTATTTATGCACTTGTCTTCCATGTTCTGAATTCCATGATGCTAAAGTTCTCCATTAATGAAACAACCTGTGTTGATTATTCCTTCCTTCTACCCACCCCAATAAAATTCTCTATTATTTTCTGTCAAGAACACACTTAAAATTTGTTTTAGATTTAGGTTTATGATTATTTAATAAATTTCATCCACTCCAAAACATGCTTAGTCATCATAATAGCAAATAATAAGAGGATCTTGTAAAAGCTATCATCTTCAGTAGTCTCATTTTAATGAAGCTGAATCAGCACAAAAACCATTGTCATATTCTAGTTGCCTCTTAATTTTAAGCTCTATTCCTGTTGAAGTTCAATTTACATTTACTTTAAAATATTCAGGAGCAAAATATTGAACATATATTCTGCATGCTTGGAAAGAGCTCTACAACTGAACTAAATTGTTAAAATTAAGTATATTTTTAATACTTAAATTATCTTTAATATAATCTGTCTTCCTATTTTGAATTTTCTTAGAAGTAAATTTCTAAGAATGAAATGCATAAAATTATGGTATTAATTAATTAATATGTATTTGTAGGCTACAAGGATATAATTTTCTTTCCTTGCTAAAGCTGTGACTCACACAATCTTTAAAAGCATCAAGTACTATCCTTTGAAAAGGTAATTTTTAATTTGATGCGTTTAAGTATTAAGTTTAACTTTTAATTTATAATGGATTTAATTTTCATCTTAATTATAAATACTCACATTTGTAAGTATGGAATCGGATATAATTCTACTTTGGTCATACCATGATAGCAGGCATTCTTCAAGGAATATTAACTGAATATCTCAGAATTTTATGATGTATTATTATTCCTTGTTACACATATAATTAACAAGAGGAGGAACTAAGAAATTTCTTTATATTGAACGATGAAGTTCCTGGTTCATTGCTTTCATAAGATATACAGAATTTTTCTACCCTGATTAAATTTTCAAAGCAAAATATGTTTTGACTGATTAATATTCTAGACAGTATATTTAAATATTTAAGACAGTAAAATTTAAATGCAAGGTTTTTACAACTGAACTATCATACTAGATGATTCCATTGGCACCTTTAGAAGGAACATAAACTGCTACATGTCCAGAGCTCTTTAGTTACTCACTCCAAAAATGAATTCATAAATAAGAGTTACAAAATATTAATACATGTACACTAAAAGGGATATGCTTAGATTGAGAGAAATAGCAAATTGATAAAAGATTTAAAGAAACACACATAATTCAAGAAGAAAGTTTTTATAACTTTTAACGTATATAAACGGTAAGTTTTATTTAAAAGAAAGTGAGAGAAAATCATGAAATTGAAACTTGATGTTCAGAAGTTTAGATATAAATATAAAGACAAGACAGGAAAAAATTCTTCTGAATTATAAAAATAATATTGAAAAAGATGAAAAGGACTAAACTGTTAAAGAACAACTCTAAATGTTGCACGCAATTTTTTGAGGTGAGAAATACAAAAGTAAAAATAAATTAACAACAAAAGTATGTATGTTAAGCTATGCCTTTCCCAAATCTATTTCCAAATATGATGGGAAATGGGAAACATTTACTATATAATGAAGGTAAAAGCAATTCCTTTGAGTAGATTACAATTCAATATGACTTGTGTCCTTATAAGGGATATTAGAACAAAACCCACATGCAGAAATAGTAACATGAAAACAAGGTATAGGATGTCAGCTTGGAAGCCACCAGGAGTTGGCTAGTTATGTCATCCAGGACCTGAACACCTTCCTCCTGAGCATCACTTAGGTCTAAATAGACACCTGTTGATAATCCATAATATAAAGGTGTCAATACTACACCACTTGATGGGGAAGTCCTGTGTACATATAAATAAAGCACTGTTGGCCAATAGTGAAGGCAAAATAGGTGGTACTAGGAGTCTAGGAGGATTCTTGAAATGTGTGAAGGAAGCCAAAACCATGTGATTCCTAGGAAGAAATTATTGGTCAATAATTAAGTCAAAGCTAGCCAAGGAGAAACAATAGCAAATGGACAACAGCTTCATAATTAATATAGTGTCCTGTATGTTATTTGGGGGTTCAGACAGCTTGTAAGGGACTAGTCGGCTGGCGGGAAAAACTACGTGTAACAACTACTGCATATCTTAAAAAGCTATAATTAGGTCAAGCAAATAACCCAGCTTTATGACTCCCTGGCATATATTTATGCCCAGAGAACTTGACTCAGTCATGTTCAATGTTCATTGCTGCTGTATTCATAAGAGATATGCAATGGACATAACCTAGATATATGTTAATTCATAAATGGATAATGAAAAGTAAAACATGTATACAATAATTAGTTGTAAAGAAAATTAAATCAAACAATTTGTAGATAAATGGATGAGGTTATAAAATATTATACTATTTCCTGGAAAGAAAACAATCATTTGTAATCTATCATTTTGGTTTCTTGCTCAAATTTTTCATAAGTGAGTATAACATAACACCTGGAGGTACTGAGGCAAGAAAGAGCTCTAGACAGAAGAAAAGTAGGATACAGTTTCTCTGAAGGGAAAATGAAATAAAAAGAGGTTATTTTAACAGGAGTTAGTGGTAATACAGTGAGAGGAATGAAGTTGAGCTAAATAATGCTAAATTTCTTTTTAATGGCTATAGGAAAATATACTATGTTTACTTAATATATATAAGTATATGTATATAATTCCATGTAGATTGAATTTTGATACATGGAAATAAAAGCCATAGAGTAACTAAATCTCTAGCATCAATGAAAATAAAAGAGAGACATTCCTTTGAGTTGTTGGTTATAGAGCATCCAAGAGACACCGAAAACTATGTAGAATGTTGCCATTGCTGTTGACTGCCCTCAGAACATGAACATAAGATTTTGTTTCTGCAGACAACACACACGGGACACAGAACATGCAAGAATTGATCTTAAACATACCTGAATGTCCATTTCCTGAGAATCAGTTCTCATAGTATCTGAAATTTCTATGCAAACTGTCAAGGGAGAAAGCAGTCACTATTCCTATACATCTGTAAAGCCTGTGAATCACATCAATATCACTCTGACTGGGGTGAAACAGAATCTCAAAGCAGTTTTAATATTTATTTCCATAATGAATAAAGCTGAAAAACTTCAAATTTTTTATTGGATAGTTTTTCTCTGTTGAGAACTTTTGTTCACTATTATTCATTCATTTTCATATTAATATTTTTGGTGCTCAGTTTTTGCTTTGAAATTATTTCTGTAATATAGATATTCATCACCTGTAGTATGTCTAGCTAGTAAGCATTTTTTCTATCACTATGTAGTTTGTTGTCTTCATTAATAATGTCCCCTTCTTTAAAGAAGAGTTTTGTTGTTGTTGTAGTTTCAATCCCTTTTGAAAATTCTTGGAACTATTTATTTTGCTATTGAAATCCTGTTCAGAAATTTATTATTTCTCTAAACTTCATTATTTCTTCTTAGATTTTTCCTTTTTTGAATTTCCTATCATGGCCAATTCATTTAAATTTAAAAAGGAAAAGAAAACTCCTAATTAAAACTAACTCAATCCTAAGGTGATATATTATTTATGATTCATTAAATCTTGCCTAAGGGTTCAGAAGGCAAAGCCAGCCTCAAGCTGGTGATACACACCTTTAATCCCAGTATATAGAATAAAGAGTTAGACAGATATCTGAGTACAAGACTATAGAGTATATTAGAGCTCATGCCTCTAATACCAGGATTTGAGAGGTATGAATGGTAGAGGCATTCAATCTGGGAGTTTCTAGTCACAATGAGAAGAACACAGCAGTCTGAGTGAATCTGAGGAGTATTGAAATTGTGAAGAGTTTGAGGATTGCACCTTTTGTCTGAGATGGTGTAGAGGTGAGAGCTAGTGGATGACTGCTTTACTTTTCTTATCTTCATCTTGAAACTTGAACACCAATATTACTCTCTGGGTCTGTTATTTATTGTGCTACACAGACCCTTACATCCTCTGGTTTTTAAACTTTACTTATACCCCTCATTATTAATTTCCCCAAGAGCATTATATCTACCTTATCTGTCTTTCAACCAAAATATTTGTATACAGTAGTTCATATCAAAGGTTTATAGTAAATCATATAGTTAATGTTAACTAAGTATGTCACTTGTGTGTTAGCTCAGTACTTGCAATTTAAATTTTAATAAATTGACCTTCCTTCTTGGCTTATTCCAATAATTTACTAGTTTCTCTACCATCTCAAACCCAATTGTATCTCTCTTCAGAATTGATAATAATCCTTAATACTGTACTCTGCTATTTTCTACAGCATTCTTCATATTTCATAAAAGAATCATTTTACCTCTGGTCAAAAGTTAATTCTTTGTGTCTTTTTTCCCTAATTAATGATAACTAAATAATGAAAAACTTAAATGTTGGTGTTCCTATATAATTCATTTCACAAAATATGCAAGTTAACTCCAATATATAGAATTAGAGTCATAGACTTTTAAATTCAGAAGGTAAATATGCCTGCAAATACTAAATAATTCAAAGAGTAGTAACTTTACAGGTATATCAGATTATTTTTAACTTCATGTTATCACCAGCAAGTAATGTAGTAATGTCAGCTAACAATAGCTTGAAATAACCAATTATCAGATGTTATATGATACATTGAGTTCATTAGGAAAGGTGAATTGAAGATATAGTGAAACAAATGAGATTTTGAGACAAAAAATTTAAATCTTCAATGTGGGAAATAATCATTGTATAAAGTGATATGGTACTTGGATGTTTATAAATCATAAGAATAGCAATACTCAGTATAGTAAGTTATGTATGTCCTGTATCACCTTTACCCTCAATCTTCCTTTTTGTAAACATTACAAAGCGGCAAATCCACACTTTCACAATTCATTGGAATTCTTTATGAATATTATGACAAACTTAAATTATGCCCTTAAATACCTAACTTAACATCAAAGCAAAATAATTCATATGAGGCAGATAAATAGCCATTTGAAAATAGAAGAGCCTTTCGAAAATGTTTGTTATAATTCCAATGGTTTAAAAAATGGATTCATTTACTCAAAACTGCTTGTTTTCATTTATATAGTAATTTCCTGTTAAATTTAGAAAGAAACAGCCAAATCCAAATTATTGAGCAATAAATCTTCAAATATTTTAAGACCTGCTTCCTGACTTTCCTTGGGTCTTTTGGTAGATCTTTCTCAGCTAAAACCTTTCCACTTTAGAGTTTAAAATACAAATGATAGGGGATGTCATTCTGTATGCTGTGAATATATGTTTCTCTCATTGGTTGATGAATAAAGCTGTTTGACTAATGGACAGGCAGGACGTAGTCAGACAGGAAGTCCAGGTAGGACTAACAGACTAGGAGAATAGAGGGAAGAGGAAGACAGAGAGTACTGGTGAGAGAGACACCATGTAGTTTCAGAAGGAACATTGTGAGTAAGCTACAGCTTCCTGTAAATATATAGCTTGAAAGAAATGCATCAATAATTAAGAGAGAGCTAGCTAATAAGAAGACTGAGCCATCAGCCAAACAGTTTATAGTTAATATAAACATCTCTGTATTTATTTGGGACTAAATGGCTCTGGAACTTGCCTGGAAACACTGTCTTCATGAAAGTCTATATTTTTGTAGGTGAAATATAAAGTACACAAAGAACATTTATTGATTGCCCATATTGACTCACTTTTAGCCAGGATGACTCAAGCAAGTCAGTAGCTCACCAATTACCACAGTAGTAAGTATCTCAGTTTATTTATTTAATCTTCTATCAATGATCTTCAATTAGCCTTTACACATTGTGCCTTTGCTTAAGGACAAATTCTAAACACTGCGTCTACAGTGAGGATGAAACAAATTAAATATTGCCTCATGAAAGTATCCTTTCATGTAGGACAATTTTCTGTTGTGAAACAAGTAAATGGATTAGGGTATCCATCATTTTTTTCTTTCAATATCAAAGGAATATAGAGGCTTGGTCATAGGAGACAAACTTACACTAAAGATTGATAGTTTCCAGGAATCAACTATAACAACTAGTGATTATGGCTAACCAAACTGTATTGATCACTTGAAAAAACTAAGGGAATGGATTTCAAATAAATTCACCTTACAAATAATAAAGAATTATGGTCAGTGGTGACTATAGATAAGTGAATTTAGTTAGTGACAATCATATATGTATATATATTTTTATATAGTCATCAGGATATACATATTGATGACACATGATTTTTTAATGTAAATTAGAAACAAGTCTCCTCCCCTGCCCCACTCCATCCACCTCAATCCCCTATCCAATACCCTCTTTTCTCCCCAGGGAGGGTCAGGCCCTCCATGGGATATCTCCAGTTTGTGATTTCATCTCAGTCAGGGCCTAGGCCATCCTCCACATGTCCAGGATTAGAGAGCATCTCTCCATGTAGAATGGGTTCCCAAAGTCCATTCATATGCCAGGCATAAATACTGATCTCATACAAGAATACCCACAGATTGTTGAGGCTTCCTCATTGACAACCAAGTTCAGGGGGTCTGGATCTGCACATCCTGGCCTCTCAGCCATCACTCTGGTGTCCATGAGCTCCAAATTGCTGAGGTCAGCAGTTTCTGTGTCTTTCACCAGCCTGGTCTTGACCCCTTGTTCATCACTCCTCCCTCTCTGTTACTGGGTTCCAGGAGTTCAGTTCAGTGTTTAGCTGTAGGAGTATGCCTCTGCTTCCATCAGCCACTAGATGAAGGCTCTAGGATGGCATATAATGTAATCCTCAATTTCATTTTTGGGGAAGGGCTTTAAGGTAACCTCTCCACTATTGCTTAGTTTGCCAATTAGCACATCCTTGTAGATTTCTGGAAATCACACTAGTGCCAGATCTCTCCTCAAATGTATAATGAGTCCCTCTCTTATGGTATCTCTCATCCTGTTCTCTGTTCTTCCCCTAACTCAAACCTCCTGCTCCCCCATGTCCTCCTCTCCCCTCCTCTTCTCCCCCTCTCTTGTTCCCAGTTCCCTGTCACCTCTCCCCATGTACCCAATCTGCTCAGGGAGTCTGGACCCATTACCTTTCAATGGGAAATGATGCATATCTCTGTTAGAGTTCTCCCTGTCTCACAGATTCTCTGGAAATGGGATTGTAGGCTGGCACTCACCTGACCCATGTCTAAAATACTTACATGAGTTAGTAAATACTATCCTTATCTTTTTGTGACTGGGTTACCTTGCTGAGAAGAGTTTCTTGTAGAGCCATCCATTTTCCTGCAAATTTCAGGATTCCATTTTTTTCCACTCAGTAGTACTCCATTGTATAAATGTAATAAACTTTCTCTACCCACTCTTTAGTTGAGGGGCATCTAAGTTGCTTCAAGTTCTGGTTATTACAAACAATGCTACTATGAACTCAGTGGAACAGATATCCTTGTTGTATTAATCTTTTTGGGTATATGCCTAAGAGCGGAATTGCTGCATCTTATAGTAGAGTGATTCCCATTTTCCTGAGAAATCTCTGTACTGATTTCCAAAGAGGCTCTCTGTCAGACTTGGGGTTGGTGAATATCTTTTACCAGGCCGTGGGCTGCCTTTTGTCTTGTTGACTGTGTCCTTTGTATTACAGAACTCAGTTTCGGGAGGTCCCATTTATTAATTTTTGATCTCAGTGTCTCTGCTACTGGTTTTATGCACAGAAATCAGTCTTCTGTTCAAATTCATTCAAGGGTACCTCCTACTTTCTCTTATAATAGGTTCAGTGTGGCTGAATTTGTGTTGAGGTCTTTGATACATTTGGACTTAAGTTTTGTGCATGGCAATATACATCGATCTATCTGCAGTCTTCTACATGCCAGCAAGCAGTTAAGCCAGCTCCATTTGTTAAAGAGGCTTGTTTTTTTTGGTTTTTATGAGACAGGGTTTCTCTGTATTGTTTTGGAGGCTGTCAGTCCAGCCTGGCCTCGAACTCACAGAGATCTGCCTGCCTCTGCCTCCCGAGTGCTGGGATTAAAGGTGTGTGCCACCACCACCCGGCTTTTTTTTCTATTGAATAATTTGAGCTTCTTTGTCAAAAAATCAGGTGTTCATAATTGCGTGTGTGTGAGGAGCCGCCCTCGCTATCGCTATCGCCATTAGAAGATGGCGCTGACATCTGCTGTCAGTTGGAGTTTACCGTTTAAGCTGTGCCTCACCCGTCATCTGGGGTGATGAGCAAAACACCAATCCCGGCTCTACACGTCTCACTCGGAGCTCCTAGGCTTATATAAGGGGCTGGGTTTCTTAGCTTGGGGTCTCCCTTTCAGAAGCTGATCATCTATCTCTCAAGATGTATTAAAGCTTTACTGCAGAAGGATCCGAGTGTCCTGCGTCGTTCTTGCTGGCGAGACGGTAGCACGGGACATCTGGTGCCGAAACCCGGGAACTCTTCAACATCGCCAGCGCCGCGGGAGACCCCTCGGAAGACGGGGCGGATTCAGAACTGCAGGGACGTAAGTTCAGAGAGGTTTGCTTTATCCTGAACACCCCTTTTCTCGACTTTGGCCTTAGTTTGTCATCACCATGGGACGGGTCAGTGGAGGCTTTGGTGCTAGTCCTGTTTGTCCTTCCTCTTCATCATGGCTGGTGCTGACAGAACGGTGCTGTCAGTCTGGTAAAGGAGTTGAGCGCCGTTTTTTAGATAAGCCGCCAGAGCGATGGGATTTGTCACAGTCAGTGGTTACTGCCCTACAGACTGTGCTCAAACAAAGAGATCTCAAAATTGCACCACGAACACTTCAAAATTTTGTGAAGGAGGTAGATAGAGTGGCACCATGGTATGCTTGTTCCGGGTCCCTCACTGTGGCCTCATGGAACAAGCTAGGTAAAGAACTAGACAGGAAGCATGCAGAAGGAGATCTCCGCTTAGGTACCAAAGCCATTTGGAAGCTAGTTAAAAACTGCTTGGAGGATGAGGCCTGTCACCCTGCTATAGTAGAAAGTCAGGGAACCTTAGAGGAAGTTCAGGATAGCATGTCAGAAACTGAATGGAGTGAGAGAATGGGAGCTCGCAAAAGGAAAGACATGTCTAAGAAAAAAGGCCCTCCCCAAGAAGTTAAGAAAGGGGGAGAGAAAGAAGGGAGTGATCATTCACCCCCTAACAAATCTAAGAAAAAGAAAAAGCCAGAATCTAGCCTATACCCTACGGTAGAGCTAGAAGCCTTGGAGCTAGATAATTCCGATTCTGACACTCTGGATTCTAGCGAAGAAGGTGGTCTAGAGGAGGAGGTGGCACGGTATGAGGAAGAAAGATATCACCCTGATAGACACCGGCCGCTGAAAACAAAAATGAATGTGAGGCCACCGCCTATAAATCCGGCGGGCTCACGCCCCTCGGCGCCTCCGCAGTATGAGCTTCGGCTGAATACTGGTACTAACTCCTTTTTACCTTTAGAGGAACGGAGAAAAATACAAATGGCTTTTCCAGTATTTGAGAATGCGGAAGGCGGAAGAGTACATACCCCCGTAGATTACAATCAAATCAAAGAATTGGCTGAATCCGTTCGTAATTATGGGGTCAATGCTAACTTTACCACAATACAGGTGGAAAGGCTTGCTAATTTTGCCATGACTCCCACTGACTGGCAGACGACAGTGAAAGCAGTGCTTCCCAACATGGGACAATACATGGAATGGAAGGCTCTCTGGTATGATGCAGCCCAGGCGCAAGCTAGAGTTAATGCCACAGCTGAAGATGAGAATCAGAGGCAGTGGACATTTGAAATGCTGACAGGTCAGGGTCAACATGCCCTTAATCAAACCAACTACATCTGGGGCGTCTATGGTCAGGTGTCGGCCGCCGCTATTAAAGCATGGAAGGCCCTCACAAAAGGGGAGAATCCAGTGGACACCTTACAAAGATTGTCCAAGGACCCCAAGAGCCATTTTCAGACTTTGTGGCCAGAATGACCGAGGCCGCCGGTCGCATCCTTGGTGATTCAGAACAAGCTATGCCCCTGATTGAGCAACTTGTCTATGAACAAGCAACCCAGGAATGTCGAGCGGCTATCGCCCCTCACAAAAGCAAAGGTTTACAAGATTGGCTCAGAGTGTACAGGGAGCTGGGGGGACCCCTAACCAATGCAGGACTAGCTGCCGCCATTTTACAAATGCACAGGCGTAGAGATTTATCTAGTCGAAAAGCTTGTTTTAATTGTGGGAAAATGGGGCACCTTAAGAAAGATTGTCAATCCCCTGAAAGAACAAGAGAACTGGAGCTTTGCCATCGTTGTGGTAAAGGTTATCATAGGGCTAGTGAATGCAGGTCAGTCCGGGATATGAAAGGGAGGCTTCTGCCCCCTATTGAAGAACCCAAGGTACCCCAATCAAAAAACGGGTCACGGGGCCCATGGTCCCAGGGCCCTCAGAAATATGGGAACCGATTTCAGAAAAGCAATCAAGAGGAAGTAGAGGCTTCCGAGGAATCCCGGAATGGACTTGCGTGCCGCCTCCGACTTCTTACTCATGCCCCAAATGAATGTTCAACTGGTCCCAGTCCATTCCCCTGGACCTTTGCCCCCTGCCACCATTGGGCTTATTCTGGGCCGTGGCTCCTTAACTTTATAGGGACTCATTATCTATCCTGGGATTGTTGACCCGTATCATAAAGAGGAGATTCAAGTTCTCTGTTCTAGCCCTCGGGGTGTATTTTCTATAAAGCAGGGAGATATAATTGCACAACTGGTGTTGCTGCCCTCCCTCGGGGATGGAGAAACCTACACTTTACAAAAAAGGGCTATGGGATCTTCTGGAAGTGATTCAGCCTATCTGGCTATACCCCTAAATGAGAGACCTACAATAAAATTGTTAATTAATGGAAAAGAATTTGAAGGGATAATGGATATGGGAGCAGACAAAAGCATTATTTCACTCCATTGGTGGCCGAAGTCTTGGCCCACTGTTGTTTCATCTCATTCTCTACAAGGTCTTGGATACCAGTCCTCTCCTGCCATCAGTGCCTCAGCCTTAACCTGGCGGAACGCTGAGGGCAAACAGGGATGTTTTACCCCCTATGTGTTGCCACTCCCTGTAAATTTAAGGGGACGGGATGTGTTACAAACCATGGGCATGACCCTAACTAATGAATACTCCCCCCAGGCATCAGCCATTATGGCAAAGATGGGGTATACAAAGGGTAGAGGCTTGGGTAGGCAAGAACAAGGCAGAATAAACCCATTACGCAACATGGAAATCGGGGTAGAAAAGGACTGGGTTTTATTTAGGGGCCGTTGAGGCTTCACGACCCATACCGTGGAAAACAGAGGAGCCGTTATGGGTCTCTCAATGGCCTCTATCCTCTGAAAAATTAGAGGCTGTCACAAGATTAGTGCAAGAACATAAACGGCTGGGGCATCTAGAGCCTTCTACCTCCCCATGGAATACACCAATTTTTGTTATTAAAAAGAAATCTGGGAAGTGGAGATTACTCCATGACCTGCGGGCCATTAACAATCAGATGCATCTTTTTGGCACTGTTCAAAGAGGACTTCCTTTGCTTTCTGCACTTCCTCAAGATTGGAAGCTTATTATCATAGATATTAAGGATTGTTTCTTCTCTATTCCACTTTACCCACGGGATAGACCAAGGTTTGCCTTCACTATCCCTTCTCTTAATCATATGGAACCAGACAAGAGATTTCAGTGGAAGGTACTGCCGCAAGGCATGGACAATAGCCCAACAATATGTCAGCTGTATGTGCAGGAGGCTTTGGAGCCAATTAGGAAGCAATTTACATCTTTAATCATGATCCATTATATGGACGATATTCTTATTTGTCACAAAGAGTTAGATGTTTTACAAAAGGCTTTTCCCATGCTGGTGGCTGAATTAAAACAGTGGGGATTAGAGATTGCCTCAGAAAAGGTTCAAATTGCAGATACAGGCCTCTTTTTGGGCTCAATGATTACTCCCAAAAATATAATTCCTCAGAAAATAGAAATTCGCAAAGACCACTTACAAACATTAAATGATTTTCAGAAACTTCTGGGAGATATAAATTGGTTGAGGCCCTTTTTAAAAATTCCATCTGCTGATCTAAAACCCCTCTTCAATCTCCTGGAGGGTGAGCCTCATATCTCCTTACCCAGAAAATTTACCCCTGCAGCCCACCGAGCCTTACAGATGGTGGAAGAGGCCTTACAGGAAGCACAATTACAACGTATTGAGGAGTCACTACCTTTTAATCTGTGTGTTTTTAAGACAGCTCAATTGCCAACTGCAGTCCTGTGGCAACATGGACCATTACTTTGGATTCATCCAAATGCTTCCCCTGCTAAGATTATTGACTGGTACCCTGATGCTGTTGCACAGCTCGCGCTTCGCGGAATAAAAGCAGCTGTTACGCATTTTGGCAGGGATCCTGATTCCTTGATTGTGCCTTATACTGCTGCACAAGTTCAGACCTTGGCAGCCACATCTAGTGATTGGGCAGTTTTAGTTACTTCCTTTTCAGGACAAATTGATAATCATTTTCCAAAGCATCCAATTTTACAGTTTGCCCTAAACCAGGCTATAGTGTTTCCACAAGTGACAGCTAAAGACCCACTCCCAGATGGGACTGTGGTGTACACTGATGGATCGAAAACTGGTATGGGAGCTTATGTGGTCAAGGATAGGGTTATATCTAAACAATATAATGAAACTTCACCTCAAGTTGTAGAATGTCTGATAGTACTGGAGGTTCTTGAGGCTTTTCCAGGACCCCTCAATATTGTATCAGATTCCTCTTATGTGGTTAATGCAGTTAATCTCCTTGAGATAGCTGGAATAATAAGATCCTCCAGCAGAGTTGCTAACATCTTTCAGAAGATACAAGCTGCCTTGTTAAATAGGAGATTTCCTGTTTTCATTACCCATGTCCGAGCACATTCTGGACTCCCAGGTCCCATGTCCTTAGGGAATGACTTAGCAGACAAGGCTACAAAGCTGGTGGCCGCTGCCTTGTCTACCCACACACAAGCAGCAAAAGAGTTCCATCAGCGCTTTCATGTGACGGCGGAGACCTTGCGCTGTCGTTTTGCTCTATCCAGGAAAGAGGCTAGGGAAATTGTTACTCAATGCCAGAATTGCTGCGAATTCTGCGAATAAACCCACGTGGCATTAGACCATTGCAGATGTGGCTGATGGATGTTACTCATATTCCCTCTTTTGGAAGGCTTCAATATGTTCATGTTTCTGTTGACACCTGTTCTGGCGTAATGTTCGCCACGCCCCTAACAGGGGAAAAGGTCTCATATGTGATTCAACATTGCCTTGAGGCCTGGAGTGCTTGGGGAAAACCCAGAATTTTAAAAACAGACAATGGATCAGCATATACCTCTCAAAAATTCCGACAGTTTTGTCGGCAAATGGATGTTACCCATCTAACTGGCCTACCTTATAACCCTCAAGGACAGGGCATTGTGGAACATGCCCATCGTACACTCAAATCATATCTGATTAAACAAAAGGGGAGTATTGAGGATGTTCTACCCTCGATACCAAGAGTTGCTGTGTCCATGGCACTTTTTACCCTTAATTTCTTGAACTCTGATGCCCAAGGCCACACTGCGGCCGATCGCCACAGTTTAGAGCCTGATAGGCCAAAAGAAATGGTAAAATGGAAAGATGTCTTGACTGATCTCTGGAAAGGCCCGGATCCTATTCTTATAAGATCCAGGGGAGCTGTGTGTGTTTTTCCACAGGAGGAAGAAAACCCCCTGTGGATCCCTGAAAGACTCACTCGAAGAGCTCCTTCACAACTCCAGAATAAGAAGGATGGAGGCCAAGTGGGTGATGAAGACTCTCCTACTCGGGATGATGGTTCCTAGTATGATGGGAGAGTTACGGTGGGCCATCATGTCTACCTTCCCCCTACCGATGCCAGTGATGCAGAATGCCCAGGAGTTCCCTAGATTTTTCACAACTAATAGAGAGTTGGGGCTTGCCTTTTTGCCTTTAGATCCTCAGATACAGAGTTTGCAGGATGAGAGAACCTTGTCATTGGTAGGAAGCTTGTGCTTTACTGTGATTTCTTCATTAAAGGATAATTTTATTCATATGGATCCAGAAAGATCTAATGCTAATCCTTTTGAATTAATGGAAGCTATACTGATCTTTCTCCTATGGCAATGATTGCTGGAGGATATAGTGAGAAGGGACAGATTACTTTTGATTGGAAAGGGGCATTAGGCAACAGTCTGAGTGAGGGACAGAGCTCTGGATCATCTGATTGGTCCTCCTCCAATGTTAAGTATACCCCTTTTAAGAGAACTAATTATTCAGCTGCTCCAATTTGTGTTTGGCTGCCCTTTATTTTGGTTGTGAGTAATGATACCTTAGGTAAGAATCAGAAAGAAATAAATTGCTCTGCTTAGAATTGTTTTTATGCATTATGCTGGGATGCTATTAAGCACCCTTTTGCTTTGGTAATG
This sequence comes from Mesocricetus auratus, assembly GCF_017639785.1. NCBI lineage: Eukaryota > Metazoa > Chordata > Mammalia > Rodentia > Cricetidae > Mesocricetus > Mesocricetus auratus. The sequence goes on along the minus strand of NW_024429184.1, from coordinate 46,440,519 downwards.
CACATGCCTCGATTTGTTCCAGTTCCTGTTGAGGTGCCAAGTAGTTTGAGTTTGTTTAGGGAAAAGCGAGATTTTTGTGATCTCTGCTATTATTGTGGGCCTGATAGCTGCCGCTGCGGTTACTGCTTCGGTTACCGCCTCGGCCCTTGCACTTTCCGCCACTGTGCAGACAACTCAAACCATTAATGAACTATCGGCCACTGTGACCATGGCCCTAGATAAACAGGCCACTGCCAATTCTCAGATACAAGGAGGCCTGATGTTGGTAAACCAACAGATTAATTTGGTTCAGGAACAATTGGATATATTGTGGCAGATGGCCCAATTGGGATGTGAACAAAAGTTGCCTGGCCTTTGTGTTCACTTCAGTACAATATGAGAATTTTACAAGAGCAGCTAACCTGTCAAAAGCTCTGTCTCAACATTTATTACAGAATTGGACTTTTGAGTTTGAGCAGACACTCCGTGAGTTGAGAGTGGCGATCCTGCAAGTGAATTCGACGCGTCTGGATCTTTCTCTGATGGAAGGCCTCTTCTCCTGGATTTCATCTGCATTTTCTTATTTTAAGGAATGGGTGGGGGTGGGATCATTTAGCCTAGTTCTCTGCTGTGGAATAGTGTTGATGCTTTGGATGGTGTGTAAGCTCAGAGCCCAAACAAAACAGACAAAGTGATGGTGGCACAAGCACTTGCTGCCTCAGAACACGGAGCCTCCCCCTGACATTTGGTTAACCATGTTAAAGCAATAGGTCGCTGGCCTCCCGGCTCTTGCACCCCACAAGGCTAGTCTCATTGCACGGGATAGAGTGGGTAGGCTTCAGCAGCCCAAGGAGTTGCAAGGCTAAGCACTGCACAGGAGAGGTCTGCGGTATAACGACTTTCTCCTGGGAGATAAGTCATCTTGCATGAAGGTTCTATGTCATGATCTCCTTCCCCCAGAAAAACGACATCGGGACTGGTCAGGGCTCCCTCTGGGGATAAGACCCTGGAGAGGAGCTTTGTACATGTTCCAAATTTGCACATGGGGATTTGACCTCTATCTCCACTCCAAAGTTGTGGGTGTCCTATGGCTTCAAAAATAAATGAATAGGGGGAGATGTGAGGAGCCGCCCTCGCTATCGCTATCGCCATTAGAAGATGGCGCTGACATCTGCTGTCAGTTGGAGTTTACCGTTTAAGCTGTGCCTCATCCGTCATCTGGGGTGATGAGCAAACCACCAATCCCGGCTCTACACGTCTCACTCGGAGCTCCTAGGCTTATATAAGGGGCTGGGTTTCTTAGCTTGGGGTCTCCCTTTCAGAAGCTGATCATCTATCTCTCAAGATGTATTAAAGCTTTACTGCAGAAGGATCCGAGTGTCCTGCGTAGTTCTTGCTGGCAAGACGGTAGCGCGGGACACGTGTGTTAATATCAGGGTGTTCAGTTCAATTCCTTTGATCTATTTGTCTATTTTTAAGCCAATACCAAGCTGTTTTCAGGACTATAGCTCTATAATAGAGCTTGAAGTCAGGGATTGTGATGCCTCTGGATGTTGCTTTGTTGAACAGGGATGTTTGGACTATTCTGGTTCATTTGTTTTTTTCATATAAAGATGAGAATTTTTCTTTCAAGGTCTCTGACAAATTGTTCTGGTATTTTGATGAGGATTGCATTGATTCTGTGCATTGCTTCTGGCAAGATTGCTATTTTTACTATGTTGATCCTACCTATCCAAGCGCATGAGAGATCTTTCCATTTTCTGGAGTCTCCTTTGATTTCTTTCTTTAAAAACTCAAAATTCTTGTGATATAGATCTTTCACTTGCTTGGTTAGCATTGTTTTGGGAATTTTATATTGTTTCTGGCAATTGTAAAAGTTGGTGTTTCTCTGGTTTCTTTCTCAGTCCTTTTATCATGTGTATATATTAGGGCTACTGATTTTCTTGAGTTGATCTTGTATCCTGCCAGTTTTCTGAAGGGGTTTATCAGCTGTAGGAGTTCTCCAGTAGACTTTTTCAGGTCGTTTATATAAACTAACATAACATCTGCAAATAGTGAAATTTTGACTTCTTCCTTGCCAATTTTTATCCACTTTTTCTCCTTTTGTTGTCTTATTGCTATAGCTAGAACTTCAAGTACAATATTAAGGAGGTATGGACAGAGAGGACAGCCTTGTCTTGTTCCTGATTTTAGAGGATTCACATTGACTTTCTATCCATTTAGTTCGATGTTGGGTGTTGGTTTGCTGTATATCATTTTATTATGTTTAGGTATGTTTCTGTTATCCATGATCTCTCCAAGGCCTTTATCATGAAGGGGTGTTGGATTTTGTCAAATGCTTTTTCCACATTTGTTGAGATGATCATATGATTTTTGTTTCTCAGCTTGTTTAGAATGTGGATTACATGATGGATTTTTTATGTTGAACCACCCCTGCATCTCTCAGTTGAAGCCCTCTTGGTCATGGTGGATGATTTTTTTGATGTGTTATTGGATTCAATGTCCCAGTATTTTATTGAGTACTTTTTCATCAATGTTCATGAGAGATATTGGTCTGAAGTTCTCTTTCTTAGTTATGTGTTTGTGTGGCTTTGCTATCAAGGTTATTGAAGCCTTGTAAAAAGAGTTTGGCAAACACCCTTCTTCTTTTGCATCGAATACTTTGAGAAGAATTGATATTATCTGTTCTTTGAATTTCTGGTAGAATTCTGCACTGAGGCCATCTGGCCCAGGGCTTTTTTTTTTTTTGGTTGATATCCTTAGGGCTTGGCTTATAGGTCTATTTAAATTGCTTATCTGTTCTTGATTTAATTTTGGTGATAACTATCCAGGAAATTGTCCATTTCCTTTAAATTTTCAAATTTTGTGCAGTACAGGTTTTCAATGGATGAACTGATGATTCTCTGAATTTCCTCAGTATCCGTTGTTAGCTTTTCATCTATGATTTTGTTAATTTGCTTATTCATACTCTGCTGTTTGGTAAGTTTGGATAGTTTGTCTATCTTGTTGATTTTCACAAAGAACCAAGTCTTTGTTTCATTTATCCTTTGTATTTTGTACCTAGTTTATATTTATTTTTTTCAGCCCTCATTTTGATTATTTCTTGGTGACTACTTCTCCAGGCTGAGTTTGCTCCTTTTTTTCTAGAGTTTTTAATTGTGCTGCACATTCTTCTAGTGTGTCTATTCTCCTTGTTTCTTCAAGTGGGCACTTAATGCTATGAACTTTCCTGTTCTCACTGCTTTCAAAGTGTCCCATAAGTTTGAGTATGTTGTGTCTTCATTCTCATTGAATTCTATGAAGTCTTTAATTTCTTTTTTTATTTCTTCCTTGACCCAGGAATGGTGCGATTGTGCATTGTTCAATTTCCATGAGTTTGTAGGGTTTCTGTAATTTGTGTTGTTGTTGAATTCTAACTTTAAAGCATGATGGTCTGATAAGATACATGGAGTTATTCCAACTTTTTGTGCTTGTTGAGATTTGCTACATTTCCAAGTATGTGGTCCATTTTTGAGAAGATTCCATGTTGTGTTTGGATGGAATGTTCCATAGATGTCTGTTAAACCCAATTGGGTCATAACTTCTATTATTTCCTTTGTTTCTTTGTTGAGTTTGTGTCTCGTAGTGAGTGTGGGGTGTTGAAGTCTTCCAGTATAAATTTGTGAGGTTTTATGTGTGTTTTGAGTTTTAGTAATATTTCTTTTATAAACATGGATGCCTTTGTATTTGGGGCATAGATGTTCAGATTTGAGACGTCATCTTTGTGGATTTCTCCTATGATGAGTATGAAATTACCTCCATATCTTTTGATTGGTATTAGTTTAAAATCTAATTTGTTAGATATTAGGATTGCTACCCTGGCTCGTTTCTTGGGTTCATTTGCTTTGGAAAATATTTTCCCAACCCTTAACACTGAGGTAAAGTCTGTCTTTGAAGCTGAGGTGCATTTCTTGTATGCAGCAGAAGAAAGGATTCTGTCATCATATCCAGTCTGACTCCTAAGGCACAACTAATAATTTTCTTGTGCCATCCAGGCTGACTCTGAAGAATTTCCATTTTGTAAATTTCATTCTCTATTTTCATGTTTCCTTTTCATTCACCACACATGCTTTTCTCATTAGTGATGTGTCTATGTGTCTAGATACTACCACAATTTTTTCTTCTTAGAAAACTCTCATCAAATCTCACCTTCCACATTGAGAATATTTTAAACCAGTTAAGCTTCAGTAACAATTACGATCCATTCTCTACCTCATTCAGCACTCAACTTCTTATTCCATTTATTTCATAATGCCTTTATCATATTTTACCTGACATATCTAATCCACACACAACAGACAGCATGCCTAATGAATGTCCTCACACTTCCGCCTTTTGGCCAATAAGTAATAGGTTTTTAATAGCAGTCTCATAAATCATAGACATATGTTCATCATTTGGAATTACAAACACAATGGAAAAAGGAAGAGCAGGACCCGGGGAAACTAAACAAAAAGCATCATAATTGTGTTGCTAATTGTGTATGCAAAAATGCCTGCAGCATGCTAATATCTTTCATCAAAAATGTCACCTATGAAAGTCTCAAAAAATAACATGAAATAAAGTATATTAGCAAATGTTTTAAAAGCTCTAATAGCTATATTTTATCGACTCTATTTGGTATCAAAACTTGGTCATTCAATAGTAATTCTGCCTCTATCTCTGTCTGTCTCTGCCTTCTTTCTCTCTCTCTCTCTCTCTCTCTCTCTCTCTCTCTCTCTCTCTCTGTGTGTGTGTGTGTAGCTATATTTATATGTGGACATGTGTTCACATCCTATGATATTGCTAGACATTTCACTGCTGCATCCTCTGTATTCACAGAAACTATTTTGATCCCCTGTCAAATCAATGATGCCAAAAGTATAGAACTGCTTAGAGAATTAGCCCTTAAATGAAAATTATTTTAAGTAGAATAAACTGCAATGTATCACACACATAAAAGATGATCAACACATATATATTAATTTTTCTTAGAACTGTCAATGAAAATGCCAATTAATGCTGATTAGATAATCCATATAAGTATAGTCAGATGTTGCTTATCAGTATTTATCCCTTTTTATATACTTTAATATGAAACTGTATATTAATATGCAGCTCTTGCTGTCTACCTTCATCATTCAAAAAACCTGAGGAATATTTTCTGCTTATAGGGCAGAAATCAATGTCTGATTAGTAATAGCAAGACAATAAAGGGAGATATAAAGTAGTGTTCTAGAAAAACTGTGGAAAGTGTTTTTTTCTGTATTTGACAATGTTACAACAGATAATTCTCTTTGCTGCTATCTCTATTTACTCTCATGCCTGTTTTTCAATATCAGTCTTCTTGAACATATAAATTTGATTTCAAACATGAGAGATATGAAGCAAAACAAAAGTTAACAAACTGCTGAAACTGAGTACAAAATTTGATTTGGTTTATGAAAAACAATCAAATGAATGAGAACACCTCTAATAGCAACCTGTGAGGACATTAAGTTCAGACAGTTATTTACAATGTTTTCTGTTTCCAAATGTTTCTTTATTCAAAAATCCTTCTAAGGAGTATCAATTTAAAATAACGGCCTAACCTCCATAGGATGCTCAAGACTGTATTTGTCATCCCAGACCCACATTTATGGCTTCCTTTAAAACTCGACACAGAACTCTGCTGGCAACATCCATATTCCAGTACATTCAGCAGTTCACATCTTCAAGATAGTTTCACATTATATTTGATTTGTCACTACTCATGATTAAACATAGTTTTATCATAAGATATCTCAAAGCAACATTCTGATTGGATATTACACATTATGCAAGCAACTGATCTGGGGATTAGTAATAAATGAGTCCAAATATGTTGTCTGCTACTTGAGCAGTCCTTCTAGCTACAAGTGAAAAGTTCAACATGATCAATGGCATGTTACTGGCAGTGGCCTACTCATGATGACAGACTTCTGCAGGCAGATTCCCACATGGCACATGGTAATATATGATCAGAATCAGAGATCATGGTTCTGGTTTCTGCTACTCTTAAAGTCTTTTGCATTAAAGAGTTCTGACTAATATCCAAACTGATCTACATTCACTAATTTTTCAATGAATTATGGAAAGTAAAATGTAGGGGTTTCAGAGTCCATTAGTACTTAAAGACTCAATAATCCTCACAAGTCCAACTTTGAGGGGAGAAAAGTTCCCTGGTTATTTTTCCTATAATTTTTACCAGTGTAATTATCCATATACTCAGTCTCATTGCTCAACAAAAGGATGTAGGAGAGAGAGGATGATAAGGAGGAGGATAAGGAAAGTGAATAAGAAGCTGATAATTTGTTACTGTTTACCTTGTCTAATTTGGTTCCAGGATAGATTTAAATATTAATTATCAACCACATATCAGATTCTGCAGATTTACCTTTGTCTTCTTGCTGATAAAATATATGTTATGATTCTGAAGTATTTGTGAAATTCAAAATAGCAATGTACTGTACAGCCATGGGAGAGTAAAACATAATACAAGACAACACAAAGTTTCTCTGATATAGCAGACCTCAGTTGTTGGATTATACTTCCTCACAAAGACTATGAAGCCTAGAAAAATGATCAGTACTTTATGAATTTAAACAGTCATTATCTATAACTATTAATCCATTTATCAGCTATGATTTGTGGATAATCTAACAAAGTTTGTTGAAAGTGTTTGAGTCACATAGAAAAAGTTCAACCATACTCCATCATCATCTTATTGTTCACAGTGATCTTGAGACAAATGAAGGAAATTTTCAACACTTTCCAGGAGTTAAGTAACAATCCTCTGGTGCTGTCTCTTATTTTGTATAATGATGTATACATTGTTGAGTAGTTTTAACTTTCCAAAGCCCATTTATTAAAACAAAAGTCTCAGTAGCTATAAAATACCACCAGTGCAATCAACGCTATGAGTATGATTGTAACACTTGTCCACTTCTCACTTGTACCACATCTAAATCATCAGACTTGTGAACTCTTAGGAGTAGAGGAACTCTTAGGGAATCAAAATGAAAACACTTCATTAGCTCACCCTTGCTCTGTTTGATGAATATTTTTTTAATTTAAAATGGAACCTCTAGCACATGCTGGCATCAAACTTGTTATGTAGTCAAGGATGTGCTTAAAGTTCTGGTCTGCTATGATTTCAGTCATTTGCAAGTACACACTGGGTTATGCAATGCTGGTGATTAAATCCAGGACCTGTGCAAACACTCTACTACTGATGGTTCTTGATTTGCATTTCATTTCATAATAGATTTCAAACGTATTTTCTATTGATAATTTCTTTGAAAAGTGAGATAAAACATAAATGAGTAGGAGTGCAATGTCAATGGCATTAAAAAAATGTACCACCCTTCCCCATGTTAACTCTTGGTATGGTTTGACAGGGATTAGTCCAGTCTCAACATCATATGTCAGACTTTGTTGACTACCCAAGGAAGGAGGAGGAGCTGAGGGTTGGTATGTAAAATGAAAATAATTTGAAACAAAAAAGAAAAAATTGAATGCAAGAATATAACACAAATACAAGAGAAAATTATTTGTACATATTTTTAGTACTGAGTAAAGTGATTATATCCTGATGGAATCATGTCTATTGGTTGCAATATTATTGATGTCTCTGTGGTTTTCCCTATCATATTCTTGATCTCGCCTTGTTCATATGATCCTCCCTTCCTCTCTTCAATTGAATTCCAGGAGGTCACCCAATGGTTGGCTCTGATGACTCATGAAGGAAGGGCCCAGATGTGGATGGGAGTGGGAGGGGAAATGTATGAAGAGTGGAAGGGGGAACTGTAGTTCTTATATAAAATGGAGAAATAATTTCAAATAAAAGGAAAGCAATATTATTAATGGTATGTAACATACTGAAGTCATCATTTCCTGGAATGTGTAAGAGTCAAACTTCTCTTGCTGTACACCAAGAAATTGCCTCCTAGGCTCCATCATTATTTTGCATTCTAATTAATGTAGAGAACTATATAAAGTATATTATACAAAACACTAGCTACATTAGGAAAACATTAGTATTTTTACCTTAAAATTTGAGACCAAATGAGATTAAAATGTGTAAAGGCATTTTAGGGAATTTTTTATGTAAATTATAAAAGTTAACCAGGATGCAATTAAGGTCTTGATTAATATTTTTCTCTTCCAGAAAAGAATATAATTTTTTATTTGTTTGTTTGAAAAAGGCTCTAATTCTAATTTTGGCTAGCCTGGTGCTTGTTATATAATCCAGGTTGGCCTGGAACTCATGAAGATCTGCATGCTTCTGCCTTTAAACTGATTGTTTTAAATCATGTGTTGATATGCCTGGCTAGAGAGTACTTCCATTTTCTAATGTACTTTTAGAATTATCACACATATTGCTTTAATAATTGCTCATCTTCTTCATTCATAGGCACTCCATGAATTGAGTTTATTTCTCCTTTTTAATTCTGTTTGGCTTAATATTTATATAGAGTGGGTTTTCTATAAGAAGGTAGTCTTTAAGCAAATAAATATTGTTTTCAAACCTAAAGAAAGTTAACCTAAACTACAAACCAATTAACATATTACCTTCAAATTCAACAGTAACAAAGATACCAGGGCTTAAATTCCCACTGGTATGTAGGAGTGAACCCCACAAAGTTATCCACCCATGAGGGCCGAGACACGTAAACTGACACAGGTAGATATAAAAGGAAGTGAAAGAAGAAGGAACCTCCCTTTTTGATCCTGGAAGCCAGCCATGCTTCTAACTCCTGGTCTATGCGGCTCTCTTTCTCTCTCTCTCTCTCTCTCTCTCTCTCTCTCTCTCTCTCTCTCTCTGGTAAATAAATATATTGCTTTTCATATATAGTATCGAATATCGTTATACTGGTGTAAAATATAATCTTTCCTTTTCATTTTCTTCCAGAAAACATGTATCTGTTCTGTTGCCTAATACAAAATGAAACGCTTCATTAAAAGATACTTTTTATAAGTATAAGAAATGTATAAATATAAAGTCAAACCCATTAATGTAAATTTATAGCTAAACCTATCCACTAAGACTTAAATTAGATTTTCTTTTTTATATAATTTCTGTTACATATTTGGAACAGTTAAAAACACAAAGAATTTCTAAACAAAATTATTCATGCTTCATAGAATTCATTTTCACTCACCATCCAAATTTCTAGTCACCAAACTGTTTTTCATAAAACAAGAGTTTTGAACTCCATGAAATATTTACAAATGCCTCTCACAGATTTATATGAATATGTTGCTTTGGCAAGTAAAATTGTTATTTATTAAAGAATAGATGTGATTTGGGACATGGTCTGCTGAAATACAGAATGCTGCAAACCCATTATCTGCTCTCAGAAAAACAAAATCTTGAAACAATCTGGAAACTTGAGACTGTTGTAGATAGATTTCTTCAATCTAGAATTCATTTATTATAAAAGAGTTAAAGTAATATTCATTCACTAAAATATTTTTTCCACATGGGCAAGTTATAGGTAGTCACCAAAGGACACACTAGTAACGTTTGTAAACAGGTGTGATGAAGATAGAGATAGAACCTACCACATTACTTGTGAAACACCTCTTTGCCACAGACACTTTCATGATCCACCTAGATTGCTTGAAAGCTGTATAAGTAAAACAACTGTGTAAGATTTGTGTCACCTATAAATAGCAAATTTTAACTGAAGTGTCTCCTATAGGTTTGAAAAACTTACACTTCAGGTTTTTACCTGGTTGTAGAATATTTGCAGTCATTATAGAAAACTAAGTCCAATTAGTTACAAAGAAAACATGGTGCTACAGAAAAGATTTGCAAATCCAAGGATCTTTAACAAATGAGCAATGTTATCTATAGGAAAACTTCCAGGCAGCACATGAATAATCATTAATATTTAAGTAAATTATGTTTTGTATTTTAAAGATGAATCAATTACTTAAACCTTGGCACTTTTGCTAAACCAAATAAACACTTAGTTGACTATAAATAAGAATCATGAGATGAGAAAAGATCTCCTAAATACAAAGTGTCTACAGCTCTAAGGAAAGAAGTGGTTTTATGAGATGATTTCTCTGAGTTTTGACTTTTTTATGTCTAAGAATACTGCATGTTACCATCCCTCTGAAATAACATTAGGGAACATGTTGATGTGTTCATTGTGTGTTCCCTTTGTGGGAAGCATTCTTCTCTAAAATCATGTGACAGAAGTGATTTGTCTTTGTGGGAGAGTTTGAGAAAATGTTAACCACAAATCCTGTAAGGATAAATTCCCTGGCACTTGAAGCAAAAGAATAAAACATATCAGATTGTTAAGATAGACCCCTATCTGTAAACTACAACTGATGGATATTAACATAAGTAGAGAATTAAATTACATCAAAGAATACAATATGCACTTAACAGATATGACCCAGAAGTCTCGCTGGATGCCTCCTGAACTCAAACATTCACATTCACACTTATCTTCTTAACTAATTTCTCAAAGAATTTTGTTTATTTAAAACAAAAATGTTTGTTTAAAATATTTGTTACACATTAAATATGGTATTATGGCCACTATATACACTGATACATGACTAGGTTACATAATAGTTGTGGCTAAACAAATTGTAAATAGAATCAATGAAAAATATCCAAACTGATGGATATCTGAAATTTTAGATTAGTAATCAAAGAGAAATGTAAGAGGCAATCCTCAGTAAAACAATACCAGAAAATGAAGACCAACTCTCAAGTGCTAAAGACATGATGAATTAAAAGTACACATCGGTGAAAATGTGAAATGTAAAAAATTATTGGCCTAAAATATATAGGGAATCTGGGATACCATGAAATGACCAAACCCAAGAATAATGAAAACAGAGGAAGGAAAACAAACTCAGGTAAAAAAACAGAAAATAATTTCAATAATATTATAGAAGAAAATTTTCCTAACTTAAAGAAATATATGCTTAATAATGTTTGGGGCTATTGTTTTTTTCTCAGTCCATTTATCATTTGTATATAATATGGCTACTGATTTGTTTAGTTAATCTTGTACCCTGCCACTTTGCTGAAGGTGTTTATCATCTGTAGGAGTTTCCATGTAGAGTTTTTTGGATCATTTATGTAAGCTATCATATCATCTGCAAATAGTGAAATTTTGACTTCTTCATTTCCAATTTGTATCCCCTTGATCTCCTTTGGTTGGCATATTGCTCTGGCTAGAAATTCAAGTACAATAATGAAGATATGTGGGGAGCATTGTCTTGTTCCTGATTTTAGAGGGAGTAATTTAAGTTTTTCACTATTTAGTTTGATGTTAGCTGTTGGTTACTGTATATTACTTTTATTATGTTTAGGTATGTTCCTGCTATCCTTGATCTCTCCAGATCTTTATCATGACGGGGTGTTGAATTATGTCACAGGATTTTTCAGTATAAAGTGAGATGATTATGTGGATTTTCCCTTGCAGTTTTTTTTAATATGGTATATTACACTGATAGGTTTTCATATGTTGAACTATCCCCGCATTCTTGGGATGGAGCCTATTTGATCATGGTGTATGATTTTTCTTATGTGTTCTTGGATTCCATTTGCTAGAATTTTATTGAGTATTTTTGCATCAATGTTCATGAGGGAAATTGGTCTGTAGTTCTCTTTCATAATTGTGTCTGTTTGTTTCATTGATTCTTTGCAAAGATTTTCTGGTTTCTAGGTTTTTTTTTATTTCAAACATCAATTTGATTATTTCCTTGCATCTATTGCTCCTGGGTGAATATGATTCTTTCTGTTTTAGAGATAATTCTGTGCTGTGACAATTCTCCAGTTTCTTCATGTGGTCACTTAGTACTATGAACTTTCCTCTTAGCACTGCTTTCAAAGTGTCCCATAAGTTTGGCTATGTTGTTTCTTCATTCTCATTGAATTCTTGGAAGTCTTTAAATTATTTTTTATTCCTCCTTGACCCAGGGATGTTATAATTGCATGTTGTTCAATTTCCATGAGGTTTTAGTGTTTCTGTAATTTGTGTTGTTCTTGAATTCTAATTTTAAAGCATGATGGTCTGATAAGATACACTGGGTTATTCCAATTTTTTAATATCTGTTTAGGTTTGCTATGCTACCAATTTTGTGTTAGACTTTAGAGAACGTTCCATGTGGCTCTGAGAAGAAGGTATATTCTTTTGTGTTTGGATGGAATGTTCTAAAGATGTCTGTTAATCTCAACTGGGTCATATCTTCTTTTACTTCTTTTCTTTCTTTGTTTAGTTTCTGTTTGGCAATCCTGTCTAGTGGAATATTGAAATCTATTCCTACTAGTGTGTGAGATTTTATGTGTGATTTGAGGTTAGTAAAGTTTCTTTTTTGAATGTGGGTGCCTTTGTAATTGGAGCATAGATGTTTAGAATTGAAACTTCATCTTGGTGGATTTTTCCTGTAATGAATATGAAATGTACTTCTGTGTATTTTTATAAGTAAGTTGAGACTATTGACATTAAGGGATATTAATGATCAGTGATTTTTGTTTCTTGTTTGTTTTGGATTTATTGCTGATGGTGTTACTGTGTGCAGATTCGTCCCCCTTTATCTTTTGCTGTTTGGTAAAGTGGTTTATAGGTTGCTTGGACATTTTTCCATATATTTGATGTTTTGATTATTATGGGGCAGGGGAACTTCTTTTTCTGGTCCAGGCTATTTGCTATTCTGTAAAATTCTTGTAGTTTCAAAGGTATATCCTTCTTTAGGTTAGGGAAACGTTTATCTATGATTCTGTTGAATATGTTTTCTGAACCTTTTAGCTGTATTTGTTCACCTTCTTATATACCTATTGTTCTCAGATTAGGCCTCTTCACAATGTCCCATATTTCCTGTGCATTTTGAGTTAGAGAATTGTTGGATTTGAGATTTCTGAGGTTGAGGACTGTATATCCTCTAATGAGTCTTTAACACCTGAGATTCTTTCTTACATTTCTTATATTCTATTGGTTACACTTACATCTGTAGTTTCTGATCACTTTCCCAGTTTTTCTATATCCAGCATCCCCTCATTCTGCGTTTTCTTTATTGTTTCTATTTCAGTTCAAGGTTTGGCCTGTTTGAGTTGTTTCTGTCACTTGTTTGTTTCACTTTTCTTGGCTTTCTTTATATTCTTTAAGAGATCTATTTATTTCTTGAATTTTTGGTTTATTTTTTCTTCAATTGCTTAAGGAATTTTCTCATTTCCTCTTTGAGGGTCTCTAACATTAAATATCTGGGGATAATGTTAAGCAAACAAGTGAAAGGTCTTCACAGTAAGAACTTTGAATCCTTAAAGAAAGAAATTAAAGAAGATACCAGAAAATGGAAAGATCTCCCATGCTCTTGGATAGGTTAGATCAATATAGTAAAAATAACAATCTTGCCAAAAGCAATCTACAGATTCAGTGCAATCCCCATGAAAATACCAACACAATTCTTCACAGAACTTGAAAGAACAATAATCAAATTCATAAGGAAATACAAAAGACCCAGGTTAGCAAAAACAATCCTGTACAATAAAAGCATCAATATTCCTGACTTCAAGCTCTATTATAGAGCTATGGTCCTGAAAACAGTTTGGTATTGGCACAAAATTAGAAAGGTAGACCAATGGAATCCAATTAAAAACCCTGATATTAACCCACACACCCATTATCACTTGATTTTTGACAAAGAATCTAAACTTATACAATGAAAAAAGGCGGTATCTTCAACAAATGGTCCTGGAATAACTGTATGCTAGCATACAGAAGACTGCAGAGAGATCCATATCTTTCATCAAGCACAAAACTTAAGTCCAAATGAATTAGAGACCTCAACATAAATCCAGCAACAATGGACATCTTAGAAGAGAAAGTGGGAGTTACTCTTGAATGAATTGGCACAAGAGACTGCTTCCTGAACATAACACCAGTAGCACAGACACTGAGATCAACAAATAACAAATAGGACCTCCTGAAACTGAGTAGCTTCTGTAAGGCAAAGTACATATTCAAAAACACAAAATGGCACCCCACAGAATGGGAAAAGATATTCACAAACCCCACATCCAACAAAGGGCTGAACTCCAAAATTTACAAAGAAGACAAGAAGCAAGTCTCCAAAACACCAAAGGATCCAATTAAAATGTGGGGTACAGAACTAAATAGAGAATTCTCAATAGAGGAGTCTAAAATGCCTGAGAGACACTTGAGAAAGTGTTCAACATCCCTAGCCATTGGGGAAATACAAATCAAAACAACTCTGAGATACCATCTCACTCCTGTCAGAATGGCTAAAATCAAAAACTCCAATAACAATTTGCGGAGGATATGGATAGACTGGAACACACCTCCACTGCTAGTGGGGATGCCAACTTGTACATGCTCTTTGGAAATCAGTATGGTGATTTCTCAGGAAAATGGGAATCAATCAATCACAAGACTCAGTGATTCCAATCTTAGGCATATACGAAAAAAATGCACATTCACAACAAGGACATCTGTTCCACTATGTTCATAGCAGCATTGTTTGTAATGGTCAGAACCTAGAAGCAACCTAGATGCTCCTCAACTGAAGAGTGGATAGAGAAATTGTGTTATATTTACACAATGGAGTATTACTATACAGCAGAAAAAATGCAATGTAATCTTGAAATTTTCAGGCAAATAAATAGCACTAGAAGAAACCGTCCTCAGTGAGGTATTCCAGTCACAAAAAGACAAACATGGTATATACTCACTCACATATAGGTTTTAGATATGACTCATGGGAGTCCCAGCCTACAATCCCACTGCCAGAGAGTTTGGGAATCACGTAGGTTCCTAAGAGAGATATGCCTGTTACCCCAGATAAGGAGTATGAGCCAAGATCTCCTGAGAAGGGTGGGAGCATGAGGGGAGGGGAGTGGGAGCCTGGAAGAGGAATGGGATAGAGGAGGGGGGAGAGGAGGACATGGAGCAGCAGGAAGATTAAGTCAGGGAAGAGTAGAACAAGATGAGAGGTACCATAATAGAGGGAGTCATTGTATGTTTAGGAAGAGACCTGGAACTAGTGAGATTTCCAAAGATCTACAAGGATGATACCAACTGGCAAGCTAAGCAACAGTGGAGACACCACATTAAGTGCCCATCCCTGATAGTGTGTTTGATGACTTCTTTTAATGGCATCCTAGAACCGTCATCCAGTTACTGATGGAAACAGAGGCAGACACCGATAGCTAAAGATTGAACTGAATTCCTGGAACTCAGTGACAGATAGCAGAATGATGAGTCTCATGAAACCCACAGAAACAGCTGACCTGAGCAAGGGGGGGCTCTTGGACCCCTGCCTGATGGCTGGCAGATGAGCATAGAACTTATCCAGACCCCCCTGAATGTGGGTGTCAGCGAGGAGGCCTGAACAATCTTTGGGGCCTTGGGTGGTTGACTGATGTTTGTCCATGTTATACAGATGGACTTTGGGTGCCACTCCCAGAGTGAGGGATGCTCTCTAAGCCTGATCTCTTGAGGAAGGACCTGGTCCCTGCCCTGGATGAAATTGTAAACTCTGGGGATCCCCCACAGCTTTTCTCACTCTCCCTGGGAAATGAATTTGGGATTGGATGGGGGCTTGGTGGGGCTGGTGTGGGTATGGAGAAGGAGAGTAGAGAGATGGGAGGGAGCTGGGATTGACATGTGAAGCAAGCTTGAAATAAAAATATTTTAAAAAGCACATGAACCATAAAGACCACCAAATAGACTGGACCAGGGTAAAAAGTGCCCTTATCACATGACAATGAAAGCACTAAATTTACAGAACAGAAAAAAGAATATTAAAATCTGCAAGGAGAAAAGACCAAAGAATATATTAAGGCAGATCTACTAGAGTGACTCCTGACATTTCAATGAAGTCTCTGAACTCCAGAAAGGTCTGTACTGATATTCTACAAACTATAAGATATCAGAAATGCTAGCCCTGAATATTACATGCAGCAAAATTTTAACATCACAACAAATGGAGCAATTAAGACATTCCATGATCAAACCGGATTTAAGCAACTTATCTTTGGAAAACTAAAGCCCTACAGAAGATACTAGAATGACAACTCCAACCTAAATAGCTTAACCTAACAGCAGAGATACACAATGAGCACTTAACCCCAGACCAGTGAATCAAAGAATAGGAAACACACACACGCAGAGAAATATACACACAGAGACATACATCAACAACCACAATAACAGGGTATGAATTGTACTTGATGTATTGTGTCCTTTTTGTTTATGAACACCAAAAACAACAAGCCGACTGTTTTCTTGGTGTATACAGATGTGTACTATCTGGTCCATGAAAATAGCATTCCTAAAATTACTCCTTGTGATATGGGAATTCAAACAATATATAACACAGCAAATGTAAGAAAACAAAATTAGTGAGAGAAACAGAAAGCAAATAATACTCCTAGAAGAACAAATCTGTTAAAAAGTAATTTGACATTATTGAATGTCATGTACTGTCATGTCATGTAATTCTGTTAAATGAAAGATGAAACACAACAAAAAAGAACAAAGAAACCAAAATTCTGCTATGCTTTCTCTGTGTAACTAACTTTCAATGAAGTGCATTTGTTGCCTCTAGGATAAGATCCAATTCATAACAAAAAATAATTTTGATGAAAAACAACATGACTGTAAACCTCTCTCCCACACACACACACACACACACACACACACACACACACACACACACACACACACACAGAGGAATGTACACATGCATATTATCTAGGGGTTTGAACAGAGATATAAGAGTTAGTCCATGCAGTTGATTGTAATCATTTGTCTTTTCTCTTTCTACAAGTTATATCTATTTATTATCAAGTATTGCAAGAAGCAGTTTAAATTCTTTACACAATCATTTGTTTATTTATTTGTGTATTTGAAGGGTAAATAATGGACATACCCATGCACACTTTTAGAAGATGGAAAGCAGTTTAAATTCTTTTCAAATTTGTAATTTAATTTGTATGTTTGAAGGGTAGATGGTGTATATGCCAATGCATACTTGTAAAGCAGCTCACTGTTGTCCATTGTCTTATTCTGCCACATAGGTTCTGGGATCCAATTTAGGTTGTCTTATTCATACATAAACACATATGTGAAATCTCATCATGTCTAAAGTACATGTTTCATGAACAAATGCTCTAGGGTTTTACTTGTATAAACAAAATAATTATCACATGGAAGTTGAAGTTAGAGTAGTATTTATGAGAGAATGTTGATCTCAGGAATAAGAGAGAAATGGAAGAGTCTATTAATATGTCAGAGTTAGAGTTAGAGAGATAAGGTCTAGTGCTCTGTAGCTTACAGGAGTGAATCAGCAACAGCAATGCATTGCCTCCTGGACTTAGAAAGTTGTCTTTGACACTTCATTACACTTTATCACTGATTGAGTCAAAGACAAAAATTAAACTCACATTTTCTACTCCTCTACTAAAAACAAATGTATGCCTTCCTATTATTTTCAATAATGGCTATGATGACAATGATGTTGAAGTACAAATATGATATAAACTTCATTTTAAACATTCAAGACTTCTTGCTTTGTGTCACTTTTTTCTACTTGTATTCCTGCTACTGATAATAATACCTAGTGTCCTATATTTTCAAAAATTAAAATTACGTTTCACTCTAAATGTGCGTGTCAGTGTCAATATTTCTGTCCCTTACAAATAATCCTCATTTATACCCAGATAAAAGAAAAACTTTAGAACCATAAGCATAAATTAGAATCATACACTTTTTAGCTGTTGAGCCATCTAACCAGACTTTCAATTATTAAAATTATAATGTTGTACTTTAGGCTTACAGGAATATATATATTTCTGATCTGTCAAGAATTATAATTTTGCAAGTACCTAAATAAGTTCCAACAAGATGGCTTATCAAAAAAATCATCTGCTGTCAAATATAAAACCTGATTTTCACCTATGGCACTACATTTTAGAGGAAAATAACTCATTCCTACATGTTTTTCTCTTATGTTCACAATAATATCATTGCATGCATGCTCTCAGACATCCAAATATGAAAATAAAGGGCAACAAATTTTAAAAAATTTTAAAAGTACCTATGGCATTTTAGAATAAAAATAATTAGCTATGTTTTACTTACAGAAAACTTTATAACTACAAGTAACAATGAAACATAATTATATGGTATTTTCTGCTTTTCTTATATTGTCATTGAATTTCCCTTCTGTCTATATATAGTCAGAGGCAGAACTAGAGTTTCATACAATTTAGTTTCCTCATTGTTAAGATTTTCAACAACAGAAATTAACACAAGAAGTAAAATATTAAGTGAATAAAAATTTGATAATGAAACATTTTTAATAGGAGAAATGCTAACAATGTCCATCTGCACTCACTTTCAAGTTCAAGCCCATTGACTCCTCTTTGGAAGAAAACTGAGCAGGAAAACACCCACCTGTGAGTCTTACTGCACATTTCTGATGGATGTTCTCATGGGGCACTGGACCGGGAATAATGAGTCTCTCATTAATTATGTGGAGATCAGGTCAAGTCTTACCAGAAAGTGACAACTGCTACGTATTTGTCACTTTACTGATATATAGAGAGCAAAGAAATCTTTTCATATTTTCTTAATTCTCAAGTTCAAGAATAAAAAGGGAGATAACTATTCCAGAAAAAAAAACTGGGAGAATGCTCAGGCAACAGTTCACAGCAGCAAAGAGGTGACAGAGATGACACAATGCACAGTGTTTTCTATCACAAAGAACAAAAGTTTGTTTAACTCTCTCATCTTTCTCAATTTTCCACGAGACTGGTTTGCCAGGAGGTCAAGTAAAACAGTGTACTGAAATACAAAATAGCACTTCTCCATCGCACACATTTTGGTAAATTAGATTGCCCTTTTGTGATTTCAAATGAAATGTCTCTTTTAAAACTTTATTGGCAGTCCTCTATACGTTTTTCATGAAAATATGACTAGGAAAACTGGATGTTTTAAAAGACCATTCCTTCCTTATCAATAACATTAAGTTTAATAATAAAATGCAGTTGAATTTTAAATACTTACCAAAACCAGAACATTCTATAAAACAAATTTTTCCTCTTTTAATTCAGTGTTCATGTGTATGCATAGTGTGGGGGTTGTACATGTGAATACCAGTGGCCAAGGAGGTCTGAAGAGAGCCTTGAGTTCCCTGAAAATGTAATTACAGGTAGTTGTAAGTCATTGGGTTTGGGTGCAGGTAGCCTAATCCCAGACCTCTGCATCAACAGGAAGCACTTTGAACTTCTGTGCCTTCATTTTTGCCTTAAAATGAGAACTTTTAAAAGTGAGGAACTTTGGGACCAAAGGAAAAAAAGGTGGAGTAGTATTTCTTGAAGGATGTTTCCTCCAAAGGAGCCCATTCTGTGATCTATTTGACACATCCCAGGAACTGATGGGCTTTGCTCTGCAGCAGTTTGGAATATCCAAACCCATAGTGGATGCATTTTGCTTGCCCAAAGAGACAGACATCAGAGTTTATTTAGTAAATTCAGTGCTAAAACCTGTACAAAGACAGAGTACAGTCCTGTTTTACTGCACAGGCAGGCTAGAAAGTAGAAAATATTAGTTAAACCACCGATCTCTTTAAGAATCTATCAGCTGTTAAAGATAAATTGGACCATCACCCAGGTTCTCTACACTTTCATTTTTCTGCTTCCTTTAGTGTTTGTTTGGCCTCGTTATTTAAGGAACTTTCAGAAGAATTATTTGCCAGCAAAGGGTAGAGAAGTGTTAGGAAAGAGTTCAAGATTGGCCTTGAATGATGGATAGATCGAAGCACGTAGAGAAACATGTTCCTAAGGTACAACCTATACCTTTGTTTTTCTCTATGGAATTCTTGAATGAGAATAAAGCTAGGGATTTCAGTATGTTAACACTATGTACAAACAAATGTTCCGCTTATATGCTATGCAGGTACCAACACAACATTAGGCACTCAGAACATAACTTATGTTTCATATATTAACAAACAGTCTGATAGTCATATATTTTAAATGAAAATAAATAATTTTTAATTTTGGGATATTCTATATTAGCATGTGTCCATTGGCCTCCCACATCTGAATTTATCTATTCTTCTATAATCATTACCACATATATGTATCTGCTTATTTTCATGTAACATATATCATAATATTATAAATAATCTACAATATTACACATAACATATATGTATATATATATGAGCAGTTACATATAAAGTTAACCACTTCTGACACCTGTGGAGTACTTCTTTATGTAACAAGAACTATCCTCTGTCACATTGGTTATCCTATTTTTCCTTCATAATAATTCTTATGTATAATATTCTTCATTGTTATCCTGTTTCACAAATGAAGACTAATGATCACTCAGATTTCAGTATATCAGACAATGAAGAATCAGAGTTAATATTTATTCATATCAAGATGCCTCATTAGAGAAAACTACACCAAACGGAATTGACACTGCTTTGGTTCACAGAAGAGAACAGTAAATACACACAACTTTCTAGTCATCTCTTGATATTTCACTATGCTCAGTTCCAAAGAGGAAACCTTGGCACTAAGACTTGGCATTTCTGATTGAAGGATTAGCTGATTTAAGCAAATCATATTGGTTTTCATGAGAAATCTAATTATTCATTCACAGACACAAATCAGCTGGTACCACTGCCTCAGCTCAAAGATGATTAGTCTATAAAAGAGTAAATTGCTTCATCCTACATTGTTGGAACTAAAATGAAGAGAGTATTAGACATTTTAATCTAATGAAATATAGCATTCAAGAATTCTGATGAATTTTGTTTCATCTTTTGTATCTTAATGAGTGAAATTCAGTCTGACTTCCTTATTTGGGACTATTTTTTAAATGTTTTTTCAATATTCTCTGTGCATGTCATATATTCTAAGTCACATCTAATTACAGTAAGTGTATGTTAATAACATTTTCTGTGCTTTACAATTGGTAAATGCTAATAGTTGTTGTTGAACTCTAATTACAGCAGGGTAATTTCCCTGTATCAATCTTGAGGAAGATTGAGAATATGGATTGAATGTGATAAAAATACTTTGTATGAAATTATCACAGAATCCATGACAAAATGTACCACTCAGTAAAAATGTAAAACCCCCATGTGTCCCTGAAAATGACACCTCCTCTTGGCAAAGGAAGTTATGTACAAGTCATCCTACTCCTCAGTTTCTCTCCAATTTCCTTATAGGAACAGTGTCATTGAAACAATAATTGCTGTCAGAAAACTTAATCTGCTCCCAAGAAGACAGAATGAATGACATTATATGCCATTGAACGCTAGTTTCTAAGTAGGTGTGTGAGTGTACATGCATACATGTTATATATGATATTTCTTCATGTCTGAAATTTACAGTGAATACAGGAAAGGTGGTGTCCAACAGCACAGATCATAGACAGAATCCATATTCACTCTTCCCAAGAGCACTGAAAAAATAATAACATCCCCTGGAAACTCACTAGATTAAAGTGAAAAGAACAGTATTTCCAAACTTGAGTTGGAACTCTATCTCCATCAATTCTCAACTTAAGAGCCCAGGCCAGTAAAACATGATTGAAGGGAAGGATGCCCAGAGTTACTGTGACATTTGAGAAAAACAGGACATAGAACATCTGGTCAAAATAAATGAGTATAACACCTGGCAAAAAAATTCACTGTGAACTAAAATTCCTGTAGAAAAATTTAACCAAATGTCATTCATGAGCAATTTTGTCAGTATCTGGACTCTGTAGCAATGGGGATTCTGGCAGTGTCAGCATAAGCACAGATTTAGATGAAATTAAAATGAGTATTATCAATTACATATATTTAGAAATCTATACTTTAAATGAATGTTGACCACCAGAACAGCTACTTTGTTGATAGATGGAAGTTTTAAAGAAATAACTCTCTTGGAATGTTGAAATCCATATAATTTTTATTTTCTAAAATTGCAGAAGACAGAACATACTTGATGTTGTTAGTTGTTCTGGTTGGAGAGGTTTACTTTGTAAATCTAAGCTGAGCAATACATTAAAGAGTATTCATCAGAAATGGTTAGGGTTACTCCATGCTTCCTTTACTCTGCTGTTCATTTTGGCTTCTTAGTCTTCACAATATTCTTATTGTGCTATTTACACCATTACACAACACCTAATAATATATAGTGTTTCTTAACTAGAAAATAGTGTTCAATAATAGTACAAACAATCGTGTCCAGAATAGCCTATTGAATATCACATAGTTTGATTAGATATGCAGCTATATGATTAAAAATGAAGTATACATATAAAATTACTTAGGAGAGAAACCTAGGATAAGTTATTCATTTGGTTAGCTTCATATCTGGAAACAACCTATTCTTCAAATCTCTGTATAGAACAGATGTGACAAAAACTATCTATTGCAAGGTTTATTTAAATAATGAATACAATAATGTTACATACATACTGGTAGATTATAGCTATGGATATAGTTAAAAGTTAATTATTACAAATATTTTTGAGGCCATTTAAGAGTTTATTGATCTATATATACTTGAGTATAGGTAAATCCCATACAAAATAATCTTTTGAATAATTAAGATAAAATTATAACATTTCTTTTTATATTATATTTATTTTATGTGTATGGCTATTTTACTTGAATGTATGTTTTCCATATGGTTAACTGGTTTCAACTGAGACAAGAGAAGGGTAGATACCCTGAAATGATGTTACAAATAATTATGAGTACAAGAGAACAAGAGTGAGTAGCTAAATAATGCTAGGAAGAAAAGACTCAGTGTAGTTTAAGTAGAATTTCCCTGCATGTGAGAAAAAAGTCTACCCTAGAAGAAATTGTTACTAAGTGCAAATCATTGTACATGGACTGGTACAACTAGCTGCTTATGAAGTATTGGTCATAAACAGCATTGTTTCTTCACAATAATATAATCTTTTGTTATTTATTTTGGTTATCCACAATAACTACATGGTAAGACACTTTACTAAAGACACTACACATTTTGACTGCAAGTCATAGAGAAACCAATTCCAAATCCTTCATAATGCCTATCTTTAATAATACCATAGGCATTGTTAGACTTCTAAGAAGGAAAAGACATCAATGGTCATACCAAATGTGGAATCCACATGCTAAGGTTTAAGAAATGCATGAGATATAT
This sequence comes from Mesocricetus auratus, assembly GCF_017639785.1. NCBI lineage: Eukaryota > Metazoa > Chordata > Mammalia > Rodentia > Cricetidae > Mesocricetus > Mesocricetus auratus. The sequence continues at coordinate 46,417,307 of NW_024429184.1, read as the reverse complement.
ATATTTTTAATCTATGTGCACATTTATTTATACAGTACAATGTTATAATATATTAATTTAAGGCATATTATTTCAAATTCTATGATATGGAGTCCTGTAAAATTTTAACTATTACTCATTTATGTATATTTGTATTATTTCATGCGGCAGTAGAAGACATGTACTAAGATGAATGCAAATGAATATTTTTTAAATTGTTTTTAAAATTCATGTAATTTAAAGAAAAACTAGTTTTGAAATTTTAAAATTCCATGAAAAAGCAAAAACTGTAAAATTATAATTATAAACAATAGATAAGTATAGTATAAATAGCAATGATAAATTTTTACTGCAAGTAAAACACTAAGATATATATATATATATATATATTAGTTTATCACACTTAATTTGACATTTCTTAATAAATGACTGTTAAGCAACACTGAGCGATTTCTTTCCCTTGGAAATGAGAGCTTCTCAAGATCCTTCTTTATACTGGAAATCCCAGAGAGTGTTTCCCACAATTTAAGAAACAAACTTTTAAAAAAATATAATCTTTCTAAAATATGGAAAGAAAGTCCTTTGTGTTCAAAATTAACATTTCATTAAAAAGTCCAAAGAATGACCATTGGGTATAATCATAAAATTATGAATATTAAATAACCTTCTCTCTCTCCCCACGCGTGTGTGTGGGGGGGTTGTCTGTGTGTTTGTGTGTGGAATGTGGAAACCAGAAACTGACTTTTTGATGCAAAGTCTCTCACTGAGCCCAGAGTTGACCAGCTGGCAAGACTGACACAGCTTCAGTAACCCTCTATTTTTGTCTCTTCAGGGATGGGGTTAAGTTATGCACATAAGACAAGCATTTAGTGGATGCTAGGCATTGTAACTAACACATCTCTCCAATCTTCCGAGGGAAATTGTGGTTGTTTGGCCAACATTTCTGTAATTTCAACTTTTCATTTGTTTTTACTTTGCTTTTTAGTTGAATTTTTCTGAGTATCTGTACATATGCACACATAGAAATACATAACTGCCTCACTTGCAAATGCAAATTTTTCTAAAATAGTAATTCTGTATTAGAATATGGAATCCTTGAGACTTCTAGGAAGTCTACAAAATTTTGCATCCCATTCTATGATACTACTTTCCATATGGGCATTGAAAATATAATTTCTTTTTTTTTAATTTTATTATCCAGTATAAATTTAGATAAGAAACGAGGTTGCTTCACAAGTCAGTTCCAGGTACCTCTCCCATTCCCTCCCCTCCTCTCCTGCCCTCCCCCCAACCCCCCCCCCCCGTTATCCCCTCATTCCCCCAGGGAGGGTGAGGCCCTCCATGGGGGTGTCCATAGTCTGTCATTTTATATAGGGCAAGGCCTAGACCCTTCCCCAAGAGTTCAGAGTGAGAGTGCACCTCACATTGTTCTATGGGAGTCCAAAGTCCGTGTGTATACTTGGGATGGGTACTGATCTGCTGCCCAAGGCTCAATAGATTCCCTAGGCCTCCTCACTGACACCCAGATTCAGGGGGGTCTTGATCAGTCCCATGTTGGATTCACAGGCTGATGCCTGGGATTCAAGAGTTAACCTTTGTCTGGTCAGCTGTTTCTGGGGGTTAAACCAGCCCAGTCTTAGTCCCTTTGATCATCAGTCCTCCCTCTCTGTTACTGGCTTTCTTGAGTTCAGCTCAGTACTTAACCAAGGGAGTCTGCCTCTTCTTTGATCAGCCACTAAATGAAGTTTCTGTTTCCCAGACTCTCTGGCCATAGGATTGTAGGCTGGCACTCCCCAGATCTATGTCTAAAATCCATATATGAGAGAGTACGAGATATATATTTTTATATTGCTGATAAAAGTATAAGATTACAACAGATATCTCATAATGTGTGTTCAGACATGTAACAAAGGAAACAATAGAGAAATCACCAGTGGGGATGAATAGATTGCTCAGCCATTAAAGTCTAGGCTAACAACCCAAAATATAAAAGAAACCACCAGTGGAGTTATATATATATATATATATATATATATATATATATATATCATTGAATAGTAAGAAATTGAGCTGGTGTATCCCTAAAGCCTTAAACCTTATTAATTAGTGTTTGTTACATGAGGTATTTTGTTCTGGCTAGGCCCTGCCACCATTTCAACCCCAAATGAACACATAGACACTATATTACTTATGACATGTTGGCCATTGGCTAGGGTTTCTAATTGGCTTGCTCTGTCTTAATTACTAACCCATTTCTATTAAGCTAAGTATTTCCATGTGGTATTGACTTACTGGGGAATGATGGACCTGTAACTCCTTTGCCTGCTGCATGATTGCTGCTCAGCATCTCTGTAGAGAAGAGAGCAATTTCCTGTTTGTCCCTGATTATGCTCAGCTGATATCCTGCTTATATCCTGATTCTGCTCAGCTATGCCACTTTCTGCCTGGCCAATCAGCCAATCAGTGCTTTATGCATTAATCATTTCTGTCTAAATAAAAAGAAGAGTTTTAACTTTAACATAGTAAAATTTTACATAATAAAGCAGTTTTAAAATATATACGTTGAATTAATTCAGCACAATTATGATCAAATATCTGTTACCAGCTATTGCTCTTTCTTCAGGATCCAAAAAATTAAAAGATAACACAACAGCATATAGTAATCTGACTCTCTGTGTACTTTCCATCTTTGTGTGGTTTTTTATTACACTAATTCATTTACTTCTATTTTTTTCTTTTTTGAGACAGTGTTTCTTTGTGTACTTTTGCCTGTACTGGAATTCACTCTGCATACAACACTGACTTTGAAATTATAGAAACCTGTCTGCCTCTGCATGTGGAATTCTGGGATTAAAGGTGTGTACCACCCAGAAACTATTTCTTTTTTTTTTAAACCATTTTATCCTGTTTCTTTTCTCTCACAAACATATATATATATATTTTTTAATTTAAATTAGAAACAAAGTTGCTTCACATGTCAATAACAGGTCCCTTTCTCTTCCCTCCTCCCACGCATGCTCACCAACCTCCCCCCAAACCCCTCATTCCCCAGGGAGGATGAGGCCCTCTATGTGGATGTCCATAGTCTCTCATTTCATCCAGGGCAGGTCCTAGACCCTCCCCCAAGAGTCCAGGCTGAGAGAGCATCTCTCAGTATTGGATGAGCACCCAAAATCCATTTGTATGCCAGGGATAAATACTGATCTACTACCCAAGGCCAATAGATTGCCTAGGCCTCCTCACTGACACCCACATTCAGGGGGTCTTGATCAGTCTGATGCTGGATTATCAACCATCAGTCTGGGATTCAAGAGCTAACCCTTGTCAGGACAACTGATTCTGGGGGTTAAACCAGCCCAGTTTTAACCCCTTTGCTAATCAGTCCTCCTGCTCTGTCACAGGATTACTTGAGTTCAGCACAGTGTTTAGAGAAGGGGAATTAGGCAATGTCTCCTGAGCAAATTGGTAGCATTGGGGAGGGGAGACGGAGCCTGAAAAAGGGGAAGGGGTGAAGAGGAGGGGAGAGGAGGACATGGGGGTTCAGGAAAGTTGAGTCGGGGGAAGAAGAAAGGATAGTAGGATGAGAGATACCATAATATAGTGATTATTATAGATTTGAGAAACGTTATGGCACTAGAGAGATTTCCAAAGATCTACAAGGATGACACCAACACCAACTGGCAAACTAAGCAATAGTGGACAGACTACCTTAAATGCACCTCCCTGATAATGAGTTTGATGTCCACTTTATATGCCATCCTATTACCTTCATCCAGTGACTGATATAAGCAAAGACAGGCACCCACATCTAAACACTGAACTGAACTCATGGAAGCCAGTGACAGAAAGGGAGGAGTTATGAGCAAAGGCATCAAGACTGGGCTGGTGAAACCCACAAAAACCATTGACCTGAACAAGAGAGAACTCTTGGACCCATAATGATGCCTGAAAGGCCAGCATGGGACTGATCCAGATTCCCTGAATGTGGGTGTCAGTGAGGAGACTTAGGCAATCTATGTGGCTTTGGGCAGTAGATCAGTATTTATCCCTGTCGTACAAATATTCTTTTGGTGTCCATCCTACAATGAGGATGCTGTCTTAGCCTGGACTCTTAGTGGAGGGCCTCGGCCCTGACATGAATGAAATGACAGACTCTGGAGATCCCCCATATAGGGTCTCACCCTCCTGGTGGAACAGATTGGGCCTTAGGGGTCTGGGGAAGATGGAGATGCAGGGGAAGTGTAAATGGAGATGGAACTGTGATTGACATGTGAAACATGCTTATTTCTAATTTAAATTTTAAAAAAAGTTTAAAAAGAAGATAATTGCATTTGCATATATTTCCCAAAGGACATTTTCCCCCTGAAATAATATCAACTCTGTTACAACAACATGTCATTATAAGCTATAACTAAAATTCCTTTCCATGGGGAAATCTTGAACAACTTCTCAGGTCCCAAGGAAAACTTCTCCTAGGATTCCATCAAAGATCACTCTGGAGAGCCAATTGGTCTTTTGGGCTTCCTTCCTGAAAATAAACGTGAAGGTTTATTTTAGCAGAGTGGGCACTCCAAATTTCCACACCTGAAAAGTGTAATCCAGCAGGGAAGAGAGCTTCCTTCAGCCAATTCCTTATTGTAGAGCCAATTCTTGTTTTTTTTTTTAAACTGTATGTGCACAAGCCTCTTTCCCAAACATATGAAGAGCTTTCAGGTGGAAGAAAGATATTCAGGAGTGAATATTAAGTTATACATTTCCCTCTATTGAAGGGTATAAACTCCCAAGAAGTCCATCTGAGTGATTTTCTATAAGGTGGGCACAGTAGAGTGCACCAAGATGGCAGTAGCTTGGCTTTTCAGAGAGTCACTCACTCATGACACCAGCATAGAAGGACCTATTTTCAGTCATGAGACCATGGTCATCTTAATGGAGAAGATACCATTCACTGTTAAAGAGTTAAGTAACAAACACAGCATATACTGGAAAAATCACCTGATACAATCATAGTACATTATTATATATGTTGACTTCTACATGTTTTTAAAATTCTAAAAGAAAGTATAGTAATACATAAAGTAAGCATGTATTTTATGAATATCAAATTTGAAATCTTGTTTTAAATTTACCCAAATGATGAAGTCAGTGAATTTGTTGAAGAACAATATGATAGTCGTGACTCCAAAAAAATCCTTTATTGAGATTATCCATCATATACCTAACAGTGTCCCAATTTCAAATTCTATTTGTTTTATTTTCTATACATGCTAAAAATTACTTCAATGTATATCCACAGATTAGTGCCTTGAGCAACCTCCATAGATAAAGCTTCTTCTTGTGGTATGTGAGATGGGATCCACAACTAGAAAAGGCAGTGACAGACTTCGGGTCACTCAGCCCTAAATATTATGGCGTCAAGGAAACTGTCTTGCTGATGCAAAACGGCTGATGCACATATGAATTTTCAGAGATTGTGAACATGTAAAAGCCTTCACAGATTATAGCCTGATAGACTCCCAGTACTGAGAGGGGAAGTGTACACAGGTTACGATCCCTAACCAGGAAACTCTCTATAAATGCCTGCAAAGAGAAAATTGTTTTTTTTTCAATGCTATGTCACTGGGGACATCAAACACTTTTCAGGGCAGGTGCCAGTCCCAAGTGTAGTTGGCCAATACAAAATACACTCAGTAGAATTTTCTGGGCTTTGTTTTTGTTTTTCTTTGTTTTGACATATTTTGTCTTATTGGTCTTATGCTTGTTTGTTTTGATTTTGATTTTTTTTATTTTCATGGAAATTTTTGCGTGTCTTTTTGTGAGGGTTTTGTTGTGTTATCGCTGTTTTTTCAGGTTCTTTTTAAAGAGAGAAAGAAAGAAAAAATACGGATTTTAGTGATAGGAAGGTGTGGAAGTAAAATATGTGAGCCAAACAGAAAATTCATGATGAAATAAATTGTATGAAAGAGCTTTTCCAAAAAATTAATTTTTAAAAAGTTGCACTTATTTTATTATATTTCATGATTTATGCATTTTTGTTCACATAAACAATGTGAGAACATTTCATGTTGATAAGATTTTATATATGCTCAAATTTAATAGTTATTGTAAAAACACTTTTCTATGTCATTTTTATTACTGGGGATTCTACTATCATTGTGTGATGGTTCCAGTTGCAATATCCATTATCAATATCTTAAAGCAAATGTGATTTAACTAAGAAAATTTGGTAGACAAATAATGGCCTCTAATAGTAACCTAATCTGTGGGCTCCTACCTCTGGATGTAATGCAGATTTTAAATATTTGGATATTCTCTTAGATGCAATATCTGATCAAATATTTGTACATTTTTGCATGAGGATGTTTCTATTTCTTTTAGGGTTTTTATGGATAGTAGACTGATAAAGGCATAAGTAAACAAGTATGTCTCATGTTTAATCAATGCAAAATTTCATTGGATACTTTTTCTCTTGTCGTGCTCATACTTTTTAGCATTTTTACTTTATATTTTCTAATTGCCAGAGGAAATAGTATATATTACACTACATTAAATGCTGTTCCAATTGATGTAAATATTGTATTATTTCTAACGAAGGTAAATGTATCTATGTCTTCAGATTCTCTTCTTTTATTTTCATTTGTTTACTACAATTAAACAGACCAAGTAAAGTGTTGACAGGAAGAAAGAATACTTGAAACCCAGATGGTAGTAATAAAAAAATAGAAAATATACTGCAAAATCTGCTTGGACAATTGTTTGACAATTTTTATAAGTTAAATATATAATTATCATACAGCTAAACACAACTACATACTTCAGAAAAAAATCCTGCATTTGCAACAGATGTTTTTATCAGTTTAATCCTCAGTAACCAAAGACTGTACATAATTTAAATGTCTATTATCAGATGAATGACTAGACAACAGTTGATGGAAAAATGAAATAGAATACTCAACAATCAAATCTTAGTGTAGATTATTGAGAGCCTATAATATCATCCTGGGAGAAAGAAACTAGAGAAGTAAATCCTCCACACCCAGTCTGCACACTATTACTGTGCATTGCCTGGGAAAAAATGAATGCAGCAGTCACAAAACCTCTTTTGAAGTCACTGGAAATGTGGGCTTTTATTTCTAAAGGTTGTTTCACAAGATTAAGGACTCTCAATCTCAAACTCATTGAGTTGGGTGATATGTTTATTGAAATTGAAAGGAAAAAATGTTTCTGGCATCATAATCTTGTCAAAATCCTCTATGTTGTATCTTTTCTTCTTCCAGAAATACAGATTTGATAGACAAATTTACATGGAACACAATGCTCTTGCTTCTACTCTCACAAAATCTTCATACTCTTATATCTCTTTTTTAACTTTATCTATTTTACATAGGAAATCTACATGAACATCAATGTATGTAAACACATTTGGAACACATCTGAAAAGGAAGAGATAACCGGTTTGATAGATCACACTTGTAGTCCCAGCACTCAGGGGGTTGAGGCATAAGGACATACATATCAAAGTTATCTTTACAGCATTATATGTTCAGTCCAAATAAAGCAAGTGCTCTATCTTTCCCCTTCTACCAACCCATATGAGAGACCAATGAAAGTCAAATTTTATTTTTAGCTAACACAATAAAAATGTATTTCTTGCATAGTTGTCCTCTTAGTTTTAATTATCTGTAAGGCTACAGAAAAACTCAACTGACAGGAGTTATAGCAAAGCAAGTATTGAAAAAATTCTTTACATGATTAATTAAAATATTGATTATTATTCCTTTATATAGATTGGATTCAAATTCAGATGTAGCAACTAATGATGCATGATCAATAACTTCTCCAAATCAAAAGTTTTAGTTAAATCTGTTAACGGCAAATATTCATTCCCCGCCCCATTTTTTGTATGTGGATTTTTTCTCTTCTTCTTTAAATTTCAATTACAAACAAGCTTGTTTTACAAGTCAATCACGTTTTCCTCTCCATACCCTCTTCCTTCTACCCAACAACCCTCTATTCATTCTCTTTCTGATCCCCAGGAAGGGTGAGGCCTGCCATATGAAATCTGTGTTCTGTATCTGAAGCAGTATGAAAGTATCATTGGTATGCTTCCATGCCCCTTAACCGCCCAAAGGCATAAACCTCCTACACTTCCAAGAATGATATAGAAATACAAGAAGAATTAGGTCAAAATAGCTTGTTCTCTATCAGTGTCCCTGTCACTTCAGATCATTGAAGATTATGTCCTTCTGCTTAGCCTGAAAGCCACTAGACTTATCAACTTAAATTACCTGCATACCAACTCTCATCCATTTGCAGGGACCATTTATTTCTTAGTCATGAGGAGATAAAGCAGTATTTGGCTGTGTTAACCTTACAGTTTCCACCATCTCTTGTTGGGTTCTATTTTATCTACTGTAAATGACCTTTTAACTGAGGTCCTCTCAAATCACCGAGTTTGAGTGACCTATTTATTCTTGAAAGGTCATGGCCAATATATGAAACAATAAGTAACATATACTAATATGAGTATAAGTTGATAAAATAAAATTTTGGGTATAAAAATAAAAGAGTGCATATTTTACAACTCAGTCATTCTACTCCTAAATTTATCTCTAGTGAAACTATAAAAATGGCTTTGTACAACAACTTTTATAGAAGACTTTGGAAATAGACCAAATGTCAATCATAGTGGAATGGATCAATAAATTACTTCTTAGAATAGAATGCTATATAAATTTAAAAGTAGAATAAAGTAGCATATGACAAAAATAATGGCTTAAACTAAAATAAAATAATATAACAGAACTTAGAAAACAACCAACTCCAAGTTGCTATATGAACATTTATAAGTTACCCACTCAAACACAATTTTAAATGAATTTCCAAGTGTAGAACACCTAAAGAAAATCCAGAAGACAATAGTCTATTTAAATATCTGTTATGTTTAAAAACAGAGTGAAAAAAGTGTATAAGTAGATGAAGAACTGTGGTATGTCCAGGAAACAATCTTGATAGAACAAATACAGAGCGGATTAGTTTTTGAACTAAAGAACTGAATGAAATAAAATGACTTAGTGATTGTCTTCTCACATAGATTTTACTAAAATATCTAATTTAAAAAAAATTGGGATTGATATGTAAGGCATGTGTCGCACCTACTGTGCGGCCTGCATCCGAGAATGTAGCGAGGTGGTCGGGATAGATGACACAGAGACCGGTCGGTTGCTTTAAGAAAAACTTTATGAAGTCTCAGGAGAAGTCTCTCCAAGAAAAAAGAACTTTTCTTTTTAAGGACTTCTGCCATCCATCTACATACAATTCTTTCCAGACCTCTCACCCTCCTGGCTAGTGGTTTAATCTCAGGCCCCAGAATCGAGGGGAGGCACAGCAGGGGAACAGGAAGAGGCATCTAGCCTTAGGGGGTGTGAAAGTCATGGTATCTCAGTGAGGGAGCCCTTATCTGAGCCCTATCAAGAGCTTTATAGCACTAAATTGTTTTCAGTAAACATTACACAGCTGCCTGCTCCCAGGCCGAAGGGGAAGTGGGTTTCTGCTCAAGGTCTGGTGTCCCCACAGGCATGTATGTTTCAAATTTAAATAAAAACATATACAGAGGAAAAATAAAAACTTCTGTGAGATACCAAATCTCCCAATTTTAATAATTTCCAGAAACATTGCACAAAATTCACTGGATATCTATCATATATTTAATACTTCAGAAGTATTTAGGTCTGTTGAACATATATAAAATACATATTGATGTCTGCAGTTGTTGTTCATGCAACATATTAGACCCTGTTACACAGATAATTTCACTTCCTATTTTTAAATAACTACATTAATGTCTTAAATTAATAGATGACAACAACAAAATTTCAAACATACTAGATAGTAGAACTACAAAAAAATAAAAGAAATAAAACTGCATGACTGCATTAAATGTTAAACTAGATAACTACACAGTCTGTCAATATGTATGATTTCATTGCCAATCTGAGTGATTGTTTCGATTTTCAACCAAGGTGATTATATTGATTATCAATGTGGTTGACTGAATTAGCTATCAAATTTTGTGGCTGTATTTCTTGTACTTTTACCAACATATCAGGAAGTCCAAAAGAGGGCAAATAACTAACGAAACATGTCAAAGTTACTAGCACTCAAAAATCAGAGTTTTAGAATATACCGTAAATTATCAATGTTTACTTGCTTGAGTTTGTGGATGCCAGTATGGAAGCAAACTTCCAACTCCAGTAAGTTAGATTGTTAAGGTTTGACTATAAAATATCTCCTTTAGACGTAACATGTTTTGTGCTTGAGGCTGTAATGCTTTGGGACACTATGAAATTTTAGGAGATAAGGCATTGTTAGAGTAAATCAAATGGGAACCATTCTTTAGAGGGTGTACCTAGTCCACAGTCATTTTCAAGTCTCTGCTGCCTATCTGGCATGAGTGAGGTATCCTCCATTCCTTGTGTTCCTAATGCTACAATAGGCGCATAGTCAATAGAGTTAAAGATTGTGAACTGAAATGTCTGACACTGTGAGCCAAAATAAATCTTTCTTCCCTTAGGATGTTAATGTCATATATTTTGTCACAGAGCAGTAAAGTCTGCCTTTTAGAGAGACACAGGTGATGAACTACTTGTGTTTTTCATCCTTAACCTAAAGTATATTCTTGCTGCATTTAAATATGGAAAAAATTTTGAAGAGTAATCAGTATCTTTTCTATAAAGGCCATATTGTAAAAAATGTTTTCAATAAAAAGGATGACACATTCTATCATAAATACATATAATAATTCTTTACTGTATAATGATTTTCAACATATGATCAGGCTACCCTATTGATGGGCAAAATTGAATTTCTAAAACAATAACACAATACTAACATTTCAAAGACACATAGTATTATTAGATATTATTATTATTGCCCAGGATGTCTGGATAGGCTTCCTTTATCAGGCATAAATAGTGACCACTGACTTTTTTAATAGAAGAGAGTAATTTCTAAAGAAATTATATAAAAGAGATAAAATGTGCCCTTTCAAGAGAAACTAAAGAGTTATCACTCCATAAGTATATCTAAGGAAAAGAATAAAACTAATGGAAATATTAAACAGGAAAATAAAGTAAAAAATTAATTGACATATTTTAATACAACAACAAGTTATTAAGAAAATTCAATAAGCAGCAAAACACTTTCCCCCACAAATTTAAACCTTCATGATTTTGTAAGCTATCTCCTGTGAAAATTGCAAACACACTTCTTTTTACTATTTTTTTCTTAATCTACTCGCCATCTTTCTCAGGGACCAAGGGAATAGGGAATATGTATGAGAAATAGAATTCACAATGGTTATAGGGGGCCATAATAAATGTAGGTCATGTAACAGTCTAATGGGTAAACTTTTCCCATCCAACAAAGGAATAGGCCTTTGATTACTCAGCTTCTACAATTGGAAAAGGCAAAGACTAAATATACAAAATTGGACAAATTATTTTAGCCCATAAAATTCTATAATTACATTTAGAAAGACAAACATGAAGTTCACTTTAAACTCTAAACCATAAATTATCCATCAAGATTTTTTTCTTGAAAGGTAAGTTTGTCAGCTTTTCCTTAATATGTATGTAATTGTGACTGTTTATAGCAGACTCATATAAAAAGATTTTGTCCTAGAATGCATAAATTGATCTCTTAAAAATAAAATTGTATTTCTTGAAAATTCTGTGTATGACATATAATGTGCTTTGGGAGCAAATCTGCTCACATGGCCATCCTTCAGTTCCTCCCATATCCCCCACATCACATGTTCTCTCTCTGTATTTTTTAACCTAACCACATGCACTTAGTTCTGGTTTTATATGCATGATTGTAGGATCAACTACTTGGGCATGGGTTGCCTCTCTGGGACAACACCCCTAAAGAAACTTTCTTTCCCTATCTCAGAAATTTTAAAATAGCTCCTTAAGTTGGGGTGGGACTTCCTAAGCCCTCCCAAAACTCATGTTGGGATTTGGAAGTAATTGATCTTGATCAGTCCATGTACATGCAGCTGTTGCAAGCTCACATGTGAAACAGTACTGTCATGTTCTCTTGCAGACGGCTACTACCTCTGTCTTTTCTGTTCTTTCCATCCCCTTTTCCATGGTAGTCTCTGAAACTTGAGGGGAACCAGATGAAATACAGTTGTCACATTTAAAGCTGAGAATGCCATAGTCTCTAATTCCCTGCATGCTGCTAAGTTGTAGGTCTCTGAATGAATTACTATCTGTGGCAAGAAGAACCTGGTGATGGTTAAGAGATGTACTAACTGATGAATCTAAGCAGATGAATTTTTTACCAAGTCCATTTAGCAGAAGAACAGTATTAGGGTCTCTTCTAGTAATATCATTTTCAATCTTGTATTGCTAGAGGAAATATTTATTTTATGAATGTGATAGTACAAGTTTCTCTTTCGAAAAAGTAAATATTGAAACATGCATGTAAAGCAGAAAAATCTTGTAAGGGATTGGCGTCTCATGTTAGCATGGCAATCAGTATTAACTGATTAAATAGCTTTGGCCCTGAAACTTAATCTAGTAAATTGGCATAGAAACATAAGCTTTGCATGTTCTACTTCTTCATTCACCAAAAGTTCCCCATAGAAATCAGCCACATAGTACGTGCTTCCCCCCTTACTTCCTTCCTCCTTTGATTGGCAGCCTCTCTTCAGTAGCTTTTCCAAAAAACACATGCTACTTTCCTCAAACTTGGTTTAGTGGAGACTGAAATACAAAAATGGGCAGACAAAGATTAGAAACAAGCTAAAGACCAGTACTGACTCACTGTGACTCCCAAGCCTATCTTTTCAACAGTAATTCACCTCTCCTCTTTTCTGATATAGATCATTAAATTTCACTATTAATACATCAGTTATATAACTATCGAATGAAGTTGTTTTTCACTAGATTTATGAGTTTGTTTCACGTTAAGAAACATCTGTGAGAATGTAGCATATTACAAATAAATATAGACTGTCAAACACAAATACATATAACACTTTAACTTTATGTATTATTTTTATGACCGTACTGTTGTTGTAGTATCACTTTGGGTGAAGATCTGACACTATCCATCAAAAGGAGCAAGACTTGGTCACAATTTATTCTAGCAATGAAAGACTCCTGCAGATTTCAACAAAATGTTTAGCCTTTAGTCTTCTTGCTGTTTCTCTGTCTCTGTCTCTGTCTCTGTCTCTGACTCTGTCTCAGGTTCTGTGTCTCTGTGTCTGTGTCTCAGTCTCTCTGTCTCTCTGATTCTTCTCTCTCTCTCTCTCTCTCTCTCTCTTTCAATTCTTCATGGAAGATTCATCTTGTTTGAAGCTCTTACTCTTGAAGCCTCCATATATTTCTTTCCCAGTCATCCTTTATATAGCAGATTTGAACATTCTGTCATAGTTAGTCTGAATTATGTCGGTATAATAGCTTAAAATGTTTGAGAAGATCTAATTTTTAAAAATATGCTTAGTAAATTAGCTTAGCAAAAGTTGGTCCTTGGAAATATAGGATTTTATGCAATTAAGTTATATAAACTACTACTGCCGGATTGACTAAGAATATTTGTGCTTATTTTAAGCTAAGTATAGTAAGATACTTCATTACTATATAATTGTCCATTCTTCTTATTAAGAATTCAAGCTTTATATGCTTTTTTAAAATTCAGTTAAAGTTTGTGAATTTTTCATATTATAATTAAACAAAATAATCAAAGTTAATAACAGTTTAACTGTGTTAATTTTCATAATTATATTTTGATTATTAGAATTTAAAGGCAGAATTTTCTTCAAAATTAAATATATTTTAAAATACTTAGAAAACATATAGAAGAATTCTTGTAGATAACATTAAATATGGAATAAGGAACAAAATCAAAATATTCCTTCTTGCCAATACTACACTATCAGAATAAGGCAAAAACATAGTGATAGGGAGTGTAGAGCAGTACATGGAGGAGCTAGATAGATGACTCAATAGGTACTGCTTTCTACTTTCTACTCATGAGGTCCTTAGTTCAAAGTTAGCAGCCACATAAAAAGCCAAGCATGGCCACACACCCTGCAACCCCAGAAACATGGAGAAAGGAAGGGAGACAAGAAGACGTCTGGGTTTGCTGGTCACAGATCACAAACCTAGCTCCAGGTTCAGTGAAAGAGACTTTCTCAAGGAAATATGACAGAGTTACACAGTCAAACACATGAAATTGTTATCTGGACTCTCCCTGCAGATGAATACTCACACATAACACACACACACACACACACACACACACACACACACACACACACACGGAAAAGAAGTAGTAAAGATGCCTTTGTTCTAAGATGAAATCATTGAATCATTGTCTAGGTAGAAAGTTAATAATGAGTGATATACAATAAAATCACTAAACACTTCTTGATATTTCTCATTGCATCATTTTCTCCTTCTATTCATTATTTCCACAAACAGCTTTTCTTCTGTGTTAAATCTCCTTTCAGAATTCCTGTACAGGCCCCCAACTTCGTGATTTCATAATATCTATTATATTGTGCTAAAAATTGTGAGTTACATTTCAATTTATATATTATCATTGGCCTTACAAATTCTCAAGATTTTTAAAAATTTGCACGAGTATTTTGCCTCCATGTGTGCATATGCACCATGTGCATACAGTACTTACACAGGACAGAAGTGGGCCAAATAATTCATGGAACTAGAATAAGAAATTGCTGCGAGACACTGTGTAGGTCCTAGGAACTAAGACAAGGTCTACTGCAAGAAAATAAATGATCTTAGGAGCAGAGTCAGAATCATTTCACCACCTGCTTGCTGAAATATTTTTATACACACATACACACACACACACAAATACACACACTTGTATATATTCAAGCTACTGAGGCTTCACTACTCAATGACAAGATTGAAATCTAAGACAAGAATTGAATCTTATTCATCATTGAATCTCTTCCATTAGACCTAGGGCTGCACCATTTACATAGAGCCATAATATATTGAATCTTTTTTAAATTTTAATCTCCCTTTTACTGGGCAATTCAAATATGAAAAAGAATTACTAAAATGATATTTCTAGCTACAGATATCAGGTTGTAAAAGTTAGATAATCCACTGATTCCACAGGCTTTGAAAGGAGAGAAATTGTCATAGTGTGGTTAATTTTTACATTGCATGCATGAAAAAGAGCTCATTACTGAGAAAAATTGAAGTTGAATATAATATCTGAAGCATGTATCTTTAGTCTCCCTGATTTAAAAAAGATAAAACTGTATTTTAGAAGAAAAGTAGACTTAACTTTCTTTTTTGCTAGAGTCAGCACTAAGAATTAATTCTATTCAAAAGTTATTATCAGAATACCTGATTCAAAACTTAATTTTTACATCTGATTTAAAGTAACATTTAGTAAAATCTTATAAAGGATAGCAATCAGTGTATAAAAGTACATATTCCTGAGGAAATATAATAGACTTAGATCAGGATAGTGCCAGTCTGCACTTCCACTGACAGAGAGTCTGTGAAACAGGAAAGAACCTAAGAGAGATATGCATGGTACCCCAGAGAAGAGGAATGAGGCAAGATCTTCTGAACAGATTGGGAACACTTCAAGGGGTGGGGGACAGTGGGAGCTGGGAAGAATAGAGGGGGAGAAGAGGAAGAGAGAGTAGGTCATGGGGGAACAGGAAGGTTGTTTGGGGGTAGAATATGGGGAAGAGCGAATCATAGGTTAGAATACAGATCAGGCAACAGTGAGACCTCTAGTGATCTAAAGGGATGACACCAACTGGCAAGGTAAGCAATAGTGGAGAGACCACCTCGAATGCCCATTCCTGATAATGAACTTGATGTCGATAACCATCCTGGATCTTTCATCCAGTGACTGATGGAAGCAGAGGCAAACACCCACAGTTAAACACTGAACCCAGTGACAGAGAGAGAGGAGCGATGAGCAAATTGGCAAAGAATGGGCTGGCAAAACCAGCAGAGACAGCTGTTCTGAACAGGGGAGATCTCTTGGATCCCAGACTGACAGCTGGGAGACCAGCATGGGACTGATCCAGACCCCCTGAATGTGAGAGTCAGTGAGAAGGCCTGGGCAAACTATGGAGCCCTGAGCAGTGGATCAGTGTTTATCCCTGGCATACAAATGGACTTCGTGTGTCTGTAACACAAGAGGGATGCTCTCTCAGCCTGTACTCTTAGGGGAGTGCCTGGACCCTGACCTGAGTGAAATGACCAGACTCTGGATATCCCCTATGTGGAACTAAGTGGTGATAGGGTGGGAGGCTGCCGAGGATGGGGGGTTTGCGGGATGAGGGGAGGGAGAGGGAACTGGGATTGACATGGGAAGCAAGCTATTTAAAATTAAATTAATAAAAAAATTTCTTAAACATAAAGATCCCATCAGTTTTGTTCATGTGTTCTTCAAAATAATACACACTATCCATGTTAGGATAGTTGCTTATATTTGCTGAATAAATGAGTCAGGTAACTCAAAGTACTGTTCAGATCTAAGAGACTTGAACCCCTTCTTGGCCTCATTTTGTGAAACAACTCTCAATCTTGAATTTCCCAATTCTGTTGTAATGTAGCTAAATCCACAATCAGTGAAGTCAACTAATAATCATTTTAAAGTGTACAATGGTATATAACACATTTAGTACTGTGTAACACTAGCAATAATCCATTCAAGTATATTATACATTCATCATCACATTGAACTTTCAAAACATTTCAGCACTTCTTAAGCAAATGCATCACCACCTCAGGCAGTTAATATGCATTCTCTCTATTTCCAACCTCTAAGAACCACCTATTTATATCTGTGCTTTTACTTGTTTGGCAACTTTCTTGTTAATGGAGTTACAGAATCTGTGCATTGTCTGACTCTGGACTTCTGAAGCAGGAAAGACTAAGAAACTAAAAACAATTTTTTCTGCTTTGATCTACTAAGATAAGCAGTTTGTTCTAGCTTGTCCATTAAATGCTTAATATGGACCACCACTTAGGGCTTAGATGTGAGGGAAAAGTCTGGTGCACTGAAAAGTTGAATATGAGGAAGAAAGTATAAGGATTGAATATGTGTTTTACAAGCTGTCTGTACTTGTGTGTGGAAAACATCCATTCATAATCATTTTATACAGCAAGTTTTCAAATAAATTATATAAGTGCATATGAAATCACCATCATTTTCAACTGCTGAAATAAGCACTAGAAGTTGATTTATTCTGATGCCACATTTGGCTGTAATCCTACACAAAGCCATGGTCTGTTTTTATCCACTGCTTTGAACCCACTATGTTGCTTAATGATAATTCTTCAATTTATTTATCTACCCATTTACTCAAAAGGAAACAAAAAATTTAATGACCATACCCCACAATACAAACATACAAACAAAGCTGACTAAGTCACGGAGGGGACCCTGCAGGTGGCCAGGCAGAGAAGCAAACTGTGAAGAGGTCAGAATGAAAACTTAGTTCATACTGACTTTGTCAACCTGGATCAGACGAGAGGAGTCTACTAACAGGCATTCATTGTTGACATACTTAAAATATATTACAATTTAGGAAAATGTTTCCATGCAACAATTACTCCAGTTCCAAGTGCACAACACAGCCTAAGGTTTGACTACTTCGAAGCTCCTTTACAAAGTACACGAGACCATGAGAGTGGGCTCTATAACTAAAAGACCTAGAATCTAGTGTGGTTTCTGACCAATAGCATAGATGGCAGCAGGCCATAAAGTATATGTGACATCTCTCCTAAGGATGGGTTCTATTATCTGGTAACTAAAGATAAAGATCTAGGGAGAGAAAGTCTGGGATCCAGAGGAATTGGGTGACATCTGCCTCTATTGCAAATGGAGGGTGAGGTCTACCTCCACAGTTAGCTAAAAGGTTCACCAGGTCATTAACAATATCCATTCCCACCCTTCTGGGTGGAAAACAGGAAATTCCTCTTTTGAGGAGAGGTCATGCAAGTTTAGCATCGTTGCTAGTGCTCTGTAACTGCAAGGACCTTTGTGCCTCCAGCAGAAATTGAACTAGGAAACAGTGTTCCTCTGAAGTCCTATTTGAGTCCCTGCTTGGTTTCCCTCAATGACGGACCGTAGCTTGTATACTGAAAGAATTCCTTCCCCTCCAAATGTGGGACTCTGTTTTTTCCGAGCACTACAAAGCAAAAGAAAACTGAAATTAACTACTAAGAATATGGAATGTTGCTCTGAATTACATGACTATGTTAGTTTTGGGGAAGATTGCAGAAAAACTTGAGGACTTTGGGCTGGAAAAAAACTCATTGGATACTTAGAATTTAATGAGACTATCCTGTGGGATCTTGGAAGATAAGACTGCTGAGAAAAAATATTTATTATTAATGCTGGCTTATTAGATTTCAAAATGAAGGTATTCAAAGACTCTATCACAGGTTTGTTGATATTTTGAATTTAAAAAATCTGTAGTTTCTGGTATCCTGAGACTGAATAATTTTCTCTGATTAACAAAAAGCAGTGCCACTGAAGAGAAACATCTGCTTTACTGGGACAATTGTTGCCAGTTATCTGGGGCAGAAAAATCAGTGTGATTATTAGCAGACCAGAACCAACAAGGTGAAATCTCCTGCAAGTATTTCTTCAGAACCATCAAACGGAAGTTGTGCTCTATGGAGGCCAAGACTGCATCTCAAGCTGGTGGCAAACCTTGGCAAATATATTATAAGATCTTCCAGGTGGTTAATCTCCCAGGTAGTGCTGGGTTTGAAGGCATGGGGATCATGGAGAACAGCCAATGCTTGATGTTGTGTGCCAGGGGTAGGGTTTTCCTGAGGAAAAGGCAGAGAGCTGAGGATGCTGCTTTGTTGTCATGCAGGACCTGGATTCACAATGTCATTGAGAGTCGCTGAGGCTGGTATGGCTTTATATGCATTGTATGCCTCTTCAATTATGGTGACTTTTAATTTTCTTTTCGTTATGTATATTGTAAAGGTTGAGAGGACAGATGATAAAATTCCAGTGTTGAGAAATTCAAATTGTTCTGAATGATTTTTTGTTATTTTTTCATAAAATAAACACCTCAAGGATAAACTCCCAACAATTCTTGACAATCTCAATGTAGGACTTATTTTTAAGTTTGTATTTATTGTGTGTGTTTATACGTATGCTTGTGTACACACACATGAACACACACACACACACATACAATTGTCCATTTGTGAAGATCAGAAGGCCACTTTTCGTTGTTTCTCTCCTCACTATAGTTTCTAGGGATAAAACTCAGGTTTTCAAGCTTGTATTGTAAGGACTTTCACCTAATAAAACTTCTTTAAGGTCACCAGTATTGTCTTTCTACTTATTGCCATACTTTGAATAAATAAATATTAAATCTAAACAAAGAAAAATCTCAGCTAATTTCATTCAAATTTGACCCACAGTGCTCTGCTCCTATCTGTTTTCTCAAGGTCTATGCAGTTTGCATTATAATTCTGACAAATGACTGCAAAGAAGAAGACTGTAATAAAGATACAAATATTGACAGATCTATGATAATCATGTTGTCATCATTAAGAGTTTCTTGTAGCAACTGGTACAGTGTTTTTTTTAAATTAGAAACAATCTTAGTTTATATATCAATCCAGGTTCCCTTTCCTTCCCATCCTCCCATACCCCTCACTGACCCCTATCCCATCCCTCTTCTGCTCCATAGAAATGGTGAGGCCTTCAATAGGAGATCATCAAAGTCTGTCACATCATTTGTGGCAGGGCCTAGGCCCTCCTCGGTTTGTCTAGGTTGAGAGAATGAGCTCCCAATGTTCATTCATACACTAGGGATAAATTCTGATCCACTACCATGTCTCTTAACTGATACCCACGTTCAGGGGGCCTGGTTCTGTCCTATGCTGGTTTCTGAGCTGTCAGTCTGGGGTCCTTGAACTTCCCCTTGTCCAGGTCCACAGTTTCTGTGTATTTCTCCAGCCTAGTCTTGATCCCTTTGCTTATCACTCTTCATCCTCTCCAACTGGATTCCATGAATTCAGCTCAGTGTTTAGCTGTGAGTCTCTGCTTCAGTTTCCATCAACTGCTGGATGAAGACTCTAGGATGGCATATAAAGTAGTCATCAATGTCATTATAGTGAAAGGACATTTGGGATAGCCTCTTCACTACTACTTAGAATCTTAGTTGAGGTCATCATTGTAGATCTCTGGACATTTCAATAGTTCCAGATTTCTGTTTAAAACTATAATGACTCCCTCTATTAAGGTATCTCTTTTCATGCTCTCCTCTATTCTTCCGCTTCCATGACTTAATCTTCCTGTTCCCTCATGTCTTCTTCTCTCCTTCTCTTTCTCCTAACTCCCTCTCCTCTCCCACATGCTCCCAATTTGCTCAGGAGATCTTGTTTCTTTCACCTTCTCTGAGGGACCCTGTATGTCTCCACTTAGTATCATCCTTATTTACTAACCTCTTTGGAGGTGTGGATTGTAGGCAGGCAATCCGTTGTTCTATGTCTAAAACCCATACATGAGTGAGTACATACCATATTTGTACTTTTGTGACTGGGTTACCTCACTCAGAGTGGTTTCTTCTAGTTCCATCCATTTGCTGACAAATTTCAAGATTCCATTGTTTTATTTCCACTGAGTAGTACTCCATCGTGTAAATATACCACATTTTCTTTATCCATTGTTCAGTTGAGGGGCATATAGGTTTCTGCCAGGTTCTGGCTATTATACATAATGCTGCTATGAACATAGTAGAACAAATAAGTACATCCTAATTGAAAATTATTTCTAAAAAATAAGAAAACACAGGGCAACTGAATGACAATGTTTATCTGAATCCAGTCCTGTCCTGGCAGCTTTGAATTTATTGGTTTTTATGGTATTTCTAAATGAAAGAGAAGCAATTTAGGTATATATGAAAAGGAGCTTGCAAAAAATTAAGAGAGTAAAATTACAATGTCTCTTTCTAGTGCCCTCTCTTCCTATCTTAACCCACATGCATGCACATACATGCAGGCACTCACATGCACATGCACATGCACATGCACATGCACAGACACACACACACACACACACGCACACACACACACACACACACACACACTCACACGGAGACCAGTACTGGTAATTCACAGTCAAGTGGAAATTTTGATAATATTTTTTCTCTTTCGTGAGAGTAACCTCAGATAAATCTATAGCTTTTTCTTACCCCTAATAATCTGTGCATTTTACAAACCTCAGTCCTTTTTTGTTTGCAAAATTCATAAGAGCAAAGCAATATGGCATGACAGCTGATTGCTTTCTGAACTAGCATGATGTAGGTCATATATGCCTCCTCAGGTTGTCTCTGCTCTACTCTTACATTAACCATCTAGGACATGCAGAAACTGTATCAGCACAGAATATATTTTTAATTAAAAGTGTCTCAAAGTGGGTCACTTCTGAAATCCATTAAATTATAATTGACCCAAAAAGAACACTAAACATAGGTTGCTTTTGAAGAGAATTGTACTATTTCCTATGAGTGGTATTGCACATGTCAATATGTCGGGAAAATATTCATTATTATCTAGTGACTTCCCATACCCATTACCATCTTCCATATATTTTCCTTCCACAGCTACATAGAATTTTAAAACTGAATATTTTTTCATTTCATTATACATAAAATTTGCTTAATAATATTGCTTGTCTTAACCAATATGAAAAATCTGCCTGTCAAATAAATGTCCTTTTTCACTTAGTAATAATAACAGAGTTTGATTTCTACTTCTGATCAGTGTGGACATTACTGGAAGCACAAAGCACACTGACCTGAATTCTGTACATATTTGCTGAACACAGGAGAGTATAAGTAGCAGTTAAAACACTTATAGTTTTAAATCATGTTTCCCTTTCAAAAGAGAGCTAAGTAGTAATGAGAAGCAATAAACAATACACTTGTGTTAATAAACACTACCTGATTCTCAGGCAGCCCCTACTCAGTCTTAGATGCAGCCAAATGTCATACTGTGAAATTTTCTTCACCATCCTTGGACCACACCCATTTCACTTTCTTTCTTTCTTTCTTCCTTCCTTCCTTCCTTCCTTTCATCCTTCCTTTCTTCCTTCCTTTTCTTCTCCTCTGTCTCCTTCCCTACTTTCACTCCCTTCCTCTCTTGCTTCTGGCCTTCTATTGGTTGCAGTGTGGGATTCCATAATATCATTTTGTCATTTCATTCATCTATAGATTCTTCACACACCAAACAGTGTTAGGGAAGTCCTGTTATTTGCCTGTTATTTGTCAATAAACACTGTTGAGCCAATAGGAATCTAGATAGGTGGGACTAGGAGTCCAGGAGGACTCTGGGAAGGAGAAACACAAGAGAGTCAAGATGTAATGCCATGGGGTAGGAAGCCCGGAACTATTCTCTGGTAAGAGACATACTTAGATTAACAATTATGGGGTAATTACTTAAGTCAGAGCTAGCCAGTAAGAAACAAGCAAGGCCAACAGCTTCATAATTAATACAGCATCTTGTATGTTATTTGGGGACTACAATGTGGCAGAGCCCAGGCGACTGGCGAGTGATAAACCAAAGCGGCTAGCAAGGAAAGCTTCTCTTAACAGAATGGTATCAGGAGTGGGATTGAATTTCCACGCAAAATAACAAAAGATTTAAAGGAATTTTAGAAACAGAAGAACGGAGAGAAGCACATATTTTTGGTAGCAGCAGTTTTCTCAGGTGTGCTCTGTTTTGCTAGCTACAAGCCGAGATTCATGCGGCTTGCTTATGGGAGTCTTCCTGACTCGACATAAAAAGAAAAAGAAAAAAACCAGCCAACAAGGTTCTTTTAAGAGACTCTGCTAACAATTAAAAGGTGTGTACGTACAGCTGGAAGTGGCAGCTTTTGCTGGATGTCAGCATGGACTGAGGTGGTAAACTGGAATCAAGCTTACGCCCGCCATCTTGAAAAAAAAAAGGCAGTTTAAAACAGCCACGGTTTTACAGATAAGACACGTGGCCAGAAAAACATAAAGATTTACAGTAAAGTCAGACTTGGATGAACAAAACCTCTAAAGGTTTACAGTGTGTTTAAAAATATACGTGAGATTGAGAGAGAAAATAAAATGGCAAAGTCGTATATAAATACAAAAGCCGGCGTTGTGGTGGCACACGCCGGTAGGATTTACTCCAGAGGCAGAGGCAGGCGGATTTCCAAAGAGAAACCCTATCTCAGAGAAAAATAAATAAAAGTAAAAGAAATAAAGTAATAATAGATAAATAAGCCACATAAAGATGGAAAATACACAGAGAGTCTGGATACTGTACGCTATTGTGTTTTTCAGTTTTTTGATTACTCAGGAAGGACCTGCTAAAGTACGCTTGATTATAAATGCAGCTAAATTAATCCAACTTCTATCTTTTGAAAATGCCTTGACTTCAAAATTTAAGTATAAGGATATGTTACTTTGGAAAGGAGATTTTACTTATGTTTCCACAGAAAATGAAAAGCTGAGGATTCCTTCCAGGCTTCTGTGGTTTGACGAACCAAGACCCCCGGAAGTAGTGGACCAGGTATTCCAACAACTGAAACAGCTAAGATGATGCAGCTTTACAGACCACAAAAATAAGGACTTATACAGGTTTCTGAGTTTTGTCATGATCCCCATGGTATGAACAGCGCCCCCTTCCATCATGAAGCAGTTTGGAATGAGCGACGTCCTAATTCCCATCTTGTTTATAAATCTTTGGTTTCATTTAAATGGGATTGTTTATAATTGGTTAATGATCACAGCCAATCTCTTTTTAATGGTAAAAAGAGGAATTATGCTATGGGTATTGTTTTTCATTTATTGATACAAATTCAAGGTCAATTTTGTGATGTGTATATTTCTCCTCTTGATTAAGTATTGTGCTTTTACTGATCTTTTAAAATGTAATGCATAATTAAATACAAATTATAGATAGTTACTTATAATAGTCAGAATTTATAGTTAGGTAAGTTAGGTTTTCTAGATATACAGAAATATATTTGAGATAGATAAACAGTCTTCAAACCTCTCAAAGACCTTCAGAAAATGGCATTTAAAATGGTTTAGAGTTTTCTTGACAATGAGAAATGTCTGCTCCTAGCAGCACCAATTACATCTGAGAGGAAGACGGGCATTGAAGAAACTCGTTATGAAATTTGCTTTCAACATGGCAAGATTAGCCATTTGAGCAAGAAACTGCTCTTGCCTGTACTGCTTGACTGTTGTATAATCTGGACATGCAAGATCCACAGGAAAGTGACTGCTGAACTCAGTCTTACAGGGTTCCTGCTTCATGGAAGAGTCTACCAGACTTTCTGCAGGACACAGAAAAATGACTGACAGACTGCCAATGCAAATGGACAGTTCAAAATTTCCTGCTTTGCTGAGAAGTGTTCCAGACACATTGTGGCCTATGGTGACTGTCCAGACAGTAAGATATCTCTGTCAATCCTAGTGATTGTATATTATCCTTCTGTGGTCTTTGATGGAGTTGAAGACAGATAGTTATAATTATAGTTTTCCTTAGTTATGATAAGAGATAAACTACATATAGGACTTTGAACTTCCAAGAATGAGATAGATCATATTTTCTTTAAATCTCGTTAAATGTTGATAGACAAAATGTTATAACTGTGTTCTTGCATGATAGTTGTTCTGTTGCATATAATTTGACTATGTTAAAATTAAGACCTTTCTTTTGTTTAAACAGAAAAGAGGAGATTTTGGGGAAGTCTTGTTATTTGCCTGTTATTTGTCAATAAACACTGTTGAGCCAATAGGAATCTAGATAGGTGGGACTAGGAGTTCAGGAGGACTCTGGGAAGGAGAAACACAAGAGAGTCAAGATGTAATGCCATGGGGTAGGAAGCCCGGAACTATTCTCTGGTAAGAGACATACTTAGATTAACAATTATGGGGTAATTACTTAAGTCAGAGCTAGCCAGTAAGAAACAAGCAAGGCCAACAGCTTCATAATTAATATAGCCTCCTGTGTGTTTATTTGGGACTGATGCGGATCAAGAACCAGGCTGGTGGAATGGCTCCTCTCAAGGAAAAAGCTTCCCTTAACAAAACAGGACTTCTTCAGAAACTGACATGCTCGTGCAAATGATCTTGACTACGGAATATCTATGTAAACACATTTACAGTTGTATTTATATTATATACATATATATGATTAAATGCCTGATGAAAACTAATATAAATTGTTATATATGAATCTAAACTAAATAAACATACATGATATTGAAGAGATGAAGATTAGTCTACAGTTAAGAGTTGGCTTAACAAACCTCAACACTTGGCAAAAGGGAAACAAAGACTTTTCACATCATTAGAGAAAAATCTAATACATTTGGAGGAAAATAAATACACCACCTTTTAATTCAGTGGCTTATGCATCTTGGCTATTATGAATACTACTGCAATGAACAGAGAAATCAAAATCTGAATTCAGTATTTTGGATAAATCTCTAGAAGTAGAAATGCAAGATCAAATGAATATAGTTCTGATTTTAATTATCTTAAGAATGTCTTGAAGCATATAGCTACATAACTGCTTTCCATAGCAGCTGCAATACTTAGCATCATGACTAGTGATATACAGTAGCCCTCATCTACTATCTGTTTGTTTGTTTGCTTTTATGAGACAGGGTTTCTCTGTATTGTTTTGGAGGCTATTGGTCTAGCCCGGCCTTGAACTCACAGAGATCGGCCTGCCTCTGCCTCCTGAGTGCTGAGATTAAAGGCATGCCCCACCACCACCCGGCCTACTATCTGTTTTATCATACCATATATACATGTATACATATATATTTTATAAATATATAATCTCATAAAAATAAAAATCTAGGTAAACTATAATAAATGCTTGTTCATTATTTGCTTAATCTAGATAATGATATTTGTATGAATGTTATCAGGAACACTTTGGGACTGGATAGCGAATTAGCTTGATTTTCCCTGGAGAAGGTGTTAAGGTGAGATCTACTGGAATTTTCAGATGCATTTCCCTCATGATTAGTAATGTTCAGCATTCTTCAATAACGTTGCTATTGTCTTCTTTTTAGAGATAACCATTCAAACCTTTATTCATAAATTGCTTTGCATTGCACTGGTGAAGTTTCTTAAAGATTAACCCTTCCCCTGGCATGTGCCTTAAATGGTTCTTCCTACTCTGTAGACTGTTTTAATTATCTCATCTACAGAGAAATTTTAAGTTTATAAAGTGTGTTAAAGAATTAAACATAAAGTATGAAACTCTAAAATGGCTAGAAGATAATCAATTTGTTATATAGATAGACATGAATTTGTGATGCATTATGAAAAAATTCTCTAATGACTCTGTACTTAGAATGAAGTTTTTGAATAAAACTGCTACTTTTAATAATATCTAAGTAAAAAATAACATGACTATTAATGGTGTTTTCCTGATTCCTTAGTTCTACTTAAATTAATATATGAAGCAAATACTCCTTAAGAGTTGACCTTTGGAAATTTATGCAGTAATTACTAGATGAGAGTTACATTTTCCATACATCAAATATCATCCTAATTCTGTTTTTCTTTCTCTGATTCTCAGTAAAATTAACATATTTTCAAGACTCATGATTCTAGAACAATACTTCTCATTAGGTTTATGTCTACTGCATTTGTATGATGCTTATTACAAGCTAATTGGATGATCATAGCAAAAAAAGAAAGGGGTTACCCCTTCCTTTTATTTATTTTCATTTTATTATAATTTTATCAGACTCCCCTTTACTTTTGTCTCTCAAATCACTCTCAGAAAACCACCATCATTTTCTTTAATATTAATATTGTCATTGTTGGTATACGTGTACTTATATATGTATATAATTAAGATATACATACAAAGATAATCTTATACATATACATAATATCTATAGTCTGAAAATCTACAATGAATACACAAAGCTTGGTCCATATATATATATTTGTTCTCTGGGATGATTATTTGGTATTTAATAACCAATTAATGTGCTCTTCTCTGGGGAAGGTGTAAGGTGAGTTCCATTTCTCCCACTTGCAGCGTCCTTATCTTTTTGTAGTTTTTGTCAAAGGTTCAGGGCATGTGTGTTCCTCCTTCCCCATCAGCATGTCTATTGGCCTCATTCAGGTCATGCTCAGGCACCCAAGTTGTACAGACTTCATTGGTGTGGCTTCTGACATTTCTAATTTATTCTGCCTTTGGGAAAGCACGATCTAAAACTTACACATATATCCCAAATACACATGCCCCAAATTTATACATGGAAATTTATTATGCATGCATATTAGTGGATAGATAGTATGGTATATGACACATTTAGGAATAGTTATTATAATATTAATAATGTCCAGTTATTTAAAAACACTTGAAAAAAACAAATTCATAAGTGTAGTAGGCTCTCTGGACTGCCAACCCCAAAGTCATGACATAGAAGTTTTTTAAGTTATTAATGATCAGCCTTAGTTTTAGGCCTGTCCCACTACCTCTAACAATTCATTTTAACCTGTTTCTCTTCATTTACATTTTGCTTCAGGGTCTTTTTAACTTTTTTTCATTTTGTATGTCCTACTTTCCTGCTTCTTCCATGTCTAGCTCCTTGGCTGACTAAAAACTGTCATCTCCCTCTCTTTTGCCCTCATTTTCTTTTCTCTTGAGCTTAGATTCTTCCTACTACTTATTCTTTCTGCCCACCAGCCTCGCCTATCCCTCTATTGCCTACCTATTGGCTGTTCAGCTTTTCATTAGACCAATGTTATGCCTTAGGTAGGCAAAGCAAAACATCTTTACCACATTAAAAAATTATTCTATTCTACAACACATAAGCATGTACTTTCTGAAATGTCACTAAACTAATCATAAAATGTACTTTATTTCCAATGTTTTACATCTATTCTGAAAAAGAAATAGTTTTAAATCAATAAATATGCTTATTCTTTCCTTTTCTCTATTTTCTGTCTTCACATGTTTCCAATATAATGTAAGTTTACTATAGACCAATATAGTTTCTACTCTATGATCTATTGCCAGTTGATCCTCCTGTTATAGGAATCCCACCAGAGAAGACTATTCAGAAACAGTCCATAGCCCATTGGAAGTCTTTATTCCAGCCAGGTACAACTGTGCTCAGCTACCCTTGTTTTTAAGGGTATAAATATACCCCTGTTGTCTTAATATTCAGTTTTAGTATGCAATTTTGCACAAGCAAGTAGCTTAACAGAAGCTAAGATAAACAGTGAGCTACACTATGAGGTTTGCACACCAGGCAGTTAAACAGGTCAAGTTAAATTACCTGGTATTTCTTGATCTTGGATTCCTAGAATAGGGATGAGCAATTTTCTGCATGACTTTCCAACAAGAAGATAAAATTCTAGCCAAACATAAAATGGCCTGAACAAGAATGCTAAATACAAGAACCTCTATAACATCTTGCCATTCTCCTCCCACCATATCCACCCCCTTTCTGTCTATCTTTAAAACACAGATAGACATTGAAGGAATAATAATGAGACAAAATAATATTGAAAAAGCATAAACAAACAAATCAGAATAGAACACAGAAAAAACTGCCAAAGAAAAAGCACAAGAAACATGTAGATGCAGAGACATATTTCCACACACATGAATCCTATGAAAACACAAATCTGGAAGTCATAATACAAACACAAGGGACATGTAAGTTTTAAAAAATAATACTTGATATCCTATGAAACAAAGAACTTCCAAAGATGGCCCTGAGTTTCTCTTGCATTGGTGATCTACTGCTAAGCATGGCTTGTTTACTCCTTTGCTGAAAACTATATTTTCACTTGCAAGTGGTTATCAATAAAAGATAGTTTTTATCTTTTGTGTAGGCATAGGGACATGTGTCCATTTCCTTAAGCTTTAGGATCCCTTCTGGTACAGACCAGTTCAGGCCTTGTGAATGCTACCTCATTCTCTATGAGTTCAAATGTATATTGACTGTGCTGTGTTTTAGAAGACCTTGTTTACTTGTTATTCCATATCACTGCGGGTTCTTACACTCTTTCTACTCTCTCTTCCAGAGAGTCCCTTGTCCCCTTAGGGGAGAGATTTGATGGGCATATTCCATTTCAGGCTGAATGTCCTAAGATTTTGAATCAGTCTCTGTGTATTGTCTGGCTGTGAGTCTCTGTTCTTGCTCCCATATGCTTTAAGAGGAATTTTGACTGATGATGGTTGAAAAAAGTACTGATATATAAATACAGAGAAATGTCACTAGGAATCATTTAATTACTATGCTCCTTTAGCCAAACAGTAGCATTTGGTTTTACCCTAAGTCCCTGAGCTATCTAGTCTCATGTTCTTGACCATATAAGCAGTGTTGGATATTGGTTCCATCTCATAGAGTAGGCCTTAAATCAAATCAGATATTGGTTGGTTATTCCTTCAAGCATTGTGCCACAGTTACACAGAATATCTTGTAGACAGGTCCTCAGTGTTGATTATAAGGCTTATACCTGATTTGGAGTTTGCCTTTTTCCTTTGTTAGTGTGCAGAGTACTTTTCAGTATTATAAACATTAATATGTAGGGATGAAGTCTCTAGGTAGGCGTCAACAAAACTTCGTGTTTAATGATTTGTATAGGTAATGTCTTCAGCAATGGGCCCTTACCATTCATTTGTAGAGAGCACACAAAAACCATGGCAATAGTCTTGTTTATTTGGGAGACCCAAATTATTTTGGTCAATAATTAACCAGATGCAACATTTTTGTGATATTGGAAACTGTGTTTGTCCACAAGGGATGTTCATTTGGAACTCTGTCTCCTTTTTATTTGGTAATTTAATTTAGATCATCATTATATGTGTATATAATGTAGGAAGCATCTATGGTATTAGGATTCCATAACTCCCTAATGCCCCTTGATTTTAATCATCCCTTGCTGTGTTCTTCCTTCTTAACCACTCCTCCTTCTTTCTCCACATTATAGAACTCTCATTGGTCCATCCATAATATGTATACTGTTTCCTCTTTTATGGAAATCTATCTCTACTTCCTCATCCCTTACTCTATAACTAACTAATGTGGTTCTGTGTATTGTTTGTAGCTTGCTTATTGGACATTATTTTGAACAAAGACCTGTTTAGAAATAAACATAGACATTTTTATAAATTTGAGTTTGTGCTTTAACAATATTATACTAGTACAAAGTACATTCTGATTATTATAACTCAATACCTGGTCTCTTTAATCTCCCTCTCTATCAAACTCCAGTGAATAATTTCAAATCCATGGTCATACACGTGAATCTGATTAAACCAAGAGGCACTAAAATTGTATTTGAAATACAAGAATACAGAGAATGAACAGAATAACCACACAAAACCTAAGACTCAAGTTGGTGAAAACAAAATAAAAATCTCCAGTTTAATGTAAGAGACACCAGTAAGCTTGTACCCTGTCTTTCCATGTAACACTAATCTCATTGGTTATATTGCTAGAGGGTAAACCATAATATAACATTTCACTGGTTCTAAAACATACAGATTCCTACACATATTTGAAATATAATTCAATTTGCAATCTGCCTGTATGGAGAAACTCTTGGTAATATTTTATTATTTTTGTTCAGTTGTTAACCTGATGGTATTCCTTGAGCTTCCTGACAGTCAACTTTTTTATCAATTAATGGCATCTAATGTTTGTATGTGCCAGTGCATGTTCTCACAAACTGCACGTGTGCGTGTGTGACCAGATCAGCTTCCAGTTAACACTGTCTAGTAATTTAAAGTATGAAATAGCATCAAGTTTTGAAAATAGCCTTTTTGAGATAACATTTATATAAACAGTAATGAATGCTTTAAAATGAATCACACATTCCCAGTTCTATTTAGAAAAAGTTAGAAATGATAAATACTAAGAAAGCAGGATTATAAATGTGAAGAAGTTTTATGAATTACTTTATCCAAATTCATTCTGGCATAAGTGGGTTGGAATTCAAACAGCTGTCAAGGTATTTTTGTTTGGTCAGTTTTGACATTGAAATTTAATTACACACTTCTCCCATTCCCTTTCTTTATTCTAAACCCTCTCATGTACTTTTTTTTGCTCTTTTTCAAATCTATCACCTGTTTTGAAATAAATTATTTAATATATGCATATATGTACATGAACGTACATGTATATCCCTGAATACAACCTGTTGAGTCCACACAATGTTACTTATATGTATGGTCTTAGAGTTGACCACTTAGTGCCGGACAACATATTCTTGTGTTCTTCCCTGGAAAAGACAACCATTCTTGCTTCCAGCTTTAGTCAGTTCCCACTAGTTCTTTGTGTATAGTCAAGGCCTCATGGGATTTACTCCATCCAGGTTAGCATATTGTTAGTGTCTTCCTTGTGCATCTCTTGTTTGAGCAGTTGTGTGAGTGAGACATTGTGGGTATATTCTGATACTAGTGGGAGAAATTTAATTACAGTCTTCATAAGATTTTTCATTAAATGATAAATATATCTAGTTAATAATACAATAGTTTTCTTGATAATCAATAGTTTTATTTAACTTCCTTACTCCCAACTGAATAACAGTAGTTACTGATAATATAAGCTTTTCTTCTCAAATACCACACTAGTCAAAAAGAACTGTGATAGAATTACATTTATAAATTAATAGTTGATAAATGGAGGTGAACAGATGATGTCATGTGGTATGTTATGAGATCACATTGCACAAATAAATACCCTTATGACGACATAAGAGAAAAGCATAATTATAACAATAGTTTAATTCAACAAACAGGAAAAGTAGAAATTATCTATCAGGTTTTTACAATAAAAACATGAAGCAGAAATAAAAGTAAATTGAATAATAATGGTAATGCAAATATAGGCACAACTCGTGATGGAGACACTGAGACTGAGCTGGTTAAGGAAAGCTTGTAAAGAAACTTAAAATAGAAATAAGATTCGCTTGCAAGCATGACAGGAAATCTAGTCAGTAATGGAAAAGACAAACTAAATTTCAACAAAAACATGTAACTTCTTTCCCTTATTGTGTCCAGTGATGCACTTTGATAACATTCCAACTCAAAATTTAGTGTTATCTGTGCTCCAGCCAATAAGAATTCCATGGATTTTTCCCTATGGATGGATAACAGTTCAGAGAAGCAATAACTTGAAAAGTCTAGACAGATGAAAAAACTGTCCCCAAATGACAACTAATGCTTCCTTGATCCAAGGAGGTGTGACATAAAAATGGAAACACAGACTGAAGAATCGCGATCTATGTTCCACAGCATGAATAAACAGCTCTACATGCAGACTTGCCCTACCTGAGCCAATAATTATATTACTTCCTTTGGCTTAGCCAGTTAAGACTTATTTTGTCATTGTGGTATCATTTTTACAGAAGCCAAAATAAAGCATGGAAGCATGCTCATTTCAGTGAGCAGTTGTCACAGTGTGATAGCCAAACACCACAAAAATATTGAAATCCAAGTGTAATATACTAAAAACCAAAGAGTTAGAATTCATTTGGAAACTATACTTTCAACACTGAAATTACATTAAACACAGAACATACTTTGAAGTCTTTGTCAAAAACTAGGACAAGTGAAGCTAGCAGAGAGCAGGAAAGCTTCATGAATGTCTTTCTCAGTTAATCAGACACAATGCAAGGGGACATTGGGTGCCTCAGTATTGGGAAGGGAGACACCTAAATAAGAAAGAGTCCTGTGTGATTAGTCAGCTTGGGTCACTTGTTCCCACTTTTTCTCTATAACATCAAGATAATAATTTCAGACATACTATGTTATCATGATATTAAATAAGATGGAGTTTGTGGATAACTATCAGAAACCATCCAATATGCTTGAGAAACATACATTTCAGAGCCCTGAAGTACAAAGCATAAACTGAAAGAAACAATTATTGACTAAAAAAGATTTTCTTAAAGAAATGAACTAGGAAGAAATTGGAAATGTGCATTAGTTATTATATTATTTCTGGGAATGGAAAGAAATGGTTAATACTTAAGACATAAGAATATTGTTTTTTATTTTTAAGTTTAAATTTAGATTAGAAACAAGGTTGCTTCACAAGTTAGTTCCAGGTCCCTCTCCCTTTCCCTCCCCTCCTCCCGTGACCTACCCCCATCCCCCCCATTATCCCCTCATTTCCCGAGGGAGGGTGAGGCCCTCCATGGGGGTGTCCATAGTCTGTCACTTCCTCCAGTGCAGGGCCTAGACCCTCCCCCAAAAGTTCAGGGTGAGAGTATATCTCACATTGTTGGATGGGAGTCCAAAGTCCATGTGTATACTCGGGATGAATACTGATCTACTACCCAAGGCTCAATAGATTACCTAGGCCTCCTCACTGACACCCACATTCAGGGGGTCTTGATCTGTCCCATTCTGGATTCCCAGGCATCCGTCAATATTTTTACTTTATTTGTAAAATAAGAAATAATTGTAGACAAGAAAATGCAATATGTAGCACAAAGCAACAACTTCCAATAAAAAGAAAACTAAAGACATGTACAATATTGAGATAAAAGCCATAAATATGATAGTTTTAATATGCCTTTTCAGTATATGATGAGTACAAAAGTCTTGAATAGCAAGGTCAGCATTTTGATAAGAAATATGTATATACACACAAATATATATGTATATTCAGCTGTGTATAGATATGCAGAATTATAGGCATATATAGAATATTTTCATTTAAATTAATGTGTAAGAGTATGGGTATACCTATGCAAAAATTGACAATAAATTCAGCCACAAAAATGTTAATATATTTTAAAATATGCAATTGTGTTAATAATTAATAATGATGTTTAATTTTCTAAAACATTCTTGAATAGCACTAATTGGGAAATTAATGACAAATCAAAGTTAAAATTCTCATTCATTCACCTTTGTTTTGGCCATCATGTAATAGTTCCACCCCACAACACAATACTAGACATGTGTAGTATCCTATTATCCAAGGCCTGAGAAATGGATCTTGTAGATTGTGGATAGAAATCTTCAACTGTGTGAGCCTAAATAATTTTTTGTCTTATTAACTTGTTCATTTTAGGAAAACTAACATATACTTCAAAATGCTGTGTGTGTGTGTGTTTTCCATTATTTATTTTTCATTTTATATCATTATTTTTTTATCCATTCCTTTTCACTGTTGTTTTGAGATACTATATTGATATGCAGTACAGACTGGCGTAGATTTTCAGTTCTCAAACTCAATCTCACATGTAATAAGATAATATGTATTTTATTATGTGGTAAACACCATGACCAAAACCAGCTAGAGGAGGCAAGTGTTCATTTGGCTTATGGCTCCACATCACTGCCAGCTTGGCAAATGGAAGTGACTAGTGACCTGACCTTTGCTTTACTCAGGAACTAAATTTCACAGACTTCCCCCACTCTGCCAACATTGACTCAACCACAACTGCTCTACTTACTGTTTGTGCAGGTGCTCCTGCTCACCTTATAGAAACCTGTATCCAGGCTCTTCTTGCTGCTCTCTCTGGTTCCCATTCAGAAGCAGCCATTTTATCTGACTTAATAAATTTCTAAAGGGATACCTTGCCATGTGTTGTGACTAATTTTTATGCTCTCCCAGTGCCTGGGTACCCTTTCACTGTCTATCATTGAAGGAAACCAGGGCATGAGCCCAAGGCAGGAACCTGCAGGCAGGAACTTCTGCAGAGACTGGAGTTGTGCTTTCTGCTTTGTTTCCTATGACTTTCTCAGTTTGGTTTCTTATAAAAATCAAGGACAATCTGCCTTGAACTGCACATTCCACAATGGGATGATGATGAGGGAAGTCCTGTGTATATGTCAATAAAGCACTGTTGGCCAATAGGGAACCAAGATAGGTGGGATTAGGAGTCCAGGAGGACTCTGGGAAGGAGAAACACAGAGAGTCGAGATGTAACACCATGGGGTAGGAAGCCCAGAAACTTCTCTGGTAAGAGACATACTTAGATTAACAATTATTGGGTAATTACTTAAGTCAGAGCTAGCCAGTAAGAAACAAGCAAGGCCAACAGCTTCATAATTAATATAGCCTCCTGTGTGTTTATTTGGGCCTGATGTGGATCAAGAACCAGGCTGGCGGGAAGGCTTCTCTTTACAGGATGAGTTCTCCCTATCAACCATTAATTTAGAGAATACCCCCATTTGACTTGTCCACTGGAACAAATTATTCATGTGAAGTTGATATTCCAGATTACCTAAAGCATGAAAAAAAAACCTAGCCAGTAAAGAAACCTTGTTTTGTGGGGTTGTTTCACTTTGTTTATTTTTAACCCGGGATGTCATATAGACAAAGCCAATCTCACAATTGCTATGTAGCCATGGATGACTTTGAGCTCCTGATCCTCCTGTATCCTCTCTCGGTTGCTAAGCTTACAGATATGTGCCACCTGGTAATGTTTTGCTATTCAGTTGGAGTGAAGGGAATTGCATATTAGATTTTTATAACTAACACCAAGCACATCTTGGGCAGTCTAGGGGGGAGGGCTCTGGCAGTGGAACCAGTATGTATTCCTAGTGTACAAATGTACTTTGGGAGCCCATTCCTGATGGAGGGAGACTATCCTAGCCTAGATACACAGGGGGGCCCATGTCCTGCCCCAAATGACTTGACAGATTTTGATGATTACTGGTGAAAGACCTCACCCTCCCTGGGGAGTTGATGGTTGATGGGATGTGGGGGTCAGTAGGGTGCATGGGAAGATGGAAGTGATGGGGAGCTGGGATTGATATGGACAATAAGAATGTTTCAAATTTAAATAAAACTTATAAATCAGGAAGTATCACAATCAACCAATTTTTCTTGTGAGAAGCAGGCTTGCTTGTTATTGTGGCACAAGAATCTAAATTAGTCTCATTGCTTTTTCAGATGCAGTGGTTGTATACGTATTCTGACACTTGTTGTAGATCCACTGAGCACCAGACCACCAAACAATGACCATGACATTTATTGTTTTGTTTGCTTATTTGTTTACTCTTTTTCTTTAGTATAGAGCCTCTTATAAATCCAACATTAACAGCTCTTCTGAGGTTATCTATGAAATCTACCTTAATTTACACATCAAAAATCTAATCCAGAGATTGTTTCTGGTTGCAATGTGGATGAAGAGATAGACTTAGAATTAAATAGAATTTGGAGCCCTTGTGTAACACAAGGCTTGATTTCTGGTACCCATATGACAGCTCACAACCTTGATAACCCAACTTCCAAAGGGTTCCACACACTTATCTTGCCCCCAGGTGTCATAGACATGAATGAAAGTGAGGCTCATACATTCTTTCAGGTAGTTATGAAACATATTAAATAAAAAAAGAGATTTCTGAAAAAACAATACATTAACTTCATATTTGTTAAAAACAAGAAAAAGGGAAGAAAGACAGAGAGAGGGAGAGAGGGAGACAGAGACAGAGACAGAGACAGAGAGGAGGCATGGAGGGAGAGGAAAGAAGAAAAAATAGGAAAAGTAAAAAATAAGTAAGGATGACATTGTAAACATTTTTGGAGGGTTATTTCTTAGTTCATGAGGTAGCTACTCACTCAACATTTTTACCTTTCTGACTTGATTCGAATTCTGAGCAACTCTTAAAGGGTCCACATTGAGCAATTTGGCATCATATGTATATGTATGAGGATCAGCTTAGTGATTGCTCACAATCACTGTAAAATTCCAGTGACGGGCCAATAAGTTTCTCCTAATAAAGAGTTGTCACCTTTGCAAATTTTCTTCATCTGCCACTGCACTGAATGTAACTGTAATGCAGAATATTAAGATGAACAAAATAGGGATGTCCTATGATATTTTATTGAGAGAGCAATCACTTACTTGAAAAGCCAAGAAAGCTGAAAACCAAAGGTCTGCACACTGATCTCCATGCCAAAACTGGAACCCAACGAGAAGGATTCACCTCCCCTAGCTCTTTACATCCACTGTATGTTCTATGTACCTGTGAACACACCTAAATTGGTGTGGTCACCACTATGGGTAAGTAGACCTCTCCCTACACCTGTGTACATACCAGATAGATGCAAAAGGCAGACTTGTCTCTTGATTCTCCTTTATAGGGAAAGCTGATCAACTCCCGAGGGATCTAACTTCCCAACTAAGCCATTTCCCAACAGCACTCACCCCAATTGCAGTATGTCACTTCTGAGAGGTCAAAACACTGAGAGCACAAAAAAATATGCAAGGACTAGTGAAATAGCAATGTATATTAAAAACAAAGCATGTCAAACTGACCCCCACTATCATTTGATCAAATTAGTCACAAAATTGCTCTTTCAGCTTTACTGAGTCTTTCTATTGACTTTATCACAGAGTAGAAAGAATATGAGTCTCCCCTATCTGAGAAAGTGACATAAAGAAGATTTGGAATACATTATTTGCAAGAGTAAAATATATCCATCAATGGAAATTGTACCAGCCTAAAGTACGACTGATTCTTCAGGCTCTATATACTGTTTCCTCTGTTGGGAAAGGAATTCAGTGCAGAAACCCAAATAAGCATAATATGTCTTTCTTATTTCTACTGCTATAGAAAACACATTAAACCCCAGAAAGAAGCAAGACAGTAGGCAGGACTGTTATTTGGAAGCAAGGTTACAATACCCCATGAAACTTTATCAATTATGTTTATATTGGGGTGAAAAAATTGCATCATCTTCATGAATTCCTGCATTATTTAACCTTGGGGATGAACACATATTCTGGATGTCATTAGACTACATGAAAATGTTCAATGAGTATGGAAAATTGATGCTGTAACGATAAACGGCACACTTACTGAAAGTAAAACTAAGTATTTATTGTAGAAATTACTCACAAGAGACCAAACAAGTAACGCAGATGAGCTGAGTAGTTTTCCACCGCCGAACTGGAAGCCGACAGCCGGAAAAAGAGACCAAGACTTCCATTGTTCAGTCATTTATACCTTCCCCCATAACGCCCCTACCCATGCCCAACAGTGGGCCTGGCTAGTGACGTAGTTCACCTCCTACATCCGTATACATCTTTATTCATGCCTAAAGTGCCTAAAGTTAGTGGTGTGGTAAACTGCTCTTTTATTACCTCATCCATATGTGACTCTAGTAAGTCACATGGTTAATGGCGGCATTGTTTTCCACCTACAATTCCCCTTTTAGTCTAAAAAGTATATTTAAACTTAAAACAACTAACTCATGTCAATGATCAAAATGTATCAAACATCTATCCCATCTAAACCTAAACTTATCTGAAACACCCAAATCTGAACACCTCCTTCCAATCCCAACTCTAAAATAATTGAAAACTAACACTAACAGGTGTAAACTATCCTATAATATCAATAGTAGGGAGAGGGGGCATGGAATTCTCAAAACTACTTTCTGCTGAAATGGGACGATGATAATCTCATTGAGACCTGTGAGAAGAAAAATGTTAGTGTAACAAAATCTCAGTAGATCAGACAGTCTCTGTATGGCAGGAGATGCTTGATTGAAGTTCCTGACTGGGGTTCTAGTCTTGATTGAAGCTCTCATCTGAAGCTCTGGCCAGATTGTAGAAGACGTGCTGTTTCAGTTCCTTGGTTCAGAGTTGTGTAGAGTGATGTAGTTTCAAGCCAGTTTCAGGATAGTGCTTGTTAGGTGGAGGCAATTATGTGGGGCAGTTCAGATGCCTCCAGTCGAATCAGGTGAAGTCAAGGAAGTGGATCCTCACTCTCTTTCTGAAGCAGTTGAAGATTGCTGTCAGGAAAACCCTTCTCTGGAAAACTCAAACATTAATGTTAACAAAGAAATATTTTAACTTTTATATGTATGCATACCAGAAGAGGTGACAATAGGGGAGAGGGGGGGCCTGGGAAATAGAGAGGGGGAGAAGTGGAACAGAGAGTAGCACATGGAGGAACAGGAAGGTCGACTGGGGGGGTAGGATGGGGGAAGAGGGAATCATAGGTTAGAAGACAGATCAGGCATTACTGTGACCTCTAGTGATCTAAACAGATGACACCAATTGGCAAGCTAAGCTATAGTGTAGAGACCACCTCGAATGCCTATTCCTGATAGTGAACTTGATGTCTATAACCATCCTGGAGCCTTCATCCAGTGACTCATGGAAGCAGAGGCAAACACCCACAGTTAAATACTGAACAGAACCCAAGGAACCCAGAGACAGAGAGAGAGGAGCGAAGAGCAAATTGGCAAAGGATGGGCTGGCAAAACCAGCAGAGACAGCTGATCCAAACAGGGGAGAGCTCTTGGACCCCAGACCGACAGCTGGGAGGCCAGCATGGGACCGATCCAGACCCCTTGAATGTGAGAGTCAATTAGGAATCCTGGGCTACTTATGGGGTCCTGAGCAGTGGATCAGTGTTTATTCCTCGAATACTAACAGACATCATGTGTCCATAACACAAAGAGGGTTGCTCTCTCTGCCTGGACCCTTCGGGAAGTGTCTGGACCCTACCCTGAATGAAATGATAGACTCTAGATATCCCCTATGCGGAAGGAATTGGCAATAGGGTGGGAGGATTGGGGGGGGATGGTGGAGGTGGTGCAGGAGGAGGGGAGGGAGAGGGAACTGGATTGACATGTAAAATCAGCTATTTAAAATTAAAATTAAAAAAATCTTAAAACAAAGAAATATTTTAACTTTTATATGTATGCATACTGGAAGTGGTGACACATAGGGAAGTGGTGATGCATAGGGAAGATGGTAAACATGAAGGAAATTAGACTTTTCAGAAAAAGAAATCCACAGATAACAGTCCCTAATTTTATTTTCTTCTGTCTTATATCAATGGCTCTTTGATATAATACAGAAATTCTGAATTTTATTTAAATAATATGCTTGAAAATAGAGTAGGAGAGCCAATGCAACTCCAAAGCCAGCTTCAGTTAAATGAATGGGGACTGAAGTATATAAAGAAACAAAGATAAAAGGGTACTATGAAAAATAATATAGAGAGATTTAGACTTTGATACCACACAGTGAGTTATTGTTCGTTTGATGGGCCTCAGGGTATCTGTTCATTCTTCTTCAGGAATCCATATGTCTAGTATTCTTTGCTGAGTTTACCTGTGAAGACAAAAAACAAAACACTTCTCTTTCCTTTTATGAGGTCACTTTACCCATGGTAGAATATGATTTTGTAGATGATCTATTATCTTTCCTCCTCCTGAGATGTTTTTTCTTCTGATAGAATCCTAATTTTTATGGAACCCAAAGTTTTTCTTCTCCTGTGGAAACAAAAGCAAAACCCATCCCCCAACGTAACATATATCCTGGTTTCCAGACTGAGGTCATAACATCCTTAAAATACACTGGTTGGTTCAGTTCAGAATTCTTCTCTGTAGTCCAATGTCTAAAATGTCATTAATCACCGTATTATTTACTTTAACTGGTAACTTGGGTCTATGATATTGTATAGAAGTTTGCCAAAATGTACATTTTGTATTTCCTCCTGATATAATTGATTCATCCTCTGGAGCTAATGTATTATCTAGTGCCGTATTATTTACAATGGGCAGTGGATCTTCTAATTGTCCTGGGAGAGGCTATCCTCCACTGTCATTGGGAATGACTGGGTAATCTTTCTTTTTGGGGCCTGCTTGAGGTCCCGATTCCCATTTCCCGGCTGTAAAGATCTACGTTGTCTATCTGTAGTTGCCCAGCATTCATTGGTCCAATATCCTCCCTTTCCACACATCCTGCAGAGACCAGGAGACTGAGGCCTTCTGTTCGATGCATTCCTGGTAAAAGCATTATTTCTAGGAATGCATTGCCTAGAGTTCCTACTCAGATGTCCTATTTTACCACAGTTAATGCACGTGGCATCTTTATGTCTGTTAAAATGTTTGGTGATTGCCTCCCCTACCCAGGCATCATGGGTAGGGTATTTGTCATCCTGGTGTCTCCTCAAGCCTGTAGAAATAGCTTCACCGACCCAAGCTCCCATATCCTGACTTTTACATTCCAGGTTCGCTGTATATAGGACCCATTCCTCCAATGGCACTGATCTTATTTTTAATGGCCAAATTACCTGCCTGCATTGTGGATTTGTGTTCTCATATGCCAAAGATTCTATAAGAAGTCGCCTAAATTCTGGATTTGCTACTTGTACTTCTATTGCTCTGGATAATCTCTCTAAAAATTCAGTGAACCTTTCCCTTGGAGCCTGTACCACCTTGGTATAGGGTTGCATTATCTCTCCTGTTTCACAAACCTTATCTAAGGCATTCAAAGCAGCTGTACGGCATAAAGACAACATGTACTCATCATATGCCGACTGAACCTGCGTGTCAGCGTAAGCACCCTCCCCAAGAATCTTGTCTCGTGGTACTTCATGACCGTTCTTTAATTCCTGAATCTCTAAGGCTTTCACCTCTTGCCTCCATAAAGCTCTCCATTGAATTTGACAAGAATTTTCGAGCACTGCCGAGGCTAATTGGGCCCAGTCTTTTGGTGTTACTTTATTTAAAGTGGCCCATGAGGTTAGGAGCTCTCTGAAATAGGGAGAATGAAGACCATACGAACCAATGGCCTCCTTTATTCCCTTTAGGTCCTTCATCTGATTAGGTTCCCATTGATAAGCAATGGTACCATTTGAGTGCTTTTTCGTTGCTGGTTTTTCTGTTACAGATACTGGGAAAACTATAGGTGAACACATAGCAACCTTGGGGAGATCTTTCTGGCATTTGAGAGGTGTTGGGACACTCCTGTCCTGACCTGTTGCCTGTATGTCTGATTCTTAAGTATCAGATTGGATGTCTTCTAAAACCTGCAGTCGATTCATCATTGTTTCTCTGAGCTCTTGAAGTTCTTGGGACAAATAATTTTCTAAGGACATCATGGAATCTTTCATTTTTTTGCATTCATCATTTACACGTGATTCCAAATATTTAATATTATCATCCTTAGAAATTATCTCAATAGCATGTAAACTGCCTTCCAGAAATGACATTCTATCAGCTAGTTTGTCATTGCTGTCAGACATGGAACAAATCTTTTCTGTTAGCATTTCAATCTTATGTTCTAGTCTTTGTAGTTTGCTAGTGAAATCATCAAATATGGAAAAGTTTTGTTGGTTAAACGTTTCAACATTATGTTCCACTTTTTCTGTTCTGTCTGTTGAACACATTTTTCCTGAAAGTAATTCAATTTTGTGTTCCATCTCCTTAAACCTGTTTGTCAGACCTACATTATCATTTTTAATATCCTGAATATTTTCTACCAAATCTTCCTTACTATCCTGCAAGGATTTTTGCATTTCCTGAATTCTTTGACTAGGAGGTCAAAACTCTCCTGAGATGACCGTATGACCTGTATAAGTTTCACCCTATTTTTAAGCCATTACTTTAGCAAAATTATATTGATTATAAAACTAATAATCACCATCGTGTGTAGGAAGTACCTTTCAGGTAGATCCTCAATCCTTTCTAAAATCCCATCCATACTAAAAACAAGAAAATTTTTAACATCCTGCATTGTAATGTTAGTTGTTGACATTGTATAAAGCAGTTAAGTTTGTTACCAGTGGAGTTTAATTCAGGCTGAAATAGCAGGCTGCCAGCAGGTAGAAGGTTATGGTTCCCGGCTGCAGGAATCGTGCCTTGCCAAGCGAAGTGGTGGGGAACTTAGCAAAAGGAGAATCCACGTGTGCCTGGTCAGGCCGAGGAGCAGCCGCTTTTCTGGGCGCCTGGATCCGGATTCTGAAACTTCTGACACCAAATGATTCTATAAACAATTTACTTACTGAAAGTAAAACTAAGTATTTATTGTAGAAATTACTCATAAGAGACCAAACAAGTAACGCAGATGAGCCGAGTAGTTTTCCGCCGCCGAACTGGAAGCTGAAAGCCAGAAAAAGAGACCAAGACTTCCATTGTTCAGTCTTTTATACCTTCCCCCGTAACGCCCCCTAGCAATGCCCAACAGTGGGCCTGGCTAGTGACGTAGTTCACCGCCTACATCCGTATACGTTTTTATTCATTCCTAAAGTGGGTGTGGTTAGCGGAGTGGTAAACTGCTCTTTTATTACCTCATCCGTATGTGCCTCTAGTAAGTCACATGGTTAATGGCGGTATTGTTTTCCACCTACAGAAAATGGAGTAAGATCCTCAAGTCCAAATTGTCAGATAGATGCTATATCTATGTTCACTATCTCTTTTCACTTCTTCCATCTATAATTTTGTTTGTATATCTCCTAATTTTGGTCTTGCTTTTAACTATTGGTTCTCAACCTGTGGGTTATGATCTTTTGGGGGGCCACATATCAGATATCCTGTATATGAGATATTTGTATTATATCAGTATCAACTTTATAATTAAAAGTAGTAATTAAATAATTTTATATTTGAGATCACCACAGCATGATGAACTGTAATAACGGGTTGCAGCATTGGGAAGACTGAGAAACACAAAGTATCAGTTTCATTATATTTTTTGTTCCATTGTCTCATTTCCTCCAAGAAACACAAAGCTTTCTAATTTCAGAGTAGGAAGTGTTTTATTTATGTATTCACTCACTTATGAATTCCATGAATCATAATAGCATGTTAAACAACATGAAAATGGTACAGACTACTTGTAGAGACTACCAAATATACCTAATTTCAGTAATTATAGAAGTTTTCCAAATAGAGAAGGTTGGCTTGGATGAAGTCCTTCAAATCAACGAAAGTTCAAATGAGAGAGACCAAGCATATACTG
Source organism: Mesocricetus auratus (assembly GCF_017639785.1). NCBI lineage: Eukaryota > Metazoa > Chordata > Mammalia > Rodentia > Cricetidae > Mesocricetus > Mesocricetus auratus. Next base: position 46,373,569 of record NW_024429184.1, on the reverse strand, counting down.
ACATGTTGTTGCATTTTTGACAAAATTTGAAATACATTAGATTTTAGTAGGTAGCAAGAAGACAGTTCAATAATTTTTCAGTTTTCACCATTTCATGAAAAATACCACCATATTGATATTTTATCAAGTGGAAACTTTTCATGTCATGTATTCTTCCTGCATATTAAAATGCTAATTTCCATATACTTTATTTTATTATGACATTTTCCTTAAGGACACACTCATGTATAGCAGGTCAATGGCTTAAAACAAGAAAATAATTTTTTTTTAAAATGAACTGGTTCTAGTGCCTGGGGACTGCCTGGGGACTACCACTGAGCCTCATCTCTTGGTGGGAGCCTAGGCACCCCAGTTTCCTGGTCTTATTTAACCAATGGACCAGTGCCTGAGAACCACTAGTGAGCCTTCCCTCCCAGCAGGAGCCTACTCACCCCAATTTCCTGGTTTTCTTCTCCACCATGGGACCAGGCAATTCGGGGTCTCTTTGTGTGCTCTTTGTTCCAGTGCCTGGAGACTTCCACTGAGTCACATCTTCCTGTGGGAGCCTACATAGCCCAGATTCCAGGTCTTCTTCTCCACCCACAGGACCAGGATTGGGACCAGCAAGAGGAGAACTACCAGAATATTGGACTTGCTTGCACCCACAGAAGAGGAACTCTGGATTCCTAACCACCAGTCAAGGAAGATGCTCTTTCTGCACCAACAAGAAGAAGGGAGTGGAAGGAGACAATACAAAAACCTACTCAGCAACAGAAAAACAAATATGACACCTCCAAATTCTAGAGAATCCACACCAGCAAGACTCCAACATTACAATGCAAATGAAGCAGAAGAGAATGACCTTAAAAATAACTTCATGAAAATGATAGAGGCCCTCCAAAAGGATATGGGAAAATCCCTGAAAGAAGTGGAAGAAAAAAACAAGGCAAAAATGCAAGAAATGGAAGAAAAAGCAAATCAAAAAATGCAGCAAATGGAGGAAAAGACAAAGCAAAATTGGAAGAAACGATTCAAACATTGCAAGGGTTGTAAACTGAAAAAGAGACAATAAAAAACAATCTGAAGGAAGGCTGGAAATAGAAAAGCTGGACAAATGGTCAGGTACTACAGATGCAAGCATAACCAACAGAATACAAGAGATGGAAGAGAGAATCTCAGGGGTTGAAGATACACTAGGAGAAATTGATTCATCAACCAAAGAAAATCTCTAGACCAACAAATCCCTAACACAAAGACAGAATCTTAACAAAGTAGCAAAGGAACTAATAGAAGTTATGACCCAATTGGGAATAACAGATACCTATAGAGCACCCAATCCAAATAAAAAAGAATATACCTTCTCCTTAGCACCACATGGAACCTTCTCAAAAATTAATCACATACCAAACCTCAACAGGTACAAAAAAAACTGGAATAACTCCATGCATCTTATCAGACCATCATTCGTTAAATTTAGAATTCAACAACAACAGAAATTGCAGAAAACTTACAAACACATGGAAATTGAATAATGCACAATTATACCATCCCTTGTTCAAAGAAGAAATTAAAAAAGAAATTAAAGATTTCCTAGAATTCAATGATAATGAAGTCACAACATACCCAAAACTGTTGGACACTTTGAAAGCAGTGCTACGAGGGAAGTTCATAGCAATAAGTGCCTACATGAAGAAATGGGAGAATAGTTACACAAGAAAATTAACAGCACAGCTAAAAGCTCTCGAACACAAAGAAGCAAATTCACCCAGGAGGAGTAGATGCCAAGAAATAATCAAACTGAGGGCTGAAATTAATAAAGTAGAAACTAGGAAAACAATACAAAAAAATTAATGCAACGAATAATTGGCCCTTTGAGAAAATCAACAAGATAGACAGACCTTTTTCCAAACTTACCAAATGGCAGGATGTGAACATGCAAATTAAGAAAATCAGAAACAAAAAGGGGGACATAACATGAGAAAATGAGGAAATCCAGAGAATCATCAGATCATACTTTGAACACCTGTACTCCACAAAATTCGAAAATTTAAAGGAAATGTACAATTTTCTGGATAGCTACCACTAGCCAAAATTAAATCAAGAACAGATAAGCAATTTAAATAGACCTATAACCCCTATGGAAATAGAAGCAGTCATCAAAAGTCTCCCAACCAAAATATGCCCAGGTCCAGATGGCCTCAGTGAAGAATTCTTCCAGAAATTAAAAAATTAGCTTATACCAATTCTTCTCAAAAAATTCCATGCAATAGAAGCAGGAAGGGTCTTTGCCAAACTTTTTTTTACAAGGCTTATATAACCTTGATACCCAACTCACACAAAGACACAACTTACAACTAAGAAAGAGAAATTCAGACCAATATCCCTCTTGAACACTGATGCAAATATACTCAATAAAGTACTGGCAAACGAAATCCAAGAACACATCGAAACAATCATTTACCATGATCAAGTAAGTTTCAAACCAGTGATGCAGCAATGGTTCAAGACATGAAAATCCATCAATGTAATCCACCATATAAACAAGATGACAAAAAATCACATGATCATCTCACTTTGACACAATCCAACACCCCTTTATGATAAAGGACTTGGAGAGATCCAGGATAACAGGAGCATACCTAAACATAAAAAAGTTACATACAACAAACCAACAGCCAAAATCAAACTAAATATATGAAAACACAACGTGCTCCCACTAAAATCAGGAACAAGACAAGGCTGTCCACTTTCTCCATATCTTTTCTATACTCTACTTGAAGTTCTAGCCAGAGCAATTACGACAACAAAAGAAGATCAAGGGGAAACAAATTGGAAAGGAAAAAGGCAAACTTTCACTATTTGAAGATGATATGATAGTTTATATAAGTGATCCAAAAAACTCTACCAGGGAATTCCTTAACCTGATAAATACTTTCAGGAAAGTGGCAGGATACAAGATCAACTCAAGAAAATCAGTAGCCCTAGTGTATACAGACGGTAAAAGGGCTGAGAAAGAAATCAGAGAAACATCGCTCTTTACAATAGTCACAAACAATATGTAATACCTTGGGGTAATGCTAACCAAAAAGTGAAAGACCTGTATTGCAAGAAGTTTGAGTCTGTAAAGAAAGAAATTAAAGAAGACATCAAAAATGGAAATCTCCTATTCTCTTGGATAGGTAGGATCAATGTATTAAAAATGGCAATCCTTCCAAAATCAATCTACAGATTCAATGCAATCCATATTAAAATATCAGCACAATTCTTCACAGACCTTGAAGGAACAATAATAACTTTGTATGAAAAAGATTCTTGATAGCCAAAACAACCTTATTAAATGAAGCAACATCTGGAGGCATCACCATCCCTGACTTCAAGCTCTGTTATACGGACAAAATATTGTCACTGTTTCCTCTCTTGATAGCTGTTCTGTTATATATAATTTGACTATGTTAAAGTTAAGACCTTTCTTTTTATATAGACAGAAAAGAGTAGATGATGGGTAAGTCCTGGGAATATGTCAAAAAAGCACTTTTGGCCAATAGGAAAGCAAGATAAGTGGGACTAGGAGTAAAGGATTATTCTGGGAAGGAGAAAAACAGGGAGTCTTGGTGTAGCTGCCATATGAATAAGAGGTCCGGACCCTTTTCTCTGGTAAGAGAATTACTTAGATTAACAATTATGCGTTAAGTACTTAAGTCAGAGCTAGCCAGTAGGAAACCAAGTAAATGGCCAACAGCTTAATAATTAATACAGTGTCTTGTGTGTTATTTGGGGACTGCAACACGGCAGAGCCCAGGCAACTGGTGGGAAAAAAACTAAAGTGTCTGGCAAGGAAAAGACTTCACCCTACAGTATTGGCACAAAAATAGACAGGGAGACCAATGGAGTCAAATTGAAAACTATGATATTAAACCATATATATGTGAACATCTGAACTTTGACAAAGAAGCTAAAAATATATAATGGAAAAAAGAAAGCATCTTCAACAAATGGTGTTGGCATAACTGGATGATGGCATGTAAAAGAATGCAGATAAATTCATGTTTATTGCCATGCATAAAACTTAAGTCCAAATGGATCAAAGTCCTCAACATATATCCAGCCACACTGAACCTCTTAGAAGAGAAAGTGGGTAGTTCCCTTGAACAAATTGTTACAGAAAACTGTTTCCTGAACATAACACCAGTAGCACAGACACTGAGTTCAACAATTAATACATGGGACATCCTGAAACCGAGAAGCTTCTGTAAGGCAAAGGACACAGTCAACAAGACAGACTATGGACACCACCATGGAGAGCCTCACCCTCCCTGGGAAAGAAGGGGATGATGGGGGGTGGGGTTGGTGGGCATGCGTGGGAGGATGGGAGGGAAAGGGAGAGGGACCTTGGATTGACATGTGAAGCAACCTTGTTTCTAATTTAAATTTAAATTAAAAAATAATAACAGAGAGTACTGATGAGCAAAGGAATCAATAACAGCCTGGTGAAACACAGAGAAGCAGCTGACCTAAACCCAGAGAGGCAGCTGATGACTGGGAGTCCAGCTTGGGACTGATCCAGACATACAACCCCATACCTGGGTGTCATAGAAGAGGCCCCGGAAATTTATGGGACTTTTGATAGTAGATCAGTATTTATTTCTGGCATACAAATGGACTCTGGGAGCCCATTCTATATGGAGGGATGCTCTCTCATTCTAGACACATGCGGGAGGAACTAGTCCTGCCCAAGATTGTATAACAGAATCTGAAAATCCCTTAATGGAAGGGCTTACCCTCCTTGGGGAGTGGAAGGGAGAGGGAGTGGTATGGGGGGTTGGGAGAAACGGGGGTTTGGGTGACAAAGGGAGGGAAAAGGAACTGTGAGTAATATGTGTAAAAAGTTAATATATATATACATATATATATAATAACAAGGTTAAAATGACAAAAAGAAATTGTGATTTAATAGTCTTCCCCTATTATTTAATTAACATATTTTAGAGTTATACTACATGAATTTGTTGTTAAATGAAGCTTCTTAAAGGAACATGCATGGTGCCAATTTATTCATTATTAAATTAAATTAAATTAAGTTTATTGTAGTAGAGTCTAATGAAAAGTTTATTATCAGTATCTGTCATTTCAAGATATAATTGAATGGAAATCAATATAAGAGTGTGGATAATTGCTAATTATTCCTAAAATAATATGATCATTCATGAAGAAAACCTTCCCCAATAGTTAGCAATTGAATCACAGAAACTATCTAATTTCTTAGGAAGAAGAAAATAGTGTCTATGCCTGCTCCTTTGGGAAGGTTATGACAGCAGCCTAAGAGTAGCTGGAACTGGTATTAATTTGAGTTTAGATACATGAAGTATCTAAGCAATAAACTGATTAGAGCACACAGAGACAAAAATCACAGTGTGCTGACACTTGGTAAAGTTTCTGCTGATCTGTATGCTCTGACAAGCTCAGAATGCAACATATATCAGGAAAGTACTCATTTAAAGTCAAAGGGTGATGCCCAATCCTTTGAAATGAGTTTATCTTGATACGTCTAAAATTATACATATTAATGTTAATTAATTATATACAAAACATGAGATTTCTGCACTTCAGTTAGGAGGATTTCTGGGAAGAAGCAAATTTCAAATTAATAAAATGAAGTGAGCATCATTATTTTCAAGGATTTCATGTATTTTACAGAAATGTATTGGGTTGATATTTTTGTTGTCTTAAATAATGAAATATATTGTAGAAAAATACAGAAAATACATAAATAGTATCTGAATTGTTTGT